>NC_090942.1:158807246-161307246 GCF_040807025.1 Struthio camelus | reverse complement strand
TCTTGTGTAATACTGTATGCACTGCATTTTGTCACATTTATTATACAAATTGAAATGAATAACAATAAGCAATTTAACATCCCATGAATATTTTTTAGTATTCTCCAACTGTAGTTAATATGCTAACCAACTTTACTGAGAGGCATACAGATGTGGAAGTAGTCTACCTAGGGACTTTAATTATCACCTTGTCAAATTCAAATTATTATCTTGCGAGTTCATTTCCATAAAGTATCCCCTTTGCTGTTGGATGATTTAACATGTGTCTGCTTTTTCTTATCTTATTTGTATCTATCTGGAGGCTCTAAACCTTTCAAAGTAGGCTAGCTCTTTGTTACATCATGATGTTTACCGTAACTGTTTTTGTCAAATACATTTTTACAAACACTCAGTTTTGCCAAAGAATGATCTGTAAAATGTGGAGAGGAACTGGCATGCACCACCAATAATGTTACATAAATCAGACTAAGATTTCAACTATTTCTAAATAGGATCAGCCTAAGGTGAAGAATCAAAGAGACTGAGGAATGATTTACCTGACAAAATTCTGGAGAAAGTTGTTCTTGGCTGGTAAATCATTTCATGTTTCAAGAAGCCTGGAGTGATTCCAGCTGCAGGAATCCAGTGGACATAATTTTCTGTGCTGGTCTGCAAAACATGATGGGGGAAAAATACTGTATGAATACAAATATCAGTGTTTCTTTAACATGTTTAAAGGCAATGCAGCAGCCGTGAAAATAAAGGAAGAGAGTAGAAAAAACATCTTGCTGGATAAGGGTTACATCCTGCACAACAGCAAGCTTATCAAAGGTTTTACAGTTGATAAAAGATCAGTTGAATGATAAGTGTAAGTAAGTGCAATGCCTTTGATCTGGTGATATAAACAGAATGAATTAGTACACCAATTTCCTATTTAATAAAAAAATACTGCATGTCAACATAAAAAACATTAGCCTACATATGAAGTCTATTAAATTTGAGAACGCTTGAACTGTGTTTTGGAAATAGAAAATATGTTAAATATACACACCATTAGAGAGAACAGGATCTTCTCAGAAACCCTACAGCTTCAAGAGCCCCAGCCTTCAACTGCAGTGGAGACAGAAGCAGAGTCTGTGCCTAGCGGGACAGTAAAGTGGAAACTCCGAGAAAGGTGAAGGCTGGAAGCTGGTGACTTCTTGTTGCAAGAGGAAGGCTTCTGCCCCTGCTGAAGACTTGCAGCTACTGAACAGATTCACTGCCCTCAAAGCTGAGGAGGAGTTGAGTGTGCTTTCAAGCAAAGCATCTGGACCAACAGACCCTGAGATATGTAGGAGCATCCAGAGGAGGCAGCAAGTGATAGTAATGCATCACTCCCTGCTGCAGGAGACAGAGGAACCCATCTGCCAACCTGATCTGTCATCTAGAGAGATTTGCTGAGTGCTCAGATCCAGGTTGTTGTGATGAGACTGCAGAGGCTTGGTCATCCCTCTGATGATTACACCTATTGCTCCTCTGTGTAGGCACCACTGATGTATACCAAGTTGTCAGTGGCAACTTGGGAAGCATCAAGTGTGACCACAGAGCTCTGGGGGCAATGGGCAGGGGTATGGGGGCCCAGGTGGCTAGTGAGGGAAGACTTAGAGGAGAAGTGAACTGATACTGCAAGTCAAAAATTGGCTGTACAGCTGGTATTGGCAACAGGGTTTTGGTTTCTGTGACCATGGGACCCTGTTCAAAGATTGACATCTACTTAGGAACGATGGGATCCCTATAACTGATCGGAGCAAAAGCATCTTTGCCAACAGGCTAGCTGATCAGGTAGGAGAGCTTTAAATTAGGAATGACAAGGAACGGAAAGAGCTACAGGGCACTCAAAATCAACAGAACAGCGCTTAAATGTGAGCACCTTAAGCATTTGCAAGTAGGCAAGGAAGTCACTACAAGACAACACTATGGGGAAACTTCTTGCACCCTTTCTGGGAAATGAGCGCTTTCAGATGCCTCTCTGAAATGCCTGTACACAAATGTGTGCAGCATGGAGAATAAACACCTGAGAGACTTGTATGCAGTTGCAGGGCTACAGTCTTACTGAGATCATGGAGATATGGTGGGGCAGCTCACATGACTGGAATGCTGTAGTGAATGGATACAGGCTCTTTAGGAAGGTCAGGCCAGGAAGGTGAGGAGGAGGAGTTGCTGTTTATGTGAAAGAGTAGCTGGGAGGTATGGAGTGGGTGACTCGTGGGGGTGGATGATTGAGAGCTGAGGGGCACAGTTAAAGGGCACAGTAATAGGGCTGATATTGTTGTGGGTGTTTGCTGCAGGTCACCTGACCAGGAAGAAAAACTAGATAGGCCTTCTATGAACAGCTGGAAGTAACCTTATGTTCACAGGCCCTGGCCCTCATGGGGTGCTTTAACCATCCCAATATCTGCTAGAGGGACAACACAGCAGGGCAGAAGTAATCCAGGAGGTTCCTGAGTGGTGTTCACAGGGGTCAATACTGGGTCCAATATTGTTCAAGTTATTCATCAATGACCTGGATGGTAGGACAGAGTGCCTCCTCAGCAAGTAGTCAGCATGGATTTACCAAAGGGGTAATCATACTTAACCAACCTGATAGCCTTCTATGATGGAATGACTGGCTGGGTAGATGAGGGGAGAGCGGTGGATGTTGTCTACCTGGACTTCAGCAAGGCTTTTCACACTGTCCCCCATAACATCCTCATATGTAAACTCAGGAAGCGCAGGCTGAATGAATGAACAGTGAGGTGGACTGAAAATGGCTGATTGACAGAGCTCAGAGGGTTGTGGTCAGTGATGCAAAGTCTAGTTGGAAGGCAGTAGCTAGCAATATACCCCACGTTCAATAGTGGGTCCAGTATTGTTCAATGTATTCATCAATGATTTAGATAATGGGACAGAGTGCCTCCTCAGCAACTTTGCTGATGATGCAAAATTGGGAAAAGTGACTGACACACCACAGGGCTGTGCTGCCATTCAGAAAGACCTGGACAGGCTGGAGAGCTGGACGGAGAGGAACCTCTGGAAGTTCCACAAAGGCAAGTGCAAGGTCCTGCACCTAGGTAGGAATAACCCCGTGCACCAGGACAGGCTGGGGGTTGACCTGCTGAAAAGCAGCTCTGCAGAGAAGGACCTGGGAGTGCTGGTGGACAACAAGTTGACCATGAGGCAGCAGTGTGCCCTTGTGGCCAAGAAGGCCAAGGGGATCCTGGGGTGCATGAGGCAGAGTGTTGCCAGCAGGTGGAGGGAGGTGATCCTGCCCCTCTCCTCAGCCCTGGGGAGGCCTCACCTGGAGTACTGTGTCCAGTTCTGGGCTCCCCAGTACAAGAGAGACATGGCGCTGCTGGATTGAGTCCAGCAAATTAAAGAATTGAAGGAAGAGGAACAACTGAAATAGCTGACAGTGCTGTCACTTGATTATGTTACGGAAAATCACAGGAAAATAAGGCTAAAAAACCCACAGAACTTGGGCCCCGAAATTAATATATATTCCAAACACATTTGGAATTCATTCCCCATTTGGAGAAAATAATCCTTTATTTGAGATATAGAATGACTTTAAACTATTGTCTTTACTAAATTTTCAATGTGGCCAGCATGCTACTACCACACACGAAAATGACTATACTACATAAACTATCCTTTGGGACATTTCTTTTACCTATTGGAAAGCTAATATTTCTTCATATCTGCTGTATCCACGTTGAGGTAAAAAGAAAGCTATTCTAGACAAAGGAAGCCAGGTTGTTTTGATATTGGATATAGTCAAAAAAATGCTAGAAAAAAGAGGATTAAAAAAAAGAGAAAATTAATTACAAATCATAAATTTCTTTTATTTAGCCCTAACAGGTATTTATCATGAACTACCATATTCTTTACAGTAAATTCAGGCCTAGAAATGTTAGGTAAATTAGCCAACACTGAATGCATGTATAAATGCAAATAATATCTTTTTTAAATGTTATGGCAATTGGTATTCTTACGGGATACACTAGAGACATAGAGGGACAGTACTTAATCTATACTCAAACTACCCATAAGGAAAAGTTTTGACCCCATTTCCTTCTCTCCTCAGTGTGAAAAGGGAACCATTGATTTCTGCCAACTGACAAGCAGTCAAGCATATAAAACAAGTAGCAGACCTACCCATACAGTAATTCCTGTTAATTCTCTCCCCAGGGTTTATTCTGTAAGGGAAACATTGATTTTAACATGTTTAGGTGGATTTTCCAAAATGATACCTTTTAATAACCTTTTCTTTCCCAGAATACTTGGGATAAGATACCAGAAACAAAAACTGCATGAAATTTAGTGTAACAAAGTACTTTTGAACAAAAAAGTGCTTTAGCAGCAAAAAACTTTATTGTGTTGCCCAGGGATTCTTCTCATTTATATTCTGGGAGTGGAAGAGGGTGGGTTGTTTGTTTGTTTACTTCATATCATTTATGATAAATCCATTCTGGAAAATTGCTTAGTCTGGATTTGTTGAGAGGAGATCGATTAAGTGCAATGAAAACTTAATCTGTTGTTTAACAGCAATAGGACTTTCAAAACATTTTTTTCTTCATTCTTTAAGGAACTATCTTAGTTGATAAAGAGAACAGGAAAAAACAGAAGGGATAAATGAGGAATGTGAAGCTGTCATCATTATTTCGGAAGGAAACGATGAAGGCCGGATCTCAGCTCCATTTCAAACGTGATTAGTACCACCTGAAGGGCTAAGATAATGAAGTCCTTTCTGGAAATCAAGCTGAAGGAGTTGTGCCCTCTCATCATCATGTTTCTGGACTCTCTAGAGTTAATCAGACTATGGATTGCACATTCACAACTCTTGCTGCCCTCAATGGGAATGTGCACCAGATGAGGTGACTAGGCCATTTCAGCAATCTCTCCTCTTCTCTCCTGTGTAGCAGCTGTGATGTTGCCTAGATAGTTCTGACCTCTGCTAAGGTTAAGAGCAGAAGATATAGTCTCTGATGACTAGATATTGATAATGCTTTCTTCATCCTTGGAAGCTGGATAAGGAGGGTGACTAAAGTAAATGAATGAAATCCTGATGATCCTCAGGTGTATAGTATGTATGCAGCTAGGTATCTGTATCAACTAACTTTATGTCTGTCTTTCACAGAATTTTTGGAATATGCATTTCTCATAGCAAGAATTTTTCCTAGACCCCTCCCTGAGACCTGAGGGAACCCATCTCTCCTTTATAATAAGATAACTATTCTGTATCTACTCTGCAGACAGCATATTGAAATCTTTTCTCCATCAGTTAAAGTTTTGGTCATTATAAGAGTAAAATGCATGTTTTTGTTTTTGTTTTTAGGAATTAAGTAGGAAGAGGGAGAAGAAGGGAATAATTAATCTTGCAAGAATAATTTTATGAACACAGTGAATCTCCAAAAAGTTTTAATTCTGTAAGTCTTTCTTACTGTGCTATTTCTCCTTCCTTCTAAAAGAGTGAAGCTGTAGTTAGGGTTCTGTAAAAGCCCTCTTTCTAGACCTAGAACAATCAGCATATTAATTTCTCACCTTCTTCCATGGACAACTTTGTATATTTTTGAGATGAAAAGAAGTAACTGTGCAAATTCTTGTTATTTTCAATTTTAAATTCCTGCTTCCCTCCTTCACTGTAAAGATACATAGAAAAGAGGAAAGGAAAAAAGGAAAAAAGAAACTTTCTCCTCTTCCCAAACATCAGTGTTATTTATTTTAAGAGTGGACTTTGGTATTTTTATGTAACTTACTACTCGTATAATTATATCTTACTTTTTTTTTTCTTACGAAAAAATAATTTGGACAATTATCACCTCCAAATGAATAAAATAAAACTGTATCAAAACTGATGTTGTTCCAAATTTGCTCTAAAAATAAAATATAAGAACAATTAACTTTTACTATATATCAATATTATGTACAGTAACAATTGTTACAAATGTATCAATTAAAAGTCACCAAAGAAAATAATCAGCTCTGGAGATTTACAGATAGTGATGCCAAGAGGTTGTTTTTCATCCTAAAAATCCTGATAATTTACACTTTCAGTGTATAAACTAGTAACCAAATAATGTGTTGAGGTGACCATTCTTCTGTGACAAATGTGAAATGTTTTTAATTAAGTAGGTGGATGAGTTTAAGAAAACCTGCTGGGCAAACAGGTTTAATGTCAAAGGAGAGCTCTCTTCCTTTGCCACTTCTACAAGGCAAAGTCAGAATTAGCAAAATCAATGGCAAAGGAAAAGAAAAATCTTTAATCTGCAGCAGTGGGCTAACTCTTTGTGGTAGAACCCAGGTGGTAATGGTAGAATAGACACTTTAAAAAATACCAACAGAGAATAAATCCTAAAGGTGATAAAAAAGAGGTGTTGTCAACAATGCTAATAATCTAAAACTATGTACAAATATTTTTCTTTTTTTGCTTTGTTTTTGAGGAAACATATACCACTGTGGTTCTTTATAGTCCTTTCTTTTTTTTTTAATCAGTTGTTTAGTCAAATTAAGATCAAGTAAAGCTGAGAAAAAGACGAAATTCCAGCTCAGCCTGATAAAAGGACTGTATTCAATACGTATGACTGAACAGAAACACACTAAAATCCCCACTATAGAATACTATGAGCTGTGCAAAAAATTGCGCTTCCCTATACTGATGATGTCCTCTGGGAAATTCACAAATATCCTTATCTGTTTACAGAGGTACTCGTGGCTACTTGCCCTCATTCTATGCTTATCAATGCAAAGTAAAGAGGACATAAATCAATCACAGAGTTACCAAGAAACAGTGCAAGAGGTTTATATTTAAAATATTCCTTGTCCTACTATTCTTGCTTCCATTCGATCTCCTTTGGCATCAAGTTACACCTACTCAGGCATCAAAAGCCTGTGTAAAAGTATCTCTAGGAAATTCTAAGTTGTACGTTGGCTACCATTTTGCTTCCCTAGTATTATGAAAGATACTAATTTTTAGGTGGAGGAGGAGTTTAGATTGATGCTGTTCACTGAGTGAGTGCCCTAAAGAAGGGTTAGCCACTTTAACTTGTGTCCTTAGGCTGCTTCTGACTTTGATCCCCCAGCTCCCTGGGGTCAGCATGCTCTTGGAGGAGCGTTGCTTACTGCGCAGCTGGGTGGTGTGGCACGCACCTGGGACATGCACCCAGGGCACATGAACAGGGTTTAACAGCACTTCTCTGACGCCAGTAAGAGCACACGAAGACACGTTGGCAGGCCAAGCGGAACCTGCCCCTCTCCCTCTTTCCTGACATGGGTGTAAAACAAAGGAAAACAAAAAGAAAAGGGAGGAAAAGAAAGGACAGGAGAAGGGGGAGTTAGGAAGGGGGGGAAGCAAGCGAGCTCTATTTTACCACTCATTCATTCCGCTGCATTCAATCATTCTGATGCAGTAACTAGCTCAGCCCCAGGCTCCCCTTACACACACAAAAGAAAAGCAATCCCATTCAGAAGGAGACCATGAGTTACTGATCTCACGCTGAACGTTACGTTCGGTTCAGCAGCACTGTCAGCTCCCTCACACGGAAGGCTTATGTTTCCCACCAATTCTGCTGAATGATACTCAGCTTTTTGAAAATGAAGTGTTGAGGGCTAGGAGTCAAGGGCAGAGGCACTTCAGCTTTCATCCTAGGACTTCAGGACACATTCTGGGTCATGATGAAGGGTAAGCCTGCCAGGCATTAACAGTACAAGTTCTGTGGATCTTCTTCACCAGGAAGGCAGAGAGTTCATGGTTGCTTCACTTTCTAATTCAGTCATTAGAAAATGAGCCATAAAGCCATCATTTGTTAATGTACATTAGATTTATTTTACCCTTTCAGATTAATGAACAAACTTTTTTGCTAACACACTTTATGGTTCATTTATTTAGCTTAATGTCCTCATTTGCAGAAATATGTGAAGATTTGTTTTTAATCACTGAAGAGATTAAAGTCAAAACTTAAATTAAAAATGTATTTTTATAACCCGTTTCACTCTTAAAAGTACCTACAGCCTTCCTTTACTCAAGCTGATAATTATGCATAGCACTGCTCTATGTATAAGCACCCTGTAGTCTCTCTAAAACGTTATAACTACTTGATAGAAAGCAACAGGGATTTTTCAATTACTTATTATTACTATAACCCAGAACCAAAACATTCAGTCCATATCAAGTCCAGAGTAAGTCTTGCTTAAGAAGTTAAGCAATGAAATGGTTGGTCATTATGTCTTTATGAGATTTCTCCTTGCCAGAAAACTAATCACGATATGATAATAATTTCTCACAAATTGCACAGTAAGCAGCCAAATGATTTTTTTTTCTTTCACAAATATAAATCAGATTAATATAAACCCTCTGGTCTCATGGAAGAGGTACTGTTCATAAGTGAAGGGCTGAATTGCCATGTAAAGCAAGAGATGGATAAATACAGGCATTTCTGAAATGATCGGAGGAATAAAGTGAATTCACAAAACAACAAAAAAAAAAACCCAATGAACGCAGGAGTGCGTATTTAACTGGAGCCTACAGCTGAGGCACTTATGGAAACTCCCTTACAAACTTACTGTCTTTTCCTAAATGCAAATTCATGTTGTCTAAGTACTGACTACTGTGACACTGTCATTCCCCAATCATGTTGATATAGTCAGTCACACTCTCCTGAAATAAAACATAACAAATAGGACATATAATAATTCCACCAACTCAAACTTAAAAATTAAAAGTAGAATAATTTACTATGATTAATGTTCATCATAAATTTAGTACTTAATTATTCTCAAAACACCTTGAATCTTATCAATGTATTTATTCATAAAAATTTAATGTATAATGATAACCTGTTCAACTTTTCTGCTGATCTTAAAGTATTAACTCTTTTCACTGATCACTACTGATTCACTATTGTCTATATTTGGCTGATCTTCTCAATTTTATGAGTTATTTTCACCCACAATTGGATAACTAAAGCTTTTCAAATAGGAAAGTGAATGTTGTATATTCTTCTTGAGTAAAATACTTCTAATAAGAGTATCAAAATGAATACTACTTAAGCATATAATGAAATTTTATATACAGACAAATGGAAGAGGGAAAAAAAAAAGGAGCTTTGATTACTTACTGATTTTCCTCTTGACTGTAATGATTATTCTGTTTATGAAATGCACTTTTTTGTTTTCCTCTCCAAATCATGGCTACAGTTGCTTTTTACAATTTTTTGTTGCTTTGGTCTAAATTTCAGTCACTGTTTGCATAATTAAAGTCTCTTTTAGTTGCCTATAGGCTTGTGTCCTCTTAATTTCAGACCATAACCTCTTGTCCTGCAGCCAATTACTATTGCTACTGCTTGCTGATATCAGTTTATTTCTGTTTCATCCACGGTCAGTCAGTTGGGCTCTTGATTTCTTAGCATGGCCCCACTTTCAAACTTCTTTTAATATCATATAAAGAGAAGAAATCTTAAAACTTAAATGAAATAAAACCATAGTAGGTAAAAAAATAAAAGGTAGTGCAACCCTCCAAACTCTCTACTGATGATTTAAGAATAGATAATATTTACTCATAGATTATCAGCTACTATATGAAAAATTGACCACTGTGGGACCAAATGGGAGAGTTCTTAAGTTTCAAGAGACTGACTTCAGCTGAGAGTGAGAGGTGTCAGAAAAAATCCAATGCCGCTGCATATCTGCTCTGTCTAAGACTAAACTGATTTCTAGAAGCAAGAGATAGATGGCATTTTAAATTTAATCTTTCATTACACAAAAATGATAGAAAATTCCCTTTTCCCTCTCAAATGAATATGTGGGAGGTTAGTGCTAACAAAATTTATTAAAAGGAAAAGATTTGAAAAAATCACAGAATGTTTTAAAAATATTTACTCAATATGAAAAGAATCCCAGTAAATTATGGTTAAAAACTATCCAGATGATCACACTTAATTTAAAACCAATATACCTGGGTGTTATGGTAAAGAGTTTAATAATATAATTTTGATTATTTGAATAAAACTTTTTTATTATCTTCCATAAATGCTTCTTCTAACTCATTAGTAAATTATTTGTAGGAATTCTACAGAAAATTAAATATGATTTTTTTTGAATATTCATATCATAAACTTAAGGTACTACCCAATGAAGTAATAAGACTGACACATTATCTTTTATTTCAGCAATTGTTGCTAAGCACCAATACTACGAACCTGAATAAAAAGCTATAATTTTTTTTTTTTTTTTAACGGAAATAAAATAAGTACTGGAAAGGAAATAATTGTTTACTGAAACACTATTTCCTGCCCCCCTCCCAATAAAATTAATTGAATGAATTATTTAGTATGAATATTTGTTAAGGTCTAATGACAGTTCCGCCTTACCACAATTCATCATGGAGATATCATGTAAACTAATAGGATTTGACATACCTCATTGAATTCCCACTCCTCCTACTTCTTCCCCAGTCATTAAGGTTAGACTGGGTCTTTCTGATAATTAGATAATACACATAGTATTCATCAATGACCTGGAGGAAGGGACAGAGTGCACCCTCAGCAAGTTTGCTGATGATACGAAACTGGGGGGAGAGGCTAACACACGACAGGGCTGTGCTGCCATTCCGAGGGACCTGGACAGGCTGGAGAGGTGGGCAGAGAGGAACCTCATGAAGTTCAACAAAGGCAAGTGCAAGGTCCTGCACCTAGGCAGGAATAACCCTGTGCACCAGTACAGGCTGGGGGTTGACCTGCTGGAAAGTAGCTCTGCAGAGAAGGACCTGGGAGTGCTGGTGGACAACAAGTCAAGCATGAGGCAGCAGTGTGCCCTTGTGGCCAAGAAGGCCAAGGGGATCCTGGGGTGCATGAGGCAAAGTGTTGCCAGCAGGTGGAGGGAGGTGATCCTGCCCCTCTCCTCAGCCCTGGGGAGGCCTCACCTGGAGTACTGTGTCCAGTTCTGGGCTCCCCAGGACAAGAGAGACATGGCACTCCTGGAGAGAGTCCAGCGGAGGGCTACCAAGATGATTAGAGGGCTGGAGCACCTCTCCTATGAAGAAAGACTGCAAGAGCTGGGCCTGTTCAGCCTGGAGAAGAGAAGACTGAGAGGCGATCTCATAAATATGTACAAGTATCTGAAGGGGGAGTGTCAAGAGGATGAGGCCAGCCTCTTCTCCGTGCTGCCCAGCAACAGGACAAGAGGCAATGGGCAGAAACTGAACCACAGGCAGTTCCACCTAAACCTGAGAAAAAACTTCTTCACTGGGAGGGTGACAGAGCACTGGAACAGGTTGCCCAGAGAGGTAGTGGAGTCTCCTTCGCTGGAGATATTCCAAACCCGTCTGGATGTGATCCTGGGCAATATGCTCTAGAGGACCCTGCCTGAGCGGGGAGGTTGGACTAGCTGATCTCCAGAGGTCCCTTCCAACCTCAACCATTCTGTGATTCTGTGATTGTGTGATTTCGTAGTGGCTGGAATGCTACCTAATATACTCTTTTTATTATTATTTTCTGCAGGATATTAATTGTCACGGACACATATAAAAATAATGCTCTCTCATACTACAAACGAGAGAATAGTTTCATACTGATTAAAGGGTAGCATACATTATTTGTAGGGAAACAACTATGTTAGTGAGACTATATAAATACCTTATTTTAAAATTATTTGTGTACCTTTAATAAGCTTTTGAGAAGTTTTAGTATGAAGTGGGTACTTCAACACCAAGACAACAAGATTGACATATCTGTTTGTGAAGAATAGTAATCCTGGTTTCCAAGACTGTAACATCACAGATAAAATTACTAATATCTCTTTTATAAAGCATCCTGCTATAATAAATGGTAATCACCATCCAGTTCTTCCTCCCCCCCAATCTTCTATTCACATATATATCCTCATCCAATGGATATCCATGATTCATTAATCCATATATTGAAATTTCATGGAAATTCCAAAATCCATTCTTGGACAGTTTCATGGAGGTCACATTGCCTGAGGGAAGAACATGGTTTATGTAAATGGATGAGAGATGTGCTACATCACTTGCACTTGAGTCCAGAGAATAAGCCCTTAACTTTTTTAAATTATTAATAAAGATGTATCCAAATGACTCCAAATAGGACACACATACAAAAAGTCTTTTTCAAGTATATAGCCAAATTTCAATAAAAACTTGCTTTGGTCTTATGTCATGCTATATAACAAGGATGAGAAATTGAGACTGGAAATTTTATATTAATTTGTAAGTTCAGAAAGAATTGAAGAACTACATTTCATCCTATCTCAGGTGTCAAGTTCCTATATTTCATAAAAAAAATGTCAGCTGATTAGTAACCTTGGCCTAGTTTTCAGCCATTGCATAAGTTCCTTTTCCTGTAGTTCTCATGCCAAAACACTGACAGTGCCAGCTTAGAAATGCACTTTTGTATAATGACATATAAAAGTGTTTCTAAAATCCACATTAATTATTTCCACAACTACCTCTTTGTTCGCAAATTTAGTAAATGTATGATATTAAAAGAACTCAAGCAAATTAATCATGTCCCTTAGGAGTTATATGCCATTTTTAAAAATGGCTCATAATCTAATCTTATGTGCTTTATTCAGAAAATTCTTCTAACTATAGAATACTTTTCAGGTCAGTAGTTTTGAATCTTTCCTAGATCCTTTCTTAAACACTTGGAGAGAAATATGTTTAGCCACTTTTGTTACTTCTTTAGCCTTAGCGAGTTATCAAAAAGTATCTGCCACTGGATTTTCATTTCCCTAAACATACCACAGAACAATTTATCTGAGCCTGGTGCTTTATCATCCTTTAATCATTCTAATTTTGCAAACACTTTATATGATCTGGGGCTCATAAAACTCTTGTTGTATTTCACTTTCCCAGAAAATTTATTCCAGACTTTAGGTTATGGCCTACAGCTGCACTCATAAATATCAAGGCAAAGAATTCATTCATGCTAAATTACCTTCCAGAGATGTGCAGTGTTATTCATACCACTCAGAAGAACTCCAAAATTCATATTTCTGCCAGGTTCTGCAAAAGTAGAATATGCAAGATTGCCAGTTCAGACTTCTTTGTCAATATATTTTGAAAGCACAGAAAACAGTCAAACTCCATATAGGGATGGTGCTGAGAATACATTCAAACAGCTCTATTATTGGTTGTCAAACTTTAAAACTCGGCTTTATATATATATACGTATGCTCATTTTAACTGAAGTCTAAATAAAAGCACTATAAATAAACTCAAGGAGATATGGGAAAGTTAAAGGAGGAAATACGATGTCCCCACTCTAAACACTCAATCTTCGTCCTCACCTGATCCTTAATCTTCATACTTGGTCCTTTGCAGGCCATTAGAAAGAATGTTTCCACTCTTTGTTGGCAATTCCCGTTTCAAAGAAATCAGTCTCAGGAATCAGTGGATACTGACATATGCATATAACCATATCAACCCTTTGTTAGTTTGAGTCTTCTCAAGAAAAAGTGAAACAATCTTCATCAGTTATCATGTGATAGTGTCTTTTATGTAACAGTTTAACCTGAATAAGCATCTATGAACTTATGGTCTGCACTCAGAACCACTAAAAAAATCAGTTATCACAGAATGGTTGAGGTTGGAAGGGACCTCTGGAGATCAGCTAGTCCAACCTCCCCACTCAAGCAGGGTCCTCTAGAGCATATTGCCCAGGATCACATCCAGACGGGTTTGGAATATCTCCAGGGAGGAGACTCCACTACCTCTCTGGGCAACCTGGGCCAATGCTCTGTCACCCTCCCAGTGAAGAAGTTTTTTCTCAGGTTTAGGTGGAACTGCGTGTGGTTCAGTTTCTGCCCATTGCAGAATATATATACATATATGTGTGTGTGTGTATATATATATATATAAAAGAAAGTACACTAGATTTCAGAAGCATAATTCAGATCATTTAAACGCATACTTAGAACTTCCTTCCCTATACTTTGACTTAAGTATAATAAGAAGCCCAGGAACATTTCTAAATACAGTTTGTTAATTTGATTTTCACACAAGCTGCAAATGTATAGTAACCAAAGAAAAAATAAAAAGAAGTGTCAATATGCAAAGCACACAACAAGAAAAAGTGAAAAAAACTGGCTGGTAACAAAAAGACAGCCCCAAGACCCTACTGGGAAGCCTTTGAATCATGGGCATTAGCGTCAGCTAGAGATCTAGTATATCTGACTACATCAGAGATTTGCCTCTAGTAACGAGCAATAACTTACCCCTGCAGAATTAACATATTTCTTGATGATATATATAATTAATTCTATACCATTGGGGGACAAATCCTCTAATAGTCTTTTGAGACTGTTAAAACATTTATAAAGAGCAAAAGAATATGAGGATTAGTTCACATAAGATAATGCCCTATTTAAAATTAAAACATCAAACTTAATAGTAAATGTTTGGAATATAATCAGTGTGTTTATGCTCTAAAGAGTGCAGCGGAAAAGGGTAAGGTTATATCACAACATATTATAACAGTAATTTAGATTATTATAATTATTAAGGGATCAAGGGGTGCAAATACTATTAAAACCACTATTGTAATTCTCTGTGTCTGAAGGTGAGCGTAAACCTGCTCAGCAGTGTAGCTAGCTTATCTCATGCTGATTTGGTGGGAACCAGGTTTCATTCTTCTCTTTACTGACAAAAAACTCTGAATGTGAACGCCAGGGAAAGGTTTTTATTGCTACTTGTGCTTTTTTTCCCTGTGAGAGCAGGAAAAAAGTGAAAAAATTGTTTCTTAGTCTCTAAAAAGAATCTATGCTAATGAATATTTGGTGTTTAGGGTACATTTAGCAAATTTGTCTTCTTCTGTGTCCACTTTGCTAACGTTATGACTCTCTCTTTTTTAACACGTAGTTCCATGATAGTACTGCAAATGGCTTTGATCCCTATTTTTTCCTGTTGCTTAGACCATCAAGGACTCCTCAGGAATATTAGCCTCAGTGCTGACTATATATAGCAATTCCAGTTGTTGAAGATATTGCATTTGCTTATGTTTTGTCATCATATGCTGCTCCAGAGTTCCCAAGCCTGAGATCCCTTCATGTAAAATAGCATGCTTTTCCCGAAATCCTTCTACTCTCTCTATTTGTGGGTATAAAACAAAGTATCAGTTAAAATATCTTAATTTGTTTTCCATATTTCCAGAAAGATTGCCTGTATGGGAAACATGGAATAAATTATATGTCTGCATAAGATTCAAAGTTACGTTATTTTCAATGAGAAGAAGTGGCCAGTGAAAAGAAACACTGAAGACAAAGCGTATCTTAAAATCTTTGGAGGGGTGAAATTTAGTCAGCAATAAATAAATTACCTTCAGAGTCTATACCACAAAATTTTATGCTGATAGTAAAAATCCGCATGCTTTAAAATTAACAAACAAAGCAAAGAATAGCATTAAAAACAGTTAATTGTTTTTGCAATTTCTGCTTTCACTTCCTATTTATCCAGACATATTGCTGCCTTCTACATTGCTTGCAATAAATTAGTAATTAAAAACACCTACCTAGGAAGCGCTAGACTCAGGATCAGGTGTTGTTGTGTTTTTCATTTGTTTGTTTTTCTCTCCTTGAGTGTGTTCAACCATATCTCACTCTTCCCAGGATAATTATTGAAACACTGGATGATGAAGTATGAGGTGGGGTAGGCCTAAATCTTGCCTTGCTTGTCACAAATGGCTGCTTAAACAGATGTGTAAAAAAGCAAAAACTATCCAAAAGTAAAATGGGATGTTGGGTTTAAATATTGTTTATGTATGTTACAGAGAGAAATAGGGAAAATATTTTTTGTTTTGCTAATTTTTTTACTGGAATTTGGGGTGAGATTCTGTGTTTAAATGACTGAAGCTCATGCTCTGCCATCTATTTGGCAGATATTCAGATAAAGTGATGTGATTCATCAAGTGAGTAGCTATGAAATTTTAACTGTTAAGATGTGCATCGAGCTAAAGCAATAGTCTTATAATTCTTCATTTTTAATGTTCATAGACATGGATTTTTCTGAATTTTTGCAAAAATAAAACTGTATGAGGATTTTCATGATCCTAGATCACCCAGTAATGATGGACTGGATATTATGACTGCTCAGGAAAGCTTCAAAATCTTTTAAAGACATGCTTGATTGTGTGTTATTTATGAGACTATTCAGAGCAAACCATTATACCAGAATATACTTGTAAGACACCATGGAAGTGAAATAGAGGGAAAGAATTTCTATTGTTGTTTTTGAAAATAAATGCAAAAGAATTGAATACTCACTGAGCTCAAAGAAAGTGAGAAAGGGGAATAAGAAACTGTGTTTTGTTAGTACCCTCATCTAGGTCAATGGGAAAAAAAATACATAAACAAATAAAAAAACTGGTTTGGTCTTTTCTGTGAAAGTTCTGCACATGTATGAGCAGAGAAATAATGTTCTTCCACAGTTTGGCAGAAAGGAGCTCTACTAATCATCTCAAGACATGACCATGGTTTACTGCAAACTGTTTTATCTCATAATGACAAGATCCTTTCTGTTATTTCCATATTTACTGTGTTAAGAGTTCAACCTGAAGACATGTTAGGAGAAGCTTTAAGTGTGATTCACAGATATGCAACATCAATGTTCTAACAGAAAAGGCTATATATCTGGTTGGAAATAAAGGTGCAATAAAACCAGATTTTGAGCTCAGCATAGGCTAACTGACAGCTGTCTTGAATAATCACATTTGTATTAGATATGAAGATTAATAGAAAGATTTAGGGTCTACAGAATACAAAAAGTCTTTATGAATCAGGTTTTTAAACTGTAGTCTTCAGAAATTTCAGAGCATCATCACAACATACTCAGAGTATCTTTTTCTTCATAAAAAGCTATACAACATTTGACTTAAATCCACATAATAATTTATCAGTCTATCAAAAAAAAAAAAAACAAAAAAATTCCGCTGTTCTCTGGTATTAACTTTCTTTCTTAGTGCAGAATTGCTTGACTAATAACAGAAGTAAGTACTAGTAAAAGGAAACCTTAGCCCAGAAATGAAACCCTGTGCCATTTTCGTACTACTGAAAGAATTCTTCCTTTGCTCCTTACTGACAAGTAATTACATCAGAGAAGACGTAATTATGTGTTCCAATAACCTAGGCTAGTTTATAATTCACTTTTTTTTCCTACTTCTTCTCTCTTTCTTCTCTCTCTCTCTCTTCGTGTTTTCCTAAGCAAATGTTTTCAAACAAAGCTGATAAAACAACATAGCATCTTGGATGGGTGCAAGTATTCTGGCAATTTTTCCTCTTTTCTGGTGTATTTTCTTCATTTATTAACAATTTAAAAGTCTGTAATGTTCAGCTCAGGTTGAATTGCCCTCACCTAATCTAGTAAACTTTCAGTATTGTTTTTGCTTCTGAGGAAACCCTGATGCAAGATGTAGAGAGGAAAATAAAGGATTTAATGGCCAGAATTTCAATAACTGACTTTGTGTACTACAATTCACAAAACATCTCAGGACAAATGATGAAGAAACCAAAATGCATCAGCAATGAAAAGGACGCTAACTATTTCTGATCTCATCTTTATCAACTAATCAAATCAACTGTGATGGTAAGAAGTATAGCACAGAAATTTGAATAGCATAAAGGCCTGAATCAATCTCAAAGTAACTTCTTCAGAATCACCTGCTCATGATAGTGATTTGAAAACTCATTTGGATTCAGGTGTGGGGCTGGATGTTGGGACACTGTGTAGGTTTTTTGTAATACTGTAGGTTCACACTAGCACTGCTGCTTTCCAGCCATGAGACACAGGGTATGTATGCATTGTTCCAGATATGACTAACTGTCCCGCTGTGTGGGATGGTCCTTACGCTCCCTGGTAAATCTAGTTCTGGATTTTTTGCCTTACAGTGTCTTCCTAGGGACAATTGAAAAAATTCCGCCTTTTTTTTTCCTCTAGGAGCTGCTGAGAGGTATATTTTCACACATTATGAAATGTCACCCACTGACTGCCTTAGAGACTGGACAGTATATATCGTAAAAGTTAGTTTCAGGAGCAGTCCATAAGGAGAATGTGCAGACATTTAGTATAAACTTTCTGAATTTAAAAAGAAAGTAAGAAAGACTTTTTTCCTCTTATGAAAGAAGAGATCATAAAATCTTCTAAAAAATGAAAAATTCAAATTAGAAAAAAATGCATTTAATTTTTGATGTTTAAGTCTTATTTTATCAAATATCTAGTTAAAAAAATCAGTAAATATTTCCATATTCCGTAACTTCAATAATATCATGACAAAATATTGTCCAGCCTTAACTGGTCACAAAGAATGCACATTTTACCCATCATCTATGATGCCTGACTAAATGCTGTGAGATTTGCTTGGCAAGGGATCAGAGTTCTAGTTGAGACTGGGAAGACAACATCATTAAACACTTCTAACTGTTGTGACATTATTTACTCATTCATAATGCTTACAGATTTTTACAAGACTCTTACCAATACCTTATTCCTCTCTTCATATTCACAGGATCTTATCCCTAATTAAAGTTACTGCTATCATTTATTAGCACTGGCTGCAGAATTAAAGTTATAGTGTTCCTTTAGCAAAATGTCCTTTAGCCACTGTAAACAGAAAAAGAACTTGCTCCCAGAGTAAAAGTAACTACTATGTCTATATAGGGACATATAGGGAGAAATATTCACTTTAAACATCTTCTAAAGAGCTTTCTAAAAGAAATCAGAATTTAAGGGCAGAACAGCAAGTTCTTATCAGCTAGAGAAATTAAGAAAAAAGAATTAAATTGAAAGAAATGAGTAAGACATATACTGAAGGGAAATACCTTTTCAGAAAGAAAAATAAGTATCTGATGATATGGGAGCCTGTGAGCAAAACTGAAATAATGAAGCAGTAATGAATGTGAAGAGCAAATGCTCCAAAATAGCATTTCTAACTCTCCTTTTATGACTTACACTGGACCGTAGCTTAACAAACATACATAAAGGCATTCTAATTCTGCAACTTTAGGCATTATACTGCTTCTGTAAACATAAAGACTAGGTGGAAATCTGCCTAAATCCTTACATTATTATTTTATACAGACCCAGTCTAAACAGCATATATTCACACGGCTAATCTTATCAAGACTTATAAGACCAACTGTAATTATACATGATTGAAGAATCAGGACTTATTCCTACATGAAAAAATAAAACAAAACAAAACAAAAAACCTTTTAGAAATCTGAGTAGACATTCAAAGTGTCCTAATATATAATAGTAAGAAAACAATTTTAAGATATTTCTCAGTATGATTGGTATTTATCACATAAGTATGATGCACCTTTCTATTCTCACTATACTCTTACAATTGTCCTGCTAGTGAATTCATTCAGCTACTTGTATTTGTTCTTGTCACAATCTTTGTCATTAGAATAAGGTTTTGCGTTTCTGAAGCCTAATCTATCATAGTCCAATTCTCTACAAAATAGTGGAAAAGTGTCTTCAAAAAATGTCTCAGAATAAACCCATTTTCATTAAAAAAGACTTAAATGAGAAAAATTGAGCAAAATTAAACTATTCTCAAGGCAATTTTCACACTTTAATGAGAACTGAAAATGGTACAAAATTTATGTAGTCGTATGACAAAGATGACAATAAGAATAAAAAAAAAGACATAGAAAAAGACAAATTAGAAGACTTTTAGCCCGTACTGGTAAAGTTCACACTTTACCAATGAAAGGGCTGTTCTTGAAGGTAGATTGAAACTTTTTTTTTTAAGGATACATTTTTCTATTTTCAAATTATAGTTTGTCTTCCATAAAAGGTTTAGGTATCTTATTGGCGTTTCATTAATAAACTATTAACTCCAAAGGGATCTGTTTCATCCAGGTATCTTTCTATAAACATCATACTTCGTATAGATTGCCAATTTAGGAGACATATTACTTTGAAATAAAATTGTTTGGCCATATTTGTGCAGCTAGAAGTGATTAGAAGCATCATAAATTTAAAGAACATGGCAATCCTTGCAAACACGGAAAATAAATTTCAGTCTTAGTGTGTGATGAGTCACAGTTTTGTTTTTTTTTTGATAGGAACAGAGTAAAGCAGTATAGATCTATGCAGCATTTATGTAAGCCTCAAGCATGACGCTGTATTAGATAAGCTGAAGATATTCTGCAGTTTGATAACCGTCATCAACTTTCAAGCACAGGTAAAGGTTTTTTGAACAAGGATTCAAAGAACCAAGAAAGGTCAAACTTTTGTCACATAACCTAGGAAAAGAAGATTTTTAAAGGCATATGAAGAGGTTAAAAGTTAGTTATGTAGTCAAAAACTAAAATAACCTGGACAAGAAGGTCTAGCTCTGTGGTTAGACTGAAAAAAACTATCAGATAGTTCTAATGTTACAAGTATTTACATGATTTCGATGAAGATCTCTATGACTTCTCATGCAGAAAAAGTTGGATAGGACATAGAGCTTCAGAGCAGTGGGAATCAACATTGCAGTGAAAATCAGTGCACTGAGTCTGCAACTACAGCATGAAAGGTTCGAGCTGTCAGTGAGAAGAGATAGGCCACTGGGAGAAGGTGAGCAGAGATGAAGAGCAAATGCAAGACTTATGGGTTTGTGTCTTCTGTTTTTGAAGGACCGAAAGGGGTAAAGACGGTAAAATCCGTGGGAGGAGCTACATCCTCCCATGAAGAAGTAGCAGTCACGAGACTGTTTTTTTCAGGGTTTTGCCATGGTAAATATAAGCAGCAAGGATATTAGGGCTGCAGGCAAACATCTGTGTGGCTGATTGACCCCTGGCCTGATGTTAAGCTACTGAGCAGAATGTGAAGAACTATGGGATAGGACATGAGAAATTTTTAGATATGGCATACAACAGTGTAAGAAGTTAAGGAAGGTTACACATATCATGACGAGGAAAAGCTGGATATCACAGGTGAATAAGGGGGAGTAACCTGAGAAATGACCAGGCTTTACAAATAGTTGAGGAGGAATACTAGGGATCTTTTGGGAAGCAAAATCTTATAAGGACAGCAGCACCTAGGCAACCATATCAGCAATAAGGTATAAAGCTGAGATTACTTATGTAACAGTATCAAAAGTACCTCATTTTGCTACAGATTTAACAAAACTAGGGCCAACAGGGAAAAAGTAATTAGAGGTAGGATGTTCATAGGGGAGGAGAATGTGACAGAGAAAGGGAGATGCAAAGTCAATGAAAAGGAAGGTTAATAAGTGGGAATAGGAAATAAAATAAGAAAACTGACTGATCTAGTCTGCTTTGGGAGTAGCTCTCTGTAGGGTAACCCTGTGTTTGCTGGCTGCAGCCAAAGCAGGACAATAAATCAAACCTGTTCGTTTCACCATACCATACCATGTGTGTTAAACCTGCTTCTGCAGTCAGGAGGATGGGGGTGGGTGCTGGCTAGGGAACCCTGAGATCAAGTGAAGGATCAAGTGAAGGATCTGACCATTTTCTGCTACTGGCAGCCTCCTGCAGAGCAGGCAATTTCCTGTCTGGAATGGACACCAATAGATGGTGGGAATAAACACCTTATCCATGCTGAGCTTGATCTGACAGTCAAAGATGGCAGAGAAAGGCCACAACTTTAGCTTATAGAGGAGATAATTGGGCTAGCATAAAGATGTGGTAGTTAAATTTGACTTTGCCATAAGGAAAAAGGAAAACTGACAAAGTTCTGTAGTATTTCAGCAGAAAACTGAAATAGGGCTCACTGAAGGATCCTCTTGATCCCTTTGAAGCTGATAAACAAAAACTATGAAACTAAAGGAAAGAGAAGAAGCTTATTTTTAGAGCAAGGTCTGCAATTTAACTAACATTAATAAAAAAGAAATTAGGATAAATGAGAGACTTAATCAGAAGAGAAAGAGTAAGAGTAGGAAGGCGAAGAAGGTGCAGGACGTGTGCAAACAAGAGTATCAAAGCTCTGCAGCATGATCTTCTCTGTCTATAGAAGGCAATTATACAAAAGAGAATAGTTATAGAGGCAGCTGTCAGATCCAGTAAAACATACAAACCTTTTCATGAAGATGAGTCTAGAAATAAGCAGATGACCCAGAAGACAGGCCTGAAAGACATTTCTAAACATTAATCTAATCCATCTACAAATGACTAAGATCCTATCTATCTCCCATGAGCTGAGGTAGAGTAGATTGGCTTAAGTAAGTCCTGTGTTAGTTACCTGCAGTTAATTTAGTAGCATTGAGTGAAAAGTATCTAAATCTTAACTTTCAATTTTTTTATATTTAAATCATGACTCAGAATGTGCTAATACTAAAGAAATCTGATATTTTGAAAGAACTAGAAAAAGAGAAAGCAATATCACCTCCAGCTTGCATACAAAACCAAAATTGTCCTATCAGTTTCTGCTATATGAATTTGCATATATTGAAGATTAGTTTTCCACCTAAGAGACTAGTAAACCTAGACATAGAAGCACATGTCAATCATGAAGGTGAAAGAAAAGATTGCAGTTAAACTTATGAGGAAATTTCGTACTTAATTTGAATGATATCAGTTACAGCATAAACCAGTAGCTGGAGGATAGTAAACCGGTTCCTAAACTCAACAAATCATCTAGAACAGATAAAATTGTGCTCCCACTGCCCACATAGAGTTTAAAGACATTAAGCAAGTAAAATTCAAAGAAATATGGGAAATTAAGAAAGTCTGAGCCTGTGAGAGAAGAAAAGTGGACAATTTTTGCAGATGCACCCCTTAATGTGGAACATATGTAAAGGATTCTGTTAAGAGGCAGGATTTAAAGGAACAGCCAAAATTTATAAAAGGAGACCCTGAAGCAATTAAACTCTAATCAAATGCCAGGAAGTAGTTCAACCTACGGGATAGCAAAGAAGTCCAGGTGTTACTCTCTTTGGACCTGTGTAGGGTTGGATCTTACAATGCCATGTTAACATATAAGCCCGAACACCAAACAAAGGTGTAAAGAGTATGATATACTCTCATATAAATGAGTCAAGAACATGTTCAGTTAAGTTACTAACAATTCACTGCTTAATAAGAAAGGAGAAATAAGATGCTGAGGTCACTCCTTAAAAGGTTATTTAAAACTAAACAAAACACGCCCCCCCCCGCCCCCCAAAAAAAAAAAAACAAAAAAACTTCAAGGAACACATGAGAGAGAGGAGATAGAGGAAAGGAATAAACTTAAGTAATAGCTTACAGACTTTATATTTCCTTATCACAGCATGGATTGCTAAGATGGTTTATAAGGAGTAGGAAAAGAAGGTAACAATTTTTTTGCCTGATTTCCTAAGAAAAAGAAATGTATATGGTCATGCTCTCTGTATGCTCTCCTCAATAACTTCTCAGCTCACTAAACAGTTTCAACCAAGCTTCATGAGGCCTCAAAACTAATTCAATTTCTTCACATTTTTTGAAAAACTGCAGCTGATTATGGAAGGAAAAACCTAAATGAGTGGCTCACTGAGGGCAAGTTGAGCAGAACTCAGCGCTCAGACATTCTATTTAATGTGGTTGGACACTCAGCACAATCATAAATTTGAACAATCCAACACACTTTGGTCTCTTGCCTGCTGACTTTCCTGAGAGGCCTGTGAGGAAACAGAGGATAGTCTATAACTGCACAGAGCAATGAGAAAAGGCCACGAGAAACCAGACTTCATGAGTCAGCCACTTATAACTTTTTTTTAAATTATTTAGGAAAATAGCAATGCTATATAGAGAGGATTTCTTCCCCAATAGACCTTATTACAATACTTTTGTTTTTGCATAAAATAAATAAAAACTAGCTAAGCTTTGTGTTTTCTCTTTTCTTATGCACCATCAGCAATAAGGCATGGTGAGAAATCAAGGTGTTTAATGGTATAACAGAATAATTAATCTTAAGTAAGCTGCTATACATACACAATGCTTTGAACTTGTGAACATTAGCTTGAAGACTATGACTAATATCCCCTAGATATTCTATTTCTATAATTTTCTATAAAGCGGATATGTTATATATCAGTTTATCAATTCATCAAATCACAGATATGCTACATATCGATTGTAGATGGTGAATTGTAATACTACATTTATGTGTTTAATATTCAGACATGATCTTTCATACAATTTTTTATGCAGTTTTTTTACCCCTTTGAAGGCTGAAAGGATTTTCACTGAACAAGTACAGTGCTTTTTGTTTTTCGTTTTGTTTTGTTTTATTGTAACAAGCTCAAAATTGAAGGTTAGGCCAACAATGGGAAGAAAAAGAGGATCTCTTGGCCCACAGCGAGGATGCAGAATACAGCAAAAGTCTGCTAGGCCTCATTTTCAAAAGACCAAACTATAGAATGGATTCTACTTTGTCTTGCATCTCATTTGATTACTTGATTTGTAATGCAGTTTGATGTATTTGTTTAATTTAAAAAAATCAGTTGAAAATTCCTATTCAGATCAATACATTCATCAGGATTTATGTTTATTTTCATGAAAATATTACTGATTTAGGCCAGGATTTAAAAAAAAACTTGAGAGGAAGCACATAAAAAATAGAAGAAAAGGATGGGGAACTAATTCAGGAGCTAAAAACTTAACACATAATCAAAATTATGTTATATGGTGACAACAAACATTGATGGGAAAAGTAATGAGATTGTAATAATAATATAGGAAGTATAACACTTCCAGAAAAATAAACAGATAAAAGGAGAAGATATATGAAGGATGCAATATACTTGCTTAGGGTTTCTGAATGTAGAGGAAGACAGGCCTCTTAAAGGTCTATGGATAATGATTAATGTGAAAAGAATATAAGCATCCCCACCATAGGAGCAATTACCGTGAGCAAAAACGATCAGGTAGATGAGGTTTCATGTGAATAACTCACAGAATTATCAGAAGCGTAAGGCTTGCAGTTAACAAGGGATTTTAGCTACTCTTTCCTAACAGATATGTGAATATAGCAATCATAGACTATTCTTGTCCCAGCAAATTGTTGGAATGCCTTAGCGTTATCTTTCCGATTTCTTTTCTTTTTTTTTTTTTTTTTTGTTCTTGACACAGAACATTAAAAGCAATTGGAAAAATCCCATCTATTGGTGAATAGCTGATTGAGAATATGAAATTGCATGAGAGTGAACATGAAATAAGTATATATTACACGATCCTTCAGAAACTTAAGAAATTAGAAAAGCAAAGTAATCATAATGATGATGATGATGATAGATCAAGAATGTCCACAACCTCAGAGAATGGGAGGAAAAGAAGGAAACAGATGTTAAGAGTCCTCAGAAATACGTATTAACAGTAAAAGCACAAGTATTTCCCCAAAGGAAAGAATATACATATACATGTTTATTAAAAAATGAACTCTTCACAGATCCAAAAGACAACAAGGAAATATACATAAGCTAGAAACAAGATCAGATTACTGAAGGGTCTAAAAGAAAATTCCAGATAAGCAGGAAAAAAAAAAAAAACATCTCACACACACAAGCTGAAGAAGTAAAATAAAGTACAACCAACATACAAAAGATAAGACATAGCTTCTTGTAAATATGTCACTATTGATTGGAAAGCGAAGTGTTGATATATTATTTACAATAGGGAAATGACACGTATATTTAATTTCTATTTTCCATCAATCTTAATTAAAATAGCTTAATGTGTTGTAGATGGTTAATATAACTCATACTGCTATGAGGTTACGATCTTACAAGTTAGAGTTTCCTTAAATGAATAAGAAGTTTTACAGTTGGATGGGTATCTTAAGCTTGGTTCTTAGCATTCTTAAAAAAACGATTGAAAAAATTTTCAGTTTGTTACACACTTCATGAAAAATGATCAAGTTATCTTGGAAAATGACAAACAATTACTATCTTCAAAATGAAAGACAGAAAGACAAAGAATTATAAATATAAACCTTCATTCCAATATTATTGGCAATAACGGAACTTTTTGTGAACATCTAGAAAATAGCAGTCAGTCTGGCAAATGTTCACAAAAGAACAAATCGTATTATAACAGCATAGTTTTCTGTACAGCAGAAAACAGGAGTTTTCAATGAATAAAAAGTAATAGGTCTATCATATCTTTGTTTATGTACTTGATAACATCTTACATGATGTTTCCGAAGCAAGGCTGGAAGGAAAAGTGACATAATCTTAATGAAACTCCTTTGTGGTGAGGAAAACCCATGTGACCATTATTTTAACTACTGTCTTGCTACAGTTTGCTGCCAAAATGGAAGAATGACTCAAGGTGAAGTTCTAAAAGTAGTTTCTCCTAAGTGATGGATCTGTGAATATCGTTATTAAACCTGCAGATGGTATAGAGCTGGGAGGGACTGCAAATGTGTTCAAGGCCTGTATCTGAACTCAGAATGATCTCGATAAACTGAATTATTAAAAATTTTAAAAAAGTTGAAGTTCATACAAGAACACTTGAGTGGGAACCTTATATTATCTAAGACACTATGAGGAACAACCCTTTAGAAAGTGGTTTGGTAGAAAAGAAGCAAATGGCTAATAAACACTCTGAATATGGGGTGAGGGAATGATGTTGTAAGAAGAGCAAATTATATGAGAGGAACTCTTCCCATTTACTCAGAATAAATCACAGCTTTACTGGAAGACTTTGTCTACACACCAGGAGAAATGAATTTGAAATAGATTGGGGGAGAATGAGGGGAATGATCAGAGGTGTAGAAAACATGATCTATCAGGAAGATTGAAAGAAATATCTAGTTTAACATAAAAAGGAAAGCTGAAGAAGGTTATGAAAGACTGTTTAGGTATGTGAAATACTGCTGTGAAGAGAAAGAAAATAATTATTTCTCTATTTCATACTGAATATGACAAGAATTAGTTAATTTAAATTATAGCGTTAGGAGATTGTGTTTGATAGCAGGAAAACCTAACTGTAGGGATAGTGAAGCACTAAGGTAAATAGCCTATAGAGGTTGTAAAGTTTCCAAAACTGCAGGTCTTTAAAAGTGACTTAGAAAAATTTATCTTGAACGGTACAGGTATAGCTGATCCTTCCCTATGGCAGGAAATGGACTACACAGCATATTAAGCCCTTTCAATCCTGTTTTCCTAAAAGACCTGCTGTTCTTGTTATGGAGATTTCAGTTATATTTATCATATGTGCTGCTGTTCTATTTCACATAAATTATGGCTAGTTTAATATATTGATCTGACACTAACTGATAGTGTAACTTGGAAAATTAAAAAAAAAGGTTTGTATGTTAATACAGGAAATTTCTTCATGAACTGTGCATGATATAGATTGTACTGTATGTATATTGTGTCTCTAAAATCTATTAAACCTACTTGTTCAAAGCTCCTCTAAAAAAAACTTTTCTGTGTTTTATCTAATTATCCAATAAATTAATACAACAAGGGAGCTCATTAAATTCAGAGCAAGGAAGAAGGAAAAGGTGTTGCTAGAACTTAATTAGCAAGATACAAAGATACCAATTAACACCTATAGCTCAAGAAGAGGAAAAACTTTTCATGCACCACACTAAAAAATACATTCACAGCTGGTTACACATATTTAAGTGGCATGCAACTAAATTTGGTGCTAGTGTTGATACTAAGTCAAAAGGATCTTGTAAAGGAAAAAACAACTTCCCCTGGGTAACAACCGAGATTCCATTTTATTAGTATGAACACCATCTCTTCAGCTATTCAGATTAATGACAGAGTAATTATGGAAAAACTGTGCTACAGAAATGGCTAAGAATGATATCATCTTTTTTCTACCAGATGCACACACTAATGTGTGCCAATAATAATTTTAAATATACAGTTTGTAATTAACACCTCTGACAAGCTAGAAAACAATTATTTTCTTTTAAAGATAATAAATGGACTGCTAAGACTAAGATCCTTCTTAAATATAGATCTTTCTTCTACCACTCTGTTTCGGATGATGTTAGCGTGAGATCTACAGGTCACTGCCTTTTAAGTAACTTAGTGAGCCATGTTTTGCTATATAGATTCAAAATGAGCATGAGGAAGGGCCATAATCTGTAAAGGAAATAGTGCTTATTTTTCACATATGCTTAGCCGTTTTATAGAGATTATTCTCCCTAAAAGGAATAAAGAGATTCAAGTCTCTCCAAATTACAGTTTAAACTAAATCAAGACTTTAGAATAATCAAGAAGCTGTCAATAGACAGCCAACAAGAAATATTGTCTACAGGGTATGTCTGAAAAGCTGCATGGTTCCAGAGCTAAGGCCTCAGAGCCTGCAGCACATTTTAGTGTATCCATAACAGAACCAGAACACATTGCAGCAGGAGAGAGGGATTAACACTTGTTTTGGAGTACTGTAAAAGACTTGTTTTTCCTTTCAGGCACTGCAGCATTTGCACAGTGCACTTAACAATAAATAGTATTTGTCTATGGAAGAAGGATGGTAATCGCTATTCTTTCTGTTGAAATGGAATCCAAAACACCTCAAAACCTAAAATTCATAAGGGATAAGAAAGAGCACGCAAAAGGAATCAAGCTCTCCTAAACCAGTAACTCTCATTTAGGAACCAGGAGGCTAGGTTTAAGTCCTTGCTCCTCTTTCTGTATTGGAGAGCTATCTGGTAAAATGAATACACAGTTTTAAGAGTAGAGATCATGACTCTATTCCTAAGTGAGTGTCGAAGCATTGTGTTATAGAAAGTATAGGTGCTATAAAGGAACATTTACTTGCTTATTTATGGACTTACACAGAAGATGCATTAGTGCCTTAGTACGCTGGAGGTTTTCTTTTCAGTACTAATTTGGCTCGCATTTAACTCACTTTCTTACAATACACGCTCAAGCATGCTTTTGGTTTTCTCAGAGCAGTTTCCCTCTTGATGGAAAAAAGTTTGAAGATATCCAACTAGATGCAGCCTATAGATCCCTGCTTGCAGCTTGCATGCTACATCCTCCAACAGTTATCATTCTAAACATGTCTAATTCATGCCTACAATCAGCAAATATCATGAACTTCATTGTCTGTAAAAACACAAAGCAGACGTGCCGTCCCTATAAAGAGCTATGCCAAAGCAAGTCATGGTATTTCCCTCTTTGTGCAACCCCAGTGCATGACGTAGATGCATCCAATATCAAATAGGCCCAACCTTCTGATATATGCAAAGAGAGGTAGTTCTGGATATGTAAGGAATGTAATCTACCAGATACTCTGTTGTAATCCCCATTTTTTCAGATGTCTTTCTGCTCACATGCTCAGAAAATGAGTTTTTAACTATTAATTTAACCTATTCTATCTTTCTACTTAGCCAAGCTAAAACACTACCTCATCGATCAGGTGCCAGCATCAAGTGCCATCATTCAGTCATCTTAATCTCTTCCTAAATGTCCCTATTGACTTATTTAATGGCAGATGAGGCGAGAGGCTTGACCTGATGAACAATTTTATATCAATCTCAATTCACAAGGAGTAGACTAGGATTCTCAAATAATACATAACTTAATGGCTTTCTTTTAAAGTGGAAGAGGAAGAGTTCATCTGAAAAGAACAGTCTGTTATTCTGAATTCTATTAAACCCCAAGAATTCAAAATTTACATCTGCCACTTCTCAGGAGAGTGTTATCTGCATCAGACTGCAAAGTCTTGTTCTTGTCTGCATGCTCTGGGTTTCTCCTTCTCTTTTCCCGAGCTGTCTGTTTTATATTTGTTATGTAGGTGCACAACTTCAGCAGCAGAGGGGGAGAATGCATATTTCCCCTCACACAGCCAAGTAATTAGGGGTATAGAACAGTTAAACTTTCACAAAGTCATATACTTTACACTATACTGAATTAGTATAATATCATATAGTAGTATAGTAGTATTTTGATGAACGATTTTTGGAGTAAGTTAAATGATAGCAAATGTTAATTCTGACAACATCAAATCTGAATTTCCCTTTCTGTTTAAAGTATGACTCTTTGAATTGCCCTGAAATTTAATACATCTCAAAGGGGTAACTAGGAAGGAGAGTGTTCACAGGTATATAACTTTGGAACCAATTAAGTAATTCCAACTGTTCTGGATAGTCAGCATATGCAAATCTCACAGTGGGTAATCTTTTCAGCCTTAGGTCATGATAGAAAGTTCCATCATTGAATGACTCTTGATTTTTCAAAATCATCTATGTTAATTGCAGATCAAATGTACTTCTGAAATTACAAAAGACAGGATGTGTCTTTGTTGGGAAGACGGTGATGTCAAATTTCCAGCTGAGGTAATAGATGAAAGACCGACAATCAGCAAATATCTTTTATAAATTTATATAATGACCCAATCAACACCTTCCTTCCATGCATGCATTTTTAATGGCAATTACTTCAGAAGCCTGAGCAGTTCTCAGGATATTTCGATAAAATGTTTGAAAACAATAGGAGAACTAATATAAATTCCTAACTTGACCTAAAGACTTTGAAAGTCCTCATTCTGAATAACAAAGGCATATTTATTAGACTTAATTTTATTTATAAGCAAAGAATTACAGTTCTTCTAAAGACTTCAAGTAAATTCCGGTCATTTTACTTTCTACTCACTTTTTCCCCTTTATACTGCTTATTAGAAGAAAACAAAATCCCTCAAAAATCTACCTTTTTTTTAAGGCAGACTGCAGCACTTTGACTTTCTTATCTTATTCCTCTGTTTTCTTCTACCACCTTTCCCACAGATTTTTTTAAATGTAGAACTAGCTACAAACTAATCTTGACTACGTCACTTTTAACAGCTACTAGCTGTTCTTTTAAGCTACCTAAAAGAACATGAAATCTAGCAAGCTGCAGAAATTTTGGTTACTCTTATCTGCAGCGTAAGAAATTGATGATGAACATTGCATTTATGCCTACCCCGGGAACCAAGTTTTGCTGCATGTTTTGTTTAAAGAATTGTTGTAAGTTTTCTTTTTCCAAGGGATGAAGGTGCTCTGTGCACTAGCTAAGAAAGGGGAGATCAACTGATAGCTTCCTGAATGTGACTTGTTTTTTATATGACTTTTTGGCTGCTGTGTTTAGTGATTCCTAAGTGCTAAAATAAATAATGTAATAAGCTTCTAAAAGCTTTATGCTGTGGGCATGATTTTTTTCTTTTTATGTGGACTAAGGAATCTGCATACTTTTCCAAATGGTTCAGAAATAATGAAGAGACATTTGTTCACCATTATAAAAACATCAATCCTATGTGCATTTTCACATAATGTGTTCCTTATATCTCTCCAATCACTGTATTTCATGTTAATTTCAAGTAACATCAGATATAAAGTGTTTCTTGATCACATTTATTATTCAGGGCAGACAAGAATTTCAGTTCTCCATATCTATTTTTAATTAATTTTACCATATAGTCATCATTTTAAATTAAATTGATATATTTTTTCCCTTGAGTGATGCCCTGAGTATGAAGAGTACTTTTAAAAAATCACTACTAATAAATAATATTCTGTCACAGGAGTTGAAAGTAATTGGCACTTAATAATAAAAAAAAATAAATACTCTGACTTGTTTCTTCAGACAGGAATTTCTGATGCCTTGCTTGTCCTAGCCATTTATCAGAACAGACCTACTCTGAGTATCTCTGAACCTGGGCACCTTTTTGTTTAGTTCATTGATTTTTCTTGATTTTTCTTACTGACCTATGTCTCCCTTTCTCTGTTTTTTGTATAAAACTATTTCCGACTGAAACAATGGGCTTCACAACATACTGTTTACTTATTCCTCACACATTGCATGAGGAATGGGCAAACAGGGAAAGTTTGGATCCCAAAAGAATATTTTCTCTAAATAAATTATTGGCAAACTTTATTTCACTAAGCAAAAGACATGGAAGACTTTAATAAAACATAAATTGCTTCAGCTACCAGTGCCAAGCACCTCAAGTAGTTGTCAGGGATTATTTCTTCTAGACGTAGTTAACTCAAAAACTGGAGAATTTTCCAACCCTAATGGGCTAGAAAGTACTTTCTTTTACAAAGATGTGGCCTAGATTTGAGAATAGACCTCAGACTCAGGAGACCCAAGGTCAAGTCTTGGCCTTAGACAAAATTATAAGATTGGAATAAGTTTTATTGTGAATGCACTTCTACATCCATAAGAAAGGATTTTCTTTTTTTTTTTTTTTTTTAAAGAAAACAGCCTTGCAACGTTGCTGATAACTATAGGATGATGAAAGTATCTGACCTATGCTCATCTAAATAATGCTACAGTAAAAGAAAGAGCAAAATTCTACTTTCTGGACTTTCTAAAAATAAACATCCATGATTGTTATATCCCCGTCAAAATATCCACAGAACAGAAGTAGTAACAATACATTCGGACCAGCATTAAGTAGCATGCAGATGTTTGCATAAAAATAAAATAATAACAACAGAGAGTATTTCTACTGTCTCTTGAAATATCCTAGAACAAATGCTTTCCATAAAGAAACACTAATGGATTCTTTTTTTTTTCCTTAATCAGAATTTCTGTAATATGTGATATTACCACCTAAGTTAATGAAATTAAGCTTTGAACAATAATTTAAGCTTTACAATATAGTTTTGCACAGTATTTATACATCTTTATTTCAGTGCATATATGTAAAATTAAATTTTCTCCTTTGATCTTTCAGAACGTATTTCTTAATGGGTTATAAGGTCTAAAATGTACCACGTCTCTCCTGAATTCCTTTAAAGCATGCAAAGCAAACTGAATCATTTTTCCAAATATTTATCTCTTATCAGCAAGCAGAAACCTAGTGGTTTCTACTAGCTAGCTGCATCTAACCTTTTAGTTTCCAGATGCCTTATTGCCTTAGTTTATGCACAGATAAGAAATTGTTGCAAGAGTCCACACTGTGCTACAGATTTTCAAAATTTCCTAGTCCTGTCATAATCAGTTGCACCCGTACAGCCAGCAGTAACTGCAGCATATTAGTATTTATAATCTTCTCTGACCTTGAATTTCAGTTGGCTCAACCCACAGTTTGCAAGCCTATAAGGTGTTCATTACTGCTGGACCACAGTGACATCCCTTACATAGCTTCAAGGAGAACATTTCTTATTAAATTTGTCAAGGACAAATGCAAAGTCCTGCATCTGGGAAGGAAGAACCCCCTGGCAGCAATACAGCTAGATGGACAGGCTGGAGAGCAGCACTCTGGAAAAGACTCTGGGAGTGTTTTTGGACAGTGAGGTGGACTTGAGCCAGCAGTGTGCCCTGTCCTGTAGATCAGACTAGTGATTATCCCCCTCTGTTCACCACTCAATAGATCACATCTAGAGCACTTCTCCACCTAGTTTTGGGTCCCTCAACACAGGAAAGATATTGGTAAACTGCAGCAAGCTCAGCAGAGGCCATCAAGATGGTTAGGGATGGAACACTTGTCCTGAGAGGAGAGTCTTGAGGAGCAGGGCTTGGTAAGTCTGGGGCAGAGACAACTTTAGGGCCCTTCACAGCAGCCTCTCAGTGCCCACAGCAAGGTCATCAAGAAGACAGAGCCAGGCTCTTCACAGACGTGCATGGTGCGAGAACAAGAGCCAGGGGACATATATTCAATAGGCTCTTCTCTTATTTCAATTTAAAGAGAAACATTTTCATAACGTATAGTCAAGCAATGGGAATAAGTTTCTGAAAAAGGCTAGTCAGGCTCTGTCTTGGAGGTATCTGCTCAAGACCTGACTGGACAAAGCCCTGAGCAATCTGGTCTGTTCTCAGAACTGCTTTGAGTAGGATATTGGACTAGAAATCTCCCAAGATCCTTTCCAATCCGAATTATCCAACCTGAATTATTCTAAAACCATACAGACTGCTGTACCCAGGATTTAATCCTTTCAAATAAAGACCTGAATTTTGAGCTGAGACATCAAATATTGATAAACTAGAATATGGGACATGTCAGGTAGTTAAAGAAGAAGTAAGGGAAATAAAGCAAACTTTTGGGAATGGAAGATGGTAAGGAGCAGATGAAAACAAGAGAAGCAGATAAATATCCTGAAATGTATCTACGAAAGGGAAGAAAAACAAAACACAAACAACTCCCTTAAAATGCCTTGATGCAATAAAGAGAGAATATTATGAGTACAATTAACTGTACTAGTTACTGTACCACTGACAGACACCCTAAATCCCTTTTAAGTTGTAATAAGAAACAATTTGTTTCTTAAGAAAATGTTCAAGGATACATGTGGTGTACATCACTTGTAAGTCACTACAGGATGACCTAATTTTTCAGTTCCCATATTTTCCCTCATTTTTGGAGGAGGAAGTTCATAGGATACTTTCTTATAAGTTAATCTTTAGTCACTGTCTCTATTACATAGGAGATGCAAAGTCAGTCAAGATATTTTTTTTTATTTTGAAATATATTTAGAATTTTATTATCAGAATTTGATAGTTCCAGGTAGTGACAACTGTCATATGAGGTTAAAACAGTAAGAGAAAAAATCATTGTTACTGTTTGGATTCATTAACGTTGCTTAACGTGCATCATAGCAGTAAAGGAACATTAATCATTCAACATATGTGTGTCAAATAATTATTTAAGACCTGTGGTTTATCCTCAGCAATATATTGCTGGTTCTTCCTCTTCCCTCCCCCAGATAATCAGTGCTATTCCTCCTTTATTCATTAAAGAGACTGTCACTTTAGGATTATCATTCTCAATACAAAGTTTAAATAAGACCAAAAGACACACACCAATTGCTTTTCTGGTGGTGGAAATCACAAATCTGTTTGGGGATTAAAACAAAAAGCCAGTCATTAAGCATTATTTAAAACAAGTTTTTTTGGTCTAAAATGATTAAATCATCATCTGCTAGATTTAGCTACCCTGTTACTATTCTCCTGGAACATCACTTCAGTTTCTAAAGACTCTGGAATAATTTGTTTTCTCTAAACCAATTTGTATCTTGTCAAAGTGAGATTGCCGTTTTACATCCACCTGGGGAATAAATGATCCCATTCTATAAATAACGGAGTCATCTGCATAATATATACTAAGATGTCCCTGTAGACTTTAGAGATATTATATATGAATAGAAAAATATAGACTCAGTTAAGAGAGTTATGCAAGAGACAGACGTCAGTTGATTTGTCTAACATTTTCGAACACATATGTCTTTATACTAGCAAAAAGGCAAATCTATATTAACAATTTGATCTTGGAGTATTGAAGAACTCAAGACATAAAATTTAAAAAATAAATATGAAAAAAAAAAGCCAACTCAAAGTCCTGTAAGAGTTTCCACCAGGTTAGCATTCACAGATTGTCTATCAGGAAACTGGCACTTTTGAATGGATATTTAAGGAATGAAAAACTCCTTTTCTTAGAATCAGAACATCCAAAGATGAAGAATATGAACATACTTTGTGCTGAAAAGAGGTCATAACTACTTCATAACTACAGGACTAAAGTAAATCTATTAAGAGAATACTCACAACAACATTTTCATGTTTGTTACTCCATTCTGGCTGCGTATGAAAATGTACTATTTTTCATATAGACAGCTTACATACATACAAAAGAGTATATAAATACCTTAAAAATATTAAAAGACATTCCCAGTAGATTCACTAAACAAAGTGGAAGAAAGGATGGAAAAGACTGTCAAGCCTCTTCTAGTAAGAGGATAAAGCAGAAGAACAAGAGAAGGTACCAAAACAGTACCTTCTAGCATCTTCATCAGAGGTAGGGAAATGTCTGCTCTTTTCTACACATGTGCAGAAAGGAAGTACTATTTTTCTCTTTGCAAATTTGCAGGTTCTAAAGGAGAAGAAAAGAAGACTTTTTTAGTTCCTCACACATGATGATGTTTCACTCTGTCAAATCTGAGAGAAAGGTTAGTGGGAAGAGAGAATAAGTTAGAAGAGGGAATACTAGGTTCCTTCCAGAAACAGAAGGGGACAAAGTACTCTCCAAACACCATTTCGCAGAGCAGCAACACTGTTAAGAGAATGAGTACTAGAAAAAGAGTTTATCCCCTTCTTAAGCTATCCTTTCAGGAACTCTGCAGGAACAGAGAGCAAAGAGTAAACTGATACTTGCTGACATAAGTACAAGACGATCTCTGTACAGATTTACCCATTGACAGATATAATCTAATTGGTTAACTTATGTTTTCCATCTGTTTATGAGTGAAAATCGTCTATGAATGGAGAGAAACACATGAAGTTGAAATATATTTAAAAAAAAAATCTTGTAAAATTTTTGGAGGAAAAAGGCCTCAGACTTCCAAAATTAAGGAGTTTTGGGTCAAATGCAAAATCAAAATAACATGATCCTTTTATAAATAACCCCTCTACTGCTAAAAAAATGAACTGGAAGTAAGTTCATACAATTCTGATAAGAAGCATAAGATTCTCAGATAGCTAGTAAACTTCAGGAGCACAAAGTATTTTTATTTTTGAATAGATTTAGCAAACTACAAAGTAGTAAACATAATGGTCGAGATGAGAAACAATAATGTTGTAATTGTCAAGCAATTGTCACGATTTTCATTGTAAGGTTATGAATGTACTTTTGACTGTCAAGCAGTGCTTCCAGTGCTCTAAGTTGTAATCACCACAAGCCAAAAAAAAAAAAAAAATCCAGTTCTGGATTTGTCCCTTTAATTATTTGCACGGAATATTGGATTTCTGATTTTGTTGCTGAATTACAGCAGACAAAGCTGGGGGAGAGGGGAAACAACAGTGGGGTAAGGCATGTGATGAAGCAGCCTCAGTTAAAAGCTCAGGATGAAATCCGTTGAAGTTAATGGGAGTTTCTTCAAAGGTATTGAGGAGTTCAGATTATGATAGACCAATTTTCGCAATACTATTAGTGATAGGATTGACTAACTAACTATACTGAAATCACGTAAAATCTTCCCTTACACTGGCTTGGAAGAAACAGAGCAAGAAATAACCAAAAATTTTAAGCGGTGAAACACAAAATAGAATTATTTGAGCAAGTCATTAAAATCTTGGATAAAGAAGAAAGACTTGAAATAATTTCAAGAGGACTATGACATAGACTAAAAATTAATGGGATGAGACTAATAGTGTCATGGGAAAAAAACAGGGACAGAGAGCTGTAAGAATACATGGAAAAATTTCCAAAGGAAAAGGGAAAGAGAGTACTGGGAATAGAAGTTACTGTAACTTTTTCTTATTTTTAGTGAGTTCCCTCATTCTTTTCCTTCTCCACCCCCATCTTCTGCCTGTCCTCCAAAAAAACTCAAAAGAAAAGAGTAGTTAAAAACTAATCCTAGTAGGATTTTTTTAGTTTTCATTTCAATCTTAACTAAATCCAGAATACATCTGGATTTCCTCAGACGTGTCCTCCCTTTTCTGCCCAGAAATTTTCTCTGTCTGGGAGTTGGAGAAGTTTGTGCCCCCAGCTGGGATGTCCAAAATTTCCAGACATGTTCACTATGCACATACAGATTAACTTTGCAGCATAGGCATGGTGAGTCTGCTGCTTCTGGGAAACATCAATTAACTGTGAATATGTGATGCAGTTGGCCTGTGCATACACAGTAAGCCTAGCGTGCTGCAAACATGTTTCATTTAATACACACCCTATGACAAGCATATGAGTTTCTATCCAGGATTTCCAAGATAGAAGTAGTTTTAAATCACTTGTGAATTTCTTTCTTTCCTTCTTCCTGGAAAATGCCAGTCTTACCATAAGAATAAATGGCACTGAAATAACCTGAAGGAAGAAATCACAGTCAAAGAGATAAGATCGTGATAACCCTAATGAATGCACACTGCAAGGACGAGCGTCAGAAACAGATTCACTGTGGTTTATGGAAGCAACTTAAACTGAAATCTGAGTTCAGGGTACAATTTCTTTTTGTCCATGATATCAGTAACAGATAGTCTAAATGAATGAACTAGATTTTGTTTTGTTCAGTTCTCTGACCTCCAGAGAAGCAATATATGTCTCTGGAAAGCAACTGTTGCATCTGCTTTAAGGCGATGTGTATATGTCTGATTTCAGAGAGTGGGTTGCATGTAATGGTAGACAGCTGTGAAGAAGTTACTTGCCTTCAGCTGACCAAGATAATTCTCCCATAAAAATGCATTTCAAGTTCTTTTACTGTTGTCACTTACTTAAACTGTATGAAAAATAAAAAACAAAAAAGAGGTCACCTTAAGCTTGCATAATACTCAAACTGAACTAGGTGCAGCTGCACAAATAGAATTAAGACATAGATTTGGCCCACAAACTTATATGAACAAAGTGAATTCGCCCAAGCCTGCCATTATACAGGCTGTGAAAAAAGTCAAAAGTAAAATGAGTTGATATACAATTGAAGATACCAGTTCTTCACAGACAATTCTTCATCAGAAATTGCATAAATTTGAATTGGGAAGATGCCAATTCCCACTGTTATGTATCCATTTAAAGGCTTTGTTTAAAGTGATAAAGTGGACGAGTCATATTTCTTCGATAACATTGTGCCTGCAGGATGCTAGTGATAAGTGGCAGAAGTGCCATTAACATAACATGACAATGCCAAATTAATTCTAATTATCCTGATCATTGAGCATTTAAATGAAAATGAAGACATTAAAGGTAACTAATTACCGAAAAGGCTATTTCTGAGAATGAATTATGAAAGGGTTTAAACAAAGACAGTGTAAAACAATTGGGCCTCAACTGTCTAACATCTTGTCAGTTTGTTTATTTGTGACGAACCTGCTTGAAAAAGCAGCTGATTTTGTTTTGTAAAAAATATGAAAAATGAAAAGTATAATTCTGATAACTATATAATTTATTGTGTTTCTTCAAATGTATAGGCACTATTAATAAAGTAACTCTGCTTCACTATCCGTATATTCTCAAGTTTAAATAAAGATTACAGTTTATAATGTAGCTGATTGATCATAATGAATTTGTAAGCAAAAGATGAAAGTAATACATATTAGAAACTCACTAGTAGCAAATTATGAAAACTATAGTACAGTTACAGGTATTAAGCCCTCACTATTTCATAAGATCTCATAAGAAAAATATATAACGGTTTATAGGATGAACAATTTTTTTTAAAGCAACTTATTTTGCAGTTACCTACAGAAACTAAAATATTAATTACTTAATTGCATTACTATGTTATTTTCATGTCAGCGTCTGGTAATGTTACTTTTTTATTATTCTTTCCACCTCAATTTCTCCACAAAGCAGAAGCCACTTGCAAAAAAAAAAAAAGAAAAAAAAAACAAAATCTCCCAAAATAGTTTTCCTCCTTCAAAAAAATAAAAACTTGGTGTTTTCTTCTCCTTTTTTACTATTAGAAATTAAAAATTAATATTTGATGTAGAGGCCGGAAGGAGAGAAATTCTAACAGATGGGTGTGCTGTATGCTCCTTACTGATGGTTAGAAACTCTGTGACCTTGAAAATCAAATGCACCTGGTCTACAGAAGCCAGCCTGTTGGTCTGTGCCTGGGGCTCATTTTCTCTTTCTCATGGCAACTTGATTCAATAAGCCACTGTCAGAACAAGCTAGCAAGAATTAATGTCACAAAGGTTGGAAAAGCAGATTATAGGACTTGCATTCTGTTATTAGAAATGTTGATGTTCTACTTCATACTTTATATAGTTTACTGATTTGGAAATGAGCTACGGAACCCCTATTTACTTCTGAAACGATTTTCTTAGGTTTTATTATAAAAGTTTGCTCGAATTGCTGGAACTTCTATTCTGGCTAGGTACCTCAGCTACCTCAGTCAGGGTGAGCTGTTCCCCTCACTTTCCCTATGAAAAAGACAATTCTATTTAGTCACTCATTCACTGGCAAAAAAATTGAGGGACAGGCTGAATTAGTAAAAACTTTGTTGAAATGGTTCTGCCGTCTTGTAAGTGCCACAATTCAGTTCCTGGGGAATCCTGGGAAATGCCGCTTTTTGCTCTGAGCCTCTTCAAACCAGGGAGGTCTGAATCTTTACAACACCGTCTGAAGGAGACAGCAGTAGGTCCAAAAGAGATTTAAATGACCACCGTTACAGTCTATAATGCCATGGCTCCTGAGTCTCAAAACATCTGAGGTATCTAATCTTCTTGAGTAATCCAGAGCGAAAAAAATGCACTTCCGAAGAGCAATCAAAAAGCTTTTCTCTGAGCGCAGATCCAGCTAAGGAGCATTACAAAGTACAAGACTAGAGTGAAGCAACCTTCTGTCCAAGATTAGAAACCTGAATCAAGACTGCAGATACGCTTTTCTTTCTCCTCTGAATCTAAAGCCAGGGATCTTCTCCTGCAAACAGATAATTACTCTATTTTCCTTTAAAAGGTTAAGTCAAAGATCAGATGAGGACAACTTTTCCCTTTTAATAATCAGCTAGTCATGACTATCCACTGTAAGTACTGTTGTAAGCTCCCCATCTCTCCAAGAGGTTTACTGCCCATGTACCATGGATCCAAGGTCCAGCTCTCATCTGGCTCAGCTGCATAACCTTGACTTACACTGCTGAGAAACAGCTGCAGGAAAGTTTGTACAGAGATGGGAAAGGCCAAAATTATGGACAGAGGTATGCTTGCTCAGGTGGGATTATAGGACTGCTCAAGGATTCAAGAGGTTTTCACACCAGTATAGAAGGGTGTGAAAACCTCAAGGGAGAAGCCTGGGGGGCTGGGGCTGGGGTGGTGAGGGGCCAGCCAGGAAGGGCTGGTTGAGCCATCAGTGCTGTCAGTGGAGATGCAGCTGGTAGCTAGTGGCAGCTCACCAACCCTGCAGGGTTTCTGCAGGGGCCACAGGGGGCAACCCTTCCTCTTGGCTGGTGCCTGCCCGGACAGCAGCGGCTCTTCAGGTGCCTCATCACAGTGATGAGCATGGGAGTGCTCAGCCCAACAGCTCATTAATTCCTAGATATCTTCTCTGTGTGTTAACCAATGAATAAGCTCTTTATCATTTAAGATTCACATATCCCACTAGCAGAGTCTCTGTGATGGGCTAAAGATACCTGAACAAACTAACCTGAAAGGGTGCCGTAACACAGCCAGTTATCCAGGATCATAGGTAAATTTTCCCATAGTGATCAGTCACATATCTCCCACATTGTAGCAAAGTCCTCATCTCCAGTCAGAGTGGAGAAACCTCACGGTCTGCTTCTCCAGTTAAAGCTATAACCACAGTGCAAAAAAGAAATAAAGATTCTGGAGCCTGAGGGAAATCTGAACCTGAATCTCCTTAACTTGCCATAATATGGCAGTGTGCTACTACAAACTATGCTGAGGCCAGTGGTTGACTGCAGAAGTATAATTTCACACAGAGGGAGACATCTGAGACACCTTTCTAGTCTCATACCCTCAGCATGTTTTATCTGTCATTTCACTGGCTCTCCCACTGGGATCCCTGGCTTTAGGTGACGTAGGTGACGTTTTGGTTACTCTAGATCATATCACAAGGTCCTATAGAGTTCTCTTTCAGAATTGATTGGAATATCATATGCCTAATGTGGTGTTCTAGATCTTACTCTATACGTAATTTTTTTTATGATAAAAATCGTAATTATGAAATGTTAAAGTCCTTAAGTCAGTGCTTACTCCAGACTTCAGACCATCATAAATTTCTTGAGGTAGAACAATCTTGGGATTTTAAACAATGTTCAAACTGTCTCTTCAGTACAAGGTAAACTGGCCTGTATAGAACTATCTTATACATAGGAAACATGCCAATATCACAGTAGTAGATATATTCTGCAAGTTCATCATTGCAGTACCTAATTTATAGACCTTTTACTGTCAAGTGGATTTTTTAGTAAGACAGAGTAAGGCAACTAACAATAAGATTTGGAAAAGATAGCACTTGTTAATGGAGCTGCTGCCTAAACTAAACAAAGAAAAGATCAAGGACACCGAGACAACAAAATTCTATTTCTGCCTATACTGTAAAGAAGCCTGGATTTGGCTGTGTTACTGATCATATACCTGTAAAAAAAATGTAAATACTTGTAAGTGGAAAATTGTTGCTAGGTTCAACCGCTCACTTCAGTGACAGAATGAAGCACAACTAAAGATAACTATTATTCAAATAAATGAAACTAATGAATAAGTTATACGAAGGGGAAAATCAAAATTCTACTTAGGTGAATTCTTATCTTCCAATATCAACAGCAGTTTCAGTATTGGTAAACATTCCATCAAAAAGTTGTAGTTCAGTAGTGATTTGTCAGCAAATTGCATTGAAAGGATTGCAAAAAAACAGTCAACCGATATTAAAACTCTAGCATTGTCTTCAGGAAAACAATACACGGGTGGTTTTTTTGTTGTTTGTTTTGTTTTTAGAAAAAGAAAAATCCTTATAACACTTTAGATATACTCTTCCCTTGTCTTCTTTTATACTTTTTTTTTTCTCAAGTTGCTAATTTACCAGGAATTGTATGAGAATAGTAGCCCTCCATTTGCTCTAGTTGGCACTGTATGCAAGTCCACATTACACAATGTTGTCGCAGTTACAAGACTTTGTAGTTCCCTATTTTATTTTTCAAATGTTAGTTAAATGTAACAATCTAGGTAGTAAAATATATATATACACTTAGCAATGTTATAACCTTTTAAATAAAATTTAACAGTGTCATAGAAAGTATCATGCACATAAAAAAATCTAGTTTTCCAGCCTTGCTGAGAACTCTCAGTTATTTAAAAGATAAGTTTTGCAAGAGCAAATGCAAGTTTGGCAGCACGTTTTGTCACAATTGTATCATTCAAAACAATCAGGCACCCTTAACCAGGAGTATTCTGCCTTTCTTTTGAGAAGTAGCCATTCATTTGAAAACAAAGGCCAATTTAAGACTTGGATGCCTATAAATTAGTTGCTGAGATGACTAACTGATGGACTGCAGAATCTGAGACAAGGCTCCAAAGCATGTATTAGGTACCCAAAATCTTTATTCAGAGAGTGTAGAAAGTTGTAGCAGTAGAGAGCATTTCAGCTACCTGAGGCACATATGGATGCTTGATCCACCTTTCATCGTCTATATAGCAACAGGTAGTATTAATGGTATCATTATAGCGATATTGTACCCAACATAAATGGTCCTACTGATATTTTAGTAGGCAAGATTTCATAATCCCAGCACAGAACATAGTAGTGCTTTCAGGACTGAGGTGAGATCTCTTATTCAGCTGCTTCTGTAGCTGAGAGTGTACCAGCATGATAACTACATTGCTGTATTGTTATGTTTTTGCACAGTATAGGCATATTCTAAGTGATTCCAGGCAAACAAAATTATGCACTCCACTCATATACATCACGAGGGAAATGTTGTTCAATTAACCCTCCAATTAACATATTTAATCTCTGGAGTTTAGGCCTGTGAAACAGAGCCACAAAGGTTGAGAAAGGAGGGAAGCATGCCTCTGTCCACTCAGGAATGTTTCTGCACTACTACTATTTTCCCAAAAAGCTGATCGCAGCACATCATGGCTATTGGAGAAGAACATGGAGAAGCTCCCAAGTGGATTATTCACTAATATTCACTCAGGAACTGGGAAGCCTGCACTCGTATGAAAGGCTTCTAAATATGTATCTTCTGCTTTGATCTTTCACCTTTTTTCCTAAAGCTATACTGATATATAATTGAGAATACATGCATTAGGCCTTCCAAAGGAGGAAAGAAAAAGGAAAAAAAAGAAAAACACGAAGGTGCATGCTCTCGTAACTCATCAGTAGAGGAGAGAAATGAAATGCACATTTACCCTAATTCATCCTATAATTATTATAATTTTGGAATTTATCAGGGTTCAAAATCAGAACTTCCCTTCCTTTAGCTAACAGCTCTGAGATTAACTTTTTTTAAGCCTGTAGCATCTGAATATTGCCCTTGTCCAGGGTTTAGCTTGTTATACATTTCACAAGTAGCTGGATATAGAAAATGTGGGTGCCTCATAGAAAAATCAAATCTGCCAAGGTTCATCTGAACTACATTTCAGCATGGCAGCATTTTTAACAGGTTAATGGAGAAGTCAGCAGTCAATTATGTGACTGAATTACCTCCACATTGTTACAGAGTCCAGCGTTGTTCCCAGCTCAAAAACATCAGGAAACAGAAAAATATTGAACTTATGAAGAAAAGCAAATTCCCTAATGTTACACTTTGTTTCAGTTCACTATAGATTTGTTGGAAAACAATATCAAGTAGATAGCTACCTCTCTGGGTCCTAATTATGTGACATAATTTATAAAGCAGTAATATAATATCACATACTACTTGTGATCAGATATTCACACTGTGCAACTATAATCACTAGCATGTAGAGTGAATAACTGCTTTTAAAAATACAAAACCAGGATTTTAATTGTCTAAGTCTTTGCAAAAATAAAAAGGAAGTAATTTTATCAATATCATTGTGGAAAAGGACTGCAAAATTATCTGAACAATTATCCTAGTTTCATTAGAAATCTGTTCTCACTCTTGCGTGCTTGGAGAGGTGCTAATGGTCTTTCTCAGATCATATCCTCTTCTATGACTTCTGAGAGAATCTGAGTCAATTTAATGTTTTGGCATGGTAGGTAAGGAAATCCTGCTCTGATTAGCATTCTTCTGCATACATACATCAGCTAGAGAGCTAGTGGCATACCCAATTTAAGTTACCTAAGATTTCCATTTTACAAGGTTGAATGTAATTGCATGTACCTTTTCACAATTTACCATTGGAGTTAAAATTCCCTAGGTGTGGTCCATGGCCAGTGATAACTTTCTTTGGAAAATCCGAGCAACAGAAATCAAATAGCAACACTCATTGTGAAAGCGGCATATAGGCAGTGTGTGGAGAACCAGTTGATAATTTTGATTCTTGGGTGGTCTATACTGAATCTGCCTTTCTTCCTTTGTTAGATCCAGGTTTCTAGAATCAGGATTTTACTTCTCCAGTTTTGTTCCAGAGTATACTTCAGGGATGTGGGGGGAACTTTCCATCAAATATTTTCCTAAATTAATTGTATGTGTCCAGAAAGAAGTAAATTAATATCTCCCATAGGAAGCTGATTTGAGAATTAATGAACGTTTATAGAAACAGATCCAGTACAATCTCAGCAGCAGCCTAGGCAGCCAAGCTACTATTTATACCATCTACCTTTAGCCATCTAAGAGTTAGATGTCTGCTCTAAAATAGCAGTCTAGATTGTCTATATAGAATACAATGACTAATAAGTATCTTCAGAAAGCAGTTCACTATGCTTTTTCTTTTCTATTGGTTTAAGCAGCATGTTACAATTAGTGTTGTCAGATTATCTGTTTTTCAGATCAAAGCTTCCCCCCAGACACACACAAATCATTGCTGAACAACAGAAATATTAGTTTCATTTTATTAAGCATATTTTGAATTATAAAGGAAATATTTTCTGCTTAGACTAATTCTCCACATTCAGCAAAAGCTGACTAATAGTTTGACTGGCTCAAACTAGTATTTCTCATCAAGTCAATGATTTATTTGAGGGAAAAAATCATCTATCTTGAACTGCAGCAGTTATATATAAAGGTAGATGACTCTGCTTCCATTTATTGAAAGACCTCTAGATACAGCAATAGAAAGGAAAATTCTCTTTCTTTCATATGAAAGAAGTTTTATGCCTTACATCTGCAAAGCTCTGCTTGAAATCACAAATAGATCAGTAGATCAGTGTCATTAAAGCCTTTACAAGGCTTTTTTGTAGGATTTTTTCCCTGTAAAGGATGCATATTATTATCAACACGCCCCCCCCCCCCCCCCCCTCAATTCAGTAGTGGATTTCACAGGTTGCAGATTCCCATCTGAATCATAAACCCAGAAGAGGGCCCAAGAGCTTCATTTGTAGCAAAATACCAAATGCAAAGCCTGGCTGAGATAACTTAACCTTTTATTAGAATCATGAAAATTTGAGATGAAAACATCTGCATGATGGGTTTTGATTTTGTTTCATCTCTGTACTAGACATCAAGTGTTTTATTTAAATAATGAAAGCATCCAAGTACATGCATGTAAAAGTCAGATTCTAATTTCTGCCCTATCCCTCTGCCCCTGGGAGTCCTGCATCTCACAGTAGGATGTAAAGCATTGTTTTAATAAAATCATCTTTATTACAATGATAATGAAGGTTAAATGGTAAGTTTTAAAGATACAGTAAGGTGAATGTAATGAGACCATCAAATTCTTCCAGCAGGCACAGATCAAACCATAAGTAAGCAAATAAGAAACCCTAGAAACAAGGGTAGTATTTTCCCTTAATTGAGACTGTAGCTGATTATTACAATGACACATGTTCACTTAGTATCAAAAGAATGGTAATTCCTGACACTCAGAAATGCTGTTTATTTTCACCGACAAAAGAGGAAAGTAGGAATTCAATTTTGGATTTCCATAGCTCAGTTCTAACGTCTCTGTCTCAGGTCCAAAACTGTAAAACTGGTTTATAAGGTGCTCTAAATTCTTCTTACTCATGTTGTAACACAAAATGACACTCCCAATTGCCTAAGTAAATATTTTTTTTCCTGTTCTCTCCTATCTCATTAGCACTGAGGTACCAAGAGAGCTTTCTAGATATGAACTAGGCTGCAAATTTATCCATTTTAGCCGAGAATGATACCCTTCCAAAGGCTCCGTTAAGTTTGAACAAGCTGCTATACTACTTCTGGAGTGCGTTGCATCTCACAGGTCCTTTTTGTGTTTAAACTGCCACCATCAGGTCTGTAACTATAGTCATAATGATTCTCATGATATGAATAGCTTCCTCATGTGTGCTGTCCTTGCTAATACTTTCTTGCAACGGCCAAAGCTAGAATACAGAAGCGGAAAGAGTAAATTTGAGTTGAGATCATCTGAAGAGCTAGACAACAACTTTTTAATTAAACCTATGCATAGAGATGAGACTAGGTGAGACTTTCCTTATTTGAAATTTTGTCAAAAAAATCTTTCAGCTAAACATAGATTGCCCAGATGATATTTTTTCAAGGTTCACAAACCTTTCAACAAACCTGGGCTGAGTTGTAAATGAGCCAGACTAATAAATGGTTTTGGATAGAAATTCTGTGGTTTCACAGGGGTTGACCTCAAATTAGGCAAAACTTGGTGATTTGGCTTATAGTTTTGTGGTTTGTTTCATCTCAAATCTTGAAGTAAAACTCAAGAGATGCCAGCTCATATGAACCAAAGCTTAAAATATGCATGCAAAACCCACTGTAGCAAAATTGTTTACTATGGGCAATGCTGGGGGAAAAAAAAATATCACAGGCTTTATGCCTGTATGGAATTTTAAACTCTAGTGCCTGTTACTCATTCATTTTTAGCACCCATCAGGGAAAGACGTCTAATTTGGCCCATGTGATCGGTAACAAAGACAGCTTAGGTAGGATTGTGTGGTTTCTGTTACTTGAAATGTCACAGCTACTTAGAAGAGGGTTTAGAATTTTTACGATGGTGAATTAAACACTTTTGGGGGTTTTGCTGGAGTAACTAATAATTATGTGAATTATATTTAAAATTATATGAGAAATCATATCTGGGAATAATAGTAATTATTTTAATGCCAAATCCTTCAAGATAGTTTAAATGCTGATGTAGGAGATTCTATAGAAAAGAAAATATAGAATTAGCTATAAGTTACCTGATAGATAACCACTCAAAGACTACCAGAGATGCAAAGAGTGTTTTATTTTAAAAATAGAAATTGCATTAGCATTGCTGCTTTTAATGTCCCTTATGCTTTGTCATTTAAGAAAAAAGTAAATCCAAATGTTTGAAAAGATGCTGAGTCAAACTTGAAGAAAGACTGTCCCCTTTCTCAAATTATTAACATAAAATACCAGAGAACTTAGTCCTGGAATATTTATGTTCCTTTTCTAGAACAAGAAAAAACAAAAATAAATATACTTTTGCACGTTTATTTTAGAAATGGACTGGATTGCCACCTATGTTTCTTCTCAGCTTTACTCCTCTTTTCCTTCTGTTGCTCCCTTTCCAGTGAAGCCAAAGGATCCTTAGTTAACTAGAATTCATGGGACTGGATGTCTCATTATGATATTACCTTCTAGACTTCCTCAGCTGAAAATATGAGACTGTGGCTGTTTATTTCTATCTTCGCGAGAACTAAAGAGAAGGGAAGGTGAAGAAATCTTCCTACCTTCTAGTATTCCTTGGAAATGGACTATGGAACACAGAAGCATTTTTCCCTCCTTTTCTACAATTCCAGTTAGTTAGAAAAGAACAATCTGGGAAACATCTGCATATCTTTCAGAGGAATCGCTAAATGTTAGGGTTTAAAATCAGATTAAGTGGAAATCTATTCCTATCAGACTTGTCTTGTATCAGTGAAGATGTAATTCATGCACATAAATTAGAAGGAGGAGTTAGGAATGAGAAATGAGTGCCCAACATGAAGAAAAGGGATACTGTCATAGGAAAGATGAATAGAAAAAGAAAACATAACTCTTTAAAAAGAAAATGCGAAAGAAGAAAATGTAGTCATTAAAAAATCTTCTAGATGCCTTTCATAACTCTAATCTCAATATTTTGATCTGAAAACAAATACTGTTCTTCAAATTTTTTCCCTTTGCAATTTCTTTCTTCATTTTCTTCTGATTTGCACCACCAAGGTTTTCCTACAGGACTGCTCAGTTAAAATATTCCACTGTAGCTATAAGTGTACTACCAGCACTAACATCCCTCATGCTAACATCTTTAACAAAGATCTTAGTATCCCAGGTCCTGGCAATCACAGCCACAATCTTTTCAAACAAAGATAATTTGCAGCCTAGGTCAATTTTACTGGTATTCTGTTGAATAATTCTGAACTTGTTTGCACTCATAGAATGAGCTCCTATCCGTTGGCGTCAATTTCTGTCCCTGTCAAAGAGGAGATGGATGACCAGAATTCAAAGTCCCTGAATCCAGATCCCAGCTACTACTAAAATAGCTTGAGAAAGCAAATTATTCCTTCTAACATCACTATTGGCAATACCGTGAAAGCCAAATATATTTACAGAATAACTTATTCCTATTATTTAAGTAACTTAGAATTATAAAGTATTTCTGAGCTCCGCACATATATATGAAAAGATTGCCAGAGGCAGGAATCACTTCTGCAGTATCACCATATCACTGTTTCACTGCTTCTCTGCACATAAACCTTATTTCCAATTAGTCTGAGCTCCATGAGAATCAATCAGAAACTGTATAAACATTCTAAACACATACTGTGCACGCCACTTCAAATTTACCACTAACACTTTACTATATTTCTATCAAATATTTCCAGGAAATATGCCATATTGCACGAAAGGCACGGTTTAACAATGTTTCTTTTTTTCCAAGCATTAAATACTTTAAAAAGCACATACATAAATCTATTAACAATGCATTTTATTTTTTATTTTTTATTTAGTGCATAGTAAAAGTAATATTAGCAATCTATTTATTCAGGAAGACACTTTGGTGTCATTTCAGGAACAATGACATGCAAATGTTATCAGTCCAGACACACTGACACAGATGTATTTTAAATGGCAGGCAACAAGTTAACTAAGGTTAAGTAACTCCTTTCCTTCCCTGACAATATCTCTGACAGCATTGGCTTCTCTAGCAGGTTTAAAGGTTTCTTTCTATATAATCAATAAATCTAGGATGATTCTTTTCAATGGAATCTTTAGAACTCTGCCAGTCTTTGAAATTCTTACTCAAAAGACTGCCTGAGAGAATATTCAAAAGGGGAAAATCAGTCTGCTAAGGCTTACAGACTTACTTCTCCCTAATGGCAAAGAACAGCACCTGTAATTTCCTACATATTTTAATCATACTCGGCTCTGGGAGCTGACACCTTATAGCTCTTACAGTGAATGCAGTAGATAGATATTCATATATATTTTTTTCTCAGTCCAATTATTTCTTGTATTCATACCGTTCAAATTAAAACTGGATCCCCATACAATAACGCTGACTAATCTGTAGCATGCTAGATATCTCACTCAAAAAGTGAGGAAGGAGAAATCTTATGTAAGCAAGCAATCTATAGTTAAACTTAAAACAGAAAAAATCTGTAGAAAGGCATCCAAGGAGGCTACAGGTGCAAGGAAAAAAGGAGATAAAAGCTGTGAGGATCAAATTTTCACCTGTCACATTTCACATTTTCTTAGCAGTACAAGAGAGAACCAAGGGAGTAGTTTGCTTGTTTGTTTTGGTTTTAAAGATATTAAATATCTTTAAAATATATACCTGAGTTCTCTCCCTCTCCTCAGAACCAGTAGAGATGTCTTTTACATTGCCTATTGGACTAAATTTACCACTTGCTGGACTTCCAAGGAAAAGTCTATACATCTAGCTACAGTAAACATTTCATATCATTGCTGAGAGAAGGAACAATAGATCTACCTTATCAGGTATGGACATAAATATGAATGGTTGTGCTGCAGAAACCACTCTGAAATTTCATTTTACAAATTCCTGGAATGTTTCATTTTCATATTTTAATCATTGTAAAATGGTGTTAGAGAAGGCTTAGGTCTGTGCTAGAGTGATGTTGGCTCTAGATGTATGAATAGTTTAAATCCTGAGAAGGATTTTTAATCCATTCTTTTGACTTTTGAAAATACCATTTTAGAAATGTCAGGAATCAACTTACTATTCAGCTTTTCTTGTTTCTTATACTCACATTCATTATACCTTATTCTACTTCTGTAAAATTTTGAATGTCTTCCCTTTCTTCTATTCCTAAATACATTCTGCTAAAGAGTGACATTCTAACTCCGTAGCTCAATTAACTGTGTAGAAAGAGATGAATTTCCCACAATGCTAGAATTCGGTAATATTTTGTCTTGGCTTTTAGCTTCAGCAGGATGAAATACCCTGGGGAATGCAGTGACAAACAGTTGGCAACATTCTCCTCCGCCTTCATCATAAAATACTATGCAGCTGGTTGTGAGATACCCTTCCATGCAAACCACTGGAAGAAGAATCTGTGGTAAGCCTTCACAACAGCTATCGTTTAACTTTTTTTTTTTTTTAGCTCTACATATACAGCTTTTGTTGCCCAGCACTGAGTTTCCAAATTCATCTGAGTCTGACTTTGAGTTGATCCTTCCCTCCTCTCAAAATGAATAATCACAATATACATATTTAAATGATCAGCTCTCAGATGCATGGCAGCAATATTCTTCAATATCAATTGCTTTTTGAGTTTCAGAACCAACAGTATTAACAGAGAAACTGGGTTTAGGAGTGTTCATCTTTTTACATTAAATCTCATCCAATAAAACACTGAAGCAGTCTCTGGAATGGAACTGCTAATTCTTTTGTATTTACAGCCACAGCCACCTAAAACATCACCCTGCAAAGTCTGAGCAGGTTTCTTTTTTTAATGAAAGCAAGGCAATTGAAGATAGTTATCTATCATTTTGCCAAACACAGTTTCAGAGGCTAAAGTTCCATAATTACTTTTTACTTGTTAGGTGCGGAGGCCAAACCTGGTAGGGTGAGGCTGCTGCAGCTCCATGCCCCCAGGTCGAACCAGTAGCAAGGTTGGGAAAGTATTCCCAGTAGGCGCGCACACAAACACATACATACAACATCTACATACATACACGCACACACACACACACACACACACGCACGCACGCACGCACACACACGCACGTACACACACACAGACACTCAGTCCTACCAGTAGCTGGACCCTGGATCTCCATTCTCCCTAGCTGCTGGCACCTGGGCATGAGAGCCCCTGAGGCCCACAGTCCCACTCCAGTTGCTGATATAGACATCCTCACTCACACACACACACGCACGCGCACGCGCACGCGCACACACACACACAGAGGTTTTAGTGGACCCCAGACTCTACAGTCCCTCTGGCAGTCAGCCATGACTCCCCCAGTCCCTCCAATAGCCAACTGCCCTGTGGTCTCACTCCTAGACACATATACACGCACGTATACACACACCTGGCTCCCAGGTCTCACCAGCTAGTCCAGCTTGATGTTCTGTAGCGATCACATACTCACTTGCATGTCCTCATTCACTCCAGTTTTTGACACCCCATGTGCATGGGCCCCTTGACACCTGATCCCACTCCAGTTGCTGGCACTTAATTTCACTCACTCTGGTCTTTCCTGTCGCTAGTACCACAGACGCATAGGCCTCTCTCAAGGCTCCCAAGGCCATAGCTGGATATTGTCATCTCTTAAATAGGAGCTCAGTTTAGGATCATGCATCAATGCCCATATGAACTTCAGTTATCTGAAGACTAAAGGCTTGAGTATAGCCTAAACCAATGCTTGACATACAGAGAAAAGCAGAAGCACAGAATTTTACCTTAGTATCTACAGTTTCCTACTGGAGACTCTAGACAGCTCTCCAGATAGTGTAGAGAATTTATGAGCCATTCTTTAGCAGTTTCTACCTCTCTCTATTAACTGTGTAGGAAACCCATATACCTAATTTAAATTAGAACTGCCAGTTATGGCACCCTAATATTTAGGTACTTCAGTTCCTAACTTAGATAATCTGAATCTTGCTAAGGGTATTCAAGGAGGAAAGAATGAAGACAAAGGAGTATGAAGTCCAATTAAAGCCAGATGTGATGAATTCCCTTGCCAGTGCCTAAAGATATTTCCTCACTAAATTTAATACATTCTCAATGCAAACTGTAAAAATAGCATAAAAAACATTAAAATAAAAGTAAATTATATACTCAATTAAAATAGTATTACTATATGAAAGCACTGGCTTAGCTTAAAAGTTTACTTCAAGTCACATGTTTTCAATTTCAATCCATTGCTTTTTTAAATGTATACTGTATATATCCAGTAAAAATAATGTTATACAAACAAATTAAAACCTATCTTAAAAGCATTCACTTTGGTTTCTTATGGATGAGGCCATCCACATAAAGCTAGTCATTTCTGGTGGATTCTTACTTCCTCAGCAGAAGAATGAAAAAGGGAAAAAGATAAAAAAGAGCATTCTATTTTGTTTTGTCATTTAAAAAGAATTGAAACTCTAGAGTTTAAAGACAGGTTAAATTCTCTTCTAGTTTTTTTTCCCCATGATTTATTTTTAGGCTAAGATTGACTCATATTGGAAAAAAAAATCCATTTTTTTTACATATTTAGTCTTAAACAAAACTCCAAAAGTAACCAATAACAACCAAAAAGATATTAAGAGAAAAAAATTTAATTTCCAAAATTACTTTAAAAATATACTTCAGTTGTATTAGACCAATTACTTTGCAATTTTCTGACAGACGATCTGAGAGTAGTTTTGCAAATGTTTATAACTCAGTGGACTTATTTATTATTGGAATTGAATTCAGTATTGAAATTCATATAGACAGAAAAAGATGCGCTAATATAGTAAAATAATATTAATGAAAATAGAAGTAAAAACTATGAGGAGATATTGATATATGTCACACTGAACCTGATTATTCCTTCAGTATAAATAAGAGATCATTTGTTTAATTTAGAAAGTATGACTGCAAGTTATAGTTTTATAAATGAAAGGTAAGTTATTTAGTAAGGAATTCAGTTTATTTACTTTCTATTACAAGGCTACTTCTGCTGTCAGAGCTAATCACTTTATATAGTAATAAAAAGAACAATTAATCTACATAACAGTGTAAATCTTTTATGCTATGGATAAAACATGCCACTCATTTTTTTCATAAGGGAAGGCAATGTACAATATACTTGGTTATCCTTAAAACAGGAATGCTACTGAGAAAATTGATTTAGATTGCAGTTTTGTCCCAGTAACAAGCATAGCAAATGCAGTGATGATTATTGCTTTGTCTAGCCTGGCTCCTCAGTGCCTGAAGTTGGGATGTTTCCTTTAATTCCACTGGAAGCTGTTGATTCTTGAATTAATTTGGAATGAAACTTACAGAGCTGCATAGCACTTTGATTCCAGTTAAATTACTGTACATCACGCATATCTGAGATGTACAGATAGCCATATTATTAAATGAGACTTTAAGATTTCATTACAAAGAATATAAAGTTTCCATAGTATATATTACAATTATCAGCAGAAAATCAGATTAAAGAGTCACATCATCAGAAAATGCTGTATTTAATGATTGTTTATAAGAAGCCTTTTAACTCTATCTCTGCAACAAGAAGTTATAGAAGGTTGAATGGCTATAGAGACATATCACAGACTAAGTGCAGACAATTTATTTGCTGCAGTCCTGCATTCTTGTAATGTTTTTCCATGTGCCTTTTGGAGTAAAGTGGAAACACAAACAGGAAAGTGACTTGCTTTGTGATAAATGAATGTGTTTGAAAACGTGAGACAGTGAGAACAGCCAAAATAAGTGATTCAAGCCTATTGAGAACATGAAAGAAAATAGGAATTTCTTTATAATGCCAACTTAATCAAAGCTTCAATTCTGATAGCCACAGAAGCCAACAGTCGAAATGAAGATATCAGGCTGTTATTCATGCCTGGAATGAGATAAGCTGTTTGAAGGAAGGAGAGATACTTCTATTGATAATGTAACTTTAGGTTTAGTAAGCTTTAAATAAAAAATGTAGCATCCATTATTGTGAATCTTTTCCACTAACACTCCTGAATATCTCTTCCCACTATATTGAAGCTGATATCAACGATCACAAAAGCCTTCTTGCTCCTTCATGTTAGCTTTGCTGAAGAGTCAGGTTTAATAAAATCAGGTTAGCAGCAGCAAGAGGGATTAATGCTGCTGTAAAGGATCTTGTAAAGCACAGAGGGGTGTTAGACCAGCCTTATCCTCTTTATTCTTTACGTTTCATATTATATAACCCCTTCATCCCTTTTTCACTCTAGGAATATTTATCTGTATGGGATATTGTTTACTTTTGAGAATAGGACTCGCGCAATGAGCATATATCCACCTGTCAATGAAAGCTAGTTGTAGACATCCAATTATGTTTAAAAGGAGAGTTTAACATTTCGTCTCCTCTTTAGTTTAAAAATATTGATAGGCAGCCCTACTATGTTCTTTGCGAAAGATGACCAGGGCTCCCTGAGAAGATATAGAAGCACTGTGGAGCAGAGAGGTGACCAGGGACCGAGTACAGAAAGTAGCTTACAGTTCACCATGTTGCACTGTGATATCAAAGTGACAGCAATGTCTGTAATGACAGGTAGCCACTTGAACTGTAGAGCATAACACAGATTCTTGCTCTGTGACCCACCCTTCCCACTTATTTTATTGAAACATACTGAAATGAACCACATTGTTTATGGCAGGTGTTGTTATATGTAGCAGGTTTTCTATGTTATGCAAATTGGAGGCCTTCTGTGAACGTAAGTGTTGACAGCTTGCCTTTCTGTAAGGGCAGAAGTCATTGCCATCCTCAGTACTTGCAACCGTGATTGATAGAATGATTCATTAATAACCCTGATAGAAATGGTAAGGAATAAACACGGACTGGGGCTGGAAGCTCCTCAAAACTACAATCCAAATAATTAAGATATGGGACAGATACATAAAGAGACAACACAGGGCTTTGGGTGTTTTTCCAGATCCACATTTCAATCTAATTTCCAATCCCATCCCTGAGTGTCAGGGAACCAACAGACAGAACCAATTTCAAAGTACATGTAGCAGGTGTAGCCAGTATTCTTCCCACAAGTTACAAATGCCAATCTATTCTCCTGTATGTAGCACTCCTAGGGGAGGACAACTGGCATATGCTACTGAAATAATATTGTTCTGCAAATATGACCAATCATGGCTACCAAACTTCTGCTAAACGATGAGGATCTTATTAGATCCATGCCAGGAGCCTTCCAAAATATCTGATGCCTAAGACAACTGAGAGCATCCTTCATCGTACAAAAGCAAATTGTTCTGAATATTATAATGGCCTATCAACTGCTGAGCTGCTGGTAGTGAGAGTTTTTAGATATTAGAGAAGTTATCCACTTGGGAATTATTGATAGTAGAGATACACCTGAAATCAGAACTGATTTTCAAATGGAGCTTTCAAACTACCCTGGAACTGCTAAGAGCATTGTCTGCCTATAGTTTATTTTAATGGAAAATGCACATAAATAAATTACCAAAAAAATGTTACTAGACTTGTATTTGGTAGGGAAGATTCAAGAAAATGAACTTAGGAAGCATTGGCAAGGTGCACAATGTCAGTGCTCTGGTGTTTGACCTCATTCCGTTTTCATGTTGTAGCCAGGACATAGCTTACCCCCTTGAGCACTGATTTATGAAGCCAAATATAAATAAGATGGGGACATACGGAATACGCATTTTAGTATTAACAGGTATAGAACAGTGAAGATAGGACCTTATCTGGGTGGATGAAAATGGTTTATCTCAGGATTCTGGTGTGTGCATGTGTGCGTGTGTGTGTGCGTGTGTGTGCATATATGTGAATATGTGACTTTCCCAGGAATTCTAACATATTTGTGTATATGCATATGTATATATATTATTTGAACACATTATTTGTGTTTAACTTATTTGCAACTATTTGAAAAAATAAGAAACGCATCCACTGAAGGAATATGGGTGAACGAGTAGCTAGAAAGATAGAGGAAGTTATAGATGCTCAACTCATAGTAAAAATTATATGCCTAATAAAAAATCATCTGACTTGAGCAAAATATCAAGGCTTAAATTTGTTGCTGAAATCATTCTCTGAGCTGCTTCTATGAAACGCTCATGGGCAGCTTGCCTTTCTGAAATTTATGGATTGGGTATGTGACGAGGAAAAACTCTAATTTGTCTGTTAAACAATGTATTGATTTAAATATGCCTTCCTGTATTAGCTGTTTGGGAATAATGTGGTGTCAACTTAGTGGACTACATAAACTGTTTCATCTGTTACTGAACTTCAATGAAAAGCTTCTGAAAAGGCTTCTTCTATTGTAATTAGTCCAGTAGCAGTAACAGCTTCAACAGAGAATTTTATTAAAATAATAGACATAATAGGCATAGATAGAATCATAATCAAAGAGATTAAAAGCAATCTTGCAGGAGTGAAGTGAAAGTATATACACTGTAGAAGACCTAAATTTCAGGAAAAATAATCTAGGCAGTACCTGTGATATTTGCTGTCTGCTTTTCTCCTTTCCCCTTTTATGCTTTTCCTTTATCTGCTGTATCTCTTTGTTTAGTGTAGTGCCAAATAAGAATAGAATGAGTTTGTTCACTCTTCCACAGAGCAGCACCTGGCTCCACAGAACAACTCTGAAGGCTGAAGCAGTGTGGTTGGGGACTGTACATTGGTTAGCGTATACTTGTACACCTGAATTAGCACCTAAAATAAGATTTGGTCCCATTCAAAGATCTGAAGAATTAATTTCACAGACATCTGCATCACATCAGCAGTGTCGCAAAAAGGCATGATAAGAGGCTCCTCCTTCTCCAGCATGTTACTACGTGCTCCTCCATCCATCTGTGCTTCCACCTGTGACAGCAGCCTTGCTTGGAATTTGGCTCCTCTTTGCTGCAGTACTACCTACAGATTGTCCCACTTTCAGCATTCACATATTCAGACTAAGAGAAGTGGGATACTAAAATCATTTGGACTTGCCTCTCACAACCTTACTTTACTTTTATCTGTAAAAATTCAGCCATGACCAGCCAAAAAAGGAAGCGGTCTCCCTGCTGCCAAGATGGACTAACAAGGATTAGTATATGAATGTATAATATAAAAGTCATTTTGGAACAATTCCTGCATGACAGTTCATGGTAGTACAATCACCGAGATAATCCTACTATATGTTTCTTGGTATGTTTTGTTTTGCTTTGTTTTTCCGACCATATGTTTCTTGTTTTTTTTTTCATTTTTCACTCTGCTTCAGTGCTCTATTTACAAGCAATGGTGAAGAGTCATTAAGCACTATCCCATTTTCACTACATAATTCCCACATTGAATTGCTGCTGATCCATTCAAAGGAAAGTAAAATCCTCCCTTGCTTCACTCCTCACGGACTATATATCAACTAACCTCCCTCCTTACACAAAGCCCATAATAAAGAGTCTGGGCAGCATGTATGAGAAGATTCAGAATTTTTCTGCTGAAGACTTGTCCTAAGACAATATGTATACTAGGAAATCAAATCACGCCAGATGATGGGTCCAGGCACTGGAATTTGTCATCAATGCTGCCAAAGAGTTGGAACAGTCCTTGACATCCTTCAAGCTGCCTGGTATCTCCCAGACAATTCCTAGGCGGAGTCTGGGATATATCTTGATCCAGGGGCTAGTCCCATCAGGCAGGTTATATGTGGTTTAGAAACTGGAAAAGTTTGATTGCATACACCTCGCCAGCCAGTGTCACTTGATCTCAGTGTCAGAGACTCTTCAGTATAGAGTCTTCTAGGCTACACAATGCGGGAGGGGTATCCTGACTAAGGTATCTGCAGTACCTTTACAGTTTCAGACATTTTTACAACAATCATGTCCTTAGATGACACAAAAATACCTTCTCCTTCCTTTTTTCCTACATATAAAATCCTTCTATATAAAATCCTTGTCCTTGTCCTTCAGGACCAAGTTGTCCCTGTTGCAGGGCCCTCGGAACAGTGCCACGTTTCACTTTGCACTCCTTGCGACAGAAGCACATTACTAGAACAGAGCCTTTCCGCTTGTAAAGAAATTTCCTTGTCCTAGCTGTCCTTTTGGGGCTATAATCTGATCAGAATCAAACTGTAGTGGAGAGTTTGGCAGTTTGTGATAAAATCACGGTTCTTCTAAGTATTTGTCAAGTTGAGACCATGCTTTTCCGACCGTGGTCCTCTGAAGGTCTGAATAAACCGATTGCAGTTCAGAGCAGGAGTGATGCTGCAAGTACTCTAAAAAGCAAATAAAAGGCAAGAGGACAAAAAAGAAGAAATAAAACAGAGCAAAAAAGATGTGTGGAAGGTAAGCAACTTCATGGAAACATAGTCTGTAGCAGAGGGCTACAACTGTGTTGCAAATTGAGCAGCTCTAGAGACAGCAAAAAATGAGCAGAGGTTCAAACCTGACCTTTGGCTGGCTTTTGCTTTGCTTTTAGGTATGAATAAATAATATTCTCAAAAGCTAATGTAATTTTATATATGGGCACAGGCATATGTCTAACTATGACAATGTAGATTTGGTAATTTATTCTTTCTAAGTAGATATTGCTTTCATTTTAAGACTCTCTTCATATGCATTACTGCTAATACTTTGCTTGAACTTGTTAAATTACTTCAAAAAACCAACAGATTTCTGAAATTAATACATTATTTGTGAAAGACAAAATCTTTAAGTACATTATAGAATGGAAATTAAGATTCTACTTAGCCAGAAAAAAAAATATTTGAAATGCATAAAAGGAAACACGTGTTTATGTTGATCTACGTAAAAAAGTAACATCTTGAAACGTTTATTAATTTTTTTTCCCCAGTATTTTATACATTCTAGTAAAATATAGCTTAGTAGATACCAAGACAGAGAATAAGGCTGTTGAATACATATATATAAATATATATATATATATAAATATATATATATATATAGTTGAAAATTTTTGATGCTTTGATTTCTGATTCATGTTCATTTATGTACATTTTTAATATATATTCCTAAGAGAGAAAGAAAAGATCACATGCAATATAGGAAAACTGATATTAATAAATTTAAGAAAGAGATTCAAGGGTGTAACTTATCAAATGATAACAAATACTACACACATGAATTCAAGTAATATATCTTGATTCCTGAAAAATTGTGTGCAGCTGCTTACTGAAATTTGATGATTTTAAATCCTAATTTTATAATTTCTGAATGCATATTTTAAAAAATAAATTGATCTGGAAAGTCAATCATAGTGATTTCTGTCAGGCAGAGCAAAATAGTGAAATCATTCATAATTACCTCCATATTTCTGGTACATCTATCTTTTTCTTAGTAAGATACCACTGTGAACTGAATCTTGGTTAAATATAGTATTCAGTCAATATGTGACTTTGGTAACAGAGTCCACTGTTCTGCTATTGTAAATACATATACGTACATCATATGTATTGATATTATTATGTCTTTCTTATATCTATCATCATCTCTGGCTTAGAAATAGCTAGGTTTATTGCCCCAGCCCTACAGCTGAAGGCTTCCCTACAGGTTCAGAGATGTAATAGAAATTTTGTTTCCTACTTCTAATTTTCGGATTAAAATAATTCATGTTATCTTTATTTCCATCTCCTGTGTTAATGTTGTTGTTTATGGAACACAGTTCTTTCCTTCCTTGGTATTTTCCCACTGATAGGAACTAGTCTAGTTCTTTCTAGACAGCAGTCATAGCTTGATGTAGCTGCAGTATCTACGATGATCTATAAATGATCATTTACAGTCTGATAAGAAATATATTCTTTTTAAACTGAATATCTGTGAAAACCAAAAATCTATTCAAATCTAATAGTTTAAAATATTTCTCTTTAAACAGAGATGTATTCTTATTTTATCTTTTCATTCCTTCATTAGTTCTTTTTCCAAGCGAAAAGCAAATGCAATGCTGAAAATCATAAAATCTCCTCTGAATTTGTAAGTACAGATTTAAGTAAGTAAGATGTAATCTTACTTACAGATTTGTAAGTAAGAACAAGGACAACAAGACAGTTAAAAATGACAGCAAAAGTCAAATTCAAATAAACTTATTAATTAGACCTCAAGTTTTTATTTCCTTTATCCTTTCAGGAAAAGAAACAATACCATCTGCACAAATTAATCAGTTACATTTTATATGAGAATATGATATTATATCAGAACAATAAATAAAACTGCTTCTACAGTCCATCAGCTTTGGACCTACAATTTCTTTTCTTGTGTGATGGTGACTGTGACAGACAGTAGTCCGGGATATTGGCTACATCTTGCCTGTGTGTTCTCATTCCACTCTCATATACGCACTCACGCACACACACGCACGCACGCACGCACACAGAACTTCTTGTTTGCATATACGAATATAATTCACTAGAAATCCATGGGTTTAAACAGATAAATTATTAAAAAAAATTCACTGAATAATTCTGAAGAGTTGATTCATTTTGAATATGCAATGCATTTAAAGTAAGGAGAAAAAAGTAAAAACTTCTAAAAATTGTCTTCCATAATATCTTGGCCTAGTTGATAAAGTTCTTACAATTAAAATGGTATCTAGGTGGCATGCATGAATGATATAGCTCTTCAAAATGAAGGTAAATGTGCATATTTTAAAAATATTTGATAAATATGAGTTGGGTTCAGTTTTGTACATACTAAGCAGGATGGTGCAGTACTATATTTCATTGATAATGGGTGGGTTATTCAAGTGAAGAAAATGAAGTTTGATTACCTTCCAGGTATTTTATATCTGAAAAACTAAACTAGTAACATTAAAAAGATATTATTAGAAGGAGCAGCCTTTATTCAATGAAGAATAATGAATAATTTCTCCTGAGTAACAGATATAATGGATGGAAGCCATTTTTCTAATGTATATGAAGTCCGCTCAACAAAATGCTTGTAATCACAGAATTAAAGCCTCTGAAAACATTTAGCTTTTTGAATTCTTATTTCTTTAAACTATAATCCCTTTGTATCAGTGCTTTTCAAAAAGGAAAGTACAGTACAACTGGATTCACAGTGCTGAAAGTTGCTGAAAATAGATGCCCCTAAATAGGTTTAGGTAGGCATATCTATTGATTTACATACATTTTTGTATTGCTGTCTATTTAGTGGTAATATTTACAACTTTAATGGTAATTTTGGCTTTAAGCCACACGTTAAAGACTTTTTATTCATTTTCTGCCTTCTTGTTTGATTTTATCCATTTGGTTTACAAGAGCTCCAAAAGCACTTGAAAGTATTTTAAAGATGTGAAGACTCTTTAATATGTCTATGCTTATAGAGCAAAGTATCAGAGCAAAATTACCTAGCAAATAAACCAGTTAGACTATTTTGGGACAGATGACTACCTCAGATATGACAAAAGTATTCCACTTAATTACTTTTAATAAATAACTTTTCTGTAAGAAAATCAATTTCTCTTACCTGATGGCCTTTCTCCAGAATATGTTGATTTATGTGATTTCTTTCGCTGTACAGTAAGTGAAACAGTGCTATAAAGGTGCATATGAAAAATAAGTGTACTTTGATAGTGGATGCAAAAGATGCAAAGATGAAAATGTGATGCAAAGATGAACGTATCTAGGTATTCCAAATGAATAAGACATATAAAAATAATCATGAAAAGCATCGTATGCCTGTCAAAATTACATAAATAAAGGAGTGACATCTAAATGCAATTCCCTTTATATCATCTGCCATAATCACTGATATTACTAAAACACGAGATTGTTCAGAAATTATTGGGAAATCTCAGGGCTAGGATGGTGGTCAATTCTATGACTGAAAAACTGGCATAATGAAGTGCTAAGAGCTTTTTATACTTTCATAAGTAAATTTCAACATTGTTAGGACAAAATCTGATAGCTATTTATCTTGGATATCGGGTCACTATTTTCTCTTTTATGTTTGTATCATTCCAAACACAGCGTGTTTTTAACTGCAGCTTAAATGCAGATAGTGATGCTAACAATAGCCATCTCCAATGCATATTATATACTCTTACCATTATTTACAGAAATTCTTCTTCTGTTTGGATTTGGGTTCAAGTATAGGGCAGGAAATGATACAAATAATTATTTTACTCACAGAGACAACCTACCTACAGGGAGAGCAATGGCCTGGACACATGTCATCTCACTTGTGTTTCTAAACTGATATACCAGGTAAAAAAAACTTTAAAATCCTAGAAAAGTCTCAAAAGGCAATTCAGAGCAGCCAACATCCAAGTCTCACTGTGGGGATATTCTGAGTAACCTTAGAGAGTGGCTTAAAGCCGCTCTTTAAGCAGCTAGATCATCAGCTGGTAGCTTCAACCAAATGCCTAAAGCCAGCCATAAACTGGAATGAAACCAGGGCATAAGTTGGATTGTCATGTTTAGAACCCAAAACAGCAAGACCGTCCTGACTTTTGTAGATAAAGAAATTACTAAATACTACCCCCTCTTTCCAACAGCAATATCAAACAATCCTGAATGATTTTAAAGGATTATTGTAAGCGATAGAATGACATAGCAGAAAAAAAGTTTCAAGAGTCACGTTCCTGACTAGTCTGTGAAATAAATGTGCATTATAGAACGACATTTGTCAAGTGGTGAAGGAATATTAACGTCCTATGGGACGGGGCAATGAAAAATGTAAAACCGAGCATGTAAAATATCACATTCTAGCAAATAAGATACATTTTTTTATTGATTTTCTATTTTATGCTGAGTTCACTAATGTCATTTTTTAATTTCACTTTAGAACTGCAATAGATCACCTATTAATTTAAGGGGCTATAGAGTCACATTTCTTAAGTTAAGGAATGGGAAGTGAGGATGCTGCACTATGTACATCTTCACCCTATGCTTCCAACATTATTTCCCAAAACCCAACTTTATGTCGGTACCTGTGCTTCAAACTTAAATTATAAGGAGAGAAAAAAATCCGTATTTCAGGAGACTGATGCAACAATTAAATGTAGGCAGATAAAGGAATGAATTATAGGCAGCATTTGACTGTGCCCACCCACTACCTTCAATAGCAGAAAAGTATTTTTGTGATCGTATAAAGTAATGACATTGAAGCAATATCTTCACATCTCTAAATGTGTGACCTCCTGGCAAGAGGTACTGGGAACAACAGCATGTTTGGGCTGACATTACCAGTGTACTATGCATGTAAATATTGACTGGAAATATTTCCACTGGACATTCTGAAGTATCATATGGAAGCATAAGAGTCAGTAAGGACTTGGCTCTTGCTTAACAAAGAGTGTCTGGATTAGGAGCTCAGTCTCTGGGTTTCCTCTACAACCACTGGAAAGAGATAGGTGAGCTGTAAATTGGAGGATTCCGTGTCAGTTAGATCGCTGATTTAAGAAATGCAAATAAATGGCTAAAATTAGATCTAATGAATGTGAGGCTAGAGTCTGAGGTTCGTTAAAGGTAAGGGTTTTGTTCCTTTGGTTAATGTCTTTGCAATGCATCCTGGCTTGTGATTATACACAGAGGGATAATAGTGTTTTAAATAGAAGACCAAGTCATATCCAATCCAAACCAATCCAATTCAAGTTATATCCAAGATGGCAATTGCTATGTGATTCCTTTTCTATTCAATTCTAGGTGAAGCAAACTTGGCTTCAAAATGATTGAAATGCAGTAAATATCCTTTGATACTAATAGCCACTAGTCATAGTCATTGAGCATTAGTAAATCAAAGAAACAGGACGTTCTAAAATGTGTATCTTGATTTGTTTTCCATAACTGTGTTATTATAGACCAACTGCCTTTCAATAAGCTCTTCCCAGAATTGCTTTAGCTGTGGGGCATATGATTTGCAAGAGGAAATGTAGATTTCAGCTATTAAGTGGCCTACGCTAGGGATCATTTTTGTTTTCAGATCATTAACTCAGTTTTCATATTTCAGCTAAATTGATTGCTCACTTTAGTTTCTTCCTTTTCTTCTTGATCAGTTTCATTTCACAGTGTAGATTCTTTCCACTTTAAAAAGCTTCAGAATGGAAATTTAAATTCATATTTTAGACGCCTTTACATAAAAAACTTACAAATATGCTGCTGATGCTCTTAACTTACCTAGATATCAGCATAACTACTTTGTCTCATTTTCTTTTATTTTGGGGATCATCTTCGTCAGCAATTTATACTGCAAGTCTCTGCAGATATTTGTTTTAAATATGATCTTAATGTCAGTTCCTGCTTATTATATTAAGAAGGGGCATAACTTTAACAACATTATTATTTTATAATAATAATGGTGACCAAAATGTTTGCACTTCTGTCAGTCTCTATTTAACGTCTCCTTAATAAAAAAGAAGATTGCGTACAACTGGTAGGTATACAAAGAATGCTGCTTTGAACATCTAAAACAAAAAAATGTGGTAGTAGTTTGTCAGCATATTTTTATTTTCTTTATATTGGGGTTTGAGGAATAAGAAGAGAGAGAAAATGAAGAGAGAGGAAACAGGCATGTTCAATAGGAAAACTGGAAATGCTCAAGGTGTGAATTTAGTTTTTTTTTTCCCTCAAAGGAAACGTACTTTAAATGTTCCATTGCATGTTCTACCCCAAAACAAAAACTCTGAGAACCGGGGAAGTAACAGCTACAACTCAATATACTCTCTTAGGGGCCTTGCCACAGGAGGTTGGTCAAGTATTAGCATTAAGATCAACTGTGGGATGGATGGAGGTCCAAGTGCATTCCCAAATATAGAAGGGATCATGTTTTCAATTGGTACTGGAACATCACTCAACTTAAGCAGTGATTCACCACATTAAAAGGAGGCAAAAAAGAACTTTACTGGGATGGGGGAGCTGAGGGATATGGGTGGAGAGAGATCGACCAAATTACAATTGCAAATGAAGCTGAAACTCTTGAGTTTACTAAATTGCAGAGGGTAAAAGGAGTTCCTTATAACATATTAGTCTGTGCATAGTTAGCACAGCGCTGTGTAGATCTGTATAACACAAAGTTGTGGATGCAGCTTGAGACAGATATTCTGTTGTACAGGGTACAGGATGGGCAGTAGGAGGCCTGTACAGCAAGTAAGGGGGACCGGCATCTGGGCAGGGATATTAGAGAGAGAAGGGCCTCACTGATCTTTGAGGGACCCGTAAGTGAAGGTGGTTGCGAGATGGATGTGTGAACAAAAAAGTGAGGGCACGTGTGCTTTCACTAGCAAACGTCAGTTTTTCCTAGCCAGAAAGGAGGATGAAGACTTGGCTGTCTCTATAAGTGTGAGTTCAGGTAGTGTTAGATGTGAGTGGTGTTGAAGGCAGCACCTTGCCTGTGGCAGTCTGTGTAGTTGGCTGGTAGTGTTCTCTGTTTGTGTGTGCATGTCTGAGATACATGCTCAGCCTCACTGCTGGTTGAACCTGCAAAGGGGGAGCAGCAGCAGACGTGTCCATCAGCCTAAGGCAGAGACATCTGGGCCTTGGAGTGCACTGGGCTGGGTTCCAGTGATTGGAGGGGAGGGATTCCCAGGTCCTCAAGCCCACCAGAAACAGTAGACATATAACCTCCCTTAACACAGCATAACAAAATAGAGAGGTAATTTCTTGTTTGCTTCAGGAGGGATGGAGAAAATCTAATGCTGCTTATTTGCCAGACAAATAATAAAGCTAATAATAAAGCTCAAAATTAGAACCTAATTAACAGCCTCCTGAAGCAAGTGGAAGATTTCTGTCAACTTGGATGGACTTTGAAGTGGACATCACCATTTTCATTAGCCTTCACAGGGTGATAACTCAACTGAGTATCATCCTTTGTAACTTTGTGATGCTCACACAGGTATGCTACACATGTTATGAAAATCTTCATGGGTAAATAATGATCTGAGATTCTGAGAAGACTTATAGAAGCGCAACATATTTGTGCACCTGATGCTCACACGTTTAACAAATACCCTAGAAATAAAAAAGGATTGACTGAGAACTTGTATTTTTGCTGTCTTGAGTTGCTATTGAACATTCAACAAATGTTGGCAAATATTGACCAAAAGATCATTAACTTTTGTTTTATCGTTGAAGACCTTGTAAGCACTTACTTCAGCCAAATAATGACTAACAATCTGAATATTTAGAACATGATATTCAGTTGAATTTCATGAACCTCAGAGGGAGAAGTAGGATGTAAAGATATTAGAAATACAAGACTGAATTAGCTGTTGTCCTGCCTGAATACTACTCTGATGTGTTACTTTTTAATAATTATTTTGCCTCAGTGTAAGTGATCCTACAAATGAATAAATGAATATTAAATCTGACCTCAATGTTCTCTTGGTTTATTTAGTTCTTTTTTTGCAAACTTTGGGAAAATAAAAAAAAAAAAGAGGAAAGAATATATTGTCTCTTTATCAAATGGTTTAAAGCCTTTGGTATTCTAGAGGGCTACACAAACCTGTGCAGATACTACTATTAATTTGTCCCTATTGATATACTGCTTTTCTCTCTCCTTCTCCACACACGTCCATACATACATACATATATGCATATATATGGGGGGGAAAGAGGAAAAGAGGGAGAAAGAGATTCCTAAAAAAAGCCCTGCTGGATTGTAAATGCTAATAATTTTATGTAATTCCCTCTATAACATAAAATTATTGGGTGTCATATGGCCCCCTAAACAAAGAAGATAAGCAAGCCACTTAGGTATAGTTAATAGAGTGCAAACTAAAGCGCCAGAAAAGTCTTGGTCTGCCAGCTTAGTAACGCTACATAGGAAACAATACTCCATGACCCTAAATTAACATTATAAAATAGCTGCACATGTTTTGGAGATTATAATTGCAAGATTTACAAAGACTAATGTGGTTAAAACATACCGTGTATTGTTGCGCACTGCATATATAGGTTAATAAGATTTAGTAGGAAAAAACATTATGAGCTCCAATTACAGAACAAAAGCTACCTTTTCTGTTTAAGATGAGTGCTCTCTCTAGGCCTTTAAATTTTATTTAAAGGCTAATTTCTTCTCTACAGCTTTTTCTTAGGTTTTATAGCAGACTGGTGTTCATGCATTATATAATATTTTGAGACTTATAGGCATTTTTTAGAATAAAATGAGTTTGCTGCTGATTAATGTTTCTGTCGGGATATGAGAAAGATTTAAACTCATATTAGGTTAAAAATCTTAATTTCAAATTTTAACATCTGATTTCCTTATTGTGCTATTTATATATATATATGTACATGTGGAGAGGAAGAAAATTTTTTTCAATTATTTTTGTTATTTACTTTCTTCAAAACTCTGTGTTGCTGTTAGAACTCTAGTATTACTGTAACAGATCATCAGGTGATCTGTATATTGCTCGTAATTAGTTATTGCATTTTCAGTAGTATGAAAAAATGTTCTTTGCATATAAAAAGATCAGTGAGACACACAAAAAAAAGAAAAAGAAAAGAAAAGGAACAGAAGAAAGTAAGCTAACAAATTGAGTTTCATTGTTTTCAAAGGGTTTTTTTTTTTTCTTGTGTCCAGTCAGAACTTCCCTTCTTTCTATTTATGACTACTTTCTCTCATTGTTCTCCTATGTGCTGCAGTAAAGAGTCTGGCTCTGTCTTCTGGGTCTCCTCCTCACATGGGCAGCAAGGCAGCTGGAAGGGGCCCCTTTTCTCCAGACTCAGCAAGCCTCAGTTCCTCTGCCTCTCCTCACAGAGCAAGTGCTCCAGCCTTGATTGTGTTCATGCTTCAGTTTATTGGCATTTCTTCTGTTGGGTTGTTTCTCAGGGAGGGACCCTTGGTCATAAAAGCCAGAACATGGCACCAGCTGTACAGCCAACTACTAACTTACTGGATGCATTCACTTCTACCTGAGTCTTTCCTCTACACATGTAAGATCAAAGAGAATATGGCCATTCTGAAGTTTGAAAGAACTTTGAAACAGAACATAACAACAGAAAACTCTTTGGTTCATGAAGAATCCCACCTAAATCTGTGATGTTTTTCTTAGGAGTTATACTAGATGTATATGACAAATGTGACGATATGGTGATATAATGGATATTCATCCTCGACAAGAAAAAAGCAAATGCATTATGTTCAGTTGGAAGTTTTATATGTTTTTTTAAGATATAATTTGTTGCACATTCACAGTGTTCTGCATTTACACACTGTATTAAAAATGATATGGCTGAGGCTGCAGTTCCATGGTAACACAAGCTTAAATCAGTACTATTGCAGCCTCACAGCCCAGCCTTACATCTCTTGTACTAACCCTGACTTAGCTGGGGGCTTAAACAGGTCCTTCCCTAAAAAAAAAAAAAAAAAGGAAAATTTCATGTTTTTTTTTCTAATGTAGGTGCCTGAAATGGCAAGGTAATAGCAAGCATGTGTCTGACACAAGAGTTGAAGACATCAAGACCATTACAGTACTAATTTAGATGTGCTTAAATTTCACAGAACAACTCTGTGTACATCATGATGGATGTAAGCCAAAAGATTTATTGATCTGAAGGGAAATAACATTATACAAAAGAAAATAAATCAGAAAAAAAACATTGATTTGGATAGACAGCTAAGGGCTTTATTCTTCTAAATAAGTACTCAGATAAACACAGAAAATATTGAAAGAACCTTCTTGTCTCTTCCCTTTCATGTATTACTCATAGAGAGGCCAAGAGAGGTGCAGCCTGAGTGGGGTGAGAAAGCTCACATCCTTGTTATGACCAAAAGGAGAGAAAATGAGCTCTTTCTCTCTAAGGTATTTAGCATTTACCATACTCCTCGCAGAATGGATAAGCTGCCTCAGTTGAAATCTACTTTTCACATGAGAAAATTAAAATATTATAAAACAACTTACTTTTAAATATTTTTTTTAATATAAAGATGGTCCCACTTTTAATGAATTAGTTGGAATCGTAATTGTTTGTAGTTATTTTTATCAATTTTTAACATTCATGAGAGTCATGATTTTATACTGTAATGTATCAGATATAAACGTTATTATCCAGACAGAACTTTAAGGCACAGAGTTGTAACTGAGTTTATACATAAGATGATATGATGTTACACCTCTAACCTCATATCTAACGCAGAGATGTTTAAGCAAATATATGTGTCTAACTAATGCAGATGTAAATTGTTATCAACAACCATGCTGCCCGAAAATTAGTTAGCTGTATCTTCAGAGTTTAAGAGTTAGATTAAGTAAGCACTCTTTCTTCCGTATGAGGAAATACCTTAAAGGCAATTCAACCCAAAGTGTCTAAGGCCTGGAGAATTCCCTTCTCTAGATTCTTGTTCTTCTGACATCCCAAAGAAAATCTAGAGTTAATAGTTTAGATTTACAGATACAGCTATAGACATCGTAGCATAGGCCAAATGAAGACCAATCTTCATGCAAAAGCAATGTGATGTTTTCAGGTGATAAGAGGCACATGCTAATCCATCTGTGGAGTGGATCTGTCTCAATAAACCTGTGATCCACTGGATCCCCTGAGTACATATTATCCAGTGGATGCATATTTATTTCATCTGGCCGGTACTGGACAAAATTATGCCAGTCTATACTCATCACAGTTTTGTATACCCAGAAACCAAGGCCCCAAAATGGACCCTTAAGAATATGATGACAAAAATAAGACCTTTAAGAGATTAGTGTAGCTAAATGAATAATAATATCTGATTCATTAAAATGCACTTCTATATTTTGTCTTGGATTCATCTCAATCTTTCATATAGCAGCTGGAGACCACTATGCTGCAATACTGTTATATTCTGTAGACATTTTGTTTTGGTAACAAATGGTTATTTTACATGATACAATAGCAGTTAATAGATTCACAAAAATAGCAGGCTTTTATCAAACAAGCAGTATCTTAAATCGCAATGTTAGCAATTGCATGTGCTGTAATAGTTCCTGCAAAAGTTGTGGGCTTTCACAGCACTTTATATTTGCTTTATGAAATGTGCTACTTCACCTCACCATTGCAATAATTTATTTTGCATTAACTATACAGAACTATTTCTAGAAGTACCTGAGAAGTCACTAAGAACACAAGGACCAACACAACAGTGATAGATCTAAACTAAAATACACAACATGGAGGCTCATGGACAAATCCTCTCCTGTCTGTTTTCTGAGGAACAATAACAGTCATGGAAGAGTGCTGGACCTCTCAGCTGGGCAAGTTACCCCAACACCAAAGGAACACCACCATTGCAGTCCGGATACCTGATTTCTGTATGGAAGAAGCTAAGATCTGGTGGTCTGTCCATGTAAACTACTTTAACTTTGTAAGGATAATAGATTTCTTTTCCACTAGTCTAATAGGCACTGAATCAGGTCCTATACTTGTTAAATCACTGCCAGCTCTACAGTGTATTTCTTCCCATCCTCCTTAACATAGTTGAATTTTCACATTGTTCTAGTCTAGCACATATATTTTTCTTTTCCTTTTTTAATTTATTTACTCTATTTTCCATATGAGGAGAAGAATTGACATAGTTTACATAGATGATGCTCAGCCTATGTGAAAGTTTAAGTATATTGTTTTCTTAGAGCTTTAATCTGGAAACTAGTATCAGTACAAAGGTGTTGCTAATAAAAGTTAACATTTTTGCTTATAATCCTTTCATTAGCTGCCTGAAAAATGTAATATAAGTTAGAAATGTATTCTAAATGTTGAAAGATTATCTAAATTAAATCACTGCTTTATGAATCCAACCAGACCTATCCTGCAGATGCAAAAGTGATATATTTTAGGTGTAAAATATGCTTATGAAATGGTACATTATAAGACAGATATGACACTTTTGCCTGTTTTCATAGGTGTTCATACTAATTAATAATCATAGATTTTCTGCAACTGATCCTAAAACAACTATATTTTCCTTCATTAATCCCAAACCCAGATCTACGCCTCTCCAAAAGGAATCAGTTCATTAATGATTCTTAGAATAAATAGGAGATTGAGATAAGTGACAGTTTGCCTACATGTATTACTTACAGCACAAATTCATAACATATTTATAGGTATTTTCAGTTTGTCCTAATTTGGACAGAGATAAGTGATGGCATGTGATTGTGCAGAAACAGCATAACAGACTGAAGGGAGTACAACAGAGGGAAAAAAAATTGACTAGCTGCTAAAGGAAAGTAGTAATTTCAATGACTATATTTTTAACCAGGGTCCTCTTTAGCAATTCAAGCGAATGAGCTGAAAGAGCTTGTCTCAGTTTGCAGAAGAAAGAAGGGATTGAACCATATATCTTACAGATTTCCAGAAGCGTACAAAGATAAACCACCTCTGCACAGCCCCAGCAGGTCATTCGGTGGGGCTAACTTTTTTTTTATTTTAAAAGGATGAATCTGAACAAGTTAATGGCAGCTGTGTAATAAACAAAATCGGTGCTAGAAGCGTTCATGTACTTCAGAAAGGATACACTCACAATTCTTGTCTCCTGCTCTTCCGCTCTTTCCTCGCCACCTCAAAATATATATCCTAACTTCTACAATGCAGTGACAAATAAATGCAAGAGGAAGAAAGGGAAAGGGATAGAATAGGGTGACTCAAATTCACATTCTTCAGCTATGATGATGTTCCTGAAAACGCAGATTTGAAAGCACCGTTCCGCATGTCTAGTAACTCATGTTAGGTCTGACACTGCTTTTCCCGTATTGGAGGTCTTTTTACGTTAAAATACGTAGATAATTTATCTGGATAAGCCTTTATCCTAAAACATTAACAGGCTATATTATTTTCCTATTAGATCTAGCCCACAATTTATTTTTTAGAGAATAACTTTAGTCACTAATAAGATTTTTAATTCTATCTAACGGGCATTTTTTAATCAAGAGCAATATGTTATTATGGCAGCAGGATCTTTATTTTTAGCCAAAAAGACCAGATTGCTCATAAGAAGAGATTTAGCTGGAAACTCTTCATATTTTTAAGATCTAAACATTAAATGCTACAATACAGGCAACAACTAGTCCATTTCATTCCTCTGTTCCCTCTTTCCACCTTCTCTTCCTTCCTTCCTTCTTCTTTTCTCTTTTCCTCCCTTCTTTTCACATAAAGTATCTTTATAGTTCTCTTCCCATCTATCTGAAATCACGATGCACAAGAGTGTACACATTACTATATGTTTATCATATACATGGATATGTATGTAGTGTATGCAATATTTAAAGGATAAGAATTGTAAAGTACGGTTATGAAACCTGGAAATTCTGTGCAGGCAGGCTATTCTTTTCCTCCCTGTTTCCTTTTCTTTCTCCCCAGAGCACTAAATTATTGTGAAATGTTACATAATCTGGAGGGATAATCTCCATCAAGTATATCATGGCTAAACATAAAGCTTAATCCTATTTGTATGACTTCAGAAATGGACAATTAAGTTCCTTAAAGTCTGGCCAAAGCTGCTAGCAACTGAACAATGCGTATGATGCAAGGATGTATCTTAATATGCTGTCTTAATTCACATTTCTCTTTCTTGTAGGTCCTCTGTTACTACCTAGACATATGCAGCATTTTTCCAGAAAAAAAACAGTTCTCTCTCTCCCTCTCAAGAGTTCATTCCTAAGTGTTTCGTAAGTATAGTGGTTTAATAAATGAAAAGGTAAAGTTCAAGGAGATGTTCCCTTTCCTTTCTCATTGTTTGACCTAACAGTCTACAAAAAGATAAAAATCTGTTTAGTGGTGGTGGTAGGAGAAAACCTTTCTAGTTCTAGAGTTTCCCAATAGCCAATTAAGGTGACAAAAATTTAAGCACTGTTGATGGGTTTCTCAGTAATCTGCAAGCCTCCTTTTCTACCTCACGGAAGCTAACAAACCATAATTACTTCCTGAAAGCTCAGTTTGCCTGTACCTAATATGGGAATTTGCAATTCTCAAAAAACGCTCTGCAATGAGACCTAATCCACATAGAAAACTTTAATATTGAGCTTTATCTCCTTTTATTTTCCATTCATCTTCTCTTACTACTTTCTTAGCTAGGATATATTTCTCAGTAAAACTTGGAATGGAATAGCTGTAATTCTGAGATTTATTGGTGAATCTCTTTGTGTCCCTGATCTTTGTGAAGCAATCAACCACTATAACTAGAAATCTTTCTTCTTTCAGTTATCTGAACGCCCTATCCTCCTCCTAAAAATTATTTCCCATGCCTAAGGAAACTCATACTTTGGATATTAGGATTTTGCAGTACCTAGTTTAATTTTTAGTCCATGAAACATTATACTTTTTAAATTAACACATTTGTTCCCTATTTTCATGTAGTATCTAATACAAAAGAGCAATTCAACAGTAACAGCAAAATCACTCTTAACACTATTATCATTGCTATTAACAAATTCAATTTTTCTTTTTACAAATATCTTCATAGATTTTGAAAAAAAAATATTGGCCTGAGGTGTGAAATTCCTCATATTCATCATATGGATTTCTAAATGCATGTATGTAGTCATATGAACAAACTTTATTGCATATTTGAACAGTTTATACCTACAATGGGTTGAAATGGTAATTTATATCAGTACACCATATTAGAACTTTAAAGAACTTATTTTCACTTCTATGTGAAAGAAATGCAGCATAACACAAGCATACTGGGACTTTTTGCATTTCGTATAGTTACCACTAAATTCCCATTTTGAACAGTGTACTTAATATTAAGCAGTACTTGTAACCTGTATCTGTAAAGCATGTTACTTTATAATGAAAACTTATTGACAAAAAGAATGATTAGAGAGAATGTAACGAAGTAAAGGTATTGAAAGGTAAAAATATAATCAACTCTCTTGCTCTCAAAGGCAACATAGAAGGCATCATAAGAATAAGTACTTTAAAAATGTCAGGAATCTTTTCTTTGTGAATTTGTATACAAAAAATGCCTACCTATTTGTGCGCTTACTAGAAAAATAACTTAATAATAATGTAAATCTATTCTAATAATATTCTAATCTAATATTCTAATAATAATGTAATCTATTCTTTAATGGATTAGGCAAAATGGAACAATAAGAAAATACAGACTGACCTTTTTTCAAATTTATTGGGTCTCAAGAAAGCACAGTGACGTCGTCATTTTTTTTTTCTTATTTTACTTTATAGATGATCTGTTTATGAGCAGAAACAGCAATAAAAACTGTTTCTACTTTTTTTTTTATTATTTGCAATTGAAATAAAGCAAACCATCTATTTACCATGCAACTAGTTCTCTTAAAGACTGATAATTTTCATCCTGCCATATAAAACTTAAATATGTTTTTCCCCGTTGTCGCATCAGTTAAACAATGCATATACCATGTGTAAAAGGAGTAAAATTACATTTTCTACCACCACTCCCTAACTTATTACATAACTACGGCACTTAAAAAATAAAGCCAATTTCCATACAGCAGCTATTTCAAAAATAGCATTAGATGACAAAGGTAAAGATGAAAATGAAAATCTGATTAATAAAAAAGTTAGTTTAAGATGTGGGTATTTGCCTTTAGATCAAGATATCAGAGATGCACAGATTTTCACCAGGGATTTACCAAACATCAAAAATAGCAAACATATCAATTAGCAGGTTATTATCAGGCAGCAAGTATGAAGATGCAGGATGGGTGGTGAAACCATTTCTATGACGTGGTGAATTATATTATGTGAATGACTTTGATTTCTACATTGTTTTCTAAAGTAGATGTTAACACAAGTTGTTATTTCCCCCTCCTCTTAAACAGATATATAAACCTAACTAAATCTGAATGAAGTTTCATCCTCATATTTGGTGAAATAGGTAAAATGAATCTCAACTTTTCTGAATGGTAAGGTTTTTTCAAAATATATTTCAGTTTGAACTCTGTGGCTTAAGTCCATATTCAAATGCTTCAGAATAGATACTCAGTGCTAAATTCTGACTTCTTAATTTGACACATCTCATCTATTTTGGTGAGACTACTTACACCAGTTCAGAATTAGGCATACATGCACATAGCAAAAAATTTCACATGAAGAATGAGCATAACTCATTTATTATCATCAGTTTTGTGATAGGAGCAAATTAGTATGAAACAGCTGCTCATTTTGATCCTTCCGTCCCTGTAGAAACTAGAAGATCAAATGGTTTAATTACACTTTTCAGACTTATTCCCTTGTCTCAGTGAAAATCCGCTTTGACATTTGAACTGATATACAATATTTTTATGACCATTTATGATAATTTACTGTCAGAACTTCATCTGCATCATTTTAGAGCAACACACTGTACACTGGACCAAAATGATTAATAAGACTTAAAAAAAGTCATAAATTGTGACTATTTTTCAGGCAATCATAAGGAGACAACAGCTATTATTTCCAGAGCAAATTCATCTAACAAATGAATGTGAGAGAGCCAAAGTAATCTATGAACAGAAAAGTTGACTAACCATCCTCATGACTTTCCGACAGAGTAAGATTTCCAATACATTTTCAATAGTTATCCTTCTTGTCCCAACTCCAAAGAATTATGATTAGGAGGAAGCTAGTTTTTGCTTGTTCATTTTGAAAAATGTGTCCTCATAGCTGAACAATAAAAAGAGCCGTGCCGAACTTCATGACTGTGCTTTTAACAAACAAGAAATGTATCTGCGTGTACATGTGTGCGCGTGCATGTGTGTGTGCACGTACGTGTGTACGCCTACCGGTGTATACAGGTGGGTACCTGCATACACAGAAATGAGTGCATATATATAAAAAGAATTTTCAGACAGCTTTATTCTATTTGCATTCCATCAATTTTGTGGGAATCTTGTTCTCTGTGGGAGTTAGCATTCCTTCCGCTTATCTGTTAGATACTGAAAAGAAACTGTTGCCTTCCTTTCTTTTGTGTTTGACTTTTCCCAGATGCGAAAATGAATTAGAAAATGAATACTTTTCCCTATTACTGAAATAGGGATATTTCTCTATATCCCTCTTACTGATCCAGCTCATAATTTTCAAGATGTGTTCCCTAAATTTCTTTCACAAATTTTAAGAAAGTGCGGAAAAGCAATTGTTAAATCTCATTTTGGGTTCAACTGCTGCTGAACAATGAAAAAACACAATTAATTCTATATCCTTGTCTTTTTCTGACTATTTTTATAGCCAAATGAGAGTTGAAAGCCATAAATAGTAAGGTGAGATTTATATTGACACTCTGCAAACTCCTTTACATGCTAGTAGAGTTCACAGAAACTACCATTCCGAAGTAAGAAATAGCATTCAAGATCTTTTGAGAGGTTCAACCCAAGGGTACTAAGCAGCCTCCAATGACTAGGATACTTGCATGGAAGGCGAGGCACAGAGGTTTAAATTACAGCTTTGAATCTGTGAGTGAAGCTCTGGGAATACCTTACCCTGTCACACTCCCTATTTGACTCCCTTTTCCCAAAACTGGACTACATTTTTACTAAGCTAGTATTTTTCTGACAATAAATGGGTATGAAAAATGGAAAAGTTTGTCTCTGCTTCAAGAAATAAAGAGAGGTTGGAATAAATGCCTATTTGAAATAAATTGTGAATATCCGTTGACTATAGTATAGCTAAATGATTTTTACTTCTCCATTCTCTTTTTCTTATGCAATGTACATTAAGCCTGATTCACATCTATCTCAGCTTAAATTATTTGCAGTTTTATGCCATTGGAGCATTTAAAAGCAGCTTGAAAAGACAATCCTCCTTCAAATCTTTTGCTAAACCTCATCTCCACTATTATCATACATAAGCCAGACACCCAAAAATGACTATCTTGAGTGAGACACTAGCTTTACTATTAAGGAAAAACACAATCTTCATATGATATTGAATTGTTATTCTATGCAATTAGCTAATTCAGGTAGCTATGTTTTTTTCATTATTGTTATTTTGTTCTTTAATTTTTTTCTTTTACAATTGTTCATTATGTCCACTTATTATATAGTCTCTTTTATTAAGCTGTAGGGTGAATTTTCAAAGACATGGTTGGTCATTAAGTGACTAATTAGCGTAACAAGTAAAGATAGGTAAGTGTTTCACTGCTACCTCTCACTGGAGCCTTCAAATTTTGTGTTTCCTCTGAAGTGTGTTTTCTACGAGTCTACCCACATGTTTCTCATCTAGACTATCTAGGGAACAGGGTCTGGAACCCAACTACTACAATGCTACTAAATAAAAATCCATTTTCACACTGCTTGTACCTCATCTTTTTTTTTTTTTTTTTCTTTTTCCTTTCCCTGCTCCCTGGATGACTTCAGTTATTTTTTATCCCTTTAATTATTAAAATAAAAGGAAAATGCAAAACATTCTGATATATTTCTCCTTTTAACTGTCTCCTTCCAATTTCGCACTTTCCCTCAGATAAGGAAAAGACTTTGGTCTGGGGGCCAGAGATAATTTTTTCTTTTATTAACTAACTTGTTCCTAGAGATCCTTGGTACAGTTTTACTGTTTTTTCTTTCTTTCTTTCTTTCTTTTCTGTTGTTTTTCCCTCTCCCTTGAGTACTCCGTCTTTGCAACTTTATTTTCATTAAATTATTTTTCTTCTTTTTTGTGAACATTTTCAGTGCGCAAAGTTTCACTGAAAGGAGAAAGAGCTGGGCGCTTTTGCTGGAAATGGGCTGATTGTATTAAATTACCATAGAGCTAAACAGATTTGCATCATATTTACTGAGAAATAGCTAATAATGATTAGCCTGATCCCCTTACGTGGTTTGGCCTACAGGACTGTCAAGCATTCATCAAGAAACAGCCAAACAAATCAGGTACTCACAAGTAGAGCTCAGGAAGCTGCATAATTAAGCGAAAACTGAACAAATGTGCTTCATTCATCTAGAGGATACAGACGCTTTGCAGCTGACTCATTAATAAAATTCTAATGCAAAGCAAGGGAGGGGCACAGATTTTTTTTTTTTTTCAGAATTTCCATACTGTACTGAATTTAGGCATTTTTTCAGTGATATCAAGTTTGAATTCTCGCAAATTTGAGTCGCCTGGCACAAGATCAGCTTCTCAACTGCTTCTGTTGAACTCTGCAAATCTTTGTACGGATGCAATGTGGTATAAGATCTGTGTCTATAAAATCGGCATACTAGTTTGTGAAATTTTGATTGTTGAACCTTAGTTATTATCATGGTTGCTATAGTCCCAGTCTATTCTCTTTTTCATCTAGTGACATTCTTTGTCTAAATTCATTATCTGTGATAGATATTTCTTACAAAAATGTCATGTAAAATCCTCTCAGTTACTCTTGGTCACACTATGCTGTGAATCATAAAACCATTTTCACTTTTGACATCTGTTCTTAGAAAATGTAAATGACAGTCACAAGAATGCAACCTTGGCCCGCTCTTTTTTCCCACAACAACCCTCGAATTTCTTTTTTCTTTTGTTGCTCCAGGCAATAAATACTGAAAATCCTAATTAAAACACAGAGTTTGACTCTGTTTTCTTCAGGGATTACAGGAACTAAGAAAGTGAAAGGAATGCGAATTAAAAATTATACTGGTCCCCACAAAGACACCCTCAGAGTTTTAAATTGTTAACTTTTCTTTGCTCTGGGATCATGTACCTTGTAAGGGAAACAGTTACTGTGGAAAAACTAATGAATGTAGACATCATTCAAACCAGTTTCGTGCATACATGAAGTGTCAGTGTGAATAGAATTTCAAACAAAAACAGCTAAGCAATTATGCAGGGAGGAAGGAATTATATTTGTCTGATACAAAGAGAGCTTTGTTAACTCTGACTTCATAGAAATAAGCGCACTTGTGTTTGTGTGTGTATGTAAAGTATGCCCTTACGGTAGTAGTAAGGCATCACCGCTTGAACAAACCAGGCAAGAAAACTGATGCACTTTCCAGAGCTGATGTCAAGAGTTGTAGGTCAAGGTCAGGCTGAACATAATACCTTCTCCACCTACAAGGCCACTTTGATAGTTGCCTCTCGTCTCTCGTTTTTTCCTAGTGGGAACACATTCATGTTAAAAACGGGAAAAAGAGTATCTCTATTTGCAAGAATTTTGCTGGGTAGCAGCCTCTATCTGATAAGAGAACCAATCTAACAGTGTAGCTGGATTATTCTTTTAATAGTGGTAAATAAAAAGGATAGTCTGTTTCATGGAGTGGTTTTGTATTCTTTATTGCATTGTGATAAAAATCAACAGAAAAAAAGATATAAATAACAAAGATGCTGTCTTTAACTTTGCATCAAAATAAATTAGCAATCAAATAACTGAAATTTTCCATGTGAACAGTGATTTTCAATGTTTCAAGATGTGATTGATCTTATCAAGGTGCTTTTATAAGACTGGATCAGCCTTTTCAAGGTTTCAGAATATTCAGACATCAAAAATATTGTTTAATTTTGATAATATTGACTGTTTCCTTCAGGGAAGGTATTCTGTATTTATATATAATATACACAGTTAATATAATCCAGTCACATTTAAGTCTGAAAGTACTATATATCTCACCTTCATTTAAAATGACAATTGGAAAGAATATCTAGATTTTTAGATGAATTTTTAAAAAGAAGTAAAAGATTTTGAGAGTAATAAGTTTAAATATCACTTTATTACATCCATATTTCTTTAGCTTAATCTGGAAAGCATTAGTGGGCTATGTTTCAGTCCTTCAAACATTGCAAAAATGGGGTGTTTTGTTTTCCCTTTCATTTGGTGTATGTGTTCTTGGCTAACCACAGTCATAGCAGCCTTAGTCAAAAATGAAAGATGCTTGGATAATCAGTTCATCCTCTAAATGTATACCCAGTTCTTATAAAGGAAAATTACATGTATTTAGTAACCAAGTTATTTTCACTAAGATGATGATTTCAATATGAACTCTCTCTTTCTTGAATAAACAGCTTCTGTCTAGCTTCTGAGTCTCATCTCTGCAACATTGCAGAAAAATCTGAAGGCTACACTATCTAGTCAGTCAGAAATGTACAGAAATGCTACATCTATCCAGCTACTAGATGCATGCATATGCAACCTGTTCATTATGTTCAACAACATGCTCCATTAATAAAACATATCTGAATACAAAAGCATTGAAAAAAAAATTAAAGAAACCCGCAATCTCTAGGCAGTTACTGGGAAGATACAAGCATCCTGAATGAAATGTTCAGCTCATGTAGGGCCTGAACTATGATTTTATGTTTGTTGAAAATGCTACTTTATGCTATTTAGCTAGCTTGAGGACTCTCAGGGCTGAAACTGAGAAATAAATGCAGATTATATAAGGAAAAAGAGATTTCCTGTGATTTTTTTCTGTCTATGTGTTCCCCCTATGCGTATTTTCCCGAGGTTTTTCTCCTAATGTACTAGAATCTTTTCAACACAAATTATATTCTTTTACTTGTTCTATATAGTAGCTAAAGATTTCAGTTAAGACTAATGTCTCAACTAGTTAAATTCTAAACAAACATCTATGAAGACATGGGCCATTCCTCAAAATAGCTACACGTAAATCAAATATAATTCTTCTGAACTGGCCTGAACTACTTGTTCCTGAGTCCTCCTCCTGTAAGTGAAGGCATAACTGTGATCAGCTAAAAAAAATAATCTCATGTCTGCTATGCATATACAATATGCAAACAAGGGCAGTTACTTGTAAATGGTTGATGCTTACATAACAATACTGCAAGGACAATTGCATTCTGCAGCCTCGTGGTTTACTTCTGGAATTGTCACAGATTTGTTTAGTCAACATAGAATCAAGACGACCCAAAAAAATAGATCTCTTCACTTCTGAGCAAAATTGACACTTGGAAACAAAAACAAACAAACAAACAAACAAAAGAAAATGCATGTGAACTGCAGGAATAAAAAGTAATAATATAAGTGTTAAAACAAAACAGATAACAAGAAAAAGAAATAGGAGGAAGGGGCATAAATATATCTCCCTTTCATTTCCCAGCTGTTATTCCCTTAGCCATAAGAGGTAAGGAAGACTTTTTGCATAATCCTTGCAAATCATAAGGATCTGAACTGTGGAATCGATCTCAACTCCCTCAGTCAAGAAGCACCTAGGTGGAAAGAAGCGCAACTAAAATCGTCAGTGTTGAAATCTACAGAATTAACTGCACATCCAATATTCTGTCAGATTAAATAAACTTCCTTTCCTCAATCTTTCCTCATTTATTACACTTTCTAGATCTCTTATTATCCCACTTACTCTCCTCTAGTATCTTTCTGCAGCACCATATTTACACAGATCTGGGCATTTCACAGGCAGTAATGAACATATTGTCCCAACTTCCTATTTTGCAGATAAGTAATCTAGGTGCAGAAAATACAGCATTCAAATACACAAAAGGACTTAGATGTGACAAAGTTCAGAGTTATTAAGCTTTTCTTTTTTTCCTTTTTTTAGATATCTGACCCCCAACACGGAATTCACAACCACTAAATGCCAAGTGTGAGATAAATCCATGTCAGGCACTAACTTCTGACTTTTAAGTAATTATCTATTACATTAGCCTATTCATGTTAGGCTTTCACAAGAGCTGTTATCCAATCAAGAATATAATTTAAGCAAATAAATGAGACTGTAATTCACAGCCCAAGATCACTTCTGAGTTAAAGAACTTAAGGCACATAATATAATTCACTTTAAACTGCTAAACCCAGAAGTGATCGACAAAATAATAGCAGAATATCTTGTATATACAAATACACATATTTTGTATTTGCAGAAAAGCCTTTAAGTTCCTCATCTATGGCTGATAAAAGAAAAAAGTAGATGAGTGATACATTCTGTCACTGAGTTAAACTAACTAAAAAAAGAAAAGAAAACAAAACAAAACAAAAGATGCAATGAATAGGGAAAAATATAGTAATTTTAAATATAGATTATATATAGTTTAGAACTACAGAAGTATGGTTATTTACTGTTATAAGGATGATATTTCACAATATATATATTCTAAACAGAGATCTGGAGTGAAATATTTAGTTAACAACACTTTTCAGGCTCTAGAATGTTGCAAGGGACTTCAAAAGATCAGATAGTAGTTGGTAGCTGGGCAATGAAAACAAATTAAACTCACTTTAGAGAAATGGAGGCTAACGAATAATAGAGGGAACAATTTGAATAATTTGCATGAACTGATGGGTTATAAGTTATGTGCCTATTCTAGTAAACATAAAACAACAGCATTACAGAATCTCAGAACTGTAGAATAGTTGGAAGGCATCTCTGGAGATCATGTGGTCCAACCACCCTGTTTAAGCAGGGTCAGTTAGAGCAGGTTGCCCAGGACAGTGCCCAGACACGTTCTGAATACCTCCAGGGGTGGAGACTCCACAGCCCCTCTGGGCAACCTGCTCCAGCGTTCAGACACCCTCACCGCGACAAAGTGTTCTCTTAGGTTCAGACAGGAGTGCCTGTGTTTCAGTTTGTGCCCGTTGCCTCTCGTGCTCTCCCTGAGCACCACTGAAAGGAGTCTGGCTCTGGCTTCTTTACACACTCCCGTCAGATATTTGCAGCCATTGACCAGATGCCCGCTGAGCTGTCTCTTCTGCAGGCCGAACCGGCCCAGCTCCCTCAGCCTCTCCTCGCGTGCCAGAGGCTTCAGTCCCTTCGTCACCTTTGCGGCCCTTTGCTGGACTCCCTCCGGTATGTCCCTGCCTCTCTTGTACTGGGGAGCCCAGAGCTGGAGCCAGCCCCCCACGCGTGGCCTCCCCAGGGCCGAGTAGAGGGGCAGGATCACCTCCTTCCACCTGCTGGCAGCACTCTGCCTAATGCAGCCCAGGGTATCTTTGGCCTTTTCTGGCAAGAGGGGGCAGGGCTGGCCCAGGTTCGTTCAACTTGCTGTCAACCAGGACCCCAGGGGCCCTCCCTGAGAAACTGCTTTCTGGCTGGTAGGCTCCCAGCAGGTTCTGGTTCACGAGGTTAACCCTCTCTGGATGCAGAACTTGGCATTTCCCTTTGATGAACTTCATGAGCTTCCTCTCTGCCCCTTTCTCCAGCCTGTCAGGGTTCCTTTGGATGGCAACACAACCATCTGGTGCATCAGCCACTCCACTCCTCCCAGTTTTGTATTGTTTGCAGACTTGCTGAGGGTGCATGCTATCCCATCACCTAGGTCATTTAGGAAGATGTTACACAGTCCTAGTATCAACCCCTGGGGGACACCCATACTTACTGACCTCTAGTTTGACTTCGTGCCACTGATCACAGCCCTTTGAACCCAGCAGCTCAGGCAGTTTTCAGTTCATCTCACTGTCCACTTATCTAGCCCATACTTCATCCGCTTCTCTGTAAGGATGGACCACTCTTCAGCTTGGAGGAGGTGATCCTTGAATATCAGTTAGAGCTCTCTTAGATCCTTCTTCCCTCCAGAGTGATATCCCAGGGCATACTTCCAAGCAGCAACTTCCCTGAACAGGCCAAAATCTGCTCTTCTGAGGTCTGGGGCTGTGATCCTGCTTTTTACTCTGCTGCCTCCTCACAGGATCCTGAACTACACCATCTGGTCGTAACTACAGCCAAGGCTGCCTCCGACATTCCCATCCCTGACCCCCTCCTTACTTGCTTGTGAATATGAGCTCCAGCAAAGCACTTCTCCTTGTTGGGTCCTTGATCACCTCTGTTAGGAAGTCGTTGTCAATGCACATTAGAAATCTCCTGAACTGGTTGTGCTCTGCTGTATTGCCCTTCTGTTACATATCAGAGTGGTTCAAGTCCCCCATGAAGATTAAGTCCTGCGGATCTGAGGCTTTTTCCACTTTCTGAAGAAGGTCTCATCTACTTCTTCCTTATCAGGCTATCTGTAGCGTGTTGTCTGTAGACACCCACCGGAGTGTCACCCACGTTGGTCTTCTTGTTTATCCTGACCCACAATTTCTCACCTGGCTCATCATCCATCCCTGGGTAGAGCTCCATTTCCTCCAGGGGCAACTCATCCTCCTGGTCTTCTTGTCCTGTCTTTAGTTCATAACAACTAAGCATTGCTGTAAAAAGCTCAGGGAAAACATTTGTTCAATGCACACTGGCTATCAAAAAAAAAAGAAAGTATGTATAGAACAATACTAAGAAAAGAAGTAAGTACAATACTGGAAATACTATGTCATTACATAAGTAGAAAGGATAGTTTCTCCTTGATGTAAGAAAAATGAGTAGAAGGTTTAGAGAAATACAGCAATGGAGTTTAGAGTAATTGAAATATATTCACATAAGGAGATACAAAACATAGCAGAACTCTGAAACTGGAGGAATAGCTAATGAAAATTGGTGTACTGTCTTTGGTTTTATTAGGATTATGCAATTTACAGCAGCTGAAAACTTGGCCTCTAAATTTAAAGAAGAGATGAATACCAGATAATGTGAATGAGAACTATAAAATAAAATAGCAAATGGTTTAGAAAGCAATTTAGATGTTATTGTTTTCTCCTTTAATTAAAATAGTAAAGGACCATTCTCTTCAATAAAATGGAAAAAATAGAAATAGAGTACATACATTTTATTCTCCAATTCCTTTCACAAACTTATAATTGAGTTCTGAGTTTAGCCTCTATGATGTTCTTTCTTTTTTTCCTCTCAGTCTGAGAGGAAAGGGTCTCTTTTTATTCTCATGTATTTTCCTCATGCCTTTCTTGGCATAGCATATCCTAAAATATTTGGTTCCAAGCATATCCTAAAATATTTGCTTCCAATCAATGTTAATATAGATTGCTACTCACATAATCATATTGGAGGAAGAAAAATCCCTTGTTACCCTTCAAACAAACAAGCAATCAAACAATCAGAACACCCAAACAAATTTCAGAGAACAAGAATACGTGTAGAATCGCCTAATTAAAGTCATAGAAACTATTATCTGGGCTACAAAATTAAATGGCACTCTAGAATCTTTCTTTGGTTTCCTGTGAAGTTATGCGTGATTACTTTCTGAATGACAGATAGTAGAACTCTGAAATCTACCTTCTTCATTAAAAAATTATTAATAATTACACTTATTTATTTCACGCAGATATTATCAGATATATTTATAATTGAAAATAATCTTTTATTTGCTCTTAACAGATAAAATTTTCTCCGGATAAGGTCGTATAATATGAACCTATTGCAGCCCTAAAATGTAAGTACCAGGTCAGCTTAGGTAGTACAGGAAGATAGACGAACTAGGATTTCACCAACAGAAGATCTTGTCAGTCCAGTGCTAAATATCTAAATTCTGGTAGACAGTATCTTCCTCTGGAGATCTTTAACTTTACCTGCTTCTCCTTATTGACTTGTTAAGAGAGGTAACTACTTGTTATATGATGGTAGGTTCAGTAAGCACCTAAATAGTATATGAAAATTCATTCTTTAAGATGAGCCAGATCTGCATCTACAGAAATGAAATTAGTACTTGTTTCTGAACTGAGTCTTTTTTTCTGCATTATTTGTAGCTTTTTGCTCCTATGATTCTCTCAGATTTACTGACCTTTTGAGGAAAGATCTATCTATAAATATAAACTTGTCTATAAATATTTTACTACACTTTTATTCTGTTTTATTATTCCTCTCACTACTATTGTTGCTATTGTTACATGCAAAAAGTATTTATAAAGAAATTATGATGTTAAAAGGTCAAAATTATCTTCTACCTTCCACATTAATAGAGAAAAAATTGCAGTAGAATAAATAATATATACCTGCTCTATGAATTACAGATCTATTCTCATGAGCATACAGAAGACTTTTTTCCCAGTGGTACTGGATCTGGAAAAGAAAAGGAATTGAGGTAAGTTTTATATCAGGGTTAATATCAGTATGCCAGGTCCAGGTTTGTCTCTGAAATGTTGGAAGTTATCTAACTGCAACAATACTAAGTTATTTCAGAAGTGTACTGTTAGCCATAATTAGGACTGTTATAATTTTATTTTGAATTACGTGGGGAAAGATACTTCAATGGAATGCAATAGAATACCTCAAGTCTTGCTCATGGCATAAATTTTTGTTGCTCTGGAAAGGACAAAAATCACCACTCGACATAATCTTGAAATGTGTATTAAGGGAGCTCATCTTTATCAGACTATACAATTTGACTAACATAAGTTGCTACAGTTAAAATTCTATACTCTATCCTTTCACTAAATAACATAAGATAAATGGAGCTGAAGTCAGACATTGATAAATTCTCCCTGTAGGAAATGTTTTCACAACAGATGGTCTCTAAATATGTACTTACGTGAAATACATCTCCTGGTAGTCATCTTTATAATAAAAAAAAAAGTTAAGTAAAGAAAAAACAGACATGTTACAATTATGGACCCTAATTGCCTGTGTAGTTAGAATAAAACATCCTTTGAAAATAAGCAGAACAAAGCAGAGAAATGTTAATGATCTGTACGTAAGTAAATGGTGCATGACATAGAGTAATTTCATATTTTTTTCCAAGATCCCTTCCAAGTACCACATTTTGTCTCTGCTGTGGCCAAAATGACTAAGTGACTAAAGAAGGCTAAAATTTGATTTAAGTCCTAATTTTTCATTTTTTCAGATTCACTTTGTTCATGCAGATCTTTCCTTGTATCACATTAAAAATATTATGAATATTTGTTAATTTTGCCAAAAAACCCAAAAAACCACAACACACAGACTTATATTTTTCACCTGTCTTAAATATATTATAAATGTTTTGTTTCTATTTTGAAGAATGGGGGGGAGGTACAAAGCCTTGAGGAAGAGATCACATAACCTGTAACGCGGCTTCTCAGGGTCTCGAAAGGAGAGAGGATAAAGATTCTTTCATCCTCTGTGTGGTTTGGAATAGTTGCACCACTGACACATTTGTGGACATTTACAAATATTTACTATCTGCAGAGAGGAACAGTTTATGTATCACCCACCCCCACAGTGGCATAAATGGCTAGATTTCTTTAGTAGCTCAATAAACTTAATTTATCTAAATTTTAGGCTTCAAGCCTAAACATTTGGGCTCTGTCAGTCAGTGAATGCAAAAGGAGGAGCCTTTTAAAGCTATTTAAGGTAGGTATTTAAGGTAGTGGAAGAGGAATGTCCCCTGAACCTCCCTCTCTTTTTAGTGACCTCAGAGAGAACTTAAATGGCTAAATAGTCTCTAGACAGTTTCCTGCACTAGAGCAATTTCATCTTTCCCTATACAAGATGCCTTTCTTCAAAATCCAGCATATTCACAGTATTTAAGTTGGCTTTTCAGGGTAAAATTCATTTTATATTAAATATTTTTTGCTGTGCTTAGTAGAACACTTACTGAGAGGTGTGGTTGATCTCCTAGACCTAATGGAATGTGGTATGCTATTACTCTGTCTGACCACCTCATTACTCATTATATTTCATGTATTGACTTGATGCATCATATTTGGCTCAGTGAAATGTTATGGTAAGCTGACAAATATGGAGATATTAAGATGTTTGTACAGTTAGTGTTTCCTTTGATACATGATTTCTAAACTACTGTTATAAGTTAGTAAGATAATGCTTTAGCTAGAAAGGCTAGCCAAAGAGCAGAACTTATGTCTGAATTTTAGGCCAAAATCCTGTGATAATTGGTGAGAAAAAAAGAGAAACAAACAAATAAACAAACAAACAAAAGCTTGAATATTTTCACTATACAATAACTTGATCCAGATAACTATAATGCAGTAATAAGGAACATTCATTACAGAGAGTCCTCCACACATTAAAGTAGTTCTATCTGAGACAAGTAGAGTTGTTTTATTTGTATTTATATTGACATAGAATTCAAGTGCAATAGTATTTTCCACTTTAAGATAAGGAGAAAAGTCACTCAATGAGAAGAAATTTCTTTGAGGTTTCATTTGCTTTCCAAAGTTAACTAACGAGGTCAGAGTGAAGCCAGGAGATAGCGGCCAATGGAGTCAGTTCTGAGGAGTATGCAGGGTGGTAGAGGAGGAAATGGTGTCATTCCCCCAGCTTTAGCAAACAAGAAGTACATCACAGATGAAATTTCTATGCAGCAGCAAGGAAAGACTTGAAAGTGAAGCATAACCTTGGTGGCATGTTTTCTTATTTTTCTTCATTTTTGTAATTCTATTAATCTATTTAGATGGGAAATAGAGTGCTTTTAACTTTAAGCATGCCAAGAACACTTTTATATTTTATTAGATCACAGGTTAGATATCTGTTCAGATACGCCATGTGAGAAAGAATCAAATGAAGGTCTGAAAACAATTCAGTCCTGGAATTTTTCATGGCTTCCAGAGTGGCAACAAAGTATGTAATTCCATCTGCATCCCTAGGAAAGCTCCTTTCTTTCACTCACCTAAGAGGCTTTGTTATCTGTCTGCTTTTGCTCTTTTCAAGAGTCAGGTCTCTAGTCTAGCTACAGGTTGTCCACTTGCTGTGTGTTTCTGTCACTTTAGCTGCCCCATCACATACCCCAGTGCTCCCCCAGTGGATCAGGTCCTTCTGCTCAGAGAGAGAGAGGGAGGGAGAGAGGGAAGGAGAGAGAAGATCATCCATCCATCCATCCAGAAAGTTTCAGCAAACAGGAATTTAACAGCCAGGAAAAGATAACTGGGCATGCTCAGCCATATCATGTAAAAAAGCATAACATTTAGTAGCATACTTCAAACAATAAACAAATACAAAGAAACAGTTGGTATACTATATATTGTTGAGAACTTATTTGATTTCCCAAAATATGCTTGTCCTACTCTTATCCTTAGCCTTTCTGGTGGTGAGTCTGGTGCTTAGTAAGATCTACTTCTAAACACCATGATGAGTAGACTTCGTCTTCTGAATCTTTTCCAGAGACAGATTTTTCCCTTTGAACTTCAAGGTCTGTCTTTTCCAAGTGCTGTAGATGATGGAGAGAAATATCCCTTAGGAGACAAAAGGAAGTACACTTTTGCAAGTGTCAGATTGCAGGGAGGTACCTGATATGGGAGGATGTGGAATAAGCCTCATAAACTATTAGTTATTATCGTAAGAAAAAGCAAGGGCAGTAAGTACATCAACCTTTTTGGAACAGATAACAGTAAACAGTAACAGACGTAAGACTGTGATGTACTTCAGAACTAGTCATTGTGCGTTTCTTTTTTACTTACATGTAGCATTCATTTGTCCAAACTATATGAATCTGCTACTTTAATACAAGTAGAGAATAAATCATGGTCTGAATAACATAATTGAATAGCTGGCACATTTGACAAGATTATATTTAAATCTCCCTATAAATGGCAAACATAACAAACCTTGTTTTTAACAGATTTCAATGCACAATTCTAAAAGCATTTTCTGTATTTTTAGGTTTTTTTTTTTAGTTTCCTTGTGATGCTCTTCTGACTGTACTAAGATTTAATTTGCAGTCATGTTAGTTTCCTTTTTAAAACAAAATTGATGTGGGACTTTTGTATGTATATATGTAGTACAGAGCTGCCATCATCTGAGAAACAGCTCATAAAAGGAAAACTAAAACCCGCTTGAGAATTGATAAATGTATATATATATTCAGCTGTGAATTAGATCAAGGATATTCCAGGACATCTTGATTTCTATAGAGTTACGGTCTAGTCTCCCTCATCTAGATTTCTAACGTGTGCATATATTTTATATGCCTGGTGAACTGGTCCCCCTAATGAGATCAAGTTCTTTCATAGCCAATGGAAAGTCTGCCAGAAGAAAATCCTTTCACTCTAACATAGTGTGAGGCCTTTCAAAGGTCTTTTCTGCTGACTGTAAGCTCTCCATCTAATGATAGGTCTGTCCATTAGATGCTGGACTCCTTTGATCAAGTCAGAATGTGCAATGGCTCCAGTCTGGTCTGTGCTTTGGGACTGGACTTCTTGATTCACATATAATCCTAATAGATGTTAGACACATCAATGGGGCCTTGAGGGAACAAATGGTTGAATAGCCCCCATGATCTCTGACCCAGGACTATCATTACAACTAATTAATAATAGCTAGACACAGAATGATCTGTCAAATTAAGGAATCCAGGATCCTGGTAGGCTTCTGTAGTACTATGATGTCATGTCTTCCATAGCCAGCTAACTAAACTAACAAGATTAGAAGAAAATATGCATATTTCTCTATATGTGCTAAGTGCTGTGAAAACATGCCAGATGTATGTCTCAAGTATAGAACTTTAGCTTGGAGGGAAAAGAGCCAATAACATATCCAGAGCAAAAGCGGTGGAATAACTGTCTGTGTGCTCATTTCAAATGTGGAGATATCACATACGTTATTCTACTCTATGATTTGTTGATCATCATCCTTTTAATCGCTGTTCAAGCATCTTCACTTACAAAATTGTGATAAATAAAAGTTGCAGATGCTGGAAAATAATCTATCCTCTAATGTCTTTGCTGTATCTCTACAATAAGAGTTATTATCACATTACTATTATTGCTTCAGGAAAGACTGGTAATTTTGGTGACAGTGAGTAGAATATAACAGCCTTTCTGGCTGTACAGCACAGAAAGGGGTCCAAAAGAAAATGAAGCCAACGGTGAGGCTTTATCCCATCCTGCTATACTGGGATGCTGATTTTCCATGTGTTTTATTAACTATTACAACTGTCTTTTTTAAAACCTGTCATTTATTCACTGCTTACAAGAAAATGTTTTAGGGATAATATTCACTATGCCTGACTTTGAGATATTTGCCTTTGCACGGATTTCTTCCAGACAACCATGCACTTCATGCCAGACAGTACAGACTGGTTCATGTCCACATTGTTTAGGAATACCTCTCTTGGATTAGACCTACCGCATCCACACTCTAAAGCATTTGGCCCTGGAGCTTCTCTGATTCCATTTAATATCCTTAAGGCATGATAGTTATTACGTGTGTTTTTTTTTAGTTCAAGGACTCCAACATAACGTAAGGGCAGCACTACAATTTATTGGTTTTTTACTGCATAAAACAAGCGTTTTGCATGAAGAAATATGAAGGCTTTTGAAAATGTACAGCCTGCTGGGATAGTTTTGGAGGACTTGTTAGCAGGAAATAATCTGTTGATATAATCTCCTTGTGAACTGAACCGGAGTGAACAAACCATGCCCAAACCATGCCCAGATATTGTTTTGGAGAGAGCTATTTGGAGCAAACCCAAATCAGTCAGGGAGTAAACTGACAACTAAGTGGTGTGAGACAGGGATTTCAGGCTTGTCCTTGCTTCCTGGCTCTTTTACTCAGCACAGTAGTACTCACATTCCCTCAGCATATTAACATAATTTGCTACAAAAAGGATGAAGATGTATTTATATTCCAAGAAATGCAGGCACTGAAATAATTCTTTACTTCATTAAAAAAAAGAAAAAAAGAAAAAAGTCATTGGATATTTCAGAGGTCAAGTTGACCAGAAAAACACATTTTGTCCAGACAAAAAAAGTGATATTAATATCACAGAGAGCAATGGTATTAATACATGAGTACACACAAATAAAATGACTTTGATTCCCAGCAGTTGTCTATATCATACTTTCATTTAAAACATTCTGACTATTTGCCATTATAACAATGGAGTGGGGAGCTGTGAGTAAGGTAAAAAGAGAATGAACTTATGTGATGTTGGGACATGGACAAAAATTTTTTTTGTCCTTTTTGAATTAAAAAAAGAATCAAAATGTTCATCACATTCAAATTGCAAATTCCAAGGGAAACTTATGGAGTGATACTTTAAAACTATGCTTATTGCTTTTTCACATCAGTTTTCACAAGACTGTCTACAGACATTAAAGTACATTTAGTTTCAATCACAAAAGCCATTAATTATGATTTCATTTACCTGATTATTCATCCTATTCTTTCCTGCAAATGCCACTATACGTGTTAATACTAAGTTCAACTGTTCTCAAGCAATAGCGTTTCATAGAAAGTAATTTCATGTACTAGCTTCTGCATAATACAATACACCCAAGTTTCTAAATCACTGTATTCTATGTAAATGGGCTTCTAGACATTGCATGTGCCTTGAAAGTGAGTATTAAACTGTGTAGTTTTCTAACGATCCTTTAAAACTTCTGGTCATATTTTGTGAATTTTCAGGGCAAACTCTAAGTATACCTGAAAAATTCTGTAATAAAATATTAAACATCCTTCACTAGTCTAGTTGGGTTAGTCACAGAAACAGCTAAACATGTGGAAGAAAAGCCTTTTTTTTCCACGTCATCAGACACTGACATGCTCTATCAGTAATATTCTGTGGAGAAAATAGTGAACTTGAAGTAGCAATAGGCTTCTTGAAATTTGACATGGTACATAGTTTATTTAAAAGGATACAAATCTTTTAAGCATTAAGCAACTAAGGTGGAAATAACTTAATAAATAAAGTTACATCATAGTTAACACATCCAGGATTATTTCTACCTGTTGATACTTTTCTGAGAGTACAGAACAGGCTTGACTTCAATGTTCATGTCATATGCTTGAAGTTGAGCATGTTTAGGTGCTTTGGTGAATTAAGGCCACTATCAGAACAGTAAACTTTCCTGGAAATACTAGATGTAATTCAAAAAGTAAATCTCCATGTCTTTTCCTATTTTAAGAAAGCATCCTTCCTGCAGAATTGATAGTGAAGATGATATATCCCAAAGATACCCAGCACTGGACAAAGCTTCTCGTGTCCAGCTTATATGCTGGTATTGAACTAGATCATATACTGCCCTCAGACACAGCATTTTGAAATGTTAATTATAAAGAAACAGAGGTATTTTAGGAGCTGATGTCAAAAAAAGATGAATTATCTATCTGATCTGCCACGTTCATTTGGAGCAATAAAATAGACAGAAACCATGAAACTATGACACTGGTGAGCACTTTTTTAACAAAATAACCTAAGATCTTCTTTTGAGCAATCTGTTGATTTTCCACAGAGAAGATGGAATGTATTACTGCAGGTGTTCATCAGACTATTTAAGGCAAAGATTTTGATTAGTAAATAAAATGTTGCCATCTGTTATATGTGCCATACTACAGTTCTGCTACAAAATTTGCCAGAGGTGTATCTGTCCCTGTCAAGACAGAGAGGGGATTGACAGAGTATCTCCTTTCTTTTAGTTTTCTTGTTCCTTTGGTAAGGAACAAGAGGGTCCCTTTAGACAAGGAAAGGAGGTTAACGTTTAATCATCAGTATCACAAAGGCACACACATTCAGTTTTTTGGTGTGCTTACTGACTTTCACTTAAGAATGTGACTTAAGGAATGACTCCAAAACATGTAAAATAAGATGCAACAATTTAGATTTGTAATATTGTGCTGCCTGAGCATAACAATATGTCTTTAGACAGCTGTGTTAAAAACATGCTCAAACAGAATGATTGGTCAAAAATGCTTTACAGCTTTAAGACCAGATAAATAATGTTACTGATTAATGGCAGACAGCTACAGTTGCTGAACCATTTTAGCTTCATTTTACAGATTATTACTGAACTAGCAGGTCATTTTAATCTATAACATAGACCTAGTTAATAGCATGATAAAACAAGTATACCGCGCCATCCAGAAACTAAGATGATTTATGATTTTAATGTAAACAATGGGATATACTGATATATTCCTTAGGATAACACACTAGTGTAATTATACTCAAAACCACATTTAACCTGGTTGGGGCAAATAAAAATCCCACATACTTGTTTTTCTCTGTAAAACCTCATTGCCTTGGAGGAGAGAGAAGCAAATGGCTGTTTACCCTAGTATTCACTGGAAGCCACTTACTCTTCCTTCCTCCAAAGGCCTATTTTTAAATATGCCTAGCAAATAAATGTTTCCAAGTGTTTAGAAATACTGTAAACTGCTATCACTGCTAACAGTTGTCCTCCATCGCAGAGCTAGGGATTTTAGAACCAACTCTCATGTTCTTGTGTGCTGTCAGATTGTAGGATAAGTTCCCTGCTGGTCCTGCAATCAATTTGTACTTGGTCATTACTCTCTTCCTTACCCAATAAACTAGTCTGAGCAAATCTTTGAAGAAAAAATTGCACAGATTCCCCCAAAAACCCTTTTCACATCTCTATATTTGTCAGGGCATGTGTGTGCGTGCACTCTCACACTTTTCTTCTCTGTCTTTTTTTTTTTTTTTGTCTCTAATGTCAGAGGCTGACAAAGAAAAATGTCTTACATAATAAAAAGACAACAAAGAAAAAAGCCAAGTAACATATCTAAGAAACAGCACATATAGGAACAATTTATAAATAAAAAATATAGAGAAATCCTAAATATAAATTGGAAAATAAAAATTCTAATACTCATCATTCTTGTTCTTTAAAAAAAATTAATGTTGTCATTGCAAACTCTACTAAGAAATTGTTCTCTTACTTTCTAAGTGTTAAACTATTATCAGAAGTGACGCTTTCAAGTAAAAAAGGAAGAAAGAAGAATTTATTTTCATTACTATCCATTTTAAGCCTATGAAATAAAAAGATATCTACAAAGACAGACTTCTTCTGCATCTTGGTTACGATATGCACAATCAAATAGTCAACTTTAAAAAAAAAAGACAGAAGATAGGTTTGAGACTTCCCTAGTGAGCCAAATATTGATCAAAAAATTTCAAGATCTCAGTGGAATTTAAGAAGAGAATAAAGATCAGCCTTGGACAGTATGCATGTATATGTGGTAAATTAATTTATATACATTTTATGAAATGAGGCATTTACCAGTATGTAGCATTTCGACATACCTCTTCCCAACTAGGTCTGTTTTCCTATCAAACAGTTTGGAGGACTATGTTATTGACCATTTTCTCCTAATAGTAGCAGCAAAAATGTCATGCATATTCCTCCTGCTGGTGGAACAAAACTCCAAACCTGATTCAAATACAAAGTCCATTTCATTTCATATGTTGACTTTTTCACTACTATTATTAGAGAGAGTACAGGAATTCAAACGATAATTAAAACGAAAATTATGCTACAAAAGGGTGGTGTCAAGTTTCCCTTCTGGAAGTTTTTAATAGTGTTACTCTTGATACTATCATTGTGCTTACAAAGCTCCAGTCCTCTCTGAATCTGGTTAACTAGTTGTCTTTAAAACAATAATGTGACAACATTTTCTACATGTGCATTAAGAGGCACCATCTTTTGACATTTTTGAATTCACAGTTCTCTGAAAATTTTTCATTAAACATCCCAAGTGTTTACAGATCGGAAAATAGAATTTATTGTTCTGACTTCTGTATATCATCTCATGTTATTATTAGTAAAATGTCAGAAAACCCAGTCACAGATCGTTGTGTCAGACAATGTACACTTAGAACAAACATAAGGCCTGCTCTTCAAACAGATTATAATCCTACTATAACGGATAAATATTTTTTATTTTAATTATACCTCCTTGAACTCAAAAAAAAAAAAAACACAATCTTTTCTATGCCTCTTAATTTGTGATTTTCCTCCCTTTTCCTCATCATTATTTTCACTCTTCTCTGAACACCCTGAAATTCTACAGTACCTTTTTGGAAAAGAAAGGGCCAGTACTTCCAGCATCCTGCAAGAAGATACACTGGGTTATATAATCACATGACTCAGGATCACATTCTGTTCTGAATGAAAAATTACAGTTTTAGTCCCTTCTCAGAGCTGAACTGAGGATGCTCCGAAAAGTACCCGTAAGAAGGAGAGAAATTATACGCAGTGAACCAGCACAGTCTTTGGATGCTCTGCTAGCACTATCTTCCTAATCAATGCCACGAACCTTTTAGGTCAACACAGCTGAGTGCAGGTTGCTGGCAGAGCTCTGCAAACTCCCTGGTATGAAGTAGCAGTTGGATTCAGCCCTCCACACCCAGCACCCATGCAGTGCTGGCTGTAGTCATGATACCATCACAGCAAACAGAAGTATGTAGTGATACACGCATCCTCTCAGAAATACGGTGTATTTCAATAGAACTGGAACGAGAAAGTCTTGTGTATTTCTTTGAGAGTTTTCATCAGCATTACTTTTTGCATGATATATATGACTATATATTCTAAAATAGCGATCCAGCAAGTACTGCATGTGAATCTTAGACATAGTCAGGCCTATAAATACATTTCTACTTTTTCTAGTTTCACAATATTTATAGTATATATATAAAAAAATTGCCTTTACATATAGGAAAAAAAACAGAAAATTAAATATTTCTTGTTATATCTAGGAGTTTTTTAAAGTATTTTTTGTTATGTCTCTCCAGCTTTGTGGACCAAGAAATAAAATATATGAAAATATTCCTTCAGATTGTGAGTTTTTTTAATTGCCTATTTCAAGTTTTTTTTAATAGAATTATCAACTTCTATTTTTAATTTTAATAGCAGTGCATCAGACCTAGTCCAGTTCTTTCAAGCCTATATGAGGAAAAATTTTGCCTTCAAAATGAGTTGATGGAGCTTTTAATGCACAAAATTCTCTTCCATTATCATCCAACTGCTTGTCACAGTTTGATATCTTCTCACTAAAAGAGCTGCATCCACCAGGAAACCTGATACCGTGATAGCTACAGATACAGTCCTCTTAATTGCTTATCTTGCTTAAAATCTCAGACTGACCCACTTTCGTTGTCCAATAAGATAATTACCTTCCGTCTATCACATCTCTCTCTGAGCCAGCTAAGTGATTTTACCGTTTCCCTCTGTAGGCCCTGTTGTCTAATCCTGGAGTGTTGCAGGCTGAGCAGATTGAGAACATTTCCATCACATAAACCCAATAAGTGTTTGTGGCTAGAGGGAGCTGAGAAGTTCTGTTCTTACAGGATGTCAGTAATGGATAATCACCTTTGAGCAGCAAGTTCAAAAAACCTTGGCTGAATAAAATTTTATCCAACGTTTGAAAGAGAAAGAATCAGCACACGTAATTATTTTATAGACCACTATTCAGTATCCAAATATCAGTTAATCTATGTCCTCAGGCAATGGAGATTAATAAGTTTTGATGTTGTTTAACACTGCGTGAAGTCCAAAACATTACCTGATTCTAACATTGTTTGTATATTACTATAGTCATTACACATAAATATTATTTGTTATATTGCTTATATAAATAATGGTGGAGAAACGTAAGCTAATAAATGACAGCGGACTAGTATGAAGTGAAGTGAAAAGCTTAGTAAAGAAGCTGGATCATATGCCAAAAAATATAAATTTACTTTTTTAAGGGAATGAGGAAGAGAGAGGGGAAAATAAGAAAGAAGAAAAAAATTCGGCTGGTCAAAAGCCTCTAATAGGAGGCTTTCAGAGAGTTATTTCTGTTTCCAGAAAAGTATTTCTGATTTCATATGCTGGGACAAAGGCTGATTTCAGGTGCAGATGTTATACTTTCCTATTGCAATAGAAGTAATTTATACATCTTCTGTTCCTGGGAAATCGTTTTGAGGAATTTGCATGATCTGAGCACATGAAGACATTTTAGTATGTAAATCCTTTACTTTCATGGCTACAGAGCACAGAGGCAGGTTTTTCTTTAAGTCTAAGAGCTTTTCCGTTTATTTGTTTCTAACACATATCACGTGGAATATTGATTGACAGCTGGGAACAGAAACTCAAACTAAACAAATTGGGAATGATTTTTATAAGGTGGAAATTGCATCCAGCTGAGGTGTTAGTGGGAGGAAAGAATCAGAAAAGGATTATGGGCATTATAGATGCAGGTTCGAGCACATAATTTTATATGGCAGGTCTGTCATTATAAATTTAGCTTGATCTTTGTTTTCCTCTTAATTTTTATACCCTTTTAAAAAGCATTTGTGCTTGCAGATAGCATAAAGTTAATGTCAGAAAACGATACACTTCATCAAATGCATACAATTGTGAAAAGAGAAAAGATTTATCCTGTTTTGTGGATAGCAGAGAAAAGAAACACTGAATTTAATATTAAAAAAAAAAGCAGAAAAGCGATACTTTCATAGTTATGCACAGCAGGAAAAAACAAAGCACACAGTATTACAGCTTTCTGAGATTAGCTACAGGCTCCGCTAGCAGTTTAATGGATTCTTCTTTAGGCTATCTGGGAAGGGTCAAAGTATACAGAGCTTAATTATGCAAATAGCAGGGAAGATGGGCATTCTCAGAGTCACATACCTCAGTAGCAGCTTGTCCTCAGCAGAACTTGAATGACCTGTTATGACTAAAATGGATCAGTCATGGAATGATCAAGGCATTTCACTCCTAGCTGGGGAGGTGAAAACTGGCTTGGCACTGAGCCATGCCAGCAATTTACTCTTCCTTCCTGGCTGCAGTTACTTGCAATTACAATTTACTCATCGCACTAGTACACCAGTATGTTCTTTTCATGTAATTGCTGCCTCTATGGTTTTGTCACTGGGATAAAGGACACAAGGATGGTAGCTATAGCCAAGCCAAAGAGCCAGACAAGATTTAGGGAAAGATAAACAATCTGAAGAAGATGGTTTTTTGTGTATTCAGGGATGTTGCTTGTTTTGTTTATGTTTATATTCCTGAAGTTAAATGATTGAAATACTAGTTTGCAGCAGAGCTTTTGCCTCGGTATATTGTTCCCTGGCAAATGTTGTAGAAAAATTCTTAAATGTTATTTTTTCAGTCAACCATTATGAAAAATTTTATAGAAAACTTCAGTGAACTCTGTCAGAGTATTTGACTACTGACGATAAAAGATAAGGTTTTTCTAAGCAGTAATTGCAACTGAAAAACCTTTAGTTAAGTTTGAATATATAAGGCCAGAAAAAGTGACCTTACATCCAGCTATGTCCATTCCCCGGACATAAACTGGAACATAGCTTTACTTGGGTCAAGAGATATTCTTTGTATTGCAGCACAAGTGTGGTAGGAAATTTTAGTAATATTGGGTCAATGAACGTGGTGTACATACTCTGTTAAATTCTTTCTTAAGAATAGGTAGACTTCATTGTTTTTGCTTGAAGTTTTCTGATTTACGTGTTCTGTAGGAAGTAAAGTTGAAGCCTAATCCATACAACAGCATATTTTTCTAGAATTCTATAGAACAGAGGTGATGATAAAGGCATAATACCTGCCCGTAGACTTCACGTGCCTATGCATATGATGTGACAGACAGAAGTTTGCCTTTCAACTTATTCTCCTGTTCCCTCGCATACATTAAAAACTCTGCAGAAGGAAATCTGTTCAGAAACTTAGCGTCAACCTTTTGCACAGATGTTCTTTCTGCCTCCATGATCTCAGCAGATATCTCTGTCTTTTTCTCTCCAGGCTTCAGCTAAAAAAAAAAAAAAAAAAAAGCAATATCTATACTCTTTCTCCTGCCAGCTATTAAGCTTAAGCCTCAACCTACTCCTTTTCTCTGGAGGGAGATGAGCAAAGACTTAGAAGAGGAGCCAAAGGCAGTGAATTCCTGGAAGGGGAGTAAAGTGTCAACATCAAATCAAATTCACTAAAATATTGCCAGCTTCTTGGGAAAAGAAGAATCTAAGGATAAATGTACAGAGAAAGAGATAGTGAAGATGGACAGTACTGAAGAGGTAATGGAAAAAGATAATTTTCAATACTGGAGAGTACTGGAGACAAAGTTTAAGCAAAAAAAAAAAAGTAAATGAAATATATATGAATACGTATGAAATATACGTAGTATGCTTAAGTTATGCTCTCAAGAAGAGGATCTGAGACAGTTATATTGACAATTTCATAAAGCTACCAGTAGACTACTTGTATGCAATTACATTGTAATTGTGTGAAATTTTCATGTATTTGCAAGAAGTATTGTTTCTGATCCCTAATTCTTTCAGCTATGAATCCTCCTTTACAAAAGGAACTTCATACTTTCAAACATAGTGCTGTACCACCTACTTATTAGGGGAGGAGATCCATTAGTGAAATTTACTCTGCTGAGGCAATTTCTAAATCATTGAACTAGGCAACAATCAGGGTCCTGACTCTGGAATCAGAGCAGCCAGTACAAAAGGGAAACTGAGTGCTAAAGGGAAAGAGCGCATGAAACTGCGTGAGCATCAGTACACGTCTCAAAGGTTCAGGCAGTCATCCCTGCAGAAAGGGAAATTCAGAAAATTTAGTGGGATTCTGACTCCATGCAGGTATACAGTGTACCTGGAGAAGGAGATGCCTGCAAAGAGTGGTTCAAGGAATGCAACATCACTTAGAAAATGCAAGGGTAAGCTAAGCCTCCTCTCTCCAAAGATTTGGGGATCTCTTTAGGTATCAATTCAGGTTCCTGAGCCTGAGAGCTCCTGCAGAGTTAGATATCCTATGAAGAAGAGAGATTTTTTTTTCTTTTCTTTGCTTTTTTTTTTATGTAGGTGGTGTGGGAACTGTACTTTTATAATGATATGATAATCACCAAAAAGTGGGAAGCCCATATTCAGTTTTCTCTTGAGCCTGAGGAGATTCAAACCCACATCTGCAGCAGCTTTAGATAATTCCTTAATCACTAGGCTGGAGAATAATTAGATGACATGTGCATTTTACATTATGTAGTTGTTACTTGAAACACTGAGGTAGCTTACCACCATCTATCTCAGTGCTCTGCCCTCTAAAGTAATAGGTATATGATTTTTCTTGCTTGTATTCTCTCTGGCCTGAAACTGCTCTCCGTTGTACAAAGAGAAAGAATATCTGATAGTAATGGATTTAAAGTTACATTCTCTTGCCAACATGTAAGTTACTCAAACTAGTGTAGAAAAGTATCATGCTACTTCCTTCGTTTTAATTGAGTCCCACTGAAATCAAGAGGATTAATCATGCACTAGAGTGAGGTTTAACAAACTGCTTATCTCTGTCGTTTCCAAACAACGGTAAGGAAATACTACCTTCAGTTGTAAATGGATTAAGATGAAATGCTTTCAGAAATTCGATACTGATTCGTTTTGTGGTAAGCTAATGAACTCAGTTCTCACAAAGTGGTCTCAAGACATTATTTTTAAGTCACTTTTTAGTTAGTATACAAAAGTTAGGAACTCAACATTGTCTGAGCATTACATGGACAGCTGTTGTCAAGGGTTCACAAAGCCCTGTCAAAACAGCAGTCTTCATCCTGTGTTTTGGAAAGCACACATTGAACAGAATTCACTCCTAAAAAGTCTACAGACAAGGCTCTTGGACAGTGTGTCATTTAGATATCAGAGTATCTGAGGGTAATTAGAATCATGCAGTCATTCTGTTGATTGTCTTGCACTCTTTAACTGTGCTCCACTGTATTATTGACGAAACGGTTTGCTCTGTGCTGAGTAAAATTTTTGCTTCTATATTTTCCCCCAAAATCATTATTTCAAATTGCATGTTTTAATTTAATAGCAATACATCAGAAAATATCTGGCATCACTAGCTTTGTCTTTCTTCTCAAGTATTTATATGGTAAACTTAACTCATTAACAGTTTGACAAAATGTGATACATTTCAGAAGAAAATAGCATGTCATGGTTAACGTGATAAACCTTTTACCAACTAATCATGAGAAAAATTCAATTTTTCCAAAACAGGAATGGAATAGCAAGCGGATGATTTTCCAAAAACCCTGGCAAGATCTAAGCAGACAGCCCCATTAAACAGCTCTCTGGGAATTATTCTTAATTCCCACAGGACAGTGTCCTCTTCTGGCAGGTCTTTAACCTCCTCTTCTGTTGCTGTCCATTTAGTCTCATATTGTTCCTTCCTCCCTCTGTTCTTTTATTGCCCTAGTTCGCTCTTCATTCTCGCCATCTGCTTTCTTTATGTTTTTCTGTTCATACACTCTAAGTATCCTAAGTATATCTAAGTATCATAAGTGTATGAATACGTATTTGAAATAGAGGTTAATTTCAAGCACACTAACATCAGAGTGATGGGTGTAGTATGAGAAGGGTAAGAGTAAAATATATTGAAATTTTATCCAGAATACAGTTCTTCTGTAGCATTTTTATATACAGTCTGCATCTTTGGGGGCTGAAGTTCCAGCAGCAAAACACTGCATTAAAGGCCTGTTGATTTATCTTTAAAATGAACCCGTCAGAAGTTTCTGCTGTTATATTCGTATTCATTTTTACATGTATGTAGAAAGATTTCCAAGATGAAATTTTTTAGTGCTCTATTGCACCACACAGGAATACACATTATAATAGGCCACAGTGAACTACCACAGAATGAGCTGGAACAATATAGAACTAGGCTGGATACCAGAAAGCATTATAGTTTGTTAAAACAATTCCCCTCAACGCGCTTAGTATCCAGCTTCCAAAAATTCAGCTCTCTTAAAGTTGTCTTATATTTGCACCCAAAATTGCTGACAGCTGCAAGAACCTTTGCCTTTTAAGATCTAATAATGTTGTAATCACGCATTTTGTGATAAACATTCACCACTCTTAGACATCAGATCACCTACATTTGACATGCCCTTGTGGGTACGCAAAATAGAAGTATTTCAGTGACATGAGCCTGAAAAGTGCAAGCCCAAACAAATAATGTAACTGTCTGGAATAAGTCTTTTTTGCAGTGACATAAATAAATAAATAGGCATTAAAATTCTCAGAGAGTGACTGCAACCTGTCAACTGAGGTGAAATCACAAAGCTCTTACAATGCCCACTAATGAAATAGAAAAATGCTAGTGGTAGTGTTATAAACCACTTCTCATTCATTTAAAGGCTGTTAATAAGTCTGGATGTATTAATGTGTAGACTTAAGCATGCATTTTGTGTTGGGAAGTTACAAAAGCTTTCACAATATTAGAAACAGGAAGGTATGTGGTAGAATAATTCACTCGCTGTGCTACTGTAGGTCAAAATGAGATGAGTGCTTACATCTGTGACCAAAATTGCTTTAAGAATTATATTCTCACCAAATATATTTCAGGATTGTTTTAAAATACAGCAGACCTCATTTATGCCAGCAAACAGGAAATATCATCAGATTTCTGCAAACCGGGAAAGGGTTTACAGCATGCAGCTGCAGGCACATCAACAATTCTCTTGCTCAGTTTCACAAAAAGCCTCTCATACCTGTACTGTTGTTTACAAGCAGCTCCTATGGTTTTTCCCCACTTTTGTTCAATTACTGAGCCTCTTTATGGCAGGAGGTGAAGGCTTTTTGTGCGTGCGTTTGTGTGATTACGTGGCCAAATGCATAATTACCTTAAAAAACCATCTTTTTTTCTCTTAGAAGAGACAGTTTTAGATAAGCTCCTGTTTGTTGATTGTTTTTTAAGTATATTTTATGGAAACACTTGAGAACTCACCTAGTCGAAGAGAATTTTCATTCTTGTGTAAACAAGGTCAGCAGAACTAACCCCGAAAAGGAAAAAAAGAAAAAAAAACACATAGACTCCCTGTGGCAGAATCATTCCTGGAAACAGGAAACATCTTCGTTTCTCCGGGGAGAATCCTGAGTCCAGCCCTTTTAAGGGCTTGAAGAGATCCAGTCAAAGGAGCTCAAAACTGAAACTGAGCTCTCACAAAAGACAGCTGCTATTATTAATACAACATAGTAAAACTATTGGAAGCTGATATATAGAGTATTATCTTTATGTAAGGCAGATTTGGCAGACAGTTTATGTTTACTTGAAGCGTGATATATAATTTCGTTGTGGAGCCGATTTCCTCTAAGAATAAAACTGAAGTACAATTTGAATAATTGCCTGTTAATTGAGCTGTCATATATCCAGTGGTAGACACTTGTATGATTACTTTTAAGTGCAAGTATCATGGAAAGCACAAAACTGGACACATGTCTGCTGTGGAAGCCATGGGAAAATATGACAATGCTAGCAATTGGAATATGGTTCAATTTCTATGAGATCTGAAATACAGGGAAGGTAACCATGAAAGCAGAATCAGCTATGGATCTGGAAAAAAAGATAATGAGGAACATAAGGACAGAGAGTGAGGAAATATGGAAAAAAATACAGACAAAAACCGGAAAAAATATCGAAAAATTAAAGAAAGATAACCTGAAGGAGACGTCCAAAACTGAAAGTGAAAGACAGGAACATGGAAAAAAAACAATATATTGATTCTAAAATTTCATAAAAGTACAAAGGACCAGAGAAAATTAAGACAAGCTTGATGGGGCTGGAGGCCAAAGAGAAGCCATTTAAGAAAAATGAGAGAAACAGAAAAGGAAAAGCACGCATGCCTTTCAAAGCGTGTTCTACATGGAGATATCTAAAATTAATGGTCAGAGATGATTCAGCTAAATGGGAGCTTGATGTTACACACTTTAGGCAGCATTCTGTTTAACTTAAATGGCAGCTAAATTTTGCTGTCCTTGAAACACATGTATGGGATTGGAACATAGAGTTATTCATGGGAATACATTTTTTCTTCTCTTTTCTGATTATACATACGGGAGTACAAGTTTTTTTGTTTATTTGTTTTTCTTTTTCTTGTGACCTGCACTACTGGTCCAAACTTTTAATCAGTTGCTGCTTCTTAATACTCCATGATTCAGTAAACTATTAGGCAAATGATTTCCTTTCATATTGTTACTCAGTCTGCCTAAAATGCACCTTATCTGACAGTATTCCATTATCATTGCTGTGACTGTACTCCTAATCACATTAGTAGCCTGCTTTACTATCAAAGCTGGAGTAAGTGTTAACTTAATATGCGTTACTGGAGTTGTAAACAGTCTTCCAGATGAGGTCTCATCTAATAGTACTAATATTTTCCTGCTATATTGGATATACAGTTTTAAATTCATGTTATGCTCTCCATAGTCATTATATCACAGCCTAATACCATTAAATACTTCAAAGTCTTTGTCTTCCTCAAGGCAAAGTTCCCAGTGAATGAAGATGGCTTACCGGTGACATTTTTGTTAATATCCAAGTGGATAACCTTGTAGTTGTTCATTCAAATTTCATTTCTTTTGTATTTCTTTAGCTTTCAAGTTCTTCCTGTTCTTATAATCCTTTTTATATCAAAAAGATTCTGTTTCAAGTTATTAGCAAATGTTATTTACCATCTTCCTTTTTGTGTGTTACTAGCTTTCTTTTAGGTTCACTCACTAACTTCTGTCCATCTATTACCCTCTTTAAACTTTACCTACCAATCTACCAACTAATATGATTCTAAGGACACAAACGAGGCATTATCTGTTCCTAGAGTAAGTCATCAAGAAAGCCCATTCCTGTTTGTGGAGGAAATATAAGCCACCTGTCAGTTTTTTTGTTTGGTTGGTTGGGTTTTGTTGGTATGTTTTTTGAAGAGAGGAAGAGGAGACAGGAAGAAATAATTATAATCTTAAAAAAACCTTTCTATATTCTTTTTAGGGCACTAATTCTGAGGGATATTGAAGGTTCAGCATATCTCATTCTAAGTGCTGGGAAAAAACTGTGAATGGAGTCATGCTTGTTAAATAAAAATTTACACTAGTGGTGTCACACGTATGAAAATACAATCAGAAGAAGTGTTACTGACAAACTTCTGTCTCCTTTATATTATTAAAATTTTATTTATCAAATCATGATTTCAGAACAAGCATGTATGAATATAAATGCGCACAATTAGTAAGGAAATCATCAGAATTTCTGGGGCTTATTATTTTTAGATACTATCTCACTATATAAGCTGTGAATAACTGTATATAAATACAGTCACTATTCAGGAAGAAAAAGAAATTAATTCAGCACAAATTGTAATCAAGGCTAGTTATATTTTTATTTAACTGATATTTATAGATTTTAGGACATATTTCCATCACCATAGATGTGCAGAAGACTGCACAGAAGATTGTGGGTGGGCTTCATTTGTGCTGTTCTTATCCTCCTTACTGGAACTGTGATGAAGATGAAAATGAAAGCAATGTAAAATGTTTATACAAAAATATCTAAAAAAATTGTAAATAAAACCCCTTTGAAACCTAATCCTTCCAAAACTGTGTGATAAACCAGAAGTCTATTAGCGATAATGTAGTTTTAGTAGATAGAATGGGGAAAGAACCATTGCTCATTACAGGGCTCACAATCTCAAAATTTAGGATTTACAGCTAAATCAGATTATTGTTCTAAGCAAATGGGAGTTAAGTGCAGAGCACTTTGTTAGGTGCCTCTCTGAATAATGTTACTTCAAAAATTAAAAAATAAAACAAAACTCTCACTTATTTGAATGCCTATATGTGTAGCACCAAGCATTTCTTAAACAGGTTGCTGCTCACTCGTTAATTCTCTAGCACAAGTATATGCATCCTCTCATCATGGATATCAATGCTGGTAGAGGATATTCATGAATATTAAGATGTCATTTTGATATTTACTACTTATCAACTATTACCATAAATTACTGTAGGTAGCAAAAACTACTGTTTTATGAGGTAACTTCTAGCACTAGTGTCATGCATGTTTTCAGGAATAAGATCAAATACCATGTGGTTTATGTGGAAAGCAGTGTTGCCTAGTGAGGGGAAAATAATAATAAGTCAATCATGTAATTAAATTCTACTTCCCAATCTTCTGAAAGCTTGAGTTTGCAATACTCAGTAAAATTTTAACCTATAGAAACAAAGAATTCTGTAGTACCTACTGTGTTCAAATTGTGGTCTTTCACGCATAAACTTACTGGTAGGCTGTACAAAGCAGAGGAAGTTTGTTCAAATGGAATTTTTTGTGAGTAAAAACTATTAACTAAAATTGGAATCAGTAGTGTTTAATTCTCTTCTTGGCTAATGTCACATTTACTTAGAAAAATAAACAAACTTGGGCAAAACTGTGTGGTAAAAAATTTAATGGTACGGACAAGTAGCGTTTTGATTTGACAATAGGATACTTTTGATCTCTTTACTTAACTCCACCACTAAATAAAGAAAATTAACAAGTGTACTGTCATTTTTAATAAAGGGTGATATAGCCAAGTAAACTCAAAACACATTTTGTTATTACATATTAAAAAGCACAAATTAGCCTGCTTTGTACATTATTTTTCCTTGTTTTTCCTTTTCTTTTTTTCTTACTTGCTTCATCATCTTCATCTCTAGGACACCCTTTATGACTTAGCCTTTACTGAGTTTGAACTGAAAATAAAGTGAGGAAAAGTTTTTTTTTTTGTAGGTTTTTTTTTTTTTTTAAGGGGGTTTGCTTACATTCCTCCCCAGGAGGCCACACTTAGTTTGAGAAATGCTTCTCTAGAGGACTGGGAATTGAATATTCTTAATCCACTAGAGCATACAATGACTGACTCTCCAAGGAGCTGTCTCATTTCTATTATAACTTTCTTTTTAGTGTGTGAAAACATTTTGGCGGGGGGGGGGGGTGGTGAGTGTGTGTGTGTGAGTGTGCGTGTGCCTAAAGAACAAGGCAAAGACAATATTGGTTTAAAGTCTGACACAGGAGGAGTTTTAGCTATGTGTGTGGTTCACGTAGATAAATCATTCCCTTCCAGATTATTCATTAAGCCAGCTAGAATTATTCTCTTTGTACTGCTGTATTAATGCTAGCTTCAGAATTTAGAAGAAAAAAAAAAAATTTGAACATTTCTTTTTCATTCCAGCCAATGATTAATTAATATTTAATTAATTTAAGGACAAAATTTAAATCACGAAGTTTCCAAAATTAAAGCTGCAGAGAATAGCAATGCTTATTTTTGAGTATGTTTTTGAAAATTATTTTTTAATATAGTACATAAAGGAAACTAAAAATAAATTGCACTGTTTTTCATTTTAGTTGCTTTGCATTTGTCTGATCAAGTACTCTTAGATCATGCTTAGAATGTGGAGTTATTGGTAAAGGTCTGTCACTCAAAAGCCATAGATGAAATAGTTTTTCAAAATTACTTTTAGGTCTGTGAGAGCAGATGACAAATTCAATTATGTCTATGGCAGAGCACCTACAAGATGTAATACTGAATTTCAGTGTAAAGTGTCTTTGCAAGGGAGCAAGAAGGATCTGTCTTTGCAACTTGATAATTCAGTCCTCCAAACCTGACATTTCCATTCTCAGCCCCCACTGCTGCCCATGGATCTGAAAGCTGGATAGCCTTCAGTCCCTAGTGTTCATCATCTCACCTCTTGAAGATATGCCCCACTGAATAGGAGGAAGCCAGGATTCATGGGCTTACAAGAAGTAGAGAACAAGAGGGAGCCTGACTCCATATCATGCAATGAAAAACTCATGTGAGTGATGAAAGCTCTAGTTTCTAATTTTTGCTCCTAACAAAATTTCTATATTTTATTTATTTATTCTCATTCAAAACAGTCTTTAGGTCTGGGAGTCCACATCTCTGGGTTATAGACTCATATACCTGACTGTTCACTCCCCTTTTTGATCTCCCACTCTCATATTTCTTTCTCCGTAACGGTAGTCCCCCTGGTTCACCCCAGCTGTGCCTAATTTGTTCCTTTCTGGTATCTATGTGACAACATGAATTTGAACCCAATCAGTCTGAAGCGGTATTTTGTTAAATATAACTTGAAAAAAATAATTTTGAAAGGAAAGAATAGGTAAGTTAGATGTCAACACTAAAAGGGATTACTTGCTTTAGAGCTGTGATCCCAGTCTCACGTGACCATCTCACTCAGGATTGCAGTTTGCAGCTAATCACAGGACAAAGCTGAGATTTCAAATGATCCTTTGCATTCTCTGTTTTTCCTAAGCTTCTATGTTCCCCGTACGCATTGCACTTGCTCTTGTGAATAACATCTGTATGCACCAAACTTTCCCTGTATGCTGTACATGGAACTTAAACATTGAATTCCAAGCCCATAAATGTCTTTGTTTTGTTGGCCTAAGAGAACAGGCCAAAATGCCAAAATATGGCTTTAGCAGAACAGAAATAATTGAAGTTAAGACCTAAACTACTCAATTGTCCTTCCTCTAGCTGCTTACAGTATGGGATACAAATATAAATATCAAATTAAAATATTAATTTATATTAAAAATTACTCACCTGAGATTGTTATTCATGAATTTTTATACACATATACAACAGACATATATCAATCTTCACTAGGAAAACTAACACAACCACATTTTAAAAAATCCAAAAAACAAAAAAAACAGGGTTTCATTAAGTATCTGAACATGAAAACAAGCCTGTTTTGGGGATCTCAGCCGTAAGGAATAGGCTAAAGTGAAATGCTTATTTCTTTCCTTTTTGTTATACAATTGTTGCAAAATATTAAAAATATAGAACTGTACTTCATATTGTCAAGAAAATCATGACATTTTATTGACTAGAGCATAAGGTCAGAGTCATGAGTTACTATAGTTTAGCAAATTACTATATAGCAGCTGAATCTCAGTAACGTTCTATCTGTTTACATGAGGTTCATAGTGGTTTAATTTAGACTAATTCACTTTCATCGTGGTCTAGGCCACATTGAGTCTTTTCATGTTTGCTGCAGGCTATGATTCTGCACGATTATGGTTATTGTCACTCAGGTTACATGCTAGCTATTAAGCTATAGTGACTTGGTTATATGATGGCATGCTATAATATAAGGAAGAATACTGTATAATGCTGTAAAACTTCCGTGACAGAAAATAGTGATTGCAAAAAACAGACTGAAACATCACTTATAAGGGGTTTTGCTGTGCTTCGGATTCACCAGATGGGACCCTCAGTTATACTTCATATATTCTAATTACTTCTAAATTTGTCTCTTATTCTTTTTATCCCAGCCCCTTTATTAGTCGTTCTTTATTTGTTGGTCTGCTTCTTTCCCTACCATAGACCAACAGTTAAAGATATATTCTGCATATATTCTTTCCTTTCAGCCTCACTGGAGCTTCCTTCCACCTAGCTTATTTTTGCTAATAAATTTGGTTGCATAAACAGGGAGGACTGAATAATGTAAAGATGAGCAGTAGAATAGCAGAAAAAACAAAAAAAAATCACATTTTTATAAATTAACTGCAACATTTCAGGAGACATAAGAGAGGAATTCCAGGAAAAAAGGAACTAGCACATGCCTGAGAAACATTTGGTTTGCCTTAAAGATACCAAGTACACAGAAAATAGTGTAGGAAGATTTAAAAAATTCTTTATAGATTTTCATCTTATTTTTACACATATGAGTTAATGATAAATGGAATTCTTCTCTCAGGATACTAATTTCTTTAGGGTGAGTTCTTCTAGAAATGAAATCAGGTCACATGTGGAGCACAGTGAATGAAAATATGGCAGCAAAAGAACCTCATTTCTGAGAGCTTGATTGAGAAAAAAAGCAGTACTGTTGAGCAACCAATTTATTCTACAAAACTAATTGTATAAACAAGCTAGTAGAGTCATATTCCTCACAAATATCCTACTAAAGTTTTGTTAAAGATCATTGGCTCCATAATATTTAACATATTAAATGACTGACATTTAACATGGGTAGTATCTAACTGTAAAACAATTGACATCATTAGAGAAGGAACAGGAAGAACTTCCATATTAATGCATAAATGGACATTTGGGTTATCCTATCAGAGATTCCTGGCAGAATGGCTAGTATTGTGCTAAAATTCAAACATGAAACATGCCAACTCTGAGGAAAAAAGCAAAGGCACTAATGTAAAAATATGTAGTTTTCTTTTTATTCTCAGTGTAACTTTCCATTTCAGTAGCACATTACTGTAAATAGATTATTAATTCATTTGCTAGTCTTTCTAGACTCAGTGTATAGAAATCTACAGCTTCTTCAAAATTCTTAAAAGAATATGCAAAAATATCTGCAAGAGTAGTACAATTATGAAATTTATGCCTTGTTTCTCAATTAATAATGTATGCATTGTTGCCTTAATCACTTCAACAAATGATTTTAAATTATGTCACTTCCCTTTCCTCTTTTCTAAACCATAGTAATTAAAAGCAATGAAAGCAACAAATAGATTACTTTCTTAAAAATATTTCCTCCTAAATAGAACAAGAAAAACCTAAACTGTAAATATTTCATTACTTGCAGAAACATATGTTTTTCAGAGCCTTTTGTACATAATACACAGGTACATAAAGCTCACGGGATATCTCCAAGGTATACTTAATTTTCTGAAAGGGCACAATAAAAAGTATACTTTGACCCTGGCTTTAAAGACAAATAAATGGATGATTTTCCACTCTCTTTATTTATTATTTTAAGACAAGGTCCACAACTCTGAGCACACTATACCAGGAGAGTGGTAGCAGTTCATGCTAGTCAGCTGGCACAAATCCTAGAAATCTACAGAAATTCTGATGGTGAACTTCAGAAATAAATAAAGTAAAAATATTATATAATAGCCTATAAGTTGTCTCATGTATACAATAAATCTCCTTTAGAACATCACTTATATAAAAACCCATATACACATGCAAAATCAAACAATCTAAAACATGACGTATTTTCATTATATAGCAAATGCTGGAAGTACTTCAGATAAAGATTTATTTCTTATCTTAGATTTTTCTATATAACACCTGTTGACCAGGAAAAAAGTGTAGGAGACTCTGCTAAGTGATATACAGCTGCACAAAATCCTGGAAACTGAGTATTTCAGATATTAAGAAAATACAAAAAAAAAAAAAACCATATAGGCAAAGGTTTCACATTAACACTAATATCTCTGATCATTACACGAAGTGAAAACAACTTATTGTAGGTTGCAACACAAAATTATATACTGTGTGCTGTTTTCCCTTAATTGTTCATGCTTTTGACTCACACTATCAAAAGTTAAAAGGAAAAGCAGCTAGCTGCAGTAGAAATATAAATACTTATTAGATCAAATTGATACATAAATAGTATTCTCCAAAGAAAGCATCGCCAGGGTTCTACACTTTGGTCTTGGTTTCTTAACTTAGAGCTGTAGGCATTCCTACAGCTGTTGCAAAATTTGAACTTCAAAATAAGTGATAACATATAAATATTCTCCCAACACTTCAGCTATTTCCTTATCGACCATCATAAGGAAAGTAGTATCTGGTTTACCACATTTTTGCACTGTTCCAGCTCTTATGAAAGGTGAAATTCATTTAGCTAAATGTAGATGTCCATATGTAAGCTTGTTTCCTTTTACAGCCAGTGAAAAATAGGTACTTTTAAGGAGCAATTCACCTTTTAGATCTCTGCTTTAGCACGAGATGAACTGTGCCTTGAAAGTGTATATTTATCTCAGTTGTCTGAAAAGGGAGCTTAAAGGTGGCCAGATGTCTAAACTGAGGTAAAATGAATCCCACACAGATTTTCTATTATTTTAAAGTGGTCTATCAGCTGGTAAAAAATAGGCTGTGCAATATTGGACTATTTTTGTAGCACTTTGGAAAGAATGGCATGCTTTTAACCCTCAAGTTAGTTCCAGCTTCACTGCTTCTACTGTCATTATTGCATGTATTATTTCATATCAACTCCTTAATATTTTACTTAAGTTTATTCACAGAATCGTTTAGGTTGCAAGGGACCTCTGGAGATCAGCTAGTCCAACCTCCCCACTCAAGCAGGGTCCTCTAGAGCATATTGCCCAGGATCACATCCAGACGGGTTTGGAATATCTCCAGGGAAGGAGACTCCACTACCTCTCTGGGCAACCTGTTCCAGTGCTCTGTCACCCTCCCAGTGAAGAAGTTTTTTCTCAGGTTTAGGTGGAACTGCCTGTGGTTCAGTTTCTGCCCATTGCCTCTTGTCCTGTTGCTGGGCACCACAGAGAAGAGGCTGGCCTCATCCTCTTGACACTCCCCCTTCAGATACTTATACACGTTGATGAGATCCCCTCTCAATCTTCTCTTCTCCAGGCTGAACAGGCCAAGCTCTTGCAGTCTTTCTTCAGAGGAGAGGTGCTCCAGCCCTCTAATCATCTTGGTAGCCCTCCGCTGGACTCTCTCCAGGAGTGCCATGTCTCTCTTGTACTGGGGAGCCCAGAACTGGACACAGGACTCCAGGTGAGGCCTCCCCAGGGCTGAGGAGAGGGGCAGGATCACCTCCCTCCACCTGCTGGCAACACTCTGCCTAATGCACCCCAGGATCCCCTTGGCCTTCTTGGCCACAAGGGCACAATGCTGGCTCATGCTTGACTTGTTGTCCACCAGCACTCCCAGGTCCTTCTCTGCAGAGCTACTTTCCAGCAGGTCAACCCCCAGCCTGTCCTGGTGCACGGGGTTATTCCTGCCTAGGTAGAGGACCCTGCATTTGCCTTTGTTGAACTTCAGGAGGTTCCTCTCCGCCCAGGTCTCCAGCCTGTCCAGGTCCCTCGGAATGGCAGTACAGCCTTCTGGTGTGTCAGCCACTCCTCCCAGTTTTGTAGCATCATCAGCAAACTTGCTGAGGGTGCACTCTGTCCCTTCCTCCAGGTCATTGATGAACACGTTGAACAAGACTGGACCCAGGACTGACCCCTGGGGGGACACTGCTAGCTACAGGCCTCCAACTTGACTCTGCGCCATTCACCACAACCCTCTGAGCTCTGCCATCCAGACAGTTCTCAAGCCACCTCACCGTCCAACCATCTAGCCCACACTTCCTGAGCTTACCTAGGAGGATGTGATGGGAGACAGTGTCAAAAGCCTTGCTGAAGTCCAGGGAGACAACATCCACTGCTCTCCCCTCATCTACCCAGCCACTCATTCCGTCAGAGAAAGCTATCACATTGGTCAAGCATGATTTCCCTTTGGTGAATCCATGCTGACTACTCCTGATCACCTGCTTGTCCTCCGGATGCTTAGTGGGGACCTCCAGGAGGAGCTGTTCCATCACCTTTGCAGGGATGGAGGTGAGGCTGACAGGCCTGTAGTTTCCTGGCTCCTCCTTCTTGCCTTTTTGGAAGACTGGTGTGACATTGGCTTTCTTCCAGTCCTCAGGCACCTCTCCTGATCTCCAGGACCTTTCCAAGATGATGGAGAGTGGCCTAGCAATAACATGCTCCAGCTCCCTCAGCACTCGTGGATGCATCCCATTGCAGCCCATGGATTTATGGATGTCAGGTTTGGACAAAAGATCTCTAACCTGAACCTCCTCCACCAAGGGAGAGTCTTCCTTTCTCCAGCCTTCCTCTCTTGTCCCCAGGGTCTGGAATTCCTGAGGACTGGCCTTAGCAGTGAAGACTGAAGCACAGGCAGCATTCAGTAACTCTGCCTTCTCTATATCCTTTGTTACCAGGGCACCCGCCCCATTCAGCAGCGGGCCCACGTTTTCCCTAGTCTTCCTTTTGCTCTTGATGTATTTGAAGAAGCCCTTCTTGCTGTCCTTGACATCCCTTGTCAGATTTAATTCCAACCGGGCTTTAGCCTTCCTTGTCGCATCTCTGCACGCTCTGACAACGTCCCTGTATTCCTCCCAAGTGGCCTGTCCCCTTGTCCACATTCTGTAGACTTCCTTCTTCTGCTGGAGTTTTGCCAGCAGTTCCTTGCTCATCCATGTAGGTCTCCTGCCCGCTTTGCTCGACTTCTTCCTCAGAGGGATGCACTGATCTTGAGCCTGGAGGAGGTGATGCTTGAATGTTAACCAGCTTTCCTGGACCCCTCTTCCTTCTAGGGCCCTACCCCATGAGATTCCCCTAAGTAGGTCCCTCAAGAGGCCAAAGTTAGCCCTCCTGAAGTCCAGCGTTGCAATCCTACTCATTGCCCTGCTCCCTCCTCGTAGGATCCTGAGCTCCACCATCTCATGGTCACTGCAGCCAAGGCTGCCCCCAGCCGTCACCTCTCCAACTAGACCTTTTTTTGTTAGTACAAGGTCTAGCAATGCACCTCTCCTCGTTGGCGTCTCCACCACCTCTGTCAAGAAGCTATCATCAATCCTCTGCAGGAACCTCTTTGACTCTTTGTACTGAGCTGTGCTCTCTTCCCAACAGATGTCAGGGTGGTTGAAGTCTCCCAGGAGAACCAGGGCCTGTGATCGTGAGGCTACTTCCAGCTGTCTGTAGAAGGCCTCATCGATGACTTCCTCCTGGTCAGGTGGCCTGTAGTAGACCCCCACAACAGTGTCACCCATGTTACCCTGCCCTTTAATCCTTACCCATAGGCTCTCAACTTGCTCTTCATCCACCCCGAGGCAGAGCTCCATTCATTCTAGTTGCTCCCTCACATAAAGAGCAACTCCACCACCTCGCCTTTCTGGCCTGTCTTTCCTAAAAAGCACATAGCCATCCATGACAGCATTCCAGTCATGTGAACTATCCCACCATGTCTCTGGAACTGCAACGAGATCATGGCCCTGCGACCGCACACAGATCTCTAACTCTTCCTGCTTATTCCCCATGCTGCGCGCATTGGTGTACAGGCATTTCAGAGAGCCAGTCAAGCATGCAAGCTTCCCAGGAGAGGTGCAAGAGAAGCCTCCATAGCCATGTTGCATGCTGTCGCCCCTGGCTGTATGCACCCACTGGAGACATCCTGACTTGAGCGGTGTTTTACTGACTCTCCTGCCACTATACCACTCCCCTTCCCCCATCTTGCCTAGTTTAAAGCCCTCCTCACCAGGCTGGCCAGTCTGTTGGCAAAGACGTGCGTGCCCCACTTGGTAAGGTGGATCCCATCGCTCCCCATCAGCTGTTGATCTTCAAACAGGGTCCCATGGTCATAGAAACCAAAGTCCTGCTGCCAACACCAGCGGCACAGCCAGCTGTTAACTTGGAAAACTTGTCTACTCCTTCTACTCCTCCTCCCATCCTTCCCCCTCACAGGCAAGATTGAGGAGAAAACGACCTGGGCTCCCAGACCCTTCACCACCATTCCCAGAGCTCTGAAGTCCCGTTTGATGGTTTCCAGTTTGCCTTTCGTGTCGTTAGCACCCACATGGAAGAGCAGCAATGCATGGACAAGCCTTGGCAGTCTTTCCATGACATCTCTTATTCGAGCCCCTGGCAGGCAGCAAACCTCTCCGGACAAGAGGTCGGGTCGGCAGATAGGTGCCTCTGTCCCCTGCAGCAGGGAGTCACCCACAACAATCACTCGCCGCTTCTTCCGGGGGTTCCTGCACGGCACAGGGTCTACCAGGCCAGTTGCCTCACTCCCTTGGAGCCATGCCCAGCTCCTCCTCAGCTTGGAGGGCGCTAAACTTATTCTTCAAGGGTAAATCTTGAGGAGGAGCAAGAGCCTTTCTCCTACGAGAGGTCACCAGCTTCCAGCCCTCTTCAACAGTGTTATGATGCACCTTTACACACGGTGTTGAGCCTTCCGACAACTGCGCTGCAGTGTGGGGTGGGGACTCCTGGAGCTGAACAGTCTCCGAGAACGCCCTGTCAATCTCCTGCTCATCCTCTCGGATGCTACGCAGCCTCCTAACTTCCTCCCGTAACTCCTTTATCTGGTGATGCAACTGGTCAACCACAGCACACCTCACACAGGAGAGCTGACTGTCAGCCCAGGCCCCTCGGAGAGGCCCCAGGCACTCCCTGCAGCCTGACACCTGCAGAGCTGCACCTGCTGTCTGAGGGTCTGTCTGGGTTGAAGCCTCACACACAGCCGATGCAGCACCTCCAGCAGTCACTGGGGAACGTGCTCTGCAGCATGTCATGACCATGGCTGGGGAAGGACACACCACTGTGCAAAATGGAAAGGTGCCTTCTTTGCCTTTTGGCGCCCTTCTGCGCGAACTGCTGTGCAAACTGCTGCGTCTGTTCACTGCCTCTGTTGGCTGCGCTCTATTCCCTTTGTTCCCTTCTCCATTCTCTTTGTTACTGATATTTGACATCTGATTTTTAGTCAGCATGGGAGATTATTAGGAAAACTTTTATTGCAGTAAAGACTCAAAATACTTTAATATATTTGCAACAGTTGGTATTCTATTATCCTGCAGTGAACCTAGAATGGACAGTGGTAGATGTGTGCTAGAAAATTTCTGTCTGTGCCTGTAGAAATTAGTTTAGTAGATAGTTTAGCACCTATTCAGGTATTTACTAAGTTTAAATAACAGCCGAACAACAGCAAAAGAATTCAAATAAAATAAGAGTTTAAGTGAGTTAAATTTAAGTAGCTACTTCCTTTGTTGTATATAACCTAAAAAAATTGAACAACAAACTACAATGAGGTCTGTACCTATTCTTATACCCTATAACTTAGAGGGGAACTTGCAAACACATCCTCAGCAGCACATTACAAATGCACCAATGCCTCACATGATCTAATTCTGCAGTTCAGCTCCTAATCTTACCTATTTCTCATATCCCTCCCACCTGAAGCTCAAGTTAGAATGGATAGTGACCTGTAAAAAATGCACCCGTTTTATATTTTATAAACTAATAAATAGTTTACTAATAGTTACTAATTTGCACGATAATGCTGTTTGGAAGTGGACAAAGTCTCAGTGTGCTTTCTTTGCAATTGTTGGACAAAACTGTAAACATGAGTAAATATTTACTTAAAAAGATTAACTATCTCAGTTACGACCCTTTTACAAATTTGGAGTTATTTTGCCTTTTCTGTATACTTCTGCATAGCATTGTTGCTCAGAATCAAGCACAGTGGTAGAATCCCATTTCCAGCTCTGCAGGTGCCAGGACTTTGGCAGTTAAAGGGTCAGAGCTCCAAGAGGAACAACTGTATTTTAGAGTATTCCTCATCTTTCCAATACTGACCATTTTGCTTGAAATTGGCTTCTGACTTCGTTCTCCACTTGCAGGCTAAACTTTTTATTCTGCTTAGGCACTTAAGAGTCAGGAAGTGTTGATCTATTTCTAGTTGCATAACTCTGCTTATGTTCATTGATGGTATTGCTCTTAGAAAAATAAAAGAGATTTAATTCTATACTTACCTATTTTTTGAGTTTTGGAACTAACTTCTGCAAAAGTTGCCCATGCATCAGGACAAAATTTGCTATCTGTACTCCCCTCCATGTTCATGATAATGTGACTTATTCATTATTACTGCTGCTCTTCAGGACAAATATTCTTTTAAGAGTTGAGTCTTACCTGTAAAAGGAACACCCTGTTTACGAGAATGCTGTTGAAAAGACAAATTATATCTTAAAAAAGCTATACCAAAGATAGACAATATTCTTTTACTTGACTAATTTTTTTTTCACTAAATTGCTTTGGGATTTTTTAGTATAAATTATTACTTTCTACTGTCAAAATTATTCTCAAAAAGTTAATCAGTTATAATCTAACCTCAGGTGAGAAGTGCTAGAAACATCTGTTCTTCCTATTTCCATGATCATCTTCACCTCATCTAAAAGATGATTATAAATATGATGCAATTGAAGTATCTGGAGTTTATGCCAAGATTTAATGTCCATATTGATTATTTTAGCTGTTAGTTGCAACTCATGTCGTTGATCGGTGTGAAGTAGAATCTGGTAAGAACATATGGAGTTTATTGTTATACTTCTCCAGGTGTCTTCAGAGAAGACCCTGACAATGCTATTAGCTGGTTGCTCATCCTACCAGCACTTCATTCTTATCTGACAGATTTGGCCTAGGAATAATCAGCCAAATCAGCTGCTCATGTTTCTAGGCCCTGGAGAAAAAAGAGCTAATGATATGAAGTAAGACAGTAGCTTATATGATCCCAGAAAGTAGTGCACCACTGATCCAAGATACACAGGCTGGTCAACCAGTCCAGCTGACTAGGAAGTTTTCAGATGGGTCTCTTTGCTGTTCTGAAAAAAAATATTGACATTCTCTATACAGACAGTAGCGCAGACAATATTGTTTCAATGCAATAGTGAGGTTTTAGCTGCTCTGAATTATGGCCTAGTAACTTTTTGGAGGGGATGAACAGGGTAAAGGTAGAGTCTAGAGAGGCAGCAATAGTCACAGCTAAAAGGTAATAGTGGATATCATTAATTATTATAACTTTTATTTTTCTCCCTTTCTTCTTCCTCTATCAGTTTCCTATCACATGCTATTGAAATAAATTAATATTTAACTATGAAGCTGTGTACTCCAGGGAATCATAGATATAAACCTTCTAATCAGTCATTCACTCAATTTTCTTGACATTGAAGTATTATTTTCTGTCATGTGTTTGTCCAGATATGTTTTAAGTGGCCTACATGCTCTGGCCTCCACACTTTTCTTAACAGGCATTTTGACAGTATAATCAGACCTCATTATCTGAAAGTTTATATAGATATTCAAATAAACTATCCCTTCTGAATTTTCATCCTTACCCTTTTATACTACTAACACCCCTCTAAGTACTTCTTGCTCTATTATTGGTATATATACCCTCTAAAGGTTTCAGATAGTAATATCCCCCTTTTACAAGATGAAAAGTTAATTATGTGTGCATTGCCTATGTAACAAATCACCACTTAATCCCTAAACTTATTTTTTCTTGGAACTCTGGCCAGCTTGTGAGTATTTCTGAGGCAATGGCTACATTAGTCAAGAAGGTAGCACAGCAGGAATTAACCTGTACAATACAAAAAATAATACCAAGGATCCAATATTCACACCATATCTGTAATTTAGCTTAACTTTAGACTGACTCTAATCTGATCATGCTAACTGAAAACCTATCAGCAGCTGGAATGCATATTCTGGTTCAGAGTTCACAGAATAGTCGGAGTTGGAAGGCATCTCTGGAGATCATGTGGTCCAACCACCCTGTTTAAGCAGGGTCAGTTAGAGCAGGTTGCCCAGGACAGTGCCCAGACACGTTCTGAATACCTCCAGGGGTGGAGACTCCACAGCCCCTCTGGGCAACCTGCTCCAGCGTTCAGACACCCTCACCGCGACAAAGTGTTCTCTTAGGTTCAGACAGGAGTGCCTGTGTTTCAGTTTGTGCCCGTTGCCTCTCGTGCTCTCCCTGAGCACCACTGAAAGGAGTCTGGCTCTGGCTTCTTTACACACTCCCGTCAGATATTTGCAGCCATTGACAAGATGCCCGCTGAGCTGTCTCTTCTGCAGGCCGAACCGGCCCAGCTCCCTCAGCCTCTCCTCGTGTGCCAGAGGCTTCAGTCCCTTTGTCACCTTTGCGGCCCTTTGCTGGACTCCCTCCGGTATGTCCCTGCCTCTCTTGTACTGGGGAGCCCAGAGCTGGAGCCAGCCCCCCACGCGTGGCCTCCCCAGGGCCGAGTAGAGGGGCAGGATCACCTCCCTCCACCTGCTGGCAGCACTCTGCCTAACGCAGCCCAGGGTATCTTTGGCCTTTTCTGGCAAGAGGGGGCAGGGCTGGCCCAGGTTCGTTCAACTTGCTGTCAACCAGGACCCCAGGGGCCCTCCCTGAGAAACTGCTTTCTGGCTGGTAGGCTCCCAGCAGGTTCTGGTTCACGGGGTTAATCCTCTCTGGATGTAGAACTTGGCATTTCCCTTTGATGAACTTCATGAGCTTCCTCTCTGCCCCTTTCTCCAGCCTGTCAGGGTTCCTTTGGATGGCAACACAACCATCTGGTGCATCAGCCACTCCACTCCTCCCAGTTTTGTATTGTTTGCAGACTTGCTGAGGGTGCATGCTATCCCATCACCTAGGTCATTTAGGAAGATGTTACACAGTCCCATTACTCCTAGGGCCATGTAGTCGCACTTCCAGGTCTCCTCTGGTGGTATCGGTAGTGTCCACATGGAAGAGGACCATGGGTTAATAGTCTGAGAAATGGAGTTATATCCAAAAGGAACCTAGCTGTGTTTTCTGATATTGCTCCACTATACACACCAAAGAAAAATAAGTGGTGATGACGGGGATGTTCCCTTCAAAGCACACTTCTGTGCCATCTGAAAAAATAAAGAAGATGCAGCTAGTAGTTCAAAAGTAGCTAAATTTGAATTCAAATGGTGACTGCAACAGAATGATACATCACAGATGAGATTGCACATCTGCTCTATGACTTATTACCTCTGCAGCCCAAAATGCCTTTGTCACAATTCACTGTGGCCACTGGAAAGGCCAAATTCCAATTGAAATTGCTATTCACTATCCCGAGGGCTTTTTCATTTTACTGTTTTGCAAGATTTCCTTTTTATTTAATACCCTTGCTATAGGTTATATATTGTCAAATGTATTCTCTTGCATCTTCCCTGATCTCCTATATGGTGCAATTTTCTTTTTAGTAATGGTAAGGATAATTAGCCACTGAAACAATGTACCTAGGGTTGTGATAAATTCTCTAAAACATGAAGTTTTTAAATTGAGATTAGATTTATTTCTCAGATAGAGGGCCTTGCTCATCCTAAAGTTACAGGATTGATGCAGAAATCACTTGTTAAAATTCTATGGCCTGTGTTATGTGGGAGGTCAGACTAGACGATGATAATAGTTCCTGCTGGTCTTAAAATTTATGGAACTGCGAATCATTCTGGTATTTTATGTGCATATTACTAATTCTCTGTCTCTTTCTGTACTATTTCTCTTTCCTTGGAGGTTTTCATAACACCTCCCAAATGAACTTAGTATTAGCTCTGAATTTCATTTACATGCTGTAAATTCAACTGAATATATTGTCATTTATCAGTACACTGTTTGCAGTCCTTCAGCAAGTTTTCATTCTGTGTGACAGTGTTCATATCCATGCCAATTTGAATTAATTTTGTGAGTGGAATTTTATTTGACACTGTATCAATTGCTTTAATAAAAGCTAGATATGTTACATCTACTCCATTCCCCTCATCAACTGATTTTGTCACTTTACCAAAACAAAATATTCATGTTTGTCTGGAATGATTTGTACTTTGTAAAGCTATTTCTAATTTTGATCATGGATCACCAAGTGAGAGGTGTTAAAGAGTATTATAGACGTTTTCTTTACAAACTGAAACCTTTAAAAATGTAAGAGGAGATGAACCTCACACTAATTTGTAAATTTGGAACATATTCATACTTTCTCCCTACTCACTTCCCACAGCTGACACATATACATATTTCTCCAAATTTATAAGATACTCAAAAATGGTCACTGTCCATAAAAGCAATCAGAGATCTACCTTGGTTCAGTTTGTCTACCAAACTAGTGCGGGCAATATATGCATGTTCTTTTAGCCCACGGCACAGAAGAGTCATGAGATTGATGTTGAATATGACTGCCTTATGAAAATATTCTTATGCACAAATTCCATCTTTCATGTATCTGAATGCACATTAAACCGACTGATCTGTCATTTACTCCCTACCAAGCTCTTCCAGACTCTGCAGCTGACTGTTTAAAACTATTATTAATAATGTATATGTATACAAACAAATATAAGCTCTCCCACATCTACATTCAGAAGAAGAGAAAAAGACAAAATTAAGGGTTCCATCTGGTAAAAGGCATTTAAATTTGGATTTTTCATCCCTTTAGAGTGAATGGAGAGTCAGGTCTGCCTTATTAAAGATCTTGTTCTGTGTCATTTAGGGTAAAATAAAATCAGGTCAAGATGAGACTCTTAGATCACTCATATCCCATCCCAGCCTACAGGTACATCCAAGTTCTCTCTTGAAAAAAAACGGTTTGGGGACTGAAGAAGAAATGTATTACAAAATTCTATGTTCATCAATTTGTTCAAAAATGTTTTTATTTTATCCTACTCCAGAATTTAAACATATTAAACAGTAATAGTAATAGTAATGGCAATGGTAGTGGTAGCGGTAATAGTAATAGTAATAATGGCTCTTGAATGGAATTGTCATCCACTGGATAGATTTATAAAATAGACCATTCAGTGGTTAATTGTTTACTTCTAATCATGTGTGTGAATGTTGTAAAAACACTGGCTACTGGCAGGTAGCTATGCAGTCTTGCAGATTATTTGACTACAGAGTCTATCACAGAGAGTGTGAGCTGTGAGACAGTAGCTTACCAGGACATCACCTATCTGAAACAGCTTGTTGCATGTTGGAACTGCCCAAAATTCATTGAGTGGAGGCTCCTAATGGGAATTAATTAACAAGGATGAACCGGAGTTAAACATGAAGCTAAAACCAGAGATCACAGCAGCACCTCACATATTTATTTGAAATAATAACTGAAGTCTTTAGCCTTAGTATCAACATAAAAAATCTATTCTTTACCTTCACAGCTTTACAAGAATATCTGCTTTTAATGATATCAGGCTCTTTTATTTGTAAGACTCTGTGAGGGGAATCTCAATGTCATATGACAGAATGCAAACCAAGTGTCATATTGTATCATTTTGTGCATTGACTTGCACAAAAAGCATTGGTGCTCTTCAATACAGCTGGATAGAAAGTGGCAAGGATAGAGAAAAGAAAATTTCTGTTTTATAAAACCATAAGAACGCCTTCTTCCTAACCCTCCCATTGCCTGCTCCCTGATAATTTGCTATGCTTTAATACCCTATATTTACATCCTTATTTAGTTCATTATTATCTAGAAAGGGCACTACCTTATGCTGAAATATTATATATAATATATGATATTTTATAAATGATGTTATAAATCATGAGTTGTCATAGATCTCTATTGTATGATAGTCACAAGTAAGCTTTTTCTGTAATCCATAAATAAGTGAAACTATATTTCATGTTTTGTTTTAGGCTGTTGTGAACTACTTCTCTTAAGTAAAATAATTGAACTTTTTAAGTAGCTTCTTAAGTAAAATAATCAAAAGCATTTAAGACTGATCATGCATCTCTTACCTGGTAGCCATATAAGATCATTTTCTTATTCTCCTAATGTCTTTCAGTTATTTATTCAGCTTTTTTTTAAGATGCTCTCATTATGTCATTCTGATATTCCAACACAATATCCTAGGTTCCTTGGCCTTTCTCATCTCTCTCTGCCTTATTTGCTTAGTTCCCTTGGCTCTGATATTTTCTGGTTATGCATCTAATCTACTGTAGGACCTGTCCATACATCAGACTCTTCAGGATGATAAAAAAAAAAGTTAATTAGTGAACTAATTTTTTTCATTTTCTATTTATAAAACATCATTCAAAATTAGAATCTGCTCAGTACTGAGTTCTAAAGCCTTTAACGGTGTGTATGGTACATGGACAATTTTTTTTTATTATTATTTTTTCTGTCTACTTTGTACCTATTTCAGTGACTCTATTACCACACATTGGCACAGTTCCAGATAAAACATGCTGTGCTATTTTGCACATCACAAGTTTCTACAAGGTTGAAATCAGTAAATATCCAGGCGAATATTTACTTTGCCTGGATTTTGTTCTTCTTGATAGCAACAGGAAAATTCTATTGATTTCACAGTTGCAAGAGCATGCCTCTTATTTTTATACAGTTTAATGAAACAAGAAAAGATTGGTTTTTTTCTTTAAAAATGATAGGGTTCTTTCCTTATAAAGCAAATATAAGCTGTAACTCCTCATTGCCAACACTTCCTGCTAAACTTTGATACCACATATTTCTCTCTTGTGCTTCCAATCTCATGCTTTTCCTAGATGAAAGTAAGTTGAGCGATAAATAAAGGGGTTCAGTTACTGTAAAAAACCAAGGCTTCCTTCTAATTCACAGTTTCAGTATTTAAAATTAGAAATATTTTGCTAGTAATCTTGTATAAGTGGTGTGTGTATATACGTGTGTATATGTATAAATATATATATATATATATATATGGGCCTGTGACAAAATAGGCATCTGTTTCAGTGTTGACTTGTAACATAAGACCAAACTTTACATCTCAAAATAGACAAAAGTGATTATTCCTCCTCTCACTTCTACTTCTTTACCAGAATTTTGAGGTGAAATATTTTCAAAGCGAAATAAAGACATCCTTGAGAGTCCTGCTTTTCCTATCTACTGCCATATACAAGCTATATCAAAATTAACTGAGTGATTTGAATGTGTATTGTGCTCTGCATATCTCTGTCCACATTGACATTCATGTGCACAGATTTTATGTTAGAATTTGCAGAAGATTTCTGAGTAACAGAAGAATGGGTAATTTCTTGAGATGCTGGTACCATACTATGGAATAGCCTCTCCCGACTCAGGACAAAAGTAATTGCATATCTCCATTTTATGTTCAGAGACTCTTCTGGCTCACCAGTCACTAGAGCCAGCCAAGCTATGCCAAGAGTTACTACTGCCTGGTGACTATCTATTCGTTATAGCCAGGGTAGAAATGAGGGAATCAATGCATTCTTCAAAGATTAACCATACATAGTCACTACATATATGCACCAAATAGAGAGCTAGTGTAGCAACACTGCTTAATAATAGTTTGAAAGTCTCAGATGATCAGGAATGTTTCTCAATGAAACAGACCTCTAGGGAGTTGAAGAGCACGACAGAAATCTCTGCCACTAGAAGCAGCCATACTGCTGCAGAAGTGGGTAACTGTTCCTCTCTGTAAAGAGACTGTCTAGGTGACTGTAGATCTGTGGTTTACGGGTTTGATGTCTACAATCCTCATTGCCTGGCTGTTGTTGATGAGGCGTATTGGCGATGAGGTTTATGGTATGTTTCTTAAAGATGGTTTAAACAAACAAGGTAACCATAGAGTCACCAGGCTGACACATACCTTTCAAAAAAAATTACTCTGAGCTCAAAGAAGAAATACATTTACATACTGTCATCCCTCCTAGAAGGAAAAAATAAAAAATAAAAGACAAAACCAACAATAACAACAACAAAAATACAGCAATACTACTTTGTAAGAGTTGATAATAGTAAATGATTCTGCAGGGCTTGTGCACATAATGGATTCAGTGTAGGAAGAAGGGGAAAGAGAATGACAGTAAATGCTGAAAAGGGTTGTCATTTACATGCAACTGTATTACCTCTTAAATTATATTATCAGTGGGTTGTAGATGAACAGTACTATTCTGGAGATATCACTATGTCACTTTACGAAACTGTATTCTAACACTTAGACTTTGCAGAAGAAAATTAAGTGAATATCTGCCCTTTTCAGAAGGGTGCTGAAGAAGTCAACTAGCTGTAATTTAGTTATGATATGTTGGCTGCTGATATCTGCAGACATCTGCGGTGTATGAGTACAGCCACCCATGGTCTACATAGTATCTGTATACCTGAGGGTCAGTTCGTGCCTATGGGGAATCAAGTTTGATAGCTATTTCACATGTAGTGAGCCCGTCCACACTGACCTAAGTTCAACAGAGAAATAAAAGAATGCAAATGATGCCACATGTACCTACAAGCAAGCATGCAGGTTAAAGTTTACAGGTAGCTGAAGAAGAATGCAGCTTCTGTTTTTTTGAGCGCATTTGGCCGTGGGTCCTTTTTTTTAGTTATTTTTTGAGTTATGCGGTTTTCAGCTTGAGATGGAGGCTCAACACAGAAAGTATCTGTTCATTTTTATAGTCTATTATAAATTCTTTGTCTTGACTAAGTACCTGTATTTTGTTTTGTTTTTGTGTGTTTTGTTGTTTGTTTTTCATATATGACTTATTTTCCATGTAGCATTTGATTTTAAACAGAAACTTTGTTTTTCAGCTAGTTCTCCAGGGTCTTTTCCAGCTAACCCCTTAAAGAAGTTATCAGTCCTTCCAGGACTAATTCTGGAAAAGCTCTCTCAGAGTTTTCCTTGCGTTGCTGTCTGTTGATTTCTGCTTTGGGATCCTGCCTCCAAAAAGGCTTTCCTTTCCTTAGACCAGTTCTCTTAAATGACGACCAGTATCTGCACAATGCTGAATTCTCAGAGTACAAGCTCCTACTCTAGCTCTACACAACTAAGAGATGACTGCCTAATATTACAAAAGTCTTACAATTGTTTAATTCACTTTTACTATCAGTGGATACAGCTGCCTTGAGATCACCTAGTAATATCACTTTGTACTGCAGTTAAAACTGAATTCCTAGGATTTCCTCCTATATATTTACAAGAATCTCAAACTAAGTAATACAGTTGCTTGGGAATTGCTAGACTCCTGTATATTATCTGTGATCAAGTTAACCTGTTAGAAAGCCATATTTACACTGAAATGTATGTGAATGAAGGGATAAGCTATAGCCTAGTCAAGAAAGGCACCCATATTTCTCACCTAGCCTCATGGACTAGAGGTGATTTCATCCCTCAGTGTGAGAAATAGGTTTGAAAGAATAGACAAGAAGACAATATGAACACAGTAGGACGTGTAGACAACCTGAAGTACTGTCCTACCTTCTAGAAACCTAAATTTTATTTCAGAAGTAGATTTCTTTGCAGCTGTTTCAGAAATATGTCATTCAGTCATGCAAAGAGGTGCTTTACTTCAGACCTCTGGGATTTCCCCCCCCATTCATGTTGTGACTGCAGTCATGACTGAGAATGCTACTACTCTGACACAAAAGCCAGCGGCAGCAAGAACAAGTCAAGGTTATCCACATATCAGCTAGAAGAGCAAGACATGCAGCACAATGAAGAGAGGAAGGAGGAGTAAAATTATTTTCCCTTCTGCTCCAAGGTAAGGATAAAAGGACAAAAGAGAAACTGGAAAAGAATCACCATCCCCTTTAATCTGCTCCTGGGGCAGAACTGATTCCTGCTGCTTCTCACTGTCTCCCTCCTGACCTCTCCACTCTGGCTGGCTGTAGGATTTACGGACAAGCCCCTTGCAATTGAAGCTTCTATTGAAAACAGAAGTTCCATATGTGGAGGGTTTATAGGACTGGACCCATAATTTGCTCAATTATCAGTATAAAGAAAGCCATAGAGAACCTGAATAACAGCAGCACCTAACCAGGCACGTTTCTACTTCATCTGAAACCCTGTATGATTTATCAGGATCGCACCCCTCCTTCTCCAGGATCTAAAGCAATTTGTGTAGCTTAAATCAACTATTAAATGTATAACTAGGAGATAAAATCACAAACCCAGATCTAATTGGTATAGCTTAAATTAAGTTTTACATTTATTGCTGAGAAGATAAAATTTGGATAGAATAACTATTACAACAGAATTAAGGAAAAGCAAATAGATATAGTGTAGGACCTAAGTAAACTTTTATTAAAAACACATGTCTGATGGAGGCAGGAGTCTGCAGAAAACATCTGATACCACTGGACTGTAATCCCTATTTGTCAGAGCAACACCTTTACGGGTAGTGAGGGGAAAATATTAAATCTTAAATACAATGCTCATTTGGGAAAATATGTAAAAACATAGGAGGTTCTTTTAACAATGCATATAGCTCCCTTGTACAAAACACTACAAGAATTAGTCTTCCAAAGAAGCTTTTATTTTTTTTAACAGATTTTTTATAAGAGTTTAAAAGATACAGTCTAATAGAAGCAAAACAATAGAGAACAGATAAACTAGTGAAGATAATTGCTTTGCAGACTACTAACATCTGAGGAAAAAACAGGGAAAATAAAACAAATTCCAGCCTGATACAATGCAGCTTGTTTTATTTCCAGTGTAATCAACATTGCATTTGGTTTATCATGTTCTCATCCTCTGTATATCCTTTCTATCTCCTTCTGTGACTTTATAATAGAAGATATTGAACCATGCTTGTCTATCAGGTATTTTTGCTGAAGGGTTCAACAAATCTGTTCAACAGAAGTAATTTGTTAATTTAAGAATCATAGAATAATTTAAGTTGGTAGGGACCTTTGGACAGCAGCTGGTATAATGCTGACTGAAAGCAAAGCTTACTTCAGTGTTAAACAGAATTAAGTAGAATGAATGGAGCTCTGTCTAGGGGTGGATGAAGAGCAAGTTGAGAGCCTATGGGTAAGGATTAAAGGGCAGGGTAACATGGGTGACACTGTTGTGGGGGTTTACTAGGAGCTCAGGATCCTACGAGGAGGGAGCAGGGCAATGAGTAGGATTGCAACGCTGGACTTCAGGAGGGCTAACTTTGGCCTCTTGAGGGACCTACTTAGGGGAATCTCATGGGGTAGGGCCCTAGAAGGAAGAGGGGTCCAGGAAAGCTGGTTAACATTCAAGCATCACCTCCTCCAGGCTCAAGATCAGTGCATCCCTCTGAGGAAGAAGTCGAGCAAAGCGGGCAGGAGACCTACATGGATGAGCAAGGAACTGCTGGCAAAACTCCAGCAGAAGAAGGAAGTCTACAGAATGTGGACAAGGGGACAGGCCACTTGGGAGGAATACAGGGACGTTGTCAGAGCGTGCAGAGATGCGACAAGGAAGGCTAAAGCCCGGTTGGAATTAAATCTGGCAAGGGATGTCAAGGACAGCAAGAAGGGCTTCTTCAAATACATCAATAGCAAAAGGAAGACTAGGGAAAACGTGGGCCCGCTGCTGAATGGGGCGGGTGCCCTGGTAACAAAGGATATAGAGAAGGCAGAGTTACTGAATGCTGCCTGTGCTTCAGTCTTCACTGCTAAGGCCAGTCCTCAGGAATTCCAGACCCTGGGGACAAGAGAGGAAGGCTGGAGAAAGGAAGACTCTCCCTTGGTGGAGGAGGTTCAGGTTAGAGATCTTTTGTCCAAACCTGACATCCATAAATCCATGGGCTGCAATGGGATGCATCCACGAGTGCTGAGGGAGCTGGAGCATGTTTTTGCTAGGCCACTCTCCATCATCTTGGAAAGGTCCTGGAGATCAGGAGAGGTGCCTGAGGACTGGAAGAAAGCCAATGTCACACCAGTCTTCCAAAAAGGCAAGAAGGAGGAGCCAGGAAACTACAGGCCTGTCAGCCTCACCTCCATCCCTGCAAAGGTGATGGAACAGCTCCTCCTGGAGGTCCCCACTAAGCATCCGGAGGACAAGCAGGTGATCAGGAGTAGTCAGCATGGATTCACCAAAGGGAAATCATGCTTGACCAATGTGATAGCTTTCTCTGACGGAATGAGTGGCTGGGTAGATGAGGGGAGAGCAGTGGATGTTGTCTCCCTGGACTTCAGCAAGGCTTTTGACACTGTCTCCCATCACATCCTCCTAGGTAAGCTCAGGAAGTGTGGGCTAGATGAGTGGACGGTGAGGTGGCTTGAGAACTGTCTGGATGGCCGAGCTCAGAGGGTTGTGGTGAATGGCGCAGAGTCAAGTTGGAGGCCTGTAGCTAGCAGTGTCCCCCCAGGGGTCAGTCCTGGGTCCAGTCTTGTTCAACGTGTTCATCAATGACCTGGAGGAAGGGACAGAGTGCACCCTCAGCAAGTTTGCTGATGATGCTACAAAACTGGGAGGAGTGGCTGACACACCAGAAGGCTGTACTGCCATTCCGAGGGACCTGGACCTCTTGTGGTGCCCAGCAACAGGACAAGAGGCAATGGGCAGAAACTGAACCACACGCAGTTCCACCTAAACCTGAGAAAAAACTTCTTCACTGGGAGGGTGACAGAGCACTGGCCCAGGTTGCCCAGAGAGGTAGTGGAGTCTCCTTCGCTGGAGATATTCCAAACCCGTCTGGATGTGATCCTGGGCAATATGCTCTAGAGGACCCTGCTTGAGCGGGGAGGTTGGACTAGCTGATCTCCAGAGGTCCCTTGCAACCTCAACCATTCTGTAATTCTGTAAATTAGGTTACTGAGGGCCATGTTTAGTTAAGTTTTTAATCTTTTCAAAGACAAAGCTTCGCTGGGCCACCTATTTGCAATTTATTCCAGTGCTTAAGCATCCTTATTATGGAGACTTTTTCCCTAATATTCAAACAGAAATTTTTTTACCGTAACTTGTGTCCACTGTCTCTCGTCTTTTCACTGTGCACTTCTGAGAAAACTCTGGCCTTATTTCTCAATATCTACCTGTTAGGTAGTTGAAGACAGTGATTAGATCCCTCCACTTAGCCTTCTCTTTTACATATTAATGTAAATTCTCCTGCATCTTATATATAACATTTTTTGTCTGCTTAGAGTTTGCAGAAGGCCTAAAGAAGAGCAGAACTATAACAAGCAAGAAGACAATAAATGGAGTCTTTTCACCAAATTTTTTCTCTGGACTGTAAGAAATAAAAAATAGCCTTGCATTTTGCCAAATCTTTGCATGTAAATCTGCTGGGTAAATCTCTCTCCCTTTCTCAGTCCTCCAAAGTGACATGAAATGTCTGCATGAACTGCAAGGATCTGAGGAAACAGGCATAAGATGTACAGCACAAACATAAAAACACACTTTCATAATTTCCCAGCTCTTCATACACAAAGCAGCTCGTAGATGAGCACTTTAATCTCTGGAAAATAGCAATCATATTTGCATAGGAGAGATTGTGCTCAAGAGGTCATACAATGAGCTCACACAAATTAGGCTGAAACTTTCTAGCACAAACTGTTCTTTTTAATATACTTGCTATCTATTCAATAACATCTGTCACTGTGTATTTCTTGTCCTCATATTGCCCAACACAGCTCCAAATATTTGCATTTTTGTAAATATTGCTTGATTCCTGGTAGATCCCATTGAAAGTATGAGATGGTTAATACTTTTAAGCTTCAAGATATTTTTACAAACTTTTCCTTCTTATGGAGTGCTTCAGGCATTCTCTCTGCCATTTCCAATGCAATTTAGGCCTGGATCTCAGAGAGATTTCCAGAAGACAATCTTAGATGTACCTTTCTTTCTTTCCACTGAGTAGAGAGGGGTTTGGATGACCAGAATATCCTCCATATTAAATGGAGGTATACTACAAGTGGGTAAAGTCAGATGAGATTAAACCTAGTTTCGGGATTAGCCTTTGCCATCCTTATTCCCATTAACAACTTCAAAAAAAGACTTACATTAAAGTAAAGTATTAATCTCCTGAGCTAGGGCAGTTAACTATAGCCATTCTTGCAAACAACAGCCACTCCCGGACATTTGCTGCATGATAGCTAAATCCAGGTATCAAGGAGACCATTCTACTGATTTCCAGGGCTAGATTCTTGTATTTTCCAGTGTGTGCACTTACCAGTGAGTCTCACTTGTATACACCTACTTCGATTCTGTAACCTCTACTTGAGGTTAGGTTACCATGCAAAAATGGACCACCATTGCTGTTTCTTCCTTTCATAACACTAAAATTGTCTTTCAAAAGTGACCTTTAAAGTCATAGTTCTAAGGCAAGCACTTTCTAAAGCCCTTTTGGTCTTCCCTGAATGTCTCCACTTGGTGGAGACATTCATTTTTTTGAAATCGGTATCATGCGCCCATGTTACTATTACTTATCTTCACCCCTGTTAAACAGTAGGCCCATTTGGTTTAACCTCTGCATGTTTTTTCTCAAAAACCTTGTGACAACAATCAAAGGGATGTAGTAAAAGCCTTCTTTAAAGTAAAACGTTGTTCAGACACTGTAAAGCATGTATTGCAAAAGACAGGATTAAAAGAAAGCCCCCACATATGGATCTTCAATACATAGGTCTTAGGTAGTCTATGTATATTCCAATGAAATGTGATACTTTTTGTGGAGACTGGAAAGAATGGATACACCTGTTAGAATGTACTCTCTGTTGTTCTCCTGAGAACTTTTGCTGACCACTCATTTCTTTCTAAGTCCAGAGTCTTCTCTGCCTGATAACAAATAGAAGAGCTGAAAGGAATAGGTAATGCCCTCAGTCTTTCTCTACAAATTTGATTTGAAAGCTAAATACTTCGACTATGAAACAAGCAATTCACAGATCAAACAGCTCTACTCAAAAATATGTAGAGTGCAGCAAAAAAAAGAAATTATGTACTGCTTAGCTGGTGCAAATTAGCACAGTTCTGTTGAATGCAGCAGAGAAGTACTTATTTGATCATGTTGCTAAAACAACTTTTTTCCTTTGTTATGCAAAAAGTTAAACTACTTGCTACATGGATCAAGGTTCTTTAAATGTTACTTTTTAAATTTCTCCTTTTTTCTTAATTTGTGTTAGCTTATAAAGCCTTTGACTCAAACCTTTTATCATATCTAAAACACTACAGTTTATTAGGATATGACAGTATATGGAAAGTAATATTCAAATTTTCCCTCACTTAACTAAGGAATGATTCAAACTGAGCTTAAAGATTCATCTAAGAAACTATTTCAGATAGATCTTTTCAAAAATGTTAAAAAATGGACAAACAAAAGCTAATTCTCTCCAAAAAACAAGGTGACACACAGATGAGTGGTTATATTGCTTTTAGAAATTCATATGAATAAATGTAGCCAAGTACTATTTCATCTCCTTTGTTGTAAATATAATATCTATTTTGGGTTAACTATTAGTTTTCTAGTTTACATTGGATATTATGCGTTAATTTTCTTGTTTATTTGTTTTAATTGCTACATCCATCTTCATAACAGTCATCCGTTACTCCTATATTTTCATGGCAGAAGGACTTATAAATAAAATATGATTCTATGATTTTACCTGGAAGCCATCTTTACCTTTTAATATTGTTTGGATCAGTTATTGGGTTGAACCATTTTTTGAAACTTTTTTTTTTTTTGCCTTCAATTTCTTATCAAATTTATAACAAATTGTTCCTGGTAGCATATATTTTTCACCAGGTATCTTTCTTAAATATAAAACCAAACAAAAAAAATAGCAGGAACTCTGTGTAAAAGCTATTTTTCCATATTTAAAAATATTTCTCTTAAAGTTTGGCTGCCTTTAAAACTAGAGTGACAAATGATTGTACTGTAGGAAATACAGGAAAAACCTGATAAAATGATACACTTACCTGAATAAATGATATAGACTATAAAAGTCTTTGGAAACAGAAAAGAGGAAAGAAAGTGTTGCAGATATTTACAACAATAGCCAGCTATAATAAAATATATATATATATATATATATATATATATGTGAATGACTGAATTTCTGTGAATTACGCTATAAAAACTGGGTACAATGATACCACTTGCCTATTATTGTAACCTATATTGCTTTACTGTATCCTTTCCCTCCACTAATTTTTTATATCCATCTGTTGTCAGTTACGAATAGACTAAAAGCATTCTGGGATAGGGGTCATCTTCTTGCCCCATATTTGTCATATTTAACACAAAGAGTTCTTAAAGTGATGTAAAGATTGAAAATACAAAAAATGAAGATAAGATATAATGAATAAGTCTATTGAACTAGATCAAATTGGAATTATTAAACTAATTCCTACTATTCAAGTTAATAGTCCATACGGAAGCCTAATTAACACAGGTATTTGTTTTATATTATCCAAAAGTTTTTTTTTTAAGTTAAACATAAAGAGAAAGATCTTTTCTTCTCCCTTGAAATGTTAGAAGATCATTGTGTAAATGTATATGTGTACACACACACACTAACACACACACACATACATCTATGTTTTTTCACCTACTTCAGTATATAAAGCATTGCATGGTCATAAGATACTGTAGGGAAGTGATCTTCTGCAATATGGGATACAAGGGAATGGCTTCAAAACCCAGTTAGAAAGACTATATTTTGGACAGCAAGATCAGTGGAACTCAGAAATGTAGTGTGTTAAAGTGAAATGGGAAAAAGTTGAGTATGGGATTTTTCAGTCATTTCTACTCATGTTAACAGTAGGATACCTCTCAGGATACTATTTCTCTAGGGGAAATGTAACACTGAGAAAAAGTATGGGAGGACAGAAAATTAGATCAGTCCCAGCCCCTGCCTTCCTCTCATCAGACCCCTGCTTAATAACCCCTGACTGTACTGAAAATGCAACAAAGAACCTAAAAGATGTCTAAATAGCATATTGCTGTTATATCCAAAATAAATGTAGAAAAACTCAGAATTTCAACTGCTTCTCTATCTCCTGTTACTAACATTTTATAGTACTTCTCCCTCTTCCTCCTTCAACATTCCTAAATATTAATACCATTTATTTCTTATTGAGAGCTTATAACTATAACCTTTGCTTAAGAAACAAATAAGACAAGACTTTGTAAAATATACTTGTCAGTAAAACAAAGCAGTATATTATTTATCATTAAAGGTAAAAACATTTCTTCACTAACTATTTTTAGATAGCAATCAAAATGTTGAGAGCGCTTCTAAAGAATAAATTGTAATTTTTTTTTTTTTAAGACCAGAAAAAAGGAAGGAAGGAAATTTACTCAATTAAAATAATGGAACTAATATTAAGAAGAAAAATTAATTATGGTGGAAAAATAATAAAATGATATGAAATAAGTAATGAAGTCTTTTGCAGAACTAATGGAAATTATTTGGCACATTGATAGCAGGTAAAGCAGATGAGCATCAGAAAATGAAATGCATTTCGATTCTACTGCAAAATTAGATGTATTTTATAATAACATATTTACAAAAGGTGTTTTGGTTAAATATTCACTAAATTATTTCTCAATCCTGATGCCTTTCAAATGAATTCAATTAATTTTATTCTATCCACACTGTTCACAGAATATGGAAACAATTTGTCCATGTAGAATGATTCACTGATTTGAATCAAATATTCTTAATTTATCTTTCACAATTCAGTCAGCAGTAATTCAAACTTACTACAGAAATTGATTGAAGGATTGTTAATAGCAGCAGAATACTCTGCAAAGCATAAGTTTGAGAGAAAGCTTTCAGTACTGTATTGCTAAGATCCGCCCTGTCTGGTTCCAGTATAGCGAGTGACCATCTGTTGCTACTGAGATCCTCTGAAAGGGCAGAGATCAAGGCTAATCTGAGCTGTTCATACTTCATTACCACTGTTGCAGTGTCACATGCAGGGTAGTGAGAAAACATACTTCGTCTCACAGTTTTTTAATCTTACCAAGTGAACATAACAAATACAGCTTTTTACTGAAGAGTACCAATATAGATTCGTCAACATCTGAATGTGAAGTTAGCTCTTCAGCAACAAACCATTACTTCTTTTGATTTTGGCTCAGCTGTGCCAATTTATACTAAAGGTCTGTCCTTATCAGAGGCAAAGCTGAGAGTAAAAACACACCCCTGGAATAGGAATCTTCTCTAATTTTTAAAGTTTATCTGTATGAGTATACGTGGATATACACACACATGCACCTATATATGTATGTTTAAATACACTTAGGAACACATGAACGTACATAAATAAACAGACACATACATACACACATGTACATGCATTTGAGGGCATCATTCAAATGCATTCAAATGCAGCTCATTTAAAAACATATTTGGTAGTCCTACTTGGTACTCCAAAGGAAAACAAGTTTCAAAAGACTTTACTATGTTTTGCGTTATAGATCATGTTTAAACTCCAGTGAACATAAAGCTCTGATTAACAGGTGGCTCAGAAAGGCAATGCAAAGAACCTATAAATGAAAACACCTACAGCTGGTTGATAAGAAACATTAAGTAGAGTGGTGTACCCCACGCAGCTCCAAAGTTTAAGTGCTTAATGGTGAGATTTTACATCAGAACTGAACTGCTTTAATGGCCCAAGCTGAGCAATACCTCTGCTAACAACAGAAAGGGAACAGCTAAACATAGGGTAAGAAAGCTTCGGGATTTTAGAACCAGACAGTATTTGGTATAGCTCAACTGTCTCTAAAACTACAGCCTGAATTCAGGCTTGTAGATAAGTACCTCTAGCCATGACCTAGTACCTAGAATTTAATCTGGATGTCTGGTGCCTTTTGCATGCTTCAACAAGAACTAAAGTAAGCTTACTATTTACTTTTATATTATTGTAATGCTGAAGAAGGAGATAGTGAGGCCATTACATAACTTCTACATCACTGAAGAAGCTGAGATTCCTACTTTCAGTGCTTTCAGAGTTTTCTTGTGCTGAAGGGATTCAAACTTCCATCACCTATCTCTCAAGAACGTCCAAATTAACACTCTGAAGTTGTGTGTTGTGTATCTATGGTCTATAACTTTGGAGGTGCTTTTCTTTGGAAGATCTCAAATTATCCATAACATGACAATTTCTCCCTAAATACATTTGCCTTTTCTGCTTCAGAGTGCAATTTGTATGTATATGCATATGTCATGCTTTTCAACCTATGTCCAATATTCTTTTATTTCTTCTAAACATACACAACATCTCTCTTGATGAGATCGCCTCTCAGTCTGCTCTTACAAAAAAAAAAAAAAAAAAGGTCTCATCAGCGTTTACAAGTATCTGAAGGGGGAGTGTCAAGAGGATGAGGCCAGCCTCTTCTCCGTGGTGCCCAGCAACAGGACAAGAGGCAATGGGCAGAAACTGAACCACACGCAGTTCCACCTAAACCTGAGAAAAAACTTCTTCACTGGGAGGGTGACAGAGCACTGGCCCAGGTTGCCCAGAGAGGTAGTGGAGTCTCCTTCGCTGGAGATATTCCAAACCCGTCTGGATGTGATCCTGGGCAATATGCTCTAGAGGACCCTGCTTGAGCGGGGAGGTTGGACTAGCTGATCTCCAGAGGTCCCTTCCAACCTCAACCATTCTATGATTCCGTGATACATTGGCCTGCTCTGATTTTTTTGAAGAATAAATTCTGTTTCTATTTTATTCCCAACCTTGATGTAAAAAGGATAGCTACCATTTGGAAGAAGGTTCCTTGTAAGTAGTCACCCCTGTGGAGTAAGTGCTGGTGAGTTGGGCTTTAAGTCCTGCCAAAATGCTAGCTTTAGGGGGTCAGCTGGCACTAGGGGATTGAGCCAGCTTTGGAAGGTCAGGTGTTCTAACTTTCCCTTACCCTGACTAGGAAGTTTGTAACTCAACATTCTGGACCCCTCTGAGAGTGCCTAAAAGTTAGGCACTGCACAGTGTAATTTTAGGTGCTTAAAACTTTATTTAATCTAGCATTCACAGTGTTCCTCTGCCTCTCCTGTTTGTGCCTTTGAATTAATCTCCCATTTGACAAGAAAAGTCTCTGACTTGTGAGGTTTTTTGCAAGTAATCATTTTTTTAGCATTAAAGCTCTTTCAGAGTTCCTGCGTACATAAGGGGAAATTTCATTCCTTTATTCCTCTGCTTATCCTTTCTTGTTTCAAGAATTTTAAAAAAGCTCTTCTTTTGCTCTATGCTCAATATGAAAATCAATGGAAAAAAAAAATTCATGCCCACCTTATGCCAATTATTTTGGCAACTTCCATTATTTTAATCTAGTTATTTTAGTATTTTTGCATGTAAGATATTATTAACATATCAGCAGCTCTACAGACGTAGACATTAGGTATGTACTCTCCGTGACTCAATAGATAGCCATAACTTTCGGGCAGTTCTGCAGGATTTCTCGATGTCTTTTCAGGTTAGTAGGGGCAGTGGCTTCAAATCAGTTACTGAATGTCCAGGAATCCTAGACTAATAGCTCCCGTGAAAGCATACTGACTGCAGTATATGCTCAACAGCTAGTCTGTTGTATTATGGCACTAGATTTTCTGTGCTCATATTGGAGGGAAACATAATTCTGCTCAGGAAATCTTGTGAAGAAATAGGGAGCAACCATCTTAACTTCAGATATTGGAAAGTGTTTCTCAGGATGCATTTTCTTCCTTCTCCAGCCTGGAGCCCAGTTCTAGCCTAACTACTATGTCCTAAACCCAGCAATGACCAAAAGCTATATGAGACAGTGCAGAGCTTTGCAGAGATATCCTGCTTCACACTTAAGTGCAGTACCTTAATCCCAGAATTAGTATGGCTATGTTGCTTCTGATATCTAAAGTACCTTAGCTAGGTCTGTGTTAGCCTATAATGTGTCGTGCAGATGTATCCTGCCACAGAATGAGCTGCAGAATCACAACATAAGTTTAAAGATTTCTGTAGCACTTTGAATCCACTGGTGTACAGAAAATGCAGAACCATTGCACTTACATTCTTGTCCCTGAAGTTCTGTCCAGACATACGGGAGTATAGATATCAAAAGATTTAGACTAACCTAGGAAAGAATTTAAGAATATAAATTTAAAATAAAGTTTAGACTTATTAGAAGATAAAACTAGGTGCCATAATCTTTCTTATTAAAACAAAAACAAAAACAAAATTTGCAATCAATTCCCCCTCTTCCTATCCCTTTCCTCAAATCTTTTCTGGAATAAACTATAGTTTGATTGAATATTTTTGTCATAATTTGGACATATTGTCCAAAAATTTGTCCAGTTATTTCAAACGTCTGATGAAATTCAGTGGGACTGACATGGGAACTCTGTCAACCCTAAAAAAACGGAAAGTTCAGAAAATATACATTCATTAAACATGCGTTAGACTTTCTTAGGCATATTGGTAACAAGATTTCTGCCATAAGACCAAAACGTCTATGTTCACAGGGTATTTCGAGTAGTATTTATTGGATTTAATTTCCCATTTAGAAAAAGAAATCCAGCTGTTGTGATCTCTATTAATTTCCCATACAACATGCTGGTTTCAGACTACTGTATTATGTTGTCTTCTTTAATTTTTAGTATTATTTCATACTGTGTGTTGTAATGGGTTTTCAGAACATTCCTTTTTGTTTCCCTCCTACGCAGAATTTGTATTTACTGAAAGGTTTGCTTATGAGTTTTTTCTTGTGTTTCCAGCTGTGTCATAGTTTAGTAAATTATATCAAAGGTCATTAATATTTTTTGTTTATTTGTTATCTGCTGTTAGTATGCAGACGTTTGGTTTTAATATTGTTTTTTGAAACCCTCCTTTCCTTTGTTTATTTCTTTCTGGGTATGTGAAAACTCAATAAAATTTTAAATAAAAGTTCTTAAAAAAAATGGGAGGGGATTTCTTCTACTTTTAAACTGACAGCCTGAAAGTATTATCTAATTTAGTTTTATGTGAACTCGAATATTCCCTAATAAATAGGACTAAAATCTTTAACTGTCACTAGCATTTCTTTCACTTTCAGCCCAACTGTTTCAAGAAAATTATGAAATATTCAGCCTTATATTGTTTACAGAAATTGATGCTATGTGTCTAGGGATTTTATTTGCTTGCCAGTGGAAGGAAGAGTTAGAATGGAGAGGAAGGGAGAAGAGATGGAAAAATGAAAGAGAGTTCTGGTCTAGTTAATATCTCTTTGTTGCTAAATTTGAATTTACTGTAGTAACCACATATTTCTGGGATACGAAGTATTGCAAAATCTCTCTTTCATGTTTTTTAAGAGACAACTAACTCAGCAAACCTTTTTTACCCCTCCCACCTATTTAATTGGGAAGAACAGTCAGATGTTCTTTGGTATTCCAAAGTTGGAAAATGACAGACTTACCTGGATGGGTTTTCAAAGGTCCTCATTGAAATTTTGTTATAGTTGATGCACTATTTCATGCCTCTTTGAAAATTCCTATTTCCTGAAATAAAAATAGGTATGAAGGAATAGTTTAAAGCAGTAGTTCACTTTTTTTTTTTTAATAATCCATTGTCAAATATAATGAAATCTTTATTACAATGCAATACTTGTTACTTTTACGTCTGGTAAGAGTGAGGGTTTTTTGCCTTCACCAAATCCACCGCAATGATTACCTAAATATACTCACTTTTAACAAAGCCGTTTTCTGTTCCCAAAACACAGTAAAAATTAGAACCAATTTATATGATCATAACATGTAACCCATGTCCTATACCTTTGATAACAATGGAAGTTTTACTACTGAGTTCTGAAAATCCAGAGCAGGCCACTAAAGAAAAACGAAAAGAAAAAAGCTCTTAGGTGGTAATAACATCATTTTCCTATTGATGTGGTCAGATCTAGAGGAACAACTTTCAGATGAAATGCTTCATATACCTTCATCAATATTCTGAATCATTCAATCCACTTTAAATATTTGATTGCATGATCTAATATTTATGATACCTCCCTATATAACATTATCAGTATTCTTGAAGCCAGTAAACATGAAGTCTTTCGATTAATGATCTGCTTGAAATGCTTTTACATATTTAGTAGTGATATTTAATTCTATATTTTAGTAAGCCGTTAGATACACTCAAACTACGAACAACATAAAAACTAAGATAACCCAGAATGAAAATTATCAACATCTGCAAATGCATGACAAGAAATACCTGCAAGAACAACTAAGGAGACTATTTGAAATGAAGAAGTGGAAAGAAAGAAAGTCTGAAAGTCTGTTTGTCTTTTTTTTTTTTTTTTTGAAAAATACGAAAATTGTTTACAGTTTTAAACTGAAATGGTAATGTAATCTTAATAAAAAAAAATATGAGGAAAGATATAAAAGATATTCTCTTTCCACTGTATCTGCAGGCTGTATTTCCAATGCAAACAGATTCCCAAATGGTGTTTACATAGCTCACCTACTATAGCAGAAGATCTAAATTTAAATCATTCATAGAGAATGTAAGCCCCTAAAAGGTCTCGGTATATCAGCTTGTAGCCTGATAAACAACTCAATCCTTAAAGGAGGTCAGAATACTCGAGCAGATTGACCCATGGCTTGCAATGCCGAGGATAAGAGCTTTTAGGGTTTTTTTTTTTCCTTCTTTTTTTTTCCATTCTATGTTGAACGTAATCTTAATCTCTTAGATGCTCTTTGAGAATAGGCACTGAACTAGACTACTTTGGCATAAGAATATTCATTTTTGGATCCTGGTGAGATTAGCTATTAGTCATTAGAGAGTTCAGCTATCTTAAGACTGTAAATGCTCTGAACTGTCTCAGAGGCACATGGCAACTGTGCAGTAGGAAATAAAGCATCAGTAATGTCTAGATTTTCAGGACTTCCAGGTTTAGCTGGGTGCTGGAGAAAGGTTTCTACAGTGGGGTGTAAAAAAAATCCAAAAAACAAAAAAATCAGTGTTCTACAGAATGGTAATCCAAAACCTAAGCGGTCTGCTGAATCTGTTCTTTACTGATATCTCTGACAGCCTGAGACACATAGCAATTAATTACCCTTGAATATACCTTCATATTTTATCTCTGTGATGTCAAGTAAATCTGCTTACCGATTACATATATTCCAATTTAAACCAAATCCAAATGCTAAAATTCTTTTTTTTTCTTTTAAGGGACATTTTATAAAGAAAGACTCATACAACATGGCAAACCAATATCATTTCATCTAAATGCAACAAGAAATAAATTTGTTCCATCACCTTCTAAAAAATTTTTTTGTATTCTTTCAGCACAAAAGACAGATGAGAGAACGATCTTTTAAACCTATTCAAAACCAAATAAGACTAAGGAATAAGGAACTAAGAGTAAGATAAGCAACTGATTTGTTGGTTAAGCATAAAAAAAAAGAAGAAGAAGAAATATCACTGAGTGAAATTTATTTCAAAATTCATTTTAATTGCTTATGGTAGCGTGGATAGGTTGACAACTGCATACTGTCTAAGGGTTGCCAGAACAAATATTGTATTTCAAGATTTTAAGTCATATTGGTCTTATTTGTTTCTCAGTTCCACTTCCATTGTTGTAAATTTGAACTAAAACAACAGCAGCAATCCCAAAAAAAAGTATATCCAATATTTTATCACACTGCGGGCAAGCACTACAATACAAACACCAAAAGATGTATAGTGTTGATACACACACTATTTAGTAAATGTATGAAATTGTGGTACATCTTCCAATGTATATGTACAAATACAAGTACTGCAGGCTCAGAAGTGACTTTCTGGGTGGAAGGAACTTCTCCTGCAAAAGTCGATGGGGAAAGAACTCTATTTTAGGATTCAGGCTGGGTTTATTCCTAATTTTTAAACTTTATGGTTAAGCAGAACTGACGCCTAGATTTTCTTTACAAAGCGAATATTCTAGATTTTGTTTAAGTTAAATCCTAGTAACTGAAAAATAATGTACATTGAAGGTATGCAAAGAAATTCATGCATCATACAGAAAGGCTTTTATTCTTGCCATTGCAAATTATTCTTGCAGTTATATTTTTCTCCCTGCATGGTAACATGGATCTCCATACAGGTGCTTGAAAGCATTAATACAATGCATTTGAACAGAATTCAAGCACATTTATTATATGATGGATCCCTTTTTTAAAAAAGATGTGTATCAATAGATCAGTGATATTTATTTGTTTATCTTAAATAAAACTTCTTAAATAAATCTTTTTTTTTTTCCTCAGTCATCTAAGTGCTATATTTAACTACTGATTGGGAAGGAAAGGGAGAGTTGGAATACTAAGGCTGTTTGACCACCAAGTTCTAGAGGAAAAGCAATTTCTCTTTTGTTGAGGGAACCTAGTAATAGATGTGCTTTTCAGTGGTGTGACTTTCAGTTCCACCATATACCTCATACATGCAGGTATATTGCTTTCTGAAATGAGAAATCAGAATAACTAAGCTTTTGGTAGGCAAATATGGAGTTATGTCTAAGCGTTAATAAGAGACGGGAGTTATTACACTGTTATTATTAGGTTTGTGCACTTCTTAATACATCAAAGAAGAAAAATCCCAAACTCCTTTTGACTTACAGTTACTACAAGTTTATTTACCTCCCATGTCTGCTAGCAGGCCATGTAGCTGGGTCCTGTGGTTTTGTCTTGACCTATAGACAGTTATGCAGATTCCTCTGGTCAAGAGGTCTTCCCTCTTTAATATCATATTTATATTTATACAGACACAATGGGATTTCACCACAGGTGAAGCAGACACACTATATAGTTTAACACAGCCTCACGTACTGAATTGTGCGTTAAATAAAAAGGGCAAATAAAATTCATCTAAATATGAAAATATATTTCTTTGCTTGATCAGTAACTGTATTATATGCATACGATATACCCAAAACAGACTACCAACAAATAAAATTATTATACAGAGAGTTTTTAACTTCTATTTAAACCTCATACATTAATATTATGCTTGTCTCCATGTTTAAAAAGAAAACGTATTGCACATCGGTGAGTTATGTAAAAACTTTCTCATAACTCTTTCTTAGTAGCATCACTCTGAAATTCATCTCATTTACTGTGTAAATATATCATATAAATGCTTACAACACTATTTTTATACTTGTATTATTATTGTGATAATTTTATGCATCAGAATATAGTTATGCTCTTATTTAGGTGCATACTTTAAATCTATGGTTCTTACAAAGGCTTAAATCCTAGCCTCAATTTACATTGCATTTCCTCTAGTTCATTTATATTTTTAAAAGAATTTAGTTTATAAAGTCTATAGTAAGCTAATATGATATGCATGGAAAATGAATTTGCTCATTCAAGTAGAATTTTCTGCTGAGTTGAGCCCTTTATTTTTCACTGAGTTAACCTTCCATTAAAATAAAGCATCTGAAAACCATCCAGCAATTCTGTAAGACCAACAGAAAATATATTTAGAGAGTTTAATGTCAGAAAAACCAAATCAAAACAAAACAAAAAGTCACAATTCTGTATTATCTCTTGTTACAGGTGTAATTTTTAAGCAGTGCAGCTGGTATTGAATCTACTTTAGGTAAGTCTGAACCTTTTATCACATAATTTAAAGGTGCCTGATACACAATATTGAATGCCACGTGAAAGGAACTGACAAAATGGAAATAGAGTGAAAGCTTTTTCATTGTAAGTATTTAGCAGATTTAGGTGTTGCATTTCTTTACTGGTGAAAAAAACAGAATCTACAGTTTATTAATCTAATAGTGGAAAACCTAGATTTGCCTTTTTTGGGGGTCCAGAGAGCTCGGGCCCAGATTCCTCTTACTTAATTTAGGTACTTAACCATAACCCGTTACTTCTGAGTCTATTCATCCTAAGCAATTTCTGTCATTAATAGGGAAAAATAGACACCTTCAATAAGGAGAGACAGGCATCATCCTCTGGAGGTACCTGTCTCCTTAAATTCATTTTTTATGCCTATGGACATCAGGATGAAACTAACATCTTCAGGCACACAGTGTAAGGGCCTAAGATCATGAGAATAAATACATATTTAGTAAAATTTCTGGGGTAATTACTGTCTGCACCAATATCCATTAAATGCAGAAAATACTTCTGAAAGAATAATTACTTGCCAGCCCCAAATTATTGCTTTGTCCTCTGAAATCTTTCCAGTATAGCATTCTTAGTGTTGTAAGAATGTTAAGAGCTATAAAGAGAAAGTAACGTTCAATAACTTATCTTTTTCATGAAATTGTCTTTTTCTCTTTCTCCTCCTCCTAGGTACTGAGGAAAAAAATTTTGTCATAGCAACAAGTACCTAGGCTAAGAAATAGGTTTTTAATGTGTTTACTGGATTTAACTCTTCAGTGGCTAAGTGAAAAGGGAATAGAGTGGGCAAGCTGAGCCAGTCTTACATTTAAAATGCCATCCCTTCTGGACATATGTACAAGCAAAAATTTGAATTCTAAGAGAACATTATGGCCAAATACTAACTAAACATTACAATCAGAAACTTATTCATTTTCAGGAACTCCAGCCTCAGTAATATAGTGGCTATAAAGTATTTTCAGGACTGTATATGATAACAGGGGACCTGAATACTGTGAGAAATCATACTTATTATCTAACATTTATTAACCAACATTTATCCAAACTTATTATCCAATATTTATTGCATTCTAATATGCTGAAAGACTCAAAAAACTAAAAAAGCTGGTGGTTTTGTTCTTTTGTTTGTTTATTTCTTTTGTGTTCTAGCAGGATCTGAAATGGCTTGAGCACACCTCTGAATACTCCTAATGGACTGTCCTCATTCCGTAATTTGATCTTTGCAAAGGCAAGGCCTACTCTTCGATAGGATGGCACTATCTTAATGGAAGCTCTAAAAAGGTCTGTGAGTGAAGTTTGTTTGTGAGGACTAAATTTCAGAGTCCAGGATTAAATTTGTACCCCCTAACAGGTTCAGAAAGATCAGATGACATTCAGTATTGCTAATGCTTTTCTGAATAACACCGTTTCTATGGCTCATCCATCACTTCTGTTTTGAAAATACACTAAAGTCTCTCTTTCTCCTCATAACTCAGTTGTGGCCTGTAAGACTAGTTAAGGTTTGAGCTATAAAATCTTCCAGCTGCTTCCAGGCACTGTATTAATACAAATAATAAACAATAATAAAGAAAAGCAGAAAATCTTAGTTAGGCTGAATGTTTTTAAAAAAGGATCTCTCTGGTTTTGTAAATTATAAAGTGTATACGCTGATGATCACTGGAAAACAGTTCAGAACTACTGTAGAATCCCTCAGGACAAAATAGAAGTATGAAATACAATGTCATTACCTGAAAGGATTTAGACAGAACAAGAAACTGCAACAAAGAAGAAAGACTGTGTTCAATGTTGTTTTACACCAGGAGGTTCTGTTTTTTTTTTCAAATACCATCAGAAAGGCACAAACTCTCTCAAGACAGATCCTGTTTTAATAACATCCCAGAAAAGACAATAACATGTTATAAAATCTTGTGTCCCTTCTGATGCTGTGAGCCCTGAGTTGACATAGCGTTGGAAGGACCTCTATTAGGTCATGGTGCAGTGCACAGATTCTCTCCGTGATGAGGTTCACTGATATTGTGGTCTTTAGGGTTTTTAAATGATTTTCTTACAAGTACTGTAGCATAGAAGTAAAAGATGTTGGTTCACTTCAAGATAAAGATAAGGACATGCTGGTGACATCATCAATGAAGCCAAAGTGAAGTCACCTCCAGCATCTTCCACTACAGTTAGCTGCCTAAATTTGTGCTCCCTCAAGGGGTATGTGCAGCACAGTACAGTCCTGAAGGTTAAGTGATATATGCAGTGCAGTACTATAACAGTACATGCTGTCGTCTACTCAGGTCAGCTGTTATGTGGATCACTAACTCCTTGAAGTACAATAGCCTTCTGGTTAGGACTTCTAAAAATTACTTATTTATTAATGCAAGCCTGTTACAATGCAGAATAATGCTACAGCTAGCATGAGGTTAAGAAATGCCTTAAACCATGTAGAACAAAAATAAATATCCTTTATTGATTCCAAACTAAACTACAATTACAATTACTTCTATCAGCAACCTAATACCTTGTCAAGGAGAGGACTCATCTCCAAGTTAATTCTCAAGTACAGCACTAGAGCACTGTAAAGATGTCCTGTGATATTATCTCTAGAGCAGACAGAAAGTTCTCTTTCTTTCCTTCTGATTCAGAGCTAGTTATGGAAATGTACTTACCACGCAAATTCCATTGACTACACTGAAAGCTACAAATGCTAAAAATAATTCAAATTAAGTTAGAAGAGGTCAACTGGGAAAGGAGAAAGTTTTCATGATTAACACCTGTTTTAAAAAATTTGCAAAATATGTTACAAATGTGACAAACATTCTAATATCAGAATATTTCTAATGAACTTTCCTGGTTCTGCAATCTGATCTTTGCAAGGCAATGTTATGTAAAATGCTATCTTCTCCTATTTTTTTTTTTCATTCTCTATTTTTTCCTATTTTATTTCTGTTAATTTATGGCTAGGAATTTTTATAGTGAGCATTCACTTGTTCTTATAAAATATTACTGCTAAAATTGATATTACTTATTTTCTTTGAATTAGCTGTTAATATAATGTGATTTTATTTTTAATATGTCTAATATATGAATGATATCCCAAAAAAAGTTGCATATTATTTAATTAATAATAGGAAATACATGTTTCCTGATAGGGAAAACATATTAGAAATAATTTTAGAAAAGAAGGAAGTTTACAGATAGGTTTAAAGAAAACAATGAGCCAATGAAGTAGACAGGTACAGAAAGTTCTCTACTTATTGTAAAACAGTTTATAAACTCTAGTGCTAATTATTTTCTGTTGTTTCAGTAAGACTGAGGACTTCAGTTAAATACAGCGTTGTACTTAATAGAATTTCAAAATTCCAGCACCAAGTAGCTAAAGCACCACCTAATCAAATGTTCTGCTTTGTGCTGACAAAGGGATAAATGAAAAAAAAGGATTTAGATGCTTTAAGTTAGGTGATTCAATCAATGATTAACTTCTAGGCTCCTCAAACTCTAAACAGAATCCAGAATGCGGTGCGCAGAGAGAATTAACATGTTAGAATGGGAATAAAAACAGCAACATAACACCACAAAGGTGTTATTGTCCCAGATCTCTCTTTCAGGCATCTACCTATACCCTGAATAAGAGGCTTTCATGTAGCTTTGGGTTTACAGGGAATGTTGAGAGGCAATGCAGTTTCCTTCCTGCCCCATAATCACTGTCTGTTGTTGTAAATGTTCCACATCCATAACAGGGAAGTGGTAGAGCTAGAGTTGTAGAGCTAAAACTATCTCCAACACTTTCTTGGAACTCAGAAACCTAAACTGTTTACTGAAGGTAAGTACCTATAGCTTTCCTTTTATGGAACTGAGTAAGACACAGATAATATTCTAAAGAACATCAAGAGGCAGAAAATAAGATTGTAATAGACCCATTTATATATACCTAGAAACTTTTGGTGTACCTTTCCTCAGCAGAGACTCTAGGTTTACCTAAAGTTATGGAAATTCAAACACACATTTCCCATTGTTAAAGAAATGCTTTAGCAGCTAGGTCATAATCTATTCAGAGCTGGGTTATCCTCTTGTGTAGATACTGTGATACTGCAAAAAAAAAAAAAATTAGAATGCTCTTGTCCAAAGAAAGAGAGAAGAACCTAGGCAAAGAATGACTTACTAATTTCTGGAATGTCTGTTTTTCAATTCCTATTGCTATAATTGCTCTCATATTTTTAATTTACTGTAAAGGATTAAAATATCTCCAAGTAGTCCTTGGAAAAAAGGAAAATCCTGCAGTTAGAACACGCCTTTTACTTACTTTTCAGCCTCTCCCTTCTTCCTCACTACAATAGAATTCCTATTTTGCAGACTTATGTGACTTCAAAAGGAATCATGGAGAGCACCCCTTGAAATTTAAGATATGCTTTGTGCCTGGTGGTCCTTTTGGCTCCTCAGGGAGAGAATTCAACTCACATTGAATGTGCAGAACCACTGCATGGGTAAGGGATCTATCTACAAGCTGTTATATATTACATAACATTTTATAAAAGGTAAATGGCAGCTTAAACTGCATTTTGTAAGGAATTAAATTTTTAAAATGATGATCTACAGGATGGAAGTCTCATGAAATACAGAAGAGAAATGTAACTATTTATGGAGTTTCACTGAACTGAGCTGCCCACCTTATTAAGACTGAAATATTTTTACGCATTTCCTAAGTCCTTTCAGGAACTTAGGAAAACTTAAGTGTCTTCAGTTGTAGAATACACAAGAATCTGGGTAGTTTTAGAGTGACCGAACTATTTAAGCATAGTCTCCAACAATAAGAATTTTGTCCTAAGTTGTGCTTTAGACCCTTCAGTCCTCTTTTGGTTCTGAAACTTGTTTCCTCTTCCTAATGAACCAGCTTCAGAAAAGGACAGAAAAAAAAATCTCAATTTCCTGTTAACAGCTCTTGTAACCATCTGTTTAGAAATAAACAAATTCTACTATGTTTCTCTGCCTTCTTTCCATACCACATAATCCCTGCTTCTCAGCACTTAACAATAAAAAGATCATTTTTCTTATTAACTCTGTAACTTGCCTTCTTGCAGAAATGAGTGTGCAAACCATCCACTACCTGCAGGTGCTGCACTTCTGAAACTATGAAGTATTCTCTTACCACAATGGATATAATTTTTAAAATATTCCTGGATGTGCTAACAGAAATGTGGCATTCAGATCTCAATATGTCTAACAAGGGATTTGAAATGAGCACTGATATTGCCAAACACCTGCTTGCAGGTGTGAGAGAACATTGGCCAACCTGGAGACATTAGAATCATCTCTGAACTATAGATGGCAAAAAAACAAGGCAAAATTTGAAAATGGTTTTATTCTAACAGAAAAGGCATACATTAATGTGGACACGGAAAATCTACTGGCCTGTGTGACCTTAGGAGAAACAAGCAATGCCAAGGGCCTATAGTGCTACAACTTACTCCAGTTCTGTGGGGGAAAAAAATGGTTGTAGAAGGACTTGAAATAAAAACTTTGACTTTTGCAATCTTTCTACTGTGAATCCACAGGTTAAGGGCTTATTTATTAGAGAATGAATTATGTATATGTTCTGAATAGAATTTTAAAGTACTCTTGACCAACCAGGTGATTTAGATCTTCAATTGCTTCACCAAGGCTCTTAAACTTAAAAAGAAGAAAAGAAAAAAAAAAAAAAAAACTTCATATATCAGTTTTCTCAGTTATTAGTGGCAAATCATTCACCATATAAGAAAGATTCTGCTTTTTATAAAAGAAATAATTCCTAAAACCTCATCATCTCAAGGTGCTATAGTTTTAAAACACATCAAAGTTTATTTAATCACTAATTCTGTCCTGTGAATATGGGAAAAGATACAAATGCTAGGACTGGTCTTAACTGTTCATTTGCTTCATAGAGTTGGACTTTTTTGCAGTGGCTGCAGTAGCTCAGATTCATATTTTGACCTTCTCACTTTCTAACTACCTAACTTTGTATAGGTAGCACGAAATTTCAGTTCCACTGGCAAAATTCCTATTAATGTCAATAGGGCCAGCATTTCATCCCCAAGCTTTTTCACAGAAGTTGAATTCCACACCACTTCTTTGCTTTAGCTGCAGTTGTTCCTCACCTCTGAAATTACACATTATTGTTACTGTCTTAAAAACTGGAAATTACAAATTAGAAGCCCCTGTTTGAAAACTGAGCAGTAAATACTCTCTGTTCTGGTATATCTAATAAAACTAATATAATAATTTACCATTGTCTCTGGAATACACACAATAGGCCACACTGGAAGAGCTAATGTAAAAATGAAAAAGTATTATAACGTGTTATATTATTATTCTTATACACTTGGCATAAAGGTCAAGTAACCTTTGCATAGTCACCGGTTTTTATGTTATTAAAAGTGATTGATCTGTACTTCTCCTTCTCTTTCTCTTTAAAACACTTCACCTTTTCCTGAAATCGTGTAATAACAAATGAAAAATATCAATGGAATATTGCAATGAGGATTTATTCCTTTCTTAGTGCCTATGTATACAGATTGGCTAACCTAATAGCTTTCTGGTACTATATGGCATTAGAAATACTGCTTATACATTAGTCGCAAGGAATATTTGCACAAAGAACTTATTCAGATAAATAAATGTGCCTAGCTTTTACAGGCTTCAAGGTGAACCAAAGAAAATGGCATGCACAAAGACTGAGCTGCCCAGATGGTTCATCAACAGTTAATTAAGTGGCAAACACAGAAGCGTCTCTGATACTGCCAACAAAACTGCTTGCAGAATCTGCCATGGGCTCAAATTTAGATTGCTGGAGGAAAATCTTCTACAGATTGGCATTAGTCTCTTGTGATGCTCATCTGAAAAGCAGACAGAGTAAATTTCACAAGCTTCATCTGAAAATGAAAACAAAAGTAAAGGGAGGGCTGAATGACCATATTGCTAATAATGGAATACGAGCTTAACATGCCCCCATCACTAGTGTAAATCTAGGCCAGAGCAGTACTGATCCAAAGGGTCAAGGAGCTGTTAGTTGTCCATGTGAAATGATTTAGCAGTCTCACAGTTTCTGTTCATTTCCTGTTGTACTCATACCAAAAGAAGCTGGTATTCCTTCTATTGGGCTTGCAGTCGAAGAGCTGAATGGATGTGCAGACCCTGCTACTTAGCTGTTCCTTGGGGTAGACTTTCCAGCAAAACTATGGTGGGGTTACATGTTGAAGTTTATACCCTTGCATCCAGCACTGAGAGAAGTTTCCACTCGCCAGAACTGTCAAACAAACACCAAACTCTGTCTTAAATGATTCTCTGCTCTTGCAATTTATGATTTTCATTGTCTCCTCCTACTTTCGTCACCTAACCCTACTCTGCCCCCACTGCCCTGGAAATTCTTACCCTTCCTGACTCATCCTCCATCCAAAGTAGCGAGGTGGCTCTATTTCATGAATGTCCTTCACTAAAGAACCCTTTAAACATATAGAAAGGTATTTTAATATTCTTTACAAAAAGAGATCAATGCATGTTTCTGGAAGATAAAGGTAAATTTTGAATATTCTTCAGTTAAACTTTAACCCTTTGTATTTTTTTTTTTCCTGAAAATGTGACTGCTTCTCCAAGTCATATAATTATAGCATTAATAAAATGCAAACACTGATTGCCACACTTCCAAATGTAGATCTACCCACCCTTTGTTAATTTAGTGCAATTATCAAATTTACTCTTTGACTCAGATTAATGGATAAAACCATTATAAACAGTTTAGGCAAGTGAAAAGACATGAGAATTGGTTAGTTAGTGAATTACGGATTCCTCCTTTGAAATTCGATTCACATAAAAGAGCAGATTCATGAATATTTCAAAGACAAGAACTTTTTTGGCTCCTTTAAATATTAATGTGGTGAAGAGACAGCATTAAATAACAGTTAGGGACATATAATATTTTCAATTATTAAGATATGCAAGCACAAGAAAACCAAACAAAAACATTGATTTGAAATAGCTTGTAGTTTCTCATATTTTGCCATTTATTTTCTTTCATATTCAATCAAATCTTTAATTATTTTCATCTAAAATTTATGCTTAGAAACTGCTTGTTTCTCAAGGATTTGTTTTGTTAGATGATCTGACAGAAACCAGTTGGAAAGACCAAAACAAGAAAAAAGCTAACTATCCGAGATCAAACAACCCTTTCAATTAAACTATAAATATAGTCCTTGGAAGAAAGTAAGAAACAAGCAATAACTCTTTAAAAAAGAAAAATCAAATAGTTTAAAATATTTGATTCTGATCATGAATTAGAATGAAAGAATAAATTCTAGATTCAAGCACCGTAAAAAGGAAAAGCATCGATGATAGTATTCTGGAAGCTCTTCAGGACATAAAACATCAGCTAGTGTCCCGTTGCCATGGAGGTATGTCCAGAAAATGTTCAGATGGATTCCACCGATTTTGAGTTAGGGGAATATGCTGCCACTCACACTGCTGCCGTGTCTGGGGGAACTCACGTAGGCAAAGCACTGCACTGAAGAAAATCATTCTGTTATTGGGTATAATACTAAGCAACATAGATGCCCCAGAACAATGTCAAGAGATAATTTGCCTCTTCCACTGGAAGTGTACTTGTATGTGGAATTTCAACCATTCCAAAAACATAATCTTTCATGTATGGCACTTTTTCAACTTCACCTTGGATGATACAGTGAAAGCTATTTGCTCTGTTTACAACAAAAGAGCGAATGCTCACAGACCTGGAGCCTAGGTTGGCACATCTGCAGTCGGTTTTCATCTGCAAGTATTGCAGCCAAAGTAGTCTAGCGATTGCAGCCAAAATAAAATTAAAAAAATAAAAAAGTAACAGGGAAGCCACTGATACTATTAGACACCATACATCATTCTACATTACTTTTTTTATTTCCTCTTTTTTTACTTCCCTGTGGAACAAGAGGTAATTTAGATCTAAGAACAAGTAGAGAACTTGCATATGGATCAGTGCTCTGTATTTATTTTCCTCAAAGTAAAACCTCACAGTTATCACAATTGAGGAAAAAAAGGTAGATTTTTTCTTCAGATGAAATGTACTCCTGACTGATAAAACTTAAAAGTCATAATTCAGGTAGAATATAAACGATCAAAGGAGGGATTGTTAACACAAGAGTTGTTACAGGAGATGTTCAGGCTGAAACAACCAGCATTGGTCAAAACTGGAATTGCGCAAAATATCGTTTTTCCATGCTGACCATGCTACATCTCCAAACATAAACAGCAAATCATCTCTGTGGAATTAAACAGATAGACTAAATTTATTTTGATATATTAATAAATACTTTATTTTGTGTTTTGCTGGGGTTTTTTAATGATATTCAGACAAACTTCTAGTCAAAGCTTAATGCTAAATAAAACCAGAGAAATAACCTATTTTTATTAATACCAAAGTCCTCTATTCTGAGGATGTTGAGAGATCGGGACTACAGGACATCCTGTAGGTAAGGGTGGGTATAAGACCCACTAGCAGGTAACCAGATAGAATGGTGAACCCAATAGTAAAGGCTCTGATTTGGGAATTAAATTTTAAAAAGAGCAGATCATTGGTTCTAATAGACCAGATATATGACCTTACTTGAGAAGCAATAAGCACCTCTGGTTTTTTATTTTCACCTTAATTACCATCCTAGTTTGTTTACCTTCTTACTTTTATTTGTTTGTTTATATTTAAATGAAATAGTCCATTTAAATGAAGAGTCTGAATAGCTCTTTTTTCAATGATGTGAAAAACATTTGATATTTTCAACTATACACTCATATAACCATTCAATTCTCAGGAGAGTCCGTATTTCTACAATCCACTTTAGAAATTCCTTGAAATCACCCAGTGGCAATTAAAAATCTCTGAGGCATATGGATGCATACCAGACTGATTGCTTTCATATGCTTCATCTTTTCATTTTTCTGTCATATGCTTAATTTGCCCCTCAAAATCATCAAGGCAGTAATGGTCAACACAGTGCAGAATGGGAACTAGGAACCAGTTCTTCAATCAGCAGTGAGATTTTTAAACAGAAAGGCAATTAATATCTTTATAATATTGCTCCTTATGCAGTAACTGATCCTTTCAACAGTGTCTTTTTTTGTTAGGCTTATGTAAAATATGGAACCATCTTAATCCATGTGTGATTCAGCATGTTTCCTGGAATATCAAAAGATTTAGTCAGTGAACTGAGAAGGAGTAAATTCTGCAGTTCCTTTAAAGAGCCCACCACAACACTGATAAGATGTGCGATTGATCTATGCTGATTTGTATGGCAATGTATAAGGCCTAATAAACTCTTCAGTGCAAGTTTGCACAGCCTATGGCCAATGAAGCAATTTCTTTGGCCTGCTGCACTGCAGTGTGTTCACTGAGCAATTTGCTTGACCAGAGCTTATGCTGGTTGAGAGAGACAGTGGTGCTTACAGCAGCTGTTCCTTCCTTTCTGCAAGCTTCTTTTCTGAAAGCTTCAGTTCTGAAGCTTTCTAGCTTCAAAGGGACTTCTCTGACAAAACAGTATATTGAATGAAAACATGATATGGAGGAAATATGAGTGGAAAATGGAAGGCAGAGGGAGAAGGAGTGAAGTTATGGTAGAAAGGGAGAACAGTGGGAAGCTGGGAACCTGCTATTAAGAAATCAAAGTTTTAGAACTCAGCTGCTCTTTTGAACTGCCCCGCCATGTGTCAGCTGAGGGGAGGTTGCCAATATGCTGTGGCCCTACACAGTTCCCACTCCTTTTTCTGCATCCCAATGCTGGTGATATGCAAGGAGTGTAATTAGATGGTGCATGAGAAGAGAGCTTTGCCCTCACCCAGCTGCTTTCTTCACCCCACGCATGTCAGCTGTTGTTTACCTCACTTTTTGATCCAAAGACCTTTGCTGCAACAAATGCTCTCTGGTTCTTGATATCACTTCAGATATCCGTAACAACACAGATTTTAAACTAGGGTCTTCTAATAAGATTTTTTTTTCTTCTCATCAGGTTAAATTTACGGTTGAAAAGAACATTGTGATTATGTTGGACTGGGGACACGGGAATATATGTGTAGGAATCATTGGCATTCTTACTTCATCCAGCTTTCCTCCCCAAATTGGATTCTGAGATGTGTCCTCCTTCGCTTTTGTAGAAGTTAATTTTTTTTTCCAGAGGTTATTTTCTTTTACTTGCGTGCCGCTTAATGGAAATACATCAAATTCTTAGCAGAGGCAGTCAGTGAATAAAACAAAGGTCTAAAAGCTAATATGAATAATGAAGTTTCCATGGCGGCACACAAAGAAAAGAGAATAAATTGCTTAGGCATGAGGAAACAAATTATATTTCATTAAAATCTCCCTATTGAACAGATATTATGTACAAATGTATTTTCTAAACTGTATCAATGTATATTTTCATTCGTGAACAGAAAGCTTGAAATACCAGTTTTATATTCATGGGTATATATAAAAAGTTATATCTGGAAGCACTCTATTGTACAAAGTCATTTAATTGCAAAAAAAGAATAAGAATATTGTTCAGAAAATGAAAAATCACATAAAGAAGTTATTTACTTTCAAAGTCAGCTGCAGAAACTAGCTTTATGTTTACATATCAGATGTACCTACTCCTCTTCCTGTTTATTTGTTGCATACAAAGTACATGCAGGTGTATAACGCTCCTCCTAAATGAAAAAAAGAACTTTTGCAAAGTGAACATCCAAATTTATAGTTTACTGATATATTTTGTGAGTACATTTGGGGAATTTTATGTACTGTTCTACAGGCTGAACTGAAAGGTTTTATCTTGCAATTTCAGTTCCTCTTGCAAGTGGGAAGGAGGCTGAAAATTGGAAATAAGAGAAGAAAATATTTTTCTGTGCACTTATTAGCTCTACCCTCTCTTCTTTGCTGGTTCCCAGAGTATTATGAAGAGAAAGATATCTGACTGGAATACAATGGGAAGAGAGTCAGATTGGAATGGGACAAGCAAAGGAGATAGATAGTAATAACAAATCAGGGTGGAAGCAGAGACTATGGAACGAGGGAGGGAGTCTGGGAATTAAAGTCTAGGAAGGGAATTGGGAAGATAACTGAAGCAGTTGGAGAGGCAAGAGAGCTTGACACTGGATAAGGAGAGACTGTCAGGATTAGAATACTACAACTGGGATTTATGTGCAGAAAGTCTCTGAGTAAGTGAATCTGACAATGTGATAGCACACATGGTGATAAATGAAACTATATTAGCAAAAATGTTGGTTGGGAATACAGGCAAATAACTGAAGCTGAACAGAGCATGCTTAAGCTTAGCAAGCCTTCACCTGAGATGCAGTAATTGTCCAGATGTGTGCTATTCCCCACTTGTCAGATAGAATGTTTCACAGAATCACAGAATGGTTAAGGGACCTCTGGAGATCATCTAAACCAAATCCCCTGGTCAAGCAGGGTGACCTAGAGCACGTTGCACAGGACCCTGTCCAGACAGCTTTTGAAGCTTTTTTTTGAAGTTTTTCCTCATGTTCAGATAGAACTTCCTGTGTTTCAGTTTATGCCCATTGCCTCTTGTCCTATTGCTGGGCATCACTGAGAAGAATCTGGCCCTATCCTCTTGACACCTTCCCTTCAGATACTTATACACATAGATAAGATCCCTCCTCATTCTTCTCTTCGTTAAGCTCATTGAAAGAAAATAAAAAAGTATATAGCATTAGAACAAAAGGATGCAAGTAACAAAATGCACTGACACACTTTTCAACCTTACTTTCATAGCTGTGTATTAAGAAATACTCTTAAATAAAAATATTCACTTCTTTCAAGTATTTAGATATAATTGACTGAGATTTTGTCAGGAAAAAAATGTTTCTAATTTTTCACAATTTTACATGCAGTAATTTCTGAATTTCAAGGGAAGAAGATTATACAGCAAGATGGGGAATACATAAAATATGTTTGATTCAAATTCACTTGCTCAAACTTTCTCAACAATTTTTTCATTTCTGAGTAAAATATCAAAACTCCTGGCTAAACATTTGTAATGAATAATTATGAACACATGAATTGGGCTTGAAGAATCTGATTGACGCCAGCATGTGCTAATCCAATAAAGAACTTCAACAAGTAAGTAGTTCCATTGACTTCAGTATAATCATGGGCTTGAAGTTAAAGTATATATATTTAAGTATTCAGCAGACCAGGTTCAGAATATTGCTATACAATGGCCAAAAACTCTTAAGCAGTGTAACTGTATTTATGTCTATCACTCATAGATGTAAACTGAAAGAAAATACTCAGTGGAATGAAGGTCTTTAATACCGATTTTTTTCCCACTAGCTCTGGATTGTGTTTCAGAATCAAAATGCATCACTGGGTTTATGAGACTCTTACAACTCATATTTTTCTGGATTCTGCCCAGGTTGCTAAGTTATCCCATAGACCACTGGAATGTTCAGTTTGGGCCTCTTTAATTAGCCCTCACTGAACAGTCTCTAAAAAATCGAAATGTTTAGGGGCTTTCTTGCTGTCATCAGAAGATCATTTTCCTTAATGCATTCCTTTGGTTTAAAAGAATAATTTTTACCTATTTTTGTTGCCGATATTTCTTGTTTTGATCTTATTTTGATAAGTACTGCAATATAAAAAAGGGAGTATCCAGCCATTGAATACAAATCAGTCATCAGTTAGTCTGATCCCTAAAGCTTTTTCATGGTTTACACCGTGTATGCAGACAGATGTTGCCCTGGGAGAGCAGTGACGATAATCAGAGGTGCCTTTTGAGCTAAAAACTGAATGGAAGATATTTCAGATCGGTAACCTTGACATTGGAAAGTTATGGATTAAACTTCAGGTGCTGGTGAAAATGAACCTTCACTAATAGATGAAATCAGTATAATCAAAAAATATAGAAACTATATTCTATTTACAATCTGAAATAGTGCATTCTAAATACAGGTTTTCAGAAAATTTCCACTGATAGAAAGCTCCTAAGCTCTCAACTGCTATCAAAATTATATTAAAAATAACTCCTTTTTATCTTGTATCTTGTAATAACATATATCTCTAATTTCAAGTAGAAATAATAAAAAAGATGTCTAATACCACAATATGCACCTTTAACACTGTTTTTTTGAGAATGAGATACATTTAGTTTTATTTTTCATTTTTGTTTTTTGTTTTATCTCTCTCTTTTGTATTCAGAATACATTCAGAAAATAATACAACTGAACAGTGTAGCCTTCTTCAAGAATGTCTCGCTTCTTTGCATCACACTTCTCCCAGGTAAATTACCCTTAACAGCATTAAAAATGAGCAGAACTGGTTTGACAAGTTGCATGCACGTAAGCTTGCAAGTATATTAAAAAACTGATCTGTTTACTACTTCTGAAGGCAATAGGCACTATGTTTTCCATTCCTTCTAACAGTATATTCCTCGGAAACTAAACATAAGGGAAAGATATCACAATCTCATAAGATGTGATTAGTCAATCCTGGGCTGGGGTTGATAAGGAAAAGCTATTCACAGGCAACACTTCAGGGTAGGATTTCAAATCACAGGCTTGAGCCTGAGCTCAGACAACAGCACTTTAAGATGGGTACTTTCTACTGAAAGTTGATTCTCAGAAGGCTAGATTTCAGAAAAGGTTTTCATTTCTACTTAGAATTATTAGTGCCTCTTTTACTAGGAAATGCATCTCTCTTCTCCAAGCTGCCCATAAATATGTTGCCCTGGAAGCACTAATTTACTACTATTCCCCTCACAGGCATTTGTATGTCTGTCCAAGGAGAATTCAGTATGGTAGCCGTTTCACAGGTGTGCCTCATTGGTAGTATAATAAATAAAGTTCATAAACTGAAGAATCTAGATTCAGGCTCATTTGTCAGTTTATTCCTCACTCTAAAGTGATTGTTAAGGTAAGGACTGAAAAGATGGTTCATCTTTAGAAAAATGTGAGTTCAGCAGGTTCAAAACACTATATACTACTTGGCTTCACTATTACTTTTTATATTGCATAATTCAGGTATTCACCAAAATACAAACTCTGGAAAGAAAATATTTCCCCTGAAAAGTAGGATGCAGGAGTCTCCTCTGAGAACCTTTTCATCTGTGTACCCTGCTGTTTTGCCCTTCTGGCAGGTTACAGGGTAGTTTGAGTCCCCCATGAGGACCAGGGTCTGCAAAAGTCAAGGCTGGGGGTCCTTGGCTAGAGGTCCCTGGTCCTCAGCCCATGATTAGGGTTCAGGTTAGGGTTAGAGTTAGGGTTAGAGTTAAGAGAGAGACCAAGCCTGCAGATCCATTTGGTGGGGGCATGCCAAGGGATAGGGTATGCTGTGGAAGATTTCGAGAATTTTTTCATGTGGGCCATGGCTGGGAGCCCACAATCAAGTGAGGAAGTCATGGACTGGGTTTGCAAGCAAAAGGTGTAGGGGAAGCTCTTACCCCTTTTCTGGGAAATCAGCATAACTGGGTGTCTATCTGAAGCACTGTCTATCTGTGCAATATTGCATGTAGCATAGGGAACAAGCAGGTGTGTGCATCTATAGGGCTATGATCTCATTGGGATAACAGAGACAGAGCAGGATAGCTTGCAGGAGTACTGCAGTGGTTGGATACAGGCCAGGAAGGCAAGGAAGGAGAGTTACTCTTTATGTGAGATAGCACCTGCAAGGCATGGAGTCTGCCTGGGGGTGAGTGAGGGGCAATTGAGAACTTATGGGTCAGGATTAGCAGGAGGATCAATATGGGTGACTTTGTTGTGGGTGTCTGTCATAGTTAGACAACTTCTGGTCAGGAAGATGCAGTTGAGTATTTCTTCAGAAAGCTGGAGGATGCCTGACTTTCACAGGTTCTGGTCCTCGTGGGGGACTTGAATCACCCTGATATCTACCAGAAAAGCAACAACAGCAGGGCACAAGAAATTCAGGAGGTTTCTGGAGTGTGTTGACGACAACTTCCTGAAGCAGTTGATTGAGGAGCCAATGAGGCATTCTGCTGGACCTGATTCTTACAAACAAGGGAAAACTAGTCAGAGATATGAAAGCTGTGGGGAACCTTGGCTGCAGTGACCATAAGATGGTGGAGTTCAGGATCCAGAGAGGAGGGAACAAGGCAAAAAACAGAATCACAACCCAAGACTTCAGGAGAACTGACTTTGGGCTTTTCAGGGATCTACTTGGAAGTATCCTGTGGGATAAAGACCTGGATAGAAGATAGATGTAAAAGAGCTGGCTGATATTCAAGGATCACCTCCTCCAAGCTCAAGAATGTTTTATCCTGATATGCAGAAACTCAGGTAAAGGAGGCAGGAGGCCTACATAGGTGAACAAAGAGTTCCTGACTTAACTTAAACTTAAAAAAAAGCAGGAATGTAGTTGTTAGGTCAGGGTAAGGGATTATTCCCTTTTAATCAGCACTTCTGAGATGGTACCTGGATTCCTGTGCCTAGTTTTTGGCCCCCAGTAAAAGAGGTATCAACACACTGGAGAAAGGTGGAAAATGGTTCAAGGACTGGAGCAAATGATGTATTAGGAGATTTTGAGCGAGATGGGTTCGTTAGCCCCAGAGAAGAGGCTAAGCCAGGAGCTCTAATTGTTATCTTCATCTATTCTATAAGGGGAAAGGCTATAAAGAAGACAGATCCAGATTCTTCTTAGAAATGCACAGTGAAACAACAAGAAGCAAAGGTAAGAAATTGCAGATTAAGTAAAATATTTTTCATTGTATTATTGGTTGAGTGGTTATTAGAGTGCTTTGCACTCCAATAAGCATTGGATGTTGCCCAGAGAACATATTTTCTTATCTGTGGGATAAGGTCCTGAGTGACCTGATCTAACTTGGAAGTTATGCCTGGTTTGAGAAGGTAATTAGACTTAGTTAAGATTGGACTTAAGCAATTGCTTAGTTTTGATTTATCACACTTTTTAAGCCTAGCCACTCCTGACTACATCAAATAACCAAGAATCTATTCTGTAAAATGTGCATCTCGATGCAAATTGATCAAATGGTGATTTTATCATGTCATATTTTCTGTTTTTGCTCATCCTCTGCTGTTGTCTCCAGTCTATACTGCTTCTTATTTCCTTCTCTACATTTCTACCATCCTAAGAGAAAGGAGGTAAAGGTACGGATTAGGAAAATATATAGCCTATAGATTACTAGTAAAATGAAATGAGAAATTCGATCACAGATTGAGGTTAAAAAAAATAAGTGGGAAGGATATGTTTTCTTACATGGTGTAGAAGGGGTTATCAAGAATTTGAATTATTTGATCAATACTTTTCAGTGACGCTGATGTATCAAATCTGGGTGAGATCAAAGACAGCGTAACAAATGTAAGGCTGAAGGAGTAACAAACAAATCCTGTTTGGAACTCTCAGTGCAAAATTTTAGGCATTAAAATCACTGAATTACAGAATCACAGAATGGCTGAGGTTGGAAGGGACCTCTAGGGATGATGTAATCCAACCTTCCTGAGCAGTGTTAAATTAAGCAGAGTTTGAGTATCTCCAAGGATGGAGACTCTACAACTGCTCTGAGCAATCAAAAACCCATTAGACTGTACTTAAACTCAAGTATCTAAGTTTTTCTTCAAACAATCCTATTTCTGATCAAGGAAAGAAAAAACAAGTAAAAAAACAAACCCAGAAGTCTTAAAGATTGCTGATGGAGATATCAGACTTTTACTTGCACATTTATAATTTAAAATTATATTAGTTGAAATCCTGAAAAGTAGCTGCTACTCAATGGCTCTCTTATATGCTGCATTTAAAAGAAAACATTAGGTGGCCATTTTTATCCTTATCAGTATCAAGATTCACCGTTCTTGCTGAACTACCCTGGTCACAGTGAGAGCAGCGCTCATGTCCTCCCATACGTGGACTCCATGTATGTGGAGCTAATACGTACAGTCTTTAATCACATTCTGAACTGGCATGTGGCTTTCCTGTATAAATTCAGTCCATTAGCTTAACAAGGACCTATAAGGAGGGCAAGCAGAGAAACAAAGTGTTGCTTCTCCTATATGAACACTTACCCATGTAGTTTCAATGCCGCAAGATAGGCTTTTGCTGTTGGAGTACCTCTCCTCTTTCTATGAGAAACCACAAATTGCCATATAAAACGGTCATAAGCATTAAAAGGATGGGGGAGCTTCTTTGAGCCATGGCAGTGACCATTAATGTGTGGGGGAGGCTTTGCATGAAACACTATAGGTAGATGATCCCAGCTGATATTTAAATATCCGTTTATCTTTGGGGATCCACAGGTGTACTCAGAACTTCAGTGGTAGTCCTAGAAAACACCTAGACATCTCTTAACTTGAACAACATAGTACGTGTCCCTGGTCATCTTGGTTAATACAGAAAATTCTTTCTCAAATGTGTTTAGGCTCTAAATGACCAGGATCTTAAGCCCGACTCATTGTTAGTCTCTGCTAACTGCCATTGATATGGAAGGTATATTATTCTGAGGGATTAGTTTTTGTTTTCTTTTGCTTTGCTTTGCTTTTAATTAATGCTTTTGCAAAAAGTGATTTATATTTGCTTTGGGAATTAGAGCTAGCCCAGACCCCAGTAAAAGTCAAAGGGCTAAATCATTCTAACCTGAGAGGCAAATAACAGCTATGACCTGAGATTTTAAATGCATTTAATGTGCCTTCACAGATAAATGGAGGAGTCAGAACTGCTGTTCGTCATGTAATAGTAACAAATGCCATCACTTTTCTGATCCCAAATGTTATAGTAGGACAGATATTGTTCCAAGTTCATGTTCTCTTGCTGTGGCTGATTTGAAAATATCCTCTGCAGTCAAGCAAATTACAAAGCCCAGACTTTTCTGCAGCTTTTGTTGTTACTCTCACTAGTAGGAGAAAGAATATTCTGTAAAATATAGTCTCTCTGTTCATAATTACTCAATTACCAGTGCGAACACTCATACCAGTTAGTTAGACCACTTCCTAAAAACAGATAACTGACAGATACTCGGCTCAAGGAGGAAAATGGGAATACGAAAGACTGCTTGGAGAATCCCAATGAAGCATATGTGTGTAAGTAAAGGCAACTTTTTCTCACTCTAAAAGTGCTGGGAAAGTGCAGCAGTGTCTGCCTTGTTACCTAGGCCTTATCACCAGTACCAGGTGTTAAAGCAGCTAGCACATGCTCCCTGTTGAGATGAAAGACTGCTTGTGTGCTTATAAATTCTAAGATAGTAATATTAAAAATGAAACGGTGCTATGTTTTAATTTTTTCTTACCTTTATTTTGTTGCTATATCCATAGTTTCTGTGTTGACTAGTTGTAGAAGGATTTCTTAAAATATAACGCAGCTGAGGAAAAGTGCAACTTTCTAAGTCAAGAGTAACATACATTCCAAAATGTGTGTTTCCGCAGGGAGGAGGCAAAAAAAAAAAGTAACATACACATTCGGAAGCTGCTATTCAATTCCAATTTGCTACAAAAGAAAAGCTGTCAGTATCATACTGAGCCTGATTTCCGAAAATATGTAATGATGATAAATTATTCTTTCCCGCTGGCAGAAGCTTCTATACAGGAAGCAGACAAGTTCCCTAGCAGCTTTAGTTACTTCAAGTTCTCCTTATTTACGGTAGAATTTGTTAACTCCTGCTTTTTACTGAAATAGTTGGTTTTTTTAGTATTATCTGAAATTTCCAAATATTAACAGACATTATTCACATAATAAGCAGCAATATTAAAGCATTTGCTCCTCTATAAGAAAAATATTTTTTCTAGAAAAAGTTTCACATCCTCTATCAATCACATAGGAAAGCTAGGGAAGGAAAACTTTCTTTCCTAGGCGTATTTGTTTGATTTTTGTCCATACAAAGTCAATGGGAAAAACTCACTTTTCAGTGATGCACGGTGATTTTTCTACTGGTAAAATTTATGTATACATATAGTTCCATTTTTAGGTTTGCTATGCACAGTTAATTGTTTCATCTCAGGTTATTTTTTCTCACCAGTTACCTAAATATCTTGAAAAAAATCCATCTGTACCAGCATTTCTTTTCCAGAATTTTGGTTTCAGAAATGTTTGCTTTAATATTTTAAATTATATTAAATTATGTTTGTAAGTCTTCGTAGATAATACATCTGAGCTGATATCTGCATAATACCCATCATTTCATATTTTAGGTAGTTCCCGAATGAGATTCAGATATAATAGGTTCTCTGATACAGCAAATGTATTTATCTTCAGAGAAAAAAAAAGAATTTCACAAAATCATAATAACATATGACTGGAAAGGATCTCATAAGACATCCTTCAAGTCCTTAATATGACAGGTATCATGTCATATAATCCCTTTTTTAAATATGTCAAATTTAAAAAAAAGAAAGAGGTTGAGTAAGTACAAAGTATGAAATTGGAGGCATCAGTTGTCCATGTGTAAACAAATAACTGTCACACTTATTTTATTCAGTATGACTTTTGATTTTTAGCTACTGATCTTGGGTTTTTTTTTGTTCAAAATATAACTACCCCCAAAATATTATATATTGCTGGTCATAAAATACTCTAACTCAAAATCTTTTCAGTAACCAAAACAAACAAACAAATAAACAAATAAAAACCTATGGCATCATCTAAATGAGAAATTCTAAATATAATGAGATTGCTATTTAATAGAAAATAAATTAAGCATTTAAATAACAGGATGATTTCATGCAGCCTGTAAGACTTTTTTAAAAATGTCAGCACTAGATACTTAAAATAAACACATGCTGCTAATCCAAGGAACTCTGAAACAGAAAAAAAAGTCACTATGGCTGAAAGTCAGCTTTAATATATGAATAAGAGATCTTGGTATATGTAGGGGGAAAAAAAAAAACACTCACGTGGAAGATATATAAAAAATTAAGAAAATTTAAAAATATATAAACAATGTCAAGTTAAATGCAAGTGTAAATTGCTATAAGACTGAGAAAAAATAAGTTGAGGAACAACTCTATAAACCCATAAAAACTTGTTTTAACATTTATAACCCATCAGGAATAGGAACTGTAGAGGGGAGTTATTCCTTAGTCAGTTTGAGTTGTCTGAGAATCAACAGGTAACTGAATAAAGTGATTGGGTGCATGTACTAGGCCTCTTAGAAAACTTTTTTCACGAAGTGCCTCAAAAAAAGCTCACAGAGCTTTTAAATAAAATGGTAGAAAACAAAGGGGCAGGAGAACATATTCCATTTCCATCGTAGACTGGGTTTAACAGGAAGCTTGTCCAAAGCTTTTTCTGGATTCTATTCTGATGTGTTCTGGAAAAAGATAGTGATGAATAGTGATGTTGCAAAACTTTTAGATCATCCCAGTTATTCCAGATAAATAATACTAAAGCTATCTGAAAGATATTGTAAAAAGTTGTGAACAATTATTTGCTGCCACCTCTAAAGAACATACAGGAATAACTAGGAAGTAGAGATAGACTGCCAAAGACATATAGATGTACAATAACAAGATTCCATTGAAGATATGGAGTATTTCTCATATTCTTCTGATATCAATTTGAAAACCGAAAAATATGTTTTAAAATAGTTCAATTGCATTAAGATGCTGAATAGTTCCCTATTAGAGAGCTAAATGGTTCCATTGGTTAGAGATGCATAGATACTTAAACTTAAAAATGTGTATTTGAGTGAGGGCTCAGTCACCCCCATGATGTCTAGGTTTTCCAGTTTAATGTTGGGTTGGCATTTTTTTTGTTTAAATTATTTTAGTTTTTTTTAAAGGTATTGTAGCTTATCTTCTGTAGATAGAACTTTTTCCTCACATAAGAATACAAGAGCAATAACTGTTTTACTCTTTCTACATAGTAAATTTCCACTAAAACTTTAATATAATGGAGGTTTTCTAATAGCCAATATACAAAATACTTTAAAAATAATTCATCAAAGTATGACAATAACTTCAGTCTAGAACTGCATGATAAAACTAATAAATGCCTATGGAGTTTCAAGAGACTATTAAAACATTTTATCCCAGCAAAAAAAAGTCAGTGAAACTGATGAAATTGATCTTTTAGCCTACAAAGAGTTCTGAGAGCTTTTACAGAACTTCACTGAAAAAAGCCTTTAAAAGAAAACGTCTTTTTTTTTTTCAGCAGTAGTGGGGGAGAAAGGTTTCTGTCTATGTAAAGAATTTGGATTTTTTTGTGGCTTCTCATGAGAATTAAAAGGATTCACTATTGAGGATTCTCAACATTTTCTCTTAGTAAAATAGGAGTCATGTTAAAATTTAATTTTATAAGCCCACTTTTGATGAGCTATCTTTTAATAATGGGCAAACTAATACACAACTTCCAAGCACAGCCAGCCTTTCTAATATTATCTGGATATTCAGATTACCTGGATACTGCTGCATGTTTGTCTCTCTGTCTCTCCTGTCTTTCTGAAGGTAAATTATAAATACATTAGCCAATTTCAATCAGATTTGACAGGAAGACAGAAGTCTCAAAGTTATTAAGATCCCAACAGTTTTGTGAAAATTAATAGCTAAAAGAAGATGAACAGAGAGAGCTTGCTAGCCCTCATTCCCCTGTGGAACCTCAGCTGTTAGATGCTCATTTGGTCAGCCAGCAACTAGGCAGGAGTATCCAGAAGGCCAATAAGCATGAGCATATTGAAGATCTGAAGAGAATGCATACATCTCCAAAACAATTGCAGCACATGTTGCTTTACCCTCGAGTTGCACTCAAAACAGTTGCGCTGAGAGACATGGGAAAAACTGAGATTAGGATGGTGTGAGGACCTGAGGAATACCAGGGAAAATCTTGGGGGGGGGGGGGGGGCTTAGCAGGTTTGAGATTCTGGGAATGTATTCAAAGTATTGCAGGGAGATGTCTGTGGAACTGGAGAAAACTGGAAAATGCTATAGCAGAGGAGGATTCTTGTGAGAAAAGAGAGAGCTGTGATTGGGTTGGTGGGGAAGAGTAGGTGTTATAAAAGGGAGCAGTGGTCGGGGGGGGGGAGGGGGGGTTAGGAGAGACAGCCGAAGGCAATAAAGCAAATTCATGTGAAACCATGACTCATTGAACAATTTGCCTGAAATAACTCAACCTAACTTGAATACACTTCACCAAACCAATTTAGAAAAAAACTTAAATTAAAAAAATTTACTATGAAGAAAACAGATAATCACAAATTTAATAGAGTTTTTCAGAAAATAAAATTTTATATGCAGGTTTTACCAGAAACCCAATACAAAACATGCAATTATGGCCTGAAAAATATGACAAGCACTTTTTTATTCTATAGTTAAATGAATTTTACTGAATGAAGCTTTGATTTAGCTTGTACTTTTTTTTTTTTTGAAGAAAAATATTTTCCATTTTTCTTGGTTCTTTCTGACAGCACAATACTTCCAAATGTTACTTCTTTAAGCAATAGGCCTTTGTCCGTAAGAGACTAATATGTTTCTGAAATGCTGCACAAAATTTGGAATGCATGAGCCAGTGCGGTTTAAGTGCTCATGCACTTTTGAAAGAATTGAAGTTATAAGCATTAACAGTGAAATTTCTTCCAAAATTATATTAGTATTAGAAGTATAAACTAGAGTGCAAAGGCCAAGTTACTGGATAACAGATACCAGCAGATATATGCAAATCTTTTTCTGGAACAGAAATTGTATGGTTCTTGCAAGTCTTCTTAAGAGAATTCATACATGATATTCAACATTTAAATTAAAGATAAGAGATAGTCTGAAGTATGTCTGTTTTGTTTTTTTAGCTTAACATAAGCTTACGCTTCTTTATAAGAAACACCATCAGTTTTTATAAATAGTGGACCTATAACTCAATGTTATGGATCGTGACTACTCTCTGAAGAAATACGTAATTATGACTTCTGCTGTTAGTCAGGTGGATGGAAATGAATGACTAGAAAAAAAGGAAATTGAAAATTTCAGACACTAACAGAAACATGAGAGATTTTTCATAGCTTTTTTTTTTTAAGTATTAGTGAAAAACCTCTTGAGAAAATGAACAGAAAATTGGACATCTCAGTGAAAGCCAATGGACTTCTTTCTGCCATTGTATCACTTTTTCACCTGCAAATCTTCCATTGCTTCATTTCTCAAACAGAAGTGAGGTGACCAAACATTAAGACAAGTGGGAGCAAATCAATCTCTGCTGTAAACATATTAGCATTAATTTCACCCCACAATAAACTGACCTTACCATAAATAAATTTTTTAAGAAGAATATGAACACAAGAGTTCTTATGCATTGCAAGCTGAATGCTTATAGTAATGCTGTATATAATGTTTACAGTAATAAATTTTGAAGGAAAGAATTCATTGTTTATCAGCTAAAAAATGATCTATTTGAAATATTTCTGCTTGCTTATTTTTCTTCTCTGAAAAAAATGTTCCTTTCAACATGAAAGATCCATTAAATCACAGATTAAATATTTTGGACCAGATTTATCTCATAAGCTTTAGGGACAGATTATGAAGAGTAAAGGGCTTTTATAGCTGGCTATTTCAGTTAAATTGAGGTCTTAATTGCTCTCAGAGGCATCTTTTTTCCACTAACATTAGGATAAGCCTAGAATGATAAGGATCTTAACATAGGATCCCCAGTTAAGTGCCTGCATTTAGTTGGGATGAATCTATAATTCTACCCTCCTTATTTGAATAAAAAGGTGAATACAAGAGAAGAGGAAGAAAAAGGAAAACAAGGGAAAGCAAAGGAGAAGAAGGCAAGGAGGGGAAGGCAAGGGCACGGTGAATAGAATAAGTTACGTATATTTATCAGAAAAGAAGAGTTGCCACATCACTTTGACTAGCTTGGTAGCTGAGCGGACAGAAGTGGATATGGTTTGTCTCAACTTTAGTGAGGGTTTCAACACTATTTCCCATGCCGTTCTCATAGACAAGCTGATGAGTTATGGGCTAGACAGATGGATAGTGAGGTGGACTGAAAATTGGCTGAACTGCTGGGCTCAAAGGGTTGCGATTAGAAGCACAAAGACCAGCTGGAGGTAAGTCCCTACTGGTGTCCCCCAGGGGTCGATACTGGGACCGGAATCATTTAACACCATCCTAAATGACCTGGATGATGAGACCGAGTGCACCCTCAGCAACTCTGCTGATGATATAAAACTGGGAGGAGTGGCTGATACGACATATGGTTGCGCTGCCATCCAGAGGGACCCAGACAGGCTGGAGAAATGGGCAGAGAGGAGGCTGGAGAAATGGGCAGAGAGGAACCTCCTGAAGTTCAACAAAGGAAAATGAAATGCTAACTCCTGCACCTGGGGAGAAATAATTCCCTGCACTAGGATAGGCTGGGGGCTGGCCAGCTGGAGAGCAGTTTTGCAGAGAAGGTCCTGGAGGTCCTGCTGGATAGCAAGTTGGACATGAGCCAGCAATGTGCCCTCTTGGTAAAGAAGGCCAATGTTATACTGGATTGCATCAGGCAGAGTGTTGCCAGCAGGTCGAGAAAGGTGATCCTTCCCCTCTACTCAGCCCTGGTGAGACCACTTCTGGAGTCCTGGGTCTAGGTTGGGCTCTCCAGTACAGACATGGACTTGTTGGAGTGAGTCTAGCATAAAGGGCTACAGAGCTGACAAAGGGATTGCAGCGTCTGAGGAGAGGCTAAGGGAGCTGGAACTGTTCAGCACGGAGAAGAGAAGGCTCAGGGAGGATCTTATCCGTATGTACAAATACCTGATCGTGGGGATTAAAGCAGATGGAGCCAGATTCTTTTCAGTGGTGCTCAGTGATGGAGGACAAGAGACAATGATCACACACTGATACACAGGAAATTCCACTTGAACCTGTGAAAATGCTTCTTTGCTGTGAAGATAGTCAAAAACACTCAAATAGCTTCCCCAGAGCAGTTGTGGAGTCTCCATCCTTGGAGATATTCAAAACCCAACAGAATGTGGTCCTGGGCAACTCGCTTTAGCTGACCCTGTTTGAGCAATGGGGTTGGACCAGACAACCTCAAGAGGTCTCTTCCACTGTGTTTCTGTGAATGTGTGATTCACCTTTTGTTTAGATGCCTCATGGCTGGGACATTCACTTTTGACATTATTTTCCTAGGCAAATGTGAAAGATTAGAACTCATCTCTTCCATCTCCTGCATATATTTTATCTGGGGTTTCAGTAAGCCATTCTACATTTAAGTGTCACTTCTTCCTCTCACCACTCCTTGGAGTTGCTGAGTGATTCTTCTAGACAACACAGATTCTTCTAGACAACATAATGGACAAAATGCCTCTCTTAGTGGGTTGCAGTAGCAACACTAATTATGGGAAAGGGGATTTGGATGTTTTTGTTGCCCCTTGAAATACCATTTTTGTTTCATCTTTTCAATGCACCTGCTCTCAACTACTCTATAATCCTTTTTTTTAGTGTTCAGTTTTTTTCTGATATAATTAAACATCTGCTAAAGCACTAGCAGGAGTCTAGTTGTCCTGTTTCAGAACACCTCAACCTATATTGAGAAGAATATTCTGTCAAAATGTGGAAAATCATTTCAGATACACTCTACTCCTGAGGTATCTGAGTCGATATGTATTATTTTCCTGACGCATGTCCTTAAAGATTTTTTAAAGATTTTTAATTTTTTTTTGTTTTCCACTAATGTCAGAAGATTAATTAACGATAATCTGCAAATGTCTGAAAAAACAGAGAAATGATGAAGGCCTATGTTTCAACAAGGAATTCAATAGAAAAGTAAACCATATTCTAATTAAAACTTTCAAAACGCAATAGAAAATGGAATTGCCAAATTCCGACATTTACTACATAAAGTAGATCCATACTATAGTACATTGTAACTGTTATGCAACTGCAGGACTTTCAAAAGTCTAGAAGACTTCAACAAAACGGTTGCAAGAAGCAAATTACCAAATGGATCTAAAATTTTCTATGTTTTGGAATTACACCTAAGAAAAACTTACATACACACATATATTAATTAGTTAACATTTAAAGCACTAAATTTGCATTCCAAAGGGAATACACTATTCAGTGTCAACAGTATGATTTGTTTCTCCTTCAGTTTTAAGAAATCAACTCTCAGTCAGTTAATTGGATTAAGAGTATACAACAGGAAGTTAAGGCAAGGCAAGGCAAGGTTGAATCATAAGATTCTTTAATTGTATTGCTTATTTGTCCAAATACAAAGAAATCATTTATACTTTTGTAAAAATCACCTCCTACCAAAGAAAAATATGATCTGAAAAGCATATTACAATATAACAAAAAGAAAAAAGGAAATTAGTAATCTTATCGCATTCACTACTGCAAGGGAAAAGAATAACTTAAAAAGATTTAAAATTTTGAAAATGAAAACGATTCTAAGAGTTGTGAGAGAAAATTAGGTGTTTGATCTTAAGTATTAAATGACTTAAGAAATTTTGTGAGACAGTGTAACACACTCATTTTATGCATCTTCATGCTTTTATGGTAGGGAGCAGCAAAATAGAAGGAAAATATAAGACAACCATTCTTTCTGATACACGTGATGTTTAATTCTTACCCAACAAATATGAAATTCCAATAGATTTTGGCAAAGGCTGTACAGGATAAATCCAGGACCAAGAGGCATATTATAAAAGTTAAGATCAAATATTTTTTTCCTGAATATTTTTCCTAATAAAAAGCAGAATACTAAGCAATTGAATATTATCCAATTTAAATGTAATTGCTTGCTCACGCGGAGATGTTATGTGTGAAGTGGATATCACAGTGTTATTTAGTGAATCTCTACGGTAATCTTTTAGAAAACAAGTAATAGCAAATATTGCCACACGCTCTCCTTAACCAAACTTCAATCTCGTTTGGATCATAGCAATTGATATAATTGATATGTAAAACCTTGCAAATTACAATATTTATTTCATTCTGATCATTTACCTTTCTTCTTGAGGTTATATCTGCAATTAAAGAAAGAACTGTGGCGACGGCTTTGAAGAGCCTAACCAAGGATAAAATAGGAGAAAACTTACCTATGAAAGCAAATAAACAAAAAGCTTACCAGGCAATTCACAATCCCTTTAATATGAGTATTATCATCTGTAGCTACAGCATGATGACTGAAGTAACTTTAGTTACTTCTCTATTTATAATGTAAAGAATTTTTAGGAATTAAATTAGGGGATATTAAGTTTATATAAAATGTATTTCATGCAGTTAAGTTCCTTCAGGCGAGAGTATTCACGCAGCTTCTTTAGAATTTATTCAAGTCAATTGAAAAAAAAGTTTTATTCTATTTTGTTATTGATTATACTGTTTGCAAAATGAAGTTGTAATTTCAATTGTAAGATAATAGTCTTCCAATATCTGTCATTAATTAAAAGGGGGAAAGTAGTATATAGGAAGATTTCTTACTCACTCAATGTTCTGTACAAAAGAGTCTTTTCTCTGTAGGTGAAATTAGTAACAGCTTCTTGTATCTTGCTGTTACTGACAAATGTATAGGTTTAAAATATTTGTTTATAAACAGTGAATTGTTATACTACTATTCATATCCTTTGAACTTTGTTATATGAGTTATACTCTCATTCAATTTCTCTTCACATTAAGAAGTCTTTATAAACCAGTATGAATGTGCAGATTTGTTAATAATTGTTTGCAAGTAATAGTGAGAAATCAGCATGAACTTCAGTACCAGTTTCAAGGAGTGTAGGGAAAAAAACCACAAATAAATAATGAATAAATCTGAGGTATTTAAGTGATTGAATGCAGGAAAAATAAGACAGTACCACCAGGAAAAAGTAGTCTCTCACATGTATGATAAATAAGAATATATCAGAGATCCAAATAGATAAATACATCAAAGCTCAGATCAACCTATTTTTTGAATATTATGTCTTGTCTTCAATAAATGTTATTATATTTTATATTATATATGGACTTATGTATACACTTGAATGCATGTGCAGTAAATCAATGTAAAACACTTTTTTTGACTATTGGAGGGATGTGATTTTATACATGTCGTATTGGCCAAATAGATGGCTCTCGTCTGTAGACTCATTAATTCTGAAGGATATAGGATTCTATTGTCTATGAGAAAAAGTAAATAGATTATCACCTGTTTATGCTAATTGCCTAGAACATGATCAATAAACTACTAGATTATACCTGACATGAGCAACAGGCATAGAGCATCTATTGTCTTGATTTACGGAAGGCTTTTAATGTGTTGCAGGCACTAAATTTTTCTGCTTGGCTGAAACTGAAGATCTGCTTATGCCCAGAAACAGAACTTTAGGCATCAGAGAAGCTTTGAGGCTAATAAAGCTGTACCGTTACTCTTTCCTTTGCATAGAATTTTTACAATTTGCAGAACAGAGGCTTTAATAATATTTAATGAATATTTAAAGCACTAATATAACAGCACAGAAATATTGAAAGCAGGATTTTAATTGACCCTGTTCTAGATAATATAAAGGGAGACTAACAGAGCTATTGCTCTGTTTCTTGCACAATGAATACTTCAGTAAAGTTAAACCTTGCTATGTATAATTAGATTAGGTCTGAAATTAAAGGACTGGTTACAGGTTAGTGCTACTGTTTTGTGCTAAGAAACAGGCTAAAGCCTCCCATTTCTGTTGGTATGATATTGACTTTTGGCACAGAGCAATTTGTGACACCTCTTGGTGATATATATCCAGCTCTGCTATTTTCTTTTCAGTAAAATGTGTTAAGAATGATTACATCTACAAGATTATAAAGGAAAATTTTGTAATATTTCACTGGAGTAACAACAGTGGTGACACATACTAAATGGAATCAGCGATACAGTTTTTTCTTAGAAATACATTTTGTGGTTCACCTCAGAAACGGTGATCAGTCTTGCCCCATGAGCTTTTGAAAAAGGGAGAACTGACTTATCCTAATTTTACAGATCACTGCCTGTGCTAGAGAAGTGGGATTTTTGTGTGCTTGTTTGCTTTTTGAAGCATAGAGGATAAAAATACTTCGAATTGATATTACTGCCAAATACTACCAAGTTAGGTCTTCATTATAAATTTTTCATGTGGACTACATTTTGAAATTCAAACCAATGAGCTTTGCTTCAGTTTGCTGAGGTCATGATTCAGTAATCCTTGTGACCTGTTCATTGTTTTCTGTCATTATCACACACAGACAAGTTAGCTATATTAATGCTACAGTCTATTGCCAGTATCATTAAAAACGGAATTAACAGAAGTGAACTTATGCCAATTACTCCAGCTGCTTGTCAGTGTCATTTGCATTGGAATATCTGAACCTTACACTAAATTCCAAGGTTGAATTAGATGATTATTTGATGTTTTCCTTGTAATCAGCAATTGGCTCGCTAACCTCAAAATATTACATGAATTCTGTTTATTCTTTTCTTACTAAAAAATATCTCCTTAAGTAAGTATATGTGTAAATGAGGTGCTCTATTGCTGTTAAAGTTTATAAATTTGACTTAGGTAACATTCACATGACATGAACTAGATAGCCAAGATGATAAGGCATATACTGTTTCCAGTTAATTCCACACTAGATAGTGAGAATGAGACATGGCAGCGTTCCTAAAACAACTGCTTTTCTCTATAATCTGTCACTATAGCACCAAAATAACATTACAGCTGATAGCTTTTAAACTCTGTGCCACATCTGCCAATGCACTTCTATCTCAGAACTTTGGAAAGCGTCAGATAACTTGCTAATATGTGCTTACATAATATTAATGCATTGTTTATTAAAAACTGGAAGAAAATGCAGAGGCAAGTACAATATAAGTACTAGATGTAGTTAATCATAGATAAAATATGCAGTAGTATATATAGTAAAAAATTGTTTTCAATACTTTCAACCAACTAAAATGTAAAATATCAATTCTTATGAAAGAGATATTGCCTTTTCTTGAAATGGATATGTAGAATACTAATCTTAGAGACAAATATTTTTACAGAGGTGATGTCACATTCAATACATGCCTTAAAGAACAATAATTCTTGATAATTTTTCAAAGCAAGGTAAGAAAATAAGTGTTAGAAAAGCCAGTTTTACAGATGCAGAATTACATCTAAACTGCTGTACCTGGTCCATTCCACCTTAAGAGAATAGTATTCTAGAGAGAATATGAAATTAGAAATTCAGGAGAAAAATAAGTAGCTCCTTGAACATCAGAACTAATGAAGGTAAGTTCTCTATAGATTTGTTTTGTGGATGATTGACACGGGCACCTAATAGGGTCTGAGATTTGACTGGAGGTTTACCAGATTGGGAATACCGGCAAGTTCTCTCTTTCTCTCCCTCACACAGATGAATATAAATGGATGATCACGGAAGATATGAAAAGTAACTTCACTAGTACACCTTATACACCTCTCTAGTTTAACAATAATCGAGTGAAAGGGGCTGAAGAGAGTAAGAATTGTCTTCTTATGGTTATTTGCAGGTTACTTAGGCAGCTAACCAATTCTAGTACTTAGTATCTTCAGCCTAGCTCAAGGTATTTTTGTCTAGGTAGCAATTCTTGGTCCCCCAGCAAATGGTGCAGAGTGACTCAGACCCCTTTTCCTTGGAGAAAATCCAACTCAGACTGCCTACATCCACATTGCATTAGTCCAAATCTCCTCCAGACTCTACGTGGTACCTCGGTGGCCCAAATATATGATTAATTATCATCACAAATAGCACTTCTTTCTAACTGTGTTCTCTCAACTCAAATGCTCTGAAACAATATAGGTCTCTGTCAAAGTCCACTGAGCTGTGTTTCTATTATAGTTCTGCTGGTAATTCTGGGAGATGTGCCTTTAAAAGTAGGTCTATGAAGCTGAAAGGTGATAGGGTTATTCAGTGTTTTGTTGTTGCTCTTTTCCTTAGATTAAAGGAGGAACCTGGTGTGAAAGCATTTGGGGAAATAAAAAGAAAGTAGTATAATCAAACTGACCTAGTCTGTAAATAGAAGCAGCAAAGTATTGATACAGTAAAATGACAATATAGAAAGCGTGGGAGATAATGACTGCTACTCTGTGTTTTGTTACAGGTGGAACTGGTACTTATATTTATGTAAGAATACACTATAAGAACATTTAAGCATATGAGTAGCTTAGTAAAATTAATTAATCCATTTAATGTTTTAAGGGGAGCAAATACTCCTCTATTGATATAGTCAGATAATCAGAAAGATACATTCTGAATGAATAAATTAAGAGATCAAAATAAGAGAGAAGTTACATCATTCAATTTACTCTAGAGATTTCCACTATGATAATTTTAAAACAGATTATTTTTCACTCCCTTTATTAGTACTGTAAGTGGAAAACACCTTGTTTCAAGATACTTACTTAGAAACAGCAGATTGTTCACCTTCTCCTATTTCTGACAGGTAGTAATGAAAATTTAGTCCTTAAATGATGTTTTTAGAGAGGTAGCACAAGAAGGTGTATGTACGCTTGGAATTTTTAACATCAAACATTGCTGACACATTTGTGTGACTTATATAGAACAGCATCTTATTTAAAACACTGTGTTTTGGTTTTCATATTTACCATGTCCAATATGTTTTTCCCATTTAATAATAATTATCAATAAAATAGCACAATGAAGGAAATTGAGCTATATCTGAATTTCCTTCGGCATGTCTTCTAATGTCATTCGCTACCTTATATACTAGTACTGTTAAAAATAACTTTATCACAGGTCATCCAGGAGTGCAAAAATGTCTTCTGCAGTGGCAATATTTTCATTGGCTTAGAAAATAAAAAGGAGGGAGATATGTTATTCTGGCACAGAGCTTCCTTTGTGTGAAGGGCAGGAAAGGGCACACCACTCTAGAATGTATTTGGGTGGAACCTAAATCTAGGTAGAGCTATGGTTGGTCCTTTGAAAGCAAAAGGTTTCTTACTGAAGCAGTGTGTGCTAACGAAAGCAAATGAGAAATGTAGCCTCAGTGAAATAAGAGTAGTGTATAATTCCATATTTTTAGAAACTGTTTGTAATGCTTCATTTTGTTTAGAAGAAGTAAGATGGGAATGTTCAGAGCACATTATGAATACCCAAGATAGAAATAAAGGTGGGCCATTCATCTTCAGCAGTAAAGTTCTTCAGTTACTGCTGCACTAAAAGTTTTAAAATGTAGTTTTTCATCGACTGCACTCTTCAGAAACCATGGGACAGTAAAATAGTATTAAAAAAAAAAAAAAAGAAACCTAATAGTAAGTTATAGTTCCATGGTTTAGTCACAGATAGGGGGGCAGCTGGATAACATATTTCATCTCTTCACACTCTACCCACAGAGTATCCCAGAGAATCAAGATAGAGGTACAGAATTTTGCAAAAAATAAAAGATAATAGAGAAATAAGTTAATATTTTCTCAAATATCAATTCAGATCCATGGTGATTTTTTCAGACTTTGATTTTCATCTCACTTTGTTCTTCTTAGGTAAAGCTTAATTATTTTACAACCGTGAGATGAAGGAATAAAAGATATATTTGTTCAATAGTAGAGAAGTAGTAAAAGTAGTTTGTAGATAGAGTATTTAAAGGATGAACATAATTCTTTTTCACTCTCTGTGAAAAATACAGGAACTGGAGAATAAATATAATGCATGTTACAGTATTCACTCTGTGGGAAAGCCTGAAATCCCAGGTCCTTTAATCATCTGTTAAATACTTGTCTTGTGAATGGATGAATATGAACAGAATGAGTATTTGAATGTCTTTTAGTCATGATGAATATTGTCCAAAGATGAACAGAAGTAGAAACAAGCTGGAATAGTCCTTACAAAGATGAAAATTGTATTAAAATAATTGATCAACAACATACCTATCAGTTAGTATGCCTTCAGCCATTTGCTGTAGAGATTAGGATTCGTTGGCCCCTTTCTTACCTAGGAAAAAAAGTGACAAATATAAAATGACGTTGAAAAGAAATTAACTGAAGAAGTCAGAGTTACATAACGAGAGCTGATACTAGCTAAAGAATAAAACTAATAATTAAGACACAGAAAAGTAATTTAACTGAAGGGGGAAGACATAGGCAGAGAAAAAAAAAAAAAAGAGACATAAGGAATAAACTATAGACAAACAACCAGCAGGATTTAAATAGACATTTCAAAGACATAGAATCTTTTTATGTTCTTAGCCTCCTTTGGAAGAAAGGCAAGAACAATAGGAAAGAATAGTAAGAGCAACTCAACAAAGGAAAACTCTTAAGAGTGAAACTCCCAAGAACAGCAACACCTCCTCAAAACATTGATAACTTATGTTGCAACTGAATCAAATGAAAACAAATATAATAATACTTATCTACTTGAATGATGTAAATAAATGTAGTTATACTTGTCTGGTGCATGACTTTGAGAAGAATAACCACGTAAAGGAGGAGGGAGAATATAAGAGATAGTGTGAATTGAGAAAAGCTGGAAGAGGTTATATTGTATGGAAGTACTAAAAGAGTGTAAAAACTACCTTCCAGCCCTATAACTATTTCAGATGTGTGGATGATTCTAGCATTTCAAAGTTGTATGATATATGCCTAATGATTATATTTTTATTAAGTAAAAAAAGAGAAATTTGACTTTTTGACTTTTCCCCTCCTCTGTGACTGTGATAACCAATTCTGATTCAAAACAGAAAATGTAATTGAGTACTTCTCAGACTCTCTCAAGAAAACAGAAATTATCTTAACTAAATTGAATTTCCTCCTCTTTTTGATTGTAACCACATGGTTTAGGTGTATTGACCTTGTAGCATTTGATATTTGTTTTCTATTTAAGGATTTCCATTAATATTATTTCAGATTTCTAGTACAACATCAAAGTGTCACAAAACCAAATCTGTAAAGCTATAACCTAAAACCATAATTAAAAATAAAGCTTTCAGCTGCCAAATAACAAAATGGTCTCTGACTTTGCTGCTCAAGATAGAAATTGAATAATTTAAACATCAAAAACTATTACAAAGAAGACATGAATGGATGTGAAATCTATTTAGTCACATAGTTCTGTAGTTTTCTTGATAATACAGGCCCCCTACTTTAAATGATGTTACAAACCCAGCAATAAATATGGTTATGGGCACAGGGCTAGTGTTCTGTCACTAGCCTCATACAATTGCAAACTATCCGATAGTTTCATTCTCAGACAGGGAGTGATGAAAGGGGCAATAGGGAATCGTGGAGAGGAGAGGAGACGGGAACAGTTACAGTTTACTCATTCACTTTCACACCTTCAGGAAAGAAGTTGAGTTAGTAAGGAAGAGTTACCATCTAGCATGGCCTAGTAAGAGATTATTTGCTGTTTTTAGAGTAAAGGAGGAGAACCGAAAGTCTAGGAAATGAAGTAGAAACAATCAGAAAATCAAATTTAGTTTCTGCGGAAAATTCTACCTTCTTCTTCTTTTGGGGGACAAATGCAAGTTTTTGAAGGCAAAACTTGGGAAGGAATCCTATAACATTATTATCTTTTAAAATAAAATAGTTTGATAGCAAATAATTTTTTTTGTTTTATTTCCGTAACAAAATATTGAAACATAACATATACTACAATGCTATACATATCAAGAGAATGACACAAAGTAGAAAATTAACTTTGAAGTATAGTACTAATTTTTCATAGTTATCTTGTTTTACACTAACTAATATAAAAATGTAAATATAGAATGTGAAATTGATTGATGTATAATATAAAAAAAATTATATAGAAACAAAAAAATTCAAAATAAAATGTTTGCCTTACTGAAATGAAACATTTTTACATTGTGAAGCATAAAAATGAAAGTATTTATTTTTAGGTGAATGAAATTCTCAATCAACACTAGTTATAATTATAGATAGATTATGTAGTTATACTACGTGATATAGAATCATTATATGTGAGAGGAGGCAAGGTATTAAAACATAGTCTATCTCTTAAAATTATCTTTAAAGGTCAGGTAAAATTAAACAGAAGGAAAGAAAATCAGATTCCAGACACACTTCTTTCAGCTGTGAAGGGGATCCACAATGAAGTCCAGAACAATGACTAGGGGAAGCATAATACTGTGGTTTCCACTGTTTCCACTGTTGCTAGTAGCCCACAACAGAGTTCAAAATTTTTCTTCTAACTTTCTACTTCAAGTGTTTTAAAACAATTATTTCTGATCCATCAGGCTATGCAACAAATGGCAAGGTGCATAAGTAGCTCTTACACCATGAAAGCAATGCCAGAGCAACTTCTCTTTCAAATCCATATTTACAAGATGACCAACTCCACCTTTCCTTTGTTAGTTCTGAATGTATTTTCAGAAATAGATTCACTCTAATAACTCTCTTGATGTGGAAAAGAGAAACCAATTGGAAAAATATCCAGGCAGTTTTTCTTGTAGTAAAAACGCCTGCAGCTATTGCACCTCAGGCACTTATTTGTACTTGCAAACTATGCAAGGCTTCACTGGGTATAAAAACATACACCCAATAGAAAAGAGATAGGAGAAATGGCAGCGAAACAGCAGGTGGCATTCTAAAGTTACATAGATCTAATAATAATAATAATAGCATATTACATATTTAAAATACCATAAAAATAATCGAAAGACCATGCACAGCATAAGGTTTGAGACTGTGGTTGTTCTGAGTTTCTGGGGTTTTTTTATGAGACGTGAAACAGAACAGCAATCCATCTAAGGTGATTAAAAATATAATGGCACGCTCTGCAACTGTGGTACTACAAACATGCAATTATATTCTACCTACATATCTTCTGCCGTTTTGTTTAGACAAGTGTGTTTGTTCATTTAATTACTTTTTTCCCTAGTGTTTTTCTTGACTGCTAGGTAGTGGTCATGTGTAAGACTTGCAGTGTCTGCCTTTTCCTGCTTGATAAAGCACAACACTTAAGATATAAATTGCTTACTTATTTATTATAATGAGAAATTGTTTTATGATGAATGATACTTTATAAACTAATTATTTTCCAAAGTCAGTCTATTAGAGGTATTAAGGAAGAAGCAGTTTACTCAGAATCTTTCAGTATTCTTTCGTTTTGGAGGGTTCAGGTTTACCTCTTAGTGTCATAGCAAAAATGATTTATGCAGAGCATAGACACACCTAAATCTAGATGACACTTCCACATCCCACAGCCATGCTTCAGTTTGACACAACCGCAGCTCAGAAGTAGCCTAATGAGAGGAAGAACATGGAAACTCTGAAGCACTGACCTAAAAGCACCTGCCTACAGTATGCTTAACTTTAGCAAGTAGTATTAATTCTTCTTTTTCCTGAGCTAAGTTCAAATAAATTGCTTTAAATATTATTCTAACCTTTCAAAATGAACATATGAAGTAATAGACCATTTTTTGAATCCGCCAGCCTGGAACTACATCCCATTGATTTTAAAATAAGATTTCTACAAACCTCAAAATCAACTCCAGTTCATCCTACAAATGGAGGCAATTTATCTTTTCCCTTTGCTTTACTTTGCAGAGTGAAATATGAATCTTGGGTACTCATTGTATTACACTTGGGAAGGAAAAGCTGTGGCCGGATTGACAAAATAATTATGTAAATAACTGGCAGCTTCAAAGAAAGTGTAATAGATGGAAATACTTTATGGCACTCTAGTGTTAATATCTTGAATGTTACCCTCTACATATTTCTGAAATATTATAAATGCAACCGAATATTATAGAAAAAAATGCTAACATTGGGAAAAAATTTAAGGGAAATGTCTCTGCTAGTCTTCTAAAATCAAAATGGCATCAAATTTATGTGTGAAACCAATTTTTAAAGGTATATGCAATTCTGCTGATTTCAAAGGAACAATAACAATTTGCTCCAGCAGAGGATTTTGCCTCATACTTTCTGTGACATACAATCTAAATTGCAGAGCAAAATATTCATATGGAGAATATTCTTACGGAAAAAAAAAAAGATATTGGATACATGACAACCCTGTAGGTTTTGTCCTCAACTTCTGCACTGTTCCACTGTGGCAAATAATCTTGCTCAAGGGAGATGAGCCTCAGGTTGTTCTTTTTCTTCCCCTTTTCTTGTATGATCAATAAGTTACTATGCCTTACCTTCTGACTGACAGGAGAGAACACCCCTAAACTGTGCATTTTACTAAGTCTGCTTTTGTTCAGAGACAGTTGGTGAAGAATAAGAGAGAATAAATAAAGTAACTTGCAGACTATGTTCATCTGCTTTCTATCCTGGAAAATGGTATGTGGAACTAATAAAAATGATGAGGAAAATCAAATTCATTCCAAACTTCAGGTCATTTTCATAGGCAGAAGATCAATAACATTGTGAGCAAAATTATTACAGCTATTTTATCAAAATATAATCTTATTTTTCCATTAACCAAGTAAGATGCAAAGAGAGACTGGAAAGTAGCAGTGCAATATAAATTCTCTTTGCCTTACCTATAATAGGACATCCCTGCACTAGAAAGCGTGCCACACTGGAAGAGAGAGTTGAAGAAATGCTGAAGATAATGCTGAACAATGACTGGAGCAGGTGCCTAGGGCTTCAAAGGCTGTGTCTGCTTTATCAAGTAACATGGCATGGATTTACAGCAGCAGAGCTCTAGAATGAAAGTTTCTGCTAAGATCCCAGAATCTACATTTTATGTATTTTGGATTAGCTCTAGTCTGATCCAATGAACTGAATGTCCGTTAGTGCTTGAAGCACACTAGATGCTTTCCTGAAGGACATCTTCTAGTTCTGTTTCATCACAAAGGAATTCAGTACTCAAACTCCAAGTTTGCTCCTCAGTGTAAGCCAAAGCAAGGAAGTCAGGATATCTGGGAGATCCACTTCAAAAATACAGTCCTGATCTGAGGCAAAATACACACTTACGTACTCAGTGTCAATGGATATGAATGATATCAAAAGACAACAGTGATTCTGTGTGTGCATCCATGTCAGTCCTGGTCGTAAATCATCCCATCCAGTACTATGCATTGAACTTTGACACCTAAACTGATTACCTCACAAACCAGTGGAGGCAAAATTACCATTTCCACAAACTGATTCAACCAACCTCATACTTGAATTGATCTTTGGAGATGCAACTCTGACAATTAACTATCAGCTCTGCCAACTAGGCTCTTCTAATTTCTCTCTTGAGCACCTTTATTATGCACCTGAAGTTAAATAGTAGGAGCAATACCAGCACTATGCAGGGTACTTGCTGGGTAGATACTGTATGAAGGCAGGGTAGAGGTCCAGTTTAAGAGAATAGTGGGGAGATGCTCACAACCTGCACTTCATTAGGAGAAAAGCTTATGGTCAGCTATGGGAGAAAACTGATTATTTATTAGTACTTGGGAACAACCTTTATTCTACCCTCACAATGCATCACTCAGTAATTTTGCTTGCTCAGTCTGCTTGGTTATGACTTGTATTCTGTTTCAAAGCAACTCAGAAATTAACATCTTCAGCAGCATGTTCGCCCCTCTCATTACCAGAGACATCAATCTATTTCTTCACTAGAACATTTATTCGTGATTAAGACTTGGGATTCACATGAAAAAGGAGGCTTAAGCTAGAACAAAGAGTTTCCTTGAATTATTTCAGTTATCGTAATCTAATAATTAAGATATTATCATATAGATTAGTAACTTTAAGGAAAGCCCAAGGCTACCGAAATGATTGCTGGCAATGTTATATACTGAGGCAGTAAACCATCCTCTTGCCATAACGTATCTAATATAATCACATAACTGTAAAGCGCTCAGCTTTCAAAGGATTATTGTAACTCCACTGTTTTGATTTTTTTTTTTTTTTTAGTTCTAATTAAAAATCTTAGAGTCAGGTCTAAATCTCAGGGTAACCAACACTGACATTTTCCTTTAATGGATTAGCAAAACAAATTGCCAGCCATCTGTCTTTCTGTATTCCTTCTCTCCTGAATATAATGAAAAATCCATTGTCCTCCTGCATATGTTTTATGCAAAGAGAGCTGTGATGCAGTCTTGTTTCATTTGTATCATATAGATACTGACTATAGTTGTAGGAGTATTCACAGTTATATGGTCAAAGATGTTACCTCTGATTTCTAATAGGCCAGCGTAAGGAAAAAGCAATGAATTTTCCGGGTAACCAGGACTAAAGATAAAGAACAACCATGAGCTGATAAATGAAGGCATTCTGAGAGGGAAGTGTAGAAATATTTTTAAGAGCAATTGTACCTTCTTTGTGTGGAAGATTTGTAGAGGGGGATGGAAAAACACCTCCCCAAAAAGTCAAGCAAAAATTATTTTAAGATAGAAGATGGATATTCCTTGCGTGAATACATAGAAGTTCCAAAACCGCCTTTATATTAGAAGGAGTAGAAGTCCTGAGTGCTTAGAAGCTAGCCCTTCCTTCCACTTTCCTCAGCAAAGGAATCAAAACAGCCAGTAAGTTGCATTAATGCACTCAGTATAATAACACAGTTATGTCTTAAATCTGCATAGCTCTGTGGGACTTACAGTCTCATTTCATTACCACGGATGACTCCATCAGTCAGACCCATACCTGAATTATTATTTCCCATTAAAGAACTTCACCATAGAGGGGTGGAGGGTGAAACTTTTCCTTGAGTTGCTTACCCTCTAGTTGTTAGGAAATCCTCCTGAGACATTAAAGATGTGAATCTGAATTCTTTTGGCTTGAGAAGGAAAAAGAACCTTGCCGCTGAACTTTTATCCTCCTTCCTTTGTGGAGAAGTTGTAACCTCTCCTCCGCAGCTGCTACAACTAGCTCTAACTAACTTTAAACATATCTTTGACATATATGCTCTAATGGGTTGAATTACACTCTCAAGGAGATTTCTGTCTGTTTAACTACAGCGGGAGTACGAACAACCACATACATTAGACATGCAGCTTTGGTTAGCTAAAGCTTATCCTAGGTATGCTGTTTTTAGATCCCATTCTGAGCTATTCTCTCTGTAAGGAACCAGGATGTCTAATACAGAATTCAGCTTTGGTGCCAAATACTCAGTAGGTAGACACAGCAAAATTCTTAAATCCCTAACCCAAGTCCTTTATTAGATATTACATGTGTAGTAGCCAGAGACTGTTATTATATGACTGTTGCTATTTTTAAAAAGATATCTCATTGAAGGTAGAGTGTAAATGTTGCATTTTTTTAATGCTTGGCTTATGCCATTTGTCTCAGACCAATTTACTGAAAATACTTTTACCATATTCTAGCATCTACCCATAGCCATTCTCGTTCCTCTTCAAAATGTCCGCATACATTCTCTGCAGTATGAATAACTAATTGATTGAGACTATTTTGTTTTGTAAACATTTACAAATATTAGAGTCCCAGAACACTAGCCCTTTGTATTGAATCTTGATGTTATAGCAATTCCTTTGTGAGGTACTCAGTAGCTAGAGGACATATTTAAATGGAATTGAACAAATATTTCTTCAACTGATTTCTGTGAAGATGGAAGTTGCCTGCTATATCTTTTTACTTCAAATTTATATCAAGGTTCATGTTCTCACAGTTTTTCAATTTTGTGCACTTTCATAGAATACTAGATGAACAGCTTGAGAACCTTTTATTGTATTTGCAGAGAGCATATAAAACAGACAATAACAGCATGATTTCCAAATACTGTTAACATGCCTGAAGCCTGACCTTGAAGGAAACACCTTTAAGATCAGAGCTGATACTCAGAGGCTTGTTTCATGGCCCAGGCACGCTCAGAGAAGATATTTTATAGGATTTATTTTTATTTGTGCGTGAGCTCTAATTTTGCTGAGGGCAACATAAACCATTTTAGTTGTCAGGTGAGATCAGGACTATGGCTTTGCCTGTCAGTGCAATAATTATGTTGAAAACAGCGAATTTACTCCATGTGCGTTTACAGGAACAGAATATACCTTAAACTGCTAAAATGTCAATTACTAACCACAGAAATATGACCATTTTATATACAAAATAAATATATCTCATCTGTGTTAAATAAATGCAGTTCTGTGTTCTAGCAATATGTTTTCATATGTATGAAATAAAATGATTGATAATAATATGTGCACATGTATCTTTAGACTCACGCCCTATGTTTTGCATTACCAGCTGGTGTCTGTGATGCAAAGAGAATTTAGAAAAGAAGGGAAAAAAGGGAATCTTATAAAAGAAACTGCGGAAAGCGGGTGTTGAAGATGAATGATAGTGACGGCATAGAAATTTCTTATAAGATTCCAGATTCTTCCTTGCTGCTGTTCTGTTGGGAATAACGCAAGGAACCAGCAATTTTTTTTTTATTTCTAAATTTTCTCTTTTTGAAGTGAAAGGATAAAAGACGCAGCAAGGTCCCTATTCATTCAGATCAACAGATTTTCCTCCCTGTCTCTGATTCCTTCCATGAGACCACAATGGGATGTATTCAGAAGTGACTAACAACTGTGGATAACCAAATTCTTCAAAATTTTGAAATACTGTTAAAATTCATCCCATTTAAACATTCTCAAGATGAACATCAGAACTCATAACTATGTTAGACTGAGCACTCCATGGGTCAAAAATATAATTTCTTGTTATTGAGTTCAGTAATATCCCACATAAATATATGAATATAAACACTCCAAAATTAATATTAAAATAAATATATATATCACTTTCTGAAAAAAAAATCTATTTTTTATCTTTTCGTCATTAACTTTGAGTCCTTACCTTAGATGAAATTACTGAAGACTGTTAAAGACAGAGTGTGGTCTGGCATTGCAGACAAACTTCTTGCATCCTCACAATATTGCCAGTTTCTGGAAATATTTCACTTTTTTTTGAATTTAAGCTCATTTTTAATAAGGAACCTTGTCTTCTACCTTGCATATGAGCATCTAGATAACTAAGGAAGCCAAATGAAAAATACTGATGATAAATAAAATACATAAGTACATAAGAAACCTAACTATGTAAAAGAAAAAAAAAAGAACTCGAACCAGGGAACAAGTAAGAAAGAGATACTAACACCAAAATGTACATCTGTGCACTATATCAATGCAATAATAGGTAAATTAGAGATAATGAAGTTATAAGAGAAAATCAACACTGAAAAAAATATTCTGGTATTTAGGTCTGAACATATTTAGAAGTACAGACACTCGTGAGATCCACCTGAGATTGTACACAAAAGTAATAGAGCATAACAACAATTGCCAATTCTTTTTCAAAAAATTTATTTCTGAGGGCTGTGACTGCAGAAGGGCTAGAATTGATCTAATTTTTTAGAATAAGAGCTTCAGATTTACATATTCTTATATTTATTTTTAACATCTGGTAAACTGCTGGAGAACTTTTTAATGTAATTTAATCTATAATCAGCTAAGGGAAAATATAGCCAGAAATAGACAGTAAAGGAAACCTGATAGAACTCACTGAGCCAAAGTGATTTCATGCTGTCACCATCTGTGTATGATAATATTTTACATCAGAACTAATCCTGGTGATTTTATAAGTAGTAGAATCAGCCTTTATTTATTTAATGACTATAACGATAGTAGATATCAAGTTTAACAGATAAAGAAATACATTACTGCACTACAAAAAAGATTTTAAAGGAACAGCTGTAACAAATCTCTGCTAATTCCTTTTTCCTTGCTTTCTCCATGTCTGTTCTCTTCTGTCTGTCGCTTTTTGATTTTTCTTTTTTTGTTTTGTTTTTCCTTAGCGGGATAAAGGCTGGAGAAGTGATGGGAAAGAAAAATAATTGGAATAAGCTTTTGTGTTCCTTGGGATTCCTTTTGTGTTCCCTGGAATTCCTTTAGCAGGGGAGTACTAATTTTGTCTTTCCTGTAGCTCAGGAGCAAAACCATTCATTGCACCTCCTCTGTTCTTTTTGTCCATGGAAGACAGTGAGAGTAAAACTTTGCAGCTCAGTTCTGATTGGGGTGAGATTTAAATTCTTTCCATGATTCTTACTGTCATTTGCAGAAGCTGTTAACTTATTTTTGACTGTCATTAGTAAGACGTAGATTGCAGCCAGACCTGTGGTCCTGAAGATAACACATTTGTTCAAGAAATTACTTCCAAAGGATTGAAATTACTTCATCACAACCTATTTCCTTCAATTCCTGATATTAAAAGAAATTCAAGGATGAGAAATAAAAGATAATAAAGCTGTCATTATCATTTCAATACCAAAAAAAAAAAATGTTTTGGAGGTCCTATGGCAACCTACCTGCAAGTATAAATTATCAGTTCTTTCAGCAGGTCTGAACTAGCTGAAGATCCACACCCCTAATCTCCTCCTACTTCCATCAACCAATTGCTCAGCAACAAACATACCACAAATAAACAAAAGCTGTGAGATCAAATATGAGTTCACTGTGGAAAATATGAAGAGAACCAGTACTTACCAACATACCAAAAATGTGATCCATAGAGAAATGGCACAAAATCAGGTTTTTGATCTTTTATTTTTAACTAATCATTGACCATTGGTGGTGAAAAACACCATACTTGCCAAAAAAACATTAATTTAACTTCTCTGCTGAATCTGATAAATTAAGTCTTTCAGCACCTTTGTTGACATATTGCAGTAGGCCTCTACAATCAAAGAAAAGGAAAAGGAAAGCCACTTTGTGGCAAGGATCTGCACTGTTGTAAGAATGAGTACAAATTTAGAGGATATGGCCTATCTTCATTGTATGGAACTATTAATATTTTGATAGAAATTCGGGGAATAATTTGTAAGGAATTCCATTAGTACACTATATTTTTATCTAATGAAAGTTTAGATAAAAATAAACATAAAAAGTCATAATTTGTCTACATTTCTGAAGCTGCTGACATGGAAAGACATATTTTATACAGAAAAAGAAAAAGAAAAAAGGCAGCAACATAAAAATATTAAACTTCCAGTTGCCATAAATCAAAGTAGAAAAATAATAAGATCCTTTCTACAAAAAGATAACATATTCTGTGTCAGCATTTATCTTAGGATTATTTGATGTTAGACAAGATACTAAGGGAGAAGTTGTGAGAAAATCAAGTTAACACTTGTGTGTGGAAAATATGACTGAAAATATGAAGTCTGTGACTGTTTCTGAAGAGATATGATACAGTAACACTAGAGAGTGGGATGAATGAGAGGAGTCTAAGGACAGGCAGGATTTTGGGGTTGGGAATTATCCAAGTTAGAGTCAGTCAGAGAAACTAGATTAAAAAACTTAGTTAAGAAAATAAAAAGTTGGTTTTTATGTGTGTGAGGTTTCCCCACTCCACACAAGACCTATCTGGGAAGCTCATGGATTTCTTAAATTTATCTGATCGTATATTGTTTCTGTGTGTTCATTAATATCTGGGATGGTAGGTGGGGTTTGGGTTTGCTTGTTTTTTTTTTTTTTGGCTTCAATTCAGAACAGATTTCTAAAGCTAAAAGAAGTAACTGACAAAATATTATCTCCCAAACTCGGATGCGCACATGCATGCACACATTGCAGGGCACATTTTATTAAAAAGTAACTGAAGATAAAGACTAGTATTTTTCTCAGAAGTGTGGCACCAAGAAGGAACGTCCCATCATGCAAGACAGAGGTATAGTTTCACACTGCTAAATTCTCCTGCCAATCATTTCAAACACACATCAAAAGCAGAACAGATATAATACTAATGGGCAACTTGTCAGCGTTCCAAGGCTGCCGCCTCAGTAATACTTGGGCAAGTTGCACTTAGGTCATTTTTGTAACCTGAAGAGATCGGAAACCCAATATGCAAGCAAGGCATTTTTCCCTCCTTTCATTTTTGAAGTGTTATCTAATTTTAAAGAAAAGGAAAAATGTGTTAAAATACTGTGCTGCAGCAAAGAAATGCTCATGTTGTACCAAACAGACCTTACAGTTAAAGCAGTAATTGGTAAAGAAGAAAACAAAATAAAAGGAGAATTTCATGAACGAAAAGTGAAACGTAAGGGATATATATTAGTCAAAACACATTATCTTCCATATACTCTTGTGTTCTTTCTTGTCTTCTGAAAATATTTTATTTCTATTATTGTCTTTTTAGCCTTCTAATCTTAAACACTTTTTTATTTATTTCTTGGATAGAATAAAATAAAAATGAAGTAAGTATACTATAGATAGCCCTATATTACATAAAATAAGTATACTACAGCTAGCATATTGTATGGTCGTGAAATAGTTCCTCTAATTAAGAATATCCTAGCATAACTGACTCATAATTTTAGCATTCAACAGTTAAGCAGTGATGCTGAACCTCTATGCAGTGGCCATAATAACTGTGCATATGTTAAGTATTCTCCTCTTCTACAGAATATAGAGACTACTTTCCACTGCAGATTAACTGCTTTGTAAATGAGCACCCAGGCAAAACTAGACACCTGATATAATGTGATGCAATATGACACATACATTTTCTGTGCAAATGAGAATGAATAAAGTCTTTGAGGTCTCCTTTTCTCATTTAAATTAGTTGTTAGAAATGAGTAGAGTTTTTTGTACATAAATCTTACCATTTCCTTTTTGCTATCCAGCTTCACCTTCTGCTTACAGGACCAGCATGTCACTGTTAAAGCAAACTCCGTATGTTTCTCTTCCACTGTATCCCTGCTAGCTTTTCCGGCAGCTCTCTGAAACTGTAGTACTATCCAAATGATCCAAAGTTATCTCTTCTGACTTGACACAGGACAATTTCCAAACTGCCATCTATCAAACATTTCACTTTACGTCCAATATATTTTGGAGACAGATTCACAAAGGTGTAAACAGCCTTATTGCTATGACCCTACCACTCAGCATGGAAATATGAGCTGGGAGTGTAAAGCTGCTTTCGAGCCTCTGATAGTTTTGACTTCTACACATGCATATCCAATAAAACTAGTTTGTTCTTTACACAGTATTGAGCTTTAGTATTTTACCCATGGCTAGCAACTCAGGTCTCCAAATGATTCATTTTCCATGAAAAAAAAAAGTCCATTCCAAATAAACCCTGAAATTTCTAATTTCCCAAATAACAAATATTTCCCAAATATGCCCAAAAGTATTTTGAAGTTTGATATTTTTCTCAAAGGAACAGAAAAAGCTCAAATCCCCCAAATATTAGCTTGCAAATACTAAAACAATTGATTTCAATAATATTAAAATGTTTACTCTGAATAAGAAAGCACAACTTAAAATGAAAAATATAGAGAAAACAAGAGTGCTAAAATGAAGCAAGAAAATGATTTTGATATTTCATTTCAACATTTTTCAATTTAAAAACCTATGAAATACAATTTTGTGAAAAATTCAATTTCAAAAATTTAGGTTTTTTTTTTTTTCCAAAGGAAAAGATATTATTTTTCAAAAGATATCACACAGTTTTCCTAGGGCTATGTTACAGGTTAGATAGACTTCAGTGTAATTTTTAAAAGTGGTACCTTATTCTTTGTGAAGATTGAAAGTATCTAAAAATAGCTAACTGACATAATGAAAATGAATAAAAGAAAAATAATACTATTAAACGTAACATCAGATATTTAATCTTCTTAACTAGAACAGAGCAATAAATGATATTTATCTCAACTCTCTGAAGTATACTACCAGAGATCAGATTTTCACATGTAAACCCTGTAGATCATCTGTAAAAGGTAAAGAAGAAAAACACAAAGTCATTACGGTTCAGCAAGAGTAGGGGTTATAAAGGTGTTTGGTTAATAAGAAAGTTCTGAGCCCCCTTTTTTTCCCAGTAGCCCTTCCCATTTCGGAACTGTATCAGGCTACTGCTGCACCCCTAGTGCCTTCATTGCTCCTATTTTATGTATGTGCATTATCTCTAGGCTTTCAGTAACTTATTTCCATTTACCAATACTTTGATGTCTGCTATTATTTATGTTAAACATGGGGAAATATGGCAATTAAAAACACGATATCCATATCCTCAACAGAAATAGCAAAAGGCCTTAAATTTTACTTTCTATTCAAATGTTTATGGACCTTTTGACATTCTACGGGGAACCTCTGAAGTAATTGCTGGTTCTTCACGATACAAGAGCTCTCATTCTGTTTGTATGATATACTTTACCGCTGTTAAGTCACAGTATTTGCATGCTGGCGAAAGCTCTAGTGTAGAACCAGTAATACCAGCACAAAAATTTTTTTTCTGGTGTAGCTAATTTTTTACAGTGATGAATACTAATACAACAAAATCATTTTTCTATCAAAATAATCTGCACTTACAATGAAACGATTTGTTAGTATAACTATAAGAGTATATCTTTATTAGTACTTTTTTCTAGCTTAGGCTTTTTGTTATGTTACAGTTTTTATATGTTTTTAATAAGCTCAAATTTTAGAGATATAAATGATGTGGCCAATTCCAAGACTGTACGGGTAAATTAGGGAAGCTGTACAGAAAGAATAAGGAGTACTTCTATTTCTTTTTCTTATCACTACATCAGCAATAAGCTTCCTGTAGAAATAACTGGTTTATTTTGGGGGAAGGGAGGGTTTATCCTACTCTTAGTATATTTGGGAAATAAATCTCCACAATAGACTCATTACAGGGGCAGGCTCATGTTACCATCTATATCAATATTCAGTATATCCCCAGGGAAAAGTGTGCAAACATAAACTCTTCAACCCTAAACTGAATCCTTACAACATCAGCTACATCTTTGAAAATAATTTGAAAATGATGTTAAAATAATTCTTTGAAAATAACTTTAAGAAGTTGATGCAAATTGATTCCCAAACATCTGATCAAAATCACCTATTCTATATTAGGCTTCTTACAAATTTGACTCTTTGCTTTTTGGCTAATTAACTATTTTAGATTATTTTCCACAGATGTGTGCAGTTCAGTGTGCTAAATAATTAGTATGAATCGTTATCCAGGCAGAAGATGTTGGTTTTCTTTGTCTACTTGATTATCTCCATTGCTGAAGGATATTTAATCACCAAAGGGTACATCTAAAATATGGTATTACAAAGCTGAGACCTCAGGGTGCTTTTCTCAATTCATTTTGACTGAAAGTTCAGGGTGAGACTCAGTCACAGCAAATGTCACCAAAGAAGGTAAAAAGGGGGTATTCATCTGACGATTGTGAAGGTCTATATGAGAACTAGTCAGTGTAGACTCCGTTATAGCTAGTAGAATATATAGGACACTTATAGGAGAAAACTTCTTAAAGAGACATTGTAAAATGTGATGTTGTGTGAGATAATCATGTTGTTTCATTTGTGCTCCAGGAGAAGAAACCTTTCAAATACAGAAGCAATAAACACAAAAGAATGGGTAACAGTCACCTAGACAGTATTATCTGATGAACAATGATTTGTGGTGAAGTTACTGTTTTATTCAAATATCTACTGTCTTTGGCAATAGTTTAAAGTATGCTCAAAATACGCTGGGAAAAACTTCCCCAAAATCATATTATATACTTTTAACTAAGTCTGACCCTTACTTGAAACTGCCTAGAGTTTTCTAGGAAGTGAAGGATGGAACAAAGCAATTTACAGTCTCTAAACTTCAACAGAAATGAATATGAAATGAAGAGAGAACAGTAAAGACAGCTAAACACTAAATTTTAGAGACCTGCACTAATAACTAAATCATTTTTTCTATTTTTCATCTTTCTGACCAACTTGATTTAGTATCAAGGGGATTTAGATACAAGTCCAAGACATTCAGATAACTAGCTTGTAAGGAAGATTCCACGCAAGAAACACAGGGACATATTTTATCCCAACCTTATTCCTTACATTTGGTCTCCTTTGCACGGCAATTTTGTTTTTGCTGTTGCTGTTATAGGTTTTTTTCCCTTTCTTTTTAAGATTTTATTGTTTCTCCTACATGTTTGCTGGCTAGAAAAACATAATTAATTTTCTACTACCTACAACACTTCATTTTTGAAGTGTTTTTTTTTTTTATTTGATTCCAAAACGTGTTGGTATTGCAGCAGCTTATAATGTAAATTTAACAAACAGTCTGAGAGAATTGAGTTGAAATTTCTTGGAAAGACTCTGAAAGGCACACTATGCACAGATTTCAGTCATACAGTGAAATCTTCACCAATGCATGAATATAAACTCAATTTTAACCACATTGTGACAGCAATATAGGAAATCTAAAAAATTCTTTGATTTACTGGGTTACAACCTCATGTTGTCAGTCCTGTTTTCCTTAATTAAGTCTGTACAGCATTTCACATTTATTTTTTCACAGTGGTGTTTTACTCAATGTGTACAAGGTACATTTAAAAAAAAATCACATATTCTCTGATAAGGTAAGTTGGTTTTTGCCTACAGTTTTTTGCCGCAGAGTGCCTTAAAAGACAAGACTGCTCAGTATGAGAAAATGGTTCAGTAGCATTATTCAAAATGTATTTGAGAATAGCTAATAACCTAGCCAAAATAGCCAGCCTAGCCAGTAACAATCTTTTTTGCTCTATGATTGCTAAGAACACAGTAGCCCAGACCTGCTCTCCACTATCTATAATGCAGATGAATTAGCTAGAGAAGACAAAAATTGAATAGGAGACAGACATTTGACAACTGAGGGCCACATCTGGGTAGCATTTACAGCTGTCTATTTAGTACAAACACAACACCAATAAAATCTCTGTTTTTGCCACTTGCTTCCGCTTAAATCTGTAGGCACATCAGTACCAGAGCACGTATGTGTGTGTGTTTGTGTGTACATTTTGTAAAGTTTCAGAAGCAGCTTGTAAAAAGATCTCCAAATAGCCTCAGCACTATCCCCACCTTGCAGGGTTTGAGCAGTCTTAACCCAGGATCTAGCTGGGATCCAGGCACTATGCGCTTCTCTTATCAGCCACCCTCAGGCCTAGATCTTAAAGATATTCAGACATTATGTTTATTGTTTACCTCACAAAAGAGGAGACATCTAAGATTTAGTTAAACAAAATAGTACCTGTCAGAGACAAAGAAGTGTTGTACATGAACTACAGTATATAGCATTCTTATCACCTGAAAGAAGGCGTGCCAGGTATGTTTTACATCTGAATAATCCTAAAAAACTGTCAGACAAGTTACCCATTTACTAGCAGAAGTCCCAAAGGCTTTGCCACCAGAAGCTGAGTTCAAATCACTGAATGAAAAAGTCGTCGAAAGGTATAGGAAATACTTCATCATTTCCTGAAATGGGATATCAGCAACCTTAAAACATACATTAAGTGACGTGTGTTTGCATTTTAGGACACCTCTTTAAATGTAGTCTTCTTTGAAATCCAGCAAAACAGAAAAAAGCGTTCTCATAGACCTTCAGGACAGGAAACTACCAGAGTCTACCCAAATCTACTTAGCTAGTTTAAACGTCAAAGAGCAAAAGCCCAGAGACAGGAATTCCTTCTTATTGCAAGTACATTTGTATCATCATTCTGTATTCCCCTAACAAGGGACAAATATCTTCCTCTTCTGAAATGTCAAGTATAATAGCTACCTCAGTGACTTCCTTGATCTAATGCTAAGCCCTTATCTGAACCTTTTTCCTTGCATCAAGGAAGCTCAATGAAATCTTCTTCTGAAGAAAAAAAGTGACATTAAAATGGCACGACAGGGAAAGAAAGTGTCCTAACCCGAATTACAGTATGTCTCTCAGAATTGTATTTTCCTCCTAATTTTGTAAATCTATCCTCTAGACTACAGTTTTTCCAGGATTAAAATGGTATCGTCTCAAGCAAGCACATCTCAGTGGTAAACCCAACCAGAAGGAATACATAATACATTCAAATTACACATTTCTGCCCCACATAAATATTTCCTTTAATGAAAACATACAGAAAAAAATCAAAAGAGTTAAACATTTTAGATAATTTTCTGCAAAGGTATAAGTGTTTATATATATAAGCAAAATATTTGTATCTGTTAAAAAATACCTCACTATCAAATCAAAATTAAGAAATCCAGTGCAACAACAGAAACCTGAATCCTAAAGCAGAGCAGTGATTTATTCCTCTCACTGTAGTTTTATGCCAGTTTTATGCTGACTACTATTTCAAGGAGGAAGCTGAACTCAAAGTAGTATTGATCAAGAACTGAGACCAGGTTTGCAGTTCGCGTGGAAGAAACAGTCACAATGCACAATTGTGTTAATTGTTCATATCACCACTCTTCAGCTTTCCAGTGAGGTGAGAATGCATTTCTCTGCTGACACCCATTTCAGATTGAGCCTCTTCAGAGCAAAGCCTGACAACTCACAAACTGTGCCAAACCTCAGTGCAGTTCTGTGAAGACTTTAGCCCTCTCAAGAAATGAAATCAACTAACTTAGCATGTATTACATCCCTTTGATTAGAATAATTGTTGTCATCTTCACCAAGCATTGATTTGTGGCCCCAGAGGTGCAAAGTGAGGGACTAAAAGATAATTATACCCAACTCCCATTTGAATAGTTACATTAAATGAATGTAACGAATTAAATTACTGATCTGTTGAAAGAACATTAATATTATTCAGTTATTCAAGGCCAGCCTCAAATTCTGCTCGTGCAAAATATCCTCTTAAGCATATCTTCCGTGGAGTAACGCATCTATAAAATCAGGTGTCATTGGTAATGCAGACATATAGAAGATGTTGAATATGAAAAATATTCATATTCATTTTAAGACTCATTCTGAAATTTTTACATCTTCTAGAGGAAAAAAGGACCATACTTTCCTGATGATGCACCTTTTTCACAACGAAAATTCCTTAGCTATCGCTTCATGTCTTTTCATCCTCTAGGTGGCCTTTAGGGCTAGTGCTGTCCACCTTCCTGAGATTTACTGCTTACTGTAGGTATTTAGGTTCTAACTGCTGAAATGCACAGCCTAAATCTTACATGAAGCACATTTTGACAGATTCCTTAATCAGTTTACGATGAATAAATATGCACTGAAACATGACTGCAAGGATATTTTTTTCTTATTTTTTGACCATCACCACAACAGGAAGTTTTTAAAGCAACAGCAAGTTTGTGGCCTGTCTTGCACATACATAGAAATAATGTCTTCTGTGGGGTCACCAAAATCCACAGTGATACTGAAGCACTGGCACACTATCCAGGCAGTACTTAATTTATAGATGCCTTGCAGGTGAATAAAATCCTGCAGCTGAATTTGGTTTCTGGGTTTCTTATAAAATACAAAGTTAGGTGATGAGAGTAGAATTCATGGAAAACAAGGTCACAGTGAACCACCTCACTTTCTGGTAGGAAATTCTAAGAGCAAGCCTGGGCCTACTACTCATGACTAGAACAAGAAATCTTGGAAAAAAAAGTTTTGATTCTTTCCTGAGGAAAGGGCATGGGGGAGTGGGGAACATCTGCTGTAAGCAGCAGTACTGATTAGAGTTCCTGTGGTGGTTCTTCCTTGTTGTGTTCTCTTGCACAAGAGTCAGCTGTTCTTTGATTATACTCTAAGGAAGTGCTGTAGAGTCCAGTCCAATGTGCATCTTTTTTTTTTCTTTTTTCCTGCAAAGATGCGATGCTGTGGACTAATCCCAGCGTCATCTGCCACCTCTCAGTCATTTACCCACCCCTACTAGTTTATCCTTCTTGGAGGGAACTCTGGCAGAACACATCATGAGACAACTCCAGCCCCTGCTCATTGGCCTCTAACTACAAGGTATTATCAGTTTGATCCTTTTAAATACCCTTTAAGTTCAGGTATACAATAGGGGGAAGTCCAAATTTCCGTTTGGCTGCAGTATGTAGGATCCCACAATACACAACTGTCTTAAAGGAAAGATACACTTTAATAAGCAAGACATAAGCCCAGTTCTTCTGTAACTGTGTAACTTACACTTTACCAGTTACTGACCTGGCTGTCTTTCTCATTGTCTCACTTACCTCAAAGTGTCCCAACTGCATGATCTCCTTTTTTTCAGAATCTAAGACTACTAGGCAGAAACTAAATGACCTTGCTGTCACAGTAACTTCCTAATAACTTCCTAGGGACTTCCTGAGTAACTTCATCTTCATTCAGTTTCTCAAATGATCAGCTTTAACAGTTGATAAACTAGTCTTATCAGCACAAGGCACTCTCCTAGCTCCAAGTAACAACTTCCTCTCTCTGCCTTCCTCATTTTCATCTAAACTGGCTTCTCGTTTCTTACCAGTTCAAAGGTACTTTAATGACTCATAATTCCCATTTACATTGTGCTTTAGTAACTATAATTTCATATACAAAATCAATGCCTTTGATCCTTTGATGACTTTGCCTGCAATTGGGTGTCTTGACCTGTTACCCTATAACTATGCCTAATCTCTTGCTGGATGACTACCTCTATTCAAAATGAGGAGCTTAATATATATTTCTAAGTCACTAATAGATTTTGGAATATCTCCTAATACATACATTTGGGTGTGTTCATGATAGCTGCCATGCTTCTAAGATTCCAGAAAGTGCATAATATAGGAATATCAGAGCTGGTAATACAAGTACTTTAATCAGCTTGCCATGCCATTCTCAAAACTACTTTCTGCTTTGCATCTGGTACCATTTCCAACACAAGAGATGAGGAAACGCTTGTCTCAGAATGCCTCACAGTGCTCAGGACACCAAGGGAGATCAGGGTTTAGGTGCCAGTTCAAAATCTGGCAAAAGAAGTATCTGAAGTGAGTCCCAGAGGAACACACTGAAGTGTCGGTTAGAAACGCATGCACCTGCCAAGCTAAATGGCAAAACCTACCTTGAGAATGTCACTAGCATTGAAGCGTGGAGTAGTTCAGCAGTTTCAGTGGTTTTCTGCATGCCACTGCATAGAAAATTACGTTCCTGTGGGAATTCAGTGGCAGAAGCTTGGTCACTGAGCTTGTTTGGCAGTGGATGAACATTTGTGAAGGTCTTAATTACAGCAAAATTTTAGATATCTAAGCCAGAACTTTTGTGGATGGAGCTCAGACTTTTTCTGTAAATATCTTTTCTTGAGGCAAAGACCAGTACCAGCCACAACAACTGTGCCAGGTGACTGGCTGGCACTATATGTATATATATGTATGTGTGTACATATATTTTTTTTATATAGCACATGTATATGTGTGTGTCTGTGTGTGTACACATATGTACATACATACATATATTCCCCCATCCCCAAATTCACTTTTGAATCAGAAGAATGGACCCAGGAGTCAGACTGATATTCAGAGTTCTGCATCCCTCCTCACTCTCTCACCGTGGGACACCAAAGGAATATGTTGCTTTATGTACAAGCCAAAAAATACAACCACAATTTAGCCCTTGTTTTATATTATTACTTTGGCTGGTTGGTTGGTTCATTGGTTGGTTGGTTATTTTTCTTACTACATTCACTATATGGAATATTAGTATGTTCAGTATAACGAATATGAATAGTTCACCATATGAAGCTTATAATTTCATCTCTCATTAGCTTTTCAATATTTTTCTACTACCTTCCTTTCTGATTTTTCTTTTTAAATATGGTCTTAAACTAGTTCTTACTAGTTTATATAATCCTGAGTACTTCCTGCAGTCTATACTACGTATCTTTATTTTACTGCAGCATTAAGAATTGTTTTGAGTTTCCTTAATTTCCCCCTTTCTGTATACAAAAGGAACCTCTGCACTCCACAGGCAGAGCTCTCTCTGTCTCATCAGATGGAGTCAAAGCAGGGAATCAGCAGCTACAATGAGGCTGCAGCATTCAAGAAAAATAATCTGGTGCAGTTTACAAAGTCTGGTGCAAAGAACAGAGACAGCAGATGGCTTGAGTCCACGTATTAAGATGGTGAGGAAGGGGAAACGGAAGGAGAATGAGAAGTGGAAAGGGAAGGCTGTGCGGTAGGGACATATATTTATCCTAAATTTCTTACAGACTTATTTTAAATGTCATTTTAAATTTCAGCTGTTTACTTATACTGGCCATCTGCTGTTATAAGAAGTTATTGGTTGTTTTGATTTTTTACATCTATCTTGGAAAGAAAATCATTATTGAAAAAAGAAATTCAGCTTCTGACTTTCTAAGCCCCTCACAAATATTCAGAGGTGTTTATATTTTGCTTGAAAAGACTCAGAAAGCAAAACCTATGCAACTTGGCCAGCTAACGCCAAGTACTAGACCTATTTTTAGAATAATTTTACCTCACTATGGAAAACAGCTCAGTGCGTTTTCATAAAGTCCTTTAGTTTCCATGGCAAATAGGGTCATTATTTCTGTTGAAACTTATGGTTTTTACTTATACTTTCAAAATGCTTTTCATACGGTGCCAAAAAAACAAGTTGGAGCAGAAACAAATGCACTAGAGGTCTATTGTTAATAACATCTAGTTCTTAAAGTGAAATTTATGCAAGGTCAGTATGACCTTGCAGTAAGGTCCACTGAAAACAATGCATGATATATTGTAGTCAAATGACTGACATTCTTAGCTGGAAACAGTAGCAAAAATTTTGATTATTAATCAATAATAAAAAAAAAAAAGTAGAGGATTTAACCCTGAGATTCCATCCATTGCCCTAACAATTCTGAGATTCAATAAATGAGCAAATAAAAAAAGCAAACTGCTAAACTCATATCAGTTGGCCTACGCTCAGTTTTTATAGCAGGCTAGAATTGCGGTTTTCTTGATATGCATTTTGTTTGTTCTATCACAATCTTTCCCTGTGCTAGATATTCTCATGAAACACAGTTTCATGTTTATATTCATAGCTAGAATATTGCTAAAGTGAAGTAGCAGTTATTATAGAAAGCACTGGGGTAACTGGATGGCGAGCCAAAAAATTTAGCTTACCTGAAATCATGATTTTAACACAGTTTAATAGGTTAAGGTTTTTTCCGTTAAGGCTACTGCACCCCTAGACTCCCTTCGTGCACCTGTAAAGTGAAGCACAGCCGGATGGACAACTTTGTGGTTTTCCACAGTACACATTAATTTATTCTGTTAAAAAGATTGAAATGATTTCTGATTCTTTTTGTTTCTTTGTGTTATGAATTTTCTTTCACAATGACTATATGAAAAACTTGCTCTCCTGAAATGATGCCTAATCTTTATGTCTCAGGTACTTTTCTTAGCATGCTTTTTTTTTAATGAGAAGGTCATAAGGAAATTAAAGTCAATAAATAAATATATTTCCACACAATCTGGTCCAAAACATACAAAATGTAATAGTGCTATCTCTTTTGTAAAACTCTGTAAGTTTGCTTAAAAATACTATAAAGAGTGAACCAATGTTTTCTAAATTAGACACAACTTTCTTGTGGGGGCGCTGTTAGCACCCTGTTAGCTGGTATAAATCAGTACCGTAGTTCCACTAAATGGAAATGGAACTGTGATAACCTATATCAGCTATACTTATATCAGTGTTGCCATGCTGCTCCTTCGAGTGCTGTCTTTAAAACTGCACATATTGAAATATCTGGCTATAGTCTGCACTGAGAGAATCAGCGTACATTAGCATTAACTGAGTCATGCATTTCTACTGAAACAAATACAATAGCTGTCTTCTGGGCTCTTTCCACTCCACTCTCCAAGCCCAACATGAAGAGCTTTTCAGTAGCAAGTGGGAGGCTTGCTGTGAATGGAAATGACTCTCTCCTCCACACATCCCACATCTCTAGCTTTTCTGCTACTGTTTAATCTATATAAAAATTCTTCATCTGGCTCTTGAGAATGCTAGCACTTAAAATGAGCAATGTCTGATACGGCAAGAGTCAATGGGACTGGAATCAGGCCTATATATTTGGATAGAAACTTCCTTGAGTAAGCTTATTGCTATTTGTGTTTCAGCAGGGAAAATAGGATATATAACAGCAGTGCAAATATCTGCTTAATAAACTGATCTTTATATGAGTAGTAATGGTGTTTAATAAGCCTAAAATGAAAAATGCAAATTGTCTGGAAAACAATGTAAGACCCTTTTTCATATTCAAATGCTCAGAATTACCGCTGGACTCCAGGCTATTATTTTAAGGAGGCCAAGAGGGCCAGTCCCTAGTATTGGTGATACAGATATTAGGGGCAAAGACCCATCTCTCCTCCTTCTCCTGTTTTGAGTATTTTATTTTTTGTGCAGTTTCAACGTGTGAAACTACGGAGCCCACCTCACCAGCTTCACCATCTTACCTTTTCTGTCAAGCAGTCTAGACTTACCCGGAATAAAATGGATCCCTTTGCATACCATTGCAGTGCTTGCACAGCATGTTTACAACAGCAAACTACCCTTGTCCAGCTGACCTGAATGTAAGAGACTGCAGCATCTACTGTAAAAAGAGTATTAAATGAGCAAACAGAACAAAATGGGGAAAAAATGCATTTGAGCATTTGAGCGTTTATGCATTTGAGCATTTTCCCCATATTACAGGAAAATTTTTCTACATTTCCACATTATGACTAACAGCCTTGTTCTCCTTCTAGTCCCCTAAACCACCCTGACAGATTGCATCTGAACTGTTGGAAAACTGCTTTATAATCCCTGAGCCTTTAAAAAGCAAACAAAGAAACAAATAGAACAAACAAACAAACAAACAAAAATCCTGTAATATGTATTCCTTGAGTCCTAGCCCTTCAAAAGGCAAATATGAGTGACATTGTGACCAAAAAAACCCAAGTATGCTGGTACAAAGTTCAAATGTGCATGAATAGCAGCAAACTTTGTATTTACAAACTGGTACTGTAACACAAATATTTTCCAAAACCACCTTTTCACAGTTCAGTGGCAATAATAGAAGCATGTATGGGAATCACAGCAAAAATCAGCTATGTAGATGAAAAATTGCTGACTAAAGTGTCGGACAGCTTTCTGAATTTATGCTAGTTGAGGTATCTGCTCCATGTATAACTGCAGGCTGTCTCTGGGAGGTGGCCTAGCGCAGTCCCATGCTCCACTCGAGTTTTCTTTCACGGATACCTTTGAGTCAGGTCTCAATCTTACCTAGTCTCTGCACTTTGTAAAGGTGACCTAACGGAAACTTTTCAGTTCTTTTTCGAAGACTAGCTCACCTTTGGCTCAGCTCATCGAACAAACTCACGCTGCAGCCACAGTTCCTAGATGTGGAGCAAAGGATAGATCTGGAAAGTGAAAGAGAATGGGACTCTTTTGGCAACAATCCACACTGAGATATATCAATCAAAAATTAAGGCTATTTTGTCTGTCAGACTGTTTCTATTTCTTTTATGGGCAAGAGTTTCTAGAGGCAAAAAGGCCTCAAATTTTATTTATCAAATGACAGATATGTCCCCCTGCCAAATAGATCTTACTATACATTTAATCTGCAATTTTTATTTTTATATCTTAAGTTTAAATGCATACAGAATACTGTTTTCATAGTAGTTAGGCCCACGTCATGCATTATATTTATGTTTTTGTTTAGGTAAATTCATTTAAAGGGAGATGCACCTTAACTGACTGAGGAAGAAAGTTTACATTCCATTCTGTGTTACAAATATAAGGAGCAGCCCTGACTAAGGTAGCATATGACCTTAAAAAAAGACCATCCAAAGAATGCACTTAAATCAAATCTTTCTAGTGGAAACTAAACTATGCCACTTTGCAGATGCAAAATATTTACAATAAGATGTTGGGGGCAGGGGACCAGAGCGTTTGAGGGCAATTTTTTTACTGTATTTTGTAGCCAAAAAGGCTGGTGTAAGTTATTCAAAGTGCCATTAAGCTGGTGGAGAAAAACATTGCCTTAGAATAAAATAGTTGTAATAAACAGAATAATGCTGTTCCACAAAAGATTTCCAAGCCAAAACAAAGGCACCAGCCACCATCCAAACCAGAAAGCCCTGTACAAGGCAACACTGGAAGTGCTGGCAGAAGAACTTCACTAAGTATTGTTTCACTGTGCATGGGAGAAACGGAGGCAAACACCATGGGCAGTGATATAAAAGTCATCATGGAGGCTCCATACACTAAGTGAGAGCTGAGAATGGCCTTGAGGAAAATTCAGAAAAAACTTGTGTGTCAAGGGTTGTCTAGAAGAACTGTGAACAAATCACTCTCTCTTGTTGTTTGAGGTTTTCTGCATTAATTGAACCAGTCTTTATGTACTTTATTTCTAAACGAACAGGCTGAATCAAAATATATGGCTCCATTATCAATATTACTTCCTAATGGAAAAAGGGTCTCAGAAGTGCCATGAGTTCTGATTAATCACAGGTACAGAACAACAAGCCATCAGAGAATCTGGCCTAATCTTGGTCATTGAATAAACTGCTGCCAAAGACTCCGGCTTCTAGGAATACCCAGACTCTGAACAGAGTTTTAGATCTCTGGACGCACACCTAAGGTGGAAACTCTTTGGCTGCATTTTGTCTTGAAAGCTCATACCCGTGCTCCAGTCATTTGTTTCCATTCAGGCCTGACTCTTCAGTCGCATTCTCCACCCATCTCCTCCCAAAACTTAAATATATAGCCTTTCTAACAGCTCACTGAAGGTGTGAGTCTTCTGGTTCTCAGTTACATTCTTTTGAAGGCACGTGGCTAGAACAGAACTGAACACACCACAGCCATTTGCAGAAAATATAAAGCAGATGAAATAAAATTAAGTATGAAAATCAAACATATTTGAACCTGATTCCTATCTGGCTTATCTGTCATTCAGAAGCTCACTAAATCTTCCTATCTTCAAGTAGGGAGGATGTCCCTACCATGCTCGGTTCTTTCTGATTTTTATTAGTTCTGCCCTTAAATCACACTGTCCTTTTCTCAGTGCCTTTGTCTCCTGTTTCCCCTCCCTACACCTCTGCCCTCACTGCAGTGATCCTTTGTCATCTCTGGCAAGATCTTTGTCTTATACTAGGCACTTTTCTCTCCTTTCAGAGAAAAGGAAGAAATTTCCCCTCCCAGGCTGAGCAAATCCATTGCCCAAGGCAATTCACTTAGATGAGTGAACAAGTACAAACCCCTGCTGCTACCCAGCCTCCCAACCTGTGGTGGATACACAAAAGAACTGTTTCATGATGCAGCAACATCCAAGTGACAATTTAAAAGTATCAGCCAGAATGTGTAAGTTTAAAAAGCAAATGTTTATCAAGTTATCATGCAAGAAAACAGAAAAGAAAGTCAGAAATTTTTATAATAGAAGACTCAGCTCCTGTGCCCTTCATTTAACCTATATAGGCACATACACACTGTAACATAAGCTTTACAGTTAAAAATAACCTTTACCTCAATCTTTGAGAAGGCATGCACAAGTATGAAAGAAGTGAAAATTTGATAATTAGACTCCAGAAATTGAAGGGAATGTTTTTACTGAATTTGATTAGAACTCTTTCACCACATCTTCCAAGCGCTGTGAACTACAGCACAGCTGATAAAGCCAAAGTGTTTAATAATTCCATTTCAGATGAAGGGTCATATTAACATCAGTTGAGCAATTTGCAATCATTTTAAGTACAAGCCTAAAAGGAGTGTCAAGTAAACTGAAAATTTACTTATGCTACTTCAGCTTACACAACTTATGAATTTAGTCACGTCATACTTTATAATCTAAGTCAATTACTATAGCTGACATGAACCAAAAAAAAAGTTTTACATATACTTAACTGTCAGCTTGATGATAAATTGTATCAATATTTTCCTCTTGATAAATCTAATAGAAAGAGTGAAAAAAAACCTCCTTACTTTAAGATAATTTTATTTTTCTGTTATCAGCTAAAGCAGTCGTACTTCAGGTTTCCGCTTTCCAGTTTTTCAAACATTAGGAGGGAATTTCCTCCAAGGCCTTATCAGCTTGAACCACAACCCCTACACTGATTTCTGGTTCACTGACAAATTACACTCCCTTAATCCCTATCTAGAAAAGTTTTAATGAGTGCACCTTTTGAAACGATACCATACATGACAATTTCTACATATGCCCAAAGTGTGAAGCCCCAACTCTTTTAAATGGCAGACTAAACTTTTCTGCAAATGAGGAGACACGTCTTCTTCAAACACCTGAACTACCTTTCCTTTCACACAGATTATGGTGGCCTGCATACTCTATATACTTATGCATTTACCTAGCCAGGAAAAAAAAAAAAACAAAATCTTTTTTAAAATACTATTATTGTCATAGCATTCTCAAAATGGGTAGAAATAGTATGCATGGTACAAAGCAAAATGGAAGAAGTTAAACATCGGTCACTGAACACTGCAGTAGTGTACATGACAATAATCACTTTACTAGCAAGTCTAAAACACCTGGCAGGAGAGACAGCTGGTATGACTGCCTAGCAGGTGTTTACGAACACACCTACATGTACAGGGGCACATACCATGCATTTCTTCCGCCTATGTGGTGAACTGAGCTACCTGGCCACTGCCCTGGACGCTGCCACTGAGCCTTTGTAGTAGTCTTGGCTCATACAGGGAGCAGACGCACAGGGGCCAGGTCAGGTCTTCTCTGAACAGTGAGAACAGCAACTCACCTTGAAAAGTAGTTCCTGCTTAGGCCTTTCAGGTGACCATTCTGTGTTAGTTTTCACTGGTTACTTATTGCAGCTACTTTCCATTAGTTTTCCTTTTTAAAATGTTTAGCCATGATACACGTGTAAGGTATATGAATAAGGCTTTAATATCTGCCAACTATATTTTAATTGACTGTCAGGACCTCCTCACTGTATAAAATGTATTATTTGTATTTTTTTAACAGGAGAAATTGAAGCACTTAATGAGGATGGCTCTGAAGCTAGGAGTGAGGAGGAGGAAGAACAGGCATAAGCCTGCAGCAGACACCTAGCAAATCAAGCTGATTCTGTCACTATCAGAGGCACAGAACTGTCAGGTAGGCTTGATACAGTAAATCCTGTGAGCAGCAACTAGCTACCTCGTTCACTCCTGCCTTCCAACAGCAGTTTCTGCCTTACTCTTACCTGTCCTTTCTGAGGCAGAAACACCAGTGGCCACTTCTGCCAAGCTAATTTTCCAGAGCTCTGATATGGGTAAAGTGGATACTAGGCCTGTGGTCATTATGCCATTTCCTCCCATCCCCTATCTTCCAGGACAGCTGCCTGCTTTCCCTGTGCCGAGGTCCAGCCTAGTGCATGTTTCCTTTTTTCAGACAGGTGTCTGAAGTCCCTCATAGTGCAGTACGTGCTCATTCCACCCTCTTCGTGTGGTCCCTTTCCACCAGGGTTATACCATGCATTTGTAGCTCTGCGGGCATGTCTCTTTTCCACTCATAACCGTGCGTTCAACTTGTTACGTGGTGTGCTTGCTGGACAGGTCTGGCCTGTGGGTGTATGGATGACGCTAGTGGGCTACCCAATACCTGGAGCGGCACAGGCAGTGGAGACCGCATCAAAAGGCACATCCACCAGCAGCAGTGACCTTGTATCCCAGGCTTTTCTGCATCACATAACAAACTTGCACCTGGCACATAACCCCACAGTGCACCAAACCCTATGCACTGAGTTCTCAGAAGTCAAGAGGTCTGTATTACTCTCTGTCCTGGCCATTATAAGGAAGACATTTTCCCTTTACTAACATTCTCCTTACTCTTCTGACAGAAACAAAGGATGCTATGGTGTTAGATCTGTGGGACCCTAAGCACACATTGAACCACAAGCCTCTCATTACGGTTACCCACATACTAGTCATATTGCTACCTAACCTAGTGGTGGGTCTCGCCACCTAGTCTAAAATCCTGAATACTCACTCCATTATTTCACCCTTAAAACTAGCTCAGTTTGTAACCACCTTTTTAAACAGTTGGGGTTTTTTGTATTGTTTTGTTTTACACCGGTTCCATGCTGCAGCTGGTTTCAATGTTTGCCTATTTAATAATATGAATTTTCAGGCCTTAAATAACAACCAAGTATATATCAAGTGAAAAGGACATCACTACTACATAACATGTATTGCCAAAATTCAAAAAAGAAAAATGAAAGATTTCACAAATGTATCTACTCACATAAGGTATATTTTCACAATTTGGCCAGCTGCGTATAAGCCCTCAGAAAAGGCCTGCGTGTTCCTCAGTTACAGTTGTTCAGACAACATTTCTGATTGCGCTTTCACCTCACCTTACTAGGCACGTCTGCATTATTTTAAGATCCAAACATCTCCTCAACATCATTTACAAAGCAGTTCTGCCTGAATGCTATCATCATCTCAATGACATAAAGGGAAGGCGGGATGGAAAAAAATGGGATGCCATTCCTAGAAATGATGTGGAATTAATATGTGGGGATTTTGTCTTCTATTTTTGAAAATATTTTGTGTTGTGTTTTCCCAGGACGTAATGAAACATTCAGTTTTTCAAAAGAGTAGGCTGAAATGTTTTCCTACGAGTGATAGCAACAGTGTCTCGATCTTGCTAAGGTGAATACACTGTGGTTATGTAGATACCTTCTGCAACCCCAGTTCTGCTCAAACCCTTACTGAAATACCTAAACAAACTCAAGGATGTTTGCTAGTTTCGTCACATGTCATGCTTCATCCATGCTTATCTCACTGCAGGTAAAGTCTTAAAATGGCAGGGGATTTGCTACTGACTTAAAGAGACATAATGAGAAAAAATAGCACTGGAGGCTGTAAGAAACGGGAATAAACTGGTGCTGGCAAAAATTCTAGTTATCAAATACGCAGCAGCAACAACAGCAGCTACTTGCTTCCACATGCAGCATAGCAGTTAAATTGCCTAGTAAAATGTTAACATATTTCCCAATAGAAAAAAAAAATATGTTAAAGTAGTGCTTTAGAAAACTGCCTATCTCTTCAAATATTCAAAGGAAAAGTCTTACATCAGCTTTTACTGTAGAGCCTTGGTCACTTGTTACCATCTCCCCAGACAGCAATAATATGAACTACTTCATTATCGGGATAATATAGTTTAATACTGCCAGGTGAAAGCTGTTCAGGAGCCAGCAACCTCTCACACTGGAGGTCAGGATAGCCTGTTGATCAGCACAAGCTGATGCAGTCAGTTTTCATTTCTGCAATAACCCTAAACTTTGAAGAAAGAAATAAGAAACAAGTTACTGAAAATAGCGTGTCGTGAATGACTGAATAGGAACTGGAAGGCCTTGTTATGAGCCATAGCTGGGGTAACAAAATTCTCTTCTTAAGTAACAAAATCCTATAACGAGAATGTTTCTGTGAATCTGGTCTGTTGAGTCTGTCATTGCTTAACAGAAATGAGCACTCCATATTTTATAGGGACTTCTTCCCTTGTATGTAGCACAGTAAGACTGGGTCACATATTTTTTCTCATGTGTGATAGAAGGTAAATTCATACGCCTTATCTGACCATTTATCTTGACTTGTTGGCTTAAAGATGAGGAGAACTGCCAGGCTGAAATTCACCTCAGTCTCTTACTTCAGGTTCATAATGACAGAAGCTCTATGCATCTCAGATAGCAAAATGCAGACTGGAATTAAACTTTGATTTGAACATAAGCTTATGTTTATGGTTCAGATTTGAGCTTGATAGAACAGAAACCCCTGAAGCTGATCTCTTGAGAGCGCTACTATTTCAGATTGAAATCTGTACCTCCAGGTAAATTAGAAAAAGAGGTGGAAGCAAGCTGATAAGAACTCAGGTGCAAAACCTTTCTTTTGCCTTGAAAAATTCATAAAGATTAAATGTCTAGAGAGTTTCATATCTAGTTTGAGTGCCTAAGAACAGCATTTATGGGTATCTATAAATTTGCATTTATAGAAAAATGAGTAAATTAATTGCACAGATTAAAAAAAAAGAGGGTATATATTCACATGCCAAATAAGGGATAGAAGATAAAATAAATGAATTATGTCGCATCTTACAAGATTTTAAGTGAAGATCAGTGGTCTGAACCTAAAGAAAGAAAAGTTTAACTTAAACAGGAAGTTCACAGTGTTTGTAACAACAAAAGCAAGCAAGAAAATAACCACTAAAGCCAAATTTTACCCATCCTTACTCATGCTGGGTAGAATTTAAATTTATTGTGGATAAGCATGGCGGGATAGATTAAGAATCTAACTGAGCCATTACTATGAAAATCAGAGTCAATCAAAAAAAATAAAAACTATACAATTATTTTTATAATTCATGCCAGCATTTCAAATCTGATTTTCTAATTATTGACTAAGGAACTAAAAACATCATTTTTTTCAGAGCTTGTTGTATTAATTCACTTTCACTGAACAATATTAATCAAAGCTTAAAATTCAAAAGATGCAGGATAGTTCTGTTTGAAAGAGTGCAAATAAAAAATTAATTGGAAAAATGGGCAATCATCTTGGGCAGTGCAAAATATTAAGAAACCCAGAATTAGCCAGAGTTTGAAATGATCTGCCTATTTCTTTTCCTTGATTTTTAACTCCCCAAGGAAGAAAGACTAAAAGTTTCTTAGACTCAAAAAAGCCAAGCAATATTAGAATGTGAACTAGAAGAATTACTTTCTTCAAAACAGAAAAATTAAAAATTCCGAGGTAAAATGTAAATGTAAATAAAAAGAGTTTATAAACCAATCTTCTGCCCACTGTGTCCTTTCAAAGCATATCCTTTCTTCCAGGCTTTCTTTCAGTCAACTCAGTGGCTTCCTGGTTTGTAGAAAACTCTGTTCAGTCCCCTTTGGTTCCTCAGTTTTGCTTTCTATCCTTTTAGAGATGCTGCAGGCTCTCCGCTGTCAGAGATTGCTCTGTCTCTTGGCCTTCCTGTCCCAGCCCGCAGCTCAGGAGCAGCCCCTCCTTCCAGCACGCTCAGTTACTTCTAAAAGCAGCAGCAATCCCACCTCCCTCCAGACAGTTCCACCTTCTCCATTTCCTTTCATCTTAAAGGAACATAATGGTCAAATCACAGACTAGCCAGCAAAACAAACTGTCCATCGCATAGCAAATCAGGCTGCATGACTCACATATTCTTCTTCAGCTTGCATGCTGCATATTGTACAAAGCATGCTTCTCCAGAAATAGCAGGCTATGCATCCTTGCAGCGTACTCATGGCGTGGGAAGGCGCTCTTCACTACTGAGTCAGTGACACATTGCTTCATCTGTTCAGCGTGTTTGCTGAAACAGACACAGCTACAGCTCTCTGCTTCTCCTTCAGTGTTTTGCATTGCTAAGTTCTCCAGGGCTTGTACAATTTTCCAGAAATGGTGTCTTTCGGATTTGCCGAAAAAATTCTCTGTGAAATCAATGACAATCTATTTGATAGGTATATGGAATCAGTTTACAGTGAAGCTGTTATTAAATGATACTGTACACTTGTATAATGCTTTTCATAAAAGAATTCTACGTTTCACTGCAAAAATATATACTTCTCTCTCTGCCTCACAGACAGGGAACCTAATTACAGTGTAAAGGTTCAATGAACTGCTGGAAGATTTCAGCTTTAGGTAAAGCTAGCACCCTTACTGAATTCAAAAAGAATATTGCCGTCACCTTCAGAATAGCCAGCCTATTACTCCAAGCCTCTTCATTCCCAGGCTTGCATTTCAAAACTAAAATATGCTGGCTTCCATCAAAAGCTGATCAATTGTATCACATATGTCTCAACTATCCATGCTGTAACAGGGAATTTATTTTGGAAATACCTTTCTGGGAACTTTAATTTCTAATATCGCTTCCAAGTAATTCTCTAAAAAAAATGGCAATTTCTTTCTTAAGAAAGCAATTATATTTATTAAAAGATCATCTTTTGAAAAAAATGGATTTCACCATGTTTCAAGTCCAAGAAGTCGATGACTTATTCCAAGATAATTTTAAATCTAACTTATTTATTTGTTATTAATCACAAACTAATTATGAAGCAGGATTAGATATTTAGAAGTTTGAAATTTTAGTAGCCAGCTGCTTTTCATATGTGGCAGAAAAGCCATGCAGCCTTTTCATCAAAATTAGACATATGAATTTTCAGATCCAGAACGTATAACTCAAGACTATCTGAATTCATTTTCTTGGAGACAAAATATAAGCATATTGAAATAACAAATAATCAAAAGTAAACATAAAATAAGATAGGCTTTCAATGTCTTTGCCATCTATTCTTCGTTAGATGTGGATGAAAAAATGTATTTAATTTTGCAGATATTTAGTAAGGACCAACATATTTTTTGTGTTATCGAAGCCATAAAGACTTTACAAAGTTAAATTTACCTTTGGAAGAATGAGACAGAGGAGGGATTTGGGTCAGTGGCTGAGAATACCATGACACCCAAAGCCAGCACATGTGTATCTGGATTTAAAATGTCTTTATCCCTAGAATACTCAGCCTATTAAACAGTTGTACATGCACTTCTGTACCATGCACTGAGTACTGGGATAGTTTGAGGACTCTCCCTTTTCAGTTTACTCGATACTGTAGCCTGTGCAACACTCAAAATCTCTTTGTGGGTGAGAAGAAATTGTTTGAATTGCTTAGAACGTGCTCTTGCTGGCTCAGTTACTGCGCAATATTTGTATAGCTGGAGGAGGAGTAATTATTTCTTCTGCTAAACGTAGGCAGTCTATATTTATTTGGTTTCTTCCTTCTTTAGAAGAGAACTGAAATGTTTGTTGGTTATAAAATTAATGACCTCTCTTTTTCTTCTTCGTTTGCTGTCTGTCTCACACATCTTCCAAATAAGTTAAGAACTATAACTAATTCAGTCTTCTCACAATTTAGTGAGTTCTAAATCTAATGTTGAAAAATGTACCTCCTTATTCTCTATGCTTCACTTATGAACAGCAACTGCTATCTTACTTTTGCTTTCCGCAAGACAGCTGCTGAAGGATAGCACGTGAGTCACTACAAATAATCACATTGTCCCTATTAGATAGCTGCACACATTCTGGTGTGGTAATCCGTTTTCCTCTATTGCAAGAGCAGATGTAATGTCATTTATCGGTTCTGAGTGATAGCTGGAATAAAACAAATATAATAAAGACAGGAGACTGGGTATTGTGTGAGAAGCAGTTGACTTGGCATCAGTTCACAACTCAGTTTTCGTATATTGTCATATCGCTTGTGGTAGAGGGGCTGGATCACCTGAGCTCAAACTGAAGTCTTCATATGACTGATGGGTACACCGCACAGGGCATCAGCCTGAACTCTGGCAGTGTTTTGCATGCAGAAAGTGGCAAGTGGCTATAGGAATCAAATATTCCAGTGTAGTATGAGTTTGAGATCTTCCACCAACCTTAATGCCTAGCTGATCCTTTTAAGAGTTACGTGACATATTCCCAACATCAAAGCTACACTTGAATTATTTGAATGGTATCTGCAGGTTGGTCTCCCAAGCTGTTCATTTTATGCATCAGTGTTAATGCCTTCCATAAGTGATGTCTGATATTTCTATTGCCTCATTTTTTTTAATAATGTTCTTCCTAGATCAGCTTTAATCAAGATTTTTTTTTTTTTTAGCATTTCTTGTTTTCTCATGAAGGAAACACTTATGTTGCTGCACCATTTTTTTGTTATTATTATTTACATATGCAACTGTGTTTCATCATCATATATAACACTGTATGTCAAAATTCCTTTGTCAAATATAAACCAGGAAATAGAAGATAAAACACTTTTTGGTCCCTTGTGCATTTCATTTGCAAAAGCAAGTATCTGTTTTTATTGAAGGAAATATTGCATTATCATTCTGTGGCCTCAATCCAGCAAAAATGTTTAAAATAATATTAAGCATAAAGTAGGCCCATTGAAGAAACTGGGATTAATGATATATTTAAAGTTATATACATACATATTGCTGGAGAAAAAAAAAATGGGGAGAGCACATAAAGGACTGTTTCTAAAGCATGGCATTTTCTATTATTCCCAAGTCAAGATCAGCTTTATTTCTTAAGTGGTTCCGAGTTGTCTTCTTTTTTCTATTGTAACACAGTATTGGTAAACACAAAAGTAAACGTACACTATGAAAAAGAAGCCAGTATCTGCTGCTATGCAACAAGTTTGCTCATAAAAAAAAACAAGTGATTTTTTATTTTGCAAGGGATACAAATTGTTTATGTAATTCATCACTTCATGCTGGTAGCTTTGCAAAACAAAGAGCCTTAATACAAAAGACCCTGAGGCTTTCAAGATGCCAGCTCTAAAATTATTGTAGTCTTGTCTGTATTTTGATATTGGTTCACTAGCAGAATCCCCTTTGGATGATAGCTTTGGCAGAACAATGACACAATAATTTGTAGTAAGCTACATATTTAATATGAGACAAAATGAATGCCTGCATAACAGGTAATGAGATTAAGCAAGAGTCCAGGGACTTCCTTAAAAAAAATCAGAATGTCAACCTGAAGTGTCAGTGAAAATTCAGGGAGTACAGATTTATAGTGGATTCCATGTCAAAAAGCAGCCTTTAAATTCAAATAGCTTGAGGATTAGTAAGGTCTGGGACAACAAGTTGCGACTATATCCATGTAGTTCATATACTGCCAGAGTTTTAAGCTGACAGTAATGCCTTTGGGCTAGGGTGGGGAACTTTCAGCAGATACAACTAAATCATACTTGTTAAATGAGTTTATAAATTACCCAGCTAGCACAACTGAGCTGCAGCTTTCATTTATGCACTAGCTTTTTTTTGACATTCTGAAGGGGAGAAAGAAAAATTGATTATTTAACAAAGTGGAGTTCTGCCATTTACAACAAAAACTCTTATACCTCTGACTGGCAGTGGAAGATTAAAGGATACATAAATAATTAAAAATACATAGTGTGGTTACAACAGCTGATTTTGTGACAGTCATATATATAGACAACCAATCTAGCTTCTACTGTTGTTCACTTTCTTACAAGTGAAATCAAAAGGAGATAAAATATCATTTGTATGATGGAATAATGGTTTCACTGTGACAGTATTTGAATCAATTAGCTGAATTTAAAAGAAGACTAATTCATGTAAGCACCCTCCTTTTCTTGTTGATTTAATTTATTTCAGAACTTCATTAGTAATGACTATCAAACCCATCCCAAATTTAATACCATGTTCATTATCTCTTTTTCCCCTAGACCATAGGATTTTTCTCTGAGAAAATCAATTATTTAACCTTATGCAATGTCAGCCAACAAGTATATAGCCAGTCAGCCAACAATAAACACATAGGCTAATTTGACTCTGTGGTTGGGATTCCTATTCTTTATCTTTCACGATTCTTTATTCAGATAAAATTCCTCCACACTTTAATAAATTTGACTATGAATAACTGTGTACATTTAAAATCTGCATATTCTAGATGAATCTATAAACTATAGATTTTTGAAAATAAATATCCAAGCTATGGTAACATTTTGAATAGTAACACTGTTTCAATGCCTAATGAATTGTGTAAAAATGGATTACAAAGTAGGGCATCTGTTTTTTTTTGACAATGATTTCCAGTTCTTCTGCATACTCCAAAGACACTTCTTTACACACCATTCCAATACTTAGCCACAAATACCTGGAATGCAAACACAAGCTCAGACACTGTATTCCTAAATTTTGATTTCCTTATATATGTCATTTTGTACATAACTACTATTTTTGTACATACATACAAATTGACGCATGCATGTTAAAAAGAATCCTTCGTATAAACACTAATTTTTACGAAAAATCTTAGTGTGGTAGGAAGCGGACTATTTAAAAGTCTTTGTATAAAATTTCACCAATCCTGTTCAAAATCAGGAAACAACATAGAATTTTTGTTTCTTCACATCTGGGAACACATTTCAGGAATAGGACTTTCAAAGACACCCAATGTGATAACATTTTATTTCATTGCAGCAACTGATTGACTTATTTGGCTCCTTTCAAATAGCCTCAATCGGCGCTTCAAATTTTTTCCAGAAATACATGTTATTTCCAGCGTGTTTTTATTGCTATTAATAGTAGTTGAGCTATTTTGAAAAAGAAGTGCAGAAAGTAAAGTACTGTGTATAGAATATACCATTTATAATGAGAGATGCTAGCTGTTTCAAAACTCTATGAGCTATGCTCCATGGTCTCTTGAAAATTCCCACCAAACCTGGTGGGTGTTGAAACACACCATGGTACCTTGCATGTCCATATATCTGAGTTGTTTTCCAAGCACCCAAACCCCACCCCAGGATGAAGTCAGAACTTGTCCAGAGCACCCTAGACCAGGATGCAGGAATGTTCTCAGGTTCCTTCTTTTAAGCATACCCTTGAAATGTCAAGAAATGTAATAAATATTAGTTACCTTGGAATTATCTGCTAGAAAGTTAGCCAGATATGTGTTGCTGCAGTAGACTGGAATTCTGGCCTTAGGAAATAAGAAAGGATAGCTATCTTTTAAAGTGATAACTCTTACTAATTCACTTTTTTGTCTACTGTTTTCAGTCTGGCGTTGATGCAGTCTATATGTCTTCATATTTGAGTTTAATCAAGAGATACTAAATTGTTGTTCTGGAAAATACAACTACTAGCACAAAGTAATTTGTTCCTTCCTCACACGTTCCATATTATTTCAGCAGTGTCACTAGAACCGCATGTTGAGGATTTTTGATCGTGGGGTGGGGTGGCATCTCTGAAGAAGAAGCTACTGTTTATCTCCCTCCTATCCCTAGAGTGACAAGAAGAAAAAAAAAACACTTCAGAACCAATTATATTTGAATCTTTTTATGCTACATGGGAAACAGCATTTTCAAATTTTGAATCCTGACAGAGAAGAAGGAGCAGAAGGTAACAGGCTTCTCATGGCCATGTGATACAGGCATCTGTAGAACTGGAAGAGCTAGAGCTTAGTAACAACAAGTTGGATGCATAGTCAGAAAGTATGCGCAGCAACCTGACTTCCAGAGGTCATGGAAATCTGGGAATCTCCAGGAAGCTATTACCATTTCACTGCCATAACAGTCCCTTTAATTCTAGGGTTTACCATTTGTTTCCACTCCTTAGGCCTGTTCAGTTTTATATCTGTACTCTCTAAGAAATTTGAAAATCAAGACTTGGGAATATAGATGCTCAATATATTTTTGTAAATGCGATCATAGTTAAAGTGATCAACACACAACCAGTTTTCAGAGGGCTGACTCACTTTTGAAAGAACTCAAATTAAAAAAAAAGAAAAATCAAGGAGCAATAAGAACATTCAGGAAAAATAGAGCAGAAGGGGCTGGCAACGTTCCCTACAAACTATTAAAAACAGGTGGGGATAAGCTAAGTCAAAGATGCTACCAAATTATCCTGTTGGTTAAGAGGTTTGAAAAAATGCCAGAGTAATAGAAGGAGGTAATATTATGGCCACTCTTTAAAAAGAGTGACAATACGTAATATAGGCATAATTGTGGCATCTCTTTCCTTATTATGGCCTATAAAATTCCAACTGTTATATCAGCTTACTCTTCATATAGAAGAGGTAGGAAAAGAGAAAAATGCATGCTGGATCAAGTACTTTCAGTTTGACATTCAGCCAAATATAATACTAACACAATATCATAAATATAAGAAAATCCCAATGATTTCAACGGGTAAGGTATGTGGTTAGATGATGGAAGACAGACTGCATAAAAATCTCTTGGAAGGCTATTTTTCTGAGGTTCAGCTTTGTGGCCGACCAGGGAAGACAGAAAGTTTACAATGAGCAAGATCTAAGAGGTCTTAATAGCAATGACCAGCAGCACGACCTTGGCAAAAAGAGGTAGTGACAAATTCTGAGAGCACCCAAAGATATCTGTGGGTGATAAAGCTATGGGGCATGAGGAACAGAAATATCAGTTAATATATAATGTATAGTTAGTCACCCTATCTTGCATATGGCAGGCACAAACTCAATGCACATTTCAGACTTTTAAAGGGTATCCAATGCAAGCTTAGCAGTTGGCAAAGTTGGACTCATAATATTAAAATATAAAGATCACAATAAACTTGATTTCACGTGTTCCTTGTCTTGTAATCAGTGATCTGCTGTTTAATATGATGAAATACCACCTAAAAGTTTACCTCAGTTGGAGAACTTGTTACATGTCTTTTCTGTATGAAAATCTTATAAAAGATGAACTAGCACAGGAACCTTGTCCCTCTTGCCTTTCTCTATACAGTTGCTTTCAAAGAACTGTGTTTAATCTTTGAGAAATTCACCCAAAAGTCAAATTGCATGATAAACCAAGCTAGCTAGTGCACGCTAACTGAACAGTGAAGCATTCTGAATATTGCAATTATTTTAAAGAATGTTTGACATGCATAGAAATGTTGCCTTAAGTACAGAAAGCATGTGTGCTGAGCTGTCAGTTCCTTGTTGTGACATGTCATGTACAAATGTTTAGCTTGATGATTCTATCACACTGGGGGAATAGGCTTTAAAATACATAAAAATATGAAATAGATGAGACATACAGTTTGGGAAGTATAATTTCAGCATAAAAATACATGGAAACTATTATTGCATTTCTGAATTTGATTATCTCTAATATGTTTCTTAAATGCTACAAGTCTCATCAATTTTAAAGATCAGCTGCACTGCCATGTAAGTTATTAGGACTACAATAAATTTGGCATAATTAGGACCATTTAGGTTCCAAAAACAGATCATATAACACTTATTTCCTTCCTCTTTTCATAAAGTGGGTTTCTATCTAAATTCATTTAGTATATTTAAAAACAGCTAATGTCATACTCGTGGGCAGTAAATATCTTGACTTTCTGGGCATGAAAAAGCATATATAGTTGGAAAGGTCGTGGGCAGTCTGAGTATACATTCTGAGAGTATATATGCTTTGATTTATTGACCATTTAAGTTAGTTAATATTTTGTGTTACTATCATTTGTAACTATAACTCAGGTGATTCCATAGAGCAGCTGAAGTTTGTAAAATATACTGAAATAAGAAATAAACGTGTATACTTTTTCTTCTTGAAGCAGTAAGCAACAATTACTTAGGTCTTCCATCAATTTAGAAATTCCAGTTAGTGTGTTTACAGAGAAAATATTTGTTCATATGCTAGTGTCAAGGGAAGACATTTCCAAAACTTTCAAATGAATCTTAAATATGGACAAATAACATCAGCTTTTAATTGGGTTCGTTCTACAAAGTTGAGCACTAGTTAAGTTTCTGGTATTAAAGTATCTAAATCTCTTAACGCCTCTCTGATGATCTCAATTTAGGTGCTGATGCAAGAATTTCTTCATACTATTACATGGAACAGTATCTTTTTTCCTTTTCTAGGTCTAGAAAAGAAAAGGATTTGTTCTTTAGAGGTCTGTACCACCCTAGTGTTGCAGTTTATATGTTGTAACTTCCTCAGGACTGTGCCAAAAAGACCATATCTAACTCCCAGGTAAGGGAGCTTTTTAAAAAAATATTCACACAGAACTACTTGCTTGACTTTCCATGTGCTTTTTCTGTTCTCTTCTTAGTTCCCTCGGTATTCATGAAAAAATATTTATTTGCCTTTTTAGGGAGAAGAAAATTCAAACCTAGCATAGCTCTGGGAAACAAAAAATGAACGAAAAAAGGTGATGAGCAAACATAATCTATTCTTTCACCACAAAGAGAGAGGGTTTTGAAGCTAAAGATCTCAGTCAACGTTTGATCCATCTAGCCCTTTTTTCTGATAGGAAATAATAAGTTAATGGGGGTTTTGAGCACAATTAATTAATTTTCTACATGTAATCTGGTTCTCGTTCTGCCCGGAATGTGAATAGGAAAGTCACAAGTCAGCTGTTGTCAAAACATATCACATAGGTGTCATGTTAGCAAGAAAGAAGGACCAAAAATCACCGTAGAAGGACTCAAGAGTTTATGTGCTGTAAAAGACAGCAATCCTGTCACTTGCAGTAAACATTGTTAGTTTCTTCAGAGAAAGGCACTCCACTCCCAACCATTAGACATGTGTAGCAGTTTCTTTCCAATGTCTTTCTACACAGTTATCTAATTTATCTAATTATATGGAGAACGATTTACACTCAGAAACTTGATGTTTCAAAAACATTACTCAGTATAGCCTTTTTATCCAATGTACAGTTCTAAATCCTGTAAAACTTCTGCTCTCTCAGTCAGTAGCAATGCATTTCAGAGTCTAAATACTGATAAAATGAAAAAAAGAAAATCTTTCCTTTTATCAGGTTCGAAGTTTCCCATTTTAACTCAACTGAAATGATCTTATGAGAATACAGAAGCTCTGATCTGCCATCTCTTGTTTTATATTCCTTTATCATGGTATCATCGCGATATTTTACTCTCTGATTTCCTTCTACTTCACTGTAGAAAATCTTTGTCTTAAAGCCACTGATCACTGATAGTCCATGTCTATCTAAAATGGCTTTGCAATTCAGTTTCAGTAATTCAATTTCTTTTCTGTAGTCCTAGCCTAGACTTGTTCTTGTCAGTGCCAGAACTTGTATGAATCCTTCCACCTGTCTTGTTCCCTGTAGGCATGTGCTGTCTGATTCTGATCTCCCAGGAATCACTAGGATAATTATGTTTATAATTTTATAATAATATTATATAAATTATGGACTTTGTATTTCTGAGCAACCATTACAGCCCAGACTATGCATCTTTATATTAGAGAAAACTCTCTAATGTGCTGCACTTTGCTTTTCAACGGTTCTCAAGACTATACTTTTCTGCATTTTCGCTCTCAGTGAGCATGCTATCTCGTGGATATTAGTTCATATTTGAAGCTGAAATTTGAAGCTCATTCAAACCCGAAGAGTTAAAGTTTCACTTGGTTCCAAATCAAGCCTGGATATCATACTACCATAGGCTTTGGGGCCTAGGTTTGGCCAAAAAGCAGGCAACACTCAGTTATTTCATTTAAATATCATCTTAAGTATGTGTTTAAATATTGAACCAGGCAAATACCACAACATTATGAATTGTATGCTGAGTAGTTCTCAGAGCCTCAATGCTTCAATCATCTTTTTCCATATAATTGTGCCAATTCAAACGGCAGACTGCATTCCTACATTATTTTTCTTTGCTCTCAGTACCACCGTAACACAATATTTCCACATTTCTTTTAACATTTTCAGCCAGAAGCCTGAGCATTGACTTATACGCCATAATCAGGATCTGGTACTAACTGGTCAGCTGTTTAATATCAAAGGATAGAGATCCCATATATGAGGATTTACAAAATTGCAGGGGTCTGGACATGCCATTAAAATGAATGGATCTCATGACATCTAAAAAATTCTAGTCAAGCCTTTCTGCAAATCTTGACAGTGTTATATAGGCTGGTCATGAGTGGTTTTGTTCTTCTGTTTTGGAAAGAAGCACAAACCATAACATAATGAAAGAGAGGCTTCTAACATAATTTGTGTCCCCTTTCAGTGTTGCTACCTAATATCTTCAGACAGCCCATGTATAAGTGAGCCTGATGGCATATTTGGTGCATGATATCCAGCGCCTTTTGAACACTTTGTGCTGTTCAAAATATGGAGAAGTCTGGTCCTGAGGAGGCTCTCATATGCTTTCTCAAATTTTTGATCCAAACTGATCTGAACGTTAGCTAATGTGAGAAGTCCCCGTTTGAACATAACGTCAGTATTTTGGATACTTCAGGAGAAAAAAAGAAAAGATAAAAACTTAACCAAGTATGCTTGCTCTTAATATAGTCATATCTGTGATTTTACTGGATTCTTTGCAGGTTATCTGTGCCAAATAAAAGTTGTCAAATGCCAAAAGGTTTTGATACCTTTATATATATATATATATAAAATATATATATGTGTGTGTGCATATATATACATATATATATATATAACCAATAACTTTTCAGTCTTAGTAGTAATTGAAATGATTGTTGAGTGAACCTTCTCATTTATTTAGAGATGGTTCACATGGACAGAACACGTAGCTTTGCTCCAGTTCCTTTTCAGGTGTAAATCAATGTGTTCATTTACATGTCCGGAGAGAGGTGTCTCCAGCAATCTTCCAATTTATTTATTTGTTAAAATGATCATTTAGCTAGGAAAGTCAGAGTTAGCACTTCCCAGAATATTTGACATTTTTTCCTTTTTTTAACAGAATGAGCAAATAAGCTTTCTTGAAAGGGCTTCCATTATTCAAGTAGTCCTACTTAAAATGGCGTTTCTTAGATGAATGTCTGGAGGCTGAATTGTCCTGTAGGAAAGCATTTGTTTATTTCTTGTGTTCATTTCCCCTTCCTCAACCCTGTGCGAGTTTTGTAGCCATCTCAGAAGTTACTAAGGCTTGAAGGGTTTTGGTGGTTTGTGCTTTTTTCCATTGTTAAGCACTATGTTTAAGGAGGAAGGTATTAGTTTACTCTTTAAAAAGAAGAAGAAAATAGGATGTTGGCAAATATTACTAACCTGAATTCATTTAAGGTAGCAAAATAAAACTTCTAAAGTTGGGAATATAACTCTATATGTATATATCTAAATAGTTAAATCAATTTCTAAGGATAGTGGACATAAAATTTAACAAATAAACTTATTTTCAACTATGTATTTTATCCATTATTTATCATAGGGATCTATATATTGGTTTTGTATGTTGCTTGAATTATAATGATAACTCTTATATACTGCATGTATTTAGGGAAAGTAATAGTAAATTGAGGAAATATCAGGTGCCGTTGACATTTTTGCTTTAGCAGTACTATGAAAAAAACCTCAGAGTTGTAAAAATGCAAATGTTAAAGCAATAACAAGTGCATTTTACACTAACAAAATAATCTTAACTATGATTGATTCAGCTGTACATGGAGCTTTAGATGAGGTTAAATCAAATAAGTGGAAAAAGAGAAAAACTTAGGGTTAGAAGAATGCATTTTACTTTTATCCATAAATTGGTCTAGCAATGTCCCTAACTGGCACATGCAATTTTTTATTGAAAAGCAAATATATTTTTGCCTTCATTATACAATGGTATAATATTGTTTTCATACACTCCTCCACCGCATCAATAAGGAGTATGCCATATGAGGGGAAAAAGTAAATGAGCTTTGTTAAAAACAACAACAACAACAAAAACCTAAGGAAAATCAAAACTTCTATATTTATAGAGAAGTTCATGGAACTTGCTAACATGGAAACTGATCACCATTCAAGCGATTGACTTCAGAAGAAGCTTTGTTTAGGTAAAAAGAGCAGGACTAGATCCCAAAGCACTGGGATCTGATGTCCAAATACCTCTGTCATATTACAGCATGGACTTTGAAATAGGTTTCTTCCTGGATTTCAATGGGGATATCTCCTTAAAATCATATTTTAATGAGGTCCTCTTTTTCGGTATAATCGTGAACATATTTGAGATATTAAGTAACTTTGTAATATGCAGTGGCTCATTTGAGAAGGAAGGTGAGATATGTGGATTTTTAAACCACCATGGAATGTAAAGGCTGTAATAATTGTTCATTGTTCATCTGTTTAGAGAGCAGGGTGTATATAGTTCTGATTCTGAGTCATGCATTTTCCTACCTGAGTCAAACAATCTGATAGATAAGCAACTACATTTCTCTGGGCAACAATAATCATGTGGTTATATTCAGAAGAGTGTAATAATTTTCTAGAAATCCTATCTCCAGTTTTGGTTCTCAAGCCAACACTCCTGCTTACTGCGTTGTTACATTTCATGATGCAGTAGCCCTCCACTTGAAACAAGTAAACTCTTCAAAGAGAGAAATTATTGGATGTGGAAAGCAGTTTCCAAAAAGTCATACATAGTTCATATACTATATATACTATACAAGGAGACCATAAGAAAAATTGTACTCTGTTGTGCTAGAAATTATGGTTTAGCTGTGGGAAATAAGAATAGAAATTGAATTGCAAAAGCTAGGGAGGAGCTTTGGAAAGAATATTTCACATGTTGCAGCATCCCATTGAGCTGTTGAGTTATTGATATGCTCTCTCTTGCCTATCTTTTTGTATTTCACACCATTTATGAGAACCTTTGCATCCATGTCTGCAACAAAGACTGTGTGAGAATGCAATGAAGCAACATAATTGGTCTCACATTTATTTTAAGACTAAATTCTAAAATTCATTTCTGCAGCAATGTCGTGTATTTCCCTTTAAAAAGTGTAGAAATAGGGCCAAAAATACTTCCTGAATCTTGATACTGTACTCCATATATATATATATATATATATATATATATATATATATATGCTATCTAATCCTCATTTATAACAGTTTAATTGCATTTTCTTGTCTCCTACTGGGTTGCTGTTCCACCAGCTTACTAATAGTTAAAGTTTCTTCTAATACCAATCCTAAATGCACACATTTACTTCATATTCTTTTGCTAACTGGCATTTTTCCATCTTCATATTTCTATCTGAACTCATGCATGAAAACATGAATCTACTTAGGTCAGATAAGGCCCTCTTTGACCTCCTCTTGTATCATATCTGATTTTCCTTTCCTGAATCTTTTAGGACCTCTTTTCTTTTTTTTTTTTTTCTTTTTTTCCCCTCCTTTCTGAATTCTGTTGTATGGAGCAGAAATCAACAGCTTTGCAGAGCAACGTTAAAAATTCCTTATCTATCACACAAACATGTTTCTTAATATACTCTTTTTTTCATAGTGTCACAGTCATTACTTGCAGGTATCCTGTGATGATCTAATAAATGAAGGTTTAGCTTCCCCCTCCATCCCCCAACTTATCCTAGTGTATAGGCAGTACTCATGCAAATAACTCCTAAGTTCATGATCTACTTTATGCTATTCCAGTTCCTTCCAGTTCTAGTTCTTAGTCTTTCAACATCATCCCACTAGGTATATTGATATTTTGACATACAGGCAATATCTCAGCAATCATATGTCATCAACATATTTTTATTTCTTGTTCCAAGATCATTAATGAAATGAACATATTAAGTAAGATGGTTCCCAAGACCAATCCTTGGCTAATTCTCTCTAGCCTTTTCAGTACCAATTATTATCTTCCTCCCACAGACATATTCTAAGATTGTTCTTCATTTTACCTGTTATCTCCCTAAGTAGCACCAAAAAGTGTCCTCTACAGAAGTCCAGGTACTACATTAATTTTTTTCTAGAAACTGATTATCAGAAGAGACTCTATATTTAATTGGCACATTCTATCCCAGTAAATTAATGATGTATTTAGTTTCTGTTCAATTCTCTTCCTTATCTGCACTGACTCAAACGTGTTCTTCAGTTCTGTTTCTCAAGCATCTGTTCTCATCACCTACCTTTTCCTCATAGTCAAGCTCTTCTATTCTTAAAGAACTGCCTAGAAATTCTGTGACCTTCCCAGTGAGTCCTGTTGTTGAGAAAGTAAATATCCATGAACCGCCTCTTCATCTTTTCCATGACTTTAAATCCTCGTTTGAACTTCACCATTTACTACTACACCTTTAATCTATACATCTTCCAGACTTTTATCAGCCAATATTTCATGTATTTAAAACTAATATTTATCCTGTGATATCTTAACCCATTGTCCTCAATATCCCTCTATTATTTGGTCCATCATCACCGATTCATCACACTCATTGACGTCTTTTCTTCCCAATTCTATGCAAAGTTACCTGTTCAGATCATTTATCAAAGACAATGTGCTTCATTTATCTTCTTCTCAAATGCTAAGAAGATATCTTTTTGCCCCCTCTCACAGAAAAATGCTTACCTTTCCCACATAGCTACACTAACGTTACTTTATCTTGTCTCCCATTAAAAAAAAAAAAAAGTAAGACAAAAACAGCTGCCAACTAAGATAAGTCCCAGTAAAATATCCGTTTTCTCTACTGTGCTTGCTAGCTTAGTTATTTATTTATGGTAGGCAGTAGGCTTATCTAAATGAATGATTAATGGAAAAATGGCAGATGTTCATGGACACCAGATGTAAAGAACTAAGTAATTAGCTTATACTTCAGAAGCAGAGAATGTATGGCAAAAGTCATCTAACATCTTTTGGAAATGAGTACATTCCCAGTTTCCTGTATAATATCTTCTAAGTTGGTTAAAAGTTGTTACATATTGTCTGACTGTCACTTTATAGCACACTTTGATACATATTAACAAGAATGCTTAAAAAGTTAGGGTCAAAGCAAATTTCTATACTATATGCCAAAAAATTGCAAACAAACAAACATCATTCATAGAGAAAAAAATCTTAGTACAGCAGCACAAATAAATTCGTATTTGAAGACCGAATAGGAACTGTCACAATTTTGTAAACCGAACTTCAATGCAACAGTGGCAATAAAATATCACCTCAGAAGCTGATTATCAAGCTAACAATCTGGACTTGCTTTGGATCAATAGTATATTATGCCATTACACTTTGGAAGAGCATCCAGTTAGAAAAAAGATGGCATTGATGGAACTATTTGAAGCTTTAGTATGAAAGCAGGAAATCACATTTAGAAATGAAACAATAAAATAAAATGTATTGAAAACCAAATCTGATAATCAGCAATATGCAACATTACTTTTCCTGTGCCACCATGCCTTCCACATTATTTTTTCTTAGAAGAAGATTACTTGCTTAAAAATAGCCAGAAGTTTTCAGATCTAAGTGTGGTTTCTTAAAGTCAGGCTGAATTCTTTCCTTCCTAACCCGTGATTATCAGTAGTGAATTCTTGAAGGACAGATTACATTCATCCAACACATATACTCCTTTACTGTTGCCACATTAACTCATATATTTTAACATGGGACAATTATATGTTTGTGCTAATATGTATGGAAGCTGAAGATGTAAGTGTAACAGTTATGTTTCACAGTAGAGCCATAGGTCATGTTGTGAAATGCTAACCTTCCTTCAAGCTAATATTTCAGACTGAAGGACTAGCTGAGAAGGAATGGTTTTATAAACTGAATACTGAACTTGAATGGGTGCTGTGTTTTTGATCATCATGCCTCGGCAAACATAGTTTAAAGTCTTCACTAGATTCACTAGTCTTCGCTAGATTGCTGCTAACCTGGATGAACAGCAAGGGGTAATAATCCATACACCCAAAAAGCATCAGCAGTATCTTTGCAGCACCCCTCATTTGAGCCCCTGATAAGTAACAGATCTCCCAGGACAGCAAGCCAGGTAAGCAAACGGGTGCCTCTGTCTCCCACAGGAAGATAACCGATACCACTTGCTGCTCTCTCTTGGGACTGATGTTTGTTGCAGGCTCAGCTGATTCCCTGAGAAACCTTGGTTCTCCTAATCTCTTACTAGGGAACTATCCCTAATTTGCAAGGGTAAATCTAGTAGCAGAGGAAAGAGTCTTCCTTCCATTGCCGGAAGTCACAGGCTTTCCCATCTTGGGAGTCACCATCCTTCACTCATTCAGATCTTTCCTCTGTTAATACCTCCTTCTATTTCATAGCAGAAAGAGAGCTCACTCACTTCTGAATGGATCTCTACAAAGATCCTATTCATCTTCTTTTCATCCTCTGTGACAACACTCCACGTGCACACCTCTTCCTTCATCCAACAGCTCACCCCTCAACCAGAGCTGAAGTTGCCACTGGGAGAGGCACCAGGCACACCTGGAAGCCTGACCCCTGATCAGCTGCATCCTCCCTCTGGAGCTGCGTCTGGGTCAAGGACGCTGAGATTCTGGGACTGCTGCTCCAGCCAATGCCAGGGATTGTGCCCTCTGGGGTGTTACCACCATCTCTGCACGACTCAAGTGATTTCATGAAGTCTTAATATCTGGCTCCAGGCTTCCTAGCACCCCTTCCCCCACTAGGTGCCATGTTTACTGCTGGGTCAGTCCTGTTGGCTTCTCTCCTGAGAGCTGCTGCTCTTGAGGTACATAGGTACTCCCTGCAACGCTGCGTAACCTAGAAACAGTTGAAGGTATAAGCAGGCCCTAATCAGGAAAGAGCAAACAGAAGAAAAAGCCCAAGCCTGGTTTGTGAACAACAAAAAAATGTCACATTAGCTGCCGAGTCCAAGATTGTTTATAGGAAATTTTTGATGTATCTGAATTGTTTCAGCACAGAATTTTTCTTCTTTATGTGCAAAGTTCTTCTAAACTCTGATTTCTATGATCGGTCACCATGCTGAGGTGTCTCTATCAGTCTAACATGCCATCCAAACATAAAGTTTAATTGAGTTTTTCTCTTAGAACTAAACTTTCATTATGTTGGTCTCAAATATATTTTATCTTTACTGTTTCTATGTACAACTTTTCTTTTAATTCCCTATTTTATCTTTTCCCACTCTTAGCTGTTTATACTTTTAAGTGGGTTCTGCTGGCCTATCAGTTTGGAGCTTTTGTAGTGCCTCATCCAGGTATTCAGCATGGAAGTATATGCCCTATTGCAGCTTCCCCTAGAACTGTGGTTTCATAAAATAACATCCTAAATCTTATCTTACACAGCAAACTTCACTTGCTTTCATCCATTTATGAATGCTAATAATTTACTCATACTTCTCCCATCTCTTTCCATAAATAACATCTAAATATTCAGAGAATGTCCATCTCAAACTGCTATGAAAAATGGGACCAATGAACCATATAAACAAAAATTAGAGAATTCTGTTCTTGAACCTACCACTGATTTCTAGGATTAATTTTTTGACTTCCAATATCCATTTCCTCATCAATGAATTGGGAAAAGTAATTCTTTTTCAGGCAACTTTTACATTTAAATTTATTGTGCGTTTTGAAATTCATGTATAACACTACCACATCTACACACAAAAAACAAAAGAGGAAAAACTTAGGAAGTAATGATTAAATTCTTTATATTTATAATTAACAGGAAATTAAAGTCCAAAAGAAAGTAAGTTAGCATTCATCTCCAGCACGATTAATTGTGATATGGATAAAAGGATGGAAGGCGGTAGGATGCACATTTTATATCCTCCAACATATTGAAGAGAAGGTGTTTAGTTCACTGAAGTGCTATCACAATATCTGGGAAAAGTAGTATAAACTTCTAATCTAATTTGATAGCCTCTAAGTGGGCAAGAACTAAGAAAAGGGTCTAGGAGTTATTGGCTTATTGGTTTATTGTCAACTTCTGTGAAGCATTCCTTCGGGTTCTTGTCTCATGCAGAAGCGGAAACATGTAGGACGCTTTCAGTTCTAAGTAGCAGAATCTTTTATCCCAGTATGAACTTCTGTAAAAACACTCAATCATAGTTTCCACTTCAGTCTTTAACAGTTTGTAATGAGAAAAAAATAAGTGGCCTATGATTGCTCTGCTAATCAACTTTAGACAGTATATAAACTTCAACGCTATGCCATTTGAAAATTACAAATGAGAATATGCAAATCTAATTTATCTAAAAACCAAAATTGCCTCCTGTTCCAAGAGATGAAGAATTGGACACTAGTGGAAAAATTTGACACTGACAGAATTATGTGGGTTATTTGCCCTGAAATCAGGGATCCTAATGATTTTATTAAACCAATGCGTGTAGTCTAAATACAAATATATGTGTACATATAATTAAAAGAATTTGCTAGATACCTAAAAAGTAATATTCAAAATTGACTGCAAACTGATTCTAGGCATCACAATCTGCCAAAACTTTTTGCAGTATGTTTCCTTTTCATCTGCTATAGCATCCACATACATAACTAATGGTTAAGTTGGCAAATAAATATTTTTAATTCTCTAAGAGTTTACATTCCAATTTTATTAAGAATATCTTTACAACCTAAAATAGCAAGTCATAGCTCCTTTGCAACTAAACTTTCATGTATGGTAATATATATTTAAAAGAGTATGTGCCTTGTAAACAAAATATTTTAAAACAAGATTCGATCATATAACTATTTTCAGTTCTGCAGAAACAGAGTGCATAACCCGCATGCATCAAAAGACTGGCATTGTTTGTACGAGGTGTTGATGATGTCTATAAAAATATTTTTTTTTTTTAAATCTATAATTTTAACCTTAAATTTATTATAAGTGAAACATCAGAATACAAAAATTCTCATGAGATGAAAAGAATGCAATATTTTGTGTAAAGACTCAAAACCACAAATGACTCACAGGATTTTAGATCCCTTCTAAACAGAAAGAGAAAACATCTCTTTCTAACAGTTTTTTTACGTAATAAAAGCCACCACAGACTGGGCAATGGAGGTAATGAAGGAGGTAGTGCAACTGATTCCATAGATTCAAGAATCACATTTTTACCTCTCTCAAATATGCTAGAAAAGTAGGAACCAATACCTAAAGATAGATAGTTCACTATCACATTTGTCAGTATGTCTATTTGCTTCTTTTAGATGCTAGAATCATGCATAAATTACTTGGGTTAGACCTGCAAAGATATGGAAGAAAAGAGTATGGGCACAGAAAATAAAATTCCAGGCTTTGCATGAGTGAATTTATATTTGAAATGGATTATTTAAACTACTGTCAAACAAAGAAAAATAATACTAGTATATTGCATTGCTTTGATATCATGAAATAACTTATCCGGAATGATTGCATAAGTGAATGAACAGAAGAGTGAAAAACAAAGATGATGGGTTTAGATAGGGAGTAGAATGTGAACTCAGGAATTTCTCAATTTAAGGAAATGTCAATTTTACCCTAAAATCCACATTTATAGATAAGATTTTTCAAATAGTTGATTGTTTTGCCATAAGGAGATTAAGAGGACAAAAGCTGGTTTTGAGAAGAGAGGATTTTGGCAGTCAATCCATATTATAGGAAGTGAGATAGTTTCTTTGTGGAGGAAAGATTTTAGAAAGTTTGATAATATCTCTTAGAGAAAAAGTGGCTTTCTGAAGCTTTTTGGAGACAGAAGAGGACTGCAGACCTTCAGATTATAAATGAACAGAGATTCTTTGATTTTTCAGGAAAGTCTGTGACTAACCCTTCCATATCTTTGATTCCATATACCTATTTCCCTCCACAAATTGCTTTTTATTCATTAATTCTCATTTCCCTTTGTGTAATAGCTGAAGGGCAAAGAAAAGTACATTTTTCATCTAAAATTATTCATGTCCTCTTTAATTTTTTGAGTTATTTAATAAAATGCACATAAATCTGATTCCGGGATATGGTTATATAATCTCGTGAAGTCACATAGGAAAATTAACAGTCAAACTAAATGAACAGCATCTCAAGTATATATGAAAGAATATCCAAAATAAAGGAAGAAACATGTAAAGAACATACAAAAACCAAAGTTCATTTATAGCAAGACTTTGACTGAGCTGACACTGTACCTGCATGAGTGCCTTACAACATTTCTTTAACAATTCCTATTCTATCTGAGAAAATTGCACCCGTGATAAAATACCCCAGAAGCAGCATGAGATAGTTCACTTCTGTCTTTCAAAATTACATTATTTACCCCAAATAAAGTGAAATCTGAGAAAATAGACTACAACCTTAAAATACATACTTAATCCTGTCCTATTTATGACTGAATACTACACTCCTGTCATAGTTGTATAAGCTGAAGGTGAGTGGGGAGTGAGGTGGGGCGAATGGTACTTTTTATATATTTTAGTATTGTATTTACTTATCTTTTTAAGTAATGAAGTTTCCTTACAAGACGTAAGAATTTATTGGTGCTGTCTCTATTATAGATGCATGTAAATCTATTAATTTGATTCATTCCATCGGAATTTGATTCTCACTATCCAACAAGAAACCTGATCTATTCAAATTTAGGCTGAGATTTACAGAATTTACCCTTAGATGGAGATCGTGTAACTATTTACCTTTTGTTTTTTCTACTTTCCTTTTTCGTCCATTCATTCATTCTTCATCTTTTGGCTAGTTCATAAACTATATTAAAAAAACAACAAAAAAATGTTTAAGGACATCATTCAAAGCTGTTTTGTAATCTTTGTGTGGTTCGTAACTTAAATGAGTCCTGGAGAGACTTAATGGCCAATTATGATGACACTGGGACATGTTTCATCCATATTTTCCATTTCTAAGAAATGTATTGTTCTATGTCTAAAAGGAGCGCCCCCCCCCCTCTTTTTTTATCCTGAATAGCTTAACATTTTTAATTTCTTTATTAAGAAATATGTTTAGCAGGAGGCATTGCTTTTGATCAGGCATAAAACATTTCTATCTGGTGAGGACGGGAGTGGTAGAAATGCCAAAACTTTTAATAGTCTTCAGCTAATAACGAACTTGGGCAATCTTACAAACACTTTAAAAATAGAATCTGTTACCAAAAAGTAATTCTTTCTTGGCAGTATCTTGCTGAAAAAACAACCTTTCAGTGATGCTGTTACTAATTAAAATTACTCTCCAAAAGCAGTAACATGTACCTTCTCCCTAGAAGGGAGTGACGTATAACATACCCTTCATCTGATCTGTTATTTTCCTTAGAGACACTGACAACAAAATTACATAAATGAAAATCCTGGAAAAATAGAAGGGAATCATTAGTATGGAGAGGAGTAAGACAATCATACATGAATAAATGAATATCTTTGATCAAACTCAAAGATATTTCAAATTCAAAATATATGAAATGCACTCAGAAGGGACATCAAGATTTTCTTCTACAAACTGGAAACTTAACTGAAAATTGAAGACAGGACTGACCTTTCTGGACGCTTATGAGCTACCCAATTAAGGTGTTCATGAAAAGAGTGACAATATAAAGCTGACAAACTACTTCCACCAGAGATGGGGACATTTCAGTGTCATTTAAATGTACAAAGGGAATGTATCCTCGGTAGGGTCTTCCTTAAAGATGCACAAAACTTCCTGAAAGCCAGTAATTTATGCGGCAAGCTTATGGAAACCACAGGGATAAAGAAAATTTTCCACCATGTGGAAGGAATTGCGTGTTTTCAGGACAAGTTCTTCACACACAGGAACTGATTTCTTTCAAAATAGTAGTTCATGAATACAATTGTTTCAATCCACTCTAGCCAGTAGCAGGACATGACTGGTAAGTGCCTGGGTAGATGGAATAAAACAGGTGTCCTGATGTCTACTTCATAGCGATGTCCTCTTTCCTTAGTCTTCAGAACCTGAAACAGAGCTCTCGGTGCGATCTCATCGTTGTGCATTCAGCAGTCATGCTTCATACTGGTGGGTGACTAATGCACATATATATGTATATGCATATATATGCACATATATGTGTCTGTGTGTGTATGTGTGTGTGTTTTCCTTAGGTTTCTGTAGTGCTGTAATGACAAGATCTGACTGATCCGACTGATTCATCCTTCCGTATTTATACAGCCTGTCGCTCCACTTCTAGCTGCTTGTCTCCCTTGAACAGTTATTCACTTTTCAAATGCACCTTATGCTACTTGCTCTAAATACATATTTTCTGTTATCAAATGCCTAGCTTCACTGTGGCATTTAATTATTTGCAAAAGCCATTTATTGCTGCATATATAATCCTCAGCCATGAATATTATCCCTTAATTAAAGCCAACCACATCCAATGTGTCAGCCGGTATATACGACCCTCCTTAGGGATATAATTCACCAAACTCTGTAGGCTTGAAATTTAAATTTTCAGTGTCATCTAGAAGTACATTCACATCACTGGAATTCCCTCTGTTGATACCTTGTATTTTCTAAGGAAACCTTCATCTAATGTTGCTAATCCTGGAATCACTCCTTCTGTCCCATGTGATGATTATAGCTCAGCCTTACTCTGAAGGAAAAAACCTGCTGTCTTCTATTCTAAAACCAAGGAGGACTCTGAATTGTGTAGAAGAAAGGGGAAGGTAATTACATTGAACTACAAAAATGATTTGTCTTTTGCTCTTAAAGTTCTAAATCATAGCCCACCTCACCCCCCCCCCCTTTTTTTTCTCTCCTCCTGGAACTTCTGCATCTACATCAGCTGAATAGATGACTTCATAGGTTAGAAAATCCCCAAAGGAAAATCCCCAAAGGAAAACTGAACAGAAGAAGCGCTTCAACAACTAAACATGTGCATTACAGCCTAAGGGAGAATAAGGAGACGTGACAAAAAGCAACACTCCTCCCACACAGTTACACAACCTGCACAGCGTTTCTACCTAGGAAAGTCTATCTAGTGGGAGTCTAATCTTTATTTTACAGAAACAGATTTTATCACCTACTTAGGGAATATGTAAAATTAAAAAAAAAGTTGCCAGAAACAAAGGAAAAACATGACTGATCACGCTTTTTCCTTCTTTAAGTTCCATAGGAATGTTATTCTGTCCTCATCGCAGAGAATCAGCCAGCAGGACTACTACTGTAATGGGGATTATTTCCCCTATTAAGATGAGTTCTTCTAAGTTCAAAAGTGTGCTGAACTACAAAATCAATATACATAGATGGCAGTGGGGGGCTAGCTCTCCAAAAAGATTGAGTCATCATACCAAGCTCACTGCCAATCTGACTACTTGAGGAAGAAATGTCAATGCTTTTTTCTTTTTAAGCACTAACCAGAGAAAGGATTGGTATCCAGGACTTGAATTTCTCTGTACCCTAGTGTATGAATATCCCAGACACTCAACTGAAGAAATATATTTTCCAATTTTCTGGCCCAGAGAGGAGTAATTTATGCACTTCAAGAAAGGGGAGATTCTATATTCTCCTAGGAGAACCCAGGACCTGATATTTTGAGATATTATTTTATCTACTCAGCTATTGAGTGAGCCCTAAGCAGGCAGACAACCTTTGGGAACGCCAAGGCACACAGGAAAAGCTAACATTTGTAAACTGCTTACCTAAAGACGTAGGCCAAAGTATTTCTTTACTGCCAAATATTATCAAACGTTAGTGGATCTAAGAATGGAAAAAACAGGTATTTAGGTACAAAAGGAACTCTAGTGCTAAACCTTTAATACCTGAAGTCCTCAGAGTGGAATAACAGGTGAGGAGGAACTTTAAAGCCTGTGGGTTAACACTAGATATCAAAGACATTCACTGACATTCATTCATCCGTCTACTCTTTTTCCGACCTAGCTCCAGCTCTGAGGATTTCTCAAGACCTCACAACAGCACAGTGTCCAGAACTTCTACCCTGGTCCCATCCTACTAACTCACAATAGCTTGCCTCTAATAGAAATAATAGTCTCCGTTTAAAATATGAGGTCTGAAATGATCCACATGTTACAAATTGAGTGAGTTCTAATAGGGAACTCCAGGAATTAAAATTCTAGGGCGAAGCTTGCAGTTTGTTTTCAAACGCAAAAAGAATGTTCATCCCAGACTGAAGCCAGACACACATCGAGTTTCAGAACAGTATGATAAAACTGCAAAAACTTCTCAAGGCCAGGAGATTATATATTTTTCCATTATTCAGTATAGTGTAACAACAATCAGGTCCATAGGATTTCCACCAGGCAATGCTGAAATTTCTTCAGGATTACACAAGAGATGGTAAAACGCCTCCTCTTTTTTCTTCCAGAAAGACTGGCTCTGTACAATCCCTTGATACTGCTCTATGCCTTGACATACAGTTGAACTCTTACTAATTACTATGTAAGTACATAATGAATTAGAAGGCAATTTTATTCTGCTAAAATATGATTTATATTATGCTAGTTCCCACAGTGTACTAAGTACTGTATGCTCATTACATATACATTTTTGTAGGTCCAGAGTCCATAGTTTGTATTTTTTTAACGAACTGTTAATAATTAATATCTTCTATTCAGATTCTAAAGTGCATTCTGTTATTTTTTTGTATATCTAAATTTGAAAAGATATTATGGTTGTTTGAAGAAACCACACTTAATATTCATGCTGAAGTGAGAGATGTAGGTGTGATTTAAGAGTTCAAATTTTGGAGAGTATTCATTATTAAACATTTACATTTTGGTATTTCTATTAATATTTTTCCCAGTAAATAAGAACAGATATAAGAAGACAACAGAGAGAAATAAAATAAAGATGTAGACCATATGAGGAAAAATGTTTTATGCAAAAACATAATAATTGATTCATTTTTTATTGAGTCATCTCAAAAGCACTTATTAAGCCTTGGTATTGAAACAGGGAGAACATTGTTTTTCAAACCCTGCAAGGTGTGTTTCCATAGTAAAAATGCCATTGTTTGCTTAAACCCTTGTGCTGTGAAGTTTTGCCTACGAGTCATTGCTAAGCTTGTTTCTGTCTTTTGAATAAAGCAATAAATAATATATTTTCTAAAAAAAGCACATGTAATAAACTCGTCAACTTTTCTTGTTATTACCTCCTTATTCAAATATTAAATTTAATGATGTATTCTCATGGGTAACTATTTCGGTATAAGCTGAGGTTTGATCTGAGACATCACCCAAGACAAGAAAAGTAATTAGATTCTAATTTTTAATTTTAGAATTTATCTTCAGCACAACATCATTATAGTTCATATTTACTTTATTCAGCCAAGAAATGTTAGTGGATGACATCACGTCTGAAAAAATGTCACAGCATGCTGGAAAGATTTCTGCGGCAGTTAAAATCACCCTTTGAGGTGATGCCACCATTCCTGGTATCACTAAATACAGAAAATATTATTGTCTAAACATGTGCAAAGAACATTTACTTTCCTTTGAAATAAAGAAATACCACTAAAAGGAAACTATTTATTAAACAGAATGTTATAGGATTCTATGATATGAAAGCATACCTCTTTCAAAGTACACATAGTACAGGGTAGTGGATTAGCAAAGATCAGCCCCTCCTGATAAACTCCTTATGGTGTGGCTGGTAGAAAAGGACTGACAAAAAACTAGTAGAAAATTACCAGCATCTATCACAGTGAGAATAAAATGTAACAAAAGCTTATAAAAGCTGTCAGAAAGAACAAACAATTCTTGATCTTTAGTAGTTGAAAGAGGACTGTAAAAAAAGCAGGTTTTATTTTCATTTCAAACAGTCCTGTGATCAGATTGAAGTGAGATAGCAGCTGCTTAAATAGAGTTAACAAGCTAGATACTTCAAATTCAGTAAATTGCTACTGTACAGTATGGTACGGCAGTTTGTTTTTAATGAAAGTCAGCTTTTTGGTTACAAACAATTTGTGCTATCAGAACTTCCATAACAACACTTGAAATTCCACAAAGAAGAAAGTGCTAACACTGATGATGGGGAAACAACGTATTTTAGATTAAAACTGAGGTGCTTAAATAGGCTATAGTTTTGCTTTGTCTGATGTTTCTTTTGTCACACGATACTTTCAGATGATAAAACTCATTTTTATTTGAAAGTTGGTAAAAAATGGGTGCCAAATTACTGAAGTCTTATATACAAATATATGAGGATTGTTATAAATTACAGTTGTTTTCAGTTAACTGTAGCTGTTAAGCTTTCCCATCTGTTACTAAATTATAATATGAGAAAAATTCATCCTCTGTTTTTCCACTGGCTATGAAGTTCCACCTGCCCAAGTCATATTCAGCAGTTTGCAGCCAGAGCCTGAAGTCTGAACTGCACAAACATGGAAAATTTCACATTGCTGATCTTCAGTTTCAATGAACTAATGAAATTTATCACTTTAGAAAACTCCATTTTCAAACTCACTGTATAAGTCAGGCAAGAAAGTATAATTTCAGTCTGGAGGACCACGCAATCTTGGAAGAAGACAGCTAAGAGAACGAATAGATGAGGCAGAACAAAATGGAGATCATGACTGCTTCATACTCCAGGCCTACCGCTATTTTGATTTCAGTTCTCACTAGTACTCTACCTAACAGCCATACCGACAGTACTGTATCTGAAAGTCATATTTAGGAAAAAAATCTAACGTTAGTTTTACAACAAATGAAAATTGACAAAGACATTCTTCCTGCTCCTTCTCCTTGAAACATTTCCCTTCTTCCTCCCTTTACCACAGATTATACCAGGCAATATTAGGATCCTGGACCACTGAGATATGGAGGGTTTATTATTTAACTACCACTATTTAACTACCATGCAGCTTCCACTGCATGAATGAAATAACTATTTCAAGCTTCTATTCATAAAAGTCGAAATCCCTCACATTCATCTTAGCATTTTCTTCTCTCTCTGACTTGTACCACCCTATTCATGAAAATTTGTCTCCATCATTACTATTTGTGGACTAATGTGGTGTACACAGATGTTGTAGCTGTGAATACCAGAGAAAAGTCTGTGAGCAAATTGATAAATCTGTGTTAAGACTAGCTTGAGGAGTGTACAATCGATGAGACTTGGGTCAACAGCTGAACTAGGAAAAGAAAGTAAATTGTTGGAGAATACTCATAGAAGTGAGTGATGCAATCCTGTGCCAGGAATGGTGCAAGAATGCTTTTAGAAGGAAAGCTTAATTCTAGCATTCCCTAATTTTTGACACCTTAACTTTGTAAACCTCATGATATGCTTCAGCACAGTACTGTGAGTACAGCATGTAATGTATCCTGACATATATAAACATTCTTATGATTAGAAGTCACAGGGTTTATTTATTATTATGAATTATGTCCAATCCAATTTGACTACATATTGGCCAGTGCTGAAGTATCTTTAGTTGCAAAGGGAATCTTGGAAATCTACGAATACTAAGGGCTTGAAATAGCCTGCCTTGGTAAACTCCCTGAAACATAACTGTCAAACACACTAAAAACCTTGTAAAATGCTCTTCTGTTGTAGGTCGTAGAATGGAGCTATAATAAACTCTGACCCATAAAAAGTCATGTAAACATTATAATCTGTTTTTACTAGCCCTTTAAGTGCCAGGAGCAATTGATCTTATATAACTTGCGTCTTTTCAGCTTCCAAGTCTCCATGAGCATCTAGGATCCTACATGGGTGTTCAAATGCCTCTGGCTTTGGAAGCCTAAAATAGAAAAAGATAAAATGTTATTAGCTATTTAATTATTCACTTCAGGCAGATGTTTGATATTTTCAACAGTAAACATCTAAAACTGAAGCACCTATGGAATTAAAAACTGACTGTTTCTGTATCGTTAATCAAAATAAATGTCCATGAGATCTCGAGCTGTTCCCCTACACTGCTAAATCTGTTTTACTGGAATGAAAGAAAAAAAAAAAAAAAAAGAATTTCTATTTGTTTAGAGTAATGGTGTCCCTGCCTTAAGGCTTTCTAGTCATGACAGCTTCCCTAAGGTTCAACACTCCTACTTCGTTTGAGGAAAATGCTTCAAACCTTAGTCCTCAGGGGAAACTGAAGTTCACTTCAATGCACTTCAGTGGGATTTTTACCTAAGCAATAGCTGAAGGATTTAGCTCACTGCTTACTTCACGAACAAACAACATGAATTTTACAGTTTTTGACTTCTGCCAAATACTTGCTCCATTAAATTGCTGTAGGAAATCAGCCATACAATTAAAACTTATTTTATATCTTCAATAACTTTAATGAAGCAATTGCAGCTTTCAGAATTTTATATATGTGTACATACATACACATATATTTGTGTGTATACATGTATATACACACACAAATACATACATATGTATGTATGTATATTGCCGTCACTGTGCTGCTATTGGCCTCAGACATCTCTTAACATCTCTTAAATGGATAGACTTAGCAATGGAGGTGCACTTAACTGTGATGGTAAAAATCTCATTAAAGCAGTGAAAAATCCTATATAGTCACCGTAAAATATACACAAATTTGGTACTTATTAATACTTGTACTCTATTCCTTCCATTCTCATTAAAGAAAATGAACAAACTGAGGTACTGAGGAGGTAGTGTTCAGGATTCTAAACTGGTTTCAGGTTTTTGGCTAGCTTATCTTTCTCAGAAATGTTATGAAGTCACTTCTGAACACAGCGTAATTTTTACAAGCCAGTGGCTGGCCCTGGATATGGAGACTTAGAACCATTGTTAGTTTAAGCGTATTTTTTACTGTCAAAGTCTTATACAAGAAAGCCTTTTGTATGAGAAATAGAATTGACTTCAGTAAGAACCCCTAATGTGGACAGCTGGCAAAAAATACCTTCTCAAATTTAATGAAATTCTTACGTCTTGCTGTAAAAAATATATGCTATCAGAGAAAAGTCTTCAAAATTCTGCTTTTGATTTGAAGGAATGACACAAGCAAACCTTTGGCCAATGATTTTAATTCTGAGAACCTACTACTAACAGCTCAAACTTCTGAGTTCTATTCTGGTATGTAATCCCATTACATTCATTTATAAGGTATTTACCTTAGAGAACCAAATTTATAATGAAATACCTGAACTTCATAAGTGCTGAGTATGCTCCTGTACTCAGAAACATATTTATAGTGATCACATTGGCATCACAACACTGGTCTTTGGGATATTAACATTTTTGGTGCCCTACCACCTAAACAGATTTGCAATTCTGGGTAAGCGGCTAGGGTCCCTGATGGGACTCAGAAGGACATTTGGACCCCAGAGATGAGGATTTGCAGAGTGGCTTCCTGAATAGAGCACAACATAAGCAGGTAAGTAGAAATTACGCAAGCAAGGAATACCCTAGGGATATACTCTGTCTGCAAAGGAAAAATAGTGATTCACATCCAAAAAGCTTAGGGAAAGCCTAGGCGTCAAAAGCCTAGGGAAAACATGAGACGAATGATAGATATTAAGTTCCAGTTTTACAATATCCTTCAGAAATAAAATGGCTACGTAGACTATATGCACGAATCTAATCTAGTCTCTGCCCTATAGACCCAGTGTGCCTGAGAGTGTCACACTTCCATGAACCACGCCTGAAAACTAGATTTGACCTTTAGATTTTTGATCAGTTTGAAGGCAGTGAAAAACTCCTAGCTAAGAAGCTGCCAAGGGACAATATATTTAAATGATCTCAGCAACCTCTATTAGTTTTAACTAAGGTCAGTGGCTACTCATATTCATGAAAAGAACCTCAGCATCTCTTTTTCCCCCTCAGAGAAGAAAACAAAAAGACCTTAACAAAAACCCTACCATTCCAGATGGAAGCTATATACCTGAAAATCCCACTGTGACAAAATACCTCAACCTATAAATCTCAACCCATAAATTCACAGTTTGCAGGGGGGATGCTTAATACTAGTTGCTCTTTTATTAAGGAAATAATCCTACTGCTGCCTTTTCAAATGCAGAGCTTTTTAGATATCGTTTTTTTTGAAACGGAACACAGCAGGAGCAGAACTCTATCCTGGCCTCAGCAGTTATATTCTGAGACTTCCAAAACTGTTTTTATTTCCAACAACACAGTTTTCTTGTACCATAAAGAAAACCTTAACATTTCTTATACCTGAGACTTCTTCAGAATTGGCCTAGACTTACATTCACAAAGTTTCCTTAAACAAACAATTACCTTCCACACAACACATACTTGCAAAATGAAATAATAAATATATACATTCAAGCAGGCAGTTCTCAAGAGGCATTTATAATGTCAGGCAAGTTTGAACTAATTAAAATTTAACTTCTGAACAGGAGCCTAGTCAACTACTTCTGGAGAAATTAGCACCAAGGGAACAATGGCACTCCATCAATTTTTGCCAACAGATTTCTATGCCAGTACTTTTAGGTAGATTAGTTGTTTGTTCCTTTGTGTTAACTTAGTGAAGCTCTTCTACATGTCTTCTTACCTCCAGAACATCAGAGAATTCTTAGAACCAAAATAAACACATTCTTGGTGTCAACACCCTTCACTTTTCCCACCCAGTAGCCGTGTAGCAACTTTCAGCTTAAAGGTTCTGAAGTCCTGTGTAGGTGAACTGAAAAGTGAGTTCATCGTATCAAGAAATAAACTTACTGTGGAAACTGCTGAGGTTTTTTACTTATCTGTCTTTGTATTCAGTTAACATTAATCACCCCTAGTTACCTGATTCGAATCAATACTCCGGTAGTTTGTAAAAGCCTGTCACTCCCTTTCTGCATTATGCGTTTGAAGAAAGGGATTTACCTGAACGCCCTGAAAATGTGTGTCAAATGCAACATAATGACTGAACACTGATTTCTATTATAAAATCAGTTCACCTATCAGAAGGAGACTGAACGGTTGAGACAGAACAACAAGGTTACTGGCAGTGTGACTAGATAGTATTTCCAAGAGGTCAAACAGTATCAGGCTATTCCAGCTAAGAATAAAAATTTGGGAACGTGATGTGACAAAGTAAAGCTTTGTTTCCTAACTGCGCAGAAGCACATCATCCTACCTTATTTCAGCCAGACCATTTCCCCAGCAGCTAATCAGTATATTCAAAATTATATCCATTCATTTTAGAAATATCACACTGTTTCAGGCTTCATTTCACAAATTACACCACTCTGAATCACAGATGTTTGTATGCTGTTTGTTATTTGGCTACATTATATTTTAATCGCTTCCATTTTCCTCACTTTGCACACTCTTCCTCAAGCTTACGTCTGCACAATAGAAGACACCCCAGTCCTTATCCTGTATTCCCTACCAAAAATGTAACCTGTGGGAATTACACTTAGCTTCCGCAATACCTTCCAAACTCTTTGGACATTCAGAAATGTCTTAGAGAGAAAATACCATAAGAAGAACATTTCCAATCAGAGAAATGTGAAAAATATGCTTCATTTTAGGGTGCATGAAATGATATAAACAAGGTAGAGCTCTCTTCACTGTCTTAAAACAAAACATTCTTAGTGCATCCAGAATTCTATCTTTCTCCAGATTTTTTCCATTTACTCTTAAAGTGAATATACACCTTTCTTCTAGAGCTAAGAATCTTTCTAGAGACCTCTTCTGCATTCCTCCTGTTCTTGGACCTGCTTGCTTCAGCATTGTAAAGGTACTTTAAGCAGCATTTTACATTAAAGACACTTGTAGTAGTGCAAACTGCGATTTTTCCATAGCTTTTTCCTACAACTTCTTAATCTTATTAACGTCTTTAATATTGATGTTTGATATTATCAGAATCATCTAAAGATTTTAGTTAGTTACCATATTTAATCTTCTTTTTTAACGCTTGTAAAATAGCGTTAGTCATCTTTGAAAGATGCGGCCAGGGAGTTTCTGCAGTAAGCAAAACTATTTTTAATTGTTAAGAAATAATCTGAGATCTCAAAGCAGGATAAGGTTCAACTCAGCAAGATTACCAAGACGTTCCTGATCTGCCTATGGAGGTGAGTCAGCAGAAATAACACTTCACCTCTGGGAACAGTCCCAGTACTTGGTAACTCCTCACAGATGTGCTAATCAGTGCTTAACTGCAGCAAGATTATTACCAGCAACACGTATATGGAGAACTTATTTTTACCTATGACTGCAATTATACTACTTTTCAACACATTTCCAAGTAATAAAAGCCCTCAGGCAAGCCACTTGATTTGGGTCCCTGCTTCTTTCACCTGTCCCTGGGCACGTAAAAAAGCCCACATTAGTTTTAATGGGAATTATCCTTTTCCAGGTAGAGAAGAATACTTTCCTTCAGCGAATGCATATGATTACCATATACGGTAACAGACTGTGGAGTAACATGCTTTGTAGGCAAATAAAGGCTACTTCCCTTACTACAGAAATAGTAACTCTGATGCTCTCATCGGATACTATGCTTCACCCTCTGATCCGATTGCTATTTTGAAATCTCCATTTGAAAACGTCTCTTGTTATTTGGCTCTATGTTTTCTTTTCCCTGATATCCTCAACAACTCTCCACTAAAGAATACCCTGTAGTGCCTTGCCTTTCCTTAACAGTATCTTCATCGTTTTAAATTGTATCCTTCCCTATTAGCTTATTATAAGCAAAATTAGAACAAGTTACATCAGAGATATTTTAGGCTAAGTGAAATTAATTTACGTGGCAACCAAGACAAAATACGGTCTCTGCCAAACAGTTCAAACGTATGCCACAGTTCAAAAAGAATAGAGTGAGCTTCTCTTTCTTTTTAAGTACAGTTACCTTAACTTTTTTAATAACAGCTTCTTCGTAGTTATCCATTTGCACCTCTCCACTTCCGTCTCTCTTCTATTTTTTGAGGAAACTTTCTACATAACTGTGTCTTTCCACAAGACCTACATTATCAAGAACTACATCGCTACTTATGTGTGCATTATAAATCTGTATTCATACAATTAATTCAATTTTGTTTTATTTGTTCTAATTGTGCTGTCAGTTCTATCCTTATGTAGGCAAATACTATACATGTGCACATATACAAATATACTGTTCTAATATTCAACACACTACATTGTCAAACTACATCTTTACATCCGATATATATTCCTGCCCCAAGTATATATATACACACACACACAGAGATATATAGATATACACATATGCTGAAACTGGAAGCAAAACACTTCTTGCACTTTATGGGACAATAATCTACTTTACTCTTTTAATAAATTCTGTAGTCAAACACAGTAGTTCCATGTAGCCTGAAACAGCTCCATATAGAGTAACATTTGAAAGTAATTTAAATTATATTTCTGTTTGCACATACTTTCACCTAAGGCTAGCTGAAGCATAAAAACCAGGATGTTTAAACTATTTAGAGTCATTACAGTAACAAACAGAGCAGAGAACCATTATTCATTTCCAAAATACAGATTAAGTTACCTTTCATGCAGACCACACTACAATGCATAAATAAAAGAGATTGCCAAGCTCATTTTAAATTTGATTTTTTGCACTAATTTTCCTAATAATGCAGTTCAGGAAGATGCATAGCTTTCTTAGGAATAGGCCCTTTAACATTTAAGATGCACAGTTACCTAAATTAGCAAGATACTGGCCTTAGGCCAGCTGAAAATATTAAGGATGCTTAATTAATGATTAATCTGTATTTTTGGCAACTGATTCGATTTTGCTTAGTACTGAATGAGTCTGGTACAATGGAAAAACATGGGGTTCAGTCTTCAAGTTCTTGAATACCTTTCACTTCCTGTGAAGCAAAAAGAAATGAGAACATTTAACACCTGGTAGCATTTTCACAGCTGAAATTAGATTGTTGCAATTCAAACCTAAATATGTTTCATATGAAACCTATTAATGTTTCATTTATATGTCTAATGACCCATTATTTGTTTTCATTATAAGTATAAAAAAGTTTGAAGCTAAAATGTCTCTTTTAAGGACAGCTAAACAAAAGTGAATGACTTTCTGTTCTTATGCTGCCTCCCTATAATACTGCGCACATTTACACTCACAGGCCATTCATAGGTTCTCTGCGTTATTTGACTACTCCCACATGTGCATGCAAATTGATTTTTTTTCCATCGTATCCTACTGAGCTCTCCAGCTGGCTATGCTGAAGGGGATCCATACAGGTGCCTTCCATCATCTTATCAAAAACAACAACAAGCTAAAATACAGCATATTATCTTAAATACCAGCTTTCTGTTTATGTGTGCAGTTTTTAAGGGACAGACTAAAGGTGAGTACCACCCTTTTTAAAGGCAACTGCAGAATAAAGGAGTTCCTTCTGAGTGCAAATGTATTTATTTTTTGCTCGTCCTAATCATTCTTGCTGATGTTTTTCTGTGTCTGCTGTGTAGTATTGCTTTCTTTAATAGTGCTGCTGTGTGAATGCACTAAAACTAGAATAGGTAAGATTTCTATTTATCTGATATCTTAATCTTTGGAAGCTGTATTTATGCTAGCAATTCACTTCTATGATGTTTAATTGTAAGTGCTCTCAGATTATAAGATTATAATAAGATTATGTGTTCATTTATATAATGAGGGTACAAGAAAATCCTGGAATGTGCAGCTTGAAGACTGACAGTGCAGAGGACTGTATGATACACCTACCTTCAGATGAACTCTAAATCCTTCAAAGTTCTATACTGTAAGTTATGGTCCTTCTTTTTTTACTACAATAAATAGTGGCAGGTATATTTTCAATGGAGGTTTTGACTGCTATGATATCTAATGTTCTGAAGAACAGTCTTATTCCTTGGGGATCTGAGAACACATGAGAGCTTGATCCAGCTCACATCTAGTTCAATGAATGAAAATGCATTAACTTCAAAGCTGCAGAATCAACCTTTGGATAAATGGTAACACTAAAGCTTGGCTTGTACTATTAATACCTGATACTTTTAAACCTTATATTTCATTCTTCTTTTAAAAGAATAATAAGCCAGATTACTGAGTACTAACAGTATTTTGTCTTTAAAACTCTTTTAGAAACAATTTGCTTCCAGAATAAGCTGGAAGGGACAATGTTCCTCTTCTCTTTTTCTCCCTAACTCTAACTATGGATGGTCAATGGGGGTCATCACTAAAACTGATCAGTGGGTGATACCTTCATACTGTGTGGTACAATGATATCGAGTCCTTCTGACAGTCATTTTTGCTATAAAATAATCATAATATCCTACTCTCAAAGTCAAAAGTACCACTTTCACCTTCTGGTCATATTAACAAATGCATTTGTCTCCAAAACCAAACAACAGACTGACCCAGGGAATTGGAGATAATCATAACATGTTACAGCAGGATTCCATTTTCCAGAAGTAAGTTACAAAGCTTTACTCAGATTCAGCCTCAAAATTATACCCCATATTTCTGCAGCACAGTTTAGAAGTATCAGATTCTGATTTATAGAGTGCAAACTGCATCCTTCCTAATCCCCATCTTTCATTCTCTTTTCCTATCATCTTCATTGTTCTACCTCCGTTTTCTTCTTGTCCTAATATAGCAGTGTAACTGTAGGGGATAACAGTGGCTCAGAACTCATTACTAGTATTTTCTGTCTTCTGAATGCTCTATTTGCTTTAGGCTTTCCTTTTAACTCAGCTGCACATGTTTACAGTCTGTTAACAGATATCTGTGTGTGGTAGTGAACTACATAACTTATAGGGATATCTTTAATTTTGACTTGTAATCACTAGCAGAGATTAATTTAAGAGCCAATTACCAGTCTGGATCTTTAACACTTCAGTACTCATGCCTAGCTTTTCCGGTTCTAATGATTGACCTTAGCCACAGTTCTGCTGTGCTTTCCTGGATACTCCCCCACCATACACCACTTTCTTCTAGATTTGAGTGGAGATTTAAACGGGAAATGGCATCCCCCAATACTTATCACCTGAGAAATAAAAGTTTATCTATACTAAAGTAGATAGATTTTCCATCTCACAAAAACTAGTATATTAAGGTGTTGTTTTGGTTTGTTCCTTCCTCCTCCCCCTAGTCTGCATTGAGTTAAAACCCTGAAAGCATGAAATGTAAAACCATTGAGGGCATACTGCTCTTGTTCGCTTGAGAGTGACCCATAGCCAAGGGCATTTGGCTGGTGTGTGGGCAACAGATCCTTCTCCTTCTACCTAATTTGGACCAGAGAGCTGAACAAGGACCCTTTGTAACTCAGATAAGGTCTCATCTCTTGGTTGCTGAAGGGAGATCTCCTGATTCTTCTTGGTGGAGCTATTTCACCATGTAGAATTACTGATTATCCATCTGGTTGAGGAGAACGCTTGCTTGGTGAGCACTCTGTGGTTTGAATTGGCCACCAAAGCTGTGAAGAAGTATCTACAATTTTCCAGGCAAGTGCCCTCCCCTCTGCATTATTTGGGAGAGCATAAGTGTTTATTTCACCTACACTAAGCGGTCTAATCTTTTCAAAATGGATAGCTTCCTCTGAAAACGTTCGTATCAGCTGCCATTTTATTTCAGAGCAAAGAATTGCATACTTGGCTATGAAGTGTGCAATCAGTTTTAATAATAGGTGCTAATCTCATCAGTGCATGCCATTAGGAAAATATAATCACAAGTACCAGTCCATCATTTGTATAACTCATTATACATCTTGCATCAGAAAGGTTAGTCTCAAGTGTCTGATATACAGGCACTCAAGCTCTGAATACTTTTTTTTGTAATGAACCGAAACATGCAACTGTAGTCAAGCCTATGATTTCTTTTTGGCCTTGAATATTTAAATTTAAGTGTTCCTTTAGTTCCAGCAATATAGGCTGTATTTTAGCTCCAGTTGATCCCTGCTGATGACCCTGTGAGCCAGGTGTAAATAGCCATGATTTGTTACACTTGGCCTCTGACTAAAGGTGAAATTTTTGGAATGTCTAAAGAAAATCCCTTGAGCCATATTTTAATTGTGTTCACATGGAGGGTAAAAAGTGTAGGTATTAAAATGAAAATTGTAACAAATACCTCTTTCAAACCCAAAAATGCCCTAAAGTGTCTTGAATTAGTGCTCTGAAAAAAGGCTTTGAAGTTTACACTTGCTCATGATCTCACATGAATATCGGTGCTGCAAGAGTTTTCATGTTCTCTTTTTCTTCCATAAAGTGCCACAAAGCACTTCTAAAGGTCTAAAAATCTCTATTCTTAATATTTCATTCTTCAATGACAACTAAAAATTTGTTATTAGAATTGATTAGCCAGAAAATGCCAAAGCAATAACCTATTATAGATCTTCTTTCACCAGCTGATCTACAGCAGCACTTCACACCATAAGTATGTATTTTTACTCCTCCTTGTGCCCTTCAGGTAACAATAAAGGGAGTAAATACCTTTCACTTCTATTTTTAAGATTAAAATAAAAAATAATGCAGTAATTAAACATCTAAGGATAGTTTCTTGCTAAAAGCCTTAGCTCGGCCCTGAAGACAGTTCAGATCATTCTTTCTCTTTCATAGACACTGGGACCCTGAAAGACATGGGAGGGTGACACCTATATGAGATGCTTAGGCCTTCTAAGGACCCTACCTGTCACTGATAATTACACAAGAGAGTGAAATACTTGCTTTAGGAAGGCTAGACCCTTAGTTAGATGTCTCCATTTAGCACTGGGGATCTGAGATCCACAAAAAACAAAGGCATTTGAGAACTCTGCTTACGTAGCACACAGAGAGAAGCTGTGAAGGCTAATTCTTCTGGATAGACGACCTTAAACTTTGACTAAGGGACTTCCTGACATAATATTTTGTGGAGGCTATAAGTTTGTGTCTTCCAGGGGGCACTTCAAAAGTTCGTGCAAGACAAATCAATGAAAAAGTTATTAATTACTAAACCTCTGGCTCAAGTCATCCTTGTGCTGCAAACTGTTAGAGGCAGAGGCACTATTAAAAAGAATTATTGTTGTTTGCTTGCTCTGTTCTAGTAATCTCCCCTAAGCATTCAGTGTTGGAGACAGGATGCTACTGTGTTTTGTGATCCTTATAATACTATGCCTTAATTTGAACTTTTTTCTTTTTCTTTTCCTTTTTTTTTTTTTTGGTACAGAGTGCAGTGTCCTTAAATACCCAGCTACCCTGCTCCACTGATATTGCTTTAGCAAAGCCAATAATAAAAAAAAAAAAAAAAACTTTATGCATGAAGCTTCTATATTGTTCTGATTGCAAAAGCAGTAGCTCTAGTCCTCAGACCTCACTAGAATGGTCTTTTATGCTTTCCTTAAAAGTAGCTTGGCAGCACACGGTTATTCTTTTTAAAAGGGTGTTCCTTAAAAATTCCCATCTGTCCCATTCCATTATTTTTCATGAGCCATTTCTACCAGAAAACTATAAACACTGTCCATGGGTAGACATTGGTATTGTAAATGCATATCCTATCCATGCAAAAACAGGAGATACTATTTTTGAAAAGTAGAACAAAAAGTGAAAGGAGAAAGAAATTTAATCAACTAATTCTGCATGTGTGTAGAAAAGACTTCCCCCTTCCCTTTTTACAACCTCCCTTGCTTTCCTGAAATTTACCTAAAGATTTTTAACTGAAAAATTAGATCTCTATTCAGAGGGCTAATGGAATTTAAATAAGTGAGGCTTAAAATAAATATGTAAGATTTCATATATCTCACTGAAGCAAGTGGTAAAACCCATCCTTTTTAGTGTGAGGGATGGAAGAACTTGCTTTAAAATTAATCCAAAATGAAGGAATTTCTTGATTTCACAGGTATGGATTTTAAAGGCTAAAGGTCTGATCCTGCATCGCTTGCGTATTCAAAGCTCCCTTTGACCTCTGAGTATGCAGTAATGATGATATGCTCAAATTTCCTTGGTTACCTCAAGCTACCAAAGGATTTTCTGAATACTGTCCCATTTACTGGCAGGTAAACTGAGATATGATTGGCTTCACCATAAACCTTCACCTTTTCATATGATTCTGTTTCTTTTTCGTTTTAAAAAAAAAAAAAAACTCTGAATAACTGAAAGAATAGATCCCTTGGAAGCCTTTTTACTTCATACAGTCTGTTGGTAGAGTTCCTTCTTTGCTATTTTCTAAATACATCACAGAAACAACTGCATCAACACAGCATATTCTTTTTGCTATGATAAGAAAGTTGTCTTCAAATTAATAAAATCTCTGCTGTACATACACCATACTTGGAAACAATTGCAGCCCAGTAGCTGCATTACTCAAACCACTATCTTAAATAACCAGGAAAATTTAATGTCTCCTTTTATAAATATCTGATTATTAATCCTAGCAATGTATTTATGAGCACTCCAACACTCCATCCATGAGTGACTGATTCAAATTAAACAGTTTCAAATTCATCTAGTGTTGGCACTGTGGGGTTTTTTTGGTAAATCTCTCTCTCTATTGCTTATTATACAATTATGTATGTGTAGTTCTGTGAAACACTGCAAAAATATTTGTGATTCCCAAAGTACAGCTCCAAGAAGTGTGTAGGAGTGATAATTGCTTGACATGAAGGAAAAAATTACGTAAATTCATGAAGTGCTCTGTTTTGCACAGTGTACACTTTGAAGTCAATCCAGATATACAAACAAGAACAGGTCTAGCACTTCCTGGCAAAGTGCCAGCAGCTGATTTCACACATAAAGAACAGTACATGTCTTAGTAATGGCTGAAGCCACCAGCAGTGGTTAAATGCTTCCTACAGCTAGGTGCTGGCCATGAAGGGTTGTTCCACTGTAGAATAATGCATTTACATTCGCTTTGCACTCCACTATGACTCTTAAAACTAACCAGTGCTAGACTTTTTTTTAAAAAAGAGTTGTTTTTTTTTGTATATTTCTGTGAGTATTTGTATAGCCACAACGATCTGCTTGGGGTTCCAGAAGTTTCTGCTGTTTGTTCTGTCTTGCTAAGGTTGAGTGTATTTTCCTAGCATCCAAAATAGTATTTTCTGAAGCAAAAGGGGAGGGAAAACTTTTTTTTTTAAAAAAATAAAGTGTAAGGTTTGCTTGTGAAGTGTCAGAAGCTGGTTTAAAAACAGTGTATGCATTCCGTCACACATAGCAGATCAAAACATACTCTGCCCAGGATATTGTACATTCTGATGTCAGGCTAATCTGCACACTATAAGACAGGAGGAGTAGACTGGACATTCTCCTTCCCCTCCCCCTTTAAAAAAAAAAAATCTTGAAATTAGCAGGTAGGTTGCCTTTTCTGACTCCAATAGTGTGTCAATTAGGGAAGAGTTTGTTTACCTAGTAGCAATAAATGATTAACAATGTAATGTACTTATTGACAATGGCTTGCTATAAAATTGGGTATCCATTCAAATTCACAGATCTGGCTTGAGTGTTTTGCTGTACTGGTTTCAATGACTGCATTTGACTGAAATGCATTGTGACTTGTATTACATAAAACTCCCTGGTAACACCAGTGGATTCACAAGAGAGATACTTTAGTATATTTATTTATTTTTTTAAGGTACCATTCATTTATTCTGGGCACCCTTGACATATGCTGGAATTGAACTCATGAAAAACAACCTTTGGGGAATGAAGCAGTATTAACCATAATTTGCAATGCAGGGATAAAGTAAGCTGTACAACCGCTAAATACTCATGCCATCTTCCCTGCCTTTGGAAGAGGTAGCCGGAGGGAGCAAGAGCTTTGCAACATACTGTGTGTCATTAGGAGAACTGGCAAAGAAAAATAAAAAGGCTAGTGACTTTTTTTTCAACGTGGATTTTAAAAAGGAAATGAAAATTTCCTGAAGTCTTGGGGACCAGTTCTAATGATCAGAGTCAAATTATATCAGATGACACCAGAGGAGTACACTGCAACGACACAAAGCCCTTGCAGCGAATGCTCTGCCGTTCCACCCTTTCTCCTTCCTATCGAAGAGAGCTCAGCTTGGGTGCCCCTGCTAAGTGTAAGCCTACCAATGTCAGACTGAGTCATGATAATGTACTGATAGGATTCCTTTTATCAAGGTGTTATGGCACAGCAAGCGTTCATATTATGTATAATGTAAGTGCTGTAAAAGCTCTTAATTTGGACATTCTGTTAGGTACAGCTATCACTCATAGCTGTGCTTGATCCTCTTTTATTTTTACTGCAATAATGAGCCCCCTTGTTAAAGAAAATAACTTCAGATTTGACGCAGGTGGAAGCAGTTAACAAGATGTTGACCTAGGCCATCCAGTTGAGCCAAAGCAGCACAAAGACAGGAAAATGTTCTGTTAATGAAAACATTATCTATAGCTAAAGGTTATTTTAGCTAGGTTGCCAATATCCTGAGTTATTTGTATAATCCTATTACTTCCTTCGTAATATAGACTATTGTATCTTCTGATTAGCCAACCCAGTTACAATAAAAATGGATGATATTTCACTCCTGTATTTAGGTATCTATATTTGCTTTTGTTGTGCTTTGACTTCTAAGTGTGCCTTTATAATAATGTACACCTTTGAGGATTCAGGTAGGAACACTTATTAAATGAAAACAGAAACATTGTCAATTGGCCTACAGATAGCATGAGAAGCAGAGAAGGCAGGTCTTCCTGTTTATTGAGGTCTAATTAATTTTATAATTCAGAAGTAATGTCTTATCTTTCACTGTAGCATAGATATTATGCAACAGATAAGGTACTCTGAGAATATTAGAGTCAATTATCTAAATCTGCTAACTTTCTTCATGCCTTTTTCTTCATGCAGATATGATCCTGGGTAAGGACACCATCATATACATCATTCTTACAGTTAAAAGGCCTTATTTTTAAGATAGGTGTTAATAGGCATATTGAGAATCTTACTGTAATAAGAACTCTAACATCTTCAACAGGGTTATTAGACTTTAAAAAGTTTTTCAAAGACTTTTGAAGAGCAGTTGTTCCTGATACTACATTAAATAGTTAATCATCAAGCTTCTACTGTTGCATCAGTTATCAACAACCTTACTTATGTATGACGTCAAGAACAGAAACAGAAAATGTGTCCTGTATTAATCATATAAATTTAGGTAACTCGTTCACTTAAGAGTTCTTGGAAAGTACGCTTATATTTTGGGAAACCTTTCCAGAATAACTGATACTAACACACATGATTTAATCAATTATTATATATGTTAAATGAGTTTATAACCTTTCTTCCCCAAGACTAAACTTAGTCAAAGTTTAACTGCCACCAAAAGTTCCTAGGAGATAAATCTTTTTGCAGTCTACCCCTTTCTTTGGCAGGCTCTTTGCAACCAGATTACAATTTCAGCTCTGCAGTCGTCTCTTTCCTCTACCCACCATAACCCTAACCATAAACTTTGCCCTCTGGTGAGCCTTACCCAAGGACCCCCAGCCAGGGCCCATATCAAAAAGTTCTCAGGGGACACACCTTTCTGCAGCCTGATCCCTGCTTTCCCTGCTGCTTTGCAGCCCTGCACCAGCTGAAAGCCTTGAAATCTGTGTGTAAGGGAAGTAAGAGTAACAGTATCATAGTGATCATGCTGGAAACGACCTAACTTGTCTCAGTAAAAGGATAATAGTATTTATGAACCATCAGAAAAGTTTTTAGAGGCAAATGAGAAGCTTAATAAATAGAGAGACAGGGGAATTAAGGGATTTTGCATTTGAACTGGTTGACGTAATTTTTGTGGAGTGCAATGCTTGTACATCACTTCATTTGCACTTGTTAATGTCTGTAGGTTTTAAGGGAATACCTAGATCTTAAATGTGCAGTTCAACCCATTCCTTTAAATAAGTCTTTTCAGTTTCTTTTGGATTTAGATACAGAGACTGCTTCAACCTGGGCAAAAAAAATGAACTTTTCCTCAGAAAGATTTCCATTAATTTGCCTGAAGAAATCTATTTTCAAAAAAAAAAGAGCTCAACTTAGAATGAAAAATTCTTTTTCCCCATGAGGAAATCAAAGCTCTCTGGAATGTCCCCCAGCCAAATGTAGGGCAAATGGTTTATTTTCACAATGATCCAAGTACCAGGAAAACATACACATGTATTACTGAACATCAAGACACAATATCTCCAAAAGCTGCTTATAAATTTGTAGAAGGATGGGGGGCGGGGGGGGGAACCTCTCCCCAAATGTACACAGAATGTGTTTGCTCCCCTTTTTCAGGAAAAAGGTGAGACAAGATTTCACTCTTTTTGACTAATAACATGCTATGGCCCTGAGGGCACTCGCAGGCCTTACTGGCCCTGCCCTCCCTACCGCCCAGCTTCTGCTCCATTTCAGCCATCCTGGGGCCATCAGCCTGGCCCTACAACACTCCAGCTGCGTCGACTCCAGCAGCCTCCTCCAGCTGTGCTCCCTGACAAGATGTGAGGATGAATACTGAGGAAAGTACTATGTTTCTTTTATATGTAATCCTTCCTGTGTTTTGTATGCACTTTGTGCAATACTGGGCATCCATGTTCAGCGAGAAGTTTAGATACACAGTGAACCAAGAATCGAATCCTCTCTATCAAATTGCACATTCACATCGTTATGCCTGAAAATAAATAGTTACTAAATCAAGTCTGCATAGTGAAATGCAAGATAAACTAACCAGTGCAACAAACTATGAAACTGCTTACTCTGTCCGAGGGTAGGTCCTTAGCTTCTGCACCACAGCTGTGCTCCAATGCAGTGAATATGGGAATCAACCAAATAAATAGCTGTCCATATAGTTTGCAAGCAGATGTTCTGTGACTTCATTTGCAAAAAAGGTGGATGAAAGAGGACAGAAACATCAAAGTACAATAAAACTGTCCAGTAAAACTTGGATCTGTCACAGAAACATAGCATTACCATTGCCAAAATAGGAAGGCATTCCCAGTTATAACGGTCATTAATAAGAGTCTACTAAATAATAATAAAAAAGTAAAATAAAATGAGCAGCTAAGATGTCAGATTGGAGGTTTTGTTCATTTTTGAACATCAGTAGAAAACTTAAAAATAAAGACCAAACTAACTTCACACACATTTAATAACATGAAAGCTTATATAAAGTTTGCATCACTTCTGTTGTAATTGGTATCTTGCACTGGATTTTTATATTACTGAAGAATTCTGAAGAATTACACATGTTTATAGCAGCTTCCATTTTGGAAGGCATAAAGGATTTCTGTTTTGATCAGCAGACTACTCTGATTGAAACTGTACATATACACTCCAGCAGCATCTTTTTCAGCCGCAAAGACCACCTAAGTTCCACTAGACCAAAAAAAAAAAAAAAAAAAAAGGAAGGTCAGAAAAAAGATAGCAATAGCCACTGATTTAAGATAAGATAAGGGAAGATAAGAAGGCTGCAGACCTCTCTTTAACTAATTCTACCTCTTGTGCCATGTGTGCTGTGATGCAGCTGAGGTCGTATTGTGCTCCACTAATTCACAGCTCTGCCTGGCTTTGAGGTTGGTTACAGAGACAGAGTCTATAGGTACATGAAAGCCCCAAAATCATGCAAGAAATCTGTGATGAGAAGTGAGAATAAATCTCCGGAGTCTTGTGGCACCACAAAACTACTTTCTCGTTCTGCTAAATACCCAACTTTGTTCGTCTTAGTTTCTATTAGAAAGGATAGGGAAATAACTTACAACTTGTTTGAGTATTAAGGAACACACATCTTAAAATCTTTATATTCCCAGCTCTTTCTCCTCTTTTACACAACTAAATTTGGAATATGTCCAGATAACTCAGTGAAGATTTTTAAAATATTTTAATATTTGAAAACTAGTTCTGATCCCAAGCTGGAAATAAATGCAGTGGATAGGGAGAATATTTTCACCTCAATTCAAGTCTTTCTGTGTCTGAAGCAAGGCCACGTCTAGGATAAGCAGTGAACAGGAAGTTCTGTGAACCATTTGAAAGGCTATTTCAAGATAATGGTTTACAACCTACAATAATCAATTTGTTTTCACAATTATTTTTCCCTTTCACATCCTGGAAAACTTTTCTGGAACAAGTTGCAGAACAGTAAAACAGGAGCAGGCAGCAGAAATTTTTCATCTTGATAGAGTCTACTTTTTGATACGATGACCTCCTGATAATATGACTTCTACCTGCATTTATTACCAGAATATGTGGTCACATTCAACTGTTAGTTTTACCACCAACCCCTTTCTTGAATTCCCTGAGAATTGTCCTTGTAAGTGACGAGAGTTTTTCCTTACGGGCTCAGTGGTGGTATCCAGATGTCGTAAGCCAGAAGTAGTCCCCACACAGGGCTTCTTATATGTTTAGATTCTCCTACAACTTTCTAAGGGCGGTGGGTCCTATAGATTTGGCCAAACGATGAACTTGGTTTTTGAAAACTACCATCCCAAAAACCAAGCATAATCTGATCTCCATAGCAGGAAAAAAACAAAGTATTTGTTTGTTTGTTTAAAATGTTGAAAGAACTTTGCACACTTAAGAATGCCAAAAGCTTAGGTAGGTATAGCTTGCCAAATTTACTACAATATCCAGAAATAAAGTTTGACTCAGCAATATCTGCTGCAGAAGCTGTTTACCGTCTTCAAAGCTCCCTGAATTTTTACAGTTTGCATCTTTCCGATAGTTCCAAAACGAAACTTACTCCAGAATGGTAAATATAGGGAGTAGGACTCACCTTACTGGTTTCCTCACAGCTGGTAGAGGGATGTAAAGTGAAAACCCACTCTACAGCAAGAGGAGAAAGAACACCAATGCATTTGCTACTGAAATGTTTTAAATAAGATTTTTCATGATTTTATGAACTTTTACAAGTTGCAAACTATACCTAATGCAGATGTGACCAGTCGATGTGAATGTATAATGATGTGTGAGGAAACATTTCAGATAACGTTTTTCCAGTACATTTGAATTTTCCATTTTTTGTGCTTTCCTAAGTGTATAGATTTCAGTAACGCCTTCTGCACTGACTTAATGGAAGAATGAATAATAAATGACAGAGCTTTAAAGATGTAAAGCAGTGCACTAAGAAGGATACATCCTGTTAACTTCAATGAGCAGAAAATATAATTCATTTTGCACTACTGAACCTCCTGAAACAGAAAAAGGTGAGGATAAGTCTCAAGCTGCTCAAGAATCAAGAACTGCTGACCTAACTGGTAAGAAATATTATGTATAATGTGTTATGTTGATGTTGGCCAACCTTTCCCATTTTCCATATATTCTGTAGACCTCCCACAGTTTAGAACATGAATTTGAAAACTGGAAGAAAAATTCTATTCATTCTTTTACTTTTCCTATGATGTACCTATGTTCACTTATACTTGTGATGCTATTTTGCGCTTTCAGAGCCTTTATGTTGGTATGCAGATAGAGAAAGGACTAGCACCTTTAGAAGCTTGGAAAGCCTGCTGTCGTCTTCATCTATTGACATTTTTAAGGGTTTATATAAGGCTTTTAAAAATGACATCGTTTCCAAAGAACATGCACAAATTAGTCATTTAAATAACCATCTGTTTCTAGCCCTTGTAACATAACCTATCCATAAAGTCTGGGATTTCTTTGTTCTAGAAATACCAAAGCCCACAAACTACAAAGTCTGATATTTATTTTGGCAACCTGGGGTAAAACCTCAACACAACCATCTTTTGGCTGACAGGCAGAATACCATTATACCAGTGGCTTTTGATGCTTTCACCATCTTCAAATATTCTCATTTACAGTGTGTAGACTGCTTAGCTCTGGAGTTAATCCACTTTCCTTTATAAATTACTTTGCTACTTCCTCTACTGTAAATTTAAGCTGACTCCTCTAATCAATAGTGTAATTCAACAATGAAAAATCATAAATTTCTTAATGGAAGAACCATTGAGCTTTGTTCTGAGGGATACAAGGCATAAGAAAAGTTGTCTTTTGGTTGCAGCTTTGTTTTGATATACGAAAAGGCAGCTGGACAAATACACTTGCAGAAAGTTTAAGTCTAATAGCACTGATCCAAAAAATAGTGGTGTTATGAGGTATAAACAAACAAAAAAGTCACTGTCTCGCAATAATTAAAATCAAATCTAACCAAAAAAATGCTATCCAGAAAAGGTCAATGGAACGCTGGAAATATCACATATAGTGAGAAATATTGAGATTTATTTGTGGTACTAAAACAGTGAGCAGTAAATGAGGAGCCGTTCAGATTCTGCTGCTATATTTTTAAGTCAGTGTGCTCTTGTTGGAGAATAATTTAACCTGAGAACAGTAATTATTTTATAAATAAAATATTTATAATTTTAACTCTTCTACAATGCAAGTCAGCTGACCATCCTGTTTTGAGCTAAGTATCTATTTTCTTAACAACTTCAACAATTATTGCATAGGCATAACCGACGCAAGTGTTTGTTCCATAGTCTGCTGAAAATAAAAAATAGAAAACGTATCTTTTTTTAAGGTTATAACAAACTTTTTTAAATATTAGAATGCTAACCATACAAGGGAAAACAAACATTTTTTACAGATAAGGTCATAGAGAAAAGCTGAAAGTGTCTATAGAAGTTTTTGCTTTAGTGTGTACCAGAATAAACACAGAATAAAGCACTTACAAGACTGGAAAATAGAAAATGCTGTCAAATGTGTATTTTGTGGTTCACAGACTCAAATAAATTTGTATAAATAACATCTATGCAATATTACCTGAAACCTTAAGCATTCCTTTATAGCCTAAGGCACTTAACTAAATGATTTTTATTTTAATGCCTAGTGAGTGGTATGTAACTTTTAATCATATTTACTTATTGCACTGTAATGATAGAGTGGGGAAAAATTTCACTGAAATTGAATGAGAATTGGATATCTAGGATACTCTTCATAAGTACTCAAGTGAATTTGTTATGTAGAGCTATTTACATATCAATACTAGGTCTTGATTACGTAGAAGAAAATTATTCCTAGTTCTATAGGGGGTCATCCTTTTTTAGGCAGGCAAAAGAGTTTATTCTGAGTCCAGATTATACTGGTTCTCTGAACAAAATTTACTCATATGTCACATCACACTATGCTAGCAAAACATTTAAGTGAAGTTAATCATTGAAAAATGCTGATTTAGAGAAACCAAAATATTTTCTGGAAAGAGAGCTTGGCTTTGATTAAACAGTTTTTATTTTATTTTTGAATTATCCCCTAAAAATGTTCACATGCTTTCTAGTAATGCTTTTTAAATGAAATAACAATAATCTTTTAAAGTTCTTGCTGACTGAACTTACTTTTTTAGTCAAATCAAGGTGAGTTATATTTAAAAATAAAAATACACTAGATATAGATCTTTTCAAAGCCTCTCAACCTTTTTTTTTTGTTTTTTTACATATAAGCCATCTTCAAGGAGGGGAAAATTATTAATAAATTGAAGAAAAAATATTGAACAGAAAGAATTTTTGTAACCAGCTCTATTTTAATATTATTTTTAAGATGCCATTCCTAGCAACCATATAAGCACAGAAAATTCTTACCGTTAAGTTCTTCAGGCTCCTTTGAAACCTACTATTTAAGTAGTCCTTCCTCATTCATCACCCCAAGCTTCTATGTTATGACTGGTTCCTGCTCCCTACTGTTATTAGTCACCCAACTATTAGTAAATTTCAGAACTTTTGATTATTTGAAAATTTTACTGTAGTAAATTCAAATGTAAAATTCCTGCTTTCCTTACTTTCATACCCTTCTGCTTAGCCAGATCAGCTACCCTAGTTATTCCTTAATTTTTATTTTTTCATTTACCATTTGCTTCTGAATTAGTCTACTAATTAAAAAAGTCGATTGAGCTTATCAAGGTAGCACACTCACTCAGCTCTCATTAACTTTGCTAAGGACATTGAAAATTTAGGCTTCTTTTTACTCAGGCCTTTTTATAGATAGGTCGCTCACTAGAGATAGCATGAAGATACGGGAAATCTGCCTGCGTGTTTATTTACAAAACCAGTAGCAACAGATGTGATATTCAGAGTACTAGGTCTTGAGAGGCGCTAAAGACACCAGGAGAGGCAAAAGGGAAGGAAACACAAAATTAAAGGAAAAGATCCCTCTCCCTCCCCGACCCCGTCAAATAAAACCTTCTCCTGGTTTCCAGCTTGTGAGTGGAATTTCACTGTCAGGCCCTGAAGTGGTGACAAGTCAGTAAGTGAGCTCATTGCATGGGTAATAGACTGACACAGTTTTCCTTCACATTGCATTTACTGAGCAGCTCTGGCAGCAGATCTAGAGGGAGATACTTACATTGCCCTCCCAGCTGGTGGCCATCTGCCTTAGTGACAACTGCCAGATGGAGGAAAAGCGCATGAAATCAGGGATCAAACACTAAATAAAAGAAAATTATTTTGAAAGCAACTTTGTCATGTTATAAATAGACTGTTTTTAAATGCCTCACATGTTTTAATTAGAAGGGGAAAAGGCAGGTAATGAGGCTATGAGAGAAAGATTGCAAAGTAGCAATTTGTGAACTTCCTCGTTCTCCTCAGAACAGGGATGGCACTGATTTAAAGATATGTTTTGATGTTCTTAACATCAAAAAGTACCCATTAGATGAATACAAGAATTATCAAATAGAGCTTCTTTCCTAGTGGGATTCGTTTAGTGGGTGTCTCCTATGACTGCATTTCCAGTTGCTGACAGTGCTTCTCTCAAATGACTTGCTCTGACCCTCCGCACTGACTGACCTTCTTCAAAAACCAAACTCAGAGCAGGCCTGGTGATGACAAGTGTTACCAGACAGAAGCTGCATCAGCCCCCTGCAATAATGAATCAGTAGCTACAGCCTGAAGGAGGAAGAATGAGGAAACTGATGGTTTCCTTTTGCCCCCCTTACAAAGCTTAATTACGAAAAAGATAAACAAACCCTCCTTAGTTCCCTCAAGGATTAAAACATACATACATATATATAACTCGTGGTTCCCCAGAAAATCAGAATTGAAGGACTTCTCCAAAACACTCCTAAACAGAACAGAAAAAGACAATGCTGTACATAGTTTAAAAACACAGTACAAAGTACAGAAGAAGAGAGATTGACGAGGCATGAAAGATTATTAGTATTACAGCACTACAGGCAAATACTGCTTTAGTGAGTGCTGGGAAACTCAATGCCTCCATTTGCAAATGTTAACTTCTCCCATGCTGTTTCTACTTTTAAAAAATTTGAATGAAAATAATTTTACTCTTACTTGGCTTTAATGGAATTTGAAAAAATGTATACTTTTCTTATTAAAAAAATAAAAGGGAGAGACCTCTGAACAACTGAATAGTCAAAATTACTCGGGCTAAATGTTTTGATTTGACAAAATAATGGCCATTCACTGAGGGCAAAGTGTTTTCCTTTCTTCCCCAGAAATTGGTTTTGATGTAATCTACTTATAAGACTCAATTAATCATTATTTCAGTGTGTACTTCTAGATGTACTTGTGCATGATGGTCACCATTTGGCTAACATCAAGGCCACTAGCAGTCAACCAACTCGTGTCATCCTGCCTTGTGTGCAGAGGGAGACACGTGGCACCTATAGAATAGTGAACATCTGAGTTGCTACCCCAAGGTAGCACGTTACAGTATGTTGATGCAAACTGTCAGAAGTACACAGAGCTGAGAAAAGTCTCCTCTATAAGTCTCCTATATTTTCTTAGGGAAAAATTGAAAATTTGGAAAAAAAATGAAGAATATCATCAAGAAGTTTTGCCTCAGCTCTACAGGGTGCAAAAGGAGATTGTGCTTTCCTTTAGATATTTAAATCTAATATGGGCAAAAATTCCAATAACAACAGTCCTTTTATGAATCTCCTTATGGATTTACTAGATAGAATAATATCATCTTTGGGAAAAGAATTACTGTACATTTTTGTCACAAACACAAAAGTGAAAATATATTGATCCAGGAAGCAATGTTAAATCGTGGCAGGAACATAGTAGCACCAAAATAGTAATTTTTGAGGACACTGAAGTAAGAAACAGAGAAATCCCTGCCAGGTCACACAGTACCTACAGGCATACGCTATAGTTCTCTGAAGGTAGTACTTTCAACTTTTTTATAAAAGCAAGTGAAAAGGAGAGTGTATTACTCTTGAGTCAGCCTCAAAGTTAGTCACCAGAGCAGTGCTGACTGCTCAAAAGCAAGTGATGATCAGTAATTGGAAATATACCCAGAAGAACATGCATTGGTCTTATTTAACTCTTACCATGAAAGAATACATGCACTCTCTCTTTTACCTATGCACATTCACAGAATTACCATCACTTCCCTAGCAGTGCATTGATATTTCCTATATTCAAATCTTACCATGTCCCCATTTCAGTTTTCCTGAAGATTCAGTCATTTGACAATACATTATACCAAAAATAATTTAACAGCAAAAACTTAATATAAAGCAGTTGTCAGTCAAATTCAGAGATGCTGTGCCGTTGGTAAAATGTCTACATGCCCCACAGGTCTATTATTTTGCTTTATTCATAACTGTGAGTGAAGGTCTTCAAGATTCATCAAGGGGAGTGTACTATACTTATTTTCCGGCCACCCACGCAAGCTATGTGTATTGCAGAGTAAGCAAACAGCACAGCAGGAGGATAAAGAGGAAGGAACCTAAAGAGCTCTTGATGAGAGTGGACTATAATTATTTTGGGGCCACCCAAGTTTGCCATGTGCGCCGCAGGATAAGGAACCTCAGGCCCAAAGAGTGAGGGAAAAAAAGAATAGATTACTCAATGAGATAACACTGCTATCCAAAGACAAACATCATGGAGCAGTTCTATTTTTATGCATAAATAAAGATCCTTATTTTCAGTGTTGTTGTTAGTTCACTGTTTATATAGAAGATGAGGGAAAGCATTATGAAGAGGAATGGAGGAGGATGCATTCAAAACTTTGCAAAAACTCTTATTGATACGTATAGCTCTCACGGGAGTTTACAATTGCATGCCTTCCTTGACTCTGAAGATAACAGGATCATATAAATATAATTCCAGTTGCAACTTTAAATTCCATGATACCTCGAAAACTAAGGAATTGAATTTGTTTCTAACTACCAAGTCATAAAGGCTCACATTTTTAGGGAACAATTGAGAATGACCTACAAAAGTATAATTAAAACGGTAGGCTTATCCCTTCCCTTGTTCTACCTCCCTCTCCCACTATGTCCACATAGTGCAGTTACGAAAAAAGGCTGAAATGAAGTCATACAGAAATATGAGAGACCTGCCTGGAGTACCAAAAATCCACCAAATTCCTAGTCTGTGCCCTGTAACGTGAATCCATGCACCACAGTGATGCAGAGTTTGTATGCTACTTTTAAGAACACCTTTTATTGTGAAACCTTGGTCCTGTTCAAGCACACATTTCTGTTAGCAGAAGAATTGATAAGAAGGAGGCTGCGCAGCAGCCACAACATCATACAGCTCAGAGGGCACCCTGAAGTGAGTACAGGCAGCTGCAAGAGGTACAGGAAAGCTTAAATATAGTTCATCATCTGTTTTGTACCTGAAAGTGCAACTTGCACATATCAAGACCCTCCTCATCCTACTCCCTCTAGCACCTTACGTTTTCAGAAACTGTAAAATGGTCATAGCCATTTTCAGAATGCGTGGGTGGAAAGAAAGTCCCAGACCCACAGATTTCTGGTGCCTTGCAAATAAATGGATCTTCTTTCCACTCAGTAAATTTGCACTTGGAAGCAAAGGGGAATCTGAGTATTTCAATCAAGAGCTTCACTGAAGATTTTCTCAAGGTCATCCATATCCTATTCCATCCTCTGGCTGAAGAAGAAAGCCATAATTGACTAAAACTATAAATCAGCTTTTTTACACTTTATCTCAAAATATTTGAAGAGAGCCTTTCCACATTTTTTTTAACAGATGAATGACAATTATATTCCTTTTGCTCATCAGAAGTTTACTCACTAGAGGTCTAGTATGTCATAAACTTCTCACAGAAATAAGCTGAATATCCTCCCTGGATTACCAAGATTCCTTCAGCATACTCACTTGTGTCCTACCATTTCGTTCCCCAGCATTTGATTGCTATATATTTCAGAGAAGTAGAGTTGATGATTGAACGCTGAAAAGCAGCGGTATATAATACCTTATTAGGTATTCTGCAGGCTACTCAGGAGGAGTTTATTTCCTCTAAGAATTTCAGTTAGTTGCTAAAGAACAGGAAGCTGCTATGTTTCCATGAGAAAGCAGCTAAGGATGCAATTTTCAGCTGGTCAACAGGTAAGATGCGATCCTATTATACCGTATTCTGCAGGAGACAGATTGAGCTGGTGTGCAAGAGAATGCCTTACCAGAACTTTAGCAAGGACCTATCAGTCTCTAGAATTCAGACTTTCCTTTGAAAAGTTAAAAGGAAGCTCTGCAATCCAGATAACGGGGCAGGGAGGAACTTATCCAGTTTTGCATTGCCCGCCCAACTCATCAATTTAAAAAAAAAAATACTTTAAATAAGAGATAAACTATGTATGTTCAATGCAAGACAGTGTTAGCTCTGAACTCTAAAAAAGACAGTATGTTGTGGACTGTAAAGCTTTTAACATTCATCTGTTAAAAATAAATACTTACTTTGTATGGATAGCCCTCCTGATTAAATATCAAAGATAAAATTCCAGTCTTTTATAAATCAGTGATGTCTTGTTTGTAATATGTACGTAGCAAACATTTCACACTTCGTTCTGCAGAATGAAGCAGAGTTTTAGTCAACAGCCTCTTTCCCCGTGCCCATATATTTTTAATCGTGGTTTTCATTGTCCTAACTATGTTCAGAGTCCATAGAAGTGAATAAGAAAGTGGTCCTTCCTTTAAATGGAAGAAAAATCATATCTGTGTCTATTTCTAGTTACCCACATGTATTGAAAGACTATGACTTATTAACAGTGATGAAGGGCTGCTAGCACTAACAATGATGAAATTCTGACTTGAGATTGTCCATACTGTATGTAGATAATTCTTGGCATTTTATCTACTGATTTTCATTGGAGAGCACTATATGGAGAGTTCATGCCAATTTACATCATGGTGATTTGTTCCTTCTTTTCCTTGTTCTTTCATTTTTCATTTTTCATTTCTGGAAACTTTTTGCATTGTTTTCTTCTGCCCTCCTCTGTTATAACACACTAATGCTTTTCTTCATAGTCTTAGTCTTCATGCTGTTGTCGCGTCATGTCTCATGTCCTGAGGTACAGCACTCATCTTTCACTGTTTTTTCTTACTGTTTTACCATTTAGCAAAGATTCAGCATAGCCTATAGGGATGGCTTAGGGATAGCTGGGTGGCTACTGAGGGGCTGGCCCTCTATTTTTACAAAGCTACACCAAGCATAACGGAAGTAGGAAAAAAAATCTGAAAATAACAGCCTGCTACTTCAACTCACAACTGTTAAGCACTCTATGTGAGCGGTCCCCAGGTCTGAGTCCGTTAGTTGTTGCTATGAAACAGGAAAGAGGGCCAGTAAGTCCCTGTTGTTTCAGAGAACAGACATATAGTAGGTAGGTTAAAATGAAGATTCTCCTCTATTCTAGCCTAGTGTTCTGCTGTTTTTCCCCTGCACACCAATTTCCCAGGTGACAGAGCACTGACTGAAATAGTTACAGAACTCCTGGAGCAAGGATGCTGAGCCTGCAGCCCAGGGATCAGGCTTAACCTGTCAGGACATTTCATGGCCCAATTTTTCCACTTTTCCACTTTTCAGATAAATGCAACGAGCAAACCAAAACTAAGGATGAACTTTGTAATGTCCTGTAGAGTGACACCTGTTTCTGAGAAGGGCAGTATGCCTTACCACATGAATTAGTTGTAAATATCCCATAACACATCACATGACATCACATGACAACATGCATATGCGTTTACATATGCAAGTGTCAGGCTAATGTGATCAGAGATAGATATCCTGTGCTTTTTCATTTTGATCAGATGAGCATCTATCATACGATGAGAGGATAGCTTTGTTTTGATTTTAAAGGTGTACTCATGAAATATATATGTCTTGCTGATCCGCATGCATTGGGTGCATCATATTTTAGGGGGTGCCTGTATTAGTGTCGCATGGTGAATACAGGCACATGATGGGGGAATAGACAATGGTACTGACCCAGGAAGTGCATCAAGCATCTATCCAAGAAGCTGAGGCTGGTCATCCAGGGCAATTAAGCGCTAGAAAACATGAAAGAAATGTGCAGTTTCTTCTGGCTCCTGCTAAATCTAGGACTCAGTGTGAGCCAGGAAGCCCTGCCTTTCACATGGGCAATATCTGTCAGAAGCAGCTGCAGGGAGGGACACCCAATTTAGCCTGTTCCAAGTACTCTATAAGGCTTGCATAAACTCAGAATCTAGATTTTACCACAATATGAGTGTCATGTACTGCACAGCAATAAAAACAACCTTGGGATTCTCTCTGTCACAACTACACAGTCATCTAAATGTTTGTATTATGGCTGTCATAGACAGGAATTGATATATCTATTATTTTCATCTACATTCCTGACTTTCACCTGCATTTTTGGCTCTGTAAATATTGGATGAAATTGCTTTAAAAAGAAACCTCAAGCTTTAAACAGATGTATAAACCATTCATTTATACTGCTAAAGTGAAAGAGACACTATTTGAGTGGTTTAGCACAAAAGAGTGAGTTCATTGGACTGATCTGTTCTTGCAGTTTTGCAGGAGGTTACCAGGGCCAGCTGTGTTCCAAATAAATATGCTGACCTAAGTGAACTTCCTATCAACAAAATTCTCTCAGGCTCCCATTATTTCTCTTTGACAATTAATCAACAGCTGCTGAAAAGTTATGAGCGTGCTTGTAATTTTCAGTAAAATTAATGGAGCTCCTATCTTCTGAAATGTAGAAGGAGGTTTTTCTTCTCCACCCTGGTGTGAATTTCCTGATTTATTTTTTAAATCAATTACCCTTCTGAACTCCCATGCCTCCTGCCTTTGGTAAAAAGGATCCCAGGCTCAACCATGACAGGCATGGATAGCTTTAGCTGATGCCTATAAATTCAGTCTTCCAAAGCAGTGACCTCTACTGTAGATAGACATGGTATTTGTCAGAACTCTATTGTGCATAAACAGGATGTGGTTACTCCTTTTGAATTTATGTAAACATTCAACTTTTCTGTTGAGAATGAATATTGTTCAGTTTCTGTTTTGCTGGCATTCAGAGAGAGGGTTCTCTTTGTGCAAATGCCCTTCTAATAAGTCACCAAAGGCAGCGCCTCAAAGGTCTTGATTCTGCTACAAGGATCCACCAGGCAGGCCTCAGTGACTGGCAGCTGAGTTTTCTTTGCTGGACTTTGGATTGTAAGATTCCCTTTGGGAAGCGAAGTGTGGAGTTCACTTCTGCAGCTTTCCTTCTACAGCTGTTTTGTTCCCTCACACATAGAAAAGTATTGTTTGGTCCGTGAGGGCTGAACATATATCTACACATAAAAAATAATACCATATCAAAATAGGCTTAAGACCTGAAGATAATATTATTGAAACTAGTTTCCATAAGAGCTTTGGAACTTTGATGTCCAGGATATGATGCCTGATTTAGGTCTGATCAAAGTTCTAGCTACTGGACAGCTGAAGCAGGAAATAAAACGTGGAGGAGCAAGGAAATCGCTGAGATGCTTAACAAATTTTACCTAACAACTACTTGATTTTTTGGTTTGTTTCTGTTTTTGAGGGAAGAGTAAGTTATGTTAGAGTTTAATTTGTGGGAGAAAAAAGAGTAATCCCACTATGCTGATTGGCCTTCTCCTGTGATTAATATCTCATCCGTCTAAACATTTGAAGGATAAGGCCCTGTGCATTGCTCTCAGTCTGAAGAATTACGTCATGTTCTTTTGACTTTCCTTCTGTTCAAATAACCTAAAACACAATGCATTTTTTATGACCCAGGTCACCTTTTGTTTTCCCATGGAGCACAAAAACAACATTCAACGAATTTGACTGATAAAAGATTTTTATCTTACATGGGAAAGCAATGCTGTTTCTCTAAACCACACGTAATATATCAGTAATAATGATATTCCACTTCAAACAAATTGCAAACTAATGTTAGTGTTCTTAACAATGTTATACTAAATAATAACTCCCCACAGGCCAATTTGCATATAAAATGTAACATTTAAAGCCAAGTTACAATTAGCAGTTTATTATGGAAGTCTGTGGATTGTAATTTACTGAAACAAAGTTATACTTGCTGCAAGGAATTTTAATTTATGAAAAATTACCCATTTAGAATTGCTGTCACAGTGGACCAACTTGTATTAAAATGATGAGTACCTAATAAATATGTCTAATGTTAATGTAGTGAATGACAAAACCGAAACAAGGTAAATTTAGGATTAATGACTATGCTTCTTAGTAAACAAGGGATGCAAGTCTACACCTCTTTTCCTCTTTAGCGATGAGGGCAAACTGAGCAATACATCTGTGAGAGGAGGAGGGAACCAAAGACAGCTGTTAGGAGAGGAAATGAAAGTAGTGAAGGGAAAGAGGAAAAGTCCCACAGACTTTATTTGAAGGGAAAGAAAGTTAATTACCTGATGTGAATACTCACAAAGCAGTAACATATAAAAATAGATATTCTGATGTTAAAAAATCTTTTTTTTTCTTTCTCCTGAATTGACTTTTAAAAACTTAAGGTTTGTTGTTGTTGTTCATTTTAATTTGTGGGGGTTTGGACCTCTGGGCTTTCTGGTAGATTCTTCCCATTTAAAATTCAAAGAAGGACACAAGAACACCTCAAATGTCAAGCTGTTTGGCAAACACTGCTAAATACGGTCTGTAAATATCAGCTGAAATTTTTTAGGGATTTCCTTTCATTGGTATACACATGCTTTTGAACTCTCTTCACCGCCACTAGGCCTTTTCACTTTAGCAGCACGCAAGTCCCCATGTATTGGGTTACATCTCAGAAGCAGACATTCAGTCTCTGTCAGCCGGACAGGTTGGGGGTCAGACACATCTGGTGCTTTGGGGTCACACAACTGACTACAGATGTGTTTTATCACCACGTATGCCGGACACAACAAGCGTTTCAGTCTGTGCATCAGGGGAAAGGCTGCAGCAGTCAAGATTGTGGCTGTCCATCAGCTGCAGGACACCACGCCAGCCTGCAGTATCAGCACTGAGATTGGGAAGAAGAAGGTTGGGGCCAAAAGTGCAAGTCTCACACTGGCTAAAAGAGGCCATGACAGGTCTAGAATATTTACCCAGCAGACATTTTCACTGAAGACATTTCAAAATCACTTGGACAACTTGGATGTTCTTCTATTCAGGGAACAGGAACATTCCCACATAGTTTTTCTGACTAACTGCAATGACTACATGAGTTCAGCTTTCACATCTGAAGGAATCACTGGGAACTCTGCTTGTGACAATCTGTTGAGCTAAAAATAATGTGGAAAATGATCTCCCCATGGATATCCTGTGAGAAAAGAGAGTCTAAACTTAGATAAATCATTCTTTGAAAATTATTTACCCACCTCTACTTAAATCTAATAGATATCTTCATCTATAGAAAAATGTTTGACACTGTGAACTCAAATTAGGTCACGGTTTGGTTCAGGCAGGAGTATACTTAGGCAGCACTGGCTGACTGAAGAATGAAGCAAAGTGAAGAATGTGGTAATCACTGAACAAGCAACATAAATACTGTCATGCACATAAAACATATACATACTTTTCACAGGCTGAGTAGCCTCTAACTTTAATGAAGACCAGGGTGAGTGGGGCCTCCACAAGACCACACCACATTACAAAGAAAGTTTAGAGGACCACAACGAACACTGATGTAAGTAGTTAACCCTCCATTGCTCTCTGTGGATTTTGACCCACTTACACCAGTGGAGAGCTTTGCTTAGGTTCTGAGAATATATCTCTGTAAATATTGTTTCTTTATTTTCCTTTGCCATTATATCACTGCATGCCTTTTACAAAACAACAATGGCATGTTTCAATGATCAAGATTCTTCTATAAAGGCTTCAAAAATTATAATAATAAAATAAATCGTTTTAAAAATAACTGGAAGGGACATGGAAAAAATGACAAAACATATCTGATTTGCTAAACACTTCTTTTTATTTTTAACTGACTTGAATTGCGCTGAGAGAATGTTTATAAAGAAGCAAATCAAGTTCCTGATCAAACCTCATTTGACTTTATGTAGAGTGGGAATTCCTGTGCAACTGAATGAAACTGTTAAGTGTTTGTGCAAATCCTTCTGGAAATGAGGTCTCAAAGTCCTATTCCAATACGAAAAGCAGAGCCATAGAAGGGTATCCATTGAGTATGTAGCTGATTGATAAAAAAACATTCATGTAAAATAAATGCATCTATAATAAGACTTTTCCTCTTTTTTTTTAATTTAAAGAATTTCTGGCATCTCTCTCTCCTAGATATAGGCATTGTGTTCCATTTTTTAATTATTATCATTATTATTATTATATTATTCATTTCCAGTTTAGGAGATGTTCTTCACACCTATCTGCTCTGCATTCTCAGGCTGGAACCTGACACACAAGTTATTTCTGGTTTGACCAAGAAACACAAGCAGTACACATTCTGTTGGCCAAATGCTTTAGTTTCACCTGAGCAACAGCTGCATTGTTTTCAGTCTTCATTTGTCTTTTCATGCATGATATGGCATTCCCATGGTTTGAACGCTCGTGATAAATAGCTTTCTACTGTTTCCCATTTTTAAATAGCTTCCAAAAGATTTAAAACGTTAGCACTGTAATCAAGAAATAAATAGAAAAAATAAATTGCTCAATCTAGAACTTAAAGACGGTATTTAATCCTTTTCTCTCATGGATTCTTTATTTCTACTTCATTTGAAATTTCTTACTTTTCTGTTTTGACAAATGAGGTGAAAGATTCTTTTATCCTAAATAAATACAAATATATTTGTTTACTTCACCATTATAACTAATTTCTGAGAGTATGAGTTCTTAAGAACTATCAAAAAATTATAATAGCACCTTCCTTTTTAACGGCTGATGCCTTGTTCTTTCTCAGGAGACTTTTTTTGAAGTATAGCACTGCATGATCTAGCAGTAAACAGTTATAGTTATAAATAGTTAGGAACATTCTACACTGACCAAGAAAATTTTCCCCAGCTTCACTCCTGAAGCCAATATGAAACTAATCATCAAACATTTCTTGATAATTTCTGTAAAATAAAGTTTTAGTTCAGATCCTTGCTAGAAAGACCAAAAATAGGGATGATTATGTTACTATAGGAGGCTTCCTGGTGATTTTAGAGTGGTATTACTCAGTAAACAAGTACTATCTTTTACCTAGCAATAATTTTCCTTTTTTTTTTTTTTTTTTTATCTTTGTAGAAAAGCTAGGAAGGTTAAAGACAACGAGTAAAGCCTAGGCTCAGCATTTCATCTGATGGGAATCAATGTGACTGACTTCTGCAAACCTATGCCCATTTATTCTAGCTGTGTATATGACAGTTTTATTAAATGGAAGAGTTGTGATGTGATTTATTGCAACACAGTGAAACAAGGCATTTTAACAGAATGCAAAAAACAGTCTACCTTTTTAATTCCAAACTACAAAAAAGTTCATTTAAAAACATGGTTAAATGAGATCCCAGTTCAGAGTAGTATTTATCTGAGAGTATGACTTTAAATTGAAAAACAACTGTTCTGTCTACATTGGCATTGAATGGAAATTACAATGCGAATGGAGAGGAAGAGTGGGTGGAAGACATTATTTTTAGACAATGTACATTCACTGGCACATGCTAAAGTCCAAGTTACAAAATATTAACACATCAGTTGACTGATAGAAATAGTAAATTCTTACCTTATTCTAAAACAGGTAACATATCAAAACTATAACATTCCTTATCAATATAATGAAATGGCTTACTGATGATTTGTAAATGCATCCACTCTATATCTTTCTCTGATAGCAAGAGGGAAAAATAGAGGACTTTTTAGGCCACGTGTAATATTTATATATTTATATAATTCATATAGAGCACTATTTTTTTTCCTTTCAAAATTGTTGCTAGTTGAGGATTTTCCATTCTTACCTTCTGATAGTTTTAGTAAGTGTATAATTCAACTTTATTTATAAACAAAAAGGGTTTAATGGGTATATGTATACACTCAGAATAGGTATCAAGGGTTGCTCTTTTTCACCTGTGATTGATGATTTCCTTCCCTTTGTTAATATATGAAGTTTCTAAAAGAATCATTTTTTCTTGTTGCCACAGATGTTATATCACAAACAGAGAATTATGTTTCCTATTATAAATAGTTCAGGTGTAAAGAAAAAATTCTAAGAGAAATTTCCTGTTTATATACATTTATCTTCAGTAATTATCTTCTGAGAGAAACAAACTAAAAAAAAAAAGAGTTGCAGAGCTGCAAATATAGGTAAAACTGACATGTTTTAGTCATTTGTTTCTGAAAGTTTGACCAATATGAAAGCTAATCTGTAAATTAATGCTATGTTTCTTCTCTCCATTCCCTGTCTCAGATATACATATCTACTTCTAAAAGAGATATTAATCTTTCTTATTTAGACTTAATGTCCATCTTATATTGTAACTTTGTAGAGTGTTGATTAAATATGTATACTAAGAGAATATGTCCAATATCTATACTTTGACTGAAAGGCAGTAACTGAAATATCTAATACTATCTACCTGGTATGAGACTTCATAATCTATTGCAAAATTTTAGATAAGTTACTGCACAAATAGTGTCTCCAAATACTAAAATGTCCATCAAAGTAAGTATATACTTCTCAACTACTAGAAAATGGTTTCATAGGATACAAATAATTACCAGTTAAGGAAAGAAAACATCAGAAGAAGCAACTGATACATTATTACTGAACTACATTTTGTTACAGAATTAATTCAGCTTTCCTTAAATGATGCCTTTGAGAGGATGCAGTAGTGCAGAGACAAAATGAATAAAACTAGTGGGGGGTCAAGGAGAAGAGGTCAGAAATAAGATGAAATAAAATTTCATTTTATTTGTTTGAATATTTATTTGAAATAAAATATTGTTAAAATTCCAGTGACAAAAAGCTGCAGTTTCCCTAGTGTTTTAAAAATTTATATCAAGCTCCTATTTACTAAAAGAGTAATCTTTCAAGATAAATATCTGAAATGATTTTTTTAAATCAAGATCAGTATAATAATTGTACATTCTCTGTCCTCTGTAAAAGAAGCATAATTAGATTAAGATCTGTAAATGTTTTGGGACATTTCTTAATTCTACTGGTCTTGGGTCTTCCTGTTTTGACAGTGATTCCCACTTCTAACACACCTTAGATAGTGTAAAGAATTCAAACCATATTCCAAAGGAATAAATGATTAACAGTAAATAGAAGTCCTAAAATTTAAAAAGTACTGCAGTTCATTTTGGAGGAGAAATTAAAAAAAAAAAAAAAACCCTTAAGGGTCTAAGAAAATAAGGATTTTTCTGGCTGCTTTTTAAGTGTTGAGAAAACCCAATTTTCTGGAGCAATATTTAAACTAAATTTCTGAGGACTACTTAGGAAAAGTATATATTACTACAATATTTGGTGCATGTAATAATGCATCAAATGGTGTCATTTCCCTGGTGACTACAGAAAGCCTTACTGAGATAAAGTCAGTATATTTTTTGTTTTGGTATTGTGAGAACCCTCTCCTTTATCTTGGGTGCTATCCCTTATGGGAATAGTAGTAATTGTATATGTTTACATTTGGAGGCTTAATTCCTTACTTAGCTTATGTTATATTTTGAAGAGCAGACATCATAGAATTTAATGACCCAGGAAGGGATGGGTTCTGTCTTTACTGTTTGATATTGTTTCTGCAGATCTATGCAAAAGAATAAACCTTTATTTTGTTTAAAATGCAATTAGATCTCTTCTAAAACTATTTTAAATAGCTGATCTGCTTATTAAGAAGTTACAGGTGAACATCAGTAATTATATATGTTAAAGTTCAAGCAGGAAAAAAGAGAAAGCATTTTAAAATAAAAAAAATGGTTTGGCATGAATCTAATGTCATTAATTCAATATTGTGAAAAGACCTTAAATAATGTCTTGAATATTTTTTTCCTCCAGGTTTCATCTTCCTCCAGAGAAGAATTTTCTCACTACTGCTTTGACAGTACACTTACTCTCAACTTTCTGAAAATGTTCCCACTATTAGTTTAAAAGTAACTAATCTTTCATTTACCCTATGAAGTCGCAAGTTGATATAGCATTGTGATGGATATACAGCTGTTGGTCAGTTACCTTAAGGGCATACTGGCATGCAGGAATCTAACGATCACTCTAAAAAGCATTGGCCAGCTGGCAGACCTCTGATGCTTCCTTTCATCATGGTTGAGTGGGAAACAAGTCCAAACATCCAAATGACTCTTTTTGTAGAGTCATAGACTCTTGATACCACTAGCTATTTTCTGTCCTAATAAATAAAAAGGGCTGAGGACAGGTTCATGCGCTTGAGATCAAGCAGGAGCTTCCACAATGGTCAGGGTTAGCTCCCAGCCCTTCCCCAGTAGATCTATCCTGCTGTCACCTATCTGGAGTAGTCCAAAAGAGAGCCAGAAAGTGAGGTAACAAGTAAGCAGTATAGGCAATAAGCAGTTCACTGTCCAACTGTCTTTCCTAAATCTATTTTTACCACTGAACTTAGCATATGCCTGAAAGGAAATGACAGCTGTTACTAGGGAGCAGGGCCCTAACATAGACAAGTGCATGGAGGAGCTACTTTCGCAAGAAGTGGAGTCCGAGACTGGCTGAAGAGCTTCTGTGGATCAGGAAAAAGTGGTTGCAGCCTGAAGTAGCATAATCATCCTCTCAAACTGACAACCAAATCCCTTGCAATGAGCTGGGTACCAGGATACTTTAGGAGTCAGCAGCTGAATTTAAGAAGAACAGATCTGATTTTGAAGAGGAATGAATGGTAAATGACCAGGATTTATCCGAGGTTGGGGGGGGGGGGGGGTGCAGGCAGGGAGATAGACATTGACAGATTTTACTTGTGATGGCATAGTTCTGTGGGAAAACTGTCTTCCCCAGATCTGATGAGGGCCAGATATCAGGGAGTGGCTGATACGTACATTGTATGGGTTATTGCTTTAAGCTATACTTTCTTTGGAGTTATTTTACTTACAATAAATACACAAAGACCTTGATATTCAATAACTGGCAGTTATTTCATGATTCAGGGGACATTAAATGAAAATCTTAATTTCTATCTTCTTTCATAATCTATTGAGATTCTTGAAGTAAACATAGCTGAACCTTTCTAATAACTAAACATTAACTATTTTTTATTCATTCACTCACTGGAAAAATATGCATAACAATGTGTGGAATTTTCCTATTCTTTAGGAAAGTAAATTAATAACTAAAAGGAACTCCATATCTCTCCAAAATTCTCATGCTGCATTTGCAATATGTAGGTAAAGCCCCTTATCTGATGACCTTTCTAAAGTTACTAATACAAAGATCTAACAACATAAAAGTGAAGCACATTTGGAGTATGGAGGAAAAAAAGAAAAAAAGGACTACTTCTCACATTTGTCTCAAATCAAATTTTCACCTGTTGGTTGAATGGTTCAATATAGGCCATAAGTAGTGTATAGGACATTAGATGTAAAACAATTCTCCGAGATTACCTTTAGTGTAAAGAAGCTAATGAACAGTAGGAGAGAAGACATTTTAGAATTGATTCGGTGCAGCAACCTAGCCTGGAAGGTTTGAATTGACTTCTGGAGCAGAATCGTAGGAAAGCCTAGTGCAGTTAGCCTTGGTGAATTAAAGTACTTTTTTTATAAAAGAGTGATAACCAACTTTTATGCTACTGTATGGGAAGTACTGAGCAACTTGTGATGATTACACAAAAGGTTGTTTTCTACTTATTTTCTTTTATGATAAGTGAACTAGCAGTAAGGCACTACAGTATATACATGGGAGTTTGTGCCTCATTAAGCCTTAAATTGAGCTAGGTATCTGTCTGCAAAGCTATTGCAAAAAGTGAAACTGAAAAAAAAAGAAAAATCAATGCAAAAAATGCACAAATCAACTTTTTAAAAACTTGTTGCAAGAACAACTGAAGAAAAATGACTTTTGAGAATCTTCTTCCTAAATAACTATACTACAAATAACAAGGTCTAAGCTGCTCAAACACACAAATAGCAGAGGAGGCCTGTTTCAGTGGATAAAACATGTCCCTTTTGTTAACATTTCATAAGTGGATGAATTTGCTTAAGCAGAAGAGACCAAACTGTTGAGGGAGCTAGCCAGAGGAAGAAACCCATTGAAGCTGTTGAAGGAAAGTCATTTAATTCCACCTCCGTGCTATAACGGTACTTTCATACAAACTGTTGTTTTAGAGAAACACTTTTAGTAACTGAAGAAGTTGTTCTTGAGTTCTTGTTCTACCTCTTTTTGTGAGCAAACCCAGCATGATTTCTTTTTACAAAAGAATGGTACCACCAGATAAAGAGGTCAGTTTTTAACATTGGCAACATTTATTACAACTGCAGCTTTCCAAGACAGAAAGGACAGCAACAAAATGAAAAAAGATCTTGATATTTCTTGAACAAAACATTAAGTATGAGGTATTTGTGTATGATAGGTGATGCCAGGAACCAGGAAACTTTTGTTACTGTCAATGAAAATAGTAACCGTGCAATCTTAAAAGAAGAGTAACAATTATTATTAAGCATCACTATGTCTTATGCTAAAATAAGCATGTCTAACAGCAGAAAATGCTCAGTAATTCAAAGAGGAATAGTTATGTGACAAACACATTAGCAGTACAGAAATTTCATCAGATGACAATGATACATCTGTGAAAGAAGCACCTGAACAAAATCTATAGTTTATGAACAGTAACATTTAGAAATTGAAAGACTAGGAAAGAAGAATGGAAAAGGCAGAGGACAAGGCAAAGCATGATTAGCAACACGCCCAATGAATGAAGAAAGGGGAAAAAAAAAACCTCTACACTGTTGCAAGGGTATCTAATAGGTGGAAGCATCATAAAAGCTATATTCTTAGCTGACCAGCAAATTCATCAATGCATATATAGAGAGACTCATAATCATCTGAATTTTAATATTGATAGCAGTGCAGCAGCTGTGGCAGTTCAGAGAATTTGGGGATGGTCATCTGTAAAGACTGAATCTAATTCTACATGGGATTAATACTTTTACAGAACATTGCTGTGGTCAGCTTCTTGAGCGGTAAAGAAAGGAGAAAATATTATTCACGAATTACATATCATTATTACCCGATCAGATACAGGCTCTAAAACTGTTATGCAACAATATAAGATTTACTTTTATTAGAGAATGAGCAAAAAAAAAGCAGTCTTCAGAAAAGAATCCACACATTCACAGGTTAAAGAAACTGTCAAGGGAGTACTTTGCACAAGTCAACCAAATTATGTGCAAAGACAGACATTTGTTACAGCTGGCTGTACATTATACTCATCATATTACCTTTTAATATCATAATATACCTATTCATATCATCATATTACCTTTCTTCTCTTTGTTGAGGTGCATGTCACTTCTGCTTATCTTGAATGAATAGTCACACTCTGACTAAGAAACAAAATTTTTAAAGTAGATAATACTCAAGAGGGAATTTTTTAGACTTAGAAAAACTGAAAGTTTTTTTTTTTTAAGCTTACCCAATTCCTTGCTTGTTTCAGCTTCTAAAAGTTTCCTGGGAACGATAAATCAATTTGAAATTATTTCTGAAGTTTAGTCCTCCGAAACAAAACTAGAAAAGATAGCTGTAACTGTTAAAGTACACAGATAAGGGAAAATTCACAACAATAATACTCATTTGATAAATATGAGAGAACTACTCACACTTTATCATACATTACATTTTTTCCATAGGGATAGACAGGTCTTTGCAATCTCTTACATGAATCCTGGAAGAAACCTATTGCTTTTCATAAAGAAATCTTACAGAACTCGAGTTATATTACACCCTACTTCGAAAGGCAAATATAGAAAAGCCTTTAGTCTACCAATATACCAGCATGGGTTTGTTCAGCTTGCATTTTAAAAATAGAAACCAATCACAAGTTCTCAGCAGCATTTATTGTGCTCAAAGACAATTGATGACCTTCTACAATGCCTACATTTTGTTTCTCTTACTTTGTCTGATGTCATTCTCTCTCGACATTGAATTATACTTGTGAAAATATCCTGATCTTCAATAATTACCTATAATCCCAATTAAGCAGTCACCAACACAAGAAAAGGCTTTAAAGAAAGATGTTAAAGTCTACATAAACCTTCTTCTGGCATTGTTCCCAGTATCTGCCAGTCATCTTCAGTGAATTATAAATGAACAGCTAAAGGACGTCCATTGCCAGAAATTGATTCACTGCTGCCAAAGAAGGTAGGGCTGAGGGAATCATTTTACAACAGGCCTTCTACCCTACTTGCAGGCCCCTAACAGCCGGTTTCTGGAAAAAAAAGAATTCATTTTGGACCCTCTACTACTTCAAAAAAACATGTTGTATAAATTCCATGAGGGACTTCAATGCATAAAAAGGTACAGGTACGGTAGCCTACAAAAATTTTTTTGCGTATTCAAGTCTTTGTTACGTTAACCACAAAACTCTACACAGTTAAAAAGAATAATAATGAATAGTTAGCATCATACCCAGTTAGCTAGTCATACCTCCTTACAGAATTTGGCAGTAAATGTCAAGATACCCACTTTTTCTTAAAAAATAAATAAATAAATAAATAATAAATAAATAAATAAGCCATGCAAATAACATTCAGTGTGCTAATTTAGGCTTGTAAACCTTAGGTATTTGTTTCTCTTTACAGCAAAGAGATAGAGAATGAGGCACCTGCAAGGTATTTATCTCCTCCTGAGACCAGTCTCTAATATAGGTCAGCTGAATGTAAATTAATTTTGAAACAATTAGATGGGACTTTGCAAATATTTCACAATAGTGCTGCCTATTTCATTTTAAAAAAATGATTTATTCTCAGACTCTTTTTATTCTAAATATTAGCCCAGAAGTACCCTAAAATAGATTGAAATGTTAATATAATGAAAAATTCAAATATAGGAATTATAAATTTACATCTTCCTTTATGAGTTTTCCTTTTATCTGTATTACTATTCTAATTTTAAGCATATAATTTTCAATTTATGCTTAGAGTGAGGTACCAACATTTTATACAGAATTCAAGAAATCTTATATACAGAATTACATAGATTTTCTTTTGCTCTCTTTTATTTTTGTATGGGGGAAGTACTGAAGAATATTGGATTTACTCTTGCACTAGACAAATAACAATACACATTGAAGAGCAATCATATATCACAGAAAAAAAAAAAAGATATCCCAGTGCACAGATCTGATTGGAGAGACTTTTAATGTTATCTTCACTTAAATAGATGTAATATAAGATAGTGAAATAGTACTTAAAAATCAGACTAGTATGCTGTAATAACACTTGGAATGGAGGAGGGCAAGCAACCAATCTAACAATTTTCACCTGCCTGGTTAGTGCACGTGGTCTGTAGAGATCCTGGTTGACAACAAATTCAAAATCGCTTTCAAAACGTTTTCCCAAGGTGATAGTGATGAGTCACACAGAGCTCCAGCATGTTACCACTGTCCCTCATCTAGTGTAAACTGTCAAAGATTTGAGCAACACAGATTAAAAGAAAAGCCATCATCTCCATAACAATTCTTTGAAGTGAACAGTAACTACTTATGTATTTTTGTACCTGGGAAGAGTGATCTGAAAGAGCACAGATTTCCTCAGCATCCAGTCATCCCCAAGAAGAACTGTTCATACTTCTCACTGTCAGATGAGACTAAAGAGGAAAACATTCAACATCAGTTACAGAATAGTTACAACTGTACTAGTTACAACTTTGTACTTTTATTTCAGACATTTACATATATAAAACAAGGAGATCACGCTTTGCTGAATGCTTGCAGAAAATAAAACTAGGCACAAAGACTTTAAGGAGCTGCAGGGATTTTGCTAGAAAATTACCAAGCTCCTGGTTTCCATATTTCAGAACAGGATGATACCAGACAGATGAGTAGTATCTCTCACAGAACAGAGGGAATGAGCACAACAGAAAGGAGAGCCTGGCTCTCCCATCCTACCTCTAAATACAGGAAACTTTCATTAACAAAAAGACTCAGATTAACACCAACAGCTGTCAGTTACCCCATGAAGGCCAACAGTTGATTCATTTGGAGCAGTAAGTTGAGATGCCCCTTTGTATTGCATAAATACTTGGAAATTATTTGCTGAACTGAGTTGGTTATCAGCTGATCAACCAATTAAGCAACGAATCCCAGCTCTTTTAAATGAGTGGTGGGTGCAAGTGTGTCAGCTGTGGAGCAGCCTGGGTGGCCTGCAGATAGTAGCAGCCGTGTGAGAAACAGATCGGGCAGGTCCAAGCAAAGTAGCCAGGTAAATGGATGACAGAGTGAAACACTAGCACACGTAGCATAGTTAAGGTGGTTCATAAAACTCTGAAGTCTAAAGGTAGCACAAGCAGGGAATTTATAGCTATTTATTCTGTGTTAGAGGGATAGAGGTGACCACATGCAAAGGTGCAAAAATAAATTAAAAGAGAAGCTATTCTCTTCCTATTTCATCAATTCAAACAGAAACGTGCAATCTAATGACTATCTAGTCATGCTGTTATATCTAACAGCACCTATATCATGCAGTTTCTGTATATCTTAAAATAAAATATCTTCTTAGCAAGTACAGTAATAAAATATGGACTGGTCCCCTATGCTTGCAGTTGGAATATAAAATGCCTTGCTCCTCTTATGCCTAAATGCTCCTTCTTGACCATTTGCTTCTTTAGCATTGTGGAGAAAGTTAGTCTCCACTGAAGATGCTGAGCCTTAGTGGCTAATAGGACAGGTGGATTAATAACATTTGTGCTGAAACTGTTAAGAGTTTGAAATAGTTATTAATGGCTATCTCTATTCACAGACTGTCCTTGCAGATAGCAGTTTGAGTTTGCTGCACTTAATCACATACTTCATTATCTTCTTCTTAGTGCTCTTTTTCATGCTTGTGAATAGGGCAACTGCAAGTATATTTGTAACCGGTTAAACTTTCCTTCCTTTTTTTTCAGCTTTCTAAGTCGCATCTTGTTCTGGATCCATAGTACTCTCAGTGCTGTTTAGATAAGGATTAAAAAATATGATTGTAAGAGAGATCCTCCCTTTGATTATTTTAGCAGGGCTGAAATTTCTGACTTGAAAGAATAGAGAACAAAAAAAGAAGCACCGGATTACTGTTTCCTTTCTGTGAATTCTCAGGGACTTAATAATCTCTTTTCTCTCTCTCCTTTCTCCCCTTCTGTCAAGAAGTATTTCCCCCTCACCGAGGGTTTCTTCAATTTTCTTCATGAATTCTTCAGTGGAAGAGTACTATACATGGCCTCTGTAAGGGTGAGGTAAAACACTGTCAAATAACTGTACAAATTCTCAAGCTCTCTGGCTCCTGTCAGCCAAGAAGACAGGTTGCAGGTTGCTTCAGTAACAGGTATAGTTACTAGTGGATGTGAGAGGAGAGAGGGAGATGGATGGAAGAGAGGGGAAAAGAGAAAAGACAGGCAACCAAAGTGTCAAAAATGTCTCACTGCGTTTCCAGGCACGTATTCAGGCTTTCCATTTGTTCTAACTTTTATTTCCCAGGCCTTAAAATGAACATATAAATATAAATCTGTGTATGTATGTGTATATGTGTGTGTGTGTGTGTATATATATATATATATATAAAATATATATATGTATAAGTTTGCACGCATATGTATGCATGTATAGATGTGTGTGTACATATGTATTTTACTCCTTTTGAAACCTCATGAAGTTCAGCAAAGGTAAGTGCAGGGTCCTGCACCTGGGGAGGAATAAGCCCATGCATCAGGACAGGTTGGGGAATGGCCAGGTGGAGAGCAGCTTTGCCGAGGAGGACCTGGGAGTTGTGGGGGACGACAAGCTGACCATGAACCAACAATACGCCCTTGTGGCCAAGAAGGCCAATGGGATCCTGGGGTGCATTAGGAAGAGTGTTGCCAGCGGGTCAAGGCAGGTGATCCTGCCCCTCTACTTAGCCCTGGTGAGGCCTCTCCTGGAGTACTGTGTCCAGTTCTGGGCCCCCCAGTACAAGAGAGACATGGAGCTCCTGGAGAGAGTCCAGCGGAGGGCTACTAAGGTGATGAAGGGACTGGAGCATCTCTCCTTTTCCTCTCCTATGAGGAAAGACTGAGGGAGCTGAGACTATTCAGCCTGGGGAAGAGAAGGCTGAGGGGGCATCTGTGTATAAGAATCCAAAGGGAAAGTGTCGAGAGGATGGGGCTAGACTCTTCTCTGTGGTGCCCAGGGATAGGACGAAAGGCAGCAGGCACAAACTGAAGCACGGGAAGTTCTGCCAGAACATAAGGAAAAACTTCTTTACTGGAGTAGGTTGCTAGAGAGGTTATGGAGACTCCTTCCCTGGAGATATTCAAAAGCTGTCTGGACACCGTCCTGGGCACCGTGCTCTAGGAGATCCTGCTTGAGAAGGAGGGGTTGGACTAGAAGATCTCCAGAGGTCCCTTCCAAACTCAGCCATTCCGTGGTTCTGTGATTCCGTGATTATTCTTATCTGCTTTGTTTTGTTTTGGGGGTTTTTTTGGTTCCTTTTCCTCTTTTTTTTTTTTTTCCCCAAACTGAGATGGAGGCAGTATAACTAAGGAAAAATAAATAAATAAATAAATAGAGCTGTACTCTATGCACTCTAAAATCTAGTATAAGAAGTTTTTTCAAATCTACTGGGAGCTGGGAAGTTAGTGAAATACATAAACAGTAGATAGTGGAATTTCCTATTTGGTTTAGAGTAAAAAAAAAAGAAATCTGAGTTGGTAAGGAAATAGTTTTCCTTTCCCAGGAAAACTGAAACTTGGCAGGGGTTAAAGTTTGTTTGTTTGTTTTCTGTTCAATGTTTTGAGAACTCAAGACCTATCAATTTTTGCTAGTTTATTATATAAGAAAATCATAATAAAAAATTAAAATCCCCAAAGAGTCTTAGTGTTTGTGATACTTACAGGATCAAACCTTAACTCTGTAAATTAGAAAAAAGAACTGAACTGGGATACTCTATACTTAAGAAAAATATCTTAAACTGAGCAGTACTTAAAGTAGGAAAGTGTTACCCTTCCAAAATGTAAACTGATAGAGTATTGCTACTAAAATACTGAAAAACTTCTTAACAGCAGAGTTCTGTTTGTTTGCTTGTTTTTTGTTTTTTATTTTTTATTTTTTTAATAAAGCTGTTCTGCGTCCCTGAAAAGTTTTATTTTTGTTAAATTGACATTTCTGAAAAGGAAGATAAAGAAAATGAAACTTCTTAATCAGCTTGGGTCTAAATAAAATAAAATCAAAAAAAATTTGAATGAGCACCTGAATTTTGGGGTTCTTAAATGAACTTCTGAACCTTTTCAGACACACTTATCGGTAACTAAAGCTGTGTCAGTAGTTACAGGGAAATATAAATATGAATTGATATGAAGAAATTATTAAGAAAAACACAACTAGACTCCTTTTTGGTTTCTCATAGCGCAAATGTTTCCCTAGAGTAATATTTCTTTTATCTGTGACCTGCATTAACTTTTATACCAAATGAGAACACTATTCAGAAAATGTAAAATTAAAATCAGCAACATTGCTACAAATCCCCAAAGATTTACCTTTAAGGTATAATATAATCTAACCAATACCAAAAAAAGAAAACTCATCTGCAAACACTGATTCTAACCATCACTGTCTTTTCTTGTTTAAGCTTTCAAACTCTCATTATTATAAATAGATATTATATATACATATATGAATGAAATACAAGATTGTATGATAAAAAAGATTTTTATTGGTATGAGTAGAATTATGAAAAACTTTCAGATATGATTGCTGCAAGTTAAACATATAAATTCAGATCTAGTTGCATGAAGTGCTAAGCACCTGCAGTTCCCCACAGGCCTCATTTTTAGGTTTGAATCACTTTTATTAGCATGGTTAAATACGGGTTTAAGAACCAGATTTTAGAGAAAGTATCAGTATTTTGCCTGCTTTTTCTCCTTCCTCTCTCACTCCTTTCTCCCTTTCTCCCTTCCTTCATTTATTTCTTTTCCTTCACACACACACACACACATATATACAAGGTTTTAAAATCTAAGTGGCATTTTTAGTATGATCTAGCACTTTGTCCAATACTGTTAATTATATCTAGGGAAAGTAGACCTATATACTGCTAGAATGCAATTCAAATTGGCAAAAGGTAGAATATATATTACACTAGATCTACAATGGAATTAAGTTTAATTAACACTTGTATTAATTTCTAACACACTGGTTCTTCTCCTAACTAGCCTACTTAGTAAATGATGAAGCTCTTAACAATGTAAGCTGTTTGTTCTCTGAAAAAGTGCAGAGGTAGTTGCAGATAATAAGGAAGAGAGAATTTCTTGATAAAATAGTGCAGTCTTTCTACTGCAGTTCACAAGAAAGAGCCTGCGCACCGCCATTTTATGCCTGCTATCTGTATAACAGTTTGCAACACCTTAGATAAAAAACAATAAAGAAGTCTAATTTCTTTTCAGTACTAGAAGTTTAAATTGGGCAACCTTTGTTGCTAACTGAAAGTAGAAAAGAATAGATACACAGATAAAAGCAAAAGACTGAGGTTTGGTTTATTGATTAAAGCACAAGAGAAACTATGCCTTCAGATAACATGAGACCAAAGCTTGCTTATACTCACCTTTCCTTCACTGAAAGGAAGCGATTCAGAAAAGTTCAAGCATTTTCTGCTGAACGCTTATCTAATTTAATTCAACAGAAAAACTCCAATTAACCTCAGGGCAACTTGATTTGACCTCTAGTCTGGCCACTATGCTGAGCTTGTTTGTTTATTAATCTGGCAGATTTAAGATATTTCAAAATCCATTATATTAAGATAATTGCAATAGTCACTTATATTAGAGAGAGACAATTATACTTTACTTGATGGATGACACCATCCTTTCAGGCATTAGTAAGGAAGATTAAGCTGCTTCCTGTACAGCTATTTGCACGGCTACCTGAGCATGGTACCTCTATTGTGTGCATATCGGACTTCTTAAGCTATTCATCACTTTTCATGAGTACAAATTCATTTAAAATGCACTTATCAGTATCAATAAATGAAAGAAAGCAGATTTTTGATGTGTCTCTCATTGCATTGACAGGCACGACACACAGTGCTAAGACCCCTACTGCTTTCCTAGGAGCCCAGCTTTTGGGTGTCCGTAAGCAAGGTTTGATGGACTGCCCTACAAAAGAGCTGCATGGCCTTTGGCCTTTCTATGATGGGCTGCTTTTGGAAGGCTTTGTCTGACATAAGCCATTGCACAACAATCTCTTGAGTTAACTGGCACAAGCCTAATTTCCCTGACATGAATATGTGCTTCAGATAAATCTCTTCCAGTTAGATTAAAAGAAATAGAATATTATTATGAAGGGGTTTTTTTTGTATATATTCATCAAAACAATGGCATCTAGAACAGCTTGCATAGTTAGTTAGTCACTGAACAAAGTACAGATTTGGAAATCATTTCTATAGACAGATGCATTCAGTAAGACTTGCTTTAAAATAATAATTCTAAAGTATATATTTCCTAAATCCTAAAATATAATTCTAAAAGTGATATTTCCTAAATATCTCTTCCATAATTTTTCCTGAACTGTAGAAACACACTTCCTATATATTCTTTTTTGCTTTCTTTTTCCTTTTTATAAAATGAAAACAACCATGCTGTGTCAGGCCGGGGATCATCTAGTCCCATATGTTATCACTAGCAATGGCCATAAGCAAATAGCTAAGGAGAATTAAGAACAAGCTAAGCATACGTGATACTTTGAGAATTCTCCCAGCCTCTGAACATTTTCAGTTCAGTGGATTTGCTTAACTGCCTGTGGTTTCTATATATTCAGTAACTTTGAACAGCATTATCTTCCATACACTTGTTTCCTCTCCTCTTAAGTCTGTATAAACTTTTAGTTTCAAGGATAGCATTTGACAACAAATTTCACAATTCCACTGTCTTTTGTTCATTCTGAGCCCAGATACTACTAACCCCATTCAAACTTACCTCTTTTGGAAGAGACAGAGAATTAACCTAGTTCACTTTCTCTATAACACTCATGGTTTTGTAGATTTCTGTCATATCCTCCTACCTCCTTCTTACCCTTCTTGAAGATACGGGTGACATTTCATCTCCTCCAGTCGTCAGGAACCTTCCCTGACTGCCATGAACTTTTAAAGGTAAAAGTGGCCTTGCAGTGACATTGGCCAACTCCCTCAGCATGTGTAAGTGCTTATTCAGTCATTGTGCATATAGAAGCTAGTCCATACACTACCTAACCTAATTCTACTTTTCCTCCCCTTTTAAGATTTCCTTCTAACATCCTTCTTTAAATCTTCCTTTTCAACTTCTGTCTTCTGCTGTCTTTCTAGGATGATTCATGTCTCCATACCTCTTATTACACTTTCACTTCATATCTTTTCGGCTACCCTACTAAATTAAGCATACATTTTCCTGCTCCAGTTTTTGTTCACCTCTTTCTCTTCACAAGGACTCCCACTATTCAGATTTTCTGCCATTACACTGCTGGTACACCCCTTCATCACATACTCATCTCTCACTCCTACAAATTTTCTTTACATTTCTTCCTACCTGCTGCTTCTAGCATTTCTTCACTGTCCAGGGAAGGAAGAGATGAAGAATGGGAAGCTCTGTGAATCTCTCAGAAATTTTTCTTGATGGAAGCTGTAGAAGCTGCAGCAGCTAATACTTCTGCCTGTCACAGACTTGGAAAAGAGCGCTGGTCAGATAAAAGCAGTAGATGTGGGATTCATTTATTTAGACATTAGATATCTATGCAGTGAGTGGATCTAAAGCAATTATCTGAACTAACTGTTCATAATCACTGGAAAGAAAATACAGATGATCTGTTTAAACATCTTCCATATTACAAAATAAGGTCTACTCTACAGCCTGTAAAAGGACAGAAACCCTCATTTGCCCCACTTTCTCTATCACATCAGCAAAATCGGAACATACTTCAATATGAAAACATAACTTTAGTTTATCTTGGTGTGGTAGATTTTTGCATGTAGAAAATAACTTTTGATTCTGCCTTTTTGTCCTTGCCTTTCAGCCCTGATTCTACACATGCTACTTCAAGAAGCCAGTCTTTTAAAAGAGATTTTTACTATCCTGTATGTTTGCCTTGGTAGTTGTTAGCTCAAGGGACAACTAAGAGACAACAGAAGCAACAAAAAGAGTTATGGGGTTTTCCAGCTGAGGAAGTAGGGAATTTGTGCAGAAAAACTTTTTTATCACAAGAGTAAAATCTGCTTTGTTTCCTAGGGATCACTTTTCTCTTTGGTCCCATGTTCTCTAATAACCAATTAATCGCTGCTAAAATTCTCAAAGTCATTTATTTCCCAAATGACATACATAAAAATATTAAGTGGTTTCCAAAGAATTACACTGAAATTAATTTTTGCTTTTTTTTTTTCCATTTTATGTATTAGCAGAGTTGTTTTGGGCTTTGAGAGTTCAGAATCTTTAAGTAGGTAGTAGAAGTAAGTAGAAGACAGGTAGTTGTCTAGGTGGGCTGAAACGACACTTTTCCTCCCATAATATTAACATAATTAGTAGGTAATTGTAATATTGCTTTCCAGTAGAGCGAATGAAGCAATGGTTCATGTATAACAAGGAAAGTGATTCTGATGTTCAGACGATAATGCTGTGTATTTCTATACTAAAAAATCATTATCCTTTCTTACTAAAACATTATTGCTTCAGTAGCAGAAAAAAATTGAAATGTACAAGTAATGTTTGCTTTTTGAAATATGCATGCTTAAAAACAATTATAATTATCTGGAACATCCAGTCTGTCCAGTTACATGATTACTGCTGAATATCTAGCAAATTTTATGCACAGTTATAAATAATTCAACAGATTCATTAATTTTAGGGATTAAATAGATATTTTTGGAGCAATGTGACTGTATTGTAATTGTGTTTTGGCAGCCATGGGGATCTTACTGATGAAGAGTTTTGTGTGCCCAAAGCTTTGCCATGTATCAGTTGATCTATTAAAAGATACTCCCTTTCCCTTAAAATTCTTGTCTCTTTGTAACTCTGTTCCTGTCTATAATATGTTGATTTCAGAAAGAAATTTAGCTCACACTACTTACTATCACAGCAATATAGTATTAAGGAGGGATGCATGATATCTGAGGGAAGCATTCCTTGGTGAGATATTTTCCTAAGATCTTTTCCTTCAGTTGTGGAAGTTAAAAATACTGTGGTATTTCTTTTCTAGGAGAACTAAATACTAGTCCTGGTAGCTGTCATGCTGAACATTATTCTGTCTCTTTTTCTAAAAGCTGATTTCTTAAAAAGCAGTGTTTTTGGAAGCCTCCACAGCTTCTCCTTGGTAGTCAGTGACAGCTGCACCGAGATGTTCAAAGAAAGCTGCAGCGTTTTCTTGTGCATACATCGAGATACTACTAAGATACTGTGGGAAGGAAGGTGGAGAGGAAGAAAACAAAAATGCCAGTGAAGAGAGAAAGTGGAAACCCTTGCTGAGAGGCATGCCATGGCAAACAAATGAGGGCAGACTGTGGAAAAAAGAAACAGAATAATATACACCCTTCACTGTTTGGAAGAAATGGATTTCAGAAAGTCCCAGAGCTACAGATGCTTTTTCACCTGACAAAAGCTACTTTTAAAAGGCTAAGTAAACAGATATTTTCTCTGACCTCTCTCCTCTGTCCAGCAGAGGTAGGAGCAGCCGGAAGAACCTAAGAGCAGACTTTGTAAACGACAAGACCCCTGAAATTCATCCACAGAAGCAGCCACAATCACAACAAAACTAGTAAATCTTTTTACATTACAAAACCCACCATACTGATGCCATTTCCATGGAATAAACCCCAGGATAGGCAGGCCCTGAAACAGTTTTTCTCACTCTCTGCTCCTCTCATCCAAAACAGCTGTTGTGGATGAGTGAGGAGGAGTGATGCACTTCACTTGTTGGAGAGAAGCAGCAATATGTTTTACTGAGGTAAGACAGTGATTTAACAGAGTACAGTCATAAAAAGACAGTGATTTAACACAGGTCGAATGGCAAGGTTCCCCCTGGTTGTTTACTGCGTGAAGGACAGAGTCAGGCAAAGTCAGTGTCAAGGAGACCCTCCCATTCAGTCGTGAGGTTCAGAATGGACCCAACGGATCCAATCCTAGTCCCAGACTTGGTCAACAGTTTATATCTAAGGACAAGGAGGCCATCCCGTTGAGTCACGAGGTTCAAAATGGACCCTCTAGGTGGATCCAGTCCTAGTCTCAGACTTAGTCAACGGTTTGTGTCTGATTATGTCTAAGGTTTGTGTCTAAGGATTATGTCTAAGGTTTGTGTCTAAGGATTATACCTAAGGTTTATGCCTAAAGTTTGAGGCTAAGGATTATGTGCACAATCAATCAGAGAGGTAACTTAACAGAGTTACAAAGTTTTAGCGTGCTATCAGTGTCACTTACCAAGGTTCTGTCGCAGGTAAGTGATCTCTCAGCCTCAAGGAGGAACCTTGAGAGGTGTCCCTGCTCAAGAGGAGGTTCTGCAGCGCGGCCCACTGAGATGCGGGAGAGCTCAGTGGGCTCTGGGCCACCCCATATTTGTGGGGGTAAGATGATTGACTCATAGTCATATCTACGTACCGGACAGATTTTAATTGGTGCATGCTCAGTAAGCCCTTGTCCAGGTGCTGTTTACAAGGAGGTCAGGCTGAGGGGGAGGAAGAGCACATCGGGGGGTGAGGGTGGCAGTGGAGGAAGGAGCGCACCGTCACAACACCAAACTGGCATTCTAACATAAGACTACCAAAAAGACTATCATAAAGCAATAGTCACACACAGCCAGATCTCACCATTTTCTTACCTATAATGTATGAGACTTTAGGGATGGTAATATTCATGTTACTATACACTGATGTACAATTCAGATGCTTGCTTTTAAGGTAGTTGTCTTGGTACCTTTTATGTTCAGTAGAGAGAAACAGGCGTCTCTGATTCACTGCTCATTTAAACTGCTTAGAGATGTGTGTAAAGATGAGATGATTCACCATGTAGAAGGACTCATTACTCTGCATTTACTAACATAGACATCTAAAATTAGGTTGTCTGAATCCAACCTCATATGCTGTGTCATATGACAAGAGTATAAATGTGCTGCTGCTTCGTGTGATGGAGAACAGACAGCAGTGTTAGCGGGCAGCTAGGAATGTCCCTTCTGTCAGGGCTGCTTTGAACACAGTGCCACACCTCTTGGCCACAAAACAATGAAGTCTTTGTGGCAGCACATGCTGTAGCTGATGAATAAGTCATACACAGGAGACCCACCTGCCCACAGCCATCTAGAAACTTATCTTAAACATCAGCCCAATATAAACTCTTGGGATGACATATAAACCATAGACAAAATTGATGAAACCTCTTGCTATTAAGCCAATGAATGTATTTCTATTAAATTCAGTCAGGCCAGGATTTCATTTCATTCTCTTCTCCCCCCTTTTCCCCCCCCCCCAATTCTTTCATACTTTTCAGTGATTGACATTTCACTGTTTTCATTATACCATTATTCTGGAGTTGCCGACAATAAGAATAATGTCTCAGTATAGAAATGAGGAATATATGTCAGTAAAGTATGGCAGTTAATTGTTGTTTGAAATCTCAGACATCTGTTTTCTTATAATTGTTTTACAATACCATACAGGAACAAAAAACACCAAATGGAAATTGCTCATCCAAAATGGCAGGTAAAGCTGTAGAATAGGGAGGCATGTCAAAAATATTTCATTTAAATGGAGGTAGATCACAGTCATGAAATCAGACAAAATAAAAGCTTTTAGGATCAGATCCCACAATTGGTTGTACATGCATGGTCCCACGAACCCATATAGATTGCACATTGGGAGCAGGATCCGAGGTCGTGTCGTGCTACGATACATCAGTTTTGCACAAAAAACAATTTGCAACAATGAGATATTTCTAAGACAAAAACGGTTGAAATATGAGTCTTCAGGGATGTGGAAGCATCAGCAATAAACTGCTGAAATAGCTAACGTTAAGATGAATACGAGTTAAGAATAGCATGCATTCTGTTAACAACATCTGAATCATTTGATGCTGGATAGACTCACACAACATTCAATTTACATGATGCCTTTTCATGGTACGTCAAAGCTTCTTACAGCCCTTAGAATTTTTCCTAAACAAAATAACTGTAAATGTAATCTTCCAGTACCTATTCTAAGCGTTATTTATGCCGTGTAACTGTAGAAGAAAATACAATCCGCAGCAATCCAGAATTAAGTATCCCTTAAATGTATCCAGTGGAGTCATTTTCAAGAACAAGGAAGAATATATACTTCTAAATAAAGTGATTAGTATGATAACTCCTACATAGCCAGAACAAATTTTCTTAAAGCAAGCAACCATTGAAGTGTAGTTCTGATTTTAAGTATCTTTTCAGCTTGTTCCTGGAGAATAAACATATGTTAAAGCATACATGTACATACTTCCCTTTAAAGCTTGTCTACACAAGATTTATAAGTACTGATTTTCAAGCATTTATAATAATTATCTGAAGTTTCCTATTCTTACTGCACATCCAAGGTAAATCCATTAGAATTCTCATCACTTGAAGGACAGGTGGCCTGAAATCCACAGCACTCCCAAAATCCCCTTAGGAAAAAAATCTCATAATATCGTATGTCAATATATACACATCATCTTTAAGTAATTGGTACATAAACAAAATAAGGAAGAATACTTGGGGAAAAAAGTGGTTTGTTTATAAAAGTGGTTTGGCTTGGAAGGCAGAGACTCTTATATATCATAAATGACACTGTAAATCACATACTCATCCCTTTATAAGGTGGCAAGCGCATTTCCATTGCCGTAACAATTAATGTTCTTACTCTGAAGCGGTGTATTACAATCTTTCATTAAAAACAAAAACAAAAAAATAGCGGTTGAATAGAATTGCCAATGTCTCAAACTCACTTGTAGAAGTGAGGAAGAAAGTAAATGAAATTAGATTGAACTTTGACTGACTTAAAAGACAATATAATCTAATGTAATAGCAATTACTTATTCCTGTCAAATTTTTACACTCCCTAAATTATTTGAAGATTTATTATATACTGAACAAACTTAGTATACGGCTGGGTAAATGAACCTCAAATGAACCTTCCACAGGTCCATCTTGCCCTGTACATCCAAATGATCCTGCCACATCTGCCAGAACCACAGAAGGGGAAAAAATACAGCTAAAATCATTAGCTATATGCAGCCCAGCAATCAGCATAATTGAACTGAAGGGGCGGAAAGAGTTTGTTATGAGCAATATGCCAATAATTTTAATTAACAGAACCACATGGTAAATTTCAGCTTTTATATATGTATATGTATAAAAAAACAAACAAACCAAAAAAAGCTTTGACTGACTAAAACAGAATATACAAAATATCTTGATCTCAAAGTACTTCTAAGTTATGAGCTTAGTTCTACATCATTTACTTTCTATTCCTCTGCTCAATGAGGTGACCAGCTCTCTGACTGGTGAGGATGAAACAGACAGCTGTTTCTTGCACTGATGGAAGGAGTCATTGGATATAGAAAGCTATTATTTTTCTCATTTATCTCATGTCTAATCTAAGATATTCCTTCAGGCTTCCTCAGTGGAAGATGAATCACTCTCTGGAAAGATCTGTATCTTCCCACGTGCTGCATAAGGTGTCTCATTGGTTAGCTCAGCTTTGAGCTGAGCTCATCTAAAGTTCTAGATGGCTATAATTCCAAGATATGGTTGGTCTCTGCAGGGCTTTGCTTTACATAGTCATTCAGCTGGCATCTGGATTGTTAATATGTAAACTGGTATCACATACCAGAATTTCAGAGAAAGGTGTGGTAGTGGGAGCAGCACTTGATAAGACAGATATTTGGGAAGTAGCATGGGAAAAGTCTAACTTTTAAAAAATAACAGCAGAAGTGAAGCAAAGGGAAAGCTTTCAGAAGAGCACCTAGTTCAATGTAGTAGAAATACATATAGCTGCAACGAGGAGGTAAAACTGTGCATAAAGTCGTCACCCAACACATTAAGTGTATGCTACACCGAGAAATGCTAATATGCTAAAGCTACATTCTTCTGGCTTCCCAGTAAAACAACTCTCTGTGGTAATCTTTGATTACTTTGACCACTTCCTGGGCTCCTTGGTTAGATTTTAACTACAACTTCTACGGGAGCAGAAGGGAGTTTCCTCTGTAAATTCTTTGTTAGCACTGAGTAAAGACCTTAGATGTGGCTCAGCAATGTCACAGACATACTATCCTTTCCCAATGAAAAAAAAGTCCCTGTTCAGTAAAGAAAAGCAATACCGTTTCAATGTGGATTTTATTCAATAATACTTTTAAAATACTGCTTGCTTTAATTTGTAAAGTTGCTTCCATGCAATGAGCTCAGTGCATAAAAAACATTCTGTGTGCATGCTTCAAATAAGGAGGATGGCACAAACTTAGGATAAAAGACTTTTTTCAGCTGATCAGTGACAGGGAAGCAAGGCTTCAGATTTTATTCTCCTCTGTCAGAAGTAACCCTATTTTGACTTCAAAGATAAAATCCTCCCTCCTCAGAGAGAGGATTTCTAGAAAAGCCAGAATCAGCTATACCAGTCACGATGGTATATGGCATGCATGCAACAGCAGAGAGCGATAGTTCAGCTATAGTATTATAACAGCAGCCGAAACTGCATAAAATTTAAACCACATCCAAAACATCATTAAACTGCGCACCATCCTTTTCCCATTTCTCTCGAAACTGCATTTTTTACACTGCGGAAACACAAAGGCCACTGAATTTTCCCAATAACCTCTCAGAATAAGGAGCAAAAATCCACAAGTGTCTTCCTTCTACTCTCCCTACTTTCTTTATGTTCTGGTAAGATGTTAACATCTTGACTGGGACTACTCTTAAGTTCATACATAAAATTGAAATGCCAGCACATTATGCTTTAGTATTTCTAATGTCAGATTTGTTGATGTCAGAGAGAGGTCAATGATAAAAGTTGAATTCTAGAAACATTGTAACTGTGTTAGAAAATAGATGCAAAAAGAAAGATCATGGGTGCTAGCCACAGCAATACTAATAACAAAGGTGGCAGTACTGGCAACAGTGACTTAGGCAGATGGAGGATGAGCATTGCTGGAAGGTGAAAATGACCTTGGCAGATGAAGCTTTGGTACTACCAGGTACCTTAGATGTGATTCTTCTAGGTGATGACCATGGCCACTCAATCCATGAGAAACTGATCATTAGCAGTGATCCTGGCACCTGCACATACCTTGCAGCCACAGCCTGTTGAATCTAGGCACTGAGCATATGTGAAGTAAGCCACGTGGCCATTTAGGATTGCCTATGTTTTTTTCCCATTACTGCCTTCCCTGTATGTTGTATCTGACTACCACTACATCAAGGCCCACTTCAGCTACAGTCTTATCTTGAGATTTTGAAAGGGAGAAGACTACAGTAAATTTAAAAAGTGTAGTAAAAATAAGAAAAGAAGAAATTTATGTGACACCAGTCTGCGGTGTAAGGCTTCCCATGCATGTCACTGTCAGTTATGCTTAAGCTTTGCCACCACAGTGTATGTGCATTTATGCCAATGACAGAGTTTCAGCAAAGATCTAGCCCACCCTTAACTCCCCCAGAATGACTACAGACTGTATTATCAGCTCATGCAAAATAATGAAGAAAAGAACTCAAGAATAATTGGGCCTAAAATATAGACAGAACAAGCATGAAAAGGAGTCTAGTCTTTTCAGCGTCAAGGCATTACCTGGGAGGAATGATTCAGATTTCTCAGACGTTCTCCATCGACTGTTTGCACATTTTATGCTCTTCAGTTAAAGCAAACTGCCAAGTTCAAACTATCAAAAGGATTCTATACTCCACTTAAGTCCTATCTATGCTACTAAGTTGTTGCTGCTTTTAATTTGGTATATACTATCTCTACAGTACGGGAATGACACATAAAGTATCTGATTTCTGTCCTCCTGGTGTTCTATTTGATACCTTTTTGGTAACTGCTACTGCTCAGAAAAAGTTTGCCTTTTCCCATTTAATCAGGCTTTTAAGACCCTTAAGATACATAACCAGACTTCAATCAAAGTGCTATTCTGATTTGGATTTGAGAATGAGGTCAAACTTCACACCCATTTCTACCAGAAAGGCAAACATGACCACCTCTATCTTATAAGTCTTCACTACTACAAAAACAGACCTTAACAATATGAAGCGATTTAGTGTTTTAGACATTTGTGACTCAACTGAAAACAATAAATTATTAGACTATTTTAAAATATTAGTTATAGAGGAGTATCTTTTCAGGAGTCTCAAAGTGAATACGTTGATTTAAATAGTTAAATAAAGGTCAAAACTGTTTTAAGCTTTTTTCAGTATCACATTTACACACTTCATAAATATAGCATAATACAAAAAGTCTTTAGAGAGCAAAAATGTGAATGACATAAAAAGGAGTAATTTAATATCATGTTAACTCATTCTATATGATACCAGTTAATACTACATCATGACAAAGACATGGTGTAAAGTATTCCCATATGATTTTATAACCCTTAATACAAGAATTCCATATTTTATAACATCAACAAACCAGATGAACCTCATTCACTTAAAGTATGGAACAGTGAAAAGAACAGATGTCTTGTGAGGAGTGGAAATACGAACAATGTGTCTGAGGTTAAACTGTGGAAACAAATTGTGGACTTTGTGCATGAAGTAGTTATTTCTGCAGTGGAGTTGTGCTGCTCATGCATTTAGTTTATAAGCATGTCAGGGCATACAATTTCGGACTTATTTTAAAAAAATTAAAAAACAATTATTTGACATGTAAAGAAAGTCAAAGTGAACACAAAGAACCTTACAAAAATTTTGAAAATGGGGGATATTTAAGGAGAATAAAAGAGATAAATATATTTCATTTGAAATATATAGTATTTCTAGCCTGAAAGAATCTGTTGGCTTCAGATGGGTTTTTCAGGACAATACAATATCTGAAACATAATCAAGAGCATACCAATCCTTTTAAGGAAAATAATTGTGCCAGTACTCCAAATATTCTCCATATGTCATCAACCTCTTTTTTCCATATAAATATCTATTTGACATTGTCATTTGAACAAAAAGACAGAAAAGCTACTGGGTGTATGCCAGTTTGTAAAAGAAAATAAGTAAGTCCATACTACAGTGGAACACAATTAGAAGAATCACCAAATACAAATATGCTTGTACCAAAGGCAGAAATCATATCCTTGATAAAATCCTTGGGAATGTTGTTACTGTTATTCAGAGGGCCAGAAATTCATATTGTGTTTCAGGGACTGGTCTTTTTTTTATGTCTCAGTCAAGATTTTACTGAAGTTCAGGGGAAAATACATTCAGGACTGTATATGTTTAAGCTTAATATGAGACGAGAGAAAATATTTTTCTTTAACTAGCTTAAATATGAAATTAAAAAATTTTCATATTTGATGAGGTCTAAAATTTTGGCCTCTCTCAGCACTACTCTGCTATTCCCTTTTAACATAAATTACTTTCTGTCAGTGCCTCGAGTCTGGGATCAGATGTCAAGCTTTATCAAAACAAAAGGGCTCAGGAACCTAAGAGAGGACACTGACAAACGGTTATTCATTTTCCGTCCTCACTCCGCCCTGCACTACCACTTGTGAGCTGAGGTGTCTCCAGAGTAAGGCTACAAAGTACCACACTGCTTAAAGTTTCCCAGTTATTTTGAACCCTATTTCTACCTGTGAATTAACCCATAGATCCTGACACAAACTGATCAAGATCCAAATAATAGGTGTTCCTCTTCCTAAATTTTCTGTGCACCGTCAACTTAAGTGAGAAAATCCCAGCGTAGATCAGTAGGAACTATCCACTCAAAATTCATCTACTTTATCTGGCTACTCTATTTATAAAGGAAGTCTGAGAAGGTATTTATCTGTTCTTTAGAGTAGATAAATTTAGATAGATAGATAGATCGATAAATAGAATTTTCCCTACCAGGAAAGCCTAAGACTTAATACTCTCTGGACTGTGTGCACGTTTTACATCAAAGAGCCTTTGGATGTTACAGAGAAATGGTTAATAGAGTAGGCATCAAAATCTATTATTCCGCAGAGTGATATTACTTTTTCCATCTTCTCCTTCTACCCCATAATGTTATGTTATCATTTCTGAAAAACAGCTTCAACAAGAAAGGTTGAGTGTCCCCTCCTGTCCAACCTTCCAGGCACATTCCTAAACTGAACTGAACCTGAACTGCAGTTGGAAGCCTAGCCACAGATTTCTGAATCGTTACACTGCTAATATAGAATGGTAACTGTGACTGTGTGGGCATTAAATAGAAATTTCCTTAAAGCTTAGAGCTACAAAACATTGAGGATTGCTAAATATATAGAAACTGCATCTGCCTCAGGAAGTCCACAAACAGTCAGAGGCTGGGACAGAATGTGCAGGAACTGCCAGTGTTTAATCTATTCTTGTCCTTTTCACAAAGTATCTACTTTTGGTCACCATTAGAGTCAGAACACAATGCTAACTAGATATTTGGTTTGGCCATTTTTATAGTATGATGCAATATAGACAAAAATGATGACAGAGTTCTCCCAGGAAATAACTCAATGGTAGGAGACAACAGGCCCCTGATCACTCTACTGTTCTTGCAGTGGGGCTGTGATTGTCATAAAACTGGGTCCAAATGATAAGACTGTGTTTGCCCTGTTCCCTGTTGTAGCTTTCTTTCATCACTGGAGAAATATCCAGGTTCAACATGGAACTGCACTTGAACTGCTTGCAAATCACAAATGAATCTCCCCTGCACTAGATAAAATATACAGTTGGTGGCAGCACTACCACCAAATACGCTTTAAGACAAGAGTAAGCCCTAATTACTCCTTGGAAAGAAGGAATGGATTTATGCCCCATGAAAGAAAGGATTCTAGGATCTAAAATGACTGAGCCCTGCAGGACACAGAGTTTCAGATATGTTTCCTATAAATTAATGTGATGTACTCCTCAAACTGCCTGTAACCTCGAGACTCTGGAGTTCCCCCTTCAGGATATCGGGAGCCTTGGTATCAAACTGTATTTCACTACGAATTTCACTTCTGGGTACCTAACAGATAGAGCTATTTTGCCATCTTAAATTGGAGAAGCCAGTGTTCTTTGCAAATACATCTCTTTGCAAAACTGGGACCTGTAAGTCAAGATGGCAGTAAGACTTAACCACTTGACTATATCAGGCACACTGCAAAATTAGGGGCTTTAAAGGGCAGCAACTCAGGAAAACAGGAAAACATGGTACATGGTGAAGCCTGGTGCAAGCAGAACCACCCTAGAACCTGTAGAATTAGCAGTGAAATAGTGCTGGATTCACATTAGCTTGATGTCGCCCCAAGTTAATTAGCCTTAATGAGATGCTCTGCTATACTGGAACTGGATTTTAGCTAGGTGTCTTCACATTGTGTTCTGCTGTCCCCTGGGGATATATCAGTTGCATGTTGGTGACTTGCATGGCATGAACGTGCTTCTATAAAACCATTCGTGTTAGGAATAGTAAAAATAATCCTCTGAAACTTATTTCTCATATATACACATACAAGGACACTTATACACATATTTTGTAGGTATATAGATATAGAAAATTGAGTTTTGGCCCATTTCAGATTAAAATGTGTTAATGTTTGCAGAAATATTACCCACCAAATCACGGCCTAGAGTTCATGAACACATTGACCAGGACTCACACGTTTATGAGAGGCTAATATTCTTTTTGCAAGGGGAACTAGTATAAAAGTTTGTGGAAGAAATATATGGAGTACAAAAGTTGCAGTTCTGAAAAATCTGTCTTAGATTATTAAAGCAGAAACCATCCATGAATTATATCAAAGGACTATACCCTGTATAGGAGGAAGACTCACTTCAGAAGAGGATTCTCCCTGCTGCTTCTTGAATTAGACACTAAGATATGCTCAGTACAAACTAGGAAGATAGAAATGGACATTTTATTTGGAGCTGCAGACAAGTTCCATAGTCTGCATTCTTTCCTTTTCCTTTTCCTTTTCTCTTTCTCGTTCTTTTTCTCTTCTTCATATTTCTTTTCCTTTTCTCTTTCTTTCTCTTTCTTCTTCTTTTTTTTCCTTTTCTCTTTCTTTTCCTTTTCTCTTTCTTTCTCTTTCTTCTTCTTCTTTTCCTTTTCTCTTTCTTCTTCTTCTTTTTCTTTTCTTTTTCTTTTTTCTTTTCCTTTTTCTTCTTTCTTTTTCTTTTTCTTTCCCAATAATTGAGCAGAGATTATTTCTTTTTCTCTAAATTATAGCTTTTATTTACTGGTTGGAACAGTCATCCATAAAATGGAAGAGATTGGTTCACTTCTATTTTCAGTCTCAGATGTTTCAATTTCAGAATTCTTACTAGGGTACTCTAACTCTCAGGTTATATTCCCCAAGAAAATATCAATATCCCCATTCTTCCTGCTGAAATTGTACTGCTGTAAAGTCAAAGTGAGCAAGATTCATGGGATCAACAAAAGAACATGTATCTGGAGGGCAGTAGGTTAGGTTAGGAGAGTTGCTTCTTCAATGCTGTGATGCTGTGCTCCTACAAAAGAGAAAAGAGAATCAGAGATCTCTTGGTCAGGGTCCTGGAACAATTTGTATGTCTTCTACTGTATGTCTTCTATTAAGCAGTACTAAATTAAAAACAAAAAAAAAAAGGGGGGGGGGGGGGACCAGTACTCCTAAACAATAGAAAGTGTTCCAGTGAGCATGAAGCAGAAGCTTCAAATGAGTTTCAGTACAACCTGAAATGTGCGTGCCGTTCAATCTGAGATGCACTGTGTGTATCATCAGCTGTCAGCTCTCTTTGAATGTGAACGTATCTCAGCAGGGATCCCCGGTTTACAGCAGCAAATAGCTGTGACTTTTTCTCACCATTTACCTTGGGTCACATTGATAAGCTCCTTATCAAAATACTGGTGCATTTTTACAGCTGTTTAGAGGTTAGCCCAGTTCTGACTTACCTCCAGTTCCCACAGTAAGGAAGGACTAATCCCTTAGAAGCATTGCACTTTTTTTTTCTCAAAAGCCTTCATTCCCCTTCCTTCTCTTCCCAGCCCCAAACCCTGGCAACTAGCCCCAATTGTCTTACCTGAGTACAAGTGAATTTCCCACTTCCCATTACACTGCCACTGGGTTTTATACTATCACGTCTTGGATACATCTGGATTTTTGATTGCGTTGTCCCATTGTAAAGAAAATTCTAGCTAGTCAGGTCAAACTAGTTGATGACTAAACAGCTCAGGTTACTTACATGACCTAATGCTAACCTTCAAAAAAAAAAAAAAAAAACACTTTTCTTCTCAGTCTCAGAAGTCTCAATAAGGGTGCAGATTGTTTATTTGAGGGATAGCTAAATGTATATGTTAACTTTATCCGGCTTATATTCATCTTTTTATAGTCCCCTGATAAATTACAAAGAAAGTAGTAATAAAGCAATTTTCAAACTGGAGAGAAACATTGATGTGTCTTCTATACAATCAAAAATATGTTAGTACCTCCTTGCTAAAATTGACACTTAGTCCTTTAGCTGTGATATTTACTAAAGGGAAAACAAAAAACAGTGCGTTCAGGGTATCATGCTAAGTCTGATCAGGAATGCTATACTTTTGTTGTTTTATTTGTTTCTTTTTTAACTTGTCTGTGAACTACTTGGGACAGATGTATAGTATAACATGCTTCAAAGCTATCTGCATTTTATAACTAACATGAAAGTAAATGAAAATACGTAGTTTGTTTGCTGAAAATAATAATTTCCTGTATAAGAAGGTGAAAGGACTTTTCCAATTGAATTTAGAAAGAAAAGAGAATATATGGTAATATCCATATTTTTCCCATAGATAGTAATAGATCTTTTGGTCAAATGAACTTCTTTTCCTAATGGAAAGACAAAGATATGTTCTTCAATTCATGGCATGCTACAATTAGATTGTGCTAATTTTTTGTTACTGAATATGTGCAAACTTCAAATAATGTGTATATAGATTAGATACTTATAAACATCCTGATTATGGGTAAAACAATATTTTATATTTATGAATAATCAGGAGCCTCTTTCCAACATTTCACCATTCTGCTTGTGACTGAGGGATTGCTTTCCAAGACAACCATTACACAGCCATTCTGTGTTTCCAACTTGTTGAAGTACAATATCTCATTTTGTTTTCATAAGACAAGTTAACACACTCCTAAAAAGAAAATAAAGCACATGACATAACAAGCTTCAATCTTTCCTCTTTGGAAATAAAAATTTTCCATTGTACCTTTTTGCAGTGATTAAAATAACAAGCACACAGTTGGCTGATGGTACAAATGTAGCATTTTCCATTGTTCATACCAGAGTTCTCATTTAGTGTGTGTTTTAATGTCATTTAAACGTTAAAGTGCTACACAATCTGAGGCCAGAGTATCCATTACGTGAACTGTTCTAGACTCCTCTGTATTGCAGACCTTTAAATAACACACCAAGTCGTCTGTGTTGATGCACAAAAATGAAAACACTGCAGTCCTGAGAAAACTAAGCTTTTATCTTTTACTGAGTTTAAATCTACTGAGTAAATTTTTGTGCTAATTGTTGCTATGTTCTATGATCTGAAAAGCACTCCAAAATTGTAAAATGTCCCACCAGTGAGTCATTCTACAGAAGAATCTTTTTTCAATTACTCCTTTAGTATCTGAATCATATGATTTCACCTTGAATGACCTATATATACTTTCGAAGCACAGCTAAAGCAGATAGGACCAGTTTCTCATAAGACACAAGGGCAAATTGCCACTGCATGATGGCTGTGAGAGCATCCTTTTTATAATTGCCTGCTGTTCAGATCCCTCACTAGGTTATAACTTGAAAATGTTCAGCTCTGTATTTATAGTTCCCCAAAATACTAGGTTATAGCCATTTTGAGTGAGGATATTCTTCTACACCACTGTGCCACAACACACACACAGGATACATGGGACTACTTGAGAAGGAGTGCAGAAGAGAGATCATAGCTATATGAAAAAGTATACTTAGGAAATATGATTTTAATCCTCACAAAAAGAGGATGGCTTCGCATTTCATAGATAACTACTCTGATCTGTAGTAAACCTTCCTTCTTAAAGGAAATCCATTACACATCCAATTTCTGAAATAAGTTTGTAAATGCCCACCTTCAGGATAGGAATTTAGCCTGTGCAGTCAGGCTGGACAGAGGTAGCTCTGACTAAGATGCACTGGAAGTGGCTGTATATGCTCAACATGGAGTTCTAGAGCATGTGCCACTCACAGAATCACAGAATCACAGAATCACAGAATGGTTGAGGTTGGAAGGGACCTCTGGAGATCATCTAATCCAACCTCCCTGCTCAAGCAGGGTCACCTAGAGCATATTGCCCAGGATCACATCCAGACGGGTTTGGAATATCTCCAGCGAAGGAGACTCCACTACCTCTCTGGGCAACCTGTTCCAATGCTCTGTCACCCTCACAGTGAAGAAGTTTTTTCTCAGGTACTCCTTTTAGATACTCCTTTGTATCTAATCTTTAACTCTTCTTGGATTTTACTCTAGAAGCCAAATCAAATACGGTAATGAATTACAAAGAGTTACTGAAACTTGGATGCATTTCAGGTTCAAAAAATACTGCACTTTCCAGCACAAACAGTGTTTATCTGAAAAGTTCTGAACATCTTACAAATCAGAATTATATTGTTAATCACCATGTAACTCCATAAAGGATTTCTTTTTTTCAGGACTCTTTCCCACACACAGCTTGTGAAGACACTCTATTTAAGAGTGCTCTATTTAAGATGCTCTATTTATATTACCAGATCAGCAGTGTCCCTGAGTTCTCAGACCAGGTTGTGTGCTGTATTCTGATGCACAGCTGGCCAGTGTGAAATCAGTCGCTTTATTAGTTGTTCATCCTCTATCCCACTTCCCTCTTCTTTTTTTTTTTTCCCATCCTTACATCCAGCAGAGGGAACGTAGGTAAACACATGAGCTGTGGCACATGCAGCCAGAAACCTGACCTAGACAGCTGAAGGGCAAAAGGAAATTTTGAGGGCTGCCCTCAGCACAAGAACAAGGAGAACAAGGATTGTCCATTGCCACCCAGCCAAAAGGGTGAGAATTTATTTCTCAGATTGAAAATATAATATTTTGGGCACATTTCCCTCAAGTATTCACAATATTTTAATTTAATTTATACTACTGATGGCAAAACTTGCAATTCTTGTTGTATAGACTAGCTGTGCTGCTGCATACATCAGGGATGCTACTCATTACAGTAGAATTACTCACAGCTTTGGCAGCTCCAGCCGCTACTACTACTATACGGGAGCTTTATGAGCTGCTCCTGGACAATTCATGAGTAGGAACAATCGTAATATGTGTGTTGAACAAAATGTTTGCTGTAACTTATTTGTGCAGGCCCCATTTTAAGCCTAACTACAGCATATTGTCAGCACTCCGATAATAAATAGCTTCCCTGAATAAAAAGCTTTTGTTGGAGTTTCACCTGCTTTTATTGCATATGCACACCTGGTAAGCTTCTAGATAAATACCCTAAATATTAAAAAAGAGAATATTAAGCTCAAGTCAGTTGAATGAAAAAGCCATACAGAATCACTTAACACAAATATATCTTAAAATTTGGGATACTCTGGCACACAGATACAAGTGAGTATTAAAATAAACCTAACTGGAATCCCTTCTTTCTATAATCAGAACTAACATACATCTTTGACATGACAGTGAGCATGCTTTTCCTTTCTTCATCTCGGGTTTAGAACAGCAGGCCTGAAGTTTCCTTTCTGAACTTGTTCCCACAACAAAACATGTGCAATTAAAAGTTTTCTTCTTGCCAGTGCAGGAAGTTACTGTCTGGGCTGTGTTCCTAAATTTCTCTCTGTTCGTTTTCTCATTTTAAAACAAAATATTTAGATTTCCTATGCCACCTGCAGCGTTTTTAGTGCACATCTGACTAAGTGTCTTTCTCACGTACAGAACAAGCTGCATCCATTCTCCTACAAACTGCATGAACCTGATTCTACTGCTTTCTCTTTTGTTCAGGTAAGAGGAATTCTCAGAAGGGGAAAAATTTGGTTAACAAGTTTGTATTACTCCCCCTACAAAAAAATAAATAAAATTCCCTAAATAAAAAATGAATTTGTAGTTTTATCAATATATATGGTTTGCTATATAAAATAGGCCTTTAACACAACTTATAATGGCTTAACTTAGTCTTGCCTCTTTGATATTTGTTGATCTTATACATTTCATGAAGTGAATCTGGCTTTTATTTCTTTTCCTAAGATATAATAGGAGTTTTTCAACATTATAAAGTAACCTACAAAATGTAATTTTAATATGAGTTTCCTTTTAAAACCAGTATTATATCAAATACTATGGAAATTATTGCTACATATTAGGAAAAATTAAGTAAAGGATTTTGTGATTTATTTTTTCTCTTTTCTAAACCTTCTGTAACTATAGAATACACCTAATTATAGACCTGAGATTTTGCAATACCACATAGCAATCAGAATTTTTTTATGCAACTATATAGCTGGGTAAGAATGTTTTGAAAGATATCTTTTGTCAATGAAAAATGCTTGTTTAACAATGATAGATTTATCAAAGAAAAAGAGTGTGGACAAAATATTCAAACAAAGGAACTTTACTGAAGATTTAAACAGAAGTTGTAGTCAAAACTGAGGAGAGAATCAAGGAAGTAAGGGCTTTAACTCAGTCTCCCATTTCTCAGATGGTTGCTTTAACCACTATGTCTTCAGGACTGTCTGCAGAGACTACAGAAAAACATGCTGAAACTTTGAGAATGTCGGTGTGACAGACAGGTTTATTTATGACACTCAGGTTTATTTAGTGTCTATAATGTATGTAAATACATTAACAGGGCAATAACTTTATAAGATCCAGGCTATTTGTTGGGAATCTTTCAGATAGCGTTCTTTTTCTACTAAGCTCCAATAGTAATGATATTTGGCAATGACCTTTATCACTCTAAGTTGTGCACTGGAAATAGTTCTTCTAATATTAAATTAAACTTGCCAAACTTAGAGCCTTTTCTTCTTATCCAAATCACATGCACTGTTGCATGCATTTTGCATCAAGAAATTAACAAAAACAATAATGCCGAGCTGTGGTTTGCTTATTTTCTTTAGGAGGATTATTAGGAAAGTAAGCACTGTTCTATGCAGTTCTCAGTCAGATAGGAATCTGATTTTACATTTGCTGGAGACTTGCCAACGTAAGACTTGCAGAATATGGTCCAAAGAGTTTTTCCAGAGCAATACGCAATACATTAGATTAACCTGACTTCAGTCTTGCCAACAGTTACCCCTGTGACTACCTTCATGAACTTGATTTCAGTAGGACTCTTCACAGGTGTTAAGTTAAACATGTGTAACACAGTTTGCAGGGTCAATGCCCATATAGTTCTGGAAAATACATAGCTGTGTAGCTATACATAATTCAAGGAAAATGCAAAAATATATTTAAAGTATATTAAAGTATTTTAAAAGTATATTTAAAGTGTATTAAAAGTACACTGAAATGTGTTTTGTGACACCTTTTTTTCTTTGTTACTAATTAAAAAAGTATTAATTTTGATCTCCCTCAATTAGCTAAGGTTGGTTCTAGCGTCAATATTACCATTTAAGATATGAATACAATTTTTAACCATATTTTAAATATGTATTTTCTTTAATTTGATAGTAAGATGGAAATAAAAGCTTTTTACTTCCATATTACTAGTCTATGGCTTCCTTTCTGACCTTCAAACTGCCAACGCAGTAACGTCTGCATCTTAAAGAGAAAATACATATGTTTTTCATATTCTTAACAGTCTCCATACTTACTTAAAATAAATAGCTTATGAATAACTGAAGGTAACCTTTTTTTCCCCTCAATATTTTGCCAGCTTCAAAATGGGAATTGCAGGCACTTTAGTAAATGTAGTTAGAGGGAATGCCTGAACTCATTATGTTTTCTGTATATGTTGGTTTCCTGTATTGAACTGCTGTTTTGTAATGGCTTACTGTGTGCTTTCCAAACAAATAGCAGCCCGGCATCTCTTACAGCAACCGTGCGCTCTTTCCCTTTGCTTTTTTGTTTAGGTAGAAACATCCTCCAATTCTCAAAGCCCCATTCACTGAAGGCACTAGCTTTTTTCTTTACCTATGTATATGACATATGGGGAAATACTGAGCATAGTGAACCCCCTGCCAGAACATCACGTGAGCGAGGGCTGTATCTTCATTCCTACACTAAGGGGTCCTCCACAGCCTGCCCTAAATTCCTGCTCCCTTGATTGTGCAGATCAAGGACCTATTTGGATGTTACAGCAGTTCCTCCTATGGCCCATACATCTAGATTTCTTTACTGTGAAATCCACAAAGGATTGATAATTTCTCAAGTCTGGTCCCAGTGTGAAACTGCGGTGTAGCCAGAAGGTGCATCTGGACCCAGGCCTCCTGTGTTCTGTTATCAAGACGTGACTAAGTCATTTACCATGGTCTGTGCAGGATAGACTACCATATGCTTCAGTTGCCTTGAACACATCTTTTTTTTTTTTTTTTTTTTTTTTTCTGCCCGGAACATATATCCAGAGGGAATTCAAAGATTTTTTGGCATTTGTTCAGGATTTCTGGATGTCTGGCAACCTAATCAGAGCAGTAGTGGGGAAAATCTGGACATATCCACTCCACATGCGCGTATCAACTTTACAGTGCATTTGCAATGAGGCCAACGGATCCACTATGCATGTGCTGCACAGATGGCCTGTGTGTACACAGTAAATATGATGTAAAAATTACCAAGAAACACATGCACAGTTAGTCTGCAGCTTCCTGGAAGCCTCAGGCTGATGGCATTTACTCTTAATATGTAAATGCATGGAGAAGTTGTCTGGGAAATCCTCCTTAGCCTTATAGAGGTGATATCCAGGAGCAGATGAAGTGCTGAAGGGAGCAGGAGGGTAATGCCTTCACACTGGATCCTAGGAATGGTGTAGGACTGTGCATACTCGTGTACACACATCTCCTTGATTAACACGCTGTAGCACAATGTCTCTCAGTTTTCGGAGGAGCTAAAAAGGAGCCATTGGGCCACATGTCTCGCTAGACTGAAATAGGTCACAAAAGCTATGCGCAAGCATGAGAGAGCTGAGACTGTCCCATGGCCACTGAGAGGGTTTCACAAGCTACACATGAGCAAGCTTCCTCGTGAGCGAGTGAGCTTGTGTTATCCATCATGAGAGAGAAAATAAAAGTTGCCAAAGTTAAAAAGTACTTGCCAACCAGGAAGGAGAAATTTACCATCTGGAAGAGATCAGGGGCAAAATTTTTGTGATGTTTTCAATTGCAGCAGACAAACCAGCATCCACAGTGAACAGTTCAGGGAAAACAGGTGGTGTCAGAAAGAGAAGGCATTAGGGAACGAGCTGCATCTCCCGGCTATGAAAGTCAGTATTAAAGTAAGCCAGGGACGAAGGAAAAAGGAGCTAAACTGAGAACCTGAGAGAGCCTTGCTCTGCAGATAAGCTGAAAACTGCTTCAAAGAGATGAAAAATATTCTATGACAGAGTAGTGCTATATAGTTGTTAAACGGTCAATTGGGAGTGATGTTAGAGCTTCTTAGGAGGACAAGCTGTGTTAATCACAGGTGATTAGCTAGCCAGTAATCGGGTTTAAAAAAAGCCTATAAAAGTCAAGAAAGCCCAAGTCACTAAATATAATTTAGCACTTTAAGTGCATCAGGAAAAAACTGCATGTCTCCCAGTCAAGCTCAGGATTATTAATGCAGTCTTCACTGCAAGTCCTGAGATGACAGATTATTTTTGCTTTCTTTGTAGCCAGGAATTAGGCACTTTTACGAAAAAATCATCTCTGTTCTTCATTTTTTCCTTTGTTTTTTAAATTTCCAACTAAAATTGTCGTTAGAGAAAAGCGTGAACCAGTAAATCCTGAAATGGTAAAAAAGAGAGTACGTAAAAGATTTTTTATATCTCTTATTTTGTTGAAGTCATTTTAATTACGTTTCAAGGCTGTTTAAAGGCATTTAAATTATCAGAATTGGCAATACTGCAAACGATGATGTCTTACATGAGCTTACATGAGCTAGGAAAGATAAAACTAATAAGGCTCATGTTTAATAAAAATACATAGGGACAAAATGCTTCCTGAAACCTATAATGTAGGTCCAGGTCAGGAAGAAGCAAGCTTAAGTGTTTTCAGCTGTAATGTCATTTGGGTTTTAGTGACGTTTTGCAGGGGATATAAAAATCTATATGTTCACAGAGAACAATCAGCTTTTATACCATATTCTCTCCTTAAACTCAGGAGAACTTAGGATAGCAGACAACACAGTGCACCCATATCTACTTCCTAAAGAAAGGTGCTAAGCTGAAAAAACTGTTGGCAAAATGGCAGTTTTCTGTTGCAGCCCTCTGAGAATTAGTACAATTTTCACATAATCAAAAACAAAATACACTTAACAGGGACTTAAAAATAAAGATGTCACAGCTCATTACAAAAATTAAATATTTTGTTCTAAGTACATTGTGTATTAGTGTGTATGCACACATGAAAATGCATATTCAGAAGTCCTTTTACCCTAAATTATTTGTTGTTTAAATACATTATTTGAAAAAGAAATTTAATAGGGTAAGTTTATTTTGTTAGCACTCATATTTAATGTTATCTTTGCTATTTCTCTCTGGCTAAAACCCAGTACACAGATTGTGACAATTGGATGATTTTAGTTTGCTTTAATTCTTTTTTTTTTTTTTTAACACAGTTTTAAATAGAGTCCTTTTAGCAGAGAATTTGGGCTAACTTCCTGATATTATTGCCAAAACGTACTTGGAAAGAATACGCATGCCAGGATTGTGATCCTATATTGACAAAATAGCATTGGAACTCATGGAGCAGGTAACTGCCAATGCAAACTAATAATTATCAGTTTAATTAATCTCTCTTCACATTCTCCCAGCGATATATCACCATCCAGCAACATTCCATTGCCTGTAGGAGTTGCAGATTATATTGCAGAGTCTCTTCTTTTAAGATCCAAATGTAATTAAAGCTTCTCTACTAGCTGCTAAGTCCTAGTCTTTCTCCTTCTTCCTTTTTTCACCACCAACTTCAGTGAGAATACCCTCAGAACCACAGAAAATATCCCCAGACATAATGGGAGATGGCTAAACATCAAAAGGTTTTGTAGTGGTGTTTAATTACGAATCTAATAGTTTGGTTGCTTTTTCTAAACATGCTAAGAATGTAGCCAAAGATCTTTTATACTGGTAAGGCTACAGTAACAGGCTTTTTTGCAAGATTTCCAATAGTTACTTTAGAAATGGGCCTAAATCCAAGTCACTGAAACCTGGTGCTTGTGTTTTACAGATTGGATTAAATTCTAGCACTCTTGTTCTGTCCAGGATTTAAAAAAAAAAAAAAAAAAAAAAAAAGTGATCATAGCTTTATGTTTTGATATTTCTGTTCCTGGTACTGGACAACAAAAGCGAGGCTAAATGCTTGGAACATTTTTTATAAGTCTAACTTAACTATTTAATTTTCCGAAAAAGCTTTCCCATAGGCAAAATACACTTTAGACTAGAATTAAAATAAACAAACAAAAAAACCAAAAAGATCAGTGGTAATCTCTCCAATAAGCAAGTAGAGTTTTGAGATTAAGTACTGAAACCTAAAGAAAATGTGCTTTATTCCCTGATCTGTTCAGAATGTCCTTGCTGTTTTGTGCAGATTAATTAACCTCTCTGTGGCTTAGTTTCTCCTAGATTTAAAATAGGAGTATTATCTTTTCTGCCATGGAGGAAGATGGAGAAATTGTCATCCTATTGTAAAACGTACCTATGCAGCAAGATGACATAGTTATTTAAATATTATAATTCTTACTAAATATATATGTTCTATTAAGCTAGGTAGAGTGGATGTAAAATCAATGTATATTCAAAGCGTCTTTTTCTACAGTATAATAAAATGTAGAATTACTGATTATGAAATCTACTTTTATTTCTTTTGATGAGGGAGAGAAGGGAATCTTGCTTTCAAGTTTTAATCAAAAACAAAGGATATTCACTAACCCCCCCAAAAAAGTCAAAGAATAGTACAATTTCAAACTGAGCTAATACAAACAAAGAAATTGGCAATTGAAGATGACTTCCAATATCTATGCCCAATAGGGTGCCTCCTTAACCACTTCCTTAATGTGCCCCTATTGTGTCTTGGAGGGCAGCTGGCCTGTGAATTTCCTTATTATTAGTTTATGTCCCACTGTTAATTCTCTTATTCTATTATTATGATTTAGCTATTACATTTAATTTCCTCTTTTCATGGTGCAGATACGAACCCAGAAGGATAAACTACCCCCCACCACGGAGACACACTGAGACTCAGTTATCTTCTGACTAGCTAACGCGGCACAGGCCTATTGACAGTTATTGAGGAAAAGACAGATTCATTACAGCACAGCTTTTATTTTATTGACCCTTTCAAACCTTTTGAAGAAAAAGATCTGAAAGATCTGAAATTTCTCACCCTCAGCATGACACTTGCAGAAAAATTCATTTGGTCTTTTCTGGCATAACTTATCTTGAAGAAGTATCTATTTTCAGCTACAAAAATGGTTTTGTGAGTACTTCTTCAAAAATATTCAACTTGTCTTGCATTCAAATCCTGATCCCACTGCCTTTACTCTGGAAAACTCTGGCACAGCAGGTCTTCGGTTTATATTCACCAAACACATTAAAGATCACCTCGTCTTAGAATTGGCTGGAGCACCGAGCAGCTAGAGCCTCAGTGAATGCCTTGATTCTGCTTGTATGCCTCTTGTAGTGAACCATGTGCTACTTGGTCTTTACCACATCAAAGCGTTTCAAGGCACTACCCCAGATGTTGAATCACCCTGCTATCAACAAGAGTGAATGGCAGGTGCAGCTGGGCCCAGCTAGGGGCACAAAATGAACTGTGCCTTGCAGGAAAGGGGACATGCAAACCCAGGCCAAGGGACATTGCATTCACTTTACACACTTTCCTTCTAAGGGCAACATTGCTCCTGGTCGGAGACCCTAGAGTCTTTCCTCACTTTGAGGCTTCGTTTTGACCTATTCAATGTTAAGAGCTCAAAAGAATAGTCTCATAAATAACACACAATCAAGCATGTCTTTAAAAGATTTTGAAGCTTTCCTGAGCAGTCATAATTCTTCTTTCAACTCTCCACGTCATCAGATAGACAGAACTGCATTTGTGGGTATCTGTAGTAGGCAAACCTACAGATTGAAAAGAGAATCCAGGCAATAGACGTGGAGATGACGCAGCATCTGGCTTAACTTTGACTAGCTTGGACTAGGTAGTGACACAGGAACAGATGAGGCAGTCAGTAGTGCTGGAAACTGTGAAATCATAAATGACCATTACCCATGCTACGGCATTGCCATCCCTAATTACCACAGATTCACTGCAGTAATGATGCTGATGCAAGCTTAACTTCCAGTGTAAGACAGCGTGTACAGTTTCCACTTCTATTACCTGAAGTACCATAAGGATTTGAAACTAGTAATCCCACCTTACAGAGCGAGTGATTAGCTTTTGGCCTGCCTTGCTGTTTTATTTCAATAAGATATTTAAATGTATAGTAGGAAGAGACAATATGGGAGAATGAGTTTATAGCCGTGTAGTTAGGTTATTCAGATAGTATCTGGGCATTGCTCCAATTAATATTTGATTTATTTTCTGAGTTGTAGAAGCTTTTAGCAGAAAAGCATGAAGGAGACCTTCTCTATGTATCTATTACCTTAAAGGGGTTAAGGCATCTAACTGTCAAAAAAGAGATCTAGATGGAAATCCAAATTCAAACAGAGAAATAGAAATTTCAACATGAATATCTAGCATCCTGGTTCTCATGACTACTGAAGGACTGGCAGAGTCAGATGGACTCCATCAATGTCTTCATTTTTCTTCCACAAAAAAGGACTCATTGAATTATACACAAATTCTGGGCACAAATACCTCTGTGATTATATAAGATGGCACCCAATTGTAGCCAGTCTTCTGCAATTTCTATCAGCTAGCCTAGGCTGCTTCATACTCCACTATGGATTGTGTGATTCAAGTTCTCAGGGGTTTGACTTGTAATGTACTCTGGGAGGGGTGAAATTCCTGTAGGTAGTAGGACATCTGAGAATTAGTCAGTTTAACATAAAAATTCTTTTTTGAGTTTAGCCCAAATGATTATTCTCATCTTTAGAAGCTACGGAGTCATGAAAGACAGATTCAGCTGAATATTTTAAAAGATTTAAATAACTATTGTTTATTAAAGTGGGCAAAATGAATCCAAATTTCATCAATTTCTGCTAACTTCTCAATGTGCCAAGGCAGTATATTTTTGTGATATGCAAATGTCAAAGCCAAGATCTTTTCCTGGAAACTGTGTTTGCTTATAACTTTATATAGCACACATAAGAAGCAATGATATGATGAGGCACTTTATGATAGGGGAAGGGGAAGAGGTACATTTTTAGCAAAGTACTTACAGCTAGTGTGATATTTCTAATATGGAAAAGTTCCATATGAAGTTAGGTATTTGTGATGAATTTCAGTCTCAGTCAGCTTTTAGTAATCTTCTTTCTCTAATATTTGAAATCATTTTGCTCACTTGAGACCTGTACATAGCCTAAATTCTTTTTTCCTCCAATTTGTATATACTCCTTGTTAACTAATACTCTCTTTCAGTATTTGCCTAGCTACCCTAACATACCTTATAAATAATCTTACATATTGGGTTCCAGTTGAATGGAAAAGTTGTCATTTCTTCTTTATGAATCTATTTTAGTATGTAAACAATATCATTCACCCCCTGATACCAGTAATGAATTTAGAAGAGAATTTAACACATGACTACAACTATAGTTCAACATTACACTGAGGCAGGTTCTAGACCTATACAAAATTAACCTTTTCCTTGTTTGCAAGCTTATAATCTTCAGTCTCATTACAATTCAAGAGAATAGAAGTGTGTAGGCCAAAGTTGGATTACCTAACTAGGCATATATATGTGCATATATATATGTGCACACACATATATATATGCACGCATACATATAGAAAGAGAGAGATTGAGATATGAAAGGTAGTATTCATATGTGCATGACACGCATATTACACTTTGCTCAAATATTTGGGCTCTGTTCTGATCTCACAGGTAAATATTTTATTAGAGGGAGAACAGGAGTTGAGTTCTTTTTATCTGACCGTCAGCAGTGGCTTGAAAACTAGGTATACAAATATGTGAAAGAAAATTACTTGAGAGACTACAAGGTTCAGAACTTTTATGGTCTCTCTGGTAAATAAATAATAATGGGGAAAGAAGAGAGAATGAATATAACTAACCATTACATAATTTACCCAAAAGACTGGAACATATTTTGAACAATTAATTACATTGCACAACATACAAATTCTAATTAATAATAACCGGAACTAAAAAGAAAGTGCCAGATATTTTATGATTGCTTCTCATTAGATTTTTTTTTCTTAAAAGTTAGTCAACTGAATTCTGAGTATGAAGTATTAATTACAACAATGTAAGACAAATATGGGGCTGACGTTAAATGAATATATTGCTTAAATTCAATTTTTAAGAAAGGTTCTTCAAATCTTGACAATTCCCTATAAAATTCTCTGTGCCAGCATCCTAGCACAAAATCGGGAGAGAAATCGTGTCTTTCACTAGAAATAACTGCAGAGATAGAGATGTATACGTAACAAACTAAATTCGCTCTAACCTAGAATGTCCTCCCGGCACAAGAAGGAAGGTTACATTAAGGGAATCACAATGTTATTATCAGGTCAAGTCTTACTCGGTGCTCTTGTAGAATCTTCTGGATGGCTTTCAAGTCACTGAGGAAAGGCCGTTTGTTCCTGCCTTGACAGCTGTATCTGACGGTGGATGCAGCTTGCTTTGCTGCATCTTAAAGTACAACACAGGGACAGGATTCACTGCAGATGCATTAGTAGAGAGTTAATGTGTATTATGAAACATTTGCCTGCACAGAGGAACTGAATCCCCTTCTTTCAATAAAAATGTAGTATTTTCTGCTGTACTCTGGTCCCATCTTCTCAATTTTCCTCCTCCTTGTCTTTTTTTAAACCTGGAATGCTTTGTTTCCAAAAAAAAAAGATTAAATTAAATGACTGATCTATGAAAAGTCCAGAAGTATCTATGAATAACCATTTTTGCAGATTGATTTCCTGGTTTCTAAGCCTTACTCTGTAATGCCCTTTTGTGGTCTGATCATGAAAAGCCTGTGAAACAACACCTCCGTAACACTTCAAAGAGCCAGAAACTTTGTGGCCAGTTTCTACTTTTCCCCACATTACTGGTTGTGGATTTTCTGGTATGTACCACCAGCCAGAATTTGGCCTTAAATCTAAAGCATTGTTTTGGCATGTAACGTATATAGTGGCATGGGACTATGAGTGTTAATATGCCAGCTACTGGGGAGAACACTTAGAGATCCTTAGGAGCATTAATTCAGAACTCTCTTACTTTTGTGGGTTTAAGCATGAATTAATATATTTTCAAAATGAGGAGGAAAAGAAATAACTGAGCAATAAAAAATCTCCCAAATCCTTCATCATCTGAATGTGACAGGAAGCAAGACATGAAGAAGGGCTGGAACAAAAGTATTATCATGTCATTGTGTATTTACACACGAAAAAATCATAGCGCAGCAAGTCACGAATTTTACTTGTTAGTTCAGATGAAACCTGACAGCTCAGTGAAAACCTGAAGATGAATAAATACTGCAAGATCAATACATAAATCCATTACAGAGAGTTCACAGAACTCCAGCTCAGCAGAGAGCTTTCTGTGTTCCTACTCCTGCACAGCTTCTCGTCTCGTGGATCATGCCAGCTTCAAGATTGACTGCCTGTTCCTCTTCAGGAAACACCCTCCCTTTCACTTAAATGCACCACAGGAACACAGCAAAGTCTAGCCTCCAGCTGCTGCAATAAGAGGTCTCTCCTTTTACTGCATCTGCTTCCTTCTCTACAAATTGCAGAGCTCTTCAGTTAAAATTCTGGGTAATACAAAAAGACTTTGGTCATGTGCAAGCTATAGCAGCCTGTCAGAGCAAAGCAGGTTTAATAAAGCTAACACAGGGAAGACTTTGACAAAAGAAGGCTCTGAGGAGATGTCTATATGGAGTGGTGTGAGAAATGCATCTGCTCTACTTGTCTTATACACAGCTATGCTCTACGGTGTTGGCTGCTCCAGCATAGGGTAAGAAAAGCCATACTAAACTCCCCAGGAAATCCGTATCTCTGTATGGTGTTTGAGGTACGCTAACTCCCACAGACCTTGTCATTTCACACTCAGCACTGTGCTAGTTCTCTTAAAAGGGCCTATGCACGTCATTGAGAGTGTGGGGGCTGCAGGTGTAAAACAAATCTGTGTCAGTGACATTTCCTATCTGTGGAGGCATGCCCTAAACTTTTCTTCCAGCTGTTTCATCTCAACAACCCTTTGATTCAGAGGTAACAATAAACCTGGCAAAAAATATTTATTTCTACATTTGAGAAAGTTTTGATTTGGATCCAGAATTTCCACCCTGAAGCAGATCATTTGTATTATACTTCAACAACCGCAGGTGATCAAATCACTGTTTCTTCTGATCCACAGTTACAAACACATATGTTTATGGTTCAAATCTACTGTATGTGGAACATGCATTTGTATATTGATTCCTAAAATATTCAAACATTTTTCCTTTGGAAATAATCAAGTTACACGTAACATGTAATGCAAGGTTAAAAAAAAAGAAAAGAGTATTCCAATACTTTGCCATCCTAAAAGAAAATAGATTAGACATATTAGTAACCAGATACCAAACTTGAATTTGGTTCCAGCCTGTGAGTAACTTGACATAGTCCCTATTAAACTTCTCATAACTGGAAGTCACTTCATATCTTATAAACAAAATGTCCATATTTATATTCTGAAGAACTAAATGGTAAATTCTTATACTGCTTCCAAATATTTTTTTGTTCACTGTTTCTCAGTGCTAAACTTTGGAAGGGATTTTGTTTTACAGGTAGAAACTAGACCCTCTTATTTGAATACCATATTACATTTCGATGACAGGAAACAGTCTCTTAGTAATACCTAAACTCTATAGTCACAGTGGACTTTGTTCTTAGGGATGATTAGTAGATGCAGAGCTTTTATGCCCTTGCATCTTCGTAGTGTTGCACAGGGGCTGCTGTAACCTCAAAATGGTCCTAGAATATATCAGGAGAGGAAAGGGAGAAAAGGATAACATTGTATGCCATGATATGAATGTATGTATATGTACTTCACAGAACTCTTAACCATCTAATAGATATTTAAAAAAAAAAAAGGTAAAGATCAACATAAAGATTTAGCTGCGTGGCAAATATTTGAACTAATGGTATAACCATAAACCCTAAAGTTTACTATTGGGAGTCTGGTTAGCTTGCCACAAGAACAGATGTTATAGATATGTCCTATGGCATCAGTGCAACTAGTCCACAAACCTTAGCATACATACAGATCATCAGAAGATTGTGTCCTGGGACCACAGCTCTAAGCCTTAGCATGCTACACTGCAGCAGCATTGCCATCTGGCTGCTTTCCAACTGGACTAGCTGCTTTCCAACTGGACTAGCCGCTTTTGCTATGAACACACCAGCTGACAATGCATGTGTCCAAATTAAGCATGTACAGCAGCTTATGTGTCTTAAGGTGGCTGGTCCTTTTGGACATCAAAGGTAGCAGTGTTAATGGGAGCTAGGAATAAAATATACATGAAAGAGTTTAATAATATTCCTTGCACATTTACATTTTGTGGAGGAAGTTGCTAGTCTCTCATTACACTCCAAATTCAGTCTCTGGGAGAAAGGCAAGAATGTTAAAACTGCATAGGTCTGCCTAACTCACTTGTTACATTATTCTTTGTACTACTGAAGCAAAGAAACCCAGTTCTGATCTTTTCTGCTGACTTTGACAAGAATAGAAATAAGGCATAAGGTCACAGTTTCCTTGTTGACTTATTCCTCATTTTTTTAAAATTTGAACTCAACTGAGATAAACTTTGCCCTCTGAGGAAGCTGTTACAGATAATACTAGAATCAACATAAATTAAAGACTGATCGTATTTACAGTGTCACTAGTTTGTGAATTATGTTTCCCATATGAAATATTTTTTTCTGCATAGGTCTGGAAAGGTCATTGCTATGTATATATTTGTATGTATAAAATGAGATATTGATGCATTAAATAAAATCATTTTTTGCAGTGTGATTTTTTATCTGTGCGTTACTGGTAATAAATAACCTTAATTAAAAAATGAATTTTCTTAGCACCCAGTCTCCCTAAGTCCTCAGATCCCTTAGTGAAGTGTCATATGCATTTTGTGTTCTGTTTTTTGTTTTGTTTTGTTTTTTTAAGAAAGAATGAAATAGTTTTTATAATAGTAATAATTACTTTATAATAACTAATAATTACTAATTGCTTGTGCCTTGGAATGTATTTTGAACACAAGGCAAAAGGAAAAGCTACACATTTCTGAATTACCTTTTCACGATCTGAAGCAAATTAACACATTCTGTTTACCTGGATAAACTGACTTTTCCTGAAGTGAACAAAAATATTTCTTAAAAAAAAAAGACTATACATATTAAAGTGCTTTATTTTATGTCACTTTCAAAAGAAATCTTCGCATGTTCTTGACAAACTGGGACAGTGAACATGGGAAATCAAAATATAGTAGAAACTAGAGATAGAAAAGACCTGGAGGTCATTCTTAGCCATCCCGAATGCAAAATCGTTCCCTACCGTATGTTAGAAAGAGTTTGGTCCAGTCTTTTTTTAAATGAATCAATTGCTATCATTTTCACAACCTCTCTAAGGGCACTATTCCACTGTCAAATAAACATTCTTGTTAGTCCTAGACACAGAAGTCATTCAGGCACTAGAGTTAAAATTAGAGTCAAAGGGAAAATAAACTGAATGAAATGCAATGTATAGTTCTGGTTTGCTATCCAGGTTCTACTAGAACTAACAAAACATAATGTATGTGCATGCAAGCTCTCAGCAGGAGGCCTGGAAAGACCTAATTGAGGGTTTAGGGGAGAGGCTAAGGTAAAATAGTCTTTCAAAGAGTATGGGTTTTGAAAAGATGTGGATTTATATGTAGAAATTTCTAAAAATATTTTCATGTATTTGGACATCTCTTGGCCCAAACAGTGATGAAATATGACTGCGCCTCACCTTTCTGCAGAAGTCCAGGGATTTTTTTTGCTGCATTATAAAAATATAGGTGTGCATTTCCTGTGGGTTATTTAACATGTAATAACTAATATATGAAATGCAATCCTAATGAACATTAATTAAATAGTAGTTTTAACATTAATTCATTGTGTGCAGTAAGTTCCAGCTTCTTCACTTTACCAGTTCTTGGCCATGCCTTGTCTCCTAATGTGTGAATGCTACCTGTTCTTCTCTTTCATGTCTTTTCTAGTGTTTCATCATGCTCACCCAAAAGAACACAACTTTTTCCCAAGAAAGTGAACCCAAAGCGTGTTGAGCCAAGACCCAGGGTTACATATAGCTATAGCTGAATGACCATCAGCCTGGGGCAGGGATGGGGCCTCAAGAGTATTCCCATGTGCCATCCAAGTGCTTTGACGGCCAGGAGGGTTCATGTGGCAAAGGAGCATCCTGACCATAGCAAACATCGCACTCACCTAACTGAAGTGGATAAGGGGCTCTGTGGCTGCACACACGCGGCCAAGAAAGCATAAGCAAAATTATGGGTAAACGCACCAAGCCACAGCTAACCTAACATAAGAGGGCTGGTGGCTGCGCAGAAGACCACCATGGATGCTGTGAAGTCTGACGTACTCTGGACTCATCAAAGTTACTCTGTGCGCGTGGATTAGTTGTGTGGAGCACATGCACTACATGTGGAGTTTTCCAGATGATTCAAATTGGTTGCATAGCCTGAATACTTGGCAACTGGAAGCCCTGCACAAACACACTGCAAAAGGAAGAAACAAAGGACAGCGAGGGGAGCCAAAAGACCATTCCCTCTGCCAGGGCAGGTGCCGCCCCACTCCATCAGGACCAAGGGCAAACGCCTTCAGCTCCCAAATGCAGGAGCAGAGACCCTCGGCGAGGCCTCTCCCAGCTTTTTCTTGAAGCACTCCAAGGCTAGCTAAGGCTTCCCAAACAGCGCTCTCTTACTCCAAGCTGGCCTTGAGTAGCCAGCTAAAATCCCAGGAGTGTGGGTGTGGGCATCTGCATGTGTGTGTGTGTGTGGAGGGTGCCCTCCAGGTCCTGACACCTGCTCAGCCTCTTTCCCATCTGAATCCATATGGCTGACTGTGCCTCTCCCCCTCAAAAGACTGATATGTCTTATACTGATACCTAGCAAAGAGGTTACAGAGCAAAATACAGCATCTCCAACACATTTTCTGCCGTTCTAGAGGAATCCTCCAACAGCTGCTAAGGATAATATAATAGTTGTCTGCAGCACAGTTATGAGGCTGACAATCTGGCCCAAAATATCAGTTGATTCTGTCTTTAGCACGTTTCTAATTTGTCAGTGCAGACTAGTCTTTACTCACAAGGGGAGAAAGCTATTTTTGTGCTGTTGCCAAGATACTACTGAACTAGCAGACTGATCAGATAGCAGCTGTCAATAGCTGTAACAAACTAACATGATGATTCAAAGAATGGAATTTAAATGATATATAACCAATAATGGTACAAAGCATGGCTAGTATATCTTCCCAATGCAAATCTTTGACTCCTACTTAGGAAGCTGGGCAAGTCAGTCTTCTTCCTTCGCAAAACTCTCCATGATAGTGAACATTAGAAGGGGTGGCTAGCACTAGGAACAACCTAGACATATCCTTCACAAACCGCATCACAAAATCTGTATTTCATATCTACCATAAATTTCCTTAGAAGTATATAACATAGCTTGAAGGCTACTATAAAAATGACTTTGAGGAACACTACAGTGCCAGAAAGAACGATGGTGCAAACAAGGTAGGATTGAAAGGCTTTGAGAAGTGAATACAGAGATACAGAAGGGACAACCTTACTTAACGCAAATTAAATACTTCTAGAGAAAGCTAAACAACCACAGGTCAAAAACATTTCACAAAAGCTGATTACTTCACCTTTATTGCTAAGTCTTCAACAGTAAACTCTAATAATGCCTTATATTTGCTTCAGCATTTCTTCTGAAGTAGACAATTTCAATATAAAATGCTGCACTTAAAATATATATCCAATTTAAGAGAGACTTAGTGGGAAAAGAAGCCTGATTTGGGGTTTTCTGTTTGTTTTTTGGGTTTTTTGCACAAAAACTGAAGAATGAGAACTAGTGAAAATAATGCAATTTACATTCAGTAATGAAAATGTTTTTAACAGAATGTGCACACGCTTTGCATTTATATGTCTGTAGTTTGGCATATACAGCCGTAAAAAATAATTTACCAATGATACTAGCTGTTACATTAGGAATTCTGCTCCCACATAAAAATGTAAAATATCTTCTAATTGTAAGCCTTATGCACTTAAAATGCAAAGTCCCTGTACTATAAAAATGCTTCAAAGTCACCTTGAAACGGGGATACACAAAATAACAATAAATGTTTCATGAATAGATTTTTAAATACAAACTTTTTATTTAAATGTAATTAGCATTATATTTTTAAATAGAGTCTCAAAAAATAAAGGAAGCTGATGTTTATTTGTGTGTAAGTGTACATATATATGTCACTTACACAGACACAAATGTATAGAATCTTTTAACAACTTTTAGATCACTATGATACTATTTTTGAAATGTTTATCCTTCCCCTTACTGTGGCACTATAGATAGCAGTAAACAAGGTGTGATTCCTATACTTTGTACCTTTTCAATGTGAAAGGAAAGGTTAAACTATAAGTAAATGAGAATACATAGTATTTTGCTGACAAAGCATCACTGTAATATATTGTCACATATTAGGACCCTCAATGTCTCTGGGATTACAGTGAAATTTTGATAAAGTACTATAGTTGGGGAACTCCTTTTCACTAAATACAGATTCCCTTCGAAAAGTCTAAATTTGAAAGATTTCAGAATTACCACAGAGTTCAAAATTCCTGAGCTACTACTCCAGTGTGTTTCTGACAAGTAAAATAATCTTTGCTTCTATTTCCCTCAGTCTTAACAGCAGGCCAGTATTAACAGTCTATAATATTAAACAATTGAATAGTGTAGAGTTTTTCTTGAGTACTACTTTTCAACTGTGTCATCCTTTGTAATTGATGAAACAAGGAGACAGATATGTTATTGAATTTACTAAAACTTTATAAATCTTAAAATGTAAGGATAAACTTTGTACCAAATCTAGGCTTTGAGAGGAACAATAAAAAACTGCTGAATTCTGCCATTCCTGGAGGGTTTTTTTTTTGTTTTATTTTGTTGCCTTTCTGCTCTGCATTAATGCCTAAATTAGAAAAGCAAAACATCACAAAGGAATCTCAGATGAAATCAACATCTAACACTGTGGAAATTTTCACACCTGGATCTATTCCTAAGCAAATAGGAAACTTATGATGATGTCTCCTCAGAGAGTTTTTCAAAGAGGTAATTTAGGCACCCGTCCCATTATAAGTGACAGATTTGCACTTCCAGCACTCACCCTGCAAAAGTTAATTTTATATTCAGTTTTAAACATGAAAAATGTTCTGCATCATTGTTTATCATTTTAAGTTAAGCATAAACTTAGTCTTACAAACCTATTTAGCACCTAACAGGAATGAACGCAAGTATTTGTTATCTCATTACTTCTTACAAGTTTCAAGAATAGGTAGAATTAGGGAAATAATTCTAAAGCTTGATGGAACAACAATTTGTGATTGGTATGTCTTAAAAACTGAAGGTATATACGTAACCCCATGTATGCTTACTCTATGTTTGACCATCTTGTTTGTTTTTTGTTTCTTTGGAGAAAAGGAGGATAAAAAAAAGAAAAACCATCAAAACAAAGTCAGAAAATTGAATAAGTTAAAATACTTTGTTTTTGTGTAAAATTTTAGAACATAAAGTTGGAAAATTCTGGTTCAGGCACTAGTGTTTCTCGTGTGCCAGAAACAAACTTACCTTTAGCTTCCCACTGGGAAAAGTAAACAGTAGCATTTACTTGGCTCAAAGGGCTATCACAAGGAAATCCCACAACTGGCAGTGTTTAAAAGGTGTAAAGGCCCATATAAATGTTAATACTAATTACTAAGATGAAGAAGAAGAAGAAGAAGAAGAAGAAGAAGAAGAAGAAGAAGAAGATGATGATGATGATGATGATGATGATGATGATGATGATGAAATATTTGTATTGAAATATTTCATTTTACAAAATTTGTCACATGCTATAAACATGCCTACACTGCGAAATAGGACAATTTGTAAAAATTACCAAATACTATGATCGTTGCTACATCAGCAGATGAATAGCCTATAAAACAGATGATACACTTATTTATATAGCACTTATCCTATCAAAGATTCTACTAGAATATTTCTTTTAACATTAGGCATTGCATAATGAAGCATCTTGGAGATCCCTCAAATTCTCTTTAACTTTTGCATACAATAACCAAGAAGCATAAACTATGAAGAAAAACAGAGAAAGTATTACATCAATGGAAGTGAAGCTATTTAGACAACACAATGATGATTTTTAACCTTCGGAATGGAACTAGTACTCAGTAAACATGAATGTTGGAAACTATCTTGTAAAGCAATTTCAATTTCAGAGACAAAAATGCCAGTCAATGCTTGAAGAATCACTTTTTACTCAGAGGAATAAGGATGTGGAATTATTGGTTGGTCTGTGGCAGCTGAAGAAAGTAGTGCTCATTAATTCGATAGGTAGCTAGATTTCTTTGCAGAAGGGGAAGCAGTTGAAAGAGAAGATGGGAAATAAAGGAAAGAACTAAGACACATTTTTAAAAGTAGATATTTTAGTCCAAATAATCTATTCTTCAGAGTCTAAAAAAAGGTTTATCTACAGTTTCTTGCTGTTTATCAAGTGTTTTATGGTTTTCTTCCTGATCCTACTTGCGTCATAGAACACAAGAGCTCTTTCAACTTCAGTGTAATTAACCAGCACAAAATAATAAGGTCAGAGAAGTAACTTAAGTCAAGGAAAATCTAGAGCAGTGTGAGGGTAGAAGATGTCGATACATATTGAGAGTCAAGTACTTAAGCTAGCGTCATATTTTTCTGTTTCCCGTTTTAGTTATATTACATATTTGGCCCACAGAGAGAGGCAGGGTCCAGATACCTCAAGAATGACTAAAGTGTGCCTAAGTCACATTGGAAGAAATAAGGCTTTGGATCCTAAATAACTCTGTAGGAAGAAGAGAAAACAAAATTAATGTTGTAATCTACATGCATGTAGAAAGTATCTCTGACACATGTGGAAAAGGGTATTTGAATAGTAAGACAGAATTTTGCAGAATGAAATAGGCTAGAAAGCAAGAGCTCCATTTAGGAAACATTGCAAAGGTTTTGGGAGGCACTGAAGCAAACTCAGGAATTGTAGAAAAAAAAAAAAAAGAAGAAAGAAAGAAAGAAAGAAAAAAAATTGCCATTCCAGAAAGATCGATAAATCATGTACCTGTGATGTAGGAGACCCAGAGTAAAGGAGCTGCTCTGCCTTATCCGAGCAAGGCCTCACAGTTGGACCTCTTGTATCTGAGTATCTTTACTAGTTTGCTGTTCTGGGCTCCCTTTTGCTGCCGCATTGCTTGATTTTGAGCAGATAGTATATCCTGAACCCAATACCCATTGCCAACCAAAAGCTTTGCTTATGATAAATTCAACTGTTTATGATTATGAGAAAAATCCTACAAATATAGTATATGCTAGGGAACAAGGTGCCTATACAAAGACTTATGTAACTGCCTGACCTTTCCTTTGTGATTAGGTACTTCCCATCCTTCTGTTTCCGCTACCTGTTGTTGCAGCATGCTACTGTTATGCCATATTTATCACTAAACTGAAAACCCTCTGGGCAGAGAAAACGTCTGTCCACATGCCTAACATATTTTGGGTGATGCCACAATATACACAGTACATAAACAATGATAATAGCTCCACCATATTTATATTGTAAAATGTTGAGATCCGGGTGTTTGCGTGGTGGTATTTGGTTGAATCACATTAATTGAATGCACTGTTTTTCCAAGCACTGGTAGTTAGTTCTCTTGCCAATAAAATTTCTTAGCCTTTGATGCTGCTGCAATATTATCTAACCTTGTTCTTGTATCACACCCTATAAGGTCTTCTTGTTTTGAAGGGCAAGGGTTTATTTCCACTGAAATGAGCCATCCCCTGACGTCAATTTACTGAAGTTTGGGATAACAAAAAAGAAACTGCCTAATAGTAGCAGGAGAAAAAAAAATGGGGAGAGACTTATGCATGACATCTTCCTATCGAAGAGGAAAAGATAAAGACCTGAAATAATAATAACCACACAACTACCCATTAACTACCCTGTCAGCAGTTTAAGACTTTCCAAGTCTCTCTATCAACAGATGGACAATTATACCAGTTGTTTTGCTCCATATGCACTTTGAAGTTGTGTTTAACTCCTAATGTTTATCTCCTTTAATGTGCTAGCTGGGTTTCTGCATTGGAGTTAATTCACATTTGCATTGCTTTCAGATGTTAATCAAGATAGATTTTTATCTCTCAGCCCTTCATCTGAGAGATCTTATAATTCCTACAAAAACTGTGTTTCTATTTTTCCAAATAACAGCTTAGACCTCATAAGTGGACATTGCTATTATACCCAGGAGCCAGCTGTATTCTCCTGCCTGGTATAGTAGAATCGATATGAGGGCATGAAAGGAGATACTCACCCACAGACTCATAATGGCTGAGAAAATGCTTCAGAGATTTTTAGGAGGAAAGACAGCAGTTTTTCACTGCAGTCATCAGAACAATGGTACTCTCTCTGCCATTTCCATTACCACACACACGTTCATCTGTGGTTCATCATCAAAGCTCACATCTTTCTCTTCTCTCCCTTCATTCTATGCAACAGAAGTTTAGCAAGCTTCATATAGAAGTTATAATGTTCTTATGGTCTTATAAATCATCTTTTTCCACCCATGGATCTTCAGAAAGATCATCAAGGCCACAGGTAACATTCATGCTATCTAGATGATAGCACTGCTAGATACTAAAATCAAAACAAGCTATGAGTAAAGTGGACAGGGAGGACAAGGAGGCCCAGTGATTTTGAATTCTTTAGTTCCAAAACATCAAAGAAACGGAAATGCAGGCAGCCTTTCTCCAAATCAGAAAGTTCTTTAGAAATGAAATAGCTCTGAAACTGGAGTAAATTTGGGGCAGGTCCTTATTAGCTAAATGTGTGTGTGTGAATATGTATGTAGATATGTATATATTAAACATACATATGCGCATACATATGTATAACTGTGCGTGTGTTTAGACACACACATACCTGTATGTACATACACATGTATATACACATACATAAATATGTATAGGTCTTTTGGGAAGTTTTCGTATTTGAGGCTGTTTTTCCCTACACCCAACATTTGTTTAGTGAGGGAGACATAGAGGGGAAACAGAAAAAACAGTGGATGCCTGGGCTTGGCCAGCTTTGTGCTTTGTGCTACCTTCGGCACCTCTCACCCACAGCACTTCTCTTCCATTACGCTCTGAATACAAAGTCTAACAGGGAAGCAGGCACTATTAGAACTTACCTCCTCTGGGTTTGCATGAACAGACAGCTCTTTGCCTATATAGTATTCTACAGTAATCATTTTTGGTCAAATTGATCATTGTCTTATTAAAGGCAAAGGTCAGAATAATTGTGGAAGACCTGGCCATATTAAAAAATTTATTAACTGGAAAAAAATATATTTTGAGATATAGAACCACCAAAGTCATGTTTTTAAAAAGCAGAACTACTTCTTCGTGAAAAGATGAACTGTTCTGTAAAAAATAAAGTAGCACATACATGAAATTTCCCATGTTATGATACAAAACTGTCATTTGATTAAAAATCTTCAGGAAAGGCTATTCCCCAAATTCCTCCCCAATAAATGGAACAAGAAAATAAGAAGGAATCTAGATATCCAAAAAAGCTTCTCTTTCATGTCAGTAAACCATATTTTCTCTGATCTCCTTTTCCGCTATCAACAAAGAAAAGCAGCAATTCTCACAGGGAGGCCAATTTAGTGGGAATTTATGAATGCTGAGAAGTGGTAGATTAGAGCATATACTGCCTTGTTCAGCCTGACTAGTTATACTGCTGGCTGAATATGACTATATTAATTATGGGTATTTTACTTTTTTTTTTTAATATACAGTTTCATGACTTTACTCAACATAAATGGTAGTAATGGATTAAATGCAGCCTTGAAACCATGACTGCACAGGTTCTCATCATGCCTTTTAACATAAGAAGGATGCTATCAACTCAGTGAAAAGGCATTAGCTCTATCTGAGAGGTTAATTTGGAATTTTTGATTGACTTCTTGTGTGAATGCACATATTCTAAATTCTGAAGTGCATAATTTGGAAAAAACAGCCTTATTTTAGAGTCAGAGGATATGATTCATCTCATTTAGCTTCAGACATCTACAGCAGAGATGTTTATAACCAAACGAGTCATCTTTACAGTCAAATAGAAAGATATAGACACCCAGAGGATGTGATTTATATGCGCTATTTTGGATTTCTACCTTTAGAACGAGATGAATCACATACAAGAAATGAAATTGATTATTAAAGGAAGTCTGAGTAACTGATTCAGGTGTGAAAATCTAAAGTTTAGTGGGATTAATTCTGCCCAGGATGTCAAAAACAGTTAATTTGCAATCACTGTTTTATATACCACTTCAGCCTGAATTAACTTTCCATGCAATATCAGACTTAAACGAATCAGTACCATCTGCTATGTCCCTGTTTCCACTTTCTACAACTTCGGTTTCTTCAAAAATTTCCCATATAATTTCTAACTAATCCTTATCCTACTAAGCATCCAATGAGATTATCCTTGGGGATATGGTTACAAAATCTTCACGTACTGTATGTGAATTTCTACTCATACATCATTTTGGACCATGCTGATTTCTCACATAGATCTTAATGTTGTACCCTATGATGATCTGTTTTTCTAAGTAAAGAGTTCATTCCATATTTCGGGTAACCTAGATGAAAAAAGGCCATTTTCCTGAAAACTTTTATAAATATCTGTTCTCAGAAATCATACTCTGATGCACGACCTTATTCCTTCATTTTATATTACTGTTTATCTTGCAGCCTGTCCCACAGATATTTCATTGAACACTGAAGCTGATAATATCTAACTGTACCTCATGTTTGATTTCTTCAGTGTAAGCACAATTTTCTGTAAAGTATTTTAGTGAATAGTAAAAAGGAGGCTTATCACATAGCTCTTTGCACACAGATATCCAAGAACTGTTATGTGTACTAAAAAAACAACAATAGGAAGGAAGATGCAAAGGCAAGACTATTGTGAAACTGAACATAGATTGTTTCAGGTAATTCAGCAAGCTAGAAACTCACATAAAGCATACAATTTTTCAGATACCACCTGGAATTCAATTGCAAGCCATGATTTTAAATGTTAACAGTGAGATGCCTGAACAGTGTGAATATTTGGTATGATTTGCCTGGAGGTCACGAGAGGAACACCTCCAGAATGTGTCACGGCAGGATTGCATTCCAGAAGATAGATTTTTAGATTCAGTGGTAGTTTCAGGAGAAACTACCATTCAAAATAAGCTGTTAATAAATATGAACCTTTGACTGATTTCTTGTGAAACAATGAGAAGCAATGCATATAGCTATGAGATATTGTTTCAAAGATGGAATTCTAATAAGATGTGGGGGCTAACGCCTCACTTGCAAAGCCTCCTGGTTTCTGAAGAAGGCCTATTATGAAAAGGAGTCCCAGATGACTTATCCCCTAAATCACTTAGTGTACTGGCCTATCAGGTTTCTGAGATGAAATATAATGCTGAAGTTAAATTAGACAAGCCTTGGTGATGATCTGTTCTGTGCCCCATTAGTTGTTAAATTTGCAATTTAAAGAAGAAAGCACTGAATAGAATTTTTATGACGTTTCTTTAAAGTCAGGACACAAAAAGCCAGTTTTTAGCTCATAATATAGTTGTGTTCTCAGTGAACCACAGAACTATTAGACATTTTGGTAAAGACTTACAAAAAAAAGAACAAGAAATAATTGTTAGTTCCATAGTTTCCCTTTTCTATTGAAATTTAAATAGCATTTTCAAAGGACTATCTTCCACTCAGGCTTTTGAAAATTTTACCGCAAGCCATTCCTAGACTTTTCTGCTAAAGTAACAGCTACACACTTATACATATAATGTAACCTCACAGAAAAGAGGCTAATAACTGTAGAGAGGCAGGCTTTAAATGGAACTAAGCACATTAAATACTGAGCTGTTCTGAAATTTTGAATGGCAGTAAGCGGAAGAATTTGGGAGCATATAGCCAAAATGTCAACGAAATTTCAATTTATGTTAAGCACTTGTGACTTTTCTTAGTCTTATATCCATAGAAAAGGTTCTGCATCCCTTATCTTCTGCTGTACGAGGATGTCAGGCCTGGCCATGAGCCTATATACACTAGTAAGGCATAGGCTCTGGACCTGGTTGACTCAGGCATGACAAATCGTTTAATGTACATACTACCATGGAGAGTTCATTATCTGGACTGTTAACAAGAAAATAAGACTAGCCAATGATGTATTTGGATTAACAAAGATGGAGTAGAGTTGAATAAGTTTTCATTTTGAAAAAATCAGTTTTTCCGTGATATAGACCAAATTCAGTTTACAAACTTTGATTAAGATCTTATTAATGATGGTGGTGAAAGTCTTATCTGAGACAGATTTTTAAAAATTGGTTACCTTATTTCATGCTAAAATAAGATATATAAAAATTCAGACTGATAAAAATAAAAACAATATTTTCAATATTGGACTATAAATTTCACTGCTAAAGAGATCTTGAAAAAATTAGACTGTGGAAGATTAGCCAACTAACACTCAAAGATATAATAGTTCATGCAATTAAACTTTTCTATTTCAGGGTTTAATCTCATATTAAATTACTAGAAATTAGAATATGTTCATGGCAATAAATTATAATGCATTTGTGTAGCATAGTTTCTCATATTCACACGCGTTCAGGTACTGCCAAAGGCAGAGTACCAGTCTCAAGTGAACCCCAGGTGTGATCCACCACAGTAATTCCTGTAACAAAAACAGACCTTTTACTCTACCACTTATTTAACTGTCAGTGCTTGCGATTTCAGTATGAATCACATATTGCATGATATTCTTTTAAAAAATTTAGCTTCTGAAGCTTAGAAACTACCTGAAAAAAATCACCTAAGGGGCCTGAAATTTTAGAGCAAAGAAATTTTTAAACTTGCAGGTTTTCTACCTCTACACTACACAAAGTGGTATATTAAAAGCAATGGCTTTGGTACTGTAGTAGTAATAGACCCTCTAGTTTTCTGGTTTCTTGAATTCCCTATTAATTCTGAAGTACCATTAATAGTCAGGTCCTCTGACTGCCAGAGAGCTGAGAGGGAATCTCCTTGCCTGACTTCTTTTCTGGATTATTTGCTACCTGAGCATTCAAGTTTTCTAGATAACACGGCTTGAAATTGGACTGGCAGAGGAGGACTTGATGCCGTTAAGCTCAAGAGAAAAGACACTTCCAAAGTTCCAGCTCCAAAATTCCCCATCAGGGAAGTATGACATACAGTGATGAAGGTAATCAGGCAAGCTGGCAGAAAGCCAAGGTATTTTCTCCATCAGAAATCTGCAGAGTTTTGTCAAATGTTTTCTTGATACCGACACGTGTCAATTCAGTGAATCTGAACCTCCTGACTGAGAAAGTGTCCCACTAGAAAACATGCAATCATTTCTGGAAGGAAGATATCGATTTAACTAGTTGATAGAATTTCAGCTGTGTGGTTCTAATTTTAAAACCAATTCAGTCTTCTACAAAAATAATTTTCTAATCATAACAGTTGTATTTAGTTTCAGTTCTCAGAGAAGGGTAACTGAACTCAGTGGCACTCTTTTAACTCATTGCCTAGCAGTACTGTGAATTCCCTTCAACAACAAGTACATCCTGTTGAAGTGTATTCCCGTGTGAGATTTTCTTATCTGTTGGAGAATCATATGATATATTAATATAAACCCTGAATCTCCTCAAACGATAATGACAATTCTTCCTCATTTAGCAAGATTTCTGTTTTTTTCTTTCTTTTTTAGCAAGGGAGAGAGATTGGATTTATATCCGCAGCAGTTTCTGTAAATCTGCAAGTGAGGGCATTTTGAAAAAATAAGCCTTTCTGCACAGAAGAGAAAGGGATTTTCAGGGTGTGTGTGCACATATTTTAGATTTCATTGATAAAAGAAGACACAAAAAGGATCTACTGCAAGCGTTTGCCATCAGCTTTCGCACTGTTGCCACATGCTTCCTTATATCAAGATGTAAAGTCAGTCATGCAAGTTCAGGCTATGATCTTCTCAGATCACAGAAGGTAAGTAGGATCAGAGCTGTTCACTGGTTAGATTAAAGAATTCCAAGAAAACCCCCAAACAGCAGACAGTGGGATGGAGGAGGTATCTTTCCTTCTGATTCAGTGTTGAGCCAGTCTGGTGCCAGAGGCAGCATGTACTGGCAACGCTAGGCCAAGTCCTTCTGCATGATTAAGCCATGCTCAGTGCAGAAAGAGATCTAAGGTAGAAACGTTGCTAGACAAAGCTACACAAATAGTCTGTTTTCCTAGTTGGTTTGGTTATTGCATTTGTCTGCTTTTCCACCTTCTGTAAAACCAGTCTCATATGCTTGATTCAATGCTCCTGTGATCTATGTACATCCTCTGTTTTCTATTAGGATATTTTTACAACTAGATTTAACAATGTATTGGGTGAGTAAAATCTTCTGAATGCACGAAGATCCTCTTGCATGGATTTCAGTTTCTTTCGCTGCTATTAAATATAGAGAAATCTGATATACCCCCATAGGTTCTAGAACAATCCAAATTAAACTTGATCGTATCTTGCAAGTTCTTCATTACTCTTGAAGAAATTTATCATCTACCAATAGAGCAACTGTTCTAATCATATTTTAATGTCTTCTATGGCTGTTTATGTAAAATAATCCCACTAGTATTTTTTTACTGAGTGTGCTGCCTCACAGCTGTTGACCTCTGTCCCTTTGAGTAGTTTGAGACACCAGATTGCACATTAACTTCAGTTTTTTATTAGTTATACCAACTGTTCAGTCAAAATAATTGCCCTTATCAAGAACATATCTATTAGTCTAGCATGAATGAAATTCTTTCAAACAGTAACTCAGACAGAATACTTACAGTTACACATAGCTCTTTGTCCTGAGGATGTTATTGCATGTTAACATGATTTTACTGTTAACATGATTTTATTTGAGCCATCATGAAAAGGAATTCTGTTGTCATGTTGTAGGTAGGAAAAGGCAGCTCCAGTGTATCTGGATGCATGTTTCTTTCTACAGACTGCCGGGATGGGTATCTAAATATTATTGAAAAACAAGTATGTTCTATTAATACCTTAGGAATTCTTGAAATGATATGGAATGAAAGTTGTTCCAACTATAATAAAAATTGAATTTTTTTCTCACCATATTGAAAGTCTAGTCAATATACAAGTAGCCCAGTTGCACAGAAGTTGTATTTTTCATCTTGTCTGTAGAGTCTGAGGATACAGTCACTAATATAATTCCTGCAGTATATGTTTTCTTCCCTTTAGCACTGAGTATTTACTATGGATCAGGTTTATTTTAAATTTAGCAGCGTAGTAGTTTTCCAGATGCTCTATGAGCATATGCTTAGTAAGAAGTGTGTTGGAAGAAAACAGTGTGTCACAAGGACTACTCTTAACAGCTGCTAATTTTATTTCACTCAGTATAGTTTCCCTCTCCTTGGTCAAATCCATCAGCAGTAGCCTTTAGTTTACTGTAGGCTGACAATATTTGGTCTGGGAGAAATTCACAGTAAAAATACATTTTTTAGTCCCAGGATATCTGACCATGGATTTTTTGTGCTATAAAATGCATTCTATTACTCCATTCCTCTAGGACATACAATATTTTAATTGTTTATGACACTTTTGAACTTCATGGATCAGTGGGATAGATAAATTTCATTAGCAAGGTCACACTAACTAAGATATCAGAAAATACTGGTCCTGTGGTTCGTCTTGGAAGAATTTCCCTCCCATCTTCGACTATTCTTTTCATCATTACCTATTGTTATGTCACATATAGTCACACACTCACCTTGCAGCTACCCTACATACTTCATCCTCTCTATGTACCATTTTTTAAAATACTTCACTGAAGTCTCTGAGCAACCTGATCTAAATTGAACCATCTGGGGTTGGACTAGATAACTTGCTGAGGTCATTTACAGCCTAAATATACCTTCACAGAATCACAGAATCACAGAATGGTTGAAGTTGGAAGGGACCTCTGGAGGTCATCTAGTCCAACCCCCTCTGCTCGAGCAGGGCCACCTAGAGCACATTGCACAGGATTGAATCCAGGTGGATTTTGAACATCTTCGGGGAAGGAGACTCCCCTACCTCTCTGGGCAACCAGTTCCAGGTTTTATGATTCTACGAGTCTTCATCAAGATAGATGAGACCCCTTATAATTTTCTTCTCTTAAAAATAATTATTTTATTAAATACATTAGTAGGTTAGCCTAACATGACTTGTCTTGCTAAACAGGTTGCTATTTTCTTCAATTTCTATTCACTCCTATGTCTTGCCTTAAAAATCTGGTCTGCAGCTTGGTACACTCGTGATCATACAGCATACCTGTGGTCATTGTTTTTTCTATTTTACCCAACATTGCACTCCCTAGCCTTAGTTTGACTTTAACACTCTTTGCTCTCTAGGGTTGAACTGAAAACTAAAGTAAGTAAGTAAATAAATAAAATACATTACTCCTCATCACAGTCCGACTCAATGGTTACATATCTTTAATAGTTTGTTTTATCCCTTCTGAATAAAGTGCTGTTTCTACTTTGGATTTGCCAGTCTTTATCTTTGAGATTTAATTTCTTTTTATCCTTTTAGTCTGCTAAGCTGAAGATCTCTTTAATATCTGGCAGTAGACACATAAGTCATGTGTTCATCTTATTTTTGATCACTCACATGTACTGAATTCTCTTCACTATTTTCATGTATTTTTCTCTTAAACTATGTTATGTCTCTTTATATTCTTTTCATTTTTCAAAATCATTTCAAATGAGGACATAGGAGGTAAATGCAGTATCTGGATGGTCAATAACATATTTAAAGGTCTGTACAAGTTGCCTTGTTTGGTAACATTGCTTACATTTGGTGGGTACGATCACAATTCTACTGTTTTTCAATTTTACTTTTACAACAGTACCACTTGTCCTTAAACAGATTTACAAATTCCTACATGCTCACATTTTTCATCATATAAATGAAGAGTAGGTCAAGTGAAATTCACCAGCTCTCTCCTGAAAGGATAACTACGTAATAAGACAAGGTAAAATTAATTTTAAAAATACATTCCTCACATATTGTAGGTTGACCGGCCCAGTGAACAATTATCTTTTTAGTGGTTTCTCTTAGGACAGTAATTTCAGTGCTAACTAAGTACTGAAAAAGACAGGTTATGCCAATAAGCCTTAATATGAAAGGGAATTTTCCCTGCCTCAGGTTACGATTGGAATGCAAGATATATTCACAGTGACAGCTATATATTTACTGAACATGTTTCAAACCAGTTGCTGGAAGCAGAGCAACCAGTTTTGCCCACTTTCTGTAAGCCTATTAGCTTGCTAATATAGCTTCTATTTGAAAATAATCTTTTGTAATAAATGTATCTGTATATTTTACAGTCAATATTTTCTTAAAACTATATACAAGTCATATCTCTTTTACTTAAATTCAGTACTAAGCTTTATTTATGCCACTTTAGTCTTGAATTTTATTGTTGTTATTAGCTACCAGTATCTTGCAATGAACTGTTAAAACATTGATACCAGAATAGTAACACTCTCTCCTGCTAAAAATTAGATGATCTTCAGCCTTTTTAGCCTTCCTTCATAGAAATTCTGAAGTTATTTAGAGACAGTAGTTTCAATGCTCTATATTGCTAGGCAAAAAAGTCATTTTACTAAAGAATTGTTTTCATCTACAACTTTAGCTCATGTTATCTCCCTCCAGAGGATCATTCAGTCCCATATTTCTCATTTCTTTCCTCCTAGTAACTTCAATTTCACACTCCCAAAAAAAAATACTTTAAAAATATTGAATGGATAAAATGAATATAGTTCACTAAACTGTCATCAAGCCAGTCCTGTAATACAAAGATTTGTTGGGTCTCTGTGGTCTAACCTCCACAAATAATTTTCAGAATTACTTTGCTATAGTATAAGCCAAGCTTTTTTTCATCCAAGATACTGTTTATACCTTTTAGGACCTCCTCTCATAGGGAAGCTTTAGTAATGGATTCCCTCAGATAGATAGATAGATAGTAAAAAGGCACAGTTTTTTTAACAAGATCACATCATCCAGTAATGCAAGGGCAAGAAGAAGGATCCAGGGAACTACAGCCCTATCAGTCTTAGCTCAGTCTCAGGCCCTGGGAACAAATGGAGCAAATCATGGAAGCACTCTCCAAGCACGAGAAAGACAAGAAGGTGACAGAGAACAGCCCTTAAGTATTTATAGAGAGGAAAGGAATCCTATGCCTGACTAACGTGGTTGCCTTCTATGGTGAGATGACTGGCACTGTGGATCAGGCAAGAGCAGTGGATGTTGCAAACCTTGATTTACCAAGGCCTATGTCATTGTGTCCCACAGTATCCCTATAGACAGGTTATATCTGGACTGGGTAAGTGGATGATAAGGTGGGGGAGAAATTCCATGGACCGTCATTCTCTAGGGCTTGGGATTAGGGGCAAAAGTTCCATTTGGAAGCTAGTTACTAGTGAAGTCTTTCAGAGATCAGCACTAGAGCTAATTCTGTCTAATATTTTTATTAATAATATGGACAATAGGGCGGAGCAGACACTCAGCTTGTTCCCGAATGATACAAAACTGGGAGGACAGTTGAGGACTGGAATAGGAGCCCTGCCCTGGAGGTCAGGGTTGCTATTCCAACTATTTCCAGATTTCACAGGGTTGACAGGAACTTCAACAGAGGCAAATTCAAAGTCCTGCATTGGGGTGAAGTAGCCCCATGCAACAGCACAGGCTAAAGACAGACTGGCTAGGGAGCAGCCTTAGAGTAAAGGACGTGGGGGTCCACCTGGACACAAGCTGAGTATGAGTCTGCAACGTGCGCTTGCAGCAAAGAAGGCCAACGGCACGCTGGGCTGCATTAGCAGGAGTGTAGCTAGGAGGCTGAGGGAAATGATTCTTTCCCTCTGTTTGACGCTTGCGAACCTGCATCAGCAGTATTCCGCCTGGCTCTGGGCTCCCCAGTACCCGAAAGCACTAGCAGGTGTGAGCAAGTCCAGTGCAGTGTTGGCAAGGGGACTAAAGCATGTGACAAAGGAGGCGAGGCTGAGAGAATGGGCTACAGCTGCCTATTGGGATGGTAAAGAGATATCAGAGCCAGACTTGTCTCAAAGGCACACAGAGGAAGACGAGAGGCAGTAGATTCAAGTTGAAACACAGGAAATTCCAGTTAGATATCAGGGAAGACTTCTTCACAGTGAGCGTGATCAGATAGTGGGACAGGTTGCCCACAGAGGTTCTGCCTGTCCTTGGAGATATTCAAAAAACCCACTGGATAATCCATGAGCCATCTGAGCTAATTGGTCCTGCTTTGAACAGGGGTTTGGATTCAACCTCCAGAGGTCCCTACCTGAATATTTAATGATTCTATGAACGGTTCAATCTTTTCTACTTTGCTGTCAGATTCCACCCCCCACCAACACAGGTAGATATTTTGCTAACATGATTGACCTCCAGGTCCTCTTAATACAGCTCGATGGTGAAAAACAGTTTGATCCTTTGCCTTGTAGGGTAAAACTTAATCTCATAAAAACCTCTACAATTACAAGTCTCATCAGAAGTAAAACCAAAACAATAATTCAGCAATAGATTGCACTTCATACAGACACACATTAGTAAATTGATTCATCCTGCAAAGTTAGTTGTTCAGAACCCTTCTTTTTTAAGTCATACTTAACATTTCACTCTACATATTTTTGAAGTATATCCTGAAGCACTTAGATTTATTCTCTGCAGACAAGCAGTGCTTGGATCTAACTTGTCCTGGTGTAAATGAATAGTTTGACTCCTGTCAAGAGATTTTCACCGCTAAGGAGTTATTAGACAATGAAAAGAGTCCCTGTACTATTTATGAGACTTCTCTGTTATACCATAGAATTTCCAAGAGAAGTCTGAATTGTAGATTTTTTTTTTTTTGGCTTATTTTTTATGTAATGTCATCAGTCTTCTGAATCAAAATGTAATCTGCATGATGGATTTCTTACCTGATATTTGTTGTCCACAATGAACTCATCTGGTAATCACATATAAGAACAATTATATATCTTGATCACTGCTGCAAGGAAAAAAAGCCTGGAATATTTACTCCCCTCTACTTCCTTTTGTGAGCATTTTTATCCCATCATCAGAGAGCCTCTAAACTGTTTAGCCTTTTAAGTTTCAGAACCGTTCCATGCTAATAACACCCTATCCCAAAGTGTAATAACTGTAGATTTGCTGAAGAGCTATCATGCTTGCATCATTGGTTATTTCGTAGTAGCATCCCCCTCTAGACAAGTGTTATGATTTTACCACCTTTCATTTCTGACTAGCAACAAACTGGCTTTTTTATTCAGTATCATGCTTCCTCTTCATAGTTTGATATGACCAAGATTCCTCTGAGCATCTTCCTTTAACCAAAAAAACAAATTCCTAATAACATCAAAAACTGTAGGTTTTGCTAGTAATTTTTACAATGGCTTTGATTGCCAAAGGTACTGTAAATACTGAAAAAAAATTGACTAACATAGTTTTGTGCCAAGAATGGTAAGACGTGAAAGAAAAACAGGTTCACAACTGATTACCATTTGAATCTAGTCAAATAATAGAACTTTCTATAACATTGCCATGCATGGCAGATATAAATTGCAATATTGGCAACATTTCTGCTTAGCATCCTGATGTTAAAAATTATTTAGTAAAACATAACGATTAAAGTATAATACAGGAACTGAAGAGCATTTAATACCAGTGTTCTCAAAGGGCATGTTTTAGAAATTTTGATCATATTGCAATCTGCTCAAAGCTTTTAAAGTATGGATAATTTCGTTCAATTTTCCAGTAGGTTTCTGCCTTGAATAAGTAAATAGTGGGTAATGGTTTGTGTCAAAGTCCTTGTAACACTCCATTAAACATAAAGCATGACAATCTGATCAGATGTCTCTTTTATAGTCAGAAACTGACTTGTGACTTTGGGAGTTACTCAGCTGCATCAGGTCACATCAGAAGTCTAGTCTTTTCATCTTCAAAAAATCCCTGATGGCTTTACATCTGACAAATTTTGAATCATAGCGTCATGACCTCACTTTTCAAACTGCATTTGATATAGTCCAAGCACTGCTCCTGAATGGGAACTAGAACACTCTTCTGCTGTGACTGTATAAAAAGAAACCTCCTTCTCTTTTCGGATTCTTTAGATTTAAATCCTATTCTTAAGCTTAAGGTATTTCATTTACAAGAGCAGACATTACATTTTAGTATTGTCAAGAGTTTTTCTTAAAATACCACAAAAGCAAGGGAATCTAGAATTAAAACAGTGTCATTTATCCTTTCAAACATTAGTATTCCATGAAGATAAAGTATAAAAACAAGCAACTCCTAATTTAAATAACTTTAAATGGAGATTCTTGATGAATATAGAAACACAGCTTGTCTATCCAGTGCATAGCTATCACTAGGCGCTATCTATGTAAAATCTATGTGGGGCTATACATTTAATATAACATCCAAAATCTATAACATGATGACTCCCTACCTGAAATAAAAAGCCATATATCTTTCAGAAGCTATTTCTCCATTTCTTTCTTTTCTGAACGATAAACTTAGTTGTCTAAAGTTCCACAGAAAAAGGAAGGTAAAGTAAGTAAAAGTAAAGTAGTAAAGATTCAAATGATAAAGGACAGGAGACCATCAAGGAAATGTGAAGAAGATACACTAGTGTGTCCAGTGTTCAGCAGAGGTTCAGTGGAACCTCTTTGGTTTCCAAGGGCTATTCTTCAGAAAACTGTGAACAGAATCATTGGCAAAGACAGGTCCAGTGAAATAGACAAATCAGGTCTTGAAATTCATGTCTTTGCAACTTTGGTGTGGTGAGGTTTCACAGCGCTTGTAGCCAAACTACTGCTTTTCTCTTGGGACAGGGAGGGCTTAAGCCATGCCAAGTAGTAAAAGGTCATGGTCTATCATTCCTTTGCAATGTGTCCTGAACGTTTTAAAAGTGTCACTGTGCAGGACATCATTGATAAACTACATACAATTTGGAGTTGGTATACCTCAGCAAACATTAAGTACCTATTTTTAAAATCTGATAAATTACTTATTAATTATTAGTATTGCATGGGTTAGAGAACTTAAGACCCTACTCGTGCATAATAAGACCTTTCCCCCAGCCCATACTGGATGCCCCGTTTAGGTGAAGACTCAGTTGTTTACTGTAATAGGGAATTACATAAATGACAGTAATTGTGAATGACTATCTCCTATTGAATGATTGATTTTTAGCTGTCCCATTCCAAACCTAATCTCAGGCTTTTCTGTGTTAAATGTCAGTAGGAGCAGTGTGGGACAATTTAAAGAGATATGTAGCTTTTAGAACTTCTATCATTCATTTTGCATAGGAGCCCAAGTTACCATGTGTTAAACTAGTGTGATAACTTTCAGTGTCTCATATGCTTCAGTCTAACTACTCGTGCACTCTGTTATCACAGGGTAAATGCAAATATCAGAAAGTGTCCTTGCTCTCACTCATCAGCTTAAATAAAAAAACAACAGATATGAAAACATCTACATGCACTACTACCACAGCATCTACCATTCCATTATTTACAGTTATTCTCAGTCCTCTAAGATGAACATTGGAACTACAAAAACATTTTAATGCTATTATAAGCAGCATTTGTATAGATCTATTAACATTTTAGATGTCTAAGTTTATACAAGAATATATAATTGCTCTGTGTCAGCTCATCTAATAAGTATGTCATCTCTTCAACCCATTCCTCCTTGCGCTCTTGGAACAATGCAGCCTCGAAAGCAATAAATGAAGAATGTGGAAAAGATAGGATTTCTAGCTATTGGTATTACTTTACAGTGCGTTACATGACAATGTTTCCATAAAAGAAGGCCCTATTCTAGAACAGCTTTTTCACAGAGGTTTATTTGTATGGACTTGTTAGTGAAATCACACACAACTTCCTGTAATTCCTTAATACTGGATCCTTAAGGCAACGTTCTCATAAGGTTTTGTTGCTAAAGTAAGATTAATTTACTCTCACCACTGCTACCTTTCTACAATTATAATTATAGAGTATATTTCTATATTGCATTGTATTTGAAACCATAACTCACAACTGGCTTCCAAGTTATTCTATTTTGTTCAATCAGGTCTATGTTTCTTGAATACTCCTTTTACAAACGCATACTTTCCTTTACCTCTGCCTCATGCAGCTGCAGACACCGTATAGAATAGAACACTACTAGAGATCAAGAATACTTTTTAATCAATTAGAAAGAATAATAATACTCCCACTTAATCCAAATTACCTTCTTAAATCCCTTCCATAGAATAAGATCCATTAGTATTATTAAACTTTACTAAAGAAAACACTACTTTTTCATTTAGTGGAGTAGGAAAATTTACTTAAAACATGGTTGACGTTCCTGACTTAAGGCTCTGATACGAACTGAAAAGTTAAAGGAAGTTTAGTCTAAATTAGTGCCTTTTAAAGCATCTATAAAATAGTAATCTATTGTTCTCATGTGATTTTAAACTCTTATGCCTAATATCCAATAGAATACAAAGCCAAACTCTAGACCAAATATTTGGTGTAACTTGAGTTTTGCCCATTATCCTTTATTCTTGCAGACTGAAAAAAAGTTTGATGTAATTGTACCCTGGAGAAAAACAGTTTCCTACAAAGCACAAAGCCAGGTGCAAGGGAGCTTTTATTACAAACAAACATCCTTAAACTGAGGCCTGTGACCTGTTTAGGACTGTTTAGAGCTTATCCAGTTATAAAATAGATAGCAAAACACTGAGTTATCTTGTGTGTTTAATATTGAATGCATTGTTCTAATGAGCCTCAATAAAGAGATTTTATATAATTCCCAACAGAGATTTTGTTAGTAAAACCATTAAGAATGTATAAAGAAACTAATGAAAAAAAAATAGCTTTTAACAGTACAGAAATAAAATATTTATAAGTCTTTTGGGACAATCACTTTTTGACATGAAACAGCACCATTAACTCTTAGGCAATATGTTTTCTTATTACCATCATACTATGAAGGGAGTTGTCTTAGAAAATTTATTTACATTTTGTTTTACAAAGGAAGAAATATTTTTTCTTCCTCCCACTCCCAAATTGAAAAAACTTCTTGAAATAAACCAACATAAATACAAACAGGATGAAGGAAAAGATCTGGAAAGAGAAATTCTAAAGACTACAGGGATTTAATTCTAAAAAGAGCATCTTTGACCGCCTTCCGGAAGTGAGCACAATACCTGTCTGTAGCATAGTCCTCATTATGTTCCATGGTGGGCCCCTTGCACAGGAATGAATTTCATCCTTTATGCCTTGAAATCAAGACGGAATTTTATCCACTGTGCAGTCTACTTATCTCCATTACCTTAAGTCATTATGGTAGGATGCTCGGAAGACAAAATATGTCCTAAGACTTGATTTAATCAGATAGTCACAGAAAATTCACAACTTAGTTTCACTGCTATCAATTATTTAGCAGTCTTTTTTTTTTTTTTCTTTTTTTAAATGCTGTAAGCTTTTAAGCTTTTAGCCAGCATCTGGCCTTTTTATTTTTTATTTTTTGCTTTGCCCTATCAGCATTCTTCTTACAAGTCTCTGTTTGAATGCATTCACTACAGGCCACAATCAAGTCTATGAAAATAAAAGATATTTAATTCTGTGAGTCTGGATTACCTAAACTTCACTGGTAAGTGTTAAGAGCTGAGCAAATGCTAGTCACAGCAGAGGATTTTCACCTAAGTGATGAATATGTAAGTGGAGTATACTTCCTGGAGATTACGGGAAAAAAGTGAAAAACTTGTCTATTAACTTATGAAAGCATGAAGCATCACATTGTGAATCAGAACAGCCATAGAAGCCCGTTCTGCACAGAAGGTTCTCCTCTCAAGAGCTGGTGATACACCTTAATGCAGCAGAGTTTCTACACATGAAGAGAAGTTGGAGGGTTGCCCCTTTTAGTGCACAGAGTTCCAACACGTTTGATTTATGATCAGATTGCAAAATGCATACGAGATAACAGCTACCTGCAGCTCTAGGATTTGGAGCAAAAACCATTTGAGAAGTGACTGTGAGACAAGATAGAGGAGCCAGGGTTAGGAGACTGGAACTGTGAGGACTAGAGCAAGGTAGAGGTAGCAGTCATTACTCGGAAAACCCCTTCTGGGAGCGCTGGTGTAGCTGCGTGCTGGAAGCTGGAGACCAGTAAGGTCTGGCAGTAGACTAGAAAGATATCAGGTTCATTCTTTTGATGTTTTTTTTCTTCGTCTCCAAGGTTTCTCTCTCTCCTCTTTGAGAAGGGACAAAGCGGATGTAACTTATCCTGACTACATAATTCAGGCCAATAGTAAAAAACAGACAGACGGACAGACAGACAGACAGAGACAGACACCCACACACCCACACACACGCAGAGAAACAATCCTCAAAAACCCAATAAGTCATCAGCAGATGGAGTACAAAAGTGAGGTTAAAAAAAAAGCCCTGACCAACACTCAGTATCCCAGTAAAACTCCATTTAGATCAAATTCACGCATGCTATAGAGATTATGTTTTAAAAATGAGCTGAGGCATGTTCATGTAGGGCATACTTGTGGACATTCTTTCTTGTCTACTGGTCTCCAGGGCTGCAGAGCACAGATGTTAATTTCACCATTCCAGTATACATATTTGCAGATTTAGAGCAGATATAGTTTAACTTTTATATTTATCTTGAAGAAAGAATAGTCATTTTTAATACCTTATCCCAGCTTAACTACTCAAAAACTAACAATTCCTAGAATTTGATATGGCAGTGTGTTTCTAAATATCTGAACCTGGATAGTAAATTGAGCACTCGGGTTGTTTTAACAAACTGTAGCTTGCTAAATCTGGCTGGTGTGACAGTATTTTTAGTAACATTCTCTGGGTCTTCACTGATGAGCAGCAATTGGAAGTAAAAGTCAGTGAATATTCCTATTTAGATTTATAAAATGTTCTGATCTACAAGATTCAGCTTACAATTTAATATCACATACTAATAGAAAAAAGGCTGGCTCAATTAGAGGTAGATTATCCTCTGCTCATAAGCATCTTCAATCACTTTCAAAAGAAGAGACAGAAGAGGTAGTACTAAAGTGACCTGAGATGACTGAATTATAGAAAGGAATAACAAACATCCTGAAGCCAATATCTGAGCACCTCAGAATTCCCAAATAAATAAGATTTTTGTGCACCTCAGCCCCTCAGTCAGCAGAAAAGGTATTTATCAGTTGAATATTGAATCACTTATTATTGTGTATTGCTGACTTTCTCTCCAGTAATTGTTTACTGAGATTTATCTAGCATAGTAATTTATTCTTTAGTTAGGCTTGCTGTCTATTTACTGCAATATTTATTTCATTTAGAGTAACAACCAGTAGAACAAAGCTTTCCATGCAAATAGCATGCAAAATTGTCTAGTAAATGAAAATAACCAACAAGAACTGTCAAGTTCCATAGTGTCATTTCAAATTAATCTCAGTAAGGAAAGCTATGCTTTATACTAATAACAACAATAGCTGTAATACATATTTTTCCTCTTCTTTTTTCCTCGGCAAAATGAAAAAGTGACAGCACAAGATCTGAAATGCCAATTAATATAGACAGCAGAAAGTATCTTTAGAGGGAGAGATAAAATAGCTTTCTATCATTTATTTGTGGTACACTGTAGGAGCAATACAGTAGCTAATGTACATACTCATTATATTGTCTAAGACACAAATGTGTGCTCAGTAGCAGGAAATCCCTGCCCAACTGATAAGAAAGGGAGACTGCTCTAGACTATTCAAAAATTTGTTAGTGAGGTTAAAATTGGATTATTATTCAGCCTGCTGTAGCTTTGAAAAGGCTATTGTATTTTTCATCCTTAAAGAAGTAGTTCCAGGCAGTTTTGACTTTTAGAATGACTAACCTTTTCTATATTTTGATGTTTTAATGTTCTACGTTATAATGTTTATTATTAGAATAGAGGACAGTTCATTTATTTTCTCTATTTTAATCATCTGTTTCAGAACTATTTAAGACAATGCATTCTATGTACAGAGATATTTGTAAAAACTATGATAATGAAAAAAAAATACTCATATTAACCCTCTGGAAAGAAATAGAACAAATCAATAAAGTTAATAAAATCAGATCAATTATAAGTTCAAATTAATGGGCTTTTATGTTTGGACACATTTTACCGAATGAAATTGTCACTATGATTGTAAGTAAATGAATTATAAATAAAAAATATACTCCCTATGTGGTCCAGTGCTTGGAATTCAGCTCAAGGGATCAGATCAAATTATTTTGATACTGTTATTTCAATGTAAAACAATATTCTACATCACAAAATCATCACACACAAAGTGTACAAAACACTCACTATGTGCTAAGGAATCTCAGCAATTAGAAAGACAAGGGGAAGATTTATTTGCTACCTTAAGGTCCAAGTAAGGGAAATGCCTGAAGTAGTATAAATTAGATCTACAAACAGTTCACGGGCTGAAAGGAAGTCAAAGTGGGAGTATGAGTGTAAATCACACATCAAATTGCTGGTGGAATTAATGAAGTAGAGCAATTGCCTTTTTTCAATTATAACTTTTAGGGTTCCTCATTTTACAGTTTATTCTGATTTAGAATCCATAGACTGTCAGGATGGAAGAAGGTTGCTGTACAGAGCTGATTCTGTGTAGAAGAGTCCAAGTCAAATTTGAAGTAAGCTGAATGTGACATTGGGTGTTTTCAAGGTTGCTTTGGTAAGATTGTATTATATAGAAAAAAAGATGAAACGTGGTTCTTCGGAAGGCGTGTGGGTTGCTTGGGGGGGAGGGTTGTAGGTGTACAGGTGATAAAACATGTAGTTCCTCTTATTTGTGGAATTTTATCACCACAGAAGAATGTATATAATGGTCTGTAATCTAATCAGACAATGTAACTGGGGTAAATATTAAATGATTGCTCTGTTCCCCACCTATATACCTACTTTTAAAATATTACTTGTTTTTAGAATAATGTCTACAGCTGTATGGGCAACGAGTAACTCTTGTGCCGTACGGAACATTACAAAGAGTTCAAGCATGACTTCCCTAGGGCTACATCATGTTAATAGCCACAAGGCTATTCATCTTGGCTGAGTAATATGAGACTCTGTGGTCAGAGAGATTAAACCAGCAGAGACTTCTAAGGCTAATATTGTCACATCATCCTGAGATCCATCTACATATCAATCCATCTGTCCATCCCAGAATGAAATGATAGGAGCCTTCAGGAAACATTGCTACCTACTGCCCTGAGCTACTTCCAGGTCTGCTTTTCCCCTCAGCTCACTAAAATACTTAACATACGCCCTATGGCCCTTGACCTTATAAAGATTTTGATGTGTAATATAGGCTCAGGAAGATCATTAATCCCTGGTCTCATGACCCTAATCAAGTATTAGTGTTGAAGTTCAAGGTAGCATTCTTCAAAGTCCCAGGATATGCTAAATGGCTCTTCTTGCTAATTTTTTTGCTGTCAAAAGTTCATCTCAGGAAAAGTTCCTAGCTCACTTACCTCCTTTAAAAATCTTGTGCATATAATCCATCTGTGACAAGGAACAATGAATGCAAAAAACTGTATTTAGCCTGAAAAATAACAGTCATACTATGCTTCCTGCCTAGGCTTTCTAAATATCAACAGAGATGGTTTTGAGGAGGGATGCTGGATGATAACTCAGTGAAGTGTGCCAACTTTACATTAGATATATCCTAGGCATTCAGTGGTTCACAGGACTCGTGCTGACTTCACAGAATGTCATTTAGAGCAGCCTGCTCCACTACGGAGCTTTATGCACTTTGGGAGTTTTGGCCTTAAGGAACAGGCTCAGGAGCCAAGACGGTCTGTGATTCCAACTATGAGGAAATTTCCCCATAGCTTTTTGATAGTTTTGCTTACCTATTTTTTTACATAGCAATACTCCAAACTACAAGCTTCTGTGTTTAGCTACTAGTCCATTTTGAAGGCTTTCTATGTTTTAAACAATGCATTAAATTTTTACATTGTTCCAACTGAGAATAATGGCGAGTATTGACTTAAATCTATGAGATGTATTTCTTAGTACATTGCATCAACTGGTATGCATGCAGACAAGCTTCCAGAACACCAGGGAGTCATGTAGAGCGTTCACTTACAGAACAATGTTTGGGGTGCTGAAATAAGGTATGAATATAGCTTTAGTTATAAATAGGAATGTATTTCTGAAGTTTGGCCAGTGATGGCTTCAATATATATTATTCAGCTCCAGGCTGGCTTATGAAAAGCAGAGATCTAGCAACAGCTAACTGAAAATGTGCTCCATTGGGGAGCTGGAAGCAGTGACAAGCCACTGCCCATCAAAAAACAATGAGCTTTCAGCCTCTGAAAGGAGATCTAAGAAGAATGCAAGGAGATAACAGTTATGAAATAGTTCAGCTATCTCAGCTGTTAGCATTGATCTGAGCTTGCTGGCTAGAATCCGAGTAAAGCCAGTGTCTGAGCTAGCTACACCTAGCCCTTGCACGCCCAAGCAGCGTTCAGTGCAGTCCAGCTTCCTTCCAGTAAAGCCATATATCCCCTGACTCCCACCTCAGCTGTTCCTACTGTGAGGATGAGGTGCCTCCACTCATATTCCTGTTACAGGTCAAGCTGCGTTTTACATTCCTTTGTAATTTGTCTTGCATGCTACCATCAGCTCATAGGGTTTGTATTATTTCTTACATGAGAGAAAAATTTTGCTTGACCATACTCAGACTGGACTTCTGCATTGCAGTTTTTCAATCTCTGTAACACAGAGATTACAGAGAAGCCTGCTGAAAACTTCCCTCTGGCCCTCTGTTAATTAAGCTAATCCCCAAATAAGGTCTTTAAAGCAAGCATTTTGTATAGTCACCCAAACAGAAATATCAAGCACAGAACAGAGTTAAAATAAAAAGCCTGCACCTAGTCTTCTCTAAACTTTTTTCTTCACTTATAAGCACTTGCAGGCTCCTCTTTGCCCAGTTGCCCTCCGACCTGTGCAGCAGTAGACAGCCAGAGCTGCTGCTCTGTGCCCGTGCCTTCCCTTTTACAAGGGAGAGCTGCATGGTTGTGGGGCTGTGACTGACCATACAATGCAGGACCGCAGCGCAGAAAATGCTGTCATTCTTTTCCTGATCTTTGTAATTGTTTCATTTCCTTTCATTTTCCCTCTAGAAGTCTCCTTTGATTTAACTCCATAAAGCCTGCAGAATAGTATGAAGTAGGTAATTACTAAGCACATTAAATTTATGCAATACAATACTGATATATCCATCTTTCTCCACATTTTGCACACCTTAATAAAAGAGCTGAACAGATTTATTTTGTAACTAGCCTAGGGAAGCTTGTTTAGAAACTCCTTTTTGCATAGGACATTAGTTACATCTTGTTGTAAAATGTTTCTTGGAGTACAATCATATCAACAATGCAGTTTTCATAAAGTACCAGAGATCAGCTTCGAAACGTCAGTTTTCCAACTGTAAATTTCATATTCCCTGCTGTGATCTCATCACCCTTAAGCTCTCCTTTCTTTTAAATGAGCCTGTTTTTCATTCTGAGGACATCTAAGTGCAACTTAATGTCTTCAGCCAAAAGAAGCCCACCAAATTAGTAGAATCTCTTCTGATTTTTTCACACTTCCCAAAGATTTTCTGCCAAGGCTCACATGTTTGGCAGTACTCTTTTCCAAATGCTGGGGGAGAGGGAAGGATGGATGGATGGACGGATAGATGGATGGATGGATATTTAGTGCCCAGACCACTTCTCTCTGATTATTTCCCCAAATTCAAGTATGTGACATTGCATAACACCCCGTTCTCTAGTTTCGTACTAATAATATACAGCAGGTTATCTTCCATGGTCACAGAGCACTTGCTCAAGTTAACCAATGTACCTGATGCTTTTTCTATGGAAGTGGGTGGAGGTCCCGCTCAGTGTGACTCATGTCAAACCACAGGCACCAGGATTGTGACCCCCAGGGTAACAGCTCTCACTTTTGGCTATGGCAGAGGGAGAGGATGTTGACCTTCTATCCCCTTGTGTTTCCCTATCACCTCATGTGTATTTTCACCGATACCCTTTGCTGCATTCCTGCAGCCAGCTGTCTGTTTTTTGTAGGGACAGGACCTTATTTCTGGCTCACATATATAATTTAACTTCCAAACAAAATATCAAAAGGTATATCCTTTGATATCTTCATTGCCAGCATTCTTGACCTTTACTGGGTGTGTGCAGAAATGTGCTCTTCAGACAGCAGACACGGTTTCACATTTGGAACTTTCAGCTGTACTTTATGCTCACTCAGCATCTGATATTTGGTTTCTCCATATGGGGTCATACCAGAGTCCCAGTAGCCCCTTGTGCCCTTATAAATGTCTCTGCACACTCACTGCTTCACCATGTCCTAGAGATTAAGGTATTTTGAAACACCCAATAGCAAACTATAATATATAGTTGTTGGTAGTTGTTTGCTGAATAGAGTTACTTAACATAAAAACATAAGAGCTAGTAGTGTACTTTTCTGCCACAAGATGAATCACATGGTTACTGATTCCTAAAATTTCCAATAAGAGGGTTTTTTCGGTTTGTTTTGTTTTAGGGTTTTTTGTGAGCACTCTTCCTTTCCTTTCCTTGCCTTGTGCTTTTGGAATAATTCACAAATGTTTTCTGACATGACCCTAATCTGTTCTCCTTCCCTGGCAACAACATCTTATGAACCTCCTTTTCAAACCAAATTAATATCCCTCTCCCTTTCAGCATGTTCTTTGTTATAGGACTCTGTGAGGCGAGCTTTACAAAGAAGTATATATTTTATTTTAGCTAGTTTCCAAGGGCTTAATTGTCAGCACTGAACATATGACTCTAACTGCATTCCCAGATAAATCAGAAATTCACCAGTCATGTTTCCTTCTATCCTTACTGTTCTAAGTTCAGCCTGTGTGCTCTGAGCATCCTTAATGTTAAAAAAGGCAGCTGGACACCAAGTGCAGAAGATACTTTCCTCTTCCTTTAAATATATTTTTTGTGTCATTGCCCCATAGTTAAAGCACTCATCCATGAAACAGGAGACATAAGCTCACTGTACACTTTTGCATGCTACATTCAACATCCCAGCTACAGGCCACAAAAAGGCTAGGCTGAGGCCAAGTTCAACACTCCTTGTAAATGCCATATCATTGGATAGCCAGGCATGCAAAATTCCAAAGGGTCAGAGAGACAGAGGAAGAGAGTCAGACTGAGCAGACTGCGAAAAGGGTACTCACAGAAGCAGATGAGAGGAGAAAGGACAGATAGACAGACTTAGGATCTAATTCCCAAGGCAGTGCATGTTGAAGTAAACAGACATCAGAAAAAATACAAGCAGAATGCTCCATTTCTTCAAATGTGCCAATAATACAGCATCTATGTTGATACCGGCCACATGACATTATTCATTCTTGTAGGCTTTTGTTCCTCAGCCACATCAATTCCTATCCATTTTGTCTTCAGTTTGCTTGACTGACAGGCCTCAAGTATTCCAGCTCTTCCTTTTATTTCTCTCTTCATTTTTTTTAATTTGTCTAGACACTTTTCAAACTCATTTGAATACATTCTTGTTTAAGAGTCCCTACTGAAGTGAATAAGATTATTCTGATTTTCTTCATGACCATATGAGCTTCATACCAAAAATATTCATATGGCCATAAGGTACATATCACATTCCCAAGAGAGCTAAGGAAGTTCTGGGAGTGGTTCACGTACAGGAACTGTGATTACCTCAAGCCCCAACACTCCAGTAAAGAATAGGGCTAGGTTAGACAAGACTCTAAGGTAGACCTAATGCAATACCACTGTCTTCTTCCTACTGCCCTCTTATTAGCCCACTACTGCCACTGGCCACATGCCAAATCCCAGCATGGGAGTCATCTCTGAACAGCTCACAAGCCACAGAATTTGGCAGTCTCGTAAACTAAAATCTTTATTCATCTGCCTTTAGTAATTGGTGCTGGGGAACTAAGTTTACCCTTACGAATCCCTTCTCTAAAATATGATGTAGAGTTCTACACCTCATCAGCTGAATACAGAACAAAGGCATGAACCTCTTTTTCAGCATCATTAGGGTCAAATATATTTTTCATATCTTTACTAACGGGGTTGTCATAGAAAGACGTTCATAACTCATTTTTCTTAGCCGGTCTTTTCTCCTCTTCTCCTTCTCTGCCAAGGAATGTGACAATCTTTCTGCTGGCTTTCTCTTTGGTAGGCATCATCTTCACTATTGTCGTCACCTATTGCAAAATACCACTGTCAGAATCTCACTACTGCCACCAGCAGCCACAGGTGTGGTCAGGTATGTTTTAAACACCTCAAAATACAGATCTCTGTGAATGAATCTATTTTCTCTGTCACTCTGAAAGATTAAATCTTGCCAGTTAAGACAGAAGAATGGCAATACTGAATAACAAACCAATATAAGAAGCAGAAAGAAAGAAAAAAGAAAAAAAAAAAAAAGAAGAAGGAAAAAAAAAGGAAAAACAGCCTCTCAACCATACAGAAAAGGCCTGGACAAGACCAGATTCAAGACCTTCCATAGAAGCCACAGCATTGCTCAATATCAAGCCTAATGCATCACAGCTGCAGTACTGGTCATCTCAGAAGGGTCTAAGGACACAAATCTTTTCTGAAAAACAGTAAATATACGTGGGATCTCTGAAATATACCTTACTCCCACAAATCATTAAAAATCCCAACTATTCCTCTCTTTCTTCTATGTATACAATTCACTTCTATGATTTATATGTCAAAATATTATAATATACGCTGTTGTTTGTGGCATTCCTAGATTGATTAGGAGTGGGATGCCATCCTTTAAACTATGCAAATAGGAAGCAGGTCAGACAGACCTAGAATTACCTAGGATCTATTTAAAGCCTTTTTACTTCTTAAAAAGTGTTTAGATATATTGAGGGAAAAGCTAGGGAACTGTCTTATGCAGTGAAAAGAATTGCCAACTGTCATGAAAGAAAGAAGAAAAGAAAAAAAAAGCACTTTACTGCTCCTGGAACACGGACAATTGAGAAATTTATCCTGCTGCCCCTGTTTTTGATATAGATATTATATTAGGCAAAAGAAGGAAAGGCAGAATGAATATGTGAAAGTGTAGAACTGCATGAAGGGAGGGTTAAAAAGAATCGACGGGCCATCATTAATCTTCTGAAAGCAAGACTTTCATATACAGCAGCATAAAGACTTCCTGTGAATATTGAACATTCTTATTACATAATACACAGGAAAGGGCTAAGGCAGCATAAAGTGAACATAATGATATTAAGGTGGATATTATCAGAAATTAATACAATACCATTTCAAAGAGATTTATGACAGCTGTATAGCTTTTCAGTGGTTAAATAAAAGACCTTTTTGCACAAAACTGGCTGTCACCTCTGTAAGTGGAAACACATGCATTTTCATTCCATGACATATAAGAGAGGCATTTTGCCTTGAAATTTAAAAAGCACACCCAATACATTTGTAATCGACCTGCATCTAATGCTGCATGTAGATCTATGGCAGGTGTGGAAGCTTATGTGGAATCACATAGGCATGTGAATACATCCCGTTTCTGTTGTAACCTAAAATTTTATGGAGTCACGTAACTCAAGTTATTCCTGACAAACTCTCCACTATATTCCTCTCCATGCACGACTCACATTTCTAAATGCCTCCTCCAGTCCTTCTTGCTCACCTCCCCACCCCCAACCCAGCTTCACCAGTCTTCTCTCTTATGGTGCAATGTAGAGCACAAAGATATACAACTGCAAAGAAAATCAAGATAGGGCATCAAAGGAAAAAGAAATCAAGGTTGAACACAAGGGCTAAACTAAGCTTTTCTGTTCCCCCCCCAATAAGTAAGGCTAAACTGCAATAAAATTCCTCAAAAACTAGAATTCTGCAGCAAGATTTACTGAGCGTAGTGACTAGATGATAAGTAAATGCAAAAAAGCAACTAATTTTCTGTCTTTGGCTGAAGGCAGTTCGCTGGTGGCAGTGGGCAAGTGACAACTCCCCCAACCAGCTAATTTGCCAGCTCTTCTCTTCCTTCTCTTCATCCTGAGCTGCTAAAGTAGGAGGAAAGCCAGCCAGACTAATTTCATTAGTTACCACTCACTCAGAATGGCTTTTTTTTCCTGTATTTCTAATCGCCTTTTACATCATTAACTTTACTTCTGGTTTATTTTTTAAACTGTTATTATTTTAGTCCTCAAGACTACCCAAATCCCCTTCTGTGGTTTGGTTCAAGTTTTTATGTCTGTTTGAACATAGCCCCTCTGAATCACAGGATGCTTGTTTCTGCAAGGCTTGATCCAAATCCACTGACTTTGATATCAACCTCTTAGACACAAGAGGATAAACATTGCCATTACAATTTTTGCCATTTAAAAGGTATAACATAACTGTTATAACATAACATAACATAACATTTCCTTTAACATATAATGCATAAAACCTGTGCTTCAGTTTCCTTCTTAACACATTTCTGGGTATGCAAAGCCTAGCTGAAACGATTTAGGTGACATCCAGCAGCTTCTGTTGCATGTTGACGATATCAGTTTCTATTAATATATTTGCACATGAATAGCGTTAAAATATAAGTAGGTCTGTCACCCTTTGGATAAACTATAATCTTACAGATGAATATTAAGATTATCCTTCAAAACCTGAAGCTCAAAGATGGGAAGGGGACAGAACTGTCTGTGCCTATATTCGCTAAATAACCTGTGCCACATCCCGTAAAAGAAACACAGTTATCCAGGACGTGAAATGTTGCCTCTTGGCTGTATATCATTTCTGATGGAGGCTATCTGTTATAATGGAAAAAGCATCAGTGATGCATCAGGATCTATCTGGCAGCAAAGTATGAGGTTCTCAATCACTCGATCTCTGTAAAGTGACAGTCAGTACAATTCATGCTTTTTTCTAAAGAAACTTCAATGCACTGAAAATGTCAGGTTACAGTAGCAGCAAGATCTCCGTCTATTTACTCCCAGAGGAATATAAGACAAAAGTCACAGCATAAAATTGACTGCCTTTGATACGTTAGATGTGTTTCTCTCTCCCTGAAGTGCTGTAGGTGCTTTCATTATTATTTTTTTTTAAGTAACGCAGTAGCATCTCAATCAAGATCAGAGTCACTGTGTGGGTCCCACAAACCTGTGCCAACCTAAAGAGTTTCCATCATGAATCAACCTGTGTCATCTCCCCTTCAGCTACAGCCAGTACAGAATGCTTTCTCCTGTGTGCTATGACTTGGTTGCACCCACATTTAGTGCTGTCCAGCCCCATGCTGTCCTAAATGACTGTCCCTCTCCCTGGTCTATGGAGATAACTTAAGACAAATGTTCAGCAAAAGGGTGAGGCAAACAATGGGAGGGAATAGAAAAGAGGTGGTGACGAGTGGCTCAGGACAGGAAAAAGGTTGTTATTTGGGTTATTTTTGTCACTGTTATCTGATTTCAAGTCATTTTAAGCTTTAGAAATAGCAACATATGCTACATATGCAGCAGCCTCTTTTCAATTGTAATAGTAAATATAGAAAGGGAAGAGTAGGCAGGGAGGACTACTGTTCATTACATCATGCTTAGTACATGCGGTGTATATGTGCCTTCCAGCTTCTTCCAGGGATGCCTCCCTGGTAGACATACATTGAAAAGGTGAAAAGTCTGTCTTTTCCCCATCACTTTTAGTGCAATTCAGTGTCACTTATGGAAAGCTTTTTGCTTTGTTTTTCATTAATTAACTGGTATTGTTTTTCCTTTTTCTTCCAAAAGTGATTATAATGGCCTTTTGAAACAACAGGCTTATCTTCCTCCCTTCCCCAAATTAATAACGCTTTGCTGTGCCTTCATTTAGGGGCCAGAACGATTTTTCATACAGCCCCAAGGAGAGGGAGGAGGGAGTAGGTGAACATTAATGATTCAGTTGTGGGCAGCACTTGGTATTTGAGGTTATATTCTAGGAGTGAAAGCTTCTTTAAGATAAAACATATAAAGGCTACAACCCCTAAAGTGTTCATTGTATTCACGTTTTGGATTCATCTAGCACCAATACAAGACACACTAAGAAGAGCGACTCAGGATATTGATGTTTCATGTTGCTTAGGTTAAGGGGCTGAGAAAAGCAGTATTAATTTAAAGCAAGAGCATTATTTTTGCGAAGAACAACTACTGAATACTTTCGGCTTCTTTCTGAAGTTGGGAGGGTGGGAGGGAAGGTGGATTGGCACTGCCAAAGCTATAGAATCAACCACTTGTAGTTATATTTATCAAAAATCCAACTGAAAGAGAAGACCATACTGCTGACAGTAAGCTGCCGCAAACTGCCCTTACAAAGGCTCATAAAGGTGTGAAATACAGCAGGAATAGACATTAGGAATTTATCCCATTCATCTGTTGCGTAGCCCCTGTAGGATCAGGCTACAGCTATTGTGTGCCCTTGGAGGGAACATCAGTTCAGTTCTGGACTGTGTCTTAATAAGGATGCTACCTGATAAGCACAACTTGATTTAACATACTGCACTGACAATCTTGATGTCAGATTTTGCTCTTCATAATATCAATAATCCCAGCCATTTCTATGGGCGTGCCCCATACCTTGCCCTTACTGAATGGTTTAGGGTACACTCTGTTAGAGTGTTAAATGGCTGTGACTTAAATAGTCCTTTCTAATGTACATTAATTGGGAACAGGATGCGCCCAATTCAAAGTGAAGAACGTCACAGAAAATGGATTAAAATCCTCTGTCTTTAATAAGAAAATAAAAAATGAATCAACTCGTAATGAAATACTTCAAGAGGAACCTTTATGATTAGCCAGAAACAGAACTGAGAAATATGTTAGAGGTTTTTCTCAAATACTGTTTTTGAAAATGTTTGTTTCTAAAAGTTCCTACCATATTTTGTTTGAAATATTATACCCACAAAACTTATTCTATTGGAAAACACCCAAGACTTTTATATTGTAATTCAGGTTTCTTTTAGATAGGGCAATTATTTCTGAAAACTTTGTCTTGAAAAGAAGGATAACAATTTTCAAGAAGGCATTTTTTACATATTTCAGTTAATTAAAAACTTAGTTTTTGATAACAAAAATTGTATATAATTTACTATACTGAGAAGTATCAATTTATTTAAAATTTATTTACCAACTACAGTTAAACCCTTCCCTTCGTCAGTAGAGGAAAGGATGTTACTTAAAAAAGGAACAGCAGGTTTCAACATAGCCATGGCTAATAAAATTTGAAAATGAATGTAGTGTCAGCTGGGTCATATTTGTGTAAGAGACATTTTGAGAAATATTAAATAAAATAGATTTTATTAGATAATTTCAGAGCTTTGCATTATTCTAAAATAGCAGGGAAATCCTTCATATGTATGTTCATGTATTTGGAAGGAGAAAATCTTTTATCAGCAATTTTATATTTTTAAAGAAAAGATTAGCTTAATAGGTTTTTCATATGAATCACTCTGACATCTTAAATCCATTTATAAAATGCCAAATGGAGTTCTATGGGAAGCATTAAGGATCACTGTCTGATTCTGACACCACATGAATTTTCATACGATTTGCAAAGGTGTGAGTCAATAAGAAATGTTGTGAATGACTTCAGTGAATCATGCAGCGTTTCCTCTGAGAAAACAATGAGATGAAGTAGTTGGTACAAGGACCAATAGCGAAATCTACTGAATTTTCTATACTTCAAAAAGTCTTACTCTTTCTTTTGAATCTTAATAACTGTAGAGAGCAGGCTGATATTTTTGTAATGTTTACTTAGTAAAATGCATCACTAGTGTAATAAAAATAAATAAATGAGGACATTCATTTTCAAAAACTTGAATTGACAAAATTACCCCTATTGTTTGGAGTTGTAAGCAGGAGAAAAAGCATAGGTGGTCATTTATAAGGTAGCATTTGAGCATATCCTAACATACACAAAAGGATTATGTTTTGGATACAGGCACAAGGATAGATGCCCACACCTCTTTTCTCTACTGTACAGGAACTGCTTAGGCTGGTCTGGGCAAATTAAGCTAGATTAGGCCAGGAAAATCTTCCTTTGTGTTACCTGCTTGAATTCTCTTCTACAGTTGGAAAGAGAAGAGTACCCAAGTCTATACCTCCTTGATGAAACATCATTCCCCTAGTCATTCACTATAACACAAAACAGTTTCTCCCAACTGTAAACCCCCCAGAAGCAATTGCAGTTTGTTGCTGCATACACATCTGTCATTTCACTCTACTTTTGTAAACTCTGGCCATTCAGCAGCAAAGCTGAAGCTCTCCAGGTGAGACAGACACACTGCATTTTGTCTTGCGTGGGCATAAAAAGAAAGACAGGCTGGGTATATGACCTAAGCAAGCTTTTCACACACAAACTAGTCAGAGCATCCAAGCTTCTGTTAAAAACTAGCAAAGCCTCAAGCTACTCCAGCATCCCTCCAGCTACTCTGCTGACCTTTTCGGTGACTAAAACTCCAATCGGAGTTTCTCAAGAACTTGGACACATTCTGTCCATCTTAGTAAAGAGAATGAAAAGGGGAAGTGGCAACCTGAGCAGAAACTTAAGCTGGAGCTAAGGAAGCAGTTCTAGTGAGCACATTGCCCAGAGAGGAGCAGGCCCTGCACAGCAGGAAGGGGAAGCAAGTTTTCTGCAAGCTGTATAACTCCCCACCTGCAAGAGATGGATTGGCAAGACAATTCCACAGCAGCTGAACCTAGAAGTGGGATTCAGTGGCCTATAAGCACACACCTACTTAAAGAGTAAATCCTGCCTATTCTCCAAAAGGGCATGGGTCAACTGTAGATCTTTTTTTTTTTTGCCTTATCTTCTAGCCCCATGTGGATACCGTAAGGTACCAGATGCCTGTGTTTAGGCTACTGAATTCTATCCCACATTTTGCAAAAAATGTTTCTACTAAATGTTTTCTGCTAGTTTATTTCTTTTCCTAAGAGCTTCTTGTTTTGACATATTTTGTGAACATTTGATTGCTTTGTTTAAAAAAAAACACTGAAAGTCTTGTTGGATATTTATTATCCATGGATTTATTGCCCATGTGTTCTTTTCATGGAAACAGTTAAGAAAATACTCATTTATTTATTTATTTATTTACAAAGGCTATTGCTCTTTTGTAACTTCCTGATTTGAGCAGATGATTCGGGTGAAAAAAATACTGGCTTTATCACAGGATTGATTCCACCAGGAGAGTTACTGACACCATGAACATATGCTACATCACTTGAATTCTCCCCAGTCTTGCTGGTACAACATCCAGCTTTTTAAATTAGCTTTTGAAAAGAGATTTTGATGGAGATGAGGTCTACATTCTCTTTATTTCCAGCTTTGAAAATGAAGCACATTAGAGAACAAGCGTGCAGAGCCAAAGCTGCTGCTACAGGGCCATTAATCAAGAAAGACTTTTTTTTTTTTTTGGTTAAATATGGCATGGCAAACCTTTAGCAAGTCCTAAAGCTCGATGTGCTCCAGCCCTGTGCACATAATCTTGTGCCATCTGTAACACCCACACATATCCTGTACTATCTCTCTGGTATCCTACATCATACCTCTCCTGGAGAAATCATACCTAGCAAGCCAGACATTTACCATTAGGGAGACAGGGTTTCTCTAGTAACTGTACTGTGAGTCATGACTTTCTCAGTGCTGAATCATTCGAATAGCTGCAGCAATCAGGGGACCAATATGGCTCTTTGGGAATAGGTAGATTTCTGCCATTTTGCCGCTCAGCTTTGTGTTTTTCACTGTGTATGTTGCTTCAAGGGGTGAATAGGAAAGGTTAGATTGGCTCAGTGCATGGGGGGATGTGCCTCATATATTTGGCTTTTCCAAAAGAAACAATAACCAGTGAGGGTGGGAACATTCAGCTTCTCTCCATCATTTATTACACCAGATGGCTGAAGCCATTCCTAAAAATGGCACATCTGAAGGGCCAGGTTAAGAAAGGAGGGAATTAACAACCCAGCTGCATTTTTAAAACAATACAGTAAGCCAGATCTAAGTCTTGCCAAATAAGCACAATAGTTCTTGTCCTAACAACCCATTGCACATTTTACATTGGAAGTATTGGCCAGTCACCATAGCAAATGTGGGAAAAGCTGGAACATTGAAAGCACATAAAAAGTTATCTTAGGTCTGATCTTCCTCCAGTCTAATGAAATAAAATGTTCTGGCAATCCGTTCTTACAGATTAGCCAAGAGGTTCCCTGGTAGCTCAGGTTTGCCTTGGCCCCTACTGTCACCTATACAACATCTCCAGGATGTTAGCAGGTGAATTTGAAAGGTACAAACTGAAACTTATCAGGGAGCCCCAGGCCATGCTGTTTAGCAACCAGAGTAGATTAGATACATCAAGGGGTCTGAGAGCAAGTTCTCGGTTACCAGTAGGGCATTTTCTCCGTCAGATCAGTCACTGTTGATACATATAGACATACACAAAAAATACATATGTATATATATGTGTACATTTTATATGTGTGTATATGTATATATACACATAGATATATAAGTATGCACACATACATAAAGTGCATGCACATACTTGCATGGAAGACCAGTTTCTGCTTTCCAAAACACAAAGCAACGCATAAATTGGATCAAGAGCCTGGGTAGCGCACTGGGTTTGTAAGGGATATTAGGCAAAAAACATGCTGAAGCAAACCCTTCAAGCTGAACTAATATCGGTGTAAAGTTACTAGAACCATTTGCATTGTGAAAACGCAAAAGAGAAAAGCACAGCCTTTTGGGTTTCTTTGCCTGAGTAAAAAGAAGCCAATATACCAGATCTCTGGCTTGTCTAGAAGAGTTTTCCATGTTAGAAAGAAAAAAGGAAAAGAATGAAAGCAGTTTCATTTTTTGTTTTTTTGTTTTTTTTTAAGGTATAGTAACTGTGGTGAGTTTACAGAAAGAATTCTCAAAGGCAGCAGAGAAAAGGGACTTTGCTGGTAGCTACCTCACTCTTCACCAACACGCCCTATGACATATCTTCATGCCTGTATGCACAGAGTTTCCTTTGCATGTTTTCACTAGTTTCAACAGATCCTGATGTCCATGATATTAGCTTTAACACATTTTTATATACTGCAATCACCATCGTAATAACAGAGCTATCATGAAAATAGTTTCAGGAATTACTCAAAGTTTCTCAACATAAATAATACCAAATGTTGTCATTCTTACTCAACAAAATAACTTCATGGCAAAATTTAGCTGTGTGGCAGTTGCAGAGCGTCCCCACAGGCATTATCCATCACTCGCTGAGCTTTCCTGTCTGCTTCACTAATGTTGAATAATGATGTCCATTTTCCACCAGGAAAATGTAATGCTGTCAGATACGTACAGAAGTCTGGGGTGGGGGGGGGGGGGGAGGGGGGTAATACATCCCTCCTTCCCATTCTTTTCCTCAGAGCTAGAGCCACCTGCTACCTGTATGGGTGGAAGCATGCAGAACAGGGCTAAAACTGCATGGATGGTGCCACTGTCTCCAACTACAAGCAAAGAGTTTGGGCAGGCTCAACAGCTGGGCTCATCCTGGAAAGCTGATGCTGGAGGAGCTGCTGAGGTGGCCCAGGTAGTCATAGGCTGTTATCACCACTGTGAGAAATCCCTAGAAATCCTCTTTGTCAGGTGATGGATTTGCAGCTCCTTCATCAACCTGTTGCCCCAGACAACCGCTTACCTCACCTATGCTTAGGTGGTGTTATGACTGGGATCCACAGCTTGGCTCAACTACTGTGTGCTGTGAAATAGCCTGGGAGGAATCCTACATTTGCAGCCATGTCAGTTCAGTGGTGAGGTATAGTGCATCTAGCTTCAGGATGAAGCTAATGGGAGAGCATTTTGGCAATATAATAGAAAGAAAGCAGTTTGCACACCCTGTTCTTTCAGCAAGTTCTGTAAGAAACCACCGCTGGCTACAGCCAGCAAACAAGATTCTGGGCTTTTCAGAAGGAGAACAGGAACATTTTCATCTTTTGTTATTTGAGCTGTTTCATTTTTTATAATGTAATAAAAGATTAACTGGACAGCAAGGCAATAAGCTTGTTAGACTGTAGCTTCCTGTTTAGAAATGAGATGGAAGTCCCGAAGTCACTTCGTATACCCCCAGGAGCTCGTTACGCATTTTATCCAAAAATCTGTTTTATGCGACTGCAAATGGAAGATAACTCCTGTCCTGAGAACACTGGGCAACACCCATCAATTCTTCAATCTCTCTATGGGCTAGTGGTGCACATCATTTTTTCTGAGACACCTCCCTCTTCTTCCAAATTATACATTACTTTACCCATTCTAGAAATTAAAACATTTGGCAAAATGTAGTTTTGCAGTATCTGAGTCATTTTGATGCATCTAGGCTCATGTCATTTTCTTCCTCACAGAATGCAGTAGAATTTAGTACAAAATGAAAAATGACATTTTCTTCTTTACAATTAAAAAAAAGTCTAAAATTCCCTTTTGATTAATAGGAAAGTAGATAAAAGTTAACATTGGCATTGTCTAATACTTGTCATAAAGCAATGAGCAAAGATTTTTTTTCATATTGTGATAACATTATACTAAGCCCAGTAGCCATATAATAACACTGTAAATGTAAAAGAATCGACACTCTGAATAGAATGTAACCCCAAGATAATTATGTACTTCTCTATATCTTTAAAACAAAGCCTTATCCTCTCATCTAAAAAGTGGAAGTTACATGGTAATTATTCTTTGAATTACTTAGTAACTGGTAGTATAATTATCAAGTAATCTGCATGAAAATAATTAGGTATTTACATAGTCTTTGCAACATAATTACAGAGTAGTTGGCTGATTATACCGTATGTGCCTTGTAAGAGAAAGTGATACCAAAAAAACAAAAAAATCTATAAAAATAGTTGTCATTTGGACAATTAAACCTGAAAGAGAATTTTTCTGTATTTTGTGCGAATGTGTGTGTGCACACATATGTGCGTGTTTGCGTGTATGACAGAGAAGTCGGGAAGAACAATAGAGACCTAAATGGAGTTAAAACAGTGTCTCGATCGTGTCAGCAGTCAGTTTCCAGGTTGGAAGAAACTTGTAGAATCAATCGCCTTTTCAGTCATCAATTTCTCTCAGTAGACCAATAGGAGTTTCTTCCATAATTTGCAACTGCACTCACCTTTCCATTTCACAAGCCCTTCTGCATTCAAAGATGCTTAATAAATTGGTAGAAACATTATGAGGATACAGTGATTGTTTAAAAACAATTACTGTGGTTGACTTTTACCCTGATTAAGTGTCCCCTGAAAAAAAATGAATGCACAGTAGACTTTTGGTTTTAATTTTAAAGCTACTTTGAATTTTTTTTATTTATTTTTAAGAAAAAGTATGCTAATAGCTGTAGTTTCCCTTTTGTTGTGAGCTAGACAGCCCAATAATTGATTTTGATCTGTTATACATCTGCGCCTTCTGCTCTGGCTGCACATTTCTAGTTATATTCAATTATCAGATGTGCATCCTGCAACAATGGAGATTATTTCTTAAGTAGAAAGTCATTACTTTGTAACCATTTGCATTAAAATAGCAATATGGAGCAAATAGAATGTAAGTGCTCAAAACATTATATATGTAGTCACAAAGTAAACTTTACATGGAGAGAGCAAGAACATTACTTGAATATTACAGACAACAAACAAACAATACCGTGAGAAAAATCTAAGAGTATCATTTCATATTTGTATCTGTCTCAAAAAAGGAAGGAGTCTCTATTTTTCCACATCCTCCTTATTAAATTGTTTTCCTCTAGGTGGATTTAACCTCTGTTTTTCTTGATCTGCCCCATTTATGCTCATTCATACTATAAAACCCATAAGGATTCCTTTTTCCCCATGGTTTTTAAGGCCAGAAGACCATTTAGGATCATCTAGGCTGACCTTCCGCAAAACAGAAACCAACTCATTCTTGTATCCAGTCCAGACTGATGTGTCAGAGAGCTCTCTTTTAGATGAGCATCTGTTTTACTTCTTTTTGTTTGGTTGGTCTTTACTCAGGGAACTCTCTATTAGTCTTAAAAAGACATTGCCCAAATAAAATAGAAAATAAATAGTTGAATAAAGATTTTTATCCACTTACTTTTTAATCTAGTGAATAATATATTCTGACAGAAAGTATATAAACTACTTTTTTAAATGAATGTGTAAACCTCCCACTCATTACATTATTTTGAGCAATGTCTGAATTGTTCCCTAATGAAATATTCCAAAAAAAATACTGAATGAATGAAACATTCACTGAATAGCATTCCCATATTTGATGCACCTCAGATGTCTGCAATAAACTTTCTAAATTTTGCTATAACAAGAATATGTGCAACAGTCTTGCTAAGTCTGAGAATTCATGTTTTCCTTCAGTATTCAGCTTAGTCTCCCACAGAGATTAAGAGTGGCTAATATAATTGACATTCAGGGCATCTTTTATGCATACTAATATGGAATCTGAGTATGACAGTATTTATCTATCTTTTCCAAATTTTACTCTGTATCAGAACTACAGTTCTTACATGGGTCAGAATCCCATCTACTGTTTATTCATTAAGAAAAGCAAGAAAAGAACAAAGTTCCAGATCTACTTACCTGTTAAGGTACTCATTAAATCCGTTGATTGATGGGAGATAGTTAACCAAATAGCTTGAAAGATCTGCCCCTAACAATCATCAAAAACCTTACTAATAACAGTAACTTGGATGACTAATACAAGTAGCAGCGTATGTCCTGTGTCAGTTTAAGAGTAGAGGAAAGTAAACTTTAACTACTTTGAGATGTTCCTTACAGATGTCTGAAATGGAGCTGAACATGGTTACCCGACTACATCATTAAAAAAGAAAAGTTCACAGCAAACACCAATGCCTGCTAAGCTGTAGGTGAAAAATAGAAGCTCAGTTTAGAAACAGAGAAAACAAGAAAGAAAACCCCATAGGTCAAATTCAGCTACTGCTGAAGCCTCTGTAGAGGGACGGAACCCAGTACAGAGTCTTAGTGTGACTGGAGGCAGAAAGGGACATACAGATTACCTTACTGCCACAAAGCCTCCATTTCCTATTGCTAACTAACTATGGTTACAGTTTGCTCAAAATATAGGAAGGCTCTTCTTGGTGCTTTAGGATGTCACCATAATGAACTCTAGCGAGAAGTCCCATCAATGATGGTTATAAAGCTTTATACACTGTATTGTATAGAAGCTGGAAACCTGAAAGCAAACAAAACACTGTCAACTAGATAAAAATCAGACCTTGTGAGTTAAGCTAGCCAGAGACATCAGAGAGTTAACAATGACAAGAAAAAAAGATTCCAATTCACTGCGTGATCAATGTTTTAAGTTCCAGAGAGCCTTAAAATATGTTCATACACGTTTAAGCCATCAAGTTCCATTTCTGCTAGACAGGAGTTTTTAAGAGTTATTTCCACTTGATTCAATTGATTTACATGATAAACAATGCCTGAACTAGAACCAGCCACTGTCTCTTTCTCCAGCCTATACTAGGGATCCCAAGGCCCTCAAGGCTAACATATTTTTATTCCTTTGTAGCCCATATTTTTAATTTACCGTTATCCATTAATTTCTGAATTACTATGGTTAGCTAACAGAATTCAGAGCTATTAACAGATAGCAGGTTGCATAATGCAAGTTCCTGTACGCTGCATAGCAGGATAAATCGCCCTGCTTCTTTCCAGGACAAGTCTGAATGGAGACTCCACAGGAGCACAATTGCAGTTAAGAGCTCTGAATGCTCTTCTATGGCAAGTGGCAGTAGTCTGACCCCTCAAAACTGAATCTCTCTTACAGCAAAAGTATGACAAAGCAAATAGTTCACCATCACAGGAACTAATGCTGCCTTATTTCCTACATATATGCATCTCAGTCTTATCAGCCAAGTATTCTGAGTCAGGTGCAGACATACAGTGGAAAGGGGCCAAGACCTTAAGGGACTGAGCAGACGTTTTCCCCACTTGCCCTGTGTATTTCACAAGCTCCCAAGTCATGCAACAGCCATCGCTGCACAGCTGCATAGCTTCCCTGCAATTTAGAAGAGGGCTGCACTGTGCTTTGAGAAGCCATACTGATTGTGATCAGCTGATAGTGAGCAAAAGGGCAATTTCAGCTTGATGCTCAGACAAGGAAGACAGCTGCAATGTTTCGTGCCCTGTATCTCTGGGAGACACTTCTAATACTGAGAAAGTTTTCATCTTCAGGGAATCTCTAAGAAGCTGTGAACTTGTCTGGAAGCCTTTCCTTCAGCCAGGTCACCTAGAAAGTCTTCCTTCTCCATCAGCCACTATTTTCAAACGTAGATTTTTCAAACGTAATTATCTCTGAGATTACATCTTTCCACCCGATCAGATAGCAGGTAGGAAATTTCCATAGGAAATCAGCTTGAACAGCACTAGAGTTGAATAGGCTTTTATTAGATGTGTCTGAGTAAATATGTTTCAAGTGGCTTCTGGAATGTAAGATCCTCCTTTGGATCAAGGTATGGTAATTGACTACTCATCAGCAATCGTTACTATTGGATCAGGTTTCATAACTACACTGCTCATCAATGTTCACACTGAGTTTATATGCATTTATTTATACTATACCCACACATTAAGAAGCTTGTCTAAGCCAAGTATTAAATCTAGGTAAGTACTGTAATTTTTTTTTGTGATATGATTCACTTATACACCTTAACAATGTGTATTTTCAAATGCTGGCTAAGTCACATGCAGGATATTACAAACCAAATTCAGTCTTACTCTAAAACATGGACAACTCCACCAGAGCTCCATCTACTTAAGCCAAGAATTTCAGCAGCCTCCAGTCTCTGAAAAAATTACAATGTATTACTCATCTGAAACTACATAATTAAATTAGAGAACAATCTTCAGTTCAGTCTTTCACCTTCTCCAAAAGCCATTCAGTAGAGCGAAACAGGACTGACTGTCCTTTTTGGTCCCATACCCCTATGCCTTCCCTGGAACACATCCTAGCCTGTGTTCTGAATATGCTGTTCTCCAACATACATATATATATAGTGATATAGTGATCTTGGACAGCAAGAGGAAAAAAGTCAGGCAACACACTGCACTCAGAAGCCATCATCAACGTTGCACACATGCAGTGCCTCAAAATGAAACAAAAAAACCCAGAAAGCTGCTATAAATCTCATCCTCCACTAGAAAATGATACTTCATTTAACATTTATTTTGCTTTTGTAAGAGAAACATAGTTAAAAGCAGTGCATTTTTGACAAACAATGATAAGCTGCTTCTCCCTCTTAGAGCACAATCAAGAACTACTGACTCTTTCCAGATACTCATTTTGATCTTCAGGAAATATCCTTCACCTTAGCTATTATAGTTTAGTTGTTCTCTGAAATGTATTAAGCCAAAGGGGGAGTTTAACAAGCATAACTAAGGCACTGAACCAGTGAAGTGGAAAAAAAAAAAGTCTAATGAACAACCAGGAGAGAATAAAGAAAATGATAGAAATGGCTGATGTTCAGTTTGGGACAGGGTGTGACACTTAAAATAAACAGAAGTCCCATAAAAGAATTCCTACTTACATTCATTTCCAATATTTGACTCTAATGATACTTGCTGGCTTTGTAAGCGTTGGCTCTGAATTCACTGATAATACAAAGTTAGTAATTTTGCACAGAGGGACAACGTACAGACATTTCCAGCTGCATCCTTTAGATGACAGATTGATGCAGATATTGCATTTTATTGCAATCTTATGTTTCTGATCTGGCCGTACAATGTGTACTGTTGTTTTTGCAATGTAATAGGCTGGCTGCTTTTCTCTAGTGTACTCACCCTGCTCACAGGTGTTGATCCTGCTGGGAGATGCAAAGTGATTATTCGCTGCAGCAGTGGGGCTCCTGAACTCTACCCTGCTTGTACGAAAGGTGGCAAAGTCTCTCTGGAAGACAAGGTCTGTACTGCGCTTTTGCCAAGGAGGTATGTCCCACCTAGGTAGGTTTATGGAGAGTGACTGACCTAGAATGCCTCTTATTTTGTTAATAATGACTGAGAATAAAACAACTCACAAAAATTGAATGTATTTTGAACTTGGCGGGCTGTCCTGAACCAGGCTTAAAAAGCTACTTGTGTATCACAGAATCACAGAATGGTTGAGGTTGGAAGGGGCCTCTGGAAATCATCTAGTCCAATTCCTCCAGTCAAGTAGGATCACCTAGAGCACATTGCCAAGGATTGTGTCCAGACAGCTTTTCAATGTCTCCAAGGAAGGAGATTCCACAGCCTCTCTGGACAACCTGTTCCAGTGCTCAGTTACCCTCACAGTAAAGAAGTTAGTGGGGAGCCCAAAGCTGAACACGGACTCCAGGTGAGGCCTCACCAGGGCTGAGGAGAGGGGCAGGATCACCTCCCCCCACCTGCTGGCAACACTCTGCCTCACGCACCCCAGGACACCATTGGCCTTCTTGGCCACAGGGGCACATGGCTGGCTCATGCTTAACTTGTTGTCCACCAGGACTCTCAGGTCCTTCTCTGCAAAGCTGCTCTCCACCTGGCCAGCCCCCAGACTGTCCTGGTGCATGGCGTTATTCCTCCCTAGGTGCAGGACCCCGCACTTGCCTTTATTGAACTTCCCGAGTTTCCTTTCTGCCCATCTCTCCAGCCTGTCCAGGTCCCTCTGAATGGCAGTAAAGCCCTCTGGGGTATCAGCTGCTATTCCTAGTTTTGTATCAATAACTAACTTGCTGAGGAGGCTCTCTGTCCCTTCATTCAGGTCATTGATGAATAAGTTAAACAATACTGAACCCAGTACTGACTCCTGGAGGAACCGCTAGCTATACGCCTCCAACTGGACTCTGTGCCACTGATCTTAACCCTCTGAGCTCAGCCATCCAGCCAGTTCTCAACCTACCTCACTGTCCACTCATCCAGCCCTCACTTCCTGAATTTACCTATGAGGATGTGATGGGAGACAGTGTGAAAAGCTTTGCTGAAGTCAAGGTAGACAATATCCACTGCTCTCCCCTCATCTACCCAGCCAGTTGTCCCATCATAAAAGGCCGTCAGATTGATTAACTGTGTTTTCCCTTTGGTGAATCTGTGCTGACTATTCCTGATCACCTTCTTGTCCTCTACGTGCCTGTAGATGGCCTCCAGGATGAGCTGTTCCATCACCTTTCCAGGGATGGAGGTGAGGCTGACTGGCCTGGAGTTTCCTGGCTCCTCCTTCTGGCCCTAATTGAAGACTGAAGTGACATTGGCTTTCTTCCAGTCCTCAGGCACCTCTCCTGTTCTCCATCTTTCAAAGGTGATGGAGAGTGGCCTAGCAGTGATGTTCACCAGCTCCCTCAGCACTCCTGAGTGCATCCTATCGGGGCCCATGGACTTGTGGCTGTCAAGTTTGCCCAGATGATCTCTAACCCGATCCTCCTCGACCAAGGGAGAGTCTTCCTTTCTCTAAACTGTCTCCAAGGTCTGCAATTCCTGAGGGTTGGCCTTAGCAGTGAAGACTGAAGCAAAGAAGGAAGTCAATATCTCTGCCTTCTCTGTGTCCTCTGTCGCCAGGATCCCTGCCCCATTCAGCAGCGGGCCCACGTTTTCCCTAGTCTTCCTTTTGCTCTTGATGTATTTGAAGAACCCCTTCTTATTGTCCTTGACGTCCCCTGCCAGATTTAATTCCAACCGGGCTTTAGCCTTCCTTGTCACATCCCTGTATAGTCTGACAATGTCCCTGTATTCCTCCCAAGTGGCCTGTCCCCTTGTCCACATTCTGCAGACTTCCTTCTTCTGCTGGAGTTTTGCCAGCAGTTCCTTGCTCCTCCATGCAGGTCTCCTGCCCGCTTTGCTCGACTTCTTACTCAGAGGGATACACCCATCTTGAGCCTGGAGGAAGTGATGCTTGAATATTAACCAGCTTTTTGGACCCCTCTTCCTTCTAGGGCCCTACCCCATGGGATTCCTCCAAGTAGGTCCCTGAAGCAGCCGAAGTTTGCTCTCCTGAAACCCAGGGTTATCATCCTACATTTTGCCCTGCTCCCTCCTCGCAGGATCCTGAACTCCACCATCTAATGGTCATTGCAGCCCAGGCTGCCCCCAACCTTCACATCCCCAACCGTTCCTTCCTTGTTTGTTAGTATAAGGTCCAGCAGCACACCTCTCCTTGTTGGCTTCTCCATCACCTATGTCAGAAAGTTATCACCAATGCTTTCCAGGAACCTCCTGGGTTGCTTGTGCCTTGTGTTGTTCCTTCAGCAGATATATTGTGTTCCAGCTGCATTTGTGCATGCTGTCACTTCTTCAAAGGAATTAATAAATTGCTGTACCTAGCAAACCCTGTATAATTCCACTATCTTTTCTTTAACTTGTTGTAGTTGTTATTTAAAAAGTTACTCCTTCCTGTCATTTACCTTTCAGTCCACTATCATTACTTAGTATTGCAAGTCCAGGGTAACTGGTGATTACAGCAATTTAATTTGACAAATGCATTAGAATTTGTTTTTCCCCAGTAAGCCAGTATGCTTAAAACAACTTATTCCAAAAACACCACACACGTGTCCTTCATATCTTCCCCAGTAGATTCTTTCCATGACACAAGTACTTCCAATATTATATCCAACAGTGAAATATTTTGTAATGATACATACGTATGAGACCAGACCTTGTAGACAAATAAATAGTTGTAACAAAGCTACTAGTAATTCAAAGACAGTGACAAGTGCTAAGCTGACGCAAGATTTCTCATTCAACATTAACAGCATGAGTGGACTTAAACTATAACTTAAAAAAATTTGGGCCCTTTTGCTTTTAAGGTCCTCTGACAACATTTCCGAACTGGTCATCCCAGTCTGCCCCATCACCACTATTGTTATTATACGTTATTGCCTCCTTTCTTAAATGGGTCCATGATTTCTCAATCACTTTACCCAAATGGTTCCCTTAAACACGTGAAAGCTTGCATAAAGCTTAAGAGAAACAAGCCTAGAGAAGAGGTAATAATAGTTAAAAGGCAAAAATCCCCAGACATACAAGTTGAAGAGGTTATGCTGGTGTCTTCATCAGGCAGCAGTCTGATTGTAAAATTATTATCTTATCTTCTTGCTTTTTCTCTGCTTTTTATTCTGTATCTTCACATATTCTTGATTACTGATAGCATCAAACATAGTTTTTAGGTTCCTGGCACAGAGGAAAAAAGATCAATTCCTAATTTGTCTTTGAGAGCCACAAGCAATATGTTAGGAACTTTGTGAGTGTATCCTTTAGCTGTACTGAAAGGACTAAAAAACTGCTGGGAGGTCTGACTGGGAAGTCTTTGAAGCAGTTCAGCTCCTATGTATACCGGTCCTATATATAACTTAATGATATATTTTTTGTGGACTGCAGCAGTCTGTTAAGGGCCCTTCATCTAGCCTAGGCACTGTATGTACTTAATAACAGATTTTTTTGTGTCATAGAACCTCCAAAAAGACAATAAAACACAGAGCACCCTCACAAAGAAAAGAAAAAAAAGCATTGAAGGTGTTCAGCAAATCTCTACTTGCATAGAACGGGTGGGGCAATAGACCGCTGGTTCATTTTTGTTTGCTGTTGAAAGGCAACATTTCAGTGAAGTTTGTAGCTGGAATTTAAGATTTGGAAAGCGTTAGTCACCTCTAGACTGAAGGTCTATGTGAATGTGTATCTTTAAACTGAAAGACCCTGTAATAGACCCTGTAATGCTTGTGCAAACGCGCAGCACAGACCCAAGGAAAAATAGCATAATTCAGCAGTACATCAACACTAATGTATTGATTTGCGGCCAATGTTCTGGTGACACGAAGGTGAAGTACAGTACTAGAATTTGTGCCAACAGTATTGTTTAACTCAGATTGTGGAAATAACAATGTTATTGCTAAGGAGTGACTGTGCTCTTTCTCATAAAGGTGCATAAAAAAAAGCAGGGTCCAAAACAGAAGGCAAGGACATGTCCTTTATCCTCACTTTCACATGTGTGGACTGAGGACAGTCTTACTGTCTCTGTTCATGGTTCATTGTAAAAAATAACGACAATGAAAGTGAAGCTGATAAAGCATGCACTGATCTAAATGTCCTCTTTTTCCACCTGGGCTGGTTTTACTAGGATAGAGCACATACATACACAGTTAGCAAACAATCCAGAAGGACAGCGAAGATTTCTGTAACTGTGTGCACTGAATGTTTTGTCATTGCCCAGCTGTTCTGAGTACAGTGCTAGACCCATCCTGTATTACACTGGTGTATCATATTCTGAAAAGGATATTGTATTATCTTGTATATTGTATTATCAATATAGAATATTCCTCTGAGCTCAAGCGTATTGCTTTGGTAAATAAGATATATAAAGCCTAGCCTCTTTTCCAGTTGTGTTCATAGTGATTTGTTATTGATTCTTTAGGACTTCTGATAGTTCTTAATTACTGTAGCTCAATCTACAAGGCACGCTTTGAGTTGAAAAATTAAAAATTAATATAAAATAGTCTTGAGTAACCTTCTTGTCACCTACAAATTAATTAAACATTTTAAACTTTTATTGTATTGCATTATGACAAACCAGGCTGTTTAGCATGCATGTGGGATACTTTGTCAGAGTCCTTAGAGTAAAACTCATTTTACTTTGCATTAAAAAACCTAGAGTTGATCACACATAATTATTCACGTAAAATACTTCACACTTTCTCAAGCAAAAAAAAAAAAATACTTGCAAGTTCTGCAGTTTTTTAGAATTTAATGTACATGAATATTCTGGTTTTATAGTAAGTTTCCTCAAACTCACTAACTCATTTGAATGGTCTAGGCTCCACAAGAACAAAAGGCTTTCCGCTCTGTGGGAGGACTACAGAACCAGAACTCAAAAGATTGCACAGGACAGCACTGCAAACTATGTAAAGACTAAAGTGGTTGTTGTTCGTTTGTTTGTTTAATGGATAAGGATAGCTATACATAAATACTTAACAACCTAAGAGAGCCATCATACCCTAAACAGAGCACTCTGGGCAATACATAACACTTTGAAGATGCTTATAATGTGGTTAAAGTTGACCATAAAATATCTTCTTAAATCTGGGAGACAAAAAGATCTCCCCGTTATAGAATATCATCCTTTGGTTTGATGGATAACCTCAGAGTTGCCAGCCCATTTGCAGCCTGGTGAATGCCTCAGTCTGAACAAACAGGCAGACTGGCTCTTCAGCTGAGGCAAAGGCTGCAGAGACCAAAAAGCAACAGCATTCTTGGGACAACAGGTGAAACAGAAAAAGTGACAGAGAAACGTATGAGATCAAAAGGCCTACAAAGAAGTACAAGATGAGACGAGAAAAAACACCTGGACAGCAGCCACATTTTTACAAAAGATTTCTTAGTAGTCAATGGAAACTCTATACAGATTTCTATCATGAAGTTAGAGTCTCAGCTGCCATCAAACACAAAATAGATTAGGGGTAGAGAGCTTGAATGAAGGAGGCAGGGGCATAAAGAGATGTGTGATACAGTTGTAGCCAGCCAGATGTACAGTCCATTCAATTCAAGCAAGAGCTGCAGGCATCTGTCAAAGCAACACCTCCCCCATGGCGCTTCCTCCAATCCATTTGATGGATGGCTTCAGAGCTGCCAAACATATTTGTTTATTGCATCAAAAGCCATCCCATACTACCTTCCTCAAGTGATTTGATCAAAATCCATTTCCAAAAGCATAGAGTATTCTATACCCCACTCCACTTTTCTTCTTAGTCATCCAATGTCTCTCTTGTCCATCACTTTAGTATCAGAGCATCAAAATTCCTTACTTAAATTTGAATAACTCTGAATAAGATAAAATTTTGATATATTGCACAAAACATTTTAATTCCATAAAGTATTAGTAGAAATGTGGTGTGCAAAGTTTTCTTTAACCTTAGAGAATGGTCTTTATTGATTTAAAAGGGAAAATTTCATCCTCTAGACTATCACACCTTCTCTGTGACAGTTACCATGGAGAATTAAGAGAATGATTTCACAAGATGATTCTCAAACATACACCTAGAAAGTCAAAAAATAATGAACAAAAACTCTAACTGGTTAATCTGGTTAATCATACCGGTTACCAAGTATATAAGACCTATAATAATACATGGAATACCTTTGTATGCTTTAGCGAGCTGTTTAGACAACATCAATAAAAACAATGCAGTTTAAGGTGGTTAAGAAAACAGAGCCTACAGCTCAGTATCCTTCCTGGGAATCAAGTAGAATCCACCAGAACTATTTGATTCTTTTTCGTTGTGGTAAGGAGCAAAGAAGACAACTCCTACTTATTCATTATAAAAATAAGAAGACAAAATAAAGGTTTGAAGTTAAGAATATATCCCAAGAGGCATTTGGAGCAATTTTCCTAAAAAAGACAATCATTGGAAGGATTATAGTACATTGGCTTCCCTAAGTCTTCCCACAGAGACAATATTCTCTCAGCAACCTCACGTGTTCCTGATCTTTCATATTTGCAGCTTTAGTGCCATTGACTGTTCTTATTTTTCCAGGGATTAACCTTATTTCAATGAGGCAAGCTTGTGCTCTGAAAGCTTAGAGCACAGATCCAAAAATATCTTTCAGGGCCAACATAATTCCATTCCACAGCCACACACCACTGAAGTGTCATAACATTTCGTTTCGCAGTGACTTTCACAGAAGACAAATTTTTAACATAGGCATCACTAGGCAATGGGTCAGAAGTATGTTTATCTGCCTGAACTGTTCAAGCTCCCCAAACAAGGAGAATTGATAATTTGGGTTCTTGAATGAGATTTAGCCTGCTTGGAAGCTGAGCTATGAAAGCCTATCAACATGGGGTACATTTTCAAAGAATTGTGTAGGGATTCAGCTGTGTTTTTCTCATCTACTGTTTAAGAAAGAAAGGCTGTCTCTGTATTTTCAGTTGAGTATGTCCTTGTAAAGGAAAGAAGTGAAAACAAAATTATAATTTTTTATTTTTCCTTTATATATTATGTTAGAATTTCTCCACTCTACATCATGAGTCATTCCTATCCATTGGCTGCAGGGAAAGGCATTCTAGCTCAGGAAGAGGATCTGATGTAAGTAGGTAATGCCTTGGGAGTGTGTCCTACACATTCTTTCAGAATTTTGTAAGCTATAATTAGAATAACTATTATTTATGGTATCTAATAACATATTGCCACATATGCGTGCCACATTGCCACAGATTCATGCCAGGGGCCACATATTCCATGCTTCAAGATAGGTCACTTTGGCGTATCTCCTAACAATTTTTAAATGAGGCTTTGTTTGCTTTGTTTGCTAGTTTGTTTATTTGCTTGTTATTTTTTTTTTTCTCAGCTTCAGTTTACTAATAAAAAGACTATGGTAAAGCAAGAATTGAATTGACTGCTAATACAGCAAAAATTTAATGTTGTTAAACTTAATCTATTTTCCTTATTTCCCAGTTTAGGTTTCTGAAAATGTTCATATAATCTTCAATAAATACAAATCTATGTTTACTCAACTTTTAAAAACTGGAACTCAAAGCTGACACTTACATTAAGATTTGGAAGCCTTACTAATTGAGTTGTTTATACTGAAAAGCTTTCTATACTCTCACATGGTAAACTTCTGGATACTCTATAACCTTTTTTATTAGAAGGGTACACTGTTTATGTGGGAGATCAAAACTCTTTCAAAAATGTGTTCTAAAGTTTATCCACATGAGTAGTTCTCCTGATTCTAGCAGAGAATTGGAGTTTAGTTATATTTTACAGCCAACTTTTAGGAATTTCATTGCTTTAAAACTCTTGACCAAAACATTTGCTATCTATAGCATTAGATATATTTAGTGAAATAAGATCTTCCAGATCAAGTTTTCCATTCTGGCCTTAATTTAATGAATCCAGGCTTCTAAACCATATTTGTGTATGTACTAGACCTATACATATAATAGGTACAACAACAATAAATTAATTTTAAAAAAAGCAAGAGAATCTTCTTATTAAATATTTGACTAATTGTTCAGCCAGATCAATCAGCTGGACTGTGTGTGTGTGTGTGTGTGTGTGAACACGTGTGCATGTGTGTGTGTGCATGTGTGTATGCGTATGTGTGTGTATGTGTATAAAACCAACCAAACTACCAAGTACAAACCAAAACAGCCCTTAAGCACTGTAAAATAAAATAAGTTAATGTATAAAAAAGGAGTAGCTCTCTAGCCAGATATTATTCTTGTTTACACTAGGTGAAGATAGGTCATTAGCATACATTCTTGTGAAGACTACTGAGCTGTGTTATTTCAAAGCAGATCTGAATGAAATCTGAGATATCCCATAATATTTTAGTGTTTACCACAGTGTCAGATGTTCCTACTCATGATCAGGCAGGTTTGCAATGCAAGCTTTGAGTTACATCCAAGTTTGGGCTCGGAGGAATGCAAGCGGGTGTATGTTGTTACTCCACCCTGGAGCCCACAACTTCCCCAGGAAAAAAAAATGTTATATATATGTGTGTATATACACACATATATAAAACCACATTATCATTAAAAGAAACAGCAATCTTGTGTGAGTAAATCTATTTCCCATTTGTTGTATTCCTCTGTTTCATCATTCTTCTTCATTAATCCAAATTCTGGGGAGTAAAATTGATGAAGCTTCTCAGCTTCTTATCAATTCCAGAGTAAGAGTATCTAGAAATAAAAGCCTGTAAGAGCTGTTGTTGCCCGTGTTCAAGCAAGCATTAAGGTATAACTTTGCATGGCTGGCTTTATAGACATTGGCCGCTAAGAATACTAAAGGTTCAGAGAGTGGTTGCAGTTTAGAAAAGTTTCTGGGCTTCAGTTCAGTGGCAATCACTATCTTTGTGTATTCTTTACCCACAGCAAGCATAAAGTAATTCTGATTTAGCTTAACCCAGAATTAAAAAGAGTCAAGCTAAGTTAAAACACTTAACATGTTTCTCAGACTACGCAGTAACTCAGTCATGTGTTTGAGACCTAAGAATAATGCCTGATACTCTAATTCAAATATTGTATCTTGAAAAACAATTGCTAAGGAACAAACTGAAGAAAGAGGTAAGGTCTTTTTCATGGCATGAAAAAAAATTTCAAAAATGTGTTAACGAGATATTCAGCAACAAATATGAGCAGTGTATATGAGTTGTTTATATTTAAAATGTCAAAGGGTGCTTGCATGCAAGGCTGCTATATACTCTGACAGCTCGTTAAACTTATGCTCCATACAGGAATAGCATCACACCACACTGTAATTAGTTTACCAGCCAGCGAGTCAGAACAGCAGATCCCATAATGATCTATTGCATGATTTTCATTGTAAGCAAAAGACAGCACATGTGATCTATTTTCTACCAAGTGTGTGAAGAGCTTTCATACAGTACAAATGACTGCAATCACATGAATCTCATTCAACCCTCCTTCCTCTCAGTTTCACATCTCCCTTTCAGCTATTAATTCACCTTTTACCAAGACTTGAGTCTTGGTTGCCCCAAACAAGGGAAAAGAAACCAGTCATTTTACATTTTACAGCTACAGAGAAAAGATAAAATGTTTAGAGTATGAAATTAGCAGTTCTTTAGTGTCAGTTACTAGTGGGCTCTTGCCCTGAAGAAAACAATCAACTGCTTCATATGCAATCATAAAATCTATAGTAGACGTGACCTCCTTAAATTAGCTTATCTTAGATTATAATTTGAATCTTTAAAGTTTGAAGTAGTTAAAGGAAATAACTGTTGACTATTATTCAACTTATATGCTGAGTACACTTTGGAAAAACTCTTCACTGTATGATTATATTTACTAAAATGCAAAAATTACAGATAGTGAGCCATACGTTTCCACAATTATATTCAGTTTATTGACAGGCTTTCAAATAAGTCTATATTTTTTCCTCAGTACAGAGTTTGCTGAGGCTTAGGAAAATAACTCCTTATGCAGACAAGTTATAGACATGCCCTCAGCCTTAGCTGATGCTACGACACACCTTCACTAAAAAGTTTTATATATTCAATTAATTTGATTTTGAAGGGATTAGAAGGAGGGATGCTAGCATGACTAACCGCAATCACATTCCTCGGTCGCCACCCTAGTACTGTTGCTCCTTCCAGGAAAACGACTTTATACTTTTGGAATGGCTGATAGAGTCAAAATGTCTGTGACTTGTGGTTGTTTAGAAAAGATGATGAATAATCTGAGTTTTTTTCAGCTAACTAGCTACTTAAGAAGGAAAAAGATGTATGCCAAACCACCAATGAATCATGTCAGCTAGTAAATCCCTGATTCCAAGTCTCCCATCATAACTGGAAACAATAAAAATAATTTTGAATTATTATGCAAAAGTATGTATTAGGCTGCACGTATTTTGAGAGCAGGAGCTAAAAGAGAAAGCATGCGTGTGGGATAGGAGTGGGGGAAAGGATGAGACTGGATGTTATAAATCATATTTTAGGACATTAAGCAGGTTTCTGAAAGATATCGACTGTTATTACTATCACTTATTTTTTCTCCACAGGATCAACCAGAATTTACAGGACTAGAGTTCAAAGGAAAGATGCTCTTCTAAGAGACATGGAGCAGGTCTGGGTTCAGTTTCCTGCAGTGCTATCTCCCTCCTGCAAGTCCTTGAGAAAGTTACTCAGTTTCTTTGTTCTTCCCTTCCTACAAGAATAACAATATTTTCTTTTATTCCTTTCTCGTCTTATTTGTTTTAGGACAGAAATTATCTCCTTCAGTGTAGAGCAAAGCAAAGAAGATCCTTGCTGTATGTAGAACATAGGGAACGACGAGGCAGCAGGCTTGAAAAAAGCATATTGGGGAGCAGGGAAGGTTGTAAAGATGTGCACACTTGCTTTGTGTTTTTAAAATGACATATAATGAATTTTTCCACTCCTTGCCACAGGTTATTGTGAAAGCCAAAGATAAAGATATGCTCAAAAAGAAGTTAGGTAAATTCATGGAGAATAAATCTAGCCAGCTCAAGAAGTGCCTAATTAATTACTGGAAGATGACTATTTCTGGGGAAGAATCACATTATAAGTAGTCTTCCTTTTTATTCTTTCTCTAAACTTCTGAGCTTTTAGTCATCTCTAGTAGTACATTTCCTCTATTCTTTAGCTTGGACCTTATATATATGTATATATGTGTGTGTGTGTGTGTGTGTGTGTGTGTGTGTGTGTGTATACATATATATATATATATATATATATAATGTATGTATGTGAGTGCATGTGTATGTGTGTCCCTTACAAAGTTACATCACTTTAACATAAAAGTCACTGCTGTATTGTTATAATAATTTGCTGTATTTTTATTATATTATTTTATTGTATTATTTTTTCTATATAACTGTCTTTTCTATGTGAAACTCCACAATTTGGGATAAATGTACTACTACAGAATTCGTTGTGGATAATAAAGAAGGGGAAAACAAGAAAAACAGAAGTGGGTGGAATGAGAAGGACATCACTAGCCACATGTAGAACAGAGCTGTGCTGGTTTTTCTATGTCAAATCCATTTAATTTGGCAGTCGAGGGCCTTAAGAGGCCCTATCCTAAAAGGCCTCAGGAGGTCTGCCAGAATAAGATGCATGCCAGTCCATGCGGGACAGTCATGTGTAATACAATAAAAACAGATTACTGGCCTTGAAAATGCTGCTGTTCAAAGGGCATCAAAATAACAAATAACATTGTGTTGTTTCCTAGCAAAATTGGCCGGATAAACTTCTCATGCAGCCAGCCTCTCCACCCCTCACCCTCATCCCCAGCCCTGCTATTTGTGCATAAGGTTAGATGTGGTCTTCATTTTGTTTTTCATCTGACGATAGGACAAGGAAGCCATGTGTAAACAGCTCTGGCTTGTTACTTGTAATGTCAACATCATCTGTAGGCCTTAGCAGATACTGCAGCGTGTATCTCATGGCAAAAGGCTAAAAAGCTAGAATTACATGAGAAGCCCAGCTCTTTTCATTTTTTTTTAATTGCCATCCTCCCTTGGAATGTGCTAGGTATGCAGGTTTACTGAAAAGGTTACCAGCATTGTAGCTACTGAACTGCAAAGTGCCATGGTGTCTGCAATCATAAAAGCAGCAGCATATTCTGTGTTTGCCTTAGATTCGCATTAACTTCCCTTTACTTCTGTGCAAAGGCAGTGTAGCATGTTCTGCAATTTAATGAGCCTTATTTCTCCACTAGTTCACAAAAGGACGTACACCCACACAAGTATGCATATACATGTGTACACACATAAATATCACTAGTGCAAAAGTAAGAAAAAAGGAAACTAAGCTACCAGTTTAGCATCCCCATATTATTTACATGCAGGCTTTCAAATGTATTACTTGTAAATTGATCAAATAGTTGTTACTTGTCTTTAATTATAAAAATTAATGAAACTTATTTTAAAAGTATAAAATGGAAGCGGGCTAGCTTTGTAATTAATAAAATGAGTTTTTGGCATTTACTTGGATAAAGATGTTTCCTGTGTGGCTTGATCTTCTTACTCAAAATTAAAAATTCTTTAGCATCATTTAAACATTTTAATAGGAAAAAAAAGTAATTTATCGCCATGAGCAAAATTCTTAAAATATCCTAATAAGCCATTTGCTAACCTCAAGGACTTTCAGGAGAGATAAAAAGGCAACAGAGACTCTTTCTTTCATTCCTGTTCCACTTCCCCCAGCTCCATCTGCCTCTTCTACCAACAGCAGAAAACAAATGCAAAGGATTTTAGTACCTACAACAAAAGTTTTCTAACTTCCAGATTATTAGTTTATCTATCTCTGGTTGCTTCTGTGACTGCTGTAATGTTGCCATTTAGCTTATGAAATGCAGTTTGTATCCTGAACACAGTCTGGATGTGCCTTAACTTCGCACAGTGTTTTGACTGAGAATGTACCATTGCTGCATTCCTGTTGCCTGAAGTTGTCAGAGGAGAAACTTAACCCTGCTACTAAACAAAGACCTTTTGATATTTTTTCTAAGCTGTTGCTGAGTGATTTTTGCGTGTTCACCATGAAGCAAAACTACAAGAACTGTATCAGCATTGTGGAGCTTCATGGTATTACACAATATAATGACGGGGAGGGGAATATTAATAACAAGAATATAACTTTTTTCTCACCATTTCAATCACCTGCATATTGAATGTAATAACATATAGAAACCAAGATATTTTAGTGTGTTGAGATTCCTTCTTCCTTCTATTTTCTGTGGTCAAATTCTTTACTGTTAAGTCATCACATTTCATTAGAATTTGCTGGAAAATCAATCAGTATTTTGTGAATACAACATTTGTTAAAAAAAAAAAAAAGTTTTATGTTATGTTAATAGATCCAGTAAAGGAATCATTATGCAAAGGATGTTTTTCTTCTCTTATACATATTAGAAAACTAAAGTTGAAGAAAAAAAGAATTACCGTAACTTATCTCCATAACAGCCTAGTTAATAAAGTCATATATACTTGCCATCCAAAGATAAACTATCCCAGGCTATGGCTATTTTAAAGCATATAAACTGCTCAGTGGTGCTTGGAAGTGGAGCTATTCTGGAGAAGGAGAACTTCTTCCAAGCACTTTCAGGGAAAATATTATTTTTCCTATTTTCATCCAAATTTTCCTTTGAAACTTTTGAAGCTTTGTCTTATAACTGCTCTCTGTCCATCCATTCCTCCCATTCCCCGCCTATACACACACATAGAAAAAAAGGCATGATTTAGTAAGAAATGATCAGAACTTTTTTCCTAATATGATAGTAATTTTCTGGGGAAAAAAAAAAACTCTAAAGCAAATTTTATCTTAATAAAAAATGTAGATTCTTTTTTTAAAGCTGGCCCTAGATGACTTTGTCCGTATTTCGTCTTTATTCAATTTTATACCCTCTCCTTCCCCATCCCACCATTACATAATTACTATAACGCTTGTATTTGCCATAATATGTAGCTGTCACTTTATAGTTTAGTATGGCCCAGAGCTTATTTCTAAGTCAATTGCCATTGACTAGTCCAAGAATGAGTCTGCTAAATTGCAATTCTATGAATTCTGTCCTAGTTAGACTCCTCAGAGAGATCACTTGAATTGCTCTCTGTAAGTTCAAATTTTTCCATACAAGAATTAAGATATTCTGTGCAGTTCCTGTTCTTTACTTTGAACCAGATTAAACCTCTTCTGTAGTTATGTAGGTCAGTTTCCAGTTGAAACAAATATATCTCAAATTTATTCTACTCCTGAAGTGTTGACTCTGTTAGGTGACTAACCACATTTTTCCACAAAATTGGCCTTTTCTTCCAATATATTTTGAAAGTCCTAATCCCAGTGAACAAATGGAGAACTTTACCACTGTTTTTGCATTGCCTTGTAACACAGGAGCACTATGGCTCATAAGAAACAAAGCTTTAAGAAAAAAAGCTCACATAATAAATAACAACCATCTGAAATGTTCTAACAAAGAAATCCTAGTGTATGCCTAATATTTCCATCCCATACTGGAAACCACTACTGTAACGTTTTTGCTTTTCATGAAATTGAGATAATTACCTCCTTACTTTAGAGTGTATAAATGAAAAATATAGTCCATGAGCTCTATTCTTCATACCCTTTTCAGGTGAGATCCAAGATAGCACTTAAGCACTTACAAGTATAAACTTAAGCAGAAATTAGATGCCTAAATTTTGGAGCAATTTAAAAAAATAAGCCATCACTCCATTTCCTATCTCACTCAAACTTCTGAATTTTCTAGCAAGATCTTAGGTAGGACACTGACACTATGCCAAAAAAGCACCACTGCCTTCACCCTAGATAAGCACTGATCTGCCAAGCACCAAGCAGAAATACTGCTGCACTGCACCCCAGGTCATCCTTTCTAGCCTGCACACCAATTTAAGGATGAGACAACCTGCTTGCCAGAGGTGATAATACCTTTCTCAATCATAGAGGAACTTAATTTAAGACATTAATTTTAAGTAGCTAAAGAGCGGTGTCAACATGGAGCAACCAGCTCAAAATTGTAATGAGGGGAATGAATAGGGTGACAGAGGCAAAGGAAATAACCTCCGGCTTGTCATTTTGGTGTTTTATAGATGTCTTCAGCGTATAATAAGGTTCTGGGTGTTTTTTGCTTGTTTGTTTGTTTGTTTGTTTGAAACAAAGTGTAAGAAATTTCTTATTTATGAAGCAAATAGTCCAAATAATAAACACAGAAGAAAAAAAAAAAAAAAACCTCTGTAGATTTCTAGAAAATGAGAAGCCACTTGCAGCCAATTTTAGTAAAACCTATTTATCTGTATTCATCTTGCCAAGGACACTATTCACATGTTTTATGCCACACACTGGAGAGTGAAATTTGGTTCAAAAGACTAAAAAAACAACCCTTCATGCAAAAATATTAATCTTCACCTTGTCTTAGTGATGAGAGACTGTTTTGTTTCATTTATTCTCACCTTCAGGAATCCGTACAAGTCTACTCTTGCTTACAGCCCTGAACTCATTATTATCTATTTCCTTCTTGCACCTTACTCTCTTCCCAAACGTCTTCCTAAATGTTACCTTTGAACTTCCCATTTCTGATCTTCGAGGATTTTATTGCTACCACTTCACCTTGTGGTGAAATTCTGGATTCCCAGAAGTCTGTAGCAAACTTCACATCAACTTCAGCAGGGATTTCACCCTGGCTGTCTCCATCTTTCCATCCTCCAACTAATATCTTGGCTATTTTTCAAATCTCTTTTCAAAAACACAGTTTTTATATTTGAAACTTTTGCACAATAAAAGCTTTCAGTCCCCCCAGCACCAGAAATACAGTGTAGCAGCAATGACGAAGTAAAATCTATATAAGTAATACAGAGAAATGGGGAAACAAAACATAATTCCTGTGCCTGCCTTTGTCACTGGCTGCACATACAATCTTCAACAAAACATTCAATGGTTCAGTGCCTCAGTTTCCTCTTTTGTGAAATTATAATTATCTTTCTCATAAAGAAACCTTGAAATTCGATTCAATAAAAGTAAACAGTATGTGATTGGCATTGTAGTAACATTCTGCCAGCTATTAAAGGAATCTCATCATGCTAGGTAGGGGTAGGCTTGATATTTTGTCGGGACTGAAATAAGGTAGGTCTATTCTGAACCACCATGATCTGTTTTTCCACTGTTATAGCTCATATCTACTGCTTTATTCTTTTACAAAGATGAAATATTAATTTTTTTATATATTTTATATATAATATATATAAAATAAATAAAAGAAGTATTCCTATTGAAGACAATGAATACATTACTTCGAATGCCACCAAAATGACAGGGGAAAATTAAATCATTTTTTAAAATGGTTATTTGTAATATCAACTTAGGAACTGTAAAATTGATAAAAAATGTTGAACAGTAAAAAATCCTTCTAGACTATTTCTTTTTATCTCTTGTGGTACAAATTATGACAATGAATCTCTATAATAAAGATTAAAATACACCTCTATAGCTCTAATGATTTATAACTCTATAGTGCAATTGTATAGTACAATTGGTTCTACCACACTATAAATACAGCTATGATTACAGTTATGAACAGCTAATGCTCCTCCTTTATAACAAATTTATCAAAATATACATAAAGCTAGAAAGTTGTCAGATCCTGATATAAGTTTTCGACTCATAAATTGCAATTTACTTACATTTTGGCAAAAGAAATCTGATGAGAAATTAAATAAATGATTATGATCTCACAATATATAAATCAATTCCATTCTTTATTAGAAACCTTTTACAAAGTGTATTAGATAATTAAGCTGTTATATAGTAACTCATGCATATCAAATATCTCAGCCAAGAAGGTTAATTGAAGCTCTTTCTTCATCACTGTAAATGTCTTCAAACTGCTTTGACTGGGTCAAGTTGAAAAAAAAAAGGTAGACTCTAATAAATGCTCTGAACAAATTGATGCCAAAAAAAAAAAAAAGAGAATAATATATTTCTTTGCATATTTATGATTTTGAAAGAATATTACACTATTAATTTTTTTTAATTTGACTTTTAATATCAAGTAATTCATGTTTGTAAAAATGTTTTTAAAAAAATTGTTTCTCTCAATATAAACCATGATTAAGTCAGGTACTAGATACTCTGCTGTGCACATGCTACCATTTTCTTCTCCAGTACTGATTAAGATAGACACAGTTTCTTCTGTATTTTTTATTTTCTTGTGTTTATCTCACCCTATAATGCAACATATTTACTAAATGTATGCATAAACTAGATACAATTTTGAAATGAGCTCAGTGGAGACAAATTCTGGTGTTTGTACAAGCTACAATCTCAGGAGTCTGCCAGCTTCAAGTAATTTACAGAACTGTGGTCACAGAAATTGAAAGCTAGACTTGTGATTACCACCACTGTTACTATATGGTACTGGCTGGTAAACATTGACTTCTACAACATCCACTGGAAATGCTCTATCCATTCTACTTCCATTTTCATTTCATTTGTATTGTGGTGTGTAGACAGCCAAGAAAAATTGTGGAGTTTTGTTTTAGTAGGAGGGTGATTCTATTTTTTTGATTTTTTTAAAGGCTTTAGTTTTAGCTTCATTTGAATTATTCTCTTTCAGGGCGTTAATTTTAAATATACTTATCCTACAGAACTCATTCCCATTGACTTAGGTCTTCTCTAGCTGGGTTCCTTTATTTCACAGGTTCCCAGGCCTCCCCCTACAAATGCTTCTTTTTATTCCTTTTTGCATAATGGTATAAAAAGAATCCCTAGCTACTGAACCATGATACAGTCTTTCACCGCAACCAGCTTCTGAGGGAGAAAGCTCTAAATAATTATCAAAGTATAATGAACATTGCTACTAAATGCTAACCAAATGCCTCAATGGAAATTTTGAAAAGCATTAATTTAGACAACAGTTTCTCTTTATCTTCTATATTTCCTGGGTTTAATTCCTCTTTTTTATTTATTAGTAAAGGAATTTACATGAAAGAAGCATCTTTGTTTCTTCAGTATTCATTTCCTCTTTCTCACTTAGGGTATCACTCTGCTTCATTGAAAACAATGGCAATTTGACTGATTGATTGACTTCAGGAGTGTAGGTCTGATAACTGAGAAATGTCTTCAAGTCCTGTTGAAGTCATCCCCAGCACAGCAACACTCAGAATCCTTTAGAATCACAATATGTAAAGTGTAACTTTATGAGGCACTGTAGAAATGTTTATAATTTCTTTGGGGATGATTTCTTTGACTTTATGTGAAGAGTAAGCCTTAAAAATAGATGAATTTCTAACTCCACCCAATTCCCAGCCCTCTGCGTTCATGCAAATAGCTCTAATTATACAAATAGCAAGAAAAAGAGAAAACACATGGCACGCAGAAAAGCACGGTCAGGAGCAGTTTCCATGTGCTGCTAAAAGTTCAGCACTTGAACTAGCAGAAATTCTCCGTCCACCATTTACCACGCCAAAATAACCAAGAAAACCTGAGCCATCATATTTTTATGGTAGCAGAAATATATATTTTTATTAGACTATTGAGGGGAAAAAAATCCTAATTGTCAATGGTAACATACTGACACTATGCTACAAAGTGCTTTGCACAAACACATTTCCATCATGATGTAGACTGATTAAATTTACGAAATAGTTGTTCTTCAAGAGGTTTTTTTGCAAGGTTTAGCTGTGAGGATGTGATTTGTGCATCAGTAGGGCTGCAAACTTTGTGCATGTGTGCCTGTCTGTAAATTAATCCACCAGGACCAGAAAGCAGCATGTTGATTGGAAGATCCCGTCAAAGTCTGTCTGAGTGATGGTTGTGTTTTTCATCAGTGTAATCCGTAATCCCCGTTTCCATTGGAGAGATATAATTCATTGTCACACATGCAGCATCTTCTTTTTCCTGGGCACATCTAGTGAAGAAAGATGCCCCCTCATCCACTGCAAAAGCCATTTGCATCCCAGCTACACTTGATATATAGGCTGATGCTCACAAATTATTTAGCCAAAACCTTCCTTAGAAACACCTGTATATTGTACTATAGCTCAGAATTTACTGCTTGTCAGGGAAGCATATGACCTACTATACTGTGTCAATCACAGCCTAAAACCTTTTAGTTCAAGCCTTTGAGCTGTTTTTTCACACTATTAGAGGAAGTTTAACATCTCATAAAATTCAAAAATAAATTTTCTTTACAGAAAAAGAAGAGAGAAGACTGAAAATGATGCTAATTAAGCAAAAGATAATATACTGTGTGTCAGGTCTGGACATGAATGAAGGTATTTACAGAATATTTAAGGGAAAGCAACATTCAAGCAACAGATAAGGGTTTCTTATTCTTTATTCTTCCTACTACAAATATCCCTTCTGCTTTTCTTTCCTCTAAAGCATGATATCTTACAATGGAAGTACATATTTTATTAGAATAAAGTCTTTTAAAACAAAGCTCTCAATTTCTTTTGCTCTAATCTATGAAGATCTAATGCTACTGAAAAATATCTAAAAGAACTCCAAAATACCTGATGCGCCTGGATTCTCAAATCTGTATGTCAAATCTGTATGAGAATGGTGGGTAACCCACTGAATTACATTAAAATTGATGAATCTAAGATAATGAATGTCAGTAAGATTGTTTAAGCCAATGTTTTTTGTGTGCGTCAAAGTTGAGTTTCTATGTTATCTCTAAAAATGAGCAACAGCTTGCAGCCTCCCAATATCCTTATGAAAAAGCAAATCAATTATTCGAGAAAAATCCATCGTAGGAACAACTTTGTATAACTTGAACTCTGCAGTCTCATCCTCCATTACGGTACCTCCTTCCCACATTTCCTCAGAAATGCGAGGGACTCCACTCGCTGAAGTGGCTTTGTGCCCTCGGTGAATAATAACCACATCTTCCTCTCTGCCAGGAAGTTTCTACCACAGTTTGGGGAATCTTAAAATTATGAAAGAGATAGTAATGCAGTTAGAAAGAGTGCACAGATGGCCTTGTAAATTGTTTTTAAGTTTAAGGAGGAGAGAAGAATATAGCAGTAGGAAATCCATCTCATCATCACTACCTTGCTCCTGTTCCTCCGTAAGTTCTTTTTTTTTCCAATTGTAGCAGATATGAATACTGTAATGCTATGTCTGATGTTTTGTCACGTCCAGCAACATTCTGCAGGTAATGAACATTGGTCATGTGATATAGGAGTTTTTCCTGGATGACAAGATATATTTCTACAATTCAGTCCTTAGATCACAACAGATTGAGCAGTTAAAAATAAAAGTATACAGCTGACAGTTCTGTGATTCATTGAGTCAGGTCATTTATTATAGGTATGTGGACAAATACAGAGGAAAAAATTGCCACCTCCAGCTTGTCATAAATTTCAGTATAAGTAAGCTGTCCAGAGATCTGTCTTAAAATATTATTATGCATGTATTATATACATTCACCCAGTCAACAACATGAGAATCATCTGATTTAATTATTTAGCAACACAATAAAAATAATAAGAGTGAATTTTAGGTGAAAAAAGGATGATTTAAAAAATAAGTAACATTTAATGAACTATAACATTTATGAAAAAGTTATCTAAAATTCTGATTCTTACCAACAGAATCAGTAACTCCTAAAAAAAGTGAACTAACAAATTTTAATCAATTTATAATTAACAGCTAAATTAAGTCTGCTGCAGTTTGTCACAACACACTCGAACATTTTTGGTTCTGTGTTTTTCTCCATCTCAACAATGATGTAAAACTCCATCAGAAAAAGAAAGTGTATAATATACTGTTATATAGTGTTATGTTATATAGTGTATATAACATTTCCTAGCAAAAGGAGAAATGAATGAAGAAATTAACAGAAAAGGACTTTAAATCACTCTGCCCAAGCACCTCACGTTTTGCTATAGAACTCTTCAGTCGATTTCAATGCACAGTAAAGCTTTTGCTTTTGTTTTTGTTTTTGTTTTTGGATTTTTTTTTAGTTAAAAAAAAGAGTCTGGCCTGCTAGTCATTATAAGTGAACACAATATAAGCATTGAGATTTATTTAACACTGGTGGAACACAGGGTTTTGACTGGTGTGTCGTATCAAGATGGATTCATTACAGAGGAAAAGACTCAGAGGTGATGGGAGAGATATTATGGACGAATAGAGTTTTCCTGTGACGGGAAATTCAGATATTCCTTTAAGTGACACATTTAAGTTCAGGAGGGAAAAATTAGGCGTGTTCTGCCTCCCCCACGTGTGCACTCAAAATTCACTGAAAGCTTTTCCGCAGCTTTATGGTCAGTATTATCTCTTTCTTTCAAGACTAATATGATCTTCCCCTCCATAACTTATTTTATTTTCTTCACATTAGGTACTTCTGACACTTCTCTTTTAAATTTCCAACCGTGTAAGAATGAAAGCAGACTCCATTTAAGAAACATGCTATCAAAGGATTCATTTCTTATTTCTCTTCAATGGTTACTGGAGTTACAGGGAAGATCAAGACTGTTCAAATGAGCAGGAGTGAAAAACTAAAGGGGGAGAGAAGAATTTTACCTCAGAAAAAAAGCAGCCCTATTTCTAAATGCTCAGAATTATCTCATTAATTGTGATTAGCAGGTCAGAGATGAGGTTTTCAAAAATTCATGATAGGGTATATTTTTTAAGCTAAGTCCAAAATTTGCGGCGTAATTCCCACTGAAAGTGAAAATCAATGGGAACTATCAGTGAGAGCTAAGTACCAAAATCTGCCTTTGAAAATTAAATGAGCAGTTGCTGATTATTTGTCTTATTCTCAGTGAATCTCTCTATAGAGATACAGTGTCCAGAATACTCAGATCTATACCTATACAGACCGTTTCCATCCAGAAAGGACAATGATCATTTTAATATTACAATAGTGTAACAAAATCAAAGCATGCACTTTTCCTCTGTCTTACTAACTTTCCATTAAACTGCTCCAAAACTCCAAAGGCATGCCAAAAAAGAAAAGGAGAGTTTTGTACCAGCCTCAAAGAGTTTAATACTTCACAGGGTTAACATCATTTGGATGAAAGCCTTCCTATTGCTCGTGGTATCAATAATAGTTCATACATAACACATCCAGAAAAGCATTAAAGTTCATTACTTATTTAACTTAGAAAGTTCTTAAAAGTCTAACACCATTAGTGTAAAAACATCTGTAGCAATTGAAATAATAAAATAAAAATTAAGTAAAACAGAAACTTCTTCTCTTTTGATGATATTCCTGTTTATTAATTTGACTAAAAATGATCAGAAGTAACTTTTTGTAAGAATTCCTTCAATAGACCTGTATAAAATAAACAGTTTTGTTGTTCCTTTTTATAGAAAAATTTTTACCATTTGGTTGTGATTCCTAGACCTTGCTTGAAATACAGCTGCAAGGAAGACCCCTCTGGGGCTCAAAAGTAGATCTACTCATTAATGAGTTAGTCATTTTTCTCTGGAAAAAGATGGTTACGCAAAGTTTAGGCTTAATCTCATAAAAATCAACAGCTTTAAATGCATAGTCTTAACTTCAACTTTGCCCGATTAAGCAATATTTAAGCAACTCAGCAATATTTAACTCAGACAAAATGGAAGAGGACGTATTTTATTCTCTAAAGCACTGATTTCACCCAATACACTTTTATAATTCTCTGTTGCAAGACTCACAACTTGTTATTTTTCAATAACGTGGGTTCAAATGTAACAATCAGAAGTCACATGACCCTCAAATCTGCCATGCCCTTAGATATTTTTTCTTCACTAGAAGATACTCCTTTTTTCCTTAATTACTGAAAAATATATTTTTATAAAATTGGAAAGAAAATTATTCATCCTATCTTATGCAAATCGAATTATTGTTATTTCTTCAAGGTCTGAAAATTTGTCAGTGACAACTGTGTGTTGTTCTTTCAGCCTTCTCTTTTCAACCTTCCTTCATGTCAAGTTTTCTTACTTGGAAACAAATTCTTTCTTTTTGTTAAATTTGAGGGATTACAATCTGTATTTATTAAACAAGCAGAAGCAGAACAGCTAAAAAACACATGGACTTATTGTTACAGGTATTTGCACCTTTTGATAAGTAAATAGTCAGTATCATAAAGAGATACCCATGCAAACAACTACTTTTCTAGAGTGTGGAAAAGGAGAGAAAGGGTCACAAGACAAAATGTATATTGTAGTCATACATTAAAATTAAGGTTTTAGTTCTTTTACAAAAAAGGCACAGTGTTCTTTATTCATTGTTCTATGTGAAGTATTTGTCAAATGCATTCTTAGTAACCCGTGACAGACAGAATTTTATATAATACCCATTGAATTAACTGTTGGATATTAGCCTTAAAAATATTGTATATACACACTTGTAGACTCACAAAAGCGAATCACATTTCTCATTCAGATAACCATACAAACCTATGAGGCAAACAAGGATTTCAAGAGAGGTGGAAATATGTGTGTGTGTGTGAGTGTGTGTGTGAGTGTGTGTGTGTGTGTGTGTGTGTGTGTGTGTGTGTGTGTGTGTGTGTGTGTGTGTGTGTGTGTGTGTGTGCGTATTACATAAATAATAATATGTATTGCACAAAGATATATGGACTAAATCAGAAACCATATAGAACCAGATGGAGAGAAATTAAATGGACCTGGACAGGCTGGAGAGACGGGCGGACAGGAACCTCCTGAAGTTCAACAAAGGCAAGTGCAGGGTCCTGCACCTGGGGAGGAATAACCCCATGCAGCAGGACAGGCTGGGGGTTGACCTGCTGGAAAGCAGCTCTTTCCAACAAGTAGCGAGAAGGACCTGGGGGTCCTGGTGGACAACAAGTTAACCACGAGCCAGCAATGTGCCCTTGTGACCAATGATATCCTGGGGTGCATTAGGAAGAGTGTTGGCAGCAGGTGGAGGGAGGTGATCCTGCTCCTCTCCTCAGCCCTGGGGAGGCCTCACCTGGAGTACTGCGTCCAATTCTGGGCCCCCCAGGACGAGAGAGACATGGCGCTCCTGGAGAGAGTCCAGCGGAGGACTACAAAGATGATGAGGGGACTGGAGCACCTCTCCTGTGAAGAAAGGCTGAGGGATCTGGGCCTGTTCAGCCTGGGGAAGAGAAGGCTGAGGGGGGACATGATCAATGTGTGTAAGTATCTGAAGAGAGGGTGTCAAGAGAATGGGGCCAGACTTTTCTCAGTGGTGCCCAGCGACAAGATGAGAGGCATCAGGTACATACACAGGAAGTTCTGCCTGAATATGAGGAAAAACTTCTTTGCTGTGAGGGTGACAGAGCACTGGAACAGGTTGCCCAGAGAGGTTGTGGGGTCTCCTTCTCTGGAGATATTCCAAACCCGTCTGGATGTGATCCTGGGCAATGTGCTCTAGGTGACCCTGCTTGAGCAAGGGAGGTTGGACTAGATGATCTCCAGAGGTCTCTTCCAGCCTCAACCATTCTGTGATTCTGTGATTCTGTGAAGATTTGGCATCATTACAGAAAACACTCTGAATTTGTACTATAGGACTATTGGACTGTATATAGGCAGAAACGGTACTAAAAAAGCTAACTTCATCCCTAAGAGTCTAAGCTGTCTGGAAACCCTCTAAAGTTTGCGGAGAGAGATCAGCGTCCCTAGAGAGCAGTTCAGAAGGGGAGCCTGACGGAAGTGATCAGGATAATTTCAGAGCAGTCATTCTGCTCACTCACCTTCGAGGAAGCCTGAGAGGATTAGCATCATATAATTAAAGTGAGTGCTTATCAGTATCCCTCTAGTAATTTTTCATTCTGACCTAATAAAATGCATGTCCACTCCAAGTCAAGCTCCCTAGCATTGAATTCAAGTAGTTTAGGAGAATTCTCTTTGATATTTAAGGAAGCAGAGATTTTCACTTCTGAGAATAGTGTTTTTTCACTTAAACACAGCTAGGTTTCTATTTCAGTAATTTCTCCCTTTCAGAAATTGTATTATAAGATACTCAGACTTATTAACATAACGAAAGTGTACTGTGGCAAGGAACTCTAGCAAAAATTACAGCGTGCTATGAGTTAAACTTCTGGTGGAGAGGGTATGGAAACCCTTTCAAGGGGCCTACTGTATTCTGGCATCTTTAAAATCCTTTGGCTTAAAGCACTGACTACATATGAAATGCACACAAGCAATGATATCGTTGTTACATGTGAACATGCACAGAGAATTAAAACAAATCCTATTTTAAATGAAGATAATTATAAGGGACAAATAATGTACGTTTCCTCTATTGGAGATGACCTATTTGTACTCTATAGAATTTTTTAAGGTGCTATCTCTTCTAAAAAAGAAATAATAGCATGTTATTTGAAGATTCTTTGAGGCCAACTCGATGCTCTAGGACATGAAATTAAAATGATCAAGCTTGTCTTTATGTCAGCAGTAAGTACTCCGATTTATCTTTTTTTTTTTTTTAATTTTCCTTAATTTGTGGAGGAAAAAAGAATTTTATTCAATGAGATGAAAACTACTCTGGCACTATATAGTGCTGATGAGATCTGGGTCTTCCTGTAGTCAGCGCCGCATAAACTCAGAATAAGAATCATTCTCTGCTCAGAGGGGCTTGCCTCCTAAAAGTAATCCACTGAAGGGCATTCTCGGTTTTAATTTCGTTAAACAAAATATCAGCAGGCAACAGTCCATGTTTCCCTTAGTCAGTTCTATAATACAAGAGCGAAGAGCAGGTTCCAAGTCTAATCCCTTCTTCATGCACCTTATTATTTTGGCTGGAGAGAGGTGAGTACAAATTTAAACATATACACAGCACTGCAAACAGCAAGTTTCCTTTGCTCGAACTTTTCTGCAAATGTTCTGCTTCCAAGAAAATCACTAAACTGTTAGCCTATGTTAAGCATTGCTTTGGTAGGTATAATGTATCTGTCTCTATTGCAGATGAGTTAACCTGAACTGATTTCTTCTTTGGCAGTACCAGTTTCTCAGAAGACTGTCTCGGAGAGGTAACGTTATTTAGGATTGCAGATATTTTTTTAAGCTATCAGATGAACTACGACCGACACTGCTTTGAAAGCACATTTTCCTGGACCATCAGTTTAGGTTCTTTTATTTGCCTTGGCATAAATAAGCCTCAAAACCGACATGCGTTTGAGACTGTTACAGAATTACCAGATTTTCAAAAAGGAAAACAGAATGCAGAGGAGGGTCACTGAAACTGAACTGTGCATTAGAGAGATTCATCCTCTGCAGCAGGGTAAGTCACCCAACACAGGAGGCTGGGGCAGTGCCCCTGATGTCCCACTGCTCAGTCAGGCAACTGACTGCTTGAGAAGGGTATACAGGGCATGTGTGGCTTGTGTCTTGTGAGGAAGGCACACAGTCACTTCTCCTGTATGTTGTTTCTAAATTCCACAGAAAAACAATGGCACAGGAGTCTCTCTTGGGACAGCCGGGTAGAGACTGGTAGGCCAGAACCACCCTGACCAATCTGCACTAGCCTGGGCTTCATAATACAGGGATGTAGTTCATCCTTGCTCCTTCTTTCGAAAACTTTATTTCTTCTCTTAACATGCACAAAAAATAAAAACAGTATTTTCTTGAGTCCTTTAGAAATGCTATCCCATTGCCCTCCCCAAAATATCTTTTATACTCAGATTTTCCTTCTCAACTGACAAAAGGTGCTACAAATAAGCTATTTTCCACACACCATGTCTTACATAGTTTCTTTAGTGTGTCTCAACCCAGCAGTACTTCTAGTAATTATATTCCATATTTCATGAAAGATCAGACAGATTTATTTTTGCAACAGATTGGCATCTATATAATCTGTCTCATCTATCCTTTTATACAAAATTATCTACAGTATGAATTTGCAATACTGATTCGCTTTCAGATTGGTATTCAATTTGAAAATCATACTTATGTAGCTAAAAAATAAATAAATCTTTATACCCCTACTGGGTTATTTACCTGACAATTCCAGTGATTGGGTTATGTTCAGTTATACTGAATTCCCATAAAGACAAAAAATATTTTATCGCAACAGACTAGACCAAAGTCTCTTTCTTTTTCTGAGCATATTGCCAAACAATTTCAGTAATAGCTCGTTATATTCAAGATCTTTATGTTCTTTTTTTAATTTTATTTTCAGAGAATTGTATCAGGCCTCCTCTTAGATATGTCCATCAACAGTTTTTTTCTAATATTTACTCTCTGAGTATTTCAGAAATGAGGCTTCTAAGCTCTTCAGTTTCATACACTCTCTGTTAAGATGCTTACGTCGCATCTATCAGACCCTTCTGCACTAGAGCACTTTCCAATTGCTAGCAGACAAATTAGGTATATATTTTCCTACATTTTCCTCCATAATTCACTATTTCAAAAAATTTCTTGTTTACCTGCCTTATTTTTGAGAACGTGTTTGAGACCTCACTGTTACAGTAACCTACCTGTAGTCTTTGCTATGTTTACTTCTCTCAAAGGTATGTTATTTCTATTATACAAAATTGGGGTGGGGGGGAAGTTCTGTAGTCTTAGCCTACACTCTGACTCTTTCTGAAGTTACTCATTCTTTCTTATCATACTTTCAACTGTTTTCCTATAATATAAAACTCTATCGGTAGAGACTTAACACCCTTTATGGCACCGTCATTTCTTATGATGTTTTTAGTGAAACACCTCAGATGCCAAACATAACCTAAAAGACAATCTGAAAAATATAGCATCTCTTTAACGAAGGGTTGAACATGCACAGACACACGCTTTGTTTTTTTCCAGTGGAAAATGCCAAAATGTTCATATCCATCAAGATTAGAAAAAGATTTTGAATCAATCATCATTCCCAGAACTTTTTCCTAGTGTAGGTAGTAGACAATATTTCCTTTGGATATACTTATTTACTTCTTTGAGGCCTCTGCATACACAAAGTGCACACATTCATTACAATGACTACCAAGTGTGTGTACTTGATCCTCTTTGCATTGAGGATCATTATGATCTATTCTCCTTGGCCTCTGTCTTCAGGTGAAGGAAGCTCTCTATGGGCATGAACCACAGACTGATTGGGCTCTTTTAGCCTTGTTCTGTAGCCAGTTGAGAATTTCTCTATCCTGGGTAAGAGATTTCAATTGCTCTGCATGTCTCTTGTTGAGACTGAAAGCTGACATATTTTTTAAAGCTATCATATGGAACTTGCCCACGTGCTATTTTATAACCATGCTGTTACAAACAGTTTATATTCCAGTTTGTTGTTTAGTCATATAGTTAATCCATCCAGCCTGTGTAGGTCACTGAGCTCTAATGGCTCACATCAGGCAACCTGATATTCATCCCCATGCCTCTTACAAGTTCTACTAAGGACCATGATAGTCTTCTACTCTTTCTTAAAAACTGAGCCATGATGATAAATCAAATCTCAGATTTGTATAACATCCTCTTTTATTTTTGGAATTTGATTTTAGGAACCCTAGAGAATTATTTCAGCAATAATATTCTCATGAAAAATAGTTGACAAAATCAAGCTTGCTTTGGCTGCTGCTACTTTGAAAGTTACCCATACAAAATGTTCTTATGATATTCCAGTAGAAATATGGGATTTGTTAGTCCTTGTGATGTATAAAGAGATTCACAAGAGTTTCATTTCAGAATTTCTAAATGAATACAGCACCGTTTCTTACTGAGCAAAGAAAATCCACATCTATGAATGTTGTGCTTAGGACAAATCTCTTCACATACCGCAAACAGAACAATCCCTCTCGTTTCATGCATCAACTATACTTTTGTATTTTCTATTTTCATTCTGAGTGTAAGCAGCTCATACTGTGGTCAGACTTTTTTTACAGTTATCTGATTTCTATCTTTTTTTTATTTCTTTAGTTTTATTTCCTAGACATAACTTTATCTTCAGAAAAACTGTACAGTAATGCAGAAAGGGTTAACCTAACCAGCAAGGAGCAGGTGGGACCAGCAGGAGCTTTAGAAAATGAACATAAAGGACTTGGGTAATAAGGCAGTAAGAGGAGAGTAGACCATGAGGAATGATAGCTATCTACTGCAGGATAGAGGATTGGGTTTACACCCCTTGCTGCACTAAGCTTTTACCCAAGGGGAGGGGGGTGCAGAGCAGGATGCTCAGGGACAAAACAACCTTCCTCATACAGTTTTATTAGTCTAGCATTCTCAGACCAGCCGCCCCACTTTCTTACTTCATTTTCAAATATAACGATGTCATTATTCTCCCCAAAATATATTCAGGGTCCTCTATGAGGTTATTTCGTTCTGTATCACTTTATTCAGCTGCTTTCATTAAAGATCCCTTTAATGATCCTTCTAAAAAATTCTCAGTCTGCGTTATCTTCAATTGCATTGATCCTGTTGAGCACACTGTCTTTCTTGAAATCTTTGTCAAAACCTGAAACTGAAACATCTTCCTGCCAGGTGGAACAGCATGTGTGCTTCATAATAGGTTAATGATTTCTTTATAGTTAGCTAAGCAGTGGGTCAGTTGCTAACAGATTTTGGTTCTCCCATAGACAGTGCATAATCTAACGTACAGATGGATATGAGGACTGCACATATCTGTGTGCTTTATTTCCCAGTCCATCTGATTCTAAAGTGTCTGTAACGGCATTCCCTATATTTTGAATTGTTCTATTTCTTTTTTTTTTTTTCTTTTGCCTCATTATGTTTTGCCTGAAGGATAACTTTACTGTAACAATGCTCAAAACCTTAGGACAAGCACCACAGATGCTCAGCATCTTCTTACAATTCTTCAGAGCAACAGGGTGGTTATTCACTAAAAGCTGAGAGGGACCGTATAGGAGCAGGTAGGTTTGAACATTTGTGCTGTAGAATCATTTTTCAGTAAGTAGCATTAGCTGAGAAAGTTCCTTAACATGTGCAGCTGGACAGCAGAAACATACTGAATGCTCAGGCTTCTGGCTGACTTTGCAGCCTATGCAAAGAATAACTTCTGTAAATAAGTTTTTGTAACATCTGGCACATATTGAAACAAATTCTCTGCTAAGGAAACAGAGTAATATTCTATCGATAGCACTGGCCAGTTTTCTTAAAGAAAGAACTTGACCTATTGTATTTTCTAACATTGCCTTTAGGCTGACATTTTCAGTCTCAGTTAAGGGATTTGAATGCTAGGGCTCCCTGTGTCTTCAAAGCCCATGGGACAGCTTTGAAAAAAATCTCATTTTAAATGTCAGAAAAGTTAAATTTCCCCATATGTTAAAATGTGATTTCCCATAAGAGAATGTTACATCTTTGAATAGCTTAAAAAAAAAAAAAAAAAATTCGTAAGTGGGATCCAAACAAAGGTATCATATAATAATGCATTTTACAGTTGTAGCATTTTTAATCCTATCCCTGTTAAAAACAATTCTTACTAGGTTTTGAATATCAAATCTTTGTGAGTTTGGGTATTTCACATATCACATTATTTCCTCATCTTAATTAAAAGTGAGAAGAGAAATATTAGAAAGGTAGGAAGAAGTAATTTAGGTTATTGACGGAACCTCCAGAAAAATCTTTCCTGTCCCCTCAGCAAGCATGCTGAAGTCAGTAAGGTGTGCTGATTGCTCAGGATTTGGAGGAGGGACAGACATCACATCAGTTATTTTGATGTATTAGTTTCTATTTCAGACAGAGGCTCTCAGTCTCTTCCATTATGTGACATCAAGGAGAAAGAGCCTTCACAAAAATACTACTCTTGCCTATGCTGGCAAGAGGAAAGTGCCTGACCAAGTACTAATGCATTTTAATCACATAATCCTTAGCATATTTCTTAATACTATATGCTAAAGTCTGCCAGCAGCACACACAGTAGGTTAAATTCAAATATATGGAAAGATCTAGGCTCAAGCTTGCACAACACTCAAATCCCACGTAAGCAACAGACCAGCGCAGGCAGAGATGAATTCATGTGTGAGCAGACCAGTTTAGTCCACGCACTGCTCTGTCAAGATCGGTTTTTCTTTCGTTGGTACTTCCGGAAATCGTACCGGAGCATTTTTATTTCCGAGATTTACTAGCAAATAGCAAATCTCTTGACTCTTTTACTCACAATGAGGTTCGCAAAATCATTTGTATTTTCCTCTAGCAATGCTAGCCTCCTTCCATCAGCACTTCCTACTAAATTTTATCTAAGACACTTCGTTAGACCCATTCACTCAATCTCCTCCCACAGAACAACAAGGCCTGCTTCTTATTTTGTGTCTTTTTCCGGTAAGTCAGGAGAGCTCTCAGTGTTGCCTGTAGGCAGTTGTGATACTTTCTGGCCACAAGAGTTAACGTTTTAGTAACAATGCAGAAATGGTGTCTTAGCAAGTTGCCACACCATCTTTATTGCCTTCATTTGCTAAAAGTAGAGTAAGGGGTTCCCAAACCTGTCCCTCGGAATTGAATGCATAGATTCATTTTCACTTCATCACAGTTACTGTTAAAGGCTGTCAGGCACTTTGCAGTGATTAATTAGGAAATGGTTGTAGACTTAGAACACTGAGGTTAAAGAATTTGAAGATGATATATTAAAGTACAGCTAAGTAATTATGCCCATGAATGTGGTGTTTAATATGAAAGGCACATATTAGAGCTTCAAATTTACACAGTTACAAGATCAGGAAAGGGCCATCTGCTCTTACTGGACCATTTCCGGATTGTCTCAGTCTCGGTCTTTCTGGCATTGGATTCCAAGTATCAGTTTCTTCATTTTACACAAAAAAGCTCGACCCATTTGTATTCTTTATTTCCGATTGTTTTTTCCTCATAACTTATTCCACATTTTAATTACTAGGTACATGAAGCACGGAAGTCGGTACTGTGTTCCCTTCTGTAAAGCGTGTATCTCCAGAATGTAGTGAAAATAGTGAATTACATAACTGAAGTCCCCTGTGAAAAAGTAGTGTGCCAAGATGATGCATGTTAGACAATGCAGTTAAACCCTAAGAAACAATACAGTAAGTAATGCTTTCATATAAAGAGTGTCATTTTCTTTTCCCTTTAGGATGAGGCTATTTTTCAGATATCATGAACTCTTCTTAATAACTATAATAAAAAGCATCCAATATGCTAGGGTTCAAATGTATTATGTATAGATCATGTCATGTTTTTATAGCTGCATTTGATTGCCTGTTTATGCTTCTCTGCAGTGTGCATTCAAAGTTCAGATACTCTGTTTCACTTTGCGTGTTTCCTGTAGGGAAGGACTTTGCAAACTGAGTAGCTATAATCTTCACAAACAGTGTCAGTGTCTGCTTTAGGGATCAACAGAATTCCTCAAAAAGCCTGCCAGCACAGGTTTCCCCCTGCAATCTCCCTTGTGAGTTACTGGATGCATTTATTTATTTATTAAGGATGTCCTGTAACTACTCATAAGATCTTCTCGTACTACAATAGTTTATTTATACCTAATGTAAGGAAGACAAAAACAAAATCAGTTGTAATAAAATGCATATTAGAAATAGAAGGTAAGGTTAAAGATGATATTTTAACCAAAAGTCCTTTTATAGGGCCTCAGGAAAAGCATAAAGAAGGAAGTGTAGAGAAGAAGAAAGGAGAGAATGAGGTCTGGAGAATGACATTATGAAAGTCAGAAGGGAAAAGGGAAGAAGTAGAAATGCTGACAATAAATAGTAAAGAAAAGAGGGAGAAAGGGAAAGAGAACACAAAAGGGATTGCAAAAGTATAGGAATGATTAAAGCATCAATAACAATAGCAAAAAAAAAAAAAGAAAGAAAGAAAGAAAGAAAGAAAGAAAGAAAGAAAGAGAGTAATATGGGAAGAACAAGCCAAATTAGATGACCATCCTGTCAGGCCTATGGAGGACACAGGCAGGGATCTGCAGTTCTCTCACAGGCTTATCAGCCCACGAGTGCCCTCTAGGCTGGGGCACCGGGCAGGCCGGCTCACTCGTCCTGCCCTTCCAGCCCATCCTCCACCTATCGCCCATCACACATGAGCTGATGAATATTGACATTTACTGCTGGTGTGAGGGTCCTTGAAGACAGCCGTTGCAATGACTTTTCCATGGAGATCATCACCCAAAATGATTAGAGGGTTTTTGTGTGTTTCTCCACTGCTGCAGCCTGTTTATACATTGTAAATTATGTGAGCAGAAATGTAACTCTTGGGACAATTTATCCCTGGACAAAGATCAGAGTCCCTGTAGCGCTTATGTATCAGTTTGAGAAATACAGTGTCTCTAGGCATAGTGACAATTTTCAGGTGTTTAGATGAATTTAACTTATACTAAATGTATAAGCAAACCTTTATGTCTCATTTAATTCTGCAGGGCAGAGACTGAATTCAAAGGTCTGAACTCTGTGGGTCAATGGACAGAAAGACTAACTTATTCTACTGTTGCAGTCACTCTAAAGATACATGTTTTCTGAGATCTATTATTTCACTAAAAATCCCTGATTTCTTTTGGAAGACTTTTCTCTGCTCCACCACTATTAGAAAATCTCATTTACTTCCCCAAAGATGGGAGTAGTTGCTTGCTTAGTAAGACAATAAAAACCCAGTTTTTGCTTTAACAGTGTAATATACTTCAGCTTTTTCACCGCTCTATTGGTGAAGCTAAAACATCTCGCAGAAGCAAAGACTTACTAGGCTATTCATTTTCCTTTCAGAGAGAGGGATGTTCCATGCTATGGGATTTGCATCTTCCTGAATTTTAAACAATTTAAGAATTCATACAACAGCACCACTGTCTTCGCTACATATTCTGATGATGCTGGAGTTCTACCTGGCACGTTGCCTTTATTTTTGTGTCAACAGCAAAAGGGGTGGGAGGAAGGTGCACATACCTTTCTTTCCCTTTTTTTTTTTTTTTTTTTTTCTCTGAAAATGTCCTGAAAGACCTGTTCACACTGAAGTAAAGCGCTAGTTGTACAAGTTACGGTATTTTTGAAACCATACGATGACTGGGCTTCCTCAGATGGTGATTTTAGCATTATGCAAGAATACCGAAGAGGAAGCATTCTCATGCTAATTGGCAAATCCAAGCCATTCATAAAAGCAAGCTCCCTGAACAGTGAAAATTGTGTTGTTAATGGCTTGGAGGAGAGGAGGGGGAAAAAAAGCTAGTTTAAAACTAGTGTTGCCATTCTAAAGTTTTATGTAGTTTTGTCTTGATTTTATCTTCTTTTTAAATAACAATATTTACTTTATATTACGTTTATCCAATAAAGTAACTTGTGGTAAGCATGAATATCAAGTATAAATATTTAGAGAAATAACTATTATTTGAGCCAAGGGGCAGCATGAAATCAGCTTCAGTTGTGTAGGGGTCTCATTTAATATTATGCTTGCTTGTGACATTCATTTGTGAATGATGTTTTGGCCTTATGGACTGTTTTTATCATCAGGCCTAGAAATAATTAAAATGTCTTGTAGTTGTAAAACAGAACTCTACAAAAAGGAGTTTGAGATAGAAATTGTATATAGTATAAGAACCTTCCCCAAAATGCTGTTCACTATCCTCACAATTTTTGTTACCAGAAGGAGAATACAGAAGTTTCACCATTTGAGAGAAATAAACAATATATGTATCTTTATACAGTGAACAAAATAATTATTCTATTTTCCAATCAATAAAATGATATTACCTATAAAACTATAGAAAATCATGAGAAGAAAAATACAAGAAGAAAGGGTAAGTTTGATGAAGGTTCATCCTGACAGCAATTCATCCCATACCCTAGCATAACAAAGACGTCTGCATCACTCCCTTCCTACCTAAGGCCTAATTTCCTGGGTTTAATGGGATTTTTTGTGGTCCTTAGGCATTGTATTGTCTCTCTGTACACTCTAAATTTCAAGCCTTGGGACTAATTGTTGAAATAAAGGATTCCTGATGCAAGGTCACATCCACTTTACATTCATGGTCCATGGAAAAATTCCAAATGACTTGAATAAGCCCTGGATCAGGTCCACATTAACGATCTCATAGCATGATCAGGCTGCAGCCTCACTTCACTAAGTTCATTGTAATCTCTCATGGTCTACGCCACTGCAAACTGAAAAGCAAATAATTTTCAAAGTGCAAATAACTGCCATTGTATGAAAAAAGATGATATTGTATTATAGATCTTTATTCTTATATATGTCTCAATTTTTGATCTGAAATAGATTTGGTTGTTCAGATTTGTGCTCAGTTGCTGCAAAGTCACTGACAACTTCACTGGCAACTTGATCTATTAAGATTGATTTCACTATCAAGTAATCAAATCAAATTATGGGACCAACACTGCTCCCACTGAAGTTAAAATATTAATCATGTAAAGATGAGAGGAGTTCCATGCTCTACATGCACGGGTATAAGAGTTTACTACTGATTTGACATTTGTCTCTGACAAGGAGGAAGGGAAAAGAAAGGACAGTATCGGACGAAGTTGAGGCTTTAATTCCTCAAGAGAAACTCCTTGAAATCCATAAAGAACTGCATTGTAAGGGCCTCATTAGCTCTGTAGATGCTGTAATTCATAACCAGTAACAGCAGAAAACCTTGAATTTGATAGACTTCATGTTTCTCTACAGTACTCTCCCATTGCTTTAGAGCAAAGGTGAAGACCACAGATGTCATGAGTGCTAAGGATGCTCTGCCTGAGCCTTTCCAAAGACTTGCATCCAATATATTGTAAAGCACTGATAGGTCATAAATTATTAAATCTATTATCCAAGATCCAAGTAGTCAAAATATAATATCAAGAACCTCTCAAATGCTTAAAAATAGAACTGCAGAATCTCTTTATTCCTTGCCTAGAGGATAAAATGACTCAAGATTAGAGTAGTATATGTTTAGCATATGTGTGAGGAAGAGACTTAAGAGTATTTTATATGGGAAAGAGCTCAATGTACTGGCTTTGTCTAAAGTAGATCTAAGCTTACATAGATTCCATATTGCATTTTGAATTTCTGCATCAATATGGAGAAATTCTGTGGAGCTATTTTATGTGGAATATAGGAAAAATAGCAATATTAATCTATTTTTCAAAAAAAAAAATCAAATACCTAGAGATCTGTTTGAATGCTTAGCAGGTGGTTCATAAAATTATTTATTTATTCAAATGCACATACACATGTGTGCATATACACACAAACACACAAACATACACACTTACATAGAATTCATCTATATAGTGCTACCTACCAAAACCTTTAGGTGACCTTGAAGAAATGCATAAATTAATAACCTCTCAGTAAAGGTCTAGACCATGGATTTTCAGACTGCTGTACATGTACTACACTGATGTGATACGTGATACCTTAGATGAAGAACTAGATGCCTTTTCTGGCTCCCATACTTAGATGAGAGAGGCTGCTACTGCCACCTCTATACAATAAATTTTGCTAACTCCTGTTCTAAATTACAGACCATGTCTAACTCATGTCAGCCCCATCATTTTATTTAACCAGTACAGTGTCTATGCCAACCCAAAGTTTATGATAACCCAAATACGTTCAGTAAGTTAAAAAAAGAAAAAAGAAAACTTAGAGGGGTTTTGTAGAGTGTTTTGTTTGTTTGTTTTAACAGTGGAGGAGACATCTTGGCTGCTTTCACTCAACAACAAAACTCACATTGATATTAATGGTGGTAGGAATTTAGGAGTCAAGGTCCTTTAAGAAGCATTCTTGTGCGTATGGAAAGGTTCAAACTTTCTTATTAAGAAAAGTCAGAGTAGTAGAATGTAAAAATGAGAACTAGGTGGAAGGTACTTCAGTAAAGTAGAAGGTACTTTAAAAAAATATTTCTTCTTAAAGTCACAAAACCTCAGAACAGCTAACTGGAGAAAAGAACAAATAGTCCATCTATGGACAAAAATCAATCAGTATTTGAGCTATTATATTCTAGATGAGACCCATAATCTATTCTGTATTTTCCATTAGTAGCCTGTGCCTTTTTGAGGTTACAGAAAAGCAAACCACACAGCATACACTGGTGACTCAAGCACAATAAGAATTTGATAATAATCAATTTAGTGTTATAAACAAAGATTATTGCCTCTGTTATTTTCCTACTATAATAAAAATTGTTTCTTTCACTAATTTCAGTCATGTTAGATAAATATTTAATATCAGTCCTGTATGCACCCATTGCTGCTTTTCTAAGCATCCTGGAAGAAAAGCACACTGCAGTTTAGGCTTCCAAACCCAGAAAGCTAAACACTGTTGAAGAGGTCTGAAAGTTGATAGAAAGTTAGTACCACCATGGTACTCTTATGTCCTTGACTCAGTCATAAGGAATTTCCAAATAAGCACCTGCATACTACTTCTGCCTAGGGGCCCAAATTGACGGGGAGCATGCCCCCCATCTCAGAGCTATTTGGGCAACTGGACTCATAATATTTCCCATCTTAATGGGGACCTTAAGGAAAGTCCTGGTTTGTTAACAACTGTGTCTGAGTTACTGACATAGCTACATGCCTTTGGACCAGAACTGGCTCATACTTTTCTGGTTTACAAAAATTCAGATGAAAGTAGAGTATAGCTGAACACATAAATATGCCTAGTGTGTATTTCCAGTATCCTTTCTAAGGCCTTTTTTCCAGGAAAGTGAGTGGTCTTTTGAAGTAGTGCTGAACTAGCAAGAACCCAAAAGCTGCAGGCTTGAAAGCTAGAAAGGCAGCAGCAACACAATTACTCAAAACTCAACTGTTTTCCTACAACACAATCACAAAATAGATTTGATGGAAAGGGGTAAGTGCATAACTAGAAATAAAACTTTTCTAGGTTATTACGGCTTGGTTCAGTTAGGAAAGCATGTGTTGACCATTCAACGTGGTCATGGGGGTAGTTTCATGGGGCATTTTTTTTCCTCAAAGACACCAATTAATTACAGGTTTTGCTATTCTAATTATCATGATTTAGTAGGTACTGTCAAATTATTCAGCAAGACACACAACCCAGATGGAACATACACTTTGCCCTAAAACCCCTGAAATCTAAAGGGGACAAGCAATGTAGTCCAGATACATTATGTACTAGATCACCATCAAAAGGCATTAAAGTCAAGCAGTACGGTGCCTTTGTTTGTTTGTTTGTTTGTTTTTAAACAGTATTTATTGTGTTGATTAGCACTGAAAAGCAGTTACCCTATCACTTATATGATTTGAACTTCACATGTACAATATACAAAGCAGGTATAAAATAATTCAAGTAGAAATGTGCTTGTAGTAAGCAACAAAACATCTCATTCATTTTAACTATATGAACACAGTGAGGATTCATTTCCCAAATTCCAGTCTTCACATTTATACTCTTTTTAGCTGTGTTTTAGAAATCCAGAAAGCATAAACATTAGCAGGGAAGACAAAAATGTAATAAACATACAGTTTTATATATACGTATATAAATAAAACAAATGTACAGTTATTATAACAAGAGCACTAGTTATTAGGGTTTTTTCTTTTTAATCACTTTTTTTCCCTCTAAGACTATTTCTGATCTGAGATTTCTTTTAGCCACTTTTGATCCAAAGCAACTATCCTACATTTTCTAATCATTTTTACATGCATTTCATATTAAACACTGAAAACATGTGCTTTAATAAACACATTGACATCTCACTAACAGCAGAAATTGAGCTTGTGTGATCTATAAACATGCAGCTTCGGTTAATAGAAACATAGTAAAAAATGTGAGATAAGTATGTATAACTATAAGAGTAAAGCTCAAGGACGCTAACCCCGCTTACATGATAAGGCAAGTTTGAGATTTGCTTTGATCCATAAGAGATGAGCTGTAAAAAGCACTTCTGTTCCTCTGCTTAGGAATGAAGAATTCTTTTTGCTGCATTATGCATAACATCATTACAGACAAAGTACAAGTCAAGAGCAAGTGGTTCAGATATCCTGCTAGCATGCTAAAATAGCAGTGGGACTATAAAATGATTTAGGTACTATATTACACAGATCTTCTTTAAATACCACTTATGCCGTCACATTTGCCAGGAATCTTTCTTTTTAAGTGTTCTAAATGTAAAGTTTCTGGTATCTGTTCCCTGGAGGTAACTTCAACTAGAAGAGGCAAGTTGGTGCAACTGATGACTATCTATTCCTCACAAACTATGCCTGATGTACAGTGTAGTGATAAAAAGCACCTTATCAGTTTGGATTCCAACTTAAAGGCAGCTGCTGTCCAGATCTTACAATGAAAGATAATGTGGTGTAATTAAAGCTCATGACCTACAGATAGTGCGCCAAACATTGCTTGCTTTAGTCAGGACTGGAAATATTGACTGTAAATTTACTGTGAAGATTTTCCTAATCCATAAAAAGAAGAAATTCTGCTCAGGCCTTTCCCTTTCACCTTTAATATTCATTGCCTTCTCTCTCTTCCCCTTTCTTACATATGCTAGCAAGTAACATTTAAAACACATTATGAACATAGTCTGTGTATCAGGTGTGCCTTTTGCATCTACTTCCAAACTTTCCCAAATTTTAGATACTTGAAAAATGGCAGTTCAAACATTCAGTAGAGTTTTACTACATTTTAGCAATAAATTTTTTAAATCAAATTTCTGCTCAGCATAGAAAAACCTTACACAATTTTTATGTGCAGTTCAATTGGTAGACTAAACTGTATTTGGGAATGTTCTCAGACATTGTAGCATGACTTCTATAGGTGTATCTGTGGTAGCATGTTAGTTCAGATCAGGATATACTTTTGAAGCAAATCTCCCAGTAGTTCCTGCTTCCTGTGCTTTGGTTCACATCATATTTGAAATGTGCAAAATTTCACATAAAATAAGCCTTTCAGATAAAAATAAACCTAGAGAAGCTGCCTCAGAGGGCATCTAACTCTTTAACCGCTGTTTAACTGCTATTGGGCACTCAGTCCACAAGAGCAGACTAGAGCTAGTCAACAGTAAAACTCCCTGAAATATGCGGGGTGTGAATGTCAGTGTGGATGTGATCCTCAGCACCAGATGCATTCTTCTAGAAATCTATTGTACTTTTTTCCTAACACAAACATACCCTAAACTGTCAAACTATTTCCTGGTACGCTTTTGGACCATGTCATTCAGCACTCTTTCAACCACTTCTGAAACCAGCTTGGGCGTTAGAACATTCCCGGGAATTTCCAACTGGCACTTCTTCATGCAGCCACCTAATTTCAGAGGCTCAGGGAATGTTTTAGTAGGGACATGGTCTGCTGCCCGGTTCAGCAGGTTAGAGCCTGGAAACATTTTCAGGCACCTTTAATACTTTAATACAGCAGTCCCACATATGCAATGTAATTGATGCTCTCCAGCACAGAAAAACAAGAGCAAGGAGACTTTCCTGTGCATCTTCTTTCTGAGGTGCTCAGGGCAAGGGTGAGGATGGTTGCTGGAAGAAAGGACAATGAGCCTGTCTGTACTGTGCAGGCCACAGAGCCGCCTGACTCAAACACAAAGAGTGGAAAGGCCAATCCAACAGAGTGAGAAAAACAGACAGAGAAAAAAAAGCTTAAGTTTTTACTGAAGTAGCAGAAACTGGGACCTACTGTTGAGGAAACAATCTGGATTATTTGAAGAGCTGAGGAAGGCAGAGGCTGGTATTGTACAGACAAAAAGACTGGAGGTGACCTGAGGAGGAAAATACTGAGTCGGACTGACTTGGAAAGTAGTTAGAAAGAATAAGGGGGAAGGAGACTGGAAGTGTGAGCTGGATGAGAGAAAGGAATGAATAGATAGGAGTATGGGATGGAAGATTAGACTTTAGTGGACTGGAGTGCCAAGATGGGAGAAGTGGAAAGGCCAAAAAACTGGGAGTAAAGATGTGAATCAGGAAGAAGTAGTTAGGACTGTTGAAACAAGTGGTTTAGGAGTGGGACAAGAAGTCTGAAGGGCAGATATTGGAGCAGAAAGACACTTGAGAAACCGTAGGGTTTAGTACACCCTCTCACGTCACATTCAGCCCTATTTTCTGTGATTCTGCTATCCTATTTTGTACCCACAAAAAGGCTGACAATCTTAGTGCTGTTAGTCACTCTGTTGGTGTGACAGAGGTCTTTTCACTCCACCTAATGGTTCTGACTTTACCAAAAGGTATGTGATACAGAATTATAGAAATTCCATCCTTTTCCCCATTTATTTCAAAAAAATATATAGATAGACAAAATGAAAAACGTAACCAAACTTCCAGATTCAAGAACTCACAGATTTTCAAATCAGACTTAAACCTATCCAAGGATATCCTTACAGTCCTTTACAGGCTCATCACATAATTCATGTATCAGAAACAATACTGGTTTATTAGAATACAGAATTGCATTGCCAAGAAAGAACTACTTAAGTCTTAATGATCCTTTTACTGTAATCATAAAAATGAAATCTTCCTCTCTGCATAGGCATTCTCTGAAAGGCCAGAGCTATATGACTCCATTAATTACCCATTGAAAACCTCCCCCGCTAGTGTAGGTGGGTTCATCTAGATCCTTTTTAGAAAGCTTTAAGAACATCTCCCTACTGCCAAGGCCAGTCCCTATTACACCTTTCCTGGTGCCGTATACCATATCTGTCCCAAAGTCCCTTCCAGCAGCCCATTTACCACATCCTCAATCTTCAGCTCCTTTGCAGGGTGGATGGCCTGCCTCAGCTACCTCATGCTGCCCCACAGTGCCCATAGCAGCCTCCTGCCATCCACCCTGATATCACCACATTGGCATGCTATCTCTGCATTTGAGCTGAAGTAACTCAGAATACCACCTTTTAGGATGCACTGACAACCTTTTGTTTTGATAGGTATTCCAGAGGGATAGAAATCAGTAGGTTTAGAGCAGGAGCATATACTATTTATCATGAGCCTGTGAACCTGTTGTTTAGCTTTGTAGCTTCAAAAAAGTGGCAGAATTCTTGATACAGGATAGACTTTTTTGATGCTTTTTGAATCACAGAAAATTTGTCAGTTTGATTTGAGGGGACACTTTGAGCAATGCCTATGAGATTTAGGAGTATATGCCCCACTGACTTTAATTAACAAAACACATGAAGAAAGTCACGAGGGTGTTCCTCCCTAAACGTTTAAAACTACGTTGGAAAATAACTAGCCAGCCTTTCACTGTACAGCTAACATTTGTTCATCCTGTGAAGGATAATGTCACCACTTAGCTATCTGCTGCATGTTTTTATAGTTCTCTTAATAAATGATCTAGCCCCATCTGAGACCTAATTCTTTTTAATTTATTTGTACTACTACTGTAGCCAAAAATAGATTGTCACATAGTCAGCTTATTTCTGATGCAAAATTTTTGATTTAGTAGTTATTTAATAATTAGTACTGCTTTTCTTTATGTCCTGGCTGTTTCTTGATCTCCATGTTTTAATACTGCTGCAAGGAAGCCCTCCTTTACTGAAGCTGTGGGGACCTACATATGCATGCAATATGAGGAATCTGGCCCATAAACAGGTATTTTCTATTCAGTGCTTCACCTTTCATGAAGGAATTCATTAAATTTTAAACGAGAATAGGAAAATAAACTGGCTTCGCCAGAGAAGTAAACAGTACAATTACAACAACTCTATTTCAAACTAGACATCACCTAGCAATCACCTAGAACAATAAAAATCATACTCCAGAAGACAGGAAACGACTCCGTATCGTATATGTATTCACTTGTACCTTTTATAGACCCAGCAGAGTTCAGGATATGAGGCTGCAACTTGATTTGAAAGTTGTCATACCTGATTTCAAGGTGAGTGTTAGCTATTTAATCTATACAATTAGTAAAATAGAATCACATAAAATTAATACAAACCAATTTTGCAAACTAAGAAAATGAAGGATGATGAGAACAACTATCTTCAGGCTTGTTATGTGTACGCCCATGTTGAAAAGTAGGTCTTCTTGAGATCCTTATATAGTCAGGGATGTTTACAGATTCCTCCAGAGGGCAATTCAGAGCAGATGTCTAACTAAGGCTATGTCTAACTGAAGAAACTGGGAGCATTTCTCACTTCCTGGAGGACTAGCCACATTCATGTTGGACAAAAAAGATGCATATTGTTCTCCCTTCCCTGCCTTTCCTCTTTCATGTGTCAATTCCCATGAAAAGAGAGCTGCGGCTCAATCCAGCCACATCCTTCACAGCCAAGGAACTAGGATGCAGCAGGGATTCACTGCAAACACCTCTTGAGCAATTTAGACAGAGTCCTAGGTGCTATTAATTACTCTTTGGTGGCGCCTCAGCCTCGCTATTGTCTGTGCAAGGAGTCTGGGGAGACAAGTACAGCCTCAAAGAGGCCCCAGCTGGTCTCTCAGCTACTGCTAAGAGCAGCACAGATATGTAATTATGTGAGGGGTGAAAGGCTAACAACACTAACATAATGTTGCATATAGCTCAGTGTGTTTGAGAAGTCACATAGCCCCTCTCCCGGCCTCCACATCCCTCATCCAGGCCTGAAGCAAGCACCAAGCTACACCGAGACCAAAAGGAGACACTGACTGTCAACAGACGCCTGTTGGTCTGGGCCTGCTGTGCCTTATAGAGTCTCACACCTGTCTTTTGTTTGCTGCAGCAGCCAAGTCTAGATAGGGCATAAGGGTATCTTAGCTGTGCATCTGCATTTGTATTTTCTGGCTCTAAGGATGGACCACGTTCTGAATTTTCCTAGCTAATGGCACATGAGCCGCAGGAAATTAGGAAGAAACCTTAGCTGACAACATAATTTAGAGCATATACAGCTACTTAGTATCTCGTCTTGACAAAAAGAGATAAGCTTTTTTTTCCATTCAGAAGCATTTACTTCTTCTGCCTTTGCCTTTGCAAAGGTCAATCATTTCACTCAGGTAAAACTCCGTTAAAAATATCTCAGTTTTACCCTCAGTGAGGACTGCAGAATTTCTGAGTGTGAGGCCGAGAAGGAGGCCTAGCTGCATCCAGACTACACCACTCAGCAATTTCCATCCTTAGGTTACTATAAGCTCCTTTGGTTTCAATTTGCAGAGGGCTGCGTCTTATGAAACTCTATTGGAATTCCAGGCTCAGATAAACTACAATTACTCCACATGCAGCATAACAGGAAAAAAAGCTGAACCTCAGCAGGTTACATGTCAGACACATATAACCACGAATCAATCAAGATTCACTCAAAATTAGCCATAGATTTGCTTGAAAGGTTCAAAACTTTAGTTAACCTTCTGATAAACCTGGCTGAGTTTTCAGAATGTGTGGGTGCAGGTTTCATAATACAAGTTTTCATAGTTTAAGTTATCACGTGTACTTTGCAGTTTACACATGCATTATAAAACAAGCTCTGGTTCTAGGCTCCCTTACACTAGGAAAAGTCAGACATAGTCGCTTGGAATTGAGTTACATCTCCAAAAAATATATATGAACCTAGCTCAGAGCATTTAAATGCTCTTAAAAGAGTATCTTGAATTCACAAAGAAATTTAAACTTGCTTAGTAGAGTATAATTCTCAGAAAGAGAGTGCATATTTGGCCTGGCTTTTTTTAGTATAAATATGGAAACTCCAGGAAAAGGAAATAAAAAGTTTTAAAACTAAAACCAGCAACATAGATTTAATTTGACTGCAAATACTATTAAAAATAAAGTACACTTTATAAAAAACATGATGATTTCGGTTAAGTCTTTACTTTAACTTTCGTGTTCATTTTTCTAGAGAAAATAATTAAATTTTCAGATTGAACTTGCTTTTGCAGCTGCTTTTATGCCTGCAGGTACGTGTGATCTGGAGTTCCACTTACTGAAGACGGATGTTCTCCAGAGAATGGTCTCTCTCAGCTCTACACAATACCCACTTGACAGTTGCTGAGGAAAAGAGATAAGGCAAAGGACATAATATGTTTAAAAATCAAAAGCTATAAATACTTTCAGCCTTTGAAATATTCAACATTATAATACAGTTATATACAAAGTTCAAGTAAAAAGTGCTTTAGGTTCATTTTTCATGTTGTTTATAGCTTGTGCTCAAAAGGAATATAGTGTTCTTAGTTTGATTTGCTGATCATTTAATGTATTTATGAACAGAGAACAACACTGAAAAGTGAAATCAGATTAATGCCCGTGCATTAATCTTTAAATTCTTGGAGCACTCAAAATACTTTCTAACATTGCTCCAAAAAACACTCTCATAAATCTGTTACGGTTTGCTCAGATTGAGATAGCTGTTACCCACCCACTAAGGCCCACATCTACAAATGTAGTTAAATGCCCAGCTCTTAATAAGACTTCCAATTCTTGCTAAAATCAAAGGAATTTAAGCCATTACATTTGTATTTAATATCTTTGTGAATATCTTTGCATAAGGATAAGAAGAAAGACAATGAGCCTGAGGTTACCTGAATTAAGTCTAAAGGAAGAATCAAGGCAAAGTGTAAGAAAGTCATATAACACTAATGTATTGGCTTGCATTATGACTGTTTGTGTTAGAGTAACATTCCCAACACCCACACACAGTAGCAATATACAATAAGCATGTGCTAGGTGGCCATCACTGTCTGCTTACCCAGTTCCCGATCTGATACCAACTTACCCTGAATACACAGTTAAAGGGATTTGGAGAAAGAGGTTAGACCCCACATCCTTAAAGGCAGAGCTGGTTACACAGGGCAAATAACCAGGGAAATTCTCTAGGCCCCCAAGGGAAAAGGAGAGCATTCATCTAAATTAAGTAGGAGAGCAAGTCATCCAGTAGGTGGGTGTGAGGAGGGAGAGGCTCATGTCTAAATCTCTGACTAACGACCCAGCTGTCTAGTGCCAGCACTCTGCAAAGGTATATAGGTGCCTACCACACTTTCCAAGAAATTCATTTCAGTGTCTAAATCTTATCTCAGGTACCTATCTGACTTTTGGGAGAACATGAATAGCTTTCAAAATATAGCTCCTGGTATCTTTATTCTCCTGGAAAAAATTCTCCTTTGCTCCCATATGCTGTTAGAATTAATTCATGAATTCTGGTACAATGCTGTGAAAAATGGTAGGCATTATTCTAGGGGTAAATAGAAGTATTATATTCTTTGTGGTGTTAAGCAAGTTGTGTAACTCTGTTGGACATGTGCCAGAGCTAAGCTCCAGTAGTTTATGAAGGAGCTCTGTTAGTTCTTGTAATGATAAATCAGGCTAAATGAAGGAAGCATTCCTGTTTCTGGCAGGTACATTCCAACAGTGACTGCAGTAAAATTAGTCAGCTACCTCTGTGCAGGCTCACCTTTGATAGCATCTGAAAAAAATATCTTTTTTGTCAGCTACTGTACGTGTCTTTTTCCTCAGTAAGGGTCTCTCAAAGATTCCTGGAATTCCTAGTCATGAAGTAACAGCCCAAGCCATTTAATCCCTCCTTTTTCCTACTGAAGATTATACATTTTTAATACAAGTGATAAAATCTTACTTTCAGTAAAGCTGTGGCCATTGCACTCAAAAGTCGAGTGTTTCGTCTGGAGTGTTTGGCAGTAACATTGCTCTTGGAAAAAGATTTTTGACACTGATGTTTTGGCCATCATTTTTATTATAAAAAGGAATCAGACAGACCCCTATATCTCACTCGTAGCTGTACTAGAAGAGAAGCAAATCAGGATGGAGAAGGTGAAAGGAAGTACTCATCCAGCGGGTGCCTGAGCAGCATAGACCCATAAGGTTGAATCCCAGAGCAGCTGTTCTCGGAAGCAAAAAAATCCTGTTTTTGCTAGTAGTAAGTCAGTTTATGTCACTCTAAGCATGGAGAGCCTTATTTTAGTAGGTCTGTCAGTCTTGTAAATTCAATAGCATATGTCTGTGCTCACAGCAGGTCAAACTGACATAATGTTAAAACACAGGTCACTCATTTGTGCTAAGACTCCCAGTCCTATTGACACTTGCTGAGCTGACCTGGTGCTTGCATACCAGTAAGTGACACATTTTTAGAATAAGTGTGCAATATATGGAGCTTTTGTAGAAAAAAGCTAATTAGTTGTTGCAGCAGAGCAGTGGGAGGAATAGAATTCATTGTTTCTGTGAGACCACAAAAGTGCCTGTAAGGCTTTTTTTGTTTGTTTTTAATGTATCTATATTGAAGCAATTTTTTCTCAGTCTGGGTATGTGCAGTCTAAACCATTTTCTCCATATAATACTTTTATTCTGCTGAGAGGCAGCTTTACCTGGGGAGGAGTAAAGAGCTGCAGAAGGCTAAGTCATTTTCTATGTCCGGCTTTTCTGCCTAAAGGCTTGACAGTGCCCCCTTTTCATTAGACTTTGTTTATTTGTTTGCTTTTAATTTCGAAGCTTTTTTAACAGATTTGGACAGAACAGTGAAAACAGCAAGAGTTTCGGTAATTGTGATCCTTTACAATCAAATTTATGACATTTATAAATATAGATGCATGGATTAAAATTCCTAGACAATGTAATATTGTTATTGGCCAACATACTAGGCTGCATACCTGGTATGCTGAGGTATAACCAAGCATAGGGGAGGGTTTTTTTGTGTGAAAGCAATGCTTGACTGGATTTGAATGGTTTTGATTGGAGCCGATATGATGCATAGTTGGACATAATGTTCATAATTGCCTATTTTTCTTGGCAAACAACAAGGTGCTTGATGACTGCTTTCTGAAATGTTCACATCTATGTCTTTGTGAAATGTACGACAATTTAACAGTAATTCTAAACAAGCTTGTGTTGTAGTCCACTGGCTTAGAGAGAATGCATTCCTTATTGACTTGAATTTCCTCATTACAGCAAAATTGCAGTGTCTCCTTTGTTAAGGTTGAATCTTGGTCTGGTTTTAATGACACTTGCCACAGCACCCTTGCTCTTTCTCCTTTCTCTTACTCTCCTCCTTTTCCTACACTTATTTTCTAATAATCATCACCAAAACTCAGTCAAATCTGCAAGCAGTCTCTCGTGTGTTCCTCAGACAGACTAATTATATCTTTTTTCATTAGTGTTTGACACAATCCAAAGGAGGTGTTCTGAGATAAGCATCACAGAGCCGTAATGATTCTAGCCACCTTGACACAAATGCACACACAGGCGTACATTTTTCCTCCCTTAGGCACATGTCTGCCTCAGAGAGGCTTATATTCACTGCCTTAGTTGCAAAACATCTTTCTGGGTTTAATGCATGAACATTTTCCAGACTGGAATGAATGGGGGGGGACAGCCCCAGTCCTACTCCAGAAGGGTTCCTACCGTTGCTATGTCTCTACAGAAGGGCCTAGAGGCCCTTGCCAAATTCTGGGGCATTCAGAAAGCCTTGTCTGTTTTGTTTTATTTTGTTTTTCTTACAGAATGATTAGAGGCCTTTATAGTGTTTATCTACACTTGCCTCCTGGGATGTACGTCAGCATGCTCTGAGCATTCCCCAGTCATAGAAATCTGAAAGATTTTTCTATGGCTGCAAGCAGAATATTTGCTCAGGTTTCCTCCCCTTGACCCTCAATCCCCTCTGCAAGCGTCTTTCAGCACTCTTTGCTCCAGCCCTCTTTTAGCTGCCTTCTATTTCAGCCAGATCAGTGCCCCTACTCTATACCAGCTGATTTTCTTGATTCCTTGCTCCAGCTTTGTCTCCTAGAACTAAATCAACAGCTCAGTAAACGACCTTCTGAAATCAGTACAACTCAGATATTTTTCCCTGGTTTACACACTAGAGAGATTTCAGAAGTTTTGGACAGATTACAGGAGTTTTCAAATGAGATAAGTACTTCATATTCTTATAGAGAAGTTTAAGGTGGCTTACGCATACAGCTATCTCAGTTGATCCTTTGTATAAATACCACTGATCTAATTGACACAGACAGTAGAAAGGCTTCAGTGCTGGAAGGAACAGCCCATATGCCAGGTCACTTAAAGGGGTAGAGAAGATCCACGTAAAATTTGGTGGGGCCTAGATATTGAAAAAAACAGATGCCATATGCCATTTATTTCACGAAGAAGGTATGTAGAGACTTAGCTCTTCTTCCTATCCTCATAACCTAGACTTTGCCACTTCTGAGCCAGTCTGTCAGAGAGAAATGGTAATTTTGTCGTGTTTAATACAAGAAAAAAGCTATGTGGGGAGCTGATATGTAAAGCTACCCCCTGAGCTGAAGTAAAGAACCTGGCAAACCGAATCCTTAGCTCTAACGGCAAAGAATGAGCTATCCCCACAGTCCATCCGCTTAACGAGAGACTCTGTGCAGGTGCAATGTGGTCAGTTTGGACATTGCAGGAAGCAGAACATTTCTCAAGAAAACAGAAGTCTTTAAAGTCCTAGTGCTCCGGTCAGAAGAATCCCTGAAGACGGCACATTAATGCAGGGAAAAAAGGCACTCTGTGTATGTGCAGCATAGAAAGCCTCAGCCTGAAATGATGGGGGGAGGGACCATTGCTACACCTGAAACAATGGCAGCCAAAAAGGAGTGTTTTTCCTGGACCGTAGGCCGGTCTTGAACAGCTAGGAGGAGTCAATGGCTGTGGTGTGTGAGGTATGGACTGAGCGTCCTTGTGTATTTCCCAATAAAATCATTTCCACACAGCCAGAACGAGGGGCTGATGGAGGTGAATCTCAACAGCTCTTTTCCGTCTCCACTCTCTTTCTCTTTTCTCTCCTTATAATTAGGCCATCTCTAGCGCAAGGGCAGAAAAGTCCCTATAGTGTGTGGGGATTAACTGCTTCTTCAGCTAGTAGCACACTGGTGACCCAGAAGCCATCCACAGTATTTAGAGGGTGGGTTTTCTTTGGCAGACTCTCTGCATCTGTGACATATTCTCCAGGAGGACTAGAAAAATAAGAGTTCCTTAAAGCCATCTAGTAATGTCATTTCTAATAGTACAGCCAGAGAACCTTTATGAAATGTACTTATTCATGGTAAGGGTGAAATTCAGAGTATCATCTATTATTGCGTAAATTTACTATTTAGAAGATGTAAACTTCACAGTCTTTCTTTTTTATTGCGGCTTGGGAGCTGGATGATCTGAGACAGCTCTGCCTCAGCAGGCCCTACAAGCAATAAACAGATATTCCCCCACTCGCTTGTCAGATTTTTAGCACATGATAAATTAAGGCATTCAGAAGAGAAGCCAGAATCTGCTGGTTCTCTGGAAGTGTTGGAATGTTCAGGATTTGCTGATGATATTAAATCAATGTTATTCAACAGGAACAGGAGGCTGTGCAGAGACGCTTGTTTCCGTTTTGTGAAGTCAGTTGCAAATCAGATGGTTCAAAGCTAAATAAGAGTGTCTACATGAGTTTAGCACTGATTTAAGTGAATTAGATTCATGAAATGGTACAGGTTTATGCAGATTTGCATAAAGATGAGATTTCACCTTTCCTGCTCCCTGACAGCTGTGCTCCAATTCTGCTTTATGCAAAAAAGGCAAAGGAGGAGAAGGGGAGAAATGTCTTTGAGATAATCTCATTGGAAAGAAAGAAAACAAATATGTGCCCTGCCTACTCCAGCTGCTCTCCACCCCAGGAGTAACAGTTTGAAGTGAGCTTATGTATAAACAACAAACAAGGTATTCTTGGATCATTTGCTTTGAGCTAGGACTGTTTGTAAGTAGTGGTTTTGGATGTTCTGTCAAAGTATCCGCTTTTTTAAATTAGACTTTGCATCTCAAGTTCATTATGATGCCCTTGAGCAAAAGTCTTTTATTTAACCTTTCTTTTAAGGTATGAAGTGTGCATGTGATAAGTGAAAATAACTTCAGTTTGGAATGTCTAAAAATTTAGGAATTAACCACGGTGATATTCATGCAGCCTAGCAATGGATTTCAAGACACTTCTTTAACTCCTTTCTTCCTGTGGTAATCTCTCTTTCCTGTTTGCATATTCTGTTCAAGAGATTAAAATTAATGCTTCAAAATGGGGAAGGGATAAAATGTGATTTCTGGTGCTGGTGCACCTCTCTGGAGGATCTTTCGGCAATTTGTCATGCCAGTTTTTCTATACAGAGAAGACAAATCTACCATCTTGTACAGAGTTTGAGAAATGTGTTTGAGAGGATTTTATTTTCTCCTCCTTTGCCCAAGTCAGCTTAAAATCAATCACTTGGACAAGATGCAAATTTTTAATCTTGGGGCAGGTTTGTCAGAAACACTAACCTTAGTGTGTGTGTGTGTGTGTGTGTGTGTGTGTGTGCACGCACGGTAATAACAAATCATACTGTTCGTGCGAGCAATTGATAATGATACTAATAGCTGAGTTTTTCATGGATAGTTATGAATAAGCATTGTCTGTATACACTCAACAGAAACCCCAGAAAAAATAGAGCGTAAGCCTTAAAGCAACAAAAGCAGAATAAATGTCTCAGTTCAGTTCTTGGAGCACTTGACAGCATCTACTCATTCACAACAAAGCTAGGGCAAGCTCAATGTTTTCTACTGCTGCACTAAATAAAAAGTTGATACTAAGTCTCAGTGCTTAAGAACAGATGACAACCTTTTAGAAAGTGCTGTGGTTCTAAAATGTCAAAAAAATGAGAATGTTTTTCAAAGCACATTGCATGGTGTTTTCTTTTAAGGGAACATGATTCCTGGTGCCTTTAATAAAAAGCTGGGTAACGATTCCTCTTTAATTCCCTGTGATTTCACCCTAGAAATGCTAGACTGCTCTACTTCGTGCATCTGCCATTACTTCTAACCACAAACATATTAAGTTATAAAAAGGAACTAATCAAGTTGACAAATCATTTTGAAACATTTCTTGAAGGGGATAAAAAGTATGGGGAGAGAGAATTGTACAGCTCTGAAGTATCTACCTCATCTCCTTATACCTTAATTTTAAAGTCTATACACCAATACTAATTTCATGAAATAGCACTCACTTCATGAGTGACCTTAATGTAAAAAACAGAGCGATCAATATACAAACCATACAAAATGGCAGAATCTGGTTCCAGCATTTCTAGAATTGTCTTTAATTTCTCTTTCAGCCAATCAAGCAATTTCAGCTAACTAGCACTTTGATATTTGTATTCTGTGTTATTCGCTTTCTTAATTAAAGAGCAGAATATATTGGCATTCCAGAGTCAAAGAAACACTTCTTAAATGAATCATCCTATTTAATAAAATGTCCCCTTGCAAACACTGTTTTCCTTGATAAGTACGTGCACAAATAGAAGAATGGAAAGGGTAATTGTTTGGTTGAGATGTAAGGGCACACAAAGTGGTTAGCACTAAATAACCTGGTCAGCAGCCCAACTAATCTACTACAGTTTGTTTTCACAGCTTTGCTCTGAACATCAGTGCTGATGGCCTGACACTCCCTGCAGAGCCTGAGAGCGAATGGTATGTCAAGATACCAGCCGCATAATGCTTCACCTGCAATGCCAGAGATTTGGAGGAGGGAGAAAAACAGTTTGTAAAAACACTCATAAACTTCACTAGATTTTTCTTTTTCCACCCCCCAGCAACTTCCTGTCAAAGCTGCCAAATACATTGCAAGGTCCTTTAATGAAGAGGAACTTTTTTTTTTCTTTCTTTTTCTTTCTAATTTTAAATAATGCCTGAGGGGGGATTGGAGGGCAGGGGGTTGTTTGTTTGTTTTTTAATTCCAGACCTGGAATGATAATATGACCAATGTAGAGAATCCAATTTCTCTCCAGGGGACTACATATCACAAAAGTCCATTCCAAAACTTGCTCATGCCACATTTCTGCTCCAGCCAATGCCTGCCCTGTAAAGGCAGCTAGAGCCAGGAAAGTCAACGCAATCACAATTCAGCCTTGACTCCAGCGAAAGAGAGACTGAGCTCATTTTCTGAACCACCTGATGCAAGACCGAACTGTGAAGAACCCTACCGCAGAGCTGATCTTGCCTTTGTCCTCTCTTTGTTGCTCAGTGAGGTAAAAGCAGCCAAATTGCTTGAGTAAGATCGCACAAGCTATTCAAAGCAAAAGATTATCTGATAAGAGTTTCCTACCTAATTACGCTTTGAGGCCTGAACCTGTTTGGTGCAGAGTGTTTCCTGCTAAGAGCTAAGGTCCATCACTTGCCACTGAAAGCACCGCTGCACGCTCAAATAGGACCCTTTGCTACTGCTAAGGTCAAATGACAGCTTTATCACTGTTGCAGATTGGGCCTCAGCATACATATTGGCTGGTTTAGATGGCTTCCTACTCAGCATGTGAGTTTTTATGAATCATTCTGATATGCTTAATTCATTATCTATATCCTTTCATTATCTATAGTATCATGAGAAGAGCTATAAAAGGGCAGCCAAAATATCCATCTATTGTAGTATTGTATTTGACAGTGGCCAACAGCAGATGCCTAGAGAACAGAATAAGGATATAGTAATAGATCCCTTAATTATTTTCTCATCCTCTGTAAACATATGGGCTTCCTGAACCAGAGTTCATAACTTTGTGTTCAGTACTGCTTTGGGAATTTTTCTACTATGTCCAACCACTTTTCTGAACCAAGGTAAACTTTCGGTATCTACAACACCCTAAGGCAGAGAGTTCCACAGCTTAACTGTTGTGGAGGAAATAGTTTTTTCTCCAAAATATTTTTTCTGGGGTGCCCGTATTTTTCAGAACTCACTCAAATCCCACTTAAATCATTTCTTTTTCAGTCTGAAAAATCTTTGCTTATTTAGGCACCTTTGAAGCCATTCCATACCTTTGATCATTGTCATCATCCTTTCTTGTACCTCTTTCAGCTTTACTGTGTTGCTTTTGACTTGGCAGTCTATTGCCCATTCACTCAGTTGAGGGAGGGCCTTCCACAAGGACCTGTGCAGGAAGCTTTTTTTTCTCACTGTGTTTAATAACTTATGATACCTAGCAAACTCCACCTGTTTTTTATTCACTTTCTTTCCAGATAATTTATGACTATATTGAAAGGGACATGACCTAGCAAAGACCGCTGAGGATCTCCACTTGATAATATCCTCCCAGTGACAAAACTGACATTAATTCCTACCTTTTGCTTCTTGCTTTTTAAAGCGGAATTTAGGTATTCACCTCATGGCTCTAGATTGCACCTGATGTGCTTTTAGGTGCCAAAGTGGTGAGCACTACAATGCTCAGCTGTTCAGTTTCTAACACCTTTTTTGGATCTTACCCAACTGTACCTGAATTACAAATGTAAATTGTAAGAGATATCTGATCATCTGAATATTAAGCATTGCAATGGTGGCCTGGGTTTTTTTGTTGCTGTAACTTTAAATCCTTAAAACATACAGTGGAAAATTCATTTTTATGGCTAAACTCAAGTCTACGTGTTAGAGCAATGGTCTGTTCATGACTCAGCTACAGATTTGTGATGTGTAGCTAGTGATTTTGACACCTCTCTCGCCTTCATGTCCCAATTATCTGGTCAGTATTCCTCATCCTTTGTAAATTTAAGGTCTTTAGGGCTCGAGCTATGTTTTATCATGGGTGTCTGTAACATCCGATTCAGTACTTCTTGAATCACTAGCAATTCTTGGATGGAGCATCAAGGTGCCATTCCAATAACAAACATAATTATGTGTATCTGAAATGTAGGGCTCTACATATCTTAACATTTTTTAACCACTTTCCTTCATGATGCTTTCTGTCATTGACAACGGAGCTTGACTTCTCTCACAGATATAGGTCTAGATAGAGACTAGATAATGTCTTTTTGCCAGTTCAGTTAGAAAGGGGTCCTACTATGGCAATCAGTTGAGCCACTAGATGATTGAAGTACAGCCTGAGCTCCCACTGTAAGCCCCCTGCTTATTTCCTTTGCAACATTGCTTAACTCAGAAGGTAAATCAGAATGATTATCAAGGAGAATATGGACACTGCTACAGTTTCTTAATTGTTCGCAGATACACAGGAGAGGTTTCTCCAGTTTAGCTACCTCCTTTTCCCACCCTAATAGGACAACCTCAGCTCAGGTATCTGGATGTGAAATGGAAAACTGGGCAAAACAGAGGGAAGACTGCAATTATTTAGGTATCTATTTTACCAGCAAAAGCATTTGAATGCATTTATTTTATTTAATGACAGTGAAGTAAGACTTTAAAATAAGTAAGAATCTATTTGAGATCCAAACACGGTGCCACCAACTAGACTTGCTAAAAGACTTGCCCCTGTGGCTGCTGAGAGTAGTCTGACTCTGTTGCAGAGAGGTATGATTTTCCCCTGATCGTTCCACGGTGATGAAGTTCTCCTTCACTAGCTGGACTTCATTGGCTGCAGCTTGAAAAGTTTGGAAAAGAAAATGGAAAGTAGAAACAAACTAGAAACATTTGAAGTTGCATAGGGGAAATGAACACTTCTGTGTCAAAAAAGATAAGAGGATTTTTGATACGTGATCACATGTCCTTCAGTCAGAATCAGACCCAGATATATTAAAAATTTGTTAAACCCATCAGAAGTTCATTTTTAACACGAAATAGGCTTTAGTTCTGCAAAGCTGAAAAAGATGATGCTTATAAAGAATTATAATTTGTAAGTTGGCAGAAGATGAACATTCACATTTTTCTATTGTGAGAATTTCTACATGATCTCCTAAATTTCCCAATATACCGTAGTGGATTATGTGATTCCCAGATATGTTTTGTGACAGTTTAATAAGAGAGAGGAAGAAGCCATTTCTTGCTACAGTATTTCAGGAATAAGTTTACTCATGCAATGCCTAGAGCAGGGGTGAAAAAAAAAAGGATAATCTATGTAAAAGGAGATCAGACACCCAGTGTTCATCCTGAAACTATTCCTTTTGTACTGAAGGCATGTAAGTGCTGATTTAATGAGCTCAGGGTAAAGGTGTTAGTTTCAAGAAAGTGTTAGAGCAGAGAAACAGCAACTAGTGTGCCATTAGCTGCACTTTCATCCTAGAAGCTGTTTGAAAAGTAAATAAAGCTTATTCTAATGTGAGAGATTCAGCATATGTGATCAAAAGATGTGTGTTTGACACTAAATGCTCAAAGTGAAACTTCAGTAGTAAGACCATTCACTACATCAGGAATTCAAGTGGTTTCTGTCTCCATTTTGTATGGAAGCAATTATAAAATTCAAATATTTATAAATGACGTACACTGAACAGCAGTCTTCAGTATAATTTTTAGAGAAAATGAAATATCTTAATGCTAAAGTGCTCCTACCCTGCTGTTTACATAAAATGGGATAAGAAGTTCCTACAGTGTCAGATGATTCCTGCTTTGCTGAACAATATTGAAATCAGCTTGATTTTTCCATTGATGTTTTGCTTTTCTAATTCTACTTAAAAGAGTAAGTGCTGACAATGCAAATGCTGAGCTTATGGATAGAGGGACTGAATTTACTGAATTGCAAAAAAAACCTAGCTGCATACAGAGAATACTTTGTTTGAGTTTTCTTTTGTTTTGAGGTTTTATTTATTTATTTATTTATTTATTGATATTATTATGACTTTTGGCTGGCAAATGAGATTACGGATAGGAGAAAGATATTAGAGTCACATGAGCGTAATTCTGGCAGCCAGTAACTGAACTTAAATACCAATGTATGTAGCATGTATGGCTCACCCATGATACTGTTATTTTTCAAACAGTTTAGATGCTGTTTGGATCTGCTTTGCTGTTTTCATCATGTTTTATGGAAGATTTTAAGGAACACATAGCCTTCCCACTTAAAACTCTTCTGTTTTAATGTAGCTTTTAAGAAAAAGAAAGCTTCTGTTTTCAAACAAGTTGGAGAGAAAGGAGAAAGTCTGATAAAATTAGACCTTAACTGGGTTTTGTTTCCCTCAGGAAGGAGGGATGGCAGTGACAAAAGAATTAGTGCTGATCATGGATTTTTCAGTGAAATATTTGCACATCAGAAAGCAATAATTGTTCAAAATGTATTTTTTTAATAGAAAAGGATTAGATTTCTTACCTTTATCAGTTTTGAAAATGTTTTAGAGAGCTTTTGAACACGTAGAAAAATCTTCCTTGATTTAAAAATTCATTTCGCTGATCTGCTTTTCAATTTTTTACCATAAAGCTACCAGCAATTTTGAAAGCAAAAGTAAAAATTGTCAGTATATAAATAAATCCATCCAATATTAAGGAAATGGAATATTGCATATGGACACACACAGACCATATTTGAGATCCAGACTTTTTCTCTTATGTGCAGGTGAGAAACATTCTTAATTTTTTGAATCTTTAAAAGAAAGTTCCCCTTCCGCCCTTAAAAAGCTAATGTGGCATAAGAACAGTATCCAGCTGCCAAAAAGGAAAAATCATTGGTTTCATACTTGAAAGTTATGATGCTGAATTGCACTTACTGAGTTCAGTAGCCTAAGATCAGTCCCTAAGTGTTAGCCATTGTACAGATTGTCACTGTAGAGCATTTTGTCAATCCTTCAATTAAGCGCACTGTATAATTTTATGGTTTTGGTCCGCGTGCACGGTTCATGTACAACTGTGCTAAACAATGACGGGAGCAGCCTGGAATGAGGAAGAGACTACAGGGAGGCTCCAGTCCGAAAACAAAGCCGACATAGCGGAGGTAAAAGAGGCTTAATGGCTGACAGGCACCTATGACTTTTAATTATTCTTTCCCACAGGCTGATTGCTGCAACCCCATCTCACCCCCACACCTCACCATTTCTCTACCCCATCTTCATTCCATATCTGTCCCCGCCGCCCCTCTGCATATCCTGAAATGCTCTCTCCTTTCTTTCTATGGCTGTGCTTTGTGTGTCTGTTTAACCAGTCTCCACCTACCTAAATCCTTATCAAATAAAAATAAAAATGTTTGGAACTCGCAGGGTGTTTCCTGCCAGGCCATTGCTCATTCCTCTTGTGCGACTCAGTGCTTCCCATCCTGGCCCCGCTCCTGTGGGGTAAGCCTTTCATTTGCGTATATACACCCTCATCCTACCTTTCCCCTGTATTTTCAGCTGGTAAACTTTTCAAGGCAAACACTGTCTACTCCTTCAGTTTGCAGGTGGACCTTTCCAGACACTAGTGCATATTCAATATCAACATAAATTGCATACATTTTCAGCATTACTGAGAAGAGTTATCAACAGTAGTATATAATGAACGTTAAGGTGTTTTTAGCAAATCTTCTCAGCTGCAAGTACATACTCATAATGAACAACAGAGGGTCACTTTGTCAATCATATACAGCACTACCTCTAGAAAACCAGTGTATCAAAGTTACACCAGATATTTCCTACCATTATTCACTTGTAGGAATAACGGTATTCCAAACAGTCATAAACTTGGAAAAAGAGGAAAGAAAGAAAGAAAAAGAAAAAGGAAAAACTTTTCTATCTATGGGTGGCCACAGGTAGATTTACAAAAGTAACAAGTAACATACTACATCTTAGACTCCCAGCTCATATCTTTCTTCATTGATTCAGCCTTTCTCTAGTATATTCATGATGTCAAGAAGTGAGAAAGAAAGAAAGGGAAGGAGAGAGCAAACTTTATTAAACATTTGGGACAACTGGTGATTTTGCAGGTTTGTGGGTAGAGTGGCAGGTACTCTAGAAGTACTGATAAATGTTCCAGCTTTACTCAGCTACGCTCATTTAGATGTGATAAATACACCGCCAAGTATAATGAAATCTTCCCAACTAACATGGAAAAAAAGACTCTTTCAGAACACGTTATTACCTCTACAGCTGTCTCTTTATGATAGTCATTACCTAAATATTTCACACAAGAGATTTATTCTATTAAGAAGCTATGAAACTTCTATAAAATTAATTATATTTTACTTAAGGTCTTTAGATCTGGTTAATTAAAAATGTGTTTGGTTTGCAATAATTTTGTGCTCTTTAATTATTCAAATTCAGGCTTTTAATTTTTTCATTTCTATGCCTGCTCTGTATACGCTGCATCTTCTATATTACATATTCTTTCATTGCACAAGTGTGAATAAAGAAAAAAAATAGCAACTGTAGTAGATTTAACTCATAGACATACATCATGTAATGTACCTCGTACTGGAATATTTTGGATCCTGCACACAACATTTTTAAGATCCTTCCAGGTGACAGTCACTATGTTACATAATGTTCTAATCTTACCAGTGCTTCTTTCTTTGCTTCTTTCAGCTTCTGCAAACTTTCTCACATGCTGAAAGCTAACCACACACATACGTCTGGGCTTTCAGAGTCGAAGGCGAAGGTTTAAGTGCTGAAGGAAATGCATATGAATTAGGCACCTCTGGTCTATTCCAAGCATCTAACTTCACAGTCATGAACAGCATGGCATTTTAGTTTATGAGTATGATCAGTGATTCAGATCTTCTGTTGTCCAGAAAGCTGAGAACTTACCTCCCTAAGCTGTCAACGGAAAAAACCAGTCACAGGATACAGTCTAAGTGCTGTGCCTATGGATACCATATACGGAGGGGAGTATAAAAAATTAGCCTTACTTCTCCTCTGACATGTTTATTAGATAGATAGTGCAGTACTTTCTATAATTAATAACTATGAAAATCCACATGTTGCATAAGGGGGATATGGGAAAGTACGATATGGCAGGTGAAGGGAAGAATCCTAAACATCTTCCTTTTATCAAAAAATTGTCACCTTATCTTTCTATACTACTCTCTTTTGCATCTATGAGATTTTTGACAGTTCCATTCTTGAAACATTTAGCTAGAAGACAAGAGCTCTCTAGGAACCTTGCACAGTGTTATGACATAAGTAAAAAAATCTAGCTTTGCTGTACTGCAACATTATTAATTTTTATAGAAATATTGTAAACAATCAGATAAACTAAAATCAAGGTTTATTGCCTTGCATAATTGCACATTGCTGCTGTTTTAAAGGAAACAATCTATAGAAGTCCTGAACTTTAATGGGTCAGAGAGACCAGACTGTTTACGGGAGTACAGTCTAGCTATCTTGAAGGAGGCTGAACATACATCTCTAAGGTAGACTTTTTTGAAAAGAGTTTCTAGTAAAGGAGTTTCCCAGTTTAGAGTTACTGGCTCAAGATGGGAACTCTAAATTTTAAGAAAACAAAAAAATCCTAGAGAAACAAAGTAGAAATCTCATGGTTCAAAAGCAAAAACAAAACAAAAAAGCCTCAAAAAAAAAAAAAAACAGGAAAGAAACCAGAACACTTTATGAGCAAGCAGTTACCATTTAAAAGCACTGTTTTTCTCTAAAGTCAGTTATTTAGGGAAATGACAGGTAAGGCACTATGTTTTTAGGGAAGAATAAACAACAGCAACTAATGGTTCCCGTGGAAGACTCTTGTAGGCTGTAAAAGAACATTGTGAATAGCTGGGTTCTTGTCCGTATGTGCAATTCTGTTCAATTAATCTTTAAAATTGCCAGAAGAGATGATCTCATAGGAGTTATGTGTACATTTAGACACAAGAGAACTCAAAGATTAAGACCAAGATTAGCATTATGAGAGTGAAAAAGAAAGAAAAAGAGGAAAAGGGTACTTCTGTAAGATAGCAATTTGCATACAGTTCATAAAAGATTTTCGTAAGAACGTCACAAGAAAAAGCCACTTAAGAATTTTGTTCCTGACACTGGTGAACTGTGAGGTATTTTGACTTAGCAGTAAAATACTTGTTGCTTAGCTTGTTGCTTCTTGACAAGCTGAATGGCTGTTTTAAATGATGTACAGATCATATCAGTCAACTGCTATACTACTCTACTGAATTTTGGGAAATAATTTGGAACAAATTAAGAGAACTGTGAGAGAACTGTGACAAAGAAAGCAATTATACTTGGCAAAATTAATTTTATTATAATTGATGCAGAGAGAAATAAAGTGAGCTACCTCTAGCACAGGAAGTCCTAAGCCATAAAACCCTGGAAACTAAGGAACTACATAAGAGAAGTACCACTATATGATCAGGTAAGATAAGTCTTTGGTTTGATCTAGCATTTTTGTATAAAGCACATCTTTCAACAATGATGACAGGGAAGTAGCAGTAGTCACTGAAGCCTTGTACCTAGTAAAACTGCTTTTTTTACTTACTGCATCCAGCTGTGCATGTCAGACACTAAATGTATTTGATTTGTGAAAGTACTGGAGCTGTTATACACTGTCAGAGCCAAATTCTGCCCTTGGCTTCAGGCACACAGCTCCCATTGACTTCTCTGGAAGTTACACAGAAGGAGATAGATTGTATAAATTAGGCATACTCTTGAGATAGGGAACAAAGGGAGGTACACCCCTGAAACCCAGAGTAGAAGTTCATCAGGGGCTAGCAAAGTCAATCTCAATAGCACAGAACAAATAGCCCATATACACTGCTTGAAGAAAAGGATTTTCTCAGCCTTTTGGACAGGGCTTGCTTTCATTCATTTCCCCAGAATCAGCCCATCTTCAAAGGGTTTTGGTGTTGCACTGTGAAAGCTGCCGCTTTTTCCTCAAAATTGCATATCCCTAGACCTGATTTAACCCCTTCATTACCTATAAAATATAACCCACATCAGCCTGCCAGCAGTAAAGTCCCTGGTTTTTCCCTTTCCTTGCACTGGTTATTTCCTTTGATTTTGCTTATCGTTTGACCACTTTTGATTTTCTTCATCTCCAGAAGCACAAGATTTATCTCTAATTTTCTAATAGGTTTAGAGTAACATTTTTTGTGTCACATATAGTTTAACTAATGTGTGCTTTAACTTGGACTTCTTGATTTAACCTCACTAAATGCTCTAAGCAGTATTGAAATGAGCCCAGCTTACTGCAGCTCTTCTACACCCATCTTCTTAAGCAAAACCATACATCTGGTCTGAAAAGTTCTGGAAATTATATTGAGTTTGCATAGAAGTGAATACCACAACCAGATCAACATCATCAATTTCAGTTTATTTTCTAGGAATGGATAGATAAGTGCATGGATTAAAAAAAAAAAAAATTAAGGAAGGTCAGATTCTGCTTTGCTATTTGCATTCCAGATTCTGCTTGCCTAGCAGACAGAATACATATTTTTGGCAAGTGGCTAACAAGGCTATATCTTACATTAGGGTGGTCTGTTTTCCTAAGGAAAAATCTTTTCATATATTATTTTCCATTTATAAATATTATCACACCGGAAGAACAGGACGCATTGTGCAAGTACTTTTAGAAAAAAAATTATCTTGTTAAACTAACCTAATGTAAATATGTTATAGACTTAGACTCATAATGGCTTGTGAAAAAGATAAAACATAATAAAACAGAGATAAGAGCATGATGGAAGAAGTGAGTGACTAAATGACTGAAGTATGTAGGTTTTGTATGTTACCAGATAGGATTGTATTTTTTCCAGTTGTTTTTATCAGTTAGCATTCGTTTGTTTTGGGGTTCCCACCTCCAACCTACACAGCAAATTGGCTATTTTCAAGCAGGAGAAGGGCAGAGAAAGAGATCGAGCAAAAGATCGAGAAAGATCAATTTTCAATTGTCTCCCAATGACTGTTTTGGTTTCTAGAAAAGTGTCACTCCAATTCTTGCTGCTGATTGGAAGCACTGACTTATCTTATCTCTTCAACATACATAGACTAGGTGACTTCATTATCTTAGTGCCTGGACCTGTATACAAAAATCTTTTAAACAGATGATAATAACAAATATAAAATTTTCTGTAAGTAAAGGGGGAGGTCAGCATTCTCTTGTCTCTTACCTGTTTGACAAAAGCAGCCTTCAACAAGTATTTCAGGATTCAGCTTTTTAACTGTTTCATCAGAGAATACCTTAGAAAGAACTGGAAACATCTTTATGCTCTGTAAAGTCATTTTCTTCCTTACTAGTGCAATAGGGATTCACAGTCCTTTCCCCCATTTCTCCTTGGATTGTTATTAACAAGATTTTCTAAAGAGTTGAGCTATGTATTACAAAGTTCCTATGAAGCATCTGTTGCTTTCATACACATACACATAATCTGCTACTGATGGGTTTTCTAAATGACTCTAAATTTTTCGCCACTGGCTTTGCGAATAAAATTGCTGAAAGGCAGATGTGTGTGGCATTGATATTAGTCCTTTTTCAAATGAAGACACACTCTCACTTTTTATTATGTCCTTCATACTGAAAATCCCCTACTGATAAATCAGATATCTCAAAAACAAATTTTCTTACTAATGACATCTTATAAATCCTCCTTATCAACATTGAAGGTTCAAAGGAGTGAAAAGATGCCTGCTAGCTCTGCTTGATGAAGTATTTTCTTGAATTATCAGTTATCAAGGATCTCTTCAGTACTCCAAATCCTCCCTACTGGCTTGTCACCTTTTAAAAATCTTTCAATCCATCTCTCCAAAAAAATAAAGGAGCAAAATCCCTCCTTGATCTTTGCAAATAACCAAGTTAGGCTGCTATGAGGTTTTTACAGTTTTTTTAAACCCATTTAGAACCTCTTAGACACCATAAAAGACCAGTAAGTGCATTAGACACATAGGGTTCAGCAGAAAGATGAAGAGAGTCTCGTAATTTGGGCTACTGTAAGCCACTACACTCCTCAGAATGCATTCTATAAATGTGATAAAATATGGAACCAAGAAATAATTTCCTTTTCTAATCCCAGTTCTCTGTGAGTGCTTGCAAACTGCTCATAAAAACCTGAGTCAAAGAATGGCAAACATCTTCAAAAGAAAATATTTTTATTTTACCTCACTTTTTTGTTTTCTACATAATTTAAAGTACAAATCGTAGAATGATGAATTCCTCATTTTAGTTTATTTCTATTTATTATCATAAACGTATACAGTCTCTGTTTTAGATATATATAATGATATTTTACAAGAAACAGGAATATATCACTAATATTTTGTAAGTTTCACAAATGAATAACTACAGTTCTTTATCCAAAGACTGTTACCCAAATGTAGTCTCCATTTTTGCTAGTTATATAGACTGTGCATGAGGTGTTTATGTTTCTTGAAAATTCCCAGTCAATATTTTTTTTGTAGTTTTTTGAAAGCATAATATTAAATATAGCAAACAGCCTAGGTAAGGATGATGATGATATAAATCAGTATAACTCTAGGGATTTCAATGAAATATACCAGCTAACAGGTTACAATTACCATTTTTAGATTACATTTATACCAAACACTAAAGATCTGACTAGTCAGATGGAGCATTTAATCCCAACAGCTGCTTTTCATAAATAAAGCTTCTTATATTAAATTTACAAGCGAGAGAAAGAACAGGCTCACTAAGGCTAATTCAGATGAATAATAGGATCAAACAGAGAACATACCTAGTAAGGACGATATCTTCTATCAACCAGAGATATTCAGTTTTAGAAGATTAAGATGATGAACTAATAGATGTTTTCTTTCCCTTTCTTTTTTTTTTTTTGTGTTACTTGCATTATAAGCTTTTGGGGATATTGATTACTGACTTTGGTAAATTAAGCCAAGTTATTCTTAGTGCTTTCCTTGAAAATGTACCTCTTTCTTTATTGATTTGGTGGGATTCAACATTTGCAACTCTTTTGGTGACATTTTCTGCTATTAAGTGCTAGAACCCTACTGAAGTTCACCTGGTTCATTGTGGCTTAGCTCCCCACCACAGATGATTACAGTGGGAGCAATTCTCCAGTGGGTTAGAGCAAAAAAGACTCAGGAAGGAAATTTTAGTGATAGCTAAGTTAATAGGTGGAGTTTATGCTGAGGTTTTCATGACAATTTTGGGTTTTTATAATAACAATAAAGGCAGCGCTCAGAGAGCTAATTTGGATAGCACTATAAACACCATAAACACTCCAGCCTGTTCACAGAAATCTACTTCTCTAGGGTCTTTTCCATCTCATTGTTGCTAATTTTTTTTTTGCTTCCACTATATGATTTGTAACATTCAGACACAGCGGAGGTCAAGCCCTGAGAACAGCAATTCAGTTGAAATGACTGGATTTTGTAGTCACTCAGTGATGATCTTGGAGCCTTCTGCAGCTCGGAAAAACCTGGCCGCTATGAAAGGGAAAGTTCTCAGAGCTCATCTCTTTACAGCAACAGGGTTTGGATTTTTAATACCTGCCACAGAACTTAACGGAAATCCTATGTAATACTTTCCTTCAGAAAAAAATATGAAGGCCAAGTTCATTTGCTCTTTACCATTTGATATAGTTTTCAGAAGAGCATGGAAATGCATTGATCAATTTAACGAAGGATTGTAAAGTCAGCATCATTGGAAAGACATGGGCATATTGATTCAGCCAAGCAACATTTGAAACATTTTATGCTTTGACTTATAATTAAAATGTGTCCCAAACAAAAATGGCATCTGTCAAGAAGTGTTTAAAAAGCTTTGAATGTCTAGAGACATCTATTTATGTATACATAGATGATAGTGTGTTATAGTCTAGTGTAGTATATATATTGGTCTAATAAAAAGAATAGAGCACGCGGCATAAAAGTTGCCAATAGTGGCATATTCAAAATCCATTTGCGTCCTTTTATGATTCATACAGGAAATAAGCACATATGCCTACCATTTTATTTACAGTATATACTGGAAATCAGTCAAAGTCATGATAAAGAAGAAGACTACCTTGTAACAAGCTGATTTGCTTCTTCCAGTAGCAGGAAGTCTGGCGCTAGTGAGGCCCTTACGGTAATAGGTCCAGTTCATCTGTGACCAGCCAACAATTAATAAGGGTAGATGGAAAACAACTGGCTTCTGCTATAAAAGGCAATATCAGAACAAAAAATAGGTTCTTGAAAAGCGGCAGAAAAAAAAGAGAAAAAAAAAAAGAAGGCAGAGAAAAAAGAAGTCTCAAAGGAATAAACCTAACAGCCAGTGCTCCTGTAGAAACTGGAGCTGTAGAAAAGATTCTTTCTAAGCAGGTGCTGTTTATTTCAGGACATATGTTTTGAACACTTTCCCAGGCAATGATATTAGCTGTGGTAGCCACTTCACGTTCTCCAAGCATGCTATACTTTGAGGCGTGCCCAGGTTGCCGTGTCAGAAACCTTTTCACAGAACAGGAGCTTTTACCCACTTTTAGGGTGACTGCTTCTATCTGAGGGAAAAAATGAAGATCCCAGCAATTTATGAGGCACAGCACCTCCATCAAGTTTTAAAAGGTTGAATATCTACCCAAGCTTAGGTGTGTTGCCAATGAATTCCTTCATCAGCCAGCTTGCCCAGCATGCTGCCTGAGCATTAGCAAGTTTCTCTGGTGCCTCTGTTCCAGTCAGGTCAGGTCTTTCAAGGATCCTAGTTGTCTCTGCTGTTTTGCCAGAGCAACAGGACCTGGAATTCCTCCTTGGACTCTCCTAGGAGAGTCCATTGAGGACTCTCCTAGCAGAAAAGACCCAGACTTGAATGTCAGCTGCTCACCACAAATTCTTCCAAGTAATGCAGACTCTATGAATATATACTAGCTCTTTATAAGCCTCATTTTGCTTTTCACTTTAGGTCTCCCTTCCCTCTTCCCAAGAGCTTTTTACTAGTTCTATTACCCCCTTCTTTATTCTAATTTTAACCTTTATAGCAGAAGACAGCTACTTTCTAAACGAATTGCAAGCTACGGGTGCACTAGAGATACTAATCATTTAGTCCTAGTTACCCTGTGACTGCCAGGCCCTGAAAGAACGTTCTGCCCAGTTCTAATCTATATTTCCTAGAAGACTTATATTATTGTCACCATAAGGCTCCTAGTTAGCATGAATCAACACTTACGCTACTGTCAGCAAGTATCACACTACCTTTTCCCTCTTTCCAGAAAAGATTAGGCCCCTATGACCTTGGTGCTCTGTATAGCTAAACAATTGGCAATACTGTGCAAACTGGCCCTTCTATGCTTGTTAAAGATTTCCGATAACGTTATCTCACTATATTCATTTCTTTATTATTACATATTATTATTTATTGTTTCTGTATTAATTTTATTCTTCTTTAGTAAAGATAAAGGAAGATTCCAGAAAGAGATTGATACACATTTATAGTATGGGTCTACACATATTCTCCCTCTTCCAATAACATGCAATTATACGGCAGCAGATAAGGTATTTCCACCCACCTACATTTTGTAACAAATTCTAAGCTAGGATGTAGTCGCAGAGGAGACAAGTGGAAAAGGAAAGGTGAGAAAGTATATTTTAAAAATGTTTCTGGGAGGAACTATTAATCATCCTCTGCAGCTTCTCAAAGAAGAGAAGAAGTCTCAAAGATTATCATTCTTTATTAAACCTTTGCAGAGAACTCGGCTACAACCTCTACAAGGAAAACTAGTATTGCTTTCACCTACAGGCAAAGCTGCTGTGTGCCTTCACATAGGATCCTGTGTGATGTGGTAAGCTGAAATCCAAATAGTTCCTGCAGTAGAGAGGAGTTTGCGATGCAAATTTGGACAGGAAGTGAGATTGACTCTTCACTATGTACTTTCGTAGGCTCTGAATAAGACCACAGATTGGACTTTTCCTTGGATTCTTCTGCCAGCGCAACCTCTGCTTAAAGCTCCACTCAATCTGAGCAGCTAGAATAAGACCAGAAAGCAAGATCTAATCCAATATTGTCAGATCAGTCTAGTCTATTTACATGGACATAAGGCAACTGCTTACCAGTGCTATCAGTTACCAGTGCTCATGAGAAAAATTGTTGCAGTAGACCATGACAATCCTATTTAAAATGATTAAGCCATTTCATATGCTGTATTCCGGGCCACAGTATTTACTTTGCAGGTCGTTGCTGTTTGTTCTTTTTATGAAAGCCAGTTTTTCCAGCTGAGCTGTGTATGAGTCTGTTCATCTTGTAAATCTGTGCTTGGCCCCCAGAATACTCCAGTACTGAGCAAGGGAAAAAACTTTTGAATGAGAACCCATAGAAAGATGGAACCTCCACTGTAACACCATCCTGCTAACAGATACGTGGTATCATATTTTCTTACATTAATCCCAGACCACCAAAACAATACACAAATGTTTTCATATGGTTTCCAAGTAAATGTTCCATATCCTCTATTCTGTAAATTGTTCCCTCAAGAGATATAAGCTAAGAAAAGTTAGGCATCTATTCCAGCTCTCTTAGGGGCACTAGGCCTGATTTTTCACTTGTTTGCATAGGCTTTGTGCACAGGCAACTCCACAGAAGTTAGCATCTCCCAGAAAACAGCACTGTCATGGAGCTGGTGTGAGAAAAGAGAATCAAATCTTGCACCACCAACCTGAAGCTGTATCCAAATTTTTCTCCCTCTGACATGTTCGAATTACAAGGATCAGATAACCATGTTTTGGGAATGGCCAGCCAGCTTCTAGATGGTGCTTCATACACACCGGTCCTGGTTTCCAGGACTTCTTTTGAGATACTGTACCTCTTCAGCTGTATCTGGACTGGGGTAGTAGGATGCAGAAGTAGTTATGTCTGTAATATCAGGCCTCCTTTATATATTCTGTGGGACTATATATGAAGTTTGTTTATAAAAGATGAATATTGCACTACAGTTTGTTGATGCACGAGCATGGAACTGATGCGTGTGAAAAGAAAAATCTTACAAGTTTTTGGCTTGTACAGCATAAAACACTGTCTCATACCCTATTTCCCAAAAGACATCGGTTTCTGCTTTAAATGATCCAGTTACAACTCCCTGAGTATAATATAAAAGGTACAATGTTTACAAATGCAGTGAATAGTCAGACCCACAGGATGGCTAGAGTAACTGAGTAAAGTGACAGTTCTTTACAATCACACTATTGGTTATAACTCATTATAGTAATGGATCACTTTAAAGATATATTCCTATAATTCAGGGGAAAGTTTCCCAATAGAATTGAAGCCCCCCTTTGTGGTTCTGATGTGTAGGGTATTAGGTTCAGAAACGTTACGTGTAATCTGATTATTTTTCTCGACAAAATATGAGCATTCGTATAGGTCGGCACGTAGGTTTAATACATTTTCCTGTCTTTAAGCTTTTTTTTTTTTGGAAATCACAAGAAATACTTCAGGAAGGAGAAACTAATTTGGCTTGATTTCAAACTGAAGGGTTTTTTTTCCTCCCAGAAGAACAACACCGAAAATAAGTGCTGGGGAAATGGTTCTTTGCAAATCTGAGTATGAATGCAAGCAGTAGCTTTGTATTTCCTGATCAGGATGGAAACAGAAACACGGACCCTTCAGATCTAAACCCTAAAATTAACTCAGAGAGCACCATTCAAAAACACTTCCTCAAGTCAGCAGGAGATGAGGGCAATGAAAGGCTTGATGAGGTTTTGGTGAATAAAGAGGAAATAAGGGAGGGAGGAGGGAAATGACAGTGGATCCTCAATCCCATGCAAACTCTTTTTTACTTCTTCATATGCATACATTTTAGTTATTAGCATGACCAATTTTCAAAGAAGAATTTACTTAGCCCAGATGTGCAGGTACCTATTGAACAACACTTTAGACTCCCTAGGCTCGTGCATTGGAGAAAGAGCCATAATCGTGTTCGGGTTTTGATGTGAAATATAATTGGGCAGGCAACTGTAATTGTAGAGAATACATTACTTTAGTTAGCTCTTATTTCTGATCATAAACGACACCTATCACTACAGGAATCCATCTGAGATATTATAAGACTTATTTCAATACCAGACAGGGGAATGTCTTTTATTGCAAATTATTCATTAATTTTTTTGTTGCTTAAGTCGTCATAGGTCAGGCCTGCTATGAATAAATTGTAAGGTCAAAGGGTAAGTTGTTTATACCAGCGAGGAGACCAGATTATTACACTGAAAAATGGCGAGCACATCCTGTTATTGCTGCTACCAATAAAAACATTGTGTGAAAAGAACTAGACAGACTAGTTACTTGAGTTCTCGTAAGGTTTTATTTTTAGCCTGATGACAAAAATGTCTGTGTTTGCACAGGAAACCAGAATGATTGATAAAAGGGAGTGGAAATAAAATCCTTCAGCTAATAATTTTCAGTGATACATTAAAAACTAGATCCTCTGAATATCAGAGGAGCATTTAGCGAACCTTAGAAAGACTAATTTTCCACCAGCCCCCTCTTCCCCCCACTTCCCTGGTCATGTAAGCTCCTACATACAAATCAATTACTAGTGCCAGTTAAAGCATTTTCAGAATCACTCTTAGCTGCGCCAGCAAATAATGATGCTACAGAGAGCAGCTCACATAGCCAGAGTAGCCTGTCCTTCCCCCAAGGCATTTCAGGTTAGCCCCGTGGGAATGGAGGAAGAAAGCGGATAGACGCCTTGCTGCTCCCCAGTGGAGTCTTTTGCTGTTGCTGTAAATTACTGTAAGCTCTCTTTGCTACAGTGATGCAAAAAGTACTTATTTAGGGTTAAGACTGTATTTCAAAATTTAATCATCTTAGACCAAATTATCAGTGCTCACTTTCTATGGACCCCAGCAGGGATTCCATGCATGTTAGGGTCGGTTTTCAAGTACTAACGACAGCTCTAACTTCTAGATTATTTTTGGCAGAAGCTAAACTAACATTTGAAAACATGCTATGTTTCTAAAATAAGGACAATGGCTGAGGTCCTGCCTACACCGGCATCAGTAGTAGCTTTCCTATTAGCATAGTACCAGCAGAGCTAATATTTTATTGAGTGCAGTTAAAATATTTTATTTCATTTATTGAAATTAACATTATGGCTTAGTTCTGAATGTTCAGAGGATGTTCACTGCTGCTAATTAAGTTACTTATTAGTGTTTCAGAAATGCCCTAAGGTACGAGTGAGAAGCAGTGCCCTGGTCTGCTGTATGTTAAATTAAATGAAGTGGAAAGGGCTGTTTCAAAAGAGTTTATGCACTAGGGCTTGGTTCTACACCTCCCCCCTGCCCCATCATAAATCAGAATACAGGATCAAGACTGCTTTTTGGGAGGAGTTACTCATTTCAGGTGTCTTTCCAGTGAAGGAACTGGAATGTCCAGGTTTGTAGGTAAAGAACTATTTGCTGGGAGTTTCTGAATTCCTTTAGCACTGTCCTCCATAAGTCAGGTTACTTGATTCAAAGCTGTCCTGGAAATTTCAATTACACTAGTACTTAGGGAGTTTTTGTTGTTGCTATCTTAATCATTTCTAAATAAGCAGAAGAGGGCAAGTTGCTCACCAATTATAGCTATGACTTTTCTCGTGTGTGTCTTCATTTTCTTTAGAGGTGAAATGCCATTCAATTTCAGTTAAAAGCCTCCATTTGCTTTACAAGAGTGACTTTACTGTGGAAGTGCTGATACTAAGGAAGAAGATATTTCAGTCTGAAATACTCCACCCTACTAAAATTTTTGGTGTGCAAAAGGGACAAATTTAGATACTTTCCCGAGCTGATAGAAATGCAGAGCAGGTACGCATAGGCTGGGAGCTGAGGAAATCAGAATCCTTTCCCTCAGGTGGTGAAGCAGTTTTACAGTGACTACACACAGCCCTGTCCATTCAGTAGCTGAATTACATCTTACACAGGTTTTCACACAACCATTTACAGAAAATATGGGAACAGTCTTCAACGAGGCAATCCCAGCCTGATTTTTGATCTGCAGTTCTGGGGTTCACATGAAGCAGACATAAATGACATATATGATGGGTTTGTTCCACTGTGCTGGCTTTCATAAGAAGTTATGTCAAATCTTCCAAAACTCTCAGGAGACCAGATTATAGGGGAGTTTCCAGCCCTTACAAAATGCAGTCTAAACCACGCTCGTTACCCAGAAGGACAGCAGAGTACACTGATTTTGTCCCTTTCATTTATTCATTTTATCAGTGCTCAGGAAAGACCTAGGAAAGGAAGAAGATAAAATTATAAAAGGCTAGTTTTTCAATATCATGTTTGGACTGGTTGAAATCCTCAGGCATCCGTACTAAGGCTGAGGAAAGGGAGATTTTAAACTTTTCTTCAAAGTTCAAGAAGGAATGGAGCACAACCTTTTTCTTCTTGTCCGTAGCCTTTGGGGGCTAAAAAGAAGATGGTCAGCACTCACATCTTGATCCAGCAACAGGAATCTTCCAGGTGTTTTGAGAAAACAGATTAAATGAATGAAGTTAGAAGAGCATAACAGTTCTAGGCACTATTTTCTTTAGTAACTGGATGACTGTTTGTGATTAGCTTATAAGTCTCATATGTCCTTGCTTCATTTAAAAGATTGAGAGATACTGACACACTATGATAACCTGGACATATAAGTACCTCAGACATTGGAGTATTTGTCATTAATGTTTATTAAGCAAAGCCATTTGAAAGACATTTTGTAGAGCTAAAGTAAAGACTTCCTTGAAAAGTATGCAGGTGCATTATATCAGCAGAGAACCTGAAACTAGACAAATAAAGAAGGAATTCTGGAATGTGTGCAAACAGCATAAGTGATTTAAAGACAATATATTGTGCTTATAAGCTCTGACTATTTTTAAAAAGAGCAAAGGGAGAAGGTAAGAGAACACAAGGAAAAGGAAATAGAGTCATATCCTTTACTCTCTTATAGCCATACTTTCTGTTACTCCTAAGAAGGGACTTCGTAAGGTCACAGAAAGCCAGCCTGTTGCACTTGAGTCACACAGAGCTCAAGCAGTTCAAGCTTAACTCCAAGACAGGCTATTTGATTGCCAACAATCAGTGATGCTTCAGGGGAACTGAGCCATCAGATCATGGGTTGTGGAAGGAAACAGGTACGGAGGACTTCAGGGGACAACATCCTCAGATCCCAGCAACACAATACCCTGCAAAAGGCATATGGAACAACCATCACATTTTTATCTCCTCCGTCAAATAGCTCCTAGAATTCGTTTCCTCTGGTTCTCTGGGTTATGTCCAGTCTGTCTTGCAGCTAGCTCTCATTTACCTGAAGATTTTGGTGGGCAGCTCGTAAAGTCAGGAAAGCTTTCCAGCTTGGTCATTGATTTTTGTCCCTCGTTCAGACAGGCCATGCTGTCATAAAAGCACGTCTTCCATAAGTCATGTGGATTTTCTCTTCAGAACAAATATTGGTCAAAAATAGATGTCAATGCCAAAAATCAAAAGACCAAATACCAAAGGCAGAGTACAACCCTGTCTTGAATGAGGCCTATGTGCTGCATTCCTATGACTAATACATAGGTCTTGTTTTGCCAATGTTTAAATACAGTGTCTGTATCATGCCAATATTGTCTCTTGAAATTCAACTGTTTCATATTTACCTTTGCTCTAGGCTGAGGGAACAGCATGGAAGAGCCATAGAGACAGATGCAGCAATAAGATACATAGACACAATAAAAAGGAACCAAGAGGAGAAGTAATGAAAGATGAGATGCTGGGGCAGAGCTGCAAGGAGCTCTGAAAACCCATTTGCAGAGTAGATGTAAGGAGCCACACGATAAGATAAAGTGAACATGTAGGGTAAAGAAATAATGCTTATTAAAGAAGTAGAGATAAAAAGAGGATAATTTTCAAAATTAATGAAATATCCTAAGGGTTAGATTGTGGGGGGGGGGGGGGGGAAGACTAAAAAAGAAAAAGAGGAGGAGGAGGAGGAGGTAAATAGCAGCTGTGGAAATGGTTGGAAGTACTGATGATTAGGCATGCGATGCCTGTTTTTTCATTTTGTGCCAGGCTCTATAAATCTTCCTTGTTACCCTGAACCTAGAGGTGTGGAAGTCTGAGTATAAATTCAGCAGTTTGGATACTTTTCCAGATATTACCTAAATCATATAAAGCTTTTTATAGTGTAACTTAGCCAGAAATAACCTAAGAACTCTTTTTTTCTCATGCTACTTAGCACAGCTGGCTGGATTATTCTTTCTCTGTAATATTCTCAGCAAATACAGCCTTTCTCTCTATTTGACAATCATTTATGAACAGACTTTGAGACTCATCCCCAAATGTGAAATGCCTCTTGATCCTGTTGACTCCTGTGAGCATTTGATATATTTTTACGTAGCTATTCTTTTAAATTAGTATTTTGAACAAGTTAGGTGTGCAGACTAATTTTTCTCAGCATCATCTGCTGTGACTATGAGCAGAGCATGAGGAAATATGCAGAGATACAGTCTCAGTCTTTCAGCTGCTCCCTAATCTTAGCTATCTATCTGCCTTCTTTTCGTTCATTGGCTGTACAGTAAATATTGCTAGAGTATAACTGATACAATGACGTCTGCCTCAGTCTACAGAAAGTCTGAAGCAGTGGCTCTGAGGTGTGATGGCACTTACTGTTTCAAGAGGAGTTAGTTCAGTTGTTTTAAACATCAACAACAAGTTTCTTTTTTACACTGTTCAAAGCATGTTTTGTAAGGAGAGGAAGCATCCAAACATGTGGATCCACATAGACTTCTCCGGGTGTTTGTTCACTTTAGGTATGCTTTTAATAACACATGGAAGATTGCAATTGTCTTCATTTTCCTAACTAAAGGGAAGGCTCAGCTTTCAAAGGTTTGCTAAATGCCAACTTGGGCGTTCAGATACCCCGCAATTTAGGTATTCCCTGCCTGCTGTTTGGAGCATGTTATTGGTTAGCTAAGCCACGTGTTATTCTTCCAGCTCTGTAATTGGGTTAGCGTGCCCTTTTAAACAGAGGAATAATGAACGCTTTTGTTTGTAAAGGAATATCCTTGTTTGCATGCAAATACGGGTATTCACACAAATCAGCCATTCCTCAAACCTCCACAGGAACAAAAACCTTTCTGTCTGAAGCCACAGGAGCAGCAGATAGCAAGGGGCCTTGATATGGATAGATCTAACAAGCCATTTCAAATTCCTGCAAGTGTTTCTGAATACTGTTACGCAATATCCACCCAGTTCTTGTGTTTTCTGTCTTATGCAAAAGAAGAAAAAAGTTTAAATGCCAAATAAAAAATGAAGAATATGAAATGAATCTGCTTTCCAAACCAGTCGATGTATTCTAATATATTACTTTTCAAATTGCTGTCTTATTTTTGAAAGACAAATGATTGCTAAAAATAAATTATGTGAAAATATTTTGGGGTTTGTTTGTTAGTTCAGACTGGACATAGCTCAAGCCTAAACAACAAGCCCAATAAGCTTGAGGTAATCGATAATTTCAGATGCCTGGAAATTCAAGATATACATTATCTAAGCAGATAAGAAATAAGGCTTGCCATTTGAAGATTCACCAGAAATTCTTTGGTGATTCTCCAAGACTCTTCAAAGAATGAGTTATGCCCTCACCTGGGTATAAAAATAGCTGTTTAGCCATAAAGTATTGTACAAAAGTGAATGAAAAGACCCCTGCAAAGCCTGACAGCTCCAAGGGTAACTTGGCTCCCTTTCCTCACTCTGGTTTTAAAGCTGTAGGAATTCCTTATAACTTTTTCTCAAGCTGTCATCAGAGCAACAGAACCCTCTGTTATTTGGGTTTCTCTTCTCTTTAGTTGGAAAGAAAGGGATGTAATAAAGGCAGGTCGTGAGCAATAGGCTGTAATCTATCCACAAAATGGCTCCACCTTGCCATTTATTCCCCTGCATTGTGTTCGAACAGACTTCCAGTAAATATGTCTGCTTCACATTGATCATCACTGATAGTAGCATCCCTAACAGTGGCTCCGTCTTGACAGAAAAATGGTAAATGCCATTGTGTTCTCATGTTTTTGTCTCTTTCTACAGCCTCTGCAAAACAAGGCTGTTAATTTATCTGACGAAAGACGTGATGGTGTATGTTATGTATAAGCCAGATGTTTCCCTACTGATTTCTTAAATAGGGGCACATAATTGTGATGATTGGGGCCCATTAATTCAAACTACTTGTAAGCAAAAGAAAAAGACCTCAGCTCACACTTTCACTGTTACAAGCTTCTTCACACGATATGCCTGTCGTTCTGTGCACTGTTTTATAAACTGAAGCAGTCAAATAATTCCTTCAGTTCTTCTCCATCTGTTTTCTCACAACAGTGTTAATGTTCACTTAAATAAGCATAGCAGCATTAACCTTTTGAACTCTCTGTCTCTCAACTGTGCTCGGATCAGATTTGTGGTCTAGAAAGTTGACTCTTCCCTCAACTTTGACAGATTTTCTTATTATCCCCTGCTGACCTGCAGAGAATTGCACTGGCTCAATTCCTGAGGCATCCACAAGTTTCAGATGGACTCAGCCTCCCTATCTGATTGCCTGTCATGAGAAGCGTCAGTGGCATGCTTTTTATTTCAGTTTATTCCCTTCCTCTCAATAGATATAATGAATTCTCTTGCACTTTTGTGCTCTGCTTTTCAGCAGGCCATGCATACCACAGTTTCATCCTCAAAGCAAAGACCGCTGCAGAAAATCTATCTCAAAAAAAAAAAAAGTGCTCTGTATAGATCTGATTTTACTGATATTGTCCACACTAAATTGCATATAAATTGCATAAGCTACCTCTGTGATTCAATCTTCCTATTAGTGTAAGTACTATTAGTACTATATAAATTAAGTTTAGTCAGAGCAAAATGTTGATGAAATGGTGACTCTTCACATGGGAAAAAAGTAGGAAGGAATTCTGACTCTTTTCAAAGTAAAGGTGAAGTTTTGGGAAATGCCATTCAGCACAGGCTGGTGAGCAGCTAAAAGCATAAGAATATGAACAAATTAACTTGGATAATAAATTACATGCACTGGAGGATCTCCAGTAACTGTTCAGGCAAGTATTTTTAGTCTGTACAGTAAATGTGACTTAGCTTAACCACCTTTTACTGACATATGTTGATTTATCCTATTTCGCTGAGACATAAGCAAATTTGAATTACATTATGTTAGCCATGAGAGTTACCAGAGATCAGCTGCCCTACAGTAAATTGGGACCAACTGTAAGCCATAGGCCGAGAAAGGGTTTTTTTAGATAGTTTTGATGGTGCTGTTTGAGTTATGCTCAGACACAGACAGAAACACAAATACTCAGAAAGCTATGGGGAAAAAGTTGAAAAGTATGCCCTTGGGAGAATATTTTGGGGGAATATAACTAGAAAGAATGCTTGGAATATGGAGCAAGGAAACTGCTTCCTGCTTGATTTTCATCCTGTTTGATAAACAGATCTCTAGTATACTTTTATAAGTGGACAGAAATAAGACTGACATCTGAGGAGAATGGCCAAAAAAGGGCTAGCATTAACAAGCAAGATCCCAGGAATGTGCTGCAATGCATAAACAGTGGAGAAGCAGAAATAATAATAGGATCTCCACCCTTTTAGTGTAAAAATTCAGTATAAGGAGTTTCTATGATTTTTATGCTTTAGAGCTTTTTAACTCTCTCTGTAGCCGCTGCTGCAAGTTGCCTCCCCCTGCCCTGACCAGGGTGGTAGCTGCCCATGTCCCGAGGTGCCAAGGCCAGCTCTGGTCTGGCCCAGATGCAATCACCTGGGCTCACAGTGCCGAGAAATTGCTGCAAGAAAGTGCACAGAGATGAGAAAGGCCAGAATTACAGAGAGGGGTCAGAGTGTTGAGCGGGGATCATCAGTACCTCAGGGACAGGAGAGTGAAAACACCAGCATGGACAAGACTGAAACCCTCAGAGTAAAACCCCTTTGGGACTGCTCAGGGTGGTCAGGGACCAACCAGGTAACACTGGTCAAGCCATCAGTGCCATCAGCAGAGATGGAGCTGGCAGCCAGCAGCAGCTTACCACCGTGTGGAGCCTTTGCAGGGGCACTAGGAGTCAACCCTTCCTCCTGGCTGGTGCCTGCCAGGGCAGCAGTGGCTCTTCAGGTACCTCATCGTGGTGGTGAGCACGTGAGTCCTTAGCCCAACAGCTCGTTAATTCCTGGGTATCTTCTCTGTGGGTGTTAGCCAGTGAAACTATTCTATATGCTTTAGTTGCATATACCACTCTTGTAGAATCTCTGCGTTTGTCTGAAGATGCCTGAACAAGCAGACCCAAAGGAGGGACTGCAAGGAAGACAAGGAACAGAGAAGGCGCCAGTGCCATGACTTTGCTGTTAATCCACAGTCTGCAGTGGTTCATGCAACAGGGCTAGCACACTGCTGGAGCAGCCTGCTCCAGCCTTGACTCTCACAGATCCGTGGTATCTCTTGAGGCCCAGGAGGATCTCTTCTAGTCTATACTGATTTACTAGCACTTGTATAGACTAGTGGCCCAAATGCTGCGGTTTAGCCCCAGGAGCGCAGAGCACGATCCTGTCCCTTTTATGCACGGCTGCAAAGACGCAAGTCAGAAAGCGATTCCACAGGGAGCAACAAGACAGCTTAGAGACTGCCAGACAACCCTGCCTTGGAGCAACTGACAGGCAAAAATCAGACACCAGTAACTGAGGCACTGATCCAAAGCCCCTTTAAACACCTCAGTGACTCTCTTGAAAATAAGATGTAGGGGCTTTTCAAAAGCTTACTCTTAGTCTGTCACAGCGTTCAAAACACCTAATACATTTATCTCTTTTTTTCAGCTACTGAATTCAAATCCCTCTGTGACAATTTGACTAGCAAGTCAAACTCCTACTTAGCAAACTTCTGTCCTAAAATTGCAAAGGGTTAGTCCATTTATCGCTGACTTGTCGTGCACACACTGGGCCTCCTTTCAATGGGAGCTTTGCCATCGAATCAAACAGCAGTAGGATTGGGGGACCACCAGTCTTTGTATCTCTTTGAAATATTGATTTACACCATCAAGTTTGATCTAGTTACCTCTAATGCCCTCAAGCACCAGTTCAGGTCAATAGATACAAGGTAACTTGTTAACCCGGACCCAAAGCCATCATGGCTTACTTTTAACCATTCAGCACCTTCTCATCTCGTGTTATCAAGAATACTAATCTTCTCAGCAAAGTAAATGATTTGTCTTTTCCCCTTTTTGAACTGATCATCAGTTTGCTACTTTAAACAGCAACCCAACCCTTCTGTCTGGTGTATAAAAATCCTTGAGATATAGTGCAATAAAAAATCTGTTTTGTCTTACATTTGATATCCTGGTTCCCAGAAAGTATCAATATTTGCTTTTTCAGCCATGCCGTTTAGATATTAAAGTATTTCCTGCATCATTCTGAAAAGCTGATTATTCTAATACAGCTCAGGAAAAGTCTAGTATTTGCCTTCTTTCAAGTCAGCATGAGTTTTATTTTAAAAAATTCTGCTAGACCATTCAATGTTAGACGCATTCAAACCAAAGTCACCTTAATACTAAAAATCAAATTGTTAGATATTAAATTCTCTGGCTAGTAACTATTAAAGAACAGTAGTTGCTTTTGAGAAAGTGCACCTTTCTCAGTGGCCAGATATAATTTTGCAGCTCTTATTATTCATCTAAGCATGGAATTTTTAAATACCTTGTTCTATTATATCCATTCTGATACATCCATTCTTTCAGCAATTTCCTTGTAAAATTAGATTTGTGCTAGGTTTCTCTCCCTTAAAGCAGTGATCCAGAGAACTGCAGTAATCTCTATTGCCTCTCACGCCATATTTAACCTTATAAAACATGAATTAAATATAGATTAACATCTTGTCTTGGAGAATCTTATGTTTAGCAAAATACGGCAATTTCTTTAAAAAAAAAATCAATATGCACTTCATACTTTAAAAAAATAGTCAGGTGTTTTCAGTGTTCTTCCTCACAGCCGCAATTCTCAAGCTTTTCCAGTGTGACTGGACTAATGGCACTATCATGATCAGTGCTTTTACAGTGTAATGAAACTTCATTGAACCAAATGGCTTTTTTCGGTCACATAAATCATTATTTGCTGCCTACTAAAATGTGACAATATGAAGCTTTTTCCAATCTAACAGATCTCTATGGATTTTAAAATTTAATTTCTTGTTTACAAACAGTCTCCAGGAGAGAGAAGATTTCATTCTGGAAAACTTGTATAAACTAGGACACACACTATTTTGTCTCCTACCAAAAAAGACAGTCTAGAAGAAAAATAAAAGCTACGTAATTTCATCAGACAGTTAGTTGGACTCCCTTGGGGCTTCTGAGCAGCAATATTAGCTAAATGCAGATGCACTCTGCTTTAGCCCAGATGGACAAAACAACCTGTGATAAAGCCACTGTAATTAGGCAAAGCCATTATTTTCAGGCCCACTGCAAATGTGATGTGAACATAAGGCTGTCTCTGAACACCCCGATGAAGATATGCTGACAGCACTTTGCAAACCAATAGCTACGTACAGTCGGCCAAGGCGAGATACAGTGGGGCACGGGCAGGCCCAGCTATTCGGGCATAGCTCCCTCAGCAACTAGAAACAGGGCCCAGGAGGACATCGCTCCTCCAACAGCAGACCAGTGTGTGCTGCCACTGGCAGCCCTCTCACCTGCTTGTTTCTGCCTCTCTTGCTTCTTGGCAGCTGCTGCTGCTCCACGTTTAAGCTTTCTGTGCTACAGTGCAAGAAACAAGGGAGGAGGGCACTGGGAGAGAGAGGAGTGGCATGAAGGGACCACCCAGGCATTTCTCCAGGTGAGGAGTGAGGGGGAGAATAGTCTATTTGCCTCAGGACCCAAAACAGCTCGTGTGGTGGGCTGTAATAGCACTGCTGGAACAGCCAGGCTCTAAAACTGTGGCAAACAAAAGTTTTCTTTTTTCTCTTTTTCTTTTCTTCTCTTTCTTTGATTCTCTTTTTCTTTGTCTTTCTTTCTTTCCTTCTGTCTTACTTTCTTTCTTACTCTTTCTTCTTTCTTTTTCTTTCTCTTTTGTCCTCTCACTCCCTTTTTTCTCCCTCTTGGTCTCTCTCTCACTCCTCCTCTTATTCTTTCTCTCTCTTTCTGTTTTTCTCTCCTTCACATGCACGCACACACAAACATACACCACGCAATACGTTAATGGCAAAGCATTGAGGACTCTCTATAGCATCAAAACCAATGTTATTGCTGCACTAGTTTAATTCAGAGATCCTTTCTATAGATAAACTGCTATTTTCAAAGCATTGTTACATGAAGAAGTCACTGCAAAATATGACATAGTGCCATCAGTTTCTCTGTAGGAATTATTTGAAAACAGCCTTTTTAACCACTCGTGCCCATGCTAGGTGTAACAAAACCTGCTGCCAGTCATGACTGGAAGAAACCACTTTTCTTTTAGCTTAGGAGAAGGATGCATGCACAGCTGCCTCAGAGTAGCTAACAGTGTAAAACCACATCTTCACTTATCCCACAATAATTTTCTTAAAGTCAAATATTTTAACATTATGTTCAACTACTAGCAGATCCTAGAGGGAATATTATCTTCTTTGTTTGGTAAATTTAAAGAATTTGATTTTCATGATCTTCTTCATTACAGTGGCAAAATGTAGGCACTAAGCTGTACATAAAGATACTCCCACTTTGGTGTACCTATTTACAACAACATAAATGATTGCACAAAGAGAAGAAGAGTACAGAGGGTCAAAAAGACAACATACTTGTAAAAGAAAACTTTAGTGATATTTGCATTTCTTTTTAATAACAGTTTCTCATTTTAACATGCATTCTACTAGTAAAATATCTAGCCAAAATATTTGGTCAAATTTCAGAAAAGTTTTCATTAAAATAATATGCCTTTTATTGACTTTTTTTTTAAAAAAAGGGGTTGAAACGAACACTCTGAAATATTTTAATGAAGTTACAAAAAGATCAGAACAGCAGGCCCAAGACTAGTTTTATAATAGTAGTGTAGCTTCTCCAGAGATGTAAATTAATCCCAAAATCAAATGTAGTCTTTTTGATTAAATAACAAAATACTCACAAAAGAACAGTACAAAAATGTTCAGAGTCAGTAATAAGAATAAGACCATCTAGAATTACAAGTAACATACTGCTTTATATCAGTCCTGAAGCACCAGAGGTATTTGATCCTACTCCCATTTACAGGGCTGGAGTAAAGGGTACATTGAGGTCCTTTCCATCACTGCTTCTCTGTAAGGCTGTGATCAGAAACATCTATACAACTGCTGCTCCAGGTGACACTGTGCTATCTTTTGGCCTGGAAGACAAATATTACAGTCCTTGTGGCAAGCAATACAGTATCTTGGTGTTGTCTCATACTGTCAACTTTCTTCATTTATTGAGCAGGAAGGGACTTCATTTAGTACTCATATACAGGGCCAAGATCTGTATGACTGCGTGCGCTGTTCTAAATCCCATACATTGGATTCCACAGTCTCTCCAGGTAGCATATCCCAGGTTTTTTCGTTATTGCAGTCACTAGTTTCCCTCAGAAATTACGAAGGAATATTTTTCATTTCTTTCCATCAGCAGGTGACAATGAGCAAACAATCCTCTTTATAGCACCTACTACAGATGAGAAGGTGTTATCATAAACCGTCTTAGTCTTTCCTATTTTAGACTAAATAAAAACAGTTCACACCATCACAGGACATCTTTATAAACTCTTATGCTTCTTGATACTATTTTATGGACTCTCACCAGTCTGTCCTGAAGTGTGGTACCTGCATCTGAAAATAGAGCCTGGGCTGATGAAACCTGAATACTAAGGGCAAGTAGATAATTATCTTCCCTTTCAGGCATACAATACTCCAATCAGTGTATTCCTGAACAAGATTTCCTTTCTTCTTTTGCAACAGCAACACAGTGGAGGCATCAAGCTTTTCTGTCTGGTAAGTGCTGTCGGATACCACAGGCTCCTACCATCATCCACTGTGGCACTCTTCAGAGAGCAGTGTGTCACAAAGATGTTTTCTTTGTATGGAGACAGGGCTATTGGGATGGAGATACTTGCTAACATTTGGGTCCTGTCCTAATGTGAAGTTTGTATGTGCCTGGCAAAATGCTTCTATAAGCTTTGCTTGAGCAGGCGAGGGGAGTGTTGCACTAGATGATCTCCAGAGGTCCCTTCCAACCTCAACTGTTCAGTGATTCTGTGGCATATATTCCAGAATCCAAGAATTTTCTCCTAATTGGAGTAGTATAGGCATAAATGTTATTAATTTATGTCAAGGGACAATAGATACAACTCATGGTAACCTTCTGGCTTCTTTTTCTGCATATTGCTTTTTCATATTTGTTCTTTTTCTATTTTTTTTTCCTTTTTCCTTCCAGGCATATCACTTTGCACTTGTCTATATTACTTGGCAAATTTGCCTTTACAGTTTATCACCATCTTGAACTCTAGTCCTGTCTTCCAAAGAGTCCGCAACCTTTCTCCACTTGTGTCTTTATCAAATTTCCTCTTACATCCAAATCCTTAACAGAACTGTGAAGCAGAGACGACTGCAGGGCAGACAAGTCACTGTTATTTACCTGGATAGCAAGTATTTTTTGCAGCGAGTGAAGCAGAAAATGGAAAAGAATATTTTTTGTAACATTTTGGGACATCCAAGCAGAGTTAATGGTCATTGACCGTTGTTACTTGGCAGAATTATGTCTGTACCAAGTGAAGAAACAACAACCATCAGGTAAGTAAAAGCAGAGGGAAAGAGGAAAGTGTCTGCGAGAAAGAAAACTTCAATTCCTGAGAAGAAATTTGAAGACTTGAACAAGCTAGGAAAATCGAGTGAAATAATAGCAGCAGGGGGAATTAGAGAAAAGGCATCCTTAACTGCTATGCCTCACGTGTTCGAGTTGTTTCTATGGTCACAGAATAAGAAGGTCAAATCAGATCAAATAAAGCAGGGCAGAACTGAACAGTACAATTAGGCCATAGTCAAAAAGTAATTACTTTTCCATCCAGTAGAGATTGCATGTAACTTCTTGGAACTGTACATTATTATCTAAATAATAGATATTGGCCAGCGAAGCAACTGGGGATGAACTGGGAAAAATCAGATAAAAAGCCACTTCATTAAATATTATAACATTACAATTTGTGCTGAAGCTTGGATAAACTTGAAAGTTGGACACTGGTGGGTCTTAACAAATTTATGTTCACTTGCCAAGAGAGCAGAGGAATAAAGAGAACACAGCACAGAACTAAAACACAGTGGTACTGCAATAATTTAAATTTTTAAACTATCAAGACAGCTAAAAAAGCTTTCCTTTTCCTTTATATGCTTTGCATTTTTATTCTTCGACATTGTAACTAGAACTATGGCATGTATCCTACCTATTGATGGTGTTTGTGCATTGGATAACTAACTCTCTCTGAGGTCTCATTCTTACTTCAGGATCCTTTATCCCAGTTATGTATGCTTCCCTATTTTCTTCACAGTACATGAGATGTATTTCAAAGCATTTGCAATCTTCAAATTTTTATCAGTCATCTCTCTTTCTATAGTAGCTCACTAAATAAGTCCACTATTTTGCAGTGCTGGAGCTGATCCTTGACTGATCTAAATGGCATAGCTTTGTGGATGTGAGTAGAGCTTCCTAATTCATCCTGCATGAGATCTAGCTCACATTTAAAAAGTTGTACCTGTCATTATTGATTCTCTTCACCTTTAGTAACATATCCTTATTCAGCACAGCAAGAATCTGAATTCAGCACCTGAAAATCACTAGGATCACTCCGTTGTTGATGGAAATAAAGTCAAAAGTAGCGTAAGTCAACCTCCTCTATCAACAACTGTCTTTCGACAAACTACCTTGTGTCGTCTGCAGCACACTGGTGGCTACCAAATCTGATGAAAGTTTTAAAAAACATTCTCATGTCAGAGATCGTGCCATGATCATACTAGCCGAGTTACTGTCATCCTAAGCCAGCCACATTTCTGCACTTCACTCTCACTATGAAAAAAAATGCTCCTAACCAAAAGTAATTACTTCAGCTCTGTCTGCCAGGCCCAGAATCAATGGGGTTAAAGAAGCTGTAATTTATTTCTACCGAGCGAATAGAAAATTAGGATCTTTCACTTTCTCTCTTCCTCACACATCCCTAAGAAAAAAAAAATATATATTTCACTGGAAATTATGATTTCATCAGCTGAGCCGAAAATCAAGAAATAGACCACTTTAAATATTCACACCATCTTGATTAAAGCAGGTGTCTCCAAGCCCTATTATTGCAAAGTGATTGTCAGAATTTCCATTGTAAATCTCTTCCCTCCTTCTCAGCGGTTTTATACTTGTGCCTTGGCTATGAGAGCACATTCCAGGCTGAAATTTAGGCTGCTGATTATTAAAAGGAGGAAAATTTTCCTTTACAATGATTCTAGGGCTAATGAAATGTTGGCTTTTCAGAATAGGGGAAAGAGAGGGTATATGTTTCTATTTCACACATATTGATCCAAAACTGTAACCACAATCTGGAAGAGAAAAGTAGAGCTGAAAATTGCCACATTTCCCCAGATGGCAAGGGAATATTGCGAGTTGGCAGACAGTTATCCTACTTTACTCAGTTTCATTCCTCTGCAACTCCTGGAATGGAACAAATGGTACGGGACAGGAAGGGATGCGGTTATTCTCTCTAATTATAGAAATCACAGGCCGCACCACTGTATCTTTCCTAGTCTTTACTATGTTTATTCTTCTGATACCCTGTGAAGTAGAGAAATACTTTTTGCTCATTTTGTGAGTAAGCAATAAACACAAGAGATTTTTATTCAACGAGCGGTAGGTCAAATATCAAGGCACGAGCTAATTCTTTCCTGGTGTTAGGTGTTTAGGCTATATTCACACTAATAAATTCAGTTGTCCCGAGAGACATACCTAGGCACTGAAAGTCGATTGTAAATGCTGTTAAGTAAGTGCCACTGTCATAACAGCCTGTGACATGTTTTTTAGCCTGTGCCAGTGAGTACCCTCCCAAATAACTTTAGCACAGGCCAGAGATTGTTCCTAGCAGTTACTCTGTTCAGGAGAGAAAGAGAGGTTAGCAGCTTTGGCATTAGCTGTTTCTTGTCAGCTGGCCAGGGAGCAGTCCCAGACATGTTTAATTTACTGCTACGAAAGAAGCTAAAGAGGTCAGAAGCAGCTGGTGTGGTGCATGATAGCCGTGTATTTGTTCTATACTACACCTATGTTAACATCAGCCTTTCTCAGGGTTGGATATAAGAACGGCCTTTCTAGCCATCACATTCGGCAAAACTACCATGGCTGAGAGTGTCGTCCTCTTTGTTCCTCTTTCCATCTGTATCAAGGTTCTACACTGATTATCAGCATAAAAGCATTTTCTTAGTGCAGCTCTGCCAAGTGAAAAATTCATGTGTATTGATACTATCATAGGAATAGGAAGATAAAAGCTTTAAGCAACTGCCATTAAGATGCAAACTGCTTTTTCTGTGTACTCCCTATAACAACATTTCATAAGTCTTTTATTTTCTTGCACTAAAGATTCAGCCCTATAGGTCTATAAAATGAAAACATGTTTTTTCTTTAATATGCATTGAGAGTGAAAATTGCTTCAGTCACATAAAACCTAATAATTGGACTTTATGTGAGGAAAGTCTGAAAAGAGAAATAAAGTCTCCTGTGAAATACACTACCAGTCCTTCACAATCCAGTCCTGCATTGGCCTTAGTAAACATTTGATTTTCCTTACATCTTTATGCAGAAACATCTGGGATACAAACCTACACCTGACTGAAATAACAACAAAAATGCAGGTAGTGTAATTATCCATTTTTAATAAAAAATATGGTTCTTTTTTTATTTGCTTATTTGAAAATTGTTTTCACGTGCTGTTTTTCATTATTAAACTAATATATTTGACTAAATGGCATTGGTGACATTGATTTAAATATAGATGTCTGTTGTATCCCTTTTAAGTGCCCAGGGTCAGAGAGGAGGCCTGTGGAAGAGGAGGGAGCTGACCTTGAGTTTCCTAAAATCTCAGATTCACACTAAAGACTTCCTTTCCTCTTGTAAGTTAAAGAAATCAACAGCGGGATTGTCTTATAATACTGAGCCTAACTGCGTGCAGCAAGGAGGGAAATTCTGCTTTAATTCTACATTGTGTATACACTGTGGTTATACACCTTTCCTTTACATCATTTAAGCTTTAGCACCCCAAACTACAGTCCCATCAGAAATGATATAAGACTTTTATCATTCTAAGGAGGTTGAGCCCCACACTGAGTCAGAGCCAGCTTTCAAAGAAATAGAATGAGTGACGTCAAATTCAAGCCCACAGTCAGCTCCGGAAGACGGTTTATTTTTTTTTTTCTTCTCTTTAAGGTCTTTAATAAGTCATATTAAATGTACCTTAATGATTAAAACCCAGATTTGTTTCAAACTACGGCTTTGAAAGTAGGGGGCTGTGAATTCTATGCTTCCATTGAATCCTTTTTATGATACCATTGTGGAAATGTTGAGGCAGCAATAACTCTCAGTAGGATTACATCCTGGCAAGAAGCAATGTAAAATGCCTGAAGTGATCCTACTGTGTGTTAATCACATGGTTAATTTGTTAAATTTGCATTTCATTTGTTTCTGTAGCTTGGCAGAAATGTTATTGATAAGGGTTTTTTGTTGTTTTGTTTTGTTTTGTTTTCTTTGTCTTCCAAGAGATTCAGCATTGATCAATCTGTTTTCTGTCCGTGGCTCCATCATAATTAGTGGCTGAGTACGTAGCTGAGTAAGAAGAGTTAATGATAGGGCATAATCTTTTGTGTAGTGTCTTGTTGCGTAATTGTTGCCTTTCTGGGTTCGTAGGTTGCATGCAATTTACTTTGGTTTTGATCTTATTTTCTTGTGAAATTGTTTTAAGATAAGCCTCTCTCAGTGATTTTTTTTTAAGTCTTTCTTCTTTGTTTGATTAATTTTCATCCTCTTGATTTCCTTTTATTTTCCTTTGTAAGAAATGATTGGGGTGAGAATTCTAACATGGGGCCAGGCAGAGAATCTGGCTCTCTTGCTCCCCCCAGCTGCTGAAGAAAAATTGCAACAGCAATAGCAATAGCAATGTCATAAACCCAGAAATGTGACCATCACTTCCACCGCCGGATATCTCACATTTTAACAAATTAAAAACAATCACTTCTGAAAGAGAAAAATATTTGCATTAGAACTTAGACACTCAGCAATAAAACTTCCCGTGTAGCAACAACATAACCCCCACTGCTAATCTCAAGTAATACGTGAGTCCATAACAGAGTCTTAAACTAAACCGAACATTTCTTACATAGCCTCTTACGACTCGCTGGAGCCAAGCATCAGTATATCCTTGACTAGATCAGTCCATCTAAAATGTAACGTGCTGTAAACCCTCTGGTGTAACAGAAGTGCTACATGAAAAAGCTAAAACACAAGTTGGTTAGAGTCTCAGGCTTCATAGACAATATCATGAAATGTACTTCAAAGCAGGCAGATAATTAGTGCTGAGTTATGTGTATGGTATTCTTTTAGAACTATGTATTTCTTATTGCCCCTCGCCTCACTCAAAGGGTCAGTGCTGCATTTTACACTGCCTGAAAACTCCAAATGCTTTTCAAAGACAGCTCCAAAAGACAGAGCATCATATAATAAATTACCCCTCAGGTATGGATCAAAATCATATTGTTTTTTACTGGAGCAAGGTCTGCAGCCAAACGTTTAGCAGAAGTGGAAAAGAGAAAAAAAAGTTGCAATGGCAGACCCCATGTCTCCAGATCTCATAAACTCTTCTGATTTTTTGCTTTCCTCCACAGGAGCAAACACACATGCCTGAAACTTTTTTCAGGCAGACTAAGAGGTGTCGTTTACATCACCGATACATTGTGACTGAAGGAATCTTCTTTGGATAAATACAGGGTTTCATCTTTCAGTTGTTCCAGCCTTCTCTTGCAATTAGTTTCACTACTTCACTCACTGACATTCTTTCTGACACTCATATTTCACTAATGGATCAGCAAGCTCAGTTTCCACAGGCAGAACTGTGCTCCCAATCAAAAACCTTTTACACCAAGTAAACCTTCAGAAGATCCCGTAGCTCCCTGCTGTGTCTGGAAAGGATGAAATAGTCAAACTGAAGTCCCTGCTCAAAGCCACTGTCTCTCTCCCCCAAGGGTATAGAAAATGGGGAAAACAATTTCCTTTGGAGGAAGGAGCAGGAGAAGAGGTTCATCTACGAGTATATGGCATTCCTTTATTCTCTGGTATGACACGTGCCTGCAGGAGATATTCTCTGCTAGGAGAAATCCTTGAAGGAGAAAAGAAGAATCTGAAGGGAGGTTTAAGTCAACAGCAAAGGACTGACAGAGGCCCTTGGGAGGGGATAGCAAACTGAGAAAAACACAGCAGGGAATTCACTGATCAAAATCTGTCTTTATAGGAGGAAGGTAAATGGTTTCGGCTTTGTGCTGTCCTTCAAAGAACACCATCCACTGTGAAACATCTGAGTTTTGCTTTAAAGGCCTTTGGGTTTTTTTTTAAGGCCACAGGATGTTTTCTGATGGATATACTTTGCAAAACAAACACAATTAGAAAAAGAAAGTGTTCAGCAGGCAGGGTAGAATTTGGAAAGTTTGTTCACTTTCTCAGAGTTAAGCAAGCAGTTTCTCTCAGAAGTCAATGCAACAACGATAATGGACACCAGCTCAGCATCTGGATCGTAAAGTGGTAAGGAACATGGACCGTATCTGACAGTCTGGAATAATAAAGTCATCTCCATGTTCAGTGCTAACCTGGATTCAGGTTAGCATCTAGCATCAAAGCTGCTCGGTGTCAGGAACAAATTCTATACAATGAGGGCTTGAAAATCTGGTCTTACATTTTACGGCAGTCCTTAAGTAGTGGTTACACTGTCCCTGGTGTTTCAATCCTATTGCCTCCATCCAGACTGGGCCCAGGAATAAAGTCCTCTCTAATATTAGTTGTGACATAGGTACCTGTCCAAAGCCACAGAAATAAATTCTCAATCAGATGTCAAACTCAGAATAAAGCTTTGATCTCACAATCTGGCTAGAATTTAAGCAGATGGAATAATTCATGCACACCCCATCTAATCAATCAAGATTAGATAAACACTGATTCTTAGAAACTTGTAGTCTCAGATCTGACAAAAATCCTACTACCGGTCCAACTCCAGAGTATTATATAAAATGGTCCAAAAGGTTTTCCTTTAGCATTCTTGAGTTGTGAATGCAACAGATATCACTTTTCAGTTTTATTACCCCAAAATAAACATAGCCTGATTTAGTTAACCTCATGCTATCATCAGAACTGCCTCGAATAAAAACAAAAAAAGAAACCTTTTGTCCATGTTCACAGAAAAATTGATTAAAGAAATCATTTTTTAAAAAAATTAAGGAAGATGTCTTATTTTAGTCTATACTGGAAAATGTCCTACTATCTTGATCATGGATCCATTATTCTCATCACTCGGTAATGTTGCACTTGCTAAACAGATATTAGGAGAAAAATAAGTCCTGTATTGTCTGCTCCTTGTGAGCTCATATCTGTTATACATAAAAGAGAATGCCCTGAAGAAAACTCCTAAAAAGTGGTTAATTAACATATAAACCACAAATGTCGGAGTATCATAAATATTCAAGTAGTGATGGATAGTGGGATAAACCCTGAGTGCATGCCGTAAGTTTTTTATCTCTATAGCTATCTTGAGCTGGGTATTTACAGTAAATTACAGCTGCACATGCTTTGCTCCAAAGCCATATGTTTTATTATTCAACCAGATGTAAGCCATAAAACTGTTTTATCTATTTTGTGGTTCAGCCTAGTACTAATAAAATAAACTACAAATACCTGACTTATAGCTTTGCTGGCATTTTTGCACTCCAGTGAAGTGCAGTGCCAATGCCTCATGCAGTGAAAGTGACCTGAGAAAATCATGTGTTCTTCCCATTTCTTACACTTTCATAAGGTCCTTAAATATCTGAATGAACAGTGTTGGATTATAACTTGTTCTTTCATCAATTTGCATAGGATGGACTATCGCTGATAGTTCTTTTTTGTTTTCTTCAGCCCAGAAAGGACATTTCGTACAGTCCGCACTCTTGTCTTGGAATCTATATCACTGACAGTTCTTAGTACAGAGTATCCTCAGTGTATAAAAATGATTCTATATCCTGGGAAGGATGTGTTTACTTACATTAAAAAAAGATGATTCTACAAACAACAGGAAATTCCTTTTGCTTTTTTATCCATCATACTAAATGTTGGACACAAGAATCAAAAAGTATGAATTTGTCTTGCCACTATTTTGGCATAAAGATTCTTCTAAGTATCTGTGGAAGCTGTCCTAAGTGCACATATACATGTTTATCCTCTATGTCAAGTGCAGTAGAAGACAAATTCAGTTTTCATACCACTTTTTGCCAAAAAGAGTTTTCAGAAGTCGTAAAATCCTATTTTTGGTGTGGGTAGAGTTCACAACTAAAAGTTAAGAAAATGCAGCCAATTTTCTGAACATTTTTAGGTACTCTGCTGGCCCTAGACTAATATGCTCAGTCTCAAGGTTGTCATGGACATCTGTTAATAAGTGTCTCTAGCCAAACAGCACTCATTTGACTCTCAAAATGCATACTCCTAACAGACTAATGAGGAACTGAATGCGGAATGTTTATCAAAGGAGACTCTCTTCCATTCCATCCACTTCTTGTATACTTTCAAAGAATTAATCTATTTTAACAAGGGACTCTCTCCTATTCTACTGCCTCAATTCAATCTCTAAAACAGGGGATTAAATCCAACAGTCTGCAAGTTGAAATTAAAGTGGTTTTGGTTGTTTTTTTTCAAGCTACTCTGGGTGTTAATTGGGGTAAAATCTGCAGCTTCTGGATTATCGTTCACATTTCGATTATCAGAGAAGGAAAACTTTGCCAGAAACTCCACAAGGACTAAGGAAACCCAAGACTTTTAACCCTTTCTCAGCGTAGTAAGCAGGTATCACCGAAAGGAGCACAAACCATTTAAAATGCCTTGGCTATTCTGCACGCAATGGTAAAGTTGAAGAGAAAATAAAGTACTGTGAAATTTTTCACTCCTAAAAATCCTTCAGATTTCTCTGTGATTGGCTGAAAATAATTGAGCAGATGTTACAGATAGTAATGCTTCTAAACCCTTTAAACTTACATTTAAATCTGAAATCATACAGATAAAGGAAGTGTGAAAGATTTCATACCATGGTCCCACAAGTATTCATAAAACGTAAGTGCTGTTTAGATACTTTCTTATACTCAATACTTTATCATTTTTATGTTGTTGCTGAAAGGATAAGGTCTCAAGTGTGAGTTCCTGTGATAAACACATTTTCTTTTGGCTCATGACTCATAGACAATGTAAAAAGACATTTTCCTCTCAAAATGCCAATATTGTGAACATCTGGTTCATACCCTTCTTAACAAAATTTGTTACACTGCTCTATTACATATAAACATCTGTCATTTATATCAAGCAGTTGACAAATGCTCTATCGCAAATTCTAAGAACTAGCATGCTAGATCATTACATATCCTTTTTATACAAAATGAAAACTGTTTGTGTTGAAGACTGAATCCTAATCAACAGAGGTGACTTATGCTTTACCAACTGAGAAAACAGGTTAAATTTATACTAACAATCTTCAATTTTCTTTCTCCCAACAACTATATTTAATTGCTATAAATCATTCCTCACATAAAAGACACTGACGTGCTACTGAGAGACACTTCATGGATACTGTTTAGTGAATGGGCTTATCTATCTAAAAGACTGAAAGTTTTGAGAAGTTCCAGACCCTAAGGGTTTTCCAGATATGCGTGGCTTGAGATGTAATTTGTTAAAAAAACAATTTTCTCCTGGTGTTCAGTGCTAAGAGACTGTTTTGTTCCTTCTGCTTTGTTCTCATACAGAGATAGACACAGCCGCACAGATGAAGGGTACATTCCAGTAAAGGTTACTTGTGAGGTGTGAAGTCATTTCTGCACTCTCCTTTTTGTGGCTTAAAGACCCATGAAATTAAAATCTGGGGTAGCTATCACTGATTTTTACAGAGCCCCAACTGCTGCTAAAGCCAAGTGAGGTCAGCTGATTTTCCCCAGGCCAAATAACTGCTGTGCGGTCCACTCTGAGTTTAGAAAAGATATATCCTGCCCCTTCCATGGCAGGATAGGATAAACTCCCAGGAAGCTTCAGTGAGAATCACCACAGGATCCTGTCCACTCACATACTTAAAGTTAGAATGAGGACCCAAACAGGAAGAGCTTTCTGCAGTTTTAGAATTCACGCAAGAAAAATCTGCATGACCTCCAGAACCATTCGCATTGGGTAAAGAGTCCACTACTAAGAGCAAGTCAAGACGTGTAGATGAGGTGTCTCCTTCTCTTCACTGACTATATAGACTAAACAGAAAGTCACCTGGCAACAATTAATAGAAAAATGGATTGCATTTCCTAAATGAGGTGCATAAAGTGGGCAGTCTGCACCTGGCTGTATGAGCTTTAAATTTGCCATCCTTACTCATATTGTATGAAGTATTTTTTGTAGCTTTTCAGGACAAGCATTGCACGAGACATTCGTAACTAGCCGAAAACAAAGAAACTCTGTGATTCACTAAGAAAAAGAATATTTAGTTAGATGCATGACAGAGCCACAGGCAACTTCAGAGCTGCAAATGCAATTACTGCTGGCCAGAGGCGTTTGCTTTTCACTTAAAAAAATAGTCTGCTCAGATTTGTCTGATTTCTGTCCAGAGAAGAACAGCATAAAACATGCTCAGTCTTAGGAGATCTGGAAGATCCTCCCAAAGGAGAGAACAGATTTAGGAAAGAATCCTTTATCTAGATATGCAATAAAAAAAAAAAAAAAGTCATTCTCTGCCTTCCCCCACCTTTATTTTAATAGATGGAATGTTGTTTTTTTTGTTGTTGCAGGATGGAAAAAAAATGGAACAATTTGATGAGCAGCCTGTGCTAACGTTGAGAAAGCCCAGTCCACTGTCCTAATGGAATCTATTACAATATAAAAACAGTACGTTCTCAATAAGGCACAACATTGTTAGAATTTCGTATTGAGCTAGAGCATTTCAAAGCCATTTCAGGCACGGAGAGGGAGCAGTGCCTTTACAGTACATTCTTTGTTTCCTTAACACTGATCACCTGTCATACTTGATTCCCACAGTGCACTTTTTATAGCAATTTGCTATTTTGACCTTTGCATACATTTTTTGCAAATTTCACTTTGGGACTGTTTAAGCTGGGATGGGTGGGCATATGCTGAGTGGAGTAGCAAAGAGCAAGGAAGGATTAAACTGCAGTTGTGAACTGGCTGCGTCTCTTGTACCATTTATTACCAGATTCCCTAACACATGAGTTTTCAAAAGGTGATGAATTTTTTGTGTGGAAAAGGGTATTTTGTTGGCCGGACTCCACTGAAGCATACTTTCAACATTAACTCCCTACTGGCAGCAGTTTCTGCTTGTGATTTGTTTTAATGAACACCAGTTTAAACTGGGCTGATCATAACATCTGCTAGAGAAAGGTTACACTCCAGCATATTTTATGAGCCTGACACAACCAGGGCTCATGTGCCACAGATAGTAGCCATGCAGAATGTCTTTTTGAGGGTAGAAGTTAAATCTATATAAGGGGGAATAACATTTTTCTGTTTCTTTTTTTTTCTTGTTACCTCAGTTCCCCTATATAACCTCTCCCTAACCACTGCGTGCAAACATCACATTCTCTCTTGCTGACCTTGTCTATATCTTTCCTTTTCTCTGTGGCATCTTCTGCTCATACGTCCCCCAGTTCCATGCCCCTCTGTGTCTCGCTATGCTGAGGTTCCAGTCTTCCAACAAAGTGTTCTTCCTATTTGAATAAAAACTGTAATTTCTTTGCACTTCACTACTGACCTCAGTCCTCTCATGTTCGGTTTGCATCCTCTCAGAGCCCTGTTCCCAGTGTTCTTCACTGTCCCCCATCTATACATCTGCTCAGCCTCCTCACACATTTCTGTGGTTTCCTAAATACTCCCTCTCACATCTTAGGCCGAGCAGCTGGAACCAAACAACCAACAGTTTCTAATTAAAAACTCTTAATTGAAAATATTAGATATTTAGCAACTATACATTGAATCTCTCAAAAGGGCTCCCTGAAAATACTAAAAGGCCTCCCTTACCAAAGGCCATAGAACAAAGCCCAAATGAAACTGTTTAGCATATTACTGATACCATGAACTGAAAAAGCGATTTTTCATTCAAAAAACTAAACCATAATCAAACATTCCAAATAATATAGCCGCAAAAAATTTAATCCGAGTTTTATCTATCTATATATAATGAAATGTAGAATAATGAAGTTCTGGAAAATTTATTTAGTTCTGAAGAGGTTTGGGGATCAGAAGGCAATTAGCTTTATAACAGGACATCAGCTTAACTCCTAGTGATAGAGTGCTCATATTATGCTTCATCTGGTTTGCATCAGTATTACATTTCTAATTAGTCCTTCCCAATCCTTTTGTCAGTATTAGTCTATGAGTGACAGGGATTAATTGTTTTTTTTTTCTTTAGGAATATCTATCAGTTTTGGAGGTATTTTGGTTAAAGGCAGGTTAATAAGCAAGCTTGGATCATAATAGAATAGTGAAATTCTCTTTGGGAGTAGTAACCATTATGAATTGAAGACAAAATTGAATAGAATAAACATTAAATATGAATTGCCAGATCCTCAGATAACATAAATTGTTATTGCTACTCCATTGATGTCATTAAAGACGTATTGATCCAACCCTCCTCAGGATATGCTGACAAGTGGTACCACATCCTGCTGGCAAAAGTAATACTGAAAAAAATACCCTTATCAGAATCCATTTTGCTTACATAGAAAGTTATTTCTTTGTAGCTTTATATCGAATTTTATTCTTGTGAACGTTTCTCTGAGAGTTACCTTCAACTCCCTTGGAGCCTTTTCCCTTTGAAAGGCAAGGGGCTCAGTGCTTCATTATCGCAAAGAACAATAACCTTCTGCAATTTACATGTATAACTAAGCACTTGGATTTCAAACCTCGAGAGAACAGTATTGGAACAGTAAAAGTTCCTTCCTGAATACATAACCCATTTCAATTACACCTATAGTGGCTCCGTTTAGTTAAGAAAATAAGGCAACATTTATTTTATTCGCTAGTCTGCTATTTATTCTTCTTCCTTCTTCTTTCTACCGCAAATATCTTTCTGTGTGCTGCTCTGTTTAATAACATTAACAGATAAGCTTGTGGAGGTTGGAAATCCTGCCTCCAGGATAGTGAAAAAAGGCTATAAAGGACTCAAAAGGAGTTGTAAATATAGAGACCAGAGGTGAGATTTCTAATGCATCAGGAATGTAATTGCATTAATTCAATACAATGATTAAAGAGCTTTGAAGCAATGCTACTGCCTCATCCAGACACATTCTGATTAAGCAACAGAGGTGTGAGAAACTATTATGGATCAAAGATTGATAAGATATAGGTTGAGGAAGAAAATAGGCTGGGAAGATTTAGAAAAGATGTTTAGTGGCTCTGAAGAAAAAGGAAATGTGCTAAAATGCAAACTTCACAATAGACTGTGTGATATAGCATTACAAATTTTTCATTAAACGAATACTTTGAGGAGGACAAAGGAGTGGTAATGGATGATTTAAAGATTTTATTTAAAAATTACTTTAAGGGGCAGAAAATAGATGGTTTATTTGCAGTTCAAATATCAATCACTTGCACCTCTAATTTAAATCTCTGCATTTAAGGACTGGTGTAATGGCTCAGCTACTGAACAATCTCAAGTTTAAGGTGAATTTAAGGAGGGATTACGGGGTCTGTAACACCTGTCCCTATTAGCACTGCAGACCCATCGTGCACCCTGGGCAGCCACATCACCCCGACTTGATTTTCAGGGCTGCAGAGGACTCACCATAATTAGATTTCTTCCTGACTACAAATACCTCACTCAAAATCACAAAAAGCATCGAAATACTTTAAGCTACGAAGTCATATAAAGCCCTACAGCAGATTCTTATTGCAAGTCCTGAAAATCAACAGTCAAATACAGGAACCTTAATTCTGATTCCCTTTCTTTCTAGTTTATGTACAGAGTGGTGCTTTATTCTGAGAAGAGGTAGTTTGGAAATTGAATTAAGAAAGGTGGACACTTCTAGTAGCCAAAACAGGGCCGAGGACCATCGTTTCTCGTATGTAAAAGTCCTGGTAGTGGAACGGCATGTATCTTTGCGTGAAAGGAACATGCAGCTGGCATGCTAGTAAATAAGCTTTTCATTTCCTAATTTTTTGTGGCTATGAGTTTACCGGAATGTACATTAATATGGAAGCTCCCTAATTACTTCTCAACAAACTGTACTTTTGTATTTAAAAAATGGTCACTTTAAGGATTCAGGAGGAGATAGTACTGCTTAAAGGACAGAGGAGCGAGCCAAACTATGCCAGGAGTTTAGGAGCAGCCATTGACATAAAAAAAAAAAAAAAAAAAAGATGCATTAGCAGCTGCTACAAGTGAGCGTTTATATTCCAGAAACCGTAGCTTCCTACCATAAAGTTTATTCAAGAGTTTTCCAATGGTCGATTGCTTGGGTAGACAATTTTTCCTGTGATATATGGCTACCAAAAATGACCTGAAATATCCTTTCCTTTATTATTTATTTTACAAATTTCCAGTTGCATCAGATCTTTTCAGGATACACTGCTCTAACAAATTCAATGGACCTAAACAGTGGGTTTGGGGGATTTTTTTTTTTTTGAGAGTTATCATTCAGCAAGATTGTTGTACAATCTTCGGGCAATGCTAAATTCTGTATCCTCCTCATGAGAAGATGAAGAGAAGTGAAAAATATTTTGATATAAAACTAAAATAATACTATACAGAAGGCCAAAAAATGATACCCACTTAAAATTGCTCAGGGAAGCCATTTTATTTGTAGGTAAAAAGAAGATTTATCCCCATTTTAAAACCCTATTTTAACCCACGCTCGACTGTGTTGTCTTTCTCAATACACTTTGATAACCTGAATTAGCCGTTCTAACTTTGGCCAAGCTGTACCAGGCACCAGACTGGAAGCGAGTGCCAAAGATTCCTCTGTGTCCCTTCTTTGGTCCTCTTAAGAAAGAGGAGTTTGGCTCCTAAATAATTTTAGCAATCTCAGGATCTCTCCACATTGTATCTGGCTGCATTAGCCTAAGGAGCTTCTCTGACAGCCAATATTTGCAGCAAGATGGTAGGTTTTTTCCTTCAGAGACTCCTTTCTGTTTGGGAAAATCCCTCAGAAAATACTTTTGTTACTTCTTCATTGTGTCATTTTTCATCAATGTCATATTGTATCCCATTAAAAACACAACAGTAATGAATTCCCATATATCAACACTGGACAAACCATGGCTCAATGAACTGGCACTGTTATTTTAAGTCATCTCTGTCCCATTTTAACGTCTCTTCCAAAGAGTGGTCATGCTTCTCTAAACCTAGGCTCCAGACCGTGCTTCTTTTCCGACAACTGAAAGGAGTATAGCACAAAATTGCATGGCTGCAGAGCCGTAGTTATTGCATAGGTGGGGTTTGTAGTTCTTAACATTATGTTTATCCCCCAAAATTGCTTATATTTGGAGCTTTCTTGTGCTTAGCCCTTTTAATCCCGTTGCTTAAAAGGCTGTATAGAGGAATACATGCTTTGCATATAATTATTCTCTTCTGCATGTTTTCCTGAGAAAGTTGTGATGCTGACTCCTTGATACTCTGCACAGCAGTTTTATGAATATCTAGATGAATATCTCCAGAAACAGATGAAAATGTCTCTTCTTGGTGTGTTATCTGTCTGTCTGGTGAGTCATGGTCTGATTTCAATCACCAGTAATTTTACATTTTCCCACTGAATGCCAAACATTCTCTATTTCTCATGTCTTGGACTTCTGAACTGCGCAGAGATGTTGGGAATGAGTAGTTTGGCAGCACGTGACAGAATCCTTGGCGTATGGAGGAGGAAAATAAAAATTATGTAGTTAGCTGTATTGGTTTGTAGGTTTCCATTAAATGCATGTCTTTGGTTTGCCATCGTTCACTGTAATTACAGTGTCTGGAAAGTTGTCTTTCCCTCAAGACTAATCTGTTTTAAGTTCAATGGATCAGGGGAAGCTTTTGAAAGACTTGTAAAACTCTTCACCCTTGACTTCTTAAGTCCAAGCAAAGACAATACTGTGTACAATGTGTACTTTTTAGTGTAAGAATTTACTGGAATATCAATGTGAGACAGTTTCTCCATGGAAATTTCCCATGCAAAAACACCCATTATTCAGCATTCCACATACACAAATATATATGCGAAATATGTGTGTGTGTGTGTGTGTGTGTGTGTGTGTGTGTGTGTGTGTGTGTGTATTATATATAATATACATTGCATGTAGTATAAGTGTTTGTATATATATATATATGTGTATATAAAATATGATGTGTGTATGTGTGTGTGTACGTGTGAGTGTGTGTGTGTGTGAGACATATGTATGTGTCACTTCAATCTTCAAAAAGGGCAAAGGAGGGACCCAAGGAGCTTCAGGCCTGTCAGCCTCACCTCCATCCCTGGAAAGGTGATGGAACAGCTCATCCTGGAGGCCATCTCCAGGCATGTAGAGGACAAGAAGGTGATGAGGATCGTGGATTTACCAAAGGTAAATCATGCTTGACCAATCTGAGAGCCTTCTATGATGGGACAACTAGTTGGGTAGGTGAGGGCAGAGCAGTGGATGTTATCTAGCTGGACTTCAGCAAGGCTTTCAACACTGTCTCCCATCACATCCTTATAGGCAAGCTCAGGAAGTGAGGGCTGGATGAGTAGACAGTGAGGTGGATTGAGAACTGCCTGGATGGCAGAGCTCCAAGGGTTGTGGTCAGCGGCACAGAGTCTAGTTGGAGGCCTGAAGCTAACGGTGTCCCCCAGGGGTCAATACTCGGTCCAGTCTTGTTTAACTTGTTGACTGATGACCTTGATGAAGGGACAGAGCACCTCCTCAGCAAGTTAGTTGTTGATACAAAACTAGGAAGAGCAGCTGATACCCTAGAGGGCTGTGCTGTCATTCAGTGAGACCTGGACAGGCCTGTTCAGCCTGGAGAAGAGAAGACTGAGGGGGCATCTGAGCAATGTGTATAAGTTATCTGAAGGGAGGATGTCAAGAGGATGGGGCCAGACTCTTTTCCACGGTGCCCGGCGATAGATAGGGCGAGAGGAAACAGGCACAAACTGAAACACGGGAAGTTCCATCTGAAGATGGGGAAAAACTTCTTTCCTGTGAGGGTGACAGAGCACTGGCACAGGTTGCCCAGAGAGGTAGTGGAGTCTCCTTCCCTGGAGGTATTCCAAACCTGTCTGGATGTGATCCTGGGCAATATGCTCTAAAGGACCCTGCTTGAGCAGGGAGGTTGGACTAGATGATCTCCAGAGGTCCCTTCCAACCTCAGCCATTCTGTGATATATTTACATTCCATATCTGTATATTCACATTTTTATATGTATCATTTACAGACAATACTTTTAGATATATTTAGCTGTTCCAGTTGGAATTATGCTCTTTCCCTATGCCTGCATTTTCCATGTTTTATCATTAGCTCTGCTAGAACTGTCCATGCAGTCAAAGTAGCTGCAGAGTTTCAGGCATGATCTTATTGATAGAATGCGTATGGGTTATATTCTATGACATATTTTGCATTTCATCCAAATACATATGGTATAAATAGAATTAGACCTTTACTCCTTTCTGAGGTTCATTTATATCACTGGAATAGCTTGGAGAGGCTATTAGCAGCCCTAGATGCATTCCAAAAAACTCATAAGAGGATTTCCATTATGTTTCCTTTTAGTGGATAAAATGTCATCCTTCTTGCCTAGACATTCAGACTATGACAGCCTCACCAGACATACTAACTGAATAGCAATGGCAGAGGTGACAGTGTGTGGCTTCTGTAATCTTTCCTCAGCTCTCACAACCAACCTAATATTCATACAATACAACAGTGGCTTACTTACACCTTACTCACTCCAGTCAGAATGATGTAGCTTAAGGTAAGATCCCTATATTATCTGCATGGTCAGTGGTAACAGAAGGAAGGCAATGGTTAAAAGGGAGCAGTTTAATTTCTTTTATCAAATGCCAGCAGTAACCACCTTTGAGGTTTTCATTGATATAAACATTCCACAAGGTATGTACCATTTGTGGCCCATAGTGTTGCCTGTACAAGTTCCATCTTGAGACAAAGAGAGAACAGCTACAAGTAACAATTGTTATTCATGTTGCTTAATGTATGGCTAGAAGATGCATATTTACTTGTAAAGAAAACTGTGTAAAAACTCAAGAATGTTTTCGTTCAGTTTTCATATTGTAGCTCAGTCCATTCCAACTCCATCTTGCTTCCCTTTTGGGGCTGCACAGGAAGTCCATATAATGGGAATTAAGAATTACTCAGGAATCTTGGTATTAAACAGACACATAAATAGGCAGTGAAATACTGCATTCAATGTGATAAGCCCCTGAAATGCATACAGTCTTCTAAACAGCTGTGTTCAGAAATCAGGGGCACTAGGGCTGCTAGATGTCTAGGCTCTTTTCTCTAGCAGCTCAGGCTAAGTGGCACTGTGGGGCAACCATCACTGAACTCTAATTTAAGAAAGTCTAATGTTCTGTCTTGCCCACTGTTAGAAAGCACCAATGTACCTCTGTCATTCACAGGCCTGCATGAAGAAAGGATACTGAGATCTTCCTCCCTAAGGCAACCCAAAGGCACCGTACTAACCTGCAACAGTGATCTCCATGGCAGGAGTAAGTGCAGAATGCGCTGTATGCCTCTATATGACTGCCTTGCAGTCAGCCTAGGCAGGCATGCCTAACAGTGCATTAGCGTGCCTCACATCTTGCCTGCTCTACAGCGCCCTTGGCTGCTCTGGAGGTTGAACTTGCAATAGGGCCTGCAGCCAAGTCTGATCATGAAGGCAATGCACAGGCTTTTCTTTATGGCCAGTGCCGTCAGTGTCACTTTTGCCAGTATTTCAAATGGAGTATAACAGGCGGCAAGAAAGAGAAAGTGCTCACTTTATCACCGTTGGGCTGTGGTAACATAGCCGCTGCTGTATGACTGGCCATAAAGGAGGAAAGCTATAGCTGAACCTCAGGCTCATCAGATGAGAGATACTGTCAGGGATTACTGCTATCGGAACAGTAGCAAGACTTCACTTGTATTTGTAGTTTACATCAGAGAAGAAGGCTCCTTCATGCTCCTATCTGGGTAGACACAAATTATGCAAAATTGTTCCATCTATCCCTGGGTTCCCACTAAAAATGCCTCATTGGCATTGACATGACTCTCATGCTGGTATTGCTTTTAAGGTATTTTTCTATACTGTTATCATTATTAAATATCTTTTGAGATATTTCTATCTTCTCTTTCTTTTAAGATTGATCTGCTCTGAACTCAACAGGTTTCTCCATATCCTGCTATATGAACAAGAGACTTTGAAGACTTTTGCTGATTCAAGGAACTGAGTGATTGACTGGAACAGCAGTACAGTAATAGGGGGAATCACTAGGGATATGCTGGAGCAGACAGCTGTTACATTATTTTGGACAGGCAGTTTTCCTTATAAATATTTACTGTATTAAAAAACAGACAGCTATTGTAGTAGTGATCTGGAAAAATTTTTGAAAAAGGACTGGGATCTTCCCTATGAGACTGTCATTGAAAGCTATAGCTAAATATACTTATTGGTCCAATGTTGCACAAAATTTGGGCTCAATCTGTATTCAGGCAAAACTTCCAGTGAAATACTGTATTTTTAAAGTGAGAGGCCAATGTAGCTTTTGTTTGAATAGGCATTTCAGGACGCCCACCTATTGTTTGTAAATTTTAATCAATCTGAGACATATACGTGGCAAAAAATGGTCACACCTTCCTCTAATATAAAAGAGCTTCCTAGCTGCAACGGGGCTGATTTGCACCAATAGAATATTCAATCTAGCAGTAGAGATCAGTAAATATCTCAAAAAATCATTTAAAAGCATCTAAAATATTAGTCTGAGAAGCTGCTGCTATTTTTATCATTAACTTCTGAACATCTTAAATATAATAAATCATTTCAAATAGCCATATCAAACATTTTGGAAGAAAATCACACTACAAAATTCCAATAACTTAAATATTTGAAAAAGCCATAATTTAGTTGCTGGTTTTGTTGTTGTTTTTAAATTGGCTCCTTCGTTATGTAAAATGCTGTACCTATGAGATAATTGACTTTTTCCTGTAATTAAACCTGCAATTAAAAAATTGTTATCATCACTTAAATAACTGCTTGGGAAACAATTCAATGAAAAGACGAGCTGAAATCGAACGAATGGCCCTTTCTTAAAATGTGAATAACAACAAGGTTTCATAGTCTGTCAGTCACAGTACCAGCAAGCTCGTCTTTGAAACTGCTTCCATTTTTCAAGCTGTTAGAAGGACTGCTATAGGTCCTGAGGGCATAAGCCTGAAAGAAAGATCATAATTCAGCAATAGGAGGTCTGCTTATCTCACTCAACAGTGAGCTGGCAGAGGATGGGGGCCCATGCTTTGTTTACCAAAGGAATAAACAGTATACCTGATTTGTGGCTGAACTGGCTTTCAGCGCTGATGGTAAAGAGGTGGCAGAAGGAGGGAAGAGAGAGACGGAGAGAGTAAGCAACAGGAAAAAAAAATGTGTATGAGTGTATACGTGTGTAATTAGTGGGACTATTTACACCTTCAAAAAAGTCTGCCTTGTCCTTGTAGTATCCCCCGATTTCTTTGTTAAACTGCATTTTTAGGTTTCTATTGAAATGTCATTTAGGAAATACTACTTCCCTGGATACAGAAAAAGAGAGGATGGTATTAAATGAGTTGTATGGTGAAAGGAAAGCTGTGACTCAATTTTATATTATTTCTAATTAAACAGAGATAATTACAAAAGAGAAGAGGAAAAAGGAGGAAAAAAAAGATAGGAAATTAGATCCCACTTATAACAAATTTCACAGGGCTAAATTCTGTTATGCCTACCTATCCTGAATGGCTTTCTACCTAGGGTATCTCCATTGATTTCGATGGATTGGTCTATGTGCAAAGGAAAGTATTCTTCTAAAAAAAGCAAAGGTGCCAGGAGAGGTAAAACTGATTATAACAGTAGCATACTAATTTATGTACTAAGAACTGATCATTTCATCCTTTTGGAAGAAATGTATTTAAATTCTAATTACATTGATTTATTTTATTTTTGAGTTACAGGTGTCATTTGCCAAATAGAAAGATAAATAATTACCTCGGTAGGCTGCTGTAAAGACAATAAAACAACATAAAACAAAAAAAAAAAAGAAGTCTTCAGTGACAAAGAACTATAGTAGAAGAATTTAGATTTTGATGATATCATTGTATTGGAGAACCTCAATTTCTGATTTTCTTCTATACATTTCTAAATGGATTCTATTTTGGATATGGTAGACTGAAAAAAATTATTATATTTAAGTGCATAATCTCTAAAAATGACCTTTCACAACATGCAAACTGAAGATAGAAAATATTATCTATATTCTTCTACCTGTAGTCCAAAAGATAATCTGACTTCAACAAACCTTTAAAGGTCTTTAACAATTTAACAATGTAAATATTTCTTTTTTCGTTTACATTCTTTTACCTCAGTGAAGCCAAATGAATTTAAAACAATTTTAACTGTTTTAAGTAACCAGCCTGACTGTCTCAGTTTTCCATGAAAGATAATGATGTGCATTTGATCAGAAGGTTCGTTAAAAAGTATTCCATGGAAAAGGCAAGTCATTCCAAACAGTGCCATTAATTGGAAAAGATAGGCTGATGTATGACTGAAATTTGGATCCAAATTCAGAATCAAAGAAAATGTGTAATCATTTGTTCTCATGTGCATTAGTTTGTGTGATGTTATGACATTAACAAATCCCTCAGTTGTATCAAATTTCAATTCTCTATGCGATGTTGAAATAATTTACTTTTTTCAAAATTACATTTAGTTTTTGAGTATGAAGTACTCAAGAAAGTGGTTGTTTAGAAATCAGTGTTTCTAATAACTAACCAAGTGTTGAATCATTATATTTTTCAGTGGCGGTCATATTCTTCATACAATTTTTGAATTCAGCATGTCGCATCCCTGATATGTTACCACTTTTAAACTGAATAAGAGTAAAAATGATAGCCAGAGAATGTAATTGTTTTTCATGTTTCATTTCCATAGCTAATATCATCAGAGAAAAATTAGTATGATTTCCTTAACTTACCACAGGCAAATATTACTTGAACAGCCCTACAAACCCCATAGAAGCCACCTCTGAATAAGATCTATGGAATTAGCCTTCGTGTATTTCATACTCTTCATTCTTTTCAGAGGAAAACGAGCTTTCTCTTTTCAGAAATAATAAAAAGCCTTATTGCAATAAAAAGCCTTATTGCAATAAAAACACATAGCTTAACATTTAAGTCATCTAAAGTGATCAGGTAAAGTAAACGCAAGGGAAAAAGGGGCATAATATATAGGACTGTTCAGACAAGTAGATCTGCACTGAAATCTACAGCAAGATCACAGCCTATAGGGACTGGATTATGCCCTGATCACATGCTGAATAAAATTTTCTTCCTCAGCAAATTGCATAGGGCTTTTGAGTACAGGCAGGCAACAGGGCTGGGAGTTCCCCTCGGTGAAACTATCTATCCCAGCCTCCCTGTCAGGATAAAATAAATTGCATATCTCCCTTCATTGCTGTAGAGAGATTTTAGATAGAAAACTTGAACTAGGCTCCTAACTTCTGTACAGCTGACAGGTGAGGTGAATTCTGTCCTTAGCGCTCTGTAGTCCTACCTAGGGTTCTGCACCAAGTCAGGAACGTTCACCTAACTGCTCAAGATTTATGGAGGACAGCAAGATAGGTTTGCTTTAAAGACTGGTTTGGGTGCCGTTTTTGGAAAACCGTCAAGGCTTTGGTTTGATCATGAAGCTACAACTTTTCTTGTACAAAGTATGTGCTAGATAACTTTTATTAACAAAAGAAAAAAGTAGCCACTTTGCCTCATTGCCTTCTCTGTTAGACAGATGCACTTGTTAAGTTTTGCAGGGCTGTTTAAGACTAACTTACAAGTAAGCTTGTACAGTAATTAAATACTTTAGAAAGAAATAGTGTTATTAACTGTTATTTCTTTAAAAGGTAGAAAAGTGTTGCTCATCAGGGACTCTAATTAAAGAGCAGCAAAGAAAAATACTAAGAAAAAATAGTTTTGCTCTGCATTTTTCATAAACTTGTATCTTAATGTAGTTACAACTGATACTGCGAGGTAATCAGGAAATTAGGTCACTTGTACTAGTTGTTAAGTTAATAAATTAAATTAGATTACATTTAAACACCTGGAACTTGATTGTTCATTGTCTGGCCCTTGAGTGTAGGTATATTTTGAAACCCATTTGACTATACAAGATACAAGATTGTAAAGAATATAGTGTTTGCATCCTAACAGCCTTGAAACTGAAACACTCAGTCTCTCCATAAGCAGATTTCTCCTTCAGAAAATTCATATAGGGGAACAATATTATTAAACAATCATTAGACAGGAGAATGATTTACAGACAGAGATTGTATTGCTAGCACTGTTTGAGGAAAGAAAAAACTGTTGATGGAATTTGTCAGTTGATGTTAGTTACTTCATCAAACTACAAAGTACATCTTTGTAACTGAAAACTCTTTAACACTTTGTTGGGATTCAAGGAATCATTAAACATTCTGGGACCCTGTGAAAAGCTGCTGCTTATTACACTTGCCTGAAAATAGATTCTGCAGAGAACCACCTAGACAGTGCACCATTGTAGGCTGCAGATCCTCTGAAAAGGCATGGTGCACTGAATATTAACACCATTTCACACATTCCCAAGATGTATGCAATTACCTCAGGGAGAGGAGCTGGGAATGTGAGGTCTCAAGGGCTTAGATAATGACATAAAATAAATTGCAACGATTACGCGTGTATTTTTCCAAGAGACATATTATTTAAAACCTGTCTAGGCTTTTGAGAATGAAAGACAGAGGAATGTCCACTTTATGAAATTGCCATTAATGTGTGACCTAGAGTTGAAGACAAGGTTAATTATGGGTTTTTAACAGAAATATCATTCTGGTTTAATATCAGTACCCAGGCCTTAAATATTGAAGTAAGTCACATTTTTCAGGGACAATTGCCTTTGAATGAAGAATGGCAGGGCTCTGATCTTTGCTGACCCTGACAACTCCCACTGTGCAATCCATAGCAACTGTGTTGCTACAGCAACCAGGGAACACGTAGTAAAATAGGTTAAGACCATGAAATCTGATGTCATACTTTCACGAGGTACAAAATTGCAAATAACCATCTAAAGCAGATTTATTGAATTTTTGTATACAAATCATATGAGATGGATCTGAATTGAACAGGGATATTTATGCTGTCATACCTGCCAAATAACTAGAAGGTAAGCCAACCTTACTAGACACGTTCTGGTAAGATGTTCTGTACTTAAGACCATCATCCTCAAACTGTGTATATCTTTACTTGACATTTTCATTCTCTGGAGAATTTTTTCTCTTATTTGGATGTAGCAGGGGGATCAGGTACACTTGACCTAATCCCATACAGTCATTCCTAAATTAAATAGAGAAGAAGAAATGATTATAATCAGCTAATGAGAGGGAATTATTCAGGATATTATATACAGAGTTTCATTTAGTCATTTCTACAAGCTGATTATTCTTTGGGTTAGTGTACATCCATCCAACCAGCATGTTATTTACATGGATGTTCACAAATACAAGAGATGATAACCTGATAATATTAAACTATATTTTCTGATAAAGAAAAAATATTTTTAACTATAATACGCTTTATAATAAAAGCATAAATGGTATACTTTTATGTTTGGTATGCTACACTTCTAAACCACAACTAACAAAAACAAAGAAATAAAATACAACACACAGGCTGAACTATCAGTACTTTTTATAAGGCTAAGTTTTATCAAAATCACAACAATAAAAATCTTGGGACAAATGTCCTATTCATTAGAAAAAAGTTCTTGCTGCTCAACCCTCACAACATTTGTTAATTAATATAACTTTCTAGTAAGCTTAAGTATGTCTCACTGAATGGATGGATTGTGCTATACATATTAAAATGGGCTCAGTAAGCTATGTAGCGCAATGCAAGACAATTTTTGGAAAGAATAAGAAGGATTTACACTGCTCTACACTAATCAATTTCATACAGTTCTTTTCCTGTCTCACAACAGTCAAAAAGCTTCATACTTCAGGAGAAGCTGTAAAAGTCTTGCATTCTATCTAATCACAGACTTCTCTACCATAAGGGAAATTTTCTTCCAAATCCTAAATAGTGATCTATCTCCTCAAGCACAAGGTTTGGTAGTTCCTGTAATTTGATCCTTTCTTGTTAGTACAGCTAGTCAGTGGGGAGTGTGTTTCTCTAAAAGTTTTGCCAGTGTAGTAATAGCTTGTGACACTATGCTCTACTGCATATATAATGTGTAGATGTTCTGTTTTCTTAGGAAATTGTAAAAGTATGTAGGTCCAACATATGACTCTAACACCTGCATTTCCAAAGATATCCCTTTGATACAGAAAGTTCAAGTAGATTCTCATACAAATCACAAGTTCATACAACAGTGATCTTGTTTTTCCAAGGTCATAGAAGAGCAAAGGGATGGGTTGGTATAAGTTATTTGAAAATTTATGATCACTGCAAACCGAGAATGTTATTTTTCTCTCCCTTGTTTGGGTATTTGCATATATACATACACACACACACACACACACACACACACACACAAATGTATATATGTACAATAACTATATCTTTTTTTGGTAGGGGGAAGGTATTTACAGCCTTGGTCTCCCTATGGAATTACACCATTATGTCAACTAGCCAGTAATATAGTAAATCTTCTGGGATGTCTTTTTACAGGAAAAAAATGTCTATGTCTACTAGCTATAATTACAACAATACTTCTTTCAGTGGGGTCAGTTTCAGACTTAAAACAGAAACTCAACCTGTTTCCTTCACCCTGACTGTATATTTCTATTAGATCCAGACTCTTCTTAGCCAGGTAATAAATTGTACTAACCTGAAAAGACACTACTGGTGTAGTTTCTTTTAGGATTGAGACTTTTTAGGTTTTTGTTTGTTTACTTGTTAGTTTTTAGTAGCTCTTCATTTTTAAGTGCCCTCTTCTTGTTTTTCAGTGGAAAGGACAGTAAGTGAGTCGTGAGACTTGCTTGCGAAGGACCTCATTCAAGAAACTTTTTATGTTCGTAGCAGTCAATAACAGCTCTTCTGACCAGTGGGGCAGGGGCAACCCCAAGGGTGATCCCTGATCTAAGTGTGCCAGCTGGCTGCAGACCCCCAACTGCAGGACTGTTACTCTCCATGGTGTGCCCCATAGGGAGGGTCCCCGAACCACCCAAACTGGGGGACCTACTGGTGTGCATGTCAGCGTCTCCCCTGCTTCCCTGGGTTTCCTTCAAAAGGAAGGACATCTTTAATGAAAGCATAGATACAGCCACAGGGATTTAAACACTTAGGCCTAAGTCCTTTCTTGAACTGACTTCCAGTTCAAGAAACTGTTTAGCTGTCTTGTTTCCCGAACTGAGGTGAGTTGAGACAGCCCTGAACAAAAAGCCTTTGTTTCCCTATATAGCATGTAAAATTAGAATTTCAATCTTCCAAGATTGGTTGTCTGACATATATTTTAGTTATCTCCTCATACTTCAGATTTTCCTTCCACTCTGATGGAACCCAATCATCAGTTTTGCTCTCATATCTCAGGATACGCACACACACGCATGCTTACACAGGAGGTTAAAACATAGACTCTTTCTTACTGGAGATTCACAAGTAGCAGGAACATCTGAATTAGGAAACCCATGCCACCTCCACTCCTTCCAAAGGCAGGCACAATCAGAAGATCTACCACTTCATGCTGCTGATTCACATATTCTGCAGTAAGTAAATAAGTTTGGTTCTGTTTACCTGAAATAAAACTAGTTACAAAACATCCCATGAGGGTTAAACTATTTCAGGCAGAGATAGATTATTTTGTGGATAAGTTTTTGTCTTTGCATTTCACAGAAGTCTCTCAGCCTGTTATAAGTAGTAAGCAGCCTGTGTGAAAAGAGAGCAAAACTGTTTTGTCTACTCCCCTTATGCTTCCTGCTCCGCTGGCATAAGGATGAACTTTACCATTAAGCTTAGAGGATGTTCATCCTAAGCAAGCTTATGTAATGTGGTAACAGTTTCCTTTCATTTTAAATGGCATACTTTGTTTTTTCTATTTAAGTCCGCCTAACAAATCAAAGATCGATTGAGTCACTGCTAGTTATGGCTAAAAAGAACACATTCCCCATCAACTAAGTTTAAGGCTGAAGTTATGACCTGTTTTAGCTAATAAACAAAATAGGCTTCACAGGTGTCAGAATCCACTGCAGTCAACCTCTGATCTTTGTTTTGTAAGAATGGAATAAAAACAAAAGTAATTTATTGGTAAAATGACAAGTGGACTCTTGCGGGTTGATGTTAAAACAAGAGACTTCTGTAGGTACTTTTAAATATATTTTTAAGCATGAACTTTTAATTCTTCACATATGTAGTGTAGGGAGGGAATATTTATATTATTTGATTTTTTTATCTACTTTCCAGGCTCAATTATTTTATCAGCTGATAAGCTGGAAAATATTCTTATGACTAAATAACTTCGTGTTTATTTTTCTTTTTATTTTTTTAGCCAATCCCTATGACACCATTCTAATTTTGATAACGTTGACAGAAGGAGCTGGAAACTTTTACATTAAGTTATCTAATAATTCTGTTCATCTAAATACATTGTCAAAGGTATCAACTACTTGCCAGTAGACCGGCATAATAAACGATGCTTCATATCGCGTGGATGTTTCTCATGTATGCAGATAGATCTTAATCTTATTTACATGTTCTAAATCATCATAGGTTTATATATAGCTTATTTTTGTACGTAAGCATTGATTCTAGGAAGCATAAATCTTAAATAAATACGGTTCCTATTAAACTGTGAGATCTTTAGAGTAGATATTCTTATTTTGATATGTGAGGGAGGGTGTACAAGCACATTGGTGCTGGTTTTCGTAATAAATAATTATGATCTCCAGTTTCTTTGAGTTTTTCCTATTTTGTAACTTGTTAATAAATAGACTTAAAGAATAAAAGTAAGTCTTTATTTTGAAGGCTTTGTAAATAACTGATTTTTTGGGGGGCTTTTTGTGACAATTATATTTTGATGGTCTGTCAGACATGTGCAGGCAGCAATGTAATTGGCTCTAATTTAAAAATAATAATAATTTTTGCTGTACAAGCAGCCAAAGAAAACAAAGAAAGGGGACAAAGAGTTAAAATCAGAGCCAACTGCCTTTCCTCAGGAAAAACCTGTAGTTGAGACAAGGGGAAATCATATATGAGGATCATTTTCTCACTCTATATATAAATAAAGAGAAACTTTACTGTGAAAATATTAGCCATGAGGTTGTTTCTGACAGATGTCCTTACATCTTGATTCCATCATAGTCCAATGCAATGTTTTTGAACTCTACTTCATTTCAATGTATATTTACTCAGAGATAAGTGAGAAGGAGAGGAAAACATTGTATTCAGAGTTTTTATTATAATTTTAAAATACAGAATATGCAAATAGCCAGCATCCAAATCATTACCCAATACTGGCAGGCAAGTAGCAATCACAACCTTTAATATGTGCACAAATGTTTCACATTAAAATCTGATAGACTGTATAGTACCTTCCATGAAAAGGAAAAGGAGGGGAGAAGAATAATAAAAAGATGTGGAGGGAGCTATAAATTGCTGTGCCTTTGTTTGCTCTTGATTACACTTTTGTATTCATAAGAATTGTGCCTCTCTTAAAGAGGTTGCTATTTATTGTGATAATGTGCTGCAGAAGAGATGGTCACTGCTCCCACTCAAGGAGTCTGGATTTTTTTTTTCTTCTTGGTTTATTCGCTTTGGGTATATATGGTTGCATTTTCAGCATAGCACCCTGAAGCAGGAATAATGAGCCATTCCTGTTCACAGTATATTTGGCCCCCTTTACTACTTACTGTAGTGCAGCCCTTTTACGTTGATTCCAGGTGGTTATAACCTGACAGCTTTTAGTTAACTGTTTAGTTGTGTGTTGCAGTTGGCACTGACAAAGACATGCTACTGTGAACACAGTAATATTTTATCCCATGCTCCCTTCAAAAAACAGAGAATTCTTCACATCTCCCTATCGCGTTTGGCTCTCAGGGCAAGAGCTGTTTTGTATCTCCTGTGACTGAAGCACCTCACTGTTTAGGTGATCTTCACAGGTTGTCGCCTGAGGGAATATTTAAACAGGAGCTAACATTGCTGTGGCTTTTGCGTCTTCTCCATGTTTTTAACACCTTAGAGGAGAGATTCAGCTGTCAACAGCCATTGCAAAAAGAGAGTTTCTGATATTTGCTACTGTAGTCTTACCTTCACCACACTGCAGAGGGTCCAGAATTTACCTTTGCCTCCTCAAGCTCCCGGAGTTGAAGACAGCATCCCCCATCTTTTCATAACTGTTATTCCTTTAATAGCAGGCTACAAATGAAAATTTTCAAATATATGCTTTCAAAATACTCTGGGTAGATCTTTCCCACAGTTTTTTTGAAGCTAGAAATACAGTCATAAGTGTGAAGTTTAAGGCGGACAAAATCCTGCTAAAAGGAAAGAAAAAAAATAAGAAGCGTATCATACTGTCTATTCCTGCAGCATCTCATGGAGAGGACCAACCAACTTCATCTAATAGTGGCAGTGAGGTTAATTATTAAAAGAAAAAAAATGGTAAAAGGTAAATCTGTTTCGCAATCAGCTCCGTATGCAGTTTATGAAAATCCTGTCTTAGTCAGCAGAAACTCAATGTCTAATAGTTGTGAACAAAGCTTAAAGAAACATCATTGTTTAACATGATACAGGCTGATACAACACACTCCATTTATTTCAAGCACTTACTGATCATTATTTCGGATATATAATAGTGTTCTGGAGGAGAGAAGATGAAGCAATGCTGAAGATCCATATTTATAGCTCTAGGGATTCCTTAGACAGCCCATTAGGCTTTCTGAGATGGAAATAAAGGAAAAATAATTTTTTCCCACCCTCCCAAACAAACTAACCAGAAAGGGATCTCCTAATCAGAAGTTGGAAATAAATTATTATTTAGGTTTGGCTACCCAGAGGGATTTGCAAAACATCCAAGAAGAAAGAACTGTTTATTATCATCCTCACAAAGAGGGAAGTCAGAAAAGCCAGTACTGATCAGGAGGTAATGTAATTCAAAGCATGCCTTTTAGAATACTTATACTACTCCCTTGTTTAACTATGTTGTATGGTTTTGATTGTCCCATCTTTGCATAGCTTAAAAGGGCTTTAAAAAGAGTTTAAAAGGCTTGATTTTAGAAGATGGAGGTTCAGGCTTTCAAAACCAGGACGCCAGATTCTCACTATTCTAGGACTTACAGTAGTACTTTTAAAAAGTGGAATTCTGCCACCAGTTATCTTCAGCTGCTTCCTAATTATTTCTCTTCTCCTAGGATATGGCTGCTCAGAAGTCAGTTCAGTGAAGCACAGAGATATCCAAAGTAACTTAAACCAGTTAGCTCGGACATCATTGGCACTCTAGTGGCAGCAGTCCCAGTTAATTCATCCTCCTCAACAGAGTATATTGCTATAACTTCACTGAAGTAAGTCTTAGAATAAAAACTGCCATTTTCTGCAAACATAGTGTACAACTCCTTCCTTAAAGTTAGCTTTTAATGTGGGCACAGTAAGTCATTATCTTTTATATAATATATTGGGGTTTTTTGAAATCATGACAGATTTTCATGTATGCAATATATTTTTTTTTTTTGCCCATAAAGGGATGAAATAGTGAAGCAAAAATGAACATTTACAAATGCTATCTTCATGGTACTGAAAGATCAAGTAGCAGAACTAAAGAGACAAGCAGATGCACTTAGGAAAAATCAATGCACATGAGATATTTCTTTGAAGGCACATGCCTGGTTTTAGACTCCAAAGAGGTGACAGGAGAGAGAGTCCAGCTGCAGGGATGGAAAAGATGAGTGAAGCAGAGATAAAGCCCAAGAGAAACAGGATAATATGAAAGATAACGATTGAGTAATTGTGAAGACAGATATTAAGAGGGGAAGGAAATGTGGCAAAAACAGAGAATGAAGTAGCAGGGTCTAGCATATCAAGTACTGGATATCATAGATGGTGGCTCAGAAACCTGAATATAACACTAGAAAATAAGTAAGAAAGTAAGTGACAAAACAATGTGATGCAGGCTAGAATATTCTCACTTGTGGCAAAATGAAAGCACAGAAGGGAATGTTGTGAACGAGAAAGGCATTTTGATCTTCACTTTTTAACAGAAGAAAACATATGGAAGCAAAAACATTGTGAAAATCTTCTAATTAAAATTCATCCTTATTCTTTAGTCTCTGTAAGCAATCATAGCTATTTATTACTGAATTTCATTCTCCTTTCTGTATAAATTTTTTTACAAAGCTGTGCCCAATTAATAGCTGCTTTTGTTTCACAGACACAGTGTTGCTAGGAAGCATTTCATAAAGACTACCTTTGTTAGCAGGTACCCACAATTTGCCCTTCAGGTATAGGCCTCCTGTAGGTGAGTAGAACTGCACAACCTCATCAAAGGACAAGCCCAACTATGTAAGCACTTTACTACCAGACACACGACTCCTATCAAGACATCAGGACATATGACACATTTGAACCTCTAAATGTGGTAGGAGGGGTACTCAAGAAGAATGGATATGAGCCACATCATGGAGGATGACCTGTCCCACAAGGCTGAAGCCAGGAAATATTTTCTAGGGGCACTCCTTTTCACATGAAGCCTAATGAGAAAACATTTTCCATCTGTATTCGCACTCAACACTGCTAAACGTCAGTGCCCCCAGGACCACAGCACAACTGCTGTAATGTCATTGCACCAGCTGCAAGTAGCAGAGCATGATTGAACTGATTGATCAGAATATGAGATGCGAAAGGTGCACCAATGCTATTTTTCCATTATCCTTCTTACTACACTCACAAGAATAAAAAAATGATAATAAAAAAAAAACAGGATAAATGCAGTAAATGTGATGGGCTTTGCATTAGGGAGGAAAAGGAGGGCACAAAAAATTTTCTTCTACTTTCTGCATTAGGTCTAATACAAGACCTTGTCTCCAGCATAGATCCTGACTTTATCATTATGCAAATAGCAGTCACTAAGCGCATGAGAAATCATGACACTTTTAATAGAATTAAATCAAAACTATTTAATGTCCCCTGAACCAATCTTACTGAATTTTAGTTTGAAATTTAGAATAGAAAATATTGACCTGTGTAATGAAAATGCTTGCTTTTCCAAAAGAAAATTTGATTGTTGGATGAAAGTCAAAAAATCTTAGACTTCTGGAGGGATTTTGTTTGTTTGTTTTAAAACTCAGCCCCCCCACACACTAAAGTAAAAAAGAAATAAATTTTTTAAAAGACTAGTATTTTCATGTTCTAATTTAAATTATATCTAGCATGTAGTTAGTTATTCATCTACAAAAATAAGAAGGTAAGCAGTGAATTTAGCTCATTCTTTTTCATATTTTTATTATAATCATTTTGTTAATAGCTTCCTCCCACCTTTAATTTGGTTATAGATCATCCTAAACATGTAGATGTCAACTGATTTTTTTGAAATTTCTAAACTTCTTCGCGGTATAAGATATATGAAACTACAGGATAATTTGGTCCCCCCCACCATTCCGAAACTCTGCAAAGCCATTGTTTGTCTTCTATATAAATGAAGATTAAGCATCAGATTACCATGTGATTCACTCACTGCAAGTTGCATTTATAGTAAAGGAGACTGACAGTTTGAATTGTTTGAAAGTACAGCAAAAGCAGCACGTCTTCCAGCAAAAGAGAACTTTATCTTAATAGATGAAACCCACACCTGTTCAGAGGACCAAGCCACGCACTTAAAATGGATTTAAGCCCTCAAAATATTGATATAAATTTAAGCAATAAGTTATCACGTAAGCCTTGATCTGGCTCGAGACCCAGGAATGAATTTCACCTGTGGTGAGTGTTGTGTGAAGGGAAAAAATGTATGAGAAAGATTCCACAGAATTAAGCAAACTGATAAGTTAAACAAGAAGATTGTCAAAGAACCTGCTATGATTGGTCATATTGGATAAACAATGTGAGAAATGTAATCTGAGATATTTTAAAAGCCATTCTAAATCCTTACCTAGAAACAAAAGAGAGATATACTACACTTTCTTTGTGTTAGCCAAGAAGAAGGAGTGAAGATACAGTTGTTTCATTCATGTCTTTGTTGAGACTCTGAATTTTCAAACATACTGAATCAAAGCCAAGGAAAAATCTGAGCTTTAGAGATATAACATAAACTAGTGATAATGGAAGAGACTGTATCATAGGATAACTATTAAATACTGTTTTTGCACCAATTACTATTGTAACAGATACAGCTGTATAGGATTAGAAAAACATAGTTTGCCATGATACCTCTGTGTTGTAAAGCACAATAAAACAAGGGATACAGCTGAGGAAAACTAAAAATGGTGGGTTGCATGAGCCGGCCAAATAGATTAATGACTATCGAAACAAAAAATATCTAATTCAGGCAGTAAAAACACAGCAGCAGATCTCTAAAGCTACATTTAAAAGGCTGCACTGATCTGGTATTCAAAGCTACAAGTCTACTATTTCACACCTTGTCTGTGTTGTCAAGTTCTGTAGGGCTTCATCTGCTTACACAATATGAGTATTTCTTGTCTTTATGGCTGACCACACAAACCATACATCCAAATGCAGGTTGCACATTCATTTTCAAGCCTATACATGTGATAGGAGCCTATAACAAAACAGTAGATTTGAAGTAAAGGTCAAATTAATTATCATATTTTTCTGGTCCTCTGAGCTGCCACGAGGCCTCCCACAGGCTAACACTGCACTTAAAAATGCATATTTCAAAGTAAAAGGTTCTGAATTTTATATATGAAAATAATCAAACATTATAGCAATTCTTTTGCTAAGTCAGATGGTAAAGACACTTTAGCCTTAAAAGTCAGGATGGAGGTAGAGTATGTTACAAAATCCTTTATGGAACTCTGGAATGTTGAGGGTTTTCTTTAAAACTCCATCTTTCAGTGGGAAAGGCAATTTAATTTAATAAGGTAATATATATGCTTTTGAATGACCTTCCTTTTGTTTACAGTGACATCAGATATTCTGACATAAGATTAGAGCCAAGCAGAACAGAAAGCAGACAGGAACTCTTGATGGAAAGGCAGCAGATTTTGGAACTTAGATTTACATTTGCAGGTACTCAGATATGGATTTTACTTCAGGAAATACAGCATACAATTACCATATAACTGTCCAAACATTACTCCAGTACGGCAACCGCATTTCATTCCCCTATTATGTATGATTTCTGAGTCGCATTTCAAAGTCGTACTGTAGAAATGGCTTCATTCCAAGTCAGTGTATGTTGGATATTACCGAATACAATAAAGTCTAGCTATTGGTGAATATGAAATGTCTGTTATTTCTGTATTTGCTGTGATAATGACAGGTTTATCCTAAATTTGTGGTTAACCAAAGCAAAATTCATGTCTAATGTAAGAGAAATCTGAGCTAATTAACTGTCTAAAGTTTATATACTATCTGCAGTGGTCATAAAATCTAAATACCTTTATTTACTCTGATACAAACTCCACCTTATTGCTTAAATGTATAGCAATACTTCGAGGGCTTAATTATATCAGTGCTCATTAGGTAGAACTAGAGTTGTCCTTCGTCCAACTCTACCTAAGGAAAGCTTGTAAAAATAACCTCTCGCTAGAATAAGCGTTGGAAACTACCATAGACTAAGTATACGGACCTTCTGCAGAGTATGAATACATAATATGAAAAATTATAATAGGCTAACTGTGTTTACTTGTTTCTTAAATAGTCTATATTCCTTCTATAAATAGCTACTGTTATGAAAAGGAGCAGTTTAACATATTCTTCTTTAGCGCATGAAGACTACAGGAGCATGGACATACAAGCACATACCTACACACATACTCATGTACACATAATTTTCAGGGGACGTTCAGTATAGCTGCAAGTGAATGATCAGGCCTAATTTGAAGGTTCTAATTTCAGTCTTACTTCAATCTAAACCAGTAAATAAAGCACCAACTACTAAACAAAAGTTGAGATAAAGTTAAACAAATGCTTCCTGGACCAAACCGTCCTTTCCTCACCAGCAAACATTAATGTTCCACATGGATGAGAGTAGTTAACTATTTAGACCATGTGAAATAGATAAAAATGGCTGAATGAATAGTTCTAAATGTTAATGTTTAATTTTATTTCACCGTATGCCGCAAGAACTCATCGGATTTAATTATCACTTTGCACCCGCCAAAAATTAGAGTGTGTAAATATTCCAAATAAAACTTTCCAGAGTTCTTCTAAGAGAATTCTATTGTTATAGCTATTGCTATAGATTTTTTTTTTGATGGTACCCTTGTGTGAAGCAGACTTGTCATTTCATTACTCTGGGACATTAAATTGTTCAGTGAACTGAGTTCATTCCCCTTTCAATGTGTTGAGTCATGCAGCTTCTATGCAGGGTTTGCAAAATTCCTTTATCTCTGGTAACCTCTGTGACCCACCCTAGTGACTGACTGGCACCTCCACTGTGTGGGGCTAAGATACCTCCAGGCTTTCATTTTGAGCAGCTTTTGTAAACTGTTCTTTTAGAGGTCGAACAAGGCCTTCACAATTATGAAGTAATCCAGGAACCTATTCTCCCTTTCTAAGTTCTTGCACAAGAGTGCAGAATTAATGAACCCATCTGTTTAAATGAGCTATATTACAAAAAGAGATAAAGATTACAATTGTAGTGTTTAAGCTGACCTTTGATTATTTGAATTGAATCTGCCATGGATATATTCAGTGCTAAAAGTTGCAGTGACCACTGGCAGATTATTAAACTCTGGCAACTCAACAGACATTTTCATTTTAATTGAATCAGAACGATGACCCAGTTCAAATGTTCCCATTTTCATCATCTGGGTTGGAAACATCAGCTGATAATGTTGTCAGTAAAATCAGCTGTCCTCACAACTCAACTGATAGCCGTGGGCAATGATGGCTTCTTCCAATTAGCACTTTGCCTTGCAAAGTTGGCCCCTGTGTAAATTGGCACGAACACTCAGTGAGCTAAATTAGATGAGACTGAACAGCCAAATATGTGAGAAGAGACAATATTTATCCTGACCAACCTACAAAAACAAACTGTTTTTTTTTTTTTTTAATAAAACAGCCCAAGTGCAACAGCCTAATAATTTTGCCTCAAGGGGCAGGTGTGCGTGGAAAGGTGTGGACTTGATTAGTTCAGACTTGACTTTTTGAAATAGATGTTCAAATACAAGCCTAAAGAGGAAAAAATTATATACCATCATCTAATTTTTGGCTCTGCATGAAAGATACCAGTTTAAAATATGAGAAATACATGTAGTTACTTATTTTTCAATCCATTCTTTTGTTTGTAAATCTGAAGCTACACAATATTTTACAGGATTAGCACACCAAAAAAAACTAAGAGACAAAGGAAAGCTAGTGGTTCAGTGCATATCTAAAATAGTTACATATTGTCTTAAGAAAAATAGCTGACATGGTAGAAAACAAATTCACAAAAAAAAATCTGTTGCAATCCTCCTGTAAGAGCAAGGTAATATAAGCCTACAGGTACAAGCACTGAAGAGCTTGTGTTTTCTGAATCACGATTAGTCTTGTGGCAATGTATATATGTTTTGCTGAAACAAGGCAGTGGTAACATATACTACTGAGACATTTTTGATACCAAAAGATAAAATATATTTGGAAAATCTATATAATGCAAGAAGATAAAACAAAAAAATTCAAGCAAAACATAGACCAGATCTGTACCAGGTGTATACGCTACTACAGAATAAGTAAGGAATCAAATATATCCAATAGCACAGGATTTCCCCCTGCCATCTAAGAGCTCAAAATCTCAGTGGTCAAAGGGCTCGGGATACTTCTGATTAGCCAAGGCCAGATTTTAATATCTTTGTGCCACATCTGGTGAATAGCCATGCATGCTGATTGCAAGGTGTCTGCAGGAGGGATAAGAAACTGAGACACACGAGATGGATTTCTATAGACTATTGTGTCCTGGCTGCCAGTGTTCACCTTGGCACTTGTCCTGCTTGATCCTTATAGTGTTGCTCTCACTAACCCCACCTCATCCTAGATTCCAGTTTTTCTAGCCCATCCTTCTACACCTCCTTGTTGCACTCCCAGCATTTCAAATTCCTTATCTCTTGATGAAACTGTTCCTTTGTCAGACTATCACACTGTGAAAACTGATGAAATCATTGTCAGGCCTGACTGTTTTCCGGATTCTGTTTCCTTGCAGTAGCTGATTTGCAAACAAAGTGATTGACATGATATTTCTTATTACTTATAAATTAAACTTTTTCGGGGCTAAGACTAATCAAAAGATATATTTTATATACAATTTCACTGCAAAATAAGGTTGGGTGTTTTTCCAAATGGCTATTAAAGGGGCACTTAAAACACAGCCATCTTCCCTCCGCTGCTCAGTAGCATTCTGGGATGATATTACCAAGATAAATTTACACTTAAAATGGCACATTGTTTTTCCTTATTTTATTAGTTGCGATACTCATGGCATTTTCCTTCTGAATTTTCTTTTCTAAAAGTTTCCTCAAAGGTGGCCAAGTATGCAAGTTCTCTTTTATTTCTTAATTCCAAAAGGGAATATGGAAAGTGCTTACTCTGCTTTTTATTAATGCATAGTTTGCAATGAAGATAATCCACATGATCCAAAGAACAAAAACACCCAATTCATGCAGGTGTGTGGGCATGGCTGAGTTTTCACTGTGCTGCCAGAAATCTAATGCGGGCCTTGAGATTTACCCTTGCTGGATAAATATGTAATCCTTCAAATGATTTTGCACCCAATATCTCACTACTAATATTATAAAAATAAATATATAAACAAAAATCTAGCATGTGCCACTTAGTACAGTCTTTGAAAAGCCCTGGTACAATAATGATTCATCTTGCTTAACAAGAGGGAAATTATGAGTAGTACCGGGTTGTTAACACTTCTTAGAAACCTCTAAAACAATCTTTTTCTGCCCAGTGACAAAATAAGTCTTCATAGAAAGAAGAAGCTCTAAGAAATCTCTAAGAAGCTACCCAAAATCTGCAGTTTTTTTTTCTTCCAAGGTTCTTCCCCCTTCTATTTGTTATTCTATTTGGCTCTGCTCTTATGTGTTAATACAAAGTTCCATTTTAAAACAAAAGCAGCTTAAGCAAAAGCATATGAATTTGCTAATGGGACTGTATATCAAACATAACAGTTGCTAGAGCACACTTTAAAGAAAACCCACAACATTCTGTAATACCTCAAGCATATACAGCACTGGAAGATGTTCATTTTTTATTATAGCATCTCAGAATACTTTCTTGTTTCCTAACAAGAACTGTTTCCTGCATGGTAGTGTCTCTACATCACACTCCTGGGCACCTGCCATTCTAGGAGGAATTATTGCTCAGAAACATCCCTCTATGCACACAGACAGCCAGCTCAGGCCACAAAGTACTACAGCTTTTTTCACATAGACTCAAGTCCCAGCTGGAAGTAAAGTACCTAGAAGAAGTATTAGAGTATTAGAGTATTAAATTGGGATAAAAGCTGCTCAAATGTAGCTTTATTGTTTCTGGTCCTATTGCCTAAAGCCATTGCTCTAGGTGTTCACATCACACGATACCTGCGCTAGTAAGTTTGGCCAACTCTGAGCTGCTTCCGTGGAGTCACACCAGGCTTTGCATTATGGTTGTAATCACGTTTGGCTGTGCCGACTGAGAAGCTCCAAGTAACATTTCCTTTCACCTCACTAGACCTGACCCTATGTGTAAGCGGCACATTGGAGGAAGGAGACGTTGATGGCTTGCCAACAGTCACCCACTAAGTCAGCGTTGTTAATGGAAGCCATATCCTCTAATTCAAAAAGCAGTGCAGTATTCTTTTGACACTGCTATCTCTCATCTTCAAATGGAAGTGTTGGAAAAACAACTTTCACTCATGCATTTTAATACATTTTAATTTGTGCCACACTTATTTAAGCTTCCTCCACAAGCCCTCCCACTGATGTCATTAAAATACCAGCATACAGTAACTGGGCTGCTTTGAAGATCCTTCCTGAGAGAAGATGGAAGAATTTTATCTCTCTAAATCTTATCAATTCATACAGATAAAAAGCCTCTTCAAACAAATTCCCAGCATAACAGGTATCATAAGAAATTATATGGGCAGATAACTGTGTTAATTTATTATTATTATTGCCTTTTTCTATTACTAAACTGTTGTATATTAAGACAGACAGATAACTTCTCTCTTTAACAAAGTCAAATAATCTTCACGCTCATGGATTTATAAACTAGAGATTCTCAAAATACAATAAGCACTGCAAAATACTGCATGATGCAGTGTTTTGGCTCACAGTAGAAGTTGTATCTGAATGTCACAAGCAATGTCTGCAAGATAGCAGGACTTGGTAGGCTGCAGAGTGATGTGTGGAAGCATACAGAAGACCTGAGGAAATGTTTTTAAGACATGTTTTTTCATGATATGTGTGTAGTAGTACATAACTGCATGATGTTTTTGGTAACCCTCCTCCACCTTCCAAAGTTTACAATTCTCCACTGCTACATCACGACTCTCATTAGACTGCACTCCTTCTGAGGCAGGGCTTGTATCTAGCTGAACCGTCTCTAAGGCGTCTCAGATACTGAGGGTGTCATAAATACATATTTTTAGTCCTTGCTTCTCCCTAGTCATATTCTTGTCTCAGTTTATTAACTGCCACTCTTTGGAAATCCTGGTTTTGAAGATTCGCCACTTCCCTCTTTCTCCATGGTGTTACATGCTGCCTTCAGTTCAAGCAACTAAATTAAGTCAATGGCACCCAGCTTCTCTCTCTAGGCTTTCACCTGCTGCTTCAAGGCAGAAAAAAGAGCAGTTCTCCCCAGCCTGGTGTCTGAGATGCAGCTGTAGGCTAATTATCTCTCTGGTCTGTCGGCAGAAAATTTAAAGAAATACACACTTTTCCCCTTTTTTCTTTTCTTTTAAGTGAACCACAGGCCAACTGTTCTCCATGTAATTCTCTATTTAACCCCGCTGACTTCAGAGCCCTGAACATAATAGCTGGATTTAGCTGGGTAGATTATGATTCACCTAGTACTCCCTAGGCACTAGACGGGGAATTCAAGTACCACGTTTGGGTCTCTGGATTCCACTGCAGAAGTCAGACACCTAAAATTTAGGTCTGAGCATTGCCATGCTCGTTCTGCATCTGAGGCACAGAGACCTACCCCAGCTGCGCCTGAGGCTGCTTTTCCCTCCCACACCCCTTCAGACTGAGGTTTCCTGCCCCACCTTAGTAAATAACTGGATGAAGGGCAATTAAAGACACAGAGTCTCTCTTTCCTCCTTTCAGGTTATATATGTTTAGGCTGGTGCCTGTGATTTTAGGGAAGATTCAGTCTCATTTCTAGAGACACAGAGTTTTTCTAGGAGTCGGCATGTAAAAAGATAGCGAGATAGGAAATAAGGTCACCCAAACGATAAGGTCACCCAAAGTTTCCACCTGTACTATATGACCGCTATTAAAATAAGCATATGGAGCAATGCTGAATTCTCTGTTGACCTAGCAGTAATTTTATACGTGTTGCCATGGGGAATACACTGCTCATTAATTAGTGTACTCATCCTTCACAGTTTTTGCATTAGCTTGTACACAGACATTTTTAGGTTAAATCAATCATTTGTCAAGGATCTGATGGGTCAGCCATATCCTTGTCGCAGAAAATGGTTAACATTGCATCAAGCAACAGAAAATTGTCAGCTCTGTTAATGGAAGAGAAAGAGGAATCTGTCCAAATCTCCTGGAATTAATTCTAAAATAAGACAAATCAGAGAGGTTTTCAGACATTTATTTGCCACCTTGTAGCAGAGAACTGAAAATAGTTATATACACCTAGGCAACGCAAGGCCATGGAAAAATCAGAAAAGACACATGGCATAGGATATATTATGTGACTGCCTGAATGTAAAATACTGAAGACATCTGAAAATGTCATCTGCGAATCTTAACTGTTGGTGGGAACATCTCTCACCCAGAGTTAATCTTTTTGAAGTGCAAGGCCTCAGCTGTTTCCTCAGCGCTTCCTGTTGACATCCCTTCCTTTGATGCCAGCGCTAGCTCTACCTCTTTTAGCATAGAGAAGGTAGAGTAGGTAGGTGTCTCTAACATGAGGACAGATTTTGCTTATTAAAGCTTAAACAACATTTTTCTTCCCTCTGTTTTTGTTGTTTTTCTTACGATACGGTAAGAAGGTTTTCCAACTGTATGTAACTATCATTCGGTTTAAAACATTCCAGGCTGCTGTAACTGTTAGAAAATAAAGTTTCCAAAATGCTACAGTGGGAGGGTACTTCCTTCATATATCGTACACTCCTCAAAAATGTCGCTGCTGCCAGACAAGTCATTACAAACCAGCTAGTTCTGGCTCTTACTGGTAGAAAATGCACAAGTAAGCTGAAATCACAAGATACATTTAGAACAGTCTTCCTTTGGTGGAGTTTTCTGCCTTCACTCCTGTTGAGAAAAGGAAGGCTATTTACCCCCTAGCTGCTGCTCTAATTTTAAGCACCTTGTAGTTGTATGAACCTCAGGGGATCTAAAACCATAGTGCTAAAGGGGTTATGCAGGTTTTTTAGCAAAGAAAATCCGTGCCCAGACTTGTTGCACCTTTTAAAATGCCATCTAAAAATCAGTGTAGAGGAGTCATCACAGGCCAGCCACTGAGCATAAAAAGCAGTACTTTAAAAAGAGCTCTTTATTGTTCAAGTACTTTAAAAGTGTATTTTTAAACATCTGGAGCTGTGGAAACTGTAAGGCTTAAACTGTACGTTAAAGGAGGAGGCAGCGGATGGCAAGCAGCCGTGGAATCAACAATGTAACACCTGGTTTTTGACCTGAAGTGACTAAGAAACTGAAGATCTCATCACTGGCAGCTACAGCTCCCCTGCAACATGATCCCTTCTCTGATATATTAGTCTAATGCTCCTTTTCGGCCTCCTGTAGGCTCTAGCTGCAGAAAACGATCCCACAGAGTTCTTTGTCTCCTTGTAGAAATAGGCAAAGAGATGTGAAAGGAAGTGTGAAAGATAGCAAATGATTCTTGGCAGTGGGGGGTTTCCCTCTTCAGTTATCATGACCACATAGCATGGCTGCTGCTTTAGTGCAGAAACTCAAGTTTTGTCTTTAAAATTACCAGGCATCTCATACATCACATGGATTCCCTATTTTTTCCTCAATTTCTACGCTACAGCATTCTCACTCCCTGCTACGGGGGTCTAAACGCATCAAAATGTTTCTCAGTTCACCAAAAGGATTGCTTCTAAGCACTATCTATTTGTCTCAGTCCAAAACATGTCCGTACGTTATTTGTTGTAGACGTGTACAAATCTCTCCCCAAGTCAGCGGGAATTATGCCTGTATATACCATAGCTGAATACAGTCCTAGATTTACTGTGTCATCAAGCAGTCTTAACACAATAGTGTTTGTCAAAATGCCAGTGTGAAGTGCAACTGAATTTCAGGCAGCTGCAGTACTGCCATATGCTGCCCTTCGCTTAAGCCATGACTTAAAGTTCAGCTTCCCATTTAGAGTGAAAATTGACAGATTCATCTTTTTCAGATCTTTAGAAGCAGTCAGGCACTTAGCTTTGTCTTTATTCACCTAAATCCTTCAGGGGGGCACTACTGGCACTTCCCACTGCCATCGAACCCAGTGGCTGCCTAGATTTCTGAAAAAAACTTCTAACCACATTCACTGTCCACTATTAATGAAGTGTCTGGGGTCTCAGCTCAAGCTAAAAGCTCAGAGGAGAATTTATAAACGGGTACATTGCCAGTAAGACCTAATCCTCCAGTTACATTCAGCAACACATGCTAAATTGGGATAATGTAAGGGTCAGAGCCCTCAAGCAAGATTTGGGCTGCTTAGATGGGATTGCAGTCTCTTCTGCAGCACAAGCCCTGCCCTCTGCGTTGAAGTGGAATTCCCTAAATATCAGACTTTGCGATATTCTTGGCAGGACTCTCTAACTGAGCAGAAAAATGAGAATGCTACTGCAGACAACTGGCGAGGCGGGAAGAGCAGGGTAAGAACTGGAATCCCTGGACTGCTAGTCCATGAATTTTAACATATTAGAGACACTTCTGAGTTGTTCAGTTATCAAAAGTGATAAAATTCCAAAAGAAAAGAATGACAGACTCAAAATATCTGACAGGGCTCTTATTTGAAATCATATATCCATATCCCTGCTCAGAACCATGCTGACCTGGTGAATAATCTAAACTGGAAGGCAAATGCATGTTCTAGAAATGATGGAGATGGTAACAATGTCTGTCTGCTGGCAGGAAACCTTAGTACTTGGGAAAGGACTCAGCCTTTTCTCAAAGTATGGTCTATCTACAAAAAATAGATTGACAAACAAGGCAAATTATTAGTAGATGAATGATTCACTTGGTTTGTGAGGAAGAAAATGGATTAAGAGACATTTTTGGAAAATGAGTGCAATGCACCGGATTGGAAGATACAGCAACAGAGTATTCAGACAAACGTTTCCTGATAATGTATTGTAAAGGAAATGTCCTGATTCCACTATAAAGAAACAAAAGTAGAAACCTTTTAAGTTTTGTGACTGCGGCCAAAAGTATAATCCTCCCTTTCTGGATAGGATGCCTAATAGCTGAGCAGTCTCAAATCCTGCTACTATTAATGCAAGCTTAAAGTGCTTTTTACCACCCAAGATACAGATGTTTTACAGGAGCAATGTGGCACAATGCTATGAACCAATAATTGGCCATGATGGCATCCAAACAGATTGATACGGAGTTGCATCTCAGCTCTTCTAAGATTATATTATTGTAAAAGGCTGTGCAATCTTGTTGTAAAAGGCTGTGCAATCTTGACTAGCAAACTATATATATTCCTATTTCCCTATTTTTAAAGGACACAGCAGAACTATGAGAGAGTTCAAAGTACAGCAACAAAAAATGTTTGGGGCATGAAAAATTCCATAAATGGAAACAGATTGAGAAACTTGAGTTGCTATACCATAACAGTGAAATGAATGAAAAAAAAAAAGTAGAAATATGTTAACTGATAGAATTTAGGAGTTGATTTCTCTGTCTCAGAAGATAAGAATAGAGGTAGTTTAAATATATTAAAGGTGGAAAGCTGAAAATTGATCAAAGAATACAGTTTTTCATACGATGTGTGACTAAACTACAAAAAAAGCCACAGAACTATAAAAAAAAACTACAGAAGCCTAGAACTTAGCAAGGTTAACAAAAAAAATCAGAGTTTGTATACAGGTTAAGAAGTCTCGGAGTTTTGACTTCCACTGTTTTTTTTAAAAAAAAACTTGGTACACTCAACAATTCTATTTATCTTAAAATAGCTAGTTATGGATAGAATCTTTACAAGAACAGTATTTCTAAGAGACTTGGAAATGTTACTAACTCTGTCTTGTTTTTTTAAATAATTTAATTTTCACCGGATTCAGGGCTGTCAATTGGTTAGTAATCAGGAGCCAAATTCTTCAGCCTTTACGCTAAAATCAGTCCACAGCAGCATCAGCCAAAAAAATCCACTTCAGCTTTAAGAAATCACTTTTGGGTCAAACACTGTTCCAGGAGGTAGTAGTAACGTTAAGTGGAATGTGAAAATAATAAATACAGAGTATAAGCCTTCCCAGCCCTCCTTATGTGACCCAGAAGTAGCCTTTCCTGAAAAGCTACTGCCCATCTCCAGGTCTGCAGAGGATACTGCTGTGGGAGTTGCGGCTGATCCTTCTTCCCTCAGCGATTTTCTCCACACACACTGGTTCCAAGTTTTTTAATTAAGCCAGATCTTCCTCATTGTTCATTTCTCGCTGGCAAAGTACTCATCAGCAGAAGAGCTCAGATGAACTAAGCAACGCCAAAAGCACTGTATCAGCCCCCACATGCATTCATTAAATGATCAGCCACTTCCAAGAAATCTTTTGATTTCCAAATGGTTGCTCTGTCATAGCTGTGTGTAGAAAGCATATGTCCTGTATTACTGAATACCACATGGATCTTTGGCCCAGCATTTATCATACACACAGTACGACTGTTAAGAGCCATGTGAAACTCCTTATCTTGTGCAATACACAGCAGCTGCTTTCTTTAAGGAGGATCTATCAAAGCAGTGAGGACTGAGGCCTTGCCACCTTTTATCTGCCTCCTCAGGAAAGCCTGAGCAACCCAGTACAACCCCTCTTTCTAAGCTGGTCACCGAAAGAGAGAAAACCAAACCAGTCCTTATAACTTTTGCAAGTAGGGATGAGGCCTTTGTGGAAAAGATATATTGGTGTTTAGATCGGCTGGCAATAAGGCACAAGTGAAATATGACAACAAGCTGTTTCTCAAAGCCCTTATGTAAAATTGGCATAAATGTAAGTTCTCCTGAGCCTCATCTACATGTTCGTAGGCACTGGTCTATTAATGGTGTCTTGAGTGAAGGAACGCTGCGGAAACATTGCAAGCAGCCAGCTACATGGAGAAAAAAACGTGTTGTATAATTTGATAAATATAGTTCTGCTCTCCTTAAAATATTTAAGCTGAGAGGAAAATGAAAAGGAAAAATGTCTGCTGTTTTAAAATACTGCATGAGCGGGTTGGAGGAGGGGTGGCAAAAGGGATTTATGTTTGTCCTGGAGGAACAATGCCTTAGTATAAATCCCTCATATTTTGTGTAATCACATAGGTTACACCTACTAGTGGCCAAAGTACCCAGACTTTAGTTTTATCACTACTCGTCATAAGAGATTGAAAGAACAAAGCTACATAAATAAGCCCCAACCTGGCTGCCACCAGACTGGAGCACAGACAATAAAACCAAATGCACTTTCTGCTTCTCAGTATTGAGCTGACTTAAGGAAAAAAGAACAAAACCAAATACTGATCATTGCCAAAAGTCATTCTATCTTTCAGATACGTTCACTCAAAATTGACTGATCACTATTGCTTAATTCTGTCCAAATGATGCCCTCCAAAGTAAACTGCTTACATTTTTCTGATGAGAGATTTTAAAAGATTTAACCTTTTTTCAAAATTACCCCAAAAAGATAAAAAAAATAACCGGAGGTATTTTTAGCTTAATGTATTAAGGAATGGAAATGTAAAACCAGCTGGACTGAAATGAGCTATATTTAAATTGTATTTAGGAATTTCACTGTATTCTATTTCCTTTCAGATGCAATTGAATAAATACAAAAGAAACAGATAAAGCTACACAAAAATTCAAGCTAAAGCTGATTGGAAAATAAGGGGCTTAGAAGAAAACATGTTCTTCTTATGAGAATTGTCCCATCAGAATGTTTTTTTTTTGCATGAAAAAGTTCTTGCCAGCTGAAATGTAGACGCAGTCATACAAAAGGAGGAGCATCTAGGTTAAAGTTTGAAAAGAATCTTCCACGGTCAGCAGTGCGAGCTTTGTCCTAACTTGAAACCCTATCTGGAAAGATATGAAGCCATACAAAGGGCTTTGGGACTGGCAGGGCTAGTATCCTGAGCAGGTGATTAGGACATGGCATCAGGGTACGTGATAAACGGGCTGAAGGAAAGCATCTACCTTTTCTTCAATCCTGGAAATTCAACAAAAGACCTCCGCAGCTGCCAGCAGGAGTCTTTCCAGCTTGAACCCTGCTTTGAGGCCTATGCAATTCACATATTTATTTTGTTTTTCGTGTACAGAAAGAATACATAGTACATAATGAAGGAAAAACATGGAATGAATACAGCATATGTAATTATCTTTAACTCAGACATCCAAACTTCATCTGAGTTTCCCCCCATCTTGAGATTTTTTCAAAGTAATAGACATAGAGCTCTTTTGCATTGTCTTCCAGTTTATGAGCCTTCTAGCATCACATCCTCTGTTTCTTTACAGTGATGAAGGCTAAAACCCTATTTCTTCTGAGTAAGTATTGTTTTCATGTGATATATAATTCCAATAGCTGAGTTTAGAGAAAGCCAACAGTCGATATCATTATCCAGTTACATGATTTGGTAACGCTGGGATCATGGCATGTGTGGATGCATGGTTAACGTGAGAACAGCAGACAGGTGACGTGCCATTTGTGCATAGGAAATAGAATTGAATGCAGGAATAGGAAGGAATGAGTTTAAATATTGTAAGAGAGGACAAAAAGACACATTAGAATGTGAATAATTTTTATTACACATTTTCTAGTAATCCAACCTATTTTTAATGAACAGATATAGCAAACTGCTGAAGATGTTCAATAAAATACAAATTACAATTATTATGGTATTTAATAGCAGTCTCTTATAAAAGCATTCATTGTTAGTGTGTTTTTGAATACAGTCTTTATAATATTCAGGACAACACTTATATAAAGCACTTCTGCATGGCCAAGAGGTATAATAAATTCTGTACGAGTATTGCTTATACATGTGCAATTCCAAACTGTGATAAGTAGGATCAGATACTAAACGGAGCTACACTAATTTATATCTGTTGAAGGTCTGACCTAGAAGCAATCAATTCCCCACACCCAGCGGATTCCCCCTATTATTAAATAATTTCACTCCTTTAGCATCCTAAGTAAATGGGGTTCTCCCAGTGCACTTACAGAATTACAAATCCTATTCCATAGCTGTCAAAAGCTATGTACAAGTTTCTATGCTGTTTGGATTTCTAATTATGCTATAGTTATCCAACTCTTGCAGCTCTTTGATCTCTTTTTCACAAAATCTCAACTTCAAGAAAATACTGAGTTCCAGTCTCCATTCTCCATCCTGTTGTATTTCTCTTTTTCCTCTCAGTGCCTAGCAGAACAGCCTAGAATCGGATACCCGCGCTTGCTTGAAACAACAGCCAACAGTTATCAGTCACAAAATGTTTATTTCCCTTTTTGCTGGCAACTTTTTTCTATGTGCTAATACCCGTTTTTCATGTCAGCCTTCATCAGAGCTGTAAAGGCCTTGTTTCTCTATCTACTTCCATACCTGGGCTTGTCATCTTGGTCTAATTTGTCCCCAGCACTTTATCAGTACAGTTGTCCCTAAGAATCTTCAGCAGAAAATTGTTGCCCTCTCATGTGCCTTCCCTCTCCTCCTTCCCTCACTCCACATGAAGCCTTTCTCCAGAAAAAGCCACCTGTAACTCCTCCTCATCTGCACCAAGCGTAGGCAGGCTCTTGCCCATGAGGTTTCACAAGGGCCTCCCTTTGCCAACACTTCACTCATTATCGTTAGATCCAAGCACAGGTAAGGATGTCATCTGCCCACTATACTTCCAATAGTAACTTTATTTCCATCCTTGGCCCCATAACTTTATCTTTAGGGTGTCTCTGATGGGTTATGTTATGCCTTAATTAAGCATCAAAGCATTTCAGTGAGTCATGTGATAGATATTATTTTATTTCATAGGTTATAGCTCAGTTAGCTGAATCCAGCACCATCCAGATTATGAATGTCAGACTGAAGAATATACTGTGGTATACTCCCCAACCCTCTTCTTTTTCCAAAACAAATATTACCTGATTACTGATCTTAGGCTTCATGCAACAACACGTCAACTACATAACAACTGTGTCTGGTGTTTTTTAAGCCTTGGGCTTTTTCCCGCAAAAGTTTATCGTGTGGCTACAAAGATGGAGAGCGTATCTTAAAAAGACTTAATTTTCTTTTTCTTTTCTTTTATTTTGCTAACCACTGCACCGTGTTTTGAATGGTTAATTTTTCTGTAGAAAGGAAATTTACAGTGCTCATAGAATCAAAATAAGCATGCTACTGACTGAGTGAGCTTTTCATCAATGCATCATGGAAAAGCTAAAGAAGGAGGTATCACATTTAAAACATAGGTAGTAACATTTTGTTATGCTTTGTGAGGCACTATTTTATATAACAGATTCTTATTCCATTCTAGATGGATAAAAACTGTGAATTATAATTTTATTTTCCACTTAGCAGAACCTATTGACTTGGACTGGTTCTTGCCAGGGAACCAAGCTTCATAATAAAGGCAGTAAATTCTGATTTTGTGCTTGTTTGATAATTAATAGTGCAGTGTCAGCAGCAGTGCAAAATGCAAGTGCATTTTTTTCTCTCTGTAAGTTATAAAAGATGGTTTATAAGTCAACAGCTTTATGCTGAGTGTCTAAGGCACATACCATTTACTAAGATGCGTTTAACAGACTCAGTGGAGGTTGTTATGTGTGTGAATGTATGTGTGCAAGGCTCTCCTCTTAACCTAGCATCTTTTTCGCCAAGTGCAACTATACAGATACAGTTACAGTGGCAACCGTTCTTCCCCCTGGGTTTATAGCAACACTGTTTTTGCCTCATTGCTAAAAGAGTATCAAAACCAGAGGGGAAAAGTGGTGTCAGTTTATTTATGCTAACTATAACTATTTTATTTTTACATATATATGTATGCGTGTGTGTGTGTGTGTATGTTTTTAGTATGGACAGAAAAATGAGGCACAGAAAATAAAATACCATGTAAACTTGACACTACTGAAATATTCTTCTGTTATCACCACACTCCAGTGTTTACCAAAGCCTAAATAAAAGCAGTAAATTAAGGCCTTAACTAAGCTAGAGCTTCATCATTCTATCAGACAGCTATGCCAGAAAAACCTTTTAGTTGTAGCCCTGACCTGAGCACCTCTCACCTGTTAATGATGTGGCTACCCTCACAACAATTTACCAAAATGAGCAAGTCAATTCGCCCATGTGCAAGCACAAAGCAAGGAGTAAAGTTGTGATCCAGCCAACTATGCATGTGACTCTGAGTATGCAGCCCTCCTTCCTTTGAAGTGCCTCACATCTGTCAGTGCAGGATTAGGCCCAGGTGATTTACCTGAGGAGTCAGTGGATGCTCACATGCTCCACTACATGCACTCAGGTGCTCTGCTGGACCAAGTCACTTCCCTTGAGTAGTCACAAGGTGAATCTAAATATCAATGTATGAATTTCCCCCTGAGATCATCCCACTACAGATTTTGTAAACAGCACCTATAACGTTAGCTCTGCCAGCAAGAAGCTTCCTCATTGCCATGCCAGGCTAGCAATTCAAGTGTCTTTAGTCTTCTCTTAAGTCCAGCTGCAGAATACCTGTGGCATTGCAACAGGGCCTCAAAGTTTACCTTTGCCTATCAGTCATTTTTTCTGATTATTCAGACAAAAAACAAAACAAGACAGGAATGACATGACCAACGCTATGAACAACTAGCTCAACAAAAACTCTGTGACAAATTGGCATCAGTTGTTAAAGTGACAAATCCATCTTTCCTCTCTTCATACTGCCCCACCTGTTAGTCCATGGATGACCATTCCATTTATGCATTGCCAGCAGGCTGAAAAAAAGTTCACTTTCAAAGATGATGGCGCTTTGCTAAAAATGGAAATATTTGTTAAATGTGAGTATCAGTTATCCTAGTAAAAATGGCAGAGAGCAACACAACCACAGATCTTGTATTAAGGCTTGCATTATCTGCACATATTGGCCCCAACCTTCTTTAACTTGACTTTTACCAACAGGTCTGTGATTTCAGAACACTTCACTCATAACCATAAAACAGGGACAGGGCACTGAAAAGCCCCGTTGAAAGAACATATAGAGACATATGGGTATCTTGGCATTTCTACCCCTTCCCTGTTTCTCCCAGCTTCTTCCATCTCCTGTCCCTTCTTGCTCACCCCCACCACCTCAGCCTGGCCATTTTTTTTCCTCAGGAGAAGCAAGGACAGCAACAGTGGCCAGAAGGGTTCAGGTATATTTGTTTCTCTTGCTCTGCCTGCAAGAGCAAGGCAGATAAGCCCACCCCATCATTTCTGGGTATTATCTGCCTGGTTATAATCTTATCTCCTAGCTGGCCTGGCTATTGCACCTGCTACAAGCCCACTGACTTCAAAGGGCTTAAGATTCCTATGTGGATTTTATAATCTGATGATATACATAAGAGAAAGTCTGGAAAAGAAGTAGGTTTACAGAAGTCAGTATATTATAAAGATCTTTCTTTCCTTATAACCCACTAGCAATCGGGGTAGAAAGAGAGAGAGAAAGAGAGAGAGCGCGAGCGAGCGCGGGAGAGAGGCTGGTGTTTTTCTCATTCATTTTTATCTTTTAAAAAAGAAAAATAAAAATGGCATAAAAGAAGAAAATACTTAGAAGGCAAGGTTTCCATAGGAAAAAAATATTTTATTTTTTTAAGAACAAATTCAGTTCGAAACAGACGTGGAATGTGATTTTCATAATTTTCATTTTCTGGGAGCTAACTGCAATGTGGAACTAAAGCAGATTTCAAATTATGACCGGCTAGTTTAAAAACAAAACAAAACAAAACAAAAAACAAAACAAAAAAAAACAAAGAAAGAAGAAATTATTTATAACTCAAGCATAATACTGTATTACTTACAAACTGGACAAAGAAATTCTTAAATAAATATTCATGGTACACGATTTCAGCACAAATATGCGGCAATTTGGCAACCTTTTATACCATTTTTTCCTCAATACAGTGCAAAGGGGAATGACACTGCCTTTAAACAAGCTGTAGCTAAATACATTGCAAAATTCAAATTTTATACAAAACATCTTGCTCAGACTTTATAAAAAACCAACATTGCTCTATATACACAATCTGGTTAAGAAAAGCCATTTTTGTCTTGTTTTCATGTATTTTTTTTTTATTTAAAAAGGCAAATAAGGCTACTGTAACACCCCAAATCCATATACAGTAAATCTGAACCTATTTACAGCATCTTCACTTAGACATGATGGTGCAAATTCCAAGTCGGGTGACTAGGGATGATCATACAAGCAAGGCATTTACAGTAACTTTTCAAAGCTGAACCAACGTCAAATAAAGGAACAGTTGGTAGATTGTCATAATTCTGCACCAGACACAAAACAGACGCACAGTACATTTTTTTTCAGTTGGTTGCAGGTTGCTCTTCAGCAATTCATCTGATTTTTTTCACAGTTTAGTACATAACTAGAATGTAGCTAACTGATGAAGCGTAGATTTGATTTAATAAAAATCAGAATCAGTAAACCCACATTTGCCCTTTCTCCCCCTCCCCCAAATAAAATCTTAATGACTTACAAGAGAACCTTGTATGGATGGATTCACAGAAAGGAAGGGTTGTTGAAAAGAATTACATATGTACTGTAGTTAGTCACCATGGTAACCTTCCACAGAACCATGGGTTGGGATTTTTTGTTTTGTTTCTCTCTTTTGGACCAACATCCCAACATCATTTTCAGGTTCAGGAAACAGAGAGAGTAATCATTTCTATGACATTTTTGTTGTTCTTGTTGTTTTTTTTTTTCTTGCAGGTGCTCACTGGAAGCCTGAGAACCCCAAAATGCTGTTGCTACATTTTCTTTCCAAATCAGAAAGCAAAGTGTTACCATAGTAACATGACTATGTTAAAATGTCTATTTTGCATAGCACATAAAAAAGTAGAGGTTTTTCCCCCCCCCCTCTTTCAGGTGGGGACTTCGGGGGAATAATCATGCTAAAGAGAAAACTTTAACCTGAAACCCCCCTCTATGAATCTCGATGAAATCTGCAGAACACTTCAGCCCATAAGGCAAGGGAAAACACAACACAGAAAATAAATTCCGGAACACCTTGTCATTGTTAAATATGCAATGCAGTAACATTTGATTTCCTGATATTCTGGGCCTTATATTTCCTAGTTTTCTGTTATATGAGATGCCTTTAAAGGGCTTCGGGTCTTTTTGTATATGATTTCACTATTGTTATTTTTAAATGGTCGCTGGTTTTTCCCAGAAGCAGTTTCCTTTTTTAAAATTGAATATATATGCATAAACATACACGTGTGTGTGTGTGTGTGTGTGTGTGTGTGTGCATAAAATGATGACAAGTTAAGACTATGTAATTGCCGCAAATGAATTTCACATCTTCTGGTGTAGATTCTGTGCAATCTCAAAATATATATTAGTAAAAAAACAAAACAAAACAAAAAAGTAAGAAAGAAAGAAAAATTCTCATTTTATATCCCTTGTGTTCTATACACCTATTATAAATAAGACATATCTTCCTTCTCCATCTCAGTGTCATAATTTATTTTATTCTTATGGACTGCAAGAGGTTTGCCGTATGTGCTTTAACTTTGCAACAGAGCACCAATGAACTGCTGTGTCAGTTACAGTACCTACACTCACTGTGCAGGGACAGCACTACCAAAGTGTCAAAAGGCTCAGTCAGAAGAAAATCTGATTTATTTTTAGAAATAAGAAAGTTTTTTTTTTTTTTTTTTAACTACAACTTTATCAACGATGGAATTACAGCTCATTTGACCCATTGGCTTATAATCATCTTGGTCAGATTTGGCTCTCTGCTATTTTCTTAAATGCTTTCCCTGTGTTTAGTATAATGTGATAGTATAGCAGCTGAGTCTGCTTAAAAGTCATCCAAAGCAGACTACATTTTTGCTACAGCTTCAAAGCTGTATGTTTTATTGCCAGTACCACAACAGCCCTGCCCTAATATATCCTCAGTGGCCTACTATTGTCTTGTCCTCTCCAAGCTTGTTCGTTTACTAACAATACCCCTTTGTTCTACTGTATTGAAGGTACTTTTTTTCTGCACACTGGTATTTGATAACCATGAATTCCTTCAAATGCAGCCCTAATCCACTGCGCGTGTTATTGTGTCTCCTACCTGCCTCTTAAAACTCAGCATACCAAAGTGCTGTGCTACCTAAATGGTTTCTTCTTCCCAGCTTCTATTTCTGAGGCAGCAGTACTCAATTGCAACTGCAGTCAGCCCTTCCCTCCACCACCCAGTCTCTCTCCTGACTGTGTTGACAGCCTAACTTTTTGGCTGGAAGGCTCCTTACTATCAAACACAATTTCTATAAACGTATTACCCATTCAAGTGAGGCTGCTGTAGCAGATGGATGGAGCACAGATCTCCAAACATTAATGTTCCATTAGTGATTCAGGAGGTGGAGTGAAAGGAAATCTTACGTGAAGGATGGCAGAGCCCCAGATAACAGAAATAAATGGAACAGTGACGGACTAAAAGCAAGAGAACTTTAAAAGTCTTACTTAGACACCAAGGTCTGTGTGACAAATCCGGTATGCACTGAGAGAGACACAAAAGTCAGAAGATTGCATTTCAAGCTTGATATCCTAGAGCACCTTCCCAGGATGCCTGGAACTATTAACATCCATGGATCACTCCATCTTCCCTTGGCTTTTGTACATGCCTGAATGCCTGCAGCACATGGCTTTGAGGATGATGAATGTAACAAGAGTACAGCAATCAGAATGGGTATCTTCTACATTAAAGTCTTCCAGCTTTTAGTGAATACTTCACTGAGATAGGAATTCTACAGACTAGGTAAGCTGTCCAGCTCAAGTTGGCTCTTGGAGAAACAGCTGTCGCCTTTTCTCCCCTGTGCTTGAGTCAATACTAGCGCACAAGGCATCATCACAAACCCCAACAGAAAGCATTTGACCAGTAAGTTTCCTCTTTGACTCAACTGTACCACGGAGTTGGTTTTATGTTTCTCAGACCTTGTAATAAATGTTTGCTGGACTCTGAGGAGGCATCTCTTGAACTATATACACCGGATGTCCATAGTCGCCGCTGACCTTTTCATAGTGGGGGCAAAAGACACTGTCTGCAGTCCTTAGAGGAATGATAATGTCACTGGGCTCAGAACCATTGTTGTTGCCACTGCGTTTTGGGGTGGCTAATGTACTAAGTGAGAGAGTTGTAGTGTGTTGCGGGGAATGCTTCCTGTGTCTTCTTCGGTACTTCAATAAAAGAACCACCAAAGTGATGATGATGACGATGAAAATGATGCACCCTGATGCAATCCCTGCAAATAAGGCCACCTCTGAACCCAGTATACTGGAATGCCCAGCCTTACTGCCATCTGTGCTAGATCCTAGAAAGAACAGAAATACAATAGATAAAAGTTATTGCCATCCTGCAACCAATTTACGCTTTTAAAAAATGTGTGGAGTAAGCAAGACCGGAAGAATTAACTGACAGCTAAACTTTGACAAACCAATTACCCTGTTAGATAGCTAAATGCAAACAGCCGTAGTCAGCAATCAATATTAAACAAGACTGTGTGTCTGCTGGTCTCACTTTTATGCTGCTCCCAAACCACACTGTTTCATACATCATCATCCATCAGCAGCAGGGACTGGCGTTGACAAGGCAGCCTTTGATGCACACTGCATCTTTGAATAGATGCTGGCCAGCTCAAGAGGGGTGAGACAGAACTTCAAGGGGGAAGTAACACAGGGAAATGCAAATTCTCAGGACAACTGGCACTGTTCAGTGTCACACTGTTCCGCTATTTTATTTTTTAGATATTGATTTAAGTTAAACAGCTCTCAGAGCCTATTTACGTAGACTCTTCTTGCTTGCAAACGAAACAAAGGAGCTTGAGGCAGTGTGGGAGATAGGCGAAAGGGTTATGACATATATCTGTGTGTATTACTTAACTTATACTACTAATAAAATAATAATAAAAAAACACATATATGGAAGCTGGGAAAAGCTCACATGCTCAATAGCCTGCTGAATATTTGGCGCCATCACATTATCAGTTTGTCACAAGAACTAAATGAACGTTCACCTGACACTCCCTCACTTGAAAGTTTGAAATAACTCTTCCCTCTCTTGATGCTCACTCCCAGAAGAATAATACTACAGACCCTAAGTTCACATAACTATGAACTTTTCCAGCCGTAACCTTAACATGAAATTGCTGAAGCCTGCGCAACAACTGCCACATCAAAGATTCATTAGCCTGGTAAAAAATGATGTAGCTAGCAAGGAAAACTTGAAGCCATTTTTGAGACCCTCCAAATCAACTCGCAGCAAGTTTTGCTCTGTAACATTCCAAATTCACAGAATTTTCTTCCAGAGACCTTAAGAGTTGTTTTTTGCTTTTGTTCACCTAATGTGTAAAATGCATTTTGAAGATATTTGTTTGGGACCATCAGTTCATCTTGTCAAGCTAATTATTAAAAAATAAAAACCCACTTTTAATTTAGTGAAGGACTACTCCTTCATGCGTAGACTTTATATGATCAGTTAAAAGATCAGGGCATTAATTAGAGGTGTCTTGAAATAAACTTTATAAACGGCTGTCGAGAACCACTTCATAATGTATTATACGGGAAGAGAAAGACAGAGAGAGTCTTTCATCTGCCAGAGTACTAAATGTAAGGCAGCACTTACCATCGTAAAGCTGCTTAGAGAATGTCCTATACAAAAACTTTCCTGTAAATGAGTGATATTCTTATAAGATGTAATTAACTTCAACTGCAAAGTGAAAGGAGAAAGAGTAGCTATTGCCAAAACTTAAAGCTCCTAGATACTATCCATTGGAGCATCAGAACTCATTTTTGCTTCATCTCAGTATGAAAATATTTATTTTATCACATTTCGGTGCTAAAATAAAAATACACTTGGGGACAAAGGAGGAAATCTGTCAGAGCCACTTCCCAGGTCAAAATGCCACAATATCTACCTGAATGATCCTTCACAAATGGACTCGTCGTGGAACTTTTCCCGTTGGTACCAGCTTCCTGTTCGGGGCGTTTCGTCGGATCTGTATTCCGAGGTAACCCAGCAGAATTGGGATCTGTGAGAAAGAAAAATGATTCACTGCAACTTAGATGTTTGATGATGTTAAGCTTTATAAGCCGGTTATATGTATCTCATGAGACATGAATAGCTTTGAACAGAAGAATCTTTATGCAAAGGACTATGAGATATAAGAATGTAATTTTCCTTTTAAAGTAAAATGGTTATATTAGTTATTTCAGAGGTTCAAATTGTGAGGCCATCTGCAGAAACTATAGGGATTCCTGTAATTGGTAAGAAAAGCTTTGCAGATGACATTTCAGTTTAACCGAGGAAGCTGATTGACTACTAAACCAACTTGTACTTAGAAGAATAATTCTTTCTTTCTGCACAATAGGTTATCTATATACGAAAAGAGACAATGAACAATAACCTCTCTGTAATCAGAATTTATAACAAGCAAACTATAGAAATATTAGCTTCCCTCCTTTCATTTATTTTAAATAATTTTGAATAGTGACGTTGTGGCTTTTGTTTTTAAAATAAAAATAAAAATGATCGAAACACGTTAGTCCCAGGTGACCTTTCCTTCTAGGGAGCTCTCCAATGAAGCGATCTTATTACACTAACCCTCCTCCTGCAGAAATCTGTCAGTAGCTGAGGAACAGAAAATAGGCTCTGCTTTCAGACTATAAGGGAGGAACGACCACACTAGACTCGGTTTGCTCTCTGTTCTACACTATTAAAAGAAGCCTGAAAACTAAAGGGATACTGACACTGATCAAAGTGATTTCATGAAACAGCAGATGGTCTTTACCTTGTCCAACTTTCATGAGGATCTTCATGGTTTTTGTCTGGCACACCCCTCCCTCCTGGTTATCCAGGCCCTCCAAAGACCCATTTGATGTTGCTGATTAAAAAAAAATAAAAATAAAAAAAATAAAATAAAAATCAGGAAATCAACAGGCAAAGTGATGTGAACATGAGTGTCTAAAAGCATAAACTCTTTTAATCTAGCAGGACCTGTTCTTGTTGCGCAGGTTGACCTATGGAAAGTTGTGAAATGTTGAAAGCCAAAGGAATGAATACATTGGTAAGCTGTACAATATATACAAATGGAGGAACGTGTTATCAAGGTTTCAGATTTACCCAGCAACTTTTTTTCTACGCACAATTGACTGACTGACTGCCTTGGACAAAAACAGAGCACCTTCCTAAAAGGTGATGGAGTCGGCTGAAAAGAAAGCCCTGGCAGGCTCAAAGGAGCAAAGCACTGAAAAATCACCTTTTTTTTTTTTTTAAAGCCATATCTTTATAATCACCATGTTACACCTGCTTCCTCTATTACAAATCTCCTGCTGGAAGAAGTGAACACATACAAAAGACCCAGGTGAAAGCTGAGATTCTGCACTGATTGGAAAACCATTTAATATTTTAAAGTACAATCTCACTTTCCTCAGCGTTCAGGAGCATTTGCGGAGGCGGCGGGGGGATATGTTCTATTCTCACAGAAACCTTTTAGCTTACACAAACAAATGGGTGCTTTCCCCGGTGTTTATATTGTTCGCGCTTATCTACGTGCTTGCTCGAACTGCACACCCCCGCGCAAGCTCACTGCGGACAGACGTTGCAAAGCGATTTATGTGTGAAGCCCAGCTCCCTTGGAGAATCCAAAACGTTGAGTCACGCAGTCGCGGGGGTACGTGCGCGCGCTCCAGCCCAGAGCAGCACGGAGCCAGCTCTTGCTTACAAACCCAACCAGCTGCTGGAAAAAAACTCTGCAGCTCCCCAGCTGTGAGGGCTGGGGAGCCCCAGCCACACCACCCTGGGGACCTGGGCGAGCCGGAGCCCGGTGAGACAAATGCACTGGCCTCACCATAACGGTGGCAAAGCTCACACACCGTGGCCAGTCAGCTACATCGCCATTATTTAGGGAATGCATTGGGGTTTTTTTGGTTTGGCTTTGTTTTTTTCTTACGCCGGCTATCTTTCCCGGTATATTCAGAGCGTAAAGACCAGGTTAGGCTCATAAGCTACACTCGCTACCCTGAAAATAACGACCGCCGACTAGCCAGGCAGGCGAATAACAACACCGCAGCCCCCGCAAGCGTGTGCGGATCCCGGATCTATTTCATCTCGTACCCTCGTCATTTCTTGGCGCTATTTATTCGAGTCCCGAAACACACACACAAACAGATGCAAGCACACACACCGATTCCAGGCCACCGACTGAAAACAAAACAAATGGAAAATAAGAGATAACAGAGCTTGCTGCTTGCCGTGGCTCTGATGAACTGCTTAAGCAGCACTTTTCTACTTCCAGCCTCTCTCTTTTCAGCTAGGGATCTAATTCAACAAGGACTTCACACTGTTCAGATCTTTGTTTTTAATTCTCCTTCCTTCTCTTTCGCCTTTCTTGGGGATTTTCTTTCAAATGTAGTCTATGTATGTTTCCTTTTTCCTTCACAATGTCTTCCTAGCCCCATGGTAGTATTTTTCTTGCTCTAATCTTCTCTCTAGCCGTAAAGATATAAACCCCATACCGCTGCTTCCTAGCCTTTGATCTACTTCTTGTTTTTGTTCCCCTTCTGCCTCTTTTGTGACTAACTCAAATTACAGCCACCATACAAACTGCCCAGACTGTGCTTTCTTTTCCTACCGGTCCTTTTCCCTTATACGTGGGCCCTCCCAACACCTCCTCTTGCTCTCGACCCACTGTGAAAACGTGACAATGGAAGTACCTGAAACTTCTTTTTTTTTCTAACTTTCAAAAAAACTTTTTAAAATATAAAAAAGCACAATGAGTAATTTAAGATAAAAGCAGATCTGAAATGTGCCACTGCATTGCCTGGCTCAGAAAATAATGGAGACATATAGTTTTGTTTTCTTTTGTTTTTTTCCAGAGGGGAAAAAAAAATCAATACTAAGAACCAGTTCTGGACATAAATCAAATGTGTCTTTGCTGAAAGTGTTTTTTATGACCTATTTGCCAATGTACCAGCACAAGGACAGGGGGAAAAAAGCAGTAAATAGCAATACCAAAGCTGAGCATCAGCTAAAAGCACAACTAATAAACACCGACTTTGTCTTGCTTTTTTGTTGTCATTTGTTTTTTCATCTCGGCTACGGGGGTTCACATCTCTTTAAACACCTTCTACTTGATTTTAATTGAATAGAGTGCTGATTCTTCTGAACATCAATGCCTTTTTACTCTTTAAAAGCCTATCCATTTAACCTACAGTGCAGGAGACCACAATAAGACGCAGAGGATGCAGTCTGACCTCAGCATAGAATAAGAAAAGTCAGATGGCAAAAAGAATGCAAAATTACTTCAAATACAGTCTGCAAATGAAGGCCCGAATGTACAATGACTGGTTGTGTGCCTGCAAGAGTTCAATCTGCCTCGCTTGCTAAAAGAATGCTTCCATAGCTTTGATGTTAGATGAATGAATTTGCAGAAGTATTCACGTTTCCACAGTTCTTCAAGGGGTTTTCTGAAAGCTTAGGTTATAGCTCAGAGTAGAGAGTGCTACATCCTGAGGAATGGAGAATTTTCAAAGAGGAGAGTTTCAGTGACAAAGCGAAGTTTCAATCTCCGCTTCTCCCTGTAATTAAACCAACGATTACCCAAGGCCACCAGAGGAAATTATTTTTCAAAATTCATTAAGACTATCGAAATATATAACCTCACATATCCCTGGCGTACCAGGAAAAAAGTGGGTAGTTTTAAACACACAGTTTTAAGCTTCAAAAAGCTGCATGGAGAGAGAGAAGTAATCTGGGACATCAGAGAAACAGCTTTATACTGCTAACACCCCTTGACAGTTTAGTGTGCATAAGTCAGAGAAGGGAGCAAGTACAAAATATTCCTCAAACACTTGCAGCTGTCTTTCTGTATTGATCTCCAAGTGAAAATTATACCCACTATGATCCAAGCTCCTCCATTACACTTACAGTCCTGCAGGAAAGTAACCCAGTACCTAGAGTTCTGGGTACATTGATGTTATATTAAAAACCCAAAACTCTATCTGTTTAGGGTGTAAAAGAAACATATCACTAATTCCTCATGTCTAAAAGGGAAATGCTACTCTCACATGCATTTATGTGATCAAATTTTAGAACTTCCATTCAGGAAAAAAAGAATACTTTTTTTTTAAATGTATATATTTGGGTCTGAACATGGATATACTTTAGAAGCGTTTACTCACACATGAACTACCATATACGACTCTCTGCTAAGAAGAACAGATGCTACCTAAATAGTAACATTACTAAACATATTTAATGATTAATACAAAGTTGATCATGAATATTAAATGTTCTCAGCATCACACACTTCACTTTATATTAATATAGCAGCATATTGGAAACTGGAAGAAAGTACAATGTCGCCAATCAGTCAACAAAATATTTTTTAATCTTTTGATGGATAGGTACTGCTGATTTTCTGAGAGCTGTCCTGTTCCACTGGTGCCAATGGCAACACTTCTATTAATTACAGTCAAAAGCACACTGAATTATTCAGTCAACAGTTTATCCATACCTACAAATAAACACATGTAATGGCCCTAAAGCCTCTGTTAATTTTGACATTTCCTGACAAAATCAGAATAATTTACAGGCAATATTTTCATCAGTAAGTAAAAAAATCATGTTTGAGCCCTGTATTAATAGCATGTGTCGGCATTCCTTGAAGTCAACAGCAGCTGTTATTTTATAAGGAATGTTAAGTTTGGGTTTTCAACTTTCAGAAAAACTGAATTCTTACAAAATTATGGTTGAGTCTCCTGATGCAATCTTATTTTGGAGAAGTTAACGTACATTTTCAGTTTCATAAAATACTGCCTTACTTACATACTTACACTTACCTCCCTTACCATAAGATGTAAGGAAATTATTCAGACCAAAGCATACAATACCAGTTCTGCCTTCCCTTGGTTATACATACATACACACACACACACACACACACACACACACACACACACACACACACACACATATATATGGAAATCATGGAAATCAATGTATGGTCTTTTACATTTATTTTAAAACTTCACAAGCTCTGTTTATTGTATGAAATGTATTAGTCATAAATGCAGAGGCAGGGAATGAGTGAGCGAAACAGAATCAGCTGACAAGAACAGTTCCTGGCTATGATTCTTACACAGTCCCTACGGAGAGGAAGTAATATTACATTTTAATATGTCTTCATTTGATTGTTATTACTCTGCCTCCCAGGAGGCTAAGCCACTGCATGGATCTTGGCTGTTTTCAGCCTATCAGGTTGGTAACATTGCTCTAATCAGATGGAGAATTAAGCTGCTGGATTTGTGCCTGTATATAGCTTTTCATTCACAAAGAGATTAGAAATGAAGGCAGAGTCACAAAAATTTGACTTCCTTCACTCTTAAAAATATACATTACAAAATTAAAAAATGCCAACACAATTACTTAAAAGAAAACACCGGTAGACTAAAATCTCAGCCTCTTACTTCAGTCACAATTACTACTAGGCTTTCATGTTTTAGGCTTATGAAAAACATTAGCTAGTTGCCAAATTAAATGTCATATCCTTTGAATCAACACAACTTCATAACTAATTTAATTCTTCAGCTTACATATGAAATGGACCACATGCCTGAAGAGGGAAATTGTGATCGTCCCTTTTACTTTTCCTATGTTAACTAAACGAATCAGAGACTATAGGAACGAATAAGTGATATCAAACTGATGGTGAGGGCAAAACTGGTTTTGTCCCCACTCGGTGTGCTGGATGATATAAGCCATTTAACTAACTATCTTATCAAAAATATATCACTGAAGGTGTCATCAGGAATTAATTGATACTGGTGTGGATCCACTAAGAAGGCAGGGAGAAGAGAATTACAGGTTTCTTTAAGGAAGATCACTACTGTCTAGTAGTAGTCATCTCTAGTTCCTCTATCTTTGTCTGAAACACTGCTTACAATCAGCGTCACTAAATAAGTTTCTTAAAATCAGAGCTAAATAAAATCATACAACCGTATCTATCTCCACTTTTGCTCAGCTGTGCTGTTTCTGTGCACAGAAATGAAATGGAAAAGCCTAAACACTGCCGTAACAAAAATCTGTGAAAGCTTTAGATCCAACAGTAGTAAAAAGTTACTCTTAACGCAAAGCTGCTCTTGATCTAGTATGCAGTCAAAGGATTACTAAGCACATGTAAGGCTTTTGAGGTTTTTTTTGTTTTATTAAATAATAGAACATTATTTTGCCAGGCTTCATGTGTGTGTGCTCTGACTGCTTTCATCTACTTTTGCTCCTTTTAATGACTTTCTTAGTAAAGAGCCAAATAAATAATTCTTCTTTCCCATAAATTATCTAAATTTATGGGACAGGTTTGAGAACACCAAAAATCACATACTCATAAACCACAAATCACAGATCACAACACGAAGGCTGTTTCTACGCTAGCCAGGGATGAAGAACAAGGCAGCTGAGGTAACAGAAAGAGCATTTTAATTAACTGAAATAAAATTCTCTTTTTTTTTTCCTCCACTTAGTACCAATGCCAGACCTGTATGGAGATCTGAAACAACTAACAAAAATCGTTCAGGCCAAAGAACAGGTAGGCTGGCAAATACTGCGTTGGGTGAGCTCCACAAAGTTTAGAGAGAAGATAAAATACACAGTTTCAACTACAAGCAACTAATGGTTTACCCTTGTTTGTAGTTACAAACATTCAGAGTGATATTGACACCTTCCTTTTTTTTTTTTTTAATTTTTTGTTTTTTTAACAAACTGGCTTTCAAAATGTAACTACCAGTAGTCCCAAACTTCAAACTCAACTCTGCTAAAATTTAACTGCATTATGAATGTTTGCACTGAGTACTGTCAATATATAGCTTTGTTTCTATCTGCAGACTGGAGACTTCCTTTGTTTAACTTTTTGTGCTGAAACAATACAACCACATCCTTATTTTTCTATGGATCTTACAGAGACAGAAAAAGAATCTTTAATTAAAAAGACAAAAAGCTACTGAATTTGCTCAATTAATGTAGTATATATAATGTAGGACCCTGAGACAATTGTGAAATATGTATAAACAAAAAAGTAGTTTACTAATCATTTTGCGTTTTTCTAACATGTCTACCTTTTTTTTTTTATTTGTCCTACTTGCTAAGTTGAGGTGGCAGCAGGATTTTGTGATGAGCTACTCAATCTAAACACCATTCAGAAACTCACCATTCGCTCAATCTCTCATCCACACATTTCTTCATATTAATATAGATCTGTTCTTAAACTAAAGCTTCTGGAGTGTTTATTAATACTTCCGAAGCCAGCCGTTTTCTCTGCTGACTAACTATAAACAAAGTAAAAATTCTATGTAAAGGGAAGGACAAGAGGAATTCTCCCTTCTTCTTCAACGCTTCTCATCCTTATCTTTTTTTTAATTAATGTTCTACATTGTAAGACTCAGAATTTATATCTGAACGGGATCCACAAGTTATTTGCTGCAGAGGAAGTAAACAGCAATACAACAAGCAGCCCAATCAGGCTAAAACCAGAACAAAACAAAGTAAAACAAAAAACAGGCCTCTTATCTGTAAGAGGGCAAAAGCTCTGCAGTGAAATTTTGTGATCCACTTTTCTAATCACTACTTTATTCTGTATCTTTTCCAAATGCTAACAATGTGACTTGTACTTAGAAATGGGACTAATGATATAGTGTTCTTTACAAAATTCTCTATAAAATTCTCCATTTATTTTCAAATGTCAAGAGAAGGACAGATATTACTACTGTTTAATGTTTTTATTGGGGTGCAGTGTGGAGAACACCCACAAGCCAGAGCCAACCAGTTCTGTAGTGGAATACACCTTTGTAAATACCTCATATATACCAACTGTTTAATTCCAGGCTTGTCTTTGAAAATCCATACAATCTGCTGTCCACATGTCATGTCATCCAAATGAGAACTCTCTCCCGAGTATGACTCACAAAATAGGTAATTTTTGTAAAATTTCCCCCCTTTCCTACATTCAGAATGATTCTACTAATTCTAGAGAGATGTGGTATCATATAAGAAGAATATAGGTGGTAAAAAAGAAAAGCTCCTTCTCTGTTTTTAAACAAAGTCTTTTCCTTTGCATTGAGAGAAAAAAAAGACAGTGAGTACCACAGAGTCAGAAAGTATCTAGAAAGCTGTCAGATTCAACTGGCTGCTGCCGCCTCTCACTGTGGGAAGAAAACAGCACCATTTTTATCTCTAGGTTAAGGGATACCACACCTTAAGTGTACTAAACAGTAAACTATTTGCTGCATTATTATCCATTAAGGAAGGCCACAGCATCCACCTACTTACAACAAAATCCTCCTTCACGGCTGCCAAACGTCCCTTTTCAAAAAATATTTTGGAAAGATACAGAATTGATTGGAAAAACAAAAAATAAAAATATCTCAATATTATACTGCTACAAATGATACTTTATATCTTTCATTTTAGCTAAGCTTTTATAAAAAAATATGCCAGTTACATATTTCTCATACTGTGAGAAATGTCAGATAATGATCTACTGTACACATGGTTGCTTCCAGTTTACATAAACAAATTATATATTTGTGAGTGCTGAAGTACCCATGGCAGATGTAAGCCCACTAACTATGATGTAGTCAACATACATCAGAATGTATGCATCTAAAACAGATTACTAGCTAGTTAACTTCATCAGCCACGAACAGATATTTTATACAGTTTACCCTTCCTCCCAGCACACTAAGTGCCAGAAGCCTCTCATGGATGGAAAGAAATCTCCCTCCACTACCACAGCAAGCTCTGCTTAACAGTTCAGCTGAACAGAACTAATAGAATTAGTTAGCATTCAAGTTACACTGATTGTTGCTAATGACAAGCAGGCTTGCTGGAAACAAAAGCTGCAGCTTTAACATTAAATGAGGACATATTTTCTGTAGCATACAAACTCAACATCACTCTGCAAGGATGTTCATCTACCCTGAAAATCTCTCTGGTTTTTGTATGCAGCACTTGGATAAGAAAGGGTTATAGTAAAAGTTCATATTAAATAAATAACAAATCCCTTGCTCGTTCTACTGTCACTAATTGCATGCAATGATATTAATGACCCAGTAATTGCTGCAGGAGTAGCACTGAAGTGGAAAACATCATTTTGAGGCAGGGTTCATCTCTAGGTGGTAGGACTTCACCAGTGACTGAGTTAATGCCTAGTGACAGTTTAGAATATAACACTATAGATGAGAAAATGTGCCACTCTCATGGTTATAACAGTTTAGATGGACATGACGTTATTTGCTTTGACCACATAGTCTAGGAGTAACCCCAATAGAGTGCCACAGTTAGAGCTTGCCCTATAGATGAACCTCACTCCTTTCAGGGGAGATGCTCTGTACTATAACAATCTAGAGCAATTTTCCACATGTTTGCTTCAATAAAAGAATACCTTCATCTCCTGCTTCTGCATCAAGCACAACAAAAGTGTGCTTTTACTGCAAAACACAAAAAGCTATTTACATCATCTAACTATCCTTCAGCAACATAGAGTTTCGCACCTTAGTACTTAGATCAGTTATGATACTATTGGATGACTGTGCACTTGGCAGAGATGATCAGAAGTTAAGTACTGTTTTGATTGCTGTATGCTTATGTTTGTATTTAGAACTTTAAAATACCTATAGAATAAAGCTTAATGAGAGAACATCGCTGAAACAAAAGCGATCTGAAGCAAAATTCAGTGCCCTGAATTTGCGAGGTGCTACAGGATCTTTAGGTCCGATACTTTCCATATGAAATTAAGAGGTTTAGCGTCTTTAGAAACTATCACACCAGCATATCTTGGCTCATTTTAAGAAACTCAAAAAGCATGAATATGTAACTCGTCTGGTGTTTAGAATTTTGAAAAGTCAAAGCCAGACAGGAAAGCAGCTACTTTTAATAACGGTGTTCATAGAGTTTTAATATTTCACTAACATTATTAAGTTCTTTATCATTATTTTATTTTGCAACCCAAATTATTCAACAAATGTCTGATTCTGCCACTAAATCTGCCATGGCAGACTCTGGAAGGCAGGTTGAATCATCAAGTTCTAGTAAAGGCAGGGGGCCAGCTGGATGGAGATCAGCTTTGCAGCAGAAGATCTGGGGATCCTGGTGGAGAAGTTGGACGTAAACCAGCAATGTGCCCTTGTGGCAATGAAGGTCAACAGCCCCCTGGGCTGCCTTGGGAAAAGCGTTACCAGCAGGTCGAGGGAGGTGATCCTTGCCCTCTATTCACCACTGGGGACGCCACAAACGGACTGCTAGGTCCAGGTCTGGACTCCCCAGTATGAGAGAGACATTGACATACTGGAGAGAGTCCAGCAAAGGGCCATGCAAATGATGAAGGGACTGGAGAATCTCTCATGTGAGAAGAGGGTGAGGGAGCTGGGACTGTTTGGCCTGGAGAAGAGAAAGTTCAGGGGGATCTTATCAATGTGGGTAAATATCTAATGGGGCAGAAAATAAGATGGAGGCAGAGTCTTCTCAGTTGTGCCCAGTAACAGGACAAGAGGCAATGGACAAAAACTGAAATATAGGAAACTCTTGTTAAACATATGAATTTTTTTTTTTTTTACTGTGAGGGTGGTAAAAAAATGGAACATGTTGCCCAGAGAGGTTGTGGAATCTCCATCCTTGGAGATATTCAACATGTGACTGGACAAGGTCCTGAGCAACCTAGCTGACTTGTTTTTGGGCAGTGAGGTCGGACTAGATGCTCTCCAGAGGTGCCTTCCAGCCTCAAACATTCTGTGATTCTGTAATCACTTGCACTGTAGTAGTCTAATGCATTGACGTGCTAACATATAATACTTGAAAATCCATTCCTTCTCAGCTTCCTTGGCAGGATTTGGATTCAGAGTTCTGTTTCTCTCACAGCAACTTAGAATACTGCAAGCACATAAGGACAAGTCTTCTGCTGCAGTTTACTTATTTTTGCTGTCTTCATCTACTGAACAGAAAACAGATAAATCATGCTAACAATTAAAGTTCTGAATATATATATATATATATATATATATATACATATATATATATATTTTGGTTAAAAACCAGCCTTATCAACTTAACAGAGACTCTTCTCCAAGAACTACTCAGACTGCCTTAAAATTAATCCTACTTTTTCTCAAAAAAATATTTGCATGATTTCTTTGTGATTGAACTGGGCAACCAGAAGATTTCTCATTAGGGTTGAGTTTTATAGTCTGATTTATCAGAAATAAATCCTGAAATATTATTCCTCCAAAGTTTCCAGAGTTGACTAGAACCAGGAATTAAAATCCAAACTGACATTTAACCCTTTTTTTTAGCCATTTCAACCCTGTTCTAGCTAATTAATTTCTCAGACAAACATACACTCTCCTCTCATGTAGGGCAAATAATTCTTCTCCAATTTAGCTATGCAAAGACTTGAAATGTGAAAACAATTTCCACTATTTAAAATCAATTTCATTATAGCCTTTACAAATGCTTGTGCAGTTCTTGGGTTCTTATTTGAGGAATTAAAATACTTTAATAAATAACAGATATAATACAAGCAACTGCATAAAATAGACTTGTCAGCCCACTTTGAGAGATAAATACTCTTCACCAAACTTATACACAAATGAAAGCTAAATGTGTTTGTGTATGCTGCTTATTAGTAGGTTTTAGTTTAGACGGCTACTTCATAGCATAGCATTCCTCCTCAGTATGTCACCTTAATTTAACTCATATTCTGCGTATAAGGCATACAAAATACATGCTCAACCCCATCCTCTTCTGCACGCAGTCCTATTAAAGGTGTATATGCAAATCTAAGAATATATACAACTTGTAGAAGATCAGGGCTGAAGTTGTTTTTGCAAAGTACTTCAAGTGTCCTCTGTTGACATATATAGTAAATACATAAGGTTTCTAAGGGATAAGATTGTGTTTTTCTTTGTGAGTGTACTGCATCTCCAGCATTTATAAATTATTTATAAGTGAACTAAAAACGAGAAAAATAAATAGTGACTAAAAATATTGAATTGCTTCCTGTGAAATTTTAAAATCTGTTTAATTCCTGAGCATTTCCTGAATAATTCTTTCTTCCAGTCTGAATAATAATTATTCATTTTTACCTGATTAAATATCTATTGTGAATACTTTGGGGGGCGGGGAGGGAGCAAATTTATTTTTCACAAGATGCCATCCAATTAACAAACTACGCATTCTTGTCCTTTCATTTCCTTCCTTTGGGAATAGAGCAATAATAACAGATTTCCTGCTGAACTATCTCTGTCTACTTTAAAGGAGATAAACTGTCAGTATTGCCTAGGTAATGGCACTGAATATGAACAAAGACTATCAATCTAAAATAGCCTTATTCTCTTACAAGACCTGTGTGGTCTGGGACAAAACCCCAAAGGAACATGATTCCATTAATCCTGCAGGTCTTGGACTCTGTTAGAAATCTGAAGCTGCACAGAGAGTGATTTTTTTCTTTAATAATATTATTCGTATGAGCTCTATTTATATTTAATTCAACAAGAGCTAAGTGATATTGCTGATATATCCCTTAAAAGACTCTCAGAAAAGTCAAAGACTGACCTCTGGATATCATTTTACATGAGGAAGAAATAATTTATCTTATTTTCTGAGGAAGAGGGAGGAGGAGAAAGGAAGAAAAAAAAGTGATTTATGTACAGCCCAAATCAGGGTGGCTTTTATCACATACGCTTTCCCTAACAACAACAGAAAATACAAATAACATCATTAGATTGCTGAACCAGAGAGTCTTTAAAAAAGCACAAATAATGTCTTTGTTGCAAATGAAAAGGATTTGAAATTCTGATACGGTTTTTGCCATGCTTTTGACTGGCTCAGAATTAACACCCAAATAAAGGAAAATCTACTGTTTTCTTCTGGGTAGTTCTTGCTAGGGGTTTGGGAGGTTATAGGGACTGCAGGCTGAAACTTGTGTCAAAGAGGTGTCAGAATGTTCAGCCAACCAGATTAGCTACTGTTTAAACTGTTTTGTCAGAATACTAAAATAACATTCTAATGTAAATCTACTTGGCTACATCGACATTCATTCTTCCCACCTGGGCCATATTTCAGGGCACAATCTACATTGTCCTTTAATGTGTTCTTCCTCCAATAGTTATTGCCTTTTAATGGCAACAGAAAGACAAAGTGAAAACACAAAAGTCTTGTGATTATTTTAAACCCAGTTAATGCTAAAATCTTAGAATGGCTGTTTAAATTTTAAAAGCCACTATAATGTTGAAGTATTTCTCAGAAATGTAGCACAGTACAATCCTTTAAATCAATCAGCAATTAAATGTATTTTTTTTTAATTTAAGCCAGAGGCCAATTATGTAAGGGTGTCGCTTGAAAAAAAGTTGACAAAAACATTTAAGGAAAGCTGCATATTCCATTTTGCCAATGTCAAAGCCAATGAAAATCATTAGCTTGGTAAACCTAGCTAAGGAGGTCACAAGCTGCGCAAGGGTTTAGAGAAACCTTTTCTAAGGCCATTCTGTAGCCACTCCCAAAGTCTCACGTGTTTCTGAGTGTTTAAAAAACAAAACAAAACTTGCTTTTAAAAATTTCAAATAGGTAAAGACTTCATCGTAGGTAACTCATTTTTTTAACATTCACGAAGATGCTGGCCCATAATCCTCATTTTATTTTATGCAAAAGAGGAGATGAAATGAACAGAGCATGTGCTTGCTTGGCCAAACTATCTCACGAGTGTGATGGTGGGCTGGACCCAAGCGGCACTGCTCTCTTCCCTCTGGTACAGCTTCCTGCAGACTTCGCCATGGCAGCCCCTCAGTGAAAACTCAGGGTACTGCAGGACTCTCTGCCATATGTGACTAAGGGCCAAGTTTGCTGAGAGGGGTCCAGAGACAGAGAAAGCATTTCATAAATCCTGTTAAAACGAACAGAAGTCCTTGAACACAGAACAGCACCCCCTCACCAAAAAATAAACACTTTCGGCATTTTACATATGCTTATCCTACACTAACACATCTCCCCTCCATCCAGGAAATACTGAATCTGAGGGAGGTACTGAAATAACTAGATGATTACCCAAGTGCTTGCAGATCCCCCAGTATCACAGAGATCCCCATTCATTCTGAGTAGTCTAAAGCAGTAAAAAATTCTACTTCAGACACAAAGTGCTGCAAAGACATAAAAGGACTTTTTAATGCAAACCACAGAGTTTCAAATTTGCACACCCTTCTGCTTAACTTTGTCCTTCGCACAGATATTTATGTTGTTGGGCATGATATATCTTCATGCATCTGATTAAGGATTTCCTTAGAGACATATGATATGTTAGCTAAATGGCTGCATATTTTAGGATAATCTAACATTAATATGTCTCAGATCTCAAGTACGTTTGACCTTCCCCAGTTCTGTTGGAAAGAAATCAGGTAACTATAAGAAAATGAATCTATTAATTTCTGAGGAACCAAAAATTGATGATGGCAAAGAAGAGAAAAGCAAGGACATTCTGTTATATCAGGTATTCACGTTCACAATACCATGCAATATCATCTTTCCGAGTACTGCTGTTAGCAGCATTAACTCTTCAAATCCTGATACTCTTAAATCAAGGAATATCTTGCTCTGCAGTTGTCCCAGAAAATAGATTAGATGACTGTTTTTGGATTAAAGTATCATTAAATGTGAAAGCTTGTCAGAAACTTCTCTCTCACATTTTTACTTTTTCAAATTGTGAAGATACTTCTACAATCTAATTGTTGAACAAGAAAAGTTACATCTTTGTGTTTACATGCTTAGACCAAGGAAAGTAGTGAGTAGAAAAGATCTTTTTGATATATCATTAATATATTTTGGTGATATAAAATTATGGCTTGAAGAATTAATGTACAATCACATTTCCCTAAAGGTACACAAGGTTCAGTAAGCTTCTTCATCCTGTGTTATAACTCCTCTAATTTGCTACTCAAAGGCTCTCAAAATGACTAATCTGATTTGAAATTTTACTGTTTAATACAGCTGCACAAATCGCATATTATTTAGTAAGATGGCTTTAGTAAAATATATTGCATTCTCAAATAATGGCAAGATGATAAAGGTAGGTGATAATGCACAAAACACATTAAAGGCTAACAACAGCCTGCCAAAACGAATAGTATGAGATTCAGGCTGTAGACCCAACCATAACGAACCCTGTAAAGATACAGGGCTCGGTAAACTCTCATCTCAGATTCATTCAATGCTGCCTAGCCGAGGTAACATAAGATCCTAAAATATCTCAAACCCAGAAGCTGGCATATAAAATGCATTGTCACCTTCACTTCAATGCAAAAGGAAAAAAAAAAAGAAAAGAAAAAAGAAAGACAAGAAAAGAAACAAGAAGACAAACTCATAAATCCCTCTAAAAAAGCAGAAAAGGGAGAATGAAAAGAGTAGCAATGTATGTGTATCCGAGTCACTAGGAGACCCAGTACATTCGTCTTTTGGGCTTGAGCACACCTGGTAAATTACAGGGCTGAGAATAGGGATCTAGGTTTTTTTCAAACCTACTAAAATGTATAGGTACCTCTGCTTCAGCTGGGTTAGTATACTACAAATATACTGATAGCTTAGCCAAATGTTTATGTCAGAAGCCGGGAAAGTAATATCCTGTGGCACTCCACTGTTATTGCAAGACTAGTGTGATTTCTGAGGCATTAAGCTGAAGGCTGAGCAAGTTCTATCAACCAAACTATACTGTAATATTCCAGGAAATGCAATGTCTATTATGTCTTATTAGAGTAATGAAATAATTATACAAAACTAATGAAAATGAGCCATACTTAATAATTCTCTGGGTAAATCCATGACATAGATATGACAGAACTGACAGTCTATCAAAAAGTTCCATTTGTGCCCATAATTTTCAAGTAATAATTATAACAGTGCCATTTATTCCATTATAGCTGGTCTGCTGCGGATTTTTTAAAAAGTAGCATTAAATAATGAAGATATTTCATCATTAAAGCCAGCTATTTTAGCATGGACATTTTTATGTTACATTTACGTTCACTGGAATTATAGACAACTACCTCTCATCATCAAATTCGCAGTTTTTACCCAGGTAAATCTCACTGGATTTTGGTGGGAACTTTGCTGAAGTTAAATGTTGCCTAAGTGGAATCAGGTTTTTATATACCCACTGACTAAACAGAGAAAGCACCTACATTAAGAGACCTTTTTGTCAAAGCCTAAAAACTAATAAATGGTGTTTTATGTCTCCCACATTTGTTAATTAGTTAACTATGCCATTTATATTTTTTTATATATATATATATATATAATATATAGATTTATTACAGTGAATTCTTACTTACTTTCTGTGATATACAAGCTACTTCATACATAATGACACAGTGTGTACCAATATTCATATAACTAAGAAGCGATCATTAATTCCATATTAAACACATTTGCATTTACATTTTAAATACGCATGCTTTAAGCCCTTGTAAAATTAACAATTTTTTAATTAAGAATTACTTAGAGCAGAAGACATTACATGAAATAGTTATCACTGCATTTTGATAATCCAGTTTCCAAAGAGATGGGAGAAATAAGATGGACAAGTATCTAACTTCCTTGTAATTGCAGGAAAACCAATGCGTAGCATTCACCCAGCTCCTACTAACTGGTGATTCTTCCTTAAAGCTCCAAAACCTCAAATGTCCCCAGGGGATGAATGAGATCCTCAGGCCATAGTATTACAGTGACAAAATCAAAACTAATGTAAATTGCTGTATCGCTGATGTCTCAGCTTACCCTAATTCCTGATCTACGTCATTAACTTTACACACCATTAGTAATTCGAACCCCTAAACTCTGTGGGTACCTCTAGATTAGCTTTGAAGCATTAGACCCTGATCAGACTAAAACTCACACAAAGTTTAAAATGTCGGACAAATGCCTGTTTTATACATACTCTTTGGACAAGTTCAAGAGCATGAAAAAGGAGGACACTCAAGATCATGCTAGATCTAGGTTTTGGCCCAAGAACCCTCCTCGCTACAGTATGGACACAGTAGGTATGTATGCAGCTACGCATGCTCAGTCGAAGCCCACTAGCAACCCTCGTGGTGAAATTACACTGGCAAAGCTGGCAAGCAGAGTGACAAAAGGGTGTTTCCTGCAAGAATCCCAGCATCACTCTCAGCAAAGGCCAACCATCTCATCATGCAGGACACCTCAGCTCAGAGCTGCGTGGCCATCCTATTCCCAAGGTTGAGAGATCCTGGGGCAAGGCCAGCAGCGTGGCACTATTTTGGAGTTGTGGGCAGGAAACATATCATAACTTAGCTGCCCACCACTTTTCAATATAAATACGAGACATAAAATACTACTAGTTTTGCACAAAAGAAGCAGCCCCATGCAGGCATAAAAGTACAGTCTAATTTGATTTACATAGACCAAGGGAAAAAAAGATAGAGGCCCTATCGAAATCAGGAATAATTTTTAAAACAAGTTGTCAAGAAAATATTTTCAGAAAAAAAATACAAACCCATTCAAATTCTTCTTAGTTTGCTTATAATGTGCATATATAAAAGAATGAACAACTGTTCTTTTGAACTTACATATGACGTAATAGTCTTTGTTCCTCTGAAATTCCAGGCCCCAGAGATTAGGGCTAAACTCTTGAAATTTGATGGTAAACTTAACATCTTGATCTGGCTTGGCACAGTTGAGTAGAGGTGTATTGTCCTTTTTAATAGCACAGCTATCTGCTTGGTCTTTATCAACCATGTAGACCTTATAATACTCATACTGGCCAACAGTTTTAGAGTCCACCTTTGGGCATATAATATCCAGTTTGTCTCCTATCTGTGGATATAGTACCAATCCTTGTCCAGGAAGGAATCTAAAAGAAAGAAAGAAAGAAAAAAAAAAAAAAAAGGAAAATGTGAGACAGTTCAGAAATATCATTCAGAAAAGTAGCAATTGCAATGGGCAGAAAAGAACAAACAAGCAGTTTCCAAAACCAAAATGACAGAGTAAGCAAACCCGTTCTTGTGCCTCACTCAATTTAATATCAACAAGATGTTTACTTAAATCTTAGAAATTACAGCTGGATTGAGTTTTATAACCTTTATCGCAGTTTTAGGAACTCTAGAAGGTTTTGAGTCTCTGGCAGGCACCATGGTTTCTTCTACAGTAGGTCATCTATGCAACAACCAGTGAGAAGTATGAGGGGTTACAATCTTGTTTTTCCGTTTCGGTAACACTTCTACTCTTCTTGCACGTATTGTGGTAACTTTGGACATGGGAGAATGACAGGAGTAATTTGTCAAACCTCCTTCAAACGCAAGAAAGAAAATAACTTAGTGCTTAAGATTTAACATATTAAAATGCTGATCACTGCTGTTGGTAATATAGTATAACACAAAGCAATACCAATCATTCATCAGGATCTTGCTTATAAACTAACAACGGATAGGAAATCTACCTGACCCAAGGAACGCACACACTTTAGATAATGCACCTGGCGTGACAGTGTGATCATTTCACTACAAGGCTCTCTCCTCTTTGCAAACTCCACCATTACAGTAATTATTTTGTCTCTTTTCTTCTTGTCTGACAAGTGAAACACAGCTGTGCTTTTGCCTTAGTACAAATAAAGACTTCTTACACAGACTGGCAGTGAGCTTTAATATTTTGGGTTAGACTTCATCTTATATCTTTGCTATTGGTATTAATAGGCAAACTTTACCATTTCTTCACAAAAGGAAAGTATTGATTCATCCACAAAATGAGAAGCCTTGATCTTACAAGGACAAGAGCCACAGCAGGTTTGGGTTTTGGTTTTCTGTTTTTCTCCTGAAGATGTATTTGTTCCAATTCAGATCAAGAAGTATGGCTTCAGAACTACAGCCAATAATACAAAGTCCCCTAATGCACAGACCTAAAAGCTTGACTTTCTTTCCTCTTTCTCCTGCCTGCCAGCCTTTTCCAAACATCCTTCCTAACGGAGAATCAGCCAGAAAAACTGACTCAAACAATGGCTTCCTAAGGAATGTCCTTCTCCACACGCTAACATTACACAAAACACATAGTAAATCTAACTTATTTACAGGCAGTCTTCTTCTTCAAAACTTATTAGGATATTAAGGACCAAGAACAAAGCTCTAGGCATAGATTACCTCCATCCTTTTGCTTAGCTAAAGAAGCCCACCAGCAAGCATTAGTACTGTAATACAACTTGCTAAATTAGAGAAAAGGCTGATGTGATGCCCCAAATTTCAAATCTATCCTTCACAACTGCTTGCTCCCACGCAATGCAAGTTTATGATCTGCGCTAATTGAGTGGGATTATTTTCACTCACAAAGCCTGTGCAAGAATTATATTTGTTGTGAAGCAGCGTGTAGCGGGACAAAGACATGTAATTACAGATTCAGGGGAAAAGAACAATGAAATGTTATGGCAAGAAAAGCGACTGTTGACGTATAAATCACTGTGCTCTTTTGTGTAGCGCAGCGTAATTTCTAGACTATTGAAGCGAGGGTTGGCCATGGCTGCTAAAATAGGAGTGTACTAGAGACTGGGCAAAGCTGCACCCCCTCCTTACAGTCCTCAGACACGGCAAAGGAATGCAGCAACTGCTATGTCCCTAAACGGGTTTTGAATGGCAAAATGAATGAGAAGGTGGAAATACATTTACTCTCCTTGGAGTCTGCAGCCTTGTGAGGAACCATCCAGGGAGAGGCTAGCTCTGCTTGGGAGCAGAGGAAATGGAGAAAGAAAGGCTGCAGCAGGTAAGCGACTGCAAAAGCAGCATCAGGGATACAGACTCCAACTTTCCCCTGGAAGTTTCTAGGAACAACACAAATCAGGCAGAGGCCAAAGGAACTGTGACAGAATTTCTGAGCTAACCTAGGTGATTTACTACTAACTTTATCATCTTGTCTGATCGCAGTCCAATTTGACTTTGCTCCTACACAGAAGTCTAGAAGATGAAAATTACACCTACTCCTCCAGCTTGTATGCCAGGCCAAAGGCCAGTCACTGTATGATCCCACTGCTGCAAATATCTCCACTTGCAGTAAGTCTACTTCACATAATGGGAATATGTAATGTGAGACGCACAAGATTTCTCAGGACCGGATCTTTGTTTTTAGATCAATCAATTTAAATTTGCATGCATAATAAATATGAAATTCATAAGGTCAGAAACACACACCTGTCTGTCATTATCAATAACATGACCTAAAAGCTGCTCTGAAAAAAAAAAAGCATCAAATCTAATTTTAGATTTTGTGTATTTATATGTGTAATTAAGTAGTAACGATACGTCCCCTGTACAAATTCTGAGCACAAACAGGCGAAGTTCACAGACAGTACGCAAGACAATTCTCAGAAACAACTACTAAACAGAAAGCACATTTATGTGTCTTGGTTAAGTAGCTAGGAATTGCCCTATAAAATGTAAAGGACCGAACCACCCCCCACAGACAGCTAAAACACGTTTTACAAGAGCTTTAACTGATGCACTCGTTAGACTTTATGGCAGGGGAATATTCTAGCTATGTGTCTGAAGTCTGCACAGTCTGAGAATTAAACTTGAAAAATCTGCTTCCACTTCAGTTTCTGAACACTTAGGATCTAACACTGATGAGATTAGAAAGAAAAAAGACTGAAAGTGAAAGGATTAATCTGAGAACTTGATTGTCTTGAAACTTTTTTCCACGGTTTGTAGTTCTGACTGTGACCTTTGTGTGGAAAGTATTTTTGCAATTTAGGTTCCTTATTTTCTTACAACAGTAAATTATAAATATGGATGGAGAGAACAAAAAACAAGTTTCACCTCATGCATTTCAGTTTCACCACAAAAATTCATAGTGACCCATAACTAGGCATGATTGTTATCCATCAGATTGCGTAAGAACAGTCTTGCTACTGTATTTTCATAAAGATTTTAAATAAATCACCTGCTGGATGCTAAACATTTTCTGAAACTAAGCTATTCATCAAATGCCAAGGAATAGGATTAAGAGTATTGCTGTATGATCTTTGTATCTTAAAGGAAGGACTACATTCAGTCTTGGTATAGGCTAACTAAAATTTCAGCAAGGCTGAATCTCTCCTGAATCTTTATATCTGCAAGTGCTAATGTAGCCTTAAACATTCTGGGGTAGCATCAACACTGATGACATGTTGGCATGACTGCATCTCTAAAAATAAAATGTATAAACTGGTTTTAAAGTGTGAATGGAACATACCTTCAACTAATTAAAGACCTTTTTCAAAACAGAAACATAAAAAAGATGGATCAAGAGGTTTTCCGAACCTGTGAATGATACCCGAAGGAGGCTACATTATATTGGTTGTTGCTTCAGATATTCACGCAGTCTTTGAGGAGTTGGGACAGTGGCAGCCCTGGAACCATGCCTTCTAACTATAAATATTCCTTAGTGGGAAACCTACATACCAATATAGATCCCCAACAGAAACTTAGGGGAAAAGCTCAGCCAGTTTCCTGACTCTTTTATTCCAGCACTCAGATAAAATGAGATTAGAGCATTTTGAAAAATGTTACCCGCATTAATAATCATAGTGCTCACTGTGAGAAAGCACAGAAAATATATGAAGTATAGTAAAAGCTGCAGAATGACATTAACACATTTTCTGTCTGGCATTTTTAGATAAAGAGCGTATTTTCACTAATACCCCGAATTTGGTGCATTGCAGGTAACGTTTGACATCTGTACCAAATTTGCCCATGGATGTGAATCCATCCTATATGTCCAACTAATCACATAGCTTATCAAGTAACAGCAACTTTCTGAGTTTTCAAACCTTGTTGTAAGTATTACATTAGATCAATATTCACACACCACATGAATAGAAAAAAGGGCCTTGGAAAGGAGTAGTCTATTTCCCACTCCTGTCAATGTTACAGTAGTTTTCTGTACTACACTTACGCTTCTACTTTAAGGCCCAGAAGTTCCTGGGGTTACTATACCCTGACTGGTCAAACTCCTAAAGAAGTTAGTTAAGATTTGATTTTGAAATTTTATAGAAATTAAATTTTAAATTCTACAAAGTTTCAAACTAATTTCTTAAGTATCTAATTTAGATTTCATAGAAACTTACTGCATTCACCCCTACTAAAATATGCAGCACCATTCCATAACTATAACTATTCAAACCTGTCCTGTTCCACAATATTAAATTCTCTTGGAATTAGAACTTTATCTGTCAGTAGATTTATTTTCCCTGAAAATATTCTACTATTTCTTTCTAGACAGCCACATCTGAAACTGTAAATTATCAAAATATAAAATTCTCAGAGAGACAAGCTCTTAATTAATTGATCTTAATATAAAAACATTTTGTCAACCTTTTCACAACTATATAGATGCACACTACATATTCGCACATGCTTGTGTGTGTGTGAGTGTATAAATATAACACTTAGCTTTAACTATGTCCTAGTAATTATAAAATAAATGTAATTTTAAAAAGCATGTTACTACTTGTTAAGAGTCTTGTATATTTAAGTGAGGAAACAGTGCTAAATTTCTCTGCTTTAATATCTTACCTGAACTAATTGGTCTAGGCAGTTAGTTTTAAATTAATGTAACAAAAATAACTCTCAGAATGTGAACAATCAAGATGCTTCTTAAAATGCAGCCTGAAACCTTCTGTTGGAGAATCCTCCTCACTTAACTTTATGAAGTTTAGCTACCAGTCTGCCTATAAAGTTATTCATTGAAAAGTTTCATTAAGGAAACGTCATGAATACTAATAACACAGTATGTTAGTCCGTTACTTGTACAAGCACAAACAGAATAAAGAATCACATTCCTTGTACAGCTCCCGACTGTTTAAAAAACAATAGTTATTACATTGTGTATGTATTCCTCATCTCGGCTTTTGAGAAAATTAGAAAATTCATATTTTGAGTATCGTCTTGTCCGTAGAAGAAATATTCAAGCAAAAGTCCTAATGGCTGCATGCAAAGCAAATAAAAGTCACAGGAAGAACTCCCAGTGATTTCAGTAGAGTAGCAGCGGCCTAATCGCAGCCCGCTGAATGAGATGAAAACCACTTTACTGAATGCCAAAGACTTTGAACGGAATCAAATCCAAATACAGAGACAAAAGTGCTCTGGAAGAGAGCTCTTTGCTCCTGGCAGAACTTTCACATTAGTTTCTGTCATAGTCAGTATCATAAATAAGCCATGCGGATATAAGGTATACACAGTTATAAAGGCGGAACACTTCTTTGCAGAAGCACTGCTTTTACAGGACTGATCTCACTCCAGTTTAAATGGATTAAGCGAACAGGAATTCAAAGAGAACAGGATCAGAAACTGCTACAGAACAGAGAGAAAAATGAGCTTCATCCAGAAAGATTAATGTGGGGTCTTTGTCTCAAAACGGGTATGGAATTTGACTAAAAAAGACAGGCACTTCTGCTACATGGACTCTGCAAGAAAAACTACCATAAGGCTTGACATGAAAAGATGACAGAACTAGTTTATACACAGACTAGCAAATTAAACTTTGAAAGCAAAAGCAGTACAGCATTTCATACTATTAAAATTCTTTCAAATGAGTTTCCGAAGCTACTTTTGTCAATGGAATATTATTCAATTATTTTAATGCGGTAACAGGGGTTTCCAGAACATGTTAAATAAACACATTCTTGAATTTAAATAAATGTAAGGCGTTTAATCTACTAACCTTTATTTATACGTGAACATTTTTCCATGAAGTTAATGAAACTATTCACGTAAGCCATGATTCCCTGCATTAACAGGAGTTGCAGAACAGAAACTAAATGGAATTTAAATAAATAAATAAACAAATATATTCACATTCATCCCATAAGATCTTCAATGGCAAGTACCACAATACACAAAGCCAAATTACAAAATACGGTAACACGGGTTTCTAAAGCGACAGTTCTTACATTTCGCACTTTCATTGGAAAATCTTTGAAAGAGGAAGCTTTGAAACACAACCCTGAAACTGTAAGTAATCTCCACCCTGGGTTGTGCAGGACCTCCTCGTCCTTGCCCTTTCTCATATCCAAAGAAACTCCATTTTGTTTCAGACTACCCAAGGGGAAAAGGCAGTGGCCAAAAGCTTATTTTGTTTTAACTGCCACCCTGGAAACAAAATGGCAGTAGGGCCACCATTTTGTGTGGCTGAAGTAGCTGCGCAAACGGAAACTGTTTTTGGTGCCTTTTCCTGTACCCGATTCTCACTGAAAACTTACTCAACTACTAGAGGAAAGCATTTAAAATGCAAAGAAACCCCCGCATTTATACTCATAAAACAAGGATGTGCCAAAAGCGCATACGCTTCTCCCCCAACAAGACTTTTATTTTGCGTGGACATACAGGAGTTGGCAGTCACAATGTACCATCACATCGCGGTCGCCAAGGCACAGCGCTGGCTCTGCAGGCGGGGACGCTCGCAGACGCCACGACTCTTCAAATATTTCAAAAACATACCCTGACCGGTCTCCTAGAGAGGCGTGTGGTGAGCTGCCTTCTTGGCCAAGTAACTGGCGTGACGATTGCTTTTTGCGGAGCTAGGCACGGTCACTTCTCTGCTCCACGCGGTTTAGGAAGGCCACAAGCCTGAGGCAGCCTTGCACTTCAGAGAGGACAAAAGCTGCAATTGTGGCATGATATTTGATAACCCCTCTAACCCTTCATGTATATCGACGGAGATCACCTGCAACCTGGCACCAAATCCATCTTACTGGAGACATGCTCTTTAAGAGCAAATCCGGTCCCTTGAAAACCGTGATATAAGATTACAGCTGCGATCTCCTGCCATAGCAAAAAATAAATCAGCCAAAGGAAGCGGCAGCACACAGGCTCTCCTTAGCGGTTACCTCCACGCCGGGCTCAAGCGGAGGGAACTGACTCACTGCGACTCCTATCCGGGGCGATCGTGGCAGCTCGGCATAACCCAGCGCCCGGCGGCCACCCTGCTCGCAGCGCGCACCCTTATCGCGGGCTGCGGAGCGGAGACAGCCTGGGGAAAGGCAGCCCGGACCCCCCGGCGCGCAGCGGTCACCAGGGCTGTGCTGCAAGGCGATGCATCTATTTTAGCTGGACACCGTTTTTTGCCAAAAAAGGAAAATTTCATTTTGCTGGAAAGCTGCCCTTTCCCTGTCTGGCTCGCTCTTGCCCAACAACAACAACAACAACAACAACGAGGACGACGACAACAACAACGACAACAACGACAACAACGACAACGACAACAACAACAACGACAACAACAACAACAACAGCAACAACAACAGTTATATAACTAAACTCTCCAGACAACAACAACAACAACAACAACAACAACAACATCAGTTATATAACTAAACTCTCCAGACAAACTTGTGCTCTACCCCTCACTCCTCAACATAAAAGCAGGGTGGTGCAAATGAACGCAGTTTTCCTCAGGTAAAAAGAAAGGACCTTTTCCTCTGCCTTAAAAAATCCTCTGAGAGCAAACACCTATCTTTTTGGTCCTGTAGAACGGGAACCAAAGTCTGGCTTTTTTGTACAAGACTGCACAGCCTAGCTTAGAGCATTTACCACACAAGTGATAAGGCTTGAAATGGTGAAAATACGGTAGGATCCAATTTGTAACCAAGACCGACAAAGGAGTTTTTTTCAAAAAAATATAGATTTTATATTCCGCTTTCGTACATGACCTCCACAGAAAGCACTATTAATCGCAATTAACTTTTGGTATTATTGTGCAGAAAGCAATTACTGCTCTGCTAAAAGTACATAAAGCACTAGAGAATCCTGATCCATTTACTAAATCAATTCTGGTTACCACAAAAGAACCGCTAATGTGCTTCAGGATAATCTCCTAACTAAGGGGTGTAGGGAGGGGGGAGCTGGGAGACAACCAACACTCTATTTTAAACTGAACTATATTATGATTTCATCAGCATTTACAGAAATATGAATCCTCACAACAGCGCTGAACTTCTTTAGCTCCAACCAAGTGGGAACAATTCCTCAAATCACTGCTCGGTAGCTGTCTTTCTCTCGCACACAAGCATGCAGACATACACAGGCACATTTGCTTTTTTATTCCATCTCAGTAGAAGCATGCTTTCTATATACAGAGTTTTTTAAAATGCAAGTGGCTGCAGTGGAGAGTAGAAGTTGATCTGTGCAAATGGGTTAGTCTGAGGAATTTCTGAAAGAGAAAACACTTGGTAGGTGCACTGCAATTCGTTGCTCTTTCTAGTTACCTCTTGACAAATGATGCATTCGGGTCTGGATGAGAGCCCAACTCTTGACCCATGCCACCACTACACACTTTAGTACTTCAGTGAAAAACCCCTAAGCCTCAATGTTCTTTTCATTTTGTTTTCCCAGAAATGCAGCTTCGGTAATGCACAAAATGAGAACTAGGCATTATTAGCAAGGTTGGATTTCTTTCAGAAAGGCTTCATACAGCTATGTCCTAAATATATCTGAGTAAGCTTTCTGACTCAAATTCTTTCCAAATATGTAGCATGTTTCAGGACTGGGTTAAAGGACACAACATGGCAATACACACACCAAACACTGCTCCCACAATCCTTAATATACTTCTGCTACATGTTGAAGGCTTTGAAAACAGAAGATAATCAAAAGATTATTATTTTTAATATAGGAGATCATAAGCCCATTGAGAAATACAACTTTTACCACAAAAAAATACCCTTAAAAATAAACATTTTTTGGATAGCACTTTACTGCCCCCTTTTGCACTTTAACATTAGAACAGGTTTCAGTGCGAACATACTTCTGTGAAACACTGTTAAGACATGCAGTAAAAGGCCAGAGCATCACGCTTACACACTAGCAGGCTCTCAGGCACTACTTTTGGAGCATCTTGCAATTACCTAAAAGGTAAATAAATAATTGAAGCATCTAGTTTTCATTGCCCTCAGTCTTCCATGGAAGACATCAGTAATGGATGGTTTAAATTACCATTTTCTATTTTAATCTGCATGTATATAGGCATGGGGAAAGAAAGGGATATTGCTCATTAACACCAGTTGTCTTTCTGTCTCAATTTTCTAAAGCAAAGATCATCTGCAACTTGAATTTGGTTTTATTCAAGAGGAAGAAAAGAATGACAAAGGGCTTTCTCGTCTGAGACCATTCATGTGTTAGCAATCTCAAAACTGAAAGGATGGGTGTAGCCTTCAGAAGAAAACTTCACAAACTGGCAGGCAAGAATATTTTCATGAAAGGTGAAGACAAGAAGCCTAGACATTCAAATACCCTGTTAGCCCAAAGGCATAAACCCGTTCTGCAACTCTGCACTGCAATTACAGTCAGTACAGAACTCATGTATGTGTGTGTCCATATATAACTACAAAAGGTAATAAATCTGCAGTCTAGTGCCCAGTTATTTACAAAACACTAATTCATTATGACAGAGACAGAGGGGGACTCATCCTGCCCCTAACCTCAGCTTCCATTTGACAAAGTCCATGTGCTGCTGTGTACACTTATATTTAAACTTAATCCATTTTCCTCTGTCATCCTACAATTACAATACAAGTCACAATAATATTAAATTTCACTGCCTACAGCATTGCACAATTGAACCATTACTGTAATGAAAAGTGACTCCCTTTGATATTAACACTGGTGTTTTCTCTCATTTGCTAGCCATGAAATACAGGAAGAGAACAATGTTGTTTTAATTAAAGAATTGTTGCTCAGAATATGCTACTGGGAATATTAAAATAGTTCTTTGCTCTTGCAGCAAAGATAATCTGGTATTTATATGGTTTGGATTAAAAAAAAAAAAATCTGTGCCATGAATTCAGTGTAACACAAAACCACTGCTCTACTTGACTTGTGCTTACAGAAGCAGGGTGTGCCAAAAACAAGAAACATGGGCTTTGTTGACAAGATGCAGAGATGTAGTTTGTATGGAATGGAAAGGCAAACCAAACCATATGTGCTTCTTACACAAGTCACTAAAGGCTTTGCTTTTAGAAAGCTAGCAGAACTAGTTCTCAAAAAGGGCACTGTAAATCACAAGCTATGGCTGTAAAAGAGAAACAATAAAAACCGATTGTTCTATTGCGGTGCTATTCTGTGCTTTCCTCTACTGTTTCTATTATAGAAACAAGTCTTATGTCAGCCACGATACAAGGATACAAACCAAAGTTTTCAGTCGTCTTCCTGTTAACTATAATTTGTTCACACCTGTACAGTCTTGTTCCAAGCAATGCTCTAAGCAAAGTCTATAAAAAAGGGCAGGGACTGTCTTATTACTTGATGACACATTAATTATCAGTGATCATATCTCTTAAATTCAGTGAAAAAATTCAGCTGCTTTGCAGTTGTTAGAAAATATATTATTCCATATCATTTGCGTGCATAAGGAAATACTGGAATTAGAAAGCGTTGTTACCTCATCACGTTTCAGGAAAAGTCATGCCAAATCAATAACAGCATTATACAACAAACCAAACATATTTTGCTAAACCACTGTTATGTGGGATTTGCAAATCCAGCTGCAACTCTTTCATTTCTATACTGTATCCTTTCCTCACCTTATATATAAAGATGATTTTCAGATGGTAGAAAATGGCCTTGCGCATAAACCCAAAATAGAAATCTGCAATTGGTCCTCACTTCCATTGCACGTCAAATCCAAGATTCAGCCGCTCGTAAGCTTGGAGATCTTACATTCTTACATTAAATTCAAACTTTTCAGAAGTTTGACAGACTTGCAGAAGCAGATTAAAATAGGACAGCCACAGCCACTTCCACATGAAGCAGCTTTGGGCCCACTGCTGTTTTGAGCTCTGCAAATTAAGATTTACTGAAACTGAAGTAGTTCAAAAACTACTGTAAAGGTCCAGAAGTTTACTCACCAATAGCTCAGACATCCCTACCTCTGGGTGGAAAAGTCCATCCGAAGGGTTCACCAAACAGCTGGGACAGTGACAGCTTCAGCTGCACCTTTTTAATCAGCTGCCCGAAGCCTGCAAGAACACTTGGATTGTGTTTCAGCCTCCACTATGGAGAGGCTCAGGCTGTGTACTGGGATCACAAACTGGATTCTCTTTCAGACGGGTAACCTTGGCTGCTCTTGGGAATAACCGAGTCAGTAACAGTGACTGGTAGTCAATGTAAATGCATGGGCATTACTCTAAACTGCAAGCAAAAACATTGAAAATTTTGTACCAACAGAACTACCAGCACAGGCAGAGCTCAGGTAGCAAAGTTGATGGCACCTCCTCAAGCTGCCTTGGCCTGTGGGAGGGATCACCACGGCGACAGCTACCCTGATTGCTAGCAGGCTAGGTAAGGTAAGATGCAGTCCAAATGCAGACATGGCCTTAGCTTCTGACATCATTTTCTGATGCAAAAAATGTAATGAAGCTTCAGAAAGTTGTATATTTGCCCAGCCTCCAAAACCTTTTCGCTCTGGCCTCGGTTCAAGAAAGCTCATGCTTAAATTTGTCCCGCTTAAGCAAAAATATTCAGTGTTCAGCACATGCTTAATATGAGATTTTCTGAATGAGGACGGTTTCCTGAGTCGGTCTTTAGGAGCAAAGTTAAATTCGGCTCACCTTGCGCTCACATAGGGACGGACAGAATTGAGAGGACTACAATAAGCAGTAAACTTATAAAGATTCAGATTTTGTTTTCTTCCAGAAACTGTCTGGAAACTAATTGTCTGATAAAAAATTAGGCAAGATAATGACTACCCTCCAAAAATGTCCTTTAAAATATTTATTGCAGTGGCTAGCAATCTTACCTGCCAACGTGACCTTCCTTGCTCAGTTAATCTATATAGTTTGGAATTACCTTGAAGAAAAAAAAAAAAAAAAAAACACTAAAGGTCAAGTGTTGTGCGGTGATTAAAGCAGACTGCTTCTGAACTAAACTGAAATTAATTAAACATGAAGAAAGCAACTGAAGTGTGGACAGTGAATGCTATGGGACTGCAAATCCTCAAAAGGAGTCAAGATGTTCCTAACTCCAAATCTACACTTTTACCCAGTCAGGTATAGAAACCAACTGCTGCTCTGACAGTAGGTAAGCAGATGGTAAGCACCGGCAAAAACAAAAAATGCAAAACGATGCACCACTTGAAGAGTCAGAACTGTAGTTATATGTGCTTTCGCCAGTGCTCACTGCATAGGTTCCTTAAACAAACTGCTTCAAACTTGCAGAACATCAAAAGCCAGATGGGCCTTCCTGAATGAATCCACAGGCAAGGAGCCAGGATTCCAGTTCGCTGCAGAAATAGGCCTGGACTTGATTTGAGTCTTCTCAGCTCTGACAGGCTGGAGTCTGGCAGAACTCCCAAATCCAAAATAAAATCACATTCAATTGTGACTAGACTTTAACTAATAATAATACTACACTTTAAATCCCTCTCATTAGCTTTCAACATATGCTTCCCTTTTACAGTGCATTGTTCACCTTTCCCACCACTGCTCTTTGGGTTGGATACCTACATAAATACACTATTCAAATGGAAGTTAACAAAAAAGTGGGAAGTAATTTACAGCATCAGATTTTCCAGGTTAAAGTATCACCCTAACATCTGACCTGATCTCATGTATAAGATAAGCCATATAATTTCTCATTTTCTGTTGCTATGTGTAAAACTCGGTTATTCTTTAGAGCGTACACAGCTCAAAATTGTACTAAATAAATATTGTAAAGTCTAATTTAGCTATTAACCATGAGCCATTAAAAAAAAACTACTATAGGTAGCAAAACCATATTTATTGTTAGGTATATGCTATGCATGAGGAATGATTCACCTAGCAACATAATCCTCTACCAGCCTTTATCTTTCTTTACTTGGGACCTATGTTTAAAACCAGAAGACAGCATAGACTATTACATCAAAGTTTAAATCAGCTGCATTATAATTATCCTGCTGATACCGCAATAAACACTGGGTGTTGGCTGGCCAGGATTGCCAAAAAAGATAGAGGTCCTGCCCTTTGCTGTCTTTGACAGTGCATATAATCACATCAAAGGAAAGTTTTCTGCATCACAGTTAACAGAAAAAAGAATCTGGATGTTCTCTTTCACTGACTAAAATGATGGATTTTGTTCATTATATGAAAATTAAAAATTTTGCCTATAATGAAAAAACAATTATAATGTAAAGGCCTTGCGGGCTAATGTAATGCCCACTGGAATCACTTGAGGTATTTTCATTGAACTGAACAGGAGCTAGACAGAAGCCTTAAACATGTTTATCTACTTGAGACTGAAAATGTATAATACTAAAGGACTTTTTCAGATATAGAATTAAAATTAATCTATTGTAACTCGGTATTCAAGAGTGCTTGAAGACTTCTGAAAATCCAGACATGGATTTATAAGCACAGGAAACTACATTTTCTTAAATCTTTATCTAAGACTTTCTTTAAAGAGATTAAGATGACACCGAAAGACACTGCAAGTTTACAGAATTAGTGTGTATGCTTTTCAGTTTCAATTTAGAAGATCTATCTATCCCCATGGTTAGAGGACAAACAGCAAAAATATTTTTTGTTCTGCCATTTTGCTCTCATGCTTGGGTTTCAGAGGCAGACTGAGTGTAATGTGCTTGTTTTCTTAAAGCATTTCCACTTTTTTTTTTTTTTAATTAGGTACAAATTGCAACACCTCTGTGTGTGCATCTTTGAATTAATGTACATAATAAGTGAAAAGTACTTTAGGTAAGTTGAACCTGCAGATGATTGTGTATGGAAATACGCAGTCCTGATATCGAATGCATAAGGAACACTACATAAAGAATTACCTGCTCCTTTCTGTGCCTTGCCAAATGTACAGAGCCTTATCTAGTGCATTTCTGAAATGTGACATGACAGGCAGGTTCGAAAGCTAAATGTAAGATAATGGCTGGCAAACAAAGGACATCGGTTTTTGCATTATTTCTTTAATTACTTTAACCCTTGTTCTAACAGAAAGCATAAGGCCAGAGTAATTCAGCTTCTCCCTTTGTCATTTGCCTGCCATAAATATGCACCAGTCTGCATTTGAAAAGCTGAAGGAGGCCGCAAGCTTGCTGGACATTTATCATGCTCTGTTCCCTGTTAACAAGCAAATACTTTAGTTGAATGGCCCATTAGCAATCATTGTCAAATGCAGAATGCAAGGTGCTTGGATGTGACCGGCCTGTAAATTAGATGAGGGTGCCCCTGTGCTTTGGAGAATTTCAGCAAATGAAGCGGATCTTTTGATACAGATTTCTGAAGGTTAAGCTGCTAGAGAGGAAACATATCTGAATACTTCAGACCCTGCATATTATGCCAGTCTGTTCAGTTCCCTATATGCACTTGTTTATTTTTCATCTGTTAAAACACATCAGCAGCTTGACAGTTTGGGTTTTGGAGTTCCCTTTTCAGCCAGATTTGTGAAGCCTTCCAGCTTACTATGAGGTAGGAGAAGAATAATAAATTCAAGCATGTAATTAACATCTTTATAAAAAAAAAAAAAAGAAAAAAAAAAAAAGAAAAAACTTAAAAAGTGTCCAAGCCACTGCCAAACAAACAGCATGAATTCCATTTTGCCAAGCTCATCCGAGGCTCATTCCCACTAAAGAAAGACACAACTGTTATTGTAGGCTTCAGCGTTTTTTTCCTCTATGTCTAGACTCTGCCTAACAAATGCAGAGTGCTTTCTCTTTCCCCTTAGCAGACAAATGAGCAGGCAATAAAGTAAATATTTCCCATTTGAATTGTACCCTTGGTTTGCAGTGTAATGCTGACAACCTTTTTTGTTTAAAGTTCTGGATGCTCATGGGTACAAGTTGGGTTGAAAAGCAAGTCAACTATTGAGAAGGCTCTTTAAGAGGAAAGGCAAGAAAAATTTAGGTAGCAGCACTAGGAGAGGTATTTTACTACCTTTACAGCTACAGATCATTTCAATGAGGAAACAGTGGATACAATTCTCTGCTGGCCACACAGCTCTAGGGGCTACCCTGACAGCAAACTCGTCCCAATGATTTTAAGTTTAAGGGGTGGAAGCAGGGAAAGAGGCAAAAGCTTATCTCATTCAATTCTGGATTTCAGTCTGCCTTTTGGGAATAAACACCACCTGGACTAAGCCAGATCAATTTGGTTATCAGCAGCTTTATTGGTAAATAGGAATGAACACCAGATTTTTCTTTTACATTGTTGCAGGACGGGAAACACAAGAAATGCTGAAGTATCATCTGGCTTAGACGCACACAATGCCCAATGTTTATCTTTGCTTCTCCCATGGAGTGCGAGATTGAGACCACAGTCTGATATATGGCTGAAATCAAAAGGTCTCTGTTTTCTTTTCAGATAACCCCAGTCCTACCTATCCGCTCCGCGCTCTGTTCCTTGCCAGCATGTTCCTGCCTGAAGCCCAGATAGATTAAGGAAACAGACTGCAAGTGCAGCTCAGTCTACAGAACGGTTGCTGCTGCTAGGCCAGGAGTTAAAAGGGAAAATCTTCCCCACCTAACAACTGCAGTGATCTGAAGTTTTAATCAGTCCAAATCTCAATAAAAAAAAGGCAGTAAATGAAATCTATCTTTACCATATTATACACCACCAATGAGCAAGAACTGAGCAGCTTTTCTTTACTGCCTTAACCATCCCAAGCCACAAGTAGGCCTTTCATACTTTCTAATCCCGGCCCCCAAGTTTTGTGCGGTTCTCACATAATACCTTACAGCCCGGAGCAAGGCCCTTAGTTTCTAACACCCCTTTCAGAGACGTGTCATTTCTAACATCAAGCTAATCTATATGTTGCCATGGCATCACCCTTTATCTGCCTTTACATCTTATGAACTGCATGGATTTACCACATTATTTTTATCTGAAAGACAGAAAATGGTGGTTTTATTGCCATACAATCAGATTACTGCTGCTAGTTTCTCTATGCCTTTTTACCATACTTCAATCAAAAGGGATCAGTTTCTTTATACTCTGCCCTTGATTTACATTACATCTGTAAAGAGCTAGTCTGGGTTGTAATCCCCTTATTAACTATGACCAGGGTTGATTTGCCTAAAAATAAAAGCAAATTGTGTCAGACCTTTTCACTTTGTTTTTAATTCGGAACTACAAAATGGATTACTAAAGAAATCTTCAGAGTTCACACGGCTGGTATAGTACTGAATTTAAAATGAGAATTAAACAAGTTAAACATGGGAGCTATGTCAACGGTTTACATTTTCCATCATGGGAGAAAGGCTGAACGGCGTATGTCTTTGTGCTCTCTGGCTTTAAAGAGACAATGAAGCCACAGGAGTTTTTCCAAGCTGTTCTAACACTGTCCACTTGCCATCCTCCCTGCTCCTTTGCTTTTCATATAACTCCCTCCCCAACTCTTTTCCTTCCCTCTCTTCCCCCACCCCCCCAAAAAATCACTCAGGAGAACCGTGCTCTGGTTGAAAGTTTGCACTTCTATGGCACTACATATTTTAATCAAAATACTTTGAGCAGTTTAACATTCCTGTTTAAGTTTCCACAACGCCTCACAAAGAGTGAGCTCATAAGCAAATCTATGTAGATGTATGATAAATGACCTGAAAAACAGGTTTCTTTATGTCAGCAGTCAAGGAAGGCAGACATTAGGCACACATGAACAACATTTTAGTCACTATTTTTTTCCCCTCAGAAGAACGCTTTCTTCTCATTTGCAATAAGCGATTTCAAGTATTGCAGGCTGTATGATACATTAAGACCAGATCCTTAAAAAAAATCTGGTTATGGCTGCTGAGCAGGTCTGAAAGGCCTCATCTTTGCCAGCACGCCACTGCAGTCCCCTCAGGTTCTCCGCTGATTTCCCACTATAGAATCGTTCACCAAATGAGACGATCCTAAGTATCACATCTAAAGCAAGGTGATCTTCTCGCAGTGAAACAGGGAAAAAAAAGGGGGGGGGGGGAGGAAGAGGGAGAGGACATTCTTGTATGCATGTGCGCAGAGGGAGAACTTAGTGATTTTAGCTCGACTTTTAGTCCCTGCCTTTCTAAAGGCAATTACTTCATTAAACAAAGTGAAATAACTTAGCACAGCTTATAGACAACAGGCTTTAAGATAATTACTACAAATAATACAGCAATTATACTCGTGGTATAGAAGACCGGAAAAAAATAGCCAAGTCAAAAATCGAGCCTTCAGTCTGTTCAGAATTCATTCTGCTCATTCACTTGTGTGAAGACCTGGCTACAAATACCAGAGGAATCAAATGGACTGGAAGCTACCACTCACTTCTTGTATTAGCCTGCCAAGTGTCAACAGCTATGTTTTGGGTACAATTCAGAAGTGTGTGTTTAAATCATTTTAACCTTCCACTCCTGTTTCTTCAGCTTGAAGCTGTAATTGTTGAGGTTAAGAAGTGCAGTCCCATGACACAGGCCTCCCAAATAAATTCTTGTCTAGAAAGAAGCTACCAAACATGTTGTGAGATATCGTTTTAGCAAGCTCTTTGTGCTTCAGTTGGCTCGGTTGTCCTGTGAAACAAGGACTGTCCATTACCTACAGTTTATCATCCTGACAAAATGTGAGGAATGTGGATGTGAAAGCACTAACAATTCCACCCCTGGTGCTTCCTCCTTTTTTCCCCCCCTCTGTATTAAAACAGACAAGATTAACCCAAATGCAAACTGCAGAGCATAGTTCAAGGGGCTATTCAATCGATAGTGAATGTGCATTTGTTTACCTACAAAAATAAGAATTTCAGATACAATGAGAAGCAGGCTAGTCTATATGCTACCAAACAGATCATTTAACAGGGTCATCAATCATAGTTTATTTTATCAGTCTCTGACATCTTAGCATTTATTCAGAGATTGACTGTGAAATATCTCATATATAATTGGTTATTATAGATGGAAGAAAAAATAGCTAAGTCAGAGTCAAATGCACCACTTGCAAGGATAAGCTTCTGTGTGTTACTAAGGAGAACTGCTTTGCTGACCAGCCTATAGCATGCAGTGAATAGCATCACTTAGACATGTTTTTGTACGACATTTCTCTAATATTTGACTAAAATGCATTCCATAACACTACATTTTACCATGTAGTTCAAAGGCAGCGTTGAGCACTTGAGAGGTGAAACTGAGGTAATCCATACTATCTATATAAATTTATCTTGGCAGAAACGACACATGTAGAAAGTTCCTTGATTAAGAAGTGTCAGCTGTAGTTAAGTCTACAGAATAATTTTTCACTGTATTTTCAAGATCTAAGATCGAAAGTCCTTCAAATGAGAAGCCTATAAAGCTTATCAAAATCATTTGCAACATTTAACCTCCCAAACTATTAATTCATAGGTATAATTATTTTATGCATGCCACTTACAAACACACATCTTCAGATTTGGTTGAGGCAATGAAAGCAGATCTCAAAAAAAAGAGGGGGGGGGGAGGAGGGAGCTGAACAGGGGAGGGAACTCAGTTTGTGTTCAAATAGCTACGCATGCCCTCAATCCCAGCCACCTGCTAAAAATTACAACCTCTAAACTTCAGTACAAAACCAATTCAGTTTATATGTTCACCTCAACCTAAAATTTATTATTTCATACTTTATATTAACCTGACTAATAACTTCTCACAGCATTTAATTGCCTACCTGTTCAGCAGATTTATGTGTTGAGATTTTCAATAGTTAAACACACAGCTTCCATGAATAAATTAATCAAAGATAGTTATTACTACAAACCTAGAAAGAAGCTTTATTACTACACTATACTGAGATCCATTCAGCAGCATATTTCTCAGGCTAACATTCAGCTTGAATCCTGAGTGAGGACAATCTCATCTAAGGAGAAATTATTCAGTATCCTTCAGGCAAACAATTGTGACAAGAATTAGTAAGAAATCCTGCTCTTAGAAGTGGAGCTGTCTTAACAGCAGCAATATTGGTAATGCATTTGTAAGCGGCCTCAAACTACAGGCCTCCAAGTGGCCTATAAATCACTAGCCCCAGCAATTGAAAAGACTAATTTTAATAGTGTACTTCTTCACTGTGGTGATTAAGCCTCAATGAATCACTCAAGAAAACTCAATTACATCAACAGTACAATCTATTTTTTAAGCGTGCATTTAAGTTGAAAAAACTAATTAGATATTATCATTAGATCTACCATTAACAACATTCAAACCTTTTTTTTTGTAATCAAGTAGTTTAGAATTAGCCAAATGGAAGCACAACTTACATTTGATAAAGGAAGTGTATCCCCAGGCATTGTGAGAGGGATTGAATTTAGCTACTTGGATACTTTCATTGCACTGGTGGCTAATAAAAGCTATCAAGGTAAGTTAAGAAAGCGAAGCAGGTTAGGACTGGAAGAATGGCAGAGGAAAGGCCAGTGCACCAAGGCTGTTCTGCATTGGAAGAGTGACCTCTGTAGGAATAAACTGCTCACAGGGCTGTGGATGCAATTGTTCCTCCTCCTCTAAGGCTGAGCGGGGCGCGTTTTGCACAATCACAGCAGGCCCACTAACGCAATGCAACCCAGGCTCGCAGCCTTTGACTTCTGAGAATTCAAACAGCATTATAAAGCCAGCTTTAAAACTGTCTCGTTCGCTTTGCTCTCAGCTATCACGTCATTTCTTTCTTAGGCCAAAGAAAGGCTTTAACTACATAGCATCACAGAAGTGCAGAGCCATAGACTGAGCTGGACTTTGTTGTTTTAACTGGCTTCCCACCTGGTGTATACATATAAAATGATCATTTGTCATGTAACAGTAGAAATAAAACAACATTGTGAAATGAGTAGTCCGCAGTATTCCTGTCAACCAGTTTCCCCATTTTTATGATAAGGAGTTTTACAACTTATCTTAAAGATTTTACAGAAAGGCTAAGCCAGACAAATACTTTTATTATTGAAAAAAACTGGCAGAAATCCGCAATGAGGTTTTCTTCAGTGGAAGCAATGGTAGGTAATGATGAAAGTGAAGCAAGACTGACTACTCAAACTTCTTCAGCTGCTACTCCTAATTCAAACTTTTGAAAGCCTCACTAAATTCTCGTAGGTCCTGCCACCAACACAGAATTAGTCCCTGATCCAGGAAATACTCCATTCTTGTCTCATCACCACCTAATGTTTCTTCTAAAAAGTCCCTAGGGAGAACAAGACATGTACTTACTGGATTTAATGGGAAATTCTGAATTCAATTAATATACAATGCATATGCTGAAATTTATGTCTGTGATCCTTTAAGTGTGTGGTTTGCTTCTAAGTATTTAATTTAAAAAAAAGTAACCTGAAAAACAAAAAGATAATTTTATTACCCATTTCTAGTGCTAGACTTCTTAAACTAATTACAAACTATTTTTCCTATGGTGGAAAAAAATAGATTTTTGCTAAAGTAAAATATTTTAACTATCGCAGTTTTAATGCATTGCACAATTGAACAAAGCCAACTTTTGTTTCGCATGTCAAAAATAAAAGCGACAAAAAGAACAAGAAAAGCAGAATTAGTTTTGCCATCACTGACTTAGGCGATCTTTCAAAAGAAAAAGCTACTTTCTTCAAAGTCCCTTCTCCCAAAAGGGTATGTTTTTGTATGTTTAATTAAAGATTTTTTTTTTAAAGGATATGCTTCTATTTTAAGGGCATGCTTTGAGAGTAAAGTCTTGGGAAGGCATGTACTTTTTTGCCTGAATTTGTTAATGAAGAATGACACTAAATGGTTCTGTGATGGGTAATGCTTAGTTCATTACTCACTGACATGTGCCTCGATACCATCAACTCCACAACCAAATTTAGCCCTGCTATAAGCAGCTGTAACTTCGCTGAAGTCAAGGGGATGAATTTGCATCTGCAGACGGAGAAGTTGAAGAGTATCACCCCTTCCTGGCAACGCTGCCCTGCGGCCTCCGGCCCTGCGGCCTCGGGCGCTGCCCAGAGCCCGGCGACCGGGCGGCTGCGCGGGGAGCGGAGCCCGGCGCAGCCCCGCGCACCCCCCCGCCCCGAGCCCCGCGGCCGCCGGCAGCGCCCCGGCACCGCCGCCCCGTCCCGTCGGGACCCCCCGCAGCTTTCCCCCCCCACCCCGGCAAGGGGCAGGCTCCGCCGGGACACAGCCCCCCCCCCGGGACGGCCCAAATCTTGCTGCTGGCCCCCGGCAAGCGCAGCTCGCTGCCGCCGCTCCCCGTGCCGGGGTCTCGGCTGCCGAGTCGCGGCGGGGGCTGCGGCACCGTCGCCCCCCGCCGCGGAGGACAGCGCTGGCGAGGCTGGGAAGGGAGGTTTGGCGGCGGGGGCGGGGGGGGGGAAGAGGACAGGCAGGCAGAAACAGGATGCAAACTTACTTGGGGTTCGAGGAATTCCAATATATCGGGTCTAAAACTATCGATCTCGCCATCGCAGTTCTGCATAAAACCATCAAAACTCCCCAACAGTACTTCCAAAAGGAGGCGTCTCGCCTCCGCGCTGCCATGGTCGAAAGCGGCACCAAGTCCCTTCCCAAAGCCTCGCCAACTCCTCCGTGAGATTTCCCCTGTACCTGAACAGCAACAGCAGGGTGGGTGCCCGGTATCCCCAACAACCGGGCCGATTTACAGGGAGGAGAAAGAGAAAAAAAAGGAAAAAGAAAGAAATCACACGCGAAGGGTCGACGATGGCACTCGGCGAGAGCTGCGAGCAGATCTACTGAGTCATGTATGCCACTCGCATGTAGAAAATTCTCCCGCGAGGTAAGATCCAAGCTACCTCCGAAGTAACAACACAACAGTAACAAAAAAATGCAAATGCCTCAGTCCTTCCTCTTACTCGGGGTCTCCCGGCTGCCTTGGAAGATGCCACTCAAACTGCCAACTCCCATTTGGATCCAGTGCGCCATACACATTCACAGCGTCTAAGGTCCGCATGTAAAGGAGTAAAAAAAAAAAAAAATTATATATAAAATAAGAAGAAATGGAAGTGGGAGAAATGAAAGGGGTGGGAGAAAAGGACACAGCCCCGGTAAGGAGGCTCCTCCTGCGTGTCTCTTATTGCTCTCGCTGCTCCCCGCAGTTTGCAATCCGCACCGACACCAGCCCGGGCTGTTTCGGGGAGTCTATAAATCCACTCCGAGCGTCAGCGCCCCAAGTCCCTGGAAGGCGCATCCGCAGGGCTCCGGCTCCCCGCGCAGGGGGCACCGCTGTCCGTGGCGCGGGCAAAGAGAGCCCCCCAAGAGGGCCAGAGCGAGTAGAAGGGGTTAAAAATATTAATTACAGAGGGAGGAAAAAAAAAAAAGTGTGCGTGTAGAAGGGGTGTCGTAGCTCGCTTTCTCTCTATCCCCCGGCGAGATCCGCAGTGCGTGCCGCGCAGCGAGACGCAGCGGGAGGAAAGCCGGGCACTGCGCCTTGCGCCGCCGCGCAGCCCAGCGCGGAGGAGGAGGAGGAGGAAGAAGAGGAGAAGGAGGAGCGGCGGCGCCAGCCGCGGCCGTGCCCAGCGCAGCTCTTTCAGCTCGCACTATTACTGCTGCTGCCGCCACCGCCTCGGCCAGTCCCCGGCGCAGGAGCGCGGCCGGCGGCAGCGCGCCGCCGTAGCCATATAAGCGCGGCCCCGCCGCCCCGCCGCCGCCGCTCATAGGGCGGCCGCCGGGCCGCCGCGCTGGTTGGGCGCCGCCCGTGTCACTTAGCGCCGCGGCGGGCGGAGCAGCGCCGCGCCGCGCCGCGCCGGCAGGTAACCCCCGCCCCGCGCCCGCGGAGGGGAGGGAAGGGAGCCCCCCCCCCTCCCCTCCCCGCACCTCCCCGCCGCGGGTTTAGTTATACGGGGGGAGAGCAGCCATGCGGAGATGGGAAAGGGAAATAAATAAAAAATTAAAAAAAAAACCTTTTACGACAATGTAGCGTTTTTAAGCACGTTTCCATTTAAAAGCAAGGGGGGGGGCACTGCTAGGCGCGGGGCAGTGCGCACCCGCACCCTTAGAGCACGCTTGCAGTTTTTGCCCGTCCCCAGCGTGTCCCTAAGAGGCAGTGGCCACCCGTGATGTCGCCGGCGGCCCCCGCTCCCCTCATCGCCAAGAGCCCACTTTTAGCCCCGGCACCCGGCTCCGCACGGCGCAACTTTTTGCCTGACCCCGCCGGGGCAAGGGGCGAAAGCGGGTGCTCCCACGCTCGGTCTCGGGCTGACCCTTCCCACGGGGTCTCTTAGCTCTCAAAGTTTATTTTGCTACAGAACAATTAGCCACGGACCGTCCCTAAGTAAACAGGACTTGGACACGCAAGGCCGCTTCAAAGGGTTGCGGAGCCTGAATTTGCGGCGGGTAGTTAGAGAGGCTTTCGGGTCGGGTGTGGATTCCCTCGTCTCACCTTGTCTATCACTCCGTGCCACTTCACTTCCACAGTTATTCCCCGGAGGGGGGGGGCGGGTAATTTTCTGCTCCAGACTTTTTTTCCCACCCCGCCTATCTCACCAGCACCTGGCCATTTTACTTCGTTTTATTATTTATTTCTAGCCAGCGGGAGTGAACTCCGAGCAGTGTGCCGGAGGCGCTTTTCCTCCGCCAGCTCGGGAAGGCCCCGGGGGGCCGCGGAGGCTCCGGCAGGCAGGGCCCCGCGCCCGGGGACCGGAGGGCGCCCGGCGACCGGGGGCGGCCGCCACCGCGCCCCGCCGCCGCGCTCCGGGCTGCCGGCGCGCCGCCTCCCGCGGCACTTCCACGGGGTCACAGCTCCCACTAGCGGCCAGCGGCAGGCCTCGGCGGCGGGGGAGGAAAAGGTCCCCCTCGGCAATCGCCTGGCTGCGGCTCCTTCACGTACCCCGCAGCATCCTCCCCCATGCCTACGCGGTTCTCCCCCAAAATCTTTTATTAAAAATAAAATAGTGACGCCGGTGCCCGTGGGCTGTGGCACTGTATGGTTGGAGAAGTAGCCCGTGCGAATGGTCTTGCGCCAAGATCTGTATCAAGGGTAAATACTAATTGTATAACGTCATAGTCACTTCTCTAAAATGAAGGGGGTTACCGAATTTCTTCCCAGTAGGGAAGAAATTGTTGCCAAAATAGTATCTGTAGAAAGGATTAAAAGTTAAATCCCAGGAAATTACGGCGCTCTTTCAGTCATTTCCCTACCTTTTAGTTAAAACGCGCGAAGAACGTACTACAAAAACATGTAAGAAAGAGCCAATTTTGTATCATTTTATTCCCGAAGAAAGGCTATCATTTATTTAAAAGTCGGGTTAGTGGTGGTACTCCTTCGGCTCTTAGACGAACGCGGAGAAGACCTTATAAGGAAAACGACTGCTGCTGTAATTTATTTCCCTGATCAATTTGGAAGAAAATGATTCCCCCCCCCCACCCGACTTCCATCAAACTAGTGTTTCAGGCTTCGCCTCCCTGCGTGGCAGGGACCGCTGCGCTCCCTCGCAGCACAAGGAAAAGGAGTTTTGAGGCGCGCTCGATGCCCGATAGATTTTGTGTTAATTGTATTCGGTGGTTCTCTAATGAAATGTACCACTCAAGGAAACAAGGAAATCAGTTTGCTTTTCACACAAAACATCGAATACGTTTTAGGTAAACTGCTTAATTAAATTTAATTTGCAGTGAGGAAGGAATTGCAGATCCGGCAACGCAATTTGGTGGAAAAGGATCTGATTCCCAGGACGGAAACTTAGCACTCAAGCGGGAGACGGAGATTGTGTATCTATGCACATCGAGGGGCATCAAAGGATACCTTCGCCAGTGAGGGGAGGAAAGTACTTAATTATTAAACTTTTAAACAAATGTGTGGTGTGTATCCAGTCGTGAGCCAATGTAAACACTCAGCCTGATAAATGCTTCTAGCAACAGAGACGTGTAAAATGGGTTTGCCTCAATTTTGTAATGCCGCTTCTTCTGTTTGTTTTGAAGCAAAAGGTTACGAGCGGTGCTCTGGAAAAGCTGTGAGTAAACTGTGACCTCTAACTCTCCGTATCCTTGCTTTAAGTAAACCAGAGGAAATGAAGAGCCCTGGTATTGTCTGAAAATATCCTCCTGTAGCTAAATATACCACCTCACTTCTATTGTCCAGTGGCTAATCATTTTACGTAAATACAGCTGTTTTAATCTACTCTTCAGCATCCTATTGCTGCACACTATATGTCTATAAAAAACCTGCCTTAGCAAAATCACTTTTCAGTAAGAGCACGCAGAATAACGGGAACTCCCCCCCCCCCCCCCCGCCAAGATAACCCAAGCAACAACGATCAAGAAAGTCAAAGAAGTGCGGGTTCAGTCATTACCGCGCTGAAGTGCCGCCCGTCACCCTTTCGGGAGAGGCATTTCTCCGGGGAGATCCCCAGGGGCGCGGGGTCGGGGCCGGGCCCCCTCTCTGCACTGGGGGGGGGGTTATTTCCCCATGCGAGAGGGGCCGGGCCGGCAGCCGGGGTGGGTTGGGGGGCGGCTGGGGCTGGGGCTAGGGCCGGGCGGCAGCGGGGCGCGGCGGGAGGCGCAGGCGGCGCTGGCCGGAGCCGCGGCGGCGCGGAGCCCCTCGGCAGCCGCGGAACGGCCGCGGGCCGGGCGCGCTCCTTCCTCGGCCTCCCGCCGCGTCGGCCTCCGACCCTCGTGGCTCGCTTCCGAGGAGCGGCAGAAATCGCCTCTCACAAGGAGGAAAAAGTAAGAGTACGGTTTGGGGGCGGGGGGGGTTTAAAACAAAGCAAAACAAACGAAAAAATCAAGAAGTTAGCAACAAAGCTGCGGCCGCAGCAGCGGCTTCTCCGAGGGTTATTTAACGAGAGGGACTCTGCAAATGGAGCAACGTGCGGCACATGTCGGGTTTCGTGGGGAACGTGGTTTCCTGGCAGACTGACTTGCCGGGGACCAGGCTTCTTGGGGGGCAGGAAATCCTCTTATCGCTGCGGGGAAGCGGCGCTGACTGCCGTTGTCAGTGGGAGTTGTCCACGGGCGAGGAGGGACGGATGGACGGATGGTGAGCGGTGCCAGCAAGCAGGTGAGCGCTCTCGGGTGTGCTTAACTTCAGGCAAAAAAACAGGCGTCTGCAACTTGCACTTCTTAGACCTTTATTCCTTTACCTCTGCCAGCTGCACAGCAAAAAAAGAGCTTTACCCCAGAATAATTCGATCGGACTTCTTTTCGACAGCGATGTGTGTAATAACTACACAAATATTGTCTCTGATCCTATGAAACCTGTAAGAAAAGGTCTATTTATTCGAATGCGGTCAGGATCGGGCCCACAATCTGCAAGTCTGTCTTACACTTATGAGTCTAAACATTGGGAATAAGGAGACTATCAGGGGCACGAACATTTTTTGTTAAGTGGAAAAACCCACCTTCATTCGTCATTGCTTGAAAAATTGCCAGTTTGGAAATGGAAAAGGTACAATTCAATAGATACAATTACTGACAAATTTAATAAAGACAAATAATTAGTCAATTGGCACTTACTGATTTAAGCAGCTCGTTTATTATTTATATAAAACGCCAAGTGTGCTGGATACTTGAAACATGATATCATTGAAAATGATATCATTCACACTGTAACAATGTATTTTTTGTATTTATGGTAGAGAGAATATATATATATACTATATATATACTAATTCATCTTCTCCATGCCTCTGTTTTATAACAGCAATTTTGGTTAACCATAGCTTTTCAGGAAATTGAGCTAGGCTCCTCCTAAATACAGCCACAGAATTCAAGCAGCTTTAAAAATATTACAAGACTTTAGTGTACATTTAGCTATGCTTTTCATTTTTATACCGATTCTCAGCATCACCCAGTGAAAATATGTTTTTTTTTTCTTTTTCTTTTTCTTTTTTTTTTTTTGTGATCTGTGGCTAGATGCACTCCAGGGAGAATAAGACCAGGAAACAAAAGTTGTACTACATGATTGGCCTTTTATAAGGCTTTAAGTCTTCTTGTACAGAGCTGACCATTGAGCCAGCATAACCTTTGGTTATACATGTCAGTCCAGAAAGGGTGATAGAAAGCATTAGGTTGACTATAGAAATGTCAGCAGAGGCTCAGCACTCCTCAGCTGGCTATCAGCAAAGCTAATTACTTACTACCATGACACAAAACATTGAGGCAGGAACAGACGAATAACACTGAAAAGCGTGCGTTTGGTGGTACTAGCAAAAAAATGTTACATATGGGTGTGTGAAAAAGTCATGATTCAGCTCCAGTTACACTGGAGCTAGGGCCGGGCGGCAGCGGGGTGCGGCCGGGTCCAAAACTGGACCCGGCCAGATACTTCCACCTTCTTCTTTCACAAAATGTACCTGAAGCACACCCACAACTTCACATTCTCTTTTTGAAATGAGCACCTATGCAGTGCAAACTGAAGGGTATTTATTAATTCCAATTTCATCCAAACTCCAAGTTGAGATCCTAAGAGAGCTAACCATTGTCCTAATCGTTGTCTACCAAAGTGATAACGTCTCCAAATACTCTGAAAATGCTTAACGAGATACACACATCATCATAACCAACAGTAAGAGCAGCAGGCCTCTCAGTGTTTAGGGTGTAGACCAAAAACAACACAGAAACACTCCCACAATTTTAAGAGGGCACTCCAACCGTGTCAGAAAGAGGGGTTTACTATCCTGAACTCAGTAAGAACAGTAGAATGGGTGAGGTGTATGAGTGGCACAAACCTCAGGGAAAAGGGGAGACAATGAAGATAAACACTTCTTTTTAAAAACAAGACAGAAGCGGACAAAGTACTGATACTTCAGTAAGATATACTGACAGGAATCTTTCCATGAGTAAGAATGCAGTTGCTCGGCAGCTTAATCATCTCACCAACATGTCTCTGCTTTGCCAAGTTGCAAGGGCACCAACTCTCCCATTTATTTCACTCTCACATCCATTCCACTAGTACTTGGAAAAATAATGACGCTAATGAACAACATAAGTTTAACGGGTGGTTTAATGAGCCCTCCAAAGTAACTTATTTCCATGATGAAGTATAGCATACTGCTAGGATACTGCCTGTAATGTCTTCCACTCTTTCTTTCATCTGCCAGATAAATGTGCTGTTTGGTATTATTCTCCAAGACACTTATGAAGAGCAGTAGGGGAGGCTAAGATTCCTCTTTGCTATCAAATAAGGGCAATGAATACTGCTCAAGGCAGGTGGCAAGAAAAATACTATCTCCTTCCCTGTGATATGATACACCCTCAAAACCAGAAAAAATGAAGAGCCCCCCCCCCCCCTCCTTGTCTCTTCAAAATTGAAGTTGAAAATTCAAGCTATAATAAAATAATCACCCAACATCCATAAAAGAAACTTCGGTAAGCTCTCCATGTAAGTTAATATGCTCATGCAGATAGTCACACACACTCATACTGTTTAATCATTACCTACATTACATTCTGCATTCTAACATACTTGATACCTGTCCAATGTGATTATGGGAAGATGAAACAGCTCATGTCCTCATCATCAGATGTCAATTCCTTCCCTACCCCCCAATTCTGTCTACCTTTATTACTCCCCTGGAAAGCAATTGTATGCCTGAAGTTTCATAATAATTTTAAAAATAAAAGAAAATCCCAGGACAACTCAAATGTGAGGTCTACGCCATACAAAATCTATAAAATTATATCTGGCAAAGACAGTAAAGACATGGTGGTTTCCACCAACCAAATTTTTGCTCCAATAAAAAATAAAATATGTAGCTTTTTTTTTTTTTTTGAGGGTAGGGACAAGAAAACACAGGTAGGAAAGTGTAGGATGTCGGAAGGGCTTATCTAATTCTCATTTGACATTTTGTCCACACAATAGTCCTAAAAGTGTCATTAAAAGGAAATAAAACCCCTCTAAGTATCTGCCTGACTTAGGCTTAACTGTAGAGAACGAATGCTATTATTTAACAGCAAATTAGTGATAAAGAGTGAAAAGCCTAATAACATTGCTGCATTTAGAAGAACTTAGCTTCTTGCCTTTAGAAGAGGAGAGTAAACAAAAATGCATAGGTCTGTTTCAGTATTGACTTTTAATAGCTTGTGTCTCATAAGGGAACAGGGGATGTTTCCCGTTTTAGAAATACAGGTTATCAGTTGAGCTTTAAATACAGCCTGCTCCTGCCAACAGGTCATGTACATGATTTGGCTTCAGCTTTTGTTTTTATGCATTAAGCAACCTTCTTTTGTAATACAATATATAAAGACAAATTTAAGTACAGTAATAGTGTAGGTATTTTGCTGTCTTCACATTTATCTTGACATACTGGACAAAGCAATACACATCAACCTTCCCCCAATCCCAAGTTTCATACAAAGCACGTTGAACACTGCTTTCAGTGACACATTCAACTTGCTCCCGCATTTAATTTGCCAAATCTACAGAAACACATCTGTTGGGAGTATTGGAAATCATTTCCATCTTTGTCCAGCAAACATTCAAATACTCAGGCAACTACTGATAACTTTAATTTTTTTTTTACTACAGATGTTGCACACCAACAGGAAAAAGACAGTTTTAGAACTGGACAAGCTATAATAATCCAGGTTTCAGTAGAAGAGTTATATACAAAAAGGGGATTTTTTTATATATATAGTTTTAAATCTGTAGTTTCATTTTTCAAAATAAAACCTGTATATATAAATGGATAACATTCAAGATCTCATACGAATAGCAGTTGCTTTCTGGCTAAAACAATATATTTAAACAGGATCTCACTTTCTGCTTTCAAGCTCAAGTGTGCTAGCTAGTCCAGTCCTTTGGGGAAAAAACTTCCATTTTTTAATCCTTTTGGATCTATCAATTCATTATATGGTAACGATCTTAATTTACACAACATACTATATTATGAGGTAAATTGAAGGGGAGTAGATATCGAAGTACTGGTCTGGGTGCAGTAAGCCAAACAGCTGTTTAAACATGATACTACAGCTGAAATAAGTCTCTGTCAGAATAAAATCCGACATTCATGAAAAAAGCAACAGCCATCAAAAACATTCACAACTGCAGGGACTTTTAACTGTGTGTAATTTTGCATTATAAGTAGGAGCAGCCACAATAGTTTAAAGCAAACTTAAAAAAATACCACTATCGTCTTGAATTTAATAATGTGCATTGTCACTCTTATAACTGTTTATAGAAGTGTACTAAAAAAATTTACTTAAACATACGAATTTAAGACTTTCACTTTATTCAGCAAATTTGTTTATTTACACAATGGGGAACGCTGGTTGAATGCTGTCAATGTAATAAAAACAAATCTAACAGAGACAATACTGAACTCTCTCTATGTATTCATAGCAGAAATGACAAACTATTTCCTTACCTGTATCAGGAACATCAAGCGCAACAATGGGACAGTATCATAGGACACTGATTTAACAATAAACCACAGAGGTCCAGTAATACCATGGCAATTTACCAATGTATGTACTGACTTTTAAAAAAAATTAATTAAAAGTCAGCAATACTCAGTATAAAGTTCTGTCAATTATCAGAGTCAAACTCTGATGCGTAGGTAAGTAAAACCTTATCAGATCATCCACAATTCATAAAGTGGCCTGATCTGTTTCAGACCACTAATACAGAAACAAAATGGATGAGAACAGATTACTCTCTAAAAGGCAACAATGATCTGATAAGGGTTTATCTTAATGGAAGTTAAAAAAAAAAAAAAAATTAAGAATTGCAGAGCACAGCCCCTATTAGAACAAGCTAACTTTCCAGACTTTCAAAAAAAGACAAAAAAAAAAAAATTGAGAGAGAAAAAAAAACACTTCAACATGAAGCTACCATACAAAGTTTTTTTTTTTCCTCCTGTTTCTTTTTTCTTTTAAGAGTTCAGAGTTGCAGTTTAATCCTGGCTCTTTAGTGAGAAGGACAGTTTTGGCCTAGACTTTCCTTTGCCCAGGATAATTTTTTGCTCTTCCTTTTGCTGACGTTGTCTCTCTTGTTCTAGTTTCATCCTCTCCTCATGAATCTTTCTTTGTTCTTCAACAATTTTCAATTGTTCTTCAGCCTATGCATGAAAATAGTAGAATTTAGGCCAACATATTTTGCAGTCATAAAAGCAATTTACAATTCTGTATCAACTCCCAAATAGGTTCAATCCTGCATATTTATGCAAGCAGTTCTACCCCAGTTAGACACCATAGTTGGTTTTAATGTAGTAAAAGTTACATGAATTGAGTTTAAAAGAAACATTAAAACCTCAGCTTACAGACTTTTACACTAACAGATGCATATCAAAATACTGAATGCTTACATATAACGTTTTTTCAACTTTGCTTTGCAAACACCACATCAAAGTATCTTAATTTAGGAAGTCAATGCATAAATAGAAAAATTTCCCTGACAGCTGTCACGTTTAAGATGACGGTACAATAAATGTAGCAACACTCCCTCAAACATAACTCACCCTCCAATACCCAAGTCCAAAAAACCCTCCTAATTCAAATCAGTTTTCACTTGATTTCCAGCAAGTCAGTCCTTATACCGATACCACATTATTGCATGCAATATGAATTGTGAAACAATTCACATATACAGCTACTTAGGGACCCGCTTGCAAGTAAAATCATGACTATTTTTCTATATACAAGCTCTTCTGGTAGTCTTCTGAAGTTGCTGTTTGGTTATTAAATCAGTTAGCACTTTATCCTTCTCCCAACCTTATATGGAGGATACAGGACAAAGAGAAAAATTAAAGCAGCAACAGCACCTCAGGGTGAGATGTAAAGCATATGTAATTCAAGCAGACAGTTTTAAAAAAGATCTTGTTCACTCGAGAACGTTGTAATTACTTGAATGACTGAAACTGAACAGGATTTTAAAGAAGCTTAGTTTGGCTTATCATAAGTTGATTAGAATCAGAAATCATATTAAACATCCTCACAAGCCAGGCACCCGCTTAAATTGGTTTGAAGATCAACATAGGTTAGACTTCCATAACTTAGAAGTCTTAAGCTTAATGGGAAGGCTCTTTCAGCACTTGCATAACATTACACTAGTCTCAATCCAGTTTGTATTTCTCCTACCCAACAAGAGAGAATTACTTAGTCATTTGTCTTCTAGAAATTGAACGTGTATTTGCAAACATACTTCAACTTTCCCTGTGAAATACAGTTAACGTGTATTTTTAAGTTCTAAAGGTAGCAATCTTTCTCCAAATTAACTGTACCAGAACTATTTTTTTCTGGCAACTGTTGCTGCTAAGGATCTGGCCTATCTTACTCTCAAGGGAAGGAAAACAACGCTTACGGACATAACCAGCAACAGACAGGTTAAAATCGAGTAAGGGGCGATTTGTGTATTTTAATTGTATTGCAAATGAGGCAGAGGGACCTGTATTCCCCTAGAAGACTGTTAGCTACATGTTCACATACCAGTTTAGCTTGTGCTTCTGCAATTTTTCGATTATTCTCTTCTAGTATTCGCTCTAGTTCCTCACGCTTTGCACGCTCTTCTTCCTAAAGGGGAGGACAGGGCAAGATGTTAGTAAAGTAAAATATTTATTTCTGCGTGTTCACTAATCTTTCTCAGAATTCTTTTGTGAACTGACTTAAAGTGGCAGCTTTAGAGCTACCTATTTCGTCTCACAAAGGCAAATTGTGCAGCCACTAAATCTGGTCTCTAGAACTAAATTTAAATCATCCCGCCCAGTCCAAACAGCAACCAACTAAACCCTCCCTAATCATAGAATCCTAACAATTTATTACTAGATTTTTAAAATCACACAAATCAACAAGGACAACTACAAAAACTGGATAGTATTTACCAAATTAAAAAGTAATATATAAAATATAAATAAAGTGAATAGTTTGTCTCACCAATTAAGTATACCTACGTATTCTTTACCTATACTCCTTTAATCAGCATTAAAAGTTGAATATTTACTGTCTTGTCCAGTGTCCTGCAGAGTGTGCTCCTCGGCTGCCATACGCGCCAGCTTCCTCTTTAAAATGATTTGTACTGTTAGCTTGGCAATACCTGCATCAGCAGCTCAACCATTTATAAAGAAACAACATACAAGGAAGGCTGAGCTGAGGAATGCAGATGTTTATGATAAGAAGGAACAAAAATATGTAAATCATTCCTAAGGCAAACAATTAATAAGAAAAATACATTTACTGTTAGTGAAAAATACAAATGGTAATCCATACTTCATGGAGCTATGGGCTTCTTTCATGGGGAGAATGGACTTAACATTCCAGATTTTGACAATTTTAAGACAGCTTGGACTGTCATTTGCAGTCTGAACTTGGAATTCAGGAGTCCAGGGAAGGCATGATCAGGAAATAAAGCCTTGTAATTGTTGTTTTCTTGGTGAATTTTATGGAACTCTGTATGCAACCCATAAATATGAAGACTGCGTGAAAGTTTTTGAGGTGTTTCAGTTCACATAATGTATATCCAAATTATTTTAATATTTGGAAGATTTAAAGTTAGCCAGAGGTTTGTGTCTGTACAAGAAAAAAAAAGTTAATATGAACAAAGCAAGGCACGTGAAGAGAAAACTTCTTACTATGACTAGTAACCAGCTACTGGCTAGCACACTTCACTCCAGGCATGGAAGTTTATTCTGCATTGTAAAGAATTGATGGGACTGCTCCACACCAGATTGGCTACAGTAAAAATATCTTATTAAAAAATGTGATTTGATCAAATGAAAACCTCCCTATATAAAGCATTTGCTGAATATATGTGTCTATATTCAATATCAGTTCCTTTAAAGTGAAGGTTCAGATTTGCAAAGCAAGCGGAATTTCATGTTCTTAGTATCTGCTGTAACTCAGTGTTCTGTTTTGTTTCCCCTTTAATTATTTTTTATTTTAAGGATACTACATAACAGACAAATCACAATTAGTATGAAGGAGAAAGCTTCATTACTTAGGACTTTCCTTTTGTAAGCCAATCAAAATATTAATTTAAACTCAACTGTGGAGGCGGTGCAGACTGAAAAAGGTGTTTGATACCTGTGACTACTTAGCTCAAATTTCCTTTAACCTTAAAGTTTGTGTTGAAATTTCTGGATCCTGGAATGATTGGTGCAGGCAGGCAGACAAAGCCTTTAGTAGCAAATTACTGTCTCACAGAAAGACATTTTCAGCTTCTGCTCCAGCTGCTGATTAAAAACAAAAAACAAAAACCAAAAAACCCAACAACCAAAAAAAAAAAACCAAAAAACCCAAGTCACATGTTCAGCTTGACTTCAGACAAGGGCAACCTGCTCTTTTATAACTTCTAGGGAAAAAAAAGGAGTTGTTAGTAGTTATTAAAAATGGATATAATGATTTGGACATAGATCCTTGGTGAAGACGTAGATGGGCTTATGCTCGAAGTCCCAGAATTAGTCCAATGTATGCTCAAGGAGAATGTTTATTTTAAATGGAGAATAAGAGACCTATTTGTTAAAGACAGGTACTGCAGCTCAGTGCTGGACCCTGCTCCTTGCCTGACTGAAGGCAAAAGCCTCTTACAGTCTAGGTAAACAAAATGAAACAAATGAAGGATACATAATTATAGATTTTTAATACCCTTCCCCAAAAAAGAAAGGACCGCTGATAAATCCTGCAGCCATGGCAAAAGTTTCAAACAATTCTGAAATATGTAGGTCAGTTCCATTAAAAATCAAGTATCCTTGTTCAGGTTTTAGGAGAGTAACTGTTTAAGTATCAGTGAGCTCCTCAGAATAGGCTAGAAATTAAGTTTCGCAGCAATGCAAGTTTATATGAGAAGGGAATTAGATTTGCTGTATTCCATCTCTTTCTGAACCGAACAGGAGGCACAAACCGACACTGAAAGTTTTGCCATGGACTGTCTCTACTTTCCAAACGACCGAGCGTTACCTCTCTGGCTTTTTGTGCTGCAAGTTCAGCTTGTCGCTGTCGCTCGAGTTCTTCGAGCAACTGTTTTTCCATGATGCGCTTAGCTTCCTCCACCCTGCGGAGAACCTCTCGTTCAATCTCATCCTTCCGTTTCTCCAATTCTTCTTCTACGCGTTTAGCCACAAGCTCTTCTACTCTTCGAGCAGTTTCTTCCTCTATGAGTTTCTCTTCAATTTCTTGTTGGCGACTAGAAAAGGCAAACGTCAAGATTACTTTTTTTCCAGGAAAAAATGATTATATCGAAAGGAACATTTACAAATATACAGCGCCAGCCACACTGAAGAATCAACATTTACAAGCCTCACACCTTGCATATACAGATCCTATGTTTAAAGAGTGGTTGCCTAAATACACTTTCCTTAAATGCAAGGCAAAACAATGTTTCTTCTACAGGGAAGCCATTAAGACCATATGATATTTAGTATCTCTTACGAGAGAGACAGCTTATCATACTTAAGCACTTCATATGGTAAAAGTAATTCTAGAGTAAAAAAAAAAAAAAAGTAAGAAAAAAAGAAACAACTTTGGAGGCCCTTCCTGCTTCAAGAATTTAAATGTGCTCAATTTTATGCTACATGTAGCATTAAAATCCTATCTTTAAAACTTCCATCGCAAAGGCACCAAGCCAGCAACTAAAATAAAAGGCAGAAGCAATGAAATTTGTAATTTAAATGTTTTTACTAAGAATTCCAGGTGTTGTTTCTGTAATCTAGTTGTCCAACAATTTACCTATCCAATTTCAAACATTTCAGCTCTCCTTAACTTCTTTATTGTGGCACTCTGTGTCCACCATAATTATCCAAAACAAACTATACCAATTCCAAGCACTAAATAAATCCTTGCAACATTTACTGTTTTGCATGTTTAACAATTTATAATTTTTTTCCAAGTGCCTCCTCTTCCTTCTTTTTGTTTAAAGGAAACACTATCACTTTGCCTGATCGCTGTTTAAACTTTCAATAAAAAGAATATACGAAAGGTCAATTCCTAGGTTTATTACGAAATGAAGAAAGAAACTCTTCCAGGTAGGAACTCTTCCATGTTTCGAAACACCAGTGGGATACGACAATTAGATATCCACACATTAACTACATTTTTTTTTTTAAATATAAAGCAAATATGGTGTAGCTATGTTTTTACGAAGTATTATTTATTTTAGATTATCATAGGCTTTGGGGGGGAAGGTTGTTCTTTTTTCACCTTGAAACTGAACTTTCATTTTAAGGATTCCATGAAGTATGGAACAATCTTATAAATATATCTTCTGCCCTGTCAGCGCCAGAAATCAACAATTTACAATAACACTTATCTGATATAATGTTTGGGAGCCACTAGAGTATGGATAACTGATCTATAGCACATGTGAAATACCAAGGTGAAAAGCTTCCAAAATCCTGACTAATGTATCTTCTTTTCAAAACTGTTGTGAAACAAACGGACAGTCCATTTAATTCAAACAGATTTTAGACATTCAATTCCAGCAGAGGGAATTTATTCTTCCATTCCTCAGATGATGGCAAACTTTCACAGTGACATAAGGCCAATACTATCTTTTCCTAAAGCAACACAAAATACCTTGAGGTATTTGGGGGTGTGGGGGGGGGGGGGAGGGGGACAGCAAGGGAGGAATCTACCACCAACCAGAAAAATGCATCAACCCCATTTTCTTATTGTGCCTTCAACGAGTCACTACTACTTGTGGTCCTTTTTGGAGGGAAGATGGAAGAGGTAGTCAAAAGTTTTAAGATTTTTTAAACACCCTTGACACCCTGTTATTTTTATATACCCAAATACACCTTTATTCTTAAAAGGGTATTTTTCTTCACTCTTAGAGCTATTCAGTAGCACGTACTCTCACAGTTCATTAGTGATACAGCTTGGCATACACCAGAGGCTGTTCTACAGAAATCTATTTTTCAGAAAGCTTATATTCAAGCATCTTATTCAACTATTTTAGCTATACTTTTAACATGAGGGGAATCCAGAATAAACGTTAACTAATTGATTTAAAATGGTACATAGTTTAAAAATATCATTCGTATGAAGTAAGTTTTCAAATAACTTCAGCAATTGAAGATGTACTTGAACTAAGCACTGCGCTTGCGCAACTTTCATTCTTCTCGCCTCCACAAATTCTATTTAAATTCAATTAAACTAAGCAAATATATCTTTCTACAGTCACAAGCAATAACACTATTATAAATAGCTTCTGAGTACATGTTTTTTGGAACACTAGAAAAAGAAAGAAGTGAAATGGAATCAAGTCAAAATTTATTTTAAAAATTCATTTATAAAACCACCTAAGGCCCATAGATAAATATACTTTCAATAAATGAGTTTGATATTTATGTCTGTGTTTATAACTTGATTTTCTTGAGAAACTCAAAGATTTATTCTGCAGTTGATAGCAACAATTAATTTTCTATCACATGTACTTATGGTGTTTTATATACAGATGTAAATTTATCCTGACCTACTGAGCAATGACTCCAAAGAAATAGAGAAGTAGTCATTAATGTCAAAATATTTTTAGTATGCTCTTTTGCTTCTTAAGGACTAATTTTATAAGAGCTGCAGAAAAGATTGCATACAGTTCAGCAGTTTTATGACAAAAAAAATGCTGGCATGCTTGCAAGGGCCTTACAGAAAATTAGCGCCCCAGCAAAAAGTAGAAGTTATGCTAAGCAAGACGGATGAAGAAATTCACTTTCATTGTATGAACTAGTTAATTCAATCAGAAAGTTGCTTCTTTTCTTCACTAACATTAGTATATACTAATACAATTCATAGATCACTTAAGATACATCGCTCATTCTTTTTGAAATTTGAGGTGTATTTTAAAAGCATCACAGTTCTACTTTCACATACTGTTCCTTCCTCAGAAGTTTACCAAACTATTGCCAATACCAATCAAATATCATTTCTCCCACACAAACTTCATGTGTATTTCACAATTTCAAAACTACATAGATTTTTATAGAAAACTGACTGCAGAAAATAGACTTGAAATATATGCTGGCCTGTCAACCGTTACTTCATGAACTCCAGATCAGGCCAGTTGCAGTTGGAGCACTCTCCAGCACCAGTGATCAAATGTTTTAAATACATTACTTAAATATTACGAGCACTTCATTTGCCACAGGCACTTGAACACATCCCCTGCTTCTGGTTTTAAACTCTGGACACAGGCTAACCACAAACTTCTTAACCAAGAATAACTACATGTAATATTTCAATTATATAACTTAACACATATCTGTTTCATAATTTGTGTAATATTTTCCTCTCTTCCACCTTTAAATCCATTTCAGGAATATTTGAAGAAATACATATGAACTAAGCAGACTCTAGAAGAATATTAAGATAACAATTTGAAAACACAGTAAGCAGTTCAAGTATATTTCAATTCTCTTTTCATTCCAGTGATGCTTGTAATATTTTTACAAATTTAGATACTCGAGAAAACTATAAACCATAAAATCAGGGCCAATGACTCAAAAAGTTTTTTCACGTGTGTTTGTGCTACTCTTCAAATTGTTGAGGACATCACTGTCAAATTCTGAAGTTAACAAAGGGCATTCTCAACAGTCAAACAGAACTGAAAGTGGCAACTTCCGGTAATCAGACCTTCTGAACTACAAATAATACAAATTATTACATTAGAACAATACTGCTGGAATAAAACTCAAAGCTCTTTCCACTGGAGAATTAACTGAATTAGCTAGCTTCATATATGCAAACAAGGAAATGCTACTTCTAGATTCACTGTTTTCTCTCTAAATTCACTGCTCCAATGAATAATGATAACATCCAAAGAAAAACTATCACAATTACAGCTGTTACAACTGTTATGTGTCCTACAGAAAGCTTCTCTTTTATAACTTAACAAAGTTACTAGACACTGAACACCCATCCTGTGTTTATTAGAACAAAATTTATCTATCTCTGTAGAGTTTACGAAGAACTACACTCCCCACAGCGGAAACCGGACAAGGAAAAGATTTCAAGCAAAACATATCCGCAGATCTTGCTGTCCCATTTAGGAAGGAGGGAGAAAAAATAACAAGGAAAAAGAAAAAAAAAAAGAAACCCCAGGTTAACATAACCGTTGTACTCCATTCCTTAAAACCAACAAGATGGGCAACTCTACATGCTCGACGCAATACAAGCTCCACGCAAAAAAAAAAGGAGTGGGGGGAGGGGCAGAAAGTCTGGCAGCGCTGCACAAAGCCTCCGGAGAGCGGAGGCCTCAGCCACAGCGAGAAGTTTAAGAGCTGCGCAGAAGGACAAGGCGAGATAGGAAGAGAGCAAAGCCAGGTGACAGCGAGGCAACGTGCCACCAGGCTCTCATGCCGGGCAGACGGCTTCTAACGGACTTGAGGGAGCGAGACTTTAGGAAAAGAAAGGATCCCGGAAGACAGGCAGAAGTTAGGCCTCAACAAGGGCCTAAAGCCCTCTTCCGCAGTCGCAAAGGGCTCTGGCTTGGAAGCAGAAAGCACGGAGGGGAAGGCACTGCAGCGACGAGCTGCCCCTTCCCTCCCCCTGCCCCCCACGCCAGGGCCCTTCCTCCTCCTCCCCTCCCCCAGCAACCCCGCGCCCTGGCCGGGGAACTCACATTTTCCGCTGCCGCTCGAACTCGGCTTTCTTCTCCTCCTCCTCCCGCTTCTGCTTCTCGTCCAGGCTGCTGCGCTTGCTCACCGTGCGCCCGAAGATGTCGATGCGGTCGGGCGGCGAGGAGGCGCGCTCGCGCTCGCGCTCCCGCTCGCGGCGGGAGGAGGGGGCCGTGTTGGAGCGGGACCGCGACCGGGACTCGCGCCGCCGGTTCCGCTTGCTCTCCCGCGACTTGGAGCGCTTCCGCGCCCGCTCCTTCTCCCGGGAGCGGGACCGCGAGCGGCTCCGGTTCTTCTTGTTGTGCTTGGAGCTCTTGGTGTGCTTGGAGCGGGACGAGCTCCGGCTGCGCGACCGGCCCATCCCGGCAGAGTACAGGCCGCGCTGGCGACCGCTCCCCCGCCCCCTTCGCTAGCGGCACCCACGAGAGGAGCGAGGAGGCCCCGCGCGCACCAGCACCGCCCCACTGAGCCCCCCCTGCCCCTCGCTTTCCACCGCGGTGATCACTGAGGAGAAGGAGCAGGCCGCGAAAGCTCCAGCAAGTCCGGACGCAGACAAGATGGCGGCCCTAACAGAGCGGTGACTCTCCTCTTCCGCCCCACAATGCACCGCGCGGCGCCCGAGCCGTTTGCGCCCCCCGCCCTCGGCGCCTCTCCGGAGGGGCCCGAAGGCGCTCGGGCAAGTTCGGCACCGAAGGGCGGTCGGCGCTCGGAGAGGAAACGGCGTCCGGCGGCGGCGCCTTCCGCCGCGCATGCGTGCGGCGGCCCGCCTCGGGAGGCGGTTGGGGGCGGCCGCTTAGGGCCAGACTGGGGGTAGGGCGGGCGGGTGGCTGCGGCGCCGTCCCGCTCCCAGGCGTCCCCCGCAGCGGCGCCGCGCTCGCTCTCCCTGCTGAGCCCCGCAGGGAGGCCGCCTGCTCGCCCGGCGCAGCGGGCCCCTGCGCTGCCAAATGGCGCTGCGGTGCGGGGGCAGCTGCGTGCTCTGCCTCGGGCTCCGGAGCGCGGTGAGGGGAGGGGAACTGGCGTTTCTGGCCCCCGAGGGCCAGCCAGCCCTCTGCAAGGGTTTCCCGCGTTGCCCGCGTCAGAGGCGGTGTGCGTGTAACGGCCCTCGGCGGGTCTCTTCCGTGAACTGCCTGGGCGGCCTGAATCTGCGCTGACAGCCGCAGCGTCCTGTGGCGAGGTGATCCACAGCTGGAGAGTTACGTGGGCTTGACACCCCCCCCCCATTTTTTTTTTGGTTAATTGCACTTTTTTTCTCAGTGTTGATTTCATTTATTTATTTACGATTTCAGCGTTTCGAAAAGTATCAAAAGGGGGTAGAGGGAGTCTCCCACTGGCAACTAAGGAAGTTGTGAAAACACAGCTGAAAATAAAAATTTGAAAATGTGTTTTTCTTGGTGTTCTGCTGAACCTCCAAGTTGTAGCTACTCTCTAGCTTGACACGATGATTGCCTTTTTTTTTTTAGCTTGTGTATGGGGTGACTTTACCTAGATATGTTGTTGTCCTCCCCTTTGATAACAACGGACATATTTAATACTCTAGACAAAACGAGTTAGCAGCTTCAGGTTAGGCGGAGAGCATGATCCAGTGATAGCACAGCCGGATATAAGATCTTCCTAGCAAATCCAAAATGGAAGGATTCTGGAGAGTAAGCAGAGAGAGAAAGCCAAAGAGTGTAACAGTGTATGGAACAGGGTATATAATTTACTGTCATCTGGCATACTCTTGCTCACGACAGCAAGATAGAAGAAGCACGGAAGAGCTAAGTTCTTGGGAGGGAAAAAAGGTGGCCTACATTTTTATCCATTCGTTCACAGTAGCTATTTCAGCCTGAGTTTATTACAGGATTAGAAACTATGTATACACGGTGTGTTGTTTTTTTTTTTTTTTACAGTATGAAGCTCTGTGATTCATGTCACAGTCTGGTTCACAAAAGTTACACAGGTGTAGCAGTTGTGAATTGCTTATTCACTTTTTTCATAGCTAATGTCCAAGTTGCTTGTTTTGCTTGTGCATTTTCTGTCAGCTGCTTTTTTTTTTCGTCTCTCTTAGCAGCACTGTAGAGTTTTGAGATGCTAAACTATAGAGGTAGGGAGAGGATGCATCTGGGAGAGCAGCAGAACATCTGGGAAGAAGGCATGGCAGAAACAGAACAGTTGGCCTAGAGGAAAGTAATCTCTTCTAAAACTTGAGAGAATAAGTCATAGAGCCTGCTGCTGCAGATGGACTAATTTGAAAAGGGAAACATATTTAATTGAAAAAATGGAGAGGAAATATTATACAAAGAGAAATAAAACAACGGAAAGGGTTTACACATTGTACCTATACAGAAAGGCTAGGTAGATTGTATACATACGTACAATTATTAGTTGAACAATCCTATAGGGAAACAGAAAACATAATTTTTAATTGTGTACAGGAAAGAGTATTTTAGATAATAATCATATCCTTGAAAAATAAACGATACTGTACAGAATGCTGTTGAAAGCGTTTTGTAGTTCAGGTACAAAAAAATTACCCTTGAGTAATTGGGACTAGTGTGTGGTATATAGTAATCAAATTAATTTTAAAACCTATTTGTTCTCTTTCCCAAATGCATTTAATTTTAATAAACAAAATTACAAGATCATAATCAATATGGTACTTTTTAAATGGCATTAATTGTAAATGCTAGAGGACATTTTCAAATTTTTTGTTTTATATAAGTTCACTTGCCACTGTTTTCTAATAATGTTTGGAGTACTTTTTACATGGGAGAGGGGGAAATGAATGTTCATTCACTTGCTCTGTTGTTGTCTAGCCCGTTTAGATCCTAAACAAAAGCTCTTGAATGCTATTAGCAGTGGTGAACATAAGTTTTGATCAAAACTTGAGGTACTTATCTGTCAAAATGTGTGCCCACGTTCAGTTTTTCTCACAGTGAGTAAAACATAACAACTCATTGGTATAGTAGTATGCCTGTTTAAGAACACATGCAAGTATTTACATCTGAACCGAAGGACTTGATTCTCTGAAGACTGATTGAACTGTTGAATAGTGAAAAATCCAACCAACCTTGTTCAGCAGCTGCGTGATCAGGGAGATACCTTAACTCTGTAGGTGTATCCTGATCTATCTGGAAGATCTCTTAGCATTTGCAGCTTTAGGCATGTCTAACTAGGAGCTTAAGTCCAACCAGATGCAGAAATGAGTTGGAGTGTCATCTAAGTCTCATGAGGGACTGATTCAATAGGAGTACTTGGCTAATTAAAAAAAATCGAGTAGAAAAGAACATTTATTCAAACACACAAATTCCTCTTGATCCATTGGTTAGACCAGTTAGACAAGCGAGAAGACAGGATTCTGGTGCCTCCTTATTAGTATCAACATCTGTTCCCTCCCATGACCGTATCTTAATCACCAGGTCACTGTTCATTGGAGAAAGGTGGGAGGAGAGTTAGGGGCAAAGTTCCCTTTTACTTCTTCATTTGAAACCAAATAGTTTCACAAAATATACTGAGGATCAGATGGAAGAGCAAACATGGCTGTGGAAGTGAGTTGTCCTGGATTTAGGTTTTGTTCACAAGACTGGTTTTGCATTGGTTAAATGGTCATGGGAACAAAGAAAGGGCTAATTTTGAGAACTGGAACACAAGACTTGTCAAGTGCTGTAACCACTAGGATATTACATAATACTACTCCTACAGCAGCTATTTTAAAAAGAGTGAGCCATGCTCAGTTCTTCAAAGACTCTTGTAGGCACTGCCCTCAGGAGAGACCTCCAAGTTTTTGCTCCTAGAGATGAAGATGCCACCCTTGAAGTGCTGACTCAGACACCTGAGCTTTAACAGGGAGACTGCCCCACCTCCCTGTCCAGTATTTCCACTTGGCTTGGTGACTCCTAATTAGCATGCATGTTTTATGAGTTCCTAATTCTTGTTTGATTTTGCAAAACTATTTGGATGAAATCCTAGCTGTACATTTTATTTGGAGCCAGGATTTTTCCTATTATATTATATTTTATTTATTTATTTTTATCTTTTAGCAGACTAGTATGGCTACCATTTCTGCTTTTCTGTGAGAGTATGGAAATGACTGGGAGCTATTGTTTTTTTTTATTTTTGGAAAAGCAGTCAAGAAGCAACTTGTTTATGGTCGCAGGTATGGGAAAAACATCCTACCTACACTTAAAACAATCATACAACAGTTGATGGGAATTTACCCTGAAGCATATTTGAAATTTCAGAAGTCAACTGTGATGTTGAAATTCTATCAAAAAAAAATGGATAAAACTTTTTTCTTCTTGCCACCATATGAACTATCGAACTTAAAAATTAAGTTCCACACATCAATGGGCAAAAAATAGTAGTTGTTACTTTCCAAAATATTTTATTAAAAATTGTAAGACAAACATGCCGCAAATATGAGCCAGCCAGTTTAGCAGGAAGTTTTCCGAGTGCCAGATTCTGCCTCCTGAGACTAGTTGTAGAGGTCTTTCTAATGATCTGAAGAGAAACAAAGAGAAAATAATTATTTTGAAGTCCAACCTTACCAGAGTTTTCACTAGAAGGTCTTCTGCTCTTCTTGGAAGATGTTGTAAGTGCTGTGGAATGTGTCCTTTGATTCCTTGTCTCATGTGGTTCCTCATGTCTTTTATTCCTATACTATATCAGTAATGCTTGTCTATAGATAGTCTGATAACCTTTAAGCCACAATGATAACAATTATACACATCACACTGAATTACATTTTGATGAAGGTTCTGACTTTGATGTCATCCCAGCTGATGATCTACCACAGAGCCATAACCATGACTTCAGCAATACCAGAACAGGGCTATCCAGAACGATCACAAAGCTCTGAACACCGGGCGCTCTCAGCATGCACAGCATCCAGCACACTGCTTCTGTAGTCTAGAGTCATGCCATACACACCTATGTGCTCCACAAAGTCCATGCAGTGTATTTAGTCTGCCATCAAACCTGCTGCACACTGATTTCAAAATGTGCCCTGGGACCTGTTTCATTTGGGTCTAAAATGCTGATGCATTAGCACAGGATAGGTTTCCAAATGTATGGAATATCTAATACGTGTCTGCGCTTCTCTAGAGCTATAGCTGATATCAATGCATGTGGTTAGTGATCATTATTAGTGTTTTCGATAGGCATGCAAGTTTGATAAAGTTGTTTTGGGGTTTCTATCACAGATAGAAATTGCAGCCTTATGAAGTCTGGGGGTATTCTCTCAGTAGGATGGCAAACAGTGTAAATGCAGAAAGGAATCCACAAGTATTTCTCCTTTTCCTTATTTGCATTATTAAAAGAGTTTGGAGGAATGAAGCATATCCTTCTATGGTTTAAACCACTACAAAACATAGTGTGCTGAAATATTCATGTCTGGACAGCTCTCAATATTTTACTTGTGTTATGATTTTGGAGATAGGGAAACAACTAAGGAAAAAAGATTGTCTGTAACCTGTTAAACATTTAAAGAAACAGTATTCTAAATATCACTGTTAGAGTCAGGCAGTGCTGATTCTGAATAAGGGTGGCAGAACATGGCTGTAGTAGAAGAACCAGTGGTGAAGCATTTCAGTTAGTATAAGGATGCTTAAGATATGCTTTTGAAGCAAATCTCTTGAACATCTCCACTTAACGGCAATTTGGTTGCATTATGGAGGAGTCTCAGGTAAACTATGTTTTTTGGAATTAAATTAAATCATATAATGTATTCTAGGACTCCATCTGCTATTGAGGGTTCAGTCTGCAGGACTAGACTAGAGCTAGTGCAAAGTAAAGCACTTCCCAAAAGCATCAGGTTCTCAGCAGCCACTGTCTTAGTCCACAGATTTTGACTGCAAAGCACTTCTTGCTAATGCAGTCAGAGCAGCGATGTCACATAGAGTTGAGTTAGAAAGTCCTTTGGTATTGGCTCCTTTCTCAGAAGCACACAGAGATCGCAAAGCGCTTAGGCCAAAAGACACAATTACTTAGTATATTGGATCTGCGTAGACATAGCCCCTGAAGCCATTTTTTTGCAAGCTAAGAGAGGCTGTCGTACTTGTCTGCCAGCATCTGATAGCTAGGAACTAGGCCAATCTGTATGTATATAGCACTGGGATATGTAGCCGATCTGCAGATTTTCCTGCTAGCTGGTTGGTGAGTTAGCACACCCTAGACTGTTCTTTTAAGTCCTCATTGGGCAATCATGTATTCTTTCTGGCTTGCCAAAGGTAAGTAAAAGAAATGACTAGGGGAAAGTAATATTGAGGCTGACGGGCATGGGAAGAGATGAAAGTATTGCACTAGATAGTGGGGGAGGATGTAGCTTAGGGCTGATATGTTGAATGTTCCTCTGCACACTTGATTTGGGAGCTCCTGAGTGTTAGATGATGAAATAATGCAGACATGCTCTGACTGCTCAAAAGAGGACTCCCAAGGGGAAAGTGCCATCCATGCTTACTCACTCTGCTAGGTAGCATTGTCTACACTTTTCTGTAAGCTGCTTCTGCAGTTTTGCAATTGTGATGGTGCACAGGGACCTGGAATCCTCTAAGAGAACCTGTACATCAGGAAAAGGTGATTTAGCTGCGTCTATATGAAGGTACTGCTGCAAAGAGCAAACGTGAAGAAAGTCTAGAGTTTCCCTCCAAGCCAAGAGCGGGCTCACGGCTGATTGTCAGACATCTGTCATCGGCAGGAGTTGCCAGTAGTGGAGCTGGGGACTACAAACGAGAGTGACAAAGGTGCATGATGACCCAGTGAAAGAAAAAGCTTTCTAGGACAGATAGTAGCAGTTCATGATAAGACAGCAAAATAAACTACACAGGTGAAAGAGGAGGATCAGGTGTGAGAGTGCACTAAGTAAACAGTGAATGAATAAGATGGGGGCCAGGTATAAAATATTAGTGCATTCGAGAAATTAAAGGAGTGAGCACCATGAGAAAAAGTGTAGGAAATGAAAAGCAAAAAAGTGAAGATGTGAAAGATGCACCCTCTCCCCCCCAAAAAAACCACTCACTAATAAGGAAATAAAAAATATTAAAACATATTTTTGATATTGCCTTTCTATGCAGGCTGTTGCTTATATTACCAGAATAAATGTTAAACAGTTTAAATGGAATAGTGTCTGAGATGATTTCTCTTAAGCTGTACATCTTCTAGGCAAATGTGTGAGAACTACTGATTTGTTCCCCTTGTTCAGATTACACAAATGTGAATGCAGCAGAGATTTGACTTGGTGTCTCCTTCTACAAATGCAGGAGGAAAAAATGGAAAGAGAAAGCCTCCCCTGGGAAGAAAGGGAGTGATCCCATTATAAATGAGAGTCATACAACATCCTTCCGGAGGCGTGTTGAAATTTCCCATGGGAGGAAGAAGAGTAAACAAAGGTCGGTATCACTAATAAAAGAAAAACAGTTGGCAACCAAGGAAACAATAATTATTTAATTGCAGTGTCCTGAAAAGCTAGCAACAGAAACAATACCAGTTAAAAGCACCAGGCCAAACCCCTCTGACTTGCAACCCTACCTGTCATACAGCAAGGATGTGTTTGCCCTACTGCTCTGAGAGCAATGCTTTGCCAGCAAGATAAATAAATATGCCCTGACTTTTTGCCTTTGCTGCTTTGCTCTCATGACTACAGTATTCCTGAGGGTTTTTGATGTTTAGCTTCACAACAGTATCGTGATATAAGGAGTTGCTCTTACCTCTGCTTCACAAATGACAAATAACCTCAAGTAGAGCTGTGCTTACAGCTGCACACACTGCTTATGACAAGGAAGGGAGTTTCCAAATTACAGGCCAGTAACCGTTGTTTGACTTTTCTTGCTCGCTTTCTGAACTGGTAGAAACAGTAGAGGGATATTAATACTGGGAGGACATATGCAACAGTTTTTCTTGAACAGTAAAGTTTACCTATCAGGAAATAAATGAACTAAGGTCCCTGTTGCAAAATATATACCTCCCTAAAATGCAACTGTGGCTTCAACATTTTCTGGAGGAGATCCATACAGTGTTGAAAACAAATATATTAGCAAATATTTGTGTTTGTTTGGCAGCAAGATTCTTTTTTAAAACTAATTCCATTTCATTCCCAAGCTCAGACTGGCAAAGCCTGTTAAGGCCAGGTTCTAACAGGTATTATTATTTTTTAAGGGAAAGGTATGTGGTGATCTAGACAGAAGGAATCTGTGCAGCGCTCTGGTCACGTTTCCAGCCTGTATTGCAGTGCAATCACAGTGCTAACCGTACGCTTCCTCGGAGCTGACTTCACTGAATGGCACCATCTAGCTTAGCTTCGTCATGGTGCGAATGACCATTCTGCGTTCATAATGATGTTATATTTCCTGAAACGTATAGTGTATAGCAGAGTTCTAGGATGTTTTTTTAACAAGTTCCCTGTTGATTACTTTATTCATTCTTCTGTGTATGCAGGTAGAATGGAGGGGATACTTAACAGGCCTGGATTTACTGGGAAGGCTGAAACGCCTGTGTGTATTTCCTGCCTTTCCCTGGGTGGTATTTACAAATCATGGTTCTCCAGCAGAGTGCCATGGTCTCTCTCCAGCTGCTCAAATCCGCATACTCGGTTTGGGCAGCAGAGAGAAAACAATGTACAATGGTAAGTATCACTCTCGCAAGAGTCAGTATATGCTGAAAGTGATAGAGAGACAAGACTCTTAAGAGTCAGGGCCAATGCTGTTGGGAAGAGCTAGATTGTGTGACATAAACTCAGTTCTTTACTGGCTAAAGAATGGAAGTTAGGTGTTCCCCACAGCACACCAATTTCTGCTCCTCTCTAAGGGCTGCAGCATGCTCTGTTCTTCATTTGCAGGAAGTCAAATGCAAAGCCATTTGGCTAGATCTCTAACTATATTTTTGCTTATTTCAAGTGATGCCCGTTTCTTACATTAGCCATCAGTGTTAGGACAGCTCTTCTCCATTTGCATCTCCTTTATTTTTCTCCTGCTTCGTTGCATTTTTTTCCTATCTATCTCCTTTGTGTGTACGTTAGACATCGCTACCTGCTAAAGGAGATTACAGTCTCCTAGGATTCTTACTTTGTCTTAGGATACTTACCTCACAGAATAGAACAGAGAGAAAAATGCACTCTGAATTCTCAAGCCTTTTTTTACCACAGAAACAGAGGATAAAACCAAATAGTGATTACAGAAAGAGTCGGCCTTTAAATCCTTATTGCAGCATAGGAGTGAGAAGCACAGACCACACAAGTTGGTATTTCTAGTAACATTAAGTTATTTTATTGTGCCTTTAGCCTTTAAGTTATTTTAATATTAAATAATATATCTTTCTTTATTAAAACAAAATGAGACCATCATTACAATCTTTACTTTAAAACCTGAAAGTACAGTTAATAACTGAAGACTGATAGTGGTCGTTGTGCTGGGACCCTTTCATTTGGCTCTGCACAACTGACCATGCTTCACTGAGCAGTGAAAACCCATATTAATTTATAGGAGTTTACTGGTTTTGCTGTTACTAGGAATGAGGGTAAGTGTTCTTCTTTCTGATGGAGCTCTACAAAGTTAGATAATATCATTAGTGTTTTTCAATGAGGTTATAAATGTATCTTTTTTAAGATGCTTATATGCAACTATTTAAAAACATGTCGGTCTCCTGAATGACTGTGAAAGCTATCAGTTCAAAGATGCTATCATTTTTTTAAAGAATGATCTGAGAAATGGTGTATAGAAGTAAGAATCCTGAATTATTTTCTTTCCTTGTTAGTGAGTGCCTCATCTTTACGAATAACAATAAGAAAAGTATGTATGGTTTCCTCTTCTGGTTTCTCCCTGTGGAAAATGGGTAGAACAGTCCTTATCAGTCTTTCTACAATTCCAAACAAAAAAAAAAAACCCGTATCATAAAGTATTCTTGAAAATCTATGTTCTTCTCTGTTTCAAGATGGGATAAAGAGTTTTCCTCATGACTAGTTAGCACTTTTGAATTGCAAAGACTGTTTTAAAAACTTCAGATGCACTTATGGAAGTCTGCAAAAGGATTTGCACTGATGCCTATAGATATTGGGTGGTGGTCTAAACGTGTGCACTAAAGGTGAATGCCAGCTTGATTGCATAAATACGAGATTAGCGTGTGCTCCCAAAAGCAGTCTGTAAGACATCCTTGGATTACCCTACTCAGTAAAATCCATAAGCAAGTACGACCAAAATAGGAATAGGCTAAATAATATTTGTTTATATGTGCGCTCAAACTTCTTGCATGAGTGTTCTACACAAGGAAGTACTTGAACAGTTACTTTAATGGTTGAGGTGCCGGTAGATGGCACTAGAGAACACATTCCATAGTTCTGCAGGTCCTGTTTTGTAGGATCAATGACCGTGGTGGTGTGCACCGTGAATGATTTCTCTCTGTAGTTCTTTACATGGTGCTCTTAATGAAAGTTAGGCTTGTTTTAAGTGCATTGCTAAAACAGGGCCTAATACACCCATGTTTAAAAACTGCTACGTGGTAAATGTGAACTGTACATCTTTTTCTACTGAGGGTCACCAACTTGCTGTAGTCATTCCACTCTTGTTTTGCTTGTGCAATTTTTTTCAAAGCATAGACCATTTTAAATGAATGTGTTCATTTGAATATATAAAAGGCTGCAATTAGAAGAATTAGAATGGTACAATTAGAGGAACTCTGCTTCCCATTCTGAACAAAAGCAATTTAGACAAAAATCTACAGGAGCAGGTCAACCTTTGTTGAACAACATTCAGTTTCCTGTTTTATGGGCACTACAGTAAATGCAGTCCATTGCCTTTAATTGAAATAAATGAACTGTTTGTCAGTCCCAGTGGAAGCAGAATTCTTGAATGAGCCTAAAGTTCATTTTTATAAGAAAGTAAACAAGTAAGAAAAGTCCTCAGTGACTAGTCTGACACCTATTATTGCTGGTTTATCAAAGCATCTACCCATTCCACATGGATAATGAGACTCACTCTATCTTTAATACAGTTATTAGTCTAGACCAGAGAGATATCAGGTTAATATTTCCACAGAGAGAGGGTTTTTTCCCCTTTACAAACAGATGGTGGATTGAATCACTGGACTGGGTCTGGAAAGTGTTCCTAAAACGACCATGATTTGGTCACATTGGCAAGGATTACTATACCAGGAACCACTCCCAGGAAAGGGAAAACAGGAATCAAAAGTAAGCTGATTGATTCCCTGTGGAAAGGGTCCAGTGAAAAAGTCTTAAAAATGGTGTAGACCAAAGGTATTTTACATTAATCGTGAGTTTCCTGTTATATTTGGCTTTACCCTACTACTGTATAGATATTACTGTACTCTAATATCTGATTCGTTTCTGGTAGTGTCAGATAGTACTTGTTGCTAAACCATAACGAACACCACACATGATTTGATTAGGTTGCTATTTCTCAGGCTTATATCAGATAGATAATGAGAAACAAATGATTTCCCTCCAATTTGCTCTGAAAAGAGAAAATTAACTCAGCAATGATATTTTGGCCATGGAAACCTCTTCAAAGAATGGTCTCTAACAAAAAAAGTGAAGAGAAGTGCTTGTAGTGTAATTCATGCCTCATTAACACTTCTTACAAGACTTCTTCACTCATGGCTTACAATAATTCCTGCTCTAAAGCTATTCTGGGAAGTCAGGAAATTTGCAAGATAGTAATTTCTGTACTTACATCTGTATTGAACTGAAAAGCTGGGAATGGTTGGCATTCATCTTTGATATACTGAAACACATTTTATCAAAGAATACCTCAGATTCCTACAGAGTGTCTGTGCATTTATGTGTCTAGCTTGCACTGGCAAAGTTAAAAGTCTGTCAGCATTTCCATTATGAACCTTTATTTTCAGTGGTTTGCAATACCAACAGTCCCTAAAATTTCTTTCCAAGTGGAAACTTGGCATGTCAATTCTCAGTCCAATTATTTTTGTATACATTTTGAAACAAATCAGTTTGTCCATTTTTAAGTTTTACAGGAGATCATAATTTTTTTTTATAGCTTCAGATGCTTTATTACATTCCTGTAATATAGAACAGGAATTCATTAAAAAGAATGCTTCATTAAAAGAAAGTTTGCAACACATCCTGTTAAGCTGTGAGTTTTTGTATTTGTCATTTTTCAAGATCAGAAAGTAGCTACTGTGCATGTTATTTAGCATATAGTATCATTTCACAGAAACATATCTTCTGATTTTAGAGTCCTTAACACTCTTGTGCCACTTACCTGTAAATAAAGAACTATAGTAAGCGTTAAGTGTGTGAGAATAAGTCTTCAGTTAGGCTTATGCTAGGAAATGTGTTTGAAGGTAAGCCAAGCTCAGCTAACACATTGCAGTGTTGTCTGACTTTGACCTTTTTTCTGGATAGGACCCAGGATATCATTTTTTTCTCTTGATTTAGCTAGCTGGCTTCCATTAGAGATATCCATCAAAATTGTTTTTTCTTAGTTAAGCAAGTTTAAAGAGTATTAACTTGCATCTTCATGAGGAGAAAAAAGGGAGGTTAGCTTGCATGTAGGAATCAACTCAGAACTAGTTTTGACTGATTTTCCTAAACTAGAATAACACTTTCTTGTAATAGGCCTAAATTGCTTTAGTATCTGTAAATTTCCTGAACTGTCTATTCATTGGTATGTAAGGGGTACTTTCTGTCACTCACACTCTTACAGGATCAGATCCTCAGAAACAGAAAATGCTCTAATTCCATGTGCTTGAGTATGCCAGCTTTATACCTGCTGATAGTTGGATATTTAAAGACATTAATGAGGAAAAAAGTACAAAAAATTTACATTCCGTGTACAGCCTAGACACTGAAAAGTAAAATATGGAGTATCATCCTATTTGTGAGCTAAGGTTCCTCGTATAACTGAAATACTCTAAAGTAATACCTCCACAGCAGGAAGTGTTGGTGTAGAACCACCAGGAAGTTAAGATTTCATATAAGTAAGCACTTTTCCCTTTATTGTGCACAAATCTGGACATTTGATTCTCTGAAAAGCATATTAACTTCCTTGATGACGAAGTGACTTCGTCACTTGGTTAAAGTAATTTTTATTTACAGAAACAGACAAAACATACTGGTAATGGCAGGTAGGTCTCTAGATAGTATTAGCAGTATTTAGAGTCATTCTCTTTTCCAGATCAGACTGAGGATTTTCTTTGTCCATCTAATTTCTGTACCGCATTTTAGCAAGAATGGATGATGACAGTAGCAATAACAACCATGAAAATAATAACGGATTATAATAGAAATATAATGTCTTACTTCACAAAAACATTAGAAAACAAGTGCATCCAGAGAATAAATGTGTTTTGATACTCTGTTTTATGGTACACATCTTTTAAATGCACCCCGATCCCTGTGATTTTGGGAAAATTCAACAAATAGAGGTCTTAGAGAAATAGGTGTGATAATTGGCTTGATGCCTATCTTGATAGCTGATCTTACGAAGAGGCCTTGTGGGCATGAAGGAGTACGAGAACAGCAGTAGGAGTGCCCCTACTGAGCAGATTCTTACAGAGCCCAAAGTTTACTGTCAATCTGAGATGATTCTGCTCTGATCTAATGTCTGGGAAACACTGTGGTAAATTTAATAAGTACTCCAGCATCATTCCTTAAGATGTTGAGCTGAATTTTGCTATAGAAAAGCAGAATGTACTACTGCCATTATCACCACCATAACTACAAAGGGCGTCAGATTAGGTAATCCAGAGAAGAGGTTGTCTTGTTTACCATTCTGCAGCTGTGGAAATCAATGTTGTGTTTTCCGCTCCTCCCATTCACCCTCTTTTTCTTTGTGTTTGCTATTAGACTGAGCTGCCACAGTAGAAAGGAAGCCAACTGAATATCTTGGCTTTGTGAAACTTAGAGGCTGTTTTCACTAATTCAGACCCAAGAGATTTGTTATGTGTGGCTCCAGAGGGATATGCCACTCACTAGAATCCTAGAAATTTCCTTTTGATATTTTTTGAAGTTTAGTAAGATTTCCTTTGCATGGAATATTTATTTTGTAGCACATTATCTTGGTAGCATCATTTTGGCCCTTAAATGAGAGTCATTTAAGCAAGACCCTCTTCTTGCTTCATGATAACTGTATTCCTAAATCCTCCCTTGACTGTTGCAGCGTTACAGCAAATGGAAGAGTGAGAGAATCTCTGCTGTGATTGACATCGGGGAGGGATCATCTCCCTCCACAGAGACTGTGGGTGACTCACTATTATCCTTCCCTGCGGGACAGCAAACACGTACAATAATAGAGCTCTGTGAGAGAAGAGACTTTCTGGCAATGTGTTGCTTCTGTCAAGCCGCAGGAGTTTCAAATTATTGTATGTAACATTATAGTAAGATCTCTGAACTAGCAAAACCTACTGGAAACAGAACTATTCCAGTGAAATAATTCCCTGGACTGTAAGAAAATTTTGTAGGGATACAATGTGACCAGAGAGATTCAATATTTTATGTATTGATTTTCTTTAATAACAATGGTAATGTAAAGCATGTAACTATTTTTATAAAGCTGTATTAGAGCTGTATTGATTTCTTGTGAAGTCATGCATAAGAGCAGCAGTGTATGACGCATCACAGAGAAGGGAAGTTCATTACACAGAACTTAGTTCTTGGTAATCATCTCAATTAAGGGAGTGTGTTGTTTCTGAAGATGCCATTTTAGAGCTGTTTATTGCAATACGGCAGCCTACGCAATATATGAAAACTTTCTGTGGTTTGTCTATTTTAGATACTGTTAGACTGCTGGTGGCAGAAAAAAGATGAAGGATTTTTCCTGAAATCATTTTGATTTTATACTAATACAAAATACCAGCGATTTCATAGTCTTGCTTTAGGAACAAATATTAATTGTTTTCTTTTTATTAGGATATATCCTAAAGCATATTCTATATAAGTTGTGCATTGTAATGGAACTAAAAAGGTCCTTTAAATTTCAACTCTTTCTGAACAGATTTTCTTTTTCTTTTTCTTTTTTTTTTTTAATATTAGTTTACTTGATGTGTGGCTTAGGAGATTTAATTACTTTATTTTCAGTTTAAACATTGCAGTAGGGAACATTTCATCCAACTTTAGCTATCTATAGTTAAGTATTTAGTTTTTAGGTCAGTTAAGCCCCCTAAATAATCAAAAATAAGAGATAGGGACCTGCAGAGAACCTATGTGTTGTAGGGTAAGTGGGAAGAATTGCCCCTTGCAGCTCCCTGTCTTTTTATTGACTGTAGGAGAGTCCAGAAAACTGCCTTAGGCAAGATCCTAAGTTAAGGAATGAAACCCTTCTCAGATGTACAGAAATCATGGGATTGGCTTAAAAAATGCAGATTTTTAAAATAGTAAATATTTGGCTCTCTTTTTTTTGAGTGCATAGGGTTCCTGTTTCAAATGTTTCTCAGGAGTTTCATGGGATAGAAAATTTTAAAATGAAAACTGAGGTTTTTAATATCATTGCCAATGCTGGGGGCTAATTTTTTTAGAAAGCTATTAAATATCCTCTGAATCATGATGAAATTGTGAAGATTGTCAGAACTGATAACTAAAGACAGCTTTTTGTTTGACCACATAAATATGATACATTATTTTTGTCCATGTTGCTACCATTCTTTCTGATACGAATATTGTTCTTATTGCTGATAGTAACCCATTACTGGAGACCTTATTAAGTTTAAAGGCACTTGGACTTGTCGTTTTTGTGACTGATCCTGCAGGAAAAGATCTCCTGTCATGAAAAACTGCAGACTGCCTCTTCTGTAATTCGATTTTCGTTTGCTAGTTGGTTTTGGATATATTTTTTTTTCGGTCGAGCCTTCTGTCAACCCCAGAAAGGGTCAGTTTTGCAACCTTTAAAAACTCAGCAGAACTGTTATGGTGCAAGTTGAGTGAACTTTTTTGTCAGGCTTGCTGTGTAAGAATGTTGCTTGTTGTGAACTCGTGTCCATTCATAACAGAATCTAAAGAGGATTAGATAATAAATAAGTACACTAAGCACATTTGCAGCATGGTATGGAAGACAGTTAACCTAACTGATATGCTACTTGAAAGCTTGACTGAAAAAAAATTGCTGAAATATCACTGAAGGTATTTTTGGACTTAATTAGAAAATAATATTCTAAGGAGATATTCAATATTACCATTGAGGAATTATATCACTGTGGCTGAACTACATGTTGCACAATTAATTTATATTTTTATGGTATATTTTTATTTTTAAATGCACACGTCTTAAGAAAATACTAGGGAAAAGTTTGCAAAGCAAACTACGTTGATTCAGTAACCACATACATAAATATATGTTGTCTGTTCTGTCTGCCATTTGTTTAGAAGCGAATGAGCACTTTTGTACCTCTGTTTGCATGTTACCACTTGCATCTGCTGGGATACATCTGATCACCTTGATTGAGCTCTTCCCACTAACCTAGCTTTAGCGATATTCGTCTAAAGCTTAAATCAGCTCAACAGAGTCATTTTTTTTGAAAGCAGTAACAATAAAAGCTAACTCTTTAAAAATAAAACCAAAGAAATACGTTGAAAGATCCATCCAATGTCCCCCACCAGAGGTGTAGTTCTAGATTAGATTAACTTCTATGCATAGGAAACAATCTGCACAGAGTGAAGTTTTATCTCAGTGGCCTTATCAATGCATCCTTATACTGTTTCCTCTAGTCCTGTGGAAAGATATGACATAAACTCCCTGACTGGGTCAGTTTTGACTCCCATGCTATAACTGGAGCTGGTAGCAGACATCTGTCCAGTGTCCTCATCCTGGATCCAGGAAACTTCAGATGATACTGCATTTGTCATTAATTTCTTCCAGTGGTGAGTGGTGCATACTAGAGCTACAAATGTCCAGGGGGGAAATCTCAAGATATGTGAGTTGTACCTGAAGGAATACATCAAAGTTAGAACAGATGTGGGATTTTGCTCTGAGGGATTTTCCTCAAAATCAGGTATCTCCGGAGAGTCAAAGTTTTGTAAAAAATTCTCACAGAAGACTTAAGATCAATCTTGTCCTGAAGATTTTATGAGGGGAAAAGATGATCCAAGCCCAAATGTGGTATTTCTCTGCCATCTTTTCACAAATAACTGTAGTGAGTGATGACTTTGACCATGAAAAAAGAGTTAGCAAGCAAAATAAAGTCAAACAATGTCATGGTTCAGTAAAAAAAAAAAAATGGGAAAAATGACTTCTCTTTTTGTTGTTATACTTACTCATAGGAAAAAGTAGCTTTTGCCAAGAAATATTTAATAATTGGGAGGGCATAAGGGACAGGAAGGCTTTTTTGTTATCCTTTTTACAATTCTTTATAGAAGGTGCAAATGGCTTATTTTGTAGTGTTTTTGCTAGATTAATCTTTGTTTACTTCTGGATTTGGAGGTGAGCTTGCTCATTTCTTTAACTCTGCTGTGGTTATCTTTCTTGCTGCGCTAATCTTTGAATTTTTATTCCCTTATGCACTGCATGGGGATCAGGAAATTCATGGCATACTGTGCTTCCATGTTGTCTTTTTGCCATTGCATTCAGAAACAAATAAAAGAAATGTTTGTTTTTCCTTTCATATTTAATTTGCTTGTAAATTTAGATTGGCAAAGTTTTGCAAAGGGTTTCTCTACTTCCAGCGTTGAAATTTGCTGTTCTGCTTAGTGAAAATGAAAGTATTTTCCTTTGTCTGTTGTTGCACAAAAGAAGTAACAGGAGAATGTTAAATGTGAACACATATAATTTCCACTCTTATTTATTAACTTTAAGACATGAGTGCATGGCCTGCTTTACCTGGTAATGGAGTTAATTAAGAATTTGGCTATTAAATATAAATCACGTCTTCCCATTAGAGGTTTGTAATTTCTTTTCATTTGCACAGAGTCTCTACTGCATTGTAAACAAGTGAGAAGAAAGAAAGAAAAAGAAAACTTTATAAATCATAATACCCTACTTCTGCATAGCATAATTCATCTCAAAGGATTTTAAAATGTTTAGCAAAGAGAGATTAATTTTCAACTGTAGGTGGGGAATGGTCATCCCAGCTGAGAAGATACTTCAGCACAGATCCTCCTATGCGATGGGGAACTCGATCAGTTTTAGAGCACCATTACAGCCACCTTATTCCAGGAAGATGTTTGTTCTCAACCATTCAGAGTACTGCGATCTCTTCACTCATTGCAGTTGTTGAGCATAGCCACTGCTAAGCAGTGTGCAGTAGTATGAGAAGGAAGCAAATAATACCTTCCTAGTTGAAGCTGGGAAATGTTGATCCTTTGACCAAGCTGTTATGGAAGACACACTGCCACTGAACTCTGGGAATAGTGCACTGGAGGCCAACACTGCTTTTTTTTTAAAAGATCTTATGGAAGGGTCACAAGTGCTTATACAATCACTTTAAAAACATGGACTAGTGTTATCATGGGACAGTGTGGTGGACCGTCCTTGGCTATTATGAATCAGAAAGATAGTGTTACTAATGCCTTGCCTTTTCTACAGCATAGAAATTAAATAAAATACATGTATTTATTTTGCATATATGCTCTATTCGTTTATGTCCAATATATACTATTGTCCAAGTTGTAGGATAGCCTCATACTACCTGACTTGGATTGCTTACTTTTGGATTGCTGCCTGTATATTTCTTTTACGTGGAAGCTCTCCCCCTCTCCCACCTAGTAGTACATTTTTACTGTGCATTTCAAACAGTGGTGAACAATAGGTCTGATTACTCCACACAGCCTGTGTCTCTTCAGAATGTATTATCTCAACAGGGACTCGGAGTGAAAAGAAAGCTATTTCCTTGCTTTCTAGCAATAAGTCAATGGACTCTTAAGAGGACAAGCTTTGCCACAGATGCAATTCTCAGGCTATGAGCAAGCAGAAGATAAAAGAGATCAAAAGCTTCAAATTCTGGTGAGGGGGAAAAAGCTGCTGTTAGCAAGGGGCCAAAAGCTATAGCAACACAACTATTCCCTAAGAAGTGAAAACTTAAAAGGAACTTTTAAAATGTGTATCAAACAAAATCTAGTGTATGTTCTCCACGGACAAAAGAGCATACACAGGCTCACTGCTTTCTATCTCTCAGTGAAAGGTAAACAAAAATCTTGTTTGATTGATCTCTTTTGTATTCACGTAGTTACATAGAAGACAACGGGGGAAGGAGCAGCTCAGAAGCTGGAAGGACTGTGCTCAGCAAGACTGTTTTTATCGTTCAGGGAGCTGAGTTTTAACTGCTGGGTTGCATTAGTATATAACATACAGCTTTGCAGCAACTTAAGTTTTATTGGAGATTTATATTTCATTTGATCATAGTTCTCTTTTTTAGGATTCACAACTTTAGCTGACCTAAACAACAAGTGAAGTTGCGGGAAACCGCTAAATTATCTGTGTTGTTGAAGCAGCATTCAGGCTGTCATTTGAAGTGTCTCATATTTCTTTCTTGCTGCACATAAAACCATTTACTGCAGAGGACTGTGAGGTGTATTACATTAACAAATACATTAAGTTCTGAAGACAAAATCTATCTTCCTAAAAATGTAAATGTAATTATGTAATTCATTTATATTTAGATATGCAATCATATACAATTTGTGAGTCCTTATAGACTTCTGTACCTTTTGTACAAAAGCAGATCATTGATGTGTATGCCCAGGTGATGCAGTTCTCACCAGTGTAATATATGCTGGAATTTAGAGATATCGCTTCTCATCCTGTCCTTATAGGCTACATTAGGAACAGAGTCTCTGTGGTGCAACAGCGATGCAGGAGAATTATATAACCGTGACATTTTGTTCCCTGAAATTTTAGTTACGGTGTTGTTTTCTCTAGGAGAAACGTTTCCAGGTCATTTTCCATTCTGGAAGAGAAAACTGTGGAAACTACTGTGCCTCATACGCCCTAAATTTGGAGGGAAAATTTCCATTCAATGAAAACTTTCCCAATTAATTGACTATTCTCATTGAGGGAAAACGCTTTCCAGTTCATTGCAAAGTTTAGGCAATGGTAGTTGATTGTGTGAAAAGATTCAGTCTCTAGATACTTGAGAATATTACCAGAGGTTTCACAAGAACTTCTTCATATTTTTCCACAGAATTCAAGAGGTAGCAAGCTATAAAATATTGATTAGGACTCTAAATTGGTTATGCTTCCTTTTTTTTCTTTTCTTCGTTTGAACTGAATTAAATGATGGTGAACATCTTTTGCATTTCTTTCCTCTTCCTAACACAAAATATTTTATAGCTATCTGTTTTCTGAAACATTCGTAAATCCCAGGGATATACAGATATGCATATCAGGAGTACGAGTGGCATTTGGGATATAAACACATGCAAAAATTCTTTTCCTCACATATGTATGTGTTCATCATAACCAGGTGCATTTAGCTATTACGAGATTTAGTATCCCTTTCTCAGATCACAATATATTTTGTCGCTAAGAGGTTCAGCAATAATAGAATGAAAAGAGAAATTCCTAAATATTTTTTCTTTCCTTCCTCTCAAATGATATTGGACAAATCTTACTGCTGCTTGAGATTTTTTTTTGTTATTATCATTGCTTGAGATTTGGCATAACTTACTTAGTATTTCCACAATCCCAAACGGTTCCGTAAGCCTTCATAAACATAGCTAGACCTTTCTTATATCCTTAACAAAGACTTTTGCATCAGCAGCACAGAAAATGATCTTTCTCTCCTGTTCTGATATCTGTATGCCTTCTACAGCATTCATCCCTTCATTGAATAAAGATATAAACACAATAATCAGGTTAAGTAACACAGGACACAGAACATTTCTGTTTTATCCTTCTGCTTAGCCTTATTGATCTAATTACAGATTAATTATCCACATGGGTGCACTGGTCCTCCGTACAGTATAGAAATCTATTTAAATTTCTTCGCAGATCTGCATTCCTCTAAAACCTTTGCAGAAGAAAAAGTGTTCAAATATGTCAAATGTCTTGCTGGCATTCATGGTCCAGAAATTCTTAAGTTCATTAATTACCTTGGCTGAACTTACTGCATGGAGCAATTTCATTACGGTGGTCGGCAAGCAGTGCCCTTTATTAATCCTGCTTGAGCCAAATGAACTAACTTGGGAATTGGAGTCTTAGACTTTCCAACCCATATCTTAGCAGAGACTTCACAGTGTACGATAGGTAAGATTGATGTGCAGGATTTATAATGTCCTTCTCCGGGTTTCGTAATAGTTTAACATCAGCTGGATAAATACCGATCGTAGAGCCTTACCGAATAAGAGAAAATCTGCTCTAATTTAAGTGTAATTAGCCTTAAATATATTTCTGTCCCTCTTGCATTGTGGACTCTCCCTGCCCGTTAATAAGTAATGGCTTGATTACAGCACTACATTTCTGTATAGCCTGTCCTTTTTCAACAGGCTCACAAGAAGGTCTTAATAGTATTAAGAGGCTTCGTTATTCATTTGATTTTAGTCCATTTTCATTTACTTTAATAGGAAGAAGATATCCTGTGGCTTTAATCAGGATGTAAGATAGTTTTATGTATTAGACAATATTCAGCAGCACCTTTTGAGGCTATTCAGTACCTATTAATTACTCGTTGTCAAATTGCCTTCAAAATAGAAGTTCTTTCTCAGCATATCGCTTTGAGCTCTGTTCCTCAAATTTGGCTAGGACAAAAAGCTTCTATATTAAAATGGCCATTTTGAAATAACATCTACCTGTTACTTTTTTTTTTCTTTCTGATGACAAAAGAATTTATGCAAATTCTGATCTACTTTTCTCCACTCATCTCTCTTTTACTTTTAGGAGTGGTCACTAGAGTAAGCTATCCTCCAAATAGCACTACATATGGTTTTGGGGTAAGGTACTGGAGAAGATTAGTTGCAACCGTCCAAAACAGCCAGAGAGTGCACTAACAGGCAGTGTAGATGATCAGGTCTAATGCTTGGGCTTGCTCCCTGGTTCTCCTTTATTTAGCAGTGTACCTCCATTTCTTGAAGTGTTTACGGTATGAATGTCTTTCTAAAAGACCTGTTACAATTTAAACAGAAGTTATAAATTTGCTGAAAAGATACCTTTTAAGAAACTTTAGAATAATTTATGCATGAAATCAACTTAAATATACACTGTGGTCCTTCCTAGCCTTATACATAGGTATATGTAATGGCTGAGTTGTCAGCAAAGCAGTCTCAGTAATTCTATTTATATTTCTTTCTAGAAGATTCTTGTACTTCACAGATTTTTTGATAACCTGGAATAAAAAATATATATGTTTTACCTTCTTCCATATAGCTATTACATTAATTTTCTGTCTCTAGGGTTATAGAATTGTATTATCCTTGATTTCTGTACACTCAATTGCTGGGCTGTATTACCTTATAGATGCATTCAATTTTAACTTAATCATTCTGGGGATCTAGACTGCAGCTAAAGAAACAGTGATATTTGTCCTCAGTTTCCTCCAGTAGTTCAGTATTGCAGATGTTCTTCCTTTTCTCACTTTTTGTTCAAGTCTTCAATTCACTACTGTTCTCATCAGCTGTGTAGTTTGTTAGGCTATTCTATGTCTTATCTTTAATGTCCAAAGGCATTGTTTAACTTTTTGTACAGTTCCTGAGTTCTTACAATGCTACTGTTAGTATTTTCCAGACTGGAGAGTTTCGTAACTGTGGCTTAAATCATTTAATGACTTATACACATCCTTTATATGGAAATGTTTGTGATTTCAGTGGGAACAGTCACAAGATATTCATTTTATATTCATGGTAAAATATTAATAAAAGTCTGACAAAGTTCGTTAATAAGCAGCATTTTAAAAATAAGATAAAACACTTCTGGGGAACTGTTTCTTCATATGCTAGAGGCACTCGTATCGTATTGTGCCTTCCCCCTCTATTCCCCCCCCGTGAAATTTTAGATTTTTAACCCGATATATTAGTACACCTCTGGGTGGCTACTGCTTCTAAAACAATGTAATGGGTCTGTGACTAGACAGACAGGTAGTAAGCCTAACCACATGAAGAAGACAGCAGTTTTGACATTGACTTCAGAGGGGCAGGATTTAGCCCCAGAAGTTTAATGATTCAGTGAAATGCCGTTACATACCCCTGCCTTTGCGTTTCATGCATTCTCCAAAGCACTTATGGTCCTGCGCTAGATGACTACATCGGGTATGGCTAGGTGGCCGACGTAACTGTTGCCAAGAAAGCTAACAGTCCCAATTATTTTTCCTTACTCTTTTGTACCCCTACACCTGTTTCTGGCCATATGATTCCATCTTGCTCCTTGTGTCAGCTTTTGCAGTAAGACAATTCATCTTACTAGCCTGGTAAGAAGCTACTCTAGCTCTTTTTTTTTTTTTTTTTTTTTTTAAGATGTAGTTTCCTACCAGACTAGTAACTTATATTGGCTTGCCAAGGGATCCGGTAACAGCTTACTCTCCATAGTGACAGCTCTCTCAGAAAAGAGCTCTGCAGACAAACCGTATGCTATACACAATACCAAGCAAGCTTCCTCACAGCACAAGTTCTCTCTAAAGGTCCAGGAGTTCAACTCTGGGGAATTCTTGCTGCACATATGTGGAGACCAAACACTGGTTCATAAGATCCTTGGTTTGACAGTGCTATTTTCCCACTGAAATTTCTTATTTAGGCAAGTGAAATAAGTGAAATAAGTGTCACTTATTTAGGACAGTTGGATAATTGGAAAAACAGGTCTCAGTTTTGATTTAAAGGTCAGCCTCAAAGGACACTTGCTGTATCTTTCTTCAGGGCAGTTCTATCCTGGTTAGAGCAAAGAATCGTTAACACAATTAATTTAGGAAATATCTTTGGAGGATCTTTACTGAAAAAGCTTTTTGTAATGTTGCCTGTCTTTCATGGAATCTGTTGTAGGACAAAGCAACTTAGGCCTGATTCAAGGCGGGGCTAATTTTAAAATATTGAGATTGATTGGAGGAAGAGTGTCCTGTCTACCGCTAGTAATAATTTCTAGATGACTAAGGACATTTGTTTGTTCTTCAGCAGTGACAAGAAGAATGAGGAGAGCAATGTATTTGCACCAGAAAAACAAAAAAAACCCCTAATACAATATATATTTTTTTCTATTTTGAGGGAAATAACATATTTTCATTTGATATTTATCTTCTAATAGACAATCCCAGAGAACTAGGATTCTCCATCATAAATTCAATTTTCTGCCTCCAGCATATGTACGTATGCTCCTATCCCTTATTCCCTCTATAGTAATGAACTGTATTTCTGTGGGTATTAGTATTGATCCAGTGCGGGGTTCCTTTAGACAGACACCAGAAAATGACAGTTATTTAATAGAGAAGGCACAATGTGTAGGACCATACTCCTGAAGCAGTGTTTAGGCAACATGAATTTACTACAGGGGGAAGACTGAGCCTGTAGGGTGTCTCCTCGCTGCCCACTCTCATGTTGGTACGTGAACAGATAGGCATTATGAATAAAAGGTCCAGACCATGGCCTAAGTATCCCTCTGTTGTAAGAAGTGATGGCGCTTACTGATTTGAATCAGACAGGGAACTTTATGTAGGCCATAGGCACGCCTAAATCCTGGCATGCACGTGGTGAAAATGACTTGGGGATAGGACAAGCTTAGGAAAATCTTGCTGGGGTAAGTCCTAGTGGATAAGTACCGCTCCGGAGGGTGTACCAACCTAGGTCCCCTCTGCCTGTAGAGAGCTGAAAGTACTCTAAGAACCTGAAGTAGACATAATGGGCTCATTTGCAGTACCGTGACTAAGACACTTTTCAGGAATAAATCCACTGTAGAAATTGTCACAGAGAACAAAAAGGACATTCCTGAATCAGAAAATATGGCTTGTAGGGAAAATTCGTCTAGAAAAGTTTATATGAGGTATCTTATTTTACTCCACAGTATGGAGTGCATGAAAACTAACCAGTAGAGAAGGTTCTGGCAACCAGATTCCAAAGTTTCAGAATATGTTACCTGACCAATTACCAGACTGAGAGCCCAAGTTTACTTACTGGGAACTGAACCTTCTAATGGAAATACTTATTTTGCCTTTTTTGAGAAGAAGTGACTTTCCTAAATGCTGAAAATAGGATTCTGGATTCCTATTCTTCGTGGAATCAAACCCTTTTAGAATAAAACTAATAACACAGATTTCAAGATGGTGTCATGACTACCTTGCAAATCTCAGATAAACACCTGCCTCATAGTTGTCATCCCAAAAGGTCACTGTTCTCCATCACAGTGAGATTACCATACTTCTAATTTTAGGTGACTTTAGTTTTTGGAATAGAACTAACTTAACCAGAAAAATTGATTTATTGTTTTACAGCAATTCAACCTTTATATTTTCTTTTGTTAATTTATCAGCAAAGCTTCCATTGTTTTTTACTGATAATAAATTACACTTTTTTATGGAGTGCAGAGTCATAGTAATTTCCTTGTTCCAATTCCATTAACTTCCTGGTAGTATTGTCTGCAGCAACCAGATGCTGATGTGTAATCCAACTGTTTCCCTAGTATGTGGGAAGCAGTAAACTTTTTGTTTGTCTTGTAAACAGTTCTGGCTATATATCTTTGGCTGTTTCTTTCCCATGACCAGATTAAGATTGGCATAAACTATATTCTCATTGGCGCCATGCAGTGCCTAGAAACAAGGACAAAAACATCCCAGACCTATGTCATTAGTCTGGTTCACAGAAGTAATAATTTGCTTTGTTTTGTTTTTAAATCTGGCAGGGTTACGCTATTTTTAGATGTAATCTAGACACAAGCAGTCTGTAACAACTTGATCATTTACACTTGATCATAAAATTCAAAATGTTTTTCTAGAATCTTATCTAAAATCTTCTTCAAAAGGGGAATACTAGCATTTAAAACTGATGGAGAAATCTTGAACAAGGTGTAGCAGAGAGACAGTTCCTTAATTCTCAAAAAAATAGCAATTGTCAAGCTAGAAATAGCAAGGTAATCATGTTATATAAATGCTGTAAAAAATAGTGAGGTATTTTGCATCTTTTACAAATATTTATGGTAAAAAGTGGCTTTGCTAAGCATCAACCTGTATTTGGATGCATATATAGATTTTATTTCATGTCCATAAATACTATTTCAGATTAATACCTTTTTTTCTTAACATCTCTTCCAAAAAAGTGGTGGAAGGGTTTTGAAACAGTCTCAAAAGTGTTTGTAAGTCTTGAAGTATGCTTTTAATGGTGGGGCTAGTAATAGTAGGGCCATAATCAATCACCTAGGCATCATATTCAGCATGATGCTTGAACATTTTGGGAGGAAATATCCTTGATTTCCTTAAGGTTGATTCAAAATACAGCAGCATCTGACATTCTATCAAAGTTACTCTGTCAAAGCTTGATATTTTTAGCAACAGCAAATAGGAGGAAGTATGGGCAGATACTGCAAAAAGACGTGTTTTCATTTTCTAAGTGTTGAAATGACTACTTGAAAAGAGAGGGGAAAAAAAGCAATGCATCAGTTATGTTTTGGAATTTCTTTGCTTCATTTACTTTGAGATAGGTTTTATGATAGACCACCCTGGTACAAGTTTGACAGTGCCACTCTTATTGAGGTGCTCTCATCTGAGCATTCTTGAACAAAATTAGTTTGATATATTTTGCTTTTTATTGTTTAGGCCTGCTAGTAACACTTTTTTGGGATTTAGATCAGACGAATTTGAATTTGTACTCCTGAATGATATTTGTGGGACTGGTATTATCTTACTCGGGGACTCTGGGAAGCCCCTTTGCTCCATTTTAACTGGCCTGGAAATAGAGATAATCATCTTTATCTACACAACCAAGCTGAGATTGGCATTCATCTGTTTTTCACACAGTATGACTGTGTCTTTTAGATGAAGCAAGACTGTGAATCTGGCTGTATAACTATATATAACTATGTATGCAATATAAGTGCTTGCAAGTCTAGATTCAGGAAAAGTCTTGACTCAGGCATATTTAAATTAGGTACTGAAATTCATCCATTCTGGATGCCCACGTATGTAGCAGGCTAGAACTGGACACCTGGGATTCCTCCTATACAATGTGCAGGGAAAGCTGAGTGCCTCAGGAAAATAACTATGCTTATGCAGTAAGGTTTCCATTACCAGCAATTAGGAAAGGGGAGCAGGAAGGAAGAGGGAGAGTCGTCACCTACATGAAAGACCATCTTGGAGAATGTAAGTGGGCCTTGGAGCTTGGAATTATGTTTCAATTTTGTGGTTTAGACATAGTGTCAGAGTTTGCATGGTTTTGCAGAGGGTTTCCAGAGCCTGCAAACCGAAAATATTGAGTATAATAATATATCTAAAATCTGCTCTCCTCTACTGATGTTCATGGGCAGTATGTGGGCACCTCCATCAATTTGGGGTCTAGAGTTCAGAACCCACAGCTAAGAGCAGCTGTCCATGTATGACTACTGAAACAGTAGAAAAGAGTTTACACCATATTTTTTAATTTTGCAGACTTTTAATGCCTTTTTATATTGTAGACAATGACTGTAGGATTCCTTGAAGCACCGGGAAGCAGAACTCCTCTGTTCTGCCTGAGTGCTTTCACTTCCAGGGTACAGAGCCTTGCTTCTCAGCTCTTGTTCTGATATTCTGACATTCAGGATCTTTGCTGCAAAATGGATTCAGCTTTCATAAAGAAGCCTGAGAGTGCTCTTTCTTGCCCAAATTAGTTTAACTACCCTGAAAGATAGGTGACAGCTCAGTATGAAGTTGCTATTTTGTACACGGGTTTTTGTTTTTAGCCAGCGCTTTGCTTTAGAGGCCTGCATTCTTCATTGGATCTCACTCCTAATTTTGTCTACAAAGTGCAGTAAATTGACTTACAGAAATACTGGAACCGATTTTTCAGGAAGGCAAGTTAGTTTAGCTTGAGTATCTCCATAACACAGTTATACTAAGTCTGATAATTTGAATAGTTCATTTAGAATTAGCTAGGTTTAAGTGGCACTGATTTATGAAGTGTGGATGTGTACTGCTATATCCAGAAACTGGAGACTTTGAACTACTGCAGTTCTAATAGGACAGCTACAGAAATGTCAAAATCTCTATTATTGTTTAAGCTCAAAGTTTACTGTTTGAAGAGTAGTTGTTTGGTTCGTAAACTGCTTTCCAGAATAAGCATAGCCACTGAGAGTTTTTACTATTGTTTCTTTTTGTTCCAAGAATGAATAATAACTAAAGACACTGGATTTAGTGTTTTAATAAAGTTTTGGGTTGAATATTTTTCATTTGTCTAATATTGTCTAATATAGGGAAAAAGCTCTTCTGTGTCTCGTAAAAGCAGTAGTCATGAAAACCAGTCTCATTAACCAATGTTTTTATTCAGCTCCAGTTGCAGTTATTTATTTACTTATTTATACACTTATTTATTGTGAATTTAGTGCAGAATGTAAGATGTTGCTAAAAAGCAATAGAAATAGGGGTAGAAATATTTTAATTCTGATAATAAACATTTTGCTGGAAGAAACACACATTCCTTGTATTAATAAAAATATTAATTACTGTATTAGCAGCAGATCTTTCAATTTTTCTTATAGAAGGTAAAATTAAGAGACTCACATACTATTATTATAATCTGTTGCTATTTTTCCACGGAGTTCTTTTCAAACTGACTGAATTAGACCTTGTCCTTCTAATGTGATTAGCATTGCTGATAATTTTTTTTTTTTTTTTTAATTTCTAAGGGCAGGGGGAGCTAATATCTGCTTCCCGTCTGGTTTTTTTTACAATATAATTGTATTATGAAAAGATTAACTGAAAATAGTAACTGTACTACAATTTTAATACAGTTATTGCTTAATAGCCCAGTCCCATAAGAATTTATTTAAAAGTACATAGCTTTCATTTAAAGGTGCTCCACAAACTGAATCTGATTAAAGTAAATGGAATTGGCAGTCTAAGTGTTTATAAGTGTTTATACGTACAAAACCTTCTGTGCATAGGGAAATTGTCATACTCGTTGTAAGAAGCTATTGCTTCAAAATGTATGAAGAAGCAAGTTCAATATTTGCTGGAAATGAGACATTTCTCAGTTATCTTTTTTGCTTAATGCCTAAGCAGGACTTAATTCAGGAATGTCAGTTTGCAAACGCTTATGTAATTTATCTCCTTTTCTCTCTATATTATACTACTTTTGTACACATCAGACTCATGCCTCTATCTCATCTGATCTGGTGGTGAAGTTTAGATCTCCTTCAGCATCGACTTGTGGGGAGCATGGAGGAAACTAAGATGGTTGAAGCTCAGTCTTTGTGAGGAAAAAAACGAGTGTGGGGCAGCTGAAAGAGAAGATGGAGAAATATTGGACTGAATACCTAGGTCTGCTGGAAGTTAATGTACGCAATATGAGGGCAGCTTTTTTTTATCCTAGCTTCTGTTGGTTAGTCAAACTAGAACAGAATAAAAAATAAAGTCCACTGGAGTCACTTTACCTTTTTCTGACACTTTTTTTAAAGTTTGCTACATAGAACACTATGCTCCAAACAGAAGGTGAGCAAATTAGAAGGCATAACAGAACTAAGGAAAGGAACCCAGAAAGTGCACCTTGCAGAAAAAAGGAATTGTTAAATGTCTTTCCAGATATAAAATTCTGATGTCTGAGAAAAGCTAGAGGAGCTACAAGCATTGTTTTAATCTGTGTCTCCAAGCAGTGAGTGCCAGAAAAGAAAGAAGACAGCTAGCAGCATGTTTTTTGTTTTTTTGTTTTTTTTCTGACACCAACTGGCATTGAAGCACTTGATATGTTTAACAGGCAGGGAAAATAGCTACGAAACAGTTTAAAATAAGTTTGAGGAGTACTGAAATTGTGTAAAACTAAACATAAGAAATATGTTGCTATATTTGATAGGAACTGTAGAAGAAAAGCAGATCATTGTAGCTGTTTAGAGGTTGAACATGCTCGATTTTGAGAGGCTGAATCCCTGATGATAGGCCAGATTTAACTACAATCTGGAACAAAAATCTCTATAAAATGTGAGGAGATATCCAGAATTAACCCTTAGCAAAGGAAGCACAGCTATATTCCTCTTTCATATTATTTTTTGGTATTGGGACATAGTTATGACTTCTAGCTGTGCTTTACTTGTTTTCTAATAATCCTTGTTCACTTTCATTAAACAAATATGAAGTTTATAATGATACTTGTTAGTGGGATTTATCCATGCTTTGTTCTGATGACTTCAGATATTGTGGAGATTCTGCAGAAACTCACAAATAGGGAAGAAACATTTTATTTAATCATCTTTTGGGACTTGAATGCTTTCCAGATATTCTCTGGTGTTTAGCCTTTCCAGTTTTGAAAATGAATATGAGAGAATACTTCTATAAATCTAAGTAAAGTTTGCCCCAAGTAGATAGTCCATCTTGAATGTATTCTAGTCCGGCTTTCAGATTTTATTTGACACTGATGTTTTTGGCATCTTTAACATAGTTATCTGCAAATTTTGACTTTCTTACATATGGTGTCTCAGCTGCTGTTGTGAGGGAAAATTCAAATTTTTCTTTGAGTGATTTTCATATGCATATTTGACTGCCAGTGTGGAGGAAACTTAAGAGACCGAGCATGGAGATATTTTGTTTGGCAGTATTCGTATAGGATACGCAAAAACTGAAATATGCATTTGTGCCAAAATAAGAAATTCTTAAAACACGCCTGTAGTTCCTGTCAGAGGTGCTCTCAGATTTCCAGCAGAACAAAGAGATTCACCTTCTCATATTTTTCTGGAAAAAACCATCATAAAGTGTAGAATTGTCTCTGCACTCTTTGGACAAAAACCTGCCTTTTTAAAATACAAAGGACAAAAAAACTTCTATGCAGTCTGTAGCCATAGTAGAGAGAATGTTGTATAAAACTTCAGATAGATTTTGAAATGTGTAGAGGTTTGATAGTAGGCTGATCTGAGAGAGCACTCCAACAGATTCTGAGCAACACTGAAGCTAAACTAAAAAGGTAAATGTTTAACTGATTTACTGCTTTGCAGTAGCTGTATATGCAGTTACTGCATGCATGTGTATACACTATATGCAACATACTAATTTATATAGTCAGTATGTATGAAAGAATATCAGCAGGTGCAAAGGTAAGTAACTCTTTTACTGTACATGGAGAAAAAGTCCGTTAATAGTGAAGGGTAATTCTGTATTGTCAACTCATCAGTAAGAGATTTGAAATATCATCCCACCTCTTCTATTCCTTAAGCATTCACAAGCGAAGGAACAGCTGGACAATTTTACAGTTGTGCAGAATAAACCATGAAGAACAGTAATAAGAGCAATTAAGATACTCAGTTGTCAGAATTTACCAGCATTAATGCTCAAAAGGAAAAATAACGGGATATGCTAGTAACATAAATGCATTTTTTAAATGCTGGTGTTGATACTTGATTATATTTTCTGATTCTTCTTGTAAGGATGATTTGATTCAAACGGCAGAAAAGACATTCAAAGAAAATAATTTAAAGAATAAGTTCTTTTTCCCTCATTAGTATCAATGATTAGGTAACACTAATTTTTGAAACAAAGAAAGGACTACCATAAGCTATGATCACAGAGTTGCAGGTGTCACTGAAATTATGGAATTGTAAACATACAGTAAATACTTGCCAAGAGTATTCCTTGCCCTTTGTACTATTGAAAGGTAAATATGAGTGATCTGAAAAATAATCTGGTAAATAATGGAGATTTTTTCCAGAGATGTCATGAAGTAAGCTAGTCTTTGAAGGCATCTGTGTTTTGTATTCCCTGTTGAGGGTTTTTCAGACAGAACTGCAGAGTGTTTTGTGACTTGTGATGTGTGAAAAAGGGGAAGACCTCATGTTTGGACATTTCTGCTTAATCTTCTACTGCATCATTATTTGTAGTGTTTTATGAGGTTGGACTCATCTTAGTCCCATTTGGTTGTATCACTATGGTGTTCTGCAGAAATTTATATCAGTGATTTGGGAGGGAGAGCGTTGAAGACAGAACAGAGGAGTTGAAACACGTTCATTAATGGAGGCAAAGCAAGAGAATATGCTTGGCATAAAGATATGAAAAAGGGGAACTTGATAAATGATATAAGGTATCTATATGAAGTTTTAACTATTGGCATTTGCCATTGTAGTTTTCAGAACTTTAGAAGAAACATTTACAAAAAGAAAAAATTATCACTTTTTGAAAAGGAGGGGAATTTGGACTTTGAATTAACAGTGAACTAAAGGGGGATAATAGCTTTGAGTTGAAACTAATTGGTGTTTCAGATCATTGAACTGCTTAAAAATACCATGTGTGACGAGAACTGTAGAACTTAAGTCTCTCTTAAATGCCTAATTAAATACAGTTCTGTCCTGCAGGAGAGAGAAAAAATGTTATATCACTTGCTGCTTTGTACTCAACTAACTGATTTAAACCGACAGTCAGTCAAAAGATTTAGTTTCTGTGTGATAAAGCTCTTGTTCTGATTAGACTGGTCTAGTGGTCCAAGAGGGGGTGACACTCTGAGTAATGTAGCTATTAGGCATAAGGAGGGGAGCAGATACAATCCAAGTTGTTCACAAAACATTGGGTAAACCAGAGCAAGCAGGTGGTTGGCACAACCAATGCAGCAGTTTCAAACGAGCGATTAATCTGGATGCAGAAGTCCTGCAGCTGGGCATCTAAATTGGCTCACACCCCTGTTATATGCCTGTGTTGTGATTTAAGTGCATACCTATGTGACTTGGGATATGACAAGGAAATTAAAAATGAGTTTTCCAGTGGAGTAATATCCACTGAAAAAACACAGAAGAACCTTCCTTCTGCTCCCTCAGAGGAGGACTGACAGTTGATTAAACTCATGTAAAATGAATTGCACAGCTTGACATGTAAGATCCTTTGCTGTCCAACAAACTATTGAGTTCACTGGCTGCAATCTAATAGAGCAAACAAAATGTACAGAATGAACACTGTCTATAGCAGGTGGAGGTAATGCCTTATTATACATAAATGCCATTTTGTGTTGTGTAACCTGGGGACAATTTAGCAGACAATTTGGTAATTAGAAAAATCATGGTTTACGCAGAAAAGGAGAACCACGGATAATGAATTTGTCTACATCTGAAAATACCACACTAGATCTGAAACACATGTCCAACCATATTGTCCTGTGTGTTCAAAAGCAGAGGAAGGAAGAGAGATTATTAAATTTAATTTCACTCCCTCATATCACTTTAAAACAGATGTTTAAAAACAAAAAAGTTGTCCCTTCTTTCCAGTGTTTACTTTAAACTACTTTAGTACCAATGTTTTGTTACTCAAGACCAAACATGCAAACAGTGGCCCTCAGTCATTATACAACTAAGAAAGAACTACTGTAAATTTGTGCATGTAGAACTCACGTCATCTGTAAAAGTAAAATAAAATGAAAACAAAAAAACCTTTATCTGTGAGAAGTATGGGGGAAGGGTGTGCATGCATGCATGTGCGTGTGCGTGTGCGTGTGCGTGTGTGTGTGTCTGTGTGTGTGTGTGTGTGTGTGTGTGTGTGTGTGTTGCTGGCTGGCTGGCTGGTTTCAGGGGAAGTTGATCCCTGAGGCTTCCCTCCCCCAATAGTATCTCACCCTCAATCCCATACAGTACAGTGCTGGTATTTTTGAGGGGACATGGGTTAGCGGAGGTGTGAGTTATGCATTTTAAAAGCCAGAAGTGCTCTGATGTAGTTTTTCAAGACCAAAGCAGACAGAATTATTTGTTATGCAATTTAGGTGGCTGTGGGCGAAAAGGAGATATATGAAAGTTTTCAGGCTGCTGGCATTTTGTACAAAGATATCAGCTGTCTTGACATTCCTAAAAAACTTGGAAGGTAAAATTATGCAAAGAGCCAGCTGTAGATTTCACTTGCTGTGGTCTGGGCAGGAACACGAAATCCAACAAACTTGATTGTAGTACTAGATCCTAAATAGCAACACCACCAACAGACCGCTGCAGTTCTGGGTTTCCAGCTCTGAAGTGTAAAAGAAGAGGATTCAGAAACCACCAGGCTGCATGCAGCATGTTTTGCTGAGTTCATCCAATTTCATAATTATCAGCTACAGCACTTTTTCTTCCAAGTGATTTATAAATACTGACTAATTTGTTCTCACAATTGTCACAACAGTCTGGATTTAGAAACTAAAAAATATCATTGAAGACAAGGAAACAGAATCAGTGATAAATATTAATTAAAAGGTTCATTTCCTCAGTCAGTCTCAATAAGGGATTAGATCAGATCTAGACAATCCTTATTTCCAGTCTGCATCTAGTCACTAGACAAAACCCTCTTGTTCATCTTCTGTGAAGCTGGTTTCCCTAGAACCTCGGTGCCAGAGGAAAGGAAAAAAAAAAGTAGCTTCCATTGTTAGTTCAGCTGGTTTTGTAAGTTTACTTCAGCCTTGTTCGCATCATTTTCAGTTCAGTTCAGTTCAGTTCAGTTCAGTTCAGTTCAGTTCAGTGTTATAGATACATTCTGGTGGAAATATTCAGAGAAATGATCTTTTCTTAAAATTTATAGTTATCTTCTCAAAAGTGGCGTGTGTAAGTGTTATCCAGAACTTTCTATTTAGGTAAGCATAAAATAAATACTTTTTTTTTTTTTCTCTCTGGCACCAATGAGAGGAAAGATGAAGGAAACGAAAGAGACGATGGAGCCATGCTCAGCCTAAACCCTTAATCTTAATCAGAAGAGCAGGCAGGGTGCACAGAGCATACCAAAGTCTGACAAAGGTGTCCAGAGTTATGTTCTTATTTCATAGCCAGAGGCCTGAGTTGTACTTTCTGAGCCAGAGTATCCTCCATTGCTGTTTCATGCAATGGCACGACTATACCCTTGCGCTCTCCAGTTTTATGGCTTACCGTCACAGTTTAGCTTGGTGGTTTGAGTGAGAAGACTCATGTCATGGAGAAGACACTCATTGTAAGCAAGAGTAATAACTAGCAGTTGGCATGAAATGTGAAAACGTTCTTTGAAGAGCCTACAGCTGGATATCAGATCAGCCTAATCCTATTTAGTTGATAAAGTCTCATGGGGATGTAATACAAAGTATGATGGTGACAGTGAAAATCTCAGAGCAATTTTTGCTAGGAGCACTGTTCTGAAACCCCACAGAAGAGGAGTATTTTTTTTTTTTTCTACCCTGCATGCCATGTGAATTAACTTAGGGAATAAAGTTTTAAACAAAAGCTAACATTTAAAAGCCTTTTCCTCAGCAAATACTTTCCAAAATGTGACATCGCTTGTGTGTGTAACCATGTCGATGCGAAGGAATGTTTAGCAATCCAATTTCCATTTTCCTTTAATGCTCAATTAATAATCACAAGAACTTTACTCTTTAAACATTTAACATTTTGCTTAAATTCAAATATTAAATATTAGTGAGATTTTAATCTGAAAAAAATATAAGAGTAGTGCTACTTTAATTTTACTCCAACCTTGTGTTCACCTTGCAACTATCATATAGGGAAGTCTGAAACATTATTAGTAGCTGTAATTTGTGACAAGCTTATCTCTGAAGAACATTATATAAAGTCCAAAAATGTGACTTTCTATTGTCCACAGGACAAAGAGCTACACCCGTTCACTGGGGCAGGAGATTGGGATGGCTATTAAATAGCAATGTTTCAAGGTTTTATAACGCTACTGTGAAAGATTCAGGCAGCTAAAATTTTTTATGTTTATGGAATTTATTCAGGACTTTAAAATGGAAGGTGCAATTTAATTGATGACAAGTTAATAAAAATTAGCAGTTTTCAACCTTTCTTCCTGAAAAATGAGATACTCTTCTTTAATAATTGACTGAATTCTCCAGCAACCGCCACCTCTGAGACGTTGTAGGTTATTGTCAAAAGATGACTGGAATGCAGAGCCACTAAATATTTCATCTTAATGATAATGTATGCTGCAAAAGGTTTGAACTTTATATCGAGCTTTGAATTGACTTTTGATAAAAGACATACAGGATTCTCTCCTTTTTTAAATTTTTTTTTCACATTAACTTTGTGCCAGGAGCAGAGGTCAAAGCTAGCTTTTAAACTCAGACTATTCTCTATTGCTAGTGAAAGGAGGTATCAAGGGTTTTATTTATTTTTATTGTAATTCTTAAAAGTTAGCTGGATTGAGTTCAAATAATTGGGGGTATTTTTAAAGAGATGGATGGGATAAGTGTCAAAAGTGTTGAGTCAGTTATTTAAGTGAAATATGTCCCTGTACCACTGAAGTCAAAGGTAGTTTCACCATGCCTAACGCTTTGAAAGTTTTGCTCTGTCCTCAGCTGTGTACCCAGCTGTGTTCTACTCAGCTATATGCATCCATTAGTCAGGGAATCGACATTATATACCAGTGACATAAGAGCCAAATGTCTGTCATTTCATATGGACTGTAGTTTAAGGCAGTTTAAAATGTATTTTGTAATTTTCCTGATTGACTATAACACAAAGCCAGATATTTCCTGCATGTCTAGAGTTGTTTCTCCTTTTTTTTTTTTTTTTTAAGGAATCTTGGAAAAAAATGTTCAAGCTTAACAGAGACAAGCCTGACCAAGTTCTCTTAAAAAAGGATTTTGCAGCCAGTTCCGTTGTCCAAAGTTGCTTCTATATATGAGAGAGCAATTAATGTATATGCATTAAAAAAAAAGCTTCAGGGTTGTACAGATTTTTTCTAATGCATTACTTTTTTCCCCTTCATACTTATGTTACGCTTTTCACCATTGAGTTTAAGTGTCTTACAAATACACAAAGTGCTATGCATGCTTTAATACTTTTTCAGTTTTTAAGTTCTTTAAAAGGTTCTTAATTAGTTTTGCAATATACCTATTACAACTTACCACTTACATAATTCTGTCTTTTGAAAGAATTTCCAGGAAAATGACCATGATCTCTACTGCTTTGAACATGAATATTTGCTTTTAAACATTGCTTTAGGGAATTAGCCCCTGTGTTTGCCCCTAATGAGCCAGTCAGTTATGAGTAATCTAAAAAATGACTATCTTTAGGCATTTAGCTAGTGACAGATTTATAACTTAGCAGAATTTGAAGTTACAGTGTTTTGTTCTATTTTTGCAAGGTCTAAGCGGTAATAATTATTCTTCCTTCTCAAGCTGGCTTTTTGAGAACATCCCTTAAGAATGATTCTGTTCAGAGAAGCGTTTGAAAAAAATGGCAATCGAACAAATGTCAATGTGCTCAGTGTTGTACCTGTTTCTTTTCTGGAACTGAAATATGTTTTATTGCTACTTCCTTCAGTTACTTACATTGTTTTTGCAAGAGCAAAAGCGAATGAGATGATTTCTAGTGTATTTTGTGTCCTAACTACGGTATTGTGGAACATGTTCCATTCAATCACACTCAAACTCGCTGAAAAGCCTACTCACAAACAATGTCAATAGGAGGCAAATGCATCCAACAACTCGTAGGCTTGAGCCTTGTGAAAAAAATAAAATGTGAGCGTTAGTCTCACTTTCATTAAAGCTGATGTCAAAGTTCTTACTGACCTGAGTGGTACGGAATAGTGCAGGACAAGGAAGTTTGGGGTTGAAGGATGATGCCAAGGTCTATGAGAGGTAAACAGGAAATCTAAGTCATGGAAAGAGAGGAGAAATGAAAAACACTCAGAAAGTACAAGTTACTGTTTGCTTTGCAATACTTAACTAAATGAAGCTTAGAATCTACAAATTTGCTTGATCAAGACAGGAAAAAAAAGAGTAGAGGAGATGTCAAAACACATAAGCTGCAGCAGATCAGTGAATGTGCAGCTGCTGCAATTAAGCTCTGTAAATGTCATGTGTTTAAATTGCAAAAGTTTGAAGTTAGAGACATTGTTTATTTTGCACCATTGTGCTGGGCTATGAACATGTTTAGCACTAGGCAAACAAGTATGTTCTCTCTGTTTGTCCCAAATACAAAAATGAGTGCTGCTGGGTGGCAAATTCCTTCATTGCCTGTGGCTTATGGGAATATGGAGTGAGGGTCCTGCCTCTTCTCTAAGCGACAGAAGCAGAGTATTTCTTGCTTTCACCAGCACAGTGGAGACACCGTTCTTCTACATATGCCTTAGGAAGAGAAATGTCTTAACACTTCTTTCTGTCTGTGCTATATACCGTATCCAATTGCAGAGTAAAATATGGTGCTGTAATAACATTCATCATAATATATTAGCTGGGTATATAGATATTACATTCTAATTACCATACTACTTTAATCAAGTCTATTATTAATGTAACACATTAAAGAATGCATTTAAAGCATCACTTCATATTTTTATTCAAGTGTAAGCAGGAGAAAGGAGAATGAGGAGGAAAGCAGCATCAAAGTTAAATCCAAAGCCGCACTAAATGAATAACTCCTGATCTTTCAAGTATTCCTCGCAGGTATTATTGTAACTGTTGACAGCAGTCCCCCTGCTTTTCTTGGGGTCATTTGTGAATTTGAAAGTACAGCAATGAGGCATAAAGTATCAGGATGAAAAAGAGAAGAGGAAAAAAACAGTGACCCCTTCCTTCAGCCCTCTGGCAAATACATATTTGCTGTTGGATATACTGAGTACAGCACAAAAATCTCTCATGAGAACTTTGTGCAAGGAAATGCACCGTGTCTGTCACTAAAAGAAAAAAAGAAACATGTCATCACTCCAAGTGGTATTGATTAAAACAATAAGGACTTCCTGGTGCCAACAGTTAAAACAACTGTGTGAAAAGTAGTGAAGAGGTATTACCGTATTGTTGCAGTGTTCTCAGGAAAATTCCAAATAAACTGAAGGATTCCTGTCAATATTTGTGTAAGGAAACATGCTGCTGCCTGATTCTAAGACCCTTCACACACACGCGCATGCACACACACACCAACATGCAAAATTCCTGAGAAAGTTTATTACGACCGCGCAAAAAGGGACGCACTCAGAGTTTGGTGCACTCTTTCTCATGCTAATATTTACAACATTGATCTCTTATTGTTGGTACTTGATCTACATTTCTCCCAGCTCGAGTCAATGGAAGGCACAGCTGCTGAAACCACATATTGTGTAGGCAGCGTGCCTTTGTGTTCTGCAGCTGGGGAGTTCTCAGGTCCACAATAGCAAGCCTAAGCACACTAAATTAGGAAAGATTATTGTTTCATTTATTGACTACACAAGTTTAAAACAGCAAGTATATCATTTGTTTCATGTTGTATTTGTTAGGGTCACTTTTAGCAAAAGCTAGGCGCATGGACACAAGTGTGGGGCAGCTGTACTTCCAGCCACCCCGGTAGGAAGAAAATTACAAACATTATTGAAATGAAATTGGACGGTTTGTTGCTTCATGTGGAACAGCCTCCCACCTGCCTTCTCCCAGTCATCCATTTGTGAAGAGTTGCTGAAAGTTTTTTTTTGTCTTTTTGCATGCAAAGTTCCTTGCCGATAAAGTATTTACTCTACTATACAATTTCTTTTAAGCAAAGCTAATTTTACAGTGGAAGGGAAGACAGGCAAGTTCAATTTCAGAGCTCAGTTCTCCAAGTGTTTCTTTCAGGGAATGGTCTATAGAAAAAGGAAGGCAGCAATTTTAGCTGGAATCAAATATCACTTTGGTGTAACGCGAAAGGGAGGGAAGAAAAGGGAAAAAAAAATCTATTTAACACTTTAGGCTATAATGGTATTTGAATAATATATTTTTCTGCTATTTATTCAGATGTGAAGGAACTCAGTGAATAATAATAGCTGCTGTCAAAGATATTTATATTTAAGAAGGTCTTTATGTAAAATCATTTTTTTTTATCAGGAATGATTTTTCTCCAGGAGAATTCTGCCATCTCCTAGCAACCGCTGTGGCTATCTTTTTAAACAGACGCTGCAACAACAATGGGTGCCTAACCTTTACACGGCAGCATTTGCACATGTACAATCAGAACACTTACGAATTCAAACCGAGTTGTTAAAGTGCTCCAAGGGAGACACCAGTTACCGCTTACCTACTGTGCATCTGATCTATGCGAGAGTTTGTCACGGCAACCATTTTAGGTGTAGCTGAGCATCTCCTGATGAGCCTTCGAACCAAACCTACAAATGACCCACATCTTAACTTTCCTCTCTGTTCTCTAAGGGGAAACAAGAAGAATCGTTTAACTGCTTAGTTTTCATTTCCCTCCCTTTCTTTCTGATTGTGTCACTCCGCTTGGGGAGCAGTGACATCACTTAAACTTCCTAGTTAAAGAACGCTTTAGATTTATACCTGCAAACAACAGAACACAAAGACCTATATTGGCAAATGCAATCATAACTTAAAAAGGTACCTAACCACAAATTAAGTACCTCTGGCTGAGAGCAGGTTCTTCCACGTGGCCTTTTAGACATTTTGAACTGTGAAGATTCAGAAGATTTTGTCCAGGGGACAATCTAGGTAACTATAGCATGCCCAAGCTTGTGTCAGTGATTCCAAGCAGGTATGCAGTCATCTCTGTGCCTGAAGAGCCTGGTCTGGAAGATCAGATTATAAACACCAGGAAAGGAGGTGCGGGACAAGAAGTAGTCGTGTGAACTTTTAGCTAAAAAGATGCATGTGTGGTACCCCAGGAAATGTGGTTTCTAGGTTCAGGGGATTCAAAGGTCTCCGGGACATCTCAGCTGACCACCGGCTGTCCTAGAACGTGTTTCAGCAGGGGACCGGCAAAATTTCTGCTGCTTGGCAGAAATATAAACAGCTGTTGGCTTGGGACGAGGGAACAGCAGACTGAATGAATCTTTGGGACGTTTATCTGACAACATGGCCTCTGTCCCTGCTCCGAGGGCTGCTAATATCTTTTGCACTGGACAGCCATTGAAAAACAAGAGCAGTGTCGGCAGCAAGCATACTGCTGGTGATAGGAGAAAATGAAACAAAAAACAATGACATTCCCATAAATAGCATGACTAAACTCTCCTGTCAAGAAGCACTCAACGGGTTAAAAAAATCCAAATGAGGAAGAAAATAAGGAGGAACGTTTACAAGTAAATAAAATAAAACTTTCCCTCAAAAACACTTCTATCAATGAAGTACAGCTAAGCACTGAACTCCAGAAAAAAAAAAATGCGGCTCAATTGTACTTTTTATCAAATCCATAGGGCTTTATGACAAATCTACAAGTGTGATGACAAATAGACCCTTCATTAAGGTCCAGCATTTTTTTCTGATTCCAGTTTATCCTCCTCCGCTTTACTATTGATTCCATCCAAAAGTGATGCTTCAAATTTGTAGCCAGAAATTAAGTACATTTTTCATTTGCAGTTGACTAAAGTCTAGCTGAAAATAATAGAACTATCTTAGATTTTTCAGTGGTTATTTTATAGGAAAACATATACATTTTTTGCTCAAAGTAGTCTAAACCAAGAGAAACTGTGGAAAACACCTATTGTGGAAGACTTTGCTTTCCTTATATTAATACAAACATTCTTTTTTTTCCTTCTCAAAACTGAAATTCTTGCAGTCCACCTATTTTCTATCCCCTTTATTTTTCTCTAATTTTCATCCAGCTGCAGATTATTTACATGCACATTAGGATATTCTTTGTTTATCAGTTAAGCATTTTTCAGATTCGTATTTCTAAACAAACTCCTAGATCCTTCCTTTAAGTAAAGATATAGAGCTTCTGCTTCTTATTTTGATATTTATCTGCAGGTACTTCGAAAGTTCATTTTCTAATATTAGTGCAGTATCCACTTTTGCTGCATGATTTAATGTTTTCTGTTATTGAAGCACTCTTCTTCCTTTCCATTGATAAATAAGACTATTTTGTTTGTTCATATATAACTTTTGGAATATAGTTTAGGCTTTTCCCTAAAATTTTATCTTTTTTTTTTCTTTATTGAACAGCTCTTTTTTATTGGACAGAGTTGATGCTATCTCAGTGGGGTGGTGTGAAGATGTGTCACTAGGGTCAGTGCTGGGACCCAGAAGGTCTTACTTTAAAGTATACGTTAAACTTAGAACTTCTTACACAGACGCTTGATGGAAAAGCTGTGGAGATGCAAAACTGCAAAATCTTGATGTAAAGTAAGTAAAGAGTAGCTAGAGTTCTTTTGAGTTCATTTGAGTGCTGAGCCACAAATTCTTTAATTTGATCCTACTAGGAGAATTCATTAATATTAGATGAATCCCATTCACTAGGTATATGAATTACAGAATAATAAAGCTAGTCAATAATTTGCAGTAAACAATTTACTACAAAAGTATTTTGACAAATTTAGTCTCTTTTTTTTCTGTTTGTGGAGTATCAGTGAGACAGGCCTTTTTTTAATAAGGATATGAGATAAGAAAGGACCTTCTAGGTAATGGAGTCCAGCTCTCTGCTACTGCTGACAATCGTGTTCTATGATTTCTTTTACAAATTTACAATATTCCGTCTTAGACGTAGCTAAACTGTTTTCTTACTTTTCTGGCAATTAGAAACCTTCTTCTAATTTTCCAGTCTAATTTTACGTATAATTATTTTTTTATCATTTTTGGATGAACTTTGGCTTTTCAGCTTTGCTAGTTCTTTGTCTTCTCTAGCGTGTACTCCTTTCTCAGTATCTGGTTTGCTAAATTAAGCAAGTCTCATCTAAATCCTCTTTCCCTTTCCTGGACCTTCCTAGGAACTCTTTTTTACATCTATTCCCATTTCTTATATTTATTACTGTTTGACTTAATTTAGCTGATTTTTCTAACTTCAGAGAAGTCATGAGCCATTTGTAAGTATTTAATAATCAACATTCAATGTTGATTGGTCCCAAGTATTGCTTTTATTTATAATCCTTCTCTTAATCCTTCTTTTTTATTGTAACTAAAATCCCTTGATTTTATGGTATTCAGTGGGCTGAATCAATAAGAAGATAGAAAATTTCACCTTGTTTTCTCTTTTGAAGAGAATTGAAGAATTATCAGACAAGTAGAAACAAGTAGTTTCAGAACCCTTTAAAGATTTTTTCTGGGTCATGCATATCTTGCCTGGGGTTATTACTCTAGAAATCCTTCTCCTCCATTTTGTTTTAGAGATTTATAATGAGTGGTGATTCAAAATATTTACAGTTTGCTCTGTCCTATGTCTTTTAGATCTTCCTTTCAATCCTTCTACACTGTCCTCTGGCTACCCGCTATGAAATTGCTAGCTGGTAATGACTGGATGAATTATTCCTGGCTAATTTTAATAGTCTTTCTTTCTCACTTTAAAATTAACTTCTTTGTCCTGCCACTTGTATATAGAACTAGTTTCTAATCAGCTGTTTCGTTTTCACATATCTCGAGTTGTCTCTACTTCTTCAGCGTGACTGAGTGCAACACCTTGGAATATATGAGGAAAGAGCTGCGTAGAGGAAACATGATTTCTAGTGGGGATCTTGTCACTTGTAGATCACGAATTGAGGTGTGGTCTGTGTTCGGCATATAGGGCCACAGGACAAGAGGAGGTTGTGGTGCTAAGCTGCAAACACGTGAAGTAAAGGCTTAACTATGCAAGCAAATGAGGCAGAAAGCAATTGTGAATATTTGTCTTGTGGTGCAACACTTCATGGATCTCCGGCTTGTTACTGCCTTTGCTCTTTCCCGAGATGTTTACTGTAGTTGCTTACTAAACCAAGTTAGATTTTATTTATTTTATAAGAAGGCAAAAGCGAGAAGATAATTGGCTCACTTTTTCCTATGTAATCCAATGAACAAGTACCACATATTACCAGTGATCAAGTAAGCTTCTGATTAAGTGAAGATGCAATTTTAAGAAAAGTGTGGGGCCAATGAATGCCAAACTCAGACTCAGCAGGCAATAAAATTGTTCTTTTTTCCCTGCTAAAAGCAGGAGAGCTGTTCCTCCTTTTCCTGGCTTGAGAAACATTGCTGTGCTTCAGCTTGCTTTCATTGTTGGCTTGTGAGCTCCCCCTCCTGTTTCATACCACTTTTAAGTACTTGCAGATCTCACACCTCAAGCGCTACAAATTCTGATGTCATTCATTTTTTCTGCAGTGTGGCATGCCAGCAAAGACAGTGTTTTTCTATACCAATTAAATACCTTTCCACAAGCTTAAACTGTAAAGCTAAACTAAGAGAAGATAGAAAATGGTGAGGGGGGAATTCTGCCTAAGACTTTCGGGTTCAGTTCCACACACAGCCACTGGCTTCCCATGTTTAACTTTGGGTTTAAGACATTAACCATCGTTTGTCTCAGTGTTCTGTCTGTGGAAGATAAGGACCATATGTTTTCATCCTGCAGGAAATTAAAAAAAAGGGAAATTTATTTTTAAAATTTCCTATGAATTTTTGAATGTAAAAGAAATTGAAAATTAGTTCTCAGGTAATCAGATTTAAGAAATATCACCAACTCAGATTCAAGGAGGGGGCACTATGGAACAGCATGGAGAAGTAATCAAAGGGTAGGCTTAGTGGTTCATTACACTGGAGCCAGAGGAGCTGAAGGCAGGTGTGAAGGAGTAAGCTGTAACTATGAGTGAAAATAGTGTTGAAGGGGGTTTGATCCATATAATTAGACATTTTCAACTGTTATCACATATTTAGCATGGAAAATATGAAAGATATCTTCTGACATGATGGTGGTGTTATAGAACGACATATATTTTGAAGAAAACTGCTCAGTCTTGAAGAAAAAATAAATTAAAGTATCCACGGCCAGCCAAGACAGATAGATGATCTTTACTGAAGTTTTTTTTTTTTTTTTTAAATGAGAAGTAATATTTTTCATGGCTACCTCACACACAATAAACAATTTCAAAGATCCTAAAAGGCTGCTAAAAGAGAAGAGCTCCTAGCAATCTTATCAATAATTTCTGAAAACAATCTACTGGGAAAGTGAAGTGATCAAAGAAACAGATGCTTGCTTTTGTGCAACATTGTTCACTTCTGTGCGAGAAATGAGATACACTTTGAATGTCAAGAGAAGGAAAATCAGATTTAAATATGTCTGTAGACATATGTAAGACTCGCATTACTCGTGCTAAGACAACATAAGGATTTTAAAAAAATTCAAAGTGCTTCCTCCAAAGGAGAATATTACATCTCATTGAGACAGGCAAAAAGACAGAAAAAGAAAAAATGGTGGCTACATAGGTGCCAGTGCTTGCGCTGGTTACGTTTTATTTATACAGACAGAACAAAATTCCAACCACTAGTTAATGCAACATTTACACTTTATCCTTTAAAGCCAAAAGTTAGTTTTTTATCACAAAATATTCTCCATCGTTTGATATGACATTTCAACACTTCTCTTTTCTTGTCTTTTGTATGTTCCTTTCTTATGTGCCTTTACCTTTTCCTTTTATTCATAAAGCTCCCTATTCTGTCTGCTTTTCCCTGCTTTCCTTCTCCTCTACATCCTTGCTCCAGGTTCGCCTTATAATCAAATACTTCTATTCTGTTTTGTCACAGTAAACACATTCATCCAATGAAAATGGAATTGAGGCAGGAGGAAAGAGGCTATAGTCACTCATCTTTCCTTTGTGTGTAAGGTACTGAAGAAAATTCATAAGAAAGGATTCCCAAGAAATGTAACGAGAGTTAAAGACATTTTGGACTATATTATTATTTATTCTCAATTATCCTTGCAATTCTTTCTCGGCTGATGAAGATCCGGAAATCTACTCAATTAGTTCTTTATTGTAAGTGAGAAAGCAAGCTGTTTTTATACGATTTTTTTTTCACAGTGAACTTATGTGGAAGGCAAGGAAATTCAAAGAAAATTGATACTTATGACTGCGGATTTTAGACATTTATATGTTTCTTAAAGAAACTTGTATGAACAAGAAACTTGTATGAACTTGCACGAACATCACATCTGAGAGAAGTTGCTTGTGGCCTTCTCTAATCTTATTTATTTATGTGAATTCATGTAGAGCAAGGAAGGATTTGATTTTTTTTTTTTTTTAATAGGCTTTACTTTTCCTGTTTACCCCTGCTATGGTATCTTTAATAGTCTTGTAAGAAGCTGAGGCACCCTTTGGAAAGTTCTGGGAAGTGGTAGATTGCAAAACAAAGTTTTGATGACTTGAGAACTTACTTAGCAAATCCTAGTCTGAGAGCTGAGATCAGGAGTCTGAGAAAGAGTACTGATGTCTGGAAGGAAGTAGGGCCTCAGGAAGGATATAATGAGCTTGGGACTTGCAAAGCACATTGTATCTAGAACTGCAATTGGGACATTTCATTGCTTTAAAATGGTTAGCATTTTTGTATTTTTGTTTTCTCTTCAGAAAGAAAGATTATACTTTTAGCTTCAGGCTTGATACATGTGTTTCTGATTCCTTTGTTTCCATGAAGTGAATAATAAGATCTGAAGAAGCCAGTGTACTCCAGGTGATCAGGACCTTAAGGACTCAAGCACTTAAAAATGAGTGTGTCTGCTTTAAAACAATGCTATTTAAGCATAATTCCATTAGTGAATTGCTCAGAAAGAGGGTGTTTACATCCTCTGAATTGCCCTGCTTTTTTTTGTTTCCCAAAGGGAATGCTAGTACATTAACTACTACTCTCCTTCTATTACATAGTTCACCTTTTTCTGCAACTTCAGCCTACTCACAAGTACCTCAGGCTTACACATAAAAAGGAGTGTTTCTGGAGCCCACTGACGCAGACTGCATAATCACTCTTGCAATTTATTCAGCAGGGACAGGAGAATGAGGCGACCTCAGTACTGTTGTGTGTAGCGTATGCAGAGGAGTTATGGCTAAATAACAGCCGCAGCAGCCACTGAAGCATCTGTATTTGGTTGGTCACTCAAATGGACAAAAAGGAGGATTTTTTCCTACTTCATTAACGTAAGCAATTATGTGTTGTCTCTGCTGACTGCTATGTACAGACTACAGACAACCTAGGGCAGAAAACTGTGAGAAGAAGGTAAGAGACTGTGTGAAACAGAGGGAGAAATATACTGGAAGGTAGCTTTAGGAGTATGAGAAAGAGGAAGGGAAAGAGTGAGATCATTACCTTAGAGATTAAAGAGCAATTCAAGACCTCTTCCTATCAGCCAGGATTAGGATGGCAGAGGGAATGCTTTTATATATTGCTATTCATTTATCTATTATTTTGGATACATTTGGGTCAATAAATTTATCCTGTGGTTTTAAGAGGCAGAAGACAGACGATGTAACAATGACTTTTTTTTCAACTTTGTGATTTTTCTTTGAAATAAATAACCAGAAATGTTGAACCGGACTATGTTGACCCTGACTCATAATTTCTGATAGTATAGTTATCAATGTGAGTTCCAGTATGATGGACCAGCCGTATTTCACAGGGTATGGTAGCAGTACAAACTAACTTAATGGTGCATTTTATGCAACAGTAATCATTTAGTTCCTAAAATCCTAAAATTTGTAACGTTGATTTGCATAAGCACGTATTTTACGAGAAAGATTTTACATTTTTATTCTTAGTCTTGCAGTTAGTTCCTTTAAAAGTGCATGTAGTTACTTTAAAGGTATCTCAGTTCACTTTCATTGCTCTCAAGCTTATATGGATTAGCAGAACAGTCTGTATGTGTTGCTCAAACGGAAACTCTTCATACTGGAATGATAGTATTTAGGCACTTAGGTTAATATTTGAGTACTGTCTGTGTTATTCTGTCCTAAATATTTTTCTGGTTACATGCTGCTGTAAATCTAGGTAGAAGTGTATATTATTGTAAAAATGGAAGCAATATTTTAAAACCTCTAAATTAAATATCTAAAATAAAAAGAAAAGTTAAGCACCCACTTCTGATGTATTCCGTTTTCCTTACCAAAAGCATCCTCCAGTGGAAGAAAAAATTGAATAGCTTTAATAATAAATTTCATGATATTCCTGTATTATGGGAACAATATATTCTTAAGCTCTCCATGCATCTGAAATTTGTCTTGATGTGGCCCATTTATTTTAATTTGGGTCTGTCAGCAGAAAAAAAGAAGCAATTAAACTTGTGACTAGCATGGAGAAACATTTTACATTCTAACATTGTAGCTTGATACCCAGTAGTTTCTCTATATTTCTTATAGTTGTCAGATCAAAGTCTCTCAAGTACTATAACTCAGCTATGCTTTGATTAATTACTTCACACAATGAATTTGCAAATTATATTTCTAAAATGATTTATGTACTTTTTAACTTCAATCAAATCCTGCCCCCCTTCTTTTTTTTCCTACTTCAAGCTTTGTTCACTGATATTGTCAGCCCACACCTTGGAAAAATATTTTTGAAATATCACACTGGTGACATTTTATGCCTAACAAATTGATATAAACAGAGGCTTCCAGTTACAAGCGATGTCTTACCTGAATAGTGCAATTGAATAAAACTATAAGAATCACTTAAATTGCAGTTACCCACCAGCAATCCTGTTCAGATCTTGAGCCTCAGTGCTTTACACAAATAATGGAGTCCCTCCCTAAAAAATTCCATCTACTGGTTTGTTTTGCCTAGACTGGGGTTTTGTTCCAGATGGAGCTACTAGAATAGCTGAGCTAAGGTAACCTTTAAGATACGTGGTCAAACCAAACATTTCGTGACTGTAGTTAGACATTGGTAAATACTACTTAGGGAACTAATAACCTGACTGCATTAGTGATGTGCCTGTCTGGGCAAAGTTTAATATTTACATTTATGGTTTCATTGTACAGTCTTACATGACTTACTGCTGTTCATGTTCAATCCATTTGCGTTACACCGTGGTATCTAAACTCTGTTTAGAGATATTGTGTTTACAGATGCAAATATCCATCCTTCCATACAATTTGATCAGACAGCTATCTGAAGCAGTACTATGAAGTTATTTCTCTTATTACCCGTATCTGATATCCTTAGTCCTAACTGTTTGAATACGGTAGCCATTCACACCCTTCAGGAATCCTTTCAATTTAGCTGCTCCTTTGATTTTTATTCAGGGATGAACTAAACAAGGATATGTGGCTGGAGGTGAAGTATCAAGATCGTATACGCAGACGTATGCCTGGGAAACAATCAGACAACCCCGTTCCTCCCAAATACTCTCCTGCCTTCTCATGCCTTCAGTTTCATTCCGCTTTGTCCATCTATGTAAGAAAGGCCATACGGAGTACATCTCCACTGCTACATAGACTGAGGGCTTGCACATCAGAATTATTGATTCACTCCCTGGCTCCCTTTTGATGTACTCTAATAACTCTCTGTGAGTCAAAGCCCAGATATGTTTTTGGGGGATAATTCACTTTGAGGGACCCTCATGATAGGAAAAACGGACAAGATTCCAATAAGTTGGTTCTTTAACACACTTAACGAGCTTTGCGCTCTCAAACACTCCAACTGCATTCATGGTCGGGCATAGCAACAACTACCTTAGTATGTGACATATAACTGCCATCCCAGTGAACTGCGAGTTTGACCTCACATTATTTTGAATGCTTTGGACTGGGAAAAAACATGCACATAATATAATAATGGTTTTCTAGGGCCACCAAAAAGTGGCAGAGGGGAGAGCCAGGGCAAATGTCATGCAGTGATGATGAGACCAGTCTACTCCAGAGGGAGATAGTCAAGTAACGTATATGTACAGTACTCTGCAATACTTGATCCACAGGTGAACAATCATTTTTGAGACATATGCATTTATCCACGTAGATATAACACAGTCAGAACAAGCTCTGTCTATCCCAGAGATATGTCACCAGTAACAGCTAGTAGCAGAGGCATCAGGAAATGGGTATACGTTTTGATCGAACCTATAGTGTTATTTTTCCTTGTATACCTTCCTTAGCCTGACTTGATTGTGCTTTGTGGCTTCAATTTTAAATAGCCTCACTAGTTATGGTTCTGATCCTGGACACTGGCAGAGACAGGTCTACTTTTATTTGCCAGGAAACATTTTTAAATAAACCTTCCTTATCTTTTTGAACCTCTGTGATATTTCAACATTTTTATAAGATTTTTCTTAGAAGATGGAAACCTTTTATGATTCCTGTGCAAAATATTTCTTTTTATAGACCTGTTTTTGCTCCTGAAAAGCTAATATCACCTAAAAATGAATCTGGAGAAATGTCTCAACTGATCTGACAAACATTTGTAGGGGAATATCCTTTACAGCTTGCTTAATTTAGTCACTAAAATACAAGGAGGAGAATCGTTGTATCTTTAGTTTGAGTTTTGCCATTGCCTCATTTGCTACTGTGTTCATTGCATTTGTCAAACTTTATTTTGCTTGTAAAATACTGCACAATCGTATTATAAGGTAGGGCATACCATTGTCTCAATTTTTTAAAAAGCTGACCCGGCTGCCTCAGACTGAATACCCATGGTTGTAAAAAGTAGGCTACATATGCAATGTTTTCCCATGACTCTCCCTAAGGATACAAACAAACATAGATCAAAGTCACAGGAGCGTTTCCTATTGCTAGACCTCAAATCAACAAATGAGAATGTCAGCAACTAAGTGCCAACCTTGCAGGAGACAATAGAGTCATAGCAGAGATTCTAATAAGACTGGTACGTTGATTTTTACAGAGAAACAGTATAAAGTTCTCTCTTTACGGAAAGAAAATCACAATTTCCATCACAGGGACCAGATGTGAGAGACTGGTGGACCTAGCATAGTAATAAGGCATTTTAGAACACTTATTCTTAGATATCAACATCTCTCGTGTATTGAAGCAGGAAATCCAAACTTGATGTTCTTCAGCTACCTAAAAACTATATATCAAAAGGCTACTATCATTGTAGAACAAATGAAAAAAAAAATACCTCCTTAGCAGGAGCTTATGTTACCTTAAAGTAGGATTCATTAATCTTGTATTTGTTTTTCACCATGTTTACATGTACCTGTAATGATCTTTTTAAAAGATCTGTCAGGATGCATGAAATGAGCTTAAAATGAAAAATGAAAAAATTAAATAAATAAAAAATAAAATAAAAATAAAAAATATTTTAAAAATAAATAAAAATGAAAAAATTCCAAGTAATCACTTCTTTGTAGCAGTTGTTACTTGTGTGTGTATGAATTCACACATGCACGTTCTCTCACTTGCTGAATGTTTCAAGCTTGTCTAGACCTATTCTACTTCTTCACCCGCATACTCCCACTAGCCTGGCAGGTCTCTCTCAGTAGTTTATGGTTTAGCATCTTACATAATTCATGTTGTTCTCCCCTTTCACTTGATGTTATTTTTTAATAAATGAAATATTCTTAATAAATGAAAATTTTACTGAAATTAAGACAATACACTAAAACTCAAAATATTTTAGAAACCTGCTTATGTAATTCCTAGCGATGATTGATCAAGAAGGAAAAGGCACCCTCTCTGAATAACAGCAGAAAAACATGGATATAGCCTGTGTCATAAAACAATTGTTGTTGCTTGTATCGACTGTGGAACTGACATTAAGACCTGAGTTCAAAGAGAGTATGTATCCTCTCTTTTACCAGTTTCAGTCCTTTTATGCAAAGGAGGCTAGCACTAAGTTAACTCAAATCTTACACATTCTGTTTTTTCCAATAGCTATAGTAGAGAGAGTTAAGTGTAAGCGCAAACCTTTAATGATTGATTTCTTGAAGCTGAGAATCCCTCCTGATAATTTTCAACATGTAAAATTAAGTTTTTCCATAAAAATTCTCCAAACTGCAGTGTGCCAATTACAAATTAAAGTTAACCATCTCCAACATGTATTAACAATCTGTTGTACCAATTGATATTTATCTTGCTCGAGAAAATCTATTTTCCATCTTTATTTTAGAAGAACATCTGACAGGAAGCTTAATACCCCAGATTTCTTTTTTAATAAAAATAGATAGTATTTCTTTTGAAATATCACTTAAAATAGTTGTGAGAGAGAGATCAGTTAAAGCAGTTGCTTTTTTTTGGTTTGTCCTTTCACATGCCTTCCTTTCCTAACACCTTCTTAACACTCCCATTTGTATATATGTCCATGTATAGACCTAACTGTCTGTATAAGCAATTCAGTAGGCTGAGAGTTAAGAGCAATTTCTCTACTTCATTAGCAACATTCAAAATATTAAGTGTCTTTCTCACTTTTGGCAGAACAACTATCAAAGCTGATGTGTATGGGAAATCATCTCTTTCTACATACAAGGACTCTCAATTGGTTTAAACTGGCACAGTGATGATCTCTACTGATTTATACCTGCTGAGAGTATGGTCACTCTTTTCTGAAAGAAAAAAAATGGACTGAAAACTCAAAATATGTACAGACACTTATTTATTTGTTCTGAGCATGTTTTTCATAACGCATTTCCAAAGTCCTGGAGAAAGATTTGTTGGCTGCCTCCACAGTCTTAAGTGCACTTGAATACCAGCGGAAAAATCTCAGGCTGTGGCTGAGAAAGCAGCTTACCGACAAAGAAACTCTTCTCTGAAGGACCACAGAAAATAACCCTGAAACATCTGTTTTCCTTTTAGACTAGAAGTTCAGGAAACTTGCCTTCCACTTAATTTCAGCATCTATGATATACAAGCACACCTTTTTATCTGGTTTCCAACAGAAGTCAGGCTTCTGTCACCAAGCTGTCTGACTGTCACCTTCCTCATTCTCATTTTTCTCTTCTAAATAGCTTTGGAAGCCATTGGCCAACTTCCGAATCAGGCAGAGAGGGAGATGTATGAAAGATACAGACCTTTCACACGGTTTGTGAGAATAGTGGGCAAACAGAGAAATGGACTAATGTCCTCAATGAGGAGAAAGGGTGGAACATGAACTCACGCAAAGATCAGAGGAACTGGGAACAAACGTGTTAGAAACTGGAGATGCAAAAAAGGCAAGACAAAAAAAAATCTTTCTAGTCTGTGTTTATACTTCTTAGATATCAATAAAGCTACACACGATATTACTTTCTGCTATCAGGTAGGTCCACCAATGTCTAATAAGGCACAAACATTGACTCAAGTTTTCTCCACAATTAGGGCACATGGTTGTCTCTCCGATGGATGGGCTTCCCAGCATATAAAGTATATATAAAAATAAGCTGCAGCTTTATTCTAAAACAGTTAAAATAGAAATGAACTACATTACATAAATCCTTTGGCAACTAAGCTTTTTGGGTTTGTGTTGTCACATTAGATCAAGAGGTAGGTGTAGGTCAAAATTAGATGCATTTGATATGGTGTGTACGATAATGCCTGCCAGCTGCTTTGCAAGCAAAGCAGGTATCTTCATCTCTTTAAATTTACCAGTTTAACTGCTTATCCTTATTTCAGTCCTTTCCTAAAACATTTTCTGTGTGTTGTCTTTAACATTTAACCAGTCATATAAAATGAATGAGATATACATATTTATAATCCATTCTAAAGAATATCAGCACCGATTGAACTTCTGTGGCCTTTTGTGTAAGCATAACCTCGCATATGATGAGGGATATTAGGCCAAAACCCATTATCCTCCCATTTTTACCAGATACTACAGAGGACTTTGAATATGAACTGTACGATTAGGTCGAAACTTCATGGACTCTGGGGAGAAAGGCTTAGCAGCATTGCATTGGAACAAAAATTTGTTTCTCACTGCTTTGTTAGTCCTTTCTAAAATCATGGATATAGCAAGGTTATATGCCTTGTGCTAGATCAGGTGAGATAAAGGACTGCAGACGCAGGGAGGTCCTTTTTGTCCTGCTTTTTCTCTGCTTAATACAGAAACTCTTGCACTGCCCTAGTGAAGTTAGTGTATTAACTGAAGTTATTAAAGCTTACTATAGCAAGACTGTTCATGTTTTCTATCTGCATTTCTTTACCCTTTAATCCCTTTGCCATGATACTTTTTAAAAAGCTCAAGCAAAGCTAAGACATTAATGTAAGAAGTTACCAAGGATAGGATATAAAGGAGCACACTCCCTTCAGCATACATGTGGATCTATTTCTCAAAAGTGGCAAGTGGCTTTAAGTATCTTGTCTTCCTCTCCTCTGCCACAGAGCTGGAACTTCCGTATCCTAGGGCAGTGCAAGAGCTTCTGTATCGAGCGGAGAAAAAGCGGGACAAAAAGGACATCCCCGCATCTGCAGTCCTTTATCTCTCACCTGATCTAGCACAAGGCATATAACCTTGCTATATGATCAGATGCAGAATGAGGTTGGCTTCCATTTCTTCATTCAAATTAGGACAGTATCTACCTCTTTTATGAAAACTCTTTATATTCTGGGCAGACCTTGGGACAGCAAGTCCAGGACAACTTTTGCTTTTCTCTCTTCTCGTATGCTGGTTCTATGGGCAGTTTACTGTGGTTTTGGCAGGCATAGAGAGCCCTTACCTTGCCAACCCTGCCTTCTTGATTCCTCCCATGTATGGCTCCCTGTGTTGTTCTGCTGCAATTGTTTATGGGACAGAGTATTCGCTAGTCTAGGGTAAAGGAAAAAATCCCTTCTGTGAAGGTTGTTTTCGGCCTGACTCACTATGCTCAGCTGAAAGGACGGAATGGAGGAGGCTCGACAGCAGGGAGTAAGGAGGTGCTTCTTAAGTCAGCCCTACCTCTGAGAAGTAACCACAGTATTAGAAGAGGACACTGAGCACTGTGTGCCTACACTTGTTGAATGTACTGAGCAATTTATCCTTTCCTATGGTGGACAGTCATAATCTGCTTTTTATTGTACAAATGCCTCTGAGTGGGAAAATGTTTTTACAACACGGAGCAAACTGGGTGCTTAGAAGATAATTGAATTATTTCTTCCATTACCTATGAATCTTTAAACTCTTCCATAATATCTATTTTGGTGTTTCGGTGTTCATGAATAAAATAAAAAGATGGGAATGAATGAAATTTCCTGTCCATGGATAATAAATACCTGTTCTGAAGGCCGTTATATTCAGATTCTATCCCTTCTGTGAAATACTCCCCATGGTATACCATTATGTTGAATCAATAAAGAGGAAAATGGTATTCCATGCACATGTGAGCTAATAACAACTGGCATGCAGAACATAAACACCGCAGTGGGTCACACTAAGGCAGACTGGCAAGCTGCTGTGCTAGCTTAGTTTCCAAATGCCTGCAGATAATTGCCCCAGTATATCCATGCAAAACTTACAAAGGAAAAAATAAGATTATCCCAAGCATGAAACTAGCTGGAAAATTACTCAGCAGTGTTATTGAAAACTCATTTTACCTGCTGTGATTTTTAGCTAATATGATTAGTAACATTAAGAGGGAAATTTCTGTTATAGTTTGGAAATAGACTCCAACCTACCTATCGCAGTGGGAAATATACTTCTGTTCTTTAACATATCAGCATTTCCTGTCCCTTAAACATCCACCTCTAATCTCTTATACCACTACTGCCATAGTAGTAGTTTAGAACCTCCAAACGGTGAAAATGATAGGAACAGGAAGAAAAATATTATTTCCATAATTAATTATATGGAACAATTGTGAAAATCTTTTTTTAAATGATTTTCAATAGATTTGCACATGCAAAATACTATTTTAATATTGAGCTCGTTTTTCAGTCTTTTGCATAGGTGAAGACTATTCTACTTATACGGATATAGAAAAAATTGAAATACTGATGCCTATTTTTTGTAAGATGTAAAAACAATTTTCCCTTTTTGTGCAACTAGTTCCTTATGCTTTAGTCCTTACTAACAGTACCATCTTCCTGCTTAATTTGGCAATTACTACTTCCCTCTTTCCTACAAAGAATATAATAATATCAGTGATTATAATAAAATAATATCATATAACTGTAGCACCTGGGGCCTGCAACCGTAACAAAGATCTCATGTGGTGAGGTCTTTAAAAAGCATGGAACTGGAAATTAGTTTTCCCTTTCGCTGTTTCTCAAGAGGATACGTTCTAAGACAAGAAATGACAGATAACATACACTTATGGGGAGATTGCAAGAGAATAGCGATATCCTGTAAGGCATGTATGTAGAAAGAAAGATCAGACTACTTGTAAATTTGGTAGTGTCCGCTTTGATTGTTTGGATACTATAGTAGCTACTAACTTGTGGGTCCAGGGTTAACACCTTTCCACAGAGTGCATTAGAAATTGTCCATATAAAAGACAAGAGGTTGTGAATTTAGTTCATAGGAGGGAGGTACTTTCCAGGACTGTTGGTATGTTCATAGGAAATCTGATACATACTAAGGAATAGTTAAAAAAAGCACTTAAATACCTAAAAGGGAATGAGGTACCCAGGCTTCTTGCATAAAAGCGTAAAGGAAATTAGGCTAGAGATACTTCTGCTTAGGTGGAATCCACAGCCCAGAACTCAAGCTCTCTGCAGGAGGCAGGAACACATGGCATTTTAAAAAGAACTAACAGGAGTGAGCTTGTTTTTATCTATTGTTTTTGGCTGAACTTTAACACCTCCCTATGTGTGTATATACACATATATACATATATGTGTATGTATGAAAGATAATCTGCAGCCTTAACTCTCCCTGCTTCTCAGAGCTGGGATGGCCCGTTGCTTGCATGAGCAGAGCCAAAGGCAGAGTTAAAAGGGAGGGCAATGGTGTCATAGGCCTGTTAAGTCATTGGCAAGTTGAGCCATTTCCAGAGCATGGTGCCTAGAGGGGCCATCATATCAGGAGGTCTGAGCTAGCATAGGTGGGTTACACAGCTCTGACCAGTAACATGAAATCAAGTGACCTCTTTCAGAGACTAGGATTCTTATCGTCCTACAATCTTCCACGATCAACAAGCTCTCTCTCACGGCTACAATTGGTTTTCCTTTTGACTAAAATAGGATTGGCTTTAGTAACACGCTTTTAATTTACCTAAGACTTTATCAATGTTATCAGATGAATCTTAAAACAAATCCATGTTTTCATATGTAATTGCATATGATTTAGTCCTTTATCTCTGCTCTAAAGAACAGTACTGACTAAACAGAAACACTGGACAACAGTACAGGAGGCTCCAGCTGATTATTAACTGCATTTTCTATTACTGTCTGAGAAGATTTGAAGGGTGGACCTCCTCTTGCCCATCTGCTTCTACTACAGGCAGGAAAAAGCTTCAGCAGTAAGTCACGTTTCTCTTGTTTACTGAGATCAAGACCTTTCTGTTGCGTAATTCTTTTGTTTTCCACTGTTGTAATTGCTGATGCACATGGCTCTCAGACAATGTAGATGACCCGTGTGGGATGCATGAAGTTCTCTGTCAAGACATTGTTGTCCCTTGCTGGCTGGGATCCAGGTTTAGTACTAAGCAGGAAGAAAAAAAAAAGAACAATGGAGATAAATTTAGACACTGTTGGGAAAAGGAATCCAGCGCACTGTCCATCCCAGCCCTTTGAAGCTACGCCCACAAAGCAGTTTCCTTTGACTTTCTCAGGGATTCCCAGATATTCAGAGTAACTTATGTAACCGAAGCAGACACCACCTGATTAACATTTGGCTAACCCGCTGCAATCTCATTTCGAATGCAAACTATGAAACAAAGCTTAGTGTGATAACTTTGGTCCTCACTTTGTGTGCACTGAGCAGAACAGGGAACTGCTGGAGTATTGATGTTCATACCAGAGGAAGCCTATGGGACCCCTGGAATGCACTGACTTCGGCAGAGAGCGTTACAGCACTCTCCCAGCTACTGTGCTCCATAGGTGTTCAATTCTGCTAGTAGAAGAGCCTCCACTAAGATTATAATTCCTGCTACTAGCTGCAGTAAAATATTATGTTAATCAGTGACTCAGTGTACACTCAGGTACTGTTTGGATTGATAGCTTAGTAACATAATTGACTTTCAAAGCCCCATCGACATATATAATTAGCTAAACTGACCACTGTTCGATTCTGTAAAGCTAGTGTTTCTGTATAGATATGAAATATAATTATTTAAAAGTAGAAGGATATGTTGCATGCATTAAGTAAGCTTCTTCAGTAGATTTCCGGGGGCTGGTGGCAGAGACAGGCATCATCTTCCTCTGTGCTTTGTGCTTTGTATTTTTCTTGAATGACCTATTTCTTTCCAGAGGGTTCTTTCCCCTATGCTTTGAAGATACAAATTCAGTTACTGTTTTTCTTTTTTTTTTTTTAGAAAGCAACAAGAAAGGATGGACAACTATTTCAGAAGAGTCAGTATAATGTATATTTTTGAGTAGTATGTATGCCCAATCTGTAGCTGGACATATTAAATAGGCAACTTAAGTAATGGAAATGTACATTCCTTTTTCAGTGTGTGCTTATAGAAATAAAACCCAAAATTATATAGTTATACATAAGTAAAGCTGGACATAAAAATAGTGATAAGTGCCTTGAATTACTGATGAAAACAAAGAAAGAAAAATTATAGTCCGTCATTCGAATGCTCAATCGCGGCACTACACAGCAGCAGGAAATCTTAGATTAGTATGTGAACATGGAGGATGCAGTATGATGAATTTAGCTATTGACAAACTGCTCAGAAAGTACTTTGTTTTAGTACAAACATTGTTTTACAAAATATAAGTGTAATTTGTGTTTACCAGGCAGTTTTCATCCAAGAGAATGCTGTAGCGCTTTTGAACTGTTCCCAGAAGCAGCCCAAATTAAAGTTGTTGCCAATGCACTTCAATACTTATATAATTTGGTGAATGGCGCAGAGTCCAGTCGGAGGCCTGTAGCTAGTGGTGTCCCCCCAGGGGTCAGTCCTGGGTCCAGCCTTGTTCAATGTCCTGGAGGAAGGGGCAGAGTGCACCCTCAGCAAGTTTGCTGATGATCCTAAACTGGGGGGAGTGGCTGACACACCAGGGGGCTGTGCTGCCAGTCAGAGGGACCTGGACAGGCTGGAGAGGTGGGCGGAGAGGAACCTCCTGAAGTTCCACAAAGGCAAGTGCAGGGTCCTGCACCTGGGGAGGAATAACCCCACGCAGCAGGACAGGCTGGGGGTTGACCTGCTGGAAAGCAGCTCTGTGGCGCAGGACCTGGGAGTGCTGGTGGACAACAAGTTAAGCATGAGCCAGCAATGTGGCCCTTGTGGCCAGGAGGGCCAATGGTATCCTGGGCTGCATTAGGGAGAGTGTTGCCAGCAGGTGGAGGGAGGTGATCCTGCCCCTCTGCTCAGCCCTGGGGAGGCCTCACCTGGAGTACTGCGTCCAATTCTGGGCCCCCCAGGACGAGAGAGACATGGCACTCCTGGAGAGAGTCCAGCGGAGGGCTACAAAGATGATGAGGGGACTGGAGCACCTCTCCTGTGAAGAAAGGCTGAGGGATCTGGGCCTGTTCAGCCTGGAGAAGAGAAGACTGAGAGGGGATCTCATCAGTGTGTATAAGTATCTGAAGGGGGAGTGTCAAGAGGATGGGGCCAGCCTCTTCTCCGTGGTGCCCAGCAACAGGACAGGAGGCAACGGGCACAAGCTGAACCACAGGCAGTTCCATCTGAAGCTGAGGAAAAACTTCTTTCCTGTGAGGGTGACAGAGCACTGGAGCAGGTTGCCTGGAGAGGCTGTGGAATCTCCTTGCTTGGAAATATTCAAAAACTGCCTGGATGTGATCCTGGGCAACATATTCTGCATGGCCTTGCTTGAGCAGGGGGGTTGGACTAGATGATCTCCAGAGGTCCCTTCTAACCTTGGCCATTCTATGCTTCTGTGATGCTGTGAAACTCTAAGTAGCCCAACAGCTTGGTGGCTGGAGCTCTCATCAAGTTATATTTAAAGTCCTGCCATCAAAAGAAGGGCTTGGACACAGCTTGTCATGGTCAACTTGAATACGCTACTATCAGGGACATATACCAGAAATCAGCTGAAGAAGAGTGTGTTGTGTATGATCCAAGCATATCTAGAAGATGAAGCTCACGGAGGTAGAAGATGAATGGTTCATTTGAGTAGCCCTGTTTTGAAGGCTGAGGAGCATTCACTTCATTTAGGAAACCTACTGTGGGATGGTCAGCAAGCATGGTGGTTTTCTGAGACACCATCAGAGCTGTGCGTGCTCAGACACTCAAGCATTGACAAGATATTCAAGCTGATCGATGCAGCTGAGAATCATTTTGAGGGTATCATTCATGACTAAAGGTGAACCTAGGCACTTTGAGGGAGGTAGTTGCCTTACGTTTTTAAGACTGTGGGTCTCAGGTGAGAACATTACAGTTATTAACAGAGGGCTATTCTTCAGTATACAGAAGTCCAGAGTTAATGAACAAAGCTTAAATTATGACCTGGACAAAGACGTAGTGACCTAAAAATGAACGAGTTCAGTATTCTGCTCTGCGTCCTTCCTACCAGATCAGTCTCAACCATCCTTAAAATACTTTTTCCTCAGGCTTCCAAAGCTCATTCACATTCTAAGCAAAACAGAAAATTACAATAACACCACCATTTTAAAACTTCAAATACAAGAGCCAAATTCATCCCTGATGTGATCTCATTAGCTTAATGAGATTACACCAGGGATGTAATTGTCCCAAGGACTAAATTAAATGAAGAGTAATATATGTTTTTTGTAAAATCCTGTAGTATGCTTTCATTAACTTTGTTCCCCTAACCACATATTTAACCTCTCTTCCTCTCTCTCCACTCATTGTCAGTGTAAATGCAGCTCATCATCTAGGTAAGATTAAGCACATTAACTACATGAAGGAGTCAGCAAGCCGAATTTACCTATTAATCTTTTCTCCCACCCTGTTAATGAACTGATTTCAACTCCGTGAAGCAAAAAGCTAATATTGTTTCTCCCCATAATGAAAAGGTAAAAAAAAAAAAAAAAAAGCATTAGGTACCAGGTGCATTTTTTAATTATATTTTGCTTTTCATTCTCTCTCCCTCTCTTTCTTTCTCTCATACTGGCAAAAGTTCAGTAACTGTTTTGCTGCACCATGTATGAAACATTTCACTTCAGTGTAATGCTAAAGCTGAAATCCTTCTTTCAAACTGTGACTATTAATATTTATTTCATCCTCTGGCTTTCCTGAGCCAGAGCAAATGAACTGTGGCCTCATTGAAATGATATGGTCTCTTGACCCTTTGTGAAGTTTAAAATGATGTAACCTGAACCATTTTAATCTGAAAGCTAAAGCAAGTCAAAAGCTGTAATGGGTTCAGGACACTTCAAGCCATCAGAAGAGCTATCTTACCACAGAAAATGCATCTTTTGCATACAAAAGCTATAATATCATATACCTCTTGGATGACACAAACACAAAAAACTGCCCAGTAGTAGTTTTTTCCACCACTTCCCAGTAACTATTTCAGAGACCAGATCTTGCAGAAGGGATGAAATCCTTGATAGTAAAAGTGACACCAGAGTCAAATACCTTTGTCGACTTTTCCAGCAGAATAAACATTACTGTGGAGGTTTAAATCATAGCAATTTCTAAATTGACAGACAATTAAAAACTTAGGACAAATGCTGCCTTTCTCTGAGCTGGGTTTGTTATGGATTCTGAGGGTAACATGCTCGTTCCTTCAGCCCTGTTCGAGTACTGCTTCTGGGGACCTTCCTTCCCACTTCCACGGTTATCAAATCCAGACCTCTCACTGATTCCACTGGGAGAAGGAATCAGTCCTAAGCATCAAACTTTGATTGTACTGAAATCAGCGGCAAGTGAAAATACTAATTCTTCACACTCTGCTTTTTTGTAGACCTCTAAATACCTTGTAAAATGTAAGGAGTCCAGTCTAACAGGTGGAAATACTAAGGAACAATGATCTGAGCCAGAAACATAATTAAACTGGAGGTAGATAGTCTGCCTTTCCTCAGATGTCAAACTCAGTGGATCATCCTATCTTTTCTAACAGTTTAAGAAGAAACAGCTTCTGTTCATACTATGCGGTGATAAGTTAGTGCCCTGTTCCCATTCTGAGAGCTAACAATCTAATGGCAAAGAAAAAAGACAAATTAAACAAGGCAGAATGAATTCAAACTGCAGAGCATCCAGCAGAGCTGAACGTAACAAGCTTGAACTAAATAATTGGAATATCAAGAAAAAAAACTTCAGAGAGCAAAGGGTGTTCTTGGTCACTGATTGCTATTTAAATTGGTTTGGCCTCTAATGATTTAGAGATGGTCAAAACACATACATTTCCTTGAGCTTTATGCGCTTGGCTGCAATGACTGAAGAAGGGAAAAAGTGCAATTTGCGTAGATGGTTAAGCCTTTAAGTAGATTAATAAAGTTTGCTACTTTTAAAAGCATAAATTTGTGTAAAATGGCAGCTACTCCAGTTTAAAACATGAAAACAACACTCCCCACACTGATTAGAAACACAAACATACCTATTTACCAAGCTTAAGGTCAAAGAGTTATAGTCAGATAACCAGAACTTCTACACAGGAAAAACTTTCATATTTCACCAAATTATGCATCAAATCATTTTTATGGGTCTAGCGAGATTGTTCAAATATGTAAAGTTTGGTGTGTGCTGAAATACCTTGCCAGTTTGGAAAACCACCTAAAACCATTCTGATCATTATTCTCCCACTATCCAAGTGGGATGCTGTTCAGACTCTTTGCTTTAACTCTCTCCCCTATATTTTTCCATTAAATGATAGAAATTTTTTTTTTTCCAAGCAGTTCAACATCAGAATGAAAGAAAAGGGAAAAATATTATCTGCCTTCAAACTAAAAATTATTTGTAGACTAAAGCTTACCATGAAAATTTCATCCCAAAGAGGCTTTTACCTGCAGAGAAGTTGAGTATTAAGGAAAAAATTCTTACCAGACTGTTCAGAGTAATTCTTTTTTTTTTTTCTGGTTAAATCAAAAAGAAAATTTGGAATCTACTTCAAATTTATTATTTCTATTTTCATGACTAAATGAAAATAAAAATAAATTCATTTCCAACTGAACAATATAATTTTTTACGTGTAACAAAATAATTTAATTTTTAAATATTAAAAGTAAATTTTACATAAAAACATCATATTGAAATGAAAAGTCCAAACGTTTCAACTGCAAGATGTTAAAATGAAAGTTACAGTATTGTGTCAAAAAATGCTATTATTTTAGGACAAGTAATTTAACTAAGGAGATAAAAAATCACAAAAAGTTATCCAAAACAATACATTACAATTTTAAAAAATAAAAAGAATCACAGAATCACAGAATCACAGAATCACAGAATGGTTGAGGCTGGAAGGGACCTCTGGAGATCATCTAGTCCAACCTCTCTGCTCAAGCAGGGTCTTTTAGAGCATATTGCCCAGGATCACATCCAGGCAGTTTTTGAATATTTCCAAGCAAGGAGATTCCACAGCCTCTCCAGGCAACCTGCTCCAGTGCTCTGTCACCCTCACAGGAAAGAAGTTTTTCCTCAGCTTCAGATGGAACTGCCTGTGGTTCAGCTTGTGCCTGTTGCCTCCTGTCCTGTTGCTGGGCACCACGGAGAAGAGACTGGCCTCATCCTCTTGACACTCCCCCTTCAGATACTTATACACACTGATGAGATCCCCTCTCAGTCTTCTCTTCTCCAGGCTGAACAGGCCCAGATCCCTCAGCCTTTCTTCACAGGAGAGGTGCTCCAGTCCCCTCATCATCTTTGTAGCCCTCCGCTGGACTCTCTCCAGGAGTGCCATGTCTCTCTCGTCCTGGGGGGCCCAGAATTGGACGCAGTACTCCAGGTGAGGCCTCCCCAGGGCTGAGCAGAGGGGCAGGATCACCTCCCTCCACCTGCTGGCAACACTCTCCCTAATGCAGCCCAGGATACCATTGGCCCTCCTGGCCACAAGGGCCACATTGCTGGCTCATGCTTAACTTGTTGTCCACCAGCACTCCCAGGTCCTGCGCCACAGAGCTGCTTTCCAGCAGGTCAACCCCCAGCCTGTCCTGCTGCGTGGGGTTATTCCTCCCCAGGTGCAGGACCCTGCACTTGCCTTTGTGGAACTTCAGGAGGTTCCTCTCCGCCCACCTCTCCAGCCTGTCCAGGTCCCTCTGACTGGCAGCACAGCCCCCTGGTGTGTCAGCCACTCCCCCCAGTTTAGGATCATCAGCAAACTTGCTGAGGGTGCACTCTGTCCCTTCCTCCAGGTCATTGATGAATACATTGAACAAGGCTGGACCCAGGACTGACCCCTGGGGGGACACCACTAGCTACAGGCCTCTGACTGGACTTAGTGCTGCTGATTACAACTCTGACATCCAGCAAGTTCTTAATCTACCTCACTATCCACTCATCCAGCCCTCACTTCCTGAGCTTGCCTATGAAGATGTGATGGGAGACAGCGTCAAAATCCTTGCTGAAGTCCAGGGAGACAACATCCACTGCTCTGCCCTCATCTACCCAGCCAGTCATCCCGTCATAGAAGGCTATCAGATTGGTCAAGCATGATTTCCCTTTGGTGAATCCATGCTGACTACTCCTGATCACCTTCTTGTCCTCCAGATGCTTAGTGATGCCCTCCAGGATGAGCTGTTCCATCACCTTTCGAGGGATGGAGGTGAGGCTGACAGGCCTGTAGTTTCCTGGCTCCTCCTTCTTGCCCTTTTGGAAGACTGGCGTGACATTGGCCTTCTTCCAGTCCTCAGGTACCTCTCCTGTTCTCCAGGACCTTTCCAAGATGATGGACAGTGGCCTAGCAATAACTTCCACTAGCTCTATCAGCACTCACGGATGCATCCCATCAGAGCCCATGGATTTGTGGATGTTAGGTTTGCCCAGATGATCTCTAACCCAATCCTCCTCCACCAAGGGAAAGTCTTCTTTTCTCTAGACTTCCTCTCTTGTCCCCAGGGTCTGGAATTCCTGAAGGCTGGCCTTAGCAGTAAAGACTGAAGCAAAGAAGGAAGTCAGCAACTGCTTTCTCTGTATCCTTCATCACCAGGGCACCCACCCCATTCAGCAGCAGACCCTTTTTTCTCTTGCTGCTGGCATATTTGAAGAAGCCCTTCTTGTTGTCCTTGACATCCCTTGCCAGATTTAATTCCAAATGGGCCTTAGCCTTCGTTGTTGTATTCCTACATACACTGAAAACATCCCTATATTCCTCCCAAGTGGCCTGTCCCCTTGTCCACATTCTGTACACTTCCTTCTTCTGCTGGAGTTTGGCCAGCAGTTCCTTGCTTCTCCATGCAGGTCTCCTGCCCACTTCGCTGGACTTCTTGCTCAGAGGGATGCACCCATCTTGAGCTTGGAGGAATTGATGCTTGAATACTAACCAGCTCTCCTGGACCCCTGTTCCTTCTAGGGCCCTACCCTATGAAATTCTTCCAAGTAGGTCACTGAAGAGGTCAGATTTTACTCTCCTGAAGTCCAGGGTTGCGATCCTACTTATTGCCCTGCTTCCTCCTTGTGGGATCTTGAATTCCACCATCTCATGGTCACTGCAGCCACGGCTGCCCCCAACCTTCACCTCTCCAGCCAGACTTTCCTTGTTTCTTAGTACAAGGTCTAGCAGCACACCTCTCCTCTTTGGCTTCTCTACCACCTGTGTTAAAAAGTTATCCTCAATGCTCTGCAGAAAGCTCCTTGGCTGTTTCTGCCTTTCCACCAGATGTCGGGGTGGTTGAAGTCCCCCGTGAGAACCAGGGCCTGTGATGGTGAGGCTACTTCCAGCTATCTGTAGAAGGTCTCATCGACTTCCTCTTCCTGATCAGGTGGCCTGTAGTAAACTCCCACAACAGCGTCAACCGTTTTATTTCATCTAAGTGATGAGATAGTCATAGTAGCAGGGACTTGCACCAACATATGTGTCTTAAATTTTGGGTGACAACAAAAGTTTCCGTCTTCAATAAAATGAGCAAAATAGAATTCTTCTAATTGTGGGATTATTATTCAGTAACCATCTGCTAACGGTAATCTCTTACAAAATGAGTTCAGATTACTGCCTCCGTTAAGTTAACAGGGAGATTAGACTCAGGTCCCTCAAAGCCCAGGTGAGTGCTCCAAGAAAGCATCTGTTTGATGGTTTCTCTGACTTTCTGTGGTTTTACATTGATAGAGAAAACTAGACTTAAATACCTTTAGAGTAAATTCGTGCCTGACAATCTGTCTAACTGCAGAGAAACATCTGCCTAGTGCTTCACATGGATCATGTCAACATGACGGGGGTGTAAGCATTGACCCTGTATATTACTCTTCATTGAATTGTGCAGACTCCTGCTTAGCTGGTTTCTGAGGTATCTATCTAACCCATGATTAAGGGGTAAAGCAATGAAAAACAGAATATGGCTGGAGTGCAGCAATTCTCCAGTTATTCCTGTTTGCCAGAACCAACAGGCAATCTGGAGGCTTCTGTGAGTTATGCCAGTAAGTCAAATCTGCCATATTTCATTGAGGTTAACTCAGTAAGATTCTATATAAAATAAATTACACTTCTACAAAATTTATCCTAAAACTGTTATAGTAATAATTCTTCAACATTTTTGAATTACTGCATATTGCTATTACTTCTTAATAAATCTGGGAATGGTTAAAAAATCCCTATGGATTTTTTTCCCAATATTTTCTATTAAATATTATAGGAATTTTCCAGCTGAGATATAATAGCATTATTTCTTTCCAGCCTACCTTCTTGTTCTACTCCAGGAGACTCACGATGAACGTATTCTCAGAACGCACACTCAGCTGCACTTTCCTTTTATTACTTATGACAATCTTCAGAATGCACAGGAGACATTTATTTATTTTTTCTCAGAGCTTATTCTTTATTCTTCATGAAAGTGACACAATGCTCAAGACCTTAATGAACTTACACATTTTTATTTTTGCTATCAAAACACAGTGCAAACACATACATAATCCCCTCTCTCCCTCTTCCCCTGTTCCTTCATTGATATATTTTTTAACTTTTCAACATACTGTGTAAAACAAGTCATTTTTTCAAATTATTTTGAATGTTTTAACTATTATAATTATGTGCTGTTTTTTTTTCCTATTTCAGCCGAGTTTCTCTTTGCTGTAGAAGTGGAGCAGGTTAAGTTATAATCTCACTCTTCTGCTCTACTCTATTTGGATCTTGAGCAAAACTGGCTAAACTCTGGAATATCTATTCTTTAGGAAATTCCAAAATTGTCTGAACTTTTGAGGAACACCCCCACCCTTGCGTAAGGTAGAAAATAAGCAAACAAACAGTCAAATAAATAATGGTAGCCCAATGGAAATGATCTGCTTAGAGGGAATTGCAATATTTTGCTCTCATTCAAACTTATAAATTTCCTATTCCACTTCTGATAAAAATCTAATTAAAAACAAAACACATTTTTGATGTTATTGATATTTTCTATCAGTATTTTTTTAAAACATGACCTAAAACAGAATATTTCCACAGAAATTTTTCCTGTGAATGAAGCAACATTTTCTAATGTAATAACATCATTATTGGTGACATTTTACCCTACAGCAGAGTTGAAAACCTCTTTTAAGGTGCTGAATTTTCCTGAAATCAGAGAGTAGCCTAATCCATTCAGGAGGCCATGTGGCCCCAGGGAAAGGACGGGGAAAAGAGCAGGGCTTCCTCAGTGCTGTCCTGCAAGAAGGCTCCTGCCTCGATGGGGCAGGGGAAACACTGCCTGAGATCTGAGTGCTGTCTCACCCCGTCTTCCCTCCTGATTGCAGTATCAGGTTTAAGGTACTTAAGTAAAACAAACAAACAGAAAGAGGTAAAAGGGCATTCTTGGTTCTCAAATAGTGATGAGAAGGGGGAAAAACATGCTGTTGCAAACCCAAGAGAAATGACTGCCCAAAGGTGGAGATAAACAAAAAGACTCAGCAACATTTGTGACCATTTGAAATGTGTTTCTCCTTTTTTCTTGTGACATAATAGGGTGGGTGAAAGTATAGGAACATTTTATTTTATGTTACTGAATTCAGGAGCATTCTCTGTGAGTTGCATTCCCTACTATAATTGATGCTTCATTCTGAATGCTATACTTAACATCTTGAAGACTCCCAGTGTAGAAAAATTAACTCTGCCGTCATACCAAACACATCACTTTTACATCTTCTTGTCAGACAGCTATTAACAGCAGCATTTAAAAATCACCTTCTTCTTTGAAGAAAGCTCCAGCTATAAGACAGAACAAATTACAAGTAGTATGTGTAGTGCAGTAGTGCTAAAACTGCTGTCAGCATCCCAATGTGGCCATATGTCTGACATAAAGTACACAAAAGAAAGCGTTAAGGATTGCAGCGCAGTCTGATGATAAGTAGGCCTTTTAAACAATAAGCCTCTCAAGTGAGCAATATACATTCTGTTCTGTTTTTCTTACTTTGTGCTGCTTTAAATCAAAGTCCATGAGTCTGCTATTGCTAGGAGGTTGGACATGTTGTCTGCAAATAAATAGGCCCTCTGCCAAGTAACTAGACCTCACTCCTGCAAAAGGAAGAACATTGTTCACTAAAATAGTTTGCCTTTTGATGCCAAAGGAAATCAAATTGTAATCAAGGGCTGAGAACGGACTGAAGTCATAAAGGCTGGCTTGCCTCAGACTTTGGCAGCCTTACTTGTTCCCAGGCATATTAAATATAATTTACGTTTGCAAAGGGGAGAGGCTTTATTGCACTGGAAATTTGTTTTAAATAACACTTATGTGAAACACTGTTAGGGGCAGCCAGGGATACACTTCTACTGTCATTTAGGCTAGTGCAAATCCAGGATATGTTCATGGGCTTTAACAGAGCCATTCTGAATTTATGTCTGTGTAAATGGACATTTACTGTCGTTGATAAAACAGTTCAATTTCTTAGGCTCTGGTCACCCATTCCAAGTGGAAGGTTCATCTCGAAAGGCTTTCCTTAGTTACGGAACGTGTTTCTGTGGTTTTTTTCCCCACATTTTATTACGCATGTGAAAATTCATATTGTCTAAAAATAAATGTATTTGAATTAAAGAACATGAATATTGCAGAAGATGTGTAGACCTTCATAAAACCAATAAGATAGTTTCAAAAGCACTTCATTATCATCTCTGAGTGATTTAAAATAAGGTAGTAAGGTACAGAAAATACTAACCGTAGTTCTCAATTTTTTGTTGACATTTTTTTCCTCATGAAAATTATTTCAATATTCTTTTGTGTAGAAGGTGAATCAATTTTACAGACAATTTCTATGTACAAAATTAAAGTTTGAAATACATATTTGATGATAAAAAATAAGTTTAGGAACATTACAAAATTAGTATTTTCTGATTTTTAATGTAAAAGAATTGTATCTTTTAGAACACCATTTTTTTTTCTATTTGACTGTAGAATTAGAAAATAATTAAAAAAAAAAAAAAAGAGCTTCTCCCAAGAAGTGATAATTCTACTTATTAACATCTTGCTCTTAAGCAGCCAGCTGAGGGAAAATACCATTTTATTTCTTCGTACAATTTGGGACAAGATTTTTTTTCTAATCTGACATCACAACGTAGGTTACACCTGAAACTTGTTTTACAAATTTGCACTGAGCTAAAGTAATGGAATCTGTCAAATAAAAAGTAAAATATCTTCCACAAACATCTTATTAGAGATCACATTTACTCCTTTATTTTGCAGCTTTGTCATACGGCAATCAGCAAATTTAATGTAGTTTGTACTTTGTAAAGGGGAATTTATTCTTAGGGGAAACCATAAGGGATATTTAAACTACTAAAGAAGTGTTTGGATAGCTGTTGTCTTTAAAAATTTAATTTTTTTTTCCTATTCTTTCTATTGGAAATAAAGCCCTGCCTCTGTATGTGCTGGTATTTACCTAAGTCTTTGTGATGTGTAATGTCTAAGTAACTAGCTTAATGCCTGAACCCTGTCACCTCAGAGTAATCTTATGACTAAGTTTTTTCTGGAGGTTCCTTTCAATTCATGTTTCACATGTTTAGACATGCTTTGCACCACCCTTTTCAGCACAGTGGCTGCACTCTTTCTAGAAGAGCTAGTATAGAGCTCTAACTCTAGGGGATAACCTATGGCTCTAAATACTGTATGGAAGAGATGCTTTTCTTCGGTCTAAAATTAAGTACTTGGTTCTATCAGGAGACAGGAGTTAAGCCACAGTCCTCTCTTGGTAGTTTTTACTTGACAAAATTAGCAGCCAGCATTAAGGGTTTTGTAGATCTAGTTTGGCATTCTTCATATGTTCTGTATAGGACATCTAATTTAAGCTGACTCAGGGTAGTGGGTCCTAATAAGAAGACGTCTAGAAGATGTGACCTGCTTTTCTCGGCATTGTTTAAATCCTGCGTGAGTCTAACTAACCTAAGAGCCTTAAAAATAGCCTGATGAAAAAAAAAAAAAAACTTTACTGGAGCTAGAACCATCCACTTTCTAGCAGGGAAGTTGGAATTCAAATACATTTTCATGGAATAAAATTATTTAGATTGCACTGCAAACATTCATTTAAACATTGTTTGCTTTAAAATAATTTTAAGGCAAAGTACATGATACTTCCACAGATGATGCAAAATATCAGTTTTTGTTACGGAAGAAAAGAATTGAGTTCCAATAATTGCAGAATTTCTGAAAGTACGCTTATTTATGACACCAATGGCTATTGTGAGGGGGAAATGACTGGGTAAACTTTTTTTAACACAATAGCATAAAAATACTAAATAATCAAATGTAACATAGTGCTGCCCTTTTCCCCCAGCTGTAGTACACATTTAGAAGATATATGATGAGGGCTAAGAAACTATAGGCAGGACAGAAGGCTGACTAAGGAGGCAAATACTAAGACACTCAGACATGAACTAAACATCCTGGCACTTCTGACAGCCGCAGGCACTCACATGGATTTGACAAATTGGTAGTTGTTTTAAAATAGTCTGTGTCAATGAATAATACCATATGAGCACGGAGCATGGGCTTTTGAGACTAATAAATGCAGGACACCTCTAAAAATGCAATCAGGCTAGAAGCCTATTCCAAAAAGTAACTGAAGAGACTTCAGGACTTAGGTTCCTTTAAGTGCATACATGGATTAATTTGCTATGTGAGTTTGCATCTGTGGCTTCTGTGAAGATTCGCAGCTCAGATATGCTCTGAAGTCAGGGAGATGCTTTGAGACAGCCCCACGCGCTGTGAAGAAGTCCACACAAAGAGCCTTTCACCAAATAACTTCATGGTTCAAGCCTGCCTGCAATATTCCCTTCTCTCACACTGCTCAGTCCTGTATCACATTTTTCAAGTGCTCTCAAACTTTCTGCTGCTTTTTTTTCCTTCCCTTTCATGTCAAACAATGTGATACAGTGTATTCAGATGTTAATAGGATCATTTGGATATTTCTTGAAAAAGGAACAAACAGCGTGCTTTAAAAGCTTTTAGTTTTATACTTATAGATATATATAGAGACATTTATATTTTTGTTATGTTTTCTGCCTTCCCTTTGTATTCTCTTGTAAACATGTCATGAACTTGATCCTTCATTTCTGAAAACAATAGGAGCTGGATGCTGACTTTAGTGGAAACAAGGGAAAGACCTGCATGATTTTGCTTTGTTTCCCATCTCTCTATTGTTGTTGCTCTCTTAAAAAAAAAAACAACAAAAAAACAAAACACGTTGAAAGACTTTTTAAAATAAATATATTGTTAAGAAAAAAGGGGGTGGGGGGAGCAGAGGACATGCTATTTCAATACCTGAACTATAATTGCTATCCCATCCACTCAAAACCAGGGTAATGCTAGGAGACGGAGAGACAGCTATAAGAAAAAGCCTAGCAGAGTGTGGAAACAAAGATGTGTGTGAGAGATCCAAAGTTTATAAGTGGACTCTACCCCCTGCCTCCCTCACTATGTTGTCTGTAGATGCTTGCTGGGAAATCAACTGGCAGCATTTCACAGCACGTTTGGGAACCGAACGGCTCACATTTTTTCTGCAGTAGGGAATTGGTTCTAATGCTATAGAGACTGGCTGGGCAAACTATTTCTATCAGCTTACACTCTCTTGTCGTACTTGGCGTTTTGTTCTCGAGAGACCTAGAGCTAGTCAGTTCAAAGTTAACAGCTGTTCAAATTGCCGTATGCTTTCAGAGGAGAACTGAAAATATATGTGTGCCAGACTTTTGGTTGAGGTTGAGATGAGGTAAACTCATTTTGACAAAGAGAGCCCCTCTCCCTATGATTTTTTTTTTTACGTGTTAAGGCTTGGTAGTATGGGGAAAAGATGACTGATGTGGATAGAATTACTAGTCTGTCATTTTAACAAAGGACTTTTGGAAATGACTTTGGAAAGACTGTTATAACAGGAAAGAATATATACAATAACATCTTATTTTAAGGGTCATAATATTCATATTAACTTTTTTGTATTATTTAATCAGCTTTCCTAAGAAAATATTTTTCAATGGATAGACAATCAGGTGACATAGGAGAGAGATTGGCCCTGCAGTGATGTCTCTAATTAAAACTGTTTGAAACTTGTACAGGTATACATCTGTGTGTGTGTCTGTGTGTGTGCATGTATGTGTATTATACCTAACACCATATACCTATACATGCAGAAACAACAAATATAATTTAGTATAATTTTGCTTAATTAAAATACAATTCATACAAACATATCTGTAACATCTGCTACATCAGCAAATAAATCCTCTTTCTTGTGTTTGTCTGAGTTGGGTCCGAGTGAAATATAATATCCCAGATCAACTTCATTGCATGTGCCTAGTTTGCATGATATATAGAAGCAACAAACAAACAAACTTTAATTTCATCTGGTGAAAATTCAGTGCCATGGAAAAACAAAAGAACAACCTTATCAAGTAAAGGAAACAGTGATCTTGGTATTATGAGCCAGAAACAGGTCCATAGCCAAAATAACTGAATGATTTCAGCCAAACTAAATTAAAAAGAAACAAGCAAACAAAAAATCAATCTAAAACAGAAAAGTCTTAGCAAGCTTAAAACTCTCACTATGGATCCGGTGTTTGTTACTCGGAATGTCAAAACCCATGTTAGATAACACATAAAAAACTCAAGAGACTTATTTTGGAATGCTGTCATAAGCTAACAATTAAATTTATTCAACAGCAAATTATCTGTTAACTATAATGCATTATAATATCAGCTATTCAACTTTTAGTTCAAGTTCAATACTCCTAAAATAAAATCCCAAACTCTCAATACAGATTCCTTTGCTCACAAACATAGAAATAACTGTGAAAACATACATATTTTATACATATTCTTGTCCAAGCATTTACCCATGTATATTCTCACTTTCTAAAAACTATTCTTTAATTGCTAACTTCCTTTAGTGTAAGTTTAGATGATAAATAGAGCTTTCCAAAGAGAAGGAAATTTCTATAGCAAAATTGTCCACTTTTTTAGGAAAAAAAATAAGAATATTTTGACAACGTCTAATAATAAATCCGTATGACAAATATTAATGTATAATGAAACATAACATTTTTAGGGCCCTTGAATGAAACCACTGAATAGTTCCCACAGATATTTTTTACCCTTCTCTAGAATAATATTGACTCTTCAATGCTTTTTTATTTCATAGATGAGATTTATAGTTTGTCTTCTTTATAGTTCCAAAGGAAGACACAAGGAAAAAAAACCTTCAAAATTGAAAGAAAATGGAAAAAATATTTTCTGTACTATATCAAGAAAGGATGAATTACTGATGTGCACCTAATATGCAGAGACATCTTAGTATAACAAGATACAGCTTAACTCCTAGAGTCCTTGTTATTTAATCCATTTAGTTCTGCCCAGGGATCACATGAATTTATGGAAACCCCCTGCTACCCTCTTTGTTGACTTCCATCCCTGCTGGGAGATCCCCATCTGCTGGGAAGTGAAACTCTGTCCCGAACTTTACCTCATTTAACAGTGCCACATGTAAATCCAACTTCTTCATTTATTACTTTGACAGGGCAGATGGCAATGGGCTTTTAAAAGACTATAATGCTGGATAAAAAAGGCTATATTTGTAGCAGATAATAGTTTTAGCTGCTTGGAATTCTAGTGCCTGATTTTTAGGAAAAGACTCTGATACAGACAATTACATTTTTGAGCCATCAGTACTTAGTGATGCATCATAATTTAGCTGTTTTCAGAAAATCATATTGTGACCAAATAATCATTCATTAAGACAGAAAATACTTTTTTAATGGAAATTTGAGACTCATGTTTGGCGGCTGATATGAGTGACTAGTTTTCTAATAGCCTTAATCACTGGAGTATTTCTTTACTTGTTCATTTAAGCCCATTAATGAAAATGTATGATGTTAAGTCTAATATCTAACTAACCCTTGATGACTGTTTTGACTTCTAGTATTATCCTATAAATAACTGCGAATGACATGCACTGAAAATCAAAGAGTATTATTTCACTGTGATTAAAGAGAACAAGTTCACCCAAGACTTCTTTTTTATCCAGTAAAACCACAGAAAAATTAATTGTTAGCTTGAGTCAGATGTAATGTACTTCAAAATGTCTTGTCCCTAAAGACATTACCCTAAATCCATAATGCATATTTTAAAAATAACCTGAAAACTCAAACCCAGGCACTGAATTTACTTACAGAAGGCACGTAATGGGGTTGAGAACATCATGCACAACCAAAACATCCTAAATTTGAAGACTACAAATACTATATATTACTTGTCCTGAAGATCCATTCCATTGGCTTGTTTATCTGCCTATTTGTTCATTTTCAGTGATTTCAGAAAGGGTTTTTAGCCTTGAAAAGAAAAGTAAGTCTTAACATTTCCAGTACTGACAGTGCCTTTCTAATTTAAAATATCAATCAACGTGATGCTCAGTAAAATTTAAAGAGCGCATGTTTAACACACACAACTGAGATCTTTGCTTATGTTCATCTTGACCATGAACATTCTGATCATACTAAAAGTATTGTGGTCAAAGGGCAGTGGTTGTTGGTGTGAAATTTGCGCTCTGTCATGCAATCGTGTGTGAGACTTCAGGGTGAGACCTCATACCAAGTGAATGATCTGTGTTCTCTGGTGTAAATTAAAGAAATACCCTCTAATATGAACTTCCTTAGTTTAAGTCAGGCATTTAAATTTCAATCCTATGTATGTGCATATGCTCTAAAGCCTCTGCTTTATAATAGGCTCTTGCTTTTCTGATGATAAATTACACTCTGTTTAGGAACAGGGACGTCTCTTACTGGAAAGTTTTTGTTATGACCTGCTCAGGCCTCCTCTGCAGAAGCACTGGTCAAACTTATGCAATAACACATCCTGCTTTTATAGATCATTTGGATAACATTATACTAGGAGGGATTTGTCTCTCAGGGTAATTTCATTTAAACTATATTTAATTTCAAATTTTAGTTCGTATGTTAGTGTCTTCTTATGCTTTAATATCAACTGATTTTCCTCGATTTTTTTTTCAGATAATTTTTAAGATTCTTGAACTGAAATTCAAAAACCCGAGGGCCATATTTTCATCTCCTGCATAAAAAGCCACAGGAAGATAAGCCTGGTGGCAAATTCCTTTGCAACAATTTCCTACAGTATGATGTGCAGAAAAGTTTTGCACTGTCCCCACTCACCCAACTGAAAGCTAGAGAAACTGTATTCTTATCTGCTGTATACCCTATATCTAAGGAAAATCAGATTCATTCATGACTATTTCTGCTTTGACTATAGCCTTAGTAATACACCTTACTCTTCCTCATGCAGCTTTGATGGAAAGAGCACCAATGATATTCTCTTACTCCAGCTGTTGCTGCCTCTAGAGGTGATGGGAAATCAGTGGATAATTAGTGGGTATGTATAGTACAGTCCTGTGGAGAAACTGGACTGCCATGGGAGAGAGTTTGGATAATATGAGGAATTATGAGGCCCAGGTGATAAGGGCAAGTCATTTCCATTGGTGAAAGATGTGTTAGCTTCCACACACGCACGGCTTTCTGTGATACAACCTAACCACAGCTGCTTTACAACAGAATCAATATGCTATTATCCTTTCTCATATTTAAAAGCCTACAGATTAAACTTAAGTAGGAAAAAGTTATTACTCAGTACGAAAAAAATGGTAGAAACAGGACCTTAATAATTTTATTCTAAATTGTCTAGAATAGAACATTTAAATATTTGGTTTTTTGCTTGTATTTTTATACTTAAAATAAGTAGAAAAAAATACAAGACATTTTACTTTTGTTGAGAGAGAACTGTAATCCTTAATGAAATTTAACACCAGACAGTATTTAAAGAGAAAAAAAAAAAAAATCCCCAACTTGATTGCACAAGGTTTTAAAAAAATCCCCGCTATGGTAAGCCAACCACTTCTTTGTTCTCGATGGTTGTGTGTAGGCAGTTTATGGTATTTCGGTAATTCTGACCTTTGTTTAACTACATGGTTGTGTGTCAATAAAATGAGAGGTCTAAACAACTAAAGCAATCATTCTATGTATAGCTAGTTAAAATTCATGGCTAGCAGGGAACAGATTGCCATAGGAAAACCCTCAGCCTGTCCATCTACTGGTACCATACCACCAGCAGAGCTGCTTTTATTTGAGCTTCTCCCTGTGGTTGCCTCCAATTCTTTTGCAAATCTTTCTCTCCCCTCACAAATTTATAGCCCATTGACTACTTTCTGTGGGTGGCTTGAAACATCTGGATAGCAATCCTTCAGTGTATGTCCTGCACCCTTCTTTTAAACAATGAAGCATAGACCGAGAACAGCGCAGCAGTGTCCAAATGCAAAATCAGTAAAGAATAATGGAGCTGTTTAACATGTATATTCATTACTCACACTCAATTAAGAATCGAGTGAAGGTGGAGGAGCTCAGGTCCTTACTTTGTCAGCCTCAGAAAAAGTTCTTGTGATTGTTACATCATGTTTCATTAGACTAATTCAGTTCAGAGAATGCTAATTTCCCCACTTGATGTCAGGCCTATCACTACCAGCTGTCACTGTTACAGGAAGTTTTGCAGTAGATCCAGCCAAGCTAAGGCTGGGCTGGTGGAACTCGCATATCCTAAGGCCTTCAGCATGACAGAGGGAATGTCTTAAAACAGCACATGCAATTCATTTGCAGGAGTTTTAAATTTAAATTAATTTAATGGACCTTAACAGGAGAGGGAAACACTTCCCAGGGCTTTATATAGCTGGGATATAATTCCTCATGAGCTCTAAATTTAAATGTTTTATAATAAAGCTGTACATTTCTAGAGATTTGTCTGAAAAGCTGTATCTTTTAATAGAGACATTTGTTTAGGATTATATTCTGTTTCCGCTGTAACCAGCCAACACGAGAGAAGGAAGGGCACAAGGAACATTTCCTATTTTCCCCGACTAGCTTAATTATTTAAGAGATTTACAGATGCAATAAATACTCCTTTTTTTCCCCCCCTTCATTACTGTTATATGGATATCTGAGGGTGTTTAGTGAAGAGCAAAGGAAAAAGACAGTATATTCTTCCTTTGTATTTATGTTCTTCAGTATGTAGCAGTGCTTTTAAATGGCACACACGAAGTCAGAGTCACTCAGTTGTTTTTTATTGAGACCTGCTGGACCAGACTGATATTTGTTTAGTGTTCTCTTTGTTGGACCAACCAAGTGCTGTATGTTATGTTCACCACCAGGAATTAGGAATGCAAAAGAGAGATATCACAGTTTACGGATCTTGGTAGTTTCTAGGCAAAACTTTGCTCCAGATCTAGACTAAGATTCCCATTTTAGTATGCCTAGATTGGGTACTTAAATTCTAGAAACAATGTTGTTTTTATTTTGACTATGTTTTATTATACAGTTGCTGCACTAATTTTTGTGATTTTTGGGTAGAAGTGCAGAGTGGAGTGCAGGATTTTCCTTTTGAGATTAGAAGATGTAGAATAGGTTATCAAAACATGCTCATGCAGAGGGACTCTCTGGGAAAAAAAACAAAACAAAGCAAAAAAAAAAAAGAGGAACAGCAAAAAATAGTATCTCTCACTGTAACCTGGATTGTATCATTCCTTGCTGAACATTATCCTTGGCTTAATCTGCACACATCTTCATCTGTTTCATGCCGTTGTTCTGAGGCAACAGATCTGCCATCTCAAAAGATGCACTCCAGATCCACTCATAGTGGCAAAATAGAGGCAGGATGACAGGCCAATCTATTATCACCTGCAGAACATTAAGAAAGCCAGGCTGTGAGGATGATTCAAAGCTAGTATTGATGGGGTATGAACTTGTGAGATAGCAGAAAAACACGTCTGATCTATTAAGCTTTAACTATTTTTCTTCTGTGCGTGCTGAAGAACAACGATGGCTATTAATCTAATTTTATATAGAGAGGACTACTTACAGATGCTATAAGCCTCTCCAGAAAGTCTTGGTACAGAAATGACTAACTGACTGTGACAGGATTTTGAGATCATGCACAATTGCTGTGTGCTATTGCAGAGAAGATGGCGTATATAATATTAGGTGGAATGTGGTACTGCTTGTATATCAGATATTAAATACTTAGAGCAAATCATTAAGACTCAGTCCATAGTACAGAAAAATATCTGTCTTTGGGAAAGAATAATCCATTTCCAGTCATTCCTAGAACACAAAAATTGGCTAAATTTACTGAGGAATTGTTTGTTTATCTCTAAAGAAACATATATACACAAATGTTAATCCATATATTATTTATTGTTGGATAAAATCTAATTCATATTTAAGAATATGCTAGAAATATTACCTTTTTAAAATACTTGTCATTATTTTGTCAAAAATCCAAAGCATGCATTTAAATTATAATAATTTTCAGCAAAAATCAAAATCCTGTTAGCTGTATTTTTTACTGCTAATTGATTAATAAATATAATTTATAACGTCATTTAGTTAAAAGCAATTATGAATTACACATGACTGGATTCACCTCTGAAAAGAAAGCAAAGGTCTATGTTTCAGTTGGTTATTAAAATCCTTGAATAAATTCCTGCTAGATACAAATTTCATTGATAGGCGTCTGTCTACACTTAAAACAAAAGGAAAAAGAATTCCCCATGGCACATCTCCTGAGGATTGGGGAATTTATTTCTTTTATCTATTGCAGGTGTAAACATTCCATGTCACCCTTCCAAACTAAAGCTTTTGCTCCTGAAATTAGATATACTTCACGCTTCCTGTCGCATCCCAGCTCTCTGTGAAGAGAGGTCCTCTAAGGAGCTTCTCCTTATCTTGTTTTACTTTGAAACCTGTTCAAAGGAAAGAAGAAAGATCCCACTTAGCCTAGTTAGCCTGAGACCAGATCATTTGCTCTACTTATGGAAAGGCTTCCCTTTAAAGATAAGAGCACTTAAAATGTATCAGATAATTCGAGTTAAACTTTGGGGTTATATGTCTTACTGTCAGCCCAAGTACTTCTGTGGCCGTCTTTGCTCTAGCGAGTGAGTATATCACAATTATTCAGTTCGGTCATTGTAAAATTCCGGTGAGATCAGAAAATGTCTTTATTTTGTGCCTGAGGAACTGAATCACAGAGCAGATGAAGGATCTTGCCCAAAGTCAAGTGGAAATTCTGTGGGAAGGTCTGTGCTTGATGCAGGATACTAAAAGGAGATCTGGTGTCCCAGATCAGAGCTCTTCTCCGCAGAAGCAAACTTTCTGTTAATTTTGACAGCTTTGCTAACAGCTAATACATGCTTTTTGCTGAGAAACAAGTCCAAATCATGTACAGATCTGAATCAGTGGTCGTGATGATTAGGTAGAGCTACAGCATTTTAAGATACTACTTATGCCATATACAGGCATATTTTTATAAGATGTTAAGTGCTGCACCTTTTTTCAAGATGTAACTGAATATTAAGGACTTAGCCATATGAATGAGTTTCTATGGCTTCCATGGCAAAATATGAGAAAGTGATCCTTTAAACCTCAGACAAAAAATCTAAATTAATGTATTTTATCCTGTTTTTGAGACAAGCACACATGACAGCTTATCATGATTCATCTGATTCACCTATCTTAAGCTGTAATAATAGGATCATTTTATCACCAGATTTGCACTTTATAGTGCAGCTGTTCTGGGATCAAAGTGTAAACATCTCCTCCAATAAACAGGAGCAGAATCTAGACTGATGACCTTTCTCTGCTCTCCAAAGAGTGCAATAATGTGATTCTGGACTAACTTGTTATGCATAAACATACATCCTCACTAGCAAGAGCAAGAGCTAGTGAGGACAGGGTTTATTCTTCAACAGAGTACAAAATTTTTCAGTTTAGAAAGGACTTGGATGTCATCTATGGCAACCATTTGTTAAAATACAATTAAGGGGAAGGTATCTGCAGTAGGTTCTTTGTTTTCTGATGTCTGTGTAGTTAGCAGTAATAAGGAGTAAAGGAACGAGAGAATCCGGACTGAATTATGTTACAGAGGAGCAATATCTAGTGTATAAACATATCCCTGCTCAGGGCTTGTTTCACAACCCGCTGTGGCTCCATTGCCTGTGTGAGTGACAAGGGGTGGGAAAAGGAGCAGTGTGTGTTCTCTGACTGCAGCCAGAAAGGTTAATGATAGGTAATGATTGTCCGTTGCTACTGTCTATGCTTGACCCAATGCTTTCATTAATAGTCTCTATGGTGGAATAATGAAAGTGCTACCCAGATGTGCAGACACCTCCAGGAAAGTATCATGATATTGGAGGAGAGGTTTAGAAGAAAAATGAATAATAAAGTACTGGTATTTCTATTCCAGCTTGGGGTAGATTTTGAAATCTTCATCAGCAGAGATGTTTGGACAATTTGATAGGAATGGCATAAGTACAGGATCTGTACGGTATATGTATACATCTATGATAGTACCTTTTTTTTTTTTTTTTTTGCTTACAGTCTTCTTTCGTATTTAGAAAAATAGATATCAGGGTGACCAAAGAGTGTATTTTCCCACATTGTGTTTGCAGTCTCACTTACTCAGGTAGTTAGTTAGATATAAGTTGTTTCAAGTATAAGTAAAGTATAAACCATCTGCTGTTTTTTCTGTCATAAACACATTGCTTCTTTGTGCAAGTAGGTGTTCCACTGTTTTCTACGCCAGCTTGAAGCAATATTAAGCTCTTTACCTGACAATGACAAGAGCATTACAATTTTTTGTGTTTAATAAAAGATTGCTTTCCCGGATTAGTTATCTAATATTATAGACATTGGGCTGAGCAGTTAAATCAGCTTGTTTCTATCCTTGCCTGTCTGCCTGACAAATGTGTCAATATTAGGATTTCAGTGTCTAGTGTCTTATGGCTCCTGTGCAATTCCAAAGTCTTTTTGGGACAGTTTGGATGTTAGAAACTGAGTTTCATCATGTGGTTCTTAACATGGTCTTGTAAACAATCCAGATACCACACATACAAAGCAGAAATGTTATCAGTGTTTCCTCAATGAGCTTTAACTTTTGATATCTTTATGTCTTCCTCCACGGTCTCACTCAGCCCTTTTAAAAGCACTATTGACTTTGGATAGTCTGTGGTTTCTTCATCATTGTATTACATAACACAATCCCGAACAAATAAACATACCTACTGTAGACAGTGAATACTTGTAACTGGTGGTACGTAAGACTTAGCAAAATCAAATACTTTGAGAATAACTGTAAGACCCTGCAATATTTCTGTAAACTATCAGGTCTCAGTTCTGAAATACAGCAGTTTTTTTAGTTCACATACACAAAACTGATAATTTATTTACTGAATTAACCGTGTTCTTACTACCTAAACTTTGGCAGTGAGGAGAAATTTACAGTGAAGACAGTGAACAAAGATAATTTGCATCATCACTAAACATGGAACATTTATGTTAGGCTTCAGTTTTGTAAAACTACAATACTGATTTTTTTTTTTTTTTTTCTGTAGACTCCATCAAAACAGATACTGGACTAATTATGACAAAATGATTTAGATATGAAAAGTCAATTAAATTATGCCAGTTTTACACTACTTAAGGATATTATTCAGTATATTAAGAGGAAAATATAATCCAGAGGTAGTACTCAGAATGAGATCGGTTTGCAGGGATCTTTCCAAATGTCCTAATTTTTGCTTGGAAACTTTGCATATAGATTTAAAACCCTGGGAGGCTGGAAGGGAAGAGTTAGAAGGGTGCTTTACCCAGTACAAAAACAAAATGGATTGAGAATTCCTCCTGTGCAGCCATTAGATACCAGAACCTGTCGTGCAATAGTGATTTATTGTGGGAAAGAAAGAGAAACATTGTGTATATAAATCAGAGTGTTAGCTGAGTTGTGGCTCAGCTTCAAAGCCTTTACATTTCCTTCCCTCTACTTTTTGCTCTATTCTGCAGCTTCTTTTCCCAGTGAAAACTGCCTTTCTCCTTCATCTATGTGTTACTCGAGATTTGCCTTCCTCCGAGTACTTTGAACACCACTGGCCATGCGACCTTTTACTTTAGATTTTGTGTAACTATCAACGTCCTGTTTGGGAATGTTATAAAGATACTCTGCTGCGGGGACTGACAAGTACTGAACTGCTTTCAGAAGGCAATCTTTTCGTTACCCTGAAACAACTAAGGATAGTATGGTAGGGTAGCCATAAAAAAATAAACAAATTAATAAAGACAAAATAAATAGTGCATCTTCATGTAGCCCCTATACTCAGCTGTCTGATATGTGTGCCTTTGCCTTTGCAGATTGATTTGGCAGAATGCCTGAGCAATAATTACCAAAAAGAATTTCTAACTTTTCTTAAGTTAAATGAACCAGCTACTGGAAGAAAATCATTCTCTTCTTATTGAGCAACACAAGAATATTAAAGCGGATAATTTCACAATAAATAAATACACACTAAAATCAATTCTTTTAATGTTTTTTGTCAGACTTCAGGGGTTGCAAGGTTAGCCCAGGTCCTTTTTTGGTGGGAGAGGGAGGGGAGTCTGAGGAAGACAGAAGGCCCTCTGGAGATGGAGAATATTTTCTGTCTTTTACCAGTGATTTTTAGCAAAGGACAAACTAATGAATGTGTAAGCATGCAACCATGACAACAGTAGAGGAAGAAAGAGCCTCATTACCCACAAAATTGCTGAAATTACTGTTCTCATAGATTTCCACTGAAGAGATGCTGTTTTCCCTTGACTGAGTTTCTGTTATTTGTCCAGACTGTGGACTTTTTACAACTTTTGTAGACTTTTCATCTCTCTAATAAATACTTACCCAAACTGCTATGTCTGCTGGGAACTCAAAGCTGTGATTGCAAGTAATAGAAACCTACCTGAGCAAACCTGAATTGTGTCGTTGCTAAGCATGGGTTTCAGCAGCAACTGCAAAACTTTCCCAGGGCCTTATGTCAACCTGGGCTCCGTGCTGAGGTTGATCCATCATTATTATACCTTTGTCAGCCCAGCTTGCTTACAATGGTTTCAGTTAAGCCTGCATGACCTGCAGCATCCTCTCTGAGTTGCAGTATAGGTATATACTTTACCACAAGTTCTGTCTGTTCACTTATCACTTACTGTAAATATGTGTGTGGTGCCCAACATTAACTATACACTTCAAACTTCAAAAAAGGCCCTGATTTTGGAGACTGTCTGCACATCTCATGTCCTTGCATACCAAAGGAACCAAAGCAACTTTTCATTTGCTTTTGCAAGGTAGATGGTAAGTGTAGCCAGATGATCCATGTACTTTTATATTCATTTAAATCTTCTGCAGAAGCAGCAGATATTTTAGCTTGTTATAGAGGAGTGCATGCAACTTTCTAAAGTATTTCTAAAGACCCTAGGTTTGTTGATCTTATTTTGTTCTGCTCTCATGACCGACTAGATCGGATTCAGTGATATTGTTCCTGCCCCAGGAACAGAACTATAACGATATTGAAGGGACTCTGAACCATAGAAATGAAATGACTTCTTCAAAACTGTAAAACCCGGAATGGGCCACAGATAGGACAGACCAGAGAAGATTATTTGGATACTTTGTTTACCTGTTATCACTTGTAGGAAATTTTCTGAGCAGATATTTCAGAGAAAGTCTGTTTTCTTCCACTTTTTCATCTCTATTTGTCCTTCTTCTTGCTTACAGTCTCTCTCCATATTCTCAAACAGCACACTGGTGCTATCACATTTTGGTATCCCTTGATACCTCTGTGTTCTAATAATTCTAAGACTGCCTGTATGCTACATCTGTGAGTTGAATTAAGCACGCAATCTTCCAGATCGTAATTTAAAACCTTAAATAACACTCCGTGCAATAGCAGCCCCTGCAGCAAACCACTGGCCAGATCTTTGCAAGCTAACACATTGTCATTTATCCTTAACCTTTGTTTACAGTACTGGCTTGCCCCTCGATCCTACCTCTAAAATCCTGTAATTCTGGAACTAGCTGTCAGTCATGGCAGTTAAGACATTTAGCTAGTTGCTGGCCAGCTCAGTACCTTCATGTCCTTCCAGAAAATGGCTGCCAAAAGCAGAGGTTAAGAGTTGCACAGTAATAAGGTCACAAGGTACAGAAGAACAGCAATACAAGGGGGAGGAGTACAACAGCAGGGACAGCTGGAGAGCTGAAATAGTAAAAGTTTGCTTGAGAGAATAACATCAGTGGTAATGACATCAAGAGGAACTGGGAACTGTTATGAGAAGAGAAAAGCAGATCACTGGAAGGGAAAGGAAGAGTTGAGGCATAGAAAGAATCCAGGATTCTGATCATGTTCAGTTAAACCTGTATTACACATCTCGCCAAGATACCTCTTCAGAGATTAAAAAGAAATGAAAATCAATAGGCTAACTGCAGTTTATGGTTGATACTTTATTTCAGCTGAAATAAAAAATGGAAAGGAAGCTGAAGAAAAATCTCTTGTATTACTTGTTTGTCTTATGGGCTCTTGAATTAAGAGGTTCAGTAGATTTCAAATCAAGGAGTACCACTATATCTCACTACAGGTCTGAGGGAAATGTGTCTGCTTAATATAGATAATCTAATATTGTGAACTGCATTAAAGATATCTTGGGACAGTCATTTAAAGAAGTTTGTGTAATAACATTTTTCATTGTACTCTACAATATTAAACAAGAGATATAATTTGAATTTTTTAGCTATAGTTCCCTCTTGGGGTGTAAATCAGCTGAAGTTTCAGTTCAAATAAATCTTCTCCAAAACCTCTGAGGACTTCTGGTGTCCTCCCCTACTCCTCCCAAATCAATTGCATTCCTGATTGCCCTCCAAAATCTATTCATTTATGCTGATGGTTAAATATCCTTTCTTGATTTCCACTAATTACATTGTTATCAGCCCTACCACAGCATGACCTGTTATCCTGTTCTTTACTATGTCCTTATATTACCTTCCCTCTCCTCTCCCTTAATCACTGATCTTCACTTTCTCCACTGACTCTGCTGTCTTTTCTACTGTCAAAAGCTTCTTCCCCATTCATTTCTACTTTATTTAATTTTGACTGGATTTTGCTAAATCATTGGTAGATCTCAGGCAGAGAAGAGGGAAACTGAAGATTTTATGTCAATAAACCTTCAAAAGTATGTGAGTTCTTCTAAAGTGTATTTTAGGGCAATAGTATGGTTTGGAACCAGCCAGAAAGGTTATATATATTTTTTTTCAGTCTTGTTAGTCTATTTTAAGGGAATTTGGGAAAAAATATTATGTAGGAAAAAAAAATCATGGGGAAATGTGATGAATTTTGTGAGGTAAAGAAGTAAAAGCAGAAAGACTTTCATTCTATTGAACACTTCTTTATTAGTTTAGTCTTCTCTTATTTTTCCTTCTTCACTCTTTTTTTCTCCACATCCTCTTAGTCCTCTCACACATTTTTCCTCCCTGGCATAGAAAAAAAGAATGAAAAGATACATCACCATTTGGTACATTTGGTAGGTTACAAGAGCGGGGGAATCCAGATCCTGTCAGGATTCAGGTGCTTAAGCTAGTTCCAGAAATGAAAGAGGGAGCTTGTCCTGACATGCAGCTACAGCAGAGGAGTTCTTGGAGATTTCTGTGGGATGGCAAGATCAGCTTTCTCTTCCAAGCTGAAGGTTTCTAATTCTTGAAACTTTGGGGATGAATTTGTTTAAGAATAAAAATTTAGAACAAGTGTTCATTTGTTCTTCTTTCTTTTCCTCATACAGTTTTTTTACCTGGCTATTTTCTGGACAGAAAACAGGCAAACAGCCTAAGCCTTCTCTATAAACAAGGCTGCATAGAATCACTGCTGAACTCCCAAAATAGCAGGGAGTGCAACAGGCTAGCCTGAAGAAACAGGGTACGAGTGCATGAGAAGCAGTTGTGACAGTCCTCATAATACAATTGGAAAAGGAAGAGTTTTTCCTCAACTCTTTCATCTGAACAGGAACTGGCTTGCTTAATATTTTTAATATTGCTTAATATTTTTAGGCACTTGCCAGTGCATGAGTATCCTTTTGCTTCCCCATTCTGCTTAAATCAAAAAGCCAGCCAGAGGTCACTGGTTTTATGAACGGTATCATGCTAAGAGGGCAGGCCTCTTAGATGAAAAGATGATTGAAAGTAAACAGGTGAAAATAATCAAGATTTAAATCCCCTCTTAATGTGGTAAATTCTATGGGTCAAGTTAGTGCCACACTGAAATGCACAAGCGTGGTGGCTCACATTTCCCCCGGGTGTGACTACCGCAACTCTAAAACAACACACATAATCCCAAAGTATTAAAGCACTCGTAAAAGAACGCTCCTCTAAGTATATGAATATTGTGTGAAGTGTGCGTCTGCTAGAGATGATGGTGTTCCTCAGCCAGGGTGTCTCAGTTTGCAGTATACTGGTGCTAAAGCACTTCTCTCTTTCTCTCTCTCACAGTGGATTCTTACCGACATTAGTGGAGTACCCACTAGCATTTCTAGATGTACAGGGCAATATTTTATTCAGCTGCCTTTTCCTGAGCAAGAATGGAAAAGGCTACCTGAGTGCTCCCATTTGCTTACGCTTCAACAATGTACTGCACAACAAACAACTTTGTGACAGGAGCTTGCGGTACTTTTCTGTGTGATTAGTAGACGCTATTTAATTGACACGACATTTCACAACACCTTGTAATTACCACCCAGGTTTCCTTCTGACCCATGCACTGACATTCCAAGTTTTCCTTTCAGGTACACTGGAGTGATGTCTTTGAATTAAACAGAATTGGCAGCAGTCCTTCATGTTTGAACTAAAAGAGAGAGCACAAGTTGGTGGGCGTTTTATGTATCAAAAAAAGCAAAGCCTGGCCTTGCTGTGTAAAATTCTACATCAAAAAAGAAAATCCAGAAAGTAAGTAGTTCATTACAATCAAGCGGAAAGTCAACAGAGACTCTTGAACTTTTCCTGTTTTTGTTGCGTCTGAGGTCCAGCAATTGGTTAAGACTAATAGCCAGTTTCTCAGGGTTACATTCATACATCAAAGAATTTGACCAGGCTACAACAGAAAAATGGTTTTTCCTTTTCTAAATGTTGATAGCAAATTTGATTAAAATCTTTTATTCCTCATAAACAACTTCTGCTGTTAAATAACCCTTTTATTTTGAACTTGTGTAAGTTATTAAAGTCTTACCTTATCAGCTTACTTATTGAAAACATTTCTTTGCATGAAAAAAGGGGTCTTGAGATGCTTAAATGAAAATGAATATCTATAGCATGAAAACCTTTACATCTGCCTTAGGAATGAAGTATTACTTTGAGCTGAACATTTACACGGGTTTAGAGGACAGCTAGAACTCCTGTGTCTCAGTCTATAAGGTATCTGTGGACCTACTAGAGTTGGAGATTTTCTTACATAATAAGTGAAAAAGGATTTACTTCTCCTAGCAAGGCATTATCTCTGGGAAGGGTTGGGATTTTTATCCCTGACTCCAGACTTTCCTCTCCTTGCTCTAGCTCCAGACTGCCTAATATCTATATATCAGGCCCCAACACTCATCCAAGTACTGTTTTCAGAGAGACCTTAGCAGGTGAATTGTGGAGTGTAATGGACATAATTAGGAAAAATTACTGTCAAACTGAATACCACAGAACAAAATCATCTTATTTCCTTACCATTTGCACTTCTCCAGAGGCAAGGGGAGAAAGAAAACCACACACATCTTAGCACAGTATTTCTCTACCATGCAGATTTTCCCAACAAATAGTGTCTGTCTCTTGTCAGTAGCTTAACTCTGTATCAGCAGGTTTCATGTTAAGTGAGTTGTCTGTATGCACTGCTCAAATGGAGTTGCTCCATGGTCGTGAGAAAAGGTGGCTCTGTACTTTCCAGCTGCTCACCTCTTCCTCTATACCGTCCCTTCTTTAAAGAAGAGCTTTAGGAATCAATCTAGGTGAAAAAAGAGTGGAACCAGAAGAAAGAAACAAAAGGTTAATTTAAACTGGGTTCTATCTGCACTATGTGTCTGAAAAAAACATGATGTTGCCACAAGGGAGAAAACAGAGTGGGAGTGAGAAGCAGTGACTGGGGTGATGGGAAGTGATGGGACTACTTTAATTTGTGGAAATGTTGGCTAAAAATGGTTACCGAGCTACAATGTAGCTGTATGCTGCCTTGAATACTGGCTGTCCTCCCACAGTCACTATAAATCTGGAATAATAAAACTACATATCAACATATGCTAGCTAATTTAACACAAGTGTGTTCATGTATCAACTCCTGATCTAGGCAAGCTTAAAAGGTATGTGACCTGGCAATGCACAAAGCTAGTACAGGTGGTTTTGCAGCCTCAACCTATATTGCAGCCAGTATGCCTAGAGACCCAGAGCTACAACTGTCCTTTCCACAGTGTCTTCCTTCCCATTGCATACACTGAACGCTGGCAAATCTAAGATCCAGCCTGCAGTTTTGCCTAGGCATATCATGGTGTTACCCCATTGAGTGAGAGATGTTAACAATATATATGTTAATAATACATAGTGACAGATGCTCTTACATAGATTCAACACAGATACTCAAAAGCAACCACTTGCAAGCTGAGTTTACATATTCAAATAAGGGCCACAAACTCTTTCCTCTAGAATGGAGTTTGGTTGCCATTCTTGAAGTATAAAAGCAAAACATGATTTTACTGAAATAGTATATAAACGTATTAATTTCAAATGCTAATTCCATTTTGTTAAGATCTTGTCAAAGTAATGTTTTTGACTAATTTTTAGAACATAAAGAAGAGGAAATATAAAATCAAAGTATGAACATCCATATAACAGAGCTGACAGAATGATTAGTTTATGAAATCATGTGGTCTTCCAGACCTTTCTAGGCACACCATTCACTTTACTAAAAATTTTCTTTCTCACTCTTGTGCCAGTACACACTTTCTGCAGTGCTGGGGAAAAAGCTTAGCTTTACTGAACAACAAGCACTTTAGATCCCTTATATCTTAAAATATGGTTGTAAATATATTCAGTCAGTGGCTTTGGGATATTTAAATCCCTTTTACTGCTTGAATTTAAATACATTTTAGTGATCTAGCATTCTACTGACCTCTGGACAGAAAATACCTCTATCTCGACACATCTTATCCCCAATATTATGAACAATCACTTAGCCGTTTCTTACAATTTTGCTTTCACCGTATTGCTCTACTTTGATTTCCTCCTATTTTTCATCCTGACATACATACACACAAATAGTTGTTAATATCCATTCTAGAGACTGTGTCCTGGTTGCACTGCTTTTCAGGTAATAGCTAGGGGTAGGCAGGCATGGGACCATAAAAATACAATCTTTAATCTTAAGGACTTCCTGTTCAGGAAGGACTAAGTGCAGACCAAATGGCACCAAGTGAGCAATGTGACCTGCACTGACTTTAACATGAATAAACAAGCCTGATTAAGACTTATTCACTGCTAGATATTCCCAATTCTGAAAGAAAAATAGTAGCGCTGCTGAAACTGAAATTTCAGTTGTTTCCACTGGAGTCAAATAAGCACTGTTCACTGGAGAATAGAGGAGAGTATTGGATTTCCTTTCCTAGGTTAACGAATCGCAATAATACCACCCTGCTCCCTAACACTTGCATCTTAGGATCATTCTCTCTTTCTCTCTCGCAGCTATAGATGGGCAATTAATAGCATGTTACTTTCTGACTATTATTAGATTTACTTCTACAACCAGAGTACTGCAATAAGTACCTTTTGGCTTGGCAGAGTACTCCAATGGTTATCTTTTGGAGGCTCCTCCTCCTCTTCCTCTCTAGGTTACATTTGAAGATTGGAGTTCATAGACTTGAAGCTAAATGTTTCTGAACTGCTAAACTTTGCCATGCATAATACTAGCCTTTTTTTTTTTTCCCCCTGGGAAACTGGCTGGAGTCAAATTAGCTCTAGTTCCCAGTGCTCTATTAAGATGGGCATGAGGTTTTGAGCCAAGGGAAAGCTAGTACCTCATGCCACTCATGAGCATGAGGAGAAATCAGGCTCCTGAGAGAGGAGAAAAAATCTCCACTTTCTACCTGAATAATGTACCAGCCATTTTTGATCTACTGAAAATATAAATTTTATCTGTATGCTTATCTTATTTTAAACATTTTTTAATAGCTAGATTTACAAAGAAGGAAGTAAAAACTGGATAACACAGAGTTCATGCCTTACTGACAGTTAATAATAGGTAGAAAGGTCAAGATATTTTTATCCCATAATTTCACGTAACCTGTAAAGCTGAGTTTTCTTCCAGTCAATAGTTGGTTAACTCATTAGTTAAGACGTTAATTTGCTCAGTATTAGGTTAAATTAATCAGATATAATTTTATTATCCATACTGTACATGATGTTTACCTTAAAATTACATGTTAAACTCAAAATAAACTCTGTTCCCTTTTTGCCTAGATTCTCTCCTGACAAAGTAACATCTTATGGGGGGAAGATGTAACTTTGTCTTTGATACAGATTATTCAGATAAGCCCCTTGTTTTTTGTTATTTTTTATCTATGATTTTTATTGTAAATTGCAGAGTTCATCAATGTGACTCTTGGAATGCAGAATTTCTGACATTATTCTATGCAAGGGCGTATGGTAACATTATTCTTCTAGCAATCTTGCCTATAAAATAACTAACAGGGATGTACCATTTTGGCACATTTTTTTCCTACCTACAATAGATTTTCTTCAAAAATAAAACCAACTAGTTTTCAACAGAAAAAACAATGAACAAGTAAATAATAAATCCCTCAGAACTACATTTAGGTAGAAGATGTTAAGGCTGCTACAACATATACCAGTTTGTAGGCATCCTGCAGATATGATTTTGGTCATTCAGGGCTGTGAACACACTTTTGAAGGTAGATCTGGATTCACAACTCCTTTGAATTGCCTTGGCTTTTCTAATATTGAATTGAACCAAGGTGTCCATATAAATATTTTCCCAAATCCCACCACTCTCAACCATTCAATTGTACAAAACTGAGCTCTATACTATGGAAGATATTTTTTTCTATTTTTTTTAAAGTCATTTGCAAGTCCTACACCTGAATACTCTTAGCCCATATTTTCTCAGTATTAGTGGAAATAGATATAGCATCATGGGCTTAAGTAGAATCTGTGATTTTGCATTTCCCAGATTTTAAATATTCTCAAGCTAATAAAATGCTTTAAAGTCTGGTTAATATCTCTGTGAGGTACAAGGATGTTAGTGGAGAAAAGGATGAGAAATGCTTAACCTAGCTTTCCAAAATTTTCGAAAGTTACTATAATTTAAGCTATTTTTTCTGTGTGTTTAATCTTAGAAAAAAACCTAGCTTCTTACTAAAATAGACTATCCTTGTTCAAGTGTCCCCTGATACACTAAAAGCAGCTTCCTCTCAATTTGGGAAAGACAAATCTGCACTTATCAGAAAAGAATAAAGTTGCGTATTTTCCTGTTTTTTTTTCTTTATATAGACAGCTTGCTGTGAACAAGAGGTAACTGTAATGCCTCTGATTTGGGAGCAGATATTCACATGGCAGAAAGGGAAATTTGTCCAAACTTAACAAGATGCACAGTAGTTTTAAGACTTTGAAATTAACTCAGTGGAGGAGTTTTATTTCATGTAACCAGAAGAAATCTCTCCCATGCAAACTGCTATCCTGATACTTTAGAGAAACAGGAAGCAATTTTCACAGCTCATTCACATAACCAATGAAATGTGAAATAGGTTCCATGGTTAGGTGATAATGCTGGATGTTCTCTGTATCTCTGGGTAAAGCAATCCTCTTGCCAAGGCATTAGGTAAGGAGATAAACACAGAGGAAAAGGTATTTTTTAAGACCAGTGTTACTATCTGAATAATTGAGAGAAAAGGGAGGACTACCCAATGCTCTGTATTCTTACTTATATCCACGAAGTTTTACTGAACAGTTATATTAGTGTACAAAAAGTGTTTTGTTTTTTTCAGACTCAGAACAAGTAGGTTTGATGCAAAATCAGTGCATATAGCATAGCAGATTATAACATGTGTCACCATGTGTTCAGGAGTTGATGTCAGAGGACTATAAATCTACATGTAAAATCAGAAATAATGGTCAGTGTTACTACAATGTGTGAAAAAGGTACTAAGGTGGCAAGACACATTCCCGCACCTCATCAGAATTTCATTGACTTAAATGAAGTAAACTGAACCATGCAAATGCGTAGAACGATCACAGGAATGGAAGGTAATTAAATTTTTAAAATAGTCCCTCCCCCACCCTTATAGTCAATTTGATTGACACTTAATAGCTAAGTCAGTCCATTTGCTTCTTAAGAGTGAAGTTCCCACAGCAAAAAAACACCCAACAACACAATAGTCTGTGCTGGAGTCTTATGGGCAAGTGCAGCGAGCATGGAGAAGCTCTGATGAGTCTATTGAAAAAGCAGCTGTTTCTGCCTTCACTTCTGACCTGGTAGTGCACTCCCGGTATAGCTGTGTTCAAAACCCTTTCACTCTTTACTCTGGGCGCTTGCCTTTCAGTGGGAGAGAAGCAAGATCTTTACACTGGTTTTAAACTACTTCAAGAAGCAGATGCTGCAATTACCTTTAAAAGCAATAGCTAGATGGACCCTGAATGGTGGCCTGTTTTTATTATTGCTGTCCGTCTAGGGAGCACTTTTATTGCTAGCAATCAGTGTTAGATCTTCAATAGCAGTTGATCATTTTTGCTTCAGGCTTTTGTGTGTCCATGTGGCTGTGTGTGCGGAACACAAAAAAAGAACAAATTTTATTACTGGATTAGCTGCTCTTATCTTGTTGCTGTTGTTGTTGTTTAGTCTTACATGATAGTCCATTGTATGCAAACCACAAAACAAGGAAGTAATGTGATTAAACCATAAATGCTAGCCAAACTGAAGGAATATCTCAATCAAATACTACATTTCTGGGCTCAAAAATTATTGACCAAGTAGAACTGTAGAAGCCTTATAGAAGCATTGATGGCTTGGCAAATCATACATAAATAAGATATAAATCGTATATATTTACCAAAGTATAAGTTGTTCACTTGCTAAGTTTGTAACGTACAATTAATAGAGCTCAAAGTGGTGTGGTTAGACAAATAGGACAGGTATTAACAACTTTAGCAATATAACCCTTACAGACTTTTGGGTTGTCAAGCTTTCACTGAAGATATAGCATGCTTATCTTAAATGATAATTTATTTTCAAAGACGTCATGACTAAAAATTATCACAGTCACGGCCCATAGCTTTTCAGACTCAAGCACAGGGATTTTGTTTGTTAGTTTTGCAAGTGAAGGTGAGCAGTTAAAGACTGAAAGATTCAGGAGTAGCTAACATTAAATACAGATCAAATTCTGTGTTAATTGAGATCCATGCCATTTCATTAATTTGGGTGAGATTTCTTTTGTTATACCAAAGACTGGATGTCAGAGAATAATTTAGTGAGGAACAGGCTGCATTGGCACAGCTATATACCATAAACTTATGTATATTACCCAAATTCCAGATAACTATACTCCTTCAGAAGCTGTACTTCTTGAAATGAAATCTTCAGGTAAGTCCCCACACTCTGCTTGGGTTAAACAATGGCAAGAGAAGTTACTAAGAGCAAACTATGAAGATTCAGGCTTTGCAAAGCAGTTGGAGAAAAAGAAACTTGTGGTATACTTCTCCACAAGGAGGTGTAACATACACGTGTGGGTAAACCAAGGCGTCTTTACAAATAGCCCACAGTTTCCAGATGTTAAAATGTGGTAGTTGATTTGGCAGTGTGTGGACAGATAAATGTGACACACATTTAAAGAAACTGAACCAGAAACTCCACTCAATGTTCTCACTCTGTGCTATCCAAACAACTGATGGGACAAAATAGTTTACACCAATGGCTTGCTCTTTTGGGCAGCTTTGAATTATATGCTTCACAGGTGTATTAAGTCCAGGGGACAAGGCTAACCTGAAATAAATCCTCTGAGCAGATGGAGGTGCTTCAGCATCAACTGCTTGTAACTAGTGATCTGTTCTTATTGCACTGAGTTACTTGCAAACACAGACATAGCTTTAATCAACATTAAATCAAAATTAAATTTGCAGCACTAGTATTTGATGTAATAGAGTCACTGAAAGTATATGTGAACTGCCAGGGAACATAATCTGGGGTTGCAATAGCTTTGTGCTTGCCTTTGAGTTCTGGGGGTTTAGATTTCCAAATATTTTTCACCTATAACTTACAGCCAGTCTACAAGATTTTGCATTTTTTAAGAGCTAAGGTTAAGCTTTCCCCTGTTTATTTGTTCTAATGAGTAAATTTGTAGTGAGGGAGACTGGACCTGTGCTCTCAGTCTAGATAGCTACTTTTGAGTGAGAGGGGGTAGGAAGTAGGGTAGGGAGTAGATGATCTCTAAAGATGTGCAAAATTATATTACAGTATACCTATAACAAAAAGAAGAAGAGGAAATTATTGGCAAAACCATGATTTTCAATATTTTGAAAACCAAGGTCCAGTTGCTTAGCTAGCAGAAATAGTCAAGGACCCATTTTTTTTTAGTGAAGCTCAGTACAGGTAACCAGCTACAGTTCTGCTCTGGGGTTTTTGTATTGCTGTAATGTCTATCGGCATAAGCAATTGTCAGCTGTATGAGAACAGCCAAAACTAATTGTTTATACAATGTCCTGGCCTTAAAAATCTGTATATCTAGATAAGCAGAGAAAGACTTAAACAATACAAAACTCAGGCACCTGGATTTTATACTCATTCAAGTACAGGCTGTGGCTTTGCTATGAAAATGAAATTCCCATCATAAAAAGATAATTTTGGAAACTAATAAAGCAGATTATTTTTTTCTCTAAGGTTACTCTCAATAGCATATTAATTTGTCTGTAACATGCACCTCCACTTCTTTCCTCTCAAAACCTGCATTGGCAAGATGACCCTTTCCTCTCCGGAGGGGTTTGATGGACAGGGCCCTGCCAAGGAGGGAAAATGTTTTTTAAAGTCTCGCCTAAGAAAAACCGTTTCTTGTGCTCTCACTGAACTTCTGTTGCTTCAGGTGTTACAGCAAAAACAAATCTCTCAACTGTTCTGGTTCTTAATAAGAGTATTATTAAGATTCCTAAGTATAGCTAATGGTGGTCTTCCAAACAGAGCAAGGAACTCCATCCATTTATTGATGCACTCTCCATGAAGGGATTATGTTTCACTTTGTTTGAAGGACCTGAAAGCCCTTATTATTTTTGTTTGCAGAAACACTATGGTGCACATGAAAGAGACAAAGAAAAAAAACTTTTTTTTGAGGGGGGAGTGGCAGAGTGGCTGGTAACTGATTGCCTTTTTTTCTTTTCCATTTGAAAAAGCTTCTTGGATGATTGATTTCTGATTTAGATTACCACATCCTCCCTGTTGTTTCCTGTTCTGTTTACAGAAATTTTGTAGCTGTCTTTTTCAGCTGACATTTAGGATATTGATAAGGTTAAAGATAATGACTAGGTTGCTCTAGAGGCCAGGTAGACTTCAGAGTCTAGCTTATTTTTTATAAAGGCTTTCCTCCCTGCTCTCCAATAAAGAAAAAGATTTTCTAGGAATTAAAATCAAAAAAAAAAAAAGGAAGAACTCTATCTTTTAGATTCCTTTTTCCTGCACCTGTCATAAGGCCTTGTACAACAACGGTTAACATGCAGTGTAAATTCACCACTTGGTAGAAAGCCCATGCGTTTTTGTGAGGTATCCCATGCATGGAGCAAATCACCTACAAGCCAGCCATCATATTTCACTCTGCTAGCAAATACGCAGTTTCTGGAGTGCAGCAAACATGAACAGCAATATGATACCTGTGCCCAGATAGTGCACCTCTGTAGAGTCTACTCAGGTACATGATCCTCTAGGCACCCAAATCCATGGGTGCAAAATCCATGGGAAAGGAGCAAGGAAAGGCTCACATGAGGTTGATGGGAGCTGTGAGACCGCAGTAACTCTCTGGATTGGACCCATTGCATAGCACTTTTAGCAAGCTTGGCTGAGTTATGAAGCCTGACAAATAGTTTTGTCAACATCTCTGTATAAAGTAACCGTTTTATACCATGTTTTGAAAGCAACCAAATGGAACATTTATGGCCCAGTCCCTTATCTTGTGCTTAAGACTTGATAATCACAGTTAGGGGCTCCATTCAGTTTGGCTTGTCAGAAAACCATTATAATAAGGAGGATGTTTTTCACACTAGCACTGAGAAGTACAGTAGTTTGATTATTTTGTATACCTAGTTTAAATCATAATGGCTCTTCTGCTTCCCCTTATCCTGCCTTCTTTCCCAGCATGAGTCAGTCCTGGACCAACAGTCAATGACAGCTGAGCAGGATTTAATGTAACTGGATAAAGGCATGTGTAGTACAAGAAATTATAACCTTTGCACTGTTCTGTATCTATGCCCGTGGCATAAAGGTGGCCTTACATTTCTGCTGCATGTCAGCAAACACTGCAAGCTCCGTACAGCTGGAGAAGACCAGGATGCTCCTGTATGATGGTCCTATGTCTTCTTTGATGAGCCGCTAGCATATCCCAGTTGGGGACAACTCTGTGTATTCCTCCATGCTTACGTCGTGCGTTGTTAGGACATGGTATAATTTACCTTTGCATGCAAAACAACCTACAAACAAGGATAAATGGGGAGATACACATCTGTATAGTAAACCAGTTTCCTTCTACTTTGGTAAGTGAAAGAGTTCTGTCAGTTACACAGTTGGGGGTTGGAGTAGATGATCTCTAAAGATCTCTTCCAGCCTCAGCCATTCTGTAATACTAGATCCCCTCCTGAAACAGTGGTGTGTTGTGTAAAATTTGCCTTCTCTGTCACATACCTGTAGTGACAAATAGAAAGGTATATATTGTTCCTTTTCTAAGGAGATAATAATAATTTGACACAACTTATATATCTTTCTCCCATCTAAACCTTCTGAAGAATCTTCCAAATCTAAATCTTTAGTGAAAAAAAATCTTTATTTTTGTGCATACCACTGTATTAATAATGCAGAATCTAGGCCATTAAAATATTACTCAGCTTATTAATATACTGGGACTGATTTTTCACTTATTTACTGTAGCTTTTTACAGACATAGTTTCACTGTTTTTGATAGATTTCTTCTGGATTTACAGGGTGTAATATAGTGTAGGTCATGCCTTTTACTGTAAAGAGTGTATTTACATTTAAAGGAAGTCTTTAGAGACAGCTATTAAGCTAAAGGTTACAAAGGAAAAAAATACTGGCTTCTGCTAAGGCTATAATAGGACCACAGCAAAGTGGAAGAGGAAATATATTTTTAGTCTCTGAGCTGTTGGCTTTCTTCCTGTGTCATGATTCCTGCTGCTCAGACCTGATATTTTAGACTATCTGACAAAGAATTTTGAGTTTTTTCACTCCACTTTGTAAAATTTCTGCAAGATAGATCAGCTTACTCCTGCAGTGATCTGTTCTGATAGCAATGTAGAGAAATAAAGAAAACACTAGAGCATCATAACCTAGCTGACATTTCTGAGCATTGATATAAACGTAAGTAGGGGTAATTTGTTCTATTTTCTGCTTCATACTTGGTACAATTATAAACCCGAATGTGTGCTGCCATCCCCAGTTTGGAAACAGTAGAAGTGGTGTTGGTGTCTCTAGCAAGATAATAATAATAAATAAATAACAGAGAGGCAAAGTTTCTGCAATTCAATGCAGATTCTGCAGCATGCTAAGTTTCCTTAGTAAGATGCTGAAAATTTCCAATTCTTATTGACTTCAAATAGAGTTTAAGATACTTGGGAAAACTCTGTCCTTTATATATTTAAAGACTGTTCAAGAGTGATACTAATTTGAGAGTGAGAATATTCTACTCAACATCTTTTATTCTTGATGTTAGTAGAAGTGTCAGGGACATCTGTGGAAAATTACAGAAAAAGAAAGATTTTAAAATAACATATGAAACAGGGCATGCTTTTTATGTGAACATTTTCGCGAAAAATATTGACTTTTTTCAGATCCATTTCCTCTTTAAAGCTGTGAAAATCATCTTGGACCCTCTAACATCAATAGCATGACTGATATACACCAGCTGAGAAGCTCTCCTGAAATATCAAAAAAATTGAAGGATTGTTTTCCACAGACCAGTGTTTAATAGCCTATTGTTTAAAGACAATTGTGTGAATTGTATTCTGACTTTTGATAGATAATATACTGTGAAAATTAACTTCCATATTGATGAGCACTTAAAAGAAGGTTCTCATTATTTTAACATGAATGAATCCTTTTTTGATCTTTCTCTTTCTTTTTTCAAGACTAGTTAGCTGTGCTCATACCTTACTTTTTGAGACGTACTTTATTTGATTTCATTGGTATACCATACAGCAGAACTGGATATAATTATAATTTAAAAACAGTAGTTAACTTTTGGACTCCTTCATCGTGATCATTTTGCTATCTACATGTTCCGACCAATGTAGTTATCCATGGTTTCGTATTCACCCGATATTGGTCATTCTTTGCATTGAGCTTAACTTTCATGGCTTTAGTTTTGATTTTTTTATTTAGCCTTAGCAGAAAGAAAGCGTTCACTATGAACTCACAAAATAAAAGGTAATTAAAGGGGAAAAGGCCTAGAAATTATATCGATGTTACCAATAGAATAAAATATGCCATAATTTCTCATAGGGTTAGAGAGGACATTTTGAATAAACAAATGTTTTACAGCTGGATTGGTTAGAACATCTGAGAGGAATTATCCTGCCTTAGCAGCAAATGGATCTAGGTCTTAAATGTGCTATGTGCTGGTGCCTTCAACTTATGAAAGGCTATTGCCTTCAGCAGTTACAAACTACTTCCGTTGCTGTCATCTGTTTTCTTCTGAAATAATTGCTAGACCAGTTAATTAAAGTCCTTGTGCAATTATGTCTTCATACAGAGAAATCTATTTATTAGTAAGATGTTGCATGCTAGATGTGTGATCAATTTTATGTGACTAGGATCAGATCCACTCAAATATTTAGGTGCACTGTGCCCACAAATGTTAAGAGCCACTGAATACCTTAGAAATGACAATTATTCAAAGGACAACTTTCATAACAAAAGCACCGTTACTATTAACAACAGTTCTATTACTAATTATTATTTATTTCTGTATAAGACCTGTGATGAGGCAGGGTTTTGGGTAAGAATATTATTTGTCTCAGATAGTCACTCATAATATCTGAATCCCCTGAAGATTCCCCGTTCTTGGGAAGAAAGTCTGATGGCTTTTCATATTAGAAAAAAAATATCCACTCTCATACCTTTTACTTAGGCAGGGACTGTATCTTAAAAGCAAACTCAGAGGCCTGTAATGGTGTAGCGATGGAGCAGATGGAAGGGAACACAGCCAGAGGAGATTCCCCTCTTCATATGTCAAAGCGGAGCTGCATAAGAAAAATAGTCCTCTTCCTTTCATGTAGCAAGCACAGTTTATAAATCAGTAAAAGAGGGCAGTGACCATTGTGTTGTCACCCTCTTTGCTGTAATGCTTGTTCTCACCTACGCATAAGAAAAATAGTCTGAGTATTTCCTAAATTAGATGAAAGAAAGTAGTCTGACCCTGTGCACAGAGGTTGTGATAGCACAGCATAAACCAACAGCCAAGTAATGGATGAGATGTAGAAAAAGATCTTTCACTATGAAGAGATCCTTCCATAAATGCCTAGTGCAGTCTGCTGCATTTTGCATTTACAGCCTGTAAAATGCTGTGTCAGAGACCAAGAGCTGGATTACATAGACCACTGGTTTAATCTAGCATGTTCCTAATAACTTGCAATCTGACTCTAAAATAGAAACTTACTAACATGTGCTCTGGTAAATCACTTATCAATTGCATGGAAAACTTGCATGTCCTTGCAAATTATTTCAATTATTAAGATTCTTAAATAACATTAGTAAGTAGCATAAGTCATAGCAAAGTAGCAGCCACTGTGTCTAGAAAATATTTTCCAAGTATATATCCTATGCCAAATATTGTAGAGAGATCTGATTAGTATTTCTAGAGAGATCAGAGAACCCGCAGATGCAAGGAAAAATCTTAAGAGACAGAACTGGGGAGAATTTGGAAGACTGTGGTAAGGAGCTGGGGCAGAACCAGGTCGTCTGGTACCTACTGCTGAGGGGATTTTACTGCTACAGATTAAAAGAACTGAACAAAAGTAATGTGTAATGTAATGGAAAGGTAGGAAATTTCTATAAAACTGTATAAAATTTGGATGAATCCCTCCAAAATTGTGAAAAAAAATCTAACCTCAAAAATGTTTTTTCCTATCCCTTTTCTCCCTGTGCTCTCCTCTCCAACCTTTCTCAGGAAGAGTTAAAGGAAGCTGAGGATGAAATCAAAAATTCAGAAATTACGGTCCCTATATTTAAGAGACATTTTTGACTGATAGTGCTCTTTTTTTTTTTTCCCAGTATGTCTGCCCAGAGTAATCTGCCTGCTTTGTGACAACTGCACTCCAAACATTGCAAAGGATCATTTGATTACCAATTGTGGGCACATGGATAGAAGAGTTCTTATGTGATGGACCTGAATGAACAGCCAATCCCTCCCCAGCTGTACCTTTGATGGGAGGTTGTAAGTGCAGTAGAGTGTGCATTTGCTGGCCAACACAGGCACAAATAACATAAGCAGCCCCTTAGCCACCCACCCAGTCAACTTAAATGTCCTTTGATGGAAATCCTATGATGAAAGAGTTTCTGTAAGGGGAAAAAAACAAAAACAAAAACTAAAAACCTACTAATAGAATCCAGATGAATTAAGTTCCCTTCAAAAGAGTATATAAAAGAAATCAACCCTTGGAAAAATGGAAGAAAAATTGACTTCTCTCTTCAAAGGTTTATCTATTCATTTGATTGTCTCTTCTAAGTGAGCTGTAATTAGAGCTAGTCCTCTTCTAACCCTTGTGCTAATGAGGCTTTGCTCACTTCTATTAGTGACAGCACATTGTATTTTAATAAGGATCCCCTGGCTTGGCACTGCAGGACCTGCAGATAAGGGGAAGGAGAGCAAAAGGAAATGTAAAGAAGTGGGATCAGCAGGGGGTCCCTTCTTGGCACTGGACTCTACAGGAAGGCGCTTGGCAACTTTGTCTTGGAACTGTCATTTGTATTAACTTCTAACCCATCACCTTCTCTGGTAGGCTAGCTTTATTCAATGAAGCGGGATAGATTCTTGGCTTGGCCTCTCTATCCCCTACTTCAAGCAAACTGAATACAACACAAAAAGTTCACAGGGGAAGCGTTTGGGGAGATGGTGTTAAGGATAGGGTCAAAAAGAGCTTTTAACTCATCTTAATGTTACTGTCCTTTTCCATTTCAACTCTTATCTGCCCATCAAGGCTTTTGGTCTGTTCACTCATCCATTGCTAAAAAAACAAAAAAAACCCAGAGCCTCCAAATGGAAATGGTGTGGATTCTGAGGTATCCAGCACTTTGCATGCTTTCTTATATGTTTTCTGTATATATGTTTTATTTTTTTCTGATCGCTTCCTGGCTGGACTGGAATTCTTTGGCTGACTCTACCTTCATGTATGCTGATGCAAATTGGGGGCAATTTCACTGCCAGTCAGTGGAGTTAACAGAGAAAGAGAATCAAGCCTTTTGTATCTTTTGTGTAACAGTGTTGCATCTCAACCAGAAAAACCCTTGATAAGGAAGTCTTTTAGAGATGCTGGAGGCTGTTAGAATGTGACAGATAAATAGCTCCCTGTATGGCAGAAAGTATAAAAGCATTATTCTTTTTGTGTGGTTCCTATCAATGACTTTCCCAAAGCCCAGAGCAAAATATATTTTTTACTGTTAGTACTTTCAGAGTTGAGCTTGGGATCTTTCATCTCTGGGGGCTTGATTCTGCTCTGCATCAAATTACACAGGTTTGTTTACATGTCAGTGAAGTGAATGCAAAACTTTACCATTTTAATTCAGCCTGCCATCCACCTCTCCTGTTACACACATCTGTAAAAGCCTATACTTAAGAGTAAACAATGGAAGAATCAAGACAAAAGTCCTACATGAAACACTACTCAGACACCTATCAGGTATTTTTTTCCCTTTGAAGACTATAGTATGTTCAGCCAGCCCTCTTTCTGAGGGATCTTGTGTTACAGACTGCCTTCCTGAAGGACATGTGGTAGATGTTCTCTCATTTGGTGAGGAAGGAGTTGAACAGACAGTATGTCATTATTGACCCATCCATTATTGTAGGTAACGAGGAGTCACAGGGATATTAGTTTGTAGGTAATGAGGAGTCACAGGGATATTAGTTTATATATTAACTTGTTATTCAAGTTCACACTCAGATCATTAGTTATGCACACTGTCTATATACTGGCAGGCACAATTTTGACACAAGTTAACTGGCTTTCCTGTTGAAGAAACTCAGTTTGGAGGGGAGTGGAAAGAGAGCTGATATTCATTCAAGTTCTGCCCCTGCATTGTGTGGACATGACAGGGACCCAGCTGGCTCCAGGTGGCTTGATCACAAGCCTTCAAGGTATTCCAGTAAGCTCTGTGAATTCTTCTCCAGAACTGAACTTGCTTCGTACTGTCCTGGTGCTGGCTATCTCACTACGGAAACATATGTTCACTGGTCTTCAAACTAGCTCTCATTTCTGGAGGATTCTCTGGGCATGATTTCAAATGGCTGGGTGAAGCTACTGGAGACACTGAATACCCGAGTGGTATTTCTGATTATGACTTGGCTGCCAGGATCAAGGACTGTTGCAATAAGTATTCTGTAAGACCAGCCAGCGTATTCTCAATACTGGATGCTTTTATTTCTCCAGCTGACTAATTATTTCATCACCTAGCCCAGCCATCCATGATTGTCCTAGCATACTTCCTGTCCTTCCTTGGGTGCCAGCCTGAATGTCCCAAAAGAAGTAAAAGTCTCAGGCTCAGTATCTGTGTGGGACATGAGAAAAGGTAGACGGTCTTAGGCCAGAAGTTCTTTGTAGCCACAAAATGTATCTTTTATTAGCAAATCAGAATGTATCCAATGCATGTCCATGTCCTGGGGATGTTAGATTTTGTCCTATTTTCTGTAGCCAGTTCGCACACAGTCTTCTTTTCCTGCTTCTTGGGTGTGCAAGTAGTTGGCTATGCCGGCTTCCTCAAAGTGGCACTGTGCATTCTCTGACTGTAAGGCAGGCATAGACAGGCATCTTAACCCTCCTAACAGCAGTATTAGCATGTAACATTGGTCTGATCCTGTTGCATACAGGTTTTCCTGTTTCTTCTGCCACCTCCTCATTCTTTTTCACTTCATTCTCCACACTCGTTCCACTAGCCGCCACTAACTGCATCCTGGAAGATACACTTCTGGCCATACCCTAGCCATTCCTCTAGTACATAGAGTCCAGGTTCCCTTAGGAATAGTGGTTGCAAGAGATCCTGAATAGACAGCAATCCCATGAGGAAAGGTTAGAGAGGAAGAGGGTGAAAATGAGAACAAAGGAGGAAAAAGATTGTGCAGCAAACCACGTTTCCCATGGTTGTTACAGGAAATCTCTTTTTTACCTCTTGTAAGCAAAATAGCAGTATTTCATATGGTTTTTGTGCTTCCTTGTCTTTCAGTTCATTCATCTACTGTACCTAGGCCAAAAAGAGGAGCTAAAAGTAATCAGAAATGGTGAAATATTATGGTTAACTAATTGTCGTGAATCTATAATAATGCTATAGTTTTCAGTATGGTGGCCTCTGAATGTGTCAAGATTTTCCCATCCTTACCCTCAAAGATTTCCCTTAGTGTTCTCTTTCTATTACACCTGAGGAAGATAGATAAGGATTTCCAAAATGATTTATATGTTGAGCTAATGGCAGAACAAAGTTTAGCCTCTATTCACTGCTCTATTAAATACTCAGCGGAGTTATTAGACTTCACTTATCTGGTTGAGTTGGTCACATAGGCCTTCTATCAAGTAAATGGGAATACTTTAGCACCTCAGAAAGGGTCAGAATTAGCTATCTGAGCACAGAGTTAAATGGAGGACAAAATCAATGCACTGAAGTAATTCTTATGACCACTTATTGATTCACAAGGTAGTTTTGTATGTATATTTGCTTCAGTCATATGCAAGTCTAAAGATTTGCTGCAATTGCAGATACAATGACATCTTACCTCTTAGTGAAAAGTTAGGTGAATAAGTGAGTTAAAGAGCAAGGGAAGATTTTTGATTTTTATCTCGCTTTAGCAACTGATCTCAACAGGCTAGAAATAGGTGCCTCTGCTTCTAATTGGACCCTTCAACCATGAACTTACTCCTGGAACTGGATACCCAAGACATATCAATCACTTATTTCTTTGCTATCTGCCTTTGACCATATCTTGTTTCTCTGGTGAGTTATTTAAACTGCTTGGTATAGCTCAATTTGTTAGTTTTGTGTTTAGAGATTATATCAATTTTAATTGTCCGTGCCTGCTGTCTTCTTTACTGATGGGCTGAAAGTATAGGTCACACAATTTATTCAGCTGTTCTAGAGAAAGGGAATTTCAGTCACTGAGAAACAGCACAGTCATACTCAGACCAGAGTCTTCATCCTTTGTTGTCTAAAGGACAGGAATCCTGAGAAACTGGAATCAAGAGCTGAGGAGCAGAAAATTAAGTGGTGATTGTCTGTAGCACTGGTATAGCGGTGTTGCAAGTCCTCCCTTCCTTCTTTATGCTGTATTAGGGATACTCCAGCCAGCAAGTGTGAAATGCTTCATTTCATGAGGAGTTTAATATGAACTACTCTTTCCTAATTAAAAAAGGATTTCCATTTTCTTACAAGATAAAATACTCCAACCATTTATATAGAAGCGAGATATAGGCCTCATCCTCACGTTTCAATACATGCTTGAATGCTGGAATAGTCCTAAATGTTATAAAGCATTTTCCTCAATTTTTCAGTTCCTTTACAAGTTGTTTTTGTGTTGTATAAGACAAAATCATGCCTTATAATTACCAAATACACTTTGACACTTGATTATTCAAAAGAGATGTCAGAAAATAGAGGTGTATTATATATGTGACAGATACTGCCCAACTCGGGAAGAACATGTTATGCAAATATGTATATTTAGTTCAAGAATAATCAATCTACCATTTACTTTTTTGAAGTTATTTATGCTTTTCAAGCTTTTTTATAAAATCAGAGGTCTAAGTCTACAAAAACTCATATTGGTCAATGAAATGTAGAGAGTCTCAGTTCTTTATTTTTGTTGGTTATGTACAAGATAAAAAGGTTTTTTTGAAAATAATATTCTAATTAATATTTGATTGCAAAAGTACAAAAATGTGCCTCATAGAAATTATATACCTTTAAACTTTTTCAGTTAAAGTTTCGCAATTGCACTTGCGTATTTCTATCTGTATAACATTATATTAAAAAATTGCAACATATAAAGTCTTTAAATTTTGAAGTGAAAAAATAGTATGACTATATTTGCTTAGTTTGTTCTTGATCATTATTAATTAGCAAGGATTTTTCTTTATTCTGATGATTTTTATATATAGATGAATTTGAAGTACTATAGGAGAGTCTGTAATAATAAGAATTGAGTGAAATTTTAATTATATCTTTTCTAACCTTTATTTCAGAATTCCTTCCACAGTAGTTAACAAACTCTATAATCTAATTTATTTCATGTTCACATTTTAATTTCAGAGTGAATCAATAAAACTTCAATATGTTAAATGCATAACTGTCAAATTAAGAAAAGTTATCATTTTGCTTTACCTTTAGTTGTAGAAATGAACAAGATATTTACTGCTGCTCAGTGCAAAATTTGGCAACCAAAAGGTTATTCAGTCTTTATTATCAAAGACTTCTTGCCCTTAGGTCAAAATTGTGTGCTTTCTTAAGTATGTTTTTTGTAACATTTGTTCTTCTTTAGAAAGAAAAAAGAAAGTAACAATGAAGAGCTTTGAAAATTCATTTATCAGGCTACAAGTTCCCTGGTGTGTTGAACAAGGAAGAAATCATGGAGGTAACTTCGGCCCCAATGGATCTCAGATGCAAAATCTTCTTTGCAAACAGGGCCTTTCATTTAGTACAACTGGATCATAAAGTGACAAGTTTTCTCCAAGAATTTAGCCTAAAGCCTCTTCTGGTCAGATTAACTCTGCTGTATTCAGCTGCAGACCTGGATTAACCCCTGAGAAACTCTTCATTGTTTCTCTTCATTGCACATATCCCCATGTCTCCTATTATCTTCTCTTTACATCAGACAAAGTGATACAAAGTTTAATCCATGATAAGCTTTTTTTAGTTTTGGGTATCTGCTAAGACTTCTTCTTTGACAGTTGTTTCCCCTTTTAATGCAAACAGCCCATCCAAATAGAAAAAGTTGTCAATAGAGTTTGCTAACCTGAAACACAGAGGAGACAGCAGTGAGAAGTGTTATTAGCTTTATACGCTGCAAAGACAAAGATGTCAGTGCTGAGTTAAGTAAGTCCATCATCCCTTTCTGTTGTAACTGTCATGAGCAAATTGAAAGTGTGCATAGATATATGACACCTAGCTCTTGTAGTAAAGCTACTACTACACTGTATTTTTCAGTGAAAAGACATATTAAGTTTTGTCAGTGTATTATGTTGAGCGGGTTAGAAAATGTTATAAAGCAGAAAATCAATTAGCATCACAATAGATGGTATAAGTAACTTTTCAATTATTTTTTTTAGTTTTTTTTTAAAGCTCCTTTTCAAAGTTGTTATGTAAGAATGTTCCCTGATGCAAATGACAGGAGGAACTAGACAGGAGCCCTGAATGCAGCAATTATAAAAGTGTATGCTAAAGTAAGGCAGAGAATGACACTACTTACATATCTACTTAAATACATGCTTAGTAGAAATAACATAGATATAGAAATAGCGTAGCATGAGATATATTTTTGATCTGGATAATATAACTGTATTTGGTGTAATTGTGAAGATTCATATAATAAAGGACATGATCCAATATTGCTACTATTATGGTGATACAATATGACTTATTAGCGAAAGCAGCTGCAATAACTAGCTACAATCCAAGGAAGCTTCACTCGCTAAATCAAAGGGGTTCTGCTGAGGTCTCTGCAAAGCAGTGTTCTTTATAGGGCAGAGTTAGGACTGAACAGAGATAATCCTATCAAGACATTAAGAACTTTAAGGTGTTTTCAGAAACTCAAACCAGGGCACAGTAATGCAGCAGATTATTCCCTGGCCTTTCACCCCCAAGGCAAGCAGACATGCTACTGAGAGACGAGGCACAGCTTTTAAGTGGCAGATATGAGATGTTTCTAAACTGACTGATATTAGCTCTATTCCTGCAAATGTTCCTGCATGCCCTGTGGATGGCAGTATTACATACCTGGCCCACATGGGCTGAATCTCCACAGTCTTTCTCACCCTGTCCCTAAATTCCTAACATCAGTCATGAGAGAGCTATATTTCTTCTGATGATTTCAAACTAAGTGCTTTTTGTATGATATTGTTTTCTTTTTTATTTAAAAGTTTCAGATTTTCATTAAAAAGGGAAAAACTAAAAATATCTTATTGGTGTTTATAGATATTGGTTTTTAGAACTGAAAATAAAACGTTTGGAAGCATGAAGACGATGTAATTTCCATTTTTCCAAAAGTCTCTTTTCCACCAAAAAATATTTTGTCAGAAATCTTTTAACTTTCCATAGTTCTTATTTTGAGTGTATTACTTGACTTTAGGAAGAATATCTTTAAGGATCTATTACAGGAAGATCTTTCTGAAGCTCAAATGTAAAATCATGAGGTCTCCTGTTCATACCATTTCAAGAGCTATATGTTGTCATTAGGTCCATTAAACCACATACAAAGTTCTGGAACTCAATAAGCAGATAAGCATTGCTCCTGAATACACAACTTGTATACAGAGGGTGGGGGGAAAATGCATGTTTTCTATCAATCAGACTTGTGTATTTTATCTATGTTAGTCCTCCAGCATAGCACACTTCCTCAACCAATTCCGTTCAGGCACATCAGAACACCTTAGGATCGTCAATAGGAGTTTAAATATGAATAAGTCTTGCTATGAAGCATACGTCTACCCGAGCTCTGGAAAGATCCTGAAGAGCAAGGAAGGTATACTCTACACATCCACAAAACACAATATTGGCTAGGAGAGGCTGTTACCATTGACAGAGTGATGGAGAGGAGTAAGACAAAGGTAGAGCAGCATGCTTATGATGATGATACCAGACAACATAAGAGGTAAAATTGTACCAGCTTTTGTTAAGGCAGTAAAGGAGTATCACTCTGGTGTAGTGAGAAGAATAAAATCATCTTAAACTTCCAAGGAGACAGGTGTGCTGTTCAGCTGATTAGCTGATCTCAGAAGCCCACCAGTTTTCATGGACTCACTGGAGTAAATACATGTCGTAAAGAGATCATGGAGCTGCAGACATCAAGGGATGGCATGATGACAGCTTGGGCAGCAAATGGCAGAGTGGAAGAAAGCATTTCGGAGATGCTGAAAGAAAGGAAAGGTAGCAGGGTTTGGGAGTCACATGTAATCCTTTCAGGTGTGGCGGTCTCATAACAAAATGGGTGAAAATCCTCTCCTTCCTTGAAAGAAATTCTCTGGCAGCCAGCTCTCCTTTCTCTTTAATGTTAGCTACACAGGAATTAAATAACCATGCAAATTTATGAAGCTGCCTCAAAGGAATGTCCCTGCACTGCAGCTTGTACCTCTATACAGAAATTACAGTACTGCTATACTTCAGTTTTTTTCAAGATTGGGCTGATCAGCTTGATAATAGACTTATCCCAAACTGGGCCAAAGCACCTGCCAAAAGTTAGTTTGTTAAAAATGAAATGAAAAATCCCTCAAAGGCTATCAGATCCCAACCCATGTAAACTCTGCCTCAGGAAATCCCTAACCCTCATATTACTGGTAAGCAGGATAGAATAATGGGGTAAGTATTATATTATGCTAGACACCATCATTAGTGGGGAAAAAGTACCTAAGTTAGCTAGGCCTTTGATTTGATCCAGTCTAGCTGCTCTTATTTGCTTAGTCAAAAGCACTCTACTTACTATTTATTATAACCCACCCAACAGCTGGCTTAGTCATTCAAAGAAGTATATGCATTTATTGAATGTATTGTGTGGTAATTTTGCTTTCCGTGTTCTCTTGCTGCTGCTGTTGATTGTATTTGCAAAATGATCATGTGTAATTGTAAAAATTATCACTAATAGTTGTAGTAATTAATTATTAAATTCGTTTTCCAAAGTGTCAAGCACTCTTGACCAGATCCAGCAAAGCACTTTGATTTGTGCTTAACCTTGAACATGCACAAGTTTCATTGCTTTTACTCAATAGGACCTTTCAAGACCTTTGGATTCTTCAGAGACTTGTTTTGGTGAACATGTGGCTGAGATGTTCCTTTGTTTGCAAGTCAAATTGAGCTGTTCTGACTAAACATTTTGTTGAATTAATGGCAAAAGCATATGCTTTTTACTGGATCAGTCTTTCAGTCAACCTGGTAGAAAGTGTGGTACACAGCTTTTATACATGGGTATCTGAAAAATACCGTTTTTCCTAAGCTTGTTACTAACTGATATTACCTAATATCCATATCATTCTGAATTTTGACATTCTGACATTTACATCTGGAAAACCACTCAGAAATGTTTTAGCCACTCACAGGGCTAAAAAAGACCATTTTTGGAAGTTTCCTATCGGTAATTTAGTCTACCTAGAAATTGAAGTCAGGTATATGTGACATGGATAAAAGGTATGAAAAAGTGCAGGAAACATATGTTCACCTGCCCCTGTGAATTAATGCTTCTGAACATTTCCTCTGAGGCACTGAGAGTACTCAGTTCCCACTGAAATTAGTGGTTGAAGAGGACCAACTTTAATAAGGTTGAATGAAATCTTATTTTAAAAACTTACTTTGTGGATGTCTTTAAAGAATCTTTGGAAAAGAGTATTAAAATCAACTCAAAATAGTTGCTCAGCAAAAAAGGCGAATAGAGGTGCCTACTGCTTTTCTAGGTAACCTCACTAAAATATGGAACATAGTTTAATACCTTTAATACATAAAAAATATTTTAATATTGCTCCTGTTGATGGAGTAGCTCCCCCAAAAGATTGTACCTTTACAATAAAAAGATGTATTTTTAAATGACAGTCAAAACAATGCCATTTACAGCTGATACTCCTCTAAGCAGTTCAAAATTTGTACATAAAGTGGAAGTTTGTCCCCATGCTGATTGCCTTTTTTCTCCAGATATTCCTAACTATGTATAGTTTTCTTTAGCCCTCTGTATGTTTCCTAATTAATTACATGTGAAAAGATAATAGAAACAACATAACTTGGCTTTATCATTCATCTTGCCTTCTACCCTTCTCCTTCTCCCACACCCAGAAAATTTGACCCCAAAACCAAAGATACTGTTGTTATTATGCCAAAGTTAACTATATTCATAATCAGGTGAAAAATAATGTCCTTCAGGAAGGAGTGTAGATGTTTCCACCTGAGAAACAAATCACTTTTGTGCACCTATAAAAGACTGAAGAACATATTTCCATTAGATCTCATCATTCAGTGATTTGATAGAAATTAGCAGGGAGCAGTTCTTTGCAGACTTCTGTCTTGATGGACGTATCATATCCAGGCAGTGGACATTAATCTGTAGAATGTGCTTCTGTTCTTTACAGTAGTTACAGCTTCACAGATTTACAAGTAAGCATAAATAGCAGATCCTAAATAAACATGAAAGATGTCTTATTCAAGCCATTGATGGACACTAAAGACATAAGAATTTGACATCCCAGGTGCAATTGACAAAAAAAGAGAAATGCCAGGGTCAGTGAGAGGATAGCAAATTTGAGTCACTTTAGTTTTATAGAAATACTTGTCACCTGTGATAATCTCCAAATTGCTATTTTGAAATACTTGAGACTCATCTACATCGAAAAAAGTCGTACAATAGATGAGAAAATTATCCACTATTTTGGGTAGCAGAAATGATTCACGCAGAAGAGATTACTCTTGACAATGAAAATTATACAGTAACAGGTTGCTTGTCTCTAAATCAGTACAGAAGCGTAAAATCATATGTGCATCAGAACATGACACCTTCATCTCATATAGCAGTGAAGGAAGTCACATCCATATGGGATTTTAAGGGGCATTTGCTGATAAGCAGTCTGTATATCTGTACCTATGTGGGTTGCGGGGGGAATTAAGAAATGCCTACATTTACATAAATAATATATTAGGAGATGCAGAAATACTTTGTTTTTTCCCTATTGATAATTGTTAACATTGGACTCCTGCAACAAATTTAAAACCTCCAAATTTTGCACATTAATAAGGGTGTACTGTTGCAGATAGTACTATGAGGTGACACAAGCAGTTCTCTGATAACAAGTAAAACACAGAACTTTGATTTTAAAGTCACTTTGTAGTTTTGGTGTGAAATTCTGAGACAAAAATTGCTTTAATGGCAAGACAGTACAAACAAGTTTTATACCAACATAATTACCGAAGATATGACTTTATAGTGCTACAGTGAATTTTAAAACCCATAATGTGATTATAACGTTTATGTGTACACTCATCTATTAGGTTGTCCCTGTGCCATTCTAGTGAGGATTTTTTTCAGCGTACAAACTTGTTGCCTCTTGGGGTGCCTCAAAAAACAGACCAGAGCTAAGCCAGGATGTAATGTGAAGGTAGCCCTGAGGAAGTCAAACTTGTGGGACAATGTAACACAGAGTGCTGTATCAAGGTAAAGATTTTTATACTAGGGTAGATTGTTGAATGTTGCTCTCTTGCAGAAATAATTCCAAGAGGCATCTTTATTCCGTTCTGAGGATGTCATGAAGTAAAATGAAGTAATTGTGGATTACAGCCTGCTGCTTGCTGAACAAAGTGAAAGGAGGAGAATACTCATAAAGGGAAATATTTCTCAAAGATGTGTTTAGAATTGTCAAAACTCCTACTGGGTGTAGAAATGCTCCACACTTAAGACCTCTTTCACAGTGAGTTTGGACTCACTTTCTTCTTCCTTGTCAAAGGAGCAAAATCTATCCAAGTGCCTGCTCAAAGGGAGGGCTATTATGCAACCACTTATCTCCCCCAACTCAGCCTTATTTTCATAACATGCCTCAAAAGATTAGATTATTCTATCTTTTTCAACCAGTCTATTCTTCTTACTTTTGAAGCAGTTGGGCCTGGATGGAAACTTAGCAGTGAATTATTCTTTACTGTCTTTAATACATGACTGTTTTCTTGAGAGTGGCTCAAATCACCATATGTAACTGTCTCTGACCATATGCTTCAGACACAGTAGAGACTGTTGATGATTGCATGGAAGGATAGGGTGAATGGGAAAGTGAAGATATAGGCCACTCAGGTTTCACAAGCAAGGACTAATGAAGTTGAAAGGGAAAGGAAGCTATTCAGAAAAAACAAAAGAAGAAAATATGGGAAATGGAAAATGGGAGAATGGAAAAAAGCCAGTCTATCTCTGCCCAGTTTCCTTACAGCTCTGAGTAAATTTCCCTCAAGCCTTGGTATCAAACTTGACAGCTATGCATGTCTGCCAAGACAGATGGGAATTATCTGATGCAGAATTTTTGGAAAAAAAAAAAAAGAAATGAGAGAAAGTAGTGCCTTATTGAATATACAGAAAATGTGAAAATAAGCATAGATAACCATGCTACCAGTTTAGTCTCTAAACCTGAAAAGGCCTGTACATTTGCGTATTTATACACAGTGCAAGTAGACCTTTTGACATAAAAACTCTGGATGAGCAAAGCACTAATAACACATGCAAGCTTGCTAAATACTTCCTCAGATGTAATATACATTTCCTCTGTGATTTAAATAGAAGATGGTACAACCATAAGTTTAGCAGTGTTCTGCAGTGTTCAAATTTCTTAGAGTTATTTAGGTGGGGTAAGAGTATTCATTAAGTTTGGTGATTCTGGGTTATTAGTTGTCTTTTATAACGATACCATAATACTTGAGCAATAGAATCAAGTAGAAATGGGTGCCGTCATTCTGTTCTTTCAGAGATCTCCAAAGGATGCCAAATTTATTTCTATTCATCACAGGTGTGTCTGCTGTTCTTTGAAATATTTGCTACACTAATTCTGAGAAGTCTTTGCGTTCCTTTGGCCAGCAAAATTGAAAATCAGATTACAACTAGTTATGACTGTATCTTTCATTTAGAAATTACTTCATATAATGAAGGAAAGAGACACAATTTCTTTAAAAATAAACCCTAACATTTTTGCAGAGATTTCTTTTTATCTGGTACTATATTAAAAATGAATGGAAAATGGGTCTCTTAATTCATTAAAATTTTCTTAATTATATTTACTTAGACTATATTTTACGTATTCTTATAAAAGAATCATAGCTACTCTCAACTTCTTGAGCTACAATTAACTGATCCTTTAGGAGCATCAAATTTGTCATGTGAGCTTCCACAGAATGAATCAAGTCTGTACCTACACAGAGCTGCCAATCCTGCTTGGATACAGCCCTTCTACCACATGGACAGGGGACCTATTTTTCACATCAGGGTACTATAATAAATCATGTGATTTTTACAGCTATTAAATATATGCAACCCCACTGAGTTCAATGGCTCAGTCCTTTCAAGATCACAGTCTAAAGTCTAGTGAAGTCAAAGCATTCCATCAATTTCAGAAAGATTTGGCTCATACTAAATTAGTAGGAAGCTATCCATTTGCAACTGAGTATTGTAGCCTGGAAATATTATATTTTTACAGTAACAGATTCTATTTCTAACCAGAGTAACAGTTAAAATGAAGATCAAGGTGCTTTTTATTTTTTTTTAATTATTATTTTTTAGTTTGGATGCAATAGAAACCTTGAATCTTTTTTAGCCTACTGAGTATATTCTCATTCTTTATATTTTGACCATCTCTTTTTTTTTCATTTTCACTTGATTCTTCCCGGGACTTTTATTCTCTGTTTTGCAGACTATTATTTCTTGCTCTCATGCCCATCTGTCCACCCATCTGCTTATTTTAGCCGTATTTCCTTTCACCATGCTGGCTCCCGTGCATCTTCACCATACCCCAGGCATGTATCCTTCAAGAAGATTTATAACGTGAATCTTTTTGAATACCTTCAAAATAGTGGCATAAGAAAATTGGACTCCTACGTCTTAGTGAGTAAAATAAATTATTTATACGATTAAAAATGAACTCAGTTGCCCTAAGATAGGCTTTAGGTTTAAAGTAGGATTTCAAAGAATAAAAAACAAAAACTGTAGGCTATATCTAGAAGTTTAAGTACCTACCACAGCTAAAATAAAGTGTTCTAACTAGGATGCACAGTGTCTTCTCTTCCTTGGCCAGTGGAAAGGAAGTAAGTCGGGATGTGTGGGCCAGGTAGGTGGCACCTGGGGTGCACCACAACGTGTATCCCTTTCTGCCTGAAAGAGTGACCAGAAGCTGGGAACATGCCAAGTCGTTGTCCACAGGTAAGCGGGAATGTATTTACAAGGGCAGCGACTTTCTGTGTAGCCTGCGTTACCAGACTGTGTAAGTAGCTTCGCAGGGAAAAAAAAAAAGAAAGAAAGAAAGGAAATCAATGGCAGTGTTTTCCCACTATAAGAACTTAATAGTGTATGCACAGTGGTGAAGACAGTGCGAAACCTAGGGAAGAGAAAGAGTGGGAGTTCAATCTAACTTGTATCTCCTCCTTTAAGCTAACTTTAACTTTGCTTCTGTTAAACTTAGTAGAAGCACTAGGTAGGACCATAATAATACTTGTGCTGTTTGCCTATTCCTCAGCTTGCAAAGCTCTTAGAGGAAATGGCTTTTGGTGTAGCACCTGTCTTAGGACAAGCCATGCAGGTGGAAGATCACACGACCGGTGGGGAGAGCACAGCACTCCTCCTCAGCTCCCCATGCTCCTGTTTAGTTTGGCTTTGCTTGTTTGATATATTTTGACAGCCTCACTAGGAAAATAACATCCCATGTGCCCATACTAAGGAGTCCTGAGTGGGCTCAGTAGGACAGCTGAGGCCCTGCCATCATATTGCTCTCTCTGAGAGGGCTGGCTGCCATGGGATTGTGGTGCAGAGCCAGGCAGGGATGCTGAGTGATGAGGAAAAGTCATGCTGAAGCTCTAGATTGTGAGATCTTAATCACATACAGCTCATGCTCCTTAACCTCCTCCCAGCACGTATTTGGGTGGCAGGTAGTGCTGCCTATTGGGATAACAGTGAATTGTGCTGTCTTTAATGGAGAACACTGGAAGCAGGTCTCCAGGTTTCCCTTTGAGGAAGTATGCTTCACCCCATATCTCTAAGGTGGGGAAATAGCTGGGTGTCATAGTTTTCTGCTGTCTGTTATTTTTATGCTTCTCATATCATTCTATTATGCTAAGCAAGTAGCTATCTCCAGAAAGTTTTAATATTGAGAGAAAGTTAATTATACTGCTGATAGAAGAGATGTTGTGTTGTAGCTATGTTGTAGCTGTGTGTGAATTTTTCTGCCCAAGATTTGTGTCTTCTGTTTTATATTAAGGTAGCTGTGTCTTTCTTCTTTCACAATTGCTGCTAGAGCTTTATTTATTTATATATATAGAATTTGTATTTAAAATACATTACTTAATAAAGCATTTAAACTTACAGTATCAATCTCTATCAGTGAGAAACAAGCAGTCATATCTCTTACAGTAAAGAAAAAAGAAATCTCAGTTTTACATTATTATCAGACTGTCTGCCTGTGTCTATAAACTCTGAACATGTTATAAAATTGAAAAGCATGATCCTGCAATGACAACACATCATTTTATGTGCTGCAGAAAATGAAAATTAACCTAAAACAACTGAAATCTCTTCTAAGAAGGAATGCTTGATGACAATTTAAGTAGTATGGGTTTTGTGTATAACACTATATGATGTAATTGCCTTGTATTTTAAAAACTGCAGTTACTTTCACAGAGATTATTTTCTTCCCTTCCTTTAGCAAAAATGTTTTATTTAAGTTTATTGACCTCACTTGTGTTAAATCATCACAATCTCTTTTACCTAAGTCATAGTCTCATTTAGTAACCGTTACATGTTCTTTTTCACACAATTGAAAGTGCCTATAATCTATTTTAGAACAGGCTTCGGTCCAGAAATATGTGTTCCTTTATTATGTTCTGCTCTCTCTGGGGATGCCTTCACAAAATGGTAAAGCCTAAAAACTTCCTGAAGGCTAATCCTTTTCTGGGTCATATGATTCTTTTCAGATTCCATCTTGAGAGAGTTTTCTTATAACAATAGGTTCTGCTGTCTGTGAACTGGAGAAAATCCTGTTACTCCAGTGTTAACAATGAGTGGAATTTTACTGCAGTAGGAGTGTTTGCTTAATACAATAGAAGTTGGTACAGACTGGACTCGCAAGTGTCGAGTAAACAGTGTGGGAAAATCTATACTACTGCAACTGAGTCAACAAGGTGCCGAATGCCTCAATGTGACTTAACTGTAACTACAATAACTATCTGGTTGACTTCAGCCCTTCCTCCAAAAAGGACTTGACACGTGTCTTATTGAGAAAGGGTTAAACAAGAAAACAGCTTTCTAACAGGGAAAAGTTGAACAAAGCAAGCATTGAGCTACACATCAGAAATGCCAGGCAGTGTGCAATCAGAACAACTATGTTTCAGGATCACATACAAGTCTGATACTTAGTAAGCTAATATGGTGGAATATGACTTTTTAGTCCTTCACGTGATTACATAAATTCACCCAGAAACATAAAGCAGACAGTGAACAGGCCACAAAAGGGTATTTACCGTAGTTTCATGTATGTATATATTTTAAATACTAACAGTCGTCTAATTGGTATCAGTGCAGCTGAGCTGGGGAAACCTGAGTTCAGTAGGTAGGAATAGAAACCTACTTGTATTTGGACTGAGAGCACAGGTTGACTGAACGCTAGCAAGAAGCGTGACAAATAAGATAACATACATTTATATCCAACACAACAAATAGATAAAGTAACATAAATTTATCAGTTAGAAACCACCATTCAACCTAGCCTATTCCTCTGTTTGCAATGCAGAATTACTTTTTGCATAGTTTTACTTTATGAAGTTTTCTAAAAATTATACTCTTACCATATCTTTAGGTGTTCAAAAACTGGAGTTTTTCCAGTATTTTGTTCTTAGTTCTCTTTTCTGATTTATATTCCTTTACTCTGATTTGCAGCCTAATTCTGTAACAATTTTTTGTTTGTTATTTGTATTAAAATAGTGCTTTTAATTTTCATGTAAGCCTAGCATTCCATTCAGCTAACACTGTCACAAAACTCTCGTCTTAAGAATAAAGAAAAAAAAAAAGATTAGTATCTTGCAAACTTCTTTAGACCAGGCACTGAGTTAGAGATGTGGCATAGCACTTCAACACCACAACTTCTCTTCCCCTGGAATCATCAGTGAGATGATTCAGCGTCACCAGTGTTGATTTAACCACTAAAGCCAGAACTTTTACAGCTAGACTAAAGAATTCACTTCTGGCCTATATAAAAATGTCCAGAGACTCCAGTACTTCTGTAAGCAGCGGTGTACGTCCATGCACAGTTGTGCCGTGTTGTAAAACTCTGGCCAGCTCATGAGAGCTACTTCTGGGATAGGAGTTCCCATGACTCATAGTCAGCCCAGCCTAAGAAATATCACTGCAACTAAGTCACTGCCCTGTTTCTCAAACCCCAGCCAGCATCTCTGTACAGTTTCATTACAGACACTATGCCATGTTCCAGCATTGCTGAAGTATATGCACATAGGGCTGCTTCGTCACATGCATACCTGCCCTTAGTGCAGACCTGATTCAATTTTTGTAACTGACTCATATACACTTATAATAACTTTTTCTGAAAAATTCATTTTCTCCAGATGTGTACACATATACACACATGTTAAAAACATGTATTTATATGTGTATATACCTACATACTAATGAACAAAACCAAAAAAGAAATAAGGGCTTCATTAATTAAGCCCTCTCTCTTCCTACCTACTAGAAGAAGAAGAGAGAAAGAAAGTGAAAGCATGTTTCTTATTTTTATTTTGGAACATTAGGAAACATCGGATGGCAGGGGCACACAGTAAACACAGATAAGTGCCTTGCAGCCCTAGAGGTATTCATTATCTGTGTACAGATTTGTGAGTCAGAAGAAATAGGCTTGGGATTCTCTCACCTTTTGGTGCAATTCTAGATGTTTGTATTCTGTGGGGTTTATTGTTCAGAATTTTCTGACAAAATGTCAAGAAAATGAAAGGGGAAAGATTGTGTCTTTCAACAAAAAAGCTCTGTAGGGCAGGTAGCGCTGCCTTGCTTTGTAAGGAGCTGGATGGGCACTGTGTTTCTAGGTGCACCATGCATCCATGAGCTCTTCAGAGTCCAGGATAGCATATATGCTGTTCTCCTTTCTGCAGCTGGCTATCTGAAAAGATAACGCTGTGGCACATTCTCCTTCCCATCACTCCTTATCTACTTCAAGACAAATTTAATACCTTAAATTGTACAGATGGTAGAGATGAAACAAATGCATGCAACAACACATGCAGGAATTGACTTCTTATCTTCTTGCTTGTTCATCTCACCTGGTTAGATACCTAAGGAAAAGTCAGGAATAAATTTATTTTTAACAAATGAAGGGCCATTATTGACAAACATGTTTAGGACAGCATGCTTTTGCTGCAGATCTCATTTTGGACTCTCCTCTCTCCTTTCTTCTTAGCATGTTTTATAAGCATTGGACCAGCCCTCTGCTTGCTATAGCTTAAGAGTAATGGAAATATATGGAGGACGCTTTCTATGAATCCCGTAGAGCTGCAGTGACCTTGTCATGATTCCTAACAGCATCTCTTTATTCTGATATCATGAATTATAGGAGTTTTGTTATTAGCCAAATCAAACAGCTGCCAAGCTGCCATAAGTATTTTTAAGCACCATCACAGAAGCAGAATTGAGTCCTACAAATCTAGATTGCTGCACAGACATATCAACACCTTTGTTATGGAATACTGACAATTTTCACTTATTTCTAGGGGATAAAGTGAAATACTGTTTCTGAGATATGCTGAGGCACACTAATTCCTTGTTTAGCTCATAACAAGAAAAACGGCAGACAGAGGGGAAAAAGGGACAAGGCTTATGTTTGTAGCTATATTTAAAGCAACCTTTCAATACCTTGGAAAAAGTAAGATAGCAGTCAGCAACTTACGGAAGATCAAATAGATTAAAATAAACAGCAGATGACCCTCAGGAGAACCAGGATACATTTATTTGTCCTACCCAGCTGCCTTTTTCCAATCTCCAGAATTGGCTAGGAGAACATATTTTATTAAAAACATTTTTTATTTGTTTGTAGTTTCCTAAATCTGCCAGCCAACCAACTGAGAATTAAAAAACTAATATTTTCTGTGTGTGCCAAGGACCAGGCAGACGTGAGGTTAAAAAAAAAAAAAAAAATCAAGCCTCTGAGGGGCCAGGTCTCTGTTCAGTAGAAAGTATTGACATACAGTTGCTGCAAATGAATTGAGAGTTTGGTCCTATAGCCTTTTCTTATCTACTAGCTGCTTAAAACTTTTGTGTGTCTTTTCTATGGAATATGTTTTGAGCCCCATTTCTAGTCATAAAAATAGTTGCTACTGTTAAGTACTTTGCTATATTCATTTAACAATATCAGTATTATTCACGCCTTACACTGCCAGGTCTCTGGTTTCATAAAACATTGAACAAAAATCTCATTTGCACTAACCTCTGTAAGAATGTACCATAATACGTAATGTAGTTTAATTTCTCTTAAGCCAGTGCATTGTGATGTCTACACCACAGCTTGCTTCATCAATGGGGGATTTGGCAAGTCCTATCAAACGCTACTCTCTGTATGTTCTGTAGTCTCTGTAGATATAGGATTGCATGGTTTTGTCATAAGAGCACAGTTTTAGCACACCGGTGTTTGCTAGTTGCGCTACTCTTCCCTTTAAATACGTATCACAACCTCTGGGTGGCAATTGGGTCCAAAATTTCTTTGCAGTTTAGAACAGAGTAGCAATTTTGAATCATTTTCTTACTCTTTGAAAGGCTGCTCTTTCTTCCCAAACCTCTAATTCTGTTATTCCAAAGGAACATAAAGAGGACCATCGCTTTCTTGTAAACAGCTCAAATTCTTGGAAATAGTTTCTAATAAAAGCGGTTTTCAGAATGGCTATAATCTGTATTTAGGTTTGAATATGACCATACCAAAATATATTCTTCTAAGCATTTTGAATTATGTGTATTTCACCTCAATTCTATGCATAGCGTGTGATGAACTGTACCACATACATGTTTAAATCTCATCTCTGGCAGGAGAGTGTATATTTGTCTCCTACAGGCTTATTCTGTTATTCTTTCCCTTCTTTATCTCTGTGCAGTTGCTGGTGGCAAGACAACTGGTCAATGCGATTGCATTCTTTTTAGCTATCAGGGTAAGAATAGATAGCAACAATTATGGGATAAAACTAAGATTTAGGGAGGAAGAAGAAAGGCTGGGAAGCAGAGAGGGATTGCTGTGTTTGTGGCTGTATTTTAATAATGAGTTAAATCGTGGAAGTGAAAGGTTAAGCAAAGGTCTTTGATCTTCTTATCAGGCAAGGTGAAAACAGTGGCTAATTAGATTATGCAAGCCAGCAGATAGTCTAATTACAGCTGATAGGACAGATGTAACCCATGGGACTCTTCCACCTGGAGGAAACAGAAAACGGCTGCTTGATCTGCAAACACAGTGTTAACAGCTGAACGCCTTTGGTGCCTGTGAAGGGTTTGGCAGTGAACTGTTGCTGCTACCCTAGCCTCCTCCATACCCTGCTGCGAGGAGAAGGAGGGGGAGGCGGGTGCTTTTCAGGGCCTATCCATCCCCAGAAAGAGCCCAGCTGAAGCTACATTGACCTGGCTCACAGGCAGGAAGACCTGGCCAAGGTTCAGATTGTCATTTAGAGATCAGGAGACACATCTTTGCCACCTCTTAGCCTGTATGGGCAACTGGTGCCTTTTCTTCTTGATGTAGAAAGTGTTGCCTTCTGCTGTGTGTTTTGGGGAGTTCCTGATGGCTTAAGCAATGTTTACGCTGTTAGAGGTTGGAACACATCTCAGTAGTTTGGATTCCCAGCCTGGCCGTGTCCTGACACTGAGTTGGGATCATGTTCATTGGCTAAAATCTGATAGTTAATATCCAGCATCTTGTTCACTGTATATGGCGGTTACGGACCAGAGATTTCAGTCTCCGCTGGGTTTCTGTGTAGGTGGAAAGATTTTGCAGACTTCACTGTTCCATCGAATAATTTCATGATGTTTTGATTTTTGGACAGATTAAAGCACTTTGCATAGATCTTTGATTTCTTTTTTTCCAAACTCGGTTATGCAGATTCTATCAATATAGTCTTTTTCTCTTTGAGATCTCATGTATGAACTCACGCATTAGCTCATATTAAAATTTAGCAATTATGTAAAGAGGTAACCCAGAGTTTCTGGGGCCTAAAGATGTTTTCATTATCACAGTGTGTTAACTGTACTGATTCTTTTCCTTACAGAAGGAGGAGGAAAGAAAGGAATGAAGGCTAGGGTAAAGTTTATATACAGCATACACATAAGGCAAAATACAAAGAAGCTTAAGCTTTTGGGGTTTTTTTTCAGTGTAAACATCTTACACTTAAACCTGTTTTAAGAGCTGTTTTTTGTTATTTTAGGTTGTACAAAGTATTATATTTCATGTGTTTGTGAGTCATCTTCAGTGAGTATGTTGCTCATGGAATAAGCAGGCTCGGCCATATGTTTCGTTTGCATATGCTAGTTTTCTCTCTTCTTTACTCTCTTAAGGTTTTTGTTTTTTTTTTAGCACTCATCTGCATTCTTTCTGAATTCTTGTGAATTTGCTTGCTGTTGATTTATGGAGAAGAGTGTTACGTCTTACGTATTTCACAGTAATATCAGATTAAGCTAGTAAAATTTTAGCAAACTACGCCAGAGCTGATAAGAAAGAAGGCGAGAAATGTATGTCTGTGTAGAAGTAAACAATGTGATGCAATTATGCTGTTTGTCAACAAATTATATTCTGCCATGGCTAAATCCAGCCACAGCCTGAGAATCTGCCTCTGGTACACCGTTAATGCGATGAATCATTGTATAACCAGAAAGTCCTAAATATATTGCTCTATTTTTATGAAGGAATTAATTATTTATTTTCTGGGGAACAAAAAAGAGTATATTTTTGTTTATCATTATTTCTCCTTGCCACATGTAACCACACATACAACATGAAGTTGTAGAGAGAGAGGAGGATAAAGTATACAAATTCTGAGAAAGAATGGAGAACTGAGACATTATGCATTATTGATACATAGCATACAGATAGCCTAGACTAAAGATGACTAACTTGTTGAAAATTGGGTGCTATAAGGGCACTGTCGTATAGTGTCCTAGATATCACACGTTCTCATTCAGCTCGCAGTCTTACAGGGGTAACAGCCTCAGAAGAATGCCTGCTCTTGACTATTCTTTTCCTTAGTTTTGGCACTAGTGTGGCTTCTGTCAGCAGTCAACATGCCTGGTATTTTCCTCCCACCATCATTACTTCTTGGAAATGCACATTCCTTGTACCGACACAGAGAAACCCACATTCTCCAGCTGTGTTTGAATTCCCTTGTATCGAACCATGACAGATAGAAGTCTGCGATCCACACCTGTGCTAGGAAAGCTAATCCTCAAAAGACTCAAAGCACACTAAACATTTATAGGACCAGTTACATGAAACTAGGCTTCTTTCCCCTTCTTTGACAAGAAGTCAAAGTGGCTAGATATATTGGGTGGCATCAGTAGCAGTGAGTTAAGACACCGGCATTCAAGGGTTTATAGAGAGATTGGATGCAGTTCTGAATCAGCTTGTACAAAACTCATGAGGAAATGAAGGCAGATCTTTGTGTACTTTTGCTGAACAAGGTATTGCATTTAGGACCAGGACCAAAAATATTACAACTACACTATATTTAGTAATTTCTTATTTCATGATTCGTCCCTTTTACTCGAAAAATAATCCACATGCAGTGGAACAATGATGCTCATACTGTGGATAGTCAGCTAAGTAGCTCTGATGGAAGAGCAGAAAAACTCTTTGATTTACATTTGTCTCATACATTTTAACAGCTCTTTCATAAATACTAGCTCATGAATATAATACAACTACAATGTACACTGCAGAGAAGTGTTGTGCTGTAAATATAAGATCTGAAAATTAGCCAAGGTTGAAATTCTTCCTGTGCAGTGGCTTTCCGTTAGCATCAGTAACAAAATGGTACTTTGATATGTGTGAAATTTATCCTATAAGAACACTTCCCTTAAAAATGCACTAAATGGAAGCAATATGAGAAGCTATGCATATATGCTTGCATTTTAGATATTCTGAAACAATTTTGTTGGTATCTGAGTGATATTTGTATCCAGTTAAAATTCAGTTTAGATAAAACCTAATCCAAAATGTTGTTTCAAATTTGAGCTGTACCTGAATTTAACCTTTTAATTTATCTTTAATTACAGCTTTTATTGATATTTCATTGAGATTTTTTTCACTTCCAAAGCATGAGCAGTACTGAAAAAAGAACGGTCTAAATCCTAGTGGAAAGGTAGTTTTCAGAAGTATCATCGTTCAATCAGAAGCAGGAAATAAATGAAGTCAGATCTTGTGAGTATTTTGATTAGAGTTTAATGAGTTCAAGAGGTTCAGATAAAGACCAATACATATCTTACTGAATGAATCCTTTCATTATTACTGTTATTTAACACTTCTGTTTGGATAGAACCCAGAGACTTTGAACTCCATTGTGTTAATTAATGTGCAGATCAGACCTCATCTATTAATTCTCCAATATTCATCCATTATTGCTGTGCAGCATTTCACTATATTTTTATTGTATTTCACACTTTAAATGCTCATAAGTAATTTGGATTTCTTTATTTAAAACCTTAATAACAATAGCAATTTGTGCTCATTGCTAGCCAAGATTAATGTTATGCCTCTAACATAAGACATGCTTTGCTTATTATTGTGTTACTAGTCTTCACAAGACTAGCTCAGATTAATGACTGTGATGTAAAACCACACCTTTTTCCAGTTCAGAAATAGCTTCAGAAGATTTGTTTGTCCATTATTCACAATCCATTGTTAACAAACAGAACAAAAAAAAGAACACACTTCTGATTGTGGAAAAGTCCCTAATTAAGTAATAGGGAAATGGAACGGAAACTGGAATGAAAAAAAACATCATGAAATCTTCGTATTTCTTGTCATAGAAAGGTAACATTTACAGCTGGAAGGAGATAAGGCGTACCAGTTCTTAAAGAATATTTTTTAGATTTTTTTTTTTCAGATTTTCCCCTGTATTATTGAAAGTATAGTTTCACTTTCAGACGTCTTCATTTACAGTCAGAGGAAAAAAAAGGGTAACTATTAGAGAGAGAGAGAGTGAATATGAGAAGCAGAAGTTTTCTACCTTAATTAAACATGTAAACAATGAGCAATCTAAATAGCTTAGAAATGGAGTTAAGTTTAACATGTCGTGCAATATCCATCCTGTCAGGAGAGCACTGTGACTAGTTACTCACTTGCTTCTTCAGCTGATGGGAATGCATGCCTAGCACTGTTTGAAGCATATTTAGCACTTTGTAATAAAGGTTGAGAGATGACAAAGTGGGAGAGACATTTCCAAATATGTTTGAGCTGTGAAAGTACAAACAGTGTCTGATGAAAATGCGTGACATTCTATAGTGCCGTGTTTGAAATAGCTTTGTGACTGGAGGCCAGATTCTAATATGCAGCCCATAATAAAATGGAAATTGGTCCTGCTTGGTGTCAGTAGATGCACCACAAGAAATGGTTGTCGATAAATAATAAATAAACTTGAAGGAAATAAATCAAATTATTTTGTTAGGCATGTGGTTACCTTATAATTGAGGCAAAACAATTGCCCTGTTCAAGTATTCAATGTCTTTGAGCTTTAACCAGTAAATATTTGCGGAGTTTTAAGTAGATTTATTTAAAAAAAAAAGAAAGGTAAAAATAATCCCCAGCACATTATGATGTATTAAAAGCATATCCTGGGTGCTTCAGAATTTCTGACGAGAATTTACACCTTTCCTGAGAACGGAATAAAGTATAATTTGAGCCTTCAAGTTTTGGGCAGATTAACTCTTCATTACAGAATTCTGCATAGCTATGGGCTCAAGAAAGTTCAGCTTGATCTTTTGTGATATCAAACAAAATAAGATCATGTTCCTGATGCCTAGTAGCAGCAGCAGCTTTCACATAGTGTGAGAACAGAAATAAAGAAGTAAATTAAATCTTGACACTACATTTGCATGCAGTTAACCATTTGCTTTTACCACACCACAGCTACCTCACAGTTCTTCGCTGTCTTTGTCCTTCTTACAGAATCTACAAGGGAATTAAGGATATTGTTTTCTTTCCTATGTTTAATTCAGGAGAGATGCTGAAAGCTCCCCACAGATCTAACTTCTCTGGTTTATTACCTCCATCATACCTCCTCAGCCTGATGTCATGCTTTCTGTAAAAGGAATACAGAGCTTATAAATGACATAACCCCTAGAGTAGTTAAGTCAGAGGGAGAGGATTATACCCTGTTAGCACATTAACTGTGAGATAAAGAATGTGCAAATGGTTCCTCTTTTTAGTTTATTAGACACTTCCAACCTACTTCCTTTGAATATCTGAAAGAAAATCATGGTGGCTTACTTCCTTACTTAAAATAATATATATATATATGTCCTAGATCTTCTTCATTACTTTACAAATACGTATTTGTCTTTGCAACCTTTGATTAAATGATAGTAGTATTTCTCTGAAGGGAGGAACTTTACAGTAACAATTATAGATAATAAGGTTGTTTTCTACATCCCAGTGTGATCTGAACATCAAAGTAGTGTGGATTATAATAATCCAAACAAATAATCTTCCGTAGACTCACAAGAAAGGAGAAGCTGGATGCTCTCATTAAGAGAGAGGCAATTCATTTAAAGGAGAAGCTGGATGTTCTCATTAAGAGAGAGGCAATTCATTTAACCGTCAGTTGTTGCCTGTTTCTATGTGGTGAAAAGTCTGTTAACTTGCATAAGAAAATAACCACCAAAGAAATGTAAATGATTGAACTAAGATCTCATTAGCACAAACCTCTCTAGTTACCTGAAGGACCTACCTCTGCTGGCAGTAGATCGAGTTTCAAGTATCTTCTTACCTTTTAGGAACCAATTATACTCAGGCATTTCTATCAGTTAAGACAGGGGGAAGGGAAAATTGTGACGTTATTGGTAACAAATCTTGTAATTTAACTAGAAGATTCTTCAAAATAACAAGCATTTGAATTACTTTTCTTTTTTTTTTTGACATTTCTTGATTATTATTTCTTTAAGTGACTAGCTGTAAAACATATACAGTTTTTCACTGTGATAGGGAAAAAAGAGAAAAACCCCAAATTCCAAACAAAGCGTTCTAATTAGGAAGTAGAGCTAGATAATATTGTTTTTTGAGGGTTTTTTTTTCAGTCACGGAGCATAAATGTCTGGATACGGGAAAAAGATCAGGTACTAATTTATTTAGCTAGGGAAGAAGGAATGATTGTTCCACAGCCATGTCGATGATTGACACAGTACCTTAACTCCCATAATGCATAAAACACGGAAAAAATATCTTTAAGTAAACCGATTTAGTTCTACAGGAATCAACTGATGTTTACTTGTCTGAGAATGAGAAATGAGAATATGGTTCACAATATTCTCTCTCAAGCCAGTACACAGTTAGTCTATAGATGTTTCACAAATGTGCAATTGCTAGGAGTCAGATCATTCAGTGGATAAACACGGTAACATTTCACCTCCAGAGTCCTAGCTTAGCCAGAGGCCGGTCAGGTTACAAGCAGCAGGAGTTTGGTAAACTCAGTTTGCCTGCTAATTGAGGTTTTTGGTTTACAAGAGAGTCATTCATTTTGGAATTCTACCCCAAGCAAGTGCTTTATAGAGGCTTGAAAGAGAGGCTGGAAATATGGCAAACTAAATTAGCGAGAGATTTTTCAGGCAAGCAGGCTAAGGGGTGTTGCCTACATTAAAAGTACTAATAAGTACTTCCAGGGTCATGGCCTGGAGCATGCTTTTGAGGCCCTAAGCAAAGATTTGCCTCTTCCTGAGCCGGTATGAGAAAGAGTAGGAGCCCGGCTAGCTGCCCTCTGGGGTGCTGCTCCTGGGGACCTGAAGCTGTCACAGCAAGGTTTTAGCAGGGGGCTCCAGAACTAGCGATTCTGTAGAGATTCTGCTGCATCAAGCTCGTTCTCCTCCGTGACAGCCTTGATGGGACAAACAGGAATGTCCTAAAATTTGTGATACTTTTCTAGGTTGTGAGATAAGGGTCTTCTCTGTCCTGCTTAGGTCGGTCCTATAAAAGGGAGAGGACCTAGCCTGAAACTGATGAAGGTGAAATGCAGCTACCAGACTTTCAGATTAATGTATGTGAAAGCTATGGGCAGAGCTGAGTGTCCTTGGCTGTTCCAATTTTAGAGCTCCATAAGCAAATGCAAAACTGATGTGTACTGCATTTCAGTATAAACAAATGGAGGTACAATACATCCTTACCTACTACTTCACTTTGAATGCTGTGTACTGAAGATAAGACTGTGTAATTTTTCCAAAAAACTGTTTACTTAGAAAAAAGAATGAAATTTTCTCCTGCATCAAGCTAAATTTCTTCTGAAACCTTTATATTAGTTTAAGGTTGAGATCCCTCATCCTTTTTTGCCCACAGCTGGCATGGTTGAAGACATCGTTCTCCTCTCCATTGCTTCTCACCATTTCCTCACCAGATGCTACTTCCCAGTCTGCTCTAATGGCAGTCATTCATATTATTGGCTCTTGTCTCAGTGCAACCAAAAAGATCTGAGTCAGAAAAAAAAAATAGCGTTTCAAATTGTAAGAGAACCTAGGTTGCTTTTTACAAAGTGAGTAAGAGAATTGAGTTGTATTGTTGTAGTTATGCAGGTGGCCATAGCAAAACATACGTGTTGCCACAGGATAAATTAGCGCCGAATTTACACTGCATCATCTATTCTGCAGTTACTATCTACGTTTAGGTTCTTCTCCATCGTATCTTTTCACTGACAGGCAAGAGTGAAGACAAACACATATAGACAGATATGAACTCAAAGTAGCTGTTAAACTGTGTGTTCACACCCTTGCTTACCCTGTGGTAACTTGTTTATTCGCTTGTAATGATTTTCTAGGTTAATATTGTGAAATTGTCACCGAAACGCATACAAATTAAGCTTTCATGAAGAGATACTTTGTGAGCAGCTGCCTGTGATGATGTCTGAAGATATCTGTGGGGCAAAGAAATCTCTGCACTTCAAAAAATAGTGTTTATTCCAGATAATCAATATTGTAAGTGCAATTACAAAAGAAAGCCTTTATTATGAAGTTACTGTGAAGCTGCTACGAAGAAAGTATGATCTCCCTATTACACTCCGTAAAGATCATTCAGTGTCCAGGTCTGTCAAAAATTTTATTATCAGACTATCTACCTCCAAACCAGAATTTTTTGGGGTGGGCTTTTTAGGCTTTTTTTTTTTTTTGCTTTTTGCAATTTTACTTTTTCACACCACTTTTAGCCTTTTGGTCCCAAAACATATATCAATTGTCCTTTGGACCTCAATTACATGGAACTATTTCATTCTCTTTAACTGTGCAATCACAATGCTGATATTACTGAGCAGAAATAATATCAGAGCATTGTAGTGAAGAAGAAAATACTTGGAAGATACCGAAGTGAGACTGGGTATTTTAGTGTTGGCTCAGCTCCATCTGCAGTTCCCCATTCATCAGTGAAATTTTAATCTACTGCAAAATTATAAATGAGCCCTGGGAAGATAAAGAGTTATTTTTAGAGGTTTATCTCTATTGAAAGAAAGATCAGTATGTAACAGGTCAAAAACATTGTAACAGGGACTGGACATAAAATGGAACATTGGTCAAAGGCCAAAATAATATTTGAAAGCAAAATATTACCATTATATTACCTCTGTACTTTGTTAAATATGGTGATCTTGAACTGCTTATAGATGCTGGATTCTCTCCAATAAATTCTGGCTGCACCAGCTCAGTGTTATGCTTTTCAGAGATGAGGAATTTTTTTCTTGCAGCCATAAGTGAGAAAAGACAGGGAGAAAGGCGAGCATGAAGCATACATCTAGCAGGGGCTCTGTCAGCTGCTACCCAGATTATGGTGGTGTTAAATGGCTGTGGGCGAGGTCTGGAAGGGCAGCAGACCAGTGGAAGGGCATGGAAAATTGAATAGCACAACCGTCTACACAGACTGCTCAGCAGCTTTCCACATGCCATCCACTTTCCAATTTACTGCTACAGCAACACGAGGGATTTGGACAGAGAATGTAGGATGCTGCGCTGTCTTGTAAGGAAGTCCAGACATTTATATGCTCCAAAGTTGGGGGGAGGAATGTTTCTAAATGTCATTAATGCCCACATGCAGCTTTCAAAATTCCTCCAGTACAGTGCTCCAGTTCTTCAGTACCACTCACGCCTCAGGGGAAGGGGGTGTTAACATTCTGCCCGTTTAGCTCTTTGATCCAGCTCACTACTGGCACAGATGAATGCCAAAGCCAATGTGAAAGCAGTGGAAGGGTACTCTCCCTGGAGCAGAAGCTGGCAAGGGCTAGCACAGCTGTACTGCCGATTCTCACCCCTGCACTCAATCCCCCTTCTGAGCAAACTGGTGAATCTTTAGAAATTTCATGACTCGACTCCAGGTAACTTCCACGGCTTAATCAGGAAGCCACACCTGTTCCTTTTAACAGGTTTCACTGCTGACTTTAAAATACCTGCAAACTTTTAATGTTTTCTGTTGATCCTTCGTTTTCAGTACATTGTCCATCATTTCCTGCATTCTGCCCCTCCAACTTCAAGCCTCATATGCTCTAAAAGACTTTAATAAGTTTGTTTAGCAAGTCAATACCTTGCTATTACTCTTAATTTACTTTAAATTTCTTCCTGTTCCTTCTTTAAGTCTAGTAGGGAGGGGAAAAATAGCTTTAACATGTGGTCTTAAATACTTCCCAGCTGAAAAAATACAGTTAACCAGCATGAGGCTAATGGGCTGATGTACAAACTGATGATCCACATCAGTTCCCCTGCAGCCAAATAACATCCTCTGGCCTGTGTACACAGCAGCTGATTTTACCCTGGATGTTCCATTTTCCCTTTTTTCTGCATTTTCTATCTCTCAGTACAGAGCTCTAATGTTAATTCTGCCTCTCTCAGCCCATTAGCTGGATGATGCAGCACCAGGCTCCCTGGCTTGTAGAATCCTGCTTTTTTTTCCCCTCTGCAGCTCATAGTCAGCTACTCATTATTTACCTTGCCCTTTCCTTAATGTCATGCTCCATGAACATCATTCAAAATAGACAATATAATGATTTAAACTACTTTTGTGGACTGGATAGTTTGTTCATTTGCTGTTGCTGTTATCTATAAAGCCTTTCCTTCCACAATATATTTGAAGTCCTCTTTTTTTGAAAGATCTTTAACTCAGAAAAGCTGCTCAAAAATGAAAGTTAATAGCTGGTATTATTTGTATAACAGCAGTAATCTGACACTGGCTAAGTCTTCCTTTGATATTGTTTCCTTTTTTACTTTTTTTACTTTTTTTACTTTTTTTCTTCTTTCTTTTTGCTTAGTTCTGGTATCTGGGGAACCTGGATATTAGAAAATAAATTTGAAAGCAACAAGAATTTTGAGTTTTTCCAGCTTGCTTTCCTCACAACAAAAAAGAGATCTTATTGTCCTTAGATACTGAAGGAAGTGTTAAGATGCAAGAAAACTCTTGAGAATTAAGACAAGTTTAACATTTGTAGGAAATTGACGTAGAGATGGAGAAAACATAAACTCTCAAGACATCCTACAATGCTGAACACTTTGTAAGATTTGTCTGTAAATAGAGTCCATAACAGGAAAGGGATATATTCATATTTTGCCATAAAAATAGAGCAAGAGGAGAAAAGAAAATTCATGTTCTTTAAAGCACAAATGGCCCAACTCTGCTCTGAAGAGTGTGTAAATCAGAACTAGCTTAGCTGGCATCAGTGCCATTTAACTGATGTAAATATGTCAGAAAAATTAATTCCCTGGAGTTTCTAAAGTACTGGAACAATAAAGAATAATAGTGACACAGATATTTTAAAAGATATAGTTTAATTATGAAGAACAAAATTCTTTCCATGCATTTTTAAAGGTGGTGCTTAGATGTTAGGGATTTACAATCTGTGGCCTACAAACCCTTCTTGGATCTGTGGATCAGTTCTGAAAAGTCTGTGAAATATAGCTCAGAAAAGTAAACATATTTCGTTAGCCTACGTTCATAGGGATCTGCACATCTGAAAGAGTTGAAAATCATCACAAAGTGTTAGCAATACTATTTTCCACATCTACCTATCAACATAAGAAAATTTCCAACCTCCCCGATAGCTGAACTGCTAAGTTTCAAATCAGAGCTATGTACTGAACCTTAATTAGCTTGAGAAGTGGAAGACTTTAGAGGAAATCATTCGGACTTAACTTGGTGCTGAGTCTCCGAGGGTTTTTCGGGGCTTTTTTATGGTGATGCCCTAGCTGTCAGAGAGTTTAAATGCTCTAGAGTCTCAATATCTATGACATTTATTAACCAAGTGGTTATGATCAGAACTTTGTCGTTAAAGCTTGCTTAATATCAGCTGACATACAATATCATGTTTGAAATATCACTCAGTAAGTCACTGATAACGTCAATGTAATTGCTGAAGGCTAACACAGGGTATAATTCTTTTCCCAAGGAAGTTAATGGCAAAAATCTTATTGATGCCAGTGGTGCAGGACTGAATCTGCTAACAAGAGAAGTCTTCTTTTTCCTAATTACACAGAAATAATCAATAATTTTCTAAAGAATCAGTCTTTAAATGAACTTACATTTACAAACGGTAGTACGTTAAGAATTTCATGACTGACTTTTTTGGTAGATAATGTTGTTCTGACTATTTCAATATGCTTTATTTGTGAGTCAGATGCTAATATATTCATAAGCAGATGAATATATGAATATAAGAACTCTACATATATCTCTGTTCCATCTGTTATTTCTTTTTGCCCTAAATGTGAATACCCTATGTTCAGTGCTAACATTGTTATTAGCATTTAATCAAATTTTGACATATATTAATTGGGTGGTGTCCATGGAATAACTTTATTCTGCCTTTCAGGGTTTATTTTTTAACGAGCCATTTTCTGGTTAGAAAACGCTAATTTGCCAAAAATAAAACTTTTCTATAAAAATAATTTCTTTCCAGAACATTTTGGTGACAAGGATTTCTTGTGCTCTGGGCAGATTATCTGGTGGAGAGGCACTGCCACTGCTGAGATATGGGAGATTTGGAGTCAACTCTTGACTCTATGCAATTTGGAATAGTCTTAAATCTGGGTTTCCCTTGTCTGGGAAGAGTACCCCTAATGACCAGGCTTCAGGATCAGTTTTTTTCTGGCCTAATGCATTGTGAGGAATATTTTTGTTGAGCTATTTTTGCATATTTTTCTATTTGATGTGTGGTTGCATAGGACACTTAGAAAGGTCGTAGTTTAATCCAGTGCTGGATTAAGAACAAAATTCAAAATCCTAAAACCTTTTAATGAAATAGAACAATCTCTCTAATCATAATGCATTTGCAATCTCTGACTAAAATAGGCCACTATAAGCAGGGGTTAACTGGGTGCTGAAAATTTCCACAGTTATGCTTCATAACTATCCTTTTCACTATGGCTCAGCATATTTGAATATGTCTGGATCTCTTGGTAAAGTGTCATTATTTATTAATACAGTTAAACTTGAATTTTACAGAACTCTAATTTATCTGAAATGTCTTTGTATTCACCAGCTAGTTGTTTGAAAATTTCAGATGTTTTGATGTACCTCAAGACCTTCATAAAGTTGATGTTCATTTATTATGTTCAGCCTAGAATATGTACTGACATTTTTGACAAGTATGAAAACAAATTTCCTTCAGTAAAGGTTTTATAAGCTAAGTAGACAGTGCACAGATGAAAGATAAGGAAAGTGGAGGAGTAGCCGGCAAAATAATATAGTGTGGTTTAATTACACCAAACGTCTTGTCTTGTCTAGTTCATGATTGTTTTTCTTTTGCTTTTTTTTCCCTCCTAATTGTCTAGCTGATCATCACATCTACCTTTATTACTCAAATGAATATGGGAAATGCATTCAAGATAGGTAGCTGCAACAGCAGGGAGTTATGAAAGAAAACGGGATCCTGGGCAATATGCTCTAGAGGACCCTGCTTGAGCAGGAGGTTGGACTAGATGATCTCCAGAGGTCCCTTCCAACCTGAACGATTCTGTGATTCTGTAATGTCCGTTAAAAAATAAGAACTTTCCCCTTACTCTATCTTTTTCAGTCAAAGGTTACTGCAAGCAGCACCACAAATTAACTATAGCTATTGTTTGGAGTTTTTTATTTTTCTCTTTCTCCGAAGGCTGTCCAGATATTAGTTATGTGGACTTGTACCCAGCAGGGTTATTACTGCATTTGCCTGCCACTCTTGAATCCCCATGTGGCATTTGACTCTTCTGACCATTGGCTATAATTGTACTCTTTTTCTTATTTTGTAAAATTTATTGCTTTGAGCTCTTCTGTCTTCGGTGTCATCTAGTATCCCTCAGGGACGTATTTAGGGATCTATAGTATTTCTTTGTTATATGTGTTTTGGCTGGAATTACTTGTGTTCACAGTCCAAACTGTCAGACAAATAGCTCTTGGCTGTATTTATCACTCCTTGAAGACCTTATAATAGCGTCTACTGTGCTGCATGATTGTCTTTCCATTATCAAGGTTTAGATGGTGCTAATTTTCTTAAGTGCAATGCTGAAAGGATGGTATGTAAGTGGAATAATTTCAGCTGGAAGTGGAACCTCTTAGGAATCTTTTATCTTCCTTGGTTTTCACCTTTTCCTCTTTCCAGGCTCTGCAATCTCATATTCATGAGAATGTCTCAACTTTGGCTTGGATTCTAGTCCATTTTGAACAGCTGATGTGCTCTAAAGGACACGGAGAGCTGGCTGGAATTTCCAGCTGGGTATTCTTATGTAATAGGATTTGCAGTGACAGAAGATAGATTTTGTTCATTCACTTCTGAACTCCCAGACTCTTTTCACAGTGAAAGAGTCCAGGATCTCAATATCTGTCACTTCTAGCTAAAGTGTTCTCAGGATCCTGACCTTTAAGGGTAACTGACCCTCAAAAAAATATTAGTACCCACTAAAACTCAGTGCAGTGTGTAATACTTTCTCAAAACCCTTTCCTTAGCTTAAACTGTAGCTCAGTTTGAGCCAGCTCCCTTACCAGGCAGGTGGACCCAACATGTCACAGCTGCTTCAATATCTATGTTTGAGGAACTCCTTCACACCCATGGTGACTCTATATACTCTCTCTGTCATCTCCTTACCTGAACTCTAAATTCCTTCAGTGTGGCCTTTTTGTCCTAAGACCAGTGGCTCCAAAATTATTTAGATCAACAGATCTCTGTCAGTTTTCAACTTAGCATAAGCCAATGTGCACTCCTGTCAACAAACTTTTAATTGCCTGTGCTATACATTTATTATTTAAAGGGGTTCTGCAAATTAGCTGCATGTCCCATAATAGTGTTTGGATCACTGCAGAACAGTGCTGTAAGAGGAGAGAATGTGGCAGACCTCAGCATTTTCCCCATACGGGCATATATGCTACAGACTCTTATTTCTGCTGAAAGGAGGAGGCCTGGATTTGCCTCAGTTTTGCAGCAAACAAGTGTTAACATTCCATTTCCAGACAAACTTCCCTGCTTTCATTATCAAACCATTTGGTAAATGCTTGTTTTGAATTGGGTTGTGGGCCCTTTTGTGGCAGTGATACCAAATTCCTTTCTCTTAAGGAATCAGAACTATCAGATTTTTTATTTAAATTAAGATTATTCATTTTTTTCTCCAGGAAAATTAAAGGTTTGATGTTTCTGTTAACTGTGTTTTAGAAAGTTCTGGGCATGCATTTTGAGCTGTGGATGCTTCCTCTCATATTTGTATTATGGTTATTAAATGAATTAATGCTGATAAATAAGTCAGATTATTGCAAAGAACTAGACTCAATTATGATTAGTTAACAGTTCATTTAACTGTTTGGCACAATTATATTAAATAATTTGCATTGATTAGATTTAAAGTTAGCTTTTAATTCACACCTGAATGCCCATGCACAGTAGTAATGGGTACACGACAAAACAATAAGCAAAAAGAAGACTTTTTTCTTAACGCTACATGCCACAACTAATGCAGATAACTACTTAAGCTCACTATTTTTAATCATCTGTAAAAAGATAGAACTGTGGAACATGAAACGAAATAGCAAGCCTTAGTGAAAGAATATGGGTCTTGGAGTAAAGAGAGTTTCTTTCTATTCCTGTGTTGCTAACTTCCTCTGTGAATTTCTTTATGCCTTTCGGTCTCCATCTATTTGCTGTTTATTTAGGGTGTATGCTCTTTAGAACGGAGGCCTGTACACTTGTACTGTGTGCATTTATCCAGGTCTAATAAAAATGCAAATAAATAATTCATCTAGTACCTCTTGTGTTACACTTTCAGGGTAAGCTTTTTTGGAACAGGAATAGGCCTCTCTGTTTCATGTTTTCAAAGGTCCTAGCAGAACATGGTTCTGGTTCATGACAAAGGCTTCTAGTTGGTACGTCAGTGTAAATAATACTTTTTTCTACCTGTTCCTACGGTTTCCGAAGGTAACTAAATTCACAGAAAACAAGTGGTCAGCCTGAGATCACTTTCATCCTGTAATGCCAGGAAAATATTTATGTTAAGCATTTCATTGTATGTGTGCGTGCTTGTGCATGTGTGTGTGTAGAACATAATATAACAATAGAAGAATGAAGTTTAGGGTACAGGGCTGCAAAAATATTTTTTAGAAATAACGCTATCTCTAAAACCTGATTTTTTACTGAGATTTTAGAAGGTGAAGAAAAATATTATAAAGGGGAAGCTGCAAATGACTGACTACCAGCCAGATGGAGTGGGAAGAAAAGAGTTGAAGGCTGTAGGACACAAACTGCTTTCTGAGCCAAAAGCACTGCAGAGGATAACACAAAAGTTAGGCAAAAATCAGGCCCAGACAGTAAAAAGAACGTAACTGAGGAGATGGCAGGAGGATACAGCCACTAAGGTAAGATTTTAATCTAGTTCTAAAGGAGACTGTTTCCTGATTTAGTCTTTGGTCTGTGAAAAGCCTTGAAGGAATAGAAGAAAGGATCAAATAAAAAAAAAATACAACTGCAATAGACCTCCACTCAAACTTCCTTACTTTTCCACTTAACCCTCTTCCCCCCCTCCACCCCCGACCTTTTCCAAATCCAATTTCAGGTTTTTGCCCCAGTGAAACCGGCCTAAGATATCGCTGCCTAAAGCTTAAGATGAGGAGGAGAGTAGAGGGGAAGGCTGGAGGAGGGAAGGAAGGTGACATGAGAAGCTATGAAGTATGTGCTGCAATCACCCTAGTGCAAACACTAGCTGCAAAGCCAGGTGAGGTCACCTTGGAAAAAGAATATAGTACAGGATGGCCCTGTTGGCGGCTGGGGACACTCTTTGATGAAGGGCTGGTAACAACTTCCTGCGGTTTCAAATATACTGGGCGTCACAGGCAAGAGAAATCAGCATGCAGATAGACTTGAAGACCCCCCTCCCCTTCTCCTGTAAAACCATATTATTAGCCTGCATTTTGTAATCCTGTCCTAGTCTATGCTGCCCTCTACTGCTCAATCTCGCAGCCACGGTGGTTACAGTTAGATTTGTGGTAGGACGTTGTTTTACATGATACTATCTTGGCCTAGTATAATTCAACATACCAAGTATTTAGAGTTGTAGGAACGTTTAGCCTAATGGTTAACACGAAGCTGAAATGCATTTTCTGCAACTTTTAAGGGTAGTTAGTGAACTATAAACATGCCTTTTCATTATAGCAACTTATCTATAGATAGTTATAATTGCAGTTTATTTATTTTAAAAGAAAGAATTCTCGGAGTTATTTAACAACATTGTCTTTACCATTGACAAAGGAAAAGATAAATGATGTATTTTATTTAATCTAATGTTCAGAAGCAGGGAAGGACATGGAATACCCTAAGACATGAAATTGATCAGCCTGTCAGTGCAGAACAACTCTTTACTATACATTTACTAGCTTTTTGTCCAATCTACCTTTGGATGTGCTTGCTGACAGGCTATCTATCACGTGTAGCCCAGACATTAATGTATCTTGCCATGAGAACACTTTTCTCATCTTGTATTTAAGCTGGTTATTTCCCTTGCTGCTAAGTTTTCCCTTTCTCTGTTCTTCAAATATTTAGAGGTTCCTATTGTGTTCTACTGCCTTAGTTGTTGCTTAGCCAAGCTTACGCATATTTAACGCCCTTGTTTTTTCTAAATCATTCCTTGAGTGTTTTAAACTCTTCTAATACTTTTTTTAGGACACTCTGGGTGTATCAGTAATGAGATAGGCAGACTTGAACATAATGTTTCAAATGGGTTTACACAGAGTGACAAGAGCAGTGCAAACTTTCCTCTCCCATTGCCAGCTGCCTTTCTTTGTGAAGCCAAATTTCTGCACCCTTCTACATTGTTTCTTGCCCTCAATTTCATATAATTTTTGAATTTGATTGACATGATAATTATTCCCTCTTCCAATTATTATTTAAGATGGCTATAATGTTGAACCTTGGAGTGCCTTCTCACAAGAATCTTCTTCACAGCCCATCTAGCATTACTTTCAGTGTGTCCGCTAGCCAGTTTCCATTACACTAGCAGTTTTCCTATCTAGGATAAACGGAATTAATTCTTCATCATATACCGCAAAAGATAAAGGCTTTAGGACTGTGTTAAGGTATGAATATGTTAGTTCTCTTACATTCTCTTCAACTTTTTATTCTGGAATGCTAGAAAATAAACCAACCAGTTATTTGGAAAATGCATGTTCTTTCTAAATCTATGCATCTTATTGCTCCTGTTTCATGATTTTCAATCCTTGCTTAATTTAGCCAAAGCCAATTTAAATAAATTAACTCAGGAATAATTTAAGTGTGTATATATTTCCTTCTGCTGGTTTGTATTTGCTTGTCTGCTTGCAAAGTTGTATTGAAAGAATAACATTTCACTCTACACAGTTTACTCTTGCCCCCTCAAAATCTTTAGTGCGATCCTCTTGGACCCTGTTGAAGAGCAGAGACCTCTAATACAATCTAACCTTGCTGCTGCATCCCAGCTAGGTATTATCTCCAAGAGCTTGGTCCCGCAAGGTCCTGAGCCTCCTGGAGACCATCTGGGGATGGACTTAACTTTGCCTCATGTGAGAGTTCTTTCCTGAGTTAAATTAAACATGTTCTTAAGCCTTTTGCTGAGTCGGGATATTAAAGGGGCAGTAAATGAAAAGTACTTAACACTTCAGTTCCCTTGGGCTTGCAAGGTGTTTTAGTGTCTCCTCTGAAGTACTGAACACTCTTTACTCCCACTCGTTTCAGCTCTTACAGCTTACTCCTTTGAATTTAATAAGACAGCTTATGTGCACCAGATGAACAGTATTTGATCCTCAGAGTATTGCAAGTCTTCTTCACTGGACAGTACATTGCTCTGAGCAGGTTTCTCCTCATTTTATTGTTGTTGTTATTTTTCCAATTTTTTTTTTTTCAGAACGGGGATTGCTCATGTTTCAGGTATGATCATTTGTTGCAGGCTGATTAGCAGACAGGAATGGATGATGCAACGGGATTATTAGAAGGTGGCTGGTAGTCCAGACTGTACTGAAATTTTCAGTGCCAAGCAAAGAAATCAGACAATGGAGTTTTGTGCAGCTTTCTAAATCACCTCTCCAGCATTGAAAATTTCAACCAAAGTCTTTCAGCAGTGTTTATTTTTTCCGTGTATTTAGTTAACTGAAAATGAGCCTTTCAGTGCAGATAAAACTACCTATTCTTTCAAAATCCAATACTTTCTGTTATATTTATTCATTTATCAATGCTGTGAACATTTCGTGTGCTCCAGCCATTGATTTCAGGAGTTAATGCTATTTTTCCTGTTTATTATAATTTATTGTCTCACTGTTGCCAGTAGTTTGCACTTAGCTGAATTTCCCACACAATAAGCAGGAAACATCTCTATAGCATCAGGCTTCCTCAGATTGATTCTCACAGGGTCTGGGAGGGACAAGCCACTCCTGTGCGCTTTGTGCTGTGACTGCAGAGAGTCAAGTTAAATCCACCATTCGGAGACTTCCTTCCTTACACCTACAGTAGCACACACAGTAGCCAAATCATGTCTGTTGCCACTACACACTCTCCCACACAGCCTTTGGGAAAATTTTGCTCATGTATATGCTCTCACAATTGCATCACTTTCTTTTTATGCACCTGACACATTCATTCTCAGTTTCCAGGGAGAAGGTGTTTCTCCAAGGGCATCTATTTGTATTGGAGAAAAGCTAATGAAAGTTTTCGGTTAGGGTGTTTCATTTCAATTTACCTTTCCTCACTGCTGATTAACTGACGACTTGCAAATGTTGACTGATGTATTAAGTTGTCTAGGTGGAGGTGCTGTGGGTAGTAAAGAGGGCCAGTATACGTATGCTCCTTTGAAAGCGCTGCTTAAATAATACCCACATGGGTCTCCTGGGAAAGCTGGGAAATTAAATGAACATTGTCTGTGTCTCCCTCATGAGCAATACTTCCCTACTAACAAACAATGAGTTCAAGGGTTTAGAACAGAGACGACGTTATTGGGAGCTGAGGAGCGGGGGAAGGAAAGGTGACTATGGAATTAACTTCAGAAAGTCGATGATTAATAAATCAATTCTATTAAACTATGTCATCAACCTTTCCTGCTGCCTTCGCTCGTCACTCACTTCTCACAGCTTCTGCTTACCTCTCCCCCTCCTTCCACCTCCTCACCCTCCCGGAAGTCCTGCACATTAGTTGTGAGCCTGCCCTCTTTTCTTGGTCCTGAGTACATAATGAGGTAGTTAGTCACTGCTCTACCTCATAATGCATTGCTCAAGGTTTTTTTCAAGTTTTTATTTTATTTTTTTAATTCAATTGTTGGCTGAATCAGATTTTGGCTTGTTCCAGTTCTTGCCTTTAAAAGGTCACACCGGCTCTGGGGACTTTGCCACTTCCCAAGCACAACGATTTCACCTCAGATGTCAAGAAATTTGCCGTCAGTAACCCCGGCTCGAGCGCCCTCAGCTCTGCCTAACATGCTAACAGTTGTCCTGGTGCTTTCTCATGCTTCAGAGGTCCCTGAAGAATCCTGGGTCCCTGAGCACTTCTAGACAAAGCTGGTTTCCTTGGTCAGGATCTCTTCTGTCTTTGGCATTAAAGTAACTTTGTCCCAGGCATGTCTGATACAGTTCTTTAACTCTTCATTTTTTAGTAAAGCTAATAATACTTTATTATCCTACACTTTCTATACTATTGAAGAAAGCTGTCGGCTTATTAAGAAAGCAAGATATATTATAGGGCTTCTGGTCACCTGGAGATCTCAGGCCTTTCTGAAATACTTTTCCCCTTGTTCAATAACAGTGTCAGCAGTGAAATTTTTTGTTTAATAAGGTATCAAGTCACAGGTGACTCTATATAATTACAACACTTATACTGGTTTGAGTGACACTTATACTGTGAGTTAGCCATCCACAAAAGAATGGTGCTTTCAGTTCTCAGCCAATATATCTGAAATACCAGTTTCAGAGCAACAAATATTATTTCATATGAACAAAATAAATATAAAAGAGTCAGTAACAAGGTCCTTTTCAAAGTGGTTCCCAAAAGGGAATACCAGGAAATCTTTTGAGATCCTAAAAACATTTATGTAGGTAACACAAATTTTGGCAAGGTTCATGGTTAAAAAGTATAAATTAAACGGATATATGGCAACATTCATGCCAGACTCATAACTACTGAATACAAAGTCCTTTAAAACTAAAGTTAACTGCATTATTGGATAATGGTAATAATTACACGCTGCCAAAACCCAACAGAGTACTGCTTTCCATTTACCCATATCTGCTCCTTTAGAAGTCAGACTATTGTTTTATCTCATATATGACCCTCCATGATGAGAACAGTAAAATATCTAGGTCTCCTGCAATTAAAAGGTAGTGGTTTACTTAGCCCCTGGTCAGCCAGTATTCTAAATTATCACTCTAAAGCACAGCAAGGACGTACCATCTGGCTTCAGGCTGCCTCATGCACCAGAACTAATTTTAACTAACCCTGCCAGAAAAGGAAATTTAATTGTCTAGTGTTTTTTTTAATATTGTTTGTTTGGTTTTTGTCGTGTTTTTGCATGTGTATTTTAAAACCAAACAAATCCAGTTAATTCTCTGTTTATCTAGCAATCTTTAGGTGTGGTTGCATTTCTTTCTGTCAGGAGATTTTGTGAAAATGTATATTGTGGGAAGATTACTCTCTGAAGAAGTAGAAAGCTGGATGAGATTTTTCCTCCTGGGAACCTTTGCAGATTTATAATTACGCTGACCAAGGTGTAGCTCCATCATAGCTTTCAATCCTGGCATACAGTTTGTTCTTTTTATCCCCTGGCAATCATCTGCTTTTCAGAGGTGCTGCTAAGCATCTGTAAGAAAACTACTTCGCTTCATGAATCTTCCTATTTCCTCTGCTGATTTTGGTTCCTCTTTTCCCTTTCTGTTCTCCTACCTTCTCTTTTAACTTATACTATCTATTGTCCTAGTGAGCATAGGAAGTTGGTGATACGTAAAGTAACTATTTTTCTGCCTATGCTTACTTTCTTGTCCTCTGCTTTCTTCATACATTTTAACCGTTCCTCTTTTCAGACAGAAAGGTCTAGAATTATCTAGGCAGTGCTTAACATTATGAGATCTCTGTCAGGGTTATTAGATATTGCTAATAAAAAAGATACGAGTAATGATTAGAACAATATATTTATAAAACTGTTCCCCTGAAAATTTATAGAAATTGTAGAATATCTGGCATCCAAAGCACTTCCTTCTGCATATTTTTTTCTATAAGCTCTATCAAATCCACAAAATGTTTTTCTGCACTTTGTAAGGCTGAGGTGACTGAATAAAATTACTCAGATGATGCTTGCTCAAATGAGAATCATCCAGATGATCCAGATTTCTTCTGTGCTGTATCTTGACAAATTACTGGGCAGAGGTACCTCTAATGTCTGTGATTCTGTGGGCAGACACACTTGGTTGCCCACACAGGTAACCTGTATGGATCCAACAATGCCACTAAGGCATATTAAGAAGGTATCTAAACTTTTCCATCTTTAGTATACATTTCAAGATTCTTAAAGTCTAAGAAATATTTGATTATTTAGTCTGTCCTCTTGCCACTGACTAATACTTTTCAGCTAGTTTCCTCAGTTATTGTAACAATGTTGGTTATCATTTAGTCTGATACATCATCTTTATGTTACAAGTTCATCTTCATGCTGTGCAGACTGAGAATATGCAATGCTTATGGGCATCTGTTGTTGATTTACCTGAATTCATCTAACTTTTTTCTAAATGTTTGTCCAGAACCATGTGCACGTCACGCTCACACTAATAATTTGTTTAGCTTACAGAGGCAGCCTTATAACTGTAAGCCTATACCATAGGCAGATTAAAATATGATTTACACCAGAAACCTTTCCCGTAGCTTTGGGAGGTTACCTGTGCCTAGGAAGATCGCCCTGAGAATGCCATCGGAAACTTTTCATCTAGGTTAAGTTTTTCTATTTGATGGTGACTTCTCCTTAATAGATTAGACCTTAATAATAATGACACCTTAAAAAAAGAAAAGATAAAAGTTGAAGATCTTTTTACATATTTCTGCAAGTTAGTATGTTTAGCCTGTCTTTCTGTTCTGTGTTTTGTACACTATCCTCTAGTCATACTTTGATCTTACTTGAAATCTGTTCCTCTTGTTTATTACCTTCTCTTCTTCCCCTTTGCCATTTTATTATGGCTTCATCCTCCACTCTTGCTACTACCATTATAAGACTCAGAGGTGTAAGTGTTTAAAACAGGGGGTCTTAAAGTATCCAGCACATTTGCGTAGCTTAGGAAAGAGACTAGCCTCTGAATCTGTTATGAGTACTGATGATCCATACTACTTTTCCCCGCTACACTTAGCTTGAATCCTTTAATGGAAAAGGGATGGGCTAAAAGGATGGAAGAGAACGGCAAAGCAGCAGTTGCTGCAGAAACAGCAGTGGAACAAGGTATGGAGATAAAGTAAATAGAGACTAAGTTCTTAAGCAATAGGACTAGCAAATTTGCAGAACATGAGGGGCCATGACTCTTCTGGAAATATATTAATTTCCCTAGGAATATATTAATTTCCCTAAGAATGTGTCCTGAATATGTCCATGGATCAGATGGGAAAACTCCTTATCAGTCCTCTTAACAGTTGTTCAGTGCTCTGGAGCATCTTTTTCTCTCCAGACTAAAATAATAAAACAAGAAAAGCCATCATCCCTTTGAAACAAATCTAAGTACTTTAGAAGGCACTGTTAAACTCTCTAAGAAATGAACTCAAAATATAAATGTGCAGGTTCTAGCATTAATTTTAATATTTAGAAGAAGAACAGCTTAGGCCGATGCTTACAAAAGACCAAAGCTTTCAAGAGAAGTAAATATCACTGACCTCCCAGGTCTCTATGCTGGGTAGAGTAGCACTTGTGGAATACATTCCAGCACTTGCGGAATTTTGATGAAGCACCAGTTTGCACTAGATATTGTTAACACATTTTTTATCCCAACTGCTGCACTCAGAATGAAGTGCTATGGACATAAGGAGCATGTGCATCATTAGTTACTCGGGTCTGCAACTTGCATTGATTTTGATTCCCCACCTTTCCGGCTCTGAACCTTCTACTTACCATAAACTAGTTAAAAAATACAAGGCAATGATACACTCTGGATGGGGCATACATTTCTGACAGTCCAAAAGTGTTTGATAGTTTGACTTAACATCATGTTAGACATAGCATATGCAGCTTTTGATTTGAAACTGGCCTGCATCCAGCTGGTTAGAACAAGTAGAGAGAACTCATATCTGTCTGTATTGCTTGTAGTCACTTCTCTGATTTGGACTCTTATGTTGCTTACCATTCTGCATGCCAGCTGTCTCCAAAAATACATTACAGGATCTAACACTGCTGTAAAGATAGCATGAGAAACGAATACATGAAAAATTACACGTAAGGCAGCACATTTTTAATAGGCTATGAATAAGAAAGAAATTTAAGTTGAAGAAGCTGAAGGACACAGAAAATCTGCTTGATACCGTTGTGATACCAAGCTTCTGCAGAGCACTGAGTACCTGTGAAATGGCTCTATAGCAGTAGAACTTGACACTCATGCTCTCTTTGGACTGAACACTAAAATTGTTTGTCGTGGTATCAGTGCGTCACATTAAACTGGAGGGTAGAAACCCTAAAACGCAAATTAAAATGTGACAAGATAATTTGAACTAAATGTTCAAAATGCTTGCATGCACTATAACTGAATTTATTTTGCAATTAAGGCATGTCTAGAAGACATCGTATTTTTTTCCCCCCCAAAATAAGGCATGGTTAAACCTTGAAATCTTGGGAAAGATTAAGATGAAAGATCTATTTATTCCTAAATGATAACTCCATGAGCTCGCAGAAGTACCAAAAAAGAAATTGCAGTAGCCACCGAAGCTGACTGCAAAGCATCCTGTGCAAAACTTGAATGACAATATTGGCTTCAAAACTATTATCACATAACCTGTAATTCTAGGCACCCATGTAAGATCTCTTTTCATTTTCTGTGCATAAATGTATGCCTCATAATGAGTTACCACATCTGTTGTTGCAGACAGTACTTCGTTTTCAATATTCAAATGTGAATTGCATTTTTTTGGTTCACGTTTTTCAAATGAAGATTGTGAAATCGTATTCTTTGTTCTATATTCAGAACATTGAATTCTTCTTTTAGTACAGTTAAGTGGTAGATAAACTTTGTGCTGGAATTTATGAAGTGGAAGGAAGTCTCTAAAGAATGTATAAAATGAGTAATGACCTCAAGCAAACTAACTTGCATATAGCAAGCAAAAATGGATCTTACACTGACATATGTGCCTCAGAACAGATGCCACACAGATGCCAGCATTTGACTTAGTGGAGCAGGAGTCCTCTAATGCGTGTGTGAAGAAGTAGTTGCTAGATTTGGTAGTTAAGTGGGAAAATTGAAAGCTTTCTCCCAGCCCTGGCTGTGCGATGTAGGTCAAAATAAGAAAAAGAGAAAAATACTTATTTCTGTGAATAAGAATGGTAGCTACTGTATTCAAGGCTCAGAAGAGCCTCAGATGGGGCTATCATTAGACACATCATGTTACGCCTACCTCAATCAACGGTTTTTTCCATCAAGTTAGCATGTGTTAGTCCTTCTCCAGGCACAGGGCTGGGTACGTGGGCACGTGGGATAATGAGATACAGAGGGAAGAATGGGGATAGGGCCTTGGTTTGGGAAAGTGGAATTATGCGGTAGGAGAACGGGAAGGATAAGAATCTTAGGGCTGAAGACAATCAGAACTGCATGATTTGGAAAAGTCACGAGGATATGCTTAGTGAATTCTCCCGATTATGCAGTCCACCTTTAAATATTGCTAGTGGCCCTTCTTTCCCAAGGCAGTGCTATTATTATTTTCCCATATTGAGCAAATATGAGAGATTTGCTCAAAATTGCATATAATAGATGAAACATCCTAGATACCTGTTGAAAACTCCTCTCCACAAGGAACAGATGGTTGTATGAGGGAATTTGTATTTGTGCCAGCAGAATCATTCCAAACACCCACATCGTGAAGGTCACCAAGTGCAGAATTAGTACAGACACCAGCCTTATGATGCCTGTTGCCAAGTCCTAGTTGCACCTGGCTGAAACTGAAACATAATCATCCTGGAGTGAGTCATGTTTGATAACTATATCCTAAGTAAACCAACCAAACACATATCAAGTTGAAATAAAACAGTAATTTGTTCATTAAATGACTTTAAAAGGGTATTTAAAAATCTCCAGTTCAGTTGCAAAAAAGAGGAAGATAAATAGACAAAGATTGGCTTCCTGGAATGAACTTGCACACAGAACTACAATGTCTAAATCTCAGGTTCCCTGCCAACTAATAGACTCTCTTAAGTGAGGAGCTACAAGAAGCAGTTTAACAGCAGAAAATACTAGCAAGAATGTACTGCTCTGAAAATAGTAGTATAACCAAAGGCAACTTTAGAGGGAATATGAGTCTCTAGGATTTAGGAGGAATTAAGGCTCTTTATTATTATTAATTAAAATGTTTACAAATATTAGGAGAACCTATGCTGTCTTAATGGTCATAAACTTCTACAGATCTCACTGTTTCCTCAAGAAATGGCTAAAATTTAATGTCTTGAGATGAAATCTTGCAGAATCTTTAAGCAGACATTTGAGCAGAAGTCATCATTATTTCCATTACTCTTGAGCAGGGATTTCTTCTGACTCAAACACACCTCTCTGAAATTTGGGATAGCACTTTCTATACAGGCCTTCATTATTTTGGCTTGTTATTGATCTTGTGGATTGATTGTACAGATTATTCTTTAAAGAAGTCCATGTTACCAGTTTAAATTTTTTTTTCTTTTTAATTTCTTCATCCTTATACCTGGTTCCAGTTAATGATAGCCACCTTTTCAATAATAGTCTTAGCAGGGTAATCCTAGAGCTTCAGGAACTTGAATTCCCAAGATGATTAATCTGTATTAAGGTTCTTGGCATACACGGTGTGAGAAGGAAGGCCTTAAATTTATCAAGATACTGCCCAGGTGTTTCCTAGATCTTTTACTGCACTTTCCCTTTAAAATTTCATTCTGAGCATTCCTTTTGTCTCTTTTCATTTTGATTTTATAATCCCCATTCTGCAGATTTACCTACCTGAGTACTGAATTTTTGTCCTTCTCTTCACGAATAACGCTTACTTGGCCATACTTAGTCAAATTAGTTTCCTGTCTTCCGACACTAGAACTTCTATGTGGTTCAACATAGTCTAGCTCCCACTCATTTTACTCTCGTTGATTCCCAGTCTTCCCAGACAATTCCTCTGTTCTTCCATTCCAGATAAAACTTTCTAGATTTTTTAATTTGTTCTTGCTTCTTGTGCCTAACTCTGAGATCACCTGACCACTTCCAGTCCTAGGCTGTATTTTCAATGCAAGGCACTATTACAGATTTGGATTTATTATTATTGTCACCAGCTTCTCTGGCGTTGTTGTAATAATCTACAAAGAAGGAAAAAAGTGTAAAGGACATTCATATCCCAACAAGTTTTTACTCTGGGCATAATCTACATCGGAATTCTGGCCAAAGAAAAATTTATAAGGGAAAAGTAAGCGTAACCCAGAAAATAAAATTCACAGCTAAATGTTCTAGAAATTTTTTTTCCCCTGAATAATCATTGTTATAAATCATCTTTACTGATTAAATATTCTGAAAAAAAGAGTCAATCACTTCCTGACAGCCCCAAAAGGAGCGTTGTTGTGTTAAGCTGTACATGTTGTTAATCATCCTGAAGTCTTGTGATGTCTGAAGTCCTTATAGCAGATAAAATACAAAACATGGCTCTTACATTCCAGCAATCCTATTCTCCACTTAAACCATTACATTTAGTTGATGATATAATTTCATCATTAAATAAATACATGCAGAAAATAAGATTTATGGATTCCTGAAATTTCTGGTCTGCACAGAAGTAATACCTAGTGGAAAGTATCTATTTTCTAGCAGTCTATTCCTCAGACCATTCTGCTTAAGTCTCCAGTCTGCTGCCCTTACAGCTTTTTCATTTTCTCCTTGGTTAAACGAAGTCCTGGTCCTGAAAGGTGCCCAGGACTTGAGATGTAGTATCCTCATTTTCCATTTGAAGTCAGTGGGAAAGGATGATGCTCAACATTTTACACTACTGACTCTTCCTTTAAGAGAGCAGTCAAAGGTCTGCAATATTGGTCTTTCAGATGATTGAATGTCAACCTCATCGAATTGAAATTCAGGCTTTCTTGACCTCAGGCTAATGTTGTTGACTTCACTTAACATCTTATCTTAAAAAATAGCAATAATTCAATGCTGTCTCTGTACAGTTTCCTGTTAGCCTACCAAGAGTGAATTAGGTAATGTGGATATGTTTTGCTTTGTTTAAGTCATCTCAGATGCCTTTTTTTGGCTGACCTTTTTCTAGAACAATCTAATCTCTGTTCAGTTTGCTAAATTGCCAGAATTAGAGTTCATTCCTATTTCTGACACAGCTTCAAAGTGAGGAAATCCTGGAGGATATATTCTATGATTCTAAGTTTTCATCTTAAATTTAAAAAGAGAGGAATGTGATAGTAACTGGGGACAGTTTCAAGTATACAAGAAACAGAGAAAAAAATAATATTCACATTTCCCATAGTTATAAGGATGTGTTACTGAGGGCAGAATTATCCTCTGATAACCTGATCTCTCTGAAAGTGAGATGTGTAGGTTCCTCTCTAGTGAAGGAAAAGAAATATGTATCTCTGGATGGTAATTCATCCCACTTATGTAAAACACTTATTCTGAATTACAGAGACAACAGACTTAGACTGGACACATAAGGAATGATTCAGGTGCCTAAAAACATAGGTGGGTAGTGCCAATTTAGATGCTCCAAGAAATTCCCTCTGGCATAGGTCTCTCAGAGGTGCTGTATTCAGTCCTGTGCAGATATCCTGGCTGCTCCTACAAATTTAAAATGTTTTGGTATAAGAACTTCTGCTCAGATATGGTGGGTAAAATTTGCTGAGATTAGTCCTATTGCAAGAATATAAAACTGCTGGATGGGATGAAGATGGGTGAACAGAGTGTACTATAATGAGACAGAAAAGGAGAAGCTGCTTAAAGAGCTCAACAGCTAAGAAGACTATCTGTAGCATTGTAAAGGTATAGGTCAGTAAGGGAATGTGGAGTGTATTTTCACTTGCTGGTATAAACTAGTCCAATTTTAAAAGTCAATACCTAACTGAGATAACAAATTGGGAAAATTATAAATAAAGGAACTGGAAAACTGAAAGGAAAATAAATCAAAAAGAAAATTTCCAAGAGCAATAAGGTAAAAGCAGAGAAAGCCCTGATTTACAAATCATGCTATGCAGAAGATCAACAAGCCAGAAAGATCTGGGATGAAGGAAGGAGGTAACAATTAAAGACTGTTATGAGCTTCAGGAATATGACAAGGTCTCAGAGGAATAATAGTCTACATTTGAGAGTAAAAAGAAATATTCTGCGAGAATGAATATTTTCTGACCTTGAAATATTTAGCAGAAGTTCAGCCAAAGCCCATCTGGCGATGTCAAGAAATCACAAGGAGAAGGATAGGACATTACCAGAACTTTCAAAAGACTGTGAGATTGCAGACAGGGCAGAATTTAACAAATAATGGCGATTGCTGTCTTGTTTTAACCTGTGAGCAAAGAAAAAAGTGGGAAATGAAACAAATCCACATCAGTGGATGGAGAAGAGAAACTGCAGAAAGAAAAGGCAAGTTTAAAAGAAGATTTAGGGGGCAGAGGTTTCTGCCTGGAAAGTAATGACTATTCAAGCCACAGTGTTAAGTAATTAGAGAACTGAAAATTAGAGAAGAATCACTTTAAAAATTAAAATAACTGCTCTGAAACTGTGACAAACTAATTGCAATACCCTGATGCCAAACAATGAAGGGTAGTTTTTGGCAGGAAAGTATGGTTATTTGGCTGACTTCAAAGACAGCTGTACTGGCAACAACCGATTGTTTCCAGGTCAGGCACATGGGTTTGAGTAGCTTGTTTTAGCTTAAGGGTTCTCTCAGATCCCTGTTCGTGTCTTACAACTTTTCCCTTGTGTTTATTCTTTGATTCTGATGGACATGAATAATGAGTTACTATATGAAAGCTCCACAAATAATTTTTGTGGTTAAAATGAAGTCAGTTGTAAATCTAATGCGTACATTGTGTGAAAAATGTATTCTAATTTTTAAGAAAAATGCATTCATTCTGTCAATTTCATTCAACTATAGATAAGTTTTAGTGAAGGAAATGCATTGAAAGCAATTTTTTAATGTTATGGGGTTTTCTTACTGTGCTATGTCAGCACATAGATGTACATCTGAAATTATTCTGCCCAAGAACACCATATAATCTTGAAATATGGATACCACTTAAGAGACAAGAGGATGGTAAGGGAGGATTTAATGGTCAATGTGCTGCCCTCTGAAATGAACTGTGTCTGTTGTAACACTATACTAGATTTATATGTAAGTTTATAACATTTAATTGTCCAGATTGTACTCTACCAGGAAACAGAAAGAACCCTAAGGAAATCATTGGTGAAGACATGATAATCCCTTAACTGAGTCTATGCCCAAGGAGGGAAAGAGCCAGGCAGAGTCACAGCTGGCAAATTCTAGGGAGCTCAAGGGACACTCGCTTGCTAACCCTGGGGGATCAGGAGCCCTGGCTCTGCCTCCCTGCACTGGGCCAGAGAACTGATTTTGTGAATGTAGGGCATGTGGAGAAGGGCTGCTGTGAATCCAGAAAGATTAGTGAGCATGCAGCCCCTGGGGCTGCTGCGGGAGGGTCTTATTCTATCTGATCATCTGCATCCTAATTTTCTGTTAGTGTAATTTCTAACCAAAGATACACTTGTTAGCTTAGTTTCCAAACGGAATAAGCTTTTTGCAATTACAATATCTGCCTTTCTGTCTGTCCAAAATACTCTCAGTAGGAACTTTAGAGTCTTTTAGGCAGTTTTCACCACATTTAACAGAAAGATAGACCAAAACTTGTGAAAATCTTGGAGCAATTAAGAAAGGTGGGGACTCATGTGCACAAGAAGGAAGCAAAGATTTGTTCCTTTGAAGTGGTGCCATGGAAGAAAAGACAGAACAGTACATCAGGAACTGATATTTCTGCTGTTTCTGGTATTGTGTCTTCTAAAGTGAGATCCATCAGTACATGAGTTTTCAAGCTTATTGATCCTTCTTTCCCACAGAATGGGAGGATTGTATAGGCCAAAGCTCAAATCGTACCACAAAGATCCATGTTTTCCCTGTCTTTCTAGAACAATGCTATGATGGGTTATGCTTTCAAAATTGACATTCCATGTGTTAAGCATTTGTATTTATATTCATTTGTATATTGATTGTAAAATCCTTATTCTAGTAATTATTTCAAACCCTGTCTTTTGGACAGGATTCCTGAACTTCTTTTCTTTATCAGACATGATTATAGGGTGAGGAACAGACTGTTCAAAAAGTTGAAAATTGAGAATGTGTTTTGAATAAAGATATTTAGCTACAAATATCAGTGGAAAACACCAGCGTGCAGAATCCATGGAGATCAAGTAACCATAGAACTAAATTTCTACTTCTTGTCTTCTTAAGTAAAAAGAACGAACTTTGCTTGCAACTTAAGGAAGGAGAAAAAGAGGAGAGTACTTTTTTTTTTTTTTTAAAGAAAAGGTGAGGCCTGATCCAGCTGACTCTTCTACAGCTATTAGGAGCTGTTTAGTGCTCTCAAAGATCTGATATTTAAATTAATATTACAAAAAATAATTTGCTGTTTATCAGTACTGAGAAACATGTGCGACCTATTGCGAATTCTGACTCATGGATGTATACATATGACTTTTACTGAATAATTTTTTTGTGAATAACTGGTAAAGTAACTCTGCATTTATTTTTACTGATCATGTTCCCTTACAAGAACTATTGGGTCTAACAGATAATTAATGCATTTTAAGAATGGTTTAACTTTTAAGAACATTATTTTTACATTAGCAGTAGAGTTGCAGCCCTCAGGGTCTATAGGTATATGTGAGATTTGTAGGGAGAGGCAATACCTTTTATTAGATCAATTTATATACTAAAACAAAACAAAACAAAACAAACAAAAATCCAGCTGTTGGTATCTAAACTTATATTGTACTTGTTCTATTTTCCTTGGTCTGCAAAATGGGTGATTTTAAACTGAAGTCCAAAGTTAAAAATGATCACAGCTACTTCAGTACTCATTACTAAATAGCTATGTTTGGGAACAATGGATATTTGACATAGTTTGAACTGAGAGTGACCTGGCAGTACCAATCTGCAGACAGTATTTAGTTATATAATTTAATGGCCTTCACATTTTTCTATCTAGGTGTCTGAGGCAGGTTTCCTCTTTCATACACATCTTGTGGTAACCTTTGCTCCCCAATGGCTTAAATCACATTCTTAAGGGATTAAAATGTTATGACAAAAGAGGAATGTTTAGATATTCTGCTTTGCAGCTAAAAATTTGTCAGATTAGAAATTGTGTATTTTATAATCTCAAGATCAAAGAAGCTCTCCATCAAAGCTTTGTGTCCGCTATAATATTTTCCCAACCTTTGTTGAACCTGAATTGTTTTGGATTATCTCACATTGGGTTCACTGAGTAAGCCTATCCAAATGTGGGAAAACGCTTCCTGCCAAACATTTTAAACATTTCACATGTGTAGGGCAGAGGCGGTAAGCCACAGGTATTAGTTTACTGCAGTGGTGAAGCTTGCTTTAACTGTCTTTTTAACTTTACTTGTATACAAGATGCTTTTTGAGATTAGTATGACAGATAAAACCCCACAGGGCAACCGTTTATCTTCCATTAGGAATACCATTCACTTTCTTTAACCTGGTGACCTAAGTGCTCCTGTAAAGAGTCTCTTTTATAGAGTTTTTACATCTCAATGGAATAAGTATCATTTCTCTGCTGAGGAAAAAAAAAAAAAAACGCAATTCATTTTCTTTAGGAGAATGGTTTGTCAGAGGAGAATAGTTTTTGTCTTTATCCATCTTTAAATCCAGTAGTCATATTCCCCAAACACTCACAAAACAGTGATCATTCAAAGTTCAAATTGTCAGTTAATTTAAAATCCGCTCACTGAATCTTTTTATTATGGTTTCACTGTGTATTCAGCAAAGTAAATAGGATACCAAGAGGAGAGAGGGCAGAAGCTTTAGCTATTCTCTACGCCTTACTACTCTTAAGCATCATTTGGCATAATCTTTTTGAAAAATGCGTATTTACAGTTATATCTTTTTTTACTAAAAATGTAGAATTATTAAGAGGGATACATGCCTACTATAAAGACATGCATAATCCAAGGAAATCAGAAAGCAGCTTCCATAAAGAAAAAAATCAAAACTTTCATTTAGACAGTTCAAATTCAAAACTTGCAATTTAGATTACATGGAGATTAGTAGTCCCTAGGTTTTAATTTGTTCATTTTCAGAAAGCCAGATAGGTTTATTTCTTTAACGAATATCTGAAAATGATATCTCCAAGCATACGAAAATGTTAAAATTCTCTGATATACTTCTGCTCTATTTAGTTTATAAAAAAGTAGCAGCACTTTTGACAAGCTGTTTGGTTCACTCACCTCCATTGGCTTTCAGAAAGACCTATCTATGATGAAAGATCTAGTCCTTTGCTTATATGCTGCACTGCACTGCACCACACTTGCGGTTGACGTTCAGAAACAATTCATTTTTGATGGTACTTGTATGAAATAAACCCTTCCCCTGCTCTTAAAATCTTCAATATAAATTGTCTTCTTTTGATTATTTCTGCATTATTATCTAACTACTCTGCTGTAATAACAACTTATTCTCAGTTTTCCGGTATATTTTTATTTTATTTCCTTTTCTGCAGTAGGTGACCTGTTTTCTTGACTAATGTAGGTGCCATGCATGTATTTACAGGAGTTAGAAATAATTTTAAATTTCCTATCCACCTGCACTATTTTAAGCCCAGAACTTTTCCATTGCAACATGAAATGGCCCAGCTTCACTGGAACTCTGCAAAGGAGGAATAGCCCACACATTGCAACTTGAAGTGTATTCCTGTTTCTATCTGTGCTCAGAATATTCATCTTCTTTTGATTTAATTAGGGAAGCTATAAAAAGCATTGGGTGCAGCCTATATGCCAAAGTTTTTATTTTTAACTCTTATTATTTGATAATATTTTTACTGAAGTATTTGAAACAGCTTATAGGTGTTATCACCTATAGAAAAAGTGCACTGAAAGTGTAATATTTACATGTGCCATTTGATTTTCAAAGGGGTGTGCTGATGCCATTAAAAGAAGCACAGTATCAATGTCTTAAACTATTCAGATTTACCTAGGTAAACTTATACTGTCTGTGTATTATTACAAAATTTATGAAAAACACTGTGAGTAAGACAAAGGATTAAACTTTTTTTGTATTCATATCAGATGATAACTGAAGGATAGATTCAGTATGGATATTGCTATCACATCACACTTTAAAGAGTTCTTCATTTTCTTTTCCTCATTTGTACTCAATGCTACATTCCTCTTCCTAGTCTGCAGCTGTCACAATCAATGACTGTGAAACCCTGACACTTTTGTGCCCAGATTGCCATTTTAAAGGAAAAGAATTGTTTCATTTTATCTAAAAGTAAAACTATATTCTTTAGCTTTGAATTTGAATCTAAGTCTACGACTTAAGGGCCACCTGTACTAAATATTAACCCCCGATACCTGTGAGCAGTAATGTCCTGATATTCTATTCTCCTGTGCTCGCAGAGTTCGAACGAGACATCTGGTTCTGTAACAGCGTCATTTTAGTGAGTGCTTTCACTACAAGACCTTTTAATTATGAGATACAACGTTAACACTAACCAGCTAATTCATTTCTAAGTACTCAGATCTTGTGATTTTGTGATATATGACAACGCTTTTGATCCTGATTTGGAAAAGTACAAGGAAAAGGCTCTGCAAGTGCAGATCTGTAGAAAAACTGGCATTAGTCTGAGGATGGCAATTCATGCCAAAACAATTCCATTACCATAGCACAGCCTTGCCGTGCTTGCTTAACCACATTAGCCCTGGATGCACTGATTTGAGTGTTCTGCTTTCTTCGTACGTGATACGTGTAAAATTAAAAGAGGAATTTTCAGACTGAATAAATTATATGAAAGAATATCTCACTGAGATGTGAGAATATTAATGGAATTGTGGTTTGGTAAACGGATGGCAAACATGAAACCTTGCAGACATGAAAAAAATGAATTTAGAGAAGCAGACACAACTTATGCCTTCTGGGATACTTCATCAAGCTGTTTTAAAGGACTGAGAAATGAGATTGTACTTGCCCATGGTCAAGGGATTTCTGAACTAAAATATTAAAGGTTTGTTAGAATTAGGTTTCAAACAATGTTGGGCATTTCATGCTTGAATGATGAAAAGACAATTATTTCTCGGTGTCTTTGCTGCCTCTGGGTATGATTAAATAATGTACTTGTATTCTCAAAAAGATGCGGTTTATTACTGTGAACAGCTTTTCAAGTAGAAGTTTTTATAAATAAAAGGAGCTATAATTTAAAAAGATAAAAGCCGTGTGCCATATCATCCCCTCAAAATCTGGAAGAGAAGGAAATGTATGCAGAGAGATGTGTAAGCTTTAGCATATAGTTTTCATGAGCTCCATATTCTTGAGAGAAAGAAAATGTGACACGTCCAGGGCTGAGGGGTTCTGCCTACACTTTTTTTTGTTGTTGTTTTGTGTTTCTAGCAGAAATGGCTGATGCAAAAAATCTGAGTGGACTGATTTTGGGGGTTTGCTGAATTTTGAGGATTGAGCTAAAGGTGGAGAAGAAATTGGTAAGATAAAAAAAGTATTCAAATGCTTTAGCTAACTTTGCTGTTCATGAACGACTCCAAGTCAGCCTACGTTCTCCTTAAAGTCAACCACTGTTCACCATAGTCAGTCCCAAAGCACCAGAAATTTTTTGTGTCTCTATTCAGGTCATCATCATGTAGCACTTCTGGCTAATGAGCAAGTTGGAACGTGGGATTCTCTGATGGTTAGCTCTAACCTTTGTTTCAAAGCTCAGCCTGCAGAGGAGATATTCACAATGTTCCCAGTTCCTGAACAGGCGCTGGGAGGCTGGCCTGTGGGACACGCTCAGATGGGCAGAGTCCTTGGCCACCCCATGGCTAAGGCTCATTGGGTGCCAGCTCACGCTTTTGCCAGCTCACGCTTTTCTGGGGATGCTGTCCAACCAGTAGGAGCACATAGGCCTCCCTAGCTAGCGGGCAGGGGACGGAGAGGTGGCAGCTAAGTTACCCTTTAATGTCCTATTCTCTCCTTTCAAGTCCTTACCCTCCGTATTACTAAACAAATAAATACATAAATAAAATCCCTACATCTCAAAGTAGATTGAAGACTGGTGATCGTGTTCCCTAGCTTAAAAGAAAGTTCTGTAAGTGTCACACACAAGACCCGCTGCATCGTAAGTGTATTTAGAACCACAGCTGAGAGTGTTTTCCAAAAACTAGTGACTGTCAACCCTTTTAAGATTTCCAGTGACGGTGAAGACTCACATACAAAAAAGTAGTATTACTTACTGACAATAGGATTGCATTTTTTTTTAGCTATCCTCCGGAAGCAGGTACTCTGCTGGCTTCTTCTTAAAACCCTTTTGGTTACCTGGCCTTTTTTATCTGGTAAAAAGCAAAGAATTGTTCTGGCTTTCTCTGTGGTCCTCAATGCTTGTTCCTATCTTCTCTCCACTGCCAGAACTAGCATCTGTGTTGCCGCATAAGACTTGCTGGGAACAATCTTCTCTGAGAATGAACCTCCCCGCCTCTCTACCACCACCTCCCCTAGAGTAGTTTAGCTGGATCAGTTTGTTCTCTAAGCCGCTGCAAGTCTCCGCAAACTCCAAAGCTGGCAGAAGTTAGAGGAGGAGAAAGCAGCTGAGAAGAGGGAAGAGAGTCACCTCTCTGGTGGTGGGATGGCTCTGCGTATGATTCAAGCAAGTGACATATGCAGAATTAAAATGATTATGTAACCACAGACACATCTGTTCTTTTGCTTTACTGCTTTAAGTCAGGAAAACCATGAAGTGTTATGGCTCCAATTGCTATAATGCAATATGTTAAAGATTCTACATGTTTATTATGTTCTTAGGATTTCAAATCTCTGTCAACAGGCCACAACCTCTTTTTCATAGACTACCAGGTTTCCTTTACAGTAAGCAGGGTTAAGTTTTTGACAGTGACTCAAAAAGCAATACTTATGTGTCCACTTTCTGTCACTTCATTATTCTTTGATATGTATCAAAGCTCCCTTCTTTTTATCAGATTACAGAATTGTCCCATTTGTATAACTATTCAAAGTAAATAAATAATCTAGACAATACTAAGTGCAAATGCAATTGAAGCTATTCATTGTTTGGTCTCACATCAAGGAGAAAACACGTCAAAGAACTTGTCCTACCAGAGCAAGGTGCCAAAATCCCTAGATCTAGCCTTGGCATATGGTATTGAACAGATGTACTGGATATGAAAAATCACAGCTGCCAGCTAGCTGATAGCTACCTAAGAATCAGTCACTGCTAATTTGGTATTCCTATGCTAGATAAGATCTATGTGGTGTGTCTGTGGGTAACTAAAGCCCTGTTTACATTAGGTTGATAAGAAGAGATACCATACAGAGTGTCTTAGGAAAGATGTATCCATTTGTGACTGCAATCCACATGACAGCTCATTATTTAAAATGAACTCTGCTATTACTGTATCAGAAAATTTGGTCTAGAAAAGCAGGACAGAAGTGGCATCTTCTTCATGAGATCCTCTGGGAGTTATGAACAAGGAAACGTACTCGAAGACTGAATCTTATTTTACTAAGGCTCTTAACTGCTGTGCAGTGTAAATGTGTAAATGATCTTTAAAGTGAGTTAAATCAGCCAGGGTAACAGAACATTTTATTAAAATTGAAAATAAGGCCCTTGATGCTTAGGCACACTAGGACTATCTCGGGTGAAATTTTCTTTAGCTATATTCTTCTCCCATCCATTAATATTCTTCTTTGAGTGAAATTGAGGTGTAATCGAGGGTAGAATTTGCCCCATTTATTGTATTACATAAAACACTGACTCTACACTTGGAATGATGCCAATAAACACTTCTTTCATTGTGGCCAAAAACACTCTCGCTTCTAGCACCTTAAAATTGCTTAAACTGCTTAAGTTAGGACTGTCTCATGAGCTGTAAACCAAATCAGCTCTATCAACTTCCAGATAAAATTATTTTGAGTTCAGCAAGACAAGACATCTTCCTCATTGCCTTCTCTCTAAACATTTGGAAGATTTCAGTTCCTCCTTTTCCTGTATCTAACACACATAAAAAAAGCAGTATTTCCCAGATGTCTTGAAAAAAGGGGACAAAGTTAGTCTATCAAATTCACTCTTCCTTTTTAAAACACCATTCTCTCTAATGTCTACATTAATTAAATAAATGCATTTTTAATTGAAACACATGAAGCTTTAAAGTCAAACTGAGTTCATGTCCTCAGGCACCCTATTAATGGAATTTTAGAGTGACAGTGCAATGCCACCCAGCTGGGTCAGTGCCATGTTAATGCATCATCAATTTTTTCTTCTCTGATGGCACAAGCCATCAAAGATTCATTCTAGAATGGAAAAGTCTATCCCTTCACAGTTTTCAGAGAAATAATATCTCCTGCAGCCTCCAGAGATTCTACATACAGTCTAGAAGATATTTGAATCAGGTCAACCCTTTTCAAATGTTTTATTTTAAAGGCAGTCAGATTTTGACAGCATTTAATGGTGTTCACCAATAACCCTTTTTCTTCTCTCCCAAGGACAGAGGGATTGTTTATTGTCCTTTTATTCCAAAAGAACTCTGCACAAGTGCTTTATGTACACAGAGCAATAAATAGTTTCTGCGATTCACTGATATTCTCAGAGGACCAAAGTGTTTTCTCACTTTTTAAAAGGGGATAAGAAGGAGAGAATGCAAGTAAACTTGAATAGATACACGTTTCAAGGGGTTATCTTTATGCAAATACAAAATACAGTCACCATCAGCAATGTGCATGCCAAAAAAAAAAATGTCGGGGGTTGTTAATTCCCTTGCACTGCTGACTAATGGAGTATTTTGAGTCATATGCATGCTGCAGCCCACTTTCTTTGTGTTCTGGATTGGCTGGGGACACCGGAACCTTCTCTGCATGAGACCTCCCAGAGCTCCCAGAGGGAACCCAGCTGTCAGCGCAGGCCAATTTCTAATGTTTAATCGGAATGAGTAAACAAAAAAGTCCAGAGAGTGGTTTCTGGTTCTGAAGCCAAGTGGTCCAGGCTTATATGCATATGTCCACATTATCTCTTCTCAACACAGAATGGCTATGTCCCCACACTACCTATAGGGAACATTGGGATGTGCTGTACCCTGTACCTGATCCCGGCGCTGTCTGGAAGAGTGTTGGTTGACATAGGCCAAAACTATATTAAGGAAGGTATTCACAATTGCGGTTCTTGGCCAGTGGGCAAACCCAAGTCTTGGTCCTATATTTTATTTAGCAGTAAGGACATAGTCTAAGAGTGTAGCTCTTACTGTAGGTATCATCATGGTGGCAGATACTTCAGGGACAAATTACCTACTCCACAGTATTATAGGACCTGCAGACCCCACTGAAGCTCAGAGGCCTACGTCTGATTAAAACATAGCCAGGAAAGGAAGCAGCGTCATGCTGTCTACACCATTTTATTAAAAAAAAATGGAGAGGGAAGGAAACCAAGGATGAAGGGTAGCAGCTTTTAGATCAGTACTTATCTGATTTGGAAGAAAGTTTAAAAACTAGCCACTTCCTTCTTAGTAGTGGCCATTTTGAAGGGTATTCAGCCCTTTTCCAGTGAATCTAGTCACACTGTGAAGAACTGAAAACATTTATTCATTGAATGAATAAAGATATATCTGGTGGTATATCAGAGCCTCTGGCTTTCCAAATTTCAGAGTCCATCTTATTCTCTGTTCGCTTGGCCCTTTGAACACTTCATCTAACAGGGACAAAAGACCTTTTGAATATCATGTCACCTTTTGAATATGCTGTGACAAAGATATTTACTTGAAAACTTTGAGGTTTGTGTTCAAACCAGGCACTAATGTGCATTAGGCCTGCACATTAGTGCCTGGTAGTAGGCTAGTGGTGTCCCCCCAGGGGTCAGTCCTGGGTCCAGTCTTGTTCAATATATTCATCAATGACCTGGAGGAAGGGACAGAGTGCACCCTCAGCAAGTTTGCTGATGAGACTAAACTGGGGGGAGAGGCTAACACACCAGAAGACTGTGCTGCCATTCAGAGGGACCTGGGCGGAGAGGAACCTCCTGAAGTTCCACAAAGGCAAGTGCAAGGTCCTGCACCTAGGCAGGAATAATCCCCTGCACCAGTACAGGCTGGGGGTTGACCTGCTGGAAAGTAGCTCTGCAGAGAAGGACCTGGGAGTGCTGGTGGACAACAAGTTAAACATGAGCCAGCAATGTGGCCCTTGTGGCCAGGAGGGCCAATGGTAGGCAGAGTGTTGCCAGCAGGTGGAGGGAGGTGATCCTGCCCCTCTGCTCAGCCCTGGGGAGGCCTCACCTGGAGTACTGTGTCCAGTTCTGGGCTCCCCAGTACAAGAGAGACATGGCACTCCTGGAGAGAGTCCAGCGGAGGGCTACCAAGATGATTAGAGGGCTGGAGCACCTCTCCTATGAAGAAAGACTGCAAGAGCTGGGCCTGTTCAGCCTGGAGAAGAGAAGATTGAGAGGGGATCTCATCAATGTGTGCAAGTATCTGAAGGGGGAGTGTCAAGAGGATGAGGCCAGCCTCTTCTCCGTGGTGCCCAGCAACAGGACAAGAGGCAACGGGCACAAACTGAACCACAGGCAGTTCCATCTGAAGCTGAGGAAAAACTTCTTCACTGTGAGGGTGACAGAGCATTGGAACAGGTTGCCCAGAGGGGTGGTGGAGTCTCCTTCCCTGGAGATACTCAAAACCCATCTGGATGTGATCCTGGGCAATATGCTCTAGGTGACCCTGCTTGAGCAGGGAGGTTGGACCAGAGGTCCCTTCCAACCTAAATGATTCTGTGATTTCTCCCTTGGTCATGCAAGGGCAAAGGGAGTGTACTCACTGCAGCTGCTTTTTGCCAGAAAAAAACTCCCTGGGCTTAGGCACCACCAGAAGCAGAGTTGTGCCCATGAACTCCAAACTGGACATGTTTAACTTCTATGGTAAGGAACAACTGTGGAGCAGAATTCAGGACTTTCCCATTGCCTACCGTTGCTACCACTGGTCTCTCCCTACTTATTTTGTTGGTCTTTCTGAATTTCTGTTTTAGACTTCTGTCTTGCATCACAGAGAAATAAAAATTAGATTAAGAGTTCCAATAAATGGCCTTTCTTTCCTGAAACTATTCCTCCTGCATCTTTTATAACAATCTTTTAAGATACAAATACCAGTTTTAATATCATTTTGAGTATAAATGTTTGTGTCCTTGCTGGAGAATTCTTCAGTCATTAATGATACAACTCATAAGAGATTCATAATAAAAATGAAAAAGCAGCAATACAGGTTCAGAACAAAGATCCATCTAGCCCAGGAATGCTGGCCTTCAGTGTATGCTTAGGGAGAAGGAAGAAAACTGCAAAGGTATGTGGTATTACCTCCTAAATTCCATTCATTTTCTGCCTAAGTGGTTCCCCCAGCTTCTGTGATTTGGCTATTTAGTAACTTTCCATGATTCTTTCTTTCAAGCACTTGGTCAGTCTCCCCTTGAATCCAGGTATTCTTGCATCCACCAGGTCGTTTGGCAAGGAGTTCCAAAGAGCCTACATGTTCTACTTGTTGCATGAAAACCTACCTTTTTCTATTTGTTTTGAATCTAGCTTCTACTAGCTTCTTTTAACATCAACTACCTAACTGCCTCTTGTACTAGAAAAGCAGCAAATAGTTAGCCTCTAGCCACTGTTTTAATACCATTCATGGTTTTGTAGACCTTTTTCTTATCACCCTAACCATGTCTTTTCTAAGCTGAAGATTCTGGCTTATTCAGTCATGCCTTGTATGATGCTTTTTCTATACAATCATCCCAGTAGCCTTTGAACATCTCCTGGTTCTGATACATCCATATATGCTCTTCATTTCAAATATTTCTATATTAACATTCTTTTGATTTTTTTATCCAGTTATTTAGCCCTATTAATCTGCAACCTTTTTCTCACTATCATGAATAAACTAGTGCTCTAAGGTTATTTTATATGAAGCTTTGTTTAAATGGCTTGACATAATTAATAAATTAATAAAATTGTCCACTTTCAAAAATTTGCAAGTAACAAATGAAAGGCTAAATGTCATTAAAACTGCTTGTCCTGAAATTATTCATTTTTAGTTATTAAAAAAGGCTAGGGAGATTTTTTGGCTATATACCGCAAGTGACGTGGCATTTTACCTAAAGCTTGTTCAGAGACATTAACAGTGAGTTATTATTCAAATCGCACTTATAAAAAGTGTGCAGAGGAGCTAATATTTGACTTTGCTTCCAGATACCAAGGATTGTTATTTACTTTTCTTTTAAAAACCAAGCTACTTCTGGAAGAGGTAGATTTCCTCAGGCTAGTTTTCTTGTTGACACGTGAGGTTGTGTTACTCAGAGTGAGTCTTCCCTTACATTACTGTCAACAAGAGGTGCCTGCGGTTCACAAAAGAGTACTGCAAGTACATCATACGTTCCTTGGGCGTCAGACAGAGATTATTCACTCTGAGTAGTATTCATGACTTTTGTTGGTAACTGATTCCACAGAGTCACCTAGCTTTATCCAGACCTAAGCCTCACATTAACACATCATTTAAATGAAGGGTTTGCACGTGAAGAAAGTTGCTCTCAGAGTTGAACTCGGACTCTGTGCTGTAAGCAAGGATCAGTCATCTATGTCCCCCTCCCCAAAATGTCCTCCTTCCCCTCACCTCCCTTGACCTCTTGCTTTGTATGACAGCTGTGGAAAATCAAATCATCCTGCAAACCTGCTTACTGCTGGCCAGCTGGCAGCATAGGCCAGGACCAAGTGTGCCAAAACCTTACAGCTGTACGTGTATCATCGCCTATCCATCTGTAGCATATGCCATATGCCAGTCCTTAAAGTAAGCTAAAAGGAAGATCCATTTGAAGCGAAACTCCTCCATCAGAACTTGAAAGTTTTTATTCCCACTTTCTCACCTCACTCCTTTGATCTTTTCAACTATTCATTTATTCTCTTCTCCCTTGCTCCATGCTCCAGGAATCATACACAGGTAATTAATTCAAGTTCGTGGCCCACCCTTATTTTTTGTTTGGTAGTATAAATAATTCTATGTGACCTTTAAGAGTAGAAGGTGTGGCAAGTTCAACTTCTCTTGAGTAAATAATGTAAATGTAAAATTTGCTGCTCCATGAGTTCAGACAAATCTCTTTGGGCAGCTCACAGCTGATTCGATTTTCTTTCCTATGAGGTCAAGCCAGTCGATAAGATTGGGATATAAGGGACAAGAGGTTAATTCAAAGATATGGACAGTTCTGTTTTGCTAAAATAAGCATGTCCATCTAAGTACACATACATTTTTCTAGCCTAAGTTATTTAAAATATTTGCTTAAATATGTTTTTCCCCTTAAAAAGCAAAGACTGATATTTCTCCAGTCCCCAGATTTTTGAACAGCTTAAAATAGAGGTGGCAAAATGCCAGAAGGCTTAGTAATGTGCAGTGGTCTCTAAAGGCAAACATGAACAATAAAAATATCCTCTGCTTTGGCAAGGCTGACCACATTTGACTGGAACGTGGATTTCGTTATTTGCTAAAAGAGCACCCTTGTGCCATGCCAAAAGCACACCTCTCACCATAGGCAGAAGCAAATTGTATGCAGAAGGAATATAGGGCAGGTGTACTTTTTCCTTTTCTCTTTTTTTATGCTAGATGGTAGTTGAGAAAAGGATTGTGACAGTGGAGTATAATTCTTAGAGCTCTCTGTCACTCTGACCTGTATGTATACCTCTTCTCATGTAGCTTTCTCTTTCAGTAGAAAAAAATTTAAAGGTTTCTGAGTACAGCAATATTAATTTTTCATTGCTTACTGCAGCACAGGTCATTGTTCTAAGTAGATCCAAAGCGGCTTTTCAAGAAAAATGAATGCTCCTGCTGCTTGTCATATGTACAGCTTCTGTTTTTTTCTGCATGTTAGTGTGTTTCCGAGTGCTTTAGGTGTCTTAGTAGCACATGAAACAAACGAACAAGCCAGTTCCCTTCTTGCAGAAATAAGTCATTCCTGATCTGCTTGTTCTGCTCTTGGTTCTCACCTGCGGAGTGAATCACAATGGTTAGCTATATTTTGTAGATTTCACTTGCAAATTTTGGGGCTACTTGTAGCGCATGTAACTTCAAGCGTCTAACTTGAATGCTCTGAAATGTCCTCTACAGGTGTTTCCTGCTCTGTTTGCTTATACGGAGAATGTGTGCGCCTCAACTGAGATTCTCCACATTCCTCTTAAATGTGGTTCCTGAAGTATATGTGCGAACCTCTTCCTTGCTCAATAGTCTCATTTTTCTTCACTCACCCTGAAGTGTCCGTGTAATAGTAAAAACTGTCATTGAAAAACAGACTCGGATGCTTTACAGAGCAATAATTTAACAGCATTGGTAGAGATTCTTTCTCCGCTGGAAATAAGTTAAAATTTAAAAGACTTAGATCTGACCCTCCAATAAGTGAGAATTATCTTCTTCTTTCCATTTCCTTCAAATATTTTTATTGAATACAACAAATTTGTTTGCATAAGTCTGAAAAGCTGCCATCTGGCAACATGTTGTCTTGATTCATGGCAGAGTGTTTCATTCCTGCCAATTTCAAGCCTTTGTTTTAAAATCTGTGCTGAAAACAACCCAAGCCTCCTTCCCCTGAAGTCAGTGGCAGAAATCCCACCGATTTCTGAGAGAGAAGGATCAAACCCAAACAATAACGCAAGGTAATTTAAAAAAAATTTCGAAGTACCATCAAAGGAATCAAACTCCTAATTCTGTTTGTCATTGCTTTGAAAACATAATGGCAAGGTTTTGCATACATCAGTCAACAGCTCTAGGCAACCTGAAACGGTCTGAATTAACTACTGTACTTTTCATTGAGGTCTTTTTTTTTTTTTTTTTTCAAAAATCCCCATGGGAAAATAAAAGAGAAGATTTGAAACAGCGCATACCAAGCTGTGTTTTCTCTGCTGAAAGCTAGAAGAAGCAGCTAAACAATTCTATCATTCATCACTCAGTAAATAGAGGTTTTCTGGAGCAGATTGAATTATAGGGCATAAGACCATAGCTATATTACTTAGGCTGTAATCCCATCAGATCTCATAAGTAAAAAGAACTTGACTTGAGCACCAAGGGACTGCCAAGGATAAAAAAGGGTGTTTAAGGAACAAGGTTGCTGATTCACTGTGCTCTGGCTCCTCTAGAAATCTATGAAAATCCTTTAATTCATTTGAGGGGAGCTGGATCACTTCATCCTAACGTTTTCTTCAGTGTCAGATTTGAACCATGCCCCCTCTGCCTTTCCACTAGACACAAAGGTGAAGCCTTGATGACCTGTGATCACAGAAATCTGCATATCATACTTTTCCAAGGGTAGGAAGTTGGCCTCTGTATTCTGGCCTAATTCTAAATGAATTCCACTCTACATCCTTGGAATTGGCCTGAAGTTTTAGCCATGCATAAATGTATATTTCATTTCCTTTGCTGTAAAACTATTGCACAGTGTTACTGTTACAGAACAGCTGTACCTTTTTGATCTGAGATAGCTACATGTCATTGGGAAGGAAAGTAATATCTACTAGGGTCCCTGGGGTTGCAAATAATTGTCATTATTGTTATAAATGGTACAGAACTTTCCTTCCCTCCTGCAGACTGCCAGTTTCGGCCCAACCTAAATGTCAGGAAAAAGACCCACATAAAGATATTAAAGGAAAAAAAATCAGAGCAGATGTCAAAAAGTGCTTGCTACCAGTAACCAAGATCCACAGAACATTTAGTTAACAGGACACAATCAACACAGAAAAAGCAGACCAAAAGCACTGACTGAGATGAGAAGTGGGTAAGCAACCTGCCCCAAGCTGAGTACAAGCCTTCAGGTGTGCCTAGTATATAGCCCTTTTAAAACTCCTTGAAATCCCCTCACCCCTGATGTGCATGCAGGAGATGAGAAGTCTTTGCACTGTTATTAGTTTATCTGATGGACCTGTTCTGTCTTTAAGTGGTGGAATGTGAGCCATAATGGCCCCCCACAGGTAGAATTAAAACACTATTGGTACTAATATATCCCGTTAAACACCTGGGGTCCTTGTACATAGAAGCAGAGAAACTTCAGCTATGAGGCTAGAAGCTGGGTGTTTGAAATTAACTTTTAATTGCATTTTTTGTTTCATTCTCTCCCTTCTCATTCCACATATAAAATTATTTGAGAATTTGCAAACTGACTCCATATAGAAGTGGGACATATCGATCCTACTATTTTATTCAGGCGGTTTTGTCTCCCTTTTTGTACATCTTTGGCTCTAGGAGTCCATACATAGCCTAGCCTCCGGGATGCAGCTGTATGTAGAAGATATTTTGCAAATAAGGCTGGGTTTTTGACTTCTAGTGTGAAGCTGGATGTATTTGTATGTGGGCTTGTATTCTTTCCTGTCTTTTCTTAAGGCTTAAGGATATCCTGAAATACAAGAATGGGAGTAATGGTATTGATATAACACTAAAAGAGTGCTTTTTTCTCACTGTATGCTAGCTCTTAAAGCAGCTTGAGTGTAAACTTTCATTTCCTGCGGCACTAGGAAATACATACTTTCAGTGGGCACCAGTACACAGAATTATTTGGCAGAGACATTGTGCTTCAGTAGTTACAGAAGGGAACTTGAAAAGGTCCTGGCCTAGTTTCAGCATCATTCTGGGTCATTCATTCACTGTATGACCTTACACGACTCACTTGACCTCAATCAAACCAGCTGCAAAAGCAGGTAAAGGAGACCTGCTCTGCAAAGGAGATACTGCATCTAAATTGAGCCTCCCTGGGGAAAAAAAATAAAACATTTTAAACTGTCAACATTCAAGTTTTATAGATGCAAAAAGTGTTGAAAGGTAAATCACTTCCAGTATCTGATTATTAAGCAGTGCCAATATATTCTCCTTCATGGATCATTTCAAAGTCCACATGACAGCATTAGCTGTTGTGTCCTTCATGTGTATGAACTTAAGCTGTCTAAATGATGATGACTTAGCTAACAAAGATAACAAGTATTTAAGGAAGATAAATTCTCCCTTAGTTGAACTCTGATGGTCAACAAATATATTGCCTGCAACATTTTAGTACAGCTTTGCTTAAGCCGGGAGACGTGACAGACCATGTAGAGTGAAGGCTCAGCAGGCCTCAGGTGTGCTGCCAGACTGATGGTGCAGCAAGCCAAGTGCATCCTCCCACCTGAGAAGAGGCCACATCCATCAGAGATTGTGCATAGGAATGTCCTATGGCAAATTACACAGCGAAAGTCACTGCAAGCCTGCATGAGCATGACAACTGGGAGGTCAATGCTGCTGCGCGTTCACTCACCCCACAGTGATTTTTTCTGATCGTTTGGTTTTATTCATTAAAATTTTTTGATATAGTTAGATCCATATACTCAATAAATATTAATTCTTCATTAAAAGAGCTCCATATTTTCCAGTTCATAGTGCTGCCTTATGTCCTATGAAGCACAACTGGAAATTACCGGTATTAAGAGTGAGCTCTGTGAAATATTCAGAAAGAATTTTAAATTAACCTTAAGTGAGCCTTAAACTGGATATGATGAAAATTTTCATCTCAACTGACAAAGAGTGATGTTAGAAAAAGAGATTCTGGAACATTTTTCCAGGCACTCACATATAAATTCCCATTGATAGTGATGGGATGCTCACCTCTTGTTTGGATTTAATATTCAAATTATATTTCTAAATTGTAGTGTTATTACTCTATGCTTACTTCAGGCATACTGACAGATGCCTGAGGTTTACTTGCAACTTTTTGCCTTTCCTCTTCCTCTTGCTTCCCTTTGCCTTTGCCTTTCCCCTTCCTTTTCCCTTTTTTCTTCTCCAAAGTGGTGGTGGTGGTGGTGGCAGCATAGAACTTTATGCAAAACTTTATTCTCCTGTTTTTCTTTATTTGTTTTCTCAGGCAGATTTCCTCTTTCCTGATCTGATTTTTAGTCTTGCTGTTATAAATCTAAACATAACAAAATTTAAGCGGAGATCATAATCTAGATCACAGGTTCTCATTTTGTATTTCTGTCCTGAAAGAATCCCACAAAATCAAACTGCAAACACTAAACTGGGTTCGATTTGCAAAAGTAGAATTATTAGGAATTCTAGAAGGGTTTAATTTGTTGTATGCTATACTTAAAAGTTACCAGTCAAATGCACCTCTTAAAAAAATGAGAATCTTCAGATTTGATTGCCACAGTAATAAATTGGGTTTCAGATTTTAATCCCACATATTTATAGCTTTCATTTTTTCTCTCTTCTTTAAAATTAAACATACACATAACATTAACTTCTCAGGGTTTTATATGGGGAAAATCTTAAGTTGCTGTATTTTTTCTTGTTTGTTAATTCAATGATTTGCTGCTTCTTTGTTCATTTCATGAATTCTTTTTATAGAATTAAACCTTAAGTTGTCTTTTTGACAGCAAAGGACAAGCTGATTGATGGAATTTACCTTCTGTGAAATCAAATAGTGGTTTAATCCTGGAGGGGAAACCTTCGCTATTTTACTACACATCTTAGTCCAATCATTTATTTATCATATATTAAAAGATTTTCATGGTTTCTGTAATGGATTTTACAAAATGCATATGTATAACTTACTACAAAGGAGCTGCACAAAAGGAATTTTCAGTACAGCATCGGAGCATGGTTTGTTAAATATAAAGCCATTAGAAGAGGTGTGTATGCAGCAGCAGCAGTGAGGAAATTTGATTTGGTGGGCCAAAGGAATATATACTTATCTATCTATCTATATTTATTTCTTTATATTTCAAAGGAATAAACATATATATGTGTGTGTGTGTGTGTGTGTGTGTGTGTGTGTGTGTGTGTGCGTGCAATATTTGCTCAGATAACCTGCATTTGCTCGATTAATATAAAAAAAGCCTGTATTCCAGATGCATCCCAGTCCAAAAGTCAGAATCTGTAGTCATTGTTAAAGCTATGTACAGGAAAACAGTAGTGCACAGAACTAGACTAAGCCCCTTGTTATTTTGTTGAGGCCAGTTTTGGAAGTCTTTCTCTGTGTACCCAGAGAAAAAGGTTAGAAATTGTTGCCACTAGCATCTGAAATTACTTTGCTTCTTGAAGAGAAATTATATTGCTTCACTATGATATATTCTCTCATGGGATGTTCATAAAACTATGTTTTAATATAACTAAACATATTAATATCTATCATGCTTAGGGTTGAACTATTGCATTCTCATGTGGGAACACAAACTATAAAGTATATTGTCGCTAAATGACATTTATTTTTGTGAAAATATAACATTGAAAGACTATTAATTTTAAAATTTATGATAAAGATTATGAATTTGATCTTTTAGGTGAATATAATTTTGATGACATTTTTTCTAGGCAAGAAGGTTCTTTTTAATGAGAAAGCACATAAAATTGACATAATGTTCGTGCTAAAGCATATCAGGACAATGTATCAGATTAACAGATACAGCTATTCAAAAAATGCATATTTTGAGATCCCTAAACCTTTTTAGGTCAGGAAGAAGGAGACCTAAGAAAGGTTTCAGGTCTAAGGAAACTATTACCTTTCTCTAAAAATCCTGCATCTCTTATATCCCCAAAACTGGATGAGTATAAGACTCTGACTGAAACTGTAGAGGTTACTTATGTTCCTGGGGTTAGATTGACAAAAAAGTCTGTAAAACATAAACCTCACAAAACAATTCAGGGAGTGAGTGATCTCTAAGCATTTAGATTATTTTAATCGCTTAATTGTATTATGCATGTGCTTAAAATTGAGCAGCACAGGTGGATGAAATTATCGTCAGCAATTTTTTTCATATTTTTTTGTTTAAAATATTTTCTTTTTCATTCCTGCCTCAGAATGCAGTGTTGAGCATTTTTTTTGTGTATGCACAGAGAAATAGAAAATTCCAAATCTAAATCAAGTTAATATTTCCTTATAAATGAAAAATTTTCTGTCATTTTTAATTAACAATTTTGAAGGGGAGAATGTTTTCAAGAAAGGGTGTTAAACATTTTTCTGGGACAAGACCCCACTTCTACTTAGCTGGACACCTTTTCAGAGTTCTGTTTTTCATACCCTTTATTGTTTAAAGATGAAAGTTTAAGTGTAGTTGAAATCTCCTTGCTCATTGCTTCTGTACTGTGAAGACAGTCAGGCAGCACATAATCTATAATTATGAAGTATCTACAGGTAAAGAGATCCCATCTACAGGTAAAGAGATCCCATTCCTGAAAATACTCTTTGCCCAGGATATATGACAGTCACAATAACCCCAAACAAGAAAGAAACTGCATATCAATATCAGATAATAATCACAAAATACGTTAGGTATTAATCATACAGTGAGACTGATAATATTTTACAAATAATGAAATGTGAAAAGGTTCTGTTTTCTTTATGTGCTATTTTTTGTTTTTTGTTTTTTTTTTGTTTTTTTTTCTCAAAAATAGGTTTATTGATTAAATAAAGAAATTGCATGCTAAACAGAATTGGGCAAGGCATTTTTGCTTGCTTTTGGCTTTAATTTTAAGCAGAAATACTGCCAGTTTGGAGTTGTAAGGAGCCTCAGAACAGGTTGTGTGTGTTGTAGCTGCAGTTCAGTGTAATTTGTGTACAACGGCTGTAGCCATTATGGAAGGCAACAGTTCATAGCAGCCCAATGTTCAGTCTAGTTCAAAGGATGTGTGTTTGCCAAATGAAAAAACGGTTCAAAATTTACAGGCAGCCTCTGCACGTGCGACACATTACACTGGAAAGGTGCAGAACTGTGTTACTTTCTACTTGCCCTGTGAAGCTTGTTCTCATGCAAGATTTGGCTACAGAAGTGACTTTCAAATGTTTCCTGGATGTCTGCATCCCTCATGCTGTCTCATCTCACCTCATCTCATCTGACCTTGTCTCATCTTATGACTTTTGGATGATAAACCTGATTTCCAATCCTTCTATCTGATAAAAAATAGTAATGAAAATATTGAAAATAAAGCCACTATAATGCTACCACTTGGCAAACATGTCTGTATGAGGAAGAACCACATGCTTCAAATTTGGTAAATTAGTATGTGCATGGTTAAAGGCACATCTTGCGGATGTATTGTAAAATATATCCAGAATAGCTCTATTCCTAGCATTTTATTCCCTTGAAACAAATGGCTTCAGCCTCGTGCCAGTGCCGTGCCTGTTTCTCTGAGGGGAATTACAGATACAATCCCCTTCGGCTGTATCAACAATGGCACCCAAGATTTTTATTTTCATAAGGCTTTCATTTACATATACGTAGAAATAGAAAGTTTTCATATTTTAATTCCCAGTTTAATATATATTTTTTGCTTTATGTTATGGTAATTGATATCACTTTCAAGAAAAACAGAACTCCAAACTATCCCACACAATTCTCAGTAGGAATATATAGGTATTATATTCCTTGATGAACACCATATTTGTTAAGAAAATGTTGTAGAATACATACCTAGGGTTATTGACAGAATGAGGTAGAGCCACATTATCAGTTGTTTGCTTCAGGGTTCAGGCACTCATGTAGGTTAACGTTTGGAATCTGTATTAAACCTTGAACCGACATTTCAGATGAAACCTTCACAAATGATTTCTCCTTCTGAAAGCAGGGAGAACTTCAGAAACCTTTTTTTTCACTTTTCTTTTCACTGTTTTATTGCTTTTGTTTCCAGCTATGAGCAGAAATGGCCTGAGAAAACTTTTTCATGTATTTTCATCTGCACCAAATCAAAGGACTTTGTGGATACCAGAGCTGTTTATTTGGAAGAATAAGAAATATGCATTCCTCAGCTGATAGATTGTGACATTGTTGGTCAGTTTTAGTGTTACTATGCGCTTTGAGGATTAATAGCTAGGAAATAACATTAAACTGACTTAATGATGGGGTTCAGCGATTTAGATTACTGGTTACCTACATATATATAAATTATGTGTAATATATATGTACTATCTACTGTGTGCTATATAATATAATACATAATATACAATACATAATATGCAACATGTAATATATATTATAATGCATATTATATTATCTATAATTTTTAAAATTTCATATAAATTTATATATATATGCATACATGTGTGTATATATATATGCATATATATACATGTAGACACACATATACTTGTATATATTATGTGTGTTTGTATGTATGTATATGTGTACGTATGTATTTGTCAAATGCCACTTGATGTTGGTGGGAATTTATCTACTGTGCAAAGAGGATCTCTTTAAGCAAAATGTCTCCGGTGTTGACTCAGAAATTGGAATGGTCTGACGTTGTGACACTAACCTATACCTGGATAATTTTTGCCCTGATATGTCTTTACCGTGAGAAAGCAAACAAGCGTGATGTTACCTGAAGCATATGACCTGCTCAGTATTCCTTGTCCCCCTGCTCAAAGCAGCGTCAGCTAGAGCAGGTTGCCCAGGACTGTGTCCAGACGGCTTTTGACTCCCTCCAGGAAGGAGATTCCACAACCTCTTTGGGCAACCTACTCCAGTGTTTGACCACCCTCACAGTAAAAATGTTTTTCCTCATGTTCAGATGGAACTTCCTGTATTTCAGTTCATGCCCGTTGCCTCTTGTCCTGTCACTGAGTACCACCGAGAAGAGTCTGGCCCCATCCTCTTGACACCCTCCCTTCAGATACTTATACATATTGATCACATCTCCCCTTAGCCTTCTCTGATCCAAGCTAAACAGGCCCAGCTCTCTCAGCCTTTCTTCATAGGAGAGATGCTCCAGACCCTCAGTCATCTTAGTGGTCTTTTACTGGACCTGCTCCATTAGCTCCATATCTCTCTTGTACTGGAACGTCCAGACCCGGACACAACACTCCAGATGCAGCCTCAACACGGCTGCATAAAGGGGGAGGATCACCTCCCACCACCTGCTGGCAACTCTCTGCCTAATGCGGCCCAGATTACCATTGGCCTTCTTGGCCACAAGGGCACTTTGCTGGCTCATGCTTAACTTGTTGTCCACAAGGACTCCCAGGTCCTTCTCCTCAAAGCTGCTTTCCAGCAGGTCAGCCCCCAGCCTGTCTTGGTGCATGGGGATTCTCCCTAGAAGCAGGACCTTGCACTTGCCTTTGTGGAACTTCAGGAGGTTCCTCTCTGCCCATCTCTCCAGCCTGTTGAGGTCCCTCTGAATGGCAGCACAGCCCTCTGGTGTATCAGCCACTCCCCCCCCAGTTTTCAATCATCACCAAACTTGCTGTGGGTACACTTAGTCCCATCATCCAGGTCATTAACGAGGAAGTTGAACAGAATTAGACCCAGTATTGACCCCTGGGGTACAGTTTGCGCCACTGATCACACTCCCCTGAGCCCTGCTGCTCAGCTTCTTTTCAGTGCACCTCACTGTCTGCACACATAGTCTGCATGTCCTGAGCTTGCCTATGAGGATGTTATGGGAGATAGTGTCAAAAGCCTTACTAAAATCAAGGTAGACAACATCCACTGCTCTCCCCTCATCTACTAAGCCAGTTATTTCATTGTAGAAGGCTAAGAGGTTGGTTAAGCATGATTTCCCTTTTGTGAATCCATGACGACTGCTCACGGTTATCTTTTTGTCCTTCATGTGCCTGGAACTGTTTCCAGGATTAGTTGCTCCATTAAAATATAATGCTTTTCCATTTGTAATTACCAGCACTTAAACTTTGTGGCTGATAGTGAAAACTGTTGTTGAGAGACAGAAGAAAAGTGGCACAGATGTACAGTCTTTGAATATTCTTGGAATAAGGCATTTAAAAGTCTAGTTGTTAAAATTGCTGATTACAGTTTGAAGGTTTTTGACCAAGAGCATTAGAAATAGGAAGTGGCTGGGAACTTCTTAATGAGACATTTCCTTAATCAAAATTTGTATGAGTTTTGATGACTAAAAGTCTTCCATTTGGAGGCCTTCTCAGGTTAAGGAAGGAATTAATGGTGACAAGGAACGCTAACTACATCACAGCCAAATGGTCAGGGCACTCGCTTGGGATGTACACTCCCTTGTTTGTCTCTTGCAACAAGTTTTATTTGAGAAATTTAACTGGAGCTCTATGGGCTAATCTAAATCTTTCTCAGTAATGCCTATTGGTATCTTTGTATAAATGGTAAACTCCTAGTAATGCTGATAAAAAATGCTTGTTTTAGCAAGTGGTTTGCAGCAGAAGCAGGTACATGAGGTAATTTCAAATTTCAGAGAAAGATTCCAGTCACTGGGCAAATGATTTTATTTGGGATTTCTTTCTTTCTTGAATGCTACTAGAACTGCATATGAAAAACTACTATAACTTCAAAATACAGAATCAAATAATACATTTCTGGCCATTTCTAATAGGAACTTTCTGTATATAAAACTTCTGAATCTATTAAAACACAAGGGAAACTAGTATGATCAGCAGGAAACACTCAAGTCCTTGAAATGTGTTGATTTTGTAGCTACACAAATTTCCAGCTGGAATGTCCCTAATAATAATTAATTTCCCCCTATAGCACTGTTTTCATTCTCTTGCTGGGAAAAGCACTATAAAACCTGGCTCTGCTGTAGCATCTGGGAACAAAGACAAGTCACTCCCACTTCTCACTGTCTCTTTCTTAAAACTAAATTCAGGTGGAAATTTCACTCCCTGTGTATCCCTTTGATTAATGGATTGATACCAGCTCAAGTCCTGTACTGTTCGTAAAACATTGTATTTACTGAACTCTTCTCTCCTGACTATTAATATGACTGTAATGGGCTGCCATTCCCAATTGTTTTGTCACATCTTTGCTACATAACTAGAGCTTACATTTGAACTGAGACTCACTTCAATTATTGAATTAAAACAATTTCATGGTTGATATGTTTCTTACTCACCTCTGGGCTTTATATTTACAGGTCTGCTGTGCTCTTTTTCCCTACTGGTTCAAGAAGAAATTAATGTATTTGCTTGTTGCTCATGCATTACTATCTGTAACAATCCCAAATTAAATTTTACCTAAAGCAATATGGTCTTTCATCAAAACTTTCCCTACAGCTCCTCAGTCATTTAAAAATAAATGCTCTTGAAACCTTTCTCTTGAAAGCTACAGACATACATTTCCGTTGCAAGATACGCATATACAAACTACGTGGTATATACTGTTATACATTTCAGTTTTATGTTCATTTCTTGAAATCTGTGGCCCAGATTACAGAGATGTATTAAGTATTAGCCTGGGCCTTGACTTGTCCCTGAACATCACTGAGTAAAAGACTGTTCAAACAAAATAACAACCTAAGTTTAGATCCCTGAATATTTAAGTGCTCAGAATATTTGAGTATCCAGAAAATTTCAGTCTTTATCTAACGACAATTCTTTGTAGTTAGGCCCACAGGTGTTCCTATTTAGATATATTTATACAGTGTTAAAAGATGCATGTTATCATCCACGATAGCATAGTTCCCCATTATCTGCAATATAAGAATTTTTGGAGGTTTGTTCATTTCTTCTGAAATGATACCCACTGTGTTCTAAGTGTTTACAGTGTGACAGGCTGAGACTTAACACAGAGAAACTTGTGCTGGATTTGTGACAATCCTTCACCATCATCTCTTCTTAGCACCCTGTCAGTTTAAAGCCACTTGGAATAATCTCCTATCATGCTGATGAGCTTGGTGAAGAAGGCAATGCATTGCAGAAAAAATAAAGTCGTACTTAAAGAAAACTGTAAAAGTGTGAACACAAACGCATACAAATTATCCATAAAAAATAAAGCATTGAATCAGAAATGTCTTCCTCTGTTGGTTTTCTTTCTTTGTGCTCACATTCTTTGTTCTACCCTGTTGCGTTAAAATTGTTCTTCTCTCATTTCATTGTCATCATTTTTCTCTTCCCATGGAGGGGAGGAGGCATGACTTCTGTTTTTTCAGCCCACCTAAAAGAACATATAAATAACAAAGCAATTAACCTATGGAGAAATGAAAAATTATTCAGTAATAGAGTGAAGTGGGAGAAGTTGGATATGCTCTTTTCAGTGCCTGATTGACTTAATATGTAAGTGTTTTGTAGAAAGAAAGAGACATCACCATTCCCCATCTTCAGACGAAACTTCCTGTGTTTCAGTTTGTGCCCATTGCCTCTCATCTTGTCACTGGGCACCACTGAGAAGAGTCTGGCCCCATCCTCTTGACACCCTCCCTTCAGATACTTGTATACATTGATTAGATGCCTCTTCAGTTTTCTCTTCTCCAGGCTGAACCGGTCCAGCTCTCTCAGCCTCTCCTTCTGTGACAAATGCTCCAGATCCTTAATCATCTTAGTGGTTTTGCTGGACTTGCTCCAGTAGCTCCATGTCTCTCTTGTACTGGGGACCCCCACTGGTATCCCCACTCGAGCCCTTTTTTGCTGACTGCATGGTCTCTATAACTCTTCCTTTCCCTCTTCCTTAGTTTAAAGCCCTCCTTACCAGGTTGGCCAGCCTGTTGGCAAAGACGTGTGTGCCCCATTTAGTGAGGTGGATCCCATTTCTCCTAATCAGTTGTTGCTCTTCAAACAGGGTCCCACGGTTATAGAAACCAAAACACTGTTGCCAGCACCAGCTCCACAACCTGTGTGAGCCACCTGTTCCAGTATTTGACCAGTTCCTCATGAAAAAGTGTTTTCTTATGTTCAGATGGAATTTCCTGTATTTAAATCTGTGCCCATTGCCTCCCATCTTGTCACTGGGCACCACTGAGAAGAGTGTATTGATAAGGTCCCCCCTGAGGCTTCTCTGCTCCAGGCTAAACAGTCCCAGCTCTCTCAGCCTCTCCTCATATGACAGATGCTGCAGTCCCTTCATCACTTTCATGACCCTTTTCTTGCTCCAGTATGTCCACGCCACTCTTGTAAGGGAAGGCTCAGACCTGGACACTCCAGATACAGCCTCATCACAGCTGAGTAGAGGGGAAGGATCACCTCCCTTGACCTGCTGGCAACGCTTTTCCTAATGCAGCCCAGGTTACGGCTGGCCTTCTTTACTGCCAGGACACATTGTTGGCTCATGTTCAGCTGGTTGTCCACCAGGACCTCAGGGCCTTTTCAGCAGAGCTGCTTTCCAGTTGGCTGGCCTCCAGCCTGTTGTGGTGCACATTCCCCCCCAGGTTCTATAATCCCTGCTGAAACCCTTTTCCATCTGAATTTGAATTTTCTTGTTTTAGTATCTTAATTGCTTGGGGCTATTTTGATATTTACCACAAAATTCCGTGTGTTAGGAATACAGCAGTTAACAGGTGGAAATATAAGCACTGCATAATATTGTAGTCTTTTATCATTTCTAGTATATAGTATTCTTGTTATTCTGTACGACCACCTGTCTAGAATAGGCTTGGTTTATTTTTATATGAAAAGCCTAGAAAGTTTATTAAATAATTACAATTAAAAATCTTAAAATACTAAGCAGGCAAAGGTTGTCCAGTCTTCCACTAAAATCACTTTTAGCAGGATCAGTTAATGTAGCATAAAAATTAAAGGTTACCCAACAACAAAAGAATTATGGCTCACTGCATAGAAAAATGAGCTGGGAGTACAGTTTCTTGATTAGTTAATAATAGCAAACATTAGCTTTCCCAAGGTCTTTGTCGGCTCTGAAGACAGCTCCTATTATATAATATCCATTTATTAAAATGTTCTTTCAATATGTACTCTGAAAGAAAGAATATACAAAATGTGGATTTCCTGCTTCAATGAGGTTGCCTAAAGTTCAGTTGTACTGACATCATGTACTGAGACTCACTCATTTTAAGTTCAACAACCACAAAATAAACATAAGGCCAAACTTGGCAACCTTTACTCAAGTGTGCAATCCTTCTTCCTTGGGGAAGTTCAATAACATGTACCTCAAAAGGATGATTTCTGTTTTAAAAAAAAAAAAAATCGCCTGAGTAAATGCTGTAGAGGAGGACCTGTAGTCCTGATAATTTCTACCTGAAAAATAATTCCAGGAGCAAGTAAATGAGTGTAAAGTTCTCAAACTCACAATACAATCTAGTATTTTGAAGAATAAGGGATTGTAGGGGAATGACCTTTTACATAAGAGACTATCATACAACAAATCTCTCCCTCCTTTTATTCCCTCCAGGTGTCAAATCAACAATGAAAGTATTCAGAGGATAAAGTTCTTGCTAAAAATGTATTTTTGTTTTGATGGTAATTATTAGCAAAATGAGATCATATCTCTCTGAACAGTTTACAGTGTACTTACCAAGCAGTAGGACCACATTTGGGGAGTTGTGTCCAGGTCTAGGCTCCCAAATGTCAGAGAAACATGAAGCTCCTGGAGCGAGTCCAGTAAAGGACCACTAAGATGACTGAGGGTCTGGAGCATCTCTCATAAGAGGAAAGGCTGAGAGAGGTGAGCCTGTTTAGCCTCGATCAGAGAAGGCTCGGGGGGATCTGACCAGTTTATTTATCTGACGTATAAATACCTAAAGGGAAGGTGTAAAGAAAACTGAGCCAGACTCTTCTCAGTGGTGCCCAGTGACAGAACATGAGGCAACAGGCACAAATTGAAACACAGGAAGTTCCACTTGAACATAACAAAAAGCTTTTTTACTGTGAGGGTGACTGAGCACTGGAGTAGGTTGCCCAGAGAGGCTGTAGAGTCTTCCTTCCTGGAGATATTCAAGAGCTGTCTGGACGTGGTCCTGCGCAACATGTTGTGGGTGAGCCTGCATGAGCAGAGGGTTTGGACTAGATGATCTCCATAGGTCCCTTCCAACCTCAATGAGTCTGTGACTCTGTGATTCTATAAGAAAAGAAGAAATATTTTGGCACACAGCAATCAAATTCGTTGCCTGTGTTTCAACTGAGAAACCAATAATTCTTCTTCTTTCTCAGATAAACTTTAGTCTAGTTGAGTAATTTTATGAAACTGTCATAAATAAGCCAATTTTTTGGACTGCTGACTATTTCATTTTGCCATTTTTAGCCAGGTCTAGAAAAACATCCTATCAAAACATTCATATTAACATCCTATGAGTTTAGTGTGATGCGGTAAAGGCTAACTGCATACTGCATTAGGAAGATCCAGTAGGTCAACGGAAGTGCCAATTAACCTCTACTTGGCAAGTGTAATACTGTGCCCAGTTTTCAGCAAGAGAATTACAATAAACTGGAGAGAGTCCAGTTGAGGGGCACTAAGATGGTTGGGGGGTAGGAGCTAACAACATTCAAGAGAGACTGAAGGAACTGGATTTGTTTAGCATGGAAAAGAGATGGAAAAGGAGAGGTTGAATTTCAGTCTTCCACTACCTAAAGGAAGATTACAGAGGAGAAGAAGCCAGACTTTTGTCAGAGACCCACAGAGAAAAGACAAGAGGGAAGAGTCATAAATTGCTGCAAGAGAAACTCCAGTTGAATAAAAGTGCTGCACAAAAGCCACCTTCCAGAGACAAATTCCCAAGGAAAGGAATGTATCCTCTCTCTCAACTGTTTCTTTGCAACTCTTCATTTTTGTTCAAGAGGAAAGCAACTATTAGCCATGTATTCTTTTATAGAAAATTAAGGCAAAGATGACTGCTATTCCCTCCTCTCTTTTTGCTGAGAGCAGGGTTACTTCACTTTTCCCTTTCAACAGAAACAAAAGCTTAAATTTATCATCTTAAACTGATTCAATATCCTGTGTATCATTTACTGCTCATTTACAAACAACTTATTTCAAAACCACAGTTAAAGTTGCTTTTAGCTTTCCACAGCAACCACATATGGCACAGTAGAAGTACAGATGTAAGGAATGGTATATTTGGAGTGCTTTGCCCAAGTATACCTTCTACTCTGACCCCCTCCACCTACAAACACACATATACGTCTTTTGCTACATTTTCAAAATTCAATGACATGGAATTACAGGAGAAAGAGAGAGACAACTGACAAGAATGATCTCTTGCACAGTTTGATTACTGTGAACGTATCATAATGACTTCCTCTTCACCTAGTAAGTAGACTCAGTCTTTCACAATGATTTTCACAAGTATTTACCTTACTTCTGAACAACAGCTAATTGAAATAAGTTGTTAGGATAGCATATACTCATAAGCTACATTTGGACATTAGTGTGGAATTACAGTAATGTAAAATTGCTTTAAAATAGATTGAAAAATTATAACCCTCTATACGTAGATTGACAAAGGAACACGTAGAAACCTTATTTTCTATGTGAAAAATGAGAATGTGTTTGTACCATTACTGTATAAAAAACATGAATCGGAAAAATGGAATTTTAAGAAAAACTTAGGAATAGATTCCGTTTGGGCACCTGTGAAATAGCAGCACATCTGAATCCAAATTTATGATCCCCATACCTCAGCCCTCTTGCCATCTAGTCTCAATAGATAAACATCTTTAGACTTTAAATCTAGACACATACAATCCTGTATTCAAATACACAGAGGAAACTTTAGTTCAAATATCCTGTTGACTAAGCTTTGTCAAGATCCAGAAACTGTTTCTACATCTAAATCCCCTGAGTCATTTGTCATGTGCTGAGCATGACCACAGAAGCAGATTTTTCGCTGAATAAATTTCCTCCTCCAGGGACGATTTCTATATTTTATCCAGTGGTATTTTCATTGTAGGTGCTCAAGTGAACCAGTCATTTTGGATGCTTTCTGAAGTTGTAAGGAGGGCTCTACACCAAACACAAACTTCAAGCTTCCAATCTAGTGACTTTGTAACCTAAAAACATATTGCAGCCCACGCTTTTTAAACAGACCAGCTTCCTCACCGGTTCTAGCTCCTACCTCTCCTAACCTTCCTAGCTACTCATTCTTGTGAGACCTCAAAGCAAGAGGTCAGATAACAGACGCTAATGTAGGATCAGGCTCCTCTGAACTCTCTATCTTTACCACTTTCTAAATTTCCCCCTTTAATGCCCCCTCTGCAGGAGCTGCCCCTGAATCAAGGATGTAAACTCATGTTAAGGGTAGTAGTCAAAGATCAATATCTTTGCCAAGGATTTATGCACTTCAGATGACCTGCTATTGTAGATATCAGTTAGATTTCTTTGGAAGAGAATACCTGCATAAAAAAGCAATTTTCTTTAGTTATAATATTCTGCATTGCACTAGATATTGCTGAAGATATTGGTGTCTGAATAAGATTGTTGTCCCTCATTACCCCACATTTCAGTTTGATTGTGTAATGAATTCATAATCGTGTATTTATGACTTCACAGCCCTAACCAACCTACAATAGCAGAAATTCAATACTGTGACTTTACTTAAAATCAAACTGGGAAAGCGGAGGAAGACTGTAGGGAAAGGTTGTTATTTCAGCATAAATAGTTTGAAAAATAAAAACGACTATGTGAAAGGATAACAGAAAGCCACTGTGTTGGAAATCTATTTAAGCATTTCTTCTTCTTTAACCCATAAACAAGTATATATTTAATCTGAATTGTTTTGAGGTAGCACTAAATCAGGGCTCATTTTAACAACATTTCAAGGAGTTGGTTGTATGTCTTTCTATTTAAATAGGAAGAAAAAACAAAAGAAAGAGTGTGTTGTGTGGGTAAGGAAAGCAAATCCTTTTATGAGGCCCTGCCACCTGGCCAAATCCTCAGCTTTGTGTGCATTTCCTTAGCTTTACAGCATATAGTGATATCACTGCATATAGTCCTTCTGTATGGGAGGGACTGGAGGAAATGAGAAATCAAGGTTAAAAGATGGTGGAAAAAAGTGAGACAGCTGGCTAGCCAGAGATATCGCTTTTTTTTTTTTTTTTTGCAACTGCACTGTATCATTGACGGAGAGTACACGGGATGTCAATCAGAAAGACTAGCTGAAGATACTTCCTATTTCCTGCTTTTGACTGTAAAAGAGAGGCTGAGCTCCTCTGAAGCTATAACTGTTACCTTCCATCTGGAACAAAACCCTGTTGATGGGAATGGGAGGGTCTGAATGGAGCTTGAACTAAGGCTCAATGACTGTAGGAGTCACAACATGCTGCCCTGGTGGATTTGCCAGCACTCACATTACATCTCATTTGATCTGTACTCAAATATCCATATATACTGGCTGAAGAAGTTACCCTCAAATCTAGTCCAAACACAGCAGCTGCAGTGGCTGGATCCCACATTGGCTTTGTGATCCAATAGGCTGCTGTAGTACAAGACTGCAGGCAGACTGCAGTAGCCTGTAGGGGCTTTAATCACCTCAGGAGATGTTTCTTGTGGTCCTCTTCCTCCCAGAACAGTTGGATGTGGCAACAAGCGATGGAGGGAATGCTGCTTACACCTCCTGCCTCCTGTCCCCTTTTCTCCCACCACCTACACCCTGCCGCAAAGGTGTCCCTTCTTTCCCAAGAGCACCCACAGCATTCAGACACGCAGTCCTTGAGAAACATGACAGCAACTGAGTGGTGGTGTGAGAGTGCTGTTTTGCTTTCAGAAAGAAAATAGCACATGATGTTGCTAAGCCATGCATGGGCAGCACATGTCTCCCTCCTCTCCTTTTACTTGTTCCCATGCCAAGACTTCACTATGAGGATGTCCTCAAAAGGAGGAGGTAATTGCTAAGGAAGAGGCCGCTTGGGATGGATGGAAGAATCTTAAGACCAGCGTCTTCACAAGCTATGCACTGAACCACACTAGTATAGACATTTCTGGAAAGTATTCTTAACATAGAAAGTGATTTTAACACTTTCCTCTAGCCAAGCTCCTAAGTTAGGAACTTGGGGGTTTGAGATTTGGACATCTATCAGAACAGCCTATATCTGATCAAGATTTATTTTAAAGCTAATTATGACTTTTAAGTATTTGTGCAGATATGATGCTTCTGGAAAGATCTGTTCAAAAAGTTTGTCATGTCTAGTGTTACACATACCTCTCTGAACTTCAAGAGCTATCAGAATAATTGAAACTAAAACAGCAGAATGGAGTTCATGTAACACTGAATAGCACCTGTTTAAGTCATTATTAGGAGAGTATGTAACCGCTAATGACTCTGTTGATTCTCCCTTAATGACATTCCTGATTACTGTTACCCTGCAAAGGCTGCTAGTTGCCTACAACGCCTTTGATTATGGTGATATTATGAGCACTGTGTAACATATACCATTTTGTGACAGGCTTCACTGATGTGAACTTGCACCAAGCAGGGAGTAAGTGATTTTTGGTATCAGAAATTGATCTCAAGCACTGAACAAAAATAAAGCATTAATTTGCTTCTTTAAGTAGCCCTTCTTCCTTTTACCTTCATATTCTTTCTGCGATTCTTCATTGTGCAAATATAAGTGTATAAAGGGCTACCTAAAGTGCACTGTATTTGCTAATCCTTAACCCACACTGATGCATCCTTGAAGCACTGCAGCATGGACTAAAAGATACTTCTCAAACAACTCTCATTATTCATGGACCATTGACACGATAGATTCTAATGGCTCCCTCAAAGCCATTACAGTGAACTATAAAAATGTGAGCCCTTAATCCATGGATCATTGGCATGATAGAATGCAACACTCTTTCAAAACCCTTGCAGTCTATCAAGTGAGCGCATACTATTAGAGATCCTTAATTTGTGGATTATTGCCACTATTGATCATTACCCTTCCTTTGGGGCTGCTATGGTCTATCACATTAATGTTTATACAGTGAGTGCTAATCGGTAGATTATTGATACAAGTCTTTTGGTCTATTTTGTCAACAAGAATTTGCACATTTAAAGAGTCTGTCTTCTAAAGCTCCTTTAGTGCAACGACTTGCATTTTCATGCATTTCTTTTGCTGCATTACCAATATGCTTATGCAAAAAATTGAGTTCAAACACCACTTTATGTACATCCTACTAAAATGTGATTTGAACTCTGACTTCTATTATTTGTGAGATTGTGGACAAAATGACACAGGCAAAAATATTTGTTCTGGTTTCAAAATGTGGCAATGAGACTCCTGTTCTCTATGAACACACTTAATACTGTATCTTGAGTAGCAGAGATAGTGAAAATGTTCATGAAAAAATATATTGCACTTATTTTATACATACCAGTAATGAGCACTTTTAAATGGATTTCCTCACACAATTTCCTCTGTTAAAATGACTATAGTTATCAACCCAGACCCCATGGATTTCTAGTCTTGAGATTAATCTTTTAATGTTTAACTATTAGAAAAGTTCTTACTGTAACCCAGGGGCATTCAACTATTTCTGATCTGTAAGTCATAAAATGGCCGAATCTCACCTCATAAACCATCATAGCTTACATTCTCATTTATTCCTGGTAGGACTGTAGTGATAGGTGGGTGGGGTGGGAAACTGATGGAGCGAAGAATGGTTCAGACCCGTCTCAGACAGCCAGATCTTCCAGGCTGCTAGGTAGCAAAAGGCTACCTAAATCCAAGGCTCTAAGATTGCTCAGGTTCCCAGCTGGGATGCAGCTGCAGGAAGCTGACTGCTTACCTCTCAGTGAAAACTTGCCTTTCCTTTTCAGCAAATCAACTTTTCTCAACAAAAAAGTCAGCTTTGCTAGAAAATTTCTAATCAGCTGTTTTTCCTCTCGTTCCATTCCTCCCAGCCACAGTTTGGACAGACCCTTGGATGGGGTCAATTCATGTCAGTAGGCACATGTCTAGAGCTGAAGCAGTGACAACAGAATCTCAGTTTTCATTGAAAGATTTTATTTTTTAGCCTTAGCCGTTGCTAAGAAAAACCTAGAATGTGAACGGAATGCAATGACTTTACTTACAGCTGCCTGGAGACAGGAAAGAGGAGCAGCAGATGGTGAAGCAGCAGCAGTTACTAGAGCACAAAGCCAATAAGCAAGCCACTTGCTCCCACACCTGCAGGAAAAGGCACGATTCTCATTTTTTAGGGGGGCTTGAAGGCTGGTTAAGAGGAGGAATGTGCCTCGGTGATGGACATGGGAAGCGAGCAGAGATGGCTGCAGCAACAACAGCAGGGAATAGGGTCAGGAGGAAAGTTTACCTACCTTTCCCTGCCTCATCACTTGTCTCAGAGACTCAGACATTTGCTGCTATCAGCCAGGGTATGCGGTTTCCTATCTGACAAGTGCTTATCTAGTCTAAAACTGCTGATCTTGTTTTTTTAAGAGATAACTTTCTTTGCAGCTAAGACTTCTAACTTTGTAAAGTCTGCATCCTTTCACAATGAAGGATTGCCATATAAACTGTGTCACAGCTTAGTGTAAGATATGTGAATTTCCTCAGCCCTTTTTTAGCCTTCTATGAACAGAAAGACAGTGAAATCAATTTAAACTAGGTAGGTTTAGTAAATAGAGGGGGGAAAGAAAGCATCTCATTTGAGAGCATACGTGGTTTTCCAGCTAAGAGCATGTATTTTCAGAAACCCTGACAACCTCTCAGTGGGACAGCAGTAGGCAGCTTAGGCTTCAGATTTGACTTATGTTAAAATGGTCACAATCTGATGGAGATAACCTCAGCAGGTTATTTTATTTTCCTTCCCTCTGTGCTTCTAGAAAAGAAAATCTTAAATTTCCATTGATTTTAAAGAATGTAAACAGATCATTTTAACTAATGCGCTACTATTTTACCTCACAGCAGTGCTCAGTGTAACTCCACAAAATTACTTTCCAGGGTGCAGTTCCTCATTAGGATTGCTCTGAAGGTAAATCTGTATTTAGAGGTTCCCACCACAGACTTTTGCCTCACTGCAGGTTACTGCCCTCTCAGATGTATTCGTTCAACTGTTTGTATGTTTGTGCTCCAAAGCAATAACTTTCAGTGTATAAAGTTGTTATTTTTTGAACCCAGCTGTTTCTGCAAGTCCTGTTTATAGAATAGACCATGTGCTGCTATAAGGAAAGGTAATGTGAAGTCGGAGGTCATGCTGTGGCTATGCAAGGGTGGGATGAGACCTCTAAAATAGCTTTGTTGACAGACAGCTTACAATGTTGAATATTATATTGTACTTGTATTAGTGGATTTAGTATTAGTGTACTTGGATTAGAAAGAAGCATTTTAGCTGTATCGCTGTGTATATTCTTGCAGACATATTCTGCAGTGCACGTGTCCAAGTAGCAAGAATGACAAAAAGTGCTCTGCTGGCTGTTTCAGTAACAGAAACAAACATGGAAATAGTGCAAAAAGATAGCATTTGTTTTTCTTTTTCCAAATCATGTCCTTAATGGCCTTTAGAGATTTTTGTGAATGAAAACATAATAAAAATCAATATTCAAAAATAGTCTAGAATTTCCCTTTAAATTATGACAGTGCTGCTGGCTGTTGCCACATTAACTGCTCTCATGATGTTGCTTAATGATATCTTGTTAGTGATGGAAGATAATAAGATGATAAGGGCAAAATTCATTGACCTTTCAAAGCTTTTGATTCTCTAAATGACACTGTTAGATAAGCTAATTAAATTTTGCTTTTTCTGCTGGAATGATGGCTTGGTTCCGATCTTATTTGATTAAGAGGAGGAATCAGTGGCTGTTTTAGACTATCATTCTGATTTATTACTATTACTACCTAAAGGTGCCTTAGGGCTCAAGAACTGATTTACTTTTTTTCATTTAGTCCTAAATTATCTCTGAGATATTTGTGATAAGACTTAAATTCACTTACACGGTATTTGACAACACTGTTTTGTACAACGGCTTTGTAATATCTCTGCCTTAATATGCTTGCTTCCCAAATCATTATAATAAGAACACTTGGAAAGATAAACTTGAGGTAATGATAAAACACTAACTTCATCTTGCTTTCCCAAGAGACTTGTCAAGGGGAAAGAGATATTCAACTAATAGCAAGCCTGTAACAAATTACTGGAGAATAAGACGATTAGTCAGAATATTTTACTCATTGCATTCACATACAAGTCCATGAGGATAAAAATGTGGGAGCCTTCAGTTCTGCAAAACCCTTAATCATGCATTTAATTTGAATCATTTAAAGAGTTTCAATTTGATGTCCTTTAGCCCCTCATTGGAAATCTAATTGGGTTTGATGAGACTGCTTGTGCTCTTTAGCTTAGCACATATTTCTGAATTAGGCCCATAGCTCACAAGAAGAAAAGTAGGTGATATATACTGCCAAGTCACTGAGGAAAAGGCTGAAAAGCATGAAGTCTGCTTCCAGCTGTATGTGCAAGATAACATCTTCCTGATTTGATGATGGCTTAATGTTGATAGCTACCTTATGATACACATCAGTCAGTCAACTTGTGTATCACTATTTTTAGTTAGATTATTCTACAATGTCTCACAGTGCATTAATATTTTACAAAAGTAAGCATGTTATACGCATTCATTTGACTTCATCTCTCAAACTTATACTCTCACTAAAGATGGAGACCATGTGGCACAATCTGTTTTTCTTAAAATTATGTTGACAGCTATTAATTACATGTCTTGTCTTAATTTGTATCAGTTAAATTTAAATAGACTTTTCCCCACTACTTGAACTGGGCTCCTGCCAGAATGACTGAGCCTAGTTGGTGAGGTGATTCCAAGAATATTAGGGCTCCATTAGTACTCTTCTAGTCTTCTGGAATTCCTTGTGTTTATTATTAAAAATGAAGCCTCATAAACCAGCAGGAGTTCTGGAAGCCCTCAGACCCCCAACTTAGGTGAAAAGTGTCAGCACTTCCAGACTTTCTGCTGTAGAATTAGGACCCAGAGCCTGGTAGTCTTGGGGTTCTGAGGGCTTCCAGAAATCCTGCATCCACATTAAAGGAGTTTGCCCTGTTAACCTCATCAGAGCTGGGGATGATGTCCGAACAGCTAAGGCCTAGGCAGGCTTTGGTGATCAGTATAGGACCCACACATGTACTTTGTCTTGGATTTAGTGAACAATATTTTCTAGAAAATATATTGTCAAAACAGAGAATTACATTTTGTTAGATTTTTTTTTTTTTTTAGTCTCCAATGGCAATTGGTTTTGGAAAGTGAGACAGCTGAGATCCCTGTAAATTAAGTTTGTCTGCAAAGCTGTGAAAGAGTAGAGAACTACCAAAATCCAAAGAAGTCACAAAAATCTATGAGAGGGATACAAACAGTGCAAGACTCACAGGGATGTATATAAGACATGGTAGCATTTGGCAGTAGATCAGCAGACTTCTGTAGCAAAGGTGGAAGAAAAGGATTCATATGCAAGATCAGAAAAGACAAGCTGAGATAGAAAGACTTGGTGTCCTGGAAGAAAGCAAAGTGGAAACTCATGATTCTTTTCAGAAGGTATGATTCCCTTAACCCCAGAGTAGTGCTTCAAATTGGCTAGAGAATGGAGGTGGAGAAGCACATGTGGATTTTATTATTTAGTCTTGTTTTTTATGCTTCAGCTTCTTGTAAATGAAAAGTATTGTAGTAAGAAGCTTCAAGTAAAGTGGACTCTAATAGGGCAGGTCTGTCTGCTTATATTTGTCAAGCACTTCCTGAAAAACTAAAAGGCTAACTTAAAGTTATCTATCTTTGATGGTAACCTGGGAAAGGTGCATTTAAGGTGCTAGAGAAATCTGACTTGTCATTGGTACTCGCTAAAGTAAATAGCCAGAAAATGAGTTTCAGTTGTTAAAAAGAGGTCCTAATCACAGGGTAAGAAAGACTATGCTTACATTCACAAGTAATATACACAACTAAAAACAGACTGTAGAGTTGGTACTTAGGACCTGATGCTCTTGTAAGACCATTTAAGAGGTTTGCTCCTTTGGGCTAGCTCTAGTGTGGTCCCATGAACTGACCAGCTGGAGGCTTTGAGTAAAGCCTTGGAATGCCTCTTTCCATTCAGTTTCCTTTGATAAGAATCCAGTTCATGAGCTCTGATACTGTCCCACAATGCAAATCGAAGCAAAAGAAATGTGAATGATTCAAAAGCAAGCTCTTGATCCATATCAAAACACAACACATCCAAAATATCTACTAGTCCTTAAAGTGGGGAATCCTGAAGAGCCTTGCAGGTTGAGAGGCTTAAATTTAGCAGAAGATCCTGGTTAATTTAGCAGAAGATCCTTCAAACCATATGATACTTATTAAGAGGAGAAGCCCAGCCAGATTCTTTGACAGCCTTCTCTAAAATAAAGTAACCTATTCTATCATTTGATTTGTTAAATGATGTCAGTGATGTCAGGTGATGAACTCCAAATTGAAAAAAAAAAAAAATCAAAAAACATCTGAAAGTCCCACAGAAAGCATACAAGTACATTTTGGATTCTGCCACCACTAGCTGTGGGTAAATGTGGGAGTTAAATGCCACAGACAGAATATTTCAGATATATCAAGTAAGGAATATCTTAAGGAAAATCATGGTCTAGAGGATTTCTATTTCACTTTGGAAAATATAAGCTGGTAAATATGGTCGGTCCTTCTAAATGTTCTTCTGAAACCTACAGAGGAATAAATTCTGTTTTACAACTAGAATTTATATAAATAATGGGGCACTGATTTCTTCGTGTCTGTGATGGATTATGGAGAGCAGAACATTGTTGCAAAATTATTTAGATGAGGAAAAAAGTTATTTTAGCTCCTGAAGCTTTGTTATGGAGGTTTTTTTTAGAAGTCAAGTAGAGCAAAACTGTAATATTTAAATGTATAAATACAAAAGAATTGCTCCATATTTAAGTACCAAAATGAATATTTCTGGTGTCATAGTAGCCCCATGCTTCTCATGAATTCAGCTGATCAGCTGATCCAGGTTTACACTTCTTTGGTTATTTATCAGCGGAATACAAACTTATGTCTATACTGTTGAGTAAGACAGTCCCAGTTAACATTTTCAAGCTCTGGAATTTGAGTGTCTATACAGTTAAACCGTTCACATGACCGTTGGCATTGTCACGGCTCTGCCAATCAGTATTCTCCAAAACAAATGTCCAGCAAGGGTTTGGCATTACTACAGCACAGATACCATTCTCCCATTCTCACGTGCGGCCATCCTGTTTCAGAGAGCAAGTAGTTTGCGAGCATGGATGCAGCTGCTCTGTTCCACTTGGCCTTATTGTGATAGAATAGTCCTGAGTTTAATTTACTAGTTCAGGCATAGCCACATGGACAGAGGGTCAGAGCACATTAAACTTAAATTTTCTACATGACATACAGGACCTTAATGTAGGTTCTGTATATCACTCTTCTGAGCTATCGTTGTGCTTATTATAGCGTAGCACAGTACTGTGAAGTATGGTGTACTGTAGTCCAAAAGAGATCTGGGTGCAGCTAGAGTGAGCTATCCAAGAATTCTGCACCAGGCAGCGCTAAATGGCATGGCTGCTAAAATACAATATTGAGCTGCTTAGACAAAAAAAGTTACAAGCCTGCAGGGTAACAGGAAATATTATTTTTTTGCAGTTTAACCAGTTACAAACTGGATCACTTAAACAAACTTAGTTTAAACTAATTAATGCTTGATACTGCAAACTCTCTATGCCCAGAATTCCTATTGGCTTCCCAGAGAGACCAGTATGTGGCAGGCTTATAGAAACAGATCATTCACTAGATGAAACTGTGTAAGACCCATTTTTTTGTATGCAGTCATGTCTGCTCTATTCTCTAGACTTCTCTTTTCGCAATTCCAATTTCATTTCACAGCCATGCAGAACAATGTGGTGTAACCCAAAAAGGAGACTGAGTAAAATGAAAAAGGGCAGCCTACACTGTAGCATGCAAAATGCAGCCTGCCAGTGGTGCTGAATACTAATAAGTGATTATTTGGTCTCACCCCAATCAGTCTTGATCAGATAATTAATGCAGGGACTGGCCATCTGACCTGAATTTCTGAAGGCAATTGCTATATGATATTTTTTTCAATGTGTGAACAGGTGGTTCACAAAATGCATTCATTTTTAACAAAATGAATTCCGTTCATCTCTATTTTTCAAAAGCTTAACATAATAATGTACACTTACAAAAATCTATAAAGTTAGTTAATAATAATTTGAATCCAAACAGCCTTTCTTTGAGATCAATGACCATATAGAGATCTGTTTCATCAGTCTCCACGCACAGCAAAAGTACCAAATGATCGTGTAAAACCTCTGGCTTGTCTTCAGTTCCCACCACTAAGCATCCACTTATTAACTAAAATGCTATTCAAACAATAACTTAAAACTGCCACTTCACCTTGGCTAACTCTCAAAATTTAGATTCTTCCTACATGCAGAAATGTATATGAATATAGGACTGTGTGTAAAAAAGTATTACATTTTGTGTTATTTTATTTCATTCTTGCTTTGAAAATTTGGTTAGAGTCCTACGAGACAATGAAGGATAAGGGATACTGGGAAGAGAAGATAGATTTTGTTTCCTTTGAATAGGTACCTAAATGCTTTCACTTCATAAATGCAGGCAAATGTGGAATATAGGCAAATGTAGTCTCTTTACACTTCTTCCCTGAGGAAATCACAAAGGTATGCCACTTGAAGGTCTGAATGAGTCAGTGCTGCCTTGAAGAATCAAAGATGGTGTATGTGGTGCTGCTTGTCAAACTCATTGTTTAAAATCTAAAACCTTGGATTCTAGTTTTATCTATCAAGAAGACTGAGTCTTGTTTACTCCTGTTTCTCACCTAGCTACAGATTCAGGAGATAAGTCAGAAAAAAGCTCCAGTGGGCACCCTTGATGAGAACAAATTAATATTTATTTTGAATATTTAGACCAAGTGGTATTTGAATTGAGATTATGAATCTTGTTGCTGTGGTGCCTTGGAGTTGGGGGTCTACTCTAAGTGAGGAAATAAATCTGATAAATTAGTGAAGAAGGAATGATAAAGATTTAGCGCAGTCACAGAAAATTCATCATCGGAAGACTCCCAGCAGTTACAGTAAGACCAGTGACAGCCCCATTTTGGGTGAAAAAGGCCTTGTCTTTAGAGAGAGGACTGACTATAAATTAAAAAGGCAGGTTTGAGAATGGCTTAGGTGGAAGAAGGGGGGAAAAAAAAGTTATGATGTTCCAGAGTGAGGCACGACCACTTCTGGTGGATAGCTATTTCTAACCATGAGTACTTAGGAATCTACCGCATTAAGACTAAAGGAAAATTGGAAAGCAAATGAAAAGAAAAGAGAATGTGAACATTGGCAATGTTAGTTAACAAGGATGAGCAGTCATCAGCATGACAGATTCTCCAGTTGAAGAGCAATATCTTATGTGCAGGATAGCTCCTTGAAATTAAAAATGGAAAGAAGACATCTCTGGACAAGTCTGGAGTAATAACAATGGAAGGTTACTGGCAAGTCTTTAAATTATATGGGACAGATTTGCGTGTTCTTCCCATCCTTAGTGTATTCTATAGATAGTGTTTCGTTTTCTGCATGGAATAATTAAGACCCATAAGAACCATGAAACAATACAATACTCCTTTTGGGGATTCAAAGGACTGGAAGCAGATCTTTCTTTTTGGTTTGTGCCATCTGATATTTATTATGAAGCTCTGAGGACTGGTTATGTGCAGTTTAGGATCATATACAAATTTCTCTAATGAGTCAATTCAAATGTCTGTTCAAGCCAGTGTTTGAATGTCCTGTCTCAAAATTTCTTTCTCAAGCAGTGGTAGATTGCTGCACAAAGTAGAACTGGATACTTCTGTGGGACCTGGAAAATAAGATGCCTGTGCACCAGCACATATTTCATTTGCCAGTTCTACAACTGAGGAGATAACCAGAGTACTCTCCAGTAGCTCTGGGTAATGGTAGGGCTAGGATAGCGGGATGTGCTGTGGATTATACCAAATCTGCAGTTTAAGGAGAGTCATTGTCTTAGCCTTTATGATACACAGCTGAAAAAGAAAGTTGCTTTCTTTTTTTCTGACAGTTTGGCGACAGTTTGGCAACAGTTTTGTTTGTTTGCTTACTTTTTAGTAAGTAATTGTTTAGCTGTTGTGACCAAGAGACTAAGAACTACCTCAGATTTATAAGTTATTGATATTTTTTTTGAAAAGGTAATGTTTTGGAATTTTCCAGTTTCAGAAGGGGGATATTTTACATTTTTGGGGTGATTCAGGCATTTGATAATATTATATAAGAGGTATTTACGTGCCATTAACTTATGGAGTTTTCTCATATCATAAAACTTCTATGATATGAGACAGGATTTTAGGCTGGCATAAGTTGAAAATTGAAGTTTGTTTGCTAAAATAATTAGAAAAGTCAAAGATATATTTTCAAAACATGGAGCGGTTGAGGAGTATATTAGATCCCAGATGGATGGGGTGGGAGTTGATGAAGTAACTGATGAAGTCCTGCTGGATTTTCCATGGTCTTTTGCAGGACACATGTATGTACCTGTTTATTATCACTTCCTACCATTTCAGTTGTGAGAGACCTTCATATGATAAACTGTGATGCTTGTGGACATAATTGCCCCAGAGGAAGTGGTTCACTGCTATAAGAGAAACCTGGCATCAGTTAAATTTGTAAAGGACTACAGATGGTAGAACAACCTCCTCTATTGCATTAAGGAGCTGAAAATAGACGAGGGTAGACACAGGTAGTATTATGAGAGGCTAAGAACACTGGGAGAGTATACAAAGCAACTGCTGACACATTGAAGACAGTTCAAGAGCGTTACAGTAAACTCTTTCAAGGACAAGCTATTCTTTCTTTTCAGCAGACTCATTTTTCAAAAAGTATTTCAAGTTTTCTCATTTTAGTAGGTAAAGATGGAATGGATGGACCCTGAAGATGGCAGAAGGGGTGATGTTAGTTAAAACATTTGTTACCACTCCTCTGTATCACAAAGAAAATTGTTTCTTACCTTGACAACTATTTTTCAGATGTTCTGAGACAAAGAATGCAATTTATAATGCATCTGCTGAGCAGTTAAAAAAGGATTTTTGAGAGATCCGGTAGCACTTCTTCAGTTTGCTTGCCCGAGAGTATGGAGCAACTATCCATTTTCCAGAGTCCAGGCAAGGTCAAAGAAAGAAAAAAAAAAAAAAAAGAACTAAATGGAGAAGAAAAGGGAACTTAACCTATCAAAGGCGCTCTTGTTTTTCTTTCTTTTTCTCCAAGAACCTTGTTGGCTTTTCCTGTACAAAGCCAGCTTTAAGATATTTTATCCTTTCAGATATAGGGGACTGCATGTGTATTTATGCAGCCCAGATTTCAGGCCTTATAGTTTTAAGGGGTCCAAACCAGTGCAGGGGGAGTTTGGCACCTCTTCTGGTCACATTTACAGAGTGACTCAAAGTGATGACTCGTGGGCTCATGCAGTAGTCCATAGTCCATAGTTCCTGGAAAGGCAACGTGGCACAAGTGGTGTTCTCACGGCTACCCAAGCTCTTGTGATGGAGGTGGATTGGGATGCTTTTTCAGGATATGTTTGTGTTTGCCTGTATTCTGACTCAATTTTTATTTTAAAGCTTCTATTTGATAAATAAAGAAAATTCAATGTGAATTGTAATCTGCTTAGGTCAGAAAATCATAGTTAACACCTGGAACTGAGGCATACATGTGTCTATAGGTATGTTATCCTGGAAACCACCTTCAAAGATAATCATATAGGAAAAAGATAGAACATGTCTGTCCAATATGTGTTTGATTTTCCATTGCTGCAGGTGGCACTGCTCCTCAGTTGGATACGGGTATAGGTTATTAAGTACAGAAATTGTTCTTGTTGGCCTGAAAATGATCACTCTGCCATTGAAGATGTCCTTGAGCAGTCTTGCAAAAACAACATATCAATGCCTATTCCCGTCAATCACTAGTGTTGGAAAATGAAGAAGAAAGTAAGGAAAGAGAATGGGAAGTTAGGATTCTTTGCTAGCAATACAATGGAGTCAGAAGAACTTCACTGGTCACTGGTAGTTAATTGCAACCCAACTGTTCTAAACGTCCTCAACAAATTGTCTGAGATAGTAATTTACAGCAAGATTGCTTACTTTTTGGTTAAAGTCATATACCAGTTTCTGGTTGTCCTTTATCTTCATACTTACATAATTTATTTAATTTCTTCATCCTTTCCTTGCACATTTCCCAGGTTCTGTTGATGTTCAAGGAACATAGTGTTCTGGACTTTTTTTTTTTTTTTGGTGGATGATGACCATGCAGAAACCTTTCCACTGAAAGACCCTTTCCAGAATCTAATGAGAGTTATGTTATGCGTTACTGATAGAACGAGGTTTAAATATGATGCATAGTATCCAAAGGACTCTGATTAACAAAATACCAACTATAAGTAGAACTACATACAGCTGACATATCAATGACTGAGAAGTGGCCTGTGTGAGTGACCTCACCCAAAGATTACAAGGCATGTGATGTGACTGGAGGTGGTGGTTCTCCATGACAGTTCTCAATGATGGGACATAATGTGAATTAAGGGTGGTTTTGCCTGTAACAGCTTTGCATAGCATGTCCTCAGGAACCTTTTACCATTCTATCCAACCAGCCACAAAAGTCACAGGTCAATGTACTGCAGAGGGCCTGGCAGGGTGCTGGCTTTGCAGCTGGAGGCTTTAAGGCCAGCTCATGCTGTCGCTTGGACATCATGATGTATGTATATTGGATAGCAGGTCTGGTCCATATCTGGTGGGTTCAGGCCCAGGCCAGATTGTCATTGTTTAGTTTGGAGTTAGCGATCTACTGATATCTTTGAAATGTCTCAACAAGCTATTTGTTTAGGATATCTAGGGATATCTAGAAAAATAAAAGATCCATCTGCTCTTTGGCTCATTTCTTACTTGTTCTGTTCCTTTTGTTGCAGTCTGTTAGTTTTCTTATGTTCTATAAGTAAGTACCATCATTTCTGCTAAATGAGAAGGGGTGGGGAAAAGATTACATTATATTTCAAGAGGAGGACAAAGATAACAGGATGTAGACAGCAGTCAGAATGAATGCACACAGTTTTTGTGTTCTCAGAAGCCTTCTGTAGATGTTACTAGGCTACTTCATAGGAGTAGTAATTGGGTAAATACTGGAAATGATAAACTATAACTTTGCTCTTAAAATCTAAGGTATATGACAATCCAGTTCTAAGGCTCTGAAAGCCCTCTGATTTTGTCTTCTTTTGCCTCACAATGCCACATGTAGTGTAACTATGTCCCCCTCTCATGTGGAGATGTCATATGACCAGTCTCTCACTCCTGCACTTGCAGTGTTGCCTTTGTTATACTAGAATTATCGCAACATAGACTCATATTTTGCAATCAGTCAATTAGCAGAATCAGTAAAGTCAGTTTTAAAATTGGTATCTATTTCCATTATGAAACTCTGCAGAAATAGTACGTTTAAGGATATTAAAGACGGAACTAAACAAATGTTTCCGTTGCTATATCCATCTTTTTATATTGACATCATAGACCATAGGATCACAATCAATATTTTTTATGTAACTCATGCTCACTTGGTGCAATTCTTTATCCCATCTTAGAAGCTAGACTCAGACAAAAGGCTTATCAGTGTTCACTAATAACTTTTTCCAGAGACCTGAACTTCCATTTCAATGATTACAAAGATCTTTGAGCTCAAGTGGTAAATAGGTTGTAATCTTCAGCTCAAAGTCCTGTTATCGAGCCTTACTGTCCACTGCCCTTTCCAAGACACTATCTTGGGAATGAAAAAGAACTTTTCTACTAAATCTTCATAAGAAAAGGTCAGTTTGTTGAAACTGAATTTTTTTGTGTGTCAAAGCTTTGGAGATGATTTTCTCATGTGCAGCCTGGAATTTCTGGTCAACTCTACCCCAAAATAGCAACAATATAGAAGTGGCAGTACTCTCCTAAGATGCAACAAATGCAGGTTTTAGTAATTTCTAAACCTGATTTATTTCTGTTCTGTTTTTATAAGAGTTCAAAATATTGGACTATGAACTCAAGTTCTGATTTAGGAAATTAACTTGTTCACACTTTGAATAATTCCATGCTTGTTATGGAAAAAATTGATGGCTAGAACATGTCCTTTCAATATAGTAGAATGAGGAATGAATCCTCCCCATACCTGATGCTAGCTGACACCTAATTCTAGCTTTCCTCCATCTTGGATAACCACTTGACTAGTCGTGAAGATCATTCCCTTCCCCTCTGTTCCCTTGGGTAATCTCATAATGTTTCATGGGACAAGAAAAAGGTTACTTACCCACCACTAGTCATGTTATGACTGCATTATGTTCAGTAACGTGCACTGAAATTGAAAATTTTTTTAGTCTTTGAAATTAAACTACAAGTAATGAAAAAGCTATGAAGCTCCTTGAGAAGCTACTCAAGTGTTTTATCTTATTAGCATTTGCTGTTTTATTTCCATTTGGAAATTTTCTCATTTCAGCTGCTTGGCAGTGCTTCTCAGAAGATCTCCCATCTACTACAATGTAGATTACATCAGGGTATAAATTAGCAAAGTGCAGAATAATTTCTGGAGTGATACCTACCTCTTTTTTTATGTAAGTGGTTACAGATATAGTCACTCGTGAAATGTTAACATAAAGGAAAAATTCATGTGATATTGCAAACTTCGAAATAAAAAAAAGTTAGTCTAATGTTAATATAATTATTTGAAAAAATATCACTAGGTAAACATTATGATCAGAAGCTGTGAGATAAAAACTGTATTATGCTTTAACCATTAAAACAGAAGATTCCAAAACAAGGCTGAAATAAAACTAAAGATACTGAACGTTTTTGCTTGAAGTGTTTATAATTTCATAGTCTGAACTGTTTTAGGATGACATGGATATATTCTAAATATCTATTCAAATTCTTCATCTTATGTTTAATTATGAAATATATCCCATCACAGTTAGCTGTACTGGCAAATTATATGGTGATAGTGTAGCTAGACATGCACAGAGTGATCAATAAATTAAAAAAAAAAAATCTAGATCCTTAAAAATATGCCAATAAAACAAAAATGCTAATAATGCACCAGGGCTTCATTATGCTTTTTTATGAGTGACATAAAATGGAAAATGTAAGTAAATATTACTTTGTCAAAAAGGTCCCTGAATTCCTGTACCTTTTTGAATCAATAGAAAAAGCAGCGCAATGCCTTTAAAAGAGCTTTGATGGAAACCCAGTTCTCTATCGATAGCAGAGCTGAGATATCCATGACGTCTATCTCTAATGTTCTATTTGTAAGCAAGCTATGCCTACACTATGAAATAGGCCCCTATGAGATCCTCTGACTGTTGAGACAAGGGAATCTTATCCCATGTTTTTACCTAGGGCAGGAATGCTCCCAGGTGCCACAGCATAGATGTAGCTACAAAGCCACTTTCGAGAAATCAGTGCAGTAATGATGTCTGCTTCATTCAGACCTTTCCCACTATTGCATCTGCTCTACATTTTGCTACTTGCCCACAGTAGCCTGCAAGCTAATATGGGACTGCAGCTGTTCACAGCGGCATCTCCTGGGCCATTCCCAACACGCTTCCTCAGCGTGGGGAGTATGGCAAGCTAAAAGTCAGTGTTACCAGTGATTCTCTCCCTGCTGTGAATTTAAAACTGTAGAAGAACCTGTTCAGACAGCTGACATCTAGTGTACTTATTACGCTAATTAACTAGGCTGTTCTACTTTACTTGAAGATATAGAGTTGCTATGAGCCATTTTGGTAATAAAGGAGTGAAAATGTAGGGAATTCTTTAGGAATATTTCATTTGCTGATGAAATTTGGCTTCCAAAGTTCTTCATGGCCTCCTGTCCGGATGAGTGAGGAGTGATTCACTTCACTCATAAGAGAGAAGCAGTAATATGTTCTACTGAGGTAAGATAGTGATTTAACAAAGTTCAATTGTAAATAAGACAGTGATTTAACGAGGGTTGAATGGCAGGGTTCACCCGGTTACCTACTGCGTAGAGGACAGGGTCAGACAAAAGTTTCAAGGAGACCCTCCCCTTGAGTCACGAGGTTCAGAACGGACCCCCTTGCTTTCTAAACTCCTCCTCAGAGGAGTCTAGGTGCAGCTAGATCCAATCTTAGTCCCAGACTTGCTCAACAGTTTATGTCTAAGGACTATGTGCACAATCCATCAGAGAGGTAACTTAGCAAAGTTACAAAGTTTTAGCATGCTATTTAGTCACTTGCCGAAGATCTGTTGCAGGTAAGGAATCTCTCAACCTCGAGGAGTAACCTTGAGAGGCATCTGTGGTGGCCCAAGCCAGTAGTGCACATGCACCACGAAAAGGGCATATTAGATAGCCTTATATGCCACTTGCAGATTCTTTAGATGACCTGTGAGTTGCCTTCTTGAGGTGTGAGCAGGCTTACAAGAGCCACGGCACACAACACTTGACAGTAAACATCACTTTATTCCTATTCTATAACAGTAACTACATACCACATATACATATATATATGTGTATATACACAGACAATATTTATATACTGGCACTGAATGATATTAACAATATTTCAGATCAAAGTGTATAACTATAATAAAGAAATAAAACCTTTATAAAGGGGAACAAGGTTGTAGAAGGGGATTGATGCCCAGGCTACTGTACGGCTGTGGCTGGAGCCGAACAGACAATAAACATGGCTCGGGGTGGGGGTGGGCAATAGCCCCAGATGGAAGGAGCGGCACCTGTGTGCAGGGCCTCCCGGAATTATCCCTCCGAACGGGGTATTCTCTGTTCCCGGGGACAGAGTAGCAGCTCCCTAGCAGGACACGGACACATGGCTCCTGCTGGAAGAAGTGGGATTCAGTTAGAGGCCTCATCGAATACCCTCCGGACGGGGTGACACCTAATTGTAGGAGTCGGAGTGGGGAAGGTTAGGTTCCACGTAGTGTGGCGCTCCTGCCCAACGGGAGGGGGCAGGGGTGCAGGGCTGCTGCAGGGTCCCTTGGTGTCTTTGCACAGCATCCCGGTTGAGAAGTCCCTTGGAAGAATCGCTTCCGCAGCTCCAACAGTGGCCAGCCGCCGCAGCTGCTCGGCATCTTCAGCCGGGGAAACGTGCCCGAGGGTGACTTGAGAGCTCTGGTAAGAGCTGCCTCAGCCTCTTCTTCCTCTGGTGCGTCGATCTTCGGCGCTTGTCCGCCTGTCTTCGTCACTTCAAGCTCCAGATCTCTAACATGCACACACGTGCTTTTGCCTGGGGGTTTTTATAAGTAGACCAAGTGGGTACGTAGTCACCCGAGAGGGCCAACCTAACCAGTCAAAATGTGTGCTTTCAGTCCGGTCATGTGCATAGCTGCTGCCTTGTCAGCCTTCCAGAAGGTTCCTTTGATTGACAGTCCTGACCACCTGTTTTGGGATGGCCAACCAATTTAAAAGTAAAGTTGTGGGAACCTTCTGGCGTGGTATAGATCACACTCAAGGTCATAGAAAGGGCACGGTGACCTTCTAGTATGTTCCTCTGCGGAGGGGGTTAATTCACCACAGGCGTCCCTGCTCAGCAGGAGGTTCTGCAGCGCAGGAGAGCTCAATGGGCTATGGGCTGCCCCCTATTTATGGGGGTAAGATGATTGACTTCTAGTCATATTTGCATACTAGACGGATTTTAGTTGGTGCATGCTCAGTGAGCCCCTGTCCAGCTGCTGTTTACGAAGGGGTCAGACTAAGGTGGAGGAAGAGCATATGGGGGGAGGGGGGAAGGAGAGCACCGTCACACCTCCCTGGACCCAGGTGAGGGTCAAGGCTTAGACACCAGCTGGTGGGGTGAATACATCTGTGCACCTATAACGCCAGGTCAGCATTAAGTGAAAATGGAAATTAATAAATACGTAAAATTTATCTGTGCGCAGAGAACATGAGATTTATTTGCTTTTACACCAATGCTGCAAGATAACGGAGGAAGAAAAACACAGCTATTGCACCCTGGAAATGCATGCCACACAAAAATTATATTGACTAGTACAAGTTGCTTGTTTAATGCTAGTTGTGCTCCCTGGATGCTTAAAAAGTGTACTTGAAGAATACTTTTTTTTTTGGAAGGTTTGGTCAAAGCGTGAATTAGAAGGTATCTGGGAAATTTTATTTTAAATGTTAAAATGTATTATAAAAACTTCAGACAAGACTTTTATGGTACAACAGAGGCCTTGAGGAATATATCAAGAAATAGTTTAGACTTTTTTAGAAATATAGCAAAAAGTTCTATAAAACAAGATGGCTAGATGCATTAGTCTAAGCAATATCTTCCTGTATAATTGTTAAATTGGCTAACAATTCTCAAGAAATTACTGAATGAGGTAAATGCATGTGAGTTCTAAAACTCAGGTCCCCTACAGAAAAGAGGGCAACTGACTGGGCTTGCTTTGAGTATTTCTGTAAATTAGACGTGTGACAAGATGGTCCAGAAAGAAAACCTACAGGCTGGCAGATCCTGAGACGCTGATCAAAGGCAATATGTATATAATGTGTCTGTAGTTAGCCTTCTATCTTTTGAGGTAACAGAAAGGTTGGGAGATCCTAAATATTGCAAAAACATTGACAATAGGGTGTCTATAGGAAGATGTAGGATGTGCTGGACAGGTACATCTGTTTAGAAACGAGCATCTGCTGAGCTCTAGGCAGCTCCTCTCTGGATCCTGGAACTTCTGCTGTGGTGGGAAGTGGGCAATGGGACTGTCGGCTCAAGCTTGCTCAGCTCGTCTGGATTGTTACCTCTGTGAATATTAATGATGTGTGCAAGTGTGCTATTCCCAATTCTCCTACTTCTGCAGTTTCAGAAACACTCAGGCTTGCTGAAAAGTGGCGGTACTACATTAAGATACAAGCATGCCTGGAAGAAACCTAACTAGGTTTTATGGTGCTGTGCTCATAGTAACCAATTTGCATTGTCTATATCCATTGTTCTGCTGATACACTGCTTAGATAATCCATCCTGAGATAACAGAGCTGTCTGTAGATGTATATGCATATATATATGTAATGCATTAGCAAGATATAATCATTAGCAAGAAGCATAGTTATAGGCTGAGAGTTTGTTTTAATTGCCGTTCATCGGCAGTGTTGCACATCACAATAAATGTTATCTGGGAAGCTAGTGTTGAATCATTTTGATCCATTGCATTTGGTAGCTTTACAATGTGACATGCTGAAATGACAAAATACCAAATCTCTGTTGAAGGTGTGAAGTGCTTAGAATTACTTTTCATTCTGAAAGAACATATCATTTTAGAAGAGGACTTGTGGAACAGAAATAGCATGATGGAGGATAAGACAAGAGTCTTTGAAGGTCATGTACTGTCAATGTCAAGTAATTCAGACACAGTCTTTAGAAGTAGGAGTTTTTTAAATATAAATACTACAGCTTTTTCTCAAAGTCTATGTTATATAACTGCAATCTTGAGAAAACTGTCTTTCCACCCTAAAGGCATCCTTTTAGACTGTCCATTCATATTGTGATATACCCTGTTTCAAAATGATTAAATGAAGCAAACTCTAATGCATAGGCCACCTAAGAAAGAATATTTTTTTTACCTCATTAATCTATTATTTAAGAAAGATAGGATAATACTTTTTAAAAGTATATCACATTTCTTTTTTCCTGTGCCTGCCCAAAATTCCCCCTTTAATGACATTTTAAATTTTGAGATGACTGTGAAAATATATGGGTTCCATTATGCTTTACCTTTTCTAATATAATATTTTTTCTGTTAATAAATGGGTCTACTTTATCTGAAATGGCAGATGCTGACATTATAATTCATCTAAAAATTTCACAATACTTTCAGTAAAAACCAGAAGTATGTACATTTCAATGTGATTATTTTCTTACTACTGGTAAGCTAAATGTGCTTTGCTCATACTGAATAATACTAGCTCTGTGAGTAGTTCCATTTAAGCTAATGGTTTCACCACATCTTCTAGTACAGAGATTTCCACTCATTTTAACAAAAAAGGTTATACCAGCAGAACCTCCCCTCCAAAACTTTGGAGATGCTATGAAACACTATATAGCTACATTGCAAGCAGTGAAGCAGATTATATATATGCAAGTGTGGAGAGACCAAAGGGGAAAAGGATTAGGGAAGCCCAGACCCGGGTCTGAAGAACAAAATCCTCCTAATGGACCATCCTCCAGTTCCATCAGGTAGGTGGAGCTGATGCAGTTTATGCAGTCTGTGTAGATTGTAGCGCACAGAAAAGTAGGAAAAAACGTAAACACATAATGAAACAGGCATTTCGCCCTTCTCATTGGCTTCCCATTCATAAAAGAACACTGATAAGTCCTGCTGATGGTTCTGATCTGCAAAATCCTTTTTGAATTAGACTTCAGCAGGGACTCAGCAGGGGTACTTAGTCAAGAGGACCCTAGGGCTGACAGACATTGGCTTGATACCTCAGATGAATAAAAGTGCTCGTAGTTTTCTACAGCAAGGCCTCAGCTATTGAATTAGTTCCCACAGGAATGAATTAGCCCAGAGCCTGAACATGCCTGAACAAAAATACAAAATGTACTTACTTGCAGAAGGTGTTCCTGTAATAAAGCAAAAATAAATAGAACAGAGCAAAAAATGGTGAGACATAGGAGCAGAAAGGAAAAGGAGAGAGCCTTGTATATTTACGATGCCAAATATTGTATATTTGTCACCTCAGTGCTATTTTGATGGGCAAATCAGAAAATGACATAAAAAGGGTCAATTAAATTTTATCATGACCTAAAAAAAGTTAGACAGTACTCAGATTTTGTTGTCCTTTTTTTTTTTTCTTTTTACTTGAGACTGCATTTGAGTATTGGTATTTTCGAAAGAAATATAGCGTTTACTTTTTCCAGTTTGTCTCCTTTATACCCTTCAGGGATGTTTCCTTTGATTAAAGAATCAAATCTCTGCTAGATTCTTCTAACCATCCCCTAAAAGACTAATGCCTCTGTGTTAGTTTACCTGCCAAAAGAGTATCAGGGAAAAAAAAAAGCGCAGGCTGCTAATCAAAGTTTTAGAATTCACCTTCAAGGTGACTATGAAAGAGCAGCTTTAAGGTCACTGTGAATGAAACAATTGATGGATGAGAAGTAATAAAGCAGACAAGCTTTAGTTTCAAATATCAGAATAACTCAAAATGTCCACACTTTAATTACTTTTGTCAAAACACGTATCTTAAAAGCAATCAGTTAACAGCAGTATTGTGAAATGTCATGAAAAATTGAAAACTCAAATATTTTTTCTCAAATGATATAGCACTATTAGATTTTTGAGTGCTGTACTTCTAAGGTGGTTGCTGAAAATTTATGTTAACGGTTCCTTGGTAAGATTTGACTTTGCACTGGTTTACTAAACATTTATGTTCAGCTGAGGAAAAAAATGGTGATAACTGGATTGACTTAAAAAATTAAGCAAAGTGGAATTAAAAGTTAGTGGTTAAAAATCACACTAGTACTGAAATGCATGGTTTAGTCTAACAAAATAGTATTATCTTTCATATTTATATTTATATAATTTTTGTAATGTTGCAATAATAAATGAATGCAGTTCAATTAACTACAATTGCATTGCATCATGGAGACGGGATAAAATCTGGCAGCAATGAATTTGATAGTCTGTAAATGTGGAACACTGTAGGAGAACTGCGGGCGGGGAAAGGGGAGCAGAAAGCAACAACCAAGATAATTTTTGATTAAAGTACAGGCTAAACAATTGCATAGACTGAGTCATCAGTGCTAGTTTTTAGTTTGAGCTGGTCATCTAGACTCCTTCTGTCATCAGTGGAGGCAGAGAGGCATTTCCAGGTGAATGATTGATCCCTTCCAATGAATAATAAGTGCCTAAGATGGGATGAATCTGTCTTGGGAAGTAATCTTTATATTGGCAGAAGAAGGAGCCTTGATTACTAGTTTGGACCAGATGCCTCATTTTTGGCAGATACAGGTGACATAACTCCCACTCCCAATCATACCTCAATATCTTCTATTTATCTGGGAAGAAGCATTTCAAAGCTTTAAGAAAGGTCAGAGAGTAAAACAAAACAGATCTATCAACAAAAAGAAACATTGTTTGCACTAATTTTACTTACTGATGTTACTGAGAGTGATAAAAGAAGGAACACTCAAGCTATGACTTGGTGATATGATTGCTGACTTTTACAGTGGTTTGTGCTCTGAATCAGTCAGAGGAGTATTATCAAGGCAAAAGAACATTTCTAACACCCTTTTGACATTTTGTACAGCTCGTTGTCCAGTAGACAGTCTCAAAAGGTGCACTAAGATTTCACAGAAATAAAAATCATATAGCAAAAAATTCTAAGAGAAAATTAAGGCATAAAGTTAACACTCAATTATCAGGTAAAAAAGAAAAGTATAAGGATCCGATCTCAGTTATGCCAGGTGGCCACATAAAATGAGTGGAATTAGTAGATGTAAATATATATAAACTGTCTTAGCTCTTTGGGTATTTCTTTGCAGAAAGCGTATAATATCAATTCCATATGTAAAGTGTTTTTTCTCTAAAACAATCTCTGTAAAATGCATGCTGCTGAATGACTATCTCAGACTGAGGATCAAATATTTGCAGTTACTGAGATAGCAGTCTCAATTTTTATGCAAAAGAAACATTGAAATAAAAGGAAGAAGTTATTGTTGGGTGATGTTTACTTTCACTGAGAGCAGAATTTGTTAATAGGAAATCTGAAAAAAATTAGTGCAGAAGATAATCACTTATAGACTATAGATCATGAGGCAAGAGAATATCTATTTTTTTTTTTGCTTTGCTTTATATTATACGTAGAAGACTGAATACATACATATCTCATATTCCATTATCAAATAAATATTCTTACTTGTTTCATAATCCAAATCCAGTTTAACTAAAATAAGATTCCTTTTCTTTTCCTCATACGCAGGGATCTGTTTTCTCAGAATTACCCCATGGACAGATGGAGGGGTTTGGCAGCTCTCCAGTGTTCTGAGATTTCTGGTATAGGCTTCATTTGTTACACTTCTAGGGATCTACTGTGTAAATGTTTACACCAAAGCTAGTTTTCTGAACCTCCACTGTAGTCAACTGAAATGAAAAGGCATTTTTAGGGTATGATTTTTGTGATATATTTTAAATATTTACTTTTTACTGAGATGAATAAGGCTCTCAAAGTAGCCTTTTTTTCTCTGTTGGCTGTGAAGAGAGTCTGGATGACTAGTTCATAAGTGTGTGCCATTTTAGATAGGTGAAGTTTGGTGAAATTAATCACATTTTTAATAAATCAAACATATAAAAATCTAGCCACTGGGATGCTTGAAAAACGAAAATGACCTTGTGCAGGATCACAGACTAACATTTCTGCCATGACACCAAGGTAAGTTTTATGTGGTCATTGTCTATAATTCACCATGACTATACAGTAACTTCCATGTAGATCATCCAGAAATAAATAATATTCCTCAGAGATTATTCACTCTTACAGAATACCTGCAAAGTTACCTAAAGCTAGTCCTAAATCTAAATAGAGAAAAAAAAAAAAACATATTGGATGAAACAGGTGACTTTCATAAAGACCCAAGGAAGAGGAGCACATAAGAATAAAGCTCTTTATCTACTGCATGCTCTTTCAGTTCCCAAGAGTGTATTTATACTTCAGAATCAGCACAAAGTGCAACTCTTGTTGACATTATACTGGAGTAGACGTATTGCCTGATTTTTTTTTTTTTTTTGTCGTTGCTAATGGAAGGCTATTATCTTCTATGTAGCTTTTTAAGCTTTTTATGCACATAAAGTTGTCAGATACATTGCGGTTAAATACACTACTTATAATTGATTTTGACTTTCAAAAGATGATGACAAAGTTTCCCATGAGATTCTATTGAGGAATGAAGTACTCATTTGATGTGAAGTAAAATACAGCCATGGATCAGAAGGTAGCTAAGGAGTGAAAAAAAAGAGTAAGAATTAATTATTATTATTCAGCAGGGTGAAGGTTAACACGTTAGGAGCTCTTAAACAATACATATAGGGAATTTTAATGGCCCTCTGCAAACATTTGGGAGGCAGGTAACAAAATTACTTGGGACTGTTGAACATTTAATATCTTCCTAGCATAACTGTGTTGATAGAAAACATATATATTTGGGGACATAGCAATCTAATATTGAGAACAATATAATTGCTCCAGGAAAAGTAAGCAAAATTCTACTGAGATAAAGATGCGTTTTACAAGTATAATATATTTTGCTTTTTAAACTGAGACAGTTCCCTCCTTCCCCCTCCCCCAAAGAAGCAAGCAAACAAGCAAACAAACAACCTACCCAACTCTTTACTTGTCTGGGCAGATTTAAAGCAGAATATCTCCATAATCCTGCTTTACTTGAGTCTTAAAGTGACTAACTGTTTAAGCATATACAAGCCTTAGGATGGTTCATAGGACGGACTGAGGAAATTGAAAGAGAGCTAATGTAGACTCACAGTCTTCATATGACATGTAAAGAAAGCTTCAGCAGAATCTGGGGGAAGATAACACCACTTGAGGTCATTAGCAATTTTCTACTTAGCTAGCCCATTGTCTGCTCTTTGGAACACACTTCCATGGGCAGTCCATGAGGCAGCTATACAAATAAAAGGCATCAGAAAATTGGGATGTGCTGTACTTTTGGCTTTGCCAGAGACTGCTCTTTCAAAGCATAGCCAACATCCTTTATATTTTTCAAATATTTGAAATGCAATGTTTATCTTTATTTTATATATACATAGGCTTATACGTATTTTTTATATTACAGTGCAGAATATTAAAAAAGTTCTTATTACATTTACTTTTGCAGTTTTAGTAAGTAACATGTAGAACTCTAAATGATATCATTTAGTCTAAGCACCTGTTAATATTCAAAGTTGAGGATGTGGATGTTTCTTTGAATTGCATCAGGCAGTCCTACATAAGGCTTGACAGATAATCCATCTACTGGCCAAGTTAAAAAGAAATAGCCTTTCAAATATATTGTATTATAAACCTTGTAGCTCCCTGATTATCAGAGACAAGATACTATTCTAGATAGACTATCAGAGTTTGCAAGCTTCTTTCCTGGTAACTAAGCTATGGCACTTGAATTTTTTTTAGTAAAGGGGGGCACATAAGATATATTTAATCACTTCACAGTTATTGATTAACACCTCAAAGACATCTTCATGCATATCAGTGGCAGATAAGAAGTGAAAGAACACAAGCAAAAGGGGATAATAGCCTAGCTGACCAACAGCTAGAGATATTGAAGAGGCTGCTGCAGTCTGCTGAGAAAATCTGATATATATGCATAATTATATGCACATGCATAGATACGCTAATGCATGCATGAGTATCTTTAAAAGGAAGCACTGCCAAGTATTGAAATAAAGATCCGATTTATAAATATAATAATATTAATCACTGTGGAAAAGAGAAAGTGATGATATCTCAGCAATCAGTTTTTTTTTTTTTTTAAGTGGGAAATAAAAGTAGTATCTGTGATATGTAAATGATACACTTGAAGTAGCTACTTACATTTTATTAAAAACATATGTTCAGCATGAATTAACTCCTAAAATGAAATAATACACTGTTACTAATACTATATATTAACGTGGTACTTAATGTAGAACTTATAGGATAGAATGTGACTGATATTTTTTACTTGACTAGTGCTTTTCTTCACAATCTTTTGCAAACACTGAAGAAAGCAATGCTTGCCTGAAGAACCTTATGCTATTCACTCATTCTACATTTTTAAATGTGTTTAGAAAAAACTCTCTTCTCTCTTACACACGCTAAAGATGTTTTCCTTCAAGAGTATTTCTACCATGTCGCTTTAAGACTAACAATCTCAAAGTGGCATATCCTTCAGTTAAATATATTATTATTTCTAAATAACCATACTTAAAGTGAAGTTTTAAATAGTGAGCCCAAAAATTACATGGGAGGAGTCCAAGAATTGTTATGAATCAGTCATTCCCTCATATAGATTTTAATATATACATATATCTATGTGTATGCATATGTACAAGAAGTTTAAAGTGAATATATAATTTCTAAATATTGCCTATGAAACATTCATGCTAGGATCTGAAAACTAATCTGCATTAATTTGTATTGATTGTGCTTCAGCACAGCAAAAGAAATCTATTCACTTAACAGGTGCCATTTTAACACTGATACTTTTCCAGTATAGAATTTCCCTTTAGAGGGTACCCCTGCAAACTTAGAAACATCCAATAGACAGTTACGCAAGCGCACATTTGTAATTGGAAATCATTTTCTCACACTGCCGAGTTGCTGTAATATTCTGTTAATTGATTGTATTTGTTTAAGCATCTGTAATGAAGAATACTGTATTTCCATCCAATAAACTAGATTCATTAGTGTGTTGTTAAACACTGTGGTTTTGAAGAATGGATAAGAAGCTGCCAGAACAAAGTACTTTCCCAGTTCTTTGCTTCATTAAACAGTCTGAAGGACTTCTCCAAAGGGCACAGCCTTGAATGCTTAGGTTATCTCAACTAAACCTCTGTACTGAAGAACCTACTTCATTGGGAGAGACCCCTCTGTGCCTGTATGTGAATGATAAAAAAGAACAAAAGATTCAGCTCATTCAAATACTAGGCATTCATTGAATCCTGGTTCTGTATGGAAGCAGAGTTTAGGATGCTTGAAGCACAACAGACTAGCGAGGAAATAATTTACTCTAGTGTTACAAAGTTGGAGAGTGAAAGCTCGCCCAAATGAGGGAGGATAGCTTTGAAGGCGGATGAATCAAGTTAATTAGTAGTGTATATATCACAGATCATGAAATAGACCTTCAGGATTTAAAAGTATCAGCTTAATACCTATAAACATGCAGAATGTATTTTACATTTGCCTCTATTATAATACTTTTTAATGAAATGAAATGAAATGAAATAGAGAAGTGATTGAATGACAGCATAATAACCTCTAAGAGCAAATCCCTATACAGAAGTCTTTTACTTTATTAAAATATTATCAGGTTTTTTTTCCAAGTGATGCCAAACAAGTAGCAAAAGCAAGATAAGCAAAAGTGCACAATCAGTCTTTACAAATAATATGCTTGACAAGTTCATCAGCAAGGTAATACAACTAATAAAGCCCTTTGATCTCATCAGCATCAGAGGAGAACAAGCTACAGACATGCATAGGTTTCAACAACAGATGCAGACATTGTGGATGTGACTAGAGCTGCATTTCCTGGAATCTGCTGGTCCTCACCCTCCAAAAAAAAAAAAAAAAAAAGAGTAGGAATTCATTTGTAATTAATGGGAATGGATGTTGATATATTTTCAGTCAGTACAAGCAATCCTCATAGATGCCCCTTCCGCTGTTCATAAATATTTTGGTCACAGGATTTTGCAATGGATCTAACTTACAACACAATATTTTATTGATTATATTCCTTGTCTGTTTTCCTTTGGAAATGAGGCTTACATCCATGTTTACATGTGCATATCTGAGAGCTTCTTGTCCTTTTTCCCAAGAGCTTTTAAATCATTTTTTTTCAATCAAATTTAATCAAGAAATAGAAATCTCGGACAAGTTCGTTCTATCATGTTGTCTGCAAACAGGCAGACTAGTAGTGCTGCAGGAACCTCAGTTCAGGGAGAAGCAGCAATGTAAGTACATATATTATTGGACACCAGTGTAGATCAGATCAGAAGGAAGAAGAGAGCCCTTATGGCTGTTCCAATAAATGGAAAAATTTTCATCAGAGCTAGTACTTTCTTAGTCATCCAAATTAGTCAACCATGAGACAGAAAACCATAGAAAACTATGCTTCATTAACCCCTGTGCTTATTCTTTTCTGGCATAAATGATGAGAAAAAAAAAATCTTCAGACTGGTGCTGCTTGGTTTCCTTCCCACTCCCCTCCTTGAAAAATTGTATAGTAATTGCTAGCTGTTATATTCTACTTTTATCAACAGATCTCTCAACAGTTTACAAGGAAAGTATTTCCATCACCACATAAAAAGTGGGACATTTTTGAGGAGCAATTATATTTCAGATATAATTACATTTTTCATAAAATAGTATGTTTTCTCAGGAAAATATTCACTTTTTCCCAGGATAAAAACAAAAATCACAATCCCATATGCTAAAAAATGTAGTTTTGGTCACCATTTGAAAACTAATTGAGAATCATACTTATGAGACCTGCCAGAACTCTAATTTGTGCCTGGAAACCAATTCTATCAACCACTAATATCTCTCATGATTTAGAAAATACTCTGTTTCATCTTACAGAATATAAACTTTGCCTACAAGGGAAAGCATGCAGCTCCCAGCTGTTAGCTCTGTAAAGCTTTAAGAAGACATTTCACATGCAAGAATTTGGGGTTTGGATGAAGATATTCTAGCTTTAAATTCTTACCAAAGAACTGAAAGCTTCCATGGGGAAAGAAAAGTCTTATACACTGAACATAAACATCCAGACATTTCAGCTATCACAGCTTAGGAAATACCTTTAGATATAACCGAAAAGAAGTTAAATATCCATAGATTCTTCTACACAGCACAAGACTTAAACAGAAATACCTGAGCTAGCCCTGGTACCAAAAGAAATACAATAAGTCAAGAAAATACTTTGATATTGCTATTGCTCCCTTCTGACTTTTGCCTGAAGTATATGTATAAAACTGTGAAATATTAACATTTATGTTGTTAACTTACTGGGATAAAATTAGGAATTCTGAGGATGACTGAAATAGTATGGAATTAAATCATTTTAGACCATACTCAGCATACCCACACATTCATATCTGGGAGGGGAATGATAGGATCTGTACCTACATGACTACCACAGACAAATTTCTCAGCAAGAGTTTGTGTGTTTTATGCTGTGTGTATGTGTATTTATGTTATGTATTTTGAGTAGAATATTGGGTCATGGTTAAGAAATACTTCCCTAAATCCATATCTGAACCAGGCTGTTGATGTGGTACACTTAGTACAGCTGTACTCCCATCAGAGTGGAATTTTTACCTCCACATCAAGATCAGAAATAAATATATACATTCAAAATTTCATTTAATATGCATAATATATTACAAATATAGCATATTCACTATGTGCCTGTTATAGAACTATTGTTACAAAATGATACTCTTTCCTGAAAGTGATCAGTAGCACAAAAGCAGCTGGGAAACCTCCTGAGTAGCTGCATGGTTTGCCAGCAGAATGCATTGTCCCTCTGTTTGGCGTACTGATACATTTTCTTCTCTTCTCTTCTCTTCTCTCTCTTCTCTCTCCTCCCCTCTCTTCTCCTCTCCTTTCCTTTCCTTTCATCCATATTTATTAAACAGTAAAAAGCAGAAGTACCAGGTATATAATAAAAATCCTAAGTATATAAACAGAAAGATGCATATAATTTAAAGTGCAAGTACGGCTGACAGTAGACATTACGTTGACCAAAATATCATTTGGACAATGACAAGAATTTTCACAAAAGATTTGACTGAGAAGATGTTGCCCATGGAGTGAAGTATGGTGTTTCACAAAATTTCCTTTCTGATATATGATGTTTAGACTCACCACCGAACATTTCTTCCAGCCCCTAAACATGATTTATACTGTGGTTTTCATCATCATTTGTTAGAATAATGCTTACCATATCTCTAAGGCCTTTCACCTTCTGAATGATCTTTCACAGGTGAATGAGATGACTAATATAACTTACTGTGTCTAGAAAATAACACTGCAATAAATTACAGACCTTACAGCATGTTCTGTAAAGAAAAGATAAGGTTATAAATGGGCTAGTATTGAAATACTCACCAACAGAAGAGGGGATATAGTGAAATAAATGCACCTTTCTCACTCTGCCTTGAAACTGACCCAGTTTGGGAATAACTCAATGTTTGACCTGAAGGCTGTTGGACTTTGCAGTCTTTTAGTGAAGTTGATTGAACTGAAAACTGCATACATATACATGTGTGCGCATGTATACGTATGCATATACATGTATATGTTTGGAATCAGCCCTAGTGAGCATGCATTTTGGCATCTGTGCTGGTATTTATTCCTAAGAAGCAAAGACAGTTTAAGATCAATGAGTTTAGTTCATCATGTAAATATATATATACAAATATATATATATATTTACTGATGATGTACTAAATTCTCTTTATGGTGTTAATTTAGGCATCTCACACATTCACATAAATAAATCATTGGATTCATTAAGTTCATAGCATCCAGTTCTGCAGAGATTCTCTTGCCCACTCTGTCTTATTTTCTTGAATACACACTAAGGAAATAGTAGCACTTTCAGTGACCTGAGAGATCTTTGGAGCAAAGTCTATTTAAGCATTATCTTTTTGTTCATTCTTTGATTGCAAACCTATCACTGTTCCTCATAAATTTCAGCAATAATACTGACAAGGAGCTTTACTGAACCTGACAAGTTGGAAGAAAGAAAACAGAATAGCCTCTTTGCTATATGCCATAATTTGTCTGTGTAACTAAGTCACATTTACTACAGAGAATTCAGTACTAGAAGATGATACAGGAGTTCTTATCAGCATAGGTAGCAACAATAGTTGTTTGTTTTGTGTATTACAGAACAGTTGAGTGTACAGTGTTCACATCTGTCCTAAGACAATCAAGTCAGGTTTTCTTCTACTTCAGACTGTTCTTTGCATTCTCAATCCTTTTATTATGTCAGCACTGGTGCTTATGCGGTCAACTAGATAAGACTACTGATCCAACTGAAAATTAACCCTACCAAATGTCTGTCTACTTCTGTCAGTGTGTGTGTACGTGCATAGAAATTTTCAGCAGTGTAGTCCCATGTACTAGCACTAATGTAAGAAATGAGGTGGGAAGACATAACTAAGGGCAGGAAAGTAAGACTACTTACTCTTAAGTTGACTTAAATTAGCTGTAAAATTGCATTTCCCTTGTAAGACTTCACTGGCTGAGTGACATTCATTGTGAGAGAAGAGGTTAGCTTCCATAAATGCACCTAAAACGTAGGTGTTACAAAATGTATGAAATTTACATTTGATTCTCACTCATATTTTGAAGAAAGTTCTTAGCTTTTCTCTCACTTTCTCTCTCTTCTTTTTTTTTTTTTTCCATTTGGACTGGATATGTGAATTAAGCGCTAGATAACTTCATTATCAAGGAGGTAAATACGGAATAGCTACTTGCAAGGCCTATTTACCTCAAAGCAACATCACTTATGGAACAGTTTCTGAATTCTTGCAGTCCATATTGGGAAATCCAGTTCGGTAGTGAAAATTATCTGTCCCATATTAAAATAATACACTCACAATACCCATGAGTATTTTAGACAGGGTATTATTTGGATTTTTAAAGATATGTAATAGACTGGTCAAGAAAGCATATGTTATAGAGCCCCAGAAATCCTCCTTCCATAAAAAAAGCAGTAAGACCAATTGCTGCAGTTTTTTTAGCTGAAGGTTGACCCTGTTATCAAGGTCACTGGAAAATCATAAACAGTACAAAATAATGGATTCTGTGCATTTAACATCACCCTTCAGTTTATTTGTCACCTGGAAATATTATTGTCAGTTTAGAAGCCTTACGGAGAATGCTTATATCTCTAAACTTCTATATTCACACAGGCAAACTTTCAATTTCCTTTGTATGTATGTATTTGCCATTTGAGACAAAATTATTTTGTGTAAATTTTTCTCCCCAACAACCTCCATGTGACCTGATTGCCACAAAAAGGAAATCCAAAGTGCTTTGGTGGGAAGAGAGCATTAGCACACGCTGAATCAGGATCTGCAGGTATTTCACAGTGCACGTGCCTAGTACACAAGCACACAATCATCTTTCTCCAATTATCTTAGTGGCAATGATCACTTTTAAAAGAGCATTCACACTGGTGAACCTCATCACATTTAGAGATTACATTTAATAAAATGTAACCTACTCACCTTTTCTTTTTTTCCTTTTCTTTTCTTTTCTCTCTACTTTCTACCATTTTCCATTAGCCACACAAGGAATTCATTCACTAATAATAATTTAAGCAATCCATAAAGAGTAACAAGGTGATAATCTGACTAACATCTCTTGAACCTTATTTGTATAAATATTGAACTTTATTTGTATGAATATTTCCAAAATAGGATGTAAGACAGTTGGTGTATAATTTCTTGTTCAACAGACAACTGTAAACTGCAGAGAAAAATATCTGTATTCGGATTCTCTTGATCCCAAAGAAATCAGTCTCTTTGGTCTAGTATTGGAATGATGAGGTGTTGGTACTCTCTTTTTACTTGCCAAAATATTGACAGATTGAGTCAATTAATCCTTATTCAAACAAGGCTTCCTGTAGACAAAGCTTTGTTATAGACTTCCTCTTTCTGAACAGCAGTCGACACACTCTTATCACTGTTTCACCTAGCGATAAAAACAGTGAAACAAAGGAACCCCAAAAGCTGAACTCCACAAACATACACAGAAACAGAAGCAAAACAAACAGCCTGCTTTTAGGTTACTAACAAATAAAAACTGAAATCTAACTCGTCAAATGTGGGTACAAGAGTTGCTAGCAACGGCACAAAAGTGAGTCCAGTTCTATCAAACAGGCTATCGAGGGCCAGTTCTCCTCCTGTGGAGTCCTAGCAACCTGAACTTGTAAAAACACTTCTCTCCAGAATCTTTAGCAGTGGCAATGATTGTAGGGACATAAAACTGAATTCCTCATGGCACTGAAAGGCAGTCTTAGAAAGGCTGGTCTGTTTACTCTCTCGGCTGCAGGGTTAATGATAGAGACAGCTGAACAATTGGAAGGGAATTGAACTGCTGTGTGCTGTAAGGGCTTTCTCAAATGCCAAGAGGGCAGGTGATCCCGCTGTGCTTTCATTGCTTTCAATTTCTATCCTCCTAAAATGATTTTTTGCTGAAAACTGAAAACCTCCCACTAATCTTATCCTTGCAGTAGTTTATAATTGTACATCTTCCTTTCTTTGTGTTTGAAGGGTGGTTTTTGAAGTGCTATTTTGCATGTGATTTATAATATAGTATTAATTTTTGCTATTATAAAGGCTTGTATCTCAACTTTTCTCAAAAGTAAATTTATAATATGGAAAGCACATTTGAAATTTAGTAGAAGATAAAATACTTTTAACTTATTGACATAGTCACATCAGGTCATTCTTTTCCTCTTCCCTCTTAAACTAAGAGCAGATGAGACACACACACACACAGAAAGTCTGTGAAGAAAAACCTAAAAACCCAGCTCAGGGTTCACAGAAGGTACCCTTCTCCTGAATGGTCTTCCTAATTCCCTGTTATATTTCATGGCCCAAAGGACATGATACACTAGTGAAGAGAGGAAAAATGCACTCTACATAATTATTCCCAGGCAGAGATTTTGTGCATAAGGGTGCCTTCAAGGAAAAACGCGGACAGTACGATTTTCCATTATTATATATTTTTCTACTACTAGACAAGGATCTCCACTGTCTCAGACTATGTTTCAAAAATCTTCTCTCTTCTTTCAAGAAGGCAGGAAAGATCCCAGAAGTAAATTTAGTAGCTTTTATCCACTTATCGTAACAGCGTATGGTTTAAATATCTCTCTGTGACCCTGAATCTATAAAAAAGTCTATCAAGTAGACTATACAAACTAACCTAAACAAGGATTAAGGCTAAGCAGAAGCAGATAATAAACCTGTAGGAGACAAAACATGTATATTCCTATAATGATAAAAAAAAAGGAAAAGAAAAAAATGTCCGCTAACCTGCTTTCTGGAAACAAGTATGAGATCTTAGATGAGTACAAGTTGACCTCATTTAAATTTAAAAATTCAATTTATTTAATTCAACCTTATTTTGGAGGGAATGCAATATAGCAGAGCCACTGATGTACATCCTTTGGTTGTGCTTATAATTACACCTTCAGAAAAATCATCCATCACTATATAGATAAAACATCCAACATTCAGATTTTTGCATCAAAACTAGGGACATGCTATACAGAACATGAACAATTCTAAATTTCCAATTTTTTCCTCACTCCACTTTTGCCTATAAAACAAGCTGTGGTCAGAAAAACATATTGGCCCAAGGAATTAAAGAACAGAAGAAAGAAATCTTGTGGAAAATGTAGTTCTAGCATTTTAAAGTAAATATAGATTTTTCAAAGAGAAATATATTCTTATTCCAGTGGATATAAAATTAAATATGCTAGATTCATAATCTATGACAATATTTTTGAGGAGGGAATTTTCCCTAGCCAGTCAACCAGAAGGAGGCAAAAACTTCATATGGATGAGGAAACTGAGAGTATAGCTGTTAAATAAAAATAGATCTAAAAGAACTGAAGTGTAGTTTCAGTAGAACTGAGCCCTCAGTACAAGCATCTTGTCTCCGGTGGTGGCCAGTAGTAGATGCCTGGAGAAAAAAGTGTAAATAAACAGCTAATATAGAATGATTCTTCCCTTGTGTATCTTTCTACTTTCCAGATAAAACAAGGGAGTAAGGCAGAAATGTAGTTTGGACCATTGTTTTGACTCCTTCCCATATGCATTCATTCTCATTTAGTAAGCTCTTATAGTGCAACTACCATAATCCTCTTCTGCAATGAGTTCTACAGCTTAATTATGTGCTCTGTGAAAGATTGTTACTTTTTAGTTTTAAACTCTGTATGATAGTATCAATAGGCACTCTTCTATTTTAGGCGGGAGAGAAATAGTGAATAGTCATTCCTTAGTCATTTTTCCCTTGCCACACAAGATTTAAATGGTACTATCCCACCTCTTCTGTAATGACTTTTTCTAAGCATAAGATACCTTCCCTTCCAGACCTCTGCTAATATGTTGTCTCCTTTCTCTGTATCTTCTTCAGTTTCTCTATACCCTACTGAAAAGAGACAATGAGAATTTCATGCAATATTCACTGATTAGGACTTATCTTAGATTTATACAATATCATAATGACAATAGAATTTATATTTTGTTTCCAATTCCATAACAACAACAACAACAACAACAACAACAACAACAGCAACAACAACAACAACAACAATTCTTTATATTTTGTTATCATTCCTGATTTCCCCTGAATGTCAGGTTGATTCTTTCTTGGGGGGAATGATACAATGTGAGGCTGTTATTCTTTTCTGAATAGTTATAGCAAATTTAGAGCTCATAATTACATAGATGTTTTTATGTTGTACTCTTCCACAAGAGGCAGTTTGTGCTCACTGACATTGAGTTTCCTGTGTTGTTTTGCCACCTACTTCCCCATATCATGAAATCTTCTTGTAATTTTTACAATGAATTTTGGATTGATTTTTGATTATCTGCAGCTTTGACATTCCACTACTTTTCTAGACCGTTAATGGTTATTTTGAGTACTAGAGATGCTAGGCTAGGTTTGTGGAGCGAGCATATCTGCCTTCCTTGCAGAAACAGGCCGTCTATTCCTATTCTTTCTTTCCTATTTATAAATCCATTGCTAGTACTTCTTATACTAGAAAAAAATTAGGACTTTTCTTTTTTAAGAGCCTTTGATGAAGATTCTTCTAGAAAATTAATGACAATATACTAGGCAATTTGTGGTGCTTTCCTGTTGAGGTTTTTTTTTCTTTTTCTTAAAACTTATTAATTATAGGTATTATTGTATTATTGTCATCAATCTCACTTCCTCTGATGTTAGAAAAGTTATATGACCAACTGAAATTTAACACAGTAGAGTGCCAGACCTGTGTTTTGAGCAAGTATTACATTAGAAGGCCAAGATTTTCAAAAACAACTAATGTTTATGTGGTTTAACAGTACGGCTGCAAACGTAGGACAGTTTAAGAGATTAACTCTTCAACAAATAGACATAATTAATTGCATCCTAAGGTAAAAGCCTTAAAATAGGTCAGATGAGTAAATTATTAAAAACCTCTTTTTTTTTTTTTTTCCAGTAACCAAAAAGAGTGCCAGATGTAGGTAGATTCCTATGAACATATCCCACCTCACTTATCTCTACATGTTTGCATGAGGAGAAAATATATTTGATGGCAACGTCATAGCCATCAGCTTTTTCTTTTCTGCCTAGTATGAATGAATAGCCAGGAAAAATTGCAGACATATGACTCTTTTATGGGGTCAGCTTAAATCTTCCAAAAGTTTACAGCCCTTTAAGTAAAAAGGAAAAACAATGTGAGAACAAAAATTCAGGCTCATTTGACAATAATCTAATTGTAAACTTGTCTGTGTATTACATTAGCAGTTCTTGATGAACATCTCTTTATATAATAAGAGGGGGCTCGGGTTTTTGGGGTGTGAAAATGTTTGTGTTCTTTGACTCTGAAAATAGGGTTTTTTTCAGTTTCTCAAAGCTAGCATGGAAGAGCAGATGCATCACCTTGCATGGACTGCTTAATGCAGGCAATATGGTAAACAGCACTCCTGGGAAAGGTTTCAGAAGTGCATTTAATTGCATTTTCCACTTCTTGTAACAGCAAGGGATTAAATTGAGACAAAATGTAATGGAACCAGCTCTTTCCTATCTGCTTAAAGAAAGACAGAAAACTAACTGAAAATTGTGTTTATTAACTTGCTAGGAAAAAAAAGTCTATCCAAAATTAATGAATTTATAAGCCTATTACTTTTCATGACTAATGGAGAATTCTTCAGCTGAAATCTAAATGAGTGCTATGAGAGGTTAAGAAATGAGGACTGGAAGCTACTGCATTTATTCACAAGAGTTTAATTCTTATAACCTGATTAAGCTAACTAAGGACATTACCACATCCATATGAAACTGTAGAAACAATGCTCAATTAGATATTGTTCATTACTCAAGGACATAACAGGTGGTATGTGTTACTCAGTCTTCATATCTTTTCATGAGAAATATCTAGCTTCTACACTGTTCTAATACATTTTAACAGTAACACATTTTGCCCAATATCTTTATTCTTGTGAAAATGCAAATGTTCTTTGTGAAAGTTTCCTTCTATAAATTACAGGGCCATAAAATTTGTATTTATATTGCTACTTTTTTTTCTGGAAGAATTATTTGCTAGGATAAACAGCAGAGGAAAAAAATATGTCTCTTTAGGCAAACATTGACAATCACCGAATCCCTATTTTCAATGTGTATCAGTGTTTCCCACATGTTTCCCACAGTGAAACCCACATGTTTCAAGGTAACAGAACTTCACCAGTAAGCAGTGACACCCTCCGTGGTGAAGGAAATGACAAATCAAAACAACAACAAGAACAACAACAAAAAAAGCAATAATAGTAAGCAAACAAACTACCTAAGAAGATTTCAAGAAACAAGTATTGTAAATACTCATACTTGATATTACCTTTCTGCATTTCAAGGTCTAATTTATTTGAACTCTGTGTTCCTGTATGCATTGCTTTTAGGGGAAGAACACTTGACTTCCTGATTCAGTAGAGCGGTTAAGGAGAAGTGTAGCAGTCAATAGTGTGGACATCTTAGAAGTTATTGGAAATATTCCTAGGCTTAAAGTGTCACATGATCTTGAGATCTGGGCTGTCATATATATGAGTATATGAATAGATATGAATATAACGACGGACTTTCTGAACCAGATCATAATTCCATCCAGTTCAGAATCTGGTCTCTGCCAGCAGCAGAAATGTGGGAAGAATAAGGTAATTATGTGGTAATGTTCCCTTTATATATTTTGTCCATTTCTGGCAATTTTTTTACTGAAAGAGTTTTCAAGACAGAAGGGAAATTGGACCTGACAGGTGTTGAAAGGCATTTCTTCCAGAAATTCATGCAACTTCATTGTTCTTTGAGCGCAGTGTACAACATGGGGCATATTCACTTCCTGCTACTTGCTCCCTGAAAAGTAGATTCAGCAGGGGTCTACCTGCAGGGAGTTAGGAATTAAATGGTGAAAACTTTCCTTGCATGGCAGTAGGAAAACCATTAGGTTGTGGTAAGCAAGCAGGGGAAGAACATTCTTTCTTAAGGGTCTGTGCTGCCAGTAATTCATCATACCAGCTCCCGTGGGAAATTTCCTTCTCTTTGCCACCTTACTCCATCCAAGAAAGCACTATTATCTAGCTTTCGGTTTAAGCAGCCTTTGCAATGATGCTGTTTAATATGCACCCCTGCTAGCCTCATACCTCTGCTGCTTGATAGCATTAAGATTCTATCAGGCATTAAACCTTTCTAAGGACCTTATTTGCCTCCCTTTTAAAATATCGGAGTCCTGACAAGTGCAGTGGCCTCTACTTTTTTCCTGAAAGACTCTAGGGTCAGAGTTTGGCAGGATGGGTTGGCTAATTTTATGGTTTAAGTGGGACAATAGGTTTGATGGTTAGGGAGAGGGTCTTCACCACTCCTCAGCTTAGCTGAGCAGCATTAGCTGCTTTCATTTAGCTGGGTGACGAAGACCTATGCCTGACTTTGACACCAAAGCAAACTTGACGTACAGTGAGGGTTTACCATTACCTGTACACTGATCTGCTGACTCTACCTGTTCCTGGACATTTTTATGGCCATGGCCTTATCCTTATTATCATAGGTTATCCATTTGGTTTGTCAGCGTAAAAAATAAATTTTGTGATTAAGATGGAGGCTTTATGAAATCTACAACAACAAAAAAGTAATAAGGCCTACCTTTTTACTTTTTTGTTGTAGATTTCATAAAGTCCTCAGGATCAAATCCTGAAATCAATGATTTTGAAGAATCTTTCACTCTCATTTTTCACCTTGAGAAATCTTTGTTAAACAATAACATGCCAAATCCAATGCATTTATGTTTTCTTTCCCTTTAATTTTTTATTATAAGGGGAGGATTCCCTTTTTATTCCATGATCCTCTTTCTTCTCCAGTGTGAATTCTGTCTCTTATGACTCTATCTCGTTCACATATGTAAGCCTTATTTCTCTCACCCTGCCATCTTGTCAGTTTTATTTTATCTTGACAAATACAACCGGGAGCTACTTAGCGCTTGAAGTAGAAGAATGAAAAAATAAAGGCAGCTTTTAAACTTCTTTCTGCTTGGTCTGTACTCTCTCCCACAGCTCTTCAGTGGGTTAGTTTCATTTTACATTTAAAAATACAATCAGGTAAGCAAAGCGACACCCAATTATTTTTTTTTTTTCATCACTAAATTAAATTACCCAGCTGATCAGAAGAAGGGAGGAGGCTCTGGAAATTGAGGGCAGTGATTAAAAAAAAGATAAAAATGCTGTCTGATTAAAATGTGAGAGCACTAAAATGAGCCTTTCTCCTAACTCCAACCCCAATTACTCTATTATTACGGTTTTATTGTTTGCTACAATATACCTCATTATATTGTTTAACACAACTGCATTGGGCAGTAGACAAGAGCGTTTCTTGAGAGGTCTTGCAACAGTAGAGGTAATCTTGGCTTGAGAGGCTGATCAGCTGTAGCAGCCATGGGCAAATTAGAAACTAAGGGGAATGGGAGACTGCTGAAGAAAATAAGAGAAGCTTTGAAGCAAGGAGAGACAGCAACTTTATTGAAATGTATGTAACATATTCATCCTTGCAGTTGTTCACAACTGTGACAGTATCTACTTGAAGAGCAGTTGTAAATGTGGTGTAGCTTGCTAATTAAACACATATAAACACTCACAAATTCTTGGATTGGCTAATTACAATGAAGAGATTTGAAATCTCTTTCATGAACCAATTTCTGTTTGGCGTTCTTGCCGATTTGTAAGGCTTTTTGCCTTATTCATCTCTGATATGGCAGACTAGATCCACAAGAAGAATTTAATAGTTGCACTGTCCTGAGCTGGAGCATTTGACTTTTATGATACCCAGCAGAATTTTAGCAATCAGCTTCAGCATCCAAATTACTGGTGTAATATCAGAGCTAGATCACACACTGAACTGACTAAAGGAGCTAATGACCTCTAAATGTACCATTTTTAGAGGAAGAGAGGGAGTTTTCAGTTTATTTTCAACTGGACCATCCCTGCAGTTGGTGGGGTCTTTAGGCTAGAGGAGAGCTAAAGCAGGACCAAGGAATGCTGGACCACCTTTTATAGAGCCACACCCTTGTATTCATCACAATTGTATTCACAAATATGGTTTCTTTAGTAGGAGCCTTTATAAACTTCCCAGACATGAACTATGAAGTATTTTAAATCCCTTCCTTCTTTGAGTTTAGGCCCTTATTTTGGGCAGAGTGAAACATATCTTTCTGGAAAAAGATTGACAGCAGTCTTACAGAGGGGGAACCAGGGAATAGAGGAAATGGAGAAATAATGAAAGTATTATTAATAAAAAAAAAAAGAAAAAGGAAAAGAAATTTGTATTTTCCTGCCTTATTGTTCTGCTTTTCAACTATACATTATCAAATGAAAAAGCTAATTAAAACTTATATTTCCTGTTTAAAAGTGGTAGATGAAGTGGAAGAAACAAAATTATTTAGTATGGAATACATGAAAAATATCTAATAATCATTACAAATTCAACTCTGCAGTTTCAGGATCTGTGACGGTATTACATCCACTTACCCTAGGTCTCAGAAATGGTGTCCTTCCTTTCCTATTGGACTACAGGAGAGAAATCTTATAACCTAAATATTTTTGACCTAAGTAGATGTCTTCGGAATTCTTGGCAGTGTATTTGTCTCTACCTTTCTGTGCTTTGATTCCTTGGACTGGTGATGGTCCATTCATTTGTTTTTCCTGTTTGTTTTTTTTCCTTAAAAACAAAAGTGTATTGTGTTCTTTCTCTCTCTCTCTCTCTCGCTCTCTCTGTCTCATCCCTTCTCTTCCTCTCCCTCCACACACCCAAAGTCATGCACACTTTTATCTGCATAAATCTCAAGAATTTCACACAAATATCATTATTTATAGTTTCTCTTATACCTATACAACTAAATAGATATATGAATTATTTTAAACTTCTGTATGTATGGAAATCAATAAATATTTTGAATGTATATTTTTTAAAGGTATGAGCTTACTGAGAAAAATTAAAAAAAAAGATATTTGTATATGTTCTGAAATTAAATAAATCTGTGATCACTCTAGTTATATCTCCTTGCTTTTACTTTCAAATATGGATTTGTAGTATATTTATGTATACCATAGTCAGCTAAAGTGTCTGCAGCAAAGCTATATGAACCTATGAAACTGACTTAGTTCTCTAATCACTTCCTGACCTGACCACCAAGACAATGTACAGATGTGATCTCTTGACTTTTCTATGGTGAGTTTGGTGTGAACTTTTTTCTTGCTCTCAGGTGTATCCCTACTGACTGACACTTTCATGGTCAAGTAAAAGATGGTCACCCTGCTTAAACGGAAATGCTAAATGGTCACTCTCTCCTGGAAAGCTTTGAATAAGAAAAACAAAACAAAACAAAACAAAAAAAACCTCTGAACCTCTGAAACCCAGCTTTAAATAAGGAAAAGTGCAGAATGGTTTTGTGGAGCAATATGATCATGGGACACTATGTATCCAGATTTCAAGAAAGAGGTTCAGTTGAGGTCAAAGAGGTCAATACCAACACTACCTCTGACAGGTTCAGATATAGCTACCTGGTCCTCATAGTAGCTTTTGAAATGCTTTTGGACAAAAGAGGGACCTTTATTGTCCATGGAGGCCTGGGATGCACTTCACCTAACTTTAAATGCCTCAGAGTTAGATGCCCAAGTCCGACCTGCTCTCTCAACATTTGTTTATAGTTAATAAAGAGAAGCAGACACCATTAGACAGCAGTTTAGCTGACCTATCTTAGATGTTCCTGTCTTGGGAATAATAAGGTGAGGTAAATCACTCAAGCAGTTTCTACTCCTCTCTTAGGGAGCCTAGAGTAACAATGTTGGCAGTGATACCCACCTTTAGGATACCAAAGTTCAAAGATCCTCCATAATGATCAATCTCATAAATCTACCATTGTAATTTCTGTTCCCTAATTTGCTTTCTCATGACTTTCATGCATGAAGATCTGCATGTCTATGCCTCTGGGACGCAGGGAGGATGTGGGACCTGACTCTGAAAAGGCTGGCAATGTGAACATTGATCTAATAATTGCTTTTGACAAATTGCTAAGGTGCAGAATAGACATTTTCTGCCTGGATGTTGTAGATGAACTAAGTGAAATTTGTCATATATTCATGAATAATCTCTATCACTTCTTCTGAAAGACATTTTCTATCTAAAGAGCGGCAAAACGGTGACATAATTGTCTCTAGGTTCAGATAAAGTGAATACGCTCAATGCATTTTATTGCAAATGAACTTCTGAGGCATTAATGCAAAGAAGGAAAGAGAATATTTATGATATCTTTAGTTCGTTTGTTTATCTCTCTTGGCCTGAATTTATGACAGCTGTCTGGAAACCTTCCACGGGGAAATGCACAAACAACAACATTTCAAATGTTCCACTAAAGCACGTCAAATTCTTCTAATTTCCCAATTGGATCCAGGAGGGCTTCTCAGGAAAAATCTTTCTGATAAATAGCTGGCTTCTTGCTTCCTTGGCATTCCACACGGCAAGCTACAGCAGAGTTGGTAAACCAGAGATGCCCAGGAGCTCTGCCTCCAGTAAAGGTTTCCAGATTCCCTGCTGTGCATCTGATATACCAAAAGCTCTGAGGACCTCAGCCTGACTTGCAGTTTCTAGAGTTTTCATACTACTAGCTACATGACAGAAATCCTGACAGTAGACCAGCTTAGGTTTGAGGAAGGTGAGAAAAAATTCCAGAATTACACTGAAAAAGTTGAAACAAATCTTTTCACTAAAAAGTCTGATACCCAGGAATTCCCTCCCATTCATGGAAGAATTTCAGTGAGCTGCTCAGGTGACATAGGACTTGTTACTGCTTTTTACATTTTCACGCCAACAAGGAGTCTTGTTTATCCCTGTAGCTAGTGAGTTTCATAATGGTTTTACTGGACAAAATAAAAATGTCCATGATGAATAAATCATCCATATTCCCATATTCCTTGAAACTGATAAAACTGTGAAATAGTTTAGTATGATTCAGGATTTTCTGTTTTCAGACAGAAACCCCTGGTGTTTGTTACCATGAGGCCAAAGCTGAGTTTCTGTATTTTACACCTTTGTGAGATAGCTCTTTACCAGTTTTCCATCATGACCTCATTAGGGAGAAGTTGTACGCTTGTTAGTTTGATTAGTGTGTTGAAGATTTGACTCATTTTGACTGAAGCGTGTTAGCACCTGGACAAGCTTCTCATTTGAATCATCAGACAGAGAAAGAACTAGAGATGGTGAATTGGACCTAAGAATCTGTTGCAGTCAGCAACTACTTACTCAGCACTGCTATACCTGGAAGGTATGATCACAACTAGCAGAAGGTCTTTTATAGCGATACAATTGCATCATCGCTTTAAGGATTGGCACTACCGACCTTTAGCCAAACTGGCATAATTAAACTGGTACAAATGTATGTGCTGACGGACAGTTAAGGTGAAACTTTCATGATATTAAAGTTCAGGCAAGGTCTGGGTAGAATCAATACATCTGCAGAATCAGTACAACAATCAGCAATGAATGCAGCTGAAGAACTTCAGGAAGGTGCACAATGTGGAAGATTGTTTAAAAAATGCAAAGAGAGAAAGACAGAGAGAGATGATATATTTCTGGAAAGGTCAGAAAGCTAAGATTAAGCTAAGTTTCTAAGGAGAGGGAAAAGGAACTAGGAAAATTGGTGTGAAGAAGAAAGGTTGAGGAGCTAAAAAAGTCTATACTATTCCACAGTTTCTTCAGAAACAGGGATTTTATGCTGTACACACATTATAACTCTACTTGAAACCTCCCAAAAGGCTGGACTAAAAATGAAGATATATTTCTTCAAGACAAAATGAATGTGAAATATTATTACTTTGTAAATAAATGGAAAAATATTAATTATATTGTAAACTGTTAAAAAAAGAAAGTGATTAAAACATTTTCCTTTTAGTGATGTATATGCAAAATATAGATACAGAATAATCAAATTACAAGCATGTTCAAATTAGTAGGCAGAACTCACAGAGCTGTTAGTGAAATGGAATGCATAAAATTCATACTGTAAAGGAGTGTTGTTACTGTAAAGGAGTATTGTCACTGTGGTCTTCATCCTTTTACTTCAATATCTCCTGTGTAATGGTAAACAAAGTTCCAAAGACAACACCATTACTGCTGAAATGTACAATATGGGTGTCTAATATAATTATAATTAACAGTTTCCATTCATTTGCAGGATATACCCTGATGACATTGCTCAAGAGAGGGAGAGCATTAGTGGTAATTATGCTTTGACTTTGTAATATTGGACTGAAATGATATTTTCTGACAAATCCTGAAGTAAAAGAATGGGGTTGATCTGAAAGGTGAAACAACACTGCCATCTAATTGTTTCTATGGAGAATCACAGGTTATCAGAAGATAAAAATATCTTCGATTCATGAAGTATGTGAATATACAGACTCCTGTTTTTTTTATGATGACACTGTAAAGGTAGGCTGCACATTGTTGGTTTTTTAGTAAAAATTACCTAATTTTTCTTTTTCAAGGAATGGTGTTAAACCTGTACACTTGTTCTGATTTTGGCTATAGGCATTGAAATTTACTTTTTGGGGGGGTGAAAGAGCAGGAGGATAAAAACATAGCAGAAATATACTCGTCTTCAGAAATGAAACTTTGCCCAAGGATAAGATATAAGACAGTGTGTAGGATGAAAGGCACTAAAAAACCACAGAAAGTCCTGCTTGAGCAACGAGGTTGGACTATGTGATCTCCAAAGGTCCCTTCCGACCTCAACCATTCTGTGATTCTCTGAACAGACTCCATAAATACAGGAGTTTCTGCATCAAATCATACATTTTGTCTACCAGTTTGCTAGCTTGTACCTAAAACGTGCTCCAGAGGGATGTTGAAGAGTACTTAAATGAGAAAATAGTTAATAACTTACTCACTAAGGGGGTAAAAGTATAACACTGTGTTTTATATTTGTATTCAATCTCAGGTAGATTGAGATGGTCTCTTTAATGTTATTGCTATTTTTTCACATCCTTTTAACCTTCCTTCCTCATTGCTCTTAATGAAAGTGACTGTCACTGGCTGACAATACATTGTGTACAAAAGTTTCTTATTTCCACATTTTAAACTTGTTGCCTTGCAGGAATATTGTATTTTGTACAATACAAAATACTGGTTGCCTCCATCCCCACCCCACGCCTAATATAAGTGCCTTCCATCATCTGTTATTCTGTTCTTTTATCTATATTTTCCTGTATTATTTCCAATTATTCAGCTTTTTCTTTTTCAAAGCAGTCTTACTGTGTCTATAGTTATTTTCATCATCGGTTTTTAACTCTTTGTTTTCTGTCATATCCTTTTTTTAGTGTGTGACATAATCGAAATATGTAACTCCACCAGTTTAGATCAAATCAATGTATCATTTACAATACTATTTTTTTGTCTTATTTTCCAGTTAGTTGAAATGGAACTGAGTACAATACAGTTTCAGATAAATCAAAGGGATGATGGGAGCTAAGACTAAAAGATCTTATAGGAAGAGATCTAAAAGAATAGGCCTGGCAGAAAAACAACAGCTTTCTGTCCTCACCCTCACCTCCTAAAACAAACAAACCAAAAAGGGATGAGATTTTCTTTTGGTCCAAAGCTCTTCTCCTTCCAAAAGTCCAAGGGGGTTTAGGGTCTTAGAACATTTTTGAAAGAAAAATCTACTGACCTTTTTCTATATCTCTGAACAGGAGCGTGCACAATGAAATACAAGTATTGTAATAATATTGGAATATTATAGTGCTTCCCAGACTGGTAGGCTGGTATTGAAAGCAGACTTGCTGTTACAGGGCTCCCAGCTCTTTAAAAGCCAGATTACATGAGAGGGAAAGTGCAGAACGTCTTTTTCTGCCTGCCATAGCTTACTCAATGTCTCGCTCCATGCCCTGACAGAAGATAGAGAAAAATGAGTGCTTTAGACTGAATACCTATTAAATTAGATTTTTTAACTTGGGTGGTAAAGGTAATTTTTAAATCAATTTAGAATTTTTACAGGAATATTCACTGCAGTGACTGTCCAGAAGGCTGAAAATACGGGTAATAAGCTATCTATGGGAACTTTGTGAGACAAACTGCATCTTTCAGCAGAACACATTTTTTCAGGGTTAGCTTCTCAGGACTTAATGAGAAGAAATATGTAATTTAGAAGCATGAGCGTGGTTTCATCTAGTTTCATCCATGACAAACAACATAGTATAATAGTCACCATGGAGATACTATTTCTGCTTTATGCTTAGCAGCATGTTCTCAGCTCACAGCAGCTACTTCATAAGAGTTCATGGAACAGGCTAAGTTTATGATTGCCACCTGGTGGCTATTGAAGAAAATCCATTAGCTTTTGGGAATTCCACAGCTACTAAGGAACAGTAGTACTGGAACCACTTTAGTAAAAAAGGGTTTCCGAAAATTCAGGTGGTATCTTGTGGAAAGGCCATCTGAAATTAGCCAGAGAAATGTTGACAAAGTTTCCATTTGTTATCAGCCTTGAGTTTCATTTTCAAAAAAGCTTTAGATATCAAAAAGAAAACAGTATGTGGAACATGTGAGCTGAGATCCAGCATGTCATTCATGAGTGGTCCCCTAAGCTATCTTCTATCAATGTACACAGACCCCCGACCTAAATATGGTCATGCCTTATAACTGAGCTAACTGGCCCATTCTGCGACATAGATAAAGCACACACTTTATATATGTTTAGGCTGATAACACATTTATGTTACAATTATTTTGTAAGCTAAGCCGCGAGAGGCCTGATAGTCTTCCATTGTCTCACCCAGTCTCCACAATCCTCTGTGAAACTTGCATCCGTTTCAGAAATCCTACCTTCTTTAAAACTAGAGTTTGCACTCTTCATGTCCTCCATCATGTGATTAGCACTCAGATTTGGAGTTCTTTTGTTCCTTGTGGTGTTGTTCAGGCATAAAAAGTAAATAGAACTGAGCCCTGAAAAAGTTTTTCCAGTGATTAAGTTTTCATCATGTGAAATCAGCTCTGGAAGCCAATAAAAGTGGACAAACTAAACTTCCAATCCCAAATTTAAAATTTGGTTTCTAAGAGTTTTCTGGAGTTATTTTACGCTGATGGAAATATCTTTGTTTTATAATACTGTCTATATGCTTATAGGCATGCCTTTTCCCATTGTTTCTGGAATGCAAGCTTCTGTATTCATTCATGTCTTAATTCTATTTTGTATGAAAAGTATTATAAGCATTCATTAATCTATGCATATATAAATGACTCCAGAGAAGGAAGTGATTTGGCAAGCTAAAGAAGCCCTTTACCTCAGTAATCACAGGTCTTAAAGGATAGTTTGGGTAGTTTTTTTTCTTAACTACTTCAATTTCTTTGGAGTGAAACTTATTCATAAACAGTAGTGCTACACAAAACCCACAGGGTTCATTTCCTGCATTTGCTGTTTGTCCTACATTTACAACTAGTTTCTAGGGAAGCTTCTGTTATAGAAATCTCCATCAGAAAAGCAAGGAACAAATACAGGCGAACATTCAAATGTGAGATTAAAGAATCTCCCTTCTGGTTTATGATACGTTCAGTATCATTGACTTTTCAGTCAGTAATGGAAAACTAAAGGAAATTACTTTACTAAGTCACGTGCAAATACCCAACAGTTTCAAATAATAGGCTAATATTAGCCTATTATTAAATTCATGACTGTGGGATTACTGTGCCATTTGAAAGTAGCTAGATCTGGTTAGATATTTTTTTCCCCTCATGATCAAAAAAATAACATGGAAAGTTGTGCATGCAATCAAAATATCTGGATTTGGAAATCCTATGCCTAATGATGGATGAGATGTCTGGCACTGTCTTTCTCTTCCTGGCACTCGGTGCCCTGAGCAGATACATCCCTGCAGGATCGCCTTTTGCAAAGGAAAGGTAATGATTAGTCATGAAGTCCCTGGATATGATGGATCATGTGAAACTTATTGCAGCACGGAGCGGAGCCTTGATGGAGAATAAGGACATGAAACACGCAAATTTATCTGCCCTCTTGACTATTTCATTCTTGTTTCCAAGCTCTCCCTTTCTATCCCCATTAAGATGGAACGGGAATTGCGTTATGCATGGAGGCAAAAGAGCAAAAAGAGAAAGGGAAGAGTGCCCACTAAGCTAGAAGTGAGAGCACTCACATGGAAGATGCAGATCTCGGCCACAGAAAGATGAACCGCCGTTACCCATATGCTGCATGTACTTAAATTACTTAACTTTTGAAGAAAGCGTGAGAGTGTGTAGCAACACATGGAGGGCAAGAGGAAGGAAGAAGGAGAGAAAACAAAAGGAATTAACTTTTTTTCTCCTTAGTTCATAGAGGTTGCTACATCTCCTCTCCCTCATTTCTGTTCAGTACCGGAGCATTTGGAGAAAAAGCAGAGATACCTCAAATAAGATGTGGAATTACTTTCTTCCTTACTGCTATATCCTTCCTGCATATGATGTCCAAGTTCTGAGGACAAGACAAACTCAAGAATATGGAGTTTTTATGGCTATGGATAGCAGCGGAGGTTTATATTTCCCACAAGTAGCTTGGGCTGTTTGCTAAGAATTTTTATATTCCATGCTGAAGCAAGTTACTTTCTCCATAGATGTTATAGAGCCTATTCACAGAATCACAGAATCGTTTAGCTTGGAAGGGACCTCTGGAGATCATCTAGTCCAACCTCCCTGCTCAAGCAGAGTCACCTAGAGCATATTTCCCAGGATCACATCCAGGCCTAACATTCACCTAACTCAGAGCTACAGATTTGCTGTAGGGATGCTAGGAAATGTCAGCAAATCACTGACAGAGTGTATTAAACCTGTTTGTGTGTTTAATCCATTATGCCTAACATAGACTTATTTGTGCATTCTATTTAGGATAGAATATTATTTATTCAGTTTTAAAATTTGGCACTTCAGGAACAGCTCTTAAAAGATGAAATGAGTTCTGAATTATGAATGAGTCAGAGCATCAGCACCTGGCAGTGAATTCTGATGACCAGAAGATCAGAGAAGAGGGAGCTGTTCAGATCTAGGTCTTTGATTTGACTGCACACGGTACAGGGGCCAGCAATAAAATTCAGTTCCCAATTTCTAAATGCTAAGCGTTTTTAAGAAAGAAGCTGTTCAGACCTTAAGGAACATTTGTTTCATGTCCATCTTTGCTTTAAACATAGTAAGAGCTAAGGTAAGTTCAAAGGCATGGCATACTGGTGTTACTGTTAAATTTCATGTTCTGGCTGAATGTAAAGAAATAATTCAGAACTGCTAACCTATCGATAAATAGATATAAGATATAGTATCAACAGCCATGACATCTAATGTAATAATGATAAAGTAAAAGGAAAACATGAAATGAATTGAGCTGCTTCTTGACTGTGACAAGATTATACTTGACAAATTATACTCAACATTAGTATGCTCAAGGCCCCTTGAGTAGCCAGGCTATCTACATCTATGAGTAAAAAGTCAAAATATTGGTGTAGGCGATACCCATACACCGAGGCTAAGAAAGTGCAAAAAGTTCCAGAAAGATTTATTCCTGAGAAGTGAGAATAACTTTGATCCTACTGTCCTCTATCAAAAGGGGTTAGAGTGAGTGTGCCACTGGATTTTAGAGCTGTAGGATCTGAGTTGTGCAGCAGCTACTATACCAAACCAGCTATGATTCTGATTTCCTTTTACTACCATAAAACATGAGATGAACTTAGGGGTTTTATAAACCACGTGAGTCTAAGCTGACTGTAAAGCTACCATGTATCGTTTGATGGGGTCTGAATGCAGTTCTTAATAAAAGTTCTGGGTTTTGCAAAACTGATTTTTGCAGCTGTGTATGGAAGACTTACTTACATTTTTAAAATGCCTCCACAATTTTAAGATATCTTGAAGAAAATGCATGTAATTATGTTAAAATAGGAATATACTCTGCTCCATTAACTCATATAAAAACAAGAAATATTTGACTTGAAGCTGACACTTATTTTCCCTATGTGAACATATATATAATAAAATTAATATTGACTATAAAAGTGTATTTCCTACACTGTATCGTTTGCATCATTCAAAAGTAAGTTTATTATGACTCTTTACTTTTGAGTATGCTCAACTCTTATTGTAGCACTACAATGGCTTTATTGTGATCTTCAATGCACTTAATGTGGTGGATGGTTTGGGTATTTATTATTTTTTCAAATATAAATTTCTTTATATTTCTTCATGAATTACTGGCTTAGAAGATAAGGTTAATATGCAGGTAGCTTTGTTCATTTGCTGCAGAGATGCAACTTGAATTGTAATTTTTTTTTGATTAATAAGTGGCTTTTTTATTTTAAATAAGAGACATAATCTCAAGGCAGTATGTTGTAGGGGACAAGAGGATTGATCACTTTATAAAGAAAAGTGATTTTCCAGAATAGTCACGGCAAAGAATGCCCTTTCTGTACTGAAACTAAATAAACTGAAAAAATCGAATCCTCCAAATCACAACTAGTTCTCATAACAACCAAACAATATTAAATTCATGAACCAGCTTCTGGTTTGTTTGGGAAATTTTGTGTGTTATGTTTAATCTTGTCCTTGCATATTAGGTTTTTACTTGCTAATGTGCCACACACAAGCTTTCACCTGACTTTTCATTGTTCATAACCTATGCTATTAAACTTCATACAGGACAGTGTTTCTAGCCCTTCTCCAGGTGTTTGAGAATGTATCCTTGTACAACATTCAGCTGTACCTGCAGTTTTAGCTGTTTCTGAAATTTGAATTTTCTACTGTATTTAAGCTCTCATAGAGCTCTTGGTTGATTTAATGGGGGGAAGCCTCTGTCCAAGAAACCACGGACAGTCCAGGGGAGATTTCTATAATAGGAGAAAACATAAAGCATAAAATATTTGCCTAAGTAAAACCCTCTTCCAACCCTTTTAAAAATATTAAAATATTAAAATATTATTCATAAAAATATGCTTTTTATGAATCTTCATAAGGAGGAAGAGTTGAGTCTCCTCTTAGTAAGACATGAAAGGTGCTGTACAGGAGTGCAGCTTTGTTCCCTGTGCCTTCCTACAACCTTCTTTGGGACTGAAGGAAGCTAAGGCCTGTTTGAAGTATCTGAGGAATATCATAAGTGTAGTCAAATGGCTAATTATACACATTTCTCTAGCTTAACTGTGGAATTATTGTTAGATTAAAAATGATGTCAGGATGAAGATTTCACGCATCTAACATGAAGATATTTACTCATATTCTGAAAACATTCATACGGATTTCTAAGAGCACAAATGCTGAGGGAATGTTACTCAGGAAGTAATAAAAAGCAGGAGGGCATGGAATAAGGCTAGGCAAGCCAAAGGGTTAGAAGTGATGAACACATGGTTGAAAGTCTCTGCCCAGTGTGTCTGGTAAATACATTCACTTTTGAAGCACATAATCTGTCATTTTCAGTCTAGACTAGTATATTTCAGTGAAGCTTTATTAAGAAAAGTGGAACAACTGAGCCTTAAACTAAAAAAGATGGAAAATATGTTAGAAAGAAAGAAATAAAAGTAGGGTTCCTGAAATAGCGTTATATATATCAAGAACTTAATGAGTTTTACTTTAGTTTACACATACTCAATTTCCTTTTTCTCATCCACACATGAATAATAGCTAGTCAGAGAAAATACTTCATTCTATGTTTCAAATGATTTCCCTAAAATAGGAACCATATATAACTGGCATTCACTTTATACCTGATGAAGTTGAAATACCTAAAGTGAAACCTTAGTCTTGTTGCAATCAGTGAGAATTTGAGCACAGATTTAAAAAGAAGATAGACTTCAACCCTACTCTTTGGAAACATATAGCCTAACTATGTACCTGCATTGGAGATCCACTAATTTTAACCTACTAAAGCAGTGTATTTACTCTCATTTACAGTATCTGTAGCTATTCATGGCATGCAAAATCTAGCTTCATACTACAATGAAATGTGAAAGAAGTTTGTATAAAATCTGTATGTTGAAATAAAGCATTAGTGGTAGACTTCGTTTATACAGTATATGCACCTACCTGTGTGAGTAGGTGGTTAGTCATAAAGGTGAATGACTGTGAAGTGTGAAAGGGTATCTCAAATAGGTTATGGAACTGAGAAGAAACTGTGAGACTTTTGGTTTATTTCTTCACCACAGTTATGGCTCTGATTGTTATAAATGAATTTTTATTTTCACTTGTTTTTTTGCTTTGGCACCCTTATTCCAGCTTCACCTTATTTTGGCTCATCCTGTGAGGACCTTCAGTGTTGATTTCATAGACACATTGCCACCCCTTACTGCCATCCAAAATAGTTCTGAAACATTTGACATCTATCTTATAAACTATTCTGTACTTACCTCTTTGAACTGTTGTTTTGTTATCAATCTATCTATCTCATTTGAGAAAGACAAATCCTTGAGTGACCAGACAGATTAATATCTAATGTCACTTATTAATTCAGTATTTTTTGTAATCTATTGAATGACCCATAAATAATCTATGATTTTTTTCAGATTTCATACTACTCAAATTTGACATATAGATGAACTAAAAATAAAATATTCTTCTTTTTATAGGCATTTTTTCATTTGTTTTAATTTATTCTTCTTATAAGCAATTTGAGATGATGAGCTGTAACAGTGCTGCTGCTGTTACATGGTATAATCTGGAAATCCAGTTCAATAGGAGGAGATTATCTCAATCTTTGTATTTTTGTCAGAAATATTTTACAAAATAGATAGCTGTAGTCCAGGTCAGAACATGCGTTCTTTTCTTTTCACTTTTTTTTTTCTTTTGAGGAAAAAGGAAAGTTATTTAAATTTGATCTGTTTTTAAAAATCATTATCCCCCCCAACACTTCAGGTTTAATTTTATTCACAAATCCCTACTACCCAAAAAGTCAGACTCACTGTTTGCATCTTTAAATTTATTCTTAGTTGAGCATTGCTTTTAGTGTTTTTTCACAATCTTCAACAGTTTCTCCTGTCATTTTGAAAACAAGTTTTTCTGTGAGTCATTGTAATAAATTATTTCATCAAAGTTCTCTGTAAAAAATTAAAGATAGTATTAGTTGCTTAACTAAAGTTGCTATAATAATACAATATTTAATATATTATTACAATTTACATCTTTTTTTTTTCTTTTTTTCTGACAGGACCACTTAGCCCTCTTTTCAATGCTAAGAATCATAGGACATTCCATATAGTTTAAAAACACTGATGCCAGTTTAGCCCATTTCAAATAAAATCCAGTCCTTAGCTTTGAAGAAAGGAAAAATAAAAAAGAAGGAAAAGAAAATGGAAACAAGACTAAACACAGTTAATTAAATTTGCTTTTAACATGAGCTTTCTGTTCATACAATTTGGGAATAACAGAAGAGTAGAATAATTTTAATTGCAAATCTGTTAACATAAGCATGTATTTTGTAGCTGCATAGATCAATACTAATCTTTAAAAGGCCAAAATATGATTGTGGAGAAAACCAAATAAAGCAAATAAACAAACAAATGAAACCAAGCAGCTTCTGTAGAACTACATAAATAAATTGTCATTAAGGGTTAATAATTAAGAAAAATGAAATTATAAGAATTCTTTAATTTTATTTTCACTTGTAGGACTGAAAACCTTTTCAGATCTTTTCAATATTTTTACTTATATTTATAATCCTGTGTAAGTTTTTGCATATTGAAACCCTGAATGAAGCTTGTTAGATTTCAGAAAAAGAAAGGTCTATCAAATCAAAGCTCAAAGCTTTGGCTCAACATGACTTTTGCATAGAGCTGCAGCTAATTATTTGACCAACCACTTGGACAAACCTTTGGAACATTTCAATCTTTCAGCTGTTCACGTGCTTATTTATCTTATCCATGTCAGTTTATATGTGCTCAAATGGACTTTGGGCTTTCCAAATGCTCCTTGAAGTCAGTGGAAAGATTTACACTGAAATTGGCAGGTTTTGATCCATGGCATTAATCACAGCTCCAAAAATGAAAAGCAAGAGTCCCATTGAATTCAGTGGACCTGTACTGGTGATGGATAGAAAGCTGATGGGAGAACAACGTCTCTCTGTGTACGAAAAAATAAATTCTTTTTTTTTTTTTTTTGCATATATAGCAAAATATAAAGGAAGAGAATATTACATCTTATCAAAACGTATTTAATTTTTCAGAGGGCTATTGAGGCTAAAACATGTCCTAGGCCAGACTGGTGACTCTGTCAGAGAAAGGAAAAGGTGGGAGGAGAAAAAAAAAAGGAGAGAGTAAAGAAATTACAACCTTTTTTTGTTCTTTGTTTTTACTAGTCTTCTCTAAAAAACACAAGGAATTAGTGACTATTCGTCCTGTTGTTCACATGGCAGATATATTCCAGGGGATATAGTCGCTCTGCTTTCCTTTCAGTAGATTTCCTAGAAAGCTGGTTAGCAGCTGATGATAGTCAAGTACCATAGGAACTTGATCCTGTAAAGTGCTAAGTGCTCTTCATCATCCAATAAAACAAATAGAACGGAGCACACTTAGTTGAAGTCCTGTATTCCCTATGCAAATTATAATAAATGTTATAAAAATCAGAACAGCTTAATACGTAATCTGTCAATATTCCACAGAGTAGGAAAAAGAGCATCTCACTCTCATATGAGTGTGGTAAGCAGACCTTGCATTGTTTTCACTGAGACAATTAATAATTCATTAATCTGTGTCAGCTGGAGCAATATCAGAAAAGGGACTGAAAAAACCTTCTTTTCTCTCTCTTTCAGAAAGTATAGTCTGCTGATCAGTGCACTGATGTGCATTCGAAGGAAACAGGTTCACCTGCGTTGTGGTTCATATAGGGTTAGCACTTCATCTCCATCGGTATTTTGTGATAAAGAGCCGGTGTAGATGCCTAAATTCAGAAGAAACTTCATAAAAGTGGTTTCCAATTGTAGATAGGTACATCCTTGGTGCTCAGAGAACGGTCTTCAGTCTCTGAGAGGATGGGGCTTAAGGAACACTACTCTCTGTTTGCTGTAGACCACTGACTTATTTAGGTGGCACTTTCCTCAGTAGATTCCCTTTTTTATATAACTAACTCTTCACGTGCATTATCCTTCATCCACTATGCTTAATTCAGAGATATATATTGACCAGTTCTAAGATACATAAGAGTTCAGTGCTGGAATGCTTGGTGTTGTGCTAATTGAAGATACATTCAATTAAGCCTTGCAACAATGCTTCGAGACACCATTTCCCTCTGCTGCCTGCTTTACCCCTCTGACAGAAACTACCCCTTTTCCTTCATCGATTCTTCCCAAAGTTACAGACTCAACAGAAAGGTATATGTGTCTATGTTACCATGTCCCAATTCTCAGTCTTGTCTTCACCCAGCTCCTCCTCAGTTTGCACTGAAGGGAGACATCATACGTTCCTTTCTGCTGATCCTGCTCCAGGACGATCAATCCTGGCAAAATCATAATGGGACAGCTGGGGACAGTAGCATTTTGACTGCTACAAAGAAATTCAACAGCACTTCATTGTCAAACCATTCACCCTTCTGCTGAGTTAGCCTTTTGTGAGGGAATATCGAAAGGATTTGAAGATATACATTGCTGGTAAAATCTTCACCCTTACTCAGAGGGCTGGTTACAAAGTGTTATATATTATTTTAATCTTATTTCAGTTTTGTAGGGGGAGAGCGCAGCATGCATATTTATTTTAAAGTCTACTAGCAGCTCATCTGAACATTGTAATACGGCTATAGGTGAGACTGTAGAAGTGAGCAGGGTAAGTACTGTCCCTCAGAAAAGGAAGTTAATTCACTTTGTGCGTATCCAAGAGAGGAATTTAGTACTAGCAGAATGAGGGAGTCTAAAGATTCGAACTGAAGCATAATCAGCACTTTGAACAGAGACTCCTCTCCCTTCTGAGGCGTAACGTAAACCACCTGTGCTGCTGGCACCCCACCGAAATCAGTGGAGTGTGGTCTGCACTGAGAATTTTCAGCAAAAGTCAAGATTTTGAGTGAAAAATTCAGAAAAATAATAAGTCAGGTAAGACAGTATCATGGACTGAATATCCAAATATGCTTTTTACCCCCCGCAAAAAAGTTTTAGTTTTCGTATTACAAAAACATATTTATGCTGCTGAAATTCTATTTGGAAATTCACACTCCATAGTATGAATATAAATACAATAATTTTGCCCTATTTATTTTACAGGTCTTATCCTTTGGTATTTTTATTCATACAGTATGCTATATTCCTAATATTTGTGGTGAACATATATTTGCACCTATCTCTCTTAAAAGAGATAATTATCTAGATATAGATCTACATCTACATAGCAACTTTTTTGCTGCTTTTCTATTATATATTTTTAAGATGTATAGCTTGTTCCTCAGATGGATTTTTTTTGCAAGTTGGCTCCTTTTTTTTTTTTTATTTCATTACTCAGATTACTTGACTCTCCCTTCTTCCCCCTGCAGGAACAAATCAAGCTTTTTAACAACTGGAAAAAATGCTTGAAAACTTAGAGGTGTTCAGTAAAGCTGATTCTCAGAGCTCTCGTGGAACATGTTTGCAAATTGAATCCCTTAGTTGAGATGATATGTGCTCCAGTCCTACCTACCATCCATAAATCTAATGCTAATGAAAACTATCATATTCAGAACTGAATGTATCATTTTCCCAAGCTTTTCTAAAATACTGCTGTTTGCTGATGGCTACTGGCAGATTTTATAACCTCTTTTAACCTCAGAAAGGCTATTTAATTTCCTCTCAGCAATGATGAAGTTTCTGTTAGTTCTTGCTCTATGCTCTAAGCTCAGCTTTGAAAACATTCTTTTACCAAAATAACAAAACAATAGGCAGCAATAGTAAAATAGAACCATATACACTGTACCATTGCCAATATAGTGTTAAGACTGAATTTGCTAGGGCTGAATCTAAAGATCCTTTGTTGATGCACTACACCTGTGAGCAATTCCTGAGTAAAGACTATGGGATGACAAATTTGGACGTAGGTGCTACAATGCATTTGTTGTGGCTGCATGTTGTACCTGTATCGAGGCCCACTGAAGTCAGCATGACTCTGAGCACAGCTAGAAGCCTGCCCAAAGAGAGCTCATTGCAGGGCTGTGGCACTGACCAGATACACAGTGAAAGCTGCAGTAAGGACCAGACCTGTTCAGAGATCCCTTGCTTAAGTGATTGTTTACGTGTATCTTTAAGGTTCCTAAGACAAGTTCATTTCACTATAGTTAAAGCTACCTCTGCTAGGCAAAAAAGTTTTGCTTGTGCTTTAGATAGTCACTTAAGACAGGCTTCACTGTGTAAATTTCTGTGTGCATGTGTACAAGCTGTCTTCATTTATCATGATAAACAGGTATCTTCTGTGTAAGGATGCAGCGTTTACAAAAAGGACATTGATTATCATAGATACAGAGAAAGCAGAAGACAATGCCCTTGCCTCTCACTTTTTAATAAAAGAATATATCAGCTGAGAGCCATATCACATACCCAACAAAACCTGCCATCTCTGCTATTTGATTTACAGCCCTCATTCTTCCTTTTTTAGTCAATTAGAATAACACTGTTTATAAACCCTCAAGAAGGAATTTCTTGAAAGCCTACGTTTGGTTTGTTTCTATTGTTCCATAGGTTCTTTGGCAGCTGATGGCTTGGTTTCATCATTTATAGAACTAAAACTTCATTCTAAGTTTTTGTTTGTTTTTGTCTTTAAATTATGGTGTGCAGAAGGACAGCCTTTTCCTGCTATATTTCAAAAAAAAAAGGTATTGTCTCTTTAATGAAAGAAAAACATCAATATAATGTATTACCAAATGTAAATGCAATAAGAAATAACATATAGCTCTGGTTATGTTATATGACATTTGGCTTAGCAGTATTAACATATTGCACAAAATCTGCTTTTTCCCTATTGCAGAAAATAAGATGATAAAAGACATGGGAAATATCTCTATTCCATAGGATTGTTAAACATATTCTCTTTTTCTCTTTTCCTTTTCATCACTCATTTTCAGAAATATTTTAATATTACTTGTTTGTTAAGCCAGTTCTTTATCATGTATGTATTAGGCATACAGTACAAGGAGAAATGGAACAAGATGGCAGTTATAGCAGTGGCAAGATGCAAATTTATTCTGGCAAAAAAGTAATATGTGCACAATATCAAGCATGCTTAAGTTTGTGCCGGGAAAACTATTACGAATGAGAAATGGATGAAATGAAATTTTGCATCATACATGATTACGTGTTGCTTAACTTCACAGAAGAGTCTTTGACTACTCCTCATTTCCCAGGTGCCACCAAGAGAAGCTGCATACCACACTGCTGGAGTCAAAATGGCAACAGACACCCAGCAGCAGCAAACTCTGGAACATGACTCTTTGTTTTAGAAATGAAAGAAACAGATTTCAAAAAGATGACAGAAAATTCACAGACCATTGAACTGCAGGCATTGACTTTGGGTGGGGAGGGGGAGGGGAGGAATTTATTACATCTTATACTTAATAATTAGAATTCTGTAATTGCTTCCTGCTTCATTCTGCCCATCTTTAATGTGGCTACTTCATGCATGTGATGATGTTGTCTCTGTTTTTCCTCATGTCTCTTTCTCATATGTTGTATGACCTGTGAGTGAGTGTAGCCAAGCAGTGGAGGAGTCGTATTTTTCACTGACACCACTTGAAAACATTTGATAGAAAAATAAGGGATGAAGGATGAGAAAGAGCAGGAGAGAAAAATAAAATATCTTAAAGAGCTCTCTACATTCGTTCACCATGAGGCAAAACAGAAACAATGATTCTTCTTCATGCGCCAATTGAGTTGGGAGGAACCAGACTTGCTACTGTATTGGTACAGTGTAAAAATAGATGACACTGTGTAACGACATGAACAAAAAAATATGTGGAACATTACAGAAATGGATGTTGGATGGCCTTTGCACAGCAGAGGTAGATAAAGGTTATAACAAACTGTTTACTGACCATACAAACTTACTAGAATTAAGAGGTCAGTTGAACAAGAGCTCACCTAGTAAGAGCTTTCTCAGTAGTGTGACTTATCAGCTGTTGTACAGTAACAGAACACTGCCCAGTTATTGCTCCATCCACTTTTCAATAACATCTCTGTCCTTTCAAAAGTCTACATTCTACCATTTGTTAAGGCTTTTTCATTTACAATTCTACATTTTTCCAGCTTTTTGCATCAATTCAATATAATTAATACATGTACCTCTAACAGAAAATAAAATAACTAAAAAGCACCATGGTTTATTGAGTAAAATATAGCATGTGCAAGGAAGAGAAGGGAAAAAATAAAGAAACAAACCAGTGCTGAAGAATTTTGCATTAGTTGGTGCTTTTTGTTGTCATATTTGCACAGATCATTTTAGGCTCCTCAGTCTGGTTTCTATTAAAACACTATCAAAATAAATACTCTTGCAAAATATTTGAGCTTTCACAGATTAACATGTGCATCTTGAACTGCTTAAGCAGTATGATTATCTTCTCCTTTTTTTTTCCCTCCAGAATTTGACAGACCGTAAAGTGTACAAAAACACATATTATGCACCAGCGATTAAATGTTCTTACAACATTAATATTTATCAAGGGGTATTTCATAGCTAGAAAGTAGGTAACTATTTTATTTCGTAAGAGAACATTTCCTATAGTTTTCCTTCATCTCCCAGCTACACAGCAAACATCTCTAAAGTGCACTTCCCAAGTGTAGTTAGAGAATAGGAAGGAATGTAAAGTTTTTAAAAACAGCCCTTATTAACTTTTCCTTCCATTAATTCTACTGTAAACTCTAAAAAGCCTTTTTAAAAAGCAAATTCTCATACACTCAGCAGGTGAAATGTTCCCACAAAAATAAAATCAAACAAAATAAAAACTACTTCAAACGATGAAAAATCAGCAATCAGATTGCAATCTTTTCTCTCGACTCCTTATACCCTAATATATTCTTTACTGTTTTATTGCACATTTATGAAAACGGTTGTCCTAAATATTTAAAACAAAATAGTTTCTTTATCTGTGCTAACACATTCTTGTGCACCCTTAATAACTAGAGTAACTTCCAACAACACGTATATATTAGAAAAAACAATGGAATCAAAATCAGATAGCTACTTTATGTTGTAGATGCTCAAAGGCTTCTAGTGTAATTTTGCTGAGACAAAAAGACTTGACTTTTGGAAGCTCTTTGCTCCCATTCCTTATGAAAAGCTGCTGGTTATGTGACAGCAGGAGAAACTCAAAACGTAATTCACAATGAATGCCAATCCTTTACCTCCAATATGAAGGCTTCCCAACTATTCAACTTGCTGAGCATAACTGGTTTTACATCTTGTATCTCAAAAAGGCTGCTCCTGTTCAACTGACCAGTGAGAAAGGACTGGACTTCTTCAAAATGGGTATTGGAACAACAGTTTGTTATATATTTCTTCACATAAACATTTTTTTAACTGTCCGATCCCACCTTGTAAGGAGAGCACTTGTTTGTTCAACTAAAAGGAACCCTTCATGCTCCTTTTGGGTTTGCTCAGTCAACTGGTTTGTGCAACAGTGGCAGAGGCACACTGGAATTGTGTACCCATTCATTGTGATTACACAGACAGAAGCAAATGTATGTTGTCTGCTCAGGGACATGAGGAGGGGAAAGGAGATGAATGGTTCCCATGGGTAAGAGGACAGTTAGGTTGGTTTGGGTTTTTTTGTTTTTTTTTTTCATTTTTCTTTTTTTGTTTTTTTTTGTATTTTGTTTTGTTGCTTTTTTTTGTTTTCATTTTATTTTTTTATTTTTTATTTTTTTGCTATGTCATGGAATCATAGCAGTCATTCCTCTAATAGAAACTGACAGGACATAAAAGACAGAACTATCAGATGAACACACACAATGACTAGAAATATATCGACAGAGAAAAGACTTAATTTAGCTCTGAGAAACGGTCCCAAAAATAAAATCCTGTATTAACAAGTGCAAAAAACAAACAAAAAAGAAACTCCAAACATTAAAACACAGTGTATAAAATGGTGTGAGAAATTTAAGTCATCAAACAGCCTTTTAGTCAATAAAAAGCTGTGTTCATGTGTCCTTGTTGTTCGGGTAGAGGCCCAATCTTTTCTTTTTTCCCAAAAGGTCATTCAAGAAGAGATCTGAGGGTAAAGCACTCAGTACTTGTTATATTAGACTGTAGTCCTTTGGGCCTTTTGTGTTTCTACCATATAAGATGAATCCTTTCTTTTATTCCTCACTGGTTGAATTATCTTCCAAAGTTGTTATGCCTCCAAAGCCCAGTCCTGTTGAGTTCTGTGCTGCTGAGACTGTAAGTACTGTATGTAGGAGAATTAATACAAGAACACACAGTTTAAGTCTGCTGTTACACAGTCTTGATGCTGATGAAACTGTGAGTGATGTCCTGTGACACATTGTTGAGCCACTTGTTTTTATAGTCCCTTTGGATTGATGATCTGATAATAGTCCCCATCTGACATCACAGCATTCTGGTTCTGCATTGGTTGGATAGTTTTCATAGAGCCCTGTAGGGTAAACACAATCAAAAATTAACGTCATGCAGAATAAGGTTTGCAGACCTTGGCAGTTCAAAGGAAATGAACGTTTTTAGGCTAAAGTATCGGATCTCAATCTCTGCGTTAGCTTGAGGCCTGCAAAATACGTGTCTTTTTTGCATGATAAGAATTGTTGAAGGGATACATTTAGTCTAACACAAAGGAAAAACATGAAGTTGCATCAAAAGATCATTCAACAGAAGTATGAACCTGAGTGTGATTGTGGAAAGATATGAAGTTACAAGACAGCTATTGTGTTCCTCCATCAGCAAAACTGATATTTAAACTTCTCCTTTCTTTGGATGAACCAAATAGCAAGTAACCAGAATGGACATTGTCACAAAATTTGAAAAGATCTTATTGAAATTATTCCTCAGTCTGTGAGCACATACTCATAATAACACTGTCCATGAAAAGACTGACGTTAAAGATAAAATCAGTTGTTGTTAGATCAGCACAGATCCAACAATTTCACAGGAAAACTCTGCAAACACAGCTATTCAGAGTTTACTTGTTTACCCTATTTTAACTAAGTTTCTCTGACTGAGGTGTTCTCTTCTGTATATCCTGGAGGTGAGAACAATCTTTCTTTCTTGTACAATAATTAGGTCTCTTGATATTTCTTAGTGTACAGCTAGGTCATTTCTGCCCTTGGAACTTCATCAAATTACTCAGTCTGATCCAGTTACGTATTTTGGAGTAGTTAAAGGAATTCCATTTTTTCCAAAAGATGCAATCATCATTTTGGAAATTATCAATTCTGCCTGCATTAGTACACGTGAAAGTAATATAGTCAATGTTCTGTTTACTTCTCCTATATCTTCTTTAAAGACAAATTAAAAGAACCTAATTTAGCATGCTTAATTAAAGGTCAAATGCAAGAATGCCCAACTTAATGGACAAATATCTTTTCTCCATTTAAACTGATGCTGGGATAAATTTTGCAGTAAATGCTTACTCTATGATAGTGATAGGTTTTACATGAAAGTGACCTATCTATCTGTGTTGAAATATTCGGATCAGGATTTTGAAAGAAACTACACAATGGATATAATTTTTGAATTGACTTTGTGTTTAGGAAGAAGAACTAGACTTTTTCTAAAGCATCCTGGTAATCATACTAATTTGAAAAAACAATGCCTACCACTTTAGGCATAAGATTCTTAGGTCCAGGAATCACATTGCTTGCACTTTGTAAATACCTTGTAAAGGAGACCAGTACACCTTAAATAAGGTAAAACTGAGCTCTTTCATTCCAATTTCTATAACATTGATCTGCAATCAAAATAAAAGTGTATTGAGTATATTGAGTATATTAAAATGCAGATTAAAAGCAGACAAGCACTTTTTTACGTATTTGAATAATCTCCACAACAGTCTATTATTTTATATATAAGTCAAAAAAAAGTTTCATTTCTTTTTGCATCTGATAAAGATTTTAAAGGTTCAGAAAGGAGAACTGCTTCTTTGATATCCTGGAAAGCCAGGATTTTACTCTACAGGAAATCATGCCATTTTAATAGCTATGCTGTCAGGCACTTAATGCTGGGTACCAACACTTGCCAGTGATTTATTCTCTCTCAGACCATCGCTAAATGTGTTTCATTTTTTTTTAAGAAATTCTATTACATTTAGGGAGTGACTGTAAATTATTTACTCTAAATATCATAAAGCAGTCTTATTGCTAACTTCTTATTTTTTGAGCCCCATCTCTTGGTGTTTGAGTGTTTGTAAGTGTAAGTGTATTTTTTGGCATCATAACATAGAGGAAATACCCACCAAAGTAGGTAATTGTACGTTCTGTTCTGTGACTGTAGTAGCTCAAATTGTTAGCAGTAATTGAAGAGACACAGAAAATGGTTAATACTTTGATCCTATCGAGGCTTGCTTACTGTTCAGACTATATTTCCTGCCTTTCTCATTATAGGACAACCCAGACTTCCTTTGAAATCAAAGTACATGTATATACAATTTAGCAATCAAAAGGTATTTAAATTGTTCATATGCACTTAATGAGTTAGAAATAAATTCAATACAACTCCATAGTCAAAGCTGCATTGAGCTTATTCCTTACTGCAAAATTAAATTTCCTCAGTACTTAATTTGGCAATTGAATGTAGTCTCTGAATTTACAGTTACGTATTTAATAATTAATTAACTAATGAATCACTCTTCATATGAGGGTTGCAGAAGATTTAGTAATTTAGTTATAACTTTTGCACTGAAATAATAAAACTTCACTATTACATTTCACTCCTATACTCTTTTTGTAGCCATAACTATCACTTTTGGCACCCTGGAGTTAATCGGTTAGCCTATAATGTCAAAAGGTTACAAAGATATGACTTTATCAGAGGCCCTGGAAAGCTAAATACATTAGTCTTGGAAAATGGAGGCGGAAAAAAAAAATCTTCTAATCAAGCTTTCTGTACTGGCACACAGTTTGGGGCAAGGAATAAAAAGGATATCTTTATCCAGCCAGCCACCAACACCCACCTTTTCTCCTTCTGTCCTTACAGTTCAGCTTGTAGATGCCATTACTCTGTACTGCTTGGGTGTTTATTAATTATATTTCTGAGACTGACTATTGTTCCTGACTGGAATCCTACTTTGCTTTTCACATGTTTCACTTAAAATTCTTACTCCATAAGCTCTGGATACTCATTCTCCCATTTTTCCCAACCCTCTCTTATATTTCACCAGATAGGATCTTAATGCATTTCAAGGATCTTGGATCTTAATCTTAATCAAGGATCTAGAATTTGCAAGATTCATTGCAATCTATCAAACCACTCTACAGGTAGATATGCCCTATCATGAAGGTCATGTAAAAGCAATCTCTTGGCTGTAACCAGATACCTTTTCCACACGCAGGTAACATTTTGATCAGCAGCAAGCCGGCATATCTATAGGGAGTGTGTGTTGCTACTGCTGATAAAAGAATTAACGCTACTCATTTGACTGAGATTGAGTTAATCGAGACATAACTGCAGATAAATTCCATGTATCCCACTCAGCTGAATCATACAGAAAGGAAAAGGGATGACAGCATGAATATGAGGTTTGGGGAAAAAGCAAAAAACTACAAATGCATTCTTATAAGGGAATGAAAAATGTAAGGGGGATCATGCATGGTCTGCTGACCAGCTAGATTACCAGCTAACTCAGACAGTGCTGCAGTTTCTGAACCAGTCATACCCTTGCATTTCTTTTGCATAGAAACTAGCATCCAAAAGGAGTTGCTTCATTTGTAGGTCTCACTCCAGTGCAGTCAGGATGTGAGTCAGGATGCACGTTGCTGGATCTGTCAGTTGATCTGGGTTTGACCACTTCTTGGTTTCTTTGGTACAGAAGGAACCATGGAGCCATAGTAATCTTCCAGTCACCATCAAAGGAAACTGGTCTGGTTGATATTTTGGTTGTCGCAATTTGAGTAATAAATATTTTAGAAAGTCATAGCAGTAAAAGGGATTTTTAGTGTTTTCCTTTTTTTTTTCCTCTCATTTTCTTTCTCTGTAACACTAAACTATAGTCCTTTTTACATAAGGTTTTGATTTATTTTGAGATATATACCAAGCTTCTTGGCTTGAAAAAAAGAATATGAAGACAAAGAAAAATCCAGGTAAGTGGATTCTTTAGTGTACCTGAAGTTTTGAGTACTCCATTTTTTTATTAAGCACAAGGTAAATGATGTCTGCCAAGAATGATCCATCTAGAATGACATCATTGTAGCAGAGAATGCCAACTTGCTGTATGACGTTTCTCTTTCTGAGGAATTATTTCTGAGAGTTCAATATTAGCATTTTCTGACTACAGAAGGCGAGAAAACACATTAGATGTTACATGACTAGATTTCACTGCTTTCTTAAATCCGATTTGGAAGCCTGCTCTCTTTGGTCTTATCCAGATGATTGTCTCAATTTTTAAGTTGCTGTGCCTGTGACACATTATGATGCTTCTGTTTAGACATATATTTTATATTCTTCACATTATAAAAAGTAGTAAAATGAAACATAGAAGAAGGATTAAAGATAAATAAGTTATCCTTTAGTCAAAGAGATTATTCTTAAACTGGTGAAGAATGCTGTTTAGCTCTTTTAAAATGTTGATTCACATTTCAGACTCTGTATCTATTACAAGCTTGTTGGAGGAGATCTGGGTTGCTGTATTTAAATTTTATTTTATCACTATGTATTGGAGACTGTTTCAGGTAGCTGCCTCTGGAGTAGTTTCTTGAGTATATTTGTACACATTCAAGAAAAATTCACCGTGTTTCTTCACCATATCTACATTATTTTCCTAAAATATGTACAGGACCAGTTTCCCCCTGCTTGTGTAAATCAGTGTTATACCCATGAAACCAGCTGCGAGACAGAAAAATAAGTAGCTAACCCTCAAGGTTACACAATGGGCTTTTTTAGGTCTGTGCTATGTTGAGATAGAAAGAAAGGCTCACACAGTTTGTTTCTAACAAGCATTTGGCTTTCTCCACCTTCCTCCAGTTTTAATTCTATGGCTGTTGATGAAAGGACATGATAGGAAAGGAAAAGGTCATATGTATTATAGGCATTGTGTTGCCTTAGAAAGTTCAGGGACATCGATAGGTTAATTGCCTGCATTGTTTTTAATGAAGAAGAATGAGTTTGCAGCTATGCCATGGGAATTCCGTCATGGGAAAGCCCCAACATTCAAGTTTCTAGATGAAGACTGGTTTCAAAAGGATGAGTTACTGAGTTGGCAGATTCTACTGCAAAGCCATGTCAAATTTTCCTTGTAAGCAGATCCATAGCTAGGAACAATTTAAGTCATGCTTGTCAAACATAAATGGGATTTGTCCTGCTCTCTGTGTTAGCTTAACGCTCTGATATTTTAGGACTTACTAAGAGGTGTAGGCAGGAGGCAAATGACACATCATTATGGGTTATTTTTAGGGTCAGAACTTGTATCAGGTATATATATATATTTTGGAGTGTGAAAAGAAAAACAAAAAGCAGATTGAATTCAGAGATTATCTCTTTTTGAATTGTTCTATAAAGAAAGGATAGGTTGTGATGCAGGCATATCGCAATTTCTCAGGGAAATTGCTTTTCAGATTTTACTGAAATCAGTAAGACTCTTTTGAAGCAAACATTTCATAGCTAAACCCGCTGGTGAAACATAGACATCCTCCCCTTGAGAGGCAGCTGTAATTTAAAGAATTCTTCACAATATATTTGTTGAGCTTTGTTAGTCAGCTAACCCCTTCTATAGATTGGTGAGAATTTGATTTGTGTAATAATTCTCACTACACTCTTAGAAATATCCTTGTATGCTATGAGAAGCCACTTACAGTTTTATTTGTGATGAATATTCTTTGACACAGTAAAAGGGGAGGAATTTCTGAAGAAGTGCTACTTTGAACAGATCAGTTAAACACGTTACTTATATTTGCAAAAAGAAAAAAAAAAAGTTTAGAAGAGTATTGACATCATGTCTTCCAAACAACTGAGATGTTATTCAGAACACATGAATTTAGGAGCCTAAATTAGTATGTAGCCAATGGAAAGATGTACGTGATTCAAAGCACCTGAATTACCTGTTTTCCCACCTCCTCTCTTCCCTTACTTTCCTTTTCTGAATTAAACAGTATCTCAGAGGTCTGCTCTGCACAGGAAAAGAGAAGACCGAGAAATACGATTCCCTTCTTAGTGGCAGTGGTCCTATTCTGATGATACTGGTCTAAGGCAATTCCTAAGGGCGCCATGCTGGTGTTGGAAAAAGTTAATGTAACGTATCACTTTCGTTCTGCTACTCACCATATTGCCCTTCCATCCTTGACAGAGGAACTCAAGTGCTCCATTAAATTCCCTAAAATCTGTTGCAGGGGTAGAGAGTATGAGGACATGGCTGGAATTTGCTGTCTGATATTTGCTGCTGGATGATGGCCCCAGTATGCCACAAAGCACAAAGAGGCCAAAAATCTTATTCAAGCCTTTAGCAATATAGGTAGCTCTAATTCTGAACTCTAACATGATCCACACTTGGCATGTGGATAGCAATTCTGAGGCTGTTCTCCCAGCAGTCAAGATAAGCTATGTCTGTATTAACAAGCAGTTTTGTGCAAGAGGAGAAGATATGTAGAACAAAACAGTTGGAGCCGATACATTTTCAGGGGCTTTATTTCACTCTCTCTCTCTGGTGTAATCCTACAGACCAAATGCCCATTAGTGATTGGAGTGTGCTAGGTGTGGTCCTGCAGCACATCTTTTAGTTTAGTTTCACACAGGGGAAACCCAGCTCGCACCCCCCCTCAAGACCTCACCTCAGTGCAGGCCAAACAGCAGGGATTATGAATAGGAGATTTTCTTCAAAAGTGCACTCCTGATCTGAGCTAGAATGCTAACCTAGACACGGCTATCATGTAGGTGGCCATGGCATATCCCAGCTGCTCAGGGAAGAACCAAGTACGTGGGACAGAAGTAATCTCTTCTCCCCTCTCTTTGGTCATCTCTGCTGCTCATTGGATGGTGACTGAGCTCTCAGGTTTTCTGGGTGGAGCAAGCTGAAGGCCTGAGGGGGTGATTGTGGCTGTGATGGAAGCATTTATGCTCTCTACATCCTCTCTCTCTCTCTGCTGGGAGATGGCAGACAAGCCAGACAGAAGCAGACCATGGGCTGGGCCAGTCCACAAACCAGCTGTCAGAGAGGCATGGGAAAAGCAGGAATTGTGAGATATTAGTAGTCTCTTCCCAGGGCTCTGTGCATAGGCAGTCATCAGTTTTTCAACTTTCTTTTCACACTCCAAGAACATGTGTGAAAGAAAACTTTCACATATACCATTCACACAGGGAAAAAAGTTAAAAATGACTAATCTACGAAAGAAGACAGTCCCACTGGTATTCACAGTGTTTTCATAGAAGTCTCAAGTCAAAAACTTGTCCTGGAACTTTACATGGGACTCACTTGTAATCTGTTGTGTGCATGTGTGAATGTAGGCCTAAACAGCAGTATTATCTCTCTTAAATAAGGCTCTGTTTTGAATAGGTAATTCTAGATTTCTGAGCTGCACTGAGAAATGTCAGATGGAACTACTGGAAATTTTAATCATATGGGTATAAACTCCAAAGGTCTAAACTCATAGCAAACATTCAATTTTAATGAATATGAAAAACAATGTGTTCCAGAACAGTGCCTGATGCCTGATGGAAAAACCCAGGCAATTCTTTCTCTCTATTTCTTAGAAGAAAGAAAGAAAGAAAAAAAGCTTTTTTTCTAGCTAACTGCATGTTCCCCATAATCAGGACCACGCTGTGATTCTGATCGCTTTGATTAATGACCCACGTACTTTCTTTTGTACCACAGTTCTCCCACAGCCTCACATGCATTTCTCTGAAAGATAAGTTCCAGTGATACAGAATGAGTGTAGCAGCCCCTGCACTATTCCAGCTGTGTGCTTTCAGGTATTTAAGTAAAACTTTCTCAGACTAAACTACTTCTTATCCATTGTACCAGTCCTATGGGAGTTCAAGAAGTCATTATTAATCCATATCATAAACTACAACCTTAATGTTTCTTAAAATCCTGTTGGCTTTAATTTAATGGTGTCAAAGTACTGGGAAAGTATACCACTGCTATATATGATTCTTAGCATTAAGACAAATGTCTGTAACCTGTCACATGTAGTGACTCTTCTTATAACCATATTTCCCTTTTTGAAGCATTTTAAAATACATCCATTTAGGAATTCTAACATCACAATGATTTTAAAGTTGCTTGAGGAGTAAAAAAAGTCATTCCTATTCTCTTTTCTCATCACATGGACCTTCCAAGGAAGAATAAAACTGCTATTTTTATTATTATTCCTTTCTATAGCCTTCATACTTTTATTTTGCCTCCTTTAGCCTCCAGAAAATCTTACCCTAAAAGAAAAAAAATTATATGGGTTTACTGTCACAGCTTCCTATTGTTTTTAAGCTAGTCTGATATTTATTCATTTCACAATGTGACGAATAATATTTCCAAAGAAGGAAAGTGATCTAGCTTATTTTTCTCAATGCTGATTTGTCCCCCTATTTCCACTAGGTGTCTCTGCCCTGCTACTACAAATTAGTCTGCAGCTATAAAGGGAAGGCAAAAATTGAGTGTCACAATAGCAGCCAAACCTCTTTTCTAGCTGCAATTGGAAAACAGCGTGTAACATTTATATTTACATCCTGTGCTCTGTGCTGTATTCAACATCAAGTAAAAACAGCTATAACCAATATACCTTTTCATCTTACTTGGCTTCCACAAAGCACTGAAACGTTTTACAGGAATCAATCCTCTGTCTTTCCATTAACCTAAATCTCTACTGGACCTTAGAGGAAATGGTCTGTTACCATGGAGAGGAGGAAGAGAAATCCTGATTATAAAACTGTTGCTTCTAAGATGTTATTGTTGAAAAAAAGGATCCCCAAATTCCCACAATTTAGCAGAGAGAAATCATCTCATAAGCATCATCTAATATTTCATAACTAATAGTATTCCTTAGGCAGCCTGACAGTCTTTCATTTGTTTTATAGCGGGAAAAAAGTCTCACTGCAGCACAACCTAACTCAGTTCCTGCTAGGTCTTTCTAAAATCTAAGTCAACATTTTGAAAAAGAACTGGTAGCATTTTGCTCTCTGTGGGATATTACCAAAGTTAGGAGGAAAAGAGATGTTCAGGCCTGATTTAAGTGAGTGAGGATTTGTGGCCAAATATGGTTCATAAGGAATCCCTGAACACAAAATTTACTCCTGCTTTACTTCTGGTAGTGGAACACCAGAGCCAGCTTCACAGTGAACTTCAGTCAAATGGAGACACGAGACAACCAGTCATAACATCTAAATCCCAAGTCCCACCTTCAACCTGACTGTCTCTTTTTTTTTGCTAATAAACTTCATGCAGCTCAGCAACAGCAGGATCAACAACTAGAAATTCTGAGAACATGTCTACTAGCCAGGAACTCACAGAAAGTACAGCAGGAGAAAGGATCCCTCAAGATGCGGGACACCCACTTTCAGGAAGTTTTCTACAGAAGAAATCCAACCTGTCAGGCCACCAGCTGTGCTGAGTTAGAGTATTTCCAGACTGTTGTTGAGCACGTTTGAGTTTACATGAAATAATTCTATTTTCATTAAGCTGCAGAAAAGTTTAATTCTTTGGTTTATCAGAAGGTATTACTCTTAAATTCTCGTTGTTCAGGGGCAGGAAGTGTTTTTACACTGAGTTACTGATTAAAAAGATGGTGGCAATGGGCCTGTATCCTGGCAAAAGTTTGACTTGCAGCCTCATACCTCTCCTCAGCATTATTTCTTGCACACAACTGCCTAGTGCCAATATGCTGTTTCCTATGGATCTGTGGGTAAGTGCTCTGTCCCACTGCCGCTGTGACACCTGTCTCAAGCAGACAGAAAAAATCAAGCAACTATGTGCACTGCCCTAGTCACTAAGACCTTAGTGACTAAAACCAGCTTCAGCCAAAAATATGTACACAGTACAATCAGTGAGGTCTAGAGAGTCAGTCAGCTGATAGATAAATAGGATAAACTAAATAGCTCAGCTCTTCTGGCTGTATACACCATGTCTTCATCAACTGCAGCGGGAGCTTAGTCACAGAGTTCATATGCAGACACACTATTAATATCTTCAATAAAATTAATTTAATCCTTCCCTAAATCTCCTTTTCATCCTGAACTTGGTGATATTAACTGTCAGGAATCTTTGAAAAGTCGTCTACTTTGTATGTTTTCGGAATGAATCTGGACTTGGAGATGACCCAGAAAATGAAATGAAGAAGTGGATATGTATTTCCTAAGAAATGTTCTGGAATAGTTACTAAGATGTTTTTGTTTATTAGATTTTTATTCTTTGTCCTTGTGTATGTGTGCAAGTGTGCACACACGTGTACATACACGCACTCACACACATACACACACCCCCCTACATTTTTATATGCATAAATGTTGTAAATAAAATGCCCTAAGTCTTTCACTCCAGCTTGTACTGTCCTATCCTAAACTGGAAAATAATCCTCATTTGTTTACTCCACATTCATATTTTCATATTGGAAGAGAATTAGTATTTAGGAAATGCATTGAAGACAGGTGCTGAGCACTATTACCCTATTGATGACTACTAAACTAGAATTCAGCTTACAGTTCTTTACACTGTCTTTTGCCTAGGGATAAATATTGCTGGATTTTGTGCAGGAGACTTAATCTTCAAGCAGGACCATAGTAAAAATCTTGCTATCATAATCTGCCTAAATCCAAATACAGAGTATAAAGTGAAATTGGTTGCCACAATTATTATGGCTGCCTGGTATAGAACATTCCTGAAGTTTTATTGTTTAGTCTATTTTTAACTAGCTGACATTGAGCAACTCATTTAGTATCAAGCTTTCCAGTGCAGCCCTACTTTGAAGTGGAGAATGCCCAATTTTAGATATTCAGACCAGGCTGTTAAATGATCTAAGTGCTGAAATCTCTTCTGTTTGGTTTAATGGGAATAAGGTGCCTAAACCTCTTTGAAATTGTGGGATGATATTATAGGCACCAGGATCCTGCAGATGACACTGATGCAAGCTAAATTTTTGTGTAAGTGAAGATCCACTCAGTGCTGAGCATGTGAAAGTGTGAGGTACCTGAGACCTCTGTTTGAGTTATTCTGGGATAATATTTGAATCAGAATGGAAAGTAAAAGGAAACATATTACTTTATTAAACATAGTGTAGGCCTATACTAGCAATAGTGTTTAATTAAAAATGCTCCCAGAATGTAACAAGAGTGAAGAAGAGATAAAAAGATCAGATCTTCACAGGGGAACAGCTAATCCTCATAATTCTTCACTAATGAAAGCCCTTTCCTTCCGAATTCACCATCCAAGAGTGGCCCACGGTCTTGCAAGCTACTCCTCAGATACTACTTCATTTATCTGATGGAAGAATATAGGTGAAGAAAGGTGAATGTAGTAAAAACAGATCTTGCCTTTTTGTCTTAGCTCATGATACAGAGCTACCAGAAGCCTCCACTAAAATTACTAAGCATAAAAAACAACCAGAACAAATTTATTTTAGCAACTTTGTTTTGCAAAGTTAATGACTGTGGCAAGCTGTAGCGAAAATTTGCCTTACTAAACCTAGGCTCAAACTCTAGCACCTCTAAGAATCTTTGCAATGAGGAAAACTTTCTGAGTCACATACTTAAAGCTACTAGAGGAAATGCTATATACATTCTCTTTCGCATTTAAACTTACGAAAATAAGCAAGATGAGCTTTTCTGTACTATACCTGTACAGATGAAACTTGATAGTCCTCCGTAGATGACATCATCATTGTCAGGTAATATAAAGGGACACCTTGTCTGAACCTCCAAACAGTATTGCTTGCAAGGAATTCTGTTGCTGCAGTGAAACTGTGTGACTTCAAAATACTGGGAACAGAGCCAGGCTTTGTAGACAGTCTGGAAAAAGAGAAGAATCAGAAGTATAGATGGATGACAATAGCACTGTCATTGTTAGAAGCACATACTGTACTGTACACCTACTTTAGTGCTGCTTCTGAAATGAAATTCTAAGAGAATATCACTTGAGTAAAACAAAGTTGACTACCCTCCCACTTCAAAAATGAAAACCCCAGCCAAGCTATTTAAAATTATTGCCATTTAAAAGCAATAGTCAGTCAGCACTAGGCTAATGCTGGTATGTTACCTTAGTTTGTAGACAGGTAACTAACTGTCTTGGATGCACCTTTTCATTGCGTCCACACACACATACACACATACCACATCCCTCTAGCACTGTATCTTCATAGATAAACTATGGTTCTAACCTCATTTGGAACTGTTTTGGAAAAAAGTCTAGGAATATGAGCGCAAAAAAGAATTTCAAACTGAGGTCGGGCCTGCTTTGCTCTTTGTATCGTGTAAAGCTAAGCCTTCAGGTCACGATAGATGGTGCTGCTTCTCTTCCTATAAAGCCTTATCCAGTCCACAGCATTTAACAGGCGCTAGGGTGCCTGAACACCAACAGCTGTAAACTAGGGGATAAATCTATAGCAGTGAGGGACAAAATTTACATTTGAGGGCAAAATAAAATGCATTAAAGATGTTGTCATCTGATGCTGGGTAGCCGTGGCAGCAAGAGCTGTGATTATTGCTATCATCATCATCATCATCATCATCATCATCATCATCATTTAAACAAAATAAAATAAAAACATTGACTTTAGTTTCTTTAACCAGTTCTCTTTGAGTAGCACTATTTGCATAAGAGTTAAGCTGAGTCTTTGAGACACAGAAGTGCTTCACATGTGGGACCATACGAAAATAGATTGAACACTAGGCGACCAAGGTGATGAAACACTTTTATGACTAAGTACAAGAGCAACTTACTTATTTCTTATTTTTCTTTTCTACTTTTTCTGTTTTGAGGTACCTTATTCACTGGCTAGATATTTACTATCTAGGTTGTTATATAATGAGAATTTTCTTCCTGCATTCATTCAGAAATATCTAAAAAGCTTGGTAACTACATTTCTTTTATTACAGACTGAAAAGCAGTATAATTAACTAATTATTTTCCTTCTTTATAAACCAATTGTTAATAAAAAAAAAAATTTAGAACTAAAAGTTCAAGAACTGACACCTGGAAAGAGTAATTTAGCAAAGGATTTGGTACAATTTCATCGTGTTTCATCTTATCAGTTGTAATTTTTTTTAGTGTTAGTAAAAATTTAAATTATGTAATTAATTCCAGTGTAGTAGTTCCAGAATCACAAAGCTTATATTTTAGTTTGTTTGCAGTGGCAGCAGGTATGGGTGATGTTGCTAGGTGATAAAGTGCAACCTTTATCACTAATCTATGGCTAATGATTACCTCTTTATAGTAGCTTTTACCTACTGCACTCTGTAGAACAAGAATGTTTTCATTACAAATTCAATTTTAATTGCTTGCACGGGGTTCTTATCTGCAATAAATGATGAATGAGACAGAAGATTAGGTGATGTGTGTACTTTTTGTTCTTAAATAAACTTACTTCTAAACAGCAATTGGTTTCCTAGTATTGACTGTTTATCCCACCATATTTTAATAGCTCAATTGCTTTATTGACTTTTATAACAGTGAAAGAAGCAAAGTAATTGTTTTTCTATTTTTAATTATTCAGCAAGCATAATCTACTGGTTGGAGGCAGGAACTCTGGCTCTGATAGCAGATAAATCTTAACAAATGTTTCCTTCTGATCTCTAACACTCTAGACCCATTTCATATGGACTCACATTTACTCTTTATAAAATAGGATTGACTTAAGAGTAATAAGATAATAAGCTTATGAATCACATTTAAAAATTTATATCAGCTTATAGGGAGGGTATTGAACAGCACCTAATACTAGGTAACAAGATAACAAATAAACCCGTATGTCTATATTAGCAGGAAATTAATGTTTATTCAAGACCAGAAATAAATAGCCTGCTCATAGGCTCCCATGAGCATTTTTATGTACCCACTCTCAGTTCATAGACATCATCTTCCTGCTCTGATCTTTTCACAAGCTCTCAGGCTTTGAATGAAAATTGTATTTGAGCTATTGTCTGTATGTTTAAAGTCCGCGTGAGTATACCTTCTTCTGAGATCTGTTTCTCAGATAAGCACCTCCCACTCCATATCCTTTTTATTGTACCCTCTCATCCTTGCCTGCAATTTCTATCAAAATTTTTAATATACTGGTACCATTTGGGGAAACTATACTCTTTTTTACCTGCCTGACTACAACAGAAAAACAGAGATTTTCAGATATACAGTTATGTCATAACTCATACTGGAAAGAGATACTGATACTTCTCAGCCTTCCTACGCCTACGCTCTGGCTTCTTCAAAATAGACCTTAGGTTTATGGGCCAAATTGCATCTGCAGAACGCTCCAGCAGCTCCCAGAAGTAGCAGGTGAGGCTCTGGGGATGTGCATCAAAGCAACCTAGATCAGTATGACTGATCTTCAGCCCTTCCCACAGTGGTCGTCCTTTTTTCAGGCCTTGCTAAAAGTGAAAACCTCTGAGTAGCTGAAGGAGTGAATAGGGTAGAAAAGTGCCAAATAAACACTTGGGTACTTAGATTTCAGCTGAGGTGGAATTTAAAGTCACATCTGAATAAGGAAGAAAAATAGGCTCAGAGCAAGGATTGAGCACTGATCAGTGATCACCTTTACCACTTATTTGTGAGCTCGCTGCCTCCGCAGTTTTGGCCTGTGCTAACTAGTACAGTTCCAAGCAGTGCTCATGCATGGTCTGGGAAAAGTCATACTCCAGGGACTGCTCCCAGGAAGTAATTTTGATATAGCCATGCTTTTTTTTTCGGAGGAAAGGGAAAAAATGTAAATGTCTACAGATAAACTGTTCTGGACTGGCTGGCCTCTAGGCCAGAGAGCAGTCCCTGTCCACTCTTATTAAATAGTTGAGACATGATCTAAATGCCTACTTTCACAGTAAAGATCCAGAGTAATCTCTCCTACCCTGCTTAGGCATCTTAGATATTCTAGGCCCCAAAGGTTTTACACAAAACAAGGTTTTACATACCTAAAGATGTGCTACCCAACAGAAAGTACTTAACCTGATTTCTTGTTTCTGTGTACTACTCAGTACCCGTTTCATAAGTCCCATGACTGATCAAACTGATTAAGCAGATCCAGAGCACGCCAAAGTCTTCTTTGGGGTCTTAGAATCAGTGGTAGTGGAGGAGACTTCTCTGGCTTAAATATTAGAAGACTGTAATTTGGAACTGAAATTTACTGTAATTTTCCTAATAGCAAAGTAGATATTTTATGCATTTTGATCAGCTAGTATTCCTTCTTATACACTGGATAGTAGAGTTTTTGATTAGTTAGGAATTCTGCCCTGTCTACTAGCAAATCCCAAATGCTAGCAAATCTAGTCTTAAAACAGTCTTTTACAGTCTTAAAACATGCACATTATAATAAGGGCTGAAATCAACAAAAACAATACATGTTGACTTGTATGATGAGTATAGTATGCATTTTACCAGCTATGCTTTAATAAGAGAATATCTTTCTTTTTTGTTAAAGGACATCAATGGCTAAATATAAAGATTTATAGTCATAGTAAATGGCCCTGTTAATACATATTATATAGAAAGCAGTTTAAAGCATTAGCTACGTTTTATTATTAATATTTTCCAATATCATTTTCAGTGTGTCAGGTGAAATTGTCAGATGAATATTGCTTATCTGTATGGGGAAAATGTTACATATATTAAATTTTTCATGTCTAGTAAATGCTACAATGTTGTTATCTTACTGAAATACAAAATAGATTGTAAGAGCAGTTTTCCTTTTTCCTTCTTCTCTTTCTGTAATTGTAGTTGCTTTTTATTTAACATAGCTCTTATTTAAGATCTGTTCTGAATTGCACAATATTAATTGCTGTGTTGCTGTGTTGAACTGATCCCTAGAAATCTGTGAAAAATAAGAGGGATATTCCACATTTTCCTTGAAAAAACTGAAGAAAGGATTTTTTTTTTAAATAATATACTCCTGCCCCTTTTTTTCCATGTCAATACTTCATCCTTGCAACCTAGCAACCTAGCAAACAATGCATCTTACATTCACGCATCAACAGAATATTCTCGTTCTTTCTTACATAGTTTTATGGCATGCTGAGACAGATAAATAACTCTAATTTCTGGAATAATCGAGAAATTCGCTCTGCCTGAAGCACTGGAGCCTAACTGACATTTATGGGAAGTCTTTACGGTAGCTTGAGCAAATTATGGCTCACTGGCAAAAGATATAGAAAATCTTTGAGGACATTGGTTAGGACAACAAAATAAATATTTGTGCCCTGTTGACATAATCTCTGCTAAGATATGTCCTTTGTTCTTGAGCAAGTGTTGTTGCTGCAAATCAAAAAAAGTTAAAAAAAAAATAAAGAAAACCCCAAACCCTAGATGATATCATCTCCTGTAACTGATTAGCTGCCTATTATGCAACATTGGTCACATTTAAGCATCAACAGATTGTGTTTGTGCCTGTAAGTTCATTTGGAAAAAGATTGTTCTGCCTTATGTAGTACAGTCCAGGAGAATGTTTAAAACTGAGTAAAGTGACTCACTACTAAACTCCCATTCCTCTTCTCTACGGTTAACTGTAGCTTAAAAGATAATATTACAAATTATAGTTGATATGGGATGCTTTGAGCAATAAAATTCATAAAACATAGAAGCCAGTGAAAGATTCATAAAGGCACATTTTTAAGCATTATTTTCTCATATCTCCCATATATTTTCTGTTTTCTATTTTAAGATGATATACTTTCACTCTGATTGTAAGTGGCATTATGATACTATTTCCTGGCTGCTTCTTTCATTCTGCTCCCTGCTCTTATATTGGGATTTTCCCGAAGTTAGTTAGACAAAAGACAAAGGGGTGAGGGGTGGGGGGTGGGAAGACCATGTGTCAGATAGCCAAAGGCAGAGAAAATCCTCCAGATTTCACATTAAGTAATGATCTCTAGAGTCAAATTCTTGCTCCTTCAGAATATACACTGTCTCAAGATTCAAGTCAATGAAATATGTATCTTGGATTACATTCCATGGAAAGCAACGAGGGGCTGTAGAAAGCCTTTTTTTCAGGACTTTTGCTTTACGATAGCTTCAATTAAAAAGAAAGAAAGAAAAAAAGACAAACAAACTCCCTACATGAACTGAACTAAACTGGGACATAATAATGAGATAATATACATAAGATATATATACTGAGATATATATGCTGAGATAAGATACATAACCTACAGAGAAAATATAAGGATATGCAACTGCCAAAGGTTTTTCAAGAAATAAGAGGAAATCTTTAATGATTTTACACTAAATCAAAACCTCAGAAGACAAAAGCATCATTTTTATTAACAAATATTTTATGAATTTAAGCCAAGCCACCGAAAAGCCTACCAAAAGAAAAGAAATACCAATACACCTAGCTTTTGGGCTTCTTAAGCTTATGATTTCTGCTGCATATTATGATCTTGTACGTATGTTGCATGCATTTGCATGTATTAGATCAATATAATAATATATATACAAAAATACTAAAGATGGGATTGTTTCTAGCTGTTTTGGGAGATGCTGAAAACCTTTGAAAATTCATTGTTCTGTTGCTAATCAGAAATCTGGCAGACCAATCTCACAGGATGCAAAAACCTCCACATTTTACTTTTTTTTTTTTTAACTCTTTTTTGCAAGGAGGAAGCACACAGGGAGGAAAGTGAGATAGCTGGATTATTAAGGCATTAGGGCAGCCACATGCATACAGTAAATACATGTATTTAGTTAAATATCTTATCTTTGATTTGTCTGCTTAGTGAAGGAGTAAGATTGCCATCAGCAGAACTGTAGGCACTCCATACCTGAAGCAAGGATTCAGTCCTTGCTATTAGATAAGATATGATTCAGGGATGATAGTATCACAGACAAATATGGTCAACTTTCATATACAAAAACATAGCTATAAGATCGCAGAAGGGTTTAGTGGCCTTAGTAATTTTGCACACTTAAATAAATTAAACCTACACTACCTTATTCCTGTAGGGAAATATTGAAAAATACACTTTTCAAAAAGTGCAGAGGACAATGATAGCTTTATACATCTATATTTATATACATGGATGCCTAGCCAGAATGATCAAAATCAAAATGTTATTGCTTTTGTAAATGATGAATAATATCATGATACAAATGTATTATTAATTAAGCAGATTAATTGATTCATTGTTTGGAATTCATTCTATTTCTATGTTACAAGTTTCAAGCCAAAGTCTGGAAGCAGAAAAAATATTTTATGACTTCAGTGAACAGTCACCCATCACAAAAAACTAGCTTCAGCAATTCAAGAAATGAACGCTTCACAAACAAAACAGACACTGAAATGCATTTACTTGTCAAATCATTACAGATAATAAGTGGATTTAGGCTAAAGAAGAAAAAAGGAAGGTTGTTTGTGGAGAATTTTGAAAAAAAAAAAGAACACAGCATGTTCTTTTTCTTTCAGGAGATCAGGAAGAACACTCATTTTTGTCTCTATGCAGGCAAAATCAGTTCAGATATTGTCTCCAGTTAGGATACACTGTGCATTACACGTGATGTTAGACTGTGTCTCAGACTTATTCTTTCTGGTCTTGAAAGGCCATCAGACAGAGCTATTAGCTAAACTGGCTGCGTGATTTGCCTGGAGGGGAGCCAGCATTTGTTCTCCACAGTGTGTGCAGGATGGCCAGGTGGAAGACTGTATTGGCTGGTCATGGCCCTGGACGTAACATTAGAAGACTTGCAACTGGCTGCACAATGGCACAAAGCTCATTTTAATCATATGACCAATATTTACTAAGACTGCTAAAATGATGAGAAGTTAAAGTTATATTTACTATGTGTATATACCCACAGTCTTTCTCTCTCCCCCTCTCACACTCACTCACTCATACATGCACAATACAAGGAATTCTAAACAGCCTAATTTTGGTCAAAACAGATTGAATATGTAGCCTGAATTTTCTGAGTCACACTGCATAAGATGCAGCAGAGAGAAAAAGCTCAGTCAGTTTCATTCTCTGTTGCCGCCAATTCTTCATAGTTTTCAAGACATGAATTCAGTTTTCTTCTCCTGCCCCTTCCCCCTTCAATCCTGACCTCTGTTATTATCACTTTTCTAAAGGCACAGTGTGCTGTTTCAAGGAAAGGAAGTATTTATTTAGCTATTCTCCAAGAAAATTACTTCTACTTTTTTCTGACTGAACAAAAATCTGATGTTACTGGCTGGATTGTCAAAATAATAAAACAAAAGGGAACCTTGAAATCATTAGAGAGTTCTCACTGTGTAGATGTGGAGGATGTTGGGAAGGAAAGAAAGTAGGAAGAGAGAAGTCAGAACAGAAATACTCTCCAAAGTAGCAAATTTCTTGAATCGAAACAATTTTTGACTCCTTTACACCGAACTTTTACCATACTCATTCTTCAATACAAAGCTGAAATCTTCAAAGAACAACTTTAAAATTCACATAAGAGTTGAAAAGGAAAAAGCTTCTCATGAACAAACTTCAGAGGCATTCTGTTCATTGACGTTTTCAAATACATCAGGTAATTATATTTTACTGTGATAAAGACATTAATAATATTGCCTTGAGACAGTATGACATGATTCCAGTGGAGCTACTACCAAAACATGTGATTATTTTGGGCTTAATTCTGTAGTCTTTAGAATACTGAGCAGTACCTCAGGCTGTGACTGACTAATCCATGGATTTTTCCAAGAATATTCATGAAATAGTGTAGAGCATGAGTTGAGATTTTCTAGCAGAACTGGACCCAGAAACAACACTCATTTTTAAAACATTATTTTTACACTGCAGAATAGTCATGTGACCTTTCAAGAATCTATTGAATTGTTTTACCTCAGTGGTCTTTAGCCCATGATGACTCATTAACAATAACAGTGAGTAAGCTGTGTGCGGAGAATAAAATCCTTTTTTCTCTTCCCATCAGCCTCAGTTTTAGCATATGATTTCCTGTAGCCAAAACTAACCTTAAAGACTCCTGTATGCAACTTTTCCTATATGCAACGAGCAATGCTCGCTGTACATGTCTAATGCCTGCCTGATTCATAGAGCTATGAATGTATGAACTATCTAAAGGCATTATACATGTATTTAAAGTTAGGGTATATGTTTAAGTCCCTTGCTTTATTTCTTTTTGAATATGGATGAATTGTTGCCTCTGTCTTTTATTCTGGGACATTATTACTATCAATAATGTTGTCTTTCCTAGAGTTGCTACCTCAATCTTTATTTAAAATCTTTTAAAAATGTCTACTTCAGCATTTACTCTCCTTTAGCACTTCTTTAACTCATTTTAATTTGTTCCAGCATCCCATATCCCTAAAGGGTAGAGTTGCCGGGTGTAATAGGGAGTTAAAAATAATAATGGTTCTCTTCATAAGCTGTGATATTCTTCATAACAAGATCAGAGAAAAGCTGCTGAAAAAGTCTGGAAAACTTTCTAAGCCTTTGCTTGTCCAGATAAAGTTGTAAAAGAGAGCCACTCATTTTAGAACTGGGTACAGCATTGGCCAAAAGAAGATGAATGTATCAAAGACTATCTAGGAAACAGGAGGACTAGAAGTTAATGCAATTACAGATTTCATGCCGGCAATGCAAGACCTCAGCAGAGCATGCCTACAACAAAATGCTTTTGTTGTAAAATTCACTTTAAATTTTATGTATGATGCATAGCAGGGAAGTAATAGCTACTGTTACCTTCCAACTAAACCACTATCTGAGCAGAACAGTCTCTAAAAAGCTTTTTACGTTTGAATCACCAGAGGATTATGTGTTGCTCTGAGTGAGTGCTGCTTCTTTAAGGAACGTGTGGATCAACCTCAGTGCCTGCTTTGTGTATCAAACACACAAACAGAGATATCTTTTAGATAGCTTACATGTGTATTTTATGTAGATTACACAACCGAAATATAGATGGCTAACTGGTACAAGAGTTGATTAATTCTGACAAGGGTACTGTTACAAACGTGAACTCCCCCCGGGAACTTTGTCAGTTTTGAGCAGCAAGGGCTATCTGACTTCAGGAAAACTATATTTTGCATGTGTACTGTAGCATAAAAACCAGCTCTTAGGGAGAGCCCTCTGCGTAAAAGAGCTGCTGGACTGCTAATGGGATTTCTCTGCCATTGGCCTTTTTTCTCAGTTCTGTTCTGAAACTGTAGGTAATCTCAGAAAAGAGCTGGCTAAACAAACAAACAATGCATAAATAATGAAATGATAGAAAGGATCAAACCTCCAAAAGAGATTATTTCCAATGAGAGTCAGTGATAAAGTTAGGTGATTAAACAATCTTTACATTTAGTTGACAAAATCAATAGAACTGTAATTTTGGAAAATGTAGGTTGCGGAAATTAAGATATTACATAGGAACAGGTTGATTTTCTTGACACTTTCAACGGACAAAAGAAGTAAACATTTTCATTTGATTTCAGCAGTATCAAAACGAAACCATTTTGACTGGCGAAATATTCTTTTTCCATAAAGTTCAAATATTTCTATTCTATTCTCATCAATTTATACAGAAAAGCATGGCACGTTAAATGTTAGTTTAAATGCTCATCACACTATTTTTTATTTTATGTTACTTTAATAACTTATGCTATTCTGCTTTGTGGAAAAGTGGCTTTATACAAGCGCACGCACAAGCCACACACATGCATCTGTGTTCTGGGGGGAATTAAAATTTTGTTTTCACCTTTGTATCTGCTCCAGAATGAAAACAAATTACAATCAGAACATCCTGTAGAGCAGACGTCGTATTTTCCAGCTATTTCATTCTACATACATTTTTTAACTTCCTTGTATTAAAAGACTACACTAGGAAATGAGAATGCCTGTTTCATATTATGGAAACTAATGCCTAAAATTTGCAGCAATTCGAGGACAAACACAACTGTCTGTTGGTTGTTTTGACCTTTGATTTTATTTAAATGTTATTATAATTAATACTTTCTGTATGTGCATGGTTGGAATATTATGAGAAAAACATTTTAATATTTATGCAGAAAAACTTGATGCTGATGAATGCAAAGCATTGTATTAAGGGACAAAACCTTTATGTGTTTCCTAAATAATATTAAATTAAATAGGTAAACTTATTATTTTTCTCTCTATTTTACTAGAAGATTAAACTTTAATATCTCATACAAATAATTTCATTTGAAAGATATGCACTCTATTTTATTCAAAAACAGAGGAAAGGTAAACTAAAGTTGAAATTTATTTGCCAGAACATTGTTGATCCTAGCTTCTGTTCACATACTACATAATAAGATTTCTTCTAACCAAATACAAATGGATGGAATGACAAGCTGCTCGGCTCACACCTTTGTTGTTTGTATTGGAAAAGCCAACTAAAAGATGCAGATATGCCAACTACTAATATAAATATGTTTCTCTGATAATGGAGAAATTACTACAGTGGAGACTGCATCAGCGTCTCTCTGTTACTTTAGTAATCTTTAAGAGAAATTAGACACACACATAGAAGAGATCTACAATGTTTTTATCTGTCAAAATAAATTAAGCTTTTGCAGGGAACAGATACTGTGTGAAAAACAAATCTACCAGCCCTATCTTTCTGGTGATTAGCCATCCCAGCAACTGGGGGTCATCTTAACGATTAACTTCACTGTTGTTTTATAATGCCCTAGAACCTGAACTCATCATCTGTATTAGAATTCAGTCTTAGCTCTTAATATCGCAAAGAAACTTGCTTTGGAAGATCATAAACATCCCTTTGGGTGAGCTTAAAGAAAACTGAAAATTGAATAACTCATTATAGAAATAAGTAGTCTGGTAAAAAGTAAAAAAAGGACACTAACCTTTGAGTCTATGAGCCTTATAATACTCCATCTAATCAAATACTATAGTAAAATATTCAGAAGAGATATAATGAAAATAAAATAAATGAGTAATCCTTAACATATCTGATAAGCTTCCCTGGAAGATCTTAGGACCACCAACTTGGAGTGAGTTCTCAATGGGCAAGGGTCTCTTTTAAAGCTTTACATTCTACTCTAACATACATTTGAATTCATGAACCAAGAGACCTGTCAAGGCTGGAAAATATGTTCAATTCTGCTCTCTATCACTTTTAAAGTGATAGTAGTCTATACGAGTCAGTTCAACATCCCATTGTTCAGAAAACTGATACCGCTGGTATCGGTGTATGCAATAGGCCAAGATAGTCTCTCTTTTAGTCTCTCTCTGCTTCCTGAAATAAAGTATATGTTTTTTTTGGCCTAAGTTCCAGTGATATTCGGAAGAGAGAATTTGCTTACTGGCCCCAAGAATCTCCAGTCAAGATCTAGCAGCTGTTACAGACTCCTAAGAGATGAGGGAGTTGCCAAAGACTGGTATAAATGTATACAGATATATAGTTCTCCATTTCCCTTTCTCTTTCCACTTGGAATTGTAAACTCTTTAGCATTTATTAAACTTAGATAGCAAATTTTTGTCTTGTTCACTCAAACTTAAGAACTCTTTGTCTAAATCCAAACAAGTAACTGGAAATTCAATAAATAAGCTGACAAAGGCTCAAGATAAGGAATAAAGGAATCCAGAAAACATAGCAAATATATGTCACCAGGAACAAGATAAGTGCTTTAGGACCCGAAAACTCTTCCCCAAAAAACTGTAAAAAAACCTGAAGATGTCATTTGTATCACCTATTTTAATCATGGTAATTTTAAACTGATAAGAATATTATTGTACTTCAAAATGTCCAGTGACCAAATAGATGGACCTCACTTTTAATTCTAGACATATTTGAACCCAGGAACAAGGCTTAGGAAGCCTCTGCACTAATCTATGTTGTTACACACTCAGTGTCCTCAAGTTATGTTACTTCTCAGCTTACATTTAACACACATTTTGTCATAACACCTTCAGATCGTGTGTTGTTGTTCTACCATTGATGAAAGACATCTAGACGTTTAAAGAGGGCAAGAGTCTGAGCTTAAAGGCAACTCCTGAGCGAAGGAGGCAGGTCCCGACTTCTTACAGTTTTTACCCCGTGACTCTCGTTCATGGTCAGACAGCTTCCTCAAAAGCAGTTTTGGGCCCACGTAGCCGAACCCCTATTGGGGTAGTGGCCTTCGGGGGACGGACATTGAGCTCAAGGCCCTGACTCCATCTTGTATTCATATAGTCCATAAATCACATTCCCTAGGAGAGCACATTAGCTCTGCCCAAGGAGCAGAAGGCACAGATGAGGAGTCTCCCAGTTGTGGGTAGCTCTGCAAGCTCTCTGACATTTGCCACAGTAGAAAGAAGCACGTTATCACAGGAGTAGCTGGATACTGCAGAACAAGAAGGCAAATTATTGCACATGTCTTTCCCTGCTCACACCTGCCAAATTGGCAGTCACCAGCATAAGGACTATAATAAAATCTTTTAACCTCTGATTTCCCACAAAAGCAGTCTGAGAATCTGTGCAAACTGTCTGCAGTATGGTCCACAGTGACAACTCTCTTCTATAAGCTCATCATTCAGAACACTTACACAATGTAACACCCTATTCATGAAATCTTAAGCTTTTTCCTTTCTTCCATTACTTTTCAAAAACGCATTTTTTTAAAAACTTTTCCTGTTCCTTTTTTATGTTCATGGTGGTCTAACATGTTCTCATGTCTGGATGTCTGGCAACACTTGGAAGGGAAAAATAGGTCTAATTCTTTTATAAACCTTCTTGTACTGCTGGAGTTTTCAGGGAAGACTAAAGAGTCTCCCAGCAATTCCATTTGAAGAAAGGCCAGTTTTCATCATTGCTATACCCTTTTGCAGGTAAAATAGCTGATTTTAATAATATATCTAATGTCTCACTTTTCATCTTCAAAACGCCTGAGTAATACTGTGATCAATTCTGTATGCATAGGCCAGAGAAAAAGCTTTTGATTTATGTCAATCTCATGAGGCTCAGGTAGAAATTGCAAGACATCACACTAGGCACCATTTTCAGCTAGCAAAAGAGCCCTTTTTTAAAATAAGTCTAACACTACTCTGAGAGTAGCTGTACTAGCTGCACTCTCCGTAAAGAGAAGCAGCCCTTGTTTCTCACTTGCCTGATTTCCATCATCGTTAATAATATCAGCAAAAACATATATTTTTATATGACATACCAAAATGCTTTCACTGATTGATGTAGTATCTTCATGGGAAATTGAATAAAATATTATTATCCTAGGTCTTGCTATAAAACCTTTACCATTTGATTCCTTCGGATTATGGAAAATTATCTTAGTTTCAGATATTTTGCCTAAACTTTTATATTCTTGCTATACTATATACTAAATTCTTGTTATACTGATACATTAGATATTAACATCATTTTATTTACAGTTAAACCATGCCTTTAGAGCTATTAGAACTGATAAATGCAGTGCTATTTCAGGGAGGATCTTAGGATTTTGGATTCAGTGTTTTTCATGCTACATTTGTATTCCTTTGCTGATTGGTATGCAATAGTGATACATATACAAAAAGATATTCTATCATCTATAATGAGATTGCAGAAGGGTTACGCACAACTGGAAGAAGAAAAACTTGCAATGTATTCACTAAATCACTACAATATTATTTTTATGGCATTTAATTGTATTTAAGTTTTGTCATCAGAATAGCATTTTTTCCCCATTTTCTTTCATGAAGGGTTACGTGAGCCATGCAACACTGGTTATTTCTGCAAGCTGTTGTAAAAGGAGCTTTCTTCTCTCTGGACAAAATTGTTATTTATCCTCAGATTTTCAAATATTTACTTCACTGCAGTTTTTCTTAGATGATTTTATATGCTATGTGGGAGTCAAATTGGAACACAACTATCTGCTGACACATCTTACTATTTGCATAGGTCACTAACATCAATGGCAAAAGAATTGAGATGCAGAGTTTTGCCCTTCACATTTACTTTTGTTTTTTGTTGCTACAGCTTGTTCAGCAAATAGAAGACAATGTTGGAAAGCTACCAAAAAAGCGTGAGAATAAAACATCAGAGCTTCTACCAAAAATTATGTAATATGTCACTAAAAGAGTTAATAGATTACGTGGCTTGAGAGTAGAAAATATTCTAATTTATATTTCAGAATGATGCCCTGAGTCATCCAGGGATCCTCTGACACCTAAGCCACAGACGTATTTGAAAGCTAATAAGTTAGTTAAAATAATACTTCAAAGTGAAATAATAAAACATACTGAAGATGGTGATATGAGAAGGGCTAACCAGTCTGATTTCTACAAAGTTAAATTGTCTCTCTAATGACTAACAGCAAAAATGCGATCCTGATAACAACTTATTTAGCCCTGCAAAAATTCACTCACAAAGTCTCTCAGAAGGACAGTAAAAAAATTAAACTATTATTACTTGAGAGTAGTATACTGTCACGTATAAAAACTGGGTAAAGGGAAATAAAAGAATTGAAAAAATGAATCAATTTTCATTAGTACAAAAGGTTAAAAGTGGGGTGCATGAAGTTTTTATATTTGCTATGTTTCATATATTTATAAATTAGAAAGAGGGCTAAACAACACAGAAGCAAATGTACAGAAGGAGGAAAGGTTAATCAAGCCCAAAAAAAGACATTAAGAGCTTCAGCTGAACTTAAAACCTGAAGAATGAACAGCGAAGTTCAGTGCTGAAGAACTGAAAGTAACAAACCTTTGAGAATAAAATGTTAACTGCCTGTATACCTTAAGGAATTGTCCATTCAGTATATCAGTCCAGGAAAATAATCTGGGTCTTGCTGTTCAGTGATGTTCAGAGCAGATCGCTGTGTAGTGTAGTCACAAACAAAAAAAGACAACAGATGGATGCACAAATGCTACGAAACAAGAGAGAAACAGAGTCTCCTGCATAGCCAATAACACACAGTCACCTGGAATACTCTGCCCAGAAACAGCTAATCTCACCTCAGAAAGGAGGCATAAGGTTAAGAAAAATCAAAAGGGAGCTTCATGATTGGGACATCTGAGGAAAGACTGAAAGATCAAGATAAGAGACTTTAGAAAGGAGATGAGTAAGATCAGGCAGGATTTATGAAATGGTGCGTGTTGTAAAGAAGATGATTTTATGTTTCAGAACTGGGGAGGGTAAAGAAATAATAGAACTGAAAAATCTCAGTTTCAAAATAATAGCAAGAAATATTTTTCCGTGTTAGGCTTAGAGTTAGCACTCATTACAACATTTTTATGAGAATAAGAAAGTACAATTCAAACAATGATCTTTCTAAAGTAAGTCTATATATTCACCTCTGTAATTAATAGAGGAAATTTGTGAAAGCTTTCAGGGAGCAAAGCTGGGTCCACCACAGATACTTCCTGTAAAGAGACTGGATCTCTCTTTTTATAGACCCTGTAGACATGTCTTGCTCTTGAAAATGTAAAGGTATTTGTACCTACTTTAGGAGAGCAGTATACTTTTCTTTATAAACAAAATATTTAAGTCTTTCAGAAACTCTCTCACTTTCAGATTTAAAGATTAGGAGATATCTGTGATGCTGATCACTTTGAACTTTCTGGCTTCTTCCTATGCAAGTTCTATCACTGGCTACTGTGGAAACAAGATAGTGGATTAGCTGACTTATTGATAGGGTCCTAGATGGCACAGACATCTTCTGTGGACAGGTGCCTTGTAGGGAATTCTAATTTTGGGGGCAAATAAAATAAATAAATCCTATTTCAGTTTCATTAATGTATGCCCCAGAGCATAAAAACAAGTTCAGAAAGCTTCATTAGCTTCTTGTCTTTATTGACTAAGCACAGAATACCCATATCCTCCAAAGTCAGGGGGAGTCCTATAAAAGCACTCACTAGAAACACTTGATCTCATTTACCCACATTATTTATTAAAAAGTGAGAAGATAAACGGTGAAAGGTATCGGCTTGTTGTAGTAAAAGGAAAAAATTAAACATCTATTAAAAATACTAAAGGATAAATTGCAAGGGAAAATTGATTAATTTTTTATAATGCAAGCACCTAGTTTAGACCTAGGTTCTTTAATTACTTCAATTTTTACATGGTAGTTTCATGATGAGTTCAAGTCAAGATAAATAGAAGCCATTGCTAAAACAGTTGGACCCACCCACATCTTTGTCCTAGATGCACATTCCTGCTACTACCCTTGTTCTGGCAATAATACTAGTGTAGCCCTATGTTAAAACCAACTAGATCTTTTTTATTGACTTTATTTTCAGTAGATCCAACCCTACAGACTTATGAATTGCAAGCCTGACAGAAGAGCTGCAAAGGGAACAAGGAGGTAGGGGAAGCCCTACCTCTTTTTGTGCAGGCCTGTGCATTTGCAGACTTTAAGTGATTGTGGAATCTAAACATACACCTTTACATGATTTGTGAGCAGCAGGAGCTCCAGAAGTATAAACTATGTCTTCTGTTTTACATTCCCTCAGTAATGAGTGAGAGAGAAAAAAAAAAAGTACAGAAAAACATAGAAAATGTAATCAAAATGGTTTAATAGGAATAAACAGTCCTTTTTTTTTTTTTTTTTTTTTTTTTTAACTAAGGGTGTTAACATCTCTTTAGTTAAAATTAGGCCACAGGTTATTTTTAAGTTTCTATTTGGAAGTTTTACATGTTTTAAAACTTTTGAACACATTGCTATTTTTAAGTTCTCACTGTCATTTTGTGATTATTTTTGTTCCTTAATCAAGCCCTTATGTCTGGAAACTCTACTGTGACTCTGTCAAAATGCATCTTTCCTAAATTCACTCAGTATGATAATTGCCGATCTTTCTTTGCTAGCCTGTGACCTAGTTAATTATCCTTTTTTGAAGCTGTATTTCTTCTCATATTGACAGGTTTTATTCTTTTATTAATGAAGATGCCATCTTTGTGAATACCAAAGACACCTTAGAAGGTCAGCACTGGCAGCATATTCGGTCAACCTGTTCTGTGTACAATGGAATTTTGTGCAATATAGATTATGAAAAGAGTACAGAACCAAATACATTTTTTCGGTGATCAGCTGCTCATCTTCATGCTGTGAATCTCCCCCTTATTAATAATAACCTTTAGAATGGCAAGCTTGTGTATCTTCTTAAAAAATTCTGCTCTCTAGCAGAATGAGAAAATAATACATTAAGCTCCTGTGCTCTTTTGCCTTTAAAGTTCCAAATTCCTTCAAATTTGGTTAATCTTGGGAACCAGCCTCAGATGTCTCTTTTTTGGGATGATTACAGTTTCACTGATTGACATACATAATCCTTCATCTAGGCTATGAACTAACTGTGTGACATGATAATTCTTAAAGATCCACTCATGAATGCTAACAAGCTGCTTGGAAACTCAGTGCATCTCCCCTGTCTACTTTTTTCCATCTTAATGACTTATTTACACTAAATTAGTTTCCAGCTATGCCGTGTTAGCTATATATGTATACACACTTCACATTTTGCTTTCATTTCCTTTGCTTGTTCACTAACATTAAATGCACTAATATTAAATTACTATTTGATTACAACCTTCTCCAGGGGCCACAATTCCTGGTCAAAATAAGGACCCAGTTATTCTATTTAGGAATTAATTGCAATGTGCTAAAAGCAACACTGGAGCGGACTACTGAATAGTCTAGGGCTGAAGTTTAAAAAAATAAAATCTGTTTTCAGTGATTAGTTTTTAGAGGTGTTAAAGCACCATAGATTCCATTGAGTGCAACTGAATTTATGATTCCTGCTTTCTCACAAAAAAAGCAATCTTTACATAGTTAAAATGATGCAGGCAAACTGGTCACAAGGGTTAAAGACTCAGAGATACTGAATTTCCACAAGTTTGTAAAATTAGATGACTGAATACAGTAAAGAAATACAACTGAGAGAGGGGTCAAAACATAAACTTAATCCTTACTAAGCATCAAAGATGCCACTCTGGAGTGGTTACATTATGTAATGGTTTGGAGAGTTGCACTGCTTTGTAATCGGAGCTGATCTTGAAAAGAGGTCTGCAGCTCAGCCTCATTTTAGAGGATCGTTACTATTTATTCTTAGAAAATTTCTTAGTAAATCATTCTCTTTGAGGAAGGCTATCATAGCAGGAGTTGTACCGTTTCTTGCCACTTCTATGATACTTGGATTAAAGGAAGGCATTTCACAGAGCAATTTTGTCCCATGCCGTATCTCCATGCTTCTTGGACCAGCAATGGCAGGAAAAGTTTAAGGAAATAATCTCTGCTTTAATTAACCTTAATGAAAATTCTGCTTGTGGGAAATTCTGGTTTGGAATATCAGAGGATGATATTGAGATAGAGGAACCATGTATGTTGGAGATAGATAAAAGGCTGAGAACTTAAGACAAGAGCTGAGGGAAAGAGAAATGGTTCAAACCAGCTTGAAGAGATAGGGATGTGACTGTATGGAGAAAGTCCGGCCTGGGAGGAAGAGGTGCGTAAGGACTTGATCGGAAGGTCAGCAGCAGTTAGTCGTAGCCATATGTCCTTCCATATGGCTGTCCATCTGGTGTGAATACTGAAACGCTACACTATGACGCTCAGTAATGTATGAAATATTAGATGCACAGCCTCTATAGCCTGTCTCTAGTGCAGTAGCTCAGCTGTCTAGATATACATTAAGGATCCCATGGTACACTTCAAAAAGAAAACTTGTTAACCCTAGTGCTTTGACCAGTGTTTCCTCTGTCAGTAAAACAGCCTCCGGTGCCAGGGCTTTGTACGAGCTATTGCATACTGAATAATAACAATGATTTGCAAATCCTGTAGGGGTCAGGTTGTGAAGGGTCTTTCATGAACTGAATCCAAAAGTGTAGTTGTCAAGAGTAGGAGTTAATGTTTTTTATGTATGTTCTGTTAGCAGAATTAGACAGAAGGATAATAGAGAGAAAGAAAAAGACAGGACTGAGGAGGACTAAATACAGCAGTGTATGTGATGGCTTCTTTCTCTTCCCTGCAGTTGTATTCAATTCCCTGAGAGCATAATTTCAAAATATCAAGAGATATTTTCCTACCTCTATTCCACCTAGTTTGATGTCCACTGACTTCTGTTGTCTAAAATACTCCACCAGAAGTGAAGAACAACAAAACAGACTACTTTATTCTTTTTGGTGTAATAATTTAAAGCTTTAATGTTTTCTTTTAAGCCTCTACACATAATTTTTTACTCTCTCATTTTGGATGTCTTTTGTTAAATTTGACTAAATTGAATTCACTCTGTCTTGATATGCCTCTTGAGAGACTGCTGTCTCAAACGCCAGTCAGCATCAGGTCTTCTAGGTTGTGGGCTTAGCTGGGACAAACAGAGGTGTAGGTGGAATTCATGCCACCAGTTTTTAAAAGAAAGACTAATTTTTAACTCAAGCAAAGCTGTGCTTATACGGCATGACTACACTTTCTCTGATAATCTCAGGACATAAAATGAGGATTATACCTGTTTCGATATCAATGAAATACACTAACTCCAGACACTTCAAGTGCCAGAGGCTTCTTTTCCTAGGTTTCTGTATAATCTATATAGCTAGATTGGTTTCTACTATGGATCACTTGCTGGATGAGCCCAACTATTTCCAGTAAGAATGCGGTTAGAGAGATTGTCCTCCCCTCTTTCAAAATACTACCTTAGGGGTTAAAAGTAATTCATATTATACTGATAAACTTATATTAATTCTAAAGATAGGAAATAGACCCAATCAAGTAAGGGAAGTTTATTAACATGAATTTTACTGGGGAATCTTGCCTTGTATCCACAGGTCATAGTATGAGTGAATTGCAGAATGTCCTGAGACGTCTGCTTTTGGGAAATGTGGCATTTATTCTTCCTGTGAAAACAAGTCAATGCTAAGAAAACTAAACCACTTCGAAATTTGGCTTTACGGCTGGAAAATATGGTTGTTCTATTAAAAAGTATGCATCTGTATAAGTAAGTAGTCTGTACATTCTATAGATTTAGATCTGGATACAGGTGAGGGAAGTGGATGCATACTTTTTGTTCATATGTTTAACCTTCTGCTAAATAGCTCAAAAACATGTTAGAAGTTGGCCAGCACAGTACTGGAAAGCTTTAATTCCAAATGTACTGTAGCCATAAAATCAGGAACAACTTTTTTGGCAGCCTATTCTCCTTTTGAATTGAATATGACCTATTAAAAGACAGGCCAAGGACTTTGTGACAAACTGTGCAAAGTAATTTCTTGTCAAAATTTGCTATATAATTTCCCCCATCAGGAAGTTCTCTTTGTGAGCTGTAGAAATAATTCTACTGTCCATCTTGCTCCTGTACAATTAAATACTGGAGCTAGCCCAAAGTGACAGTTGTTTAAAACTTAAGATTAAATAATTACACTGATTTAGGCACAAAAAGAATACTGTGTATAATGTGTTCAGGCTGTATCAGTCAATGACACACATCACAGCGTACAGCATCCTGTCACATTCTAGTATTGCATATAAATGTCAGCTCTGCTATTTATTTTCAATTTAAAATGCATTAATATTAGCTCTACCATGCTGACAAATCTTATAATGAAGATAGTTGATTATTTTTTTCCTGAAGGACAGGCAAAGACAAGCATGAATTTCAATGCAATGGTGAGTAGATATTTTGGAGAAAGGGGGGCACAACTCATTCATTCATCTTGTTCCTATTCATACTGAAATAATCTATAAGCAAAAACAGGAGGAAGGAGAGATGGGACTGAAGTGCATAATAAAAATTGCTAGGAAATGTTAAAGAAAAGCAAAAATAGTGCTTTTATTTTCGTGTACCTTGATGTCTATGATTAATTGTTTTACATTCTCACCTGTTCGACTTTTGGCTATTTTTGCAGTGTTTTACGCTTCTCAGAGGTTCTAAAGACATTCTTATTTAATCCCTTGGTTTACTGGACTGCAGAATGAATCATTCACTTGATTTTTTTGATTTCCTTTTTTCCTTATTTCCTTTGGCTAACAAAAGACACAGTGCTATAGTCGAATGGTGTAGTTTTATGTATTCTAGACATTCCACTCCAATTTCATGTCTTGACATTACCTACTCCAAACCTTCAAAAATCAGGACTCAGGCTCACCACATCACAGGGTCAGACTATACAAACGATCATATCATTTTACAAAACAGTGAATTCAAGATTCATTTTCATAAAATGAAGAATCAAACTGAGGATCTTATTTCAAAAAGAACTTTTGGAAACAAAAATGTCCAAGGCAGTTTCCAAACTAAAAGGTGCTTTCATGGAAGAAATGGCCTTTAAAGGCTATATGATACGGGGATACTGAGGCATTTCCAGAGAACCATGGAACAGGCTGACAGGATCACGGTGTAATACAGGTGGGAAAGGACCGCAGGAGGTCTCTAGTCAAACTTGCTACTCAAATTAAGGTCAGCTGCAAGACCAAACCGGGTTGCTCAGGGTTTTGTCCATTCGGGCCTTAGAAACCTCTCTGGGAAATCTGTTCTACTGCTTGATTGTCCTCGTGATGAAAGTGTGTTTTTTTTTTTTTTTTAGATATCCAATTGGAACCTCTTTTATTTTATTTCCTACATCTCTCATCCTCCCATTACGCAGTCCTTGAAGGAGCCTGGCTCCATCTTCTCAAGGACCTCTCTGTAGGTTGATAGACCACTTTTAAATCCTTAAACCTCGGAGAAGATATCACTGTATATTTGCCCTTTCCTAGCTATCTGTTATGGATCAGACTTAGAGGTAGGGCTTTGGGCTCAGTGATTAGACTAAACAGTCTGATCTATCAGTTCACTTCTGGGTTTTCATCATTTACATTTTTCAGGAATTCATCAAAAAATATTTTTTCTCCTTTGTATATTACCTGATAAGAAAAACACTGAGTACATATCAGGTAATTAATGAAAAAGAGTTCAAGAAGATGGAAAGCAAATTTAAAGAAATTCACTAAACTCTTCTGTAACCTAGAAAAACACTAGGAGATAGGAGATTCTTGACTTGTCAGAGGATTTGATTAATCTCACATCACTATAATTTCAAATAAAACATTATGTTTCATGAATCTGGAAAAAAAGTTGCAAGATGTGGCAACTGTAACAAGATGTGCTTGGCTTATAAACTTTTCCAAACTGTTCTGTTCATATGGAAGATAAAGGAAAATTTTCGATTTGGGGAAGTTTGTAAAGAGGAGGGAATCCAGTAGCAGCAAAAGACAGGCAAAGATGAAGAATATGGCACTAACAATTGTAGGCCATATCATGTTGTTAGTGTAAAATGTAATTCCATCACTGAAATTAAAGAAAATAATTGTCCAATGTTAATAATTGGTAGCACTGTACAGTTCAGTATAGATACTTTATTATTCATGGTTCTTAAAGGCACTGTCAACATTGATTAAGTCTCACCACCCACTGGGGACAGGAAAAATGTTCAATAAGTATGTAAACAGAAGTAGAGAGCAAAAGGTTAACAAATACAAATACGAAAGCCTAATATTAATTAATTAAATTAATATGGATACAATCAAAGAAGAGGCCTATTGCTGGTTCATTCACAGTGGCTAAATTGCTCCATATCTGCTTATAAAGGCTTTGCCATAAATAAGGTTACAAGAGGCAGGGCAAGATTTTAAAGAGAGATTTTTCTGTTGTGTTCTAATTAATGAGAAAAGTTCTGAGGGCATACAATGTAATTAATTAAAATGAGCACAAGATGATTGAAAGCCAATTTAGAGAAATTCACTAAACTCTTTTGCAGCTTAGATCAATAACGTATGTTAAATTAATGTTTAATTGCAATTTATTCTTGTGGAAAAATGTGGGTTTGCCTTAAATAAAGAATGACACATGTGAGGAAATAAATAATGTTGTATTGTTCTGCTTTTAGGACCAACATCGTATTCTGGCCGTTATCCAAGCAAGGAATCACATTGCATATTAAGGTGGTGAGCAATAGCTATTCATTAAGCAGACCTGAATAAGAGGGCCTGATTCTCACTTTCACTGAGGAGCTTTTACATCCCTCCTACAAAGAGTATACAGTATTCTCCCTAAGAAGTATATTCAAACCTATTCTTCAGAGTGTGCAAAAGGACCTTTGTGTGAATGCATTCATAAAATGATTCAGTCGCTAAATGTTTTCCTTTGTCCCTGTACTGGCTCCACTCTAAAGAAGGTCATGTTCCTTTTTCACCTAAAGTGGCTTGTACTTTGGCTTATCTCAGCACTAAAGGATCAGTGGGAAAGCTGAGAGTTAAATCTTCTTTTGTACTGCAGCTTCGAATTGTAGAGCAGGAATGGAGGAAACAAAGACTAAAGCGAATATGTGTCATATATACCATCTATACCAAACCTGTTTCTTAATTTGATCTCAGTGGATTTCTTTCAGTTCCCACTACTGTTAGGATGCTTCAAAATACTCACTTAATGATTTTTTTTTCCTCTCTGCAGATAGCTCCTCCATTTGCACTGCAACATCTTTTTTTCTTTCAGTCACGTTTTCTGTGTAAGTTAGTTTTATATGTGCACAAGACCAGGTCAGTCAGACTCCTACATATTCTTTATTCATTATTTGTTTTTTCAAGTAAAACTGAACATGTCATGTAGTTTCAGAATAAAAACAACACAAACACTTTGAAAACTGAGAAACCTCCTGGAAGGAGGAAGTTGAGGAATTGGAGGGAAGACCAATATGCATCAACACGTGGAGCACTGAGAAGCTTTAATGGGTATCCCTGTTCACCTAGGTTCATCAAGTGCTTGTTTTCTAAAAGGCCCAAAAAAGACAAAAGTTAGGACTGGTCATGTCAGCTCAACCAGGGTGAATCTGGAGGTTTTCCTGAATTCTTGGCTTCTGGAAAGGGGAAGAAAAAAGGGGAAGAAAAGATTCAGCTCTCTCCGACTGCATGAGAATGACAGCCTTGCAGCTTTGCCCAGTCCTACCCCAGTCATCGGTGGTACCAGAAGGCTGCAAGACCCACTTCTGTGTTGCTTGGTAGCACTGCTTCCCTTCACTCCCCCTCTGCCTCCCAGCAGGAATAAGCGACACTCCTCCAGGTAGCTCAGAGACCTTCTTTCTTAATCCAGCAACTCTACCTGAACGCTGTCTCCCTAAAACTCAGTTTGGTCTAGCCTCTGATTAAACTGAAGGGGGATTAGGCAGAAACTACTAGGGACCATGAATGCCCCCTCACAAACAGCATGTGGCCCACACACTGCTGGGTGAAGACTTCTACCTGAGTAAGTTAGCACTGCATGGGTGGAGGAGGCCCTCTATTTCTGATAGAAACAACCGTCCATTTTTCAAACTCTGTGTCTGTATTCCCATCAGCCTCACTGGGATTTGTATTATGTTCCCTGATCTGCATAACTTGTAATGCTGTTTTCACTACTGTTTCACAGCTTGTCTATTTGTAAACCATGTTTTCCGTTGATTAAAGAAGGAACTCATTGAAATTCCAGACTAATTCGGTATAACCTGGAACAATTCCTAAATTGTTCAGCATTCATGAGTAATGTAAGTTCACTGTCATATTTTCTAGCCTATGCAAAATTAAGTTTCTTACCAATGCATAGCCTTACCCACTTTCCTAAGGGCCAATCATTTGGGAACTGCAGAGATAGATTGTTTAAAGAAAACTCATAAAGTCTGAAGAGGAGCTACTCTGCTATTTATGCCATACAGTGCTTTCACTGCTCTGAGGAGTTGAAATATGACCTGTTTGTTTCACTGCAATGCACAGCAGCACACATGAGAAATCAGTCGAGAGAAACTTAAAAGGAAATATTGAGCTGCTCTCTGTCTTTTTAAGCACTCTAATCTCTTAATAAGAGTTGGCAGGTGCTAACAGGTTTGCACTGATTTCTTTCTCCTTTTTTGGTTATCTCAATTCTGTAGAGGTAGATTCATTTTCTGAGTTCAATAAGTATTCTTTCACCTTCCTTGAAACGGAACTTCAGGTCCTTTGATAAATAGATTAAAAGGTTATCTAATTTCACTGTTGCTCCTACAAGTATCTTTGTTTTCTCTTTTGTAGCTTTCTAGAGCAAGAACCTCCATGGATCACAATATATGTCCCTGCTCCTCCCATAGCAAAACAAATCAGGGTGGAAAGGAAAAGCTTTTCCTTAATTCTTCAACAAAGACTGTCAAAGCTTTGTTAAACAATGGAAGTCTTGTCTGTGCTGATTTCAGTAGGTCCCCAATGAAAATTACAATAGCAAGTTAACCTCTCTCTACTGCCATTAACAGAGATTTACCAGACATAATTTCCTCCCATTAACAGCAATAGTTTATATATCTGAAGCACAAAGGAATACAAAGTAGCAGGAAGCTCCTATAATACTCACACAGCTATATGTAAGATAAACACTAGGCAAGTGGAAAGATATAGTAAAATTTAGGTCTTTAACTTGAACTTTAGTAGGTTCAAGTTAAATGTTGGATACAAAAAGTCAGTAAACAGATGCACATCCCTAAAGCTGAACTAACTTTCAGGATAGGGATTTACCAAGAGGAACACGAGGGCTGCCACATGTCATGCCTGACAAGAGCATGAGCTCTGTGAAGCATGATAAGAAAAGATTAACACTGTCATATCTGCACCCTTACGTGGAACTGAGCTCTGAAGTACATGATCAGGGATATGGTTTTGCTGTGGTAGGAGACAGAATTGTTCCCGGGAGGTATTGTTCAGGCACACACACAGTAGCCTGTGGGAAAGAACTGGGAGATTAGCTCTCCAAACAACAGCCCCTATGAGACAATGCAGGCAACTGGAAAGTGAATTCTGTACTGTTTTGCTCTTGTAGGTCTGGGACTGCCATAACTGTGAGCTTTTCTGTAGATAAAGCTTTTTTTCCCCCTAGCATATCACTTTCAGATGCACTGAAAGAATGCTATCCCAAATCATAGCTGTAGACATTAAGCATATCTAAATATATTGATTTTAGAGGGATTAAAGTTAAGCATGGACCTGAGGGCTTTTCTGAATCAAGGTGGAAGCATGTACTGTAGATGAGAATAGTGTCTTACATAACTTTCCTGACACTTTCTATAAATAAGTAGTATTTCCATTAGTTTTTCAGATTCATCTTTTTCTTCATTCATTCATCCTCTAAACAAAAAAGCAATCTAGACAATAATATAAACAACACAAATATTACAAAAGACAGCATCTCTTCCATTAAATAAAAGAACTCAACCAAGTGATCTCCGCTGGATCATATCCTTGCTGCTTAAAGTTCATTCACCCCTGTGTCAGATTTAATTATTTGGAGCAGTTCAAAGACAAGGCTGAGGAGCCAGTTAACTGTCGAATAGTGTGCATGATCAGGATCCAGTGCTTTCTCTCTGGCTTTCTTTGATAACACAGGCATCATATGTCACTCACATCTTTTACCATTTTAGGAAATATATGTGAACTACAAGGTATTCACAGGTTGCATTCTATGACTGGACATAATTTAGTAGCATGCGTATAGTCAGTGTGTGAGACGTTTCATATAGATCGCTGAGATACTAAACAATTGCACTCTAGATTCAAGCTCCAGAATAAAACATACTAATCCTTGGCTTCTGCAGCACTTAATGAGTAAGAATATCTTTATATGAATGTTACAGAAGATCAGTGTTATATAAAAAGTGGAGCACTTGAAAACACTGAAAGAAAGTACTCTTATGTGTGTGTGTGTGTGTGTGTGTGCGCGCGCGCGTGTGTGTGTATGCATATATATATATATGTATGTATGTACATATGTATAAATATCAATTGAAAAATAATTCTACAGAGGGAAAAGAAAAAAGTTGTTGCAAGTTCAGGGACATTTATGGGACAGTCATTTGTTGAGGTCATGAAAGTAATCAAGCCTATTACCATGTCAGCAAAGAATTTGTGGAGAATACTCTTTACCACATAATTGTCTTATGCAATGAGAAGGAAAGGCCATTTGAGCTTATAAACTAAAACAAACAAACAAACAAACAAATGAAACACACACAAAAAACCTCAGATTCTACAAGGACAAGGGCAACGGCAACTGGACACAGAATTCTTACACTGAATCCTATGTCACGATTTTCTGATAGTGAAATAACTTTTTTTTTTTACAGTAACATTTTTTTTCGTATTTCTTTTGCTCAAATGATATATACAATGACTAGAACTTACAATAGATCTGTGCAAAGGAGGTAAGGTATTAGATCTTCCCTTCTCTATACTTAAATATTTGATGACTTGTTACCTCACACAGGATTGAGGCACTCTGAAGGGGAAACTGGAACAATTGCCTATTTTCTTCATACCTAAAACTAACTCTAACAAGTTAGAGAACTTTTACATAAAAGTCATTGCCATTTTCCTTATGAAATAAAATACTGCTTTGAGAAAGAAATAATATAAGGGAAATGGAAATAATTTTGTTACTGAAAATGTCAATTCTGTAAGTAAGCATCTGAGTAGATAGCTCTATTATGGTTTTGTGGAAATTATATGCTTATGGGAAAATAAAGATGAGAAAAGACAAGCAGTCTCTCATTATATCTAATCTGTTATCCAGACCAATGGTAAATGGAAAATAATATAATTTTTAGAGTTTTGTGAAAGCTAGCAATTTCTGTAATCCTAGTGGAACAATGTTCTCTTTTCCAAATGTATTCTTTAAGGAAATTCTGCTGAGTACTCCATCCAGAGGAGAATAGCCGTCTGGAATGGCTTTCTAATTACTTCGAGGGCTTCTGGAGATCCTGGGACACCCACTGACTTTCACGGAATCACAGAACGGTTGAGGTTGGAAGGGAGCTCTGAAGGTCATCTAGTCCAACCCCCCTGCTCAAGCAGGGTCATCTAGAGCATATTGCACAAGACCCTGTCCAGATGGCTTTTGGACAATATCTCCAAGGACAGAGACTCCACTACCTCTCTGGACAACCTGTTCTAATGCTCAATCACCCTCACAGGAAAGAAGTTTTTCCTCATATTCAGATGTAACTTCCTATTTTTCAGTTTTATGCCTGTTACCTCTTGTCCTGTCACTGAGCACCACTGAGAAGAGTCTGGCCTACCCTCTTTAAACCCTCCCTTCAGATATTTAAATGGTAGGGATTATAAGACCCCCTCTCAGTCGTCTTTTTTCCAGGCAGAACAGGCCCAGCTCTCTCAGCCTTTCTTCATATGAGAGCTGCTCCAGTCCTTTAATCATCCTAGTTTACCTTTACTGGACTTGCTCCAGTAGCTCCATATCTCTTGTACTCAGAAGGTCAGACCTGGATACCCCTCTACACAGCAGGTCAGGTGAGCAGATGGGTGCTTTGCTCCCCTGAAGCAGAGTCCCCCACTACTACCGCTTGCCACTTCCTCTGGGTGCTCCTATGTGGCTCAGGGTCCATTGGCCTAGATGCTTCACTCAAAAGCACATCCAGTTCCTCCTCAGCTTTGAGGGCAGTTAAGAAGAGAAGCCTTGACAATGTCCTATGACTTTGGGCATAGATGAATTTGGCTCAGGAGGGTCATTACAAAACTGGAACATGGAAGTACCGATGGTTCCCAAAGACGTTACCTTGATAGTATCTCTGTGATGAGGTCTAGTACAAGATGACCAAGATCTGTTTCTGAATAACAAAGGATCTAAGTTACATATCACTCAGCCTATGCTGAGGCTTCAAAGCAGCAGCAAGATAATTTCCTGTTCACATATTTCCTCAGTAAATTCTTTTTTTTCAGTGTTTTACCACTGACATCATCAACAGGTTACTCTTAACTAGTGTGACCCTGAACAACCAAAAGACTTGAATACTGGTTTTAAAACATTTAAATAATATTTTTCATAAGGCTTTCATCTGCTGTAATAACTTTCATCATGCCATTGCATCTTAGTATTATTTTTCTGTCTTTGTTTAAGTTATTATTATCTTTTTAAAGTTGAGAACTGAGATCTCTTGACTCATCTTGGGTGTGTTAGACTTGTTAATTGAGACTGATAGAAAAAAGGATTGAGTGATAGAAAAAAGCATTGAGTAAACTTTACTGTAGAGGGAGTGTTTGATTAATTTGCTAAAAGTATAAATAGGCTTTGATGTCAGTTTGTCTGTCGAAAGAAATATTTTTACAAATATTCAAAACCAGGCAAGAATCAGGTTATTTAATTTCATTTGAGATGTGTAAGACAAGAAAAAGAGAAAGCAATGATGGAAGAATATTGCATTTAGAGGGATTTTAGAATCTAATGTGCATTAAAGTACACAGTAAGTAGTTCAAAGAAACCTGAGAATTTCACATTTGAGCCTACAAACTGACTTGTACAGAGGTATCACTGAAGAAAAAAGAAATATCTAGAATTTTGAGATGATATGATGACCTTGAAGCATCATCCCAATGAAATGTTATGCTAAATAAGTCAAGAATATAAAAAGTCCTCCAGTGAAAATGAAAGCAAATCAAGATTTGATATGCTTTGAAACTTGAAAAGTATAGAAACAAAAGCTCGGATAAGCATATAACATCATATAACTGAAGAAAAACAGTAAATAATTTATGCTTCTAAAAAAAATGAGACATTGATATGATACTATAACAAAACTGAAAAGACAGAAAATAAATTTAACTGGGAAATCTCATCTAACTGATATTGATCAAAATTGTAAGACTATATAAACCAATTAGATTCTTATTACATAGACAGATAAGTAGCATGGGTGAATACCTACAGAAGTTTAATGTTTAATGTTACTAGATTGCATCTCAATTCACCTGGCACTGTAGATACTAACACCTGGGCAGTTCTCTCTAGGCTTTCCTTCACTATCACTAAAAAGAAATACCTAGCTGCAAAACATGATTCATCCCATTAATGAGAAATATAAAAGAGGTAAGACGTAGATATCCTTAGCCTGGAATCTTTCTACATGCATTTCTCTAATTTACAATTATTGCATCAACTCACTAGTGCACATCCAAATGGACTAGCTCAGACTTGCAGTTCACACATGTAACTGTGGAGTTATGGGTTGGTCAAACAAGCCACTTCCTTGGACTTCTTCATTTAGTGCGTAAGACACAATATAACATGTAACAGCTGAAAAGATGTTCCATTCATTATGTTGAAGGTAAAGAATGTTTGACCATCACTGGTGCTAAGATGAATATTAATGTAAATGCTGTTGTATTTCTGCATTATATAGTCTTACACTCTTTCTCATTAGATTATACAGTTCTTAAAGTTAAATGTATATTTTCACCATTTCCTCATGGAAAATTTAAGCGAGGGTAGTGGATTATATAAATTAATGAAAATGACACAATAGAGCATTTAGCTGTATTTGGTCAATCAGATTACTTGAATGTGTGAATTTAACCCCCCTGCTGTTTTGCATATAGACATCTTACATGGTTCTGCTTCATGATTATGTTCAGCCAGCATGTGTTACCATTTGACTATGGAAAAACAGATGTTCTCTATTAATTCTAAACTCAGTAAAACTGTTTCATTTTATGCTTTACAATGAATTTATACGCTGCCTTGAGGGTAACCTTTGTGTATTATAAGGCATCTTGTTCAGATTTTGGGAAGCTAAAATAATTCTACTTTGTTTTACAGCTTTATCCAAAAGCTAGCACAAGACTCTCTAGAACATAAAAGGTTCACTCTATCAGCACAATATGCATTATCATTGTTACTCTCTGAAAACAGGTAAAAAGTCAGTACTACAGAATGAGTGTATTAATCTGTATCAAACTCCTCCTTTTAAAATACCCCTAAAACTGTCCAGAAAAAAAAAAAAAAGAAGAGAGACTCAGTTTATGATTGCATATGCCAAAACTTCAATTTTCGCATGAAATGCCAAATTTTAGGCTTCCAGCATGGACATACAACTTAGGACCCTCTTATGATCAGTAGACAAGGGTACAGCTCAGAAGGACAATTCAGGTACTGCATGGGATAAGTTTTCTGCTGGAGATAATTTAAGCACTTCAGTTTGGTAGAATGAATTTTGAAACTGCATTCATTTATAACTTTGCATTCGATAAGCCCAGGCCTAAGTTTAAGTATGTTTCAAATGTGGGGAGGTGAAATATCTTAATTAAGGAAACTGAACTATAACAAAAAGTATCGTATCTCTCAAAATAAAATGCTTTGTAAATTGTTAACATATTAGAAGCTCTATTAACAACTCTTAACTGCAGGAAACTGTCTCTCCTTCAGAATTCTTCAAACTAGACCACAAATCGGAATTTTTATTTTCGCTTATGAAAATACAGGGGCTTAAAAAAAATTCCTGTAGCTGTCACCTACAGGAAGAAATTCTTTTTCAAGTGCAATCTGCCAACAGACTGTAGCATATTCTTACATGTTTGGTCTCCCATATCTCAACTAAAGCTTTCTGAAAAACAGTTGAGCACAAGTAGTTTCTACTGCTCCCCACAAAAACTCAATGGAGATATAAGTACAATCTAAACTATTCAAATTCATAACTATTAATAACTTCTCTGAATTATAATCTTTAAATGTCAATTGATTTTTTAAGGAAATTTATCTATATGAACATTTTGAAGATATAATAATGAATTATTTCTGTATCTTAGAGGCATATAAAGAAAATTTAATAAAAGGTAGTATTTTAAATGAATATATTTTAAATGTAATCAGAAAGGAAAAAATATAACTTGTTCATTCTGTAATATTACAAGGCACATTCTTTCAGAATGGTAGAATTTTGCTGAAGTCAACATAATTTGACTGTGGCATGGAGTTTGAATTATTGCTTTTATAAGTAGTTTTATAAGTAAAAAGTTCAGCAAATTTTCTTTCTACAAGCCCCAAAAAACACATATAAAGTAGTAATCTATGTAAAAATGTAAAGAATTGAATAGCATGTTCATTATATAAAAAAAATGCACCTTGCATATTTTTATTGTTTATGTTTTCAATTTCTTTCCAAATCCCTCCCCAAAATATACTATTTTCCTTTCCTGGATTTAATTTCCTATGCCATCTGCTTATCTAAACTTTTTTATTGTTATCTTTCTATATTAGTAGATATCAGCTTGCTATTAGACTACCATTTTTCAATGACTGTAAAGCACTTTGCAAGACATTCACATAAAAATCATCATTTCTGCAAATTAAAGTTACTTTTTTATCGTTTTTTCTCTACCAGTTCATCATCTTTACAGTGAGAAACTCCTTTTTCAGCAATATATAGGAAAATAAATTATCTGCCATTTGAAAATCAAGCATATTACGCCATTTGGATCTTCAGTGGAACTGGTGGAACACACACAACTTTTTTCGATATATCTTAATTCATTCTTCATTAGCTTATGCTTTAATTCTCATTCAAATAAATTAACAAATGAACTATATCTTACAAAAAGTCTGGTCTGCAAAATAGATTGTAAATTTTTGTGGATTAGGAGCCGCAGTAATGACTGAATAAACCGTTACCTGCATAATCCTTCCTGAAGTACATAAATGGTGCTTGAATGGGCAGAATATCACATGTGGATATGGGAACTTTGCTTTTCGTATCCACAACTCATTACTAAACAGAAAGAAAAGATGCTATAATGTGGTGGTGTGCACCAGCAGAAAATTAGTGAAGACGAGGGAGGTATTAAGGAGAGAATGAAAAGTTTCTTGTGGTTATTTCAGGTGTAGTTTTTACATCATCGGTCACTTGAACTCTTAGTGTGAATGAACAAATATAGTGCATGACTTTTATGCCAAAATTAAAGATAATCATGAAAAATAAAGCAAAAGTGAGCAAGGGCCAGAGAGAAGAGGAACAGATAAACGGTATTTAAATATTCTAATGTATCAGCTATATGATTCATATCGTTGCAAAGTTATTCTTTACAGTATACCTTATGCCTTTTTATACTGGTGCAGAAAAGTGGGAAAATACTATTAATGTTAGGCCTTCTTTTAGCCTCAATTACATTAATAGACCAGAATTTTTCTCTTCTGGAAATTACCCCAAACAACGTGCCTCTTATCCATATTTGTATGAGACCAAAAAAGTCACCTCTTTCAATGAAAGAACTCTGAAAAGAAATAGCCATTTAAAACGCTCATCTTCTTACATGACTGAATCTTATTGTACTGTCAGATATTATTGTGTGTGTATGTATATTTTCATGCCATGCTTTTGGCTTTTTTCTTTTATTTCTCCCTCACAGACATGCAGAGATCTGTGCTTTCTACAAAGCTATTAATAAACAAAAAAAGAAGAACTGAAAGAAAATATGCATAGTATATTCATCTGAAAAATATATTTCTTTTGCAGCAAATAATTCTAAAGCTTGAATAGTTCTATGGCTTTGGAAAGAAGGTTAGGGTTTTCTTTGCTTTGTTTAGGAATCAAATCTTTGCTACAATCTGTTGGATAATGTTAGATAACTTAGAATATGTGAATATAACCATACACGTCTTCCAAAGTTATTCCGTAAGAAATCTGTCACTTTATGAGCTCTAATACTTTACCAGCCTGACATTCTTGAAATATGTACAAAGAAAAAAGAGAAAAATCATTTCATAAGAATATTTATTGCTTCAGAAAGTCATCTAAAATTAAGAGGGGAAAAAACCTAGGACACTAGGGAAAGATCTTAATAATTTAATAATAGAACTTAATCAGGACTTAAAGGGATCACTGGAGATAATTAGCAAGAAGGAGTGCTTATAATGTGCAGTGAGGCTAAGAGAAACATAAATAAAGTGAAGCAACAAAGTATACCCTAAAGATATAATATATGTAATCACAGAGGTCATATATTGTAACAGCACACTAGCGCAAAGAGTAATTATCATTAGAAACTGTTTCCATATATTTCATTTGTTACAAAATATTTAAGTAGCATTTATTTCAATGTATATCTATATTTTATTTCAGGGAGGAAGATAGAAGAATAACTAGTGTATAGGTTACTCCTACAAACTGAAGAAAAATAGAATCAGATACAGTGATTAACCCTAAAGTTGTCTTGGACATAAATTACAAGGAAGACTCATGCATAAGCTAAGATTTCACAGACTGTTCTGAGTCATGAAAGAAAGAAACTTTCTCTAAAAGTAATCCTAGATGTATGATAACCGCTTTCAACAGGACAACATAATAGCTGCACTTTTTTCTAAACTTGTGATTCCTAGAGACCTCACTATAGCTGAATTTTTCTGTTTATTGTGTGAAACCTTAGACTTTGCTATACAGCATTCATAATGATTGCAGTCAAATATTATATTATCTTATTTGAATCCCTACAGTGGGAGTCAGCTTGCATAGAACCATTTTGCAAACAAATGTAAACATTTTTATAACCACAGCTAGAATTATATATGCCAGAGAAATTGTAGCACTAAATCCACACTTTAATTTTGGCTCAGTTTTATAAACTGTCTTGAAATGTCTATGCATTTATGTTTGTTTATTTTTTATAAAAGATTTATATGTAATCTAAATATTGATTATTTATTTGGTATGTTTTTCTCATTTCTGGCAATCTTAATTGATAAAAAATACTTTGTTTTGATGAGAATTCCATCATCAGTAAAAATTTGAAGAAAAAAATCGGTTCTCAGAACACTCCCAAGACATTTTTACATAATAAAGCTTAATACCTTTCATTAGCCTCAAGTCCACCTTAGTCCCATGCCTCATCAAGGCCCAGAAATCAAATTTTTCATTACTCAAAGTCTCTGAGGTGCTGAATTGCACATTTATAGGAAATTGAGGGCCGGGGCTCAAATCTTACAGGGAAGACTCACTGTCCCATTATTTAACTGTCAGACAAAATGTCCTGGAGCAAGAAGATAAGTGAATTAGAGACACCTCCCTACCGTCTTATGTGAGAGCTATCTGAAGATAGAGAAATGAAGCTGGACTGGTATCTGTCTTTCTCAGACTCCATTCCAGCGAGTTAGCTCCCTCTTTAAAATATTCTTTCTCTCTTTTCTCTCTCAGTACTTCTTCCGTATCTGTACAGTCACATTTGTATTTTTTGACCAAATGCATTAATGCACATCTGTACAGCTACATTAAGGCACATCTGATACAGAACCACCACATAAGCAGAACTTGCAGTGTTGTAATTTGGTAGTTTATCCTGCCAACCTCCCTATCACACAGGCAAATTTCTCAAATGTTGATGCAGCCACTTTGGGCTGGTTAAGCAAATAGTGTTATTTGATGTTACAGCTAAGCCGATCTACTGACTAGCTACTCCCAATCCATTGCTGTGAGTGGGAGGCCAAGCTAGATGGCCATCATCCGTCTCTTCCATCATTTTTTCTGTATTTTTACTGAAAAAAAGTGAATTTATGCCTTTTCTTTCCCTATTCCCTGGTTCTTCTCTGGTCCTACCTTTCAGCAAGTCAATTCAGGCAGCTAAGTAGTACAAATTACCATTAATAATAATGATAATAATAATAAAAACAAACCCTCTTTCTATCAGTTAGCTCCCTGAACCAGTTCATGAACTGTTCAGGCAAATTTCTGCTCAGGTACAAAGTATTAGGGAGGAGGGGGGAAATGTGTGGCCAGTACAGAGAGTGGACAGAGGACTTCCCTTTTCTGCAGCAGCTAGCCTGCAGGTTGCACAGTTGCACCATCAAATTGCACACCCTAAGACTCTGATATTGCAACAGCTGAGGAAAAAGGTCTACCGCTACAAATTTATAGGCTACACCAGCTGAATCCTAGCTTTGATCAAATTACAATATTATACTATATATTCCATTAACAATCTTGAAATAAAAGAAAAAGCAAAAATATCTTCTACTGACTCTTGCATTTCAGAAAATTATCATGCCATTGCTCTTGCTGAACTACTCTATTTAAGTTAAAAAAGGGTGGGATTAATAGACGAAGTCTGTTTGTAATGTCTGTGTTTTTATATCTAGTGAGAACGAAACCCATTCCTTAATGACCCTTGATGACTGATGAAACTTAAAAGTGAAATTAGCATAAGATCACATATGTGAAAAGCACAAATCTATTTTTTTTTAAATTTCAATTCATATGCTTTTGTTTTACTAACTATCCATATTCTGTTTTAGTTCCAGAAGCGCTTCTAATTGAAGGGCTATTCAATTTGCTTGACATGGGAAAAGGGTACAGGAAGATATTATCTCCGAAATGTGAACTAAGTTTAGCATAACATGAATTTATTTAAACCTCCTTAACACTTAATAAGTTTAGTACCTGACTCGAGGTTAAGCTTTTTAAGAATTCTGTTTCTACTTGGTATTAGAAAATGAAAAATGAAAAATTCCAAGTAGGCTGAAATCAGTGTTTGGGAAAGAAACAAAATAAAAATTTTATTTTTTAACAGGGTAGCAAAAATTGTTTTTAAAACTCTCTGCTACCATATGTCAAGAGATTAAAACTATCACCAGAGTCTTGATTTCAACAATTTCTGACATAGTTTACAACTTACCTGTTCTATGTAGGGGTTGATTTAAGTTTCATTCGTTCAGTCAGGAAAGTTTTAGACTTGCGTCTGACATTCTTATAATATTGCACGAATAGCCCTTGTAAAATTTACCCTCAAGAAATCTAAATTCCTTTGAACAAGAATATAGTACAGCAAACACCTCACCCCTCTGATTAACGTTGTGCACAAAACATATTAATTTAGGACTAAAGTAGCAGCATATTTAAGTAAGTGCCCAATTAAAATTCTGTACTTAGCTCACCTACTTGAACAGAACTTAGCATTTTCTTAATGCTTTCTGCTCACATGCAGCAGAAAATTTAAGTCCTGTGAATAAGATCAAACACTCAAGAACTCCTGAATTTTGTGGGCAGTTTCTGTTGATCTTCACTGGGCTTCTAGCAGACCCATGCAAGTATGATATGTGTATGTTCATTGTGTACAAACATGCTATAAACAAAAGTACTGACTATTGCCATTGTTCACTCTTAGTGATTTGTTTACCTTTAAATAGTAAAGTAATATATAATAAATAACTTTTCATTGATGGTAAAATGAAGAACTAAATAATTTTCTATTTTAAGTAATTCTGATGTATGAGAAATATGCATGATGTATTAATACAGTATATGTGTATAAATAGGAATTGGGTATGCTATCATAATACTTACTTCACTTTTACAGAAGTTTGTTACATGTAGATCTAGGTCCATATGTGTATTCAATGACTTTTAACCTACAAGACCCTGAGAAATGATGGAACATTAAATTCAGAATAAAAGTTATTAAATGCTGATCTTTATTCTAATTAATAACATGATGATCCTCTAGAGTAACAACTTTGCAAAGTCATTTGGTGCAGCTTGAAAACATTAAAGTCTAACTCCACAGAATATATGATATGGTCTTATAGTACACATTTGACTTAATATATAGATAATTTCTTCTTGATCTGTGGATGAAGATCTCAAATTTTATAATTTCTAATAAAATAAGAAGGATGGTTTGATCACACTTTTTAAATAGATTTTTTCTTTTATTGTACTTACATCTATCTAGTCTGTATTTGGTTCAGTAAACTTCATATACCCTGGGTGAAGTTAGGAAAAGACTTCTATCATTAAGCTTAATTTTCTCCTGATTCAATTTTTTTTTATTAAAACAATCAATTTTACTTATATGAAAAATTTTCAGAAAAGATTTCCCAGTAGCCAGATCTGAAAATTAATATGCTGAAAGAGAGCCATTGTTATACGTCAAGTTAGTATCCTGTATGGAAGACATATGGCAACCATATAAAAATGTGTTTTTCCATAGGACTGATAGATAACATAATAATGATAATAATGATAATAATGATGATTACTGTGACTACAACTATGACTACGACTATGACTATGACTACTACTACTACCGATGTATTCCCTGGGAATGTAGGTGAGGATATATCACCCTTGCTGTTGTTCTTTCTACAGTGTATGTTAATTTCATTATTTCATCAGCTGTTATCTATTTTTACAATCTCCTAACAAAATGAAAAGTCTGTTTTAGACATTAACAGTAATAGATACTTTCTTTATATATTAAACAAGCTGTGATAATTAAGAAGAACACAAAAAGTAGGGAACTGAACAAACTAATACCAGGAAGTAAATTCTTCCTCCATACTTTGTGGTACCCAACTCTTTGTCCTAAATGTAATCTGATGAAGGAGAGTCTGTGCCTTGGCCTAACTCTGCTTTCTAATTTTATCCTTTTTCCAGTTTTTTTAAAAAGCACATAAGGAGCTGTGACTTTGTACCCTTTCCTTTCTAATATCATATGTGACTTTGGGACAATCTAATCCAGAACAATGAATAATAACAAATAATGAAGTTATTCCAGTGACTCTGGAGAAACTATCAAACATTTCTATGCATCTAATACTTTCTTAATAGACCTATTTTTAAAATATGTATTGCAAGTTTGCTAATCCTGAAATTTCAGAATACAGTGATACGACACAATTTCATTTGTTATTCACAGACCTACTAAGTAATTTACAGGCGTATTTAAGCAAAGTGGATGCCTGCATAGTGCATTCATGATTCATTGTCTACATAGCTAAAACAAAGATGTGGAAAAAAAAAAAAGGAGGCTTACTATTTAGCCCTCAGGTTGAGAACTGCTGGAAGGGCGACTACTGCTCAGCAGCAGGAGCCATCCAGCGAGCAATAAACACAATCATCACCCTTCCTGTTGCAGGAAGGAGAGCAACCAAAATCCAGCCCTTTAGTTTCTTCATCCCGTATCAGCTCCCCGCCTCTCTGCACAGCAGATAAGATAAAAACATGGACTAATACAATGCTTTAGTAAATCCTAAAGCGTTGGTGGTAAATTAACATAATAGCAGTTTGCATAGCACCCATCCCGCCTTTCCAAATAGAAGCTGTCTGTATGCATTCTTAAAAATTCCGTGTTTACTTTTATTCCTTTTATACTTTTGTCCTTAATCCCCAGATCAGTTCTAGACTTCTCTGAAGTAAACCATTATTCAGTAAATAAATAGGTCATTCAGTTGCAGTCCTAATGATATACTCTGATCAGCTCCTTTGATCATTAATGTAGCATGTGGAAAGCTAAGTGAATCTGGGATGACTTTTCCTGAGAACAAATGAATAGCTCAGGTTAAAAGGAGGTGACTAGAGTAGTTTCTTCCATGAGCTAGAAAGTGGTAGGGAAAAACACCCGCTTGTTTCTAACTCTGCTGGTCTAGTTTTCTTTATTAAAGTTTTCTGTGTGCTGTAGGAACTTCATGTAGTGAACACTAAATCTAAGGCTTTCCTTTCATATTTCCCAGAATCTAACATAAGTTTGGAAAAGTAAGACCCATTGCCATAGTGACCGAGACTAATTGTAACGTTTACTAGTTCTTCATTTAATTTTCCATTATTTTGAATCTTGCTAACTACACTTCTGTGAAACAAACGCTTAAGATGTTCTAAAGTTACTTCAAAATGGAGCATGTTGTCTCTGTGCAAAAGTAAATGTCTATGTTCAAGTAGAATAAGATGGAGAACCATAATGGGTATATTAAAATCTGAATGTGTTTGAGAGGTCATTTGTGTCAAAATGAACTTACCCCTGGAATACACTGCACACAATGTCTGACAGAAATTAATTATATTAATTTCTAGAATATGACAAGAAGCACATCTCTTTATGCATGCATGTTCACAAAGTCAAAGCCCTTTTCATATTATATTTGTCAACTGATATTTCTATAAACTACAAAAGATAACTCATGAAACTGGATATCTTCTAATAACTACTGTAAAAGTAGCACACATTCAAAAGTGTTAGAATAATATAACATTTTGCATATTTATATTTCAGTAGGCCAGTGACTGAACTGTTTGTAAGATTCAGTGATATGATGGAAAGATTTATTGTTTTATTACACTGTATAGAAAAGTACAGGATATTTTTGAGATATTGGAGTTCATCACTTTATTCTGAACTTTGCATTGAATAATATAACCAGGGACAGTCTCTTCCTTCAGCTTTCTAACCATTCCTAAGCCAAAATATCTCCATTATTATGAAAACTGAAGCTTATTCATGAAACTTGGGGTTACTATTATCAGATCAAACTTAAGACAGTTCAGCATCATCTAAATAAGATATAATATGTCATCTGCTTAGAAGACAGAATAACTTAGGGATCCTAAAATGCCTATAATTCTTCAGTACAGAGACATGAACCTTTTGATCCAAACCAGAGAAGGCAGTTGCCAGATTCAGTAATAAGTGAACCTTCATCTGTGCCCAGCCACTTCAACAGTTGTCTCAGATGTGAAGGATACCACAAGAAAGTGAATGGTAACCAAGGTGGGTGGAAGGGAAGATTTCTTTTTCAATCAGAATGCATTTATGGAAAGCTAAAGTTTTTTTGTTTGTTTTTGGATAAATAATTCATTCAAGGTATTATAAAGAAAGACAAATAATTGAAACAGTATTTCTTTTTTACCTGTCATATGGTAATGAGTAGGTAGTAACTAGATTAAGAATGTGCTGAGAACTCAGAAACTTTAGCTGACCTTGAGGAAGATGCTAGATATTTAGTATTTTAGAAAAGAGATCACTTCTGTAGGAGCTTAGTACAAGTCCTAATTTTATGTTTTAATTCCTTTGAGGTGTTCATGAAGTGCTGAGCTACTCCTTGAACTTCAGTAATACTAAACAGTGATAAATTTAATGTAGAATTTTATCAGTCCAAGTTTTACAAATTTAATTTTTGCTATTTTACCAACCAATCCCCCCAATCTTAAGATAAAATTGGATTTAAAAACAATAACAACACTTTTCTGTCATATACTGCTTCTTACCCGTACTGGTCGTTGCGACAAAGAAACAAGAATTGACTTTTTGCAGCTAAGAAACAACCAGAGAGAAATGGTAAAATGTCTCAGGTAGAAATATAATATGGGATATTCGCCCATGCTCTGTTCTACCTTGCTTCTTTTGCCCCAGTGTAATATTTGTGAGATCCCATATCGTCAAATAACATATATAACGTTTGAAGTCCCTTAGTGTACATCTGAGCTAACACAGGTCTTTAATGTCATAATATCTCTTAATTGAACATAGAAAAAATTTAGAATTTGTTTCTGACCTTTAAATGCAGTCTAGTGTTTCTTTCCTCTCACTCCAAACCTTAAAGAGATTATCATATTTACCAACACATTTTTTTCTTCATATTTACATGTCTCCAATCTTGATTTTATTCAGTAGAGACATATATGCCTTTGGGACTTTTCAGTATAATTCACATAACTCCTTAGTCAACCTATGCTGTAGTGTCATGTGCCATTCACAAAAATATGTTCACTCTTCTGCTACGTGAATACACTGTCCAAAATTGTCCTTGGATAGCCTGCTTCCATACTTCTTAACAGTCATGAAAGTCTATACTGGCGTTGCAATATTCTTATTTATTTTATTCTGCATTTCTTTTTTTGAATAGAGCTAAGTGGAAAAGATATTATTATTTATATTTTTACGAATAAATCAAAAAATAGTCTTCTGTTCCTCAGAGGAATGAAAATAAGATCCTTTCAATGCTTGTTGGAGATGACTTTGAATCTCAAGAATTCATTCACATCCATATAATTGTAATCATCTAGGTGCCAAAACTAGGAGCGTATTCTGTATGTTCTCTTTATATTCAATGAAAAGAGAGAGAGCGAGAGACTGACAGATGGCAATACAAAATTCCTCAATCAGAATTTTCCACTAAATGATCCTCTGCAGTAGCATGTCTCCCTACTTTGCTATATGCAGTGCATGAGAGACTAACTTCTTAACTTAGAACTTTGCTTAGTCATCTAAAATTAGCTATTCTAACTCTCACCATAAATGTTTATTTTCAGCTCTTTTCAGCTGGCCTAGATTTGGCATTGCGTTTCATAGCAACTTTTATTAAAATTAATGTTTTTCCTAAAATTTGTAGTGTTAACAAAACACAAAAGGTTTGCTTTGAAGTTTCTAGCTAGCACCAGAATGTCTTCTTTCTTTAAATCTTATCAGTTAATTTCCTGTCTTATGTTAATCCTCTCTAGGTCTTGTTATAGCAGATCACATGCTCACAGGTATGTATAATACTTCATTTTAGCTTCTATACATGCAATTATGTATGTTAATTATTCTCAATTTCAAACAATTAATAAAGATACTAAAGATTACTTAGATTATCCCATTTATTATTTATAATGCATTCATATATACATATTATATTGCATAATATTAGAGTAAATATTATTGTATAGGATAACACAGAGAAGCCTCTGATGTGCTGCATCGTTTTTCAGATTATCTCTATGCAATGTGCATGGAAAATTATTTGGAAACATTATGACAAGTTAAAGAGAGAATTAAATGTTGCACCATCTTTGCCTTTCTCTGTTCACTTTTCAGGAATATCAACTGTTCCTGTCATAGGCTGATGAATTTCAAGCTCATCCAAGCTTGTTTTTGTGACAAAATAAAATTATTTTCAGATGGAAATGAAACTACTTTTTCTTTTCAATTTGTTATTCTGTCTTTGCAAAAGCTCACCATGATCTGATAACAGGAGCGATGACAGATTGTGAAGATAAAGCCGCAACAACAGAGCTTGTATTGAGAAAGTCCTTTCTCATGTTTTCATGTAACTTAAATGTATTTTTGGCAGTCCCTGGCCTCTCTTCACTGCTAGCATTTTTATTATTGTGAGGCTTATGACAACACTAGGCAGGAGAAGTAGCCCATCACAGAAGAAAGGTTAATTAACATACCAGATGGAGAGACCTGTTGAAATGTTTTCCAGATTCTTGGCCAAAGCCCAGGTGCAGAGGTTATTATAAGGTGCAGCCAGAGTCCCAGCTGACACTGGAATAACAAAATCTATGGCACAAATGAATATACATACGCTGTATAAATGCACCGGAATATGTGGTAAGTTATTACAGGGCATGTTATTGTGCAGGATTTGGAACCCCATCCAAGGATCTTTCATACGATTTATATGATTAAATGAACAGGCCCTCTGCAATTATAGTGCAGTGATATGCATAGACACAACCAATATTAGGCTCATCCCCTAAAAAATTATTGAAATAGTTTAAAAACCTCTTCTGGAAAAAAAAAATTAATATTATTCTTCATCATAGATCCACTGCAAAGTTTAAGATTATGAAAATCTATGTTGGCCCTACACACATGGATACATTTCATCACTGAAGGAACTTTATGTAGGCACCGTAAATTAACGTGCTGTGAACTAAGTTGTAATTAATAGATATTAGTTTTTAAATATAGTGCAGATACTTTGTTTTCTATTGCATATAACTGCAGGGTAGACTTTTAGGGTATCTGTTCAAAGATTCTGACACTACTTTGATTACTGAAATGCTTGAGGAGGGATTTATGTCACATGGTTGTAATGTGACTGGCTGAGGCTTCTAGCCTAATCTAGTCATCTAGGCTCCCTCTGAAGGCAACAGAGACAGAAAGATTCTGTCCGGGAAAGATTCATTCCTCCTGTTGCAGACATGGATAAAATTAGGTGATGAATAACGCAGAAGATGATTAACTATTGCTGTCGACTGATGGCATTAAACCAACAGGCTTAGAATAGGCATTTGGTACTGGAAGAGTAGGTATTTGACGATTTAATTGGGGCAAGACAAATACTCAGACAAAACTGTCAATAGGCAAAGAAATGGCATCCAAGATTTTCTTCTTCTAGTGCCTCTCACTAAGCTGTATAGGAAAACATGGATTTTTATATTTGGAAGAATAGTTGACTGAGTGCCTATAAATCTGGGTGCAAGTTAGGCAGACTGGAAACTGCTAAAGGGACTATCAATGTAGGCTTCTGGCATGAAAAAGATGAATACAAGTTAAATGGTTTAGTTTGAACAATTTAGTGCATTCAGTACTAAAAAGGATTAATCAAAATAAAATTATTTCACTGAGTGAGTGCAAATACCTATATGGCACAGAGAAACAAGGACCTCTAAGCAAAAGATATTTTAGAAGGATTTTAAGACATTAAGACTTTACTAAAACAAGTAATGCTACAGTTTAAAATTAGTAATAATTTAATCTGATTTTAAGTTGAATTGTGTTCTAACTTCTTAATGATTTTTCTTTTGTTTTTCTGGGCTAATTAAAAATAAATGCATATGCAAGGCATCACTAATTTTACTATATTAGTGGGAAAAGAAGTGGAACTGAAAAAATAGTAGAGAGAAAAAAATAGAGTATATTTAAAGAGAAACTCAAAATTCAGAAAATCTGTCATTTAAAAAGTTTGTTCCAAATGCTTCAAAGAAAGTAATACTGTGCATAACAAGTGGAAGTACTCTAGTAATCTCCAATATGTTAATGTTTTTATGAGCTCTTTTTCCATTCTCAGCAGCCATGTAGTTTATTTTTCCTGAAATTCTTTTCTATTCAACTAAGAGTAAACTAAAGTAAACATAAAATGATGATGATGATGATGATGATAATGATAAAAGGATTCAGTGTACCGAGTCTTGCTCTAACTGAGGGTAGAAAAGCCAGGAGATTTTACAGTGGTAAGTGTAATTTGTGCCCTTCCTTCCCTGTTTCTTTCCTTCCGTCCTTCCTTCCTTGACCTTTTCCTGAGAGGTATTTAAGGGATTCACCACTAATATTCGGCTTTCCATTTACAGTCACCTTAATAAAAGGACGTCTAGTAATACATATTTTCTGAACTTAGTGAATTAAAGGCTGTACAGGATGTTCACAACAAATGCCAAACTACTAAAAAATCCCTTTTATTGACATGTCATGCAACTACTTAAAATCTACTGTAGATAAAAATCTAAGAAACATACATGCTAATTGAAGGAGTTAAAGGATTTTCCCCCTATTTTTACTGGTTACACTATAAAAAGTGAAAAATAACAATTCAGCATGAGACCTCCTGTTTTTTTATTTCTGCTAGGTAATTATGGAAAGATGTCAGCACTAATGGCAGTAAAGCATTGCAGCCCTTGAACATCTTGCTTATTTCGCCCCTGTGAGGTTTCCATCAGATTAGATGTGCTAAAAGGATTTCACTGGAAATATTGATAAATGAAGTTCAAAGGAAATTAAATTAATAAATGTCTGATCTGTCTCTTTCCTCTTTTATTTATGCACTTATTTATTTATTTTCATTTATGGGAGTGCATTTTGGCTTGTTAAAAGAAGAGAAAGCCAGTAAGTGGAGGCTGCTATTTTCTACACATATGTGTATATCAAGATTCTACACTGAAATAACCTTAAACCACTGAATAGATAGGGGTCCTTGACCATGGTTCTTAAAAGTGGCAAGGGATTTTAGACAATTTTCTTGAGTTTTGGTGGGTGATTTTTGTCTATCATGTGATAACCTTCCTTTGCAATAAAATATTTCATTTTTTAAAAGAAAGCCCCTTAAATATTATCAGCACAAAAATTACCATCAGCTTTAAGCTGTTAGGTTACCTCATCTTTAACAAGTGGTGTCCTGATACTGGCTATTAGCACCTCACTTTTTTCAGGTAGCCCTTCTGTGCTGCCTGTGATCAGACTCAAACTGAAAAGCAGATGGTTTAAATCACATGCTCTTTCTACTTACTCTGGTCATAGTAGCTCCCAGCAGAGACACAGAGATCTTTCTCTCCCACACACAGAGTCCTTTTCCATCAGTTTTGCTATACGATATTTACACTAAAGTCACATCATGTTTATAATCTTCAATACAACCTTATTATTATTTACCCTGCAATTTCACTTTAGCTTAGCACTTTCTGCAGTGCTGGTAGTTCAGACTCTCCATATACAATCTTTGAATACTCAGCCCTGTCTCTATATTACCATCTCTAGTGTTTTGAAAGACGTCTTAAATATCCGTTCAACTACTTTCCATAGCACTTGATGGTGAGGAGGAAAGCGTGAGAAGAATCTTTCTTTGTTAGGCACAAGGTTTTGAGGGCCCTTTCCATTAAAATTGCCCTAATCCTTTTACACTTCTCCCTAGTAATCTTTTGTTTTATTATTTCCACAATTTTCCCATGTTAAAAAACGAGAAGAATAAATTATTTTAAAGAGGTATTAAGAATTTCAAATCATTCCCAAACAAGGTAAATTAGAGCTTATTTTATAACAACTTATTTTGTCCTTTCCTGTTATACACTACGTTCTAATCTAAGGTTATTCATGTTCATTGATTATCCCTTGAAAAGACTACTATGAAGGCATTTGAATTTATAAAGAGCTTTACTAATAATGATTTAAATTACTGAAAGTAATGTTAGCCAGAAAATTAAAATGGAACTTATATTACATTTGAGAGAAATAATTGTGTTTGAAAATCAAGTTATTTTTCTTGTTTAATATTACTTAAACACCATGATCTGACAAATTCAGAATAATTTTTATTGTGAAATTGTACAGTTATTTTGATCATGTTATTTATACTGAACATTTGATATCTAATATGAAAGCTAGGAGATTATTGAAAGTTTATTTTTGCAGTTGTAGAGGCTTTTCATTTTTTTTTTTCCACATAATTCTGAAGAGGATATCTCACCTGAACAGCTTCAGAACTTTTTATTTGTCTCTTAATTGTGTAGCAGAGTGATAATTTATTTCATCATTCTGCCTCCAATGTCAGTTATTTAATAAAATGAAAAAGCTTTGGATGTGTGCATAAAACATAGACTGCACGAAAAAAAGATTTTCCCAGTGTTAAACGCAGTTGATGTTCTCGTCATCTCCCACTGCTATTATCAGATGTGTTTCCAGTGTAATCTAGAATGAAAACAAATGAAAGCCACAAGGCATTGACTTTCTCTCAGTCTTTCTGTTCCTGTTCCAGGAAGTTCCTGAGCTAAATATAACAAAAAGGTGTATTCTTAGTATTAGGAGGAATCGTCATATATTCTTGGCCTTTTCTGACTTTTCCTGAACATGTGCTTACCGATGTGTTTGGGTGCTAAACTAAATGGATATTTGATTTCATTTGGCCACTCTTTACTTGTTTGAACATAATAGGATGTGGCTATTGCCTTTCACCTTCGACACCAAATGATACATTTAGGTCAGAATAGATAATCATGTGGGCACTATACAACATGAAGTGGGTAACTAATGAATAGACCACATTAGAAGTTCCAAAAGCATGTCTTATCAGCCATGAGAAGCTCAAGAAGTCTTTGAAGGAACTACTTTAAGTATCATATCCTGTGGCACACTGGAGGTATATTTTTGAAGTAGCTCCCAGCCTGCTGTCCTTCATGCTGTGTTCTTCTGCAAATAAAAGCTTAGTACCTGCTCCACATAGCTGGAGGGTAACTTCTCTCATCAGTTTGCCTACTTTTTGCCTACATACTTTCTTTTCTCCCAAACACCTGTTCTTGGTTTAGATTTGGGTCTTGTTTTCCTGTACCACTCACCTCAGGAATGAAGCGGGGGAGGTTGATTGGTATAAATGAGACAGGCTGGGCTCATTTTAACTGTGAATTAAAATATAATAAGACTGAGGCGACGACAGTTCATTTTTTATTTCATAACATTATGTAACTTACTAAAATTATCATCTTTTTTTTCCCCCCCTTTCATTTTACAGGCAGAAAATCCTTGAACAGCTTCATCTATACTACCTGTCTGACAGCTTTGCCTGGGAAACTGTATGAATTTCCAATTAAGTAAGACTAGATTAATTTGCTTCTGCCATCATCCAAATGTGAAAATCAAATCAAGTATTCTACATATTGCAGCCTAGTAGCACAATATGAGAAAAAGCTGGTACATAGCAGAGCATTTGTTATCTAATAGGCAGCTGAAAAAGATTATGGCTAATAATACAGGTTACTAGGTAGGAGCTCTTCTTTCTGTTTCTCTCTGCTTCTTTGGTCTGGAACAGCAGAAGCAGGTCTCTTTGAAGGTGCTTTGTAAAATACCTTTCGAAAATGATATACTTAAATGAGCTGCCTCCTTTATGCTAGGGCACAGGACCTGCTATTTTTTACAGATATCCAGGTCCTGAGGAGCTATTATCAGCATCTAAACCTGGATTTCTACTGTTAAGTTCCCATTACCATTCCATTGATAATGACTTCAAAGAGTCAGATACCTACCAGCAAAATGGGTAGGCAAGTAAATGTCAATAGAATTGCAGTGTTTTAGGGCAAATGGTGCTCTTTTTTCCCCTGCTCCAGAGGGCTCTTTGTGTAAGAATGCTTCTGTAGTTTTGATGCACAGGAAATGAGGAAGAAACTGGATTTTAGAAGTGGAATTATAAGGTGTTATTCACCTCTGAGAAGTGTCGTGCAGAGGCATATTCTTTCATGTCAAGCTTGAGAGGCTGAAATATAGCAAGACTGAAAAAAATAAAAATAAAAATTTAATCACTGTTGCAGACTTCCAGGTTATGTTTAGATTTATCTCTGAGACTATAGAAACTATGCAGAGTGCTTTTCTGCCTGTAGCTCTTCTTGAATTCACCACCACCTGCTTGTAGATCTATCATTTCCTTTGAACTGCAGGCTGTGCTACTTGTGTGATCACTTCCTACTCTGTTTTAATCAAAATTAGTCAGATCTGCCATTATTCTTAATAGATCTTAATTCAATTCTTAAATTCTCAAAATCTTTCTCTAACCTAATGCGTTTTGACTTGAAGTGCTCACACAAGCAGCAGTCTTCTGTATGCAGCTGAGAGGGTGGAAAGCTCTGGCACTTCAGTGGAGACTAGTTTTCAGGGATATTAGATAATAGAGCTGTAGACGGAAGAGGATACATATACACCTATCTAGTCATAAAATAGTCGATAAAGACAACTATGGGTTCAGGACTGCTTGTAATATCTGCTGTAAGATGTCAAGGGAGTCTCCCAATAATCTTGAACTAATTATTTCTCCAAATTCCCTCTGGAGTTCAGCAAGGAGCATTTATGATTTACCTAATTTATATACTGCCGTGGGAATGGACAAGTATATTTTAGAGGATGTTATACCACAGTCTTGGTTATGCGAGAAAACAAGTGTGCATAAACAAGGACATAAAGTTATAGCACTCCAGGTGGTATGCTCATTTCTGCAAATAAAAACTTCTGGGTTATAGCTCACTTTTTCCCAAATACATAAAAAGGAGAGGATTTGGTGCATGTGTGTGTGTGTATAACAGGAAAAAGGAAAAAAAGATGGATAGATTATACGTTAAAAAACTGCTTCTGGTGATATAACATACATAAATAACATGGCAATGTTGGCATCTGTCGTTTATAGGCACATGCATAGCTAATAGAACGATGAACTTAAGCTCCCACAGAGAAAGGATTTCCTTTGGCTGCAGGTCAGAGATGAAAATGCTCTTAAACTAAACCTCAATTAACCTCTTAGATTAACTGCACCAAGAACAAGGTACTCCAGACTGCCATTTGCAGTTTTCAGAGACAATAGTAAAAGGTATTTATTCAAATTTGTTATGAAAAAGAAAGAGTCACAGAAAAGCTAAGCCATGCAAAAGGTTCTGAAATATATCAGTGCAGAGGGGATTTCACTGAGTAAACTTTTTGATCTAAGCAAATGTCAGCACCCCAAGAACAGGAGTGCAACAAATCTGGGTGCAGATAGCTTTGATTTCGAAAAGAAAGGTCGATAAATTAAAAGAAACTGAAGCCGGTAGCAAACTGACTAAGCAAATTGGTAATTATCACTTTTAATATTCAAACTTAGACATGCTGTGAGGTAGTTGAATTAAACTGGTGTCTTATTCTGTTACATTGGTCAATGATTATGTATAGACAGAGCCCAGAAGCAAGACATTAGACCCTAATTTTTGTTAACTCACTCACTAACTACGTAATGGAGTACCAATATAAAGGAAAAGTGTCAGGCCCATCCATCTCTTTAGCCAATGCATGTTTTACAATGAAAATTATAATAAATGTTGGGGAAAAAAAATCTTGTCTATGTCTTAATGTGCATGCAGAAAGAGGTTTCCTTTCCTCAGCAGAGAACAGAATAGAACTAAAAGATTTTGTTAAGAAAAACATACATTATTATTGGGCTTCAGCTAGTGATTTTCTCTATTCTCAAATATTTTGAACAGCATTTTAGTTTTATCTTCCGTTCCAAATGGAATTTGTTAGGTTACTATTGCTTTCTTTTATACTTTTCTTCTAAGAGAAAGGAGTTTTTCAACACCGTCTCATTCTATACAGGGTAAGCTAGACTGTGATTTCCTTAAAAAATAAAACTAACCAGGTAGTTACTCAGGAAAACTACCCCTTCCTGTAAGTGAGCTTATTCCTGTGAATAATTTAAAATTCACAGTTGTACTAAGTAACTGGTTCACATTAAGAATCTAGCCATTATAAACTAATTATTATTAGACATTCACTTTTTCTTGGCATCTGTAGATCTTCTGAACCAAAGACGGAGGTGGAAAACCAAAGCTTTCCCTCCAAACAAACCATCCTTTCACCATCCTTTCCCCTCATATAGCTATGGAATAATTAGCAACAGCCTCATTTGCTGTCTCTCTCTATTCTTTCAGCCAGGCCCCTTCAGAAGCAGGTCAACGGACTCTGATGTTACTCCAAACGCTATTTATGTAGTCAAGACTTTAATCATTGTCTTTTTCCTACTGAGAAGTGCATCCTTTTGAAACTGAAAAAGAAAACTAAAGGTGATTTGTAAAATATTTTTGATAGAATAGTTTATGTACTTCTCTTTAAAAAGTGAGTCTGCTTTAAGCCTGGGGGTCTAAAAAGAAGTATAATAATATTTCATGTTTTTTTATGAAAAAATCGCTCAGATTACACAAATTAATCACAATTGTGTTAATCACAAATTATATTACTCTACTATAGCTGCCAAAACTGGTCAGCTTTAGCTCGGAGATCTTACAATATCCTTTTACATGTCCCTCGTCCTTTGTTATTGATTTTTCAAAGAAATAATAGTAATAAGTTGTTTCTGATTTTTTTTGAGTTCTATGCAAAATGCTAATGTATCTATTAGGTATTCATATTTGATGTGCTTATTTACTTCCATCCATTTTAAATACCTCTTAAACCCCACCATCAGGGTACCAAAGCCTTATACAATTTGCAATCCTTTTTTTAAATTTTAATAATAACTGAAATAGGGAAGCATGGCTATTTATTTTACAGATGGAGAATGAAAATGCATCTTAAAGTAAAAGAAAATGATAATCCAGAGAAGTGCACTCAGTCCGCTGAAACTTTAATTGATCCATATAATTAGTGACATCTTTTTTCCTCACACATTTTTTACAAATTTTGTGTAGTAATCAAAGCAATTAATTTGCTGCATGAGAAAGGTCAGCCTGTGCCTCAAAAGTCTCTGTCACTCAATGGAGAAAGTACCATATCTGGATATGATATAGGGAAACTTTAGGAGCAAATAACGTCTGTATGCATAAACATTGTGGAAGTCAGTTTTCCTAACTCTGGGTGTTCAACCCAAGAAGCTCGTCTACGTAAGTTTCCCTAGAGGACATCTCTAAGCTTCTCAGTTCAGCTCTTACTGTTACTCATCAGCTGGAGGAGCCTATCTATTTTCTACAATGAAAGTTCCTTTCACTGTAAAAAAAAGGTCTAGCCAGCTAATTTAAATGCATAGGAAAGAATTAATGTGACCAAATACAACCAGCTACAAATCAGCTACTCATCTGAATGTCCTTTACAGTGAAAGGAAAGAGATTAGAATGTCTATAGTGCAGTTTAGATGCTTGTTTTTTTAATTAAGATTAATTATGCCTGAGAAAGGAGCATAAGAGATCAGATTCGGACACTGAATGTTAGGTGCAATGAGTTTTAGCCTCACAAGTGAAGTGGACTAAATGCACTAAATTTGCCTCAGGTTAGATGGTGTGAATATTTCCAAACATGCTCTGAGTAGAAAGATGATTTATTTGTTAATTAGGCCCAAATATATGAATATTTGAATTGAAATTATTAAGCAATTTCACATTATATCATTATAAAATCTTTTACATGAGGCTTCATATATTTTGGGTATAGAAATACTGGACAATAAAATTTAGGATCCTGAGAAGGAGAGCTTTCTTAATGACCAGAAAGTTATTTGTTCATAATTACTACCCCTGAGCACGCATACATGCACAAGAAAGCCCTGCCATTGTATATGCACAGAACAACCGTGTGTTTACTTGTTCACATGTGTCTAGGTCATCTGTATGTTCCCTCCAATGTGTCACCACTTAACATTCTTGGTGCCTATGGTTGTTACAAGATACGTTTGCATTATATGAAGGAAGAAGTACAGACACCCTAAATTATCTACACAGTAACCTAATCTATGAATGCAAATGCCAAATTGCTCACAGAATAGTGAATTTTTGTGCACATACAACAGTATGAACTTTTCTTGCAACAAATTTGTTATTATAATTTCATAAATTTGATTGTACTTTGTCTGAAGGCAAGTTCACAATCAATATTTTAAATTAAGTAGACTTCCGAAGAGGATCCCGTACTTAATCAAAAAAACTGAGGCTGAATGAAGACTAGGTTAAGCAGCTCCATGTGAAGTACAGCTCTAACTCTTAATGAACAGTGGAACTGCCACTCTACTAAACAGGATAATTTAATCATTTTTCAGTTACTGAATATTTTAGCAACTCAAATCTTATGTTTTTGCCATTTTTTGAATCAAATAAGTAATTTTAAGACATAGGTCAACCTATCATGAATATTACAGTTTGAAAACAAGTTGCTACACTTAACTAATGAAATACAAAACAGTTGAAAGCAATTTAATGAATGTCATCCTCTATGACTGGAAAGAACCAGTATTGATCCTGTTGGAATATGAGAAAACATTAAATGAGATCGTATTTGTATGAGTGTGTTTAGTGATAAAAAGATGAAAGGAAACAGAATATTTTCACTTTTCTCCCCTGGCATTGTGCTTAATTTCTTTTCTTATCACACTATAACAAAAGATTCAAATCCAGGTGTACATCAGTGAGATGAAATATAAACTTTCTTTTCTCTAGGACTTTTTCATTAAAAATGAAAGTTTAAAATGGCAAAAAGTACAATTACTCCTTCATTAGAGTGAGACAATTCCACTATTCATTTTTATATACTATTCAATTTATTATTTAGAGTGTTTTAAATCTCTTTGCTAAGTCTGTGAGTTCAGTTCAAATGCTGCATCATGCACATATCCTCCAAAAAAGATTGTTTTACCAAAGTTTTCTGTGAATGAAAGTAACAGTGCACATAACTAGATCCCTTGACTATTACTGTAAAGTACACAAAAGGAATAGTTTTTCAAATCTGTTGACAGTACTGAAAACTGCAAGAGAAAACATAGAGAATTTTATCTCTTTTGATTTAATGAAAAGATTTTTAGTTTAAATGTATATCAGTAAAAATGTGCAAAAGTAACCATTCCTGTAAATAACTGCTGGAAAACAATTAACCTGTGATGCAATATCTTGCAAAATCTTTTGCTCAAGCACCTGAAGTTCTAATGCAAGTCTCAGAAGACAAAGAAACCTGATTATTCAGTGTTGACTAATGCATTATCACAGTTTACCATAACATACCTTTGCTTTTCATACAGACTAACTCAAATTATCTAGCTTTCCAAAGACTATATTTTGATTTTGTATTAAGCTAGTTATTAACCACAGTCAAATATGCAAAGTCACATTCTAAATTTGTACCTTTTTTTCCCTCAATAACTGTTATTTTCCTATTAGTCATATTGGTATAATCAAGAATTTGTCAAATTATGTTTTGATTAATGATTTTTTTCTGCTATACTTAATAAGCACACAATGGCAATCATCACTACGAGAAACCTTCTCCCTTTTGGGTTTTCAAGTTTTAAAGAATGCATTAGTGTTATTAACTGGAATTTTCCTTAGGATTAGAATTTTCCTTAGAAACTGAAAGATGGTATGAACCACACAGTCAGAAAATATGTATAATGACTGTTTGCATGTTTGAACACAACTGTGCAATTTATGGCATCATTTTGTGATTGTCAGTGTAACTCTGAAAACACTCTCCCAATAGTTACTGAGTATGTATCCGAGGAACAGGCAGCAATAGTATTTCTTGAAATAGCTCTCTTAAAAAAAAGCAAGTTCAATTTTGAAGATGTGGAGTCCTTTCATATTATTATCCAGCATGTTCACAGGAAATAAGTTGAAAGTGGAAAATGCAGTTAGAAAACTCATTGAAACCTTTCTTAACTCCCATTTCTTAACAAAGAGGAAAATATGATTAATGAACTATCACGGTAAACAACTGAAACAATGCAAGCAGGAAGTGTGCAATATTCACAGTCACAGAATGGCTGAACTTCTAGGAGAGATAGTGGAAATGGAAGGGAAAAAATAACAGGAGAATTGTACTTGAACTTGGAAGCAATGGAAGTAAAAATTCAGTCTAAGTTCACAGCTGAAGATAAATCCAGAGAAAATGAAAGTATTTTTAATTTTCATGATGATACCCAAAACTGTGTAGGAGTTAATAATGAGGTTTTAATGAGAACTGCGACTCCAGATAAAATGAGATTATATAGACATTTTGCTTTTGCTACCCAAATGAAGATGGAAGGAAATAGATGTATTTAACACCAACTATATTCACAGCTGGAGAAAGCAGTCTAAAGCAAGTCATCGTTTTGTTCTGTACATCTAAGCTATTGGATTAATGCGCAGTTCAGTTCCACTTAAAATATGTATCCAGGAAGACCAATCCCAGTAACACATACAAGCAAAAAAAGTGACAACAGGGTTTGGTAAATATGTTGGGGATATACAGGATATCTATTAGAAACAAAAGAGTAAAAGAGACATGTCATATGAAGTTTCACACAGAAGTATTTCCCAGTTCTTGTCTACAAGATGGTACAAGCTACAAAAAGTGTTACATTCCTGGAAATCTTCCTGATCCATTTACTTTCCGTGTTATGTTAAATCAAACATAAACAATGGTGTGCTTGGTATGGCATCCCTCTCTCTCCCTCACTGATCAGCCCTTTCTCTTTCCTACAACTAATAATCAATTTTTTTTACAGTCCTGGTCTACACGCTATTATGAAAGGATTCAACAATGCCAATGTAACGGAATCTCATCTTGTTAATGGGACTTTCTTATTCACCTTACTTTTTATCCAGACTTCAGGCTTCAGGGATCAAAACATTTTCCCCCATCTGTTCAGTTCATTCACAACAAAAGGTAAGTATTTTGCTGTTTTAGCCACAGTCTATTGAGATATTTCAGCCTTCACCCAGTGACTTCTGCTTAATTAAGGTGTTTTTACCAGCCAAATCTGGTCTCCCCGACCGAATATACTATATTTGCTTCTTTGCTTCAATTCTGTCTAGAGAATAGTTTTGCAGTCTACGTGCAAAGCATATATTGTTTCTTCTTTCCAAGGGCCTTCACTGGGAGTCAGGGCACCCTCTCATCTGGATCCAATCTATGTAAGAGATGTGAAGATTCAGCCTTACCAAAGATGCATGTGGGTGTCAGCTACATTTATAAAGCTACTTTATTCCTTATAGATTTGTACTGCCACCGAGACAAATGACCCATAGTCCCTGCTCTTTCTGTTTTGCTGCCACATCTGCTTGTGCAGCCACACAGAGAATCAGATCAGGGAACTGATGTGTCTGAAAAGTTACCTAGCATTTTTTTTTAAATCTGGATATTGATGCCTTAATGACGAAACGAACACCTGTCAGTGCAAAGGAGGAGAAGGAATCAAACAGCTAAAGATAAAGGACAGGAAAAGAAGCTCTTTCCTCCTGGAATATGCTGGATTCAGAAATATACCGGGTTAAAATTGCTGTGTGAACACAATTTTGCTGTTCAAAATTGGTTTTCCTGTTCTCTTAAATAAAAAGCTAGTGAGCAGAAGGAAGAAAGAAGTAGCACAGGAGGACAAGAGGAAACTTGAATCAAAATAACCATAATAATATGAAAAAGCCAAATATTCAAAAGGTAGGAATTACAAGATCTGAAGCTGATTATACAAATTTCTGATGAGGTGGTTAAACATGCTATTCTGTCCTACTCCTCCAAACAATCTCCGTCTCATTGAGCTCATGAGATGCACGATACCTGCTTTACTCGGCTGATGAAATACCCCAAGGGCACAGTCCCCTATGGCAAAGTAATGTGAGAATACTGAAAATTGGGAAAATGAACAACAGAAACCGAATTCAGGTCTTATTTGCAATACTTCTGTGCACTGTTTTTTTCACTGCTGGAGAAAACGCCAAATTTCTAAAAAAAACAGAAAGCATGAACTAAAATACATTAGAAGCAGAAACTAACATCACAAAGGAACAAGCAACCTATAATACCAGATATTCTTAGATGAAGGCTAGTTCAAGGCCTATTTACCTGCTATAATCTGATAAAATTAGGTATACTCAGGATTGAAAGGCTATCTATTGTCAGCAACCATCCGATGTTGTCCATCTCATTATTTTCAATTATTGTAACTCCCATGTTTCATCAACCCCAGGATGCCTTTATAAATCTATAGTACTAATGGACCTGATAATACACTATGAATACTAAGAAGTCTTTCTAGGGAAGATGACTAAAACAAACGAGAACTTCTTTGCTACAGGAAGTGGATCTTGCTGGGAAGGGCAACTTTGAATAAAAGAGCCAATTTAGAGAGTGAATTAATAGTGTTGTGGTCTTCAATAGAAGAATCTTTCCCCCCTCCACAAAAAAAAAAAAAAAAAAAAAAGAAAGAAAGAATAAAAGATTTGGTTGTTCATTGATTATATCGTGTTGATTCTTATGTCAGAAAAACAATTTTTTAAAAGGGAAAGGCCTGAGACGTATGTCCCAAAACATTCTAAACTTTGCTCCTGTGTTAACAGTGACTACCCATTTCCCTTGTAACTGTTCAATGAAAATATTCTTGCCTCTGTTAGGATTTTTTATTATAACGAATTTCAGTTTGCATGGGCACAGGGCTTTCAGACATCACCTTGCCCATCATTCACTCTTTTTTATTGTGGCCCATTAACTTCAGATTTCCTTTAGTATAGTGTATGGATATATCAACAACCTTGTCATTCAAAGCCAAAATGAAGAAAAAAGAACATCAAGCAGAATGCAAGAATTTCCAATAAAATTACTTATTGCAAGACTATATGTAAATGCACAAAGTATTTCCGCAAAAATATTCAAAGTCAAGAACATTGTATTCTTTTCTCATGATTACTAGATACTTTTGAAAAGTTTCATTTCTGAACTCAGGCTAAATAGAATAAAGGTAATAAAATGAAACAGGAGAATCAATTTCTTCCAGTTACATAAAGATATTCTTCACCGAAGCTGAGGGACAGGGGGAATTATGGAAGGAGATCTTCTTGATTTTCAGAGAAGTGCTCTATGTAAACAGGGAATTCAAACATCTGTTTAAGTATATTTTAATGTCAGTCAGTGTACCTGAATGCACATGTCACAAGTAGCTTTAGGAGAACTTTAAATATTGGCAGTCTATAATCTGTTCTGCACAATCAGTTCTTCTGAATGGGAAAAAGGGAAGAATAATTCGTATAAAGTAGAGCTGAAAGAGATTTTGAGAGTTTATCTAATCAAATTCTTTTTCCCAGGACAGGATCAACTCTTCCTAACACATTTTTGACAGTTTTATCCATTCTTAAAATCTCTAAGGATTCCTAGCATTCTGGCTAGGCAAGTCATTCCAATTCTTAATCATCCTTAAAATTAGCAACTTTTCCCCTGTGCCTAATTTAAACATCCTTTACTGCAGTTTGAACATATTACTTCTCTTATACCAGGAAATATAGAAAAAGCTTTTACTTTATCATTGCTTCTAGCTTTCCTGTATATGAAAACCCTTATGCCACCCTAAACCTCTGAACTTATGATCCTTTCTTCCTTTTAAACCCCAGAAGGACCATGTTAACCTGGTCTGCAGCTTTACTTCTCCATATTTCAGCTATTTCTTGCAAGACCTACCACAATCCTGCTCAAAGTATTAAAAAAAGAAAAAGAAAAAAAACCCCTCTGATATCACTGATAAGAAATAATACTATGAAAAATGTTGAGTTTTTCTCTCGACTGCTTGACATTCCTTTGCATCTGATTAGAATAGATTTAGTTCATTGAGAGAGGGAAAAGGGGCTAGGGACCAGGCTTTAATTTAACAAGTTAAAATCTGAATAACTGAATATCTGAATGGCTTTTGAGAACATCATTGATTGTTAGTCAGTGGGAGCCTTTCCATTAACTCCACTAAGGATTTGAATCAAATTCTTAGAATTAAAAAAAACAGAAGTACATAAGCCTCATTGTGTCAATGGGTGTTAGATCCCTAGCATCTTTGTGTTTTCCTGCAAGCCTATCTTTAGTGCTTATTAATTCAAAGAGCATAGATGAAAAGCATCAGCCTATCCTATCAAAAATGGGATTAATGGTCCATTTGCACAACTTTTTAAAAGCCCAGCATATAATTTATATATGATTAACATGATTTTCAAGGTAGAAGCAGCAAAAGCAGCGATCTGTAAACATCAGTTGCCATCAGCTCGGTAGAGCACAAGTCTATTTCAAATGTTTGATGTTTCATGTCATTTGGAAGGTATGAGTTTTGGATGAGACCTCTCCAGGCATTTGACGTACGTTAGTAACAACCTGTTCCCTTGGACTTAGCTGGTCTGCAGAGGACAGATGTAACAATCACCTTAATGAAGTTAAATAAATTCTAATTTAGTGTCTGCAGAATAAATGAGATTATTCAGAAGCAATTTAACTTACTAATAATTTTGATATACTGTTCAGTACTACACAGCCTATGTTTATCAAGCCATCTCTCTAGAGTTCCATAGGTTTTCCTATGTTTTTCACAAAACCTATGCCGTTCTGCCTGTTAGTAAATACATGATCTTCTAGGCATTTTCTTAGGGACTTGCACAAGCAAGGCAGCATTCCTGGAATAGTGATGAGACATGCTCAAGCTCAGCCAGCAGCAGAACACTTAGAAAATACACAGAAGGTGTATTTTCTATGACAATGGGTGCATTCAGAATTTTTTAGTCCTGTGCAATATTATGATATTATTATTGCACTAAAATTGCCTTTTTTGCCTTCTTTCTTTTGTCATATCTGCACTTATCTCACATTCTTGTGAAACAAGAGATCTGACAATTACCTTATCTGTTTGGAACATTTCTTCTTCTCAGTAGCTATTATCATCTGACCATTTTTCTGTAGAGAAAAGTAATAAGTAATGCCCCTTTCTACCTATTTCTTATTTTGTTCCCTCATAAAATTATCCTACTAGAAAAGTATATGCCTGGCTCATTGACACTAACTCTTTCTAGAGGGAAGGACTAAAGGGACCAACAACAAGGGAAGGTCAACTTGACATTACAGAGGTTTATAAGACTCTGTAAGGTATGCTTGTGAATGAGTTGGTTGCTCAAAGACTCCCCATTTGGAGAAAAATCAAACTATGAAATAGTATTGCTATTGCCCTTCCTAAGGCTAAGGAACAGTTTTTCAAGGCATTAAGTAGCTATTAATTACCAGTATAAGTAGGTTTGTCACAGTATGCTCAAGAATAATAATAATTAAAAAAAGCAGTAAAAAAATTTACATCTTTCAGTTGAAGATTTTAATGTGATCCAAAATTTGATAGTTTAGGGTCATTTTTTCCATTGCAAAATGCCTAACCCCGTTTTACTGGTTATGGCATTGAGAAGTATGAAAGGTAGATTATTTTTAAATTTTCTCTTTTCCTTTCCCTCTCTAATATGCCCACATAATATGTACTATGATTGAAAAATTAATGTAGCACTTTAATTATCAAGTCTTGGGATAGGGGGTACTTTCTAGTCCCTGACATTCTCCAGATGCTACTGCAATTAAATATAAGAATAGCAACAGCAAACAACTTTGATATTTTTCCAGAAATTATCTTTTCTCTACAAGCTGTAGTTTTACATATTATCTAAGAAAACATTATTTTATGTAGGATTTTTTTTTTAGTATTGAAACTCACAACAGAATTGTGTATTAAAAAACTGTTGAAATTACTTTTTCTAGAAAGAACAAACAAAATTATAAATGTTCTTACCATGTAAATAATTCAGAAGTTCCAAACTGAGTATTTCTCCTTAAAATTTTTTCTGACTTGTCATTTATAAATATGCCAATATGTGTTTGGTCTGAGTATATGAAATCAAAGAAAAATGCTGTATATTGTGTAGGAAGCTGATTTTCTGCTATTTTTGGAAATTAGGTGCTTCATTGTATATGTGGAAGGAAAACAGGTAGGTGAAGATTTTAAGAAAATGTAAAGCATGTAAAAATATAACGAAATATTATTATTCAATATTGGAGAAGTATTTTTATGTTTATTTCCATTCTAAAATAAACTGACATTCATAGTTATAGGAGCAAAAGAAGTTAGAAAGATTTTCTTCATGAATTTTTCTTTCTTATTTACTGACAAATCAGCCAGCGTCACAAAAGTGCCAGACTGGTCAGAAATCTGGGGTGTTTTTAACTAGTTAGCACAAAGATGATTCAAATCACTTCTGCTTATTTAATCACCTTGTCCACTTGAGCTTCTGGCAATGATTTTAGAGGCGCCTAGACAGGATAGTCTGCTCAATCAAATAATTCACTGACTTCCTGAGACTATGTGCAAGGCATAAAGGAAAAGAAGTAAGTGTATTTCAGATTTATGAACATCAAAACATAGATAGAGATGTAGGTTCTGTGGCATTTGGGTGAATTTTATGTTTGTCAAAAACACCAGTAAACTTCCACAACTTCATTTCCATAGGCCTAATGTTCTTAGTCCTTCTGTCTGTAATATGTCTTTTCATAGAGAGATATTGAAAGATGTATTTAGCTACACAATGAGTAAGTAAAAGGGACTAACAGCTTACCAAGAATCCTGTATAACAACGTCTATCCTAATAAATAAAGATAATTTTCAATATGAATGTATAAAACTCTAATTTTACTTTACTCTTTTTTACATTTATCATTCTTCAATTTACATTAATTTTTGTATAATTTTTAAATTACTGACATTACTGATACAGAATCTTCTGAATACCCAAATTATTACAAAGTTTTTCTTCCTTGCAACCTTACTGTATAAAATAAGCTTCCTGGAAAATTTTCTGAAAATTCAATAAGAAAAAAAATGTAAAATTATTGAGAAATCCTTCCCTTAATTAATCTTATTGCTCTTTTAAGTGGTATCAGGTTTCTAAAAACTACAGCTGGTATCATCTCAGTGCCATGCTGTCAAAGTGAAATTGGTAAAACGACTCAGCCATTATCCTGATGCAATACTTATACGCACAATGATAGAGGTTTGTTCAGCTGTCACCTAGAAGGTGCATTAATCAAAATTGCATATTCTCATTAATAAGAAATATGACTATCTTTTCTTTCACTGTTCATATTGACAAGTCAAAAATCTTACATCAATCCTTTAAGATTTAGAGAAAGAACTTTCCAGATCAATAAATGTAAAATAGTCCATGTATAAATTTATATAATATATGCAAAAACTTTAAATGATCAAATTATGCAAATGATAGCTTCTTCTGAGGGTTTGTTTCAGATTGCCTTCCAGAATACTGAATTTTTTTTTTTCAAAATCATATCATGAGCCATAAGTTCTTTCGCTATTGCCTGGTGTTCCAATTTTCTTCCCTCTTAAAAGGTATAGCTAAATGTTTTAGACTGAGTGCTTAGTGAACCTGTTTTTGTTTTTTTCTGTCCAGACTAGAAACTGAAAGAATGATTAAGATAAGTGCAAATATCTGAGAATCAGAAGCAAAATCGCTTTTTATCCAAACCCCTAGAGACCAAAAGTGCTGAATTTTATAACGATCTCTTCATTTTCTCCTTATAGAAATATTGCAGTAATTTTTCTCTCTGCTTCAAGTGGAATTTCCATTTTGGCCTATTAAAAGTTGTACTGGAACTTACAAGCTTCCATGAGAAGTTCAGGTTCTGATGGGTTATAATTTATCAGCAAAAAACCATTTCATCAGAAAGTCCACTACCAGCTCTAGAAGCGAGACACTTATACTTCCCTATAATGTCACTGTTCGGGCTCTGGGTAATTAACATGAAATATTTAGATGTGCCTGACTCTGTGTGCCTTCCCAGAGCTGGCATTCCTATTACTGTTCACTCCTCTTTTCAGAGTAGCTTATACATACATACGTATATATATTACCACAAGGTCTGGGGAGGAAATCATTTGTCTACAGAAGAAGATATGAGTATCTTCATTAGAGTTTTATCCTTTCGTGCAATTTTGCTAATTTGCTGTACCACAAGCAAATTAGACCTTAAACAAACACACAGCTATCTAAATCAAGATATTTAGACTCCTGAAGATGCAGATAAACATTTAGTACCATTTCCACAATAAACACATACGAATAACATTTCTGCTGTTCCTCTATCAAAATATTTAAATCTGCTACTTAATAACTACATCTGAAGTGGATGGACCCTCTCTGTAAATATCATCCTAATTTTTTTAGAAGTGGCTTATATTCATACAAAAAGCTTTAAAGTGATTTAATTGAACTGACACTAATGGGTTGCGTTACTTTGATTTCATATGTTTTAAACTGATGTGTTCATTGGAAAAAACATAGTTTAGTGTTTATATAAGACCTTTTCTGAAATTAAAGAAAGGGACAGTGAAAGTAAATTTTCTTTGTTATATTTTTACACACACGTATCGAGTTTCATGTATGAATCACAGTGATTTATGCAGTCTAGTTTAAAATCCAGTTCAATTCTGTATGTCTGTAAGATTGCTCCTCTCCAGTTAGGCCCTGCAGATAATCACTTCTTTTTCACCTTAAACAATCTGCAGCCAATTCTCGGTAGCATTCTCACTGCAAAGCCTATTGATTTCAGCAAGACCGCACATTGAGAAAAGTATTACTTAATGAGACTAACACGGCAAGATCATGCTCTGAACAAGCAGAGAATTTGTATTTGGCGAATAAGTGAATCCGTAAGTGTGAGTGAGCGTGTTACTGAAGAGGGTCTTTCTAAACTGCTGCTATTTGTGTGCTGCCAGACTTTACTGAAATTTATAAATGTTATCTCTGCAATTACTAATCAGGGTAATTGAATATGTGCAATCACTGGGGACGTGCTACATTTCCAGTTCATGACCATACAACTGCATTGTGGATATTACCACTACTTGGAAAAGGGACTTGTATCATGTTTTCTAAGCTGCTCTATCAATTTAATGTAATTGTTCAAAAATAAAAGATTACCTAAAAGGTAATGTAATTCTATTCTCTTTGTAATCAAAATGAGCTTAGATGAAGGTAGCGTGTGGCTTTATCATACTATACTGAGAATGACTCATAGAGAAATCTAATGTGATTTCTTATTTTTCTGCTTGGTTGATAAGGTAAGGTACAAGCCATCTTATTTTCAAACTGAGCAGTGTCTGATAAGATGAACAGATATACTTTACGGTTGAGAACTTTCATCCCGATCAGCAGATGAACGACATCAAGGACATAAATAGAAAGCACATACCCATACCATGCTTTATCATTCTGTGTTAAAAAGAGACAGTTCAAATTTGAGCAAGTGAAGGAACTCGGTGTTCCTTCACAGAAGGGTAAAAAATTATTCTTAGACGAGTGTTAATACACATACATCTGAAGCACATTATGAATTTAGGAAGGGGCTTTCATTCCTTCCTCTCAAAATGTTATAATTGTAATTAATATGGCGCTGGCTGGGAGATGGCCTGAACATTTATTTCTCTCTCTCTCCCCGTGAAAGACAGGTAGGGATAGAGAGCTGTGTTAGAACCGAAATCAGTAATGATTGCTCTCACAGGAAGGAATGGCAATTTGGGCAGGGTGAAACCTATCAGTTTCGGAGGAGCAAAATGAGCAGATAATTACAATCTTTAAGTTTCAAGGTTCACTTGAAATGAAACAAGAGCGAAAGTCACATGATTTCCTCTTCTTCTTTTACAGGAGGCTTAAGTGTCCCCCTTTAACTTCAGGTGTAAAGGTACCTATAGGAGGCTGGGTGAGAGAGCTGGAATGTTCCTCCAACTTTTTATTTTGTTTTGTTTTTAACTTAATGGATCATCTCAAAATTATATAACATGTGGGAGGGTGGATTCCATTTTACATTCTTCTCATTTGTCTGACCCTGGGACTATAGGCCTCTGACAGATGCTACCCAAAACAATTATTTCCATCTAGAAGGAAGAGTATTGGCCCATGAACTACTGAAACCAAATAACATGGTGATCTCCATATCAAACTAGACAGTCGTAGTAGCAGCTTGTTAAAATCATGTTTTCAGATCTTATAAGCAAACACTTACCTGTAAGTTACAGTTTGCACATTTTGAACACAGTAGGTACAATGTGGAGCTTCATTGCGTATCAGTGCACAATCAATAGCCAGATAAAAGAGCAAAGAACCCTCCTTAGAGGTGATATTAAAAATATTGGAAGAGTATTTCCTGCTTCTGCTGGTATAGGAGGGAGATATTTCCATTTCTTCCAGACCTCTTTATCTTGACATGGATTATTTTGGACCCTAACTGTTTGTATATATAAATCATCCAACACACAACTGTAGAACTATATAATAATCGTGAATTAATTAATAATGATCAGTTCCTTAGAAATGTTGAAAACCTGCACTGAATGAACCACAGGATAGACAGTTGAGGTTGTCTAAAATAGTGCCCTCTAATTTTAAAATCCTATGAATCTCAATTGCAGATCACTAACAAGTATTATCATTCTCAGTTATTTATGGATCTAAAAGTCAGACAAAATGTAGGCTAAGAGGAGACTTTCAGTAGCCTGAAACCTTTGGGAAAAAAAAACATTGCCCCCCCCCCCCCCAAAAAAAAAAAAAAAAAAGAAAGAAGAAAGTCCTCCACTGAAAATGCCCTGCCATAGAATCTTAATCATGAGAACTGGGGCTGCCCTCAGAAAGGTAAAAAAATGCTGCACACTGTCCTGGCTATTAGCATTTTTGTCTGTCCCAAAACAGGTACATAAATGCTTCATTTGTAAATCTTTTCCCCTCTAAAGGTTTTCTATTACTGAGAAAATATATTTGAGATTTAGAAGGATTTCTAATGACCATTCCATACTGCTTTCAGCCAAAAGTTCATGCATCTAAACCGAGGGATATGCAGTCACTGACAGGAACCTGGATTTGTTCCACATACTTATAAAATTATTCACCTCCAAAGGACAACAAAGACCTTAGGTGAGCTTAGTCACCCACTGAAAATGCATGTCACTGACTCTTGACAGTGGTGAGAGGTAAGGGTGACTGAGAACTTAAATTAAGTCCCTGTCACATGGGCAAAGTTAGGAGACAGGGCCCAGTGTAGGAGCACATTAATCATAAAATGCCTTTCCAAGCAAAAAGTCCGGATACTTGCCAAGGGAATTACACGTTTAGTCTTGAGATGGTGCATGATTTTGTATATATAGATATGTATATATATGTACATGTATGTGTCTATCTATTCATAAATACACAAATACAAATTTAGAGATGCCAAGTTACACTAGGAGGAATGGGTACACAGAAATAGATTGATATTTGCTTAGCATGTGTGTCCCATAGTTCTTTCTTGCTTTTAGTCAGCTGCCGAGACAAGAAAGCCCTCACAATTTCTTCTGTACATTGTAATTGATTTGAGAAGATGCTGCCAGACTTGATTTCACTTCTGCAAATTAGAATTCTTCTTTCCAATTTTCTTCCTAATGTCCTTAAGGTATTCCTTCTCCAGTATCTCACTATCACCAACCTGTTTCCCCACTTTCTTTCTCCTTGCTCTCAAACAAAATTACAATTTTTCACTCCTTTGCATTTCTAACAAGAAGGAAATTAAATGAAATGTTTTAAGAAATCAGGTACCCAAACATAATCCTCTATTACATGTCAGTAGCCAAAATTCGTTTTAAATACTGATGAAGAATTTCTGAAAGCCTTTATTCATAGCTCTGCTAAAGTTTTTCTGTGTGCTGTCTGGACTTATGCCACCTACCTTTAGCCACACCTCTGAGGAACTGCATGCAGAAGTCTAATCTCTCTGGGCTCCTACAGTCAATGGCAAGAGAGAGAAAGCTCCAAAAGATGATTCTTATTTTAGATAGACTGAACTAGCTTCTGAGGTGCCTCTTTCTTCGTGTCTATTGACCTTACAAGGAGTCTGATTTACTGAACTCTTTAATCAGACACCCAAAATCAGTGAATCTAGATTCTTGGTTACTAGGTCCCAAAACCATTTGATATTTCTATCTATCTTGTGCAAAACACAATACAAAAGCAAAAATTTTAAGTAATTGTTCATCCATGCTTATGCACATTTATATAAGCACAGAGAGACTCATCGTTACTATTTACTGAATTATTTTTCTGTTTCTTTAATCTAAGTAGATTTATATAAGCATACCATCTTAAAGCATACACATTGGAACTACTTCATATTCTGAAAATCTACCAAAATCACATAAACAGTATAGAATGTTCTCCTCACGCTTAAAAGGTATTAATTCATTTAAAATATTCTAAAATAACACTTAGAGGAGTGAAATCCCTCTTTTAAGCCATAAGGAGATATAAACACCTCAGCACAAAATTATCCTCCACTATGTGCAGTATTAGATTATGTAGGAACGAAAAGATAGCTAAATGTCTATGTTCTGAAATCAAAATTGCTTAGAGAAGCAATGGTAATGCTGATGCAGTGTGAGGTTTCCTGACACACTAATCAGTAGAGAGTAATCATCGGCACATTTCATAAGGACTTTCAGTGATTGTCTAATAGGTTTTGAACTGATTTCACAGCAAAAGATATTATACTGAATTGCTCTTCTTTATTGTTATATAGGAAGAGATTCTGAACTAAGACTTATGTTTCTAATTAGAAAATCGAGATATGTGTAGGACTTAACAGAAATTCAGATGTTAGAATTTAAGGTCCTAACTCCTACAGGGTCACAATCAGATGTGGAATCACAAGCAGAAAAGTTTAATATTCTCTACTGTACATCCTCCCTACCCTGACTTTTTTCATTTTTGCCAAAATCTTACAAGAACATTTCTTCTTTCTTTTTTTACTCCTTTCGCCCATCTCATTGCTTACGCATAATAGCACTTTTTCTTAAAAAAAAAAGCTTTTATTTAATAAACCTATTCTAGCACTACTAGCATTTAAACATACTGCTACTACATATTGCATCCATACTATCCTAATTTTCCTCTAACACCTTTCCTTTAGAGATAGCATATTTATAAGCCAAATTTTGATTGAAATTGAAACCTTTATGACTTTTTTTTAAATGCTGCCAAATTAAATGCTCCAAAATTAAAAAGAACTGATACTATTAATTTGACCTAGGAATGGTCAGCATTTTTAAATGACCACTATGTTAGATCTTTCCAGATTTCTACTTATAAAGCTATTGTAGAGTATAAATTAATGTAATCTCTTATTTAGAAAAAGGAAGTGGAGCATGTCAAGGAAGAAGAAATTCAAAACGGAAACGAATTAACTGAAATGTTGGTTTAATTGTGGAGATTAGTGAAAATAAGATTAGCTGTGGACAGAAACTTGTAAGAAACATACTGCAGTGCTAGCCTACAAAGCACTAACATAGGAATCAAAATTATTGAAGAGATATTTAGGATATTTTAAAAGATATTTTGGTACATTAGTAGGGAAGCTTTTTTCTTCATTTTTAATTTACTTTTTAAGGAGAACAGGAAGAAAAAGTATATGGACAGAAGAAAATGCAAAAGGAGGATGTTTAAAGCTACGGGAAAATCATAATAAATTAGCAAAGGATCAGTATGTGCTTCTGTGTGTGCATGTGCTTGTGTGTGGGTTTATATACACTTGCTTTCACACACACACACACACACACACACACACACACACACACACACACACACACACACACACACACACACACACACTTTTCAGTAAATAAGGAAAAAACTACTGCTCGTGCAATAAAGAACTGAAGAACTGTATTGATCAATGAAGAAAAATCATATTCATATGATTTTTAGGGTAGGATTAATCCTAATTGACTTCAGCACTGAAAATAAGATTACTATTCTGATTATTTAATCAGTCCAGAAAGACTACAGAATCAGCTTTTTACCCTAATATATTTTATTTTATTTGTGTAATTGAATATATTTGTGTTTCTTTCATGAAGAATTGTTCTAATATGAAATTTCGTCTCAGTCCTTTTTACAGAGAGAACATAAGGGAATTTCTGAGGATGTTTAAATCGTTCCCAATTCAAGTTAAAGTACTAATTTCATTGAGGTGAACGTGTATGAGATGTGCTCGCTTGTCTTTGTTGCCAATGTTCTGTTGATACACCTTTTTGAGAGTGAAGACTTTTCTTCCTAAATTGATTAATAAGATAGCAATATATCTGCTCACATTTTCATGATATTATAGTCAAATATGTGTGTGTGTGTGTGTTTTGTGTAAATATCTATGTGTATTTTGTCTATAAAACTTACAAGGTAGCATTCATTAAAAAATACAACCCTAAAAAAACAGAATCTTAAGTTCTCTCCTTTCTTTAACCATATTAGGTAATGATATCAAACGTAAAGTCAGAGCAGGAATTTCTCTCAGCTGTGGGCTCAAATTTATCCCTCAAGCAAGAAAAAACCTGAAATCTTCAAGAAATCCGTGAAGAACCTCACAAAAAATATCTTGCTTTCGTGATGGAAAAGTATCAAAATGGTCCCATTCTAAAACCCTAAACTAGATAAATATATTGAAATTCTTTGAATCTGCAGAAGTAATGAAGGATTGCATGGTTGTAATCTGCATTTCTTTTACCACTGGCATAGCACAGTTCAGGCTACTCTCACCTCTGAATAGGAAGTCTACGTATACCATTCCTTAATCCTTTGTTCCTCATTCCCTTCTGTTGGATCCAAGTTGTTTGCTACTGCAAAACACGACATAAGCTTATGAGGCTGAAGAAGTTGCATATTAAGAGGGAAAGGAAACTAGTCCAAATGGCAGTGCTATATTGCCCATTATAAGCAGCTCTCTGAAAGCCATGCTAGTCCTGTATGTCCTAAATTACAGGGTATCTAAAAACTAAGATCACATCCTAATTCCTCTTTAATGCTGCTCAAAATTTCTCCGGAGCTCTAACAGCTGCTATAAAGTACTGATGACCAGGCTTTTTAAGATTGAGGCATCACGTAGATTTGTATGAAAAATTTCATATAATTGGATTCTTGGACACTTTTTATTTATATCATTTCTTTCTCTGTCATACACTACAAACCCATTTCATCAGCTTGACCCTCTTAGCCCTGCATCACTGAGTGAAATTCTTTCTGATTGGTTTTTGGTTTTGGTTTTGGTTTTGGTTTTGGTTTTGTTTTAATACTTGCAGTGGGCTGTCAGAGTATTAGTAACAGCAAAATGTTACACTCCATTCTGTGCAGATGTAGTCTAGACCACAGTGATAACAAAAGACTGTTCTTATTGTGCAAGATAAGAAAATTATAAGCTCACTTTGGAATGGTAGATATTTTTCTGTCCTGAATTTCACTGATTCTCTACCGTTTTTCAAATTCATAGCCTACATTTATCTCTCTTTCTGTATGTAAATTCACTTTTACCACATTACTGTTCCATTTTAATAGTATTACTGATCTGTGACTGTGACCTCACTATCCAGGCGACCGGATCTTTTCTATAGAAAATAGTATCAGTACACTTTTTATCGATGTCAAATTACCCTCACTCTAAATCTTTACAATTTCTGAAGTTAATGTCCACTTCCCTGCACACCTATCACTATATTAATGGCTTTATATGACGGCATTCACAATCTTCCTATCCTTTTTGTACCTGTTACTGCTATTTAAAATAAAGACTTCCCATCCACAAGAATACTGTAAAATCTTAATTGTTATCTCAGACTGGTTTATCTATAGTGGAGAAAGCATCTAATCTTTATGTCAACATGGATGTAAGCCATCATCAGAAAAATACTGTTTGCCTCTTTTTTTGCAAGGAGGGAATGTTGGGTTATATCTATATTATGTTATTTGATGTAAATATAAACATCCTAAGCTAGCTTTTGGTGTATAACCTCTCTATTTTAAGTATTCCAGCCGTGCCAGAGAAGCAGGATAAAACAACCCTGACACTAATTTAATTATCTTTGCACTGCATTGCCATGCAGCTGCATACAAACTATTAATTATCCCTCAAAGGGACAGTAAAGAATAGATGTAGGTAGTTTATTCCTGCAACTATATTCCAAGGTATGTTCAAATGCTCATCACAGGCACTCTCGTTCTCAGCAGTCCCTCCTGCAAGACCAGGTGTGCATCCTTCTAGCTAACACTGTGACTGAAAAGGTGTTCCCTGCCTGTGGATAACTATTCTAGGTTGGCTGAGACCATGCACCTAAAGAATCCCTCTAACGGTCTCCAAGTTTCAGTTTAGGCTTCTTTTTAGGGCATATTCTCTTGGACCAGGCTAATTTTCCCACTAATCTTTTGCCCGTAAAACCCAAGTGATGCCCTAAGAAGAACTGTCTATCTTTTCTTGCTGTTTCTCTTTTCTAAGGCTAGAAGCAGGTGATTGATGGGATTTCCTGTTCAACTTTCAAGCCAGCTATGGCACAGATTGCCTGCCCTCCTCTTCTGATTATCACTCTAATCAAGACAGGCTCACTGGGCAGCTAAGCTAATCCGTTCACATCACGGCTGTTGCTGCGACAGGTGGACTGCAGCTCCACAAAAGAAAGATCAAATTGAGAAACATTATATACAGATATATACAAGCAGATGCAAGTTCTTCCACATCTACAAACCCCCGACTCTCAGTGGCCATGCCAAAGTTTTCACTATTTAATTCTTTTCTAGCTATTCAAAAGCTATTACAACGCAGTGAAAAGGAGAAAACTGAAAAAGGTTTGATGAGCAACATGAGAAATCTCTGTAAGAATGACATGTAAGTGTGAGCAGGATAAATGTTTTTTGCCTATCTTAGGAGGCAACAGAGTAAAACAAGCAAAGAATAGGAATCATACAGCAGGATACATTCAGAACTTAAGCCTCAAAACCAAAATCTCAAATTAGTTAGCAGAGTAAACCCCGTATGTTTTTAAACTCCTTAACAGTCGCTGGACATGCATGGCACTTACATGTTGGTCTAGAATCGAGTCTTAATTAGAGATTTAAAGATATTCTCTATTAAAAATGCTTAAAAGGCCCGACTGATTTTTTATATGAGGGTCCATGGGTGACCTGGTCCAAAAGGCATTCCCTGACAACATGCCCTGTCAGGATCAGACTCTCTCCAAAATGCAATTGTAGTAATTTCTTTTAAGAAAGTGTGAGGATGGGGTTTTATATAGCGTATTTTATGTTAAACTATGAAGTTCTTTAAAAAGTTGAGCCTTGACAACAAGACTGCTTCCTTGAGCTATACCCAGAAAGTGTGTCCTTGCTATATTTCTCTTATAATTCTGAATTTCCTAATGAAGATCATCCAGTGAACCCATTCACACACAACATAGCCTAACCTGGTGCTCCTGGCATTGCCCTGAGAGGTGGAAAACATATGTTACTTTACTTTTAGTTCAAAGGGGAACTGAAACACTGCTGAATCTCTGAACATATTATTAATTTTTCAGAATTTTTCTATACTAGTGTATATCCAAATGAAAATAATAAAATTTGAGTCCTATAAACATTTGTGTCTACTCCAAAGCTAGTATCCGTCCTGTGACTAAATCATTAGGCAAAACATCAACCATAACCTGCGTTACTGGATTAGGCACCTTATGAGTAAAGTGGGAGCAGCAGTGCACTACCATTACTGCAGCCTTCCCTCCTCTTGTTTAAACAAAAAGAATGAACTGTGCTCAGTTTTATTTTGTTTCCGAAGTCCCAGCTGTGTGCATAGAAGGCAGTTTGAACTCTGTAAGAGTGCTGAGATTTCAGATATGTCTTCACCTCTAGTGTTTCCCTCTGCCAGTCTGGCCATGGTGCTGGCTGCTCTGGATCCATTCTGAGGAAATAGCCTGGAGGTCTGCTGCATAAAAAGCCTGGATGCAAAAGAGAGTATTTGGTTGCTGCTTCAAGGGCTGGCTAACTTTCAGATCCTCACTTTATTGCAACAATAATCATAATACAAATAAGTTACCCTGTCCATCTCTTTCCTTCAGTCCTAAGAAGTAGTACAGCTTCAACAGCAAAATTCTCTTTTCCTGAAGGCAGCCTTTAAATATTTTAGTCTATTTTAGTCTGTTCAGTCACTAACCTAGGTTTTGTTTTCTCTCCCAGCAGTTTATAGTAAGGACCTCTTTACCAACATTTCTTTTTTTCCAAAGAATATCAAAATGTGTACTTTAGAAGTTATCTTGGCAACAAGTATGGGTCCAGCACTGTATTGCCTAGCATATCCCTTTTAAGTGTCACAATATTGGCATGAAGATGATGTGCAAAACAAAGTTGCATTCTACTGTGTAAAAACTTGAGGGATCCGGGAGGTGTGCGCATGGAGAAAGCACCATACAATGGACTAAACTACCTTCCTTGAATTATGACAAAGTTCATCAAACGCTTTTAAAAGGCCCCAGTAAATGTAAAGGCTCTACCTCTTAGCCAGGGCTTAAAATATACGCAGAATAAATAATTGTCTTTCAACATCATAGCGCATGCTATACTGTATCAGGCTTACTTCTAGCCATCATTAATAGAATAAAGAGTCATTTCCAATCTATCACTCCAAAGAGAAATAAAAAGTTGGGAAAACATCATAAAATTCATGAGCTATCTTGCCTTTTCTTTCAGCTACTGGCATACTTGAATTAATAATAAAATGACATATATACACACAACTGTTTAGATATAGGGAATATAAAATGTTAGGAGACAGTCATCCCATTTCTTATGGTAAAACACTACATCTCAGGTCTTGGTCACAAATAAGCAGCTTCCAAAGGCAAATACGATTGTGCCATTTATTACTGTATAAATTGATTTTGTAAGTGTATTAACAAAAGTAAGGAAGACTCAGTTTGCATATAGACACTCTTACAGATTTGATCGAACTCCTTACAACTATTCTGAAGGTTTTGAATCACACAGATGAGTTGTCAAAACTAATAGTGTCAGCACAATCTATAACCTCATATAGTTAAAAAGTTCAGCCTAATCATTACAGAAGGGTGATTTAAGTTCATCTGTTTTATGGACAAGGAGAGTTCACTTAATAAGGTAGTCTTTCAGATGCAGTAATTGAACAGATGGGGACAGTAATTTTTCACATCTCTCCAAGCAGCTTGGCAAAAATATATTTGTCTATAGCCTGTGTAAACTGTATATTTTAATATTGGCCTTACAGGATAAGGCAGGAATATTTTAGAATATGCTGCTATGCAGAATTTCCTCCTATCTGACCAAAAATAATTTGAAAGCTATTATTGTGAAAAAGTCATATTTACATAATCAGTGTTCTTATCTAGAAAGGCAATGAAGAAGTGAATTTTTAAATGGGCAATTTTATGCAAGAAAATACACCAAAAGCTATTAAATACAAAGATATATTGCTAGCTCCAAAAACTGGTAATCCAGAAATTACTGAAAGCTCTGATTAAGTTATGGGGAAGTATTCCTATATACTTTACCTATTCATAGACTCTTTTGTAGACATTCACCCTTGCCTGTTGGTAAAAGAACATTGGGCTGGATGTTCTTAATTTGTCCCTTGCAACAGTAACTTCTTGAAGGTCACCCTTTCCATGAACTCTCACAAAAACTGCTTGTAACTCCTCAGTTTATGCTTCATGTAATCATTATGACTTTTATGACTTTATAGATAGAATAATTACACAATCACAGTCCTTTAAATAAATGGATGAGGACAAAATATAGACTTGCATTGTCTCTGTAAATATAACTGGAAAGTATGCCTGCTTTCATTCACATTAATAGCATTCTTTTCCAGATAAAACTACTCTGTTACCCTGAACTGCAGTTTGCAAGTCTGAGCATGTGACTAGAGTAAGTAATTTTTATTTCAGGATGTGAGAGTAATACCCTTTGCGGAGTTCAGCAAGTCAAACAAGATTAACTCCTCTGCTTTGCACTTTCTTCTATTCTGTGATCCTGCGATTCTGTGATTCTATTCTGTAATCAGCATAATGATAATTAGCATTAAGGGGAGGGGACGCTAAACAAAATAGAAGAAATGTCCCACTATACAGATTGTAAGTACATTATTGTAGGTATGTGTAAAAAAAAGATTGATTTACACATAAAATACAGTTGAAAGTACAATATATTTAAGTACCATTGAAGCAGGTCCATAGAACTGAGAGAAGCACCCGAACTTTTTTGCAGTTCTATTGGAAGGAACATGGGATTTCAGATCAGTTATTAAATCAGTCTACACCCAGAAAAACCTAAAAAATAAGAACTCTAGGACTTCCTCAGATGTTTAGCTGCCCAGCGGACCCTCCTGATTCACTTAACAGGAAGCAAAAAGTTGATTTTGGCAGGGAGTACAATGCTGCTTCATAGTGATTTTACGTGGTAGAATAAATGTGATCATCTGCAAAGTGGCAGAATTAGCAAATAATTTTGTCAGATAAGCATTAGATAAATTTGTTAAATGAGAAGTTAAGAGATATATTGTTCATAAGGAAATGTTACAGTTTTTGGTGTGCATCTGAAATATTAGCTGGGGTCTTAGATTTATTTTTTTGAAGTAGATTAAATTGGGTGCCTGAAATTCTTTGGTCCATCTTCCAGACAATTATGCACTTTGGAATATCCATGTCTCCTTTGGAAATAAGCCTATGCAAAACAAGCCAAAAGACAAAGCCACTTGTCACTATATATTGGCTAGAAACAGCTCTATTTCACCACAGCTTTTTTGATGAGTAGTATCTGCATACTGTGTGCTTAAACTTAGAAATGAATGGCTTACACTTTTTACACTGTAAAGCATAGGTTTACTCTACTCTCATATCTTATTGCTCACAAAGTTATAAGACATTCATTCTGTTTCTCCTTCACATTAACGTATAAAAGGAGTTTAGCAGCTCTGATATGCCAGAAACTCTTTGTTTCTACCTGTAAGATTTTTTAAAGCATGAGTCTGTTGTTTGACTCTTGGGAGTCCGCAGTGATGGACTAGTATTCACTGATGGTTTATTCCCCAGTCAGATGAGGCCAATCAATGGTATAACTGCAGTAAATTGGAACGACTAAACTACAGAAATGAAAGATAATTTCTAGAAAACGCAACAGTGTTTGTAAGCAGTATTGCATTCAAATTTTGGATTTGTTTTCATAAATGCTTATTTAAACCAGTTTTGCCTGAATTCCAAAGGCTTTTCTGTATAAAGGAAAGCAATGTTATGCAGTTGTTAAAAGAATTCTATGAAAGATCTGTCCATCATACTTAGTTAACAGTTGCAACATTTCTATTTTCCATCAGGGACATTTGTCACTGCAAATAAACATACTGTACCAATTTGGTAGCTCATCAGCTGGAAACATAACAAAGCTGTTTCATTTTTTATACATTATAACACTATGTTTTATGTCCCTTTATGTTACAAGTAATTAAAAATCCTTCACCAGCTTTGAGTAATAGCAATTACATTCTTCATGAATGTTCTTCTAAAAGGAAAAGGAAATGATTTGTGGATGTGGAGAGGAATTTGTTTAGAACAAGTAATTGTTCATTTTATAAAGCCAAGCTCAACTTCTTCCCAAAGCATGCATACGGTGCCCTGTAGCTATTGGGGAGGTTGCAGAAATATCTGCACCCACCAGTAGGTGATGGGAAGCAGACAGGCGTGTCCCTCTCATAACTGAGTCTTCTCAGGGTTATCACATGGAATAGAACGTCTGGGGGATATAACTCCAGAGGCCCAGGAATCCTAAGTGGTTCCTTCAGCCATCCTCTGTCGTGGATGGCTATGTGCTTTTTAGGAAAGACAGGCCAGGAAGGCGAGGTGGTGGAGTTGCTCTTTATGTGAGGGAGCAACTAGAATGTATGGAGCTCTGCCTCGGGGTGGATGAAGAGCAAGTTGAGAGCCTATGGGTCAGGATTAAAGGGCAGGCTAATATGGGTGACACTGTTGTGGGGGTTTACTACAGGCCACCTGACCAGGAGGAAGTTATCGATGAGGCCTTTTGTAGACAGCTGGAAGTAGCCTCACAATCACAGGCCCTGGTTCTCCTGGGAGACTTCAACCACCCTGACCTCTGCTGGGAAGACAGCACAGCTAGGCACAAACAGTCAAAGAGGTTCCTGCAAAGCATTGATGATAATTTCTTGACTCAGGTGGTGGAGACGCCAACGAGGAGAGGTGCAATGCTAGACCTTGTACTAACGAACACAGAAGGTCTAGTTGGAGAGGCGAAGGTTGGGGGCAGCCTTGGCTGCAGTGACCATGAGATGGTGGAGTTCAGGATCCTACGAGGAGGGAGCAGGGCAATGAGTAGGATCGCAACGCTGGACTTGAGGAGAGCTGACTTTGGCCTCTTTGGGGAGCTACTTAGGGGAATCTCATGGGGTAGGGCCCTAGAAGGAAGAGGGGTCCAAGAAAGCTGGTTAATATTCAAGCATCACCTCCTCCAGGCTCAAGATGGGTGCATCCCTCTGAGCAAGAAATCCAGCAAAGCAGGCAGGAGAGCTGCATGGATGAGCAAGGAACTCCTGACAAAACTCCAACAGAAGAAGGAAGTCTGCAGAATGTGGAAAAGGGGACAGGCCACTTGGGAGGAATACAGGGACGTTGTCAGAGTGTGCAGGGATGCGACAAGGAAGGCTAAGGCCCAGCTGGAATTAAATCTGGCAAGGGACGTCAAGGACAACAAGAAGGCCTTCTTCAAATACATCAATAGCAAAAGGAAGACTAGGGAAGACGTGGGCCCGCTGCTGAATGGGGCGGGTGCCCTGGTAACAAAGGATACAGAGAAGGCAGAGTTATTGAATGCCGCCTTTGCTTCAGTCTTCACTGCTAAGGCCAGCCCTGGGGAATTCCAGACCTTGGAGGCAAGAGAGGAAGTCTGGGGAAAGGAAGACTCTCCCTTGGTTGAGGAGGATCAGGTTAGAGATCTTTTGTCCAAACCTGACATCCATAAATCCATGGGCCCCGATGGGATGCACCCACAAGTGCTGAGGGAGCTGGCAGATGTTACTGCTAGGCCACTTTCCATCATCTTGGAAAGGTCCTGGAGATCAGGAGAGGTGCCTGAGGCCTGGAAGAAAGCCAGTGTCACCCCAGTCTTCAAAAAGGGCAAGAAGGAGGAGCCAGGGAACTACAGGCCTGTCAGCCTCACCTCCATCCCTGGAAAGGTGATGGAACAGCTCCTCCTGAAGGTCATCACTAAGCATCTGGAGGACAAGAAGGTGATCAGGAGTAGTCAGCATGGATTCACCAAAGGGAAATCATGCTTGACCAACCTGATAGCCTTCTATGACGGAATGACTGGCTGGGTAGATGAGGGCAGAGCAGTGGATGTTGTCTCCCTGGACTTCAGCAAGGCTTTTGACGCTGTCTCCCATCACATCCTCCTAGGTAAGCTCAGGAAGTGTGGGCTAGATGAGTGGACGGTGAGGTGGCTTGAGAACTGGCTGGATGGCCGAGCTCAGAGGGTTGTGGTGAATGGCGCAGAGTCTAGTTGGAGGCCTGTGGCTAGTGGTGTCCCCCAGGGGTCAGTCCTGGGTCCAGTCTTGTTCAATATATTCATCAATGACCTGGAGGAAGGGACAGAGTGCACCCTCAGCAAGTTTGCTGATGATACTAAACTCGGAGGAGAGGCTAACACACCAGAAGACTGTGCTGCCATTCAGAGGGACCTGGACAGGCTGGAGAGGTGGGCGGAGAGGAACCTCATGAAGTTCAACAAAGGCAAGTGCAAGGTCCTGCACCTAGGCAGGAATAATCCCCTGCACCAGTACAGGCTGGGGGTTGACCTGTTGGAAAGTAGCTCTGCCGAGAAGGACCTGGGAGTGCTGGTGGTCAACAAGTTAACCATGAGCCAGCAGTGTGCCCTTGTGGCCAAGAAGGCCAATGGTCTCCTGGGGTGCATTAGGCAGAGTGTTGCCAGCAGGTGGAGGGAGGTGATCCTGCCCCTCTCCTCAGCCCTAGGGAGGCCTCACCTGGAGTGCTGTGTCCAATTCTGGGCTCCCCAGTACAAGAGAGACATGGCACTCCTGGAGAGAGTCCAGCGGAGGGCTACCAAGATGATTAGAGGGCTGGAGCATCTGTTCTATGAAGAAAGGCTGCGAGAGCTGGGCCTGTTCAGCCTGGAGAAGAGAAGACTGAGAGGCAATCTCATCAGCGTGTACAAGTATCTGAAGGGAGGGTGTCAAGAGGATGGGGCCAGACTATTCTCCGTGGTGCCCAGCAACAGGACAAGAGGCAACAGGCACAAACTGAAACACAGGAAGTTCCATCTGAACCTGAGAACAAACTTCTTGACTGTGAGGGTGACAGAGCATTGGAACAGGTTGCCCAGAGAGGTAGTGGAGTCTCCTTCCCTGGAGATACTCAAAACCCGTCTGGATGTGATCCTGGGCAATGTGCTCTAGAGGACCCTGCTTGAGCAGGGAGGTTGGACTAGATGATCTCCAGAGGTCCCATCCAACCTAAACGATTCTGTGATTCTGTGATTCTCCCGCCCTTGGCAGAGACACGTTGCAAGAAGTGGAGCAGTAACTATCCTACTTCCATCTTACCTCCTCTTTTTAGAATATTAGCTGGAGGAGAAAAGTTCTCCGTGTTGCCATTATTCCTTCTATGCTTATGCCATCTTTTGGTCTGTGTTTTAGATGGCTTCTGTTTGCACGTGACACAGTGCTCTCTGTTTATGAATATTTTCTTCCTGTGAACAAGACTGTGACTTGGACTCTGAATTTTCACTTCAGACTATGGAAAGAGCAAGAACATTGCTCTTATTTCTACATGGAGAATTCAAAGAAGGGGTAGGGAATGAGATGCCCAATACTGACATGGAGGCTGTTATAAAGTGCTGTGGGATAGATCAGCAGCCCAATCAAAGAAGGAGAAAAGAAAGTGAGGGATGAAACTTTAATTTTTAAGGACCTGTCGTCTAAATCTGTGTAAAGACATGGCTTTGCCCTTAACCAGGAGAAAAGAGAGTATGAATATGCCCTGGGATTGTCATACAAAGTTTTTTTTTTTTTTTTTTTTTTCCTGCAGGGAGCCAGAGCTGTGATGTAACTTGTAAATAAAATATACAATAGGTCAAAGTAGGAAATGTAAAGTAGAGTTTTAAGCTGAGCTTCATCTCCTTTGACTGATGGTATGATTTTTAGTATTCTTTAACAGCTTCAATATAGAACAAGTATTCAAAATTAGGTATTTGTGCTGTACACTTACATTGATCATGCACTGGTTACAGCAAATATCTTGTTGTGGATATTACTTTTCCTTTAAGTTACCTCTATACAGAGGTATATACATATATACTATACTATACAAAATTCTAGTATAGTAATTTTCCTAGTTTTTTGCAATGCTTCGGCAACTAAAACTGTAATTAAATCCTCGAAGTGCACGTAAGATTTATGTATATGTTTAATACAAAAAGCTTTTTTTTTTTAGAGCATGTTTATAGAACACATTAAAATAAATAGTATTCAGAAGTAACTTAACTAAATTTAAGAAGATCAAGGCCAGACAGCTGAAACTGAAATTCTCTAACCTGATATAAACTAACAGGTTGCTGGCATGTTATTATCCACTCTACCAGTAAGATTCCTTTTTCTGCTTCATTCCAAAACGCTCCTGTTCAGAACAAAATAGCTACTTTTTTCACCAGGATTAAAATATTTTCTTTAAAGACATTTGTGTGTAAGTCATGGAGTACCCTGAAAACTAACACTGTAAACAGTACCAGGACTGCGGCAGATGTTATGGCTAAGTAGCTAAGGAACATACCCAGAGTCAATGAGAGCCAACATTTTACTGCTGTGAAATATCTTTCCTGTTGTTAACTAGGAGTAGCCTTATTTAACTTTAGCTGTCTGTACATAATGTTTAATCTAAGCTTGTCTTCTAAATTCCTTTTTCATTTAGTAGATGATGAGTAGTACCCAGAAGCAAGTGATTTATTTCACCTATTTTAGGTGTATATTTAGGTGTATAAGATGAATCACACAATGGAAGTGTATGACTTTCTCTGATTCTGAAGAAACCTAAATAACTAGTTCAGAGTACTCTTGAAACTTTTATACAACAATATTTAAGTGAGCTATACCTCATTGTACATATTTCCCATGTCAATTCCTACACTTTGTGTCTCAGTCAAGCCAGAACAACTCTGCTTGCATTTGTACAGATGAAATCTCAAAGCCACTTTTTCTGCTCAGCAGAAAGATTAGCATTAAATCATGCCTACATTAAGTTTTTCACTTTTTTCACTTAGAATGTCAAGAACTTCCCCCCCCCCCAAAAAAAAAAGTCAGCCAAATGTATAGCTTCATGACTTGAATGCACATTTATATAGGTATGAAAATATTTTTTGAAGGTATTTGTATATAGAAATATTTCCATATAATGTTTTTGAAATATACTTACTTTCGCCGTGCAAAGTAGACTGTTTTTGAATTTTTCATGAGATCTATTTGCTATGGAAAAAGTAAGCATCCTGAAAATTTTCCTAGATGAAATTTTCAGTAATGGTAACTGATGAAGTTAAATGTCCCCTAAGATAAAAGGTAGCTCTTCATTGAATATGTCCTCTGCTTTTCCAGTTCAGATTCTGTTTGATCAAAAACTGACCAATAAAGCAATGTAGATATTTATATACTTTAAAGAACTTCAACGATCATTTTTTGTAGTTGGCTAAGTTACTTTGCTCACAAAAATATTATTTCTAATAAATCATCTTAACTTATAGAGGCAGTTATTAGAAAGCTCTCTAATTTATTTAACTGATTCACTACATACAACAATGAAAATCCTTCAACCCTGATGGCAGAAAAACTGTGTTGAAAGAGGGAACATTGCATACTAGGAATATTGTTTACAAAAAAAGAATAACACCTACATTTTGATCTTTTTTTGCATAAATAAGTGTAAGAAAACAGCTCCAATTGCTATTTATAATATGTCCCCATTCTGCTTCTCCCTATGTGCAGGTAAGAGCTGCTTTTGTTATTCTGATAGATGAAGAAAACATAAAACATCAATCACTGCATTGCATAGCTTCCTATAGTCATGTCAGTCCAATTTCTTCTTTAATTGAGAGGTAATGCTTCTGGTAAGACCAGAGCTATTCTAGAAATGTTTTTGATGTTGTTGTTAAATCTACTGAGGAAAAAAATGTTTCATTGAAAAATTCCTCATAGAACAGTTATTGTTCAGCTTCATATGAACCCATGACTTCTGCATGCTTGTAGATCCATACCCAGATATTTCATATACATTTCAAAGTCACTTGTTAAAATTAGAATAATGTAATTATTAGGCAAATAAAGCAGTGTTTACATCATTTACTAATCTGTATACTTTACTGCTAATTTCACTATCCTCTTGAAGAAACAAGACAAAAGAAAAAAGAATAAGAAACAATAAGAAACAATAAGTGCTTGTGTAAAGCTATTTGCTTACTTGTGTTTCTGGAATCTAGAAAGCATTCTGCATTAAAAAAACCAATTAAAGAAATCTGCCCCCTGAAAAAAAATGAAAAAAGAAAATATCACAGGTAAAAGTAGGAAAGCATAGCACTGATATGAGTGCAATTGCATCATTTTATGTCATTATGATCTCTAAACTGATGGAAAGCTTGAGAAAATAAAAGGCAGGATGACAAAAGTGATGGGAGCACTTGAAAGTAAAAGAAGCACATAATGGTAAAAAACAGCAAAAAAAAAAAGAAAGAACAAATGTGTGTAATATGGAAAAGGATAAGCAGCTATTGTCACAGATGTAAATAATACCAATAAGCAGAAAAAATAACTGTGAGTTACAGAAGATGAGTGGACCTTTGTTGTCTGTATACTAGTCTTCTCTAAAGATACCAGCAGAAAAAAAAATTATAATAAACTAATCACTTTGGCAAAGTTACCTCTACCCTAGCAGTTCGGCAATAGGTTGCAATTTTTTCATAGGAAGTGCTAGTCAGCTTTGAAAAACATAAAAATCATAGAAATGTGACATTAAGCAGCCCTAATAATTATATATTTACTCTTACTTTTATTGCTGTAATCTTCCAAGTAACAGTACAAAACAGTTATGGAGCCGAATAACCATTTTTGCAAAATAATCATTATGATACGGGACAAGCAGAAAGTAGAAAATAAAATTATTCTATTAACTTTCATTTGACTCTTTCTTTCGGGGACTAAAGAAACTAAAACCCTAAAGAAATATTTATGGATGGCAAGTAGTGTCATGATACAATTGTGCTAGATCAAATCAATATCAAACTGCCAATGTTAGTAAACAAGGACCTTCAGAATTCCCTTTCACAGCTCCTCATGTTCTTCGCTGAAAGTTCATTAGGTCTCTATCAGACAGTGTTCCTCAGCAAGGTATAGATCTCTAGGATATTACAGCCTCAAACTTTTCTTCAGAATTATTGATAAGAACCTATTGATTTCCAAAGAAATGAGGTTCTGCCGTAAAACATTTTATGACATACAGTGCTAATACCTTTATTAGATTCATTATTTAAAATATTCAGGATTTTTAGTAGTTACTATGGACAGAATATGAACAGAATGCTGTCAGTTCATTTTTGCCAACCTTTGATTCTTGATCAGACAAGTCGTATGGTACTCCTTCTATTCTATGAATGAATAAATATGCAATTACATCCCACATAATTCTATTTTAAGCTTTGGATATTATGGCCTGTGAAAATCTGTATCAATAAAGCTATTACCTAAATGTTCATAGGTAACTAATAAAAGAGTCCACCACGCTCAGACAAAGCATAGACTAATGACTATTCATGATTATGAAGTTTGTCATAGTTAATTTGTAGCGTTTGCTGTGCTTTTGAGCATCTGCTGAGTGTGTTCTATCAAAACAGTAGCAGAGTTCAAGCATTTTCTAAAAAACTATTATGGAGTGAAGCTGAAGAGTGAGTTACGACAAATTCAGCAGAGGTTGGCTGTATTTTTTCCCGTGAATTCTGTCCAATTTGTACACCCTCTTTCCTACCTCTGGAGGAAACTATATCCACAAAAACACAGAGGAATCTGCAAGATAAACTGTTTAGATAATTTTTTTTTCCTATGACAAAATGTTCCTTGCCTTAGGCACAGCATGACTTAGGTAGCCATTACTGTGATTATGAGAATAGGATTAGTATGAAAAAGGACTTCGCGGCTGGATTTTCAAAACCCTGAGATTTAAATTCATTTAAACTAACTTAGGATAGTAAGTGACACATCTAAGTAAGATCCCTTATATGAAAAGAAAGATAGAAATTGGTTCAGCCCACTTAAGATCTGCATGGGTCTGAAGATAGATGGGATGAATTTATGCCTAAGTGCTCTGAGATAAAAAAATCAATAAATCTCAATACACTTATTATTACATGGAGTCCATTAACACTTAGTTCAATAGCCCTGCTGGACCAAATCCTGAAGTCTTATTCTATTTACGGTCAATTTTTCATTCAAGTATGCAAGTTAATGTGAGATTGCCAAAGTAAAACTGAGAGTCAAATGAATAAAATTTATAGGATTTGAATCACTGACATCAGTGGGAGAAAATTTCAGAGAAGCAAAACTGTTCAACTGATTTGTTATTCATTAAAATAAAAATGGCTACCTGAAAAATATTTTTCTGTTGCTTTCACTATTTCACAAATACAAAAAAGTAACACTGCTTAGGCACCCTTAGGAGAAGAGAAGAGTATGCCTTTCTTTTTTTTCTTAAAAAAAAAAAATCATCTCAGATGGGTTCGCTATGCTGCTTCCTTCAAGAGCAGCAAATAGAATATGACACAGTACAGTATTAATATAACCATGATCTGAAGATTGTTATGGTATCCATTCAACCAAGTTCCTTCACTGTCGAGAAAATAGTTCACTGAAACAGAAATTGAAGGTTGAATACCAAAGGATGACGTTTTTAGGCTTCCTGAGAGATATCTAAGGTTTCTCTTGGGAGTCCTTTAGTAAATGAGGATTTTAAGTCATGCCAAAGCTGTTTGCTACTGAAAACAGGAAAATTTCTCTCTTTTTTTTATCACTTACATGAAAATGTGGCAATAAAAAGCACTTTCATCTAGAGTATGTTCTCAGGAATGGTGCCAGAAAGATTTTTTTTCCCCTGCAATAGACAGAGTATTGAAAGCTGAATAAGCATGATACACTACCAAATCTTGAGAGACTATACATTTTTGAAAGAATAATTTTCAAAAAAAATCTACTTTGAAAACCTGTTCCCAATTCTAAATTAAACAAATAATTTTGTCAATGTTTTTTTACAGTTGAAACACTGTAAAAATGTATTGATGCTATAAATGAGGAACGTAGTGGCATGGTTCTTGAATCTGAATTAGTCTAAAAAGCCCAAATGGAATCATTCAAGTATAAATTTAATGTTAAGAATTAATCTCAGTATTGTTTCTTTCAGATACAATTTCACTCTCTCTTATATTTCAATTGGAGCATCCTAGTATCTTTAAACTGTTAAAGATCTAGAAATTGAAGGTTTATACTGAGTCATTTGGGAGATGATGGAAGTTAAACAGTTATGAAGAGACTGAGCATATAAAGGATAATTTCTAAGAACTAAGCATCCAGCAGCTCCTAATTGGATTGCAAACTTTTCAGGGTAAATCTCTAAATGAATCATTAAACAGTCCAGTGCTCATCTTCACATATGTACACATGTACAAGTGTATGCTGAATTTCAAAAAAAAAAAAAAAAGCTGAATGAGTGTTATAATAGAGTCATTCTTAAACATCTACAATGTAATACTCCCTCTTGAAAATCCAGTTCAAACGGAGGCCATAATGGAGAAATTTAGAATCTATTCTAAATCACTTTGAATTCATATTAGAAGTATGATATATATAAAGGACCAAATCTCTAAGGGTCTGTGACACACCAACTTTATTTAGAAGATTAACCCAGGATGTAAACCATGCGGTTTAAAGGCAGTGCTCAGCTGCTTGCACTACACAGACTACTTGTATAAAGGCAGGGATGTACTACTTGGATAAAGGCAGGGATGTACTACTTGGATAAAGGCACTTGGCATCTCAATGGGATTTAGTTGCCTAACACAGGCACCTAGTGCCGTCTGAGGTTGGCCGTCTGAAATATTCCCACAGGGCTGGCAGGTATGACACAGGTCCTACAGGACACTCATGCCTACTAAAAAGGAAGGAAGCTATCAGCCAACAGGCACCATTTAAGCATCTAAAATGACACTATACATACACATAAGTTAATTGAGCCTCCCCATGTTTCAGTTTTCCATCTTTAAATTGAGGATAGTAGTCTTTCTTACTTGGTGTCCTGTCACTGACAGGGATTAATAGCAAATGCTTATATGAAAGATATCAAGCAGTTCTTCCCTTGACACACAGATTTCAACAGTCAGTGTCTTAGGGATTTACACAGTACTAAATATATTTCTGTACTGGCTTATTTGCATCTCTGCTTACAACTGTGCAATTTTATAAACTGTCATAGAGCCATCACATTGGCCTGAGGTGAAAGTAACAAACAACCCCCTCCTTAAGGCGTGTACAGTACTGAAAAGGAGCTTTATATTTTGTCAGTGTTGAAAATGAAATTTTGTGAAGGATAATCAGAAGACCATCAGAAATTTGAAAATGAGACCTCAGTTCAATTAGCAAATACAAAATAAGTATTGATGCTTTTGAAATCTATTAAAGCTTCATCATCCACTCAAATTTATCTAATAAGCTATGGGAAAATCATAAGTTCCTAACAGGAATGCTTTCTTTTGTCTGGGTGATTCTTCATGTTTTCAGCTAAGTGTCGGGTTTATCAGTAACTATGGTAACACTAGCATTTGAGAATGCATGTGGTTTCAGAATAGTTGCTGGATGGTTGTATATAAGCTGCTGAACTACATCTTTCAAACTGAATGTGAGACTGTTCTGAGTTCAAATCCTGTGACAAGCAACAAACTATAATGCTTAAAACAAAAGGAAAAAAAAAAAGATTTATGCTAACATAATCCTCCCAAATACAAAAAGAGGTTTCTACCAAGAGCTTGCCCCTTCGTGCCATCTGTTCATCATTCTGCTTCTCCACTGAATGAGGTTGCAACTGCAATTTTTGTTTCAATATGTGTTCTGATTCCGTAGGAAACAAATAGAGGGCTATGCTGTTTATGAAAAGAGAGGAACCTAAATACAAATAAGCATATTGATAATTAAGAAAGGATTAAGATGGAGTTGTGAATGGAATATTTTGATAATATTTGCTAACAAAAACTTCCAAAGCTTCCAGTGTTGCTTGTTTCATTTTGTGTTCCTTTTTTTTTTTTTTTTTTTTAAAGGACAACATTTCAAAGCACTACAGACAGACTTACTGAAGCAGAATTTTATGGAAACAAACCTTTCCTCAGGTACCTATATGGATAGTTTAATGTGTGTATATCTAAGGTATCTGAAGTTAAATAAGTTCTCATAAGCCCCAGCTCTGCAATGTGTTCATTTCACACTCACTGCTTCTATCATATTTCTGGGCTCAGAGTACTGTAATTCGTGGACCAATAGTGCTCTAGAGCCACTTTATTGAAAAGACTAAATAGTGCAGTAAGTTCAGTGTCTTGAGGTCCTACTCATCGATATTCTTCCAAACTTGCTAAATACAAAACAGTTGAAAGACATCTTCATATATCGAGTCAATGGCAGATCTAAAGCTGGTGAGTAAAACACTTAACCATTAAGTATCTGAAGAGGGGAAGCCTCTTTTTCAGGTAATTTTGAGTCTGTGAAGAGAATTCTGAAATAAAGTTACCTGTGGAATGGAAAATGGTACATCGATTGTCTCTAAAACAGAAATGACTTTCATTGCTTGTCTAAGAGTTTCTTATTTGAAAGCACAGATGGTGTCAACATGCTTCACTAGCCATCTTTCAGGAGCTGAGAACAGAATGAGACAGCAAGGTGATGAAGTAGACAGGTATAGACAGCAGAACTGTAGATTTGATGAACAAAACAAAGTTCTATTTCTTTAAGAATAAGTAGAAACATTTTCAAATTTTTTCTTTTCTTTGTTTTAATGTAGTAAAACTTTGAAACAAAATTATTTTTCTGAAATATGAAAAGCCATAACAGCTTCATTTTATTCGGGTTGTTTGGGGGCAAAAAAACCCTGAATTTAAAAATAATTTTGGTACCCTTAAAACTATTCTCAATTTTCAGGCTATTCTATTCACTGCTACATCCTATCATACTCTTTCCTCTTAGCAATGGAGTTGTTAGGTCCTTTCTAGTGAAGCCTATAAGACAGAGAAGAAACAGACATTTTAGCTGCTTGTAATAGAATCAGGCAGAGCTCTTCCTTGAGGATAGCATGGTTTATTCTCAATAGAGTTTTATAAACCTTAATAAAATCTTTCTTTGAGGTTATATCTTAATAGTGACATCCAGTAGCCACCTAATGATATGGAGGTTTAAGAGAACAAATCATACAAAACAAGAATAATATAGGTTTCTCATTGTCCAGATAATAAGATTAGAATGCTTAATTGTTAAAAGCTGGAAAAAGAAAAGGAAACGGTAATTATCTTGCAAAGGACATTGTAATTTTGTCCTACATTTTGTCCTTTTTGTGGAATTCCCACTAAAGGCAAATGTACAGACCTATTTTCATTTACTTCCTGTGTGTTGTGGTGCCCAAATTGGTGCAAAAGTGAAATGAAAAACACATTTCTTAGAAATAGGTCTTAGCCGTTCCCTCCACCTGCAAGGATGCATTTTTGAAGTGTATGAAAATGTGCAGCTGCAGTAGCTCTCAGTAGCGATTTGCCCGACTACTCAGGCTTGCAGAGATGAGCGTGTAGCAGCTGGAGCTGAGCAGGAACAGAGGCACACAGGACAAAGTCCTTTTCAAGGTAATTGGCAAGTTTTCTGTTTTTCATTGTATAATAACTGAATATTTTTATCTTGCTAGTACTATCTTACAAGAGAATAAACACATACCATTCTTGTTTTGTATGATATGGTAGTCTTAAACCTTTGCTCTGTTATAGGTGCACGTGAGTGTATGCACACATGCACAAATGCAAAAAAATTGTTTAAAAAATTTTGTTAATATCCCCATCAGCTAAGCATCATTAGAGCTACCACTGAACAGAGAGTACTGCACAAACCTCTCTCCATCACACCTAATATGATGCATAAAAATAGACTTAATTTTGCAACCCCCCCATCCCACCAAAATCTCAAATCTAAATATTCTGTTACAGACTCTTGTATCCACAGCAATAGGCTTTTCTTCTCTTTCAAGATCTATACGTGCATCAACTTTACTTAAATGATTGCCTTTACAGAACTCCCTTGCAGTAAACAAGAGTAAGTCGAAAAGTTGATATAAATAATAAAATCACAAAACTCTTGCTCAAGAGTAGAAAAATGTGTAAATACTAGTTTCATGCCACACACTTGTGCTAACCCTGAGATGCTTGCTCACTCAGGACTTCCAAAGACCTCACAGAGACAGGATTGACTAATAGGGCCTGAGTCAAGCCAAGACGTAAAAGGACCTAGGAGCAGAAGCGTTCATTGCCCTCGACTCTTCTTAATTGAAAGGCCTCAATAAGTTGCCCCTATCTGTGGAGAAAATTCTTGTCAGCAATATTTGAAAAATGTACAAACAACAAGGAGGAGAAATAAGTCAAACTATTCAGAGGAAAAATCTACAGAGAAGCAATGTGGGGGGGGGAATTTTTTTTTTTCCTTTCCCACCCCTTACCACCTATCACTTTCCTTTCACCTCCTGTGGCATACCTCAGAGAGACTTTTTTCAGAGTTATGAAAAAAGGCCCTTTCCACTGCTGGAGGGCATTTGATTTGTCTCTAGAATACAAATGTTGATGCTGTCATTCATGCTAATCACACTAGTGACAAGACTAAAGTGGAAATAATAGTGTTTCTAGAAAGTTTGCAAATGAAATATGTTAAAAATATGAGAAGAAATGCATTTTAACTTTCTTCGTGAAATATATTTTCTATCTTTGGTTATTGTTGAGGTGGTTTTAAAAAGATGAGCACTAAAGTGAGCAGTATCTCAAGAAGTGCACTGAAGTACAATTGGAATTAGCATCAGTAGAACTCGGGGATTCACCTCTCTTCACAGGGACAGACATTTCTTTTCATGGAATTAGAAACTATGATGCCTTTACAACATACAGTTATAACTTCTCTCCAAAAATTTTCTAAATTAAGTTATTCTTTTGCTTTTATCTTGCATCACCAAATGCCTTTTCAGAAACACTGAGCCTTTCCAAAAATATAACCAAATCCTATTTCTCCTTAATTTTTCGGCTGACAAAAAGAAAGTGATCCTTTTTTTAATACATAAAAATAGAAAGTGAGCATGCATATAAGGAAACTGAAATAGCTGTAGAGGAAAAGTTGATTTTATTTTGGAATAGAACAAGAAATAAATGACTTAAATTGCAGTAAAAGAGATTCTGCTAGACAGTAAGGGGAAAACATAACAAATTTATTATGTCAAGGAAGTTGCATAATTTCATTCACAAGGTATCTTAGAGAAAACAGATATGTCTCAGGGACGCTTTATGGGTAATTAATCCCAGCTAGTTAACATCTCAAACTAATGTTTTTCTATGTATTATTATTATTTCTATGTATTTAAAATAAAAAGGCACCTTATCTCTCATGAGCAGGATTCAAAACGTTTCCTCATATTGAAAAGAATGCAGAAGAGCAGACTTGGGAAAAGAATATAAAGATTAAATAGTATTTAATAAATGCATCAAATCCTTATATGCTGATTAAGCAAAATACCTTATCATATGAATAATTTTTAGCATACTGCATACTTAAGTTCGTACTTAGTTCAGTCCTGAGGTTCCCAAGATCATTTTTATGAGCACATCAATAAAAAAAAGGAGGGAGTAAGACTGTGTCTTTAGATATAGGGTGATAGAAATAAAAATTTAGAAACAGCAGTATTTTGGCTTCGTACAGACTTAATTTTCTTCACTGGTACTAATACAGAATTAATTTTCTTCACTGGTACTATTTTTATAGTTAAAGTTAGGGAGATGTTGGAATATAAGAATTTAATTCATATGAAATTATTAACACTTTAATAGACACTAAACTAAGGAAAACCCCTCCATAGTCATTACATATAAATTTATTATATCAATAATTTTTATCTCTTAGAGACAATTGGGGATTTTTTTCCTTTTGTCAGTGGCTGCTGCCCTTAATTTTGACACAAACAGTAAAGAGCACCAGATAGGAGAGCTGAGACCACAGCCTCCCTCCTTTTATGCCATTTCCTATAAACCTAAAGTCCAATTTTTTTCAACAGCAGAAGCAGATTGGTAGATCTTATAGGGATATCACTGTTTCCACAGTGCTGTATGGAGTCTCAGGCAATGGTTCAATGTAGTAAGCCTCTAGCTTGCTAAGAAAGCATAGGTTCCTCCCCTGGTTAAAGGTAGGATGCAAATATACTTTGGTGGTAAACATATGCAGAGGCCCCTCCTGAGAATTTCTGTCTAACACCTCAAAGTTTTAAGATGTCCTTAGCAAAAAAATTCTGTAGGAGCATTCTACAAAAAGAAAATATTTGTAATCAAACATGTACATCAGCACAGGGCTTCCAAATGCCATTGCTTATTGCTTAGTAAGATACGAAACACTCAGCAGGATAAGAAATATGAATGGAATAATGTCTTCGTTCATTTCTGTGTCTTAATTTCCTACATTTCTGAGTAGCCCCTAGTATGCAGCAGACTATTTCCAGTTGTTTAAATTCCTCTTGAAATTCATAGCTCTTTTGCTCATTTGTGAAACCTTGCTATCCTGTGTAACCATTTTATGACTTTGGCTGTCCAGTTAAGCCAGGCTGTTCCTGACCTTGGCCCAGGCTCCCTCTACTCTGAACAGTGTTTGCCTCTTAAAGACTCTTGTTTATTTTTCCTTCCTACCTGCCTTTTCTGATGAGGCTTCCACAAGTGTATAAGACTCACAGGAACACAGACTTCTTTGTTGTGCTTTGGGTAACTTTCCATTGTTTCAAAATAAACTCTTCCCTGCAGACAGAGAAGAGAACACTGGCTCTCCTGGGCTTCTGCTAACTCATCATCCCTACTTGTTTTTAACAACTGTCTCTGATCTGGAGGGACACTGTATAGTCTTTGCCAGTAATATCGCATACACTTTTATATAGAAGAAATTAAAAAAAAAAGGAATTATGTAATAACAGTTCTACACCATGAAACAGAATCTGTAAAATGTATTTAGAAATTATTGAAATCATCCCAGTCAATGAACTCGTTTGGATTCCATACAATTTATTCTCCCAGTAGAGCTACTGAGTGCACTGGCAGGCACAGTCCTCCTGGGACAGAAAGTTATATGTAATCCCGATGATCTCTTTGCAAAAACCTCTGGACACTTTCCTCTCTCTAAGCTACTTTTGTATGAGGAGCTAAAGTGACTGTGGCACACCATGCTAACAAAACATTCCTGTTCTTTTCATTTTCTATTCTGTTCCTGTGCCAGGTAGTGTGGAAAGAAGAATGAAAATAATGCTATATGTTTTCTCTTTTTATGAAAGAATCTGTGGAAAGTAAATATTTGTAATCTGCAACACTACTGAGATTTAGAAGTTTATAGACTTGTATTTTGTTAGCATTTCTCATCATTGGTAAAAAAAGATTTACTGGACCGAATTTAGACGGATGAATTTATTTTTCTATTGCCATAGTACGAGAAAAACTTTAAATATTTTTGAAAATCTTTGTTAATAGAAAATAAAAGCGACAACAACAGTAAATGGATGAGACATGCCTTGTTTGCAGTCTAATTTTAATGAAGCAGTTATAACTGACTTAAGTTTAAGGTTAGTTTTCACAGCAGTAAGAGCTAGTACAGTCAAGTTACTCTGAGATAGACTAACTCAAGCCTTACATGCATCATTAAGTTTTTAGGATTCATACTGTTGTGCCCTTGAAACTCCCTAACGCTGTATATACTGCAGAATGATTTTTTTGTTGTTGTTGAAAATTACACATCAATGAAAGGCAATTAGATTTCTAGTTCCATTTTACACAGGCAATAAGGAAAGAATCATGATTTTCCCTTCTCTGTGATTTTTTTTCTGGAAATACAAAGCAAACAGTATCTCAGTCTCGCTTTCCAACAAATAAATAAATATGATGATAATAGCAACAACTATTCTGTTAAACTTTTGTTCATTCAAAAAGAATTTTGGGGTCCAGGAGATTTCTGCCAAGTAGCTTGGCTTCAGTGCAAAAATAAGACTAAATAAATGCACCATAGTTAGTCCCTAACTCAGCTGGAGTGAGCACAGAGCGAGGACACAGACTGGCAAGTGATGACAAATCTTGCGACAGCCCCCAGCTGGCAGCGCTGCCCTTCTGACAGAGGTCAACAGCCGAGTCAGCAGAGATAATGTGGGTCTAGTTGTCAGCTGCTTCGGCATGAGGTCCTTCACTGGCAGTTTAAAATGAGGATTTGGGCTTTACATTTTACATCTCTGAGGGTGAGACCTTCAGATACAGATCAACCGATCTAATAGCTTACTTCCAGTAGAATTATCTTTCCTTTTTTCCCCTGTTCTCTTATTGCAGATGTGCGCTCCCACCTTTTTCCTTGTGCTGTCTTTGGCATTCATGTGACCTGAAAATGAGGCAGTTCAACTTGCTTAGCCAAAAGAAAGATAAGAAAATTAAAATAGGAGTGGTTTCCTAGTAGTGCAGGTGGCTCGAAGAAGGAAACAAAACTGTACCTGTAAGAGAGCAAAGCAGGACTGCTCCCTTTGGTGCAGAGTTATTAGACTGGATCATTCATACTTTAAAGCCTCGTCCTGCGGAGTAGAAATGGAGATCATGTTTTTCATGCCAGCTGCTGGGGGTAGTTACTTTCACCAAAGGAAAAGAACAAATAGTTGTGGGTTTTAAGAAGACCTACGCAGCCACAGCATGATCGACTAGAGTTTGTATGCTGATGCCCTGAGATTTTCCATTATGCAGGTCACATTGGAGCTAGCCATTAAATCAGCAAATTACCTGGGTTGTTCATTGCTTTGATCCAGCTTGCTGCATTACTGTTGTGTTACTATCTAAAATCATCAGCACTTAAATTCCGGCTGTTTCCACAGATAGGGCAGGTAGAATAAGACTAAAGCATCACTTAGGTTTGTGTATGCTGCACAATTATGAAATGCAATCATAGCATGTGCAGGACACTTGAATTAGCTTTAATCTAGCTACCCCATGTGCTAACAGCAGTGAAATTGAAGTAGCATGGCTTCTCCAGGAGCTCTGTAAGACTGCCTAGGACCCTGCATACTTTCTTTGTTGATTTATGAATATTTGCTGGCCTCTCAGCAGCTTTGCTTACTGGAGCTTAAAATAGTCTCGATACACTGAAATCAGCTCCAAAATGAGAGAACATAGAGAGGTAAAGGTAGATAGAGCGGTAGCCAGAACCTTCATCTAAACTTTTCCAAAAACATCTGCTGGTGTATGTTTACCACAGACTACTAAGAAATCCAGCAAACCCATTTACAGATCCTCGGAGCTGAGTCTGGCAAGGAAAACTTGCCTGCTTTCTATTGTGATTCCCTTCAGCAAAGTAAAAACACATCAATTTAAGCAAGTCAATCGCTGGATAAAATATTTCTATTTTCACTTCTCAGATGATTTCTATTGGCTTAACTGTTAATTGGCCCTTGCTTACAGGAATAATATAAGTATCATCTTAAGCATAATTTCACAAGTGGAGGGATTGTTCTACAGCATGTTCGCCCTTGGAAGACAGCAGAGGCAGTTCTGAAGCTCAGACTACGCAATGCGACACGGGTCCTAGTCCCTAGGCAATAAAGTACTACCTGAGCAAAGCAGAACAAAGGAAAGGAAACATTATTAAAGCTGAACAACTCTCATTTTGATATAACTGAAAAGAAAATCTAATTATTTAATTTATTTATGACTCGATATTTTGGTTTGTAATCAGGTAATTGAAGCATTATTTGGAGTGAAAGGAAGAAGAAAGAGAGAAGGCAGTTAAGTTTGCTCTAAAAGCTTCTGTACCATTTTTTTAGCTTAAAATGTTTCTGTTCAGTTAATTTCATGTCATTCAGATGCTCACAGTGAATGTCAAATACTGCCACCAGCTTGAGCAGATCATTTTCCATTTGTACATCTCAGCCCAACCAAATGAAGAACTCTAATCCATGTCAAAGCCTCACATCACTTTTGCTTGGAATGTTAGGAAGTCGCCACTTTTCTATTTGGATTTCCCCAGTCCTTCATGAAGAGCAGTTGTTAGGCATAAAGTTGGCATGCAAAGCCTATGCGGAATTGGAAGCTGCTTCTGGTAGAGAAGACCTCAGTAAAAGTGGTCAGAGGATCGTGGTAATAAATAGGAAATCTCAGAGGAGGTAGCCTGGCCTCAGCTAGCAGGCTCCAGTTGACTGTCTGCACTTACATTGAGGCAGTTAGGAAGAAATAAAAGAGCTGCACAGGATTAGTCTCTCTGTTTTCTTTCTGAACTACTGTGCCTAGAAAATAAAGACTATAGGCTTCTAAGAATTTTTGTCTCAGGTGTTTTTGTACTTATTTTGTAGAAAGGCATGATATGTTTGCCGTTCCTACAGTATTGGTGTTAAATATGATAACAAGAAACTATGTCAGAACCAAATTTTATTTAAAAGCAAAACATTCAAAGAAATCCTTTTCTAAAATTACTTCCTTTCTTCTGGATTTCAGAACATTTAAAAATGAGTACAAAAGAATGTATTTCCTTCCTTCCATTTTAAATACTGATAAAGTCTACATCTTGGTTTTAGTTTGAAGATGATCGTTACCCCAGCTTTTAAGAATGAATTACTGTCACTGAAAGGAAAAAAAAAAACACAAGCAATTTAAAATATGAAGTATGATGCTATAATAGAAATAGATGAAGAGAAATATATAATGAAGAATGTAATTACTCTGTTCTGTCCTCTGCATAAGCTGAGTAGCTAAGCATCTCGCTTTATCTCTTCTAAGAACAGGTGACAAACATCACATAGATATAGTATAAACATTGCTTGATAAGTATAAATTTAATCAGTAATCTAAAAAAACCCATCAATACCTGATCTACTCATAGGCATGTTCTTGCCTTAAATGTTTTCAGTTCTACTTAATATTGTTAGTGAAGATCCTTTGAAATAGAACCTGCTTCTGCTGAAGAGAACCAAGACTCAGCAGATAAGATTCCAGTTCTTGGGTTCCCAAGCAACCATGGGAATTGTTTGTCTCCGTACTTTAGCTACTTTCTTCCTCCTAGACCACAGGAATAGCAGCAATGTTAGTAGACAAGCAGATTTTTTTAATAATGTTTGTATGATTATTTGCATCTAGCATTCTTTACATCAGCATTTTTTGCCTCGTACTTATAATGTACCACCTCTGTGTACGTTTCTGTCAGTATACTATTTCAGGATAACATATCAAGAAATAAATTCAACAGGAAAGAGTAGCCAGTTGATGCTAATCAGTATAAAAAGCATGAAGAAAAAAAATCACGGAAAATAACTTGTGTAACCCTTATATGCCAGGAATAATTCTCTTCTCAAGAAGCAGTTTTCAAAACCTCAGCCCCTTTCTCCTGCACTTTTCAGGATCTTTAACTTGTATAATGTAAATAGAAGAAGGCATATAAAACAGAAAACAATTCCAGGCATGTTTGTTTTAGCAGCAATAGATCTTCATTTACGCCTTCATTAATGAGACTTTTTCCTTATTTGTTTGCCTTTCCTCATCTACTTTATCTGAGACCTTTTTTGATCATTGCTTATTTCTATATTCCTCCTTTAACCAGTCCTTGGATGTTCTCTTAGAAATATCTGCTTTTCCTATCAGACATTATGCTTTCTTTTCTACTTTAATACTTTCTCATTTGTTTTATCTTTCTCATCTACCACACTTTCCCCTCCAGATCTCCATCAAAAATACTTTTTCTATAATATCTGAGTCATCCACAGATGTAAAGGAATAGTTTAATTATTTCATTTCAGTTTTTGATGACAGTAAGAGCTAAAAGTGCTAGTTCTAGGCTTCCAGCACCCTTACAAAATTAAATATTAATGATTAGCAATAAAGCAGATCCCTGAGTAATGTGCATAAAAGCTCACAGTCCACTTAATACTAACCTGAAGCAATCTAAATAATAGTAGAAAAGTAGAAAAATGCAGTGGTAATGAGCAAAATATTTTAACTGGGCAAATAATTTATCACTGAAACAATTTCCCAAAGCTTCAGATAGATTCTGCCCGTTTGAAGTCTTTATTATTGAGCCACCCATCTTTTAAAAGGGTATTTTAACCTGAATCTTTTAATGAGTATGTTAGATTTAAGAAATAGGAAAACTCTAATGTTCTCAAAATCTATGCAACAATGCACTTAGAAAAAGAAGTCTTGCAGGCAAAGCATCCACTATTCTTAAATTTCTGTCTTTTCTATATTTAAAATAATTTCACTACTTAAAAAAATCTAGCAAAAATATAGTGAATGTACAGAAGAATGAATAGGGCTTAACAGGATTCAGGGTTTTGCCAGACCACAATAAGAGGTGGAAGAGGTACTATTCTAATTGCAAAGGCAACATAAGGAAGGCCTTCACACTGTAGAACAGTCTTTCTTCTTCCCTTGTTCCCTTGCAGCCTGAAGGGAAAAAATATGAGCTGGTTGAGAGAAAAGTAAAATCAATAGGATAGGGAGAAGGGGTAGGTAGAAAAAGGTAGATGCTACAGTGGCAATACAAGTGTTGCCCCGTCTACTGTTTCTTGAAATACCATTCTGTACCTGCCAGCCTTCAAATAGTTTTACTACTACTTTATATTAAGGAAGTAAACTGACAGCAGCATAAATTACAGCTGTCAAAGCTGGCCCCAATCTTTCTTGTTGCTGCAGGCCTGGTAGGATGGTGATGCTGCATTAAATCTCTGCTGCCTTTTCACGGAGAGCTTATGTCTTTAAACAACATGTATGCTACTGAGGAAAAAAAAAGCAATCAATTATATAGGTAGAGTGACTATGTACTTGCCTTTGGATAGCATAATATTCATCACTTATACAAGTAGATGCATTCACATAAAAAAGTTATGCTGCAGTTACGAGGCTGATGTTTTTCCATACCCTTTATTAAAAAGTTGGAGGTTATCCTTAGATCATGGCATAGATACACTCTCTAAGCGTGTAGCAAACTCTTCTTGCTCAGGCACTCACCCATTACCACAGCATAACTGCTAATAAAGCTCAAGGAGAGTTTCAATTAGATGCTAATGGGCAACATGAATTTATTCCCTTGAAAAGGTGCAACAGAAGAGGCTTTTTCTGAAATACTATTCACTAGTGTAGCAGATAAGTAAGCTCAATAAAAGAATGATCTATTTTATCAAACACTTCATGAAAAAGCTAGTCAAGGACCAGATTTTTATGAGCATTTAAGGATACAGAGTTACCAACAAGCCTTTGGGCAGTATTTTTTCAAAATCATCTCTTTTCCCGTCAGATCAAAGGCTGTTAGATTCCTTATGGCAGGAGTGATCAGCTGGTTTTAACAGCTCACAAGTAGTTTGTCTGCAGCTCCCCTGAGTTGCTTATCTGCTGACACAGTGACACACAATCAACAGGAGAGCTGGGCTGGCACAGAGACTTTTGGGTTGTTTGAATATTTGGCTCTTTATATTCCACTGGTCAAATACTCCCAGAACTCATAGTCTCTCGATTGAGATACAAGACTTTGTGCAGAAATTTTGACATGTAACCCCTGGGTAAGGAAAATTGGTCACCTTTGGATTAAATGTTTCTTAAAATGCCACTAGGATCCTAAATATCAACGTTACTTTTGTTACATGTTATCCATATTACATATTTTCCTTCTCATTAGTGCCCAGTATTTTATATTTTATATGCAACACTTCACAACCTTGGTATATTCCCCTGATGCTACGTAAATTTGTCAGTGAGCAGGGCAGGCAAGCAGCATCATGTGCCTTGCCTCAGACAACTAGCTTTTTTCCCGTCAGCATTCTTAGAATACATCTGTCTTTACTCAGAAAAGTATGAAAGCAAATGGGTTGACCGTATGTCTGAACCGCAGCTGGTTTCACGCTGGAAACTGTTTTGGAAACGACCCGGAGTACTTTTATGGAAGAAGTGGCCTTTTACAGGGATAGGATTCCCTGAGCAGTGGTTGCAGAGTGGCTCGGGGTTCTGCTGGATTTATGCTAACAGTGGTCCTATCAGTGCCCCACCTATTATTACAGTACGATAAATGAAATATGACTAGATTTAATAGTACCTGTCTCACATCTATACGTAATATTATAGGCATTCTCATGCCACATGGACATACTAGTATACCCTGTCTCTAAATGGATATTTTACTCCTACAAGGGCTCACAACAGATGAGACCTTCAAAGAGTATGCCCCATCACTCTATTGAGGATATTTGCTAGTTCTCAAATACATCATTTGAGAGTGGCCCAAAGGTCTTGATTTTCAGTGGAATCATCAGCTTTTGGCTCAGATAGCACTTTCCTGGGACAGGACAGCCCCCTTGTATTCAGCCTCTGAAATTCTTCTTGCTCATCATTTGTGAAATCTTTGTTAAAAGCCTATGTACTAAAGAGAATTTAGCAGGGAATATGATACTGCGGTAGGTAATATACTCATTCAAATGCATGCCTCTGAAAAGGAGAAACCCCACTTCTTCTCTGGGAAGTTTCTAAAAATAATGAATGCCCTTTGCAGAAGTGCAGAGATATCCCATTTCCATTCAAATAGACATAGTAATCCTTTCTTTTCTTTTGATTATTAGGAAGTTTCTTCATCACAAAATTCCCCCTAATGCACTCTGATGCATATAAATATATTTAGCTGCTTCTCCATTTCTTTTCAAAAGAAGTTTATAAAAAAAAAAAAAAAAGAGTGATCATGTTATAAGACTGTTTCGCAGACTTCAGTGGCTTCCGTAATGGAGAAGGCTGCAGTTTCTGTGGCTAGACCTGCACAAATGCTCAAAACTGACTTTCAGACTCAAAGATAAATTCCTCTGTATCAGGGTCATGTTCAACTGTAGGGCAGCTAAACTGCATTGCCATTGCATATGGGGGGAGCATTTCACAGATTCAGAACAGTTGGAAGTTGGAAGGGACCTCTGGAGGTCATCTAGTCCAACCCCCCTGCTCAAGCACGGTCACTTAGAGCATGTTGCACAGAACCCTGTTCAGACGACTTCTGAATATCTCCATGGAAGAAGACTCCAGAACCTCCCTGGGCAACCTGTTGCAGTGCTCAGTCACCCTCACAGGAAAGAAGTTTTGCCTCATGTTCAGACAGAACTGCCTGTGTTTCAGTTTTCTGCCCGTTGCCTCTTGTCCTATCCCAGGGCAGATAAGCCCTGCAGATAAGCTTACTTTCAAGAAATGATGCACTGTTTTTCAGAACTATATTCACTCTGTATGGGAATGATTAAAATAAGTCTAATCGCTTGGATGAAATGTTTTCCATTTATCTGAGTAAATATGCATTAAGTGCAGCATCTAAAAGCTATTGAAAATTTACATTAATTTAATTCCTTTTATTTTTTTCTTATGAAACAATGCTTCTGTAAATGATCTAGGTACAACCATTTAATTTAAATGATGTCAGATGCTATGTTAATTTAAAGCTTATACTTTGGTTATACTGAGCAAAATACTGTGGGCTCCAGTGTCAAATGTTAATGGCCAAAATGAGGGACACATATAAGGGAAATATTGTAAGAAGCTTAAAATAATTTAGGGTTTGTTTAACAGACCCTATAATTTTGGTTTCATGAATCACTATGTAAGATCTTCAAAATACAGAGTAATGAAAGTGATATTAGTTCTTTCTGAGATAGCTGTAAAAAGAGATACCGTTTTAGGCATATTATGTAGCTCTCTGTCATTAAATAGTGCCATCTTATCCAAATGTCTCAGCTCACACTGTATCCAAAATAAAGTTACAGCCAGCTGCAATACCCCGTTGTACATTAGTTAAGAAGGTCATACTAGCTTTGTCTTGGGGGAAAGAATTTGCATATAGTTTATATTGGAAAGAAATCGCACCACACTTTGATCAAGATCTGTATTTTGATCTGCTTTTGTAAAAGAAAAATGATGCAAGTGAAACTTTGGATCAAAGTAAGCTGTTGACTCCTTCCTATTAACATACTTTTGATATATTTTGACAGAATGTTCACAAGCTATCTGATATATTCTTTTGGAGTAAGTAAAGCCCAACTCCTGCCAGAAGTGGTTGAAGTCCCGCATAGGGAATTTCTTCTCTTTAACTGTTAAAACGGTACCAATGCTATGACTGTATACTCTTCTCTGAGACTGAACTTCCACCTACCCAAAGGCTTCCCGCAGCACAGTGGAACACCAATTTTAGCAGAAAGTGGTGAGTAATAGTTCCAATCAATGTGCTTCCAAACAGCTCAGATTCACTATTAATGGAAGTATTAATTTAATACTTCTTTGCTAGCATTCCAAGAGTCCAAAAGCCTTCCATAATTCCCCTCAATGGCTCTTTACTATAAAGTGGCAAAGTGGTTGGACATGGTCACGTAGCAGTATATTTACTCAGGCTGGCTTTTGAAGAAGGAAAGCCCAGGTATTGTCCAAATAATCTTGACAGAAGTGTATCACAGTAGGCAGTTTCTTTCTCCTCCCCCCATATCTCCCAAAAGGAAAAGCATTTTAAAAGAGCTTGAGTTTCAAATTTCTTCATTCCAGCTCATGCTTCACAGACCAAGTTAGCGTAGGAAAAAGGTGGCGATGCTATGTCACTTTCTTCATAAAGCAGAGAAAAGGATGATGTAAAGCAGAACGTTGATTCTTTTATCTCACCTGACCCAAAGCAGCAGATCTTTGCCACTGATCTGGATCAGAGGAGCACTTTGCTGCTTCAGACTGAAGCAAAACCCTGGGATGTCCTGCAACAGCTATTCCAGGAGTGAAAGGTTAGCAATTCTGTAGCCTTTATAGAAGCTGTAGGGCAGATACAAATAACACCTGTAGCAGCAGAAAAATTATAGATGTGTTTAGGCATCCAACCTTTAATAATAACCCAAGTGAAAGCACTACTTCAGCACTGTTCAGTTCATATTACTGTTTGCTCTCTCTTGTCCCAAGGATATAATGATGATTCCTTCCTTGTAGAGAAAATTGGACAGTCAAACCCTTGTGCCCTCAGAGTGTCTGAACCCTTAAATCTGATATGCCTTTATTTTGTTTTAAGTACAAATTATACAGTACCCCTGAAATACTGATGAATGCTAAATTCAACACTAAATGTGTTTGTTTTTTTCCCTTTTCTAAATCACAGCTGAGAAGCTACTTAAATTATGCTGCAGCTGATTCAGAAACTTAAAATAAAACACACACACATGCACAAAAATCCTAAAATGCTGAAAACACTTTCCAGATTCACACTTTATTTTAGTTTATTGGCCTAGAATTTTTTTTTTTTTTTTTTTTTGCATGATGTTTTCAGTCACTGTTAAGGCTATTTTCTCATATCAAATAAATAGGGCAAAATGCATGCCCTTGAAACCCTGGTCGCAGTTTATCGATTTCATTTACTGTTCAGTTCATCTTCATACAGATCCTGAGACTAGGAGGTTTCCAAGTGGCAATGAAACTTCCTTCCATCCACCTCTCAGTTCCAAGCGAGGATAATATTTATAACACAGTGATATATCACATATGTTTAGGACTAGTGCCATTCCCAGCCACTCTCTGATACTTTTAAGAATGAAGTAAATAGGTTTGATCCAGATCCCATTGTTATGAGCAAGAATATTTCACAAACATATCCATAAATGTATCAAAGTCTATCTTAAAATTAGATTGCTTGTCCTTATTATTCCAGTCAGAAGTGGGTTATTTTTAAGTTTTTTGTTTGTTTGTTTTTGTTTTCCCTCCTCTTCCCTAGAGCTTTGTTATTCTGGTGGTTTGAAACCTATTTCTAGCCTAGATTTATTCATGAACCAGGCATACTTACTTCTTTTTGTCCCAATATTATCTGTTTCGTAAGTGGTTCTTCTCCCTCACAGTGGTTATGTCCTTGAAATATTCAGAAAGATCAGTTTCAGCCATTCTTCTGCTAAACTACAAAACTCAAGATTAGGTCCTCCAAGGTATTTGTGTGCCTAACTCCTATTTAGGCCTCACATTCCCTCTGAAACCAATTACTTCACTGGGCATTAGGCTCCTCAGTAGGAGTCCAGCGTCTCAAGATCTCAGAGAACCCAAACTGAAACACTTCTTTCTGCTCTCCTTTCATTATCTTTCTTGGATATGGGCAGCACAATATTAAAGATAAAATCTTTTCAGTACTGTTATTAATAACACAGAGTTATTAATATTTTCCCAGGTCTATTTGTATCACCGGCTTTATCTTAGGTTAACTTTGCCTTTTTCATGGCTCAACCGTATTTGCTGCACTCTCTGTGACCAGTTAAAGTAATAAAGTCTTTCTATCTTAGTCATTGCTAGTAGATGATCTAATAGTAGAAACTAGTGCTACTAGCCTTTAATTGCATACGTTTGCCTTTTCAATTGTAGAATTTCATCCTGTTTCAGCTATGCCACTGGAGGGCATGCAGTTCTTCCTACAGAGTATTCGATCCACTTCTGACTAACTACACCCTCTAACTTAACATTTCCATAACATGATATCATCAACTAAATTACTAGATGTCTCAACTCTAATCTTTGAGTAAATCCACCAGTAGCATTTCTCCAGCCTCCCAGTTCTTGTCTCCTCACAATTTGTTACTATTTGCTTCAAGGGGTGCAGCTAGAATAGGATTTGGAAGATAGGAAAAATATAGAGCTGCATGCTAAAGCTCTGCCTGATCATGCTCTGTTCTTTGCCGTTCTTATGCTAATGCTCTACTTCCCATGCAATTTAGAGGTTTCCCACGCGACACCATATTAATGCTTTCCTGGAGTCTCTATAGATTAGATTTATCACATTTTCCTTCACAGGAAGATCAGCTATCAAAAGTAACTGTGAGGTTAGTCTGGCAAGACATACCTTTGACATACATTTATCCCTTTTGCAGTTTACTGCGAGGAGTTTAAGCATTCTTTCCATTTCATCTGCCTGATCTAGGATGGAACTGATCTCCCAAATGGCTGGTTTACCTGTATCTTCTCCTCCAGTAGGTCCTTCGGGACCTTAGAGTGATTTCTGTGTCTCAGCAAACGTCCTCCTGATGCTCTGGCTCTCCAAGCTGCTCCATGCCCACAGATCACCTCAAATACGCAGGTTTGCTCCTATCTGAGGACAGCCAGACTTAGGCTTGTAGCTGTTCCATTCTAATATGGTAAACAAGATGCTGGAAACTTATCTGCATCAGTCAAGCAAAATCATGCAAGTGTTGCTGTTATTTCTATAAAAGGTTACAAGTACTGTAGCTCCATTAAAAATACAAACTTAAAGTGCACTTAAACACTGTCCAAGCTGTTATGCTGATGAAACTTTATTGCCTGTTGTCCACGAAATGCTGCACGCTGAAGAAAAAAACTCTATTGCCGAGACATGAACAACACTGCCCATGCATTCACCAAATGCATAAACTGGAATGTTAAAAGAATCACATTCAATCCTTGTTTATATGAGCATCATACCAAACAGGAGAATATTTTCTGCTGTGCGCTGGTCCAAAGAATACACCAAATAGCTGCTTGAAAATACCTTGCAGAAAATTCTGCCTATCTATTTAATTTTATAAATCTTTGCTTCTCTTCAAACGTTTGCAAGTGAAAAACCTGTGGCACTTAGGTATTTTTGTTTGTTTTCCCGCTCCCTCTCCTTTCTTTCTCCTTCCTAGGTCAGAGCATTAAAAGTTAAAAGGCCGGACTGACAATATCTTCTCTTAGATGAATGTGAACAATATTTCTAGTTATATTTTACAAATACCTAAAGAAAAGCTTTTGACTCCTGGTACGAAGGAATAATTCTTCTTTATTTTTTGATTGTACTACTGAGAAATGAAAAGCACTAGGGAACTACTTTGGTCTTCAGATAAACAAATGTGAAGTTTCTCTTGAGATCAAGTGATAACATGTTGGATTTCTGTGTGCATGTGTGTATACACCTATAAATCCATACGTGTTTACAAGGCTTTTCCTGGAGGTAAATCCTTATCTCATTATGTGGCCACTTGGGAGGTTTTCCAGCGGATGGTATAAGAACAAGGCAACAGTTAACTCCCCTTGTTTGGTCCCTGATGCTCTCGCCCACCAAACAAAGGTAGGAATATGAATAAAAGGTCAATAGAAAATCTTCTTTGATGTCTTTTGCAAAAGGAAATAGTGCCTCTCCTTGACAAGGAATATACCGGTTACAACTCTTTGCAGAGTTAGAAATTCTTTATCTTTTTCCCACAATTTTAGTAAAATTCCTACAGATATCCATGGGAATTTTACTTAACTAAGGGCTAAAAATTGCCCACAATCAAAACATTGAATTTAGTTAAATTTTAGTTGGAAATTTTTCTGAATGAAAATGTTGTAAGTCTATGGAATTTGTGAAATAATCTAACTAAGAATTATCTTACTATGAATTATTGTAAGAAAATGCAGAGAAGTATTATTATTACATTATTATTGCTTTCATAACAGTTATTAAATACACTACAGTAGTATGAAAGTAGGGACTGGTCTTAATTGGAAACAAGAAACCTAATGACAGAATCTTTTATCAAAAATTTGTAATAAATAATTTTATCCTTTTTTTTTTTGTGGAAAGACAAAAGGATGTTAGTCTGTTGATTAACTATCTTGTTTATCACTGATATATCTTGTGACTAAGTAACTTTAAGTTTTGTTTACTCAAGCCCTAAAATGTGGTCTAATAATATTAATTTCAAGATCTATTGGATTGATTTTAGATGTTTATATAATAGGAACAAAATACAGAAAAAAGAGAAATTTATTTGGAAGTTAATTTATGATTGCTGTAACTCCATAAGGAAAAACACATTTAATATCTTATAGCTCAAGTCAAAAGAAAATGAACTTGTTGACTTATGTGCTACTTTTAATTTTTATAGTCTTTCCATAATTAATCAAGAAAAGCTTTCTGTTATATAGTTTTAAGCCAGCTACTGATAAATATTGTGAAAAATTAGAGTATATTGCAATCATTAAATCCCACATAAATGTTAGCATATGTAAAGTAGTAGGTCTGCTCTGGACAGTTTGTCCCCCAAACACACACGTGCTTCCTCCCCTCCCACTCCACCCCAGGAATTTCTTTCATTTCCCACTTAGATAGCCATCAATGAGCTTTCACCATCTGATGACTGCAAGAGACTGATATCTCTTTTGTAAAATATTGTAATCATTGTTGGAAGTAAGGTAGAACAGATTAAACTGAAAAGGATGTTGGATATGCCACTGGGATAGATATATCAATCAATCGTTATTGACCAATATCATCCTTAATATCTTTAACCTTAACAAAACTCTTTATTGGGCAACCATCAGTTTTAGACTTACACATTTTGATTTACAGCAAGAGTAGCAGGAGCGAACTATGCAACTACTTTGTATTATAATTTGCTCATTTACACTTTAATGAATAAATTATTATGCTACATGCGTTCTGTTCTGCTATCATGATAAAACTTGCATTTATATAACCTGTAATCAGTTTCACTATGGGCACAAGGGAAAAATTGATTCTAAGATGACAACCACATTTTTTCTTTTTTTTAATATATACTGCATGGTTTTGAGAACTTACAAATGGTTTGTAGCAACATGCAAAAGAGAAAGTGCTGTTAGAGGTGTGTCTACAGCAATTATTGCTGTGTTGGCAGCTAAAATGGACAGAAAGAATAATAGGCTGTGCCCTCGATATTTTTGCGTGTATTAGAGACTTTCCTTCTTTCAATTTGACTTTGCTGCTGCTCTCTTTGTTGGGTCAGATGGGAAAAATAGCAGCCTTTGGCTTTTTTTTATATCTACACAAGTCTACATCAGTGGATTTCAAAATGAGATCAGTGAAGCTCAGGGCATCTAAGATCTACTGTTAAATGGTCCACATGTATTTATTATTATAGCTGTCACTCTCCCCACTGAGAATTTTTTCAGGATCCGTAAACCCAGACATTGCAATATCATTGGTCCCCATCTTTGGAAATCCTTTAAAATCTAATAGCCAGGTCTTTTGCGAAAGTACAAAAATCCTATTAACTCACTTGGTTTTCTCCTTTATACAGAACTGTATTTTGTTACTTTCCTTTTTTGTCATTAATTGACTATAACTCAAAGCAATCAGTACATTTGAGGGTTAACCTTAGAATATAACGGCGAGGGGGTAGAAGGAGGGGGGAAGGGGACAGAGGAAGGAAACACATCCTCCATTTCACAAATGAAGTGTGAACTTTCACAAAGTTTTCACACTATAGACTTTTTTCTATCTTTTCACACTATAGACTATAGACCGAAACTTATCTGTAGAACTTAAATCTGTAGTTTTACCTTCATAAATTCATCAGTGTGCTGATTGATTGACATATCTATCCTAGTGCCAGTCAACATCTTTGTGACATCTTAGTGACATCTTCCTCTAGCTGTACCTGTGGTGGAGAAAAGCAGGGCAGAAAAATGCAAGTATATCGGCTTTGTCAGCTCCTTTTGTGGTAGGATAGCATGGTATCCTTTGGCAGTTCCCATCTAATCCACAGATTATTATATTTACAATTTATCATGCCTAAGGGGATTCACAAAATAGCTTCAGAGCCACAATACCGCACTAAGTCTGTGAGCAACTTTGATGCACATCAAAGTCCTCTGCTTGGTGTGAGGTGTACAAACTCAGCATAACTCACATAGACAAATAGCAGCAAATGGGATTTACATGGTCACCTCTGTTTAAGACAGTCAATCGAAATACAAAGCACCACGGTAATCTGCTTGTCTCTAAGGTATTTAGTGATATTAAGAGCTACTTCAGTCCATTCTGTATTTTCAGATTTGAATTTTCTCGTTTCCAGTGACTAAGTCCCTAATGAGAATAATTAAAAATGATTTCTCTTTCTTTCCTCTTTACTTTCTCTCTTTTTTTAATCCAGGAGCTCAGTGGCCAGAAAGCTGATCTAGAATGCTGGAGAAACAACACAGTTTTGCTTCAAACTTGCCACTTCTGCTTGCCTTGAAAGTGTCCAAACTGGACTGTAAGGGTAGGTATCGAAGGTGGTGGGAGGGGAAGAGGGAAACTGTCTCTCTGAAAAGGTAAATAAAATACTCTGGATTTATTAATCTGGTGTCCCCCAGTGACTAGAGTATTTCCCAAGTAGGGGGAGGCAGGTGTTGCAGTTCATGATCCAATCACTGACTACACCACAGTTTTGTCGAATGACTTATTAACACAAAACACATACTGTCTTTAGAGCAGGGACCTGAAACTGGGACCACTTCCCCACCAAAATAAAGACCAACTCATAGATCCGGTTAACATGTTAGAAAGTATGACATCTTCACCAAGAGGAACCAGGAGTACCTCCCTTTTGCCTTTTCCTAGAAGATGGCAGATATGTACTTGAACCAATTTCTTGCCTAGAGGGGGCTGAACCCATCTTACTAGATGCAAAGCTGAATATTTTCATCATTAGCATAATGGCAGCATTGTCACCACCTTCGTCTACACTTGTGCAGTGTTTGGAAAGACAATTGTCATGCCTACCTAGGCTATTTTTAGTTGATAGAGCCCTGACACAAAGGCATAGAAAGAACGCTTAGACATGAGTTGTATATGAAGCTGTCTATCCCTTAAAAACAAACAAGTAGGCAAACAAATAAAGCAGAGACAAGCTTGAAAACTTTCAAGCTTGAAAACTGAGACTGCTATGGGCTACCATAGCAAGACAGGTAAGAATCAGACAGGTTTGGGAGAATTGTGTTTTGGACTATAACACCAAGCTGGAGGTTAAGGCAAGAATGAAGAACCTAAGTTATTTCACAAATGTAGCCCCCAGTGCTTTCCAAATACCAGTTACATTCAGAAAATATAGTACATGTTTAAATACAAATCCTGAAGGATCCTGAATCTAAATCCTTTCCCATACTGAGACCAGAAGTAGGCTGAAACTTCTACATTTCATTTCTGATATGCAAGTGAACAACTCTAGCCCCTAATTTTGCCTTATCTTGTGCGGAGATTCTCCAAACATCCTACTGGTTACGAGAACAGGCAGGCACATTTCTATGAATAATAATTGTTATATTTTAATCTAGTTCAAAAGTGCCCCAATAGAATATTCATTTTAAATTCTATGATTCATAGGTACATCATTTTCTTTCCTTTCTATCTTGATTTTAATAAAAGTTGTGAAAAATATTAGACTAAAACTATAGAAAAGCAGATAAATAGTAAGATATTCACTATTTTTAACTTTGCTAGTTTGCTTACGCATACTACATTGTGAAAATCTGTGTATAAGTATAAAGCTGGCATATAAAGCAAGTTACTGAAGGGACTGAAATTTTCAGTTCTTTCATTTAAATTCCGAATGCTCATCAGAAGTGTAAGATACAAAGAATAATTTTTACTGCTGTAGTAACTAAAAGCAGCTGTCACAGAATAGCGTTGATCAGGTTTTTTGAACACGAACCCCCATCTTGAAGTCAGTGACTAACTTTTTTTTTTCTTCTCGGAAAAGATTGATTCACTCCATTTTAAATATGAATTAGCAAATGCGGTGTCAATTCAGTGTAACAGAGAGGAAACCAACAAAGATTTAGAGCTCAGGCAGTGGAGTTCCACATCATGCAATAAACGCTCTTTACCTAAATTCTATTTTCACAGCTAGTAACATTTCAGTGATTCAGATCATGTCAACTGCTGCCACAGTGGCCCTCTTGAGAGGAGAGGGGCATAATAAAGGTTTTCAATTTGTCTGCACTGGTTTAGCTGAGTGGAAACATCAAGTGGAGCTTTCACATTTATAATGAGTGTGATTAAAGAATATATTTGCAAAAATGCATACTTGAAATATGAAAATAAGTTTAGAAACAATGTTATAGGCATTGAGCCACATTTAGGAACAGTGCTGTACATTCTACTAAGGTCTGAAGGGGCCTGCTTACATTAAAATCTCTGAAATATTTTAACCATTTATTGTTCTGTGCTACATTGATTAAGAGCTGGCAAGCACATTCACATTTATTTCCAGGCAAGAGGTATGTTGTCCACTGGAGAGTGATTTTTGTTTCTGTGGTTCAGTTATTTCAAAGTATAAACTTTAAGGGCCAGGAAAAGAAGAACGATGGTGCCAAGCACAATTAAATTGGTTTGAGTACCTGCCAACTTGGCTGATCTTGGAAATTCAAGACAGTAAATGTTCAAAAAAGTTGTCTTCTCTTGAAATCTAAGATTGAAAGGTGATATGAGACACATCTAAGGACACAGAGCCTGTGTGTAAGGCATGGGAAAGTTCTTTTGTTGACAGAAATTTGTAAATAGTATCCCAGTAAATTTAAAAGCATAAAGCACAGGAAACAATTGATCATCTGAATCCATCATTTATACTCGTGAAGTATTCAGGGCACATTTACTAAATTCTATTTTTATGCCACATCTTTTCATTTGGTGTGCAGGGACTTGTCCACACCTGCTTGGAGTATTTCTGTGAAGCTTTCTCACCACCTCAGCTTTTCAGCATCAGCACAACCCAGAACAATTGCAACTGTTTTATAACGTACACCAGCTGACAGACAAAAAGAACACGTATAATCATAATGAAACTCAATTGCTGGAAAGAAATCTTCTGAAGATTTCTAAAACGTATTACTCACTGTGATAGGTAATAGCCCTTAAAATATTCAATAGTTTCCTTTGTGACCTTTGGAGTATATGGACCTCACTGCATTTGATGTAGAAGAAAGTAAAGCTGAGAGGCTTGCCTGCTTTCAACGTAATTGAATTTTTTTCTTTTTTTCTTTCTCTTTCTCTACATTATTTTAACCTTTAAATAATCTCAGAAAGCAAATTGATAACATTATATTTGTTTTGTGCATCTTCAAAATTTGAACTCATGAAATAGTTTTTAGTAGCCCAAAGTAAATACGTAAGTATAAGGAAAGCTTAATGATGATTTTGATAAGAATAGATGGACAATGATGCATGTCAAAGGCGAGCGATTGCTAAATGCTGAAAATCATTATACCATAAGCATATTTGCCATCTGATCTAGGGCTGTTCAAATTAACTTTTCAGTTGACAGGTAAAGAATAAAATCCCAAACCAAACAATCTTAATAAAAAATAACCAGTTTAGATTGAACACTAAGAAGTTTTGAGGAGGTTTTAAACATAAAAATTTGAAAATGCTTCTGTTGTATCCTATAGAGCATTCTACTTAAGCTGAAACAGTTGGATATTTCTAAGACAAGCAAAAGAAATGATCATACTAAAACTTTAATATTCTTTTGCTTTATTAAAACTCAGGGGTTATGAGATATGGAAACACCAGGTTAAATTCCTTCTTCTGCCTGAGCAGATTTAAACTTACTTCTCTTATCTTCCAGGAGATTATTATAGCCATCAAGCTTCAAATTATTTTTGAGAGAGGAGTGCTTTTAGTCTTCCCTCTTGGCTGTCTTTAGCAGCTAATCTACATTAACCGAGCTACCTTCTTTTGCTTCCTTACTAAATAAACACTTAAGAATTTTATGGAAGTGAAACAGGACCAACAGGGATAAAACAGGAATACCCTTATCAGACTACTTCATAACCACAAGCTAAGAATCTCAGCTGAGAACTGTGCTGATCTGTTCAAAGGTCTGAGAAAAATTAGAAAATTGATGGTTTTAAATGCTTTTCTGAGACCTCCCAAAAATGTTTCCTAACTTCCAGATTACAGGCTACTCTGAAATTTTAAACTTGAAATAAGAAGCATCAGTCCATTATATTGAATGTGTTTCACATTACTGATTAAAAAATGAGAGCAGGATAGAAAAACAGCTTACCGCAAATATCAGTTCTGTGACTTTATTCTTCTCTTTCTATTTTTCCAGATGAGGCTTTTTGGTAAATTTAATGTTAATTTTAATGCATTTTTGGTATAATTAAAACTTCCTATCTGCAAACGTGTTACTTGCTGAAACAAACAAACGAAAAATCATGTCCACCTCAAATTTGTTATAAAACAGGCCTTTAAATACATAGCTAGGTTATGTCAGCTTTGTGACAAACATTCTGTTAGCTAAAACTGAGTGCATGGCTGGAATACATGTGGTAGCTATCATTTAATGCCAACAGGATTGAAGTAATATAGAAATTCTTTTTTTTTTTTTTACAATAAAACCACTGCTCCATGGCTTTCAGAAATGTGCTAAATTACATTGAAAAAGCCAACAGACTAGAAGCTTATGAATAACAGTGATTTTTGCACACAGCTGATCTATTTTGACAAGTATTAATAAATGAAAATAAAAAAGCTATTAGATAAATAAATTAAAAAACAAATATGAGTACTGTCTAGCCTAAACACGTAGAAAATCTAGTATTTGAGCACAGGTTTTATGATTTCTCTATATACAATGGTATCTCTTAGGTAGCTCTAAAATCTTGAGTCTGCATGAACACGCTATACCCTTTAAATCTTCAAGTGCCCCAAGAGTGTCTATGCTAGACAGCTTATTGTGCATTAAACCTCAAAGATAATTTCATCTAGTTGACAGGAGCATTACTGCATTAATCCTAGCCCAACAACTCTTTCTCTACAGAAAGCAAAGGGAAAACAAAATGAAACAAAAACTTTCCATTTCAGTTATTTCAGTCAATAAGATATTCTGATTAGAAATGTTAACTCAGTTTCTTCCTATTCCTTGTTAACTATCTTAGATCATTTTTACATTAGGTGTGCAAAGGTTTCTAATAATGTACCAGAATTGGAAAGCATCAAGTCTCCATCCGATGCTCAAGGAGTGTACGTGACCAGAAAGCTCCCTCTGTCCCTAATCACCCTGAGCATATTTACATGAACTCACAATGAAAATAAATGACAAGCTACTTATTCATTGTCAAGCAACTTATGGATCTGTTCACAGTGAATGAAGGTTTTGAAAAGATAACCTTTGCATTTCTCCGCTTTGAATAACAGTGAGGAAACAGTTGATCATGAATATAAAGCTACAGATCAACAAATAAAAGAGAAATGAAAGAGCTGGGAGCAAGACTGGGAATCTAAGGAAAACAAGTCTAGGAGGAAAGACAGCTGGTAGACTTTTGGGTTTTTTTTTTTTTTTTTCCATGAATACAGTATGATTAAAAAACTATCCTGATCAGAGTTTGAATCCTGCCACTTTTATGTTCAAAAAGAATAAATTTAATTTTCAGTGGTGGCATATATTTACAGTGGGGCAAGACTGAAAATTGGGTTCGTATTTCCAGGAAATTGGAATCTGAAAGAGAGACCAGCTATGCATATATTTATATAGCCAATATTCCCAACAGATAGTTGTAACACGTAGGCCACTGACTACAAAAGCTTTAAACTACTCTAAGAGACCTTTTACTATTTTAGGTCTCAGTCTTAGAAGTTGGTTCCCACATGCATACCTTTATGTCATTAAATAAGCCTATAAAAGTCAAAAGGGCCACTTACTGTTAAAAGTACTCTCCCCATTGGATGAGACCAATATATGGACCAATACACTGCAATGCACAGGCTTTATCCAACCTTTTCAATCTGTGCATGAGTGAAGAGATGCATATATAAACGTATAATTTGTTTGAAAGGACAAAGGGACCGCTTAATCCAGGCCATAAATTAAATCTGTTGAGTGACAACCAAGAAATGGTTATTAATCAGCTCTTTGATAATGATAGTATCTGCTATTTACAAGAAAACAGAATTAAAACAATTAACACCTTCACCATTCTAACATACAATCTTCAATGCAGTAGTGAATCTGAACGATCATTGCTTATATATATCTTATATATCATCTTACAATATCTTATAATATCATCTGATATTTTGAAGTAAAGTACAGTGAAAAAGCACAGAAGGAACAGATGCATTTTTGTGCCACACATTATACAAATTATAGATCTCTTTTCCATTGCACTGGGCAGTGTGTAATTACAGGACACACACTTTGACCATTTCTATCATCCTGTTTCCCTTTGTTTTATTACCACTCCCCCTGCAGAGTTAGGGCAAAGATTGCTTTTGGGATGATTAGTGGAAGGTGCAGGAAAACAAAGAGAGACTTAAATAGAAGAATGAAGGCAAATAAGTTTTAAACTGCAGAAAAATACAACAGAGAGCCTTAGTATTCTTTGGATCTGAGCTTATGTATTTGTTACTTCGTAAAGAACAGAAATAGGTATATTTATATGAGTATTTGAGAAATTAAAAGCCTTTCTAGCCTTAGAGAGGCTAGAAAATGAAATTCCTATTATATGACGGTATTTACATACAATTTGTACTGCCCTCAGGTTTACAAAAACAAGGAAAGATGAGAAAGTGCTGGAATAGTTTTGCGGGAAGTTGTTTAGCATCTTTCAAACTTTGGTCATGTGAATCAATTGAAAATGGTGATTTTTGCCTTTTAAGAGTTGGCTAAGTAGGGAATGTAAGAGATACTGTTCTGTATAAGATTCTCCTTTGTTTTGAAAAGTTTCTGAATCTAAGTTTCAGCTCCCCATCTATAAACACATAGCCAGTAACACTTCCTTTATACCATGTTTGCTGTCTTACCTACTTAGAAATTATGTTTCTCTGACCAGGGAACATCTCTGCAATATATCTATGATCTCTTGTGAGACTTCTGGAGCACTGATACCCAGTACCTATCAACGGCTCTGCTAAGTGGGAACCAGAGTCACAGATAAAGGAAGTGAATGTAAGCATAAAAAACACAAATCCTTTGTTAGCTCCATTGCAGGAGATATTTCTGAAAGAGAGACATCAGTATGAAAGAATATAAAGAAAGGAATTAAAAAGGAAAAAAAGTGACATAGTAAGAAAATGAGAGAACTAAAGAATAAGGCAAGTGTTACATTTACGGTTTGAGGAAGCCTAGAAAGGTTAACTTTTAGTCAATTAGAGCACCTTTTTAATCCCCCAAATTAGGATCTATCTAAAACTGAAGAGTACAAAATTAAGAGAGAAAAGAAGCAGAGATGTGATTAACATTTCTCAATTTCAGCCTTTGTACTGTGGTTGCCACACTGCCAGAGGATAAAACTGCTATGTAACCTGTTTGCTGTGCAGCAAACAGATGATATGAGTGGCATGCTGAAGAGGTACAGTTCTTTTTAAAAGTGCCTATCCATACATTTATTCAAATTGTTTTCAAGAGACACGCAGGAGCTGAAATAAAACATTCTGTGACAATCTCAACTCAAAAAACCAATGATGCCCACAAAAATGCTATTGAATCAATTCCTGTTGTGCAAAACCTGTCATATAACAAATGAATACAAGCACAATGAAGCACAGGGAAATACAGAGCAGTTTGCAAATGCTCTTTCAATAGAGAACTTACTTCATGTCCATGCAGTTTCAAACCGGTCTTCTGAGGTTTGCCTATACCCTGTAAAACGTGAAAGCAGCCCTTGCAGTAGAGACTATGACCTAGACCTCTTCTTCTCCAATTGTACACTAACTGCCAAATTACATAAACATTTCCTCTTTATCTGAACCAGTGAATCTTGATTATTAGAGTTAATAATAATCACTTTTATTAGTCAAAAAAAAAAGCAGTCATCATCTAACACATATGTATATACCTCTGTCCTAGCGAAATGCAAAGGGCTAGGGCACTGCTTTAAGAAAAGTGAATGGGAATCACCTCATGAACAGCAAAACATAGAAGTCAGTTCTTGCAAATACTGGCTTAGTGCTTTAATTGAAGGGCTATTGGATAAAAAATGGAGAGTATCGCCTCTGTTTACAAGAATGAGTGAAATGAATGTAACCATTCCTGCTGCACCTTCTGCGGTAATCAGTCATGTCAATGTTTATAAAGGATAATCTGAGCACATCACTTACATCATGCGCCTCTGGATATATAAGAAATATGAATGAACACCTATTCTGAGGATATTAAAATAAAGGTTAGCACTAAAAATATGCATTGAGCTATTTGTAATTTCAAGATAGTTATTTCTCTATAAGAATTGGTGATCCTTAAGAGTATAATGAATTTAACAAGAACATCTTAGGCAACTAGGAGGTGGGCAGGTGTTTTTAAGATTATAGTCTTGGAATTAGACAGATACATTTGATGTAGTATCAGTTAAAGTGCCATTATAAATCTGTATCTGTGGCAATGCTTTGTTAATAGGTAGCTTCTTTGCAATTATCCCTAGTGACAAACCCATTTACTTTACATGTCAGCTCAAAGCCCTCCAGTGCAGCATTGGTTCACTGTATCATTTGATCCAGGCGTTCTCTCTGAAAACAGGATCGGCATCTACTGTTTTGCAGTCGTGTAAAGTTGCACAGTTTCACAGGTATCATAGTCTTTTGTGAAGAAAACCCTCACTTTTTTGAAAATGAAGAAGATTTTTTTAAAGAAAATTCTGAAGCGTTGATTTTGGGGCCTCAAAATGTCATAAGCAGCTCTGTATTATCAGGCTAAAAAACACCAGGAATAAGACTATTACAGACAGATCTTATTTTCTGGAACCAGCCCTACTAAATATGGTAGCTCTCCTAAAACAATCGAAAGACTTCCATTTCCGCTGACTTTCCGCAACTAGTGGGAACAACCGTTCACAGCTTACCTTTAGGCAGCTAAATGATTTATTAACATCTGCTCACGGGGCCTCTAAGTTATTCTACAGCGCCAGCTATAAGGTTTTCAAAAGAGATTATTTATATTTTCCCTCAGATTAGAACCATATCAGTTCTACTTCCTCTACAACCTTTCCATCAATGACAGATTTTACAGGTGGGAAGCAAATGGTTATATCCACAACATTTGCAGAGGAAAACCACACATACAAGTGGAAATATTGGCTGTTGTAAAAAACATAAATAACACTTTTTGTTACAAAAAAGCAAAAACAAATAAAACCAACCAAACAAAAAAACATGTATGGATTCACCAGAGGAAATGGGCCTGCAGCTGTCCAAAAGCCCCAAACTAGAAGCACTCTCCGATGTATCTAAATGGAACTAAGATATGCTGGTACCTTAGCACTTGTTTGCTTCCACCTCCCTCCCGACTGGTAAGACCTCCAAGGCTAAAGATATCTTCTCTTCCTTCTTGGTCAGAAGTAGCTGCTGTTGCTGGCATGGCTTAAGTGTATTTACTTCCAGTTCATACCCACTTACCCTACCATATAGGCAGGAACAATCGGTGCTAATAGAAATGGGCTGTACTTATTTGGCTGTCAAAAAAGTTTTACTTGCTTACATAGTAGGGAATTTTGCCTGAAAAGTATTAAGGAAAATAGTGAATTCAAGAGAAGGGGATAGTCTACTTAATTTGTTTTTATTCCCTCTCTTCTTAAGTAGTCAGAGATATTCACGGTGGTGTGGGAGGTGGAGGGACATCACCAAGAAGTGAGATTTAAACAGCAGCTTGAGTATGGAAAAAGTAGGTTGAACAGGCAAACTGGGATTCATTCATTCTTACAGTCTTATGGGGGCAGCATGACAAAAAAAAAAGAAGAGGTTGATGTGAAAAAGCTTCCTTCCTTTTGAGTTAGCTATTTTGTATACAAAATATCATGTTTAGATGTAGAGTTGATGTCAGAGTTAGTTTCTCTTTTGATTTATATTTAGCAAATCAGATAGGAAAGCTGTAAGTTGTGACATTAACGGAAGCTTATCCAGTGTACCCAGCTATACTGGGGTCACGCATAGCTCTACTGTTTATTTCTCACTTTGGGCACTGCAAAAAATAATAATGAAGATAAAAAAGTAGACCTACATTTTTGAAAAGGAAGAGAAAGGATGACCGTTTCATTACTGTATTTTGTACTTCCTGGTAAGCAATTCTGTAATTGTCCTTTTCATAGCACTTCATAGTTTCTTAAACCTTGGAACACCCTGACTGTAACATACTATCAAAGTAAAGATGCGTGAGCTTCTGATAAGATAAGATATATAATATGTCAAACCTACCAAATCATGTAAAAGGTAATATTTAGACATTGACATAAAATATCCTAATACTGCCTTTTGTTCTAAATAGAATGGCAATTATCTGCTGCTACTACTACGTATTTGTGTGTGTTCCAGTGAGGGCAGAGAGAAAATCAGTTAAATCTTTTAAAGAGGCCGTAATTTTAGAAATGATAATTGTGTATAAGTATGCATATATTTTAAATGTATATGTCTGTATACATAGATACATATAAAGAATTGCTCTCACATATAAAAAGCTTGCAAAAAAACCTGAAAATAAGGTAATGTGCTTACAACTTGGTAAGAGTACGTTTAAGTTATCATTACGGGACGTAGCTGTATCTTGCGGGCCTCCAAGTAGGCTCAGTTTCAAAACGACTGCAAAATCCAAACTGGCTATTTAATTCTCTATTGAACAGCAACCATGAGTTTGTATTGAGAGCAGGACAATCAGTCTGCAACTTCCTATGCGATAAAGGCATAATATTTACCCAGGAATTACCACACTTAGACAATAGGTTATGATTGAACAAGGAAATGCCTTTGATCAGTTTTTAAAGAAGTGGTAGAAAATTTATCATAGGATAATTTAGTCCAATATATATATCATTGTTATTCCTCTGACTTCATTTTTGCCTATAAAATTGAAGAATCTTCTAGTACTCAATAATGTCTTCCTAAATAAATAAATATATGTATTTTCAACTCCTGTTCTCTGGACTCTCCACGTTTCTTTCATTAAAAAAATGTGATGTTCCTTTAGAGGTCTTATCTCCTGCCTGGTGTTGTGGACTTCCTTCCTGGTATCACAGCTACCTCTGCTATTTTGGTGATATTTTGCCTAATATATTTTGAACTCTATTTTTTATTGTCCCCACTGATTACCTACTTATGCAATATTTTTGTACAAGTAGTCTCAGAAAAGACCAATAAGGATGTCAAATTCCATGAAAGACATCAGAACAATATTTGCCTCAGCTATCACCTATAAATTTGGAAGCCTTAGTTAGAGGCCTGTATCCTCAAATTGAAGCTGCACGATGCTGGAGAACTTAAATCCACTTGATGTTTTTCCTAATGTGTTAAATTCTATTTGTGCTCACAGCTTAGCCCATCTAAAGAAGTTTATGTTTAGTATTGTTAAGATTCAGTTATCCTTTTTTTATAAATAAAAACTGACCAGTTACTGATTAACCGAGCAATTTTCAGAAAATCCTTATGAAATTATACACAGTATATGCATTTCCTTATCATATTGTTCTACATACATTTTTGATGATTCACACAGAAGACACAGGCAGTACAAAAGGAGTACCTTCAGGTAATGGTTTGAGATTCAGGGCAAGGTGGTTCTCACAACTAAGCTAACTCTTCCTTTTCGGTACAATATAATTTTTCAAAAAAGGGAAAAAAACTCATCTCCTTATCTTAGAATATTTTTCTGGTTTTTATAATTCAGGAAGGGTTTGTTGTTGCTACTGTTGTCAAAATCGGTCAATGTGATTTCCCTCTCACTGGTAATTGCTTTACATTAATACAACCTCACCTTTGTGGAACATTTTAACCTAACTTCCTTCATTACTGAAGAAAAACATGTTGTGACTTTGTAAAGGTGTTTCTAACACAGGGAGATCAGAAAGTTCTGAAGATGAATATGTTAGAAAAGGACAAGTCACAAAAAGTTTTGATACAGCTAAAATGACAAAGCTTACTGCCTGACTGCATGACACAAAACAGCCGTGGTCCACTTCTACCACCCCTCATGCTAAGTAAAGAAAAAAATGACCATTCTTTATTTTAAATTGTATCAACTTGTTTTGCTGTATCTCGAGGTATCTAATATTATAGTGTATGTATCCACTTTTTCAGTGTTTTGATCTAAACTTCAGAATCTTGGAATACGAATATTCTATAACATTTAGTTTTCTGAATGAAATTGTTATATATTTTACTCACATACTCAGAAATTCTTACAAAGTCATAGTTATCATAGTTACATTAATAGGATTGTGTGATTTTTGCACAGCTATTTTTGCAAGAGTTCCTTGCTGAGTGAGAAAAAGTTTTCCTGTAAGTGCTATATTTTATTTTCCTATTTAAAGTTATACTTAAAAAAAATTGATTCTTCAACAAAAATAAGAATATAGAAAAATGAGTGAAGTTTATTTCCAAAAAGAGACATAACTTTTTGGAAGCTTTGCAAGAGATTAGATTTATCTGGCCTGGATTGCATGCCATAGGCTTGGTTCATACTTCTCTAGTGTAAGGAATCTTTTACAAACTTTTTTTGTTAAATGCAGTGTTTTTCAAATGTACTTGCATGAAAGTCATAATTTGAAACAGTAATAGTTAATGACCATAAACTTTCTGTTACAGTTAAAAACATAGCACTGATGTAATCTCCTAGATAATTTCTAATTTTCCTCCCACCCCTAAACGTAAGACAACTATGTCAAACAATTCCTTTCATAAATATATCATATTTAAAAATACTTGATTGTCTTGCCTAAACTCTTTTTATTGGAATGTCATGGAAGAAGTAGCTGTACTCTGCTTGTGGTTATAAATATTGTTGTAAATTAATTGACTGCTATTTTGTACATATTTATTGCTAGTACACCATTTGTGTACAATTATTGCTAGCACACGTTGTGTACATATTTGTTGCTAGCACACCTCATGCGAAAAGTTGTGGTTAACTGTAATGGTAAACTATTTTTTGTTCTACTGAAAAATGCTGCAGGATCCTTCTCAGAGTGAGACCACAGTATCCAGAAGGAGAGATTCTTTTTTACTCCTTCTATCACCAAGTAAATTGCTAAATCTTAGTTGATTTCTGTGCTCAGGTTCCACAATCATTTTTGCTTTTACCTATTGTACCATAGAGAGTGCAAAGTCCTGTTGGAATGAAGCATCACCTTGCATTTTGTTCATGATCTAACAGTAGGAATGGATTAGATGCAAAACTCTTTAAAATCTTTAAGAAATTGAAATTTTTCTATTAACTTTAAAGGGTGTGGCCCAGGCCTTGGATCTCTCCTGTGAAGAGCTAGTATTTTGAAATTGAAAAAAGATCTAAGAAATGTTTATTTAAGATGCTATCCTGCAATAAGCTGCCAGCTCCTTCTTGCATCCACTTCACAAACACAATATAAAACACAAAAGAGTACCTATTGCCTGCTGCATATGTCTAAAACTCTCTTTTATTGTCAAAAAGCTGTCACAAAGATGTTACGCCATAATGCAGAGCTGTACAAAAATATGATACTCTTCCAGTAATAAAAGTTACAAAGAGTAAATAGAGGTTTCATTTTGCTTTTCACAAATCTAAGCACATAGCAGTTATTTCTCTTTTGTGACTCACAGGATGAGGGTACGAAGGGATGTTTTTGAGCACATGTACAACTCCATCAAGCAAAGATGGGTCCAGATATTTTCTGTTATTCAACAGTGCCAAGACTGTCAGAATTGCGCATAACTTACCTTTAACACCTTTAATGAGCCTATGTCAACATCAGTTGACTATGTTTCCCTGCCTACCTGTCTGCTGTTGTCTTGTTCAATTGAAAAAACATGCTACAAGATTAAAGGCAGGACACAGGATCTGTGTAGTTTCATCAAAAATACAACCCTAAAAAAATCAGTAACATAGAAAAACCTACTTCTAATTCAAATTGAAGCTTATAAAAGTACAACATCAAGTCACTAATCACTCAAATTTAGCAACTAGAAATCAGCATTTAATCTGGGAAAATGTGCATATATCTTAACAAACTATTTACTCATAAAATCATCATTAGAAGAACTGTTATGCATCTGTGTATATGGTTATGCAAACTGCATGTATAGGCTCACAGAATTTACTGTCATGGTGCATTATGCTATCATAATCTGGAAATCAAAATTTTTCCTCTTAAAAAAGTCTTTCATTTCTTTTTGGCTTTAATTTAAGATTGTGATTCAGCCTTAGAGGGGTCTCACATAAGTTTATCCAGAATAGATTAAAACCAAAAAGATAAAAAATTTGCAGGAGAATAGGAAGTTTTATATATCTATGCAAGTATGAATACAGATAATTATATGACTATTTAATAAATACAATAATATTTATTTCTATCATGGTGAAATGACATTAAATGAAAGTCTGATTTCACTCGAGTTGTTTGCAAATAGCTTAATTTTTTCTCACATGTTTATTAAATCCATTCCCTTTCTTAAGGGAAGTGAGAGACAGGAGGAAAATTATAATAGATATTCCAGTGAATAATTTTAACTGAATATAAATATCAAAATGGAATTCATCCCATAACAAAGAGAATACTTGTGTTAGAAAAATAAAGTTTACTTTCCTATAATGATCTGTAGTATATGATTGATAATATTTGGAGCCAAACTAATTTGCTATAATATTTATGGGAAACTGAACACATAAGAAATTCAATCACGATAAAAGCTAATACATTAAAAATTTTTAAAACAGACACAATATAGTCTTTAAGTTCTATCTCAGTTTAATGGTAAATCCTATTTCAGTTGCCTTTTGGGTCTCATAACTGCCAGGAGCCCATGCTGTCCTAGGAGCACAGGAGAACATCAAGGCCTGGACACGTACATGCTAAAAGGAGAGTTTCATATCACCTAACTTTAAGAAGTTAGATTAAGTGTGCAAGTTGGAAAGCTTGCCTATCGATATTCCCCACAGAGCTAATGGAAAGAAATATATCTATCCAGAATGTAATGTGGAGAACTGAAAACAAAGTTCCTTCTTTGATTACCTTCTGTAGTACCAGCTCTTTCCATCATCTGTAAATGAAGCCTAGTAAGACAAATTTCCTAACTGGGACACATAAGTAATATACTTCAAGTAAGGCATCATGAACTGCTCCTAACCTGTACACTCATGTGGTGTGGAAGTCCATTACAGTTGTATTCCACCCACCGAGTTTGAAACATAGTGCTCCTTAGCTGGAAAACACTAAATTGTTCTCAACTACTGAATGAAATCTTAGTCTTACAGTGTTGCCAAACTATTTACGTATTAGTTCTGTGGCGTATTCATGGATAGTAAGTAAGTAATATTTTTTAACAGATTCATATTGTAAGCAAACTTTGAGAAAATAAGATTTACAACCTAAGATTTTGGTATTAAATAGATACTCCAATAAGCTATCAATCTTCTCTAGTTGCTGATCACTCATTATGAGAATTCACTGTTAAAATTCTGATAGCCTCACCAAAAGCCAACAGAAACAAACGAATTTTGAGTCGTATGTGAAAAAAATGAAAAACATATTCCTTTCTACTTCTAGTCCAAGTTCAGGAACATATTAGTCAAGAAATTATTTTTACAATATAAAGATAACAAAGCAATTGGTCAGCTTTCCCAGCTTTACAGTGAGTAAAAGTGAGTTTGAAAAGAGCAATGGAGTATTTATGATGGAGGCGTCTTATTAGAAAGATGGGCTATGTGATCAGGCAGAGCTTTTGCATTTCAACCTCTTATGATTTTACATCTTCCAATAAAGTAGACTGCCATTTTCTTAACATTTCGAAGCTCCAAATAACTTGGCAATTCAAGAAGTGACCACTGTAGAAAAGCAGCAGTTCACATAGCAAGTTATTTCCCTTTATTCCTTTGTCTTATAACTGAAAAGAATAGTCAGACAAAAGCTAGGAGTGTTCAGTTAATACAAAAAGTATGGTAAATGTCTTGTTTCAGTAATATATAAAATCTACATGTCTTGATATTTCAAGTGAATAATATCACAAAAATAGTAAAACCGAAGAAAATAACTATATCCCCAATAAAGGAATCTATTGTCTCACAAAACTGAAACAGGATGACATGTTTTTTTGATTGCAAAGTAGTACGTACGCTGAAATCAGAAGCAGCTATGTCTGTCAAAATTTTAGATGTTTTATTTGTGCTTTGCTATTCAAGGTGCCCTGTGTGTTAAGTACAAATGTAAACGTATGTAAGATGCAGATTTCTCCTACATATCTAAGACACCGTTAGAAAAGAAAAAATGTCTGGAACTAGAGAGCAATGAGGAATTCCTGTGCACTTTTGGAGAGCTCTGAGAAAGAGCTCAAAGAAAGCTGTCATCATCAATAATGCCCAATGGAATTAATGAAATATATAAAAGGAAATAGCTAAGACATTTCTAAGGACATATTTACAAAGAATGACTGAAACCTAACAAAAACTTTTTGATATCCAAGTTGCTCCTACCACGTTTTCTCTTGAAAGGAAAAAAAATAATTGTATTTTTCTTTGACAGGAAAGAGGTTCTTTCCACTCACTGATGATGTCTCATTGTCACATTGAGAACACAAGAAATATTTATTATAGTTAAGAGGATATTGCTGGTCAGAGTTGCGGAAAATACACTGTACTGTTCCTACCTTAATTGAAATCAGTGGCATCTTCTCCACTGATTTTGATGTAATAGGATTAAGACTTCAGTCTTATCAAGCAACTAAATACAAAATTAAGAGATTGATTTTAAATCCTAGTCTAATGCAACTAGTGACCCCATCTCAGATTATTCAGAAGATGATCATGTGATGAGGGGTTTAAGGCAAGCAAGCCTTTTTTTGTTATTGTTTTTAGTCATTGTTTATTCAGTGAGAAACAAAACAAACTGAAAAATACAATAAAGAAATTATTTCCCTCAAGTGCTTGCAGTCCAAATACTGCAGTACTGTGCTACTGAATAAAAACTTAACAAGCACTACATAGCGATCCTAAGTAAAATCAAAGTAATCTTTTTAATTTTAGTTTCCCAGCTTCAGAGAAGTGTAAATGCAAGGAACGCTTCTGAAACACACTGAAAAGAATATGTTGTTATACATTTACAACATAGAGTGTAGCATTTTTTATGATAAGCTACTATTTAAACCAGGGATAAGAAGCAAACAATATTGCACTTTTTTTCTAACCCTTCTGATCAAGGCTTACTAGTTAAGTAGCAAAAAATTGCATTATATGGGTCATGCTTCATATGGGGAGGCATTTTATTGATCTATTTCAATAACACATCTATTTGATAGCTGACTGTAATTTCAGCAAATTGGTTTCAGTCACCCAAGTTCTTCCTGTCTTTTCTGTGTTTCCAATTGCTATTTAAAGTTGCCCAACAACTTCCCTTCCTTCTTCCTTCTTCCTTCCTTCCTTTCCCTCTTCCCTCTCTTCTTTCCTTCTTTCCTTTTCTTTTATTCTTTTCTTTCCTTTTTTATTTTTTTCTTTCTCTCTCTCTTTCTCTCTCTCTCTTTCCCTCTTTCCCTATATTAAACTTAATTCACTTAGCCTACAATTTCTTTTGTGAGTTAGAACTCAAGAGCAATCTTTGTTTTGATTCTAGTGGAATCATTCAGCCAGTTCTCGCAATGAGATTATGGATTATTGAATTCATTGAGAACACCTAGGACTTCACTGCTTCAGAGCAGTGACCTGAATTTTGACAGTGCAGTGTTTTTTGTGTTAACACTGTGCCTACCTTGAAATATATCCAAATTTGCCAAAGCTACAAGTACCTAAAAAAAATTCTTAGATAACATGGAGTTAGGTAACTAGAGCCTCTCAAGAATAAGGGTGCAATAAATGTTATTTCAGCATGCCAGCAGACTGCATCTCCACTGTCTCCTGGAAGGCTCCAAGACTGTTTCATCCCAGGATATGAGAATGTCAGACTTTCTTTAGACTTGCTTATTCCAGCTTCTCAATAACCATTCATCATCATGAATTCAGTAAGAATTCATCTGCCTGCTATGAGCTCTGATGTCTTCTGCTCATGCTCATGCTCTCAAAGCCAGTTTCTTTGATGGAGAAGAGGAAGAGAGTATAAAAAGAGAAAGGAAGAGACAAACTGACAAAAAAGAAAGGAAGGTGACCCCACTTTAGGAATGCATTAATGTTGTACAGCCCTATTTATTGCAGGCCTTGGAAAATATATTGTGTATGGGCTAAGGATTCCAGGAAAAAAAGAAAATATTTTCTTGTTTAGTTGATTTCATGAATAACGTAGAGGAATATCATGCTAGAAGGCTGGATCTTTTCTATGACACTATTGCTGTGATGATGAACAAATTATGCTAAATCAAAGATTTTTAGAAGTGCTCGCTAGTAGCTTTTCTTATTTGCTGGGTAAGCAATTTGACATTTGATATTCTGGGGACTAATTTGGTATTAGTAATGAGCCTTAGCAATTGCAACACAGAATGGTTATTCCTATCTTTTTATTGTTACTTACATGAAAAATAAACAAAAAATTGTGTATTTATTCCATCTAACATTTTCTCTTTAATGAATAAATTTTTATCTGTGATAGTTGTCTTCATACTTAATGGAAAAAACCTAGCACCCCTGGATAGCAATTCATTGCTCTCCAAGAAAAGTGTGCTGCCCCTCTCCATTGATAACAGAGGGAGGTGAGATGACAACCTTAGTCTACAAACCCAAGCTTATGCAGACCTAATAAGACAGATGAATTCAACAGTTATTTGTATTTTTGGCAATAAAATCTAACTGTAATATCAGTCTCTATTTAAAAAAAATATAATTTACTCTAGCAAGGACTCTGGAAAGATTAATACATTGGGGGTTTTAAATAAATAAGATACTAGGCTGAAAGAACTGAAAAAAAAAATCTAATGGAAACTATATAATTGCACATGCATTCTGAAAATAAACAAGGACGCTGTTCACATAAAATGTGAACCCTGATGGCCTATAGGCAAAAATAAGTACCTAACTCGGTAATTAAGTCATATATCCTACTATTTAGGCATGGATAGGTATACCTTTCTGAATAATTGAAAAAATATTTACTTATTCGCTTTAGAATAAAAGGCTTAACCAAAGGAATATATTAAAGAAAACAGCTAATTACATGATATATTTGCTAAAATATTTTTTTAAAAATCTGTACAAAATAAGTATCTGGTCCTCCGACTTCCTTTACAGCGTAGCTGACCTTTGTCTTTGAGGGACTGCTGATTCTGCATACAAAATATAGTGCAACTTTGTGAAAATACAAACTTGCCACCCAAAGAGTGACAAAACAAAGGAGATAATACTTTTCCTTTAGATGCTACTAAGCAAGGGTGCTATGCACCTTTTGCAAATAAAGACTTTCAGTTGTACCTTAAGAGAGGCAAATGCTGGCCCTAATTAAGAACTGCCACAAATATTGTGCTAAATTAAGGTTTGGAATCAGCTTAGATATTCATCGACATAAAAACATGACTAGACTGCTATATATAACAATTTGGATGAGCTAATCAGTGGTTTTCCCTCTCTTTACCCTGCAGAGATTGATGTTAGCTATTTCATTTGAACTCTTCTCTGACATATGCCTTTTGCTGGTTACCAGGCAACCAGCATCATTGAGAAAGCTAAGTATATGCACCAACTATTATTCACATCAGTGCTTTATTTCAGAGTAACTCAAAACAACTTTAGCAATTCACAAGTTTTGCATTCCAACCTGCATTCCCTGAGGAGTGGCTTCATATCACCAAGTTCAGTAGAAAACATGGATGCAGTATCTTTGAGTAGGTATAATCCTCTAAAAAATGTCATTGAAGGAAAATACAAACCTAGCTCTAAAAATCTGAGGTCTTGAACTTTTTCCTCAAAAAACAACAAAAAAACCCAACTTAAATATTCATGGCTCATTTAGACCTCTTCAAGAAATCTTTAATGACATATCACAACTAAAGTATATGTAAATATTTAATCTCTTTCACACAAGTATAAGTGATTTCCTTATGGTCCTGCAGAGATTGAGAGAAGAAAAGTCTGAAGAGCTATGTGAGGACTGGACTATTAAAGATTTTAAAATAGAGATAGTCTAAAGTAATGATTTGAAGCTATCATGGTATGAAGACAGACAGTTTCTTAGGTGAAGGAATGCAAGCATAAAATACAGCACCATGCATTTTGATAACTCTCTAATATTATTTTCTGTAAATCCAGTGGCATATATAGAATGCATGTTTGTAGAGTCTGGTGGTTGAGTGTGGAAAGGTCTGTATGTAGTTCAAAAGGCTCCCAGTATGAATCCAAGTAATTGTATTTGCTATTTAGTTCTGACAGGAAGTGATTAAGATTATGAAAATTAACAGGCCTTGAGCTTCAAAAAGATTGCATTTTAATAAAAACCCCAAAGCACATATAAATAACCAGCAAAATACATAAAAAAGCAGCATACAAAAAGACCACAGTGAAGTAGGAATGGCATCTTGTCAATACATAGTTTTTATGATCCACTGGTTTCGCAAAAATGAGAAGTAAAGCTTTAGACAAAACATAGTCCTTTGAAACAGAAATGCTGACAAATATTTTAATACTTAATTTTGAAATGCATGCAGTACTTTCTGATCTGAAACTGCAAGTGTAAAATTAGAACTTCATTTTACCTATGTAAGTTAAGTCTGCTAATCATCATTATGAGAAAAGTAATTTTTAAGGAATGTTGACAGTAAGAGCAAAAATATTTCCTAGCTGGAAATGTTATTTCTATTGCAACATTTACTTCTTAGTTATATTTTCATCTTTTTTGATATATAAAGCCCATAATAACTATTTCTCTTTCCTTTGTATGTCATATGTCATCACACTACCAGGAAAATGACAGAACTGTTTCAGTTTTCACTAGCTAAATAACAATAAAGTGAAATGTAAGCTGGAGCAGTTTTACTACTTCTTTTTCCCCCTCAGATACTATATAAATCAGAGAGACGTCATCATTAAAAAATATACAGTCTTTGTATCCTTAATACCAGCCCAGTTTACATCACATTGGAATGAAAGATCAGAGGATTTGGAGGCTTATTTGCCAGTTTTATTATATTATACATGAGGATTTCACCTTCATACAGTACTGGTCAGGCCAAATGGTGATTTCTGTTTCTTTAACCTGAATCCGGTTTTACGAAGGTGAGATAGTACTGAGATTACTGTCAATAGGTTAACATTTCACTTGTAATAACTGGCTTTCTAAGTCTTTGAAAGGCAAAATGTCCTTCAAGGTAAGAAGAATATGCCATATTAGAATCCAGACACAAATATTATGTTTTTTTTTTTTTTAATTTATATCTTTATATGCACACATACAAAGATGTACACACACATTCACTCATAAGCATGCATGTTAATAGATATTCTGCTTGCAATATAATAATTCTGAACAGGAATGCCATTTAAGTAAATAATGGCTAGTACCTGCAACAATGTCCTTTAATTGTGGCCCTGCCTGTTTGACTTCTGTGAACACAAAGTCATCATTGACTTTCAGAGGAGTTTAGAGAACACAAGAATGGAAGATGAACCCCAGAAGATGTAAATGCAGACAAATGTTTCAGTTCAACTCTGCATGACCCTCAAAATCTTATTTTAAATGCCCATATTTCATTAAAATACTGTAACAAATCAGAGCAGTGCTGTTCTGCAGAGGCTACTGAAGCTAATTTGTGTAAATATAATTCCTGGCACAGAATTGCCATTGGAGAACCTGAATAGATCTTCTGAACCTCAGTTTTAGTAGTAGGTATTTTTGTTGGAAGCTAAAATGAAAATCCAGTTCAGATGATTAAAAATATGCAGTACTCACACAGTTTATGATACTTGCAATGAGGAAACCTCCACAAACTCATAGTTAGACTAGTAGGAGTTCTCAGTTTACCCAGTCACTAAGAATAATTAATTTTTGCCTGCAACAGTTGTGGAGAGAGCTCAAACTGCTGTTTCATGCTTCCCCGACACACATAATTTTCTGGAGATGTATCCTACAAATGTAATTTTACATTTGTGAAATAGGTATTACTGAAAGACAGTGAAAATGCCTGTTGACTTTTTTCAAGAGTTTCACCTGAATAAAAATCAGATGTTTAACATCCCAGGAGTTTTTAAAGATGACCTCACAGTTTTTCCATTGAAATATCTACGATAAAAAAGTTAAATAACCTTAGGAAAAGAACAGAAATAACTAGCCAATTGTAGAAAGCAGTGGAAAAAAGAAATTTAACTTACTGTAAATGGAAAAATAAAATTTTTATAAAAATAGATTAACCAATTAAAGGACTGATTTTAAATTATAAATGAGTATTTTTTTTCTCTAACTTCCAAAAGCTTTTTATTGCCTTTTGTTTATATCTTTCCTAACCAAACAAAGTTCAGCTTGCAGAAATATTTGTTATTTTTGTTTCATTCTCTCTCTGTTTGCAAGAGTAAAAATAACCTTCACAGTTGATGTACTATTATTCACAAGGGAAGAATGTATGTTGTTGAGTTCCCTTACAGACAGTTGAAATGGCTCCTTTCTCAGCTTGAAGAATTCCTAAAGGTCATTATAAATTAAACACAAGAGGAAAACAAAGCAAAAACGAGTTCCCCACAAAGTCCAGCATTGTGTTAGTGTTGTTGGTTCTTTAGCACTAACCAGTATGGCCTTGCTGTTACCACCGTCTCTATTTTCAGATAGTCAGCCCATGATCCGTTAAGAAAGGGAAGTAAAAAATACACTTTCTTTCCAAACCTATCTCTAGAAATAAATTTAGTTGTATTATGCCTTATGGAGTTCAGTAAAGTATTTTTTTTTTTTTTGAGTCTAGTATAAATTATGATAATCCTATTAAAGTCCGTCATGACTGGGGACCAGTTAGCCAAGGAATAAATTATATGAAATAGGTTATTCAATAATCTAAAACAAATCACTTAGTAAAAGCAGTTACAATGCACATATATTTTCTTTGGGTCCATGTAAACTATAAGGAGTTTCAAATATAAACTATTTCAGGAAGAAGGAGATCTGAAATATAGAGCTATTTCTTGATGTCTTGCTTAATTCTCTGAGTTTGACAATCACCTCATTTGAAGAACCATAGTATTCCTGCTGCCTTCAAAAATGAATTAGTACCTAAATAGTCACAAAAAGATGATCAAAATGGGAAAATACTGATGCTTCTGCTATAAAAACCACTTTAAAGCTTCTGTAATTCTGTACTCGATAGCACCTAGCCCTCAGTTACAAAAACAATAGTGAAACCATTTCCTATGTCGTGCTTTGTAATATATGGGACTGGAATTAATTAAGTATTCTGAGGTGTCTAACTTCAAATCATATTCAAAATCCACCAAAACAAACTATCCAGGAATTCAAAGCTGAATAGTTAGTACTGCATTCTCTAGCTTGATTCATGGTCGTTTAATTAGACACTGTTGAACTGTGGAGTGGCTCCATCAGTTTTTTTTTTTTTTCAGAGGATGAGACCTTCAGCTTCCAGGAGTCATGGACAATAGAACTAGATCAGAGAGTTTTTTTTCCTAAAACTCTCTACCATGGTGCCAGGGCCAGCACTGTACTGAATTCTCTATTCTCAGCAGACTGCCCTGGAGAACAGCTATTCTCCACTCTGTGAAAGAGTTGAAGGAGAGTGCACCACTCACTAAATCCCACAATCTCATGGGACACTCATGAGTTTGACTTCTGTGAATTGCTTCATGGACAGGGCAGTAAATATCACAACAGTGATTAAACAGCCTGAAGATGAGGCACAACATACAAACATACATTTTTCCCACAACGCAGACCTTTTCCTTGGCTCTTAAGTCTCCATTAATATAAATAATGTATAAAAAAACCCTCGAACTTTGAAGAATTAGAAAACTAATAACCTCTTGCATCTGAAATACCTATAAAATCTGTGTATACAGCAGTCTTTCATCAATTTAGTCACTGTAATATGACCAGCAGCAAGCCCAGCAAGGTCTTTTATTTTGCCAGAATACGTTTTCTGTGATGTTTTTGAAGATGAGCCTGATAATGGGACATCTTATTTTTGTTGTTATAGCCATTTCTAGTGCTATCAACACTTTTCTCAGTCAAGATGAAGAAGTGAAAAGCAGTATGCAAGCACAGACAAGCATTGGTATGAGTAATGCAGTGATGTTCACATATCAATGTTCTTTTTGCAGGCAGGTGTTTATAGAAACTGGCTCTGAGCCTACCCAGGATTCCACATTCTGCGGCTTTTTACCCCTCTTAATTTTATTCCCAAAAGACTAGCATAAATAATCATTTACAATAATTTTTTTTATTTATCTTGCAATTGCTCTCATGACTGCTATGGCTCCACTTGGAGATATGACTCCTAATCTGATCATTATTGCCTTAAAGGAAAGACCTACAGTAAAACCATGTTTGATTACAGAAAGTGCAGAGGGTGTCATTTCCTCTGTCTTAACAGGCAGTCTGAAATAAAGGCTGAAGCTCAGCAATAGGTCACTGTGGTGAAAGCAGTATTGTGCAATTTAAAGACACATTAAAAAGTTGTTAATGAAAGACTGGAAATGATGGCTCAGATATTAACACAGTTAATACAACAACACTCTTATCAAGTCGTGCCTATAAACCATGGCCATAGATTGTTTAAGTTGCATAAGGTGCTCTGTCATCTCTGTTCTACAGATGATAGCTAATATGTGTAGGGGGGAAGATGCTGATAAAAGATAGATTCAAAAACAAAAAATTAGATCCTAAGGATACCAGTATATGCATAGCTGCCTTCTTGAAAGTGCTTAGGAACAGATATTAAACAGATAGCATAGATATCTGTTATGAATTCAGAAACTACGATGTTTGGCTTTGTGTGTTTTTTTTTTTTTTAAATCCCCACAAAGTGTTCTTCTGTATTCTTGAACAATTTTTTTTTTTTTAAATGCCTACGAAGTGTTCCTCTGTATTCTTGTACAATCAACCTTTGCTAAATATTTATTCTGCAGCAAAATTTGAACTAGCTTATGATGAGAACTTGGAAGATCTGGAATGTAAGTGATACCCTGCAAGTGAGGAGTTGAAATGACGACAGTGCTCCAGCATCCAGCATTCCCCAGCAGCAGGTTAAGTCAGCCCTATTAAGAAGCCATTTTCATGGAGAAGATTCATGTTCAACATGTCTGTATTTTCTCTCTCTCTGTCTCTCTCTCTCTCTCTCTTTTTTTTTTCCCAGGGTATCCAGCACATATCAGTTCCACTGCAAGAAGGAAAGGAGGAATTAAAAGAACTCTGGGATTATTCAAAGGAGAGATAGCATTCTTTCTCAGGTAATTATTTTCAAACTAGATAGAAAAGGGGGAGTCCTCATCTTCTTTCATTAAAAAATGCACAATTTATAATACATCCCCAAGGAAAAAACAAGTATTAAAAAAGGAGCTTTAATTGGCCTTTCTGAGCCTCCAGGTCATCTAAGCTATGCTACCGACAAGTTTTTAATGCTAATAACATCACAAATCTTATATAAGAAATAAAATTCCATTGCTTCACCATGATAAAAAGGATTTGAATATTGAAAAAAATACAACATCTTGGGAGGATGACAATTTTAGAGACCTCAAAATGTCCTTCAGACCTGCACAGATAATTCATATTTATATTTAATTTTATTAGTTGTGAATAGAATGGGCTAGTTTACAATGTAATGGAATAGGTGCATACTGGAACTTCAATTTCCTTATTTTATTCTAGTATTAATAATAGTACTTATGAACCCTGAATTTTATGCACTCTGTTTTTTAGTGTGTACACCTTGTTCCTTAGTATCAAGGAACAGCACTAAGCATTGCACCCCCATTTTGCTGGAAGTGGAGACATGTATAGATAGGCCCTACACAGTCCTCAGCTTCAAACATACATGTGTTCAGCTTTGTAAGCACGAATAACCACAGCTGAGAGGGATAGGTGAAAGTTCACAATCAAAACTACTTTCCAAATTGTTTGTAACATAATGCTTTTTTAAGAAAAAGTATTTGCTTTCCTTGCAAAATGTCTACAGTTAAATAAAACAATTTGTAGTCATATTTTTACGTTTATTTTTATTGAAAAATTTAGTTTTTCTTCAGAAAAAAACACTTTATCTTCCAGATAAAGCTAATGGTTTGATTAAAAAGCTAATTGCTTCAGTAATATTTACAGCTAGGATTAGTAATGTAATTTTGAAAAAGACATGCAAAACATGCACTACCAGACTTATGCATGCAAAAATTCACTTTTGCTTCTTTCAACAAGTTTTTGTACTGTGAGTAGCTGAAAATCAAGAAATTTGCTTTAATAATCGTCTGCTGTATGGCTTAACCAGTTCGCAATACACTACAGCTGTATTAGTAATATGTGAATCCATGCAAACAAAAATCAAGGACTATTTAGAATTTCTGAAGTCCCATGACTTTCAAATGAAAGAAAAAAAGAACGTTCTACCAGTCAAAATATAAATAAACATAAAAAGGTACTCTTAACCATAACTTTGGAATTGCTATCTCTGATCAGCATCATGGGTCAACAATTATTTGATAGTTTGTAGAAACGTGTTCAAGTATCAAGTGTAAAGGAGTTAAGTAAGGGAAAAAAAATCAGATGTGCTCGGTAGGGTATGTGACACATTTCTTCTTGCAGCAAACTTGCAAAGCTGCAACATGCATCACAGTGAGTTTATATTCATCTTCACTGTTAATTAAGAATTCTTCCAAGTGCTCGTACCTATTAACCTTTTACCATTCTCTGTCAAAAATGTAAGAATTCAGATTGTGAAGTTTTTACTGTATGCTTTTCACAAAATCTGTAGAACTTTTCTGATTTTACTGCATGTTTTACAAGTCTTGAGTATATATTAAAATATATTTTCAAACTATTTTCTCTTGGAATTGAGCATTTATTAAATTAATTCCAGGACAGCTAGCTTTGCTGAAGTGCTGTAAAGACAGGAACTATATGGTGTTTTGTTTAAAAGTGAAGTAATTTATGTTCTACTAAATGCTGCAAAACTAAGCCTTTAAATACTCCAAGTTAGTTTTAATATGAGAGCTCATAATCTTTTGTAATTTCATAATCAGTTTGAGCCGGTGCCCACTTTCCATCTCTTGAAGGAGTTAAAGTTTGCAATAAACAAAAATTAGCTAACTCTAAAGACATATTATATAGCAAAGTTGGAAATAATAAGCTTTCTTGCAATAACTAAACATATTGTACAACTGAGTCTCTGAAAATGATTTAGGAATAATCAGGGCCCAACTTGCCAAGTTTTACTTCTAGCTAACTACTGAAAAAGAATGAAAGCAGCTTCAAGTCTGTTAGTTCTGAGAGAGATGGACTTAATACTTAGTACCAAATAGGAAAAAAAAAATTTGGTCATTAATATTCCAGACCTAAGTCCGTGAGCTGAATTTAAAGAAAAGAATGATACATATCAAAAAAATCTGTTAGTCAATAAATTAACTGTTTAGCCATTGATATGATGGTCCAATGGACATGGCAGAAGCTGCCTTTAGCTTATTCGGTTTAGCTCAACCCACACCAAACAACCATTAGTTCAGTGAATGAGCTGCTTTAAGAACATATACATTTTTGTGTCAAAATTTTAATTCTCAAAGCAGGGGAGAGATAAAGGTTGTCTTTATGGGAGCTTTTTATTCAAGCTGGCTTCCAGCTCACTAATGGTACAGTGACATGTTCATTTGAAGTCTCTATACTTGTGCCAGAAGACAAACATGCTCTCCAGAACGTCTCACATACAGATTAGAGCTTTCAAATTCATGCGGATAGGCCATTAATCAATTTTAACTAATCTCTCCTATTTTTTCTGAGTTCAGAGGTAATCAAGGCACCAGCTAGTATTAGAAAGAAATTACTTATTCATTTTGCATCCCTGAACATCAGCCAGCCCCATTCTAAGTGGAAAAAATGTCTTTTAGACCAGATGACCTACCAGACAAATCGTTTACAATCAGAAACATAAATGTATTTTGGTCAGTAATTCAGAAAGGGAGCTATCTGTTACAATACACGTGGAAATTTAAGCCCTCTTCCAGACACACTTTTCAATATATTTCCCAAGGATTCAGAACATGTAATGTCTTCCTTTCATTCTCCTGAACTGGTAAGTGACTCAGCCAACCTAAATGCACGAACTATTAATATCACATATCATGGACTAAGTGCACGAATCATGTATGTATAGGGATGGCCTCTTTAATTTATGCTTTTTAAAATACACCTCCATACATCCAACTTACTAAAACTATTATTTTCTTGTTTCAAAGAACAGTGTTTGACAGTTTGCAGTTTTCTGACCTTTAATGTTCTTCTAAGAAAAATGCCCAAAGTAGCAATACAAAAACAGTCAATGACAGCAGATTTCCTTTTCTTAAATGGCTTTCATAGCTCCTCAGGTATTCTATGGATAGCAGTTGAAAACTACTGTCTTAAATATACTTTTAAAAGAATGTAGCCAATGTCCTATTTCTGCCTGAGTTCTCAGACTACTATATTCACTCAAGATGAATGAATATTTCTTGTCCCTGCAATCCACAGTCATCTTTGTACAGTTCCTTTCTGTAGCCAGCAACATTTATCTTCATCATATTAATGATGAATGGCACTTAACTTCGTACTGCACCACAGGAATTACAGATTCTCTCATTCTTGATATGAAGTGGATAGTTCAGGTCTCCTCTTTTGTCTTTGGGGAATCAAGAGAAGCAGAAAGAGAAAATGGGGACAGAAATAATTCACAGCCTTGTGGAGTATGTAATGTATTCGTGATTTGCACTAGCATTCAACCAAGAAAGATTTGATATAAAACCTGGGGAAAAAAAATAATTCTATCTAGAAACTATTACCTTTGAAGTAGTCAGGTGTTTTTTTTTTTTTTTTTTCTGGAAAAAATATTCACCATTATTTTGATCTGCCTTTCTGATAAGAATACAGAAAATATTTTTAAACAATTTCTTAAAAATACTTATTAGTAAAGTCTAAAATTAGAGGAGTTCCCATAACCTCCATAATTGGGTCCAGGATAATTATGAGAATAGTGCAATAAAGATTAACAGAATTCAGTCATGTGGGAAGAAAGCACTGCAAATAATAAAAATATATTTTCAGTTCCTATTGTTTCATTACTTACCTTTAATGAAAAACTTACATTGCTACTAGAACGCAAAAGATTTGATTCTGACTTTGAGAGTCAGCAGAGCTCTATAATAGTGTAGGTGAACAGCACGTTGCGCAGGAAGTCTCAAGTGAAACATCCAAGATTCTAGATGCATCCTGTAAGTGAAATTATAAGCTTGCACATAGCTCAGTTTTCTGAGCTTAGAGCAGAACTGCTTCTACTCTTTTTAGTGTTGACTAAATATTTCTACAAATTGATCATATAATGCAGCCATTCTGATACACTTTAACCACCTGTCTGCTCCATAGTTCCACTGAACTTAAGAGGCTTTGGATCAATGATGAGTTTTACAACTTTCTTTTTAATTTCTCCCATTCTGTCTTGGTAGTTTGAGTTCAGTGTCTTCCATTTAGCTTCCAAACAAGTCTCAGTCTCCAGGAGACACTGGACTTGGCTTTACCATACTAACTAATCAAATCCACAGTTTCAAGTTCAGGAATCCATGTAATCTCCACAGTGCTTAAAGAAAGCACTAAAACTGAGATTTACAGAATCCGGAAAGCAGATAGTGAAGTCAACGAGCACTGAGATAAGAGTGCAGTTGGCTTTCTCCCTTTCACAGACAATGTAACATCTGGAAGATGTTTGCCTCAGTTTAGGATTCACAACCGTGAAGTATGTCCTGTGATCAGGCACACACATCCATAAACTCAACAAAGACGGGAAAGGAAATGATTCCTGGCCTACTTTCTATGCAGTATTTCATCCTTCAGAGCACTCATCCCTGATGTGGCAAAATCCAGGCTCAGATTCCCCTCCTTTGATATTTTGCATTAGGTGCTTACATCCAAGTACTTCAACCTAGGGATGTGACTTGTCATATTCAAGGGTCTAGGGAGTTAGATCTTTTTCATACTCTTACCCTTATTAGAGTTTATTTGATTATCATTCAGTACAGGGACTGTTATCCTATATCAAGTTTTTATGAACATCATTTGGTAGGGACTGGGATCACTGCTCTCTTCAGCAAAATGTTAAATGATATTCCAGTTCAGTACGTCCAAAAATGAAAACAGATTTAACAGGGAAAATTGACAGAACCACTAGATATTAGGCAGGACAGCACATGTTCCTGTAGAGAAGCTCTGAAAATGCCCAGCAAATAGCTGAGAGGACGCCTAATTAGGGAAATGCAACGGATGAGAGATACTAACCTGATCAACATCATCAACCTTGAGCTGCTGTGCACAAACTTAGCAGCAAAACTTTAAGTATCTGATAGAAGTTAGGCATTGTTAAGGCTTTGAGACTTAGTCTTATGCTTTGATTTTTAAAGGAGAAGTTAGGTAGGGGTTTCTAATAGCTAAACTCAAAACAAAATAAATATAGCTTAATTTATGGAATCTTTGAATAGTTCTTACAAGTTTAGAAAATAAATACAGAGTTATAGAATGATTTCTTCTTTTCATGTGATCATAAACAAGATAACATATATATGGGGCGGGGGCGCTGGCAGAAGAGTTACAAGGAAAGCACATTTTCAGAACAGATATAAATGCAGTGGCCAGCCTCATCTAGTAAAACTTTTATTTATTTAAATTAAAAAAAAAAGACAAAAACCAAGCAAATACTACTTATGTCTACTGCATTGAAATACATGTTGCAATTTGTATGCAGAGTAAATATAAAACACTACTACGCTCTACAGTGGTCCTACTCCATAAATGACACTCTCAGCGACTGGTTCTGGAGCAAGACGTCAGAGAATCAGTGAGACATTTGATTCTCAGGTATGATGTCCGCCTAATGTTCTCTAAGCTAGTAAGTAAGTAAGGTCTCAGAAGGACCTTGATCTGGGTCTGGGATCTGGACACTAGGACCACTGTCCTTCACATATTTGGTGCATCTCGTCTTGCCACTGTCACCTTGCCGCTTTTCAGCTGTCAAGAATAAGGATCCCTATCCTTTCCATTAAAATCTGTGTATGGTTTTACTGAGCAGTTAAAGCTGTGGTCCTCTGGCAATTTCTATACAACCTTACCACCTGAAACTCAGTCATAGCTTTTTTTCTGGTACAGTGACAGAACGGTCCAGTCTTGAGTTACTTTATGAGACTTATGGCACTTTTTTGTTGCAAAAAATTGTTGCATATTTAAAAAAAAATCCTCCCTGATTGTATCTTGCAGAACATCACGGTTTTCCATGTACAAAACTGAGGATACAATGTCTAATGTAATGTGTTTATGGGGAGATATTTTTTTTTCATAAACTTCAGTAAACACTAGCTGCACACATCTCTGATAAACAAATAAAAAATAAGCTTATCTTCCAGCTTATAGAAGAGAAGCTTAATATCTACTTCTTTCAGATAAGTAGTTTAATAAGTGCACTGGGTAAATGTTTCAAAAGCAATTAAAAATGTAATCCTTGATTTTCCATACTCCACAGAAGAGTTTGACTGTCCAGTGACAGGTGTGCATATTAAAATACTACTACATAGGCAAAATGGACTTTCCAACGAAGAGACTGTGTTGTATATAGCAAGGTATATCCTGTCTCAAAAGCATGTGTAAGATTATCAATAAGAAAGAGTGGGCATTTGCTTTGCTCTTGTTCTGAAGACTTCAAAGTGAAACTTCACATTTTTGTCAGCTGCAGAACAAGCAGCTTCCTTTCTTTTGAAAACAAAAATCATCCCTGAAACTGGCCCTGAAACAGGGCAGCACAGAAATGGCAAATGGGAGCGTAACAAGAAATTACCATCTGGATTCACATAACAATCCCATGGTCACAAGATCTGATTTCTAGGGAAAACATGATTATAGCCAAGAAAACAGTGACCAGTTTGGCAAGCCATAGGGCTATTTTTATTACATTGGGTCTTAAAATTTACTGAACAAACACAATGTACCAAAGTAAAGCTAACCAATGTTGTAGCTTTAAAAAAGGAAGAATAGACAGTTTGTGACATAGTCTTTCAAAGTACGACAAATGGCAGAGGAAAAGGTGGGTTTTTTTGTTTGTTTGTTTTTTACTTGTACACATTGTATTTAAGATCATCAAGAGAAAGGAAAATTATTCTAAAATGCACCATATGAACTGACATGGAGATAACGTTACTCAGCAAAGAAAGGGGAGATGATGGCAAATCTTAAAATGTACTTAATGGAATTGGAATTAGGCTTTTCTTGGGTAAATGAAATAAAGGTATCTCTAACATTTTTTAGAATATAGTATAGTATATGAATAATAATAATATCTAATGCTGATTTATTGAATTTTATTTAACTGGAAACGACAACATTTTTCATTATTGTTGCACTACTTAGCCTCTAATCCCAATCCTTCAGCTGCTGGTTTCTTATTTGCCCTTTAAATCTTTCCTTGCTTACTAAATGAGTCTTCATATGTATTGTGCTGTTTAATCATTTAAAAAAAAAAAAAATAAGTCAAAAAATCCCCATAGGTCATCAGTGACTTCCTCTGCTGAAAAGCTAGGATAAAATATGAATGTTTTTCATCTAGTTTGGATGCTCTTGAATAGGATCTTGTAACAAGATAACAACAGAGCTTCACTTTATACTTTGACATTGAAAGGTCAGTTCTACTGACCTATTATGCAACAGTTTCTGTCAGTACAATGTGGAAAAAAAATAGAAGTTCTGACATATATAAGACTTTGAAGGGATGGGAACATCAAAGACTGTTTGATAGAGTTTGTGAACTCAGGGAATAGTCGAAAAATTGTTTTGCTGTATTATGTATCCTCCTAAAACTGGTTCAACTGTGATCAAATACAAAAACGGCAAGGCACGCAATTTAATCCACAAAGAGTCTTGCTTCTGGAGGAATATTTGAAATAAAATTCTATACAGTGGTTTGTTTCAGATAAAGAATCTAGGCAAAAAAAAAAAAAAAAAAGAGCTAAAAAGTAGAAGTGAGCAGCCCTCGCATAGGTCAAAATAAGACACATGGAAGTATCTAAAAATTTGCAGTCTCTGCTAGGATGCCGTGAAGATAGTTAGTGCTAATAGCTATTCCAGTTTTTCCAAATATATATATATTTTTAATACAAAATATCCTGTGCTTATTTAGGAATTGTTTGGGAGCTCTTAATATTTTATATTTTCAAATACATACCTTTTCTGCTTTGGAGAGATTTCTCCACCCCTCCAAACTACTTTATATTTAGAAATTTGCAATTCCTCCTCACTTGCATGAGCTTTACTGAAATTCTGTCATGAGCTGTCCTTGTTTTCCCTCTATCTCTCTTTCTCTCATTTCCTCTATAGATATTTTCTAACCAGATTTTCAACCCTGTGAGAATGGAATTCCAAAAATTCACCATACCTTTGAAGAGGTAGGACAAATAATCAGGTAGGACAGTGCACCCACTTGTCCCAGTGGCATTATTTTTGCCTTATTCCTATAATTTTATATGTTTGGACTCAAAAGACACAAGATAAAAAGCCAGATTCTTTCAGTAACACAAAGAAAATAATTGTCTCAAAAAGAACTGCATTAATACCAGGAAATATAACTCAACTCAAGCAATAATAAAGTCTTTGTCTTGCAATTACTGAGTGCCATTGATGTCTATATAAATCACTGCAAAAGCTTCATTCATCTTCTAAATTTTGCAGTCATTTCTTAAGTGGCATTATGAAGTGATTTTTTTATTACATAAAAATATTTTCCCCCATAGTTTTTATCATAATGGTGAATATGTGAAAGCATTTTATTTTCTTATAGTGTTTTCCCTTGCTTTTCCAACTCCAAATGATTTTCATGTTTAACAATGAAGCACTTGTACAATCTTTGTAGTGAAGAAAAACAAGGAAGCTAAAGATGTAGAACAGGTCACTTTTTTTTACCTTAGTCATTTATTCAGTTCTCTGATCTTTCACTATATCTGTTAGAACACGCAATACACTCAAAGCCATTAAAATCTTTATTCTAACACTACTTGACTTTTGATATCTTCATACATTCAATCAGCAATTGTGGCCACACAAAGCATGTAGTGCACCTCAATGAAAAGCTGAGCAAGAAAAAGAAAAAAGAAAACCCATTAAGCTCCTAAATCAAACAAAGGTGCTGAACAACTTTATAGTTCGTGGAAAATAAATAAATAAATAAAGCACTACTTTAATTATAATTCAGTTATGATTTAACAACTAGACCAAACAGAGGTGAAACTGACCTGCCTGTCTTTACCTCTCTGTTTTTCAAGTTTTAAATTAGGTACTGAGTCTGGTGTATATTGCTGGATCAGATGATCAAAGTCATGGTGGTAAATGGGGGAAGATAAGAACTCTTGCTCCACTTTTCTACTCATTGGCCAAAACAGCTACAGAAGGGACAGAAGGGAATATTAAGATCACAGCTAGTATAGATCATCCATAGATTTATCAATCCTCAGAGTAGGAAGGGAAAAAAAAAGTAATATTCACAGCTGCATCTAATTGACTGTACTTCATATTTTTATATACAACTTCTTCTGACTTAAACAGTTTTCCAATGATGTATGACATAACATAAATGCAGCTATCATGTGATAACAGCAGTGAGTTCTTGTACTGCTGGGTAATACTTGAAAAGAAGAAATTACAGAACTTGAACAAAGGGTAAAATTCTCTCAGAACTGCCCTTTTGCTCTCCCTAGATGTGACACTGTCCCAAAAAATCCCCAAAAGCCCTTTTTTTTCTTTCAGTGCCTAAATCCCTCACTGAGTACTAGTGTTCTGTGGAAAGACCTTGATACGGATGCTAAGAATCTCACTCTTGATTATACGTACAGGGAAAAAATATCATATTAAAAAAGTAGTTTGCCTCCTCTCCAGTCTTCACAAATGAAGAGATAACATGAAAGCAATGCTTTCTTTTCTGAAAAAAGTCAGAGGTGTTTTTTTTTTTACACATTTTTGGAAAAAAAAAGATATTCCACGATGCAGACAAAAAAGATTTCTTCCCAAATAGCTCACAAAATAATTTTGGATTCAGTACAGGAGGCAGAGTAATAAGACATTAGGACACAGAACGACAGACAAAACCAGCATCAATGAGAGTACATGGTTATTCAGCAAGATTAATCCAAGGCATGTTGCGGGAAGGACATTACATTCTGCCTTCCATTAGAAATAAAAATTTTAGCTAGCTATTTTCTTGAAGGTTTTAGAGAAGAAAAGGATTCTAAGGATAGATCTGATCAAGAAAAGAAGAATCTTTTAGGTACTTTGATTATTAAAAATGAAATTTGATTATAGCAATAAATATATATTTGTTTGAAAAATATTTTTTTCTGATTATCAACAGATTATGCTGTAAGTCTATGAACACTGAAAATCTCTTACTGGGTTATTCTATATCAACAATGAAGGAATAAATATAGTTTCCACTCAAAGGCTACCAATGCTCCTTTGTCTGAGAAATTTCTTACAATTCATAAAATATTTAGATTTCAATATTTCCTTGGAGCAGAAGCTAAGGCTGCAAGATGATCAACTGTTTTCATCACAAGAACAAAAATAACACATCGCTGGCTAAACGATCAGTATAATTTATTCTCTCCCACACCTCCCAAATCCAGCTTCCCCCTTCCCTCTCAGAAGAAATTAGAGTTCTCCAAGATTATGAATATTTAAAGAAAACACATAAGCAAACGAGTTAGGATGAAGGCAAGTGCTGATACATAGGCTGTGAGAGGAAACTTTATTAGTTCCGTCTCCTCGAGCATTATGACATATCCATGATGAAAGGAAAGAAAATACCTACAGAGTAAACTGTGAAAGGAAAAAAAATAACACAAGATTGATCAGATTTTGAAGGGTATATGAGAAAATGGCTCACAAAGGGCCATTTCTGATACTGAAAACCCTTAGAGATATAGCTCATCACTACTAAGTCTGAAAGCAGGTGAAGTCCTTATAATAATCAGCTTCCAGCACTACCAGACTTTACAGATCCTGTCCTGTATCGAACCTTTTAATATAAAATAATCAATCCACTAGCACAGACAGATCCATGAATATTTACTAGTACTCTTCTGAGTACCTCAGGAATTTTAATGATTTTTCAAGAACATTCCTGACAAGTATATTCCATGCAAGTATATTCCAAAGAGGAAAAGGAAATTACTAGGGGGACAAAATAATCTCTGAATTATCTTCTTTCGTGATTGGTGTATCCATGAAAATAACTTGACAAGATTCCTAAAGAGGTTGTGAGAAGTGAAATTTTTTCTAAGGTACCCAATGATTGTCAAGGTCTTTGCAATTGAACAACATACTCACCATCACTAGCATGGAGGCCACCGAGAGGCATCTATAAGAAAAAGAAGCAGAAAATAATGCAGGATAAGCCATCATCAAGACATGAAATGCTTTTGTTTTGTTTTGTCTGCTACTGGGAGAGGCCTTGTCCTAAGAGTCGGTCTTAGCATCCAGTGTGATCTTTTCTCAACACACAGTTTATTCTGGCTAAAGACTGTGATCTTCATAGTAATGCTTTTTCCAAGACAACCTTTTTCTATTTGTCCGTATTTTCTTCCTCCTCATAACTACTCTTGCATCTGAATAGCCTTCAAGTATTCATTTATGTCTGCTTACTGATTATGTTGCTATACATGACTGTAAATTTTTGTCAAAATAACATTTATAGAGATTAACGTAGCTTTGCATTTCACGTGGTGGCTACTCAAAATTCAGGAACCACCTACTTGTTTCAATATGTCAAATATGTACTGAATGTCAGAAATTACAGTTGACTGCTGGATGGTTGAGGAATTATCAGCAATAAGGAAATGCAGCACTGGGAAAAAATTCAAACAGTGGAGATATATATCTTCTTAAAGATAGAAATGTACTTCAAATAATAACACAGTAATGCTCTTGTACTTGGTAGCTTTAGTACAAGACATAAAGTTAGAATAAAAATAAAGGTAACATAAAAAAATAAAGGTAGAATTAAACACATTTCTTGGTATTCTAGTTTACAATAATATATATTAAAAATAGTAAACCTAAATGTTACTCTTCCAGGGATGACTGCTATCTCTTATTCTAAGAACTTCAGTGACTCAGGTGTGATTTTTTTCTTTGTTCATAACTGAGTTTTCATCAGTAATGTCTGTAGCTGACAAACAGGCAAAAATTCTTAGCACTATATGCACTAAACAACAGAGAAGCCCTGGCTCTGCCATGAATGCAGGATGTAAGACATTTCAAAACAGTAAATGTAATTACAATGAACAAATATGCTATTAAAAGTTAGATTGTTTGAAAACTTGCTAATGTATCATCAGGCGATAGAAGCTTTGTCGTATTTTATGATATGAGTTGCTAAAGGGCTTGTTCTTGCTCAACTATGGCATATTGCCTGGCTGTTCGTCAGAAATGCCTTGTATGTGGGTATAAGAACACTGAACCTTTTTATATAGAATAATCAACCACTAGCACAGAGAGATCCATGAATGTTTGCAAGTATTCTTCTGAGTACCTCAGGAATTTTAACGATTTTTCAAGAACGTTCCTGACACAATATGCAAGTATATCTGCAAGTCGTGACCTTGCAAAATACAAAGGCTGGGAACACAACCCTCATATATGACACACAGCTGTCATATAAAATTTAATTGCTTGTTAGACATAAGCATCCCTATTCACCATCAGCTCCGACACTGAGACATTTAATGAAGTGAGAGTGAATTGTAGGAACAGGACTGTTTAAAAAAATAAATTATAAATCTAAAATACCATTAGGAATGACACTGTTCAGTCAGTAAACAGATCAAGAGCAGGCAATGCCATACACTTTGGGGAAAAATGTATTAAAATAGATCCTTGGTCTTCAAATTTTCCTTGAATGTACATAATCAACATGAGGAAAAATTAGCTTGGCCTTTGCCTTGGTTAAACACATAAGAACCACTTTTGTGATATAGAAAAATAAAGATTGCAAAGAGAATTTCTCCCAGCACAGAACAAGGGATAATATATGAATTAAAAACTAACAAAGTATTGCTGTGTTCTTAAAGTGAACTTCCATTTGCAGTACCAGAATCTTTTTAGAATCTAGTCCTTCCTGATTTCCTAGTAAAGTTTCAAATACCCTTTAGAAATAATGGTCATATTATAATCATTATACTTACAGTTTTAAAATTGAATCTGTTGAATCTATATTGCTTAAATAGTCTTTCTCAAGGTAGAAAAAGAGAAGAAATACTCCTGTGAGTGAGAAGAGAAATATGACAAATATCTATCCATGATAAGAAGAGGGGATAAGAGAAGGAAGGGAAAAAAAAAAAACACCCATAAATCATTTTTTTCCACTACTTTATACTAAAAAAAAAAAAAAAAAGAGGAGAGGTTTATTATTTTCCCTCCAAACTGAAGAGTAGACAAAAAAAGTCTGAGAAACCCTGATTTATGCCATCTTCCAATATTTCAGGAAATTTAAGTCTGTCTTCTGGCCTTTCCTTTGGCTTCGTGAGTGAACTTAGGCAAGTAGGTATGACGCTGATCTCTTTTCTCAGGAACTTCGATTTCCCGAAATGGAAAACAACTTTCTGAGGTAACTTAATAACCATCATTACCTTACTGTTAAAAAACAGCATCCCGATTCCAGCATGCCTTCAAAAACCACATATATTTTTTTTACCAGTTATCATATATGTTGACAAGCACTGAGATCTGGGTTCATCCAGATTTAAATGCAGTCGTCTTCTTTAAGTGCCCATACACTTAGTGGAAGTGTGAACTCTCAGTGTAGCTGGAGAAAAGAGGTAGATAAACTGTCTGAGAGAATAATTTCAGGTAGTCTATCACTTTTCCATTAGAAGATGCTAGATTCCTACTTTATACTCTCAGTTAAATATGTAAGGTTGGATGGGATAGACCTGGGACTTAACACATACATTTTTGTCTTTATGAGAATAAAGAGTACACGCGACTTAGAAAAACAAGAAGCAAAATGTTCCACTGGCTACACTAAATAACCCTTACTTCCAGAATTAAGGGATTTGGAAATCAGACCTTGGCACTCCTACTACTGATAACAATGAGGGATTCAATAACTTCAAATAAACATCTAGGTAATGCTACTCTTATTACTGCTCCATAGAGCCATGTGCTATGCCATCACAGTTCACACAGCTCAACAGATATATTTCATCTTGAGTTTATCCTTGAGCAGAGAAATTACATGCAGTAGAAAGTAACACTAGATAGAGCTTGAAGAAAAAAATATTTGAGTACTGTTATGTATTTGTAGCCCTTGTAAATGAAAGGAGGCAAAGAAGAATATTATTTACTCATTCACTGTATAGGCTGATTATGGTCTCCAGCATCAACACCAGCAAGAAAAAAAAAAACTAGGAAAGCATATACTTTACACTTGCAACCAAATTTACTGGACAGAGAGCAATCTGTACACTGCTGATTATATGAACTCCCAGAAGCACTGAGATAACCATAACAATTCTCCTAATAAGGCCTTTTGACTTTGACATAATCAGACATAGGGTCCCACTCAAACAATTCAGCCCTACCATTACCAACCATTTTCTGGAAATTAGCATTCATGATCAAGAACTCTGCCAGTGGCAAGTAATGAATAGGGATAAAAGAGACAATACCTATTTTTTTCTTTTCTAGAGATAACAGTTCAGAACTGGGTTGGCAAAAAAATCTGCCTGAATGGTAACATCTCCTGTGTCAAGTTACCTTCCAGGGCAGATGAGAAAGCTTAGCCTAGGAACGCATTGCAAGGATGGGTTACCCAGGATGTTGTGCAGGCTCCATCTTTGGAGTCTTTCAAGACCCACAGGTCCTGAGCAACCTGATCTGATACCACTTTGAATGGGAGGCTGAGCTAGAGACTTGCCAAGATCCCTTCCAAACTGAATGATCATATGAAACCATCTAGACCTTCAGCTTGTCTAGTCACCTTTTACTTAACATAAAGCGAGGCTTGTCAGTACTCCTTGTAAAGGGTATTGTAATGAAAAAGATATTGGAATAGGAAGGAATGTTAAGGGAAGATTAAATGAAACAAAAACTATGCAAATCTTTTTTTTTTTTTCCTAGAAATGTGTATTTCTTTGTTTCAACTTCATATGAATGTTTATGGCATTGGTACTCATGAAACATAACTTTCGAAAGTGTGTATATACATGTGTGAACATAAACCTAATTTTGCTCTGGTAAGCAAAGAATACTTAATCCTGCTCTTACTGCTGTAGTATAACCACTACTACCCTTCCCAATAGGTGAAAAAAACAGTACCATATGGTTTATCTCTTGCTAACTACTTGTTTCCATTATCCAACTCAAAATTCTCTGGCTGTTGAAAGGTAAATTGCTGAAAAAAAATTGGAAATTTTACGCTGCTTGCAGTTATTCTGTAAGCAGAAAAAGTAGCTAAATTTATCAGATGAATTATTCATTGTCAGTTATTATGAACACCGGTGGTTATTATTATTGTTGTTGTTGTTGTTGTTGTTGTTGTTGTTGTTATTACTACTATTTCCATTGTTCCTGTGCCACAATTGTCACTGCTGGATGTCAGGTCCATATATTTTGTGCTGCACTGATTAAAGAGATAATTAAGTCCCATTTCCTGGAAGAATCTTCCCGTTCCCTAAGAATAGTTACTTTCATCAAGTTATATTAAAAGCTCTATGACTGGTGATAATATACTGTCAAACAAGACAAAAAGGAAAAAAATGATTTGCTTAAAGATCCTTCCTTACTGAGTAGCATCAAATGTTAAGTATATTTCTGTATGTTGGATTCAGAAAGAAGAAAAATAATTCTAAGGAACACAAAAAAGCAGGCAATTTCCTTGATGATAGCCAAAGAACATTAGCTTTCCTGCCCTGCCTAAGATTCTCAATTATTTAAGAGTTATGAGGGGGAAAAAAAATCAGAATTCTGAGAAAAGTCTCATTGTAATGTCTAGCTTCTCTTTGTATGAATTACTTGAGACTGAGAATATATAGTCACATTAGCAGTTCTCTGATAGTAAAAAACAAAATGTTTAATTAGTTGGAGAGATTTCAATAACCTCATAAAATTGATTCGGTAAAAAGCTGGATAGAGACTTATTCAGTTCCAAATGTCATAGTCTTATTTTTACAGGAAAAGGACAAAAACAAAATTGAACAGCTTAGCAATTTTTTAATGAGAGATATATGTACTGCCTGCTAGCCAGCGTAGAGAGTTTTTTCTTCATTTGCTTAAGCTTTTTGCTTTTTTAAGTTGACTTATTCATTTATGAGACATATATGCATTCTCTTACTCCTGTCCTCTTTGCTGAAGTTCACTCAAGACCGCTCTCTAGTCTTCTAATTTAGTTATCTCCAATATGCTAATTTCATCCATTTTTGTGATTCAACTCTTTTTTTAACATTTATTTCCGCTGTATTATTATCTTGGTCACCCAAGGTTTATTCAATGTCTCTCTATAACCCCAAAGCAAGCAGCAGGCGGGGGCACCACAATGACCCACTCAGAGACCCATGACCTGTTCCCAGCCCCCAGGGCTGTCCCAGGGGAGCATCACCCTGTGGGCCAGGCGGCACCAGCACTATGAGTCAGAGGGAGAGGCTCCCCCAGTCACCTCACAGAAATCAAGGTGATCTGGGGAGAAATAGTATGGGAATACAGAGAGATAAGGGGGTAAAAGCGGCTAACTGGGTGTAAACAGGCAGCAGGTCAGCACACTTGTCTGGCCATGCCCTGCACCTGATCAGCACAGTCTCTCCTGTCTTATTATTAAATTCTACTTCTGACTACTTTCCTGGGTGAAGGGACTCTCTATTCTGTGTGCCTGTGTGTGTATGGAGGTCTAAGTGCCAGCCATTGGAGTGGTGCCCTTGGGTCACAGGGACCACATGTCTGTGCTGACAGCAACTGGAGAGGCTGAAAGGCATGCATATTGTGGGAGTGCATATGTCACTGTGTGATCACTAGCAAATTTCAAGCTGAACTAGTCAGTGTGGAGGATAAAAGGTTTGGGAGTACGTAACTTTTTAAACAATACTAGTACCATACTGTGACCGCTATTCACATTGTTACTGGAAATAGCGCACTATGCTGGGCCAAGCATTTGATCCACAGGTAGAGAGCTGCTAAAAGGTATTGTTCCTATGACACGGGAAAGACAATGTTCTCCAATGGCTAGCTTCCATGAAGGGAAGCTCCAGATTAAGTTAAGTTTTCTGGCTGATTCCAAACATCTTTGAGTGTCTGGAATCAGTGTGAGAAGCAGGAAGGGAATGGACCGTTCCATCCTCCACCCATAAAGTGTTCTTTACTGAACTCATGCCTGTTTCACAATTGCTGAAGTTTGCCTGCTTGCACTTATCCACCACAAATAAGACTGCGAGATCACATCAAAGAATGGTGTGTGTAATAAAAGCAGAATTTTCTTAATGTTCATGGTGGCTATTTTGTAGCATGAAAGCTCCAATTCTATTTTCTTAGCTGCAAAGATATTACTACCAAATAGCTCTATTCGAAAAGTACCTGCATACCCTAACATGGGATTAAAGCCCGGTTTAATAGGTATTGCCTTTGCAGAGAGATAGATTTAGTTCCTGCCTAATGAGAGTGTAGTCCATAAACAGGCTGACAGCTTAAGGAAGCTATTGGTCCCCAAATTATTTAATCGCCTTTCAGACAATCTAGTTTTGCTTTTAATCACACAGGAGCAAAAAGTTTTTCTCCAGGTATGATGAACAGCAAGTGCTGGTTAGGTTATCATGTAATGCAAATATTTAAGCATACTAATTTTATATTTGCTTAATGTTTTTAATAGTTAACGTGTTATGCTATGGGAAAAGGAGAAAAGGGAGGACCTGATTATGTTACATTATATTACATATGCTAATCTATTTTCACTCATTTATGAGTTCTAACATTTACTTTCGATAATGTAGTTCAATATTTGCAAACATAGTGTATATATTGCTTTCTAAACACTATCAACCTGTTTGATGATGAAATATCTGATATTATATTTTTTGAGTATGCACACTAATGTGCTACTATTTACTGTAAAAATGACAATTAAAATGAAATGCTATAGTCATTTTACCATGGCTAATTAGAGACTTTAGAAAAAATGACAAAATTGCATGGGAAAAAAAAAGGCTTTGTGGTAAACAGTGTGAGCCAACAGCGTAATACACAGCTAAGTGGGAAGCCTGCACAGATTCAGGGAGGCACTCTGAATCAAAGGCCACAGGATGGGGAAGTGACTTATGCTCATACAGGTGAACAGGCAGAGCTTGCAGTATGTGAAAACATCTTGTCAAGCTAGCTAAGAAATCCCATTAACAATCTCTCAGTTGCAGGACTTTGGAAAGATGGGGTACAGTAATCACTGACAGGAAATCTCAGAAAAAAAAATACAGGAAAAAATTAGTCTAGAATGAGAATTTGGATGACCAATTTAGGTGACAGTGTTTTAGCCTCCTCTCTTAAATTAATGGAAAAGAAGCAATAATTCATCACTGTTCTACTTCCCTGTCTGTCTTGTGAACTCTGAATCTATTAGAGCTCTTTGAATCTCCCCTGTATGATTATATTAAGACATGAAGTCTGATTACTCATGAAATGATTAATTTTTAACTCATGGAATTACCTCTGCTGTATTGATGCTGTGATTAACAAAGCTCTTTACTGCATAAAGTAAATGGCTTAAACTTGCTCATACTATAATTACTACGTAAATGTACACTAGCGCAAGTATAAGTGTATCAAACAGAGCTTTGTGGGAATGATGCCATTCACACCAGCTGTCTAGACTGTGTGGGATTTTTCTACAACTTTTGTTCCCTTTTGGAAAATGGTAGTTCATGGAAACCAAATAATTTTATGAAAATTCATTGACTTTCACAAAATATTCATTAGGACATATTTCTTAGCTTCACAATAAAATTATTTTAAATACCAAAACATTTTTTTTACATTTAGCTAATAAGGTGAGAAATAGAAGACCCAGATCTAAGTCTTTCCTCTGTCTTTCTGAAGAGGAACCTGAAAAAGATATTCTGTATCTCAGTCAAGTCCCATAGATTTTTCTTATGGAAGGCTTTGAAAGTTTTCAGTATCACCTTGATGATGAATATTTTTGAAATGTGGAAGTTTCATTAGTGGGAAAAGCATTCTCCAGTCACTTCCAAATCAATTAACTGAGCATTGAGATTTGTTGCTACAGAGCACGATTTCAGTTTTGAAGCCATGTCCATCAGCAATACAGCAACACATTTATCTTTATCATGTTCCTTGCAGGAATGACGTAGAGAAGAAATGGATGCAAGGACAGATATATCCATATAAATAGATATACCTATATGTATGGATATATCCACCTTGAAGTTTTAAATTGAGGAAATCAATCATAATCTTCTGTGATACAGAAGTATGTATACAGTTAGCATAACTGATCTGCCAGTGTAATTTCCTAAAGATGTTCTTTGATTTTAAGTAGCTATATCATGTAGAACAGTCCTTTACGAATAATATATTTATCCCACCTCACAAATAAAAAGATGCATACATTCTCTAACTGTTGCTCAGTGTTTTCATGGTACACAACAGATTCCATTAGACAAGGCAACATATATATACAAAACTAACCATCCTCTCTCCCTCACTCCATCCTTTACTTGATTACTTGTTTGCTTGCTTCCTGCCTGCCTTCCTTCCTTCCTTCATTCTTTTCTCCTTTCTCCTTTCTTCTTTCCTCTCCTCTCCTCTCCCTTCCCCTCTCCTCCTCTCCTCTCCTCTCCTCTCCTCTCCTCTCCTCTCCTCTCCTCTCCTCTCCTCTCCTCTCCTTTCCTCTCCTCTTCTTTTGTAATCCCAATCCCAATCCCAATCCCAATCCCATTGTTCAAGGTGTATATTGGTTGAAGTATTTGCTTTGGTCTGAACTGAATTCCTGCTTAACTTTGAATAGAAGCAGCTCATTTTCTTCTATACTTTTCTAAGGGGTCATGGAATGTCTTCTTAGCTTATTTTTATGGAAGTAATAAAAGTCAGCTGAAGAAAATGGAGTGAAAAAAGTGATGCTAATACTTTTCTGATTATTAATGGATTGCCCAATTACCAAACATAAATCAACAAGAGATTAATCAGGGGAAAACTATTTCCTATTCCTCTTTCTAAGAAACACAAACAAGCATTTGCTTCATATAGATGTCATTCTAATTAAGTAGATACAGTCCCATAAAAAATGTAACAGAGTAGTACTAAATCCTCTAGATATTTGTTATATTTTTTCCATACATCTGATTCATTTTTGACAACAGAAAAGAAACCAAAATATAACTATATGAATTAAATTCAATTTCTATTTTTGAATGAGATTTACCACAGAGTATTTTTTTCCCTCTGATACCAAAGAAACAAATATTAGTGCTAAGGAAAAACAGTAGTCATTTTTGTTTACAAGTAGAGGAAGAAATTATCTCAAGAGCTAAAAGCATGATTTCATTAATATTTAATCTTTTCCGTACCAAAGCAAGAAATTCATTCCTCTCCTAGCTCCCTGCCTTTTCCTTCCTATTTTATACAAATTGAACTTTTTTTTTTTTGTTTGGACCATAGAATGAGTCTGAGCAACAAAAGGTTTTATTTTTAGTTTTAGCTGAATTATTACAGGCATCTGATTTACTGCACAGTAGCACAAACTGTTGGTACAGTAGAGAAGATAGTGAATGGCTACACCAGTGCAGAAATGAGTGGCCAGCTGTTCTTAGAATGTCTTTGCCACTGCTGAAAACACACTATTGAATGACAGCCTTTGGTACCACGCCTGTATAGGAGAATAGGAAATGTTCTAATCTTGATTGCCTGATGTACATTTGAAGACATGCAGGTATACTAACATAAATCGAATGACTTCACACATAAACTGATGCACCTGAGACTGGATTGGTGTTCAAACCAATAAATGAAATGTAAAACAGAATTTGCAGGCTAACATAATTCGATATTGATCAAATCTATGAGCAATAAAACTACTTTTATTTCAGATTTTTCTTGCCACAAAATCTGAGAGAATTTATTTGTTGCACGCAGTGACATAAAAAGGCTAAAGGGTTCATATACAATGTCGTGACTCATATGAAGGAATGTGAGAATAATGTCTTGTTTTGAATCAGTAAATAACATCTATAGAATACAGTAGCCATTGGTACATTTTTATAGTTCAGGTTTTATTGCTTCAGTCACCTCTTAGTATAAATATTTTAGAGATATCATCCTCATAGTTTTTCACTGAAAAACAACCAACTCAATATATTCTAGTATATTCTTGATACTTTTTTAAAGACATATAGATATCAAATAGTGAAAATTTTCAAATTTCAATGTTGAAAAAGGAGAAATAGTTTTCATGATTTGTATCATTTCCCTGATTAAAAAGATCCTAAAAACACATTAAACTTTTAAATTTCACTAGATGTGACAGCTCAGAGAATCTTTTTATGAATTCTGGTAGAGGTTATGAAACTAATTCCTTGTGGAACACCTTAATATTAATGGTCAACGTGTAGTGCTTCTCCAAGACCCACAGGAACAGAGATTGATGACTGCCCTTCAACAGTGGGATAGCTGAAATCCAAGGAAGGACTTCCACAAATAAGGAAATGCTTTGAGGAAATGGTACTTCCTCAAAAGCAGAAAAACAGGCAGGCAAAAGGAAGAGGAAAATGGACTTTCACTTTATTGGACTATAGAACTAGCCAAGGAAAAATAACAGAAATATTTTATGTTGAGGACAATAAATACTTTTTTGATCAAATTGACCTAAGTGTAAAAAATGCTAAGAAGAAGAAATACATTTTTCAGTATGTCTTGAATTTTTTTCTTAATATGTAGAGTTTGCTTTCTTGAACCTGCGCGTGTTTGTTTGCTTCCACTGTCAGATGTCCCCGAAGAGATGAACTGTAAACACAAAAGACCTACAAGATTGGATCGCTGAGAAAAGTTTGCGATTAAGTTACCAAAAAAAAACCCCAAAGGATAAATTTATGAGAAAGTAGGAAGATTAAAACTAATCCTTAGGTTTAAGGCAGTTGGGAAAAATCCTAACAAATCATAAAAGACTTAGCCTGCTGAGATCAGAGGGCCTAGTTCAGTGAGACACAAATAGTGCAGGAGAATTTCTCTTTATATATGTTTGTCTTGTTAATGTGTTTTACTAATTCTGTTTGGGTCAGTGTTCATGTGTTTCTAAAGTCTCAAAATAGTGAAGAGACGCTTGTGATTATGCTATGTTTGGTGAAGCTTCTCACATTTGTTAACTTTACAAAATGAGCAATGGTAGACACTTAAAGGGCCTATACTAGGATGAGCCATAGAAGATTTCTCATTTGAGTGAAAAAAATGGTATTCATCCTTTGTATAAAGTATCAATATAAATATAAAATAAAATATAAATAAAGTTATGAGAGTGATATTTTAAAGGATAAGCAATCACACGATCAGTAAATACTTTTAATGGATTCATAGATACAAAAGCTAGTCAGTTATAAAGTGTTTAAACACAGATTATGTGATTACGTGACAAGAGTATGCATATATATTGGTAGATAATTATAAATATAGACATGTAGATACAATTAGACTGTTAGATCTTCTAAGTAATGTAAAATATTTTATCTTATTTAGATCAGCTTGAATCTTCATAAAGCTCCCATCTAGCAATCAGACTAGTTCACTGATGAAAGAAAAGGGCACTTCAAAACTATTAGTTGTCTGCACTTCTGATGTCAGGAAGTGCTGGATTCAGAAAGACTAAGTACTTGAAAATAAGCTGTTCTCATAATCTTTATCAGCTGACTTCCCACTAGTTTATCTTACTGCTAAAATCTCTAACCCATAACTCTGAAGAAAACATCCGGGAATACTTGTAATTTTTGGCCTAAAAGCATAAAACAGTGCAGGTTTGCTTCAATTCCATTTTAATATGGCAAAACTTGTTGAACCTTTTGATGGCACATACTAAATCAGGAATTAAGAGTACTACTCAAAGCCAAGTGAATGTTTCATTTCAAAATTTTAAGCATGTCATCTTTCTTTGATATACCTTTCCCTGGAAGCAGTACTTTGAGAAACAGATCGTGCTAAACCTAGGGAGAGAAACAACCTGTGAACTTGATCCAGGAAGGCTGCAAATATCTTCATTTTCTATTCATGTCAGTGGGAGCTGCCAGGGTTCAAGGTCTTTTGAGATTCAGTTTTTAATGAAACCAGAAATAAAATAGCCATCCTGCCATTTAGACAATAGATAATAGAAGCAATATGATTCCATCCAGATACACTGGAGATACCAAAACCTTTCCCTTGGAGGATTATGCATTTCAAATTAAAATCACTTCTTAATATATAAATTAAGCCTATGTAGCGCATAATCTATTCGACGACTAGGTAAGGAAAATAATAATAAAAAAACCTTATCTTTGTTTTTTGCAGATACGTAGCTGCAGGATCTCGAAAAAAATCTGTGTTAGCATTAGCTAGAGCAGACTCAATGAAATCACAGGAGAAAAAGAAAATATAAGTCTAGACACGTGAGAGTAGGTTGAATATTCAAAACCACTTTATGGTAGCAGTAAAGTGAGGAATGCAAAGGAGGTGGAGAACACCCCAGGAAGCTAACTTATGTCGGAAAAAATGCTGAAAGTAATACATTGTCTACAAAATGAGGTCGTATTTGTAACTGCTTTTGCAAAAGGAATGAAAGCAATCCTATAAAATATCCTACCAATGCATTTACAATACTTTAAAAAGCCATTTCATTATTTGTTGTGCATATTATATATGAAATAATGCATCCTTAAGCTAATGCTGTTTTTCTCAACTTCACACGTTCCTAATAGTTTTAATAAGAGGATAGAATGAATATTGATGAGTATTTTAGTCAATTGGCTGCAAATGTATGCAACAAGTAGCTAAAAGAGCTACTTGTATGAAAACATACCTGAAAGATGACTTACTCAGATTGTAGAGGAAAGCAAGTAGGTAGAGTACACTCTTTCCGTCCTATATGGATGTCCTCTATTTAAAATGCATATTTTAGTCCTCCTAATTTGCATAGTTATTACTGAACAAACTGAAATCGGGAATCAGGAGTGTCTGATTTTTCTAGGATTTTTCCAGACCTGCATGTAATTATATTTCTTTGTCTGAGTAGGTTCACTGACACGAGTAGCCCTAATCACAAAAGAATACAGTACTCTCCTTAAATCACTATGAAATGGTTATGATTTTCAAGGTAGCAATTTTGAATCTCTGTTTGCCAGGCAGTGGACAGAAAACCTGAATGGGAAGCCAAGCGAGTTCATTGTTTGAGATGTGTGTGTTTTTTTCAGTATGCAATACCTTTTTTTTGTTTTAATGGTTGGATCAACAGAACTGTCTAAATATTTATTGTTTGATTACTTGCCATGTAGAGGTAAAAACACTGATTTGCTTCAAAGTAACTTCTCCCTCTCTGTTAAACTGCATCCACTCCTCTGTTGAGTACTCTACTTTCCATTTTTATTTACATGAAAGTAAAACAATTATTTGACATAATTACTGATATACTATTGACGACTTGACTCTTGATTCACCCATGGTTAACATTTTCAAGGGCAACTGCTGTGATTTTTTTAAATACCCTTGTTTAACACTAGCCAGTGATATTTTTCTTTTTTCTGATGGTGGCTGTTTCAGAGTCCTGTGAAAATATAACTGTCTGCCTTCATTCAGTGCCTTCTTCATTAAGCCTAGCAGTATTGCATAAATATTACACTTTCCAAACTAACAAAAAAAAAAAGAAAGCAACTGACTGTAAAACAAGCTATACTCAAATTTAGTTCTGCATTGGCAATTGTAATTGGTCTGAAGAGCTGAAACACATCCGAGCTTTTACATATAAAAGATCAGATGAAAATGGAAGAGCTGCAATTCAAGCTACTGAATCGTCTGCTATGGCGTAGTTTAAACTGCAACAAAGAAGCATCTGCTTTTATTCCCTGAATTCACTTTAAATATGGGAATTAAAATGTTTCCATAACCTAAATGGTAAATAATATGTTTTCTATGGGCTTGTACATCCTTTTTCCCAAAACTCTAACCTTAGGCAACACTACTGATGATTTAATGATTCACAGATCTTGTCTGAATTGGAAGCTAAGCTCTTCAGGAGCCAGTAGAATCATTACTAAGAAAATAAATACTTCAAAAAAGAGTTTAGATATCTGCAGATTTCTCAGACGGTCCTGTTTTCCGTGTAGCTAATGGAATGTTCTCAAGGACAGCTATATTGTAGGTGATATTTTAGCATTAATATCAGTTTAAGTATTACAAATTTGTATGAAAATAGAAAGTTTAATCCTGAAAGGTTCTGGACACCCTCAAGTGTTATTACATTAAATGAGAGTCAAGAGCTTTAAGTACCTCATAGTAGATGCTTGGGATATCCATCCAGGCCCCCCGTAAATTAAAATTCAAAATTCATTCTCAACATAACATGGTAGTACATTAAAAGATACCCTTATCTGTAAGTACAAACCTTTTTGAGCAAAACAGTCAGGGCTGCAATAAATGGTACCATGATGATTTTCCAGCACTATACATTTCCATTAAGCCCCAAAAAGCCACATATTTTAAATCCTGAGAGTATCCGTGAAAGCAGGTTAGCCATGTCCTGATTTTTCCTTCTCAGTGAATAAGTTGTTATCCTGCATTTTTAAGTCCTCCAGCATAAAGTATTAGATGTGGTTATTGCTGTATTAAAGAGCATATACACATATCATTAAAACGCACTATTTTTATACCACAGTGTGCTGTAATAAAAGTGAAAAAATTAAAGCCTATCATTGCTCTCAAGCAAACTCCTTCTCTAACTTTTTAATTAATATGAACTTAAAGAACTATTTGCCAAATGATGTTAAAAGATCAATTTATTGGCTCATTATTTTCAAGTGAGAGATTGAACTACATTCATATAAAGTATAACCACTTTAAATTATTGAACTGTAAGCCTCTGTATATGTAAGTAATAAGCTTCATTTAACTTCTTGACCTTCTAGATAGTTTGATTCATTTCTTAGTATTTCCTAAGATTTAATTAAATAGAATTAACAGAATTAACAGAATTAAAAAAAAATCTCTTAAGGAGCTGCAAAACAGGAGAAATGCATTGTTTTACTGTGCATTCTTATGCTTTCTTTACTATGTCCATTCTTGCACTACTCTTTAAAGAAAGATGTTTCAGCCAGCTCTTTTTCATTAACTCTATCATCTATACCCTTCCTTTTCCTCTGATGCTGATTATCCATTACATGGTAGTTTGAAGAGCACTTGGGCATGACAGAGGAGACTAGGAAAGCAGAGTTTGCACTTTTTGTATCTATTCATCCAAAGACAGTAATTCCCTATGTGCAACATCCTACATCTAAGCCTCAAAAGTTGGAAGGGCTTCTGAAAGGCCTGGCTTTTAAGTTTTCAGCTAAATTGGAATGATTTCCCTTCCTGTGATGTACCTTACCTTTTCACTCAGGAAATTGCTAAATTATCGTCTCTGTCATACAAAAGTAGTACTTCTGAAGAGGAAATACTTACACTTCTAAAAAACCAGATGGCACCAAGTGATACAGCTGCAAAAAAAAAGTTATCTAAAAAGCCTTAAAAATTTTCTTAACCAGTCTACTCTCTTGCCTTGACTTGAAAATATAAAATGTGGCTGGCTGGATATATACATATTTTTTGATTTCACAGAAATATTGGGAGTTTTTAAAATTGTTCCCATTCCATATTGTGATGAAATTGAAGCCATTTTAAACTGGAAGCATATCCAAAACCAGTTGTTAGGATGTTCTGGGGGTATTCTTTTTCATCTTTATTTATTTATTTATAAGAGTGAAGAAGAATCACAATCTGAATCTGACATTTCCCGACTGTATGTCCTTCTTATTCCCTTATTGGCTGCTTTGGAGATGGGAGTGAGTAGGGGAATATGGCTTTGCTATAGCCATAAATTTCATCTTGGACAACTGAAAGAGTTATGTTTCCTTGAAAAATACTGCTGTCAGCAAAATACTATTTTCTAAACTGAAAGTGGCTCATTGAAAAATTGGCCATCAACTCTGTAAGAACTCAATGTACTTACGAAAATTTATATGAAAAAAAAAGAAAATGTCACCTATAAAAATATGGTTACCGGTTCTGCTTTTCTCGTTAATCATAGATTCAAAATGATATATTATTCCTAGGGCGGGGGGAGGGGAATTATCTGAAGTATTTTCCTCTCTACTCTTGTTTTATCTGCAATTTTAAAGCATAGACTTTTGTATATACTGAAAAGAACATTTTGAAGTAGGACAACTGATGAAAGCTTATGCTGCATGTCTTAAAGAGTAAGCTCTGCAAGACTTCCCTTAGATACCAACATCAAGTTCAGGTTCCTTTCCTAAGCAAAAAATATTCCCTCTCATCATGTTGTCTTCCATGAATATTTTTTTGAGGTTGACTATCAATGTACCACAGGAACGGGTGTTTTATCCTTTTACAAAAAATTTGCTGGGATGGGTCAGCCTCTTAAAATCTCGTGGATTTGAATCTTATACCATACTTATCTTCAATGTCCTTTGCATCTACTCCCCCTTAAAAATTCATTGCTATATGGGACAGTAGCTGCTGCCTTGAGGTCATGGAGAGAAGAAACAGTTGAACTGACACTGTGCTATTGAATTATGAATGCAACTTTTGTCTAACATGCTTATTACGGCAATGAATGTTTCACGTTTTAAATAACAGAAAGAAATCTCAGCCTGCAAAGGATGAGCATTCTAGAACAGGAGAAAGCAGGAGACAGCGAGACCCATAAGGGAAGAAGTCACCTTTCCAGGCATGCTTCCTGCTGAAACAGGGATATGGGGACAAGTGGAAGAGAAAGTGTTAAATTTCAATGTATCACATGGAGTGCTTTAATTCTACCTGCAAAACAGAGAATTATTTCTCAGCTTAGACTACTTTATTTAATGTGTAAGCCTGGAAATACGTTTTCTGCTACTGTTGTTGTAACAACTCTCCTTGCAGTCTAAGAGGTTTTTTTTTTCCTTATTATATCTCTTACATTTTTAGACTTGTGAATCTGAAGAGTTTTGTGATGCTACTTGCGATATATTAGATTATAATGAAGAAAAAGTTTCTTTAATCTGCTCAACTTGAAAATGTAAGTCTGAAAGGAAAGAACTAAAAATTTATTTAAACAAAGTGTTCTTCAGGCCTCCAAAGGCACAGGAAATATCTGATGACATCAGACGAGAGCTGAGTATGGCAGCCTAAATTGACAATGCTATTCAGCCACCAGATGGAAGAAATGAACAAAAGCCTGACATCCATCTGTCAGGAGCCATGCTCATTTTAATACTAGCTCCGTTTTGTGGTTTCATCATACTAACCCAGTTCAGACAACTGTATTGTGGAGGAACTTGCTTTTCCCCTGATTAATTCCTTTAACAAATAATCACGTGTTAATGCCCTTTTATTTCCTTATTCATTCTCTAGAATTAATTTTCCAGCCAGCATTTGAGGTACCTTTAAAGAGCTTCTGCCTCTTTCAGGTCTGCCCCTATCAGAAGACTTAAACAGTAACCTATGAAACAGGGTAGTTTGAGGTAAACTGAACATTTGAGTAATCATGTTCACTAAAGATTTAGATATCTTTCACAGTAGATTTTTAGCTAAACAGGAAAGCAGCAAAACAGGCAAGGAGGAAAAGGTGGTATCAGTGGATTGATTAAGTCAACTGGAATTGTCTAGTAGAACGTGTGGGAGTTCCAAGTTGAGGAGCAGAAGCTCTGCAACACCAAATAGGCTGAAATGGGGTCCTTATGGACATGCCTCAAACTGAACATCAGCTGGCCCATTCCGTTGAGTTACTTTTTGATAATCAATAAGGACTCAATCTTCTGTTTCTCACAATATATCTCCCTCCTCTCCTTACTCACTGGCAAAGAACTGCTGTTCTGAATCTGTCACGTTTTTTGTACATTTATGATATACACCTACCATACAACAAAACCAGCAGACCAACGTTCAGGTTGAATATGTTACTTTTTATGGATACAAGTTCTCAATCTGCTGACTAATCCAGTATGTGATGAGTGTGTTAAACCTTATCTCTAATGATTGACATTACTGAAAGCTACAACAAGCCTGTGGCATTACAAATTAGCATTTATTTTCTGATGTTCATTGTAGCACAAACTAGAAGTAGGAGAAATTTAAACATAATATTTACAAGGAGTTTTTTGTAAATGCCTCTGTTCCTTTTCTGTCTTTGCTTTCTCTCTTTCCCTTCTTTCTCCCAGTCAGATGTGTTCTGGGTAGATTATTTTCTCTATAGTAGTAGTATAGACATGTTTGCAGAAGATATGCAGTTTAGGACAGCCATACTGTTCCTGATTTTAAAAAATATAATATTTTTCCTTTCTACTTTACTAAACCTGTAGCTGTATATTTTATGATGTATTGTTTTCTAGATGTTATCTGAGACTGCACATTGAATTTGTGGTGGGTTATACAGTTATAATTCTTTTCTAGCATTATCAGTAAGCTCTATCAGTAAGTTCTTCAGTGAGCAGAATTTTGCTTCCTGTGCACAGGTGAGAAACTTGTACCGTAGAAACAGACCTAGTGTGGACTTCGAGATGGAAACAGATATCAGGTTGGTAATAAGAAAAGTTAAAAAAAAAGTCTCTTGTTCAATATTGACAGAGCATATTGGCAAATTCATGGCACCAGGTGAGATGCTTGGCAATGAACTGTGAATGATGGTGTGAAGTAATTTAAAAATATCTAAAAGTGTGGCAAAATGCCATCTGCACATGTTGCCATTGCTATATTAGTTGCACTCATCCCAGCAACAAAAATTAGCATACCTGCTTATCTTGCAGCAAAGTTCCCTTGAAACTCTCACCACAGAAAAAAACAAGCCACTCACATTAATAACATTGTTCAAGGCTTTAACTACATTACCATAAAGGAATATTAGCAAAATGACTTGAATTCTCCGGAGTGTGGGTGCTCACAGTTCCCATTAATTTCATTGGGGCTCAATGACTCTAATGAATGTTGGAAAGTAGATTTTGTATACAAACATAAGGTTTAGAGGTTTTTTTGAGTAACTCAGGTTTGAATGTCTTCTACTAAGGAAGTTGATTCTGCTCTCTCAATCCTTAATTATGTTTTCTGGCTGTCTCAGAAATTTAAGCTGCATTGAGCAATGTGTTTTAAAGAAAATGGATAAATATATCTCAGAGAGTGTTGCATATAATGGTAATAAAACCTTCACAAGGATATCACTAATATGGCTTTGAAGAAATCGTGTTTATTCATTTTCCATACATTATACATTAATATAATATATATATTAATGTTAGAGCCACAAATCTAGATGCCTGTTTGTCATTTAGGTCCATCCTGGGTTGCTACATTTGATTCAGCCCTTGTTAAAAAAAGGCTCCAAATCCTGTAAATAGATTGAGAATTTATAACCTTCAGTGTTAATTCCCTTTACAAATACCTTAAAAAAAGTTGCTTCTTCATCTTATGCCAGGTGTGATTTATGACATTTAAAGTAAATACAAGAATAAAGGATGTGAATACTTGTTATCTTCTAGTAAATTATAGGTTTGCACAAACTTATTTTTTATAGCCTAATGTTAAGGGTTATAAAAATAAAACACACTATAAATGCTTTGTCAGTGATCACCCAAAGGACTTACAAAGATTTTTCCTAATAACTATAGGATTTTTAACTAAAGGTTGTGTAAAATAGTACTAGAAGCCATGGGGAGGCCTTCAAGTCGTCGTGTAACAAGACATTATGTTTTGGAGATTTCTCTGTGCAGGTTTACAATAACAATGGCATGAATGTCAATACATATATTGATACGTAAGATGACATCATGAGGAACTTGGGAAAATAGCAATAGTAGGATATAAGGAAAAGAATCTCATGGATATGCTTTAATATCCTAGATGTAAATTTGTTTATTTGCTTGCTTTTCTATGAGTGAGAATCAGAAATTTGTGAAGGATATTTTAAGGGAGATGGTGTTTTGATATCTTGTGCCAGGCTGATAGTTCTATTCTTAATGAACAGCAGGAAAACTATGGGTAAAAAGGGAAAGACAACAACTGATCAGATGAGAAAAGAGGACACAGTAGCTCAAGATTATGAGGACTGTTCTGCATAGCACTGCGGAGGAAAGTTGATTGTGATTCTTCTGAAGTGTTTTTCCAGAGAATGTAGGTTATCCGAAACCAAAACTTTTTGAGATAATATATGTGAGACCTTTGGCAAACATGGGATTTGCAGCACAACCCACAGAGAAGAAAAACCACTCCTGGGTAGCCAATAAATCAGAGACTTGGACACTCTGTGGCTTTTAGGAGATCAAATGTCATAGTGCTCCTAACACGCACTAACAAATTGAACCTCATTCTCTTCTGTTTCAAGGAAATGTCCTATGAACTAATTGGCAGAAAATGCTTGATTCTGTTAAAACTATTTCATTTAGTATAAAATCTGCTCAGAGGAGCCAAAATTCACATCTAATCTTCACAGAACCACAGAACTGTTGAGGCTGGAAGGCACCTCTGGAGATTATCTGGTCAACCCTGCTTTCTCCTCCCCCGTGCTCAAAGCAGGATCTTCTAGAATACATTGCTCAGGACAATGTCCAGTTGGGATTTGAACCAAGGATGGAAACTCTAAACTTATGTGGACAACCTGTTCCAGTGTTTGACCACCCTGACAGTAAAAAAAGTTTTGATGTTTAAACGCTATGCTTTCCCTATGCTTAAATGGAATTTCCTGTATTTCAACTTGTGCCCGTTTCCCCTTGTCCTGTTACTGTGTACCACTGAGAGGACTCTGGCTCCATCTTCTTTATTCCTCCCATGAGGTATTCATACACATTGGTAAGATGTGAGCCCCTGAGCCTTCTTTTTCTAGACTTAACGGTCCAGCTTTCTCAGCCTCATGAGGGATGCTCCAGTCCCTTAATCATCTCCACGGCCCCTCTTTGGACTCTCTCCAGTATGTCCATGTCTGTCTTGTACTATAGAGCCCAGATCTTGACTCAGAACTCCAGATAAGATCTCAGTAGTACTGAGTAGAGGAGAAGGAACACCTTTCTCAACCTGCTGGTAACGTTCTGCCTAATGCAGCCCAGGATACTGCTGACCATTGCCACAGGGGCATGTGGCTGGCTCATGTTCCGCTTGTCCATCAGGACCCCCAGGACCTTCTCTGCACAGCTGCTCTCCAGCTGGGTCCCCAGCCTTTACTGGTGCATGGGGTTATTCCTCCCCAGGTGCAGGACTTGGCATTTCCATTTGTTGAACTTCATGAGGTGCCTTTTGGTCTATTTCTCCACTCTATCAAGATCCCTTTGAAAGGCAGCACAACCATCTGGTGTACTAGCCACTTCTCCCAGTTTTGTGTTATCTGCAGACTTGCTAAAGGTGCACTCTGTCCCATCATCCACGACATTAAAGAGTATGTTAAACACACGGTGCTGGCCCCAGTATCGACCCATGGGAACACACCAGTACTGACTGGCCGCCAGCTGGACTGCATGCCACTGATCACCTCCCCTTGAGCCCAGAGGTTCAGCCAGTTTTCAATCCACCTGACTGCCCACTTATCTAGTCAATACTTTATCAGTTTATCTGTGGAGATATTATTGGACACAGCGCTGAAAGCCTTGCTAAAGTAGGGATAAACAACACCCACTATCCTCTTCCACCAAGCCAGCCATCTCATTGTAGAAGGCTATCAGGTTGGTAAGGCATGATTTCCAATCATCTTTATTATTTCCAACAGTCTTCTATTCAAATTAATATACAAATCACAAATTGTTTTCTCTGCCACAGCTCTATCAAATTTAGTTTGAATCAAGCAGAAATTTCGATATTGTTTTCCACCATTATCACATCTCAGATATGTGGTTTATTTTGAGATAAGAATCTTTTATTTTCTTTCTCCTTTTCCTGTTCAAATGGTTTGATTTTTTTACTAATGAAGAATATGAAAAAAAAAAAATGTCTAAATCAAAGTATTTTGCTTGACGGATAAGTTTTCCCATAAATATGTTCAAAGTGAGGAGATAGCATGGTGGGGAATAAGGAAAAAGGGGCAGAGAGTGAAATGAATTATCTTTTGAGCATCTAGGTTCAGTTAGCGGATCTGCGTTTTTTTTTTAATATTATACTATTTGCAGGTATTATGTATCAAACGTGAATTAATACCAGATTGGACACCAGTAATATATGTATTCTGATTTACTGAGCTTTTGACTTCTGCTGTACAGGAGAAAGTAAGGTTAGCTTTTGTTACAGCAGGCCAAACAAGGCTTTTGGCAATTACATCTTTTGCAAGCCTTAAAGAATTTCCATTTTTTAACTGTTATTTGTGCATTATTCTTGAGAATACTTGTGTGTGGAGGGAAATGCTTGGAGGCGTGCACACTGTAAACTCTTTGATGTCTGGCAACGTAGCTATGCCCCAGTATCTACACTGTCCCTACTCATCCAAGATCTGAGTTGCTGTTGAGCAGAAACTCTCACCTGCTTCAGTTTGCAAGTGATCATATGATGCTTTTAAATTGAGACTTTTAGGAAGCTTCCTAAATGTCACCTACCTGAATCTGTGTCTTTAGAAATGACCTAAGGGTAGTTTTAAGTTAGTCGGAGCACTCTCTTGGATTTCTCCTGAAATGACTAACCAACTGTATTCATAAAACCTAGGGTTTCCCCTATGTACTTGATCCATTACTTGATTAATGCAAAATATACTCCAGGATTACCTGCTTGGCAAAGCTGGAATCTAATCTTCATCTTCTGAAGTGATAACCAGAGTTATTTTCTCCAGTTTCCTAAAACATTACTGTGGATTACCGTGAGCTATTCTGTCTAATGAGGAAAGAACTTTCAATTAATATGACCTGGGCTGAGACAAATCATATGCATAAATCATATGCTGACTGTAAATTTGAACCTAACCCATATGGTTAATGCAACCTAAATATGAATTGCTTCTTATACAGTATAATCACGTACATTTTTATTAAGTGAGCAGATCTTGCCTACCGTTAAGTGTAAAGGAATTTCTTCTTGTACTCTTATCCCAGCTATTCACATCTAATTGCAAGATGAGCAGGAATAAGCGGACTTCACAGAAGAGCTGCTTCTCTTGGCTTCATAACCTGTAGGTTGCTAGCTTGTATGGGATTTGCAAAAGGCACATCTACTAGCTAAGCAGGAAGGGAATCAGTCTGCCTCCAGGGCTGCTTCTGGAACTGTTCAACACTAGACAGGCTCAAACGTAGTTATAAGATTATTTCTCTATTTTATAATGGAGCCTAGAGATATTAAATGAGGTCAGGAATCCTTTCTGTTAGGCATTGTGTGATACATACTAAAGACAATCTCTTCTCTTATCTCAAAAGATAGGGGGAAAAAAGAACATTATTTTCAGTTTTAAAGATGAAAAACTGAGGTTCACAGAGACTAACCTACTTGCCCAGAGCAATGAAGATCTTTGTAGGAGATCCAGGAACTGAATCCAGATCTTTTGAATCCAGCATAACTTAAGAGTTAAGTGCCTCTACAGTTAGCTTGAAATACAGGGTACGAACTACAAAAATAAGTGAACTCTAAAATTTTTTCAGTCAGCTAATGAGGTCCCTAGCAATATTCAAACTAATAAGCTATCTTTTTGCTATCACAGTTACACAGGCATTATCTTTAAAACATTTTTTTTAGAGTATTTTTCAATACAGTTTTCTAAATTCAGGCTCTACATCTGCTTTTAACAAATACAGAATTTTGTATAAAATTACGATCTCCAGTTTATTTAATTAAATATTCAAAAAAAGAAAAAAATATTTGCAAATTCTATTTTTCTTTTATATTTAGCTTAGAGTTATAATGGAGCACTTTAATACATGAATATTAGAAATTGAGATAATCACATTCATAAATGTACTTTGAATCCATAAGCACCAGCTGGCACTTTTTATTCGATTTGCATGTGTAAAAGGTTATTACAGCACTGTGACGTAGCTCTGTTTCTTTTCTTTTCTGAAAATCTGAAACATAAGACGTTATCCCTTCAGAACACTAGACATGCAGGATAACTAATCAGACTGGTCTTGTGTGTGAGAGAAGACTTTTGTACGCATAAATAAAGGAGGCTGTGTACACACGTTGATTTTTAAGTCTGTGCTCTGCGAACAGTCCTGCTGAATTCAGCTTCGACTAGAAGTGTATGAAGCTGAACATTTGCATAAGCTTTCAAAAGACGAGAGGATAAAAAGATAAGAAATGTCTTATTTTCTGGGCTTTAAGATACATCTGTGCATAAGTTAAACTTTCCCCATGCAGGTAAATTATACCAAATGGATGGACACCACTCCACTGTTTCTTTTCCTGATGCTATTGTTTTTGTCACCACCTCTGCATCTCTCACTGTTGTTTTGATAGATAACATTTATGTTAGTGACAGGAGCAGTGGTAGCAGGCACAGCAGCAGGAAGCTTCAATCTATAAGATACTTCTTCAATTTAGATATCCTTTCGAGAGAGCTTGTCTTCCATATAAAAGAATGTGAGGAGGGTGGCATGAAATGTGTAACATGGACAAAGGATAATCCATATATATGCTGCATAAATTCCTTAAAAGTGAAGGACCAAAAGGTGACACAGAAGGCAGCTTATGCTTAGTATTCTTATTCTTCTATATATTTTTAATAAGTTAATGTGTAACACATAAAAATACAGTTAAAATGCCCTTTGCTATCTTCAGTATTTTTTTGTGTGTGTTAGAACAATTCATTCCTGCGGAAGAAAACACCAAAGGGAGGGATTTATTTGTTTTGACTAAAACCATTTATGAACTCTCCCAGGGAAAGATAAAGGAAGAATTAACTGAGCTGCAAATGTGCAAAAATAGTTTCTTCTATTGTCCTGTTCTTAGACTACAAAACAAAAACAAAACAGTCAATCTTCTTCACCTCCAAGGAATACTTTCTTTCTTTTTTTTTTTTATTTTTTTCAAACTTGAGACAAAGCAATGCTATTTGCTAAAGGGTCCTATTCTGAATGAGGTAAAAGCTCCTAAGTTGGAGCCTCACACAATAGCGGTATTGTGACTCTGTCTGAGTCAAACAGGTGAAGTTTTCTGACTTAGTGCCTTTCTTTGTTATCTTTGTGTGTTTGTGGGTGGCTGGCATTTATAACCCTTTATTTCCTCATGACTATTGTAACAAACTGTTTGACAGTTATAATTTGCTCGAAAGCAGCCAACCAAAACTGCATACAACAGTGCAAAGGAAAAAAAAAAAAAAAAAACCCAGCAAGATGTTGAACAGGTTCACAGAACTTTAACTTTTAAGGCTAAAAGGGTCTTTTAAAGTAACCAGTAAAGCCAGTGAATTTCATAAACTTGCTTCCTTTTGCAAATTCCTATGCAGAGTAGTGTTTCCTAATACTCTGCCTGAGTGTTACAGAGGGTCGCAAGCTGCTTACACTTACCAGAGGGTGCTCCTTTACTGCTGGCATCAGCTCAGTTCATATAGTCTGGGGAAGGAGAGGTTATATTTTCAGCTAGTAGTAGTTTTTCCTCCTCTGCTTTAAAGCAGTCACACTGCTGTTAGTAATCAAAGGTGGTTAGTTGCTCCCTGGCTTGCATAGGTACTTGTTGTGGTAATAATAGCACTATCTTTCTCCCTAGGAGAGAAGAGTTCCTGCTTCCCGGAACTTATCTGCTCTCCTATAGTCTAAGAATAAAGGAGAGTTACCTACGGAAAGTAGACCAGGCAGAGAGTCACAGATTAACAGATGAACACAAAAGATACATATGATTTCTAAGAGTTTGGAAGCCACTGAATTAGAACACAATTAAATCAAATCTAGATACTTTTCTAATTTCTTAAAACAGAAAAGTTACCATAACCCTAGTTATGTTTCTGCACTTTCTAATTACTGCAACTGTTAAATAGGAAGTCTAGATGAAATGAAGAGAAAGGGGGATCGAGCGACTGAACAGCTGGTACTCACACTCTAAGCCATCCCCTCAGCCAAGACTCAACTCCTCAGATACAGACTGGGGATTCAGAGGGACCATGCATACCAGCACAGAAATTCACAGCTAGTAAATTTTGAAATATTATTTTGATGGGTAACAGACTCTCCCTTTTAATGTTTTTAACAGCATCTGTGAGCCACTGCAGCTTCAGTCTTACAATTTGGAAAAACATTTAAGTTTAGTAGATTTCAATAAAATATAAGTGCACTCCCTACACTGCAATTCCCATATGAAAGAAGAAACATCCACAGTAAATAGTAATAATAACACGGAATACCCTTTACATTATACTACAATAGGTCTGGCTTTTCTGTCACGTGTGCACATTGCAAGCACGTGTGCACATTTACACGATGCAAGCAAGGCAAGGCCTCTAAGTAAATAGGAAATAATTTATTATGCTAAAGCAGTGTAACTGGAAAAAAATTAGAGAAGCTTTTGGGGAAATAAGCCTTTCTTCAGGTCTGAAATACAGAGAACAGCTATGAATGAAGCAGAATTTCTCAGAGTTTAGCAAGTGATGTACTAATTACATTACCTCTGAAAGAGAAGGTAATTGGTACCAATAGAATAAAAGGGATGTTTCAGGAAGAAGGAGCAAAGAAAGGAGGAAAAAGAGATGAGGTAAAGTTCTGTTGTAGCAGAAAGAGAGAGATAGCTTTTGATATACAGAGATGATAGCGGGGAGAAGGGATCCTATAGTTTACACTAAGACTAGTATCTCTATTAAAAGTCCATAATTTTAGGTTTCTTTACTGTTTTTTTCTTGCCTACCTGCTTAATCCATGACAGCTACAGCAGCATCATTACTAATACATGATATGCAGTAGAGGTGTACTGTTAAAAAAATGCTATTATATTTTTTGCTGCTACTGGATGTGAAGACATGACCAAGGCCTTGCCCTATGCTGACGAACAGTCCCCAAAGACCAAGTGAGTTTTTTCTCATCTGAATTTCTTCATTGTCATTGAAATCTTTGTCTTCTCTGAAACCTAAGGCGGACCACTGATTTTCACCAGATAATGTCTAGAGTTTCTTGATTGATTGACAGGATGCACCTCAAACCAAACACTTATTTCTGAAACATTTTTGTATACATGTTGTACGGTCAGGTCAGTAACCAGGGGATTATGCTAAAGTTTCCACTATTTTGCTTCATATTTTTACTGATAATGCAAATCATGTTTTGTACTCAGATTAACATGATCCTTCATATTATCTGATTAACTTTTATAACTCTGTTATAATGAGCTGATACCGTAACTTATCGTGGTAATTGATACACTGTATATCTTTGTCTTTCAGCATGTTCAGTTGGTATTTTTAATATAATTAAATCAATAACAAGAAATTATCTTCTGAAACTCCCTTTCCTGATATTGTCTGGCCTGTTGCCCAAAGCACTGTGAGAAAAAGGATGCTGCTTATGAAGAAGAAGGTGTCCTCTTTCTCATGACCTGACTATTACCTATACATTAAAGGTCACACTAAAGACAGGGACTGGACTGATCTTACTTCCGTTCCATCTGAAACATCATAAATTTCCTTGACTTGCGTAAAGAATATGTTTACTACAAATTTCTATGATGTGGTGATTCTCACCTGAAATATGACACTTTTACTTCTTGTTCCTGGGAAAATTCTGTTTTTTATAAAAGAAAATATAAAATATTCGTTTTAGAAGAAGGCCCTATTTTGCAATGAGACTTTCATAATATTTCAGTGTTATTTTTTTCCCCTAAAGTGTGACTGTTACTTAATAATAAAGTAAAAATTCTCAGATTTCTAGGATTCAGTAGTTAGGCTGGAAAATTTTCAGCTTTAATAGAATAAAGCCCTGGCCTACCAGAAAAAGCACAAAAGTAAAGCAAGTTAGTTAGATACTGTATAATAATTTCTGGATCCAAAGCAACTAGAAAGGAATCATTGGAAGCTTGAACCTGCCAGCCACACATACCATTCCCTGCAGTGGTAAAATGTTGAAAATATGAAGATGCTGCTATAATTGATCATAAATTTTAAACCAGAGCTGACTGAGAGAATTTCATCTTAGTAGTTTTTCCCTGGAAAATTCCTGAAATAGTGAAACAGAAATAATCCACTGCATGTGTCTGCCAGGGTGTCTGCAGACTTCAGCTGCAGGATGGATGGTCTCTCAAGCTGTCCTGTGCTCCAGTGGGTCTTCTCCTTACCTGGCAGGTGAACAGATGGGAAAATGCGTGCCAGAAGCCTAGAATCTCTCTCTCTTTCTCTCTCTCTCTCTCTTTTTTTTTTTTTTCCTGTTAATACTATCTATTTTATAAGTCTATTATCTTTTATTTCCCAGTACTGCTTCCATTTCTATATATTGCCAATGACCTAAGAATGTTAGGTAAGAATATAAACTACAGTCTAATAATGACTAATTAAAATTTGCAAACAATTGTTTTATATTTTAAAAATAAATTATATATCATTATATTCAGTCATACTTCATTAGCTGAGTCAATAAATTCAAAACAAAGGCTTTAATCTTTCTCTATACTAAATGACTTCAATCTTATCATGCCATTTTGTCTACTATGAGATTAAAAGTTCATTCTTTTTTTATGTTATAATTCAAAATTCTAAAATTCAGGCTTATCAGAATACCCACACAGGTAAAGTATACCGGGTTCAAATGATCTGCGAAATGTTTTCTTCTTCTAAGCTTCTTGTCTGGACATCCTTCTTATTAAGCAACTGCTTTTAGAAAGAGGATAATTATGACATTCCTAAAAACTTGTCACATTGTTCTTTTTATCTTCGTTAGATATTGGTTTTTTTTCAGCCCTCTGTGAGTCAAAAAGAAGAATAAAATTTCTGAAATTCATTCTGAAAAGGATTAGAAGCAATTGGGTCCAAAAGTCTCGAGCTTCCTAGAGTTAGGCTGAAGGGCTGGTGAAAGCTGTCTAGGATGTCAGGCAGGCTTTTTGAGGAATATCATCAACATTATGCTTTTTCTGTAAAATGTTTCAGAAACATTAACAGCTTTGAAAAAAAAAAAGCCAAGCAAATCGTCCCTATCCTTATCCTAGAAATCAGTATTAAATATGAAAAATATATTTTTTAGCTTATTTTGTAATCTCAGACAATTTACTCCATGCTTTTTCTTTGTACTATGCCTTCTTCAAATAAGATATGCAGCCCATTTGCATTTTCAAGATGCACACATACTACGTGTTTAGGAATTTGACAAACTTATCCTTCTGATACAAAGATCATATTTCCTCACTCACTTCACGTTTATTTTTCAATGCATAAAAGATTTTACAGCCCATCCAGTATACTGTGCAATGGCTTGCTATCAAGCATTAAGAAATTCCAGATTATGCAATTTTCCAGGTTGACAGCAAGCTTTATTCAGTTCAGCTCTCTAGAAACTCATGATCTTTGAAAACTGAGGAATTTTTTTCTTTGAGAATTGAGGAAGTAAGTTAAACTACCTTCCTTATTCAGTGAATAAAATCCATTCTTCCAGAGCAGAGTATGAAACAAGGAAATCATGACACTGTGAGAAAAGAAGCAGGAGGCATTCTCCTTTCAAGAAGAAAAATAAGGCTGACTAAATACGGAAATGAATAATAGAACTTGAAAAGCAAGCTGAAAATAAAAGTAGCATTTCAAACACTTATCTTTCTTAGCTTAGTGCTGGAATTTCTTAAAAGAAGTTAGCTTTCCATTGAACTAAGGCTCATAAAAACTTAAAAGGATCCTATAAAAGATGTAGGAACCTACCAGAGAGTTACCATAGAAATTGAGCTCATAGGTGGTAAAACTCCAAAGTGGAAACTAAAACTCTGTTTACAGGGCCAAGGAGAGGCACAAACTAGTCTCCACGCTCTCTTATTGAACCTATACCATTCTACAAGAAGGAATATAGCAACAATAAAGGATGGTAGGATGCTAAGGAAGTATAAACGTGAATCTGAAATGCATAGTTTAAAGAAACCACTAAAAGATGGTAGTGCTCAGTTTTCATCCCCGTACATAACTCCTTATTTCCCCCTGCTTCACATTCTGGCATTTGTGGGATCCCATTCTGAAGAATCCTACAGAGAAATCAGTTTCTTAACTTAAGGCTGTGAATTTCATTTAAAAGCCGGGTTTCTCAGTTTTAGATATTACACCACAAAAATTTCAGTGCTAGAGTGCCTAAATTCCTGTGGCGTTGCTTAGACTGCTGGAAGGCAAAAGCAGAAAGGCTCCCAATGACACCTGCCATCGTTCAAGTTCCCCAGCAGGGTGCTGGCTGGAGTATCCCAGGAGAGCCAGCTTTTTCCTGTACAAACTGAAGCTTTGGACAGAAACGGGGAGACAAACATACCCCAGATCTGATGTGAACAAAGGGCTGCAGGAAAGGCAAGAGTATGTCAGTCCCCAGAAGATGGAAAAGCCTTTCCTTATCTAACAGCTATGTTGCCTGGGGCCAAATAACTGAGTAAATCACTTAAATGTCTACATCTCTTCTTTCTATCAGTAAAATGAAGGTATTTCCCTTCCTTTGCCTCTTTCTTTGTCTGTTTTTATACAAAATTACTTATAAAGAAAAATTATCAGTAAGACTAGCTCTAAAGCTATTTTAATTGACCTACAAATATCAGATTTGTTTCTAAACAAAACAGCTTTTCATTGATATGCCTAGCTTTCCAAAAGCTGATTTAGAAAACTGGTGCACCGTCATAAAACTGAGACTAATTCAAGATATTTATCCTTTATGTCAAGCGAGTTTTATTACCTGAAATCAAAGCTTACTGTTCTAATTTTTTCATTCCATCAGAATATCAGAGAAGTAATTTTCTTCTTTTCCTTCCTGTATCTCTTCTGTCAATGCTGTACACCTCTGGTTAGCAGATGTGTTTCCTCACAATTTTCTACTAATTTTCTATTCCCTGGCTGCATGTTGTGGTATTCCAGCTAATGACCTTCTTGAAGGAAGGTGTCCAAAATCTTGAATGAAAAGTTGAGATCTGCCATAATGAAAATCAACTTAGAAAAACACTTTTATGCTAAATCCCTAAGCTCATATCAATTCAAAAGTCTTGTCTCAGACTAGATCCCTTCTAATACATTTTATTCCTCTAAAACATGCTAATGAAAATGTAACTTCTGCGATATGCATAGATTGTTTGAGCACAGTGAATTAATATGGTTTATTGATAAATTCACAATATCTGTTATCTTATTTTATGTCTCTTTTTTTTTAAAATAGAAATAATAAAAATGTATGAATCACTGAGGGTGGGGGATTAATCGAAAGACAAGAGGCAAGCAAAGTAAATTTCCAGGAAAATCTCTATATAGCAGAAAGTATATTGCTAAAGTTCTTCCTACAAAAGGAAAATTTTCAGCTGAATCAGCCATATATAAGACAATCAAATTCAGCAAGAATGTTCAAGTTCTGTTCTTTCCATTCCCAGTTTTGTAGAACTATTTTAAAAATGGAATCTGTTGCTGGTCTCATTGAAATGTAGTGCCATTGGGTTAGTCTAAAGTAAATAATTTTCCACAAATAAACTAAACAATTTTTCACAAATATACAAAATACTGAGGCAACGGTAGAAAATTTATCATACATATCTGAACCTCTTATTAAGGATATCGACATTCAAATGAGACCGTGAATCAAGATATTTTCTGCTTAGAGTGAAAAAAATCAAATATGACAATGCAAATATTATCCCATGACTTTCATGGTCCAAACATTGACAATGAATATCTGAGAAATGGGACTTAATTAATAAATGCAAGCTTATTTCTAAACAAAGTGATCAGTCCATTCACTTTAGGGGCTTCAAAATCTATTGACTTGCTGTCCTGGATCATCATATTTACCTCACATTGTTCTTACAAATCATTGATATAAGTGTGAAAGCACAATTATTTAGCAGTTAAATCACTTGCTATTTATTCCAGAAATCATCAAAGATTAGTAACCTAAACACTTATTTGAACAACATGGCAAAACATACCACTTCATTCAGGTTACAGGTATGTGTCTACTACATTTATAGTTACATGTATTGAGAATAAAACAATAACACAATTTCATTTTACTTGGCGGATTTTGCTTGCTTAGAGATGCTTTTAAAAATTGTAGATTGCTAATAGATACAGTATACTAAACTTTCCACTATCAGATGTTATATAGCAATAATTTGTTCTTAAGGATGTTCTGAGATACTAGAAAAGCACTATAAATAGGGCAATAATGTGTTATTACATAGACCACTTTGCTTACTAGTGAAGTTGTTCACGTTGTACAGTTACAGAAAGGTAGGTCTTAGGCTTGGTGATAGCATAGGATAGAATGTCTTTCACTCTCACTAGTGATTTGGGGAAACCCTGTTATTACTGACCAAAAAAATGAAAATGTCCTGGCATCATATATATTTGATGTCAAATGTGAAAGAAATGCATGATAATAGACCAGTTTCTGAGCAATGTATATTTCAATTGAGAAAGTCTTCAACAAAAGTAGCAGGTACCCAACCTAGGCAGCTGCAAAAAAGAAAGCACTGCTTGGCTGGCTGAGAAGATAGAATCACCAATCAAACTTCCATAAAACGAAAAGAAATATATTCATAGCAGTATGTAAAACTGCGTACATGACTTCCTATGATGTATGTCAGTAAATTGGGGGCACTTCCTACATGATTAGTATCCCTGTATGTTGCCACAATTAATAACAGTAATAATAATACTGGTTATGACTTATTACCACCAAAGACTACTAATCAATATTTTCCATAGTCTGGCTATTTCATGAAAACAAATCAAAGCACACAACAGGCAAATGCAGTTTTTATTGCCCCCTCTAAATCCTTCTCTGAAGCAGAATGAAGAAGGCATCAGAGTAAGACATGCAGAATTGTCTTGAAATACAAGATACAGATATCAAAACTTGTCTTCTCTAACATACATTCCATGTAGGAATAAAAATAAATCAACAGAAATAAAAATTAATTTCCTGAAGAGTACAATGTACCCCATACACTTCCGCCTTTTCTCAGACTGTGTTAGTCATATTGCTTACATAGAACACTACCAGAGGACTTAAGATATTGCGGTGATAAGCAAAGCTTATATAATGTTGAATGAAATCTTTAAGTTCTTTTGTCTTGCTTTTTCCTGAGACATTATACTCAGCTTTATAGGCTGTGGCAATTCAGCTACAGACTTTTTGGGGGAATGAAGTTATCACGTTATAGTCAATTTCCAGATGGGCTGAACAACACCAGCTGCTACATCTGTTTTTGGCCAAAAGCCTAGGATGTGAATATAACCCACTCAGTGTCTTATGTACAGTCAATGAATATTTCTTATCTCCTGATTACAACGGTGACTGGTTCTTTTAAGAGATTTAGGTTGAAGTATAAACTACCGAAAATATTCTGACTCTGACTGGTTATTAGCATGAGTTACTGTTAATAAAAATTGACAGAATCAGGCAGCCCTCACAAACTCTTTCGTTTAATACTCATCTTAACCACCTATTTTTAAAAACTCATGGTAATTAAAAACTATGGACTCGGACTTCATATTAATAATCACAAAAAACATTTTATTGTCCTCAGAGGTTCTACCACGACTGCAACAACAGTCAGAACTGGGCATCTACTTTGAGGTTTGCAACAGATTTTCCTTTGACCTCAGCCCTTCAGAACAGTATCTTTGCATATCTTAAATTGCATGCATTTATCAGGAATGACCTGAGCAAAATCCTATGAAAATCAATAGGAGTCCTCCCTTCCATTCAGAGCATAGTGGCATCAGGCTCTGCAATGGTAGGCAGATTTCTCTTTCTTCCATTGATAGCACAGTTTACTGCAATCAATTTACAGCTCACTGTAGCAAACAGAGGATGGAAAATAAAGCAAATATGGGTTCAAAATGCAACATTAAATAATAATATTTATATTAAATTATTAAAGTATTAAATTATTAAGGTATTAAATTTAAATTAAATTTATGTCCAAGGTTTAAAGGGAATAGACTAATAGTCATTGCTAAGAATAACAAAGGAAGGCCAAAGCTGAAGCTACATTATAGACTTAAAGACATACTATATGGAAGTCAAAATGCTGCTGCTATATTTATGGCTTTTCCTCCTTTCTCATGTGACATGGAACTAGAATTGCTTCAGGCTGACTGAGCGCCAGGTTTCATGTATAACCTTTGCCATCAGTTTAAGAAACTCCCTCCTCCACGTCATAATCTACTGTCAGTGCAAAAATCTGTGAGCCTGCCCTGCAAATTGGGCCAATAAAATAGTTTAAATGGTGGGAGAGGGAGAGGGAGAGGGAGAGGGAGAGGGAGAGGAGCGGAGCGGAGCGGAGCGGAGCGGAGCGGAATCTCTCGGCAAAGGAATTTCACTTTGCAAATGCAAATTGGGCAAAATCAGAGGGAATACAATTAAATCAGGCCTGCAATAGAGGTGGTAGTTTAGAGAAATACGTTTGAATAGCTAACTTTGCAATACTAAAACTAGAGTTAATTATTGATCTCCTGCATTCAATAAAGTGCTGGAAAATTGTATCTGCATATACTTTCAGTTATGTATTACATGTTTCTTAAATAATAAAGCTTCCTTCTGTTTTGTCTAGATTATTATTTTGTTCAACTACTGCTCTGTCTAGATGTCTACCTCAATGAACACGACCAGTTGCTGGAGTTTATGCAGACAGAACAGACATTCTGTTGCAATTAATAGAATTTTCATCAAAGAGATATTGAAGTAAAATTATTATGCTATTTTGAGTGTCAGTGTTTACAAAGATTGAATAAATTACTTTTTACTATTCAAAAGAACAGATTATCAAGACCGAAGATTCATTGTTGTTTATATAAAATAATTTGACAGCTGTTGATTTGACCACTCAAAGTAATCTCTGAGCATTTATAGTCTAATACCATCTTAAATGGGACTTCTTCTGGGAAGTACATTGCTAACCACGGAAATTACTTGATGATTTGTGAGAACATGCTTGAAATCTGTTTGAAGTGAGTAAGGAGACAGAAGCTATTGTTATTAAATCCTCTTGTGTTTGTTAAAATGAATGGCTTTATACAAACAAGTATTTTTTATACAATATTGTACATTTAAATACATATAATTGTATTATTCAAGTCAGAAATTGATTAACATCTAGGGGTGCAAATACCCACTATACACAGAAGGCATTATGTCAACAGCAATTGCAATAAATAATAATGACCAAAAAAGCAGCTTTCAGTATTTATGATTTAATTTGGTTTGGAAATCAGCTAGAATTATACTTAAGTCTTGAGATTTGGAGACTCTTGGACTGTGTGAAGTTGAAGACATATTGGAGAGATATTCGTACTTGGTCTAAATGCAAAAGTTCTTGCTAGCAGATGTCATTGAACATGTAGCAGGGGTCAAACTAACTTGACCTGGAAAATGAGCCAAACTTTAAGGAGTATAAATCCACATTATTTGGAGTATTCTGGAGAATCTATTTATGTGGAATAGTTATTCCACAGCTATCGACTATGACTTTTCCTCCTGTGTCATACAAATATGTAGTACTGACTACTGTTAATGGTAGATAATGCGGTTCAATGATTCCATCTAATGCAGCTATTACTGATAAATTATATATCCAAAAATGTTGAAATTGTGTAATGATATTTTGAAATGAAACAATAAACATCTATAAACATAACATGACAGCTATGATAACATTTAGAGATTCATTAACTCTATGATAACGTAGTGCCAGTATTTAACCCTGTAGCTTTACATAAAATATATTTCTGTAAAAAATTCTGATCTCCTAACTGATGGAAATATGTCTATTTTTTTTACTACAGTAAAAAAAGAACTTAGGCAAACAATTACAAATGAAAATATCAATATTCAGTAACATAAAGCACCCAAATAATTTGTATGCTTCATTTTTAATGCATTTCACGTATGAAAGATGCAACACTAAACACCAATATATGTTATCAAAAGACTATACAATTCAATACGAAAATATATTTATTTGCCATCAAAAATCTCATGACCACTTTATCAGGCAGAAGTCAGCATGAGACTGCTTTAGTTCGAGTTATTAAAACTTAGCTAACATTATAGAAACAATCTCCCTACTTATGACTTGTGTTAAGTAGCAAAAAAAATCTGTTATAGGTTGTGAGACTTCTTGAAGGTTATTTTAGCAGATAATGATTAGAAAGCCTGTTGTGTGGTTTGAGAGCAAAACAAGGCATCACGAATTTATAGAAGTCTCCGTTTTAACTTGGAGGCAGCACTAGCTACTGAACCAACAATGACTGTTTGTTTGTTTCTGGTGAGTTATTTGTTTTTTCTGCATCTGCAGACCAGTTTAATTGGAAGATCCATATTTCTAAAGCTCTGAAAAGTAGACTACATTACATTTTTGCTTTCCTACTGTAGAGGAAAATTTGAAAAATATATTCTGCTCAAATATACTTTGCCCTAAAGGAATATTTGCAAATATATTTAATGACTCCGTTTATCACATTTCCTAATGTGAATGGAAAACATTTCTCTTGCAAGGTTATTTTCCACTTTTTCTTCTGCAGGTGGTGAAAATGTTCTTAACTGAGAAATAGGAACTCTACTGAAGCTGAATATGCAAAATTGAATGAAAGAATGAGATCTGATACACAGTAGGGAGGATTGATGCACAAAATGGGTAAATTTTGCTCCTTTTGAGTGAATCATAGTTTAAAAAATGCATTGTACACACAATTGCATGTTACAGGAAAATATATATTTGAGAATAGTTAATACATTCTTTTTTTTAATTTTCTCATGATCCAATATTTGAATTTGAAATATATTTTCTTATTAAATGTGATATTGATAATGACAAATCAACTGTGCCATAATATTAAAGAAAATCAATATAGAGAACTCGACACACAAAAAATTCATATTTTACCTAGTTTCTTCATTAATTGAAAGTAACAGTATTCTTTGTATGCTAAGTATATTCAGCATTTGTTCCACTACATTGTGGAATCAGAGAAGAAAAATGCTGATGATTTTGCGAATTTGAAAGAATGAAACTAAACAAATACCAGGAATCACATAATAAAGACAGAGTTCTTATAAATTCTTTCAGCACAGAATAATCTAAATCACATTAGGCTAGGTCCTCAGTTCCTACATATTGCCATAAATTGTTACTAACAAGTGAGATTGCTCATGGTGTAAGAAAATAAGTGGAGGAACAAGAGAATCATATACGGATCATAGTTCATGAAAACACAGAGCAGCTTAGTCTACAGATAACTGGGAAATAGGTATTGTTTAAAGCAATAGCTGGTGTAGATAAAAATGAGGATACATCTGGAATAGAAAAAAAACCCTAAAAACAGCACTAGCTGAAATCACATTGGACAACAAGAAGGACAATTGGCCAGAAGCTAAAAAGATACAACAAAAATTGTACAAAAACAGATTAATGATAAAGTTATGGAAGTCTGAAACATTAGCTAATTCTACAGTAAACATACATGATGATAGAATATCTCAATGGCAATATTTAATTTGTTTGCAAATACGTTTACTGCTCAGGATAATCCTTGAAGTTCTGCTTACATAAATTTAAATCTAAATATTCAGTTGCCATAACAACATAATACATTCGTTCTCTACTTTTATTTTTGATGATGTAACTACAGGAATGTTTGTTAGAAATTTTTGTGACTTAACTCTTCCATGTTTCTTAATATTACTTAAATTAAGGCTCTGCACAGGTATTTCATCTGGAGAATACTTTTTCCCCCCTTAAAAAAGTAAGCCAAGCTCAAAGAACCTGATACTAAAATAACAGCACCAGAAAAAAATAGTACGTTCATTGGTAAAACCATAGAAAACCTCCAAAAATAAAACTAGATAAATACACTTTTTCATTTTATTTTTTCAGTCAGTATTAGATTACAGCATCACATTTCTGATAAAAATTACTGAATAATGCTATCTATTAAAGACTTATGCTCCTAAAAACAGTTCTTAAATATGATATTGTCCATAGCATTTTGCAAGTAACCACCCTTACAAATAATGTTATCAACAAAATAACCTCTGAAATGGTGAGGAAACTGAGTCTATACTAAAACATGAATACGTCAGAAGGATACCTGGAATCATTGAAAACCCACTTAACTTAAGAGAAGGACTTCTGTTCACATCATTGCAATGTGGACCTAATGTAGTCGAATGTTACATCGAGAGATGTAACATTCCTTCCAGCACAAATCATTGATTGTGTGAGATCTTAAAAAAGTGCTTTACTTACTGTTTTTATGACAGGGGATAATTTCATATCAATAGCCTCCATAAGTGCTGTAGGTACTATTCATTTTACGCTGGCACAAATGGATATGAATTATACAAGATAACATATAGTTCAGTGATACAAACTATTACTATTTAATAACAAGATGTAGTGGGATATTTAAACAAACTGTGAAACAATCTGAACCATAAGCAGTGAGTAAAGTACTCACAGTCTAGGGAAGGCTATGTGCTGAAGACTCTGTTTCAATTCCCGGTTTTCCAAGGTGAAACAGAAATTGTATCCACATAAAAAAGACCTTGACAGTCTTTGTTTTTTTTTTTTTTTTTTTTTTTTGGCCAAGTGGAGGAGACATCCCTTTTAATGTGTTTGTCCCCAGACGAAAGGAAAATCAAATGGGAGGCAAATGTAACAGCTGTGCTCTCTGTTCATACCTCTCTGTCCAGTGAAAGCTGTGGTAGGACTCTACAGCAGTCAAGAGTAGGAGCGAAATCTTGCTCCATCAGTGTAGCTTCCTTAGTATGTTTTCAGCAATGGGAAATGCGACTGCACACAAAGTTTTTTGTTAAAGCTGATGAATAGCTAATGCCGGTAACATATATTCCAGCAATCCACTGACTATTCAAAATATATTAATATATATTTAATTGTAAGACTGCTCAGCTCAGTCATAAGACATCTTAAATCTCCACTGATGCTTTAAATACCTATCTGCTGAAGGATCGGTAGATTCTTTTCTTGACATGTTTTAACTAATTCTGATTCTCTCTCATGCTCTTTATCTCTCCCAAACACACCTGCTTACACAAAAATTATAAGTAAAAATTGTGTTGTGAAGAATAACAATTACATGCCAAAGTAAAGTACATCCAAGCAGACTGTGTGAAAGCGTGTTCAGTGAAAAGACAGGAAAAACAAAATAGCTCCGTGTTTGGAGAAGGGAGGATGTCTTCATTAGTTATTGCTGTTTGCCATTCTTTTCCTTTATCTTCTTTGATTTTATATTTTGATTTGTCACATTTTCTTGCTAAATGTTTCATATAAGCAGTTATCTCTTCTTTCTAAACTATAATAAAAATGGTAAAACTATGTGGTCTTTCATCAACAGGAAAACCTGATGATCTCAATTTAACCTGAAAAAAAGTTCACCTAGTTCTGATGTTCACCAAGAAACTAAAAATAAAGAAAATTAATGTATGCTGAATCAGATGTAAACTAGTCTACTTGCTCTAAGGCAGAAACATTATCTAAGCCTACAGTGGGAAATGGTGTATGGTGAGATGTCTGAGCTAATGCCAATCTTGGTTAGCCTGTCTGCATGGCTCAGCTCTGTGCCACCTACACAAGGACTATTTGAAGTCAGGTAAGCAGTACAGCCTCATTAGTATGGCTAATGGGCTTAGTCAAAGTAAACTGTTAACAGTTCTGCAGATTGCTTTATTATTGTCATTGTTTCATTGCATGAAACAGATGTGCCCTGAAAGGTATAAACTTTGTGAACTTTCAGTGGTAAAAATAAACTTTTTTCATTTTATATAGGGATGGAAATTTCACTCGAGTTACCTAAAAAGAGCCTTAAAAAGTTGCCAAAGTTATGATTTGCCTAGGAAAAGTTACTCATTAAAGCATATGAAAGAATATAGATCAACATAACATATTTTGCCATTTCTGGATCACCTGTAAGTACTTCAGTTCAATGTCATACATTATGTAAAAGAACTGTAAGACGTTTGAAAGCTTACTATGGGATTGTGGTATTATTCACCAAAAAAATTAGCATATAGAAAATGTTTCTTTAAATACAGTCCTCCATGTCCCATATTTATTATCCATCATAGTACAGAAAAAAATCATCATGAATCTCTGAAGTACAAAAAAACTTCACTGGAAGTGTCAGTTTTACCTGTGAGGTAAAAAAAAAAAATTTAGAAACTGCTGCATATTAAGAATGCCTTTAAATAGCAAAAGTAACAATCTGGTGTAGTATCTAAGGAGAGGGTTTTTGCAGGTAACATAGGATAAAAGTAGAGCCAGGAGTGAATGACAGGATCACTCAGGAAGAAAGGTACAATGTACAATGACATAAGTGTCAAGAGAGGGATGGAAAATGACAATTAAGCTTGTCTCGGAAGCTGTTGAGAGAGAAAAAGAGATTTTGTTCTTATCTTAAAAATTATAATGAATGCCAAGAAACTTTGGGATTACGACTAAAAGAAATAGTTTTTAATTATTCTTATTTAAATTTAATACACCTCTATTTAGCTGTCAGAGTCACTGCAGCTCTGAAATGACACTGCCACTAAAGGAGGGCAATCTGAACTAAACTATTTGTGGAGGTATAAAACGATAATAAAAAATGAGAATTAATTACACTCTTATCCCATGCAAATGCTCCTGAAGAGTGAACATAAACATATGTGAAATATCATCATGTCACTATGTGAGCTGCATAAAGCTTTCTATTACTTCCATTTAGCAGAAGACTAGAAGTCTTGAGAATTGACGACGAGAAGGTAACCGTGAGCAAAGAGAATTCCTGCATGACAGGTGAGGTAGTAGAAAAGGATTCTCTGTTCTCTAGTGCTGTCTGGCAGTGGTGAAGAATTATGTTAGCTGCCTTATGAGAAATGGGAAGGTTAAAGACATTCAGCATAATGCAGAACAACAAAAGCTACAATCAAGCATGTTTTAACAAATCACCGCCTTCAAGTTGACCATCAAATAAGAAGAGGAAAAAAAAGATCAAAATGTTTTTACTTGGACCACGGGCTTCAAAGTGGCTGCTTTTATGCAATTAAAAGACCAAGAGAGGATTTTTAGTGGTCACTGGATTAAAAACAAGAACTGGGACTGGAAACCTAATGCTATGCCATCATTGCTATGTGTCCTGTATCTAAGATGCAGAGTCATATACTTTCTCACTTGCTTCTTTGACTTCACAATAGCGTACTAAGAGGTGTAGTTGCCAGTCATATTAGCCTTCTCTGTTAAAATGTGGGTCTGAGCTCTCCAAGATGAAACAGGGATAGAATCCAGATCCCCTATTTCTTAGATAAATGTGCCACTCCTTTTATCAGAGGTTTACAAAAGTCCAGCCAGAAATATTTCATTATTTTAAAGGAGTTTTCTGATTTCCTGACTTATCAAGATAATTTTATTTTACTGTGCTTCTCCAAGTTCAGCATACTTAATGAACTCTGATAGAATTTGACGCTTATCAAAATTCAGTTGCATCTTCAACTTTTCTTTTAAATAAGGAGGTCCTAAGGAGTGCTCGCAAAACTCTGATAGGACATGAGAAGACCATCTCTCCTTTCTAATTTAAATTTATGGTTCCTCCATCTTCAGCTTCTTTCACTCCTGTCAAATGTCCTACACAACCAGACCATAGGCCATTCAAGGAATGACATATGTGAGGAGGAAGCGGCACATGATTAGGGCACATTCCTGGAAGCTCTGGGTTCTAACCTAATTAGATTTCACAGAAAATGAACAAAATGACCATGAAGCAAAGATCAAAAGCAGTTCCCTATCACTTCGTCATGCTAGTGATGGGTAGCAAGGCAGATGCAGAGCTGGGATGCAATGAGCTTCTCTTCTCCTGTATGTGTCACAACCACGAGCTCATATTTCTTCTCTCTGCAGGTGCTGGCCATAATTTGTTTGCACTCATTAATATGAATAAAATGATAGCTCCAGTGACCCTCAGCGTAGACAGATTTGATGGAATACAATTATGGTGAGATGGAAGTGTGCATGTGCGTTTGTGTGTGTGTGTGTGTGTGTGGACGTTCACGCAAAAGTGTGCAATAAATAAATAAATAATAAATAAATAAATGAGATAAAGGATCTCAGCCTCCTTGATTAAAACTTCTCTGTGCTGTGCAGCCCTCTCATCATGCAACACAGAAGTCCCAACCTCACCTTCTTCAACACTAGGCAGTCTTCTCAAATTTAGACTCAGATAATTGCTTCATGCTAAAACCTGGGAGACCTGAAAGCTATTTTCCTACGAGGAAGACCCTGCATCCTCTCATACAGTCCATCTTCCAGTGCAGAAGACACATCTCTAAAACTAGTAGATGTTAGTGACCTGAGTAGATAACCCCACAAGACCACTTCTGGCTCCTTCACTGGCTCCTTACATCTCTTTCTCTGTGGCCTCCTCTAGATATGACTTCCCAAAGACACACTGTATGGTAATCAAAAAAGTTTTGGCAGCAGAGAACTTGTTAAATACAGCCTTAGCTTCACCTAATTTGGCAATTGTAATGAAGGGAGGTTGTGCTAAAGCTGAAACAGTTTCTCCATCCCTGCTGCACTCGCTGCATGTTTCAATGCACCATTATTAACTGATCTGCCATACGGCTGTATATTTGTGTACATTGTACCTTATACACCTGCTACTCTGCAATAGTGGAACTAGATCAGTATTTTATGAAGAGATATTCTTTAACTAAAACTGTAAAGATAGCCTTATACCACTTCTTCATATAGGTCAAGCCTTAATTTGTAAAATTTAAATGTGCCAAGCTCAATGTTAGTGCATTTTTTAAAGCACACAATTCCTCACATCTTCTCGATAGCTAATACTACCTAATCTATGTGTTCATAACTCTGAAATGTAAAGAACACATATACTAATATCATCATGTTTTACTCTCAGTTTTATATGACTCTCATGCAAGAACTGGGTGAGTCCCTTGCCATGACTTAGTGAACAAACCATTATTCAATCCTAATTCTAAAAGACAATCAATTCTTTGTAAGTATTTGCCTAATGATTTCAGTTAAAGATTGTTAGCTGTCTTTTCCCCAAAGCATTCACCTGGAGGACTCAAGGGCCTCTATATTGATGTTTTGTAGTTGTGAAAGTCAGACACACGTGCTTATCCATACCAGAACTTTAACTAGGCTCAGGTGGATTAAAAAACACAGTCTGATTGGCTCATTATATTCAAGGCCTTCATGTTGTAGGTTCTATACTTTAGGAAATTACGTTTTAGGTTTGTTGTTGAAATTGCTTGTTTGGGGGGAATTTTTTTTGTTTTTGTTTTTCCTATCGCTTGCATCTCGAATTTTGGGCACATTCTCAATATACCTCCCTAATCTATAATGGGCTCTGTGTTACTCTAAATCTGTAGTATTTATTCTTGTGCTACTTACTTATCTAGCTACAGACCCTCTGAGAGGGTCAGAATGTGCTTTTTAATTTAAACTCTTAGCAATTTTTCAGCATTGCTCGGGGTGCTTTACCTTAAAACTGATAAAGTTCCTATCAGCTGGCATCAATGTTAAAAATAAAATACTTTTACTTCTCCCTTAGAAGTGAAATAAACAAACACAGCATTCAGAAGCTAACAGCAATTAGGATGGGCTTTGTTTAGGTGAATGCTTCCTAACTGCAGCAAAGAAGCAGTACCTAAATTCAGATTTTTACAAAGGGCAGAAAGCCACTTCGTTTTCCTTTAGGAAAAGTAAACCAATCTGGACAACTCAGAGGGCATTCATTCTATGAGGAGTCCATGGTGCTTCAAAGCAGTTTGAAATCTGAAACACATTCTTCTATCAAATAATAAATCTTATTTTTGTAAAAAGAGTGGACTATAAATAAGTTTATTAAGCCACATCGTTGAAAAAAAGAATGCAGCTAGGGCTGAGAAGATGACAGGTGAAAAAGCTAAAGGATGGATGGCACCTACGATTATCAGCTTTTAAAAGTTTTTAGAAACCACACATCTGTGGGTCCCACAAGCGTAACTTTGAACTTTTGGTCATTTCAAGCTGGAGGAAAAACGCTAGGCTATTTTAGCTGTCAGTACTTTAAATAACAACTGACTCCCTTCTCCCCTTCTGTTTAGCATATGTTTCACAAACAAGAAGATTACCCTCCACTACAAAATGTTAGGCTGTCTTGATGGGCATAATGACCTTTGCGGTGTGTCACATCCTGCAGAAAGTTATGAGTGGTGATATATTAGATTATGCCTTTCTGACCATACCACTCTCTACTGGAGTATTTTTTGAAATTGCTTAGATTGACGAGGAAATTGAATTCTCCTTTTTAAGCAGTCTTTTCACTTTTTTTTTTTTTTGGTAACTAGCAGCAGTGCATTGGAAGTTATACCACATGTATTGCACAGTACATTTCTGGAAATTTCAAGCACTTTGCTGCTTGTATAACCATTGGATCTGTTACGCAAGATATACTATTGAACTACTATATGCACTATTATATGCACTGTTATCATATAGAAGTAGATCTTTTGACCAGGCGTCTTACCACCGGTTTCATGTATAGTACGTTTTTTAGGAATTCTAATTTTCCAGGAGGACTTTAGGCAGAGTGGAGAGTAAAGCGTAGCAACAACAATTTACTACAAAATGCTATTTCTCATTACTCAGATCCCTTTTGGAGCATTCAAAGCAGAGATATGTCACTAACTACACGCTGGAGTATGCACGGGTTGTTGTTTTACTCTTGGTGGGAGGGAGGTTAAGGATAAAAACTAAATCCATTCACACTGAATTACTAGCAAGTCTATCCTCTCAACTTAGATATAAGAATTTGTTTCAAGTAGAATGGAGGCTAAGTTTAATATGGTCACATTTATTATTTGACTTTAGAAAGATTTCATGGTACAGAAAACAGACCATACATAAATTATACTTTTATGCAGATCTTTGGATATTCCCAAAGCTGACAGAACTGAGGATAGGCTTTACGCAGTTTAAAATACCCAATGGAAAAGACAAACTTTGCACAAAGGTAAACTATCTGTTTAAATATTTGAGAGATCCAGTAAGAACACAAACTAAAGGAAACATTGGTTTGATGTCCTTTGATGGTATAAGAGAATTATTAGAATAATTCATAAAAGTATGTTTACAGATCTTTTCCTACCAGCTACTTTTCTAACCAGAACTAGTGCAAAGCACTAAGTAACCTGACCTGACACTAGCCCTGCTTGGAGCAAGGCTTAGACCAGGTGACCTCAGAAAGGTCCCTTCTTAAAACATGTTTGCAGTGCCACAGCAGAAAGGAAGGTTCCTGTCACAGGTTTTTAAGGATACTTGCTAGGTACTTCTAAAATTATATTCTGCTAATCTAAAATGGACTCATCGTAAAGTCAGCTGCTTGAGGTATAACGTTTTAGCTGTACTAAATGCATTTCTTTTTTATACAGCGTTTCAAGTCGCCTCGGTTCTTGATAAGGGTAAAGGGAATGGGTTAGAAATGGGTCTGTCCTTCCCCATGCCCTGCCCTTCCCCTCCACCAATAGCACTATTCCCTTAATACAGGCTCTGTTTGCTTCACTGCCTTCCGCTCTCCTCATGAGAAGACCCTGTTTCTAGATAGGAGGGTTTCTTCTGCTGCTCCTTTATCTCTCGTTAACTCTACCTTATGATCTTTATCTCTACCACGGTCTTTCTTTGCTTTCATTTCTATTAATTTGTCTTCTTTTTAGGAAAGAAATCTTTTTGAGTGAAATATTACACTTTATTTTAGAACTGATTTGTAAAATGCCAAGGAAAAGAAAATCTTGGGAAATTCATAAATGTTCCAGGACAAGGCATTTTGATTTTTTTCCCCATTGGACATTAGTATAATACTAAAAATAGTAATAATCAGGTACTATTGATGCAAATATAGGAGATCCAGCTTTGCTTTACCTCATGGCGTTAAGCTTACTCTCCTACTTCCCATACTTTCAACAGGTCAAACATGCTGACTGCATAACCTACCCACAGATACCTTCTTTTAAGAAGAAATTCCACCCTGCACATGAGAAATCTCTCCTATGATGTGCTCCTATGAAAAGCTTCAGTTTCAAGTGTCTGGTATTTTCCTTTCTCCTCAGTTTCTGGCAGTCTTCTAAATTTTTCCCTATCATGGGGCATTTGATTTTCTTATAATAAACTATACTATATTAAAAGAAAGAAGAAAGATTTTTTTAGGACTTATTCTTTTTTTCTCTGTGAGATATCAAAGCTAACTGAAACAATTGTAACTCTATTTCTTCTAGTTTCTTTAGAATTTGCGTGCATTTCATCCAGATCTATGCCTACATTGACAATTTGTTCATCTTTTCTTTTGCATTTGTACTTCAAATACTCCTTTTTTTTTTTCTTTAACTATTAGATTACATATCACTAAATTGAGAAATAGCCTTAATCAGGACATTTCCTAAGGAATGGAATTAAGCCTAATGATACTTATCAGCAAGAACTGCTGTTTAATTGGGATAGTAATTCGCTTAACTGAGATGCCTGTAGGTTATTTACTGTAATCAGATAAGGACATCTGATCCTTATTTTCCCAAGCAGGTTATCAGAAGTGCTAGTCCTGGAAAGATGTTTTAATTATATTGATGCAGCATTTCAAGAATGATCCCTCACTCGAGTTGATGTTCGCTATGCAGCTGCACTCTCTCTGTACTCCCAGTAAAGCCTATACTAGACTGTAAACTGCTTTGAAGCACAAAGGACAGAGGTTGTGAGATCTTGCGCTTTCACTAAGCATTAATGCAGGACCAAGAATATAGCAGCTTACGGTATGAATGAACTGAGAACTCATTGATGAAGCTAGGTGATCACTTCATGTGACTTGGCAACAAAATCACGTGACAGCTTTGACTAATAACTACATAATGACTAATATTAATTAATGGATTTTCCTTAGAAGGGTCTTGGTGATACATACATGGAATAAGAGCAACTTGAGCTATGCTCCAGTGAGCAACTGTCATTTTATATCTGGAAATGTGGTCTACTCTCTCTAAGCTATTTAGGAGATTACATTCCCTGGAACGGCTGTATTACAAGAGTCCTTAGGATAATGTTACAATATACTAGTTTAATTCACTGTATTTTAGCTCACTTGGACAAATATAAGAAAAGTGGACAGAACACACAATATCGCTTTCAGCTCCTCATTGAGACAGTAGTTTTGAGATGGGTTGGCCAACAAAAAGCTGCTTCAGACATTTTGCTAATTATACTCCATCTTAGCATTATGCAGATGAAAGTACTCAACCTCTTAGTACAAAACATAATGGAATAAATCATGCAAAACATCACTGTCAAGATAGGTTGTTGCAATTAGGACTAAAACAACAAAACACTCTGCACACTTTTTTAGATTATTATCCATTTTAGTGCAAGTAGGCTGCATTAGAGCTTTAGAACTTGTAACTAATGGACAATCTATCCTTGATTGTTTTCCTCTTGATATTCACTGTAGGTATTTTCACTCTGTTGAATGCCTTACTTTGCTTGGAGGTCAGGAGATTACTGCATCTCAGCCTGCTGCTCAAGGTCCTTGGGAATGGTTCCATTAGTAAAGATCACTTATCCCGGCTTTCATAAACCAATATGAATGACAGTAAACATGAAAATGATGCTCTCTAACGTGCAAAGTTAATGCCTGTTAGCCTAATTTCAAAGATCTTAGAAAGTAATTATTCTTTCTGTTGCTTTTCATTCTCCAGTGGGCATTTCTACTTCATTACGCAGGACTCTACTGAGCGTGAGAACCATTTGTGGACCTTGTCTAAACTCTTTAACGAAAAAGAAAATACTAACATCTGGATATTTCCATAAAGCTTGAGATAGGAAGCTTTATAAACTCAGTGATAGTTAACCTGGATTCATAACAACCTGCATGAGCACTACAGTTTCTCAGATAAGGGAGAGATAAAATTAACTTGTACAAGTGGTTTGTTTCATTTTTCAGCTATTTAGGTTATGCTTGCCACTCAGCAATCTCACCCCAACAGTAGCTTGGATTCTGAAAGTCTTCTTGGCAGGACCTCACAAATACATGTGAAATAGGCTAAAGATTGCATAAACTTGCAGATAATTTCGAAGAAATATTTATACACTGAACAATATATTAATATTAAATAACTAATAATTATATAAATAAAGAATAATTATATAAGGAATAATATCATTTTGGTCCTAGTACTACTAACAATATCCAACATGTCAGACTCATTTACACAAATAAAACAAGGTATTTCTGTTTAACGATTCCATGTCCATTACGTATTTTGGCATATACTTCTAGGAGAGTGCAACTGAATAAAGAACAACCTTAAATTATTTTGGCATGACTTTAAGAGATTGATCAGGCTTTTGACTACGCATATCAGGGGAGGTACAGAGCCACCTAAGCTCCTTCTACCAGCCGCCAGAGCTAGTATGCTATGTGCAGCAATACTGCATAATTTCCACAGAATATTCCTAGAAATCAATTTTTTTACTTACATTTGTAAAAATCATACAAACAAATAAGACTTTCTAGGAGTGGACAGCATATAATCTGTTTGCTGACCCAAATCTATTAAAGAATATGGACTGGTGATGATGGCAAAGCCTGTAAAGCTTTCTTCTAGGAGTCTAGAGCTGTCGTCACTATTACAGCTTGTTTGAATTGGATGATCCTGTAGCAGAACTCGCTTGCTCTTTTTACAAAGCAGCTAATAAGCATGGAACGAAGGTTTCTTGTTCTCATTGTCTGACATATGTATCCACTCAAAAACACGGACAGTCTCTGAAATCTACAATAAATGACACTTCTTTGCAGCATATGGATACACCATTCAGTGTTATCTGAGCATGCTTTAGAATACCTAATTATATCCTTGCTTTGCCTTTGAACTTTCTGGGGGAGTCATCTGAACCAAATACACACGGTGGAATACAGATTGGATAATTCTTGCTCTATATTACAATCAGTCAATCATCTAAACAAGTAGCAACACATTATAGATGGTAATCCTATTTAGGATTTGTTTCAGATTGGCCCTCTTCTTTCAGAAATGCATATGAATAATAAATACACTCTTCATTAAACTACAGAGTCCTAATGGTCAAGAACAATTTGCTGTTGTATTAGATATGCATTTCAAGTGTTTACAAAACAGTATTTTAGTACTGAAGACATTTTCGGTTTCAGAGTAAATACACTGAGCAAAATCCTCCCCTACTGAAGATGATAGAATATTTGTTAATTGACTTCATTTTGGCCAAAGTTTCATTGCAAGACAATAACATTAGGCTAAACATACATTTTGTTTGAGGAAAAGGTGTTCTGTCTCATTGCAGTAGAAGAAAACTGTTTCCATCAGGAGGCAAAATTAAACACATATTGCTAGGAAAAGTCAAGACAGATTTAGAAGGGGAAATAGATATGGTGCCAGTGCAGCATGAGAATGGGCAGCACTTGGGTCATATGACCACCTTGCTATCCCTGCAAAACAACAGCCTTTCTTATAGGCAGAGTTTAAGATTTAGTTCCATTAACCGTTAGAGCAGCAGAGAAGTAGTTTACTGGTGGAAGAGTGGTCACCTTCCAACCATCTCACTTATGCTGGCATTAGCTATGGCATAACTTTGTGATGAGAAAGATCAGAAAATTGATCTATCCAAAACATATTCTGGTCCAGAACACATCGAGAACACTCAGATAGAATGGGGTAGAAGATGTTGCTTTTAGTGGCAGCTTGCATGTCACATCATTGAATTTAAGCTCTGTCAGATGACATTAGAAGTACTACAGAAAGACTTTTGCCCACAGGCAGTAACTCTGGTTACTGGATAGGACTTTGGTCAATTCATCTGGAGCTAGTTTAGTGTTCTTAATATTACATCTCATTGCACAAAGCAGATGTGTGCAGGGAGAATTTTCAGATACTATGAAGAAGTGTTCTTTTTATTTTTTAAAGCTAGTATTTTATGGTATAATTGCAATATCTACTCTATGTAATTAGTATATTAAGAATAATCATTAGTATTAAAATTTTATATCAGCACAGATCTCACAGGCCTCTGTCAAGTTCATTGTGCTGATTTTCTTTTTTATGCAAATTAATTTGCTAATTTCTAAATGAAAATAGTCTCTCTGGAATTGAAACAAATAAGCAAACAAACTTAGCACATGGTCACTTCATTACTAAAATCACAAGTAAAAATAATTCTACATTTTCTACAGTAGTGGTACTTACGACAACATAGATACTCAATATTACAAAAGTAACTTTACCACATTAGTTACAACTTTATGTTTTTAGGTAATTATTACAATAAAGCCAATGCAGTTAATCATCTGTTAATAATTTCATTCCATAGTCACTTCCAAGGTTTCAGAATTTGTTCAACTCTATTGTAGAAAATTCCCTGTTGAAAGGAATATTTAAATATGCACTTTGGGACTGAAAATTGAGCTATTTAACCCAGGATGCAGGGGGCTTATTCTTTGGACTGGAATTCTTTGGATCTCCATCCTTCTAAACCTGTGTACGGAAATGTCCATGCATCATAAGGACCAGTTCCAGATGAAGACAGAGGTTAAAGGACGCAGCCTGGCTCTGCAATCTTGTGGGCAGGACACTGGCTGAGGATGTGGCAGACCAAATTTTGTTTACTACAGATGTCTAGAAAAATACTGAAAAGTTTTTAGTGGATTCCACTTTAAGACAAAGAAGAGGGGAAGAAAAAAGTCATGATACATATGGTCAACTGTGTAAGGCTGGATCAAGAGACAAATATTATCTCCTGATCCAAGCACTGATCCATTTATTCCCTGAAGCATGAGATTATAAAGATGAATGGAATTCTCTTCATTGTCATTTTTCAACACAATATGCCACCTGCATTATCTGACATTCACAATTCAACAGCATTTTACATTTTAGAAAGTATATTAAGACCTCACTGCTCTTTTCTTCAAAAAAAATGAATGTAAATAGCTTTGTGACTTGCTTTCTGTGAAAGAAATGACAAAATATTTTCCTATTATAAACTTAGAGAGCTCAGAGCTGCTTAAATAAGAGGAATTTCTAAAGCACACTTTAAAATATTTTTCCAGTTACAAATATTTTATTTACAACTATCATTGCAAATTAAGTGACAGTGGACTTACACATAAATTAAAGCAGTAACCAAGACTAAATTCTCCAAGCCATTAAATCTTTGCAGAGTTAAAGCACTAGGAGGCATAATCTCACTGTGACCTTGATGCAGAACTGCATTATTTGCTATATTGACTAGTGAAACAATAAAGACATCTGATTTAATTCCAAACTAATAATCTCTTTCATTTTCATTACAGAATTGAGGGATTTATCGTTTCTGCTGAAAAAATATTTTCCCCTAAAGAAGAATGCAAAAATATGCTTCTTCAAGACATTCAGAATAAATCATAAGTTTGTGCCAAATTTGCAAATAACTTTGGCTGAAAAAAATATCAATTCCTCCTTCCTAGAGAATATTTCGTTTAGAAATAGAGATAAGACTAATTAAAAAACATTTAAAAATGCCAAAGGCCAAAATCAAATGGTTTAGGTTGAATATTATTTTTCTGTACTGCTCCAATGACTAATTGTTATATTTTCAAAAAATTATTCTTCTTACAGCTGGTAGAACAAGAAGATATATGTTTCATCTTTTTTTTTTTTTTTTTCTTTCTGGACATAACATATTTACGCCTAGCAGAGTGGGTGGCACTTTATTAAAAAAATGATATTTAGAAATCCCAAATTGCTCCCATTATTTAGCTTTATCAGAAGCATTTTCTTGTTTGCTATTTACCAATGAACAAACTGAAAGAAAAAAGAGGATAATAAATCTGATGATCTTACAGAGATTTTGTCCATCGTAAAAGACAGATAGCTGTTTGTTTTTGTAAAATCAGATTTAGATATTTTGCCTATTTTAACAATTGAGCTCAAAAATTTCAAGAATGCTGAGTGCATGTAACTAGAGTCCAATAGGAACAATCTTAAGGTCTATCTCACTGAAAAGGAAAGTTTAGCTGGGGTGGTTCTTGTGGTTGTGCTTTGAGATAACTTTGCTCCCAGGTGCTTATGGAAAGTCATATCTTTCATGCAGCGATGGCTGAGTGGCCCATGAACCAATTTACAGCCTTACTTTATAAAAGTAAACAAGCCCTCAATTTCAGTTTTCCTTGGTTCAGCAGAATGTAATTTGCAATAGTCTAGAAGCTATCCCACAAGCACCTGAGCTGACCTAGCAGTAGAGGTAAAGAGAAAATGGAGAGGGTTTTTGGAGGATGAGAAGCGATGCAATGAGAGGAAACTCTCACAGTCATTCCAAGTTAAGCCCTCCTCTTAGTAAATCACAGCCCTCAGATAACAATTCAGTGCATACTGAGAAGGCAAGCCTCACTAAAAATATTAGTGTTGATCGAAACACAAGCAAAGATATAATTATTGATTGATTAATCATTGCTTATTTAATAATCATAATTTCATCACTATTATTAAAGCAAGTTATTTTTCACTCAGTCTCCCACAAGCTTGTAAAGTTCTTATACATTTTTCTCTCTGAGCTTTCTATTATATTAGTATATTTTGGACAATGTATATTCCTTTACTTAAACCTAAAACTGTTCTGAAGAGTATACCTTCAACCCATTCAAAAGCAAGTGTTATAAAGTGTATTGGATAATTCATGAAAATGCTTTTCTTTTCTAGAAGCACCATACTGATATCTGACGTTCATTGATTTCCTTATGAATTTGCCTGTCTTAAGTTGCAGTGATGGTATGGCTAGCTGGGCAGCCCAGAATGGCTGAAATTCTCCCTAAGGAAACTGAATTAACATTAAAGAAGAAAATCTATATTCATAAATTGTCCTTAGATAGAATTCATAATTATATGAAAGATTGTATTATTATTAAAATGACAAAATAATATCTCACCTACATTTTTCATCTTAAAAAATCAATTTTCACACCTAATGCCACTGGTTCAGTAATATTCTGATTTATATTTTTGTGTTTGTGTGTAATTTCTGACGGAGATAGAGAGCGCCTTCAGTAATTTTATAGCAAAAAAACACCTTGACACTACGAATAAAGATTAAGGTCAAATTACACTTTTCTTTTTAACCCATCTAAAACTGCATCTGGAAAGCTGTAACTTAAAAATACATCATTTAATTGTTACTTGTGAGTCAATCTGGCAAACTCATTATCATCTGATTGCCTCCTAAAATCCTGATAAGCACAATTAGTATTTTAATGTCTTTACATTGCACAATTGGATTTTAACATCATTGTGATCAAGAGAAGGACAATCTAAGCAATCTAAGCAAAACATGTCCATTCAATATTTAAATGAATGGATTTCACGACTTCAGTCCTTTTATAAGACTGAACTGTTCCAAGCCTAAAATTCATGTTGAATAAATATTAACCTGAAGTGGCTTTCCAGTAATAATTCTCTCTTCTGCTGTCACTTTTGAAATAATATAGTGGTGCAAATTCTCCTTTAGAGTCTACCAGTAAAAACAAACAAGCAGACACCAAGAAAAACAAAATATGTGATATTTATCCTTCTACCCATTAAGCAAATTTGTCTGGGTAATGGCACGAAATGATACATAAAATGTACAGTCACTTTGCTCCCCACCTTCTCAAAATGTTATGTTGGGTTTTTTGTTCTCTGTTTTCTTGTAAATAACACTTCTATGCCGCTTACATAAGTAAATGAACTTGAGATTATATATTGTAATTAAAAGCTCTACAGACATAAAATGTGATGAAAGGAATATATTCCTGAAAGTATATGCATTAGAACCATAACAACGTAAAACATAACAAGCTTATTTTAGCTTCATTTGTGAAAATTTTCCATAAGCAGAGTCACAGAAAGGAAATGGACTGCTACTGAATCTCTGGCTCTTTTGCTTCTGATAGGCCAGGGGTTTCTTGAGGAAACAGAAACATTTTGTTAACTGTTCAAATTGCTAGTGACCTAAAATTCAGTTAAACGTTAATTAATTCAAGTAGAATGGTCCTCTTCCAAACTAAAGCTTATATAATCAATATACTTTATTCTCTGACTGTAACTGAACTTGTAAGTGTGAAACTGTTATATTTCTGTGGTTATGCCTATTTCAACATTTCTTCTAATAATTTGATACTTCAGGGGTTTGTAGGCACAGCAGACATTTTTAGAAAACACTTTATGTACTAAAATTGGCAAGGAGATACCCAGTGTATGTCTGGAAACTGAAAACAGAGTGATACACACCTGAAGGCGAATAGTCCCCGAAATGTTTGGGTTATATCTGTACATACAAACCCATCAGTGAGAGGTCATGGGGCTCAGGTCTGGACACTGCTCCACATACTGCAAAGGTGGAAACAAGCTCTGACACAGTCTTGGCCCACGTCAGCTCCTACTTTCCCAAATAAGTCCCTAACCGGTCCAAATACACAGTCTGAACGTGGCCGCCCTGTTAATGCGGACGTGAGCCTTGCGAGGCCGCCTGGCCTCAGTAGGCTTTGGCCAGCTTTTTCTGGTCAAGCTTTTCCTACTGGTGTGTAGCTTTGAAGCCTTGTGTGGTTAAAAGTCTGACCGTTTACGTGTAACAGCATGGAAATTAAATTCCGTAATTCTAGGGAGAAGATGGGTGGAGTGGTGCTACTACAGTAAGTCTTTCCTTTTTCCTTCTCTACAGTTTAACAGCAGCCCCCTAAACTTAGAACAGTTTAGCAAAAGTATAGCTACAGGATGGTTATTGTTAGGATTGTCGTTATACAGATATGAGTGGAGTGGTCTTAAACTAGCAACGTAAACTGTGGTGTTGAATGTTTTTGTTTATATTCTTACTGTTCTTAAGCAAGTTTTTTTCAGGCCTGAGCTAATGCACAGCTCAGTTTTACCTCATGCCCACTGTTATTTAAATAATCGTGAGTTTAAGTGCAAGATCAGCAAAGAAGTTTGGAGAAAAAGGGTTGGAAAAAAACATGTAAAGGAAGGTTAGCTAGATTGCTACAGAAAGGCAGAGATAGTCCACCACCTCTGTAATCAAATACTTAAGAAAAATGGAAAACATATTCACTAATATTATATCTTATTGTTGTTTTAATTAATCAGAAAAGTAATAAGTTCAATATGTACCAGAGTTCATTTCCTTTGTAGCCAATGGGTATTCTTTATGTATGTATATATATTTTTTTATTTTACATGCCCAGTTGATACTTTCTCGGCATTCATGCAGATGATTGCTTTCAGACATTTGTGCCATGTATTAGGTATTGGCACCAAACTTGGGAGAGAATTATTAAATATACAATCTTTTTTGCTGAAATAAACTGTTTCCAGTTAATGAAACTAAAAATTTAAGTCAATTTATTTTCATACTATGTGAGCTTCAGCTAAGTATCTAGAAACTGATTTATGAAAATGCTTTTTTTCAGGATTAATATTTGGCTTATCCTATAAGAGTTTATCCTGGCTTTTAATTTCACTGAGAGACAAAAATATAGATGGATGAGAACAATTTTAAATGACTTTTCAGTCATGACATTAGATTAAACTCCCTTCCCACACACATTCAAATTTCTGTATCTCTAGTAAGCAAACAGAGGATCATTAACCTTCAGAGCAAGTATTTTCCAATAAAATAATGAATAAATAAAAAAAGTCAAAAGTATATTCAGTTTACTGACTGAAATGAGACAACAGCTTTGAGTTTAGGACACTGACCTTTTTCAAACCCTAAACCAGCAAGAAAAGCTCCAAATAACCAAATCAATAGATAGATCCTTCAAAATGTGAGCAAATCAATGCCAAAGTAATGCATGTCTAGGATATATTATTATTGTGTTATTACTTCAGACTTATGAAAAAACACAGTTGCTGTCTTTTTTCCTGACTAGCAAATATAGAACAGCCTAGCAAAAGCCTCTTCCTGGGAGATGTAAATTCAATCTCAAACTGTTTCGGCCTCAGACTCCTGACAACATGGAGAATGCACTGCTCATCAATGATACAAATCAAGAGTATGTGAATTAAATTCTGGGATCCATCCTAGGTAAACAGTCTTTGAAAGGGAACTAGCATGAGGCCTTAGAGTTTCCATGAATGCAGAGTGAAAGTCTATAAGGAAAGTGAAGAGTCCCCACACAACTTCCAAGCTGGTTCTGCCTGGAATAGTCTACAGAAATATGATGCATTTCCACTGAGGCAGCATAACTAGGAGGTGGAAGAATGCAAATATAAAGTATTTTCAGCTTTGCAATGAACTTCCCTGAACTTCCCTTGATCCTGCCCCTCTCCTCAGCCCTGGTGAGGCCTCACCTGGAGTACTGCATCCAATTCTGGGCTTCCCAGTAAAAGAGAGACATGGCACTACTGGAGAGAGTCCAGCGGAGGGCTACCAAGATGCTTAGAGGACTGGAGCATCTCTCCTATGAAGAAAGGCTGCGAGAGCTGGGCCTGTTCAGCCTGGAGAAGAGAAGACTGAGGGGTGATCTGATCAACATGTACAAGTATCTGAAGGGGGGGTGTCAAGAGGATGAGGCCAGCCTCTTCTCCGTGGTGCCCAGCAACAGGACAAGAGGCAACGGGCAGAAACTGAACCACAGGAAGTTCCATCTGAACCTGAGAAAAAACTTCTTCGCTGTGAGGGTGACAGAGCACTGGAACAGGTTGCCCAGAGAGGTAGTGGAGTCTCCTTCCCTGGAGATACTCAAAACCCGTCTGGATGTGATCCTGGGCAATATGCTTTAGAGGACCCTGCTTGAGGAGGGGGATCGGACTAGATGATCTCCAGAGGTCCCTTCCAACTTTGGCCATTCTGTGATTCTGTGATTCCCAGAAGGGTCATTAGTATCAAAATGCAGATTATGCTTTTGCTCATATATTACCAAGGAATAGGGATGTTGTCTCTTTAAATAATTGTTAATCTAAGCGTGATACTATAAACATCATGTTTTCTGCAAGAGTTAGCCAAATAATCAGCCATGATATTAGTAGTTTTGCTAAGTATGGTCTCATAGATAATTGCCATCCATATGAAATTAAAACTTCATCAGCTGTGCTGTGCCTGGTTGCCTTCCTAGCTGTATTGAAAATATTATTTTCAGAACTTCTGCTCCTAGTGACTATCAATTAATAAAAAGTAATTTGACACTTTAATAGCACTTTGGCTAGAGCATCATCAGGCTCAATAACTCAATCTTATTAGTTCATGTTTTACAGTACAATACACAGACACACACGCACACATGCACACACACACGCACAAAGTGAAGCCTGAAAATACCTGAGAAGACACAACCCAAGATTAATTTTTTACTTCAGAACCATTTTATAGATTACAAAACCAGAGACAAGAATTAAAAAGGCGCTCTCAATAGTTTTAACCACCGCTAGGATATTTACAACTTTAAGAAATTTTCTAACGTAAAGTTTCTTTTTAAATATTTTTATATTTCAGGTGCCATTTGAAAATATGTATGAGCTAGAGATTAGCACTGCAAATCTTTTACCACGGACAGTGCTTTTTACCAGGGAATTTTCTCCTCTAGAAAGGTGTGCACACCACAGTTGCCTCATCTTCTGACTGAAGTCGTTGTTTTAGCTGCCTGCAAAGACACTAATGCCATCTGCAAATGAGCAGTTCTTTTGGTAAGTAAGTGTCTAGAAAGTTGTGTCCCAATCACTAAAAGACAAAGGAGTGACCTAAAAATTCATTTTGAAAAGCTGTAGGATGTAGAAATCACATACAACACCATCTGAGGAAAAAAAAAACTAACAATATACTTGAGAGGTCACCTTTAAAAAAAACTCTGATGGACAGAAAAAGAATTACAACTTATTTTCTCATTTAAACCTCATGCCCCTTGAGTGGGCAGGTAAAAACTATCACTGAGATACAGATTTTATGGCTTTTCTTGTACGATATTTATCAGAAACAAACTATTTGAATAGTATCCTTCTCTACAAATAAATGTTATAAGAAAATCCAGAAACAAGATTGAACGTATATTTGCCCTTTGGCAGTCCTGACTCTATCTAGACAGGTCCAAAAGTGCTCAGACATATCTAGGTTTTCCTCTGTCAGGAGGTGCTTGTAATATAAACTCTATTAAATATCAATGATGAATTAAATATTACTATAAAATTCTACAAATATATTAACATATTGTAAATCAGCTAGTGATTTACTAGCTAGTGATGATGCTCTCCATCATAAAATGGTATATAACATAAAATAGTTTTCTAACACACTAATTCTATCTAATAAATTTGTCATTCAAAAATATTTAAGAAACTGATATTAAAATTCTCCAAAAAATGTCGCTCACTGATTTTGGATCAGGTGGTTCTGTTAATGATATATCCATTAAAATAAAAGTGAGAAAGAGGAACTTTAGTAAGATGTTCAGAACCAAGCTTTCTGTCACAGAAAATATTCTCTTCTTTCAGCAATTCACAGGAAAGCTTCTGACTGAACTGTCTTCCACTGTTTCCCATTTTCAGACTTTTACTTCACTTTTCTCCCATTTCTGATTTCACTTGCCTATTGTGCATATGAGCTTAGCACCATGAGGAAGAGATTTCTGGGTTAAGCATGTGTGTGAATTATCGTTGTACACAGAATGATGCAACATCACTAAAACTGCAAATTCAAGTTCTCAGAGGTTCTTAACTTCCAGACTTTTTCAGGAGTGCCCCATTACTCGAAAAAGCTGTTAAATATAAATGAGCAAGTCTAAAAAAGGGTCTCAGTCATTTAAATGATGACTGAAAAATCATACTTAGCTGACGTCTAGCCCTAGAAACACCTCAACTTTTCTACATCCTGGGTGTCAGAAATTCAATCCATTAATCTCATTCTAAAAAATACTTGACACATAGCACCGTCGTGGTAAATAATGCACCATTTGACTAGTAGGGTTAACTACTTTTGGACATCACAAAAGTATTTTTCTCTTGTGCAATTCCTCCAAATGCAACTAATGCAACTAACGTTTGGAAGGTGGGTAGGGTGTGAAAGGGGTCAAGGTCAACTCGCCGCTTCCAGATTATTAGATTATTCCAGCAGAAGAATAAAAGGAGTTGCACATCTCTCTTGCTGATGCCATTCCATTCTACAGATGATAATTATAATTCATTGAGGTAGAAAGAAAGGGTGACACCTCGGGCAGAATTACAGAGCCTAGTGATCAGGACAAAAAGAAGGGGTCCTGTATGCTAGTCTTTGCTCCAAAGATGAACTAATGTGATAATCCTTTGGCCTAGGTTTAGATCTCAGATCTTCTCTGCTCATTGCCTCATGGCAGGCAATGAGTGAGATTAACTTGTTCTGCAAATTGCTGACTTTGAATTCTGTCTAGAATTCAAAGTAGAATGCAGAGCAACTCCAAAAAGAGCAAAGGAGAGTGCTTCCCCTTAAGTGGTGTATGCCGGGTGACTAGGACATTCTTCAGAGAAGGGACAAGTCCGTTGGAATTATTTCAGGACAGAGAGGGATATTCATCTTGGTAATTTAATCAATTTCTATATAACAAGGGAGAAAGAGCATAATCTTTTCCTCTGCATGGACGCTCACATTCAGGAAGGGACTCAAGTTCCCAGCTATTCTTTTCTGGCACTTACACCTTGAGCAGGCTGTATCATATCATAGCTTTCCAGAGTGAGTGAATTGGGCCACCTAATTGAATCACATTGCTTCAGGAACCTGACATACACACAAAAAAAGGATTAGCTGCCACTGCTTAAGCTGGTAGCCTTTTTCCATGGGCTACTCTGATTTGTTTGATGCAATAGGTATTATTTCTTGAGCAAGGAAAGTAGATAAGTTATTGCAATATCACAGTAAGTTTATGCAGTTCATGAGAATTGAGGTTGCTTAATTCCAAACATGATACTTTAAAAGTTAATGTTTAGCTTGTACTGAATAATAACAGGAAAATATTATAATGAATAGTTAATCATCATTTAATTAAATTTTCAGGATAGAAGGGTTACCAAGCAATTAAGCAAATATTCTGTACTTAAGGGCATAATTAAAGGGCCATCCTGCTTCCTGCATATAACTTCATTTAAAAAACTTCACATTTCTCATGATCATTTCTACCAGGAAATACCCGTGAGGCAGAAGGCAGATTATGCAGTAACATTTTATTGTTTCCTCAAAGCTGTCACACAATTAAAATAATGTCTTAAATGATTTACATAATAATCAGTCACAAAAGGAATTGTGCATTAAATCTAGACTATTAAGGGTCAATGCCATATAGCTGAATCTGTTGAAAAAATCAAAAGTGCTCTTTTTAGAAATATGATACCTGTGACTGCTTCTTCACACCCTTCCATCTATAGCTGATGAAGTCTGGCTGGCACGCAGATTTCTAACCTTAGTTAGCTGTGGAGTTTTTCTGATGGGGCATGATGAAGTTGGATGCGAAGGACAATTAATATAAACACAAAACATTGTAATATTTTAACAAAATAGTGAAGATTTATAAATCTAAGTTTATGAAATCTAGTAGTTTTTGTTAGAATGAGTTCTGATTTGGAAATATACACAAGCACTCTTGGAGTACAAATCGCTAGTCAACTCTCAGTCTCCTTGATTTTCACTTGTATGAGCAAAATTAACAGAAAAAAAATATTTTAAATGATTTCTGTACAATTTTTTCTGTTGATTCAGACTCACCCTTTCCTCCCCTTAATTGATCCAGCTATTTAAAACATTCCTATCACCATGGTATCACAAGCTATTGAAAAAGATTAGAGACTTTAGCAAGAATTCAAATAAAAATAAACAATCAGCTCAGGCTTTGTAGAATCTGCTGCATAGCCCTATTTGTAGTACCATAATTAAACCAGTTTAACAGGATGTTTTGAAACTGTCATCAACTACTCCAGTACACTTCATAGGCTCCCCTTTATTCCACTGTATCGTTAATAGTACCGTTTATTCCATTTCTCTTGAAACAAGTTGTTAACAGAGGAGAGATCAGTGCAGTTATATTGTCATCCATTCAGCCTTTGTACATTTCCAAAACTATATACATATAATTTTTCTTAGGTTCTACATGGCCTCAGACAATAAATAATATGGTGCTATTATGCCTTTTTTTTAATCTATTGGTTTTAAAAAAATGCTTAAACTATATCATGTTTTGAAACAATTACCAGGTAAGAATATGTAGAAATAAAGACAACTTTGCTAATTTTATCAGTTACTTTGATCTATTTGTGTCTCTTATCCTTGGATTTCCTTCTGGAAGGCAGGTAGGTTTCTTCAGGAATAATTTTATTCTAATTTTAGCATGTGAATTGCAGAGTGCAAAGGCACGTAAAAGGGGTTGTTCTTCACTATTCCTCCTCAGAAAACTTATAACTGGGTGAGTCATCAGATTTCTTTGCTATTTATCCTACCAGAACCATATATTTGGATGTCAGGAAAATCATAACTCAGTCCCAGTCTACACTTTCCTAAAATATAAGTGGCTGCACTCTCTCCTACTCATATTTTACTGTAAGGAAAAAAAAGGGAAAAAAAAGCTCTATGAAAGTGAAGCAATATTTTAAACCTGCTGATGCCTTCCTTGGTCTGTCACTTTCCCTCTTTTGTTAAATAGTCTTGTCATCACTAGCGCACGCTATCTCATCTCTTCATGAAGACAGCTGCCAAGATCTAAACTGCTGAGACAGCAAAGGCACTGTAAAGTACATCAGGCAAAATAAAATAATAATAGTTAAATAGTTACCAATTTGAAGTGATGATCTCTAAATTCAGACCTGTGTAAAATTCAGGTGCGCTAGTATTCAGTCTCATAAAGTTAATTTAGAAATAGACAGAAGATATACAGTATTAACATAAATTGACTTTGTGTTGAATCTTGCTCAGGACCTTCTACACTCCACATTAGCATTTAGCAGTCTACCACTGTTTTAATGAACAGAATGCTAATTTAACAGCACGCCTATCTTCACTCCTTCACATCTCTCTACGGAAGAATCTTTAAAGTGGAGAATATGTTCTACAGTAGCACAGCTTTTGAAAATCATTGAGGAACTCTACTTTGTAATTATGACATAAAACAAACACCTGGGCAAGGAAAACAAGCAAAAAAATATTGATTTCATGGAGATAATTTTCACTGGTCAGCTGCAACTTTGTCTATTAGAGCACAAAAATGCTTTCCCCAGGGAATTTTCTGAGTAGTTCTTGTTTCTCTGGAAAAAGCCCCCTTGGTGCTATCCAAATGAACCATGGAAAAGAACTTACCTTATTCTAAAAAAATTTACCTTGATATTCCAGAATTTAGTAGGCTGAAGACAGTACGAGCTGGGATGTCTTCTAGTAAGCTATTACCCTGTATCTCACCTTGTTATTATCTCTGCCAGGTCGTTCATTCCCCAGTAGCCCACTTAGCCTCCCAGATCTATCTTTCTTTCACTTGGATGAAAGCCCATTTAAATTCTGCAGCTGTCTGGCTTACAGGGAGCTGGGTACTTTGGGAATCATGCTTTCTGTAAAACTAGCTAGATTAGGAGTCGGGAAGCAAATGCACTTGTGTCCTCTCCTTAAAGACAAGAGTATAGGGTGTGGTATGTTCAAGGTTTCTAGAGACCCATATAAATGATCTGTTCAACTCCAGGAATACCTAGGGCCTTGGAAATGTCATTTTCTGCTTAGAAGAACTCCATTTCAGAATCATTCAGAGAAAGGGAAAGAGGAAGTAGAAATATTTATATATGGTTTATCTGTAGGGACCTAATTACCTAATTTAGTCAGTAAAACTTCCAGAGTTTCTTTTACAATCCATGGGGGGGGGGGGGGAGGGGGGGGAGGAGTGCAGAGCAGAAAGGGACAGGGAGGAAGGAGAAAGCAGTGGTATACTAGAAATCATCCTTTGGATACTCCTGTCTCTCCATCCTTCATTCTTCCCCGACAACAGAGAGAATCTGCAGAAAATAGTAGGGCAACTAAAATGGATGATGTGAATATTCCTCAGAAAAGATTCAGTTTAGTGGATTTCTATTTCTGCAGAGCATTTTGAAGTTCAAGCATCTCATTGTTATATTTGAATGAAAGTAAATTCTGAACCCTTGATATTCTTCATAAACTCTTTAGTTCTTAACTCAGTCTCAGCTGTACACTTCTGCATCAAAATCATCATGTTTGCCTGTGATATCAGACATCACCAAAGCATGGTATTATAGGATTTATTTTAGTCAGTCACAGATCAAAAAATCAGCAAAGAGAAGGTAATTTAATATTGAAACAAAAATACATGGGAAGCTCATAAATTCTCCATCACCTGAAGTCTTTATGAAAAGCAAGAAGTCCTTTTCAAAAAACATTCTGACCACAACTATCACCTGAATTTTTCATATTTGAAACAAGTGCGTGAACAGAAAGGAAATGAAACAAAAATTCTGAAAAGCAAGTGTGAAGGAGAAGATGACTCTGTAGAAATGCCTAAACATCCCATCCTTCCTCAAGAGAGGTATCCCCGGTATCTAACTGAAGTCATTGTCGTTACTTCAACTAATGGAAGAAATATCTCTGTACCTGAATAATAATAATGAAGAGGAAGAAAAAACAAGCTTCCTTGGTTTTACTTTCCTTTCCTTTGATTTTATATATCTGTTTGATATTATATAAATGATGTATCTATTCCTTTCTTTTCAATGATCAACCATCTTCAATGGTCAGAAAGTCAGGGATTTTAAGAATTGCACCAGTACCATGGAATTCACATTCACAGAATTTCATTTGTCATTGACTTCAAAATCGGAATCAAAAATATGAACATGAGGAGCAGCAGCAGAATCGTACTCAAAATGTAAATTTCTTGGGGATCATCATGAACATATGTCAATTAAATAAAACATCATTACTTGTTGTCATATCATAACGATCCCCTTCTGATGTCTGTTAAGCTATAAGCAAGCTGAAATACTTTCATTAACAAATATTCTTCCAAATCATTTCTTCTCCAGTTATATGTAGTCTGATATAGCATTTCTTCCTTCTTATCCGTTCTTCATTATGCAATTTCCTTCCAAGTTGTTTACTAAATACTACCATTGAACTTTTAGATTAAAGACAGAATGACATTTACAGAATTCTCACCCAGTCTTGTCTTCTAGCTTCCTGGAGTAAACACTGAAAGAATATAAAGTTTATTTAATGCCATTTTTAATTCTAGTATTCAGAGTTTTGGAAGAAAAATTGTTAAAGTGACTACAATTTATCAAATGTGATTTACAATGGAATAGGTCTCTGTCTATAATACTTAGATCAAATTCATTGCTAGGTTTTAGTAACTTCTGGTAGCATAATACTGTGGAAACTTTACTTTTGATGGAAAGCCATGAATAGGAATAGATAAAAACAAGGAGACAGAAGTAACCTCTTCTAATCCAGGTTAGCTCAGTTGTTAGCTTATGATTCTGGAAAAGGTTAATATAATTAATGCCAGGCAAAATAGGGTAATGGAAAATATAGCTTGCTCAGCTTCTTTGATATTGCTTTTTCTTTTTTAATGAGATAACAAAACTGACTAATCAGGTTAGTAGAGTCAACACCATATTCATAGATCTTGTCAAATTAGGGATATTACTGCTCTATAAATCAGAATGTAAATTTGTATGGCTTTAATTTCTGGTTTATGTTTAACTTTCACATACTGAATCTAACTATGTCATGTATAGTCCTGTCGATAACCAGCTGAATATAGCTTCTAGCGTGACAACGTTGCTAAAAAGACTGTCACAGCTCTTGGATACCTGAACAAGGGCAATACTTATTAGTCATGGATCAGCTATTTTATCTGTTTATTTAGCAGTGGTACTAAGTACATTTTGCAAGCAGTTGAAAAGGAGTAATAATCAACAATAGGAGACAGTTCAGAGACAAGAATCCAGAGTGATTAATAGACTGCAAAACATACCATTAACATCCATTCAACCACAAGAACAAAGCCCCCAAATCTACGTAATTTATCATGTTGAAATTAAACAGTAAATTAATCAAACTTGAGCTACAAGTTAATACAGCCAGACCCAATACTTGAAACTGGAAGCTGAGGAGATTCCAAAGAAGAAATGAAAAAAGCACTTCTTTTTGAAGCGTGATACTTCCTGAAGTAAAAATTCTAGCGGCTCTTTAACCCTTCTGTTAAAAATGGTTAAAGAGTTTTTTGAATTCTTGGAAACTTTTAAACATCAGGTTGGTTTCCAAATGTACATTCACTAGCTCTGATAATAACTAACCGAATGAAGTCCTGTTACGTAAGTTAATGAACTCTCACTATATACATGCCCGTCAGTTCTCTGACGTTCCAGTTTATGACTGTACAGAGAGTGTGAAATTAGCTAGTTCTCTGAAAGAAGCAACTTTACAGCTCTGTACTGTGGAAAGTAAAGTTTCAGCTTCCTAGTACAAAGTGCGTCCCTTTGTATGTAAGCACCCTTTACTTGAAAACATGCTTAGATTGCTTTGCTCATTTTATTTTTACCTGTGCCTGTAACATTTTTCCTTTGCCAGTAAGACAGAGTCTCGCCTGATATATGCTTGCTACACTATTTGTACTGCTAATTTAAACATCCTTAGATGGAGTCTTGGTAGCTTCTCATCCTCTTCAGCTAATAACAAATAAAAATATATTTATAAAATAAAAAAAAGAAATATCATTGCTCTGAATAATAGCTGTTTCTTTTATGTTTATGGGCTTGCGAAGATTTTTGATACAATATTAATAATGGCAAACATGATACTTACTTATATAAATCCTTATATTGGTATCCATGATTGACTGTTATTGGAAGGAGAGAAAAACATAAAATATGCTTGTGGAGTTAAGTGCAAGGCTTGTGTGCAAAGCAAAGAGAACAATCTATATTTTAAATACTTTTAAGAATACAAAAGGCCAGTTCACAGATTTAGAGCCCTAGATCTGAAGTACCTATAAATACAAAAATTTTTTTAGTAAAATAAAACATTTCAGTACAGCGATGATTTTCATCAAGCCTACAGCTGTAGGCACAAGGACGATTCTGAATATTGCATGGGATTTGTCATTAAATAAAAAAGTTCCTAGATAGGGCTGTTGCAAGAAGAAAAGACCTGTCAAATGAAAGCAGAAATTGCTGTGCAGATAGGAAACTATGGAATGCTATAATTAACTGAAAGAACTGGCAAGCTCGGACATGATGATATTAGTGATCAAAAGTAAGCTCAGAGGTTTTGAGATGTTTTTCTTATTCAGAAATCTTAATGATAAATTGTTTGTAACTGTTATTTTTCTGTATCTATGCCAATTCTTTTTACGCTATTGCATTAAACGATTTCTATATTCTCTTGTAAATTCTTTTGTTGCCCTATAACTACGTCTACAACCCTCAAACTTTTGTATAAAGGTCTACTTTTTATTTACCCTCGTTTCTCTCTTTCTCTTATTCCTTTCATAAATTAGTGCATAAATACCATGAAAGTGATCAAAATTAATGATGACATCATATGCTGTATTATTTGGGGAAATCACTTTCCCTCCTTCTGCTTCATTTACTGTCTATAAACAGGAAATTACATGAACATGCTAATTTTCGTTTTGGAAGAAGGGGATATTGCTGTTGCGCAATCCAAGTGCGTGCATCAGTTTCAGAGAAGAAACAGATAAAGGAAACAAAATTTAAAGGGATGAATTCCTCTCTCCAAAACACCAAAGCTCTGCTGAAATCAAGCACCATCTTCTGCTTCAGAGTTCCCAGCGTGCCAGGGAGCTGGACGCAGTCCAAAGCACCCAGGGAGACCTCAGGCCAGAGCCCCTCTGCCGTGAAACTTCAGAGGTCTGCAGTTCTGGAAAGCAGATCAGAGCTGGATTTCCCGCTGCACAGCTTTCAGTGGGCTCTCTCTGTCTCTTTTCCGCTTCAAGAAACTGCAGGAATCCATCCACAGCCTCTTCACACCTTATCCTGTGAGTAAGTGAGCCATGGCCATAAGAACAGAAAATGTTTTTTCTCTCTGCCGAGCAGGAAAGGAGATCGTATATGCAAGCACACCAACTCTACCGTTTCTTCCTCACTTCAGCTCTTCACAAGGCAGCCATTTGATCAAATCAAAGCCTGCTTTTTCCAGAGACAGCCCCTCACTAAAAAAACTTTTTCTTTCTTTCTTTCTTTCTTACTCTTCATGAGACAAAGAACATTATTGTCAGACCACACCTTCCGATCAAACTCTGTTTCCCCCCCCTTAAACTAGGAACATAGTGGACACAACCCAGGATAAATATTTTTGGATGCTGAGAGATAGAAACCACTAGGTAGTATTACTGCTTACATTTAACAATAGCCTTACTGGATATGTTACTAGTTGTCAGAAGTAAATAAAGAAGCATTTCAAATAGCTGATAAGTAACATGGCATAAATAACTTGGCAGTCTTGTGCACTGCAGAAATGAAGTGTTTCAGTGCTAACTGGGGAGTTGAAACCAGATTGTCTCAAGACTGTAGTTTCTGCACAAGAACATTAGAGGGAGCAAGAAGAGGCAAGTCCATGGCTGGTACATAGGCACCTGGCAGGCTGCCGGGTGGGAGGTGGAAAGCAATACCACCCGCAGGGCCAACGACAAAAACATTTCCTTTTCTTTCTAGAAACTTTCTAGAAACTTTCTAGACTGCACCTGAGGCTCTGCCAGCACAAGGTGAACCTTAGTTTTAAGAAAATTTTCAGCAAAATGAATGCAACAAATCAGAGATCACACAACCTATGCTTAATCTTATCTACTCAAATTAATAGCCTGCGTAGCATCATTCCACAGTGCACCTTATTTCCTGCGTCAGAGATCTGAGTCATGAGAGCCACCTACTGATCTCAATTTTCAGACCTGGAAATCCCAGCAAAATAAATAGTTTGATCTGATTTTCCTTGGACCTTGTGTCTCTCTAAAACTATTATTTATCACTTAAACTACTCAAGCAGCACTCAGTACAACCCCTTAGATGTGTGTATAGAAAAAAAAAAACAAACAAAAAATGAACAAAAAGGTCACTGAGGTGAGCACAAACTTCAGAGGTTAACGTTCCTTTTAACGTAACTGCAACACTCAAGCCAAGGTTTCAAGTCATTCTTCCAAGTCTTTTCCTGCACTTACTCCCCTGAGGACTGCCCCTATCATTTGGGTGGAAGAGGCATTCAGCCCTGAAATTTAGCTTTAATTTAATTTTCATGTTTCCTTTTCATGTTCCCTCTAGTTGTCTGACAGATTCCACAGCCAAGAGATGAATGTTATTCCAGAAAACGAGTAGCATTTTTGCCATGTTTGCAGCATAGTAGGTTTAGTAGGCTGAAAATTCTCACTTAGAACCTGTCATACTTGGATTTTCTGAACGCAGCTGGGTACTGATTGTACCCAGGCACAGCTCAAATTACGTGTTTGCTCGAACTAGGTGGAAAAGTTTCGGGTACAAGAGAATATCATTCTGAAAGAAGCAGAACTGCTCTACCTGATTTCTCTTCCTAGTCAGGCTGAATTTGCAATGTTAGCCTTAAGTAGCCTTTTGCTTCATCCTTCATCTTCCCTCCTGCCCACTTTATCCAATTTCCTTTGACATCATGATGTTCAAATCTGGAAAGGAAAATCACTGAATGGAAATTGGGTACAATGTATAATAGCAACTTATTTCAGAACAGAGTAAGCATTCTCCTATCCCTTAAAAAATATCTCACCCCAGACTTATAAGCGTATATGTTCCTGAAAACAAATGAAAAGTATTTGTTTGACTGTTACTATGTGAGTTTTCAACCATCTCTTAACATGATTTCTCACAAAAACAGAAAAATCTTACAGCGTTACAAGCATTCCATGCAGTTACTCCCCAAAGAAGAAACACTGTGAGCTTTTCATCATTTTCTTGACATATTTTACTCAAAAGATTATTTGCTTCTCTGCAAGTATTTGCAATTTCAGTCAAGCTCCAGTGAACCTCAGCTTCTTAATTTGATAGTTACATGGCTAGATTTTTGAAATGTTTAATGTTTAACTGTGATTTTAATATGGTATTTGTTTGAGGAATCCACATACCATGTTGCAAATAAGTGACTATGAAAAAATAATGCTTTTTTGTCAAGCAGATCTATTGTCTATTTATTGTCAGGTTTGTGTCTTTGTCTTATAGCAAAGGAAGGAAATGTGTCATTTTTATCATTGTTGTTTTCAATACTCTCTGTAACAGCGTAGAGCTTGTACAGCAGTGAGATAGAAGAATTTTCCTTAACGTACTCATAAATAAATTGTTAATTGGTTGATTCTTGCCTATCTTTTTCCAGTGAAATATCTCAGTACTACAAAGCTAAATTCAGCAAAATTAGTCAGGAAGCACGTGCAAATTAAGAATGATGGCTTACTTTGAACTTAGTTTACAACATCATGATTAAATGTCAGGATCATTAGTACAGGAATATTCTCACTGTCCTAGTTACTGCAGCAGCAGTGAAGAACAATAGGGGAAGCAGATTACTGTAGATAACATCTTCATTTTATCTGTATGAGCTACATAAAAACAAGCTGCTCTGATATAAAGGAATGAAGCTATAAATATTATTATTGATGATGTTAAACGGAAAAGTAAAAGAACCAACTTGACTTTGTGCTTCACAGGATGAGGTTACATGTATGCTAACTGGAAAAAAAAAAAAGGGAATCATTGAGATGTGAAGAATCAATGAGACATCACGAAGATGAAATCACTCCTCCTCAGGAGCAGCACTGTCACTCCCTACTGCCATAAGAGAGAGATGCTTGTAAAATATTTGCCAGTGGATGAACGATTGCTGTGCAATGACTTGGGCTTATAAAACAAATCACAATCACCTGTCATCAACCTATTTTATCATTGCATCTGTAGGTCATCAGTACTTCAGGAAAGGGACAGTTGCTTCTATAAGAAAAATAGTCTTCCGTCCTTGAACTGAGGCACCACTGAAACACCAGTAAATTTGTAACTAAATAATTTAATTAGTGCATTTGTAACCATATCTGGCACATTATTTTAGAAGCTGTTTACTTGAATCTCAGCCTGAATTTGAAAGATATACGCTGTTGTGTTCCTTTGTTATTTAAAAATATGTGCTATTGTTTTAACCTAGCTAAACTTTTCAGAAAAAAAGAAGTTATTTCTGAGATGGAGTTAAAAATTATTATGTATAGAGCTTTGAAAGTTTCTTTTCAATTTATTTTCAATAAATACACAGTGGTTCTTCATTCACTTGATTTGTAGATTCAATATTTTCATAGAATGCTCATCATATGAATTTTGAATTTGCTTCTGAGGTCATGTATGCATATTTTCCCCTGATTCCAGTCATTTGTTTGTTACTATAGTAGTTCCCTGAAGACACAACTGAAGATTTTTCAAGTTTAGAAAGTCTGTCAGATATATATGTTGGCAAATCTGGAATGAAAATCATACTGAAAATTATCCATTTTCTCTGTTATTTAAGATCTTAATCTACTTCACAGTTATTCAAGGTCTTATGTTGAGAGATTGATCCTTTTCTCCCACTCTCTATAGTGGCTTCTCATAATTGCCTTCAATTTTTCACCAGCTGAATCATATTCAGAATCAAAAGTTGAGTTATGTATCTCAAACCTGAACAAAATCTAATGAGGTATCATTTCGTAGGATATTTTTAAGATGTTTAATTTACTTTAAACAGGATAGGCACATTCGAACTTTAGACATAAAGAAAGACTGCAAGACAAAATGACCCTAAGGAGCTTTTGCGGCATATTTACCAGAGCATCTGAATGTAACTTTAATTTACGATCCTGGTGAGCAAATGAAACATTTATTCAAAGGCTGAACAGGCCTTGAGGCTATATGGAATTAAGAAACTGCCTTCATATTTGTTTATTTTCCATATCAGTGAAGGAAGAGCTTTTATTTTTTTTTTTTTTCCTAAGTAAATGGAAATAAGGCAGAAGATTTCACAGGAAGGAAAAAAAGTCAGGACAGAGGAGAAAATGTGTCTTAAATGCTTTATTGTGGCCTTTAGAAAAGGAATTACACAATTCAGTCGATGTTCTTTATGCCACAGAGGATAAAAAAAGTGTACAGACAAAACATCTCATGGCATTTCATAAAGCTGAAGAGATTGTAACTGGCAGCTTTTAGATGAAATGATCTGTTATTCTTCTGAATTATAAACCTACATTTTAATAAGCATGCATTTTATTATGGTCTGGTCCAGAAATTTTTCTTTTGACTTTTAGGGAAAAAAATTACTGGCCAACGGAGTCCTGTAAGGGGAATTTTTAAGTTCTATTTACTGTTTTTTGGGTTTTGTTAGTTTGTTTGTCTGTTTATTTCCCCTAGTTAACTGATTCCTCCTTCCACAAAGGAAACAAAGCATTTCTGAAAGAAACGAGAAGGTACTTATGCAAGGCTTCATCATATCTGTTAGTCTGCATCCCATCCCATCCCTGCAACAGAAGGTAAAAATGCAGTGGCTCTGTTTCAAAGAAGTAGGAGATCCCAATTACAGGAAGCCAGATATGCGCTTTAGTGTTTTCTGACTAGCTTCCATCTCAGCTTGTAGGCTTGGAAGCAGCTTCTTACTACAATTTGACTGAAAAAGATTCACACAAATATCACATTTCCAAACAGGAAAAAGTGCGTTTTCCACCGTGCTTTTAATGAATGTTATCCTTTGAACCCACTTAAAATAGAAACAGAGTGGGATGGGGAGAGGTGGGGAGGCTGCTATCTTTAATTTCTTCAGAGCTGTGCTGGAAAATTAGCTTAGAGGTAATAAATATTATGAAACATCACCCTATTTACCCCCAGCAGTAGAAAATTGGCACCTACAGATTGTTTCTGATAGTGAAATTAAACAGGAAACAATTCTGACAGTGAAGTTAAACAGCAAACAACTACACACCCGTAAAAGAGAATACCCATCTGAGTAGATGACAGTATACATTTATGTGCAGAAAGCCCATACATTCCCAAGCACTGAAAAATAAAGAGATCTATAAAATAGATTATAAAACTCTGGATTTCTAGGTTCCTCTTGCACAGCACTTGGAAGTCAGTTTTGGCATAAACTGTAGCAGAAACGTTCAATAACCACAGACATGGTCAACCAGGTAAAGAAAAATATATGTAACTTTTCACCAATTGGATACATGCAGGCTCATGGTTAACAGTTATGGTGGCCCACTGCACCACCACAGATCAGTGCTCTGGTGTCTTGATTTCAGCTATATAGTTTAGATTAAACTAGACTTACTTATGTTTATTAAACTGGAATTGCTTATGGTTTTTCATTCACATTATTTGATACAACAGTCCTGGAGGATCGTTGCTACAATTAGATGGATTGACTTCAAATCATTACTCCATGTGCCTATTTTGATACTTAAGGAGGACATTGTTTATATTCTTTTCATAAGGGGCATTCCTCTCTTACAATCCACAACTTAAGCTATGACGCCTGTGTTAACGAGGGGACCCAGAAAGGCCACAGACTTCCACGTTTCATTTAGTAGAATATAACCTGCTATCTAACTTTGACAGATCATATGTAGCATGTGGAATAGCGTGAATTCCTTTTTGGCTTAACTTGTATATAATAGATAGAGCGATAGAAAATCACTGTACAGTTATCTGAAGCTTGTGTCATTGAGTAAACTCAAAAAAATTGCAAGATGTAGAGTGTTAACTGCTGACAGGCTTTTGGTCAAAAAAGTCCAGTTTACCAAATGAGGACAATATATTTTCCCTGAAGGCTAGATTTTTAGGTTCTAATTCAGACATTTACAGTCCCGAAATATTAGAAAACATTCCTTCTCATACTTTAAGACTACTACAGATCAACAATCTTAACTCTGCATGCTGTAAGTATTTCTTCCACATGCAGTGGCTATTATCAAACAAAACTGAATGAGGTAACTCAGCTTAATCCTATTTTTTATGTCATCAGCAGAATAATATAATACCTTACTCCTAGCTGAATTTTAGCTAATAGTGTATCTTAATAAATGTAATTATATTCCTGAAGTATTTGATCTTCTATCATTAACTTTTATCAGCCAGTCCGTTCTCTAGACAGCAAAAGCATTTGTTGAACATAATTTAAGTAAATTGTGCTGTTCCTTGGCGTGATATATTACTGGAACTCATAGCATTTTAGTTCACTGGATATATAAAAAACAATTTAATTTCTGTGCATGGGACCTAATGAAGCTTGTTTTCCTTTGGATTTATGTCTCGTATCCTTTATGTCACATCACCATAATAGTTTCCTACTCTTCTCCTGTCCACTAGCCTTTGCACCATAAAATTTGTAGTTCTTACATATATTCCCTCTGGCTCTGGGAATCCTCTGGCTCCCCATATCCCATAAAACGTATTAGAAAGCCTTCACCTCCCTCTCTTTTGCCTGACTAAAGTGAGGCTAGAGGCAGGGTGTGCAATGGCTCTGGGAGCACGTGCAGACTGGCTAGAGGTCAGGTAACTGATGAGCTCGCTTTCAATCTTTCTTCAGTGGCAGTGTTCAGTGGGAGTGTTCTCCTTTCTCTACTAGCTTTCATGACACTTGCAGAGGATTCTGCTTCTGAGACACTCACTCTTTTATCAGGTTTGGCTAGAATTGGAAATAGGTTCTAAACTTATAGGAAAAGAAAGTCAAACATACATAAAGCAAGTTTGCACAAGCCTCATTTCCTCAGGAAACCACCTGGACACATCTGAATCTTAACAAGGTACTTCAAGAAACAGTGGTATGTTAGAAATTTAGTAAGGGATTATGAAAATGAAAATGTCTAAGCTTATCATATTAAAATTCTTAAAAAGCTTCTGTGGACCAAAAAAAAATATAATACAAAATATCTTCTAAGACCATTGCACACTCATTGCACATACTGAATACCTTAATCTTTATTTTTCCACTGACTATGATTTAAGAGGTGCATTTAGAAGTATGTCCTCAAGCCTGCACACAATCAAAGATCTCCTTGCAGTGCACTTCTCTGCATAATTCTCTCTGCTGAGATTAAAGATTCATTTGAATATGACCTCTTCTAAACAGGTTGCAATAAAAATTGCTATTAGTAGTCAGGATCTGGGATTCTTGTGATCAAAAATATTAACTTTGTTCTTTAAGACTTTTTCACATAATCTTACAATTATATACCCAGCAATTTTATGTGGGGATGTATTCTGCAGTTTCTTGAAGATCAAAGTCCAGGATCAAATTTGTGGTTAAAACCAGAAAGGAAGAGAAACCAGCATATGTCAAACATGTCCAACATATGTCCATTTGACATATGTCCGACATATGTCAAATATCTAACTGCCCAATAGTTAGGACATACATTAAACGAGGAAAGATGCCAACTAAAATCCCTGCTTTTCTCATTAATATTCTTTAGTTTCACAGGAACAAACCCTTAACTTAGCACTTATGATATCTATAAGAAGTGAGTGGTGAATGCTACACAGTCAGAAGGGTAAGAAAGATTTTATGTCCGTATTCACTCATTTTGTCTTAGCGCAAATGTCTATGCAAGATTCAGAACAGTAGAAAAAACACAGACTTTCAGCTTTGATGGTCGGACCAGATTTCTGTTTGCTGAAAGAAACTCTGTAAAGATATCTAGCAAGCTTACTTCAAAATTAATTTCCTGGATTGCTGTGCGCTGTTGCTCTGGTTTGTTAATCACGTAGTGTAGCCCTGTGTGGGCTGAAAAGATTGGTACTCTGATCATGTTTACAATGTGCTTCACAAAGACAAGAGTAGCAGCAGCAGCAGCAGCACAAACTTAGAGAGTATCCTCAGATCCAAAACTTGACTCAGTGTCAGGCGGGTGGCACACTATCCACCTGGGCTGTCCTATTTGTTACAGTGTGGAAACAGATTCAATAGGTGTTGATAACTTGGACTTGTTCTGCTAGTTCATTAGTTCGCATTCAGTAATAGAAAATCTATCGCCTAGGGCAAAGAAAAATAAATGTTACATTATAGGGGATCTATAGCTGTGTAACTGGCTTGATTTTATGAACTCTTACTGCCCGGAAGCAAATGAGATAGTCTCAGCATTCATACTGCATTACTTGGAAAAAGATCCTCCATCTATCTGCTGCCCAAGAATCTCCACAGACTCCTTTCATTTCTCTCTGACTTCCTGCCAGTTTAGACCTTCTCTATTCTTCTGCAAATACACATTTTCTGTTTCCTTCTCATTATTTTGATTATGGAAGGATTGGGTCTTATATATACACCGGCAATAATCAACCATAGCTTACTGCCAGGAAAAGGGATGCGCAAGCACTGTCAAAGCAAACTTCTGGTATTTTGCACTGCTGTCCTGCTGAATTAATGAGTCCATAAGATCATGAATCCCATTTTTTCCATTACTTCATTGCAACTCTAGACCAGTCAGGAAAAAACATTTAGAAACTAACAGTTCCAGGAGACACACATCTGGGAATTAGTCAACTTCTTGGGAAGTATGATTACTTTTTCAAAATACGACATAAAACTGTCACCATTGCCCACATCTCATTTGCATCAGCTGCCTTGTCATGAATCTAAACTTTTCCTCCATCTTACCGTGAGTAAAGTTTCACTCTACATCTGCACCAGGCTGTCTCAATATTCTTTGAACAAATACTTCAATCTCCTTTGACCTTTCAATCTCCCAACTTCTCTGTGAAATTTAACTTCAAATATTAAATATGCCTTTTTCTCCTGGAATAGAACCAACAATACTTTCTGTAGGACATGCATTTTTAAGCTATGCACTTCTGCAAAGCCTTTACTTTCCACTGATACAACAAAACACATATTCCTGTACATAGACAAAGTTTGACTTTAATTTTGAAAGGGTGAAAAGAAGGAGCTATACATAAAACTGGGAGGTTAGTTATGTTCTGATACACTGGAGAAGTGTGAACAGCATGGGGGATGAGAGGAAGGCTGTGAACATCATGGTCTTCCTTTTTCAGTCTCCATTATGCTCTTTTGCTCCATATTTTTAATTTTTATTCTTTCCTTTGAAAATCAATATTTTTTTGTGTATATGTGAGACCCAATGGTGTCTTCTGTCTCTTTTGGGTAGTTAACATCGATATGGAGATCCCGAAACAAATAATAAAATCACATCACTGACAAATAGTAAAGTTTTTAAGAGTAAGGTAGCTTGTGTATAATTTGAAACCAATAGGGGCAAAATGTAATCAGCTCTGCCAGAAAGCCCCAGCAAACATCATTTTATCTGTATTTCTGACTACCTTGTTAAGTCTTTTTTGCAGCTACACCTTCTGTATTTTGTGTGATGGAGAAACATAACATCATGTCCTTTAAGAAAATGAGAAAACTCTAACCCAATATTTCTCCAGTGAAGACATGATCAAACATCTAGTACTTTTCTTGGAACACATATATTGATAGCCAGTTGGAATTTTTTGTTGCCATTGATCTATGTGTGTGTGTGCCTGTGTGTGTGTGTGTGTTACTTTAAGGACATATAAATACAATATATATTGCAGAATATATTATGAAGTCATGGACAGACCTGATCAACTGTAGTCTAGTAAATGCCTGTGAAAGTAATAGTGCTGCTCCCTGAGATACTGTTTAACACACTATTGAGCCAAGCAAGAAAATAAAATGTATATTGAGATAACTGTGGTACGGCTGCAGATACCGTGTCCAAACAGCAATATGCACTTCCAGGAGAAATCTACATTACGGAGTTGCTCACAGGACAGACATGAATGTTGTTAGGAATTTTGGTTACTGAATTCCGGTGCTGAACACCATAATTTTAGATATCTTCCACAAACACTCCAACCTTATATATCTTCAGTTGTAACTAACTGTACAAAAGTTTTTTCCATACATTCTGAGACATCTTTCTCTTTCCTGTTTTTTTTTTTTTTTTTTTTTTTTCAGGACAGCACATTTGGAAGCAAAGCCCTTCAGGAGTCATAGTAAACACTGCAAAATAACATACACACAAAAATTATTACTTTGGGGAGTATTACAGATGGCTATTGACTTCATGACATATTATTGGACCCTCTGAACTATAGCATTTTATCAAAGTAACTCCAGTATACTCTGGATCTCTTATAAATGGGGAATATTTTTTTTTCCGGAGAGAAGACAGTCAAATTCCTTGAAAGAAAGAACTGCCACTGCATGGACTACCTGTGTTGGAATATTGAATATTAAAATATTTAATTTCTGCCGTTGCTAGACAATGATTGGAACTATAACCTGTTTGGAACTACCTGTTTGGAATCTGTTTTCTCTTTCCCATTCCCACAGACTACTTAGCAGAGCTCTCAATAACATCAGGGGTTGCACTGCCCTAGCCCGCTAGTCACTGGGCTAGTCACTGCCTGAAGCAGCCTAGTCATTTTTTTTAATTGTTTAGACATTTGAACCAGAGGAAAACTGCTCAATTCACCTGCTTCAAATCAAATCAGGATGAAAGCAATTTATTGGTTTATTAAAGACATAAATAACCAGCAAGCAGTGTGTTAAGGATCAGTATAGGAAAACAAAAGAAAAAGGGCAATACTAGACACTTGCAAATTTAAATACATATCGTTAAATTTCCAAAAATTCTTTTATAACTTGTCCCAGGAAGCTGTCACCCCCCTAGGGAGAGGCATACTCCCCCAGCCCCTGCCAGACCTGGGGGTCACAGACTCACTCTCTCCTGTAGGAGGCCTCTCCTGCCATTAACTTTGATGCTTCTTTTATATAGCTCTTTTATATAGCTTTTATACAGCTCTTTTATACAGCTCTTCAAGCTGACTGCTGCTGTGCTAAACATCTCTTTGCAATTCTTTCTTTCCTGTTTAATTTGGCTGATGATCTTCTTCCTCCTTAGCACGATCAGAGTGGGGCAAAGGCCCTCTCAAATAGGTTTGTGTGTCTCTTACGCACACATGCACACAGTCAGTTTACACCCACTTTTCTATTGTACCATCTGTTGTTATCTAGGCTTTTTGTCAAGGGTCAACCATGTAGGCACATTTAAGTTAAAACTTAAAGAGACAGAGTATTTCTAGCCAATTCTGGGAAAACAGAGGTAGTTTAAATAGAAAAGTAACAATAGCCATTCAATAAAAATATTAGTACTGTAACTGCATACAATTAATATGTTTATATTGCTGCATCATTGAGGAATGAGACACAGCCTTTGTGACAAAAGAAGAAAAAGCCAGTTCTAAGATTTTTAAAATAAAAACACACAACTTATTTGCAAATCCTTGCTATACAGCTATGAGGTCAAGGAAAATTGTAGGTGACATAAAAGAAAATATGGTAGGATATTATAATATTTAGCTTTTGGATGCCTGTCACCTAGAGTGGAATCCCGACCTCTAGATGAAGTGCCGAGGTGACACATAGACCCACAGCAAGAACTAAGCCGTGCCAACATTAGACAGCTTTGACTACAAGCTAACATAACTCTAACATTTCCATGCTTCAGAATGGAATCCGAAGTGATATGTGTACTGAGCAAGAGGATCCTGCTAGCAAGGAAACACTAAGCTAAAAGGTGAATAGGAAGGCAGTAGAAGAAATAATTGTGGCCCAAATATGGTAAAAACAACAAATCTCTGGAGGGCTTGAAATTACTGAAGGTCACAAAAATCAGGGAATAGACTATTTTATGATAAGTAGTACAACTTGATAAAGGGCAGGACAAGATGAGGATAGAAGAGCAGTTGCATAGTACTTACACACTAGGAAACTAATGCTTTCCAAGACATATGCAGCACTAATGCAAAGTTTATTAAATCCTTAAAGGTCTCCCTCTCTCTCCCTGCCTCCCTCCCTCTCTTCCTTCCGTCTTTGATTTTCATCAATATACCTGTGGTATTCCCTTAAAATCTAAAGTAGTTTAGCTTTCAAATGCTTAGTAACCTACGCTGCTGAGATAACGAAATTCTTTGGACAACCACAAGATCATGAGGCACCCTACTTCAGGTAGGTAGGCAGCTATACTTCAGGTATACCTACTTCAAGGTATACCTAGGCCAAAATATCCCACAACTGAAAAGTGAAAACAAAGATGATCAGCCAAATGTATTTTTTCATTCCTCGCAGGTGAACGAAACATACCATTTCTGTTAACTGGTTAAGCAAGAAATAGATATAATCAAGTCTTTTTCTGAACATTTTGTTTTAAATAGCATGTGATTGAGGTGAACTGTACTCACCTACGTCTTCAGGCTTATTTATACACAATCTACAAGTGCAACTAAATTTAAAAACCCATTTGCTTTACTGTTGCTATTAGTATGGGGAATTTATCTTAGAACATTAAACCCTCCCAGTTTACACCAATCTTGCCATTTAAATCTCACAAGAAGTTTAGTATTCCAGTTTTGAAAAATATTGCTCATTTTTTGATGAAATATTTGTTAAGTTTATTAAGAAAACTCTAGAAAGTATTGGATAAATAAAGGCTTCCGTAAGTCACAAGTACTTCTTAAGGAATTGCTTCTGACAAATACACAGAGCAATTCGAGAAACAGCTATTTCCTGAATAAAATGGGAATGAGTGTAGCCTAACCTACTTTAAGACCATAACTGATACCACGTCTCAGCTCCTCGGAGACTGACAGGAGCTCAATAATAAGACAGAAAATTACCTGAAATTTTTTCTGAAATTCTCCTGTTGACTCATATTATATAGCAACTTTAACTTTCGTTAATAAGAACAGTAATAAAAATAATACTACATTACGATTTTTTTTTTACAATAATAATTTTTATCTTTATTTTTCCTTAAATTAGGCTCATTGGGGAAACTTAGAATTTTGAACTAGTGACATGGGTTAACTGTGAAAAGAGAGATTGGAAATTTTAATGAAATTGCTCACAGTAGATACGGTAATAGGTATACTATTATAGGAACCCACTAGCACAGTGATACGTTAAGGGTCTGTCACCATTTTCATTAGAAATCCAGTTTTTCAAGGATTGTAACTCAACTGTGAAAAGTTGCTTCTGCTTCAGATTGAAGACCCAGCTTAAGAACACATTTCTTTGGTGTCAGATATTTTATGTGCCCTGATAGCTTCATTCTGGCTTTAAACATCACATTTAAGTTTTAATGAATAGGAAGAAAAAAAAGTGCATCTTGGCAAATTTAATTCCACTTTGTGAACAGGTGTGTAGGTGTATTTATACCAAAAAAAAAAAAAATAGAAAAGTTGAGTGCCAATCATACAGTGTTTCTCTAGCAGCATCTGTTAGTTTGGGAAATACATCACCAGGTGACAATGGCATTCAGGCTACTCCACTTTTAACAGCGGTCTTACTATTTTTTTCTTTTGAATTGTTTGCTATCTTACACCTCTCTTGTGCTATTTACCCAAATTATCTGACTCACTAAGAATGAGGAAGTAGAAACACTGACAGGATTCACCCATCCTAAGTTAGGCATACAAATGTCTGATGTCAGAGTTTGAGCTAAGTCTCTCAACAGACAGGTACGTTTAGAAAAAAAAAAATATTTCAAAGATGGATGTTTAAGACCGGTTACTTGCATTGACTTATTCTAACCTGAATGTTTTAAACAGAGTCAAAATAAAGTAAAGACTGTATTCTAAACACTTTAGCACTCCTTTTCAATGTTTTCAAATGACTAAACAATTAAAAAATTCTCTTTATAAGAGTTTATCCCCAACTCTACATGAAAATGTTAAACTTTGCAACCTTTAAATACTTATCGTTATTCAGAAACATTCAAGAATCATACTTCACTGCAAAAGTGAAAGAAATGATATAGTGTTCTGACAATAAATCAATTATGTATAGAACCAGCAGCTTTGGGCTACTGATTTCTGTGCTGAGTGAAGTGACCAGAGCCAGTTGGAAAGTTCCTCTTGGAATAATCATACTATTAACAAGTGCTGATATGTTTCACTGAAACTTTCACAGGAACCTACAGTCTCTTAACAAATTTTTTGTCAAGAAACACTTCACTGAGAGGGAGATGTCCTCAAATAGCCAGTATTCATTGGTACTCACCTGGTAGGCAGTAGATACTGATTTTAGTTCTCATCCAGGATGTTTCAGGCTGAAATTTGACCCTCAGCCTCCTGAATCTCAGGGACACCCCAAACCAAGGACTGCTGAACACAGAGGACCATATTCTTTTTTCATTAAAATGCATAAACAAAAAATCTTTGGAAGGTCTGAATTAATCATGAGGATAAAGTAGGAACATTCTTAGATCTTGAAACTTTCCGTTTAGCCTGCATGGGATTTCATTGCCTATATTTTGCACTCATCACACAATTCACTGTGCAGGTGTATCCAGTATAACGTGATGTAATTCCAAATAGCAAAAATAATAATAAAAAAAGTGTTACAGAGTTTGGGAGGGTTTATTTCGAGAGAACATCAGAGAAAAGAAAATGAAAAATAAGTAGCTAAAAGATGTCCAGGAAATGCTAAGCATGAAATGATAAATGAGATAGGATAGCAAAATTTATATACCATTCCATATCGTAATACAGTCATATATGATATGTAGATATAAACCCATATACACACACACACACACACACACATATACATATACACAAACATATATGCATATATATACACACACACACACATGCTTATGTATATGTTTCTGTACACACACTTTTCGAGTTCTTTCACATTCGTAGAATCTAGTAGAGTAAGACAAATCCAGTTGGGAAGTGTATTCTTCTGGTCTTCTAAATGGTTATTTGTGAGCTTTAGGTTTATATCTAAGTGGCAACGAGAGAAAGAGACTGATGGTATGAACTGCTTTGGACGCCTTCCAGCTGAACTACACCGTAAAACAGAATATAACTGGATCAGATTCCTTCATTCTTAATTAAGCTGAATAGTCATTTCTTATGTGGGCAGTCTACATGATCAGCGCCTTTATGGAGCATCATTCATAATGTAAGTGGGAGTACTCCTGGAGTAAAATCCTAAATGCGAGGAAGCTGGAGGAAACGTGAGGACTAAGATTGTATACTATAGCTCTGTGGTGTTATCTACACTGGTGTTTTACCATATCAGAGTTACATTTAATAATATGAATGCAATGCCAATGATAGAGAAGAAGCAGCTCTGAGAACTGCAGGCACAAGACCACATCTGACCATGGTCTGAGCGGTCAATATTGAAACTTGTGCTGAAAGAAGCTGAACTATATTTAGTTGTGTTACAACTACATCTTCAGTGACAGTCCCTAAACCTATTTGAGATTACTTTGCTCTGTTGATATTCTCAAAAAAAAAAAAAGAAAAGCTCAGTAGAATAATAAAAAATATTTGAATTCAGGTTTCAGATTCTGGTTCTTAATCTGCTGTTTTACATAGCAATATAAGAGTTTTAAATGAATAGAAGGAATGCAACATAACAAAGGGTTTGAGTTTTTTTTGTCATTCAACCAATGCAGAGTCTTTTTTATAGTGTCACTCAATGCTACACAATAGTTTAAAACAGAAACAGAATATCACATATAACAAAGCTGTCAAGAAAGGAGAAAATTTAATTAAGTATGACATAACTATAGGAACTCAAAATTTTATTGGGACATTGGGACTGATTAGGTGTGATTGGAACTAAAGATTATTTCTTATTGAATTAGAGGAAAGTTCCAACAGAATGAACAATACTCATGTTCTACATTTCAGCCACAAACAATGATATAGTTACATTAACAATACTTTTAGGGTACTGTGGAGCCCAAAATTAATTCTGAGGGCAATGTGGAGAGCGGAAGCTGAAGAAAGGCATTTCTTCATAAATTGCTTGCAAAAATTAAGGTAAACATATAGGGATTTCACAAACAAAATGAATGAATCATTGTTCCCAGTTTACTGTCTAATGAGAATTATTAGAAAGGTGTAATATTTTTATTTAGTATTTCAGAAACTGAGAATGATTATTATTTGCCATGATATGCTGGTGGTCGCGTTCTTTATGCAGACTAAGGGAGACCCTAAGCCAAACCTCCCTGAGACATCAGGATTAAATCTGAATAAAATTCCATTCAGAACGGAATTCAGAAAAAGAAAAATTAATCACTACCAAAACATTTGGAAAGGTGATAAGTTCATCAATTTTGTTGTAACACCTTTATATCTTGATATACTTTTTGACCATTTGGATGAAAGCCTAAGTTCCAACTTAGCACAGATAAAAGTAGCAATTTTGCCTTCAGTACTGCAGGTGGTGAGGAAGCTAGATAAAGCTTTTTGTCTCAATATCAAAAGTAAATACGAAGTGCAAATGGAAAATTCAATAACAAAGAAGATTAAAAATTTGAAGAAAATCAAGCTGCTGCTGAAAAAGACCTTAGCAGTTCTCTGTGGAATAAGAGTAAAGTGAGCCAACATAAGAGATGTGTGATAGCAAGGGATAGTGAGATATGCATTTTTTTTGTCTCTTTATGGAGTAGTAGAGTGACACCAGAAGTCTGAAATCCTAGGCGAGCTTGTTCATCATACAATATAAGTACAGAAGTTTATACACTCTCTGTCCTCATATCTCTAAGCATGCTCACACGCCCTCAACTTTCAGACATTCATGAATTTAAATACTAGAATAATATAAAGGTACTTCCAGTGCTGATCATTAACTCTCCAAAACTCTTAAATACAGAAGCAAAATAAATAAGACATGTTTTTAGGAGAGAATAGATACTTAAAATCTTCATGCTAAGTCAGGTACAGAAAAGTAGCCTTTAAAATTATGCTTCAGCAAAATTGGTTTGGTCATTTTCATGTTATATAAATATGAAGAAAATGTTCTTCTACTACAAAAACAGGTCGTGATCTACTTTTGGGTGCTCAGAATGGGATGAACCTATCTATAACTTTAGTATAATCATAGTCTTCTGGCTCTGGTCACATGAGTTTCCTTGACACATACATGAAACAAAAAAAGCTTTCAGTATGTATACAAACTACACAAATATCTACAGTGTAAGCTACCTACTGTGCAGAATTGAAGTATGTGACATAACTGTAATGAGAGGGACAGAGAGAAATCACCATATAGTGACATATGAGCAAAAATCCTCTGCTGTTCCTCTGTCTTTTATCCCTTCTTCCTTCCTCACAAATAAAGGTGCATGGAAGGAGAAGTTAATGTTGTTCTTTTCTGAAACAGGTTAGAACTTCTGTCTCTGAGAACTGTCAAAGCTGGGAAATGGAGAGGTGACAGAAAGCCTATGCCACCTATATATATAGGGTCAAAGGTATGGCCAGTTTGCAAGAGACAGAGGATATCTCCAATAAGGAACATGCAGCCTGTGTAGTAAGAAACATGTTTATATCACCACGGTGCAAAATACCTTGCTGGGTTCATTCTAGGATGGCCTCCAAGAGATAATTATAAGTCTAGACATTCTGTCTTCAAAATCACATGAAATAAATGAGGACACTCTAAAGAAAGGCAGTATAGAGTAAGCAGATTGTGGGATTCTTTCCAAACCAGAGGTAAATGTATTTATATGTACAATTTACGGTACAGGACAAGGGAACTCAGAAAAATCAAGCTCATAATGTTAATTAATGGTGGATGTGCCCTCAGCAAAGCGTTCATCACAACATCCTATAAGAGCTGTCTCTGTAATACTTATTTTATTTCAGAAACGTCACTCTGCATTTCTTGCTTTTCCAAGTATTGATGGAGAAATCACCTAGCATGAGCTCTCCACATTCAGAATTATTGCTCTGATTGAATAAGTGAAGGATCTTGTGATGTTCCAAAAGTGGCTATCATAAACCATCATCTTGCTTGTAATGTTGATGAGAAGATTAACAAAATATACTCCTCTTCAGATTTAGTACATTATCAATCAATCAAGGAACTCATACTTAACTCATACACATGCTGTTAAAACGTGCACTATTTTAGACAGTGAAAATGTCTGATTAGGAAACCCATAAAAGCCTGCAGCATTCATTTTGCAAAATAATTCCAGGATTTACCCAGTTAAATTAGCATTATAGACTTCTAATAGATTCCTTAGTTAGACATTGCTATTAACAAGAATATTAAAGCAATTACACATAGATTGGGCATCTCTTTTTAATAAACACAATGAAATGTAAGATTTATACCCCCTCTCTCAATAGATTTCTGAAATACACTGCATTTATTTATTCACCTGTCAAAGATGAAACAGAGGAAGATCTGTATGCCTGCGTAAGGGAGACTCCCATCTGTGACTTTAAAGGAAAAATTCTGTCTTCGTGTGCTGCTTCTGTTATTCTTTATTCTGCAGAGGCTACTGCAGTTCTGATGCTGCATAATCATATTTTTATTCTCTCCTAACAGTGCTCTTTCACTTTTTCTTTCCAGGATTGTTTCCTCATTCTTCCCTCTTTCCCTGTACTGTCTCCTTTCTTGAGGAATTCCTTCATACCTCTCAAAATATTATTTTCATTAAGGACACTTTCAGAGAGAAAAGGCACAGCTCTAATCAAATCAAAGGCTCTGCAACAGTCAGGCAGCCTGGGAATCCCTGATGACCACAGAAATGAAGTAAACTACTTTTCCCCTGTGCTTTCAAATGCAAAGCCACCACCTTCTTGCAAGGGACTATACAGAATGGTATTGTAGCAACTGTTTTGAAGTTATATGTGCCTTTGCTTCTTGAAAAAAGAGTGTTTACATATGCAGAAGAAGAGAAGCAAACTGTGCAGTACAATATACAGTCAAACAACTACACACGCATGACAGCCTAAAGCTAACAAGGCAGCATTTGACATGACAAAACCACAGCAGATATTCTTGAAACAGCCAGGCACCAGCAGAGGGCTCTACACACCTCATGAAATGGACAAATGTCCACACAAACAAACAAACAAAAAAAAATCAGAGACATGCAGAAATTACATTTTCAAACAAACATTTTGCTGTGTACGTAGGACAAATAGGAGGAAAAAGATCCTGCTCCTCAGAAGTGACAGTCTAGAACCTTGATCATGAAAACAAAGGGCTGACTTTTAATCAGAGAAAGTAAATGTGGGATTAATCCCATGTGACTTTATTTTCAGAAACGCAGAACCGCAGAAGATCAGGATTAGAAATATTTCCAGCACCTTTAAGAGATCCTCCTTAAACCTACACTCGGAAGTCAGTGAGGAGCAACCGGCTTCCTACTGTCTTTCGGGGCTTGGCTAACATTTCAGAGGAACAACTTCTTTGCTGTAATATGAAGCCATTACTTATTCTGTTCCCACAGGATAAAGAGAATAGTTCTTTTCCTTTACAGATAATCTTTAACTTGAGATGCTTATGGTGAAATAGATAGGTGAGTTGTTAAAGCAGCATATTTAACAGGAATAGAGAAAGGGCTATAATCATACCCTTTCTGCATGCCAGCTATGCTAAAGAGAGAACTTTGCACATTGTAGATCATTTGCTGTTGTATATGCAACTGTTAACGGCAGTCAACCTTTTTACTGTACGTCTCCTAGACATCACCTTTCTTTGCTGTTGTAAATGTAAAAGTAAAGCTGATATTTCAGTTACGGCTACGGGAAAGTGTTAATATTCCAGCAGTGACCAATGCTGTTCTAATAATTCTGTGTAAACAGGTGGTCATGAGTATTATGACATCAAGAACTATACTAGAGAGCATGTTTTGAAAATCAGTACATAATCAGAAGAGAGACCATCCAACTGATTTTAGAGCATTATCAAACACATAATTAAGGAGCTTTTCCATATGATAAAAGCTCATCCTTCTGGCATTCAGCAGTAGGAGTCATTGTCAGAATGTTACTTAAACAGGATTTTAGAATAGAATTTCATATACTAATAAATACTTCCTTCTTCTTAAGTTGTTGTTGCTATTTTTTTTTAATTCGAAAGAGAAACATTCTGAAGCACAAATAATATGACAAAAGTGATTCCCTAGTTTTTAGAAGTCAATTTGCTCTGAAATGTTTTAGAAACAATTAACAGAAAGAACTGTACAATATCAATGTAGCATTAAATAAGGCCATTTGCCCAAACAAGGCCAGTCCATTGGTTATTAGATACCTAACTACTTTATACAAAATTATCTAGCAGATGTTTAAAACTGCTATTAAAAACTGGAAGAAAAAGAATGAGATGGAAACAATACTACAGAATTTTCCTCTGGATTAACGATATTTTTATAGAACAAAAGGAATTCACTTACAACCCCATTTTGGTCCCTCAGCACCTAAAGCGTTGCAATCTTTCACAAAAATGGCCAAATGCTCCCCGCTGATGGCATGGTCTTGTTCTGCAAAGTAATTCCATTTTGCAAAGCACCCAGCTCTGGAACATGATACTATACGGCACTCGGACATGTACTTGGTGCTAATGCCCAGAACAGGGGGCATTGACTAACGCTGCTTCTAGATCAAGAACAGCCTCGAGATAGCCTTCAGGCTAAATTCATAGCCCATCCATGGTGATTATTCTCAGGACTGACTTCTTGGTGAACAAGATGCTTACCCAAAGAGAAAAAGACTTACTAAAAGAGTAGTGTACACTCACCTGATTGGACAGGCAATGGCATTGCTATACCTGGTTCTAGGTGACAACCTACAAGTATCCCATCTGCCTATCGGGGAGCAAAGCCTTGGTACAAGGATGGGAGAACTACAGTCCTTCACCGTATAGCTCAGACATTGCCTACCACAGGGCAGACGGATTTTGTAAGAAGCCTGCTTTCAGTCCTGTACAAGGGCAAAATAGATCTGTCCTGCCATGTCTCAGAAATGCTTTTGGATTTACATCACACTTAGGATAAACAAAAGAAGACACACATAGCCAAGGTGACCTCTTAAGGTCCTTTCCAGTCCCTCCTTTCTCTAAGTGTTCACATGAGCAGCCTCACTGATGTGTAAACATATATTAAAATTTTAACATCCAGCAACAAAAGTCTGCAGTCTACCTTATCAAATTCATATTTTGACTAATTTAACTTCTATATTATTGCTGAAAATAGCATAAGACCAAAGTTACTGTCACTGTGTTGTTTTGTTCCCATGAAAGGAGTATCTCTTGGCTCTGTACTCCCAAAGTCAGGATGTGCATAGGTTGAAAATATTGGTGTCAAACTCCAGTTTAATAAAATGAACTTGGGAACACTTCTTCTTTCTTCAAAATTGCCACATTTCTTTGAAAGGTGATAAAAGCTGCTATAATGCTTTCAGACCTCTGGCGTAAAACAAGAAAGGCAGTACTTATACTCTCATAAATTCACTGCTCATCCTACCTTTAAAAATCACCCAATCTAACCCAGCTTCAATCCCCATCCAAAACTAAAACTGAAGAGTTAGCTGTCTATAGAAAAATATGCTATATATAGCCAAAAGTATTCAAAGGAAGAACTTGGTTTCCTGACCAGCTACCTACTAACAATTAGGATGATTGATAGTAGCTTTTTTGAGTTCAAATTACAATTCTAATTTACATTTCCAAATTTGTAAAAGCATGCCTTAAACATGATGTTTATACCTGTTTAACCAAAATTAAAATAATATGCCCTCCTGAAACTTTACCGTAAACAGTATACCATTTGCTGAGCCACAGCTTCAGCTTTGAATACCTTACCAAAATGGGTGTTAAATATGTCACCCTGTTTTCATCTTCCTGATGCGTATGGAGTTCATTTCCTAATGCTTCAAGTTTTCCTCATACATTTCTGTTAGAATCTAATCTTTGAGTGACAGGTGATACGAATCAAAGGGGGATTCTGTATCAGCTTTTCATTATCTTTGTCCTATGTGTGATACAAGTGTTCTGCAACCACTAAGCCTGATCTTATTATCTAATAATAATTTCAGTTTCAGTGAAAAACTATTAATAGCTCTGTACATCATGGTTACAGAGAAATGGGATATGGTGTCTGTATTTGCCAGAGAAAAGCAAACAACCACACACACAAAAAAATAAAATGCTTTAATTCCAGCTACAACAGCAGATAAGCTGCAACCATGAGAAAATGTAGTTCTGACACCCTAGCTCAGTCTTTTTGCAACCGTATTTACTGTATTTCAATTTGAGTGCTAAGTAGATAGAAGAGGGATAACACATTTGCTTAAGCATGGAGATGAGAAGCCACTGAGAATGTTCACCCTGGCAGGATAGTTTTCCCCCGTGCTTGGTACAGAAGACAAAATATATATGACTTGCACTAATAATATTACATTAATTTTGCTGAACATGATCATAGGAAGCAGTGACACAGCCATTCACATACAATGCAAAAAATGTCTTTAAAAGGCAATACATTTAATTATGCTTTTCGCTCATCTTCCCCGCATCCTTGTTAAAATCATAACACTGCGTTGCCAACTGTTTTATCTGGCTGAACTCCAATACCGATGCTTTGAAAAGAGTTGTTAAAAGTTAAAACAGAACCACAGTAGACCAAGACAAAAATTGCGTCAGAATACAACGGCCACTTGGAAAATGTGGGCGCAGTTACTTACAGCCATATTTGTACATAGATCTTAGGTGTACTAAGTTACTTATATACTGAACTTCTCTCTAACCTAAGCAGGTACATGCATACACTCTTTCTGTCAAATGTCTTTTCTTTGCTTATGTACTCTACACTCAACAAAATTTCTAATTTCAAGAATAGCATGAAATCTTTATGTGAAATTAGGTTAAATAGTAAGGTAGTCTACACTAATGATCTGAGATACACATTCATAATTTCAGCCTATTCTAAGGACTAAATTTTGCTACAGCTTAATATTCAAGTCAAGAGAAACATGTGGATAGTAAAAGAATATTTTCTGTTGCTTTCAAGGGGTATGCACTTAGCAGAGATTTAAAGCACACACTTAAATGATTTACTGAAAAGGGATCATCTGGAGAGTCAGGGCTGAAGACAGGAGGAAACATTAAAGTAGCCTTAATAGCTATCTAGTTCTAATCATGAGTAAAATCCATAAACATCCACATATTATGGTTCACATGCTCATATATTCTTTTAATAGAGAAGTCCAGAAGGTCAGGAGTATTTTGGATCAATCTCACGCTGTGTAAGATTTGTATGTAACTAATATTGCATCTCACTGTTGGTAAAGCCTAAGATTCTTGCTGTTATTTTGACCTTTTTTGGCTATTATTTCTTAGTCTAGCTGCCAGCTGGCTTTGCTGTGACTTTCTCTCAAAAATAATCCGGGTAGAGAAGAGCTGAAAAGAAATTCATCATATTACTGTTATTGCTGTACAATTGATGTACTGAAATAAAGCCATACAACCTATTGAACTTAAAAACAATTATTCCCCAGTAAAAATACCCAACTATTCATGTACACAGTTGTCTTAAAAATGCTTTTTTTTTCTCATAGAACTATTAAGTAACTTACATAGTAAAGTCAGTTTTACTTTTCAGTTGCCATTACCTAAGTCTGATTCTGAATTCATTGGGCCTTTCTAATGAGAATTTATTGATAGTGGATCTTTAGGTAATGATAAAGATTTGTAAAATTTGAACTTATTTATATTATGTAAGCCAGTTTTTGGTTGTTTTTTTTTTTGAGGGGGGAAGGGGAAGGGGGTTTAGTATGCTAGAAGACTAGATTCTTCTTAAAAAGTACCTGTTTAGTCATTGAATAAAATGAACTGCTCGGGCAAGCTGCTAGGCAATACGAAGTTTTGGAAATCAAATGAAATAGTAATAAGCAGTGGAAAATACCATTTTGCTTCTGTTAAAGCATGTCATGTTTACTAAGTTGTAGAGTAATGACACTCTTTAATTAAGCATCTGTTCCCTTCCCTAGCTTCCCTAAGGAATAAAGAATATTGTCAGAAGAGAACGGACAAATGTGGGGCAGAAGCCCAGAAAACATGAGTCAGCCTCTGGTGCAAAAAGAAGCTTTTTTTCCCCAGACATAACTCTACTCTACACAGTTAACAGGGTGACTCCTTTTGCTTTCTAAGTGCTACTTTCTTCACCCATGAATTTCTTCTTTTCTTTTTTCAGTGCTGGAGTTAATTAGCTTAAGTTATTTTATTCCCCATTATAGGAGCTTCATGTTCAGGACATTACTCAACTGTTTGCATTTTCATCTGTGTCTCTCTCCTTTTATAACCTAAATGAGAGTTGTCGAAGTGCAGAGAGAAATATATAACTCCAGTTTATCAACTGGTATATAATTGCAAAGTTCCATTCACTTCAGTGAATATAAGCTGATCTAGCACTGAACGCATCAGCACAGGAAGCTCTGTGGCTTTGGAGCACTGACATTGTCGTTTAGCATTTGACATACGTTTTGACTTAAATATGGTGAACATATAATTCTCTGGGCGTATGAGTTATTTTAATATAAATTTCAATATTAGTGTAAATATGTATATATCAGATATAAGTAGAATAATTCTCCCAGATAGAAACCCAGTTACACAAAAGATCATTTAGGGCATTTAATCTCTTCATTACAGAGATTAAAATATCCTTTGAATATGGTCCTATAAAAAGCAATTACTCAATTGCTGTCATTACAGATTGCCTGTTTAACTCCTATTTTCTCTCTTCTCCCTTCAGTGCTTGATGTTGAGGGCACTCCTGGATTCCCAGGGAGGCAGAACTTATTGACCTTAGGACCCTTCGCTTCCCAAGGCTGCTGTCAAATTAATGACACTTGGCAAAGGAATTTACAGGGGCATTAACTTAAACACTGGCCAGCCTTTCACAAGATAAAATACATCTGAGGACACATTTTAATTAAACTTCTTCCGCAGGAAGGTGTCTTGAGGCAGCAAAATGTGGGCTCCCTCTTGCCTCTCTGGTCCTGATGATAAACTGGAGTCCTGTGTGTATGAAAGGCTGCTGATTCCTGTGCATGGAGTGCATGAAGAAATAACGTGTCTGCCTTCTTTCCAGTCACTGTCACTCCACCACAGATTATATTTTTCTAAATTTGTTCTCAATTTTAAAGCTATGATCCTAAAATTTGCCCAGCAGACATAAAACCAATCAAGATTAGAGATCCTACTTGAATTTGCTGCTGCAGTGGGATGGGGAGGGGTGAAAGAAAAACATATGCTTTTGCCTTAGTCTGAAGAGAAAATTTGTCTTCTCACTGGCGGTGCTGGCCTGGAGGGAAAGATGTATCCTCTTAACCCACCCCTTACCAAACCATTCTGATATACTATTTGGTGATGCCTTTGATTTGTGCCTTTTGACACAGCCAATGCTTAATTCCAGACTTCATTCCTTAAATACATACATGTTTCATCTCTGAGATGGCAAATGAGGAATAGGACTACAATATGCCATCACTTGTATTGCAACCCATAATATAAAGGAAAGGAGAGGCAAAAATATACCTAAACATTTACAGTGCAGCAAGTGCTGTCATACTGCAGTTAACAAGAAAATCTGCTGACACAGAGTATTATTCATTTTACTTGCATGTACACAATTTCTCACAGACTTTAATGGCTAAATCCAGGAAACTGTGGTCCAGTACACAGTCAGCCATATGTACAGCAGCTGAGAAGATAAACTACATTTTAAATTATCTACTAAATATGAACAGTTGACCAGTTACTGTACCAGGCTTTCCTTCTGAGGCATATGGTAAGCTAGAGCCTGCAAATCCTTGTACATATATTTGTCTTATAGACAGAAACATCAAAACCAATTTCAATGAACAATTTCCTCTCAAAATCAAATGGAGTTAGAGGCTGCAAGATAAAGAATATTTTCTTTAATATATTCTTTTGTTTTCACTGAGACAGTTTAAAAAGTAAGACATTACTCAGGCTAGGAATACAGTATCTGGCTCACCACTCACATTTTATAGACTGTTTAAAACCCAAATGATAGGAAAATAAATGCTGAAGTTCAACACCCACAAAATGAATATAACACACTTTATTTCATATTAAACTTGAAAAATGTTTTAAATATTATATTGGAATTCTACACACAGTAACCCCTTACTACATCAAAATTAAATCTGACTTTGGGACACTTAATTGAGAATCAGAAAAAAATACTAGCAAAAACTGACTGCATTGAAGTGTGAAAAATCAATTAAAACTTCCAACCATCCTTGGGTATAAATGTTTTCCATAATATAAAATGCTGCTAAAAGACTCGAGTTATGATTACACACCTAAAAAAAAATCTTTTTTTTTTTTAATTTCCAGGATATGTCTTTAAGTTGAATAGAAACAAAATATTTAATATTTTAACTACATTTTAAACACTATGTTTACACCAGAATAAAAAATATGATTCATTAGTTCTTTAAATACCAAAATCACATAAATTCTACATTTTCTACTCTATATTTATAATTGTCCTTCACTATACATTCAGTGTACTTGGATGAGACAAGGCAAAGCTAAATAGATGGATACCACATTTGATCTATGGAGCTAGAAGTCTCCCAATGCTGCCTTGTAACCAGTGTCAGTGGAACTGAACCTCACTGCATCTGCTGTACCACTCTGCACCTTCATACAAGAAGCCTCAATACGCTTTCACCAATTTTACTCTCCAAACTTCCCTGTGTTTTGTGCTCTTAGTACAAAATCTTCTGTACTCCGCTGCATACTCCACTGCTTCATTGCTTAATCTAATTCCACTGCATTCAGAACCTATTATACTGATGGGTAAGGAATAAGAACTAATTCCTCAGTAATTCCTCAATTTAGCATAGCATCTTCTGTTAAAGCACAGCGACTTCAGGTGTATAGTAAACAGTGTGTGTGGGGCAGGAGGGCTTGTTCTTAAAAAAAAAAAAAATCCTGCTCTCCTTTACTGCAATAATTTTTGCATAGTCTGAGAAAGGTATTTTTATACTGGCAGACTTGCTGAAAGACCTATTACTCACCCCTAAAGCAGGTTAGAGCAGAAAAATTAACATTTCCCTGAATCAGACCAGCAGGTTCAGAGAGTTTAGTATCTTGATACTGACAATATGTATAGATTGCAGTTGGGGGAACATTTACAGTGCTTGTGGGAGTACAAAAAGTAAATTTAATCTGTCTAGTTTAGGAAGCAAATGCTGTGAGAATGTGTCAAGATGGGCATGTACAGTCCTGTCAGGGACTGGGAATACTAGTCTACAGTGAATACCATACTGCTGAGGATCCTTTGCATCTGTTTTCTAAACTAGGCAGATTAAAAAGAGTGCTAGTACGCTTACTGGTGTTGTCATTACACCTCAAGTTATAGCAGAAACCAAAAGCATCAGTGGCCTGCAGAAGACTTTTGAGAGGAACGCACAAGAAACTCATCAGCTAGGCCACATTTGAATCACACTCACAGTGAAAATTTCCCCAAAACCTAAACAGTTAAAAATATCTTAAGACAGACAGTTTAATGCACCTCCAAATGTCCTCCCCCTGCCCTGTCTTGTCTTTAGTATAGCAATCATGAACAATAGAATATAACTAATTAACTGAGATTAAGCCATAAAACGAGACAAAATGTTTGCTATTGGGAAAATTACTTGTTTGTACGGAGATTTTTATTAAATCATTAATACAATGAAGAAAATAAACAGTGTGTTTGGGAACATGCAGGCATATGGATTAGCAGGGATTCCTGATGTTCGATTGTGTAAATGATCTTCTCTGGTCACATTTGTTATTTGGTAACATAAACTCAAAGTGGTTTAAGCATGATATCCCTGGACAATTAAAATATTTATTTTCTATAAACAGAAAGAAATGTGTGATTTTCAGGTTTATTTCAAGGAAGCAACAGAAAATGAAAAAACTAAAGAGAAAGATAATGAATAATGTCCTGCAGGTGAGGCTATCCTTCTATCAGTGCTAGAAAGTTTACATACATTTATCTCAGGTGTCTCTATATAGGTGACTCCCATAATTTAAATTAAATTCCTTTTCTGGGAATCGATGCCCCAAAGAATCAGCTGATACTATATGCGAAGAGCATGTCAGCCTGTGCTGTAACCAACTGCCCCTACTTCTTGTCAAAGTTTGTTGACTTTACTGCCACAGAGACAAATGTTTTCACCAAGGAAGAGAGACAAGAAAGAATGGAAAAGAAAGTCAAAAGCTGATGGACTTTCCCTGGGGCTTTGCTCCCCATTCCCACTCGCGATACCTTCTCGTTTCTCCCTCCCCTAACTGAATGGTGGCCGAAGTTGAGAATAGCTCTTCTTAGCCATACAACAGACTTTAGGGTTGACTCCCCGCAGGAGGGAAAGCTGAGAGCCAGGGTAAGAATCTGGCCCCGTATGTAAGTATGTAGGAAAAGAGGTGTGAGAAGTTGCTCCTCTTCTTTGCCAGAAGCAGCCCAGGTAGATATGCAATCACAAGGAAGGGATTTTCACGGGTCTTTCTCCTTTAGATCTTTCAGGAGTGGCAGTAGCAGTCAAAGCAGTTTGGTATGTGTGACAGGTTTATATGAGACAAAGCCTGGCTCTAACAGCATCTGACAGGCTCTAGCAGAGTCCCATAGGAAAATGGTTTAGTCTTTTAGCCTTTAAAGCTGAGGGGAACAGAAGAAAAAAAAAAATCACAGCAGCACTCTTACTGAAGGTACCTAGATGTAGAAAATGCTTATTGACTTCGTATAACTCACACTTTCACTCACTTCAGGATTTCATCTTCCAGTAATTGCAACAGTTGACCCTATGAGTATATTTGGTGAAGATGATATGCAAGTCTAGGAAATGTCATGGTTTCTGGTGCTAACATTGTGCCTTCCCTGCCATAAACAAGCACATACCAATGCCTCTTATTTTCAAATTAGTAATCACATCCTACACACTACACACCATCAGATCTCAGTTGCTAGCAAGCTGTTCCACGTTGCCAGCTACCCCTGATATTAGATCATCTGATAGTTGCTTAGTGGTTGCTAAGGCAAGGTCTTACTAAGTCTCATTCATGCAGAACAGGATTTATTCACTGCTTCGGTTTCCAAGCTGCCTATCTTCCAAAATGTGACTCACAATGGATTGATGACATATAAGAAACCTAAATCCTTCTCGAAGTTTTTAAGAAAACTCCCTTATTCCAATGTTCACAAATGAGGAGGTCTTGATTGCAGTAAGCCTCAGACAGTCACCTCCCATGTAAATTTAAACCTGGACTTTGCATGCTATCTGTATACTGCTGCTTTTCTATTCTTTGAGCTTCTTATCAGATCAACTACCTTTCAGTCTTCTAAAAACGTTTTTTAATTTAGATTATATCAAACAAGATATTAATTACCAGAATCCATATTTCCCCAGTACAGGGTATAGTTTCTAAATCAAATAGAGATTTGGATAAGGAAAATCTAAACTATTATTTAGCACACTGCAACCAGAAACACAGCATTGCAGTCCTTATTCCATTCATGCTCTGCTGAGCCTACGAATCAAAGTGATATCAGGAACAAGGCAAAGCCACTTTGTGTGCCAAAGCTCATTTGTTTTTAACACACCATTTAATCTCATGATCACTTTCACACTGTCTGTTCTGTTTTAGCAAAACAGTAACATGCCTATGCTTTCATACCAGCAAATTCTACCATTAAAAACAAGTAAATAGAATTAGATTTCAGATTTTTCTTCCAAATGATTCAATTGCTAAGGGAAGGCAAATGCCCATATATGTACTTTTACACATTGATAGACTTTTAAAATATGTCATTCTTTACAGATGACACATGTACATGCTTAGTATCAAAAACTGGGCAGATTTTTGGCTGTTGGTTTGTTTATTTGGTGTGTGGCTGTGATAAAGTTGGAAGAAGTCTATATTTACAAGTGCTAAATTAACCAAAGTATGCTTTTTCCAAAATATGCCTTCATCATCACAAAATTGTATACGCATTTGACTAAAATTATCATATAGTTTCATCTGGGGAAAAATAAACACTCAGACATGACTAGATTCATAGAGGAGGAGGAGGAGTGACCCCTTTGCTCAGCACTTCAGGGATTACAGCCATTCACCATGGCTGTGGAGGAAGAGTTTTTTTTTTTTTGCTCTCTTGCCTGACAATATTTGAATCTAAATCAGTAAGAAATATTTGTAAAAGCAGATTGTTGGGTCTGCTTTCATATTAATAAATTCTATCATTAAAAACAACTAAGTACAGTTAGAATTAACATTTTTATTGCAAAGTATGTATTTGGTACAGTGAACAGCCTGTTTTTTTGTTTTATTCACTTATACAGTGCAATGAGTGCAGTACAGTAGGCAAAAATCTACTTTTCTGGTTGCTAATATTTTATTTAACAAACAAAATTAAAATTTTTATGTAGCAATGACTGGCTTACAGGGTACAAAGTCAGACACTTTGTCTAAAAAATTATTGTGTTATTTAAAAAGCTGTTTTATATAAAGTACAACGATTCCAACATGAAAAGTCATTAGCTCTATGGAAGGCTGGATGCATGTCTTGTAAGAGCAGAGGAGAGAACTGAAATGCTGTTCCTGCATTTTTGATGAACTCTAACTATCAAGTAATTGAATGAAAGGGAACTACACTTTTCTGCAGTAGTTCCATAAAAAATATTGAAATCACTGTGCTTTATTTTAAAATCAAGTATGGATTTTCTTCCAGTTTTTCAAGAGGCAAAAATTTATTCACACAGTAAAATAACAACAAATATGTCAGCTTTAGGATTTTGGTATAAAATTAAAGTATGCATTTGTGATTTTCTCTAAAACTAGGTAGGCCACTACCATGAAATTTCACTGTTCATTTTATGCTCAAATTTGCTGTTAACCCATTTTTTTCTACTACATAAAATTTTACTAGCAAGTATCTGACCTTGTGATCTGATAAAAAAAAAAAAAAAGGAAGGTCAAACTGCAAAGGATTGTGCTCTCTATTAGAAAATGCTATCAAACTATAAGGAAATCTGTCAGAGAAGTGTATTTTGAGTAAATCTATTGAAATGCATATGTTTGGGGGCTCAGTAAAGAAAACAGTTATCTTTTATGGGCAAAAGTTACACGAATGCTGCAGGGTCCAAATCTGTTGGGTGGAATCCGCCTTCTGGTACAATTTTCTCTAATTTTCTTCATGCATACGTATCACAGTGCAAGAAGGGTGTGTGTGCACTAGCCAACACACAAGTAATTGTGGGCCACAGCCGTTCCGTGCTTGACCTAGCCTTTCACTCTTACCGAAGATTTTGTATATATAGAAAGAAACTCTGCCGTGCTCAGGCAGAGCTACGCAGATAATAAATCTACTCTAAAGTCGCACACACATACACACACGCACATGCACACAGAAAGTGAAGTCACTTAGGAACATGTCCCCATTTACAGGTGTTACCACAGTCGCAACGGCTATGCCACCCCACCCACCCGTTAATGCACTGACTTGCTCTCAATTTCTCTTCACTAAGCTACTTTCTCTCAATACAACTAGCGAGCACAATTTGGATGAAGTGACCCGCTTATTAGTAAGGCAGGTTGAAAAGGACTGATCTAAGATTTTGATAGGTAGTCCCTTTTTTAGATCAACGTGTCGGAATATGAGAGCATGTATCTACAAGTACACAAGACTGACAAAATTGGTAGTACAGAGAGCAGCCAGGAAAGGCTGGAAGTTTAACTGAAAGGAATTTTTCCTTTGGGGATTTTTGTTTGTTTACAACGACTTAGAGTGCAGTATGGCATAGCATAACAGAACAGACAAGCTTCAGAGGTTCTTAAGGACACAGATAAGAAGAGGAAACAGGGATTATTGTGAAATGTAGTGCAAAAGGATAATGAAAAATAGAGCTATACTGAAAGATTAAATGTAGTCAGTGGGAGTTGTGGTGTGTTTATAGAACCTTAAAAGAGAAAGAAGTGTTTTTACTTTAGTAAGAAGAAGTAGAAACTAGTGAAGGAATTCTTGCACTAGCAGACATGACAAATGTAATTTTTTAAAACCATTAGCTTATTTATTTTGAACTCTCTCACAACAACGTCTCTCATCTCCTGAATGATTTCCTTCTTGTCTCTACTTTTTTTGATCCACCAAAACAAGGAATGTTCAAGTCTGGTAGAAACAGTATCTCAGAAGCGCCTGGCTTTTGATTCAAACCGTTAAGCTTTTTGGCTCTTTGCTGTGACTCCAAAGCCTTGCTTCTAGCAGAGGATGTACAAGCTTTTGACATCATCCACCGTGAGTGTCTAAGTGTCTTGATCTTTCAATTTCCTTGAGAGCTGGCTAACAAGAAAGCCATACCCATTGGATATGATTATTAAAACAAAGGAAAGAAAAGCTTCACTGCACTTTGACATTTTCAGAAGAAAATCCCAGTTAATGGAAAGTGCTTGACAATACTCACTTTTATCTTCACACTTACATGTTCAGCTGTACCTAATCTTTTGTCTGCAGTTAGACAAAAGCCAGGACAAATTGCATGTTCATCTTTTGCATGTTTGTTGGGGAACAAAGGTTTCAGAATCAGTTATAAAAAAAGGAAGTTATTTTTCTCATTCTTTACAAATATTTAAATTGTAAGTTTTTAATCTACAGAAATAACATGCCTAGCTGAAGCTGCCATTTCCCAAGAAATATGAAAAGACTTTTGAAAGCAAAAAAAGAAAAGCAGAAATTCTATTTCATTTTTCATGCAAATACTTCCAAGTTAAGAGAAAGAATTTTTAGGTTTGGTTTTGAAAGGCACTATTCATTTAAGTACCACAGTTTTGATTTTAAGTTTTTATGATGGTGGATTGAGAAATGGCTGGATGGCAGAGCTCAGGAGGTTGTGGTCAGTGGCACAGTCTAGTTGGAGGCCTGTAGCTAGTGGTGTCCCCCAGGGGTCAGTCCTGGGTCCAGTCTTGTTCAACATATTCCTCAATGACCTGGAGGAAGGGACAGAGTGCACCCTCAGCGAGTTTGCTGATGAGACTAAACTGGGGGGAGTGGCTGACACACCAGGGGGCTGTGCTGCCATTCAGAGGGACCTGGACAGGCTGGAGAGGTGGGCGGAGAGGAACCTCCTGAAGTTCCACAAAGGCAAGTGCAAGGTCCTGCACCTAGGCAGGAATAATCCCATGCACCAGGACAGGCTGGGTGGGGGTTGACCTGCTGGAAAGTAGCTCTGCAGAGAAGGACCTGGGAGTGCTGGTGGACAACAAGTTAAGCATGAGCCAGCAGTGTGCCCTTGTGGCCAAGAAGGCCAGTGGTCTCCTGGGGTGCATGAGGCAGAGTGTTGGCAGCAGGTGGAGGGAGGTGATCCTGCCCCTCTCCTCAGCCCTGGGGAGGCCTCACCTGGAGTGCTGTGTCCAGTTGTGGGCTCCCCACTACAAGAGAGACATGGCGCTCCTGGAGAGAGTCTATGAAGATGCTTAGGGGACTGGAGCATCTGTTCTATGAAGAAAGGCTGCGAGAGCTGGGCCTGTTCAGCCTGGAGAAGAGAAGACTGAGAGGCAATCTCATCAGCGTGTACAAGTATCTGAAGGGAGGGTGTCAAGAGGATGGGGCCAGCCTCTTCTCCGTGGTGCCCAGCAACAGGACAAGAGGCAACAGGCACAAACTGAAACACAGGAAGTTCCATCTGAACCTGAGGAAAAACTTCTTCCCTGTGAGGGTGACTGAGCATTGGAACAGGTTTTGCCCAGAGAGGTAGTGGAGTCTCCTTCCCTGGAGATACTCAAAACCCGTCTGGACGTGATCCTGGGCAATGTGCTCTAGAGGACCCTGCTTGAGGAGGGGGATCGGACTAGATGATCTCCAGAGGTCCCTTCCAACCTAAACGATTCTGTGATTCTGTGATTATGTGGTGATGAAACAATGCAGAAAATGGACAAACCCACAAAAAGAAAACCCCTTTATTTGGAAAGCATTTTTTAATTTTTTTAATATCAGTTCTGGGGTCATCCTAGTTCTAAGAAATATTGTACTATTATCATTCTAAATAAAAATCATACTGCAATTTTACAAGAGAATTTTTACCATTAGTTAAGCTGCATATTGTTGTACTTATCCCTGACCTTTGATTGTGCAATCCTGTGTTGCTTCTCGCAATGTTTTATGCAATCTGTAATGCATTAAGCTCAAAAGACGCTCACTTTACTACACAACATGTAACAGTGGTAGTGAATAAATGTCTTATAGGAAAGGTTAGTAATTCAGAAAATGGTTAAACCTATTTTCTTATCCACAATTTTCATTATATTGAAAAACATACGTGATTCTGAAGGGTTAGGGGGGAGCAGGCCTACTGTATCAGATCATGAATACTGCTACCGATACACATTATTCACTTAAGGTTTTGAAATGGAGTTATGATGTAGCATGGTCTTTGGTGGTTACATCACAGTCATAATTGCTGTCCACTGCTGTGGTTCCCCTCTTCCGTCTCTATGCAATGTTCAGGGATAATGAAAAATATTGTCCTTTGTGAAGTGGAGTGAAAGTCCTCACTCCTTTGGAATGCAAAATCAGGCCGGCTGAAGGCCAGAATTTCAATTTACTCGCACAGCTTTGTGTGGAATACCTAAACAGGAATGCAACTAAAGTATTAAGACAGAAGGAATGCAAACTATCTGTCTGCACACACGGGCGATACTGAATTACAATATATGTGGATATGGATATTTGGGGAGGGGGGAGAAAGAAAAGAAAACTGAACAGCTACTATCCCATCACAGAATACATATAAATTAACAGGATTTCGTTTTAATAATAAAGGTATGCAGACCTTGGGAGTAATCTGGAAACAATTACTTTATTTTGAAAGATGGTTGCTATGCTATAATTATCTCATTTGGCAGTAGCTAAAGAAATCAATCGATCATTTAGCTAGTTGCATAATTATTTAATGATTCACTCCCTCTAAGTACCCCATAGCATGCTACAGCAGCAAAAAATACCATTTTTAAAGAGGGAGTGTTCCATTTTTTGTAGCCAAAGAGATAATGCCAATCCTTTTAATAGAACCTAGCTCAAGAAAATTAGAGTTCAATTTTCTTCTGGAAAAATATCTCAAGATAAGCAAAAAAAATCTTGGTCTAGAGAACGTCATGAATATCTGAAAGTACATATGTGATTACATACGGATATGTGTGTCTGAGATGAGCCAGGTCAGCCATGTGTTTCTGTAGATATCTCTAAAGCATACAGATAGCTGTGTACAGATAGGTTCAGCTTTGGAATTCCTTAGGCTATTCTGCTGATATTTTACAACTGCAAGCAATAATACAATATACAAGTAAAAGCTGCTTACATATCTTTAATCTTTGTTATAATGTATTTGAATATTCAAGCATTCAGTACAAGATCGTTGTGTATAAGGCTTGAAATTATTGAGTTGTTCTCTCAAACCATTTGGAGACTGAAAAAGGTCCTTTAAATCTTTGTTTTGTAACACCAACCAGGTTTGTCACAGAAATAGTAGGCAAATTTTATACTGTTATGTACGTGCATTAGCTGCATTTTTAGATGAAAAATCTAAATGATTAGAAAAGGCTTTTTCAGCCTAAAGAACACTTGGTTTTCTGTGATGCATAAGATCCAAAAGTTCATGACTACTTGCTGTGCGTTCTTCACAAAGGTTGACACAGTACACAGGGTGACAACCGCTCTAAAAATCCATGCTCTGTACCATTAAGCAGATAGACAGAGAGGGTCTAAGTCAGCTTGTCCTAGCAGCATTGTGTATCCCTGGCCTATCCTCCTGCCCATTGCAAGAATACAGGGACAGTATTTCATTTAATTCTCTTATTCAATTGCGGTTAAATCTGCCCAAAGTTTTGAGGCCAAACCAGTTTCATCTGGGAAGGTGCCATTTCAGTTACACCAGGCTATTTGTATTTTGGGAAAACCTATTTACAGTTTTTGAAAATTTGTTTTGATAGCATGACATATCCCATTCCCAGAATTTCTATTTTCATATTATGTATTTAGAAAAAAAAATATCATCTAGGGCAATTAGAATGAGTGTTTCGATTAAAACAATTCATGAATGGAGATAAAGCTGTTTTTCAAACTTTCCTATAGGCTACATACTGCTTTTTGTCAATTTTCTTTTCTTTTTTTTTCTTTTTTTTAGAACTTGAGCCCAATAGAAATTACAAAGTAACTACATTTACATCACTATGTAAATGAAATAGGCAATAAAAAATTAAAGTAATAAACTACAGGATGAACAATCAGGGATTGTTTCATCGATCTTATAAGTCATAGTGTAAAATGTACTGAATTCTTCCTTGCACTGGAAGACAACAGCTTTTACATGATGGGGAAAAAAGTCATTTGTCTGATAACCTGCTGGAAAGAAGAGCAATAGTGTCTGTAGGTCTATATAACCAGTAAACTATGATTGGGCCCTTATTCTGCACCTGTCTTTCTTCATAATATGTAACCATAATAAACCATTCTGTTTTGGCACAATACTAACATACTAACTGACTTTGCCTATAAAAGGTGTTTATATGTACATTGAAAAACAATCTATTTATAATGAGTCAGAAGAAAAATACACACTTTCTCTGTACCTATTATATTATTTTATTAGTGTATTTTCTGTGATGCTGAGAGTTTTAAGCTACCATTAGCTTTAACTCCAGTTCTAGGAACATTTTGAAGCACTGGACCATTATTTTTCTTTACATAAACCACAAAATGTCCTCTAATTCCCTCTAGCTATTACATATTGGCTTGCTTTTCACATGTAGCATATAAAACAATTCCTGAAGATATGGAGGAGACAGGAATCAATTCTGGGAGTGTTAATAGCATCACACAAGAATCTGCCTTCAAGCAGCAGTTCCAGCAATTTTTTCTTATTTGTTGCATTATAAAGCCTGTTCTTTTTTTTTAAAAGGACTTTTGACATAATCAATAAAATAATTTCTAATTACTTTCATTTAGAATATGATTATTGGAATATCCCCTTCTAAGCTCATACACCCTATGATCATCAAGTGTAGTCTGTGACTACAAAGAAAAAAAAAGAAGAAAAGAAGAGAAAGATTGGCGAGGGGATTTTTGTTTTTAATAGCAAAATGTGTCATATTTTATTGTCCTTGGCGTAGATGTCTATAGGTCCTAGATTACTTTCTCTCAAGTATCTTCTAGAAATGTATCACAAACCTACCTCTTTCTTCTGGACTGAAGCTAAAAAAGTCAGTAGCTTCAGTGCTCCACAGTCAGGATACAGTCTCATCTGATGTTTGCTAGCTATTATTTAATAAATCTGTCTAAGTGTAAGAGTAGATATACGCTTCTAAAATTTCTAAAATTCTTCTCTGTTTTATTTTATTTTATTTTATTTTTTATAAAGCCTAATGCAAAACTGACTGGAGCTCCCACATCAACGTTTCCCATAGCTCTCCTATATCTCAGGGAGTTAAGTACAAAAATGAGAAGAGCAAAACACAGCATCAATATTAATGCCCTGGCTGTAATTCTTTGAGCTGGCAGGACTCTTACCTGGGAAACTGCCAGATGTGATCATCTAGAATGTGAAACTACTTTAGGAAAAAGATATAAAATAAATCAAGAATCCAACAGAAAGTACAAAACTATCGTTTGTTTCTTAAGAAAGTAACATACTTATTTATGGCTAGAGCTTACCAAGACGTCTACTAGAATCTTAAAAGAAAAGTAAGTGCTGCCCAGTCAAAGCTGAATAAAACTCTGCAAACCAAATTTACAGAAATAATTACAGGTGAAGATGGGAAGAACCGGAGGTAATGTTTTTGTTTCCTGTCTATTGACATTGATTAAATATTAGTAATACATTTAATAGATACTTTAGAATTCTTTTATTATTGATTTTTTTCCTTTTTTTCTCCCTTTTTAGGACAATTTATATGGGTAAAGAGAAAACAAGGCTCACTGCAGACTGGCAGTGGCTAACCCCAGCTGTTTCCTGTATGTTTCCTAAGTTGAATGCCTATATTACCAATTGCTGTAAAACATGTAATGTCATTAGCCAGGGAATAAACAACTTCAAACCATCCACAGAACCTGACATCTAATTAGTCAAACAAGTAGGATGGTAAATCAGAAACATCAGAGCCAAATCTATCTTACAATATGTCATGAGAAAAGCATACGCCAACTTCATCTATGTAGGACAGTACTGACCTGACTTCAAGTACAAATAGCCTTAACAGTCTTGATAGCTTTTTAAACTCAAAAAGTGTCAGTTTTATAAGTTCTGAGGAAAAAATTCAATACAGTGCAATGCAATGCAATGCAATGCAATGCAATGCAATAAAATAAAATAAAATAAATTAAATTAAATTAAATTAAATTAAATAATTAAAAAGAACAACTACACACCAAGACCAAATAATAACTTCTTCAGAATGGAGTGAAGTAATGTTGTCTGAAAAGACAGAAGGAGAAGGATGCCAAGTCATTTTGGGAGCAAAGTATAAGATTATCTTCTTGGCAAATTAATATAAGATGATTATAAGATGGTTATAAAATCAAGAAGAGGAGAAGCCACATTCTAACTGAGGTGAGGGTGGAAAAGAAGTGCAGCTTTCATACTGACAGGGAGACCTTCAGTTAGATCAATACTTTCCCTTTCCCTGAAGGGCTATAAAACTTTCCTATGGTACTTGCACAACCTGTGAATCTATAAAGCACTATTATCCAGCACAAAGAGTAGTTGTGTTAATGCCCTCTTAACTCAGTGTCCTGCTATTATTAGGAGTATCAGGACAGGAACAGGGAAGTGGGGTTTCCTTAGCAGAGCAAGAAAAGCCAATGTCGACGCTAGGAAATGAAGAAGAAAAAGTCCTGCTGGTGATAGGATATTGATGATAAGTGGTGAAGAAATCAAGGTTGAAAACCCATCAGACTTCTGAGGCATGGTTAGTAAAAAAATAAAAAATAAAAATGCAAGCAGCCATTACTAGTATGTAAAGGCAACAAACTCTACAATATTTCAATGACTTCCCAACTATTCACAGAAACACAGGACTCAGTGCTTAGAAAGAATACGGTACAGTCTATTTCCTGATTATGTATACAATTTATTTAATACCTGCAATTTATCTGAATAGCAGGAGGGGGGCTGCTGGAATGATACACAAATTTCCATGACAAGTTTTGTTTGTGGTTTTTTGTTTTTAAAAAGCAAGGAAACTTAAATTACTCATTAATGAAAACTTTTAACAGGAAGGACATGTCAACATAAAACAAGAGCTAGCAATCTTAGGAAATGATTATGAGAAATATTATGAGTTAATTAATTCTAATTAATTGATTATTAATGCATAGCCTAGAGCAAGATATGGGAAACTTTTAACAACCTTGACGGAAAAAAGACTGAGGTGGCTGAAAAACTCCTGGCTACTACTGAAGCCATCCATCCATTACTGCTTCCTTACAAATATCTCAGCCTATATTTGACAGTCTATATGTGACTGTTCCATGAGGGAACAGCAGGGTATGTCATTAAGAAAGCCTTTAGAAAGTCTTTTGACACAGTCTTCCATAGCCTACTTGTAACCAAACTGGGGAATTATGAGTGGAATGAGTGGACTACAAGATGGATGGAAAGCTGGCTGGACCTTTGGACTCAAAGGGTAAAAGTCCATGGTAGAAAAATCTAGCTGGTTGCTGGTTATGAGTAGCATTCTTCTGAGGTCATCACTGGAGCAAATACTGCTTAACACCTTCATTATTAACCTGGACAATGGGAGGGAATTCCCTTTCATCTAGATGCAGATGGCACCAAATTGGAGGGACCAGTTGACAGTGGAAGGCAGGACTGCAATTTGGCGAGACCTCGACAGGCTGGAGAAATGGACCATCAGGAACCTCATGAAGTTCAGTTCAAAAAAATCACTGCAAAGCCTTATATCTGGGATGGAATAACCCCATGTGGCAACAGAGACTGGAGAATAGCCTTGCAGAAAAGGCCTGGGTGGTCTTGGTAGATGCAAGCTGAGCAACGTGAACCAGCAACATATCCTTATAGCAGTGAAGGCTATCCTCATACCACGCTGCATTAGGCCTGTGTAGCCAGCAGGTCTAGGTCCCTGCAACTAGCTAAAGGGGGGTTATAGAGAAGACCAAATATGACAAGATGAGGCAAGTTATCTATTTCATTAGGGCCTGAATGATCATTTGTCATTCGAGTGATCAAAAATGAAACAAAAAAATAAGGTAATTCTAGCTTTTATACTGAATTATTGTACAAAGATAACACTTCCAGGTCAAAATGAGAAGAAGACATAGTCTGTGTTACCAGCTACATATTTACTTATTGAAGGGCATTTGTTGCATAACATTAGTGTCCTGTATTGCTACTTTTTTCTCACTACACAACCTTTTGAAGACAACACTCTGAAATAATTCTTATTGCTTCATGAGAAAGAGAGAGAACACATTATCATGCTGATCACTGGTGACAGCAGCTGTTACGTAATTTTGTTATGAAGCTATTTCCTGCTGCTAGAGGGCTTGAAATAACATTTACTTGTATAATTGTAATTCCATTTATTTTATCCATTCTGGCCTAAATAAAAAGCATAAATTAATCCATATTGAATATTTCATAGAGATAACCTCTTTAGAAAAAAAATGAATTAAATGTTTTTACTAATATTTGACATGTTATTAAAAAATAACTGGTGGTAGAAGTCATATCTCAAACAACCAAAGCTATACTACCTTCAAATGATCCATTTGTCCTCCTCATGGAGCTAGACTTCCATGCAATTATATAGCACCAATTATATGCACTACTGTATATTAATAAACGTATGAAACATCTGTAAGAGTGGAGTTCATCTTACCTACTTTAGCCATCTGGAAGTTTGGCATGTAGGTAAAACTAATCATCCAGGTATCTCTTTCGTGAATGAGGAGGTATTGGCTCTCTAGAAGACAATAAGCCCATCCTGTAAGATATGTCTTTAGACAGGTGTGCTGAATCACCATCTTATAATGTTTATATTTATCCTCAGAGATAACTAGCTTAGTCCAGCGTGCATATGTCTAGTATATAGGATATATATGTGTCTAGTATATAGTATAGGTCTCATATATAGGATATGTATATAGTATATGTGTATATGTCTGGTATATGTGTATATCTAGTATACGTATACGTGTAGTGTTAAATATAATGAATACTTGAAATGTAATCATTAGGTAACCTGATTAAAGCCTACTCCCATCAAAAACAAAGATTTGGGTACAATCAGAGGAACAATGATAGGCAGAAAGGCCCTCGTAACCTAGTAATTGATGAAAATAGAGCACACAGATTCAGCTAATTTCTAAGATCATTTAGTGAGAATGATCAGACCATTGTCTCTGGTGTGAAGACCACAAAAATGAGCCAAAGAAAGCTTACTCCCTGGAGCACCATATAACGAAAGGGACTTATTAGCTCGATGGACATGGGACTTACCAGGTGAGGAGAGGATTTGGGCACTGAGTAAAGTACATTAAGGGATGTCTTCAAGGGATTGTGGGATGTGCAAAATTTGTTATGAGATGTTTAGGGGAAGAATCAAAGGTGGAGAAAGGAAGCCATCAGGGTGGATCCAAGAGAGCAAGTATGGGAAAATAGAAAAGGTAAAAACGGGTTGGTCAAATGTAAGCAGATTGTTTGTAGGAACACCGGCTAACTTTTAATCAGACTACCTAGACAGTCTGATAAAAGGTCTGAGTACCAGCAATTCAGCATTGCAGAGTTCAGAGGACTAGCAATCATGAATGGGCCTGAGGGGCTTGAGGGCCTAAGCGCTAGCAACTTGAGGAGACTTTGGTCCAGCTACTTTGGGCCAGCTTTGGGCTAGCTACTGAATAGACTGAGCATCTAAAGCCAGCTACTGAAGAGATCTTTATACTCTGTGTGTGTGTATTCCAATAGCAGACTCCAAACCTGACCAGCTGGAGAGGAGAAACAGTCCATGTGTTATTGTCTGTATGAGTCATATTGTAGTATGTCTTGCCTAGGACTATGTGCTCAACCTTACAGCAGGCCAGACCTGGGATAGGAGGAACTTCTCTGGTTCTAATCTGGATTTGGCTGCCTCCAGCGGAGACAACATCATGCTGTCACATGGACTATAGAGAGATAGAACAGCACAGAATGGCATTAGGGCAGTCTTGCATGTAAGCTGCTTCACTGGGCAGGGCAGTGTTGCTTAACAGCTAATTTTTTGCTGTTCTGTGCTATCTGGGCAACAAATGGAGGAAAAGACATGCCATATCCTCATCCATAGTCATATCTCTCCTCATAACTACCTATTTGTAATTCTCTTGCAGGACAAACTTGAAAATTTAAAAGTAATGGATCAATATCTTTTTCTAAGGTGTTCCCTAAAACCTGTATAACCTGAGGTGTGAGGTTCATTGCATGTATTTTTTAAGCTATAGTTAATAAACCACTATAGCCGAAAAAAGCAACCAGTTCTCAGAAGAAAAAAACAAAACAAAACAAAACAAAACAGTTGTAAGTGATCTGGAGTGTTTCTTTTTGCTTTAACTTACGGGATCGATTTGATAATATATTTAATTAGAGTGGAGACTACTTATCCATTTTCTATCCAGGCTTTCAAAAAAATTGCCTCTTCAAAGAAAATATTAGTGAACAAGAGCTCTCTCTAATATTTCCTGGCTTCTAGGTCCTTCTAGGTCCTCATTCTTACCTTGACTATTTGTAAATCAAAAAAAAAAAAAAAAAGCTTCTATTCAAACACAGTCATACACAAATTAAAATTCAAAAAGCTCTCAACCCTGCTGTTGACTACAGAGCTTCATCTTGATCTAGATGCATTGCTCACGTTAAGTACCATTGTGAGTGACAACAATGGAACTTGAAACGCACTTTAATCGATGATTGCAGCTGAATATCTCTCATCCATCTCCCTTAATGTTTGCTTTTAATCATTATGTAGTAAGATCTACCAGGGTACAGCTAGTTCAGTGAAACAAGAGATGAGAGGATAGAAAATAAAGGAAAGGGTACCTGGATAAAAATCAAGCTGTTACCCTTATTTCTTGTTCTGTACTGTACCTTGTAGTCTGGGTACTTGTCCTATGCATCTTGCCCAAGAATAGGTGTTCAGTTAAAACCTATAACCAACGGGATGATAAACTTCAGCCAATATCCTGCTGTTGATCTGGATTTAGAATACTTTTAAAAATCCATCTTTTAGAAGATGAATTGCTGGTAACAGACCATTAACCAATTAGCGGGAAGGCATGTAGTGTCAAAGATTACATAGGGTATAGAAAGTATGGGGAAAGAGGTAGATTGAGGGAGAATGAGAAGTAGGAAAAGCAGAGAGAAAAATAAAAAAAGAAAAAGAAAATATATGACATAGGAGAAAGTTGTTGGCAGAGAATATTTTTTGCATGAGATAGATAGACAGAAAAATAAATACATGAAGAAGAGAAAAAAATGTGAAAGAAAGAATGAGCAAAAAGATTTTAAAAAGTTAAGGAGAAGAAAAAGGAAAAAGAATGGGGGAATCAAAGGAAAAAAATTAATGAAAATAAATGTTTTAAATACTTCTTTCCGTACATGTGTGTTCATAGTAAAGGAAAGTGGATAAAATAAGACAAAAAAGACTGTAAAAGCAAAGGGAAATCTGTACAGATATTACTGAAGAGCAAAACAAACATAAAAGGGTTGAAGAGCAAAGAAGAACCTCACATAGCTTATACCGCAAGTACACCATGCAAAAGGAAGTATCATAATTTTAAAATATATTTCACTTTCTCTTCATTCTCATGTACAATTTTCCATATTCATAATTAGAAATCTAGTATTGAATCATGTCCTGTAAATTAAGATGATAGATTTGAAATCCCATCTGCGATCTGAAATGGAATTCTGAAAGCAGAACTTCAGGTCTAAACACTTCCCATAATAAAGCAGTTGCTTTTTTTTTAGCTTCAAGTCTATAGATGGCATAATTTTATTATAATGACAATAAATTTTTTACATTCCGCACTGGTATTTGTGACAGATTATAAATATGACTCAGAAGACATCAGCTTCAGCATGAAAATCTTAAGTGCAAATTTTAGGTATAAATGTTAATGCATCATTAATATTACATTTCTCTGGTGTTCAAAATAGTCGGAAACGATACACCCTTGAAAACAATTTAATGTTTAAGTTTGAATTTCACAGAGATTTCCACTGTAGAAATTGAACAGATCAGTTCAGTAGTTGATGATTTCACTTTAAAATTTGGTAGGTCCTTTGTATCAGTAGCAGTATCTTGAAATCATAAGTAAGATTGTATAAAGAAATGAAGATATCTCAGCTGCTTATGTAAGAATCAATAATTTTTCATTGATGAAACCTGATTGAATTTGCTGACTTTCATAAAAGTAATAAACAAAAAGAGTGAATTTCACCTCTTGCCAGACTTCCCTCCTGTTGCATACATTTGGCCAGCATCACTGGAATGCCAGAGGCAGGAATATCAACATGGACAGCCATGGTCTCAAGGAAGCATCTTGTTGACCAGTTTTGCTCAGATTAGGGTAAGATCGTGACACCCTGTTTACAGTACCAGTGGATTTTCATCAGTATCTCTGAAATAGAGGTCAATAATAACAACAGAACTTTTTAAATCATACCTGGCACTGCGATCAGATCCAGTTTTGCAGGAAGATTCTCTGCAGAGAGAATTAGGTGGCTTATTTAAATGTCTAAATCATGATCTAGGATCTTTACCTGCCTCTTCCCCCAAAAAATCTTTACCTCCTCAACAGAGTAGAATTCTGTTGAAATTATGCTATTTAAACTTAGTCTAGAAAAGTTTTTTGTTCCCAACAACAATAAAAACGGTTTCCTTTGTCATATTTATTTTAAGAAAGGTTGAAAAAATAAACCCAATGAATGAAATAGCTCAAGTTTCAGCTGCCAAAATAGAAAGCTTATTACAGATTTTCTGCCTCATTTTCTCCCAGCAAATCACAATTATTTTTAGGTCTGCATGTAGTTTCTGTAAAATGTATTTGTTTATGTCAAAACTCAATTCTCTGTCAAAAATGTTTCAATGTATATTATATTTATGAAAAACTTAGTCATTTATAGAAACATTTTATTTTTCACTGCCATGGTCTAAATTCTTTCATTTTTATTTCTGTGAATCTCATTGTTGAAAAGATTTATTTGTACAAAAATGAGAAAGTACATTTAGATGCAATATTGTCTTTGTCTAAAAGCGTTTCAGATGCTCCTAGTGTTAAAGACTTATATTCATAATTATATGTCATTAATGTGTTTATGTACTCTAAAACACTGCCAAACAATGCCTGTAAGGGTTATGACACAGTCTCTTTCTTGAAATGTTTTGCTGTGAACTACAGGTACAGAATTCTAATATCTTCTGACCTCTGACATCTCCCACTCTCTTAAAATTACTACTCAGTGTCCTAAAGCTCTCTTTTTACATTAGCTCTCACAAGTTTGTTGTTGTATATAATAAATGTCCAGACAGTCATTGACACACCTTATACTTTGCCATTTATGTTTTAAGACACTTAGACTTTTGTAGACTAAAAATACTCAGTGTGCGTTCATTGCTACTGTGTTCCACGAGCTGTGAAATGTTAGCAGAAAAAACATCTAAAGAGGTAGAAGGAAAGGTCGCATTCAGCGTTGCATTCAAGAGATATAGGATCAAAACCTTGCTGTGTTAAATGTTATTAGAGTTCACTTTCAGTGGGATATAAAGGCCCATTAAAATTACATACTTGGAATCTTTCATTTTGCATAGGCAGAAGCTGTACCAAGATTTTTTTTTTCCTATGCCCATACTCCTCAATCAAAGCACTGAACTCCAGGCTTGAAGGGACTGCATCAGCCGCAGAGTCCAGTCTCCTGCAATTGTGGGACATAGTGCAATAGGCATAGAACTCTGAAATATTCTCAAGACTGTCTACCTAATTGTCTTCTGTACAATGAAGGCACAAAACTCCTCTAGAATACAACACATTTAAGACCATTATACAAAAGATTGCCTGACAACAGTTACCAGTAATTCATTAAATTGCTGAAGCGAAGGGAATTTGTTACCCAAAAGAAATGAATGCAATCATCTCCCTGGTGATCTCTGCCCATCTGGCCTGAGGAAAATTGTTTCCTATCTCCTGACATGAAATATCTGGCAATTAGATTAATCCTAAAGATGTAAGCTAGTAACACAGACCAAAAACTTGTTCCTTTCTGGGAGGGGGATTTATTATTTATGTACATTATACGTAATATGTAGATATATAGATTCCAACAATTGTCCATGATGTAAAGACCAGTAAACTCAGGTGAAGGTTTGGGGGAAAGAGGGAAATACTGAATTCCTTTCCTGCCAAAGTATTAACACAGTGTTCGATACTCCGCTGACAATTATTAGAGCAGCCCTTTCAGAATTTCAGGCATGGATATTTGCAGTCACCTTCCAGACTCGGGGCAGGGGAATGTAGGGAGGAAGGAGGAGGAGTCTTAGTTTATCATATTTATGAATTTGCTTCTAGGATATTGTTTAAAAGTTGGCATGTAAAAACAGCCTTTTAAATTCAAAGGCATATATTTGGCTTATTATACTGTAGCAGTCGTAACACACTCAAAGGGAACCCCGGAGCAAAACAGTGACCTTAAACCTGATTAACATTGCGGGGTGGTAGGGTTTTTTTTTCTTCTTCTTTCCCAAAGACATGCTTTTTCTGGGATCAAAGACAATTTCCAGCGTAAGAATACTTATCTTAATTAATTCCTTGACTGCAGTTAGAGAATGTATCATTCAACTAAATAGACAGAGGGATCCAATCTATTACCAAATAAATATATTAAATAAATATGCATTGGAATGGGGAGGGGTGAAAGAGAAAGAGAGAAAGAACCTTTTGAGGGGATATGCTTGTACAGGAACAAAAAGTGGGCAGTGTTATTTAGAAATTTTATGAAGTCTTGGAAAATTTTCAAAGGAAGGAAGGGACTAAACCAAATCTCCTAAAAAATAATGTGCCATTAAATTCAGATAAAATAAATTCTGCTCTTTAGCTTCATTTCTTAAGTATTTTTCTTTCTTTCTTTCTTTCTGCTCCCTGTTGATTCAGGAAATGTTCTTTCAGCACATGCAGATAATAACTATTGATTAAAAGGAAGTTTCCAGTAAGACAGAGATGTAGTCTCAGCCAAACCAGTGTAAGTAACATAGGGCTGAAGAAACTTAAAATACAAAGTTTTAAAATTATACTTTGCTTCCCAAGGACAACTTCTTGAAAGAATCAGAAAGACAGAATCATAACTTCTTCCCCACAGTGTTAGACTTGGCTGTGTCTGATAAAAGCCTTTGGGCAAGGATCATAGCAAAGATCTTTCCTTCCTTAAACGGCCCATGTTCTTCAGATGGTTCACTTCTCTTTGATACTCAAGGGATGATGCCAGTAATAACAGATAACCAGAATCCTTCTGCAAGAAGTACATAGGGAGATCTTATACCGAGGTGAATGTTAAAACAAGTATTCAAGGGCTATCATATACTTCCACTACTTTCCATCCAAAAAAAAAAAAAAAGTAAACAGGTATAACCCACTTTCATGGTTTCATTGGTATTTCACTGAATACATTAAAAAAAAATCTTTCATTCTTCATCTTCAAATGGTCTGTGGATCTGCCACAAGTCACCTGAGGGATCATTTCACTTTAATGACCATGACCACCTTTGACAGCTACAGTTCCACAGAAACAACATCTGTAGCAATGTACACATGTGCAGAACATACAATTTCCTTTTCTACCTGTAGAGAAATCTTTTCTAAGTCGACACAGCTCTCAGGGTGAACTGCGCTCTCGGAATTTTTAAAGTGAAAACACAGGATTAGGCTTCCTTTAACAAGCAATTATATCTTAAATATATAATTTGAGTTAAATGATAATTCAGATGATTGGAAAAGAAAATCTTTTTTTCCTGTCGTAACCATAATACTGTCCTAGAGCAGTAGTTAAATTACTTATAATAATGTTAATCCACAGTCAGTTTTACGGTGCAATCGTCTATCACTGGGCAGAAATGGCTACACTCAGATGTCAAGCTACAATGTTTTCAAAGAGCAAAAGCCTACAAAATACTATATTCACCAATATTGATTAGATCTAATCAGAAATTATATGAAATTGTTTTGGGAAAATTCAGTTTCACAAAATCAAAATGATATTTCAAATAATCTCTTGTCAGGTGTCTTGGAGAACCTTATAAGCCTCAGGAATCAGTGCTTTGGGTTCTGTTCCAGGATGTTCACCTATGCAATGCTGAAGTCCTGGTATTCCTCACTTTGAAGGAGTCTTCTGGAAGATGTAGCTTGAACCACAGATACTGAACTCTTTGGTTGTAGTCTGGTCTTGTCCTAGGGCCATAAATCAAAGTCCTGGATCTGCAGAACTTTACCTGCTAGAGCTTCAGACCAAGATAAAACTTAACATTTCCTGACATTTCTTAACTCCATTCTGGACAGTTCTACTCCTCGTTTATGGTTACAGCAAAATAAAGTTGATTTTTCTTTTGAAATACAAGTTAAATCCATAAATAAAAGTAGTTAACATTTGTAGGCAGGACAAACTGGAATAAGATTCATCATGATATATACGCCATAGGGGACACAAACAACAAAGAAATTTTGTCTTGAATGATGAGAAAGAAAGAAAAAATTTTAGTATATCTTTAAAGTTTCTTAGATAGGTAATGACATCTCCAAAATACCTCCCTCAGTTTCTGAAGAAGTGTTTTGCATGCACAGGCTACAGTATACCTATATCTGCAATTGAGTGTATCACAATTTCCTCTTGTTTCCTATAAGATATCAAATACTTCCACTGGTAGGTTCTACCAGGTAACTGATGAACTGCGTGGGTTGACACCTCGTAATAAATGATCATGGTCTTTCTTATCATTAATGATTGCAAAGTGCTTGCATTCATTTTAGGTCTCATCCCTCCACGTTTTTTATGTTGGGCTGAGAGCCCCAGCCTGCCCTCAGCTCTTTCTAGGAACAGATAATTATTACATTAATTGCCTCAGTTCTTAGTTGTTCTGTGTATGATGAGTGCTAGCTTGTTTTAACTGCAAACTAGATGTGAAAAAAATACAGAGAAATCAAAATAGAAAAGTGCCAATCATTTCCTTTTTAAAATGATAGCTTGAAATAGGAAGAAGAGCTCCATGTCCGTTTTTTATGTAAGATAAGGATCAAAGTGTCTAAAGTATCAGGGGACCTTAACTATCCTGTCTGTCCTTATCTAAGTGATGAAAGGCTTAAGCTGGACTTATTGCTTAAATAAGATATATACAGTAACATTTTTGCTTTCCCTGCATTCGCAGGAAGAAGAGAAATGGCAAAAGCAAACATCTATTCATAACCAAAAGCTATCCAGGCAGCAATATTCCCTTCGTGAAGCTATACAATAACAGTGTTTATCAGCCTAAGGAAGTTATGGTAACTCATTAGAGCAAGGAAGTAAAAAAAGCCACATTATATGTATAAAAAATATTATCTTGGCTTTACTATGCAAGTTTGCCCTGACAAACTATTACAGACGCTGCTGTTCTTGCTACTAAGAAATTAGTATCATAAGCCAGAAAAATAATTTAAAAATCTGTATTTCTTCATGTGGAAAATTACAACAAAAAAGACCCCACCAGGTCCCATAGCGTCACAGTGTTGTTATAGTAGTGAAATAAATCTGATAATCAACTTTACCTGGATTCTCTCATTAAAATAGCAGCCAAGTTTTAGATTCTATTTTCATCCTTCATGCAAAATGAAATTACGACAGTTGCAGGCTAGAGAAGACAACCCCGTATACAGACAGAGACATTTTATTCTGAACTCTGTTTTAGAGACAGCTACTGGAATAGATGGGTGGAAAAGAAAAAGTAGAGATCTATACCGAAAAAATACTGCGAAGTCAAAGTCTGAGAAAAAGAAAAACAAATAATGAATCTTAACTTTATTTATTTTTAATGGAGAGAGATTTCAGTATAGTTTTTAATGACATAAAGTTTTCTTTTATTTTATTTTTCTTCCTGGATATACAAGCAGCGGTAACTAGATCAGCTGATAATTTAATTTCTTTTGTAGTCATACTCTTCTGTGACGGGGAGAAAATTTCCAAAGACTTGTATGACATTTTTTTTCCTTGCATTTCTCATTTCTACTTAAGTTTTTCCTGGCTTTGCTAAGCAGTGTTATACATGCTAAAGTTTGTTCTTCTAGACATGCCTTCTCTGGAACTACTCAGGTATGCTTTGTACTTTTAGATCTTGGTTTTAAATAAACTTTGTGTATTACATTAGGCTAATCAGTTCATACCTATAACCGAGCTCTGTAGTTTAAAATGACAAGGATCTCTGATTTAATGAACAGAATTAAACTAAATTGACACTATACCCAAAATTTTCAGTGCCAACGTTTCAGTATCAACAGTACTGAAATGCTGAATGCGTGAATATTTCCAAGTTCTTGAGCTAGTATATATTTAAGTCTAGATTGCTTGAGCTATTGCTTGTTTTTTTTATTCCAGCTAAAGTTTCTCCCTCCCTCTCTTTAAATCAAAAATTAAATAACCTCAAAACCAAAAATATTTTATTTTTCTAAGTCTTTAACTAACTGTGGAAACATGTCAGTTAAGAGGAATGAAGATTATTTGTCTAATCATGACATGACTGGAAGAAAAGCATCCTAATACCATTTCAGCCGAATGCATCTGTTACTTCTTAACTCATTAGCTGTGAGGTGGCCTTTCTTTAAGGGCTTTTCTGGAGAGTGAGAAAGCAAAAGGCTACCATTTCATGAAATAAATAATCCTGCTGCCAAAGGTTCAGATTGTTATGCTATTTTGCTTTGGACCAAAAACAAACAAACAAACAAACAAATGATAATTTACCTCAGTCTCACTTTCTCAAAGCCTTCTGAACAGCCCTTTCACTGTGAGGAAGTACACATCATTTATCACAACCCGCTCCTTGCTTGCACGGCCCTATTAACCTACTGTCAGGCCCTGACATCTCCTCTTGCATAACTATCAAGGACAACAGATGTCTCAGAAAACCAGAACATCACCTCTGTTGGTGTCCTTTTTCTCATGTTTTTCTTATCCAAATTAGGCAAAGCTGCACAGGTGTTTTATGCCTATAGTTAATTCAGTCTCTCCCTTTGAAAAGTTCTGTTTTGTTGAAACGACACAAACCAGAGGGTCAGGTATCCGGAAACTGCCAACATGAGTTTGTTTCTTATAGCTTCAATGTGTCTTATTTGCTAATAAAACTCTGAACTGAGTATCTGAAGAGAAAAACATAAAACTCAAAGCTTAAATTTTACACTGTTAGCACTTCTGCTGAGAAAAACATAGGGACTTCTTGTAGGTGACTTTCTACCGGTTCAATGAATATCTGAGCTTGCCGTATTCACCCACAACCTTCTCCTCCAAGGCACAGCAACAAGCATCTTACTTCCTACTGGTGGTTCAAGTGATGCTCAAATTGTTATTGGTGAATGTGTTTTGAAAAAGCTCAAAAGTTGATAGAAGGGATTTAGGTAAGCAAAAGGAAGGAACAGAAGGGTAACGGAAGAGTTGAATGTGGAAGGTAAGACGAATAAAATTTGAGAGAAAAGCACAAGTAAACAGAACAGGTGTATGACAGGAATAGGTAAGGAGTCTAAAATATAAGAAAAATCTTAGTACGCCCATGAAGTTGCAGAGCTCCCACACCTCAGCAGTATCCACTTTCCCACCACTACGCATTGAAGATAAAAGAAAAAAAGAATTTGTTTGCAAATGTCTTATTTTCATATTTTTTTACAGAATACAAAAATAATGAGAATACAATATTAGGATTTTATTGGAATGACACATTACTGTCAAGTTGGATATTTTCAGGTTTTTGTTTATTTTCATGTATTTTTTTCTGCTGGACTTACAAAGGGCAAAATTTCTCAAAAGGGAATTTTTTTGAATTAAGAAATGTCTGAAGTTGAAGAATTTCTCAGGAAAGAGGAAATGTGGATCCCTAGCAGCTCCAGGAAATGTTCCTCAATATTTTCCAGCATCATCCTATTGTGCGTGTCCTTTGGCTAATCTGGTCTATGCATCCCAAAATTATTATCAAACCCAAAATATTATCAGTCTCAAATTTTTGGCATGATAGTGTACATGGCTTTGTAAGTCCTCATACCATTAATTTGCCCAATTTCCCATATGTTGTCTGGTATAGAAGATGTAGCAGTGCCGCAGCTAGTTCTGGGTACCAAGGAATAAGAGACCTGTGTGCAAAGCTGCAATATGGCATGTTCCTTAAGCATCAGCCCAGCACTACTGTGCTGCCCTCTGACATGATCAGGTACTCTAAAAGTAAAAATAGACAACAAGAGAGTATCAACACTCATCATATGATCTTTTGTTATGTGACTTGCTTAATTATGCATTTACAATCAATTCACTGTACAGGCAGCTATACAGGCATACATGAGCCAAATATACAGCATGCCAAATGTGCAGGGTGATTTCTGATTGAGTATGACTAAGTGACAAAAAATTTGATAATCAGCAGAACTCTTAAAAGGTACTTCCTCCTGAAGACTATTTCCTGGTCTGGCTGGTCCTTTCTACCTCCAGCTGCTTTATTGCTCATCTACTAACAAGGTATTTGAGGTGAACTGGAAATGTTCTCATTTTTAATAACCGATTTATAGTTCTAGTCCTAATATCCATGCAGGAAAAGTGGGTCAGAAGGCACTCGTGGAAAATTTTAGCCCAAAGGCTAACGTTATAGGTAAAACCAAGTTGATAAGAATATACCTAGAATAGAAATACTGCTAAAAATCAACTGTAATAGTCATTGTCCTGCAAAAACAATATGAGCAAATGCATATAATAAATAATTGCTTAACACAGGGAAGAGCTACAATGGTTGAGGGAATCACAGTGTAGGAAAGGAAGATAGTTTTCAATATAACTCCTATTTCTTAAACAGAAATGGGGTTTAATACTTGTGAGAAGGTTGTAGTACTAGATTTGAACAATACTAAAGGGTCTGGAGCAGAGAAGTAAATGCCTTACTCTTGTTTCATACTTAATAGTCGTTTGCTGCTTTCTCTAATATGTATTCATTGTCAAGCTGTGGAGGTGTTAATAAAAGTTTTCTCTATATCCTTCTCCTATCCTCTCTCAGGAAACACTGATGAAAATAGAAAAAGAACTGCACTGGGGAAGAATGTACATATAAAATGTCAGCTTAGGTTGGAGGATTTTTAAAGCCATTTTTCCATTGAAAAGTGTTGAAAGGAATTTCCCTCTCTGAAAGGAATTCTAGCTGAGAGAGTTTTTGAAGCAATAGCCTTAAGCTATTATAGGCCACTTGAAAATTTCATATATATATATATATATGTGTGTATATGTATATATGTATATATGTATATATGTATAAATACATATATATATAGAGAGAGAGAGTGTGTGTGTGTGTATTTATTTATTTAAGAAACTGAATACATAAACAGATAAATTTCAAGGGAACTAAGAATATATCTCTCCTCATTATTTACATATTCTAGTAACTGAAATGTGTAACGGCTCTGCACAACAACCTGGTAATGATTTCAGTTAGAGATCGTCTGGGTTTATGCATAAAAATGTACCCTACGTAGCTGAAAACTGTACAGTCTAGAAAGGACCAATAGCAATGAACTTCCCAATGATAAAATGGAAAGCAAGATACTATAATGAATTGGATGTGTTTGCCTTTGATTTACTATCTCTTCAACAAACAATCATTGCTAAGTCTGCAACAAACAATATACAGAGTTTAATAAAATTTTCATGTCTCTGCTGCTACAAAACAAAAGTAGAATCTTCTTTTATACTACTTTCTATTTTCTTCATATTAAATGTCTCAGACATGTCTTTTCTTCTGGATTCCACTGAAAATATCCTATGAAAGCAGCAGCAACAGCTTCCCAGTACATATGAATAATCACAGATAGGATTTATTGTCTAGTTTATACGTAGAGCATGCCCACAGTTTGATAAAGGAGTTCTCCCAAAGGAAATGCTGAAGTTACTTGTTCCCCCTAGTAAATGCAAGTCAAACTCAGGATCACATACGAAATGCAGCAATCTAAGGACACCCAAAGTGGAGAAGAAAGTAGAGAGCACTTGTGGAATCTGCTTCCACTTTAACTGCTGAGAGGAAACTCAAATAACAGCCCAGAAAAGAGCTAGAGCTATAGTCACAGGAATATATAGATAACACTTTTTGATATTCTATGTTCAATAAGTCTTTTATGATTTTTCCCATTTCTTAACTTTTTACTTTGGCAAAGTGAGTAAAAGTGATTTACCCCTTCCTTCAGAGACCGTCTACTACAAAGTATGATTCCTATCTCAACATCCCACCTGTGATATGCAATTTGGAATTATTGAGAGATGGGAAATGTGTTTTCCAAATTTTTGTTTTTTCTCTGCAAGAGGTGGTATAAGGTCAGGTAACACTGACAACCACATATCAACAGAAAAAAATCTCTTCTCCAGCCAGTTCTTCCTTGTCAAACAAGATCATGCAGCACTGAGAGTGCTCATAGCTTTTAAACAAAACAGCACATCTGCCTCTATGACTGCACTTTGTAAATAGAAATGTCAAAATAAAGAGGAAATAAAACTTATTTACCATTTTCCTGTGTATTCATAGAATGCAAAATTCTCCCCATAAGCAAATTTGGTTTCTTAGATTACTCCTTTTTTGATTTTGACACTAATAAAAGTCACTAGATTTCTTACTGTAGATTTCTTACTTTCAAGCCTCATTTTATTGTGTAACAAATTCAGTGTAAATATATTTCTTGATTTTCACATGAAGTTTTAAGAGAGTAATTGAAATTTCTTTTGTAATACATATTACAAGCCTAAAGACACAGATGAAACTATAGCCACTCACAAAAAGGAGGCCAGATTGTTATGGAAAAGTCTTATGGGAATTATTTATTTTCTGGCCTTTTCCATCATTCCATGAAACAGTGTGGCCATCGAGTATTGATAAATGTCTCACTAGTGACAGTGCTGAGCAAAAGAAATTAACACAAGCTGACATTTCTTGAACTATTTCTGCAGTGGAAATTTTGGAAGTGGAATTAATTGGAATTACATGTGACTACACACTGTAGACCCAGACAACTTGACTGTAGTGGTGAAGATCTTTTTCCCTTTGAATGTCTGGTTATCTTGAACGGTGCACATTTGGCACTATTGAAATGGCATTCTGTTTGAGTAATAGTCTAATAAATCATATTTCTCAGGAGGAGGAAAAGTGTTTTGCATCTTTACACTAGGCAATTGACAGCACCAAGTGGCTCATAAAGAGACCATGGAATTAATATTCTGTAATTGTGCAAGGAAATGATACCGGGTAGGGTCCTATTCACCAGGCACATAAATTTGCCAAAGAATAATAGTGTGATACAATTTTGATATAGATTAAACATTTCAACAAGCTGCAAAGGATCAGCTTAACCAAAGGTTAGAACAGGGTACTGATAGAACTGATTTGATTCTAGTCCAGTTTAATTTAAATGCTGGCAAGGAAACCTGAGACACTAACTGACACGTTGGTCACTGCCAAGATATTTTGGACCTCCTTTTCACAATATGAAATTGTTTGTTTCTGTGTTTTTCATGCCCCCATGCAATGTTTATACCATTACCAATGTGAGACCTGTGGCCAAAACATAGACATTTGGCAGAGTCTATGCTTTCACAGCGTTTTATGAGAAAAGCCCTGCTGTGAAATAGGAATGAATGATAACTACAGAGGTCCCCACCTGAAAGAATACTTCCTTGATTTCTATCCCCAGCTTTCAGTCATCACTGTCTGTTTGTATTTTACCTGCTACTCTTCCTCTTGAACGGATTAAAAAAAAAAAAAAAACTGAGTTCATCCTCTCTCTTGTTTTACTCTAAGGGCTTTTTGATTAAAAACTTAGCTTCTGCTGCTTCACTGCACACCTTATTATCTCCACAATGCTTCTGATAGACTGACATGGGGACCCAAACCCACCGCTGAACTCAGCTTGGTTATTCTGCAAGCCACAAAGCAGCGCTGTGCAGACAAGTCAGCTTTTTGTAGAGAATACAAATATTGCTGTGGTCAAAATCCATTTATAATATGTAAAGCGGCATTTGCAATCAGCCAGAGGCCATGAGCTATAAAAGGAATTGTATCTCAAGGAATCTCCTTCCACTTGCATTCTAATGGGCAGCATCATTATAGATCAGCATCTATAAAAAATCTGACTTCTACTAAAAAAAAAGGTTATTAAATTCTTTTAACTTCCACTGACATGGTTGCAACCATAATCCATCTTTGGAATTGTATGGAAGTCACAAAACTATAGGAAAAACAAAATAAACCTACCAAACCCACTTTATTTTTGTCTTGGCTCTATATCATGCATAAATAAAAAGCTGTAGGCAGGATTGATGCACCAGCCCTGGAAACATGCCTAAGAACATTTACACACATGAGTAGTCCTTCATTCAACCATCAAGGAAATCTAGTGGGACAAAACCTATTTTTATGTGTTTGTAGGTTCAAAGCATTAGAGTACTTTAAGGTGTTGGAAGTAAGAAGTCTATTTCCTTTCCAGATTCCGTTTGGACATAATAAACTGTAAAGATCATAAAGAATTCTAAAGTTTCATCCATGGCATAGTACAGTATTTCATCCTGTGGAAAATATCCATGGGTCAATGAATGTGAAACCTCCAAGACACCAATTAAAAGTTTATCAGCTCTGCAAGGATCTGTCAGGCTTCTCAGCAGTCTGCGAAACCTTCTACTACTGTTCTAGGAAACTGGGTGGGTTGAAGGAATTTAAAATTTCAGTAACAAATACAAAAACAGCTGCTGGCAACAGAAGTGCTGGTTACAAACTCAGTACAGCAATAACTCAGATGTTCTAGTTCAAGTATCAACAGCGCATTCCCTAATGGCACAGCTAGACGACGTCTACTAATTCCCATATCTCCAGCCACGCACGGAAAGACTGTTGTTCCATCTGTTGGCAGCGGAAGGGAGAGAGGGAGGGGGTAGTCACTTATGCCAATTCACTCAGAAGAAATAATATCCATCTTGCAGCAGCAACAGCAGCATAGCAACAATATGCCAATGTGCCATTAGCAGGGTTAGAGCCCTGTGTTTGAGCACTTTCTTGGATATGCTAAAGATGTATGACGGATCTTGTCTGGTTGCTACTCTTGTTGCTGGCACTATTGGGATTGCAAGTGCTACATCTGCAAATGTGGACATGGCCTGAGGCATGCGCCCCTGCACTGTGGGGAGGGAAGGGCTGCGCTAGCTCAAGGGAGGACTTCGTGCCTAAAGACAGCTTCGCAGGGATGGCAAGAACAAAGTGGTTATTAAAAGTGTGGTAGTACTACTGCTTCAGGGTACGGGCAGCAAGCCTACCAATATGGCAGAAGGTAACGGCAAGCAGTAACAGTTGACTAACTTTCAGCTCATTTTATTCACTCCTTTGTCGTCTGCTCTAAAAATTCTGCAGCAGCGTGCAGGAGCTCTGGTGAAAACATGACTGTTAGTGCTATGCTATTTCTTACGCAGGGCACAAGCCCCTCTAGTGTGCTGGTCCTGGTGTGCATTTCAATGGGAGACAGCAAATAAGTTTTTCCCTGTTTATTGTTAAATTCCCTTTACATGGGGAATCTCCCCCACTCCCACCAAGTTCAGACCAAGCCATACAAATACACAAGGATATGTGAATGAGAAAAACTTATTGTGGTTTTGTTTCAGATCCTCCCTCACTATTCATATGGGGTCACAGCCTGCTCCAGAGGGCATAGACCATGATTCATGTGTTCTTGTTTTAGTGAAACACCTCCATCTATTTTCTTTCTTTAGGATATATTAAGTAATAATTTAAATTACAGTTTTAACTCCTTTAATTAAAAATATTATTTAAAAGTAGTAGAAAGAAAAGGAACTAAACACCCTTAGCAGGATTTCATGTAAAAAAGAGGACAGTGGGTTAAGGGACTAGACAAAATCAAGATTAAATTATTTAAAAGACAGTATTTTGCTGATTGGAAGTGATAGTATTTTCTAAATTATTTTAAAGGCTGGAAACTCGCTACACTTTTATGGTGATACATGGTTGCAGCCAATGGCAAAACTTCTCAGAAAATTAGAGCAGCATGAGAAGAGAGCAGGCAGAACTAGAAGTCTCTGCCCAAGAATAACAACCAAACCTGCGTGCATGAAAGCATTAAATGCATCAAACAGTAGTCAAAATTAATTCTAACAAAATCAGAGAATATACTAGTGAAACTATGGAAATTATTCATCATTTGTAATGTAGGCTACTCCATTCATTTAAAACTATGCCACTGAATTCTCTTGCTGGAGAGAAACAGAATGATAACTATTCCCTCTGTGAAGGTTTTAAATACCTGTGAAGACTGATGAGGCACATTCAACAAATTGTGCCAAATTCTCATCTAGGAAGGAACCCCACATGAGCCAAAGAAACGAAACATAGTCTAATGCTTCCTTCTCACCTTTCTGCGTGCCTGGGATGAAATCTGAGGTATTGTGAGTTATCAGAACTTTGTGGGTATAACTTGAGCATCACTAAGTAATAATTAGGATGTACTAATTTTCAGTCCATATATTAGATGTTACTAGGGAAAAATAAATAAAAGCTAGCTTGCTTTCAACTTAATGGAAAATCACTTTACACTAGAACCGTTACTCCCATGTTATCTCTCAACAGTTCTAGGTATTGTCTACTCCATTGTTTTCTATATTCAATTATTATACCCAGTGAGCTTCACACTTGGAATAATTGAATTCCATAGGTTAAGATTTAAGGATATAAATATATGAGATTGTAAGGAGAGGACGCACCAATGCGCATGATACATTAATCAAGCCTTCAATATGGTGCTTCACGTTATTTGACTATTTTTTTGCTAGGGTTAATTCAGTCAGATCAGTGGAGGTATATAGGAGAATTGCTAGTTGAATAAGGTGCAGATCATGATCCTGCATGCAGTAAAAACGATTGAGTTAGTTTAGAGACTTTGACTTCAGTCAGGAAGACAGAGGATACATGCTAAAGCCACCGTGTTAGTTTGTGTAAGTGTGACATATGGAAAACAATCCAACAAAGGAACTTCCTTAAGAAGAAGCATTTATACAGTTATAGGAAGAGGAATTCCTTTGCTGAGCTTCAAAAATTATGGGATATTTTTTGAAGATGCTATAAACTAGGTGTTGCTTGATTGATTCTTCATGAAATGGAACAGTACCAGGAACCGAGATGATTTGAACAACTTGAAGAAAACAAAATCAATAACTTTTTTAAAATTTAGATTAAAATTGTGACTAGATTTCAAATGGTCATTCTAACATCTGTAAATGCTATAGAATTGTCTGAATTTATCTGAATTTTAAAATGAAGTTACTACTTGAACAAGACAAAAATTATTTAGCTTTTTTGGAAAAAAGGGCAGAAGATTAATGACAATTTTATCTGACAAATATTTTGTCTATGTATGCAATATGCATTGTAACAGTTGAGTTAAAACGCAACGTGCCATTAACATATATTAATGAACCATATTTCAGCCGAAATATGTACCTCAGCTGAAAGAATAACTGAGTTTGGCTGGTGTGCGAATGTTTACAAATATGTTCTGCTATCAAAATGAAATGGGATTCTTTTTGAAGTGCAAGCCTAAATATTTGGCAAAATCCATCAATTCAGTATGGGGAAAAAAAGGAGCATGATAGGTCAACTTTTTGCTGATTTCAAAGGGAGCGAAATGAAAACTGTGACTGTTCTCACTGTAGCACATGCTGATGGCCTTCCCAGTACAACATGGGGGGACAATCTCTGGGCAGTTTCTTGTGAGCTGCTGTGCAATTTTGAATATTTAAACAACTATCAAGCTTAAGGAAGTGCAGAGAGCCAATTAATAATTATCCGTGTATAGGGCCACAGGCTAAGACGTAGCACTTTTGAGTTTCGTGAGACACTTAAAGCCAACCTAATAACATACTGATGCCAAAATGGGCCCCAGCCACATGTTCCTGCCACATTCCTCCTGCTAACACTATTGATCGTGTGCCTAACAGGGAGTCACTGTTGCAAATAAACAGTAATCATCTTATTTTGTAAATGTTTGGGCTTGGTACAGCTCACCACATGACTGTGCATTCAACTGTACTTAAACAAAGAAGGTTGCAGAAAAGTGCAGTGAAGAGGAGCAGTGTCATCCTTCCGGCATAGCATGTTTCAGAGCACTTTAAACCGGTCATATATCACAGACTAAGTTAATAGAAGTTTTGTTATCAATGTTGCTGAACACATATACTTGTTATGCAAGGTTCTGTAAGTCTGTGTGTAGACAGGCGTGTGCATATATATGTACACCTTCTGCAATCTTGCCTGTCTCGTGGTATCTTTGCATGATATATTTGATGAACATTCAATGTTTGATTCATTGTGTTGGTAAGTCCAACACAATTACTGGAACAAACAGAAGGAAGAATCTGGTTCTTGTTTACAAGCAATTAAATGTTATTGTCAAGTTGTCATTTCTTTGACTGTGAAAAAATCCAGATTTATGTTTCTTGTAAAATGGTAATAGCATTAGGCTTTTTGAAGCAATGAGGACAAAATGCAAATGTATTATAAATGGAATTCACAATACCTCACTGATGGGAGGAGAAAAAAGAGTTAAATAATTTTTAAGAATTGTCTCTATAACTGCATTTTTTTCTCTAAAAAAGAGAAAAGAGTTGGAATGAGCTTCCCAATATTTTGTGATTTCCACTAAAGATGATGAAATATAATTTTGCCACAAAATAGATAACTGAAGAAAGATTCACAGGTTGAAATGTGCTCCTTTCTGTTATTCAGCTACACATTTGCTTTGATAATTGAACAGTGAAGAAGAAACAATACATATCTCCTTCGTATTCTGGCTTAGTTCATTCAAAGAGAGATTTCAAAGGCAAAGTTTATCTGTTGAGGCAAGAAAATACCCTCCATCACTCATAAAAGAAGTGTGATGCATAACACCTCACAATAACCATCACCAACTTTCCTAAGTCTCAGATTAGAAAATCATCACCATTACAGATCCTGATTTCCTGCATTCACTTGTTAAAAGTCAACTTTTGCATGCATTCATTCTAGAGCAAATCTAAATTTACTTATTTATATTTTGGTTAGGCAAAACTCCCCCCAAAAAACAGAAATTAGAATGGCAATGATATATTAGGGACTTAATCGAAGTCTACTTAATCATTTTTATTGTATATTTTACTAAAGTGTCATATTCTTTTTTTTAATTATTCTGACTCTTTTGCATTTTGTAGAATAGCTTTCACTTTATTCTACCTTATGCGAAAGGTCAAAGTTGAGAGTATGTTTTTGAAAAGGTTTTAATGAGAAAATAGAGAATATAATCTAATTTCAAAAGACTTTCCATCACAAATCTTCATTATTTGTATATTATTTATTGTAAAAGCAAGTATCAACTGAATTCAGTCAAGCATAACCTTGTGGGTGAATATGGTTTCCATGGAAGGCCTGCCTTTATCATGTTAGGGGAGGCATGAAAAAATGCTTTCTTTAGGTTTCTCATTTTTATTTTTTTTGTCCATCTGCTGCTTACAAAGACAATTCGTTAGTGTCCACTTTTCCAGGGAACGAGAAGGTGAGCAAGACTGTTTACTGAGAAAGAATCCAAACCTGTCTATTTTCATAAAGGGTTTGAATATTTACTATGTTTGGCAGAAATGAAAGCTATGGTCTGGTTTTCTTATTTGAAAAGATTTCTTCTTCTTTCTTCTTTCTTTTAATATTGATACCTTTATCCTTCAAAATTATTGTGTCCTTGAAAAGGTAAAAAACAATATTTTTATTCACTAGAACTGCTACGGTAACTCCAGTAGCATCACAGCATTTTATCTTTTTACTGACACGGTCAAGAACAGACTAGCTGTTGTCAAACTGCCATTTTCTCTCAATATTTCAACGTTTTCTTTTAGTCTGGGAATCCATAATGTTAGGCCATCTTGGATTTTAAGTTAAATCTCAGCTGCTGGCAGTATTTTCTGTTATTCATGGCTTAATATTATAAAAATCAATATGGATGAGGCTTCAGTTGTAACTAATCTTAGCTATTAATGCAAATTCTGTTAGTACCTATGAATTATATATATGAGGGCAAAATTGCAGGTTATAACTTTGTTCTACAACTACTTGAAAAAATATTTGTATATATAAACTTTAATAGATAACGAGCAAAATCAGTCCCATAAGCAGTACTGCTGTATTGTTAAATGAAAATCTGCAGTTTAAGATTTCAGTCTTTCTGTTTTCGGAATTATAGTGATCTGCCTATTGTTGGGGCCAAAGGCATAACTAAGCTGAATATATTTCCAACAGTCTGATTAAACATCAGTGGAATTCCTGTAGCCTCTTAAAAAAAAAAAAATTGTGTGTTACAATCCAAAGTATTAACACATTAACACATACTTCTCAAAAACAAAAAGACAATCAAGAATGGTGAAACAAGTGAAATTACCATAAGCTCATAGGAAATTAGCTACCGGTCAAGAAAGAAGACAGAAAGCACAGTTAAAAAATGTTAAGTGCTAAAAAGGAAATTCCGTTAGTGGCCTTTTAGTAGGAGCCCTGTGGGAACTGCGTTGGAAAGACGTTGCCTTTGAAATGTATGACAATATATCAAGATATAATGTCTTAAGCATGCCGATCTCGTGGAGCTACACCTTTATTCAGCTAATCCTTCAATTGCTAAAAGGAGAATTTCTTGCAATTTCTTGGAGATGCTTAATACTGGCATTATAGGGAATAGGCATTTCAGGGTATTTGAAATTTAGTAGAAACTGGTGTTTCTCTACTCTTATACTGCTGTTCACATTTTTCCTTGAAGGGTCCTTATAATTATAAAGACATTTCAGATTTATTTCACAAGATGGAAAATCTGATGGTTATTTTTTTTAATTACACATACAACTAGACACACAAAAATGTGACTGAACATAAAAGTAGGTATTTAACATTCACAAGTGCTTAAGTATGACTTACTCAGATGACTGACATAGGCAGTTAAGAAGGCTATATGCATAAGAAAGTACCATATTTTCATACTAGACAAATTCTGTCTTTTTATTATGAATACCCTGGCTTTGAACTGAAGAATAAATAAGGCTGTGACTCACCAATAGAAAACAAAAAACAAATATCAGATCCTGAAATCTCAGTAATTGGTAGGTGACATTGTCAAAAAAAAATCCTGAAAATGAATAGCCTGTGTGGTCAAGCACACATGCGCTTTATGTTACTTATATTTCATTTGCGTCAGGTTCTGAAGTGTAAAACGAAACAAAACAAAATAAAATGGTGTTGAAGGAGTAAGGTAAGATTGTTAAACATGCCAGAAAATATTCAATGCACTTGTAAGAAACAACTGAAGGGTCAGATTTCAGCCACAGATTTCTTACTGAGCTAGAAGAGTCAACCTAGCCGACTTCTAGCTCCAGCAGCTCTTTGCTCCCTACAGTAGAGATGGCAACAGCCACCTATGAGGTGACAAATTTCCACCATGATCATGGCACTCTAGATGATGAAGCATCACACTCTAGATGATGAAGCATCTTAGCATTGAATGACTGGTAGTAAATCAACTTTATTAACCGTGCCAACAGAAGTCACCCATTCTTTTCCAGTCTTTCTTGTTCGTTTTTGAAAGGGCAATTCGAGAACTGGGTTGAGTAATGGTGTGGCTGCTGGCACAATTTATGAAATGGAGATCATATCTTCAGCGAGTGAGCAGTTTGTGTAACAACATGTTCATCTGCACTGTTTGGGAAGAAATCTTCTCTACCCAAAAGCCTCTCTTACTACTGAATAACCTTTTATCGTACATTAGTCATCTAAACATACTAGGGATGCAAAACGTTGGACTCTGACAGGCTTCTCAGGATAGTGCTGTTTCAGCAAAACATTGTAGCATGAGCTTCACTCTTAAGAATGTGACTACCTTGACTGAAGTCACAGACAGCTTAGGGATAGAGCTGGGTGAGGAACTATGGTTCCAGCTCCAGAGGGTGTATGACTACAAAAATTTTCTTCTTTCACAAGTACAAGTCTTTTCAACACAAATAAGCAAAATCTGCAAAGACATTTCTTCATTAGGGAACAAGCAGAGCCTCAGAACATTCAGCTCCTTCTCACTCTGAACCTGAGTCTTCTGTTTCCCAGAAAAGGGTCCATGAACTCTCAAACTGAGCTTTGGACTTTAACCTAATACACTAGTGATTAAGCTTTAAAGTCTCTGTAAAACAACAAATAACTAGCTAACTAAACAGGACAGATCAGGGCAGGACAGGACAGAGGAAAAGGAGAAAAGGAAAAAAAAAATCTGGCTCATGCCAGGGAAAATAATTAGAGAAGAAGGCCACAAAGCAATCTCAGGAAAGTGTAAATAGAAAATGTAGACACACAGAGTCCTTATAGATAAGAAAAGAAAAAGCATAATAATATTAAGAAATAGGGTGAATGAAAACAGAATGAGGACAAAAAGGAAGAAATGGAAAGGTTTTGTGGAGATGATAAGAATAGGCAAAGGGAGTGAACGGCATGCTGGAAAATCAGAAGAAAATGGAAAGAGGAATACTCACCAAAGAGGGTACTATAGGGACCATCACTTATTATAAGAACTACTTTTGGCAGACCTGCTTTTTGGTAAGAATTATATAAGATATTTTGCTTTTTTCCTCATAGTATGTTGGATAATACTGGTTTGGTCTCCACTTGCTAAAAAGATGGTGGTGACTGATTTCCAGATAACAACACACATCTCTGCGAAATAAGTTTTCATAAGTTCTAGTTCTTTGAAAGCTCATTCCTTTCCTTTTAATATATCCAGTTCCCTATAACTCAGAAGTGCTACCCTGGGATATACTTCCAGAGAACTCTTACTCTTCCTAGGTAGGTAAGGTCATTATAAAGTGGTTTAGCATCAAGCCTTATGAATGATGCCACCGGAAACGTGTACTAACAGAGAGATTTATTGCCAGTTGCTTAATCATATTCAGATCCAAGAGCCTAATTATAGATATATTCATATTTGGTAGGATGCAACCTTTTTTCTGTAGTTTTAAATTTTCCTTGTAATTGAAGATTCAGAGTCCAGAACGTCTATGTGATAAAATGGTTTAAATGGTCACTTTGAGAATTAAAACCCGCTACAGCAGTATTTTGTTAATGTTTACAAGATGAAAATCGCACTCTGGGGTAGCTGATCTATTTAGCTACATAATGCACACCTTTATTTCTTCTACTCTTTCTTTTACAAGAGGCATTTCTAATACATTGGCTAGGATGCAGTGCATAAAACTGAATTGCTGCGCTGGATTATTAATATACGGGTTTCCGAACAGTGCAAATGACATACAGCCAATAATAATCAAACTAATTAGCACATGTATAGCACTTTGCATCGAGGAAACTCCATGCAAACGTTAAGTAATTAATTCTCACAACATTCCAGGGAGGAAAGGAAGTAATTATCCTGAACCACATTTAACACGTGGAGAAGCCGAAATGGAGAGGTTAAAGTGTTATTCTAGCCTGAAAAATTTACACCATGAAATGGCATTACATTGTTTTATGCCTGTGAATTCTCAATTATTTTTCTCTCAGCTGTGCTAAAGGAATAGGAATTTTCTTCAAGAGCCAGGTCTGTAAAACTGCAAAACTGCAAAATTGAAAAAAAAAAAAAAAAATCTAGCAGATGAGAATGGACAGTCTGAACGGGGAGGGCTGCACAATCATAATTCACTGCGTCACACTAGTGAACTGAAGACCTACTTGTCTCTTCTCCCTCTTCATAAACCTTTTCCTTCGTTAACATCCTCCCCTTCAGATCCATCATATTCTATACATTTTGTAGTTCAAATAAGGCCTCTAGACATATTTTGATTATGGTCTGAGTGACACTTGAAAACCACTTTCAATGGATTTCTGGACGTACGTACCGAGGAAGAAGAGCAATCTCTCTTACTCAGTCTTTCTTACCTGGCTCTAAAAACTGAGGGACAGCAAGAAGAAAAAGTATTTCTGACATGAACGTGGGTAGATTTGTCATTTGTATACATAAGGAGCAGATCTATTAAGTGAGAAAAGGCCATGTTTATGCAATTTATTTTTGGAAAGAAAACGGTTTTAAAATACTTTCTTTCAGTAAAAGCAGGTTACTGCATGACATTTAGAATACAGAGCTAAAATCAGTCTTGTGGCATATGAGTAAACTAAGCTGAAATATTGTTATAATGCACTATCTATCTCCTAGATTAATTTTATGAATAAATTACATAGAGGCAACATGTGCAATTGAGCAGTCCAGGTGTTCAGATAATTGAATGACAATTACAATATAAGAAAAACACCTAAAATAAAATATGTTTAAGTCAAGAATCAGGACCATGCAGCATTTCACTAGACATTTACAGCAATACTTTGTAACTCAGCCTTTCATAGTTATATAATCCTGTTCATATAAAGTTTATGCATTATTACCACATATTTTGTAGGACAGCCCATTGTGCTGACACTGTACTAAAGAATTTACAAACTGAAAAAGGGAGAACAAGAAATGAAGGACTACAGTGAGAAAAAGTAACTTGTCCAAAGCCATCCAGAAGCTTAGAAACAGCTGCAAAAAGTGACTCTGAAACTTCTAAGCCTGAGCTATCATGGCTTTGGAACTATAAACTACCTCTGTACTAGCTGTATTTTTCTTATCTGTAGGGCGTGGAGAATCCAACACTTATACGTCTTTTTTTTCTTTTGGTCATTCTAATAAATTAAAAAACTGGGGTGCTAGAATTTTATACTTTGAGAAAACAGTGAGAATGGGTAAAGTAATAACAAGCAATAGAAGAGTAAAGGCTCTGAGCTTTGTGTTGTTTATGGATTTTCCAAAGAAGTAGCAACTCATGTAGCACTTTATTTCTGACTTCCGATAATACTTCTTCCTGTTCAGCTTAACTTTTAAATGTTATCTCTTAGAGGAAAGCAGGTTATCTAACAGATATAACAGCTGGATGTAGACCTCTGGTTCTCTGGAGGTCAAGTGAGTTCAGGAATTAAGTTAGATTTTACACCAGGTCAGAATGAAACAATTAGGTGATTCACCTAATTAAGCATCACATGTTTGTGAAACAAAATTGATTTTGTACTGTTGGTATATCAAGAGAAGTACTTAACGGTAATTAATCATCTATCATCACTGCCAAGACTTCCATTGTCAACCAAAATTATGCATAAATTCCTCCCATTTACACAGGCTTAATCACACAAATCCAACTCAATATGTTACTATGCAAGGGCTACCAGATGGCATAATCCAGCAAAAGCACCCCACAAACAAACAAGTGTACCAAAGTAATCCCCAATAATACAAAATCAAAGGGAAAAAAATGAGGAAAAAGGAAAAACAATCTAAGTCCTCAAAAGCTCTCTCCTCTGATGTTTTCAGTATGCAGCTATACTTTTTGAAATACTTGGTGTTTTGTATTCAGTTTCATTAAGTGAGCCATGAATCGCTCTGATAACTGATGAAACCTTTGAGCCAGGGAATCGCCTAAGAGTCTGGTAACAACACAGTGCCGTTTGCAAACCCTCTGTGCCGTGGAGCACTGCTTGGGGTAAAGTAGGCTTCTTCAGCATATGAATTTTCCAGGCATTTTATGTTTCCAGAAAACCTATTAAGTCTATTCCATAGCGACTTCAAACTGACACATTGTTTCTTCGTATTAGACTGGGATCTAGTGTCTTAGTTAGCGGGCCAACTCCATTTCCGCCTCCGTACCCAGGGCTCTTCCAGCTCACCGTTTATGCACTGTCTGTAAAGTAAAACTGTCTGTGCCGAGAAATATACTGCATCGGAGTCCCCGGTTGCTACCTGCTTTGGCGTGGCTAATTTAATTCATGCAGTTGCATTCCCTGCATAAATCACTAGTTAAATAGCATTCTGAAGCAAAATTTTATCTATCCAGTAGGACTACATATCTTATAGGAATAAAAAAAGTCTATATATATGTTTCTATCAATATAAAAAGAATTCTGCTTAAATTTGCTGCTTAAGACAGGGATTGTATTTCATAATGAAATGAGTCTACACAACTGCTGTTAAGGGAAACATATTTAAAATTCATATAGACTCCTTAATAAAGATGCCAAATTAACAGAAAAGGAACTAACAGAAAGAATCAGGAGTTGACATATCCAGCTTGCACAATGTTTAATCAGTGAGGTCTGCAATTAAAAAGGAGTGTTGCTATTTATTTGGCTCTTTTAAATACAGAAAATATTTTAAAATTTTGTAAAGTTACTATACCTTAGTAGTATGCATTTTCTTTATTTTTTACACATGGTCAATATATATTTCAAGTTCACATAGATCTCTAAAGAAATGCTTATAACATGTAGGTTTATACACATGAGAACTGTAGCAATTAACTACTCAGCACATGATTTAAAATAGTTATTTTCACAGACGGCATTGCTTTCATGCTAATTAATGACTAAAAGCTGCACTTCTATATTTTAAACAATAGGTGGCACCAGGAATTTCTAGAAGATAGCTATAAATTTACTATATTTTTTTGATTGCAAATTAGATTCCAGGTGTTCAGTAGCCAAGTTAACAGTTAGATATAATTAATAATTATATAGCAGTAATTGGAGTATGAGGGAGGCATACAAAGAAAAAAAAATAACAAGAGCTATGGAACTCAAAAACAACGGAATAAGAAATCATAAACCTGATCAGAGACAGTCATACTAGATTTACAAGAATTGAATCCTGGCAGCTACTATACAATAATATTCAAGATGATGTAAATTAGAGAGCCACAGATTAGAAACACACAAATTTCTGTGACATAATTGCTCATCACTTCGGAGAACAAGATCCCTACAATATTATTCAAATTAGACATCAAAACCTTAAGCACCTCAAATAAATTTTTGAAGAAAAGGTGACTATACCAGCATTTGCTAAGTACGCCAAACTTTAGAGCTGTGACAAATCTAAAGGAAAATGAGTCTCTGAAAGAACAGTTCAGAAAATGTAAACTACACCTGAATGCAGGCAAACTGCAGCTGTGGTCAAAGGAAGGAGACGCGCATGCAAGTCACACAACGTCGTGACCCACAAAGGGATGCAGTGGTTTGGGCAAAACATGCAGAATGACGAACAAAGTGTTGATATGAACACATTAAAAGGGAAAAAGACATTAGATATTTCTAACAAAAACTAGACTGATAGCCAAAGTAATTTTTGCTGGATCCTAGGTAGGGTACAAGCACCCAGAGAGCTACTATAACACATGATAATAAACATATACCCATGCTGCATACATACACACACTCACAAACTCTAGTCTTTAACATACTCCTCCCTCCTGACCTTGCTATCAGGCTACATGAGACAAAAATTTTTATTTAGAGAATATCACTTCCTGGAGAGGCTTTCCCCAGAAATATAATTCAAGATTATCATTTCCAGAGTTTTGATTAAAAGCTTAAAAATAAATAAGAAAAGCTGCAAGAAATTGAATGTAAAATGTTATGTGATTCTAAAGAAAGGTTTCATTAAAATAGCTTACAAAACCACATATCAAATAAAGTTTGTTAAAAAGCAAAGCCTTTCAAACAAATGGAGGAATATTTTCCTAAAGATAAGATATTTTGTTTTGAAACGAGAGGATGATAGAAGTTACAGGTGATTGTATAGACATTTTTTGAAACACTTGCACCAATCCAAAAAATTATATTTATTCAAAAATGATGTAAAAATGATTTACACCTGTCTTTTGTTAAACTAGTGAGCTAAACACCATGCAGTCCTTGGAGGGAACATACTGGCAACCGTTAGCAGAAGTAAAAGTTTTACTGAAGATGTTAAGGAGCAAGGTAAGGAATAGAAATGTGTGAACTATATATATATATATATATATATATATATATATATATATATATAAATTTGCCTCCTAAATTAAAATGCCTAGAAGAAGCAGTTTAGGATTATCTTAAAATTAAAAAAAAATGACAAAATTTGAAAATAACAAAAAATGAAATAATGAGAGATAGAAAAGTCAGGAACTTGCAGACATCCACACCTCCATGGCTTTGATACACGTAAATACGTAACTGAAGGACTCTACCAGTATTCATGAAGGCTGAGTAGACAAAACTGTGAGTGGTAAGGAGAAAATAAGAAATGCTTAAGGTAAATTAAAATGCCTTATTAGGAAGAAAGTAAGGCATAATGCTAATTATTGGATTTTAGTGTTTGTCACATATAGTTTTCAGTACTTAATTTTTTGTCATGCACAGTTTTTCATGAAATAAAATCTTAAGATTGAAATATTTCTTTACCGTAACACATGATTATATTTATATATTGTTGCATTAGAGAAATTTGAAAGGAGTTACAGAAAAACAAACTATCAACACTACTTGAGTCTGAGAAATGCAAAGAAACTGTTTTTTTTCTTTTTTTTAATCAAAAGATTGAAAAGTCAATGGCAAGAAAGTAAATTCTAGAATTGAGAAAATATCAGTCATAACTAATTGAATGAAACAAGCTGCAGCAAGAAATAACATTGAGATACATTACATTAAAAAAATATTTTTTAAAATCAATGTCAAAATGGGGGAGAACAGCTAAGTGTAACTCAGGAGAAGAGAACTATTTAATAATTACAAAGTTTTGGAGGACCCACCTTAGGCTTTCAAGAAAGGTAAATAATTAAACCTCCGAAAGAAGGAAAAGGCTTTTTGCAAACTCTTTTTCAAGACATACCTGACCAGATTTATTAAGTAAGCACATTAAGGGGAACTAAAATTAAAAAAACAAAAAAAAAAACCTGTTCACTGTTGTTTTATAAACCCAGAGCTCTACTGTCCGCTCACCCCTCAGCTGTGCAAATAATTAATTTTTCAGTTCACTGACCAGACTGTAGAGTAGGGGTAACAAGAAAAAAAGAAGTAGAAAGCTGAAAAAATATTTCAGGTCAGATGGAAAAAAATCTTTACAAGGCATTTCTTTAGAAAAGCAAAAAGAAAGTCTTTTGAGACATCTTTAAACTGAATGTTGGCATTTTTATAAACGGAAGTATTGCTTGACACCAAAATATATATTTTTTGTATCAAAATACTAGAACAAGATACGTCTAGATTTTGTTTTTCTTTTCTTTTTTTTTTCCTGTGGAGGAAGAGGGGGATCTCAAATTAGTTAAGGAATAAAACTCTAATTCAATCTATTATAGAATAAAGCCATGTAACTAGAGAATTTTATTCAAAACCACACTAGGAGGATATCTGTTTTGTACACCCACCCGTACACCAGTATATAAGCAGCCAAAAAACCATGCTTATCTTACACTTTTTTTTTTTCCTAGGGAGCTGAGACAAACCAGTTTCTGCAGGTGAGAGACTGACTGCCACTTTCATCTAACAGAGAAGGCATTTCTACCCCATGCAAGGGAAAGCACTGCAGTAATCCCCTTTTCCTCAGCCGAAATGCTGTGTCTACACTACAGAGAAGAAATTTGAGCTTTTATAAAAAAATAGGGTTGCATATTCATGATACAACACCTGAGTCCTTAAGCCCTACTTCTCCATGGAGCTAATCAGACCTCAATTCCTGTTTGTTCACATACTCTGAGATACTTTTAAAAAGCTATGAAGGATTACTCTTTACGACAAACCATCATTTAAGATGACAAGTTAGTGGTTAAAATTCTTTCTCAATTAATCGCATTCATGCGTGTTGATACTTGACCATCTGTGCTATATCTGTACTTTGGTACTTTAGTAATTATTTTAAAATCTGCAAGAACAGGTAAAGTTTATTATGCTGGGACCATTCAGAATTTCACTTTATGTATTCAGCAGTAACAACAGGTCATGGCTTGCTCTTAAAGATTAGCTCGTTGTCCTAAAAAAGAACCTGATATACGCGTGTAGAATCAAGACCTATACATGGAACATTAACACTAAAAAGTATCTAGTTCAAATATAAGTAAGTGATGTCTGGCACTTATAACACCCCTTTGAATATCCCTTCCAGAGCGCGTTAGAACATTTCAAGAACCTCGTTTTGTTCAATTTTAGAGGCTATTAATTTAAACAGATATGCAGACTAAGATAGACTGGCAGATTCCAATAATCTTACACAGATAAACATTGAGAGGCATATTCACATCCATATAGATACTGCCATCTAAGCTTAAGCATAGTTTCAGCCCTCTTCAGTTACAGTTTCTATAGTAAAGGTCAACACAGTTCCATTACTCTCTTTTCTGGACATCAGAAATACTTTTCCCCACTCCAAATAAACTGTGCAAACAGAAGTGATATTTCAAGACCGGACTGTTTTGAACCAGAAAATCTTCCGTTTTTCCTACCTTACTTTTCCTTTTTTGGGATTTTGTTGCTTCTTTTACTGTTGTTTAATTTTATCTTAAAGACTCAATACACAGAAATAAAGGAAGTTGTCTGGATTGAACCTGATAGCCCCAAAAAGTCTTTGGTTACCATATGCAGGTAATATTACAGTAAGTCCACCATCAGGGTGACAGTAGCCCAAGCACCTAACAAAAATAAGGTATAATGGTATGCCAAACCACATACACCCTATCTAGAGAACACCCTGCATAGCACTTCCTCACTTGAAGGAGGAAGGCTAATCTGAGCAACACAAGCATGAATTCAATTTGTCTTGTAGCAAATACAGTCACTAGTAACAAATCTCATTCAAAACTGCAATGTGCCTGAGCAGATCTAGATGCCAAGGTGATAAAGAAAGTAGGGCCATAAAAAACAAAGAAATAAACAAACAAATAACAACAACAACAAAACAGAATGTGAAATCTAACATCCTAAGGGTTGGAAAAAATATCTATCCTGGCAAATATTAAGCAGTATTATATATATAAAAGACACTGTATGGACCCCACAACAGAGCAGCACAGAAATAGAACTGGCTCTACCTTGGATACCTCCCTTGGCACATCGCATCAATACACAAAAGAACATATCATCTTGGGACACAAGAGCACACATCTGTGCTGCTGTTCTACCTGCCTTTCAACAGGACTAATTAGTTTGGTGTCTCTGCTATGTGACATGGCTACAGTTTCCATTGGAATACAAGGAGAAACATTGCCTCTTCCAAAAGACTTCCCTCATGCAAGTATAGATGTTTTTCTATAGAAAAGCAGTAATTTTGTAGCATAAACAGCCCAAGCGAAAACACCTCTATGACTTGCTGTTGATATCCATACAAGCATCTTTTGTTGGTTACGGGTAGAAGGGTTTTTTGCCAGCACCATTATAATAGCCGAAATGTTAGGGGGTTTCCGTTGGGTCTCTGGCCCAGAGCTCAGATTTTGCTATGGCTTCAGATAAGCAGAAGATTCACCCTTATCCTCAAGTCATTCAAGCCCCTCTTTTTGAAACTTTATTTCCTGGTATTGGCTTTGCAGACGATATCTTCATTAACAATTAATGTAATGCATCAGAAATGGTTCTGCAGCGCAAAATAGTTGGTGCTAAGGACCTGATCTCCACACTGTACATGAGTCAGCAGAAGTCTGCTTTCAAATATCTCTAGACTGGTCCTGCAGAAGGAAGGCACATGAACAGCTGAAGAGTATTAGGGATGATCCTGGAGAGTATTTTTCTGTTTAGTTTTACCTGAAAGGAATCCACTGTGAGACCACAAAACCAACCAGCAAGTGGGCATGACTGGGAGATTCCTTCAAAAATGCACTTCTGACCTGAACTAAAGTGTTAATATAGGCAGAGCATGGAGTACCTCTTTTGCGGTCTGCTCTCTAACAAGCACAAGCTGTGAGCCATGTAGGATTTCATGGGCTGAGAGAAAAACCTTGAGAGCTGAGGGCCCTCGCGGGAGAACAGGGGATGAACAAGAACATTGTCTTCCTGCTAAAGCTGGCTGTTCTCTCTGAGTCTAGTCCCCTGGTATTGAAAGATACAGAGATACTACTGAAGGAGAACAGGGGGGAAAACTAAAAGAGCCCTCAGCTCATTTTTGTTGTAATTGCCGTGGTTATGCAGTATAGCTAAGCTATGGCAACAAAGTGAATGCTTTGTTGCTTCTGCCTGCTTGCCCTGTTATGTCAGACAGGAGTATTTTTTTTTTTTCCTTCATACTTCTAGGTTAGGACTGCTTTACTTACAGTCATAAACAAAAACTAACAACTTTTTGAAAGACAGTTTTTATGTTTTAATTTTATGCTTTCTAATTATACTTGGTACAGATTATAACTGCAGTTTACAGTTCATCAAAACACAAACGTTCCTATATAGAGTAGAAGACTACAACTTGTCAATCATGCCTAACTAGTACATGCACAAACACTCACTTTTACATAGTTTTTACTGCACTTGATTTGTAAAGTTTGTTGTGTGCATTAAAACTTTGATACATCTTAGTTCAAACAGGTAATTAACAAATCTCGGTTTACTACAGTAACATGCAATCTTTAGGGCTGCTTACTCATATTGACACTAAGGCAAGTGATCTCTCCAGTTTCCTTGAATTTTCCAGAGAAATGGAGCTGATTTTGTTCAAAACTGACCTATCTCAAAGATTCAAAGCTCCTTAGCTTTCTATAGTTTTAGAAACAAGATATTTCTTAAATGAGCAGGAAAGCAAAAAACAGTACTGCTTTAAAACATAATTATCCAGAGGCTCAGGTGCTTAGAGCAGGTAGAGCTCCACTGAGTTCGGGTCTCAGTACTCTCTTGCACTGTTTTAGGATGCAGTCAGGATTATGTAACATTACGCTCTCCCCCCTTTGCATCATGCCCTTGCAATCTGGAAATGGTTTGTTAAAATCCTTTGCATTCCAACATCTGTTTAATCACAGTTGATCTATTTTAACAAACTTTTCAAACACTGTTTCCAATCTCTCTATTTTTATTTTTAATAAAGCTATGTAAAAAACAAGTATAAATAAACTCCTTTCAATGCACTATATAAACACTTGGGTTTTGTTCAGAACAAGAACCCTGCAAAGATAATTAACTCAAATTGCAGGGGTTTTGTCCAAAAATTCTGCAGTTACTGACAATTTCCCATTTTTCCCTACCTTATAATTATAAATGGTCTATATGCCAGACCACTCTGTCATTTTTCTATTGGCTAGCAACAAATAAAAGCTCAAGTTGCAGCCTTCCTTCTTTATTTTATGCTGTCTCCATCTCCCTGGTTGCTCTCAAAAATTCTCATTTCCATGAACAGTATAAATGTGTGCTTAAAGTTATTTCAAGACAGAAATGTTGCTAACAGGTAAGTCACATCAATAAAGCCAGTAATAGCAAGGAAGATTTACTTGCACTCATATGCCTCAATATACTTCCATTTTAAGATAGACACTCCATTTATACAATCAAGTTTCTGGGTATAGCTATCATATTCACATCCAAATATCCATTCATAATCACACTGAGACTTCTAGGTGTTATTAATTTGTTTAATGTCAAATGAATTCATTATAGCTATATGTTTCTGGTCAACATTGATATAGACAGCCTTAAGTTAACATTGTTGTTTGCTTAAAATCATGTTCAAAGCATTTTTTCTTTCCCATCTTCCTAACCATAACTGCTCTGGCAATGCTATCCCTAGAACACGGTCTGAGGTGTCTATATACAGAGGCTGATACTCAGGTGAAGTGAGTAATATATTTTTTTTAATAAGGAAAGGTATTAGGTCAAGTTAAGGTTTTGTGGTGGTTATCATTTCCAAAAAAAAAGGAGTACTATTTGTCTCTATAGTAAGTGGAGCTTTTCATTTGTTTGTTTCAAGGTTTTAGGAATTGTTCTTGAAATGTTTTTGTTGCAATGAATATTGCTTTCAACAGTGGTCTAATGCAATGGAAAGAGTATTAAGATTTATATTGCACTATTATACCAGTATCTTCATTTTATACCAGTGCTAAAACAGTATCAGTAACCAGAAAAGACTTCTCACTTTCATGGAGGTCATCAAAATTCCATAACAGCAATACCAGAATTAAACAGTCATCACAGAGCATCAAGAGAAAGAAAAGGCAAAAGCATCTGATATGAACATAAGCGCCCTTTCTTCTTCTTCTTCTTTTTTTTTTCAACCAATACTCTATAAAATCTTAAGTGATTTCATCACTCCTTGCCTCTGTTTCTTTAGGAATAAAGACAGCTATTCTAGAGAAAAGCATAGATTATGGATACGGGTTGATTTTAATAATGATAAGTTCCCAGTCTTTTGTGAGACTATGTAAGCCACATATTCCAGTATGTTGTATTTTAACCTTAGTTGACTGATTTTTCCTTGCCCTTGTTAGGATTCCGAATTCTTACTGAGGCTGGAGGACTAAGGGATATACTTTTTCAACATTGCCAATCCTCTAGGTGTCATGATCAGAAACTAAATAGCCAGATAAATGCTAAAATTGTTTTAAGTCCTAAAATGACACTTTTTAAAGTACAGATTGCTTTCTTCCGTTAAAGAATTACCCAAATGCAATGTGTTCATGTCTACATTAAGAGCAGAAAGCAGGACATGGGGATACGTGTTTTAAGGATTGCTTTTTAAGGACTACGCTTTGTGTAGTTTCTTATGAATATTTGTCCAGAAAATTAATTTTTACATATAGCAAAAGGAGTTGATTATAGTGCAGTCAAGCTCCAAATTTATGCTTCGGTACATAAACAAGTCTTATATATTATTGCAATATAATTAGAGTGCAACATAGTTGCATTGGTATGCAAACAAACAAAAACAAAATAAACAAAATCCAATTTCTATTTTGACTCCATATAGGCTTAAAGCCTGAATAAACAGCATGACATCTGCAAGGGTTCCTTTGATATAAATGACAAAACTCCTACATCTGTTAGTGGATCTAAGAGTCTGTTAGAAGTAAAAGTCTGTTTTAAGAGTCTGCAATTTCCTAAAAATAAATGTTGGCCTTGTTTTCAGGAATTTTGAAACAATTTTTGCCATTTTTAAAATTAAAATTACACTGTGTGTATTAGATTACCTCTCACTTGAGTAGTCACCAATCAGGAGTAGATCTCATCAGTATTAATAAAGTTTATTAGATCAGGTTGCAATTAATGGTGATAGAAATGTATTCAAGTCATTAATTTATATTTAAAAAGTCTAGGCACATAAACTTTGAGAAATATTTTGAAATGACTCCAAATCTATTTGAATATCAGAAATAAAAAGGACTGAATCTTATCCTAAGATATGTGATAGTAGAGAGACATTCTTTATTTATTCAGATGATAAGCTTACCTTATATTTATGCAAGCTAGCATTTGTCTTTTATGTTATGCCACATCCTGTGCTTGCTTCTAAGAAAATCAACTAACCAAACAAAAAAGAACTCTTGAGGAAGCAAAATTGCTGTGGATATTGTGACAGTGTGCTGTTCGGGGCCCTCGCCCCCCAGCATATACGAGAGCAGGGGTATTGCACAAGATATTTCATCCGCCTGGCAACAGGTGACTGCCTAGCAGCTTGGCTCTGCATGGCCTTGCACGGAAATCAAGGGTACATCTCAATTCTCATTTGACTACAGATCAACCCTCCCAAAGCATGAACAGGAGCAGCCGGGTTGAGCTCTTTGAGCTCTCCTGCACAGCAGAGTCTTCCCTTGAGTAGGGACTCCTCTCGAGGTTATTCCTGCAGGTTGAGAGATGCCTTACCTAAAACATGCTGACTAGGTAAGAGATAAAATCTAGACATTTGTTTTAATAAATGCGTTCTCCTGGCCTGATCAGCCACGAGGTAGGCAGCCTAACTGCAACGTGCAACCCACTGTACCCAAACCCTCCATGTAGTAAGCAGCCGGGTAACTGCACCATTAACGTTGTCTGTTGCATCATGTTATCTGTGATTTGTTACTTAGCTTCCCGAATAAACATTACCTTTTAAACTAATCTGCGTGTGCCAACCTTTCCTGCCTGTGACAGACATGCATTAGGAATGCATAAAACTTTTTTATTAATGATAAGATGAATTCAAGGCAAAAAGGCAATGTTAATGCTTGAACAATTATTTGCCACACTTGCCAGCAATCCCACTTTACCTGAAACAATCTGCCTTGGCATCAGCTTAAGTTGCTGTTTGGGAGTAAAGAACATAAAAAACTTAACACTGATCATAGGATGTTCAGCTCTTACTCTTGCTCCCTATTTTCTTTCTAGTGAAAATTGAGGCATTCTCAACCCCTAGAAGAATAGTGGAAGGCTAGAGCTACTCCTCACACATGTCTGAATGCTGGAGAAGAAAGACAGAGATTAATGAGCTAAAATATTGATCCTAGTAAAACTACTGTAGTAAAATTAATATGAAGGTCCCAGTAACTACAGTGAGGTCATCTCCTCGACAGATTTTAAAGATATCGTATAATAATCTCATCTTAAACAGAAAAGTACTGTCAAAAGCAAAAAGAGAGAAAGAAAAGGGATAAAAGGTGGGGAAAGAGAAACAAGGCAACCTCCAAAAAGGTCAGAGATAGATAGCAAGAGAAAAAAAGGGAGCTAAGTCTCCAAAATCCTTTAAGTCACTAGTATCTTATACTTGATGAAGATGAAACGGTTATTGCACTAGACTTCGTGTTGGAAGAGATCAGAAGAGAGTTGTATGCCCTTTCCTCTTAGGACTGGAGGAAGAAAACCCAAGAGTAAACATAAATGAGCAGGAGGAAGAGGATAGAAAGCTCTAGGATTCAAGATTACAACAACCACTAGGCAGGGTAGTTTCCTTCCTAAAACACATATAAAGAAGTTTGAAACTTGTTCTCATTCCTCCCACTAAGATGCAGATGTAAGAATTCTTACTGTCTTCCATTTAAGATAGCAAAACTGAGGAAAATGAATTTTTGCTGGATACTCGTGTACAGTAAAGAGATCTCTGTTCAGGATACAGATAGGAATAGATATATAGAAATCGGTACACATGTGCCTATACGTATGAATATATGTATTTGCTAGCTCTCTGAATGTACAATGAAGGCATGTGTGTGTGTGTGTATAAATAAATTTATATGCATGTATATATGTGTACCTATGTACATATTATATATAAAATTATATATATATATATATATAAAGTGTGCTATTACTGATTCCTAAAAGAATAGCAGTTATATATATATATCATATATATATAAAAGATATGTATATGTATGTATATAAAATATACTTAAGGTCAATGTTTTTATAAGTGCTTTGCATTTATAGATATGGACATACAATGAAGAAGAAACCCCAGTCTCCTCAGTAAACTAACTTTGGATAGTAAAGGGAAATAACTTCGGACAGTAAACATGGGTATATTGGACCTTATTGAAATAGATAGTACAGTGTAAGATTCAAAGGCATTGACAATAGGTTTGGACTCATTTCTGATTATGAAATTACATTCAAAATAGCCCCCTAATTCTTCAGAATAGGTATACATCAATGTTAGTGGCCTCCTAGGTCCCACTTTTGTAGAATTTTCCCTCAACACTTTCATACAAATGTTGGCCAACATGCCATGTTGCAGAGCTGCTCCTTTGGTCCCTAAGCCCTTGTTTAACCGTAATTGTGAGTTTAGATTTCTTTACTAACAACAAATCCTGAAGCGGCTGAAACTGACTGTAGTGAAGCCTACTGAGAAAAGAAGTGACCTGCTACTGAACTGAGATAACAAGTAGCTCATGCCTGCAGCAGACGGCTCATGTCCTTTCAAGAGGAGAGGAGACAGAGAGGGATAGAGAGGTGCACTAGCAAATGCACTGGCTATTCTTCTATCTTTCCTTCATGAAATAAACACCCAAAACTATTCCAATTCCAACCAGGGACATCAGGAATATACATTATGGTATTTAGGTCTGAGAAAGCAATGAGGCAGACAAAATTAAGTTATTGATTCAGCATGTCACATTTATGTGGAATATGCTGTCCTTTGTTTCTTCCTTTCATATTTTATACATTGTGAAATTAATCAAATTAGTTGCAGTTAATGCAGTCATCTGATCTGATCATCTGATCATGTGATGCATGTTAGCATGCTCTCATTTCTCTTAGTCGAAAGAATGAAGATATTTGTAGTGAGTATGTTGGAATGTCAATGTGTCTAAAGTACAATGAGCAAATATATATTCTCAAAAATATCTAAATTTAAAATGACACTTTCAAATGCATATCCAGGAGCTGGATGACTTTGTAAAAGACTCTTGGCACTAGGAAGTAAAAGCTAAATCTGATTTCCTGGTACAAAAAGGAACCATCAGGTAGTTCATCTAAAAGAGCAGAGTGAACCTAGATACTTTTCTCTTCTATGTGATGATTTTTTCTAATCTTTTTAAAAAATCAATACCTTTTGAAAATAAAGTGTTTTTTGCATAGTATAAATGCTATGAATGCCTGTGGAATAAGAAGACAGCTCTTGACTTGAAGGGGCCTTGCAGCAAGTCAAGACTAACTGTTACACAAGAAGAGAGCAGTTATCTTCAGTACAAGTTCTGTGCTTTAGACACAGGTTACCTAATGCAGGGTGAATGTAAATATTTTTAGCACTAATTCACAAAAACAGTACCAAATATTTGAGCCACAAAAAGGATAATGAAGACGAATTTCTGAAAATGTCAAACCATTTCACATTGGCTTTGTTCAAAATGAAAAGTTTCATTTCAGTAATGTACAATTTTCCTTTCAAAATTAACAAAAAAATATATTTTGAAATAGGGTTTTTGATCCTTTTTACAAAGATTTTTAAAAGGTTTACATAATCATAAGATGAAACGAATTTTTTTTTGCATTGACTCAAAGTGATTTTGTTGTTCAAGAGGTTGATTCTTTTTCTTAATTTTGTGTTAGCCATTGGGTCAGAAATTCATTATTTGCTCAGCATTAACTCTGAATTTGTTTAAAAATTCAGGTACAAATAGTCACACATTTTCTACAAACAAGAATTCTTTTCAACAATGTTTCTGAGTTTGCTGATGTAGACCTAGGCATAGAGTGTATAAGACACTTAAAATTTAAGGCATTCTTTAATAACTAATACTAAGACACAGAAAATATTTGTCGTGAACTGGTAAATCTTTGCTACAGCTTAAGAGAAATAAGACATCACCTTAATTTATGATATGTCAGATCCCAGGTATAGCATATTTAGGCAGTGAGGAGATTTTTTAGATACTGAAGACCAGCTAAAAATGATTGTGTTGAAGTACTGCCACAGCTGGACGTTACACTGATATTGAATTAATGATTTAAGTCAGGTCTTGTGATGAATATGGATGTTTCTGTTAATTAAGCTATCCTTGACATTTCCATTTATTTGTTTTGTTGGGACACCCACCTGCAAAACTCTAATTTTAAGTAAAAGGATTTTGTTTAGCCATTTTTACCTTTACTCACCTCCTCATACACCACCTCCATCTGTCTTCCAGAACACTACAGATTAAAATTGTGAACAAGTATATATTTGGCTTTCCAAAGGGAAATCATGCTTGACCAATCTGACAGCCTTCTCTGATGCAATGACTGGCTGGGTAGATGAGGGCAGAGCAGTGGATGTTGTCTCCCTGGACTTCAGCAAGGCTTTTGACACTGTCTCCCATCACATCCTCACAAGTAAGCTCAGGAAGTGTGGGCTAGATGAGTGGATGGTGAGGTGGATTGAGAACTGGCTGGATGGCAGAGCTCAGAGGGTTGTGGTGAATGGCACAGAGTCAAGTTGGAGGCCTGTGGCTAGCAGTGTCCCCCAGGGGTCAGTCCTGGGTCCAGTCTTGTTCAACATATTCCTCAGTGACCTGGAGGAAGGGACAGAGTGCACCCTCAGCAAGTTTGCTGATGAGACTAAACTGGGGGGAGTGGCTGACACACCAGGGGGCTGTGCTGCCATTCAGAGGGACCTGGACAGGCTGGAGAGGTGGGCGGAGAGGAACCTCCTGAAGTTCCACAAAGGCAAGTGCAGGGTCCTGCACCTAGGCAGGAATAATCCCAGGCACCAGGACAGGCTGGGTGGGGGTTGACCTGCTGGAAAGTAGCTCTGCAGAGAAGGACCTGGGAGTGCTGGTGGACAACAAGTTAAGCATGAGCCAGCAGTGTGCCCTTGTGGCCAAGAAGGCCAGTGGTCTCCTGGGGTGCATGAGGCAGAGTGTTGGCAGCAGGTGGAGGGAGGTGATCCTGCCCCTCTCCTCAGCCCTGGGGAGGCCTCACCTGGAGTGCTGTGTCCAGTTCTGGGCTCCCCACTACAAGAGAGACATGGCACTACTGGAGAGAGTCTATGAAGATGCTTAGGGGACTGGAGCATCTGTTCTATGAAGAAAGGCTGCGAGAGCTGGGCCTGTTCAGCCTGGAGAAGAGAAGACTGAGAGGCAATCTCATCAGCGTGTACAAGTATCTGAAGGGAGGGTGTCAAGAGGATGAGGCCAGCCTCTTCTCCGTGGTGCCCAGCAACAGGACAAGAGGCAACAGGCAGAAACTGAAACACAGGCAGTTCCATCTGAACCTGAGGAAAAACTTCTTCCCTGTGAGGGTGACTGAGCATTGGAACAGGTTTTGCCCAGAGAGGTAGTGGAGTCTCCTTCCCTGGAGATACTCAAAACCCGTCTGGACGTGATCCTGGGCAATGTGCTCTAGAGGACCCTGCTTGAGGAGGGGGATCGGACTAGATGATCTCCAGAGGTCCCTTCCAACCTAAACGATTCTGTGATTCTGTGATTCTGTGATTCTGTAGCTCTTCAAAACTTAGAAAGAGTTCAAACCTTCTATACTATATTATCTTGCTGAAGCTCCAAGGCACAAGGTCCAGCTGTGTCTGGCTCTAGAACGGGTATCAGGAGATGGATTCCCAGACTCTTCATCAGGAGAATATGTTGGAGCATCTGGCTGACCTAGCAAATGGCGATGATCCACTGTTGCAAATGTGAGAATTGAGAGAAACCAGATGAGCTTCAAAAAATCCAGCTAACGGGCAAATGCATTCAGATACACAGGAACCTCCTTTTTCAATGTTTTCCAAAACTAGACCAATGAAGTTTGGGATCCTCTAACCACAATACTAGGTTGGAAAAAAATTGTGCAAAGAAAGCTACAAGCTGCTATATTAAGCTGTGACCTGCTGTTTGATTCTTCTCTGTATTAATGACCTCCTTCCACTTGTGATAAAATCGGTGGCACAGATCCAATACTTTCTTCTTTGCACATGGTATGAAACTTCCCAAAAAACTCATTGAGATAAGAAGGCTTTGCATTCACTCCAAATATGGAGTTGCAAACTCAGAGCACAGCTGAGGCCAGAAAGTATTTTAACATGTTCAGACACTATCGAGACAGAGTTTCTTCAATTATAAAAGGGGTGGGGGTAGAAGTAGGCAGAGAAGCAGGTTAACTGGGGATCATGAGCATATACCTGTTCTGCTGGAATTTTAAGACTAGTGCTATATTTCTGCAAACTTTGTTATTCTTTTTATCCACCCTGTCCAATGAAGAAACAGGAATAATGCTGTAAGGAAAAATAGTGTAGTGAAAAATATCTATCTCTTTTTAATGAATGAATCTTCTCATCATTAAAATGTGTTAATCATCCAATAACCAGGGACATTATTTAGATTATTATTACAGATTTATGAAGCAGAGGTTATTGGAAATGAACACTTAGCCACTAAAATTAATTCCACAGCATTCATGCTTCCTGCATTAATAAACTGTATGTCCTATACTTGGGTTTTAGTACGCATTTGCAGATACAAAGTGAGGTCATTCCTGATTTATTAATATGCAATTAAGTAAATGCTAAGAGAAAAGACAAGACTCTGCCTATAACAATGTTAGCAAACAAAGAGGACTATATAGGAATAAAAAAGTACCCATTTTAGCTACAACTTTCTGCATGTCATGTATGTGAGTATAGTTTTGTGTACATTTTGCCTACAAAACTTTAGATGTTTTTCACAATGGTCAGCTGAAAGGTTACCATTCCAAAGGCTTTATATGGGCTGAAAGCTGATTTGCGTTCGCAATATGTGTATCTACCTACGTATTTATTCCAGTATTACCATTGAGGTATGTGAGAATGTTTTAGGCTGAATGAGAAATTGTATTCTCAAATAAAAGATGGCAATGCATACCTCTTATTTTGAATTATATCCAAACACCTTAAATATGTCAAAAAGTTAAAGGGGTGGGTTGTAAAGGAGTGAAACTAAACAATAACAATAACATGGCTGGTATCCAAACTGCAGAAGCAGCAATGGAGGTGTATTAAGTACGAGATTATATTTTTCAGACTGAAGGAAAAAAGTTTTCCGATCATACAGAATTTAAAATTATAGAATAGTGATTTAGCAGCAATCTGCCAAGAGATATATCGCCTTTTTTTAAAAAAATTGCTGCTCACTTCTTAAATTTAAAGCCAGATTGTCTGAAACAATTTTACTGATGTGGATATTATATAAACAGACAATAGAGGAAGAGCTTGACTGAAGGGAAGTTAGTCAGCCAGCGTACTGCATAGGTTCATGAATTTCATGTAAACATTTACAACCCCCCCGATCAAAATTAAAATGAGAGACAACAGCCAGACAACATTAACATCTTGCCATATTTTTTAAACTGAATCTTGGAGTAGAGCTAGGCAAAACAGTACATGTAAAGAATTGAGATTGGTGGGAATAATGAAAAATTCAATTAGAACTTTATGTTTATAGAATTTTCCTGCTTACTGATCACCCACTGCCTCAGCCCTGTTATGAAATACTTAAAAGGAGAGTACATTAGGAATTTCACAAAAATCTAGGTATGCTAGGCCACACCAATATAGTGAACTAAATTTTCTGCTTTAGTAGAGCTCAACTTTGTCTGGATCACTGGTAATAATTATTGAATATAAATATACCTTTCTTTATAACATAAAGAACATAGAAACACATATGTATAGATATATATCATGTGATTACCAGATCTGAATATATATATTCGTTATCTTTGTAGGAAAGAGATCTAACTAAATTAGAGAAAAAAAAATGTAGGTACAGAGTTATAAAAAAGCAACATGAAATTATTTTATTTGCTCCAGTCATTATCATACAAATATGTGAACAATCTTGTAATGCATAAAGTCCTACTTGCTTTAGATTTGAACAACTTTAAGCTGCCTTTTGTTAGTATATATGCCCCATACAAATACCTTTAATATATTTAGCTATTATTAGGTAATGTCATAAGTATAGGTGTCATTTATGGAAACATCTTTTGGGTTCTTTTTCACCTTTGTGGACACAATCACAACTAGTCAAATAAAACTCAGTCTCTCGTATAGTTGAGTACCAACAGCACTGTTATACTGTGTGACACTAATCAAATTATTTATTGAGGTAGGAAGAAGCAGGTTAAAGCAGGTACTGAAAATTTTGTCTTATGAGCCACACACTAGAAATATATTAGGAGCTGATTATTCCTGTTGCCTCTGAAACTGGTGATTTCTAGATTTCTAGAGATTCTGTTTGTAGCTTACTGGCAATATAACTCAAAATCAGATGTCTGCACTCACTTAAAAAATGCCTATATCATAGATGTTCATATAGCTAAGAAGTACAAAAGAAAAACTCTTAGACTGTAGCACTGAGCATATGTGCTAAAACAAATGCTATGATTCTGAGAGAAGATATGACGCTTCTAAAGGAAAACAATAAGCTGTGATCTTTGTGGTATCCAGCATCCCCTGGAAATTGCTTAGTGTCACCAAATCTCCGTGAGGTCAGCTGGTTTTGTGGAATAGTCACTCTTCAATGTTACTGAACTCAGCCATCCGCAACATGACAAAGGCTGACTGCAAAAACTTCCCTCAACTTGTTTGTATGACTTCCTATCAAAGGGCTTCTAAAGAAGTGACCATGAAATCATTTGCAAAAAAGGATTTTTTTTAGTTTATATAGGTTGAAAATATTTCACATTTTCTCACATTTTGATTGGGGGGGGGGGGGGTCACAGTACTGTCAAAAGGATAGGTGACCAGCAAGGGTTTTGACACTGTCTCCCATCACATCCTCACAAGTAAGCTCAGGAAGTGTGGGCTAGATGAGTGGACGGTGAGGTGGATTGAGAACTGGCTGGATGGCAGAGCTCAGAGGGTTGTGGTGAATGGCACAGAGTCAAGTTGGAGGCCTGTGGCTAGCAGTGTCCCCCAGGGGTCAGTCCTGGGTCCAGTCTTGTTCAACATATTCCTCAGTGACCTGGAGGAAGGGACAGAGTGCACCCTCAGCAAGTTTGCTGATGAGACTAAACTGGGGGGAGTGGCTGACACACCAGGGGGCTGTGCTGCCATTCAGAGGGACCTGGACAGGCTGGAGAGGTGGGCGGAGAGGAACCTCCTGAAGTTCCACAAAGGCAAGTGCAGGGTCCTGCACCTAGGCAGGAATAATCCCAGGCACCAGGACAGGCTGGGTGGGGGTTGACCTGCTGGAAAGTAGCTCTGCAGAGAAGGACCTGGGAGTGCTGGTGGACAACAAGTTAAGCATGAGCCAGCAGTGTGCCCTTGTGGCCAAGAAGGCCAGTGGTCTCCTGGGGTGCATGAGGCAGAGTGTTGGCAGCAGGTGGAGGGAGGTGATCCTGCCCCTCTCCTCAGCCCTGGGGAGGCCTCACCTGGAGTCCTGTGTCCAGTTCTGGGCTCCCCACTACAAGAGAGACATGGCACTACTGGAGAGAGTCTATGAAGATGCTTAGGGGACTGGAGCATCTGTTCTATGAAGAAAGGCTGCAAGAGCTGGGCCTGTTCAGCCTGGAGAAGAGAAGACTGAGAGGCGATCTCATCAATGTGTACAAGTATCTGAAGGGAGGGTGTCAAGAGGATGAGGCCAGCCTCTTCTCCGTGGTGCCCAGCAACAGGACAAGAGGCAACAGGCAGAAACTGAAACACAGGCAGTTCCATCTGAACCTGAGGAAAAACTTCTTCCCTGTGAGGGTGACTGAGCATTGGAACAGGTTTTGCCCAGAGAGGTAGTGGAGTCTCCTTCCCTGGAGATACTCAAAACCCGTCTGGACGTGATCCTGGGCAATGTGCTCTAGAGGACCCTGCTTGAGGAGGGGGATCGGACTAGATGATCTCCAGAGGTTCCTTCCAACCTAAACGATTCTGTGATTCTGTGATTCTGTGACTTACACAAGAAATACAAAAAATTGGATGATATAGAATAAATTAAAAATATTAATGAAATCTTGTATGGATCCTTCAAAGCTCCACAGTGTTTTTATTTTACTTTTTTTTCTATTTCTATGTGAGCATTTCCTGAAATCAAAGAAAGATCTGCATTATTTCAGTAAAACTAAGTCATGATAAAAAAAAAAAAACAATCAAAACAGCACAAAAGGAATTTTCTTTACTAAATTAATTACTGTGCTTTGTGTGGTCTGGAAATTTTTAATTACATAGAGAATATATGATTATTTCCTCTGGTGTATGGGGTTTAAGGAGTGAATTTGAAAAAATATGAAAAGAAACGAGCACCTTGAGAGATTAAGTATGATACAAGCTTGATTCCATCACAATAATTTGTCAGCTGCTGTATGATTAAAATGAAACAGAACACTCAAGTTCCTTCTTATTGTTATGAAACTTCTTATCATGCTTATTAGAAAGACTTGTAACTAAGGTCAAGACTGTGCGACAACATTCATTCTGAAGCTATTTACTATTATTATTTTTTCCTTACATTATGGTATAAACCCATTCAAAATATGGCAGCCAACAGGAGCTGCATTTTTGTTACGTGAACCTGGAAGCAATTTTGAGTAAAAAGTAGAGCTTGTTCTTGAAATCTTGTGTGAGAACTTAACAACGTGGAACTCTGGAGAGAAAGAAAAAATGTTTGGAAAAAGTAAGGTAAAACAATGTTATAATGTATGCGTGCTCATTTCTACAGGGGGCAGAGTTGTATGGTAACATATAGTTATTTAGCACTGGTCACCTACCAAGTCTCAAGCATCCTGTGGGCTAAGAGACTCCCAGCGCTGGTTTTCTTAGGTAAGGGAGGGTGAGGCCAAGCAATGGCCTGACACAATGGGTGGCAGGACCCATTTCATTCCTTACAATCAGCCATTACTAACCACGCTGTTTGCTGACAATTTGTGTTTCCATTGCCTCCACTGGGCAAACCAAAAGACCTTTCATATTTTCCTTTTTCTTCTGTCTTTCACTCTCCCATCAATGAAAATAACTGCTTGCCAGCAAGTTAGAACAATCATTTTTAAAACATTCAAGTTGTTCACGTTGTACCAAACTTCTTGGCACACGTGTGCACGTGTGCACACACACACACACACATGCGCATGCGTGCACGTATGCGCGCTCAGACTATATAACACGAACCTGGGGCAGTAATACCTTTTGAGGAGTGGTGAAAGCAGTCAGGATGCTTTTGCTCTTCCAATGTGAAAAGACTAATCGTGCCTCCAACATGTTCAAGTATAACAAAGAAGAACAATAGCTAAAAATTAGCCTTATGATCTGTTGTACAGTAGGACTTCATGAATCTACAGGGACTAGACTTTCCAAAGCTAACAGAAGCCTGAAAGGATAGGGAAAGAAAAGGATAGAATTGGCCACGTGTACATATATATACAAATATATGTATATACAAACTGAAATATGGCTCCCTAGTCTTAGCTTGTATTAATGTTTAACTTGTCATCTCTAGCCTATGTTGTGAAACATTACCATGTATGCCACAATGCAGAGGAGCTGAGTACGAGGCATATTTCTTTCTAGAAAGGCCTATGTAACTGAAAATCTTTATACCTCATGATAGTCACGGTGTTCGCATCCTATCTTGTGGGAAAAGCTGGATATAAAAGCCAAAAGACTACATCTTATCAGAGAGTCCGTACACAAGTTTTGTTACGCACTTAAAAACAGTTCAAAAGGCAAAATATTTAACATGCACCTTTAAAAATATACAAAAAAGGCATTATTTATTTTTAAGGAGATAGGCAAAAAGTCCAGTGATAGCTGCTTTGCTTTCCTTTCATAAATTATATTTTTCATATATAAAATATATGGAACCCTATTAGGACTCTAGTAGAAACCTGATGCTTTTCTGATATGAGTTCTCATTTCAGAAGAATAGGAAAGAAAAAGACTGGGATTCATGTACTGATCATTTTATTAATAAACTATTTAGTACTTTAAACTTGGACTTCTATTACTTAGTTTGCAGGATTCAAAGTAACCAGAACTCTAAGCTTAAGCTGTATTTTACAAAGCATCTTCTTCTTTTCTCATGGGAGAGTTGGTGTATGATTTTGTGTCCTTTTCCACTAACAGAATATCAAGTGGACACACTAATTGATCTCTTGAAGCTTTGCTAGCCTCAGTTAGGGATTTAGGCTGTTAATGAATTGCTCATGTTTTTTTACCCTAGGTGGGGCAGCCCTTAACTGAACTTTAATTTTGTGTTTGAGTGAAAGGACTGTGAAATGTTTTATCACTGAAGCATTCCATAAAAGGCTTGATAATACTAATATGCACTAATAAAAGTGTGCTTGCAAATTGAAGAACTAATAAACTAAAATAAATTTGTAAAAGTATTTTGTATATCACAAAAAAAGTTTTTCAGTTGCTTCAGGTAATTTTGTTTGTTTGTTTGTTTTTTTAAAGTGAGATTGGTATACAGCATTTTAAATCCACCATGCAAGGATATCTCAAACATTTTTAAGTAACTATGTAATATCCTGAAAATCCTGCCAACGTAGCATATTTAGGGAAAGGCCATTCCCTACTTTCAATTCACAAGATTTTCTAACATATGCAGTCCAAGCAATGACTAAAAAAAACAAAGCCTTTGTGTCTATACAGATGGACATATAATTTTTTATCCAAAAATTTTAAAATGGTTTCCTTAATATTTTTGTTAAAAAGCACAAATTAAAAGCATAGGCCCTACTCCATGAAATATACAGCAGGTCTTCAAAGACCTTCATTGGTCTGCACAATTTAAATGTCAATAAACCTTATATTTCCTCATGATGGTAATTTGTGTTGACAAGCATTACTTTTTTCCCCAACCACACCACACAATTATTCTTTTCTAAATCTCTCTCTTTAATCCAGGCAGCCGAGGCCACTTTTTAATTTCCTCAGATATATTATGAAAGCCTCTAATACTTTTAATATTTTTAATTATTTTTAATTTAAATCAGTCTTTGATGACTACTCTCTTTAAAATACCCCTTTTAGCCATTCACACATTTCTTTAACTTCCTTTCAGCACTGCAGCCTCAGTACAGGATTGACAAATACCTTTCTACTGTTCAAATCTCTGTAGAAATTTGCAGGTTAAACAGCTAGCAAACTACATATGAGCCGATATTGAGCATGCTGTCCACCAAACTCAGGCAGACTCTGTAGGAACTCTGTAAATTTGTCAAAATGAAGCTATCTGAAGCATGCATACAGAAAAATGCCTACTTCTAATGACCAATGCTGTTGTGTGTTTTTAGTTTTTTTTTTAAATCAATGCCACTTCATGTAGGTGTTGCCTGATATCGTAGTTTTGTCTCCTAGATACCATGATACCAAATCTATTTCGTGTTCAAAGTGCTGAACCAAGGACAAAAATTAATTCTGAGGTCAACTTCTGAAGCTTTCATAATTATTTGTTGTTTCCTGCTGAAACAAAAACAAAACTTCAAACATTGTAGCTAAAACAATTTTGCAGAGTAGAGTTTTCCATAAAATAGAGCACTGTAGGAAAATGTATCTTCCCAACAATTGTATCCCAAGAATTTGGAGTGGCTTTGTAGAAGACTTCAGTTCAAGTCCGTACGCTGCCTCAATTACAGTAGAATTGTTCATTTCAAATTAACAGAACAAAGCTCTCAGCTATATCTCAAGTCATAATCTTAAACATCTAATTAAAGCTAAAATCTCCTTTCTCCACTTGTATACCTTCTTCAGCAGCCTGGCAGAGTTACTCATTAGATATGTGAAGCAGAAGTGTATGACTGAGGACAGTCAGTAGGAATTTACCAATGGTAAATCATGGCTGACCAACCTGATTGCCTTTAATGAGAAATGACTAGGTTTATGGACTAAGGGATGCCATTTGCCTATACTTCAGCAAGGCTTTCGGCTATCTCCTTTAATATTCAATAATGTGTCCCAGGTTGGTACATTACAGTCTGGGTGGGTGGACTATCACTCACACAGATGTGTAAACAACACATGGGATGGTTGGGCTCAGAGAGTCATGGTTAATGGGTTGTACACTGCCTGGCAGATGGTGACAAATGAAGGACTGCTGGGGTGTGTTCTAGGGCTTGTTCAGTTTAAAATCATTATCAAATGACCTAGGGGAGGTGGTGGAGCACACACTTCTCTGGTTTGCAGATGACACCAAATTTGGAGGGGGCAGTCAATATGCTCCAGGGCAGGGCTGCCACCCAGAGGGACCTAGCCAAACTGGAAGAGGAACCTCTTAAAAGTCAAGGAGGACAAGTGCAAAGTCCTGCAGTTTCCCCGTGAGCCTTGTGGGAGTAGGGCTTGTTCAGACTGGGATAGAGACACCTTCAGGGGCACCTCACAGCCCTCTACTGATGAGGAGGGGATTGAGAGGACCGAACCAGACCCTTAATAGTGGTGCATGGCAAGAGGATGAGGGGCAATGGACATAGACTGAAACAGGAGAGGTTCAGACTGTATATAGGGAGAAACTTTCTCACCAGCAGGATAGTCAGGCAGTGGGATAGTTTGCCAAGAGAGGTTGTTCCTAATCCATCCTTGGGGATTTTCAAGATCGATCTGGACAAAGCCCCAAGCAACCTGGTCAGATTTCATAGCTGACTCTGCTCTGAGCAGAGTATTGCACTACAGACCTCCCAAAGTCTCTTCCAAACCTGAATGACCCTCTGAAACCACAATTTTTCAGCAAAGCTTAGTTTTCCAGAGCAAGTATTCTGATCAGCTTTAGTATTTGCCTTTCCAAGGTTTTTAAGAGAAAATTCATTTGATGTGCATGCTCCTGCTCACATTTTAGGTTCTAGAGCACTGCTAGCAACCTCTTGGCTGTTCTGCTAATGATTTCTGATAATTTCTTGATTAAAATGTCGCCAGAACAGACTCAGAGGATAGTGTGACATATAAGATAGTCAGCCCATTATAATTTGATCACTTAATATTTTCATGAGTCAAAATCATAAGGCTAAGAAACTAAAATTAACAAGGTTGAGTCTACACTGAAGCTAATTTTGTATAATGTGAGATAATTGATTTGCTATTCATATGGATAAGAGAGTAGAAAGTTTTATGGGAAATATGAATTAGAAATGGACCAACTGTTAGGAATTACTGCACAGCTGTGAGGCACAATTCACAATTCAATTTACCTATATGACATTATTTGCCTTGTTTAGAAATTGTACTGTCTCTCCTGAAGACCATTTACTCTTGTTCTGAAGGGCACACGCTGTAAGCCTGCTTTCCCATTTGCCATCCTACTATATTGCTGACACAAACAAAGTACTCAGGGTTTCCATAGGTTGTTGCTTTCCCACAGGTTGTTAATCTTGCTTCACTCTCCTTCATCTTGAAGACAAGGACACTAGAGAAATTAACAGAGCCTTTGACCAATCGCAGTTTGCAGGACTTCGATGATTATTGAGAAAACACAGACTTCTTTATTTGCTGAAACTTTTCCCCACAGGTTGCTAAACAGCAACACGGAGGTTTGGCACGCTGTCCTTGAAAGCGTTTGATCAAATATTGTTTATAGAGGCTTCTACATGTCTAGCGAAGTATCCCTGCCTTCAGGTATATTTCAGTTCAGGTGAATAAGTATGCTTCCCTTAAGCAAGCAATATAGCCTGAGGGCTTGTTCAAGAAAAAAAAATAAAGCATTTCAGCCCAGAATATCTCAAAGGAGATTCTCTGAATGTGATTAGAGTATGTGGATATTTTCAAATGATTAGAGAATCATTTTGCTGCCAGTTTCTCTATGCTTTGTCTGAGATGTCAGAAGGAAATAAGAGCAGAGGCTGACTTGTGGGAAAGTCATGGAAGCAATCCAACAGCTCCCATCAAGCCTGTGGTCCCACAGGTAATTTTTCTACATTTAATCTTATAGGGTGCGAGCATTGTCCTTCTCTGCCTTGTCTAACTCTCAGTTCCTTCATTAATTTTTAGAACATTGAAGGATGCAGAAACCTTCCCAGTGTCTCAGAGTGAAACTGTTTGATCATAAACTTCACCCACTCAGAATCTGGCTTACCTGGATTCAAATAGACACCTCAGATGCCTTCTTTTGTCATCACATTAAAACCTACATTGGTTAAGGTAAAGGAAGACCAAACCTTTTTTTTTTCAAGTGTCAGGAAACAGAAGAGAAGGAATTTTGTTCTAATAAGCAGAATTTATCTCTAAGAAAAAAAAAAACCCAGTAACATCTTGAAGAATGATCACTGGGTGCCAGTTACTTCATTTCTGTTTAAAAAGCCAAGATCTGAATGAAGGAGTCAGAAAAGAAAGTGAGCAACAGATTTAACAAGACTGAAAAGGTTTTTGTGTAGGCTGTAGCCTGGCAGTAGTACTACGAACAAAGACACCTATGAACAAAGATAGCACAACAATCAACCAGGGTAAAATGATGAATGCCCTAGAAAATAGTTTCACTTGAAAATGTTCACTTCAGACTTTGGAAACAGGTATACAATAAAAGCTAAAAGTATTTTTAGAGGTTTAAAATTCCTGAATAGACTCAAGAGGAAGTAAATATGTATTATGCATATATATGCATTTATGTAAATATGTATATATGCATATATATGTATATGAAATATATATGCATATATATGTATACATGTACATATCACAGCTACTTAGAAAAACTTGGCTGCTTTCAACTCGTTTCCGTGTTGCATAACCTTACCAAGATATTAAGCAGCAAGATAGTTTCTAGATTATATGTTATTTCCCTCTTCAGTGACAATTAAATTAAGGTAAATCACCTTGCTTGCCACATGCCTGAGGCAGAACTTAATCTAAAATATATCGTAGCTACTAACACCTGAGTTGGTAGAGAAAAATGTAGGTTTTAATCTTGATGAAAAAATAAGGTCTGATTCCTTCACACATACTTGTCTTTGATTAGCTTTCTACGCTTAACAGGATTTGGAGTGTAACAGAGCTCCTCACATGCAGAAAATTAAATACAAACATATGCACTTGCAGTTCTATGGCTTAAAACAGTCTCTTTTTCTTAATTGCTGAATTGTAATTTTGCTTAACTCTGTTCATCTGAAATCACCAAAAAAAAAAAAGAAGCTTTAAAGAAAATCCCATCTTTAACTGTCATTTAGACAACCGATCTATAGAGGCTTATAGGAAAATTAATTGTTCTTTTACATTTAGTGAACTGGTTTTCCCCTCATACATTACATAGAAAAGGAGATTTTCTACAATGACAAGAAGGGTAACCAAATTAGCTCTTTCTGGTAGATTTAGTTTGGGCATTTCATTTTATACTTTCAGGTGTTATTATAATTTTTTCTCGTCTGGGCTATGTTTAAATCAGGTAATTGTTCGAATTGGAGTTGTCTCTTTTTCTTCACAATGTAAAAGTAAAAAGACTTTCAGGCTAAAAGTTTCTCACATTTTGTTCACTGTTTTTTTCTTGAAATTTTCCAGGTTAAGAATCAAAATGTAGGAATGTGACATTTTAAGTTCTTTTTATTATTTTAAAAATCAAACACTAAATCTGCCTTTAATCACATTAGTGGGGAGTGGTATTAGAAATGTGAAACCCAAAGAATAGATAGAAGCATAATCAGATTTGCTGGAGATAAGCCATATGATTTTTTTTTTTTAAAGTAAATAAATAACGACCAAAGTCCTTAATCTAGGCCATTGTAGAAATTCTTCAGAGTTCAGTCATTAGCCTGGGCAATTAAAGGCTGCTATTTTTCCCTCTATTAAAGACAAATGCTTAGAATGATAGTTTAACTGAAAATTTGGTCATAAACATTTGTTATACAATATCCATGAATGCAGATACCTGTAGGACTCAAAATTCACTGAGTATATCTAACTCTTAACAGACAAATTGGACACAACCCATACAGCAATCAAGGAGAGCTTTGTCTAAGTACATATGGAGAATGTATTTTACTATCACTTCTGACACTAGAAATGTATTTTAGGTTGAGGCTGTAAGATTTTGCAGAACCACAATGTTGCTATTCTGTTTCTTCATGATCAGTCTAAATTTTTCCATAGGCTTTATAATTATATATATCTTTTTCTATTCATGATCTCACTTCATAAATATAGCAATATTGTTACAGAAAGAACAAGACACCCAATGAAAATAATCTCTGTACAAACACCAGTGCTACCGATCTACTTGACTCACCCAAGTCTTTACTGCAGCTTGCTAATACTAATAAGGAACTTCCATTTCTACAACACGTTAATCATGAGGAAAGAAAAATAAAAAAAATCCTTAAAAAATCAGAATTCTTCTATATTCAACAAAAATACTTTAAAATGTACTATGTGATTAATATGAATTCTACTTCATGAGTCCTTGGATCAAGTATCAAAATAAGGATACTTCATTTTTTCCACCTCCAGGTTAACATTACAAATAGGTAAATATATCTAATTTGACAGCTTAATATTAAATGCTTAAACGAGCCAAAACCTTATTTAACTCAGTAGAATATTTCATTGCAGAAAATAAGACAACACCAAAAGGAAGATAAATAACAGGAGAAAACAGTTTTGGAGCAAACATTTGTTTTATGTTTAGAATTTCTTCTTTGATTTGATTTGATGATCTGTCAGAGCCATTGATATGTAACAAGTATCGACGTCTTCATATAATCTTTCCCAAACATACACACTTTGGGGCAATTCCTCTTAACCTTGCAAAGAACCATTGACTTAAAATGGGTTACCTGTTTTAGAAAATCAGGTGTCCTTAGCCATAAATTCACTAGTTCTTTCTACTGTAAAACACAAATAGTTCTAAGTCTTTAGAACATGGTAGAAAACAGAGGTGCAGTGAAAAAATGTGTACTTTTTAACTGTTGAGATAGCATTGCACATTCTCTAACATCCTACTTCCCTTAAGAGTTTGATATTATTTGTATTTACCATTCTTATTATCGTATAAACAACTATTTTTGGATGATATTCCATTAATTTATCATTCTTAACACATGCAGAAGCCACATAAAAACAGATGTGATGTTGAGAAGTTGGGGAGTTCATGCGTACATGAGGTCAAGGGAATCTATTTTCAGAAACAAGCAAGTAAAAAACCCTCATCCCCAAATAAAGCATCCGCTGCCAAGTTTCCTTGCAGAATCTTGTTTTCTTTCTAGTTTAGTGCATTACCTACTGAGATAACATTCACAGCAGTGGAACTGTTGTGCAAACAAAAATAAACCCACCTTGAAAAGTAAAATTTACAGGGAAATTCAGCAAATTTTACTGACCTGATCTGCTACTTTGAAAAAGACTGAGGAACCCCTCAGCCTCTCCCTCACCCAGTTCTGCATTGTTTTGACTAAAGTTTTGGGTCTTTTTTCCTTCCCTGAAAATGGTGGAATACATCTAGTAGATCTGTAGCATCGACTCCCAGCTTTTACATGGATTAACTGACCTCAGACGGTGACACCATTTAGGAAGGTGCTACAAGAATCTTTAAGCTATTAACAAATTATAGTGTTGTATTAGCAACACCATTTTATCAATTTATGTGCATTGAGATAAATGAACGAAGTATATGGTAAAAGTCCCCAGAACGACAGCAGAGCAGTATACAAATGAAAATAAACACTTTTCTTGTTACTTTTCTTGTTGCTTTGGCTCAGAGAGAAAGTGGACAATTTGTTTATCATATTTTGTCTGGTAACATTTTGCAAGGGAAAATAGTTCGTGAGAGTGGCAGAAGCTTCTCTAGTTTTCCCTAAACTAGCTGGTTTTAATCAGACTTCAAGTATTCCAAACGTCTTTCTTCCTCTCCATCTGAAATAAATTTCTAAATGGATTGTGGGTGACTACAGAACACAATTAGTTTATAAAATGGGACAGGAGGTCCTTAACCTTTGTCAATAGGATATATTACTAAATTTACTAGTAAGAGAAATTAGATTTTTTTTCCACAGGTCCTAAGACTTCTAGGATCTCATAAGTGCAATAATCTAAAAAGAAGCAAAAAGTGGAAGTAGAAATCGAGGAATGAATCCCAAACACATTTTGTTAGGTGGCGACGTGCAAAACAAGAGAAAATCCACCTTAAAACCTTGAAGTATAGTTTCATGGTCTTTGTTAAAATATATGTATTTGCACAAGTAAGAATACTTACTTGTGCAACCCTTCCTTCACATCCCAGAAAGCAAGAACATTTTCCTCAGAGGGTATATGAAGGCTTTCACTGCTTTAAATAATGTAATAATAAATTATGGCTTACAAATTAAATATAAGACAAATGTTTATTCTGAACGAAAGCCTTTAACTGAGAGTGTGCACAATTGACTGTAATTCCCAAATGCACCAGGAATATACAGTGCATGTTTCCTAGATCACGAGTTGTCTGCAACTAGCTGAGCCTAGCTGGAGTGCAAGAGGTCCTGGCTCCAAGTTGAGTTGACAAGACCCCTGCAAGAAAATGTGGAGATGCTTTTTTGGGAAACGGTAATTGGCTGAGTCTCATTTAGAAGTAACTCACATGTTAAGTTTTCTGCCATTCACAGATTGCAATCAGATCCTAGGTGTGGGAGGGACAGAGAAAAAAGCAGCTAGGTTGAATAAAAATTGCCCCCAACCTTTAGCCTAGCCTAATCAAGCCTAAACCTAACCCTAAACTATTTTTTTCTTTAATTTCAAACATTGTTTGATTCAACACAGATGAAACCTAATGGGTTTAGACAGCAAAGAATATTTAACTTGAGCTTTCTTGGTGTTTCATTTTTCCCACACATATGAGAGCATCTGATGCTATTTATTCTTTCTTCTCAAAGAAGAAAGAATTTTTTTCAAAAAACCACATATTTGCTTTGGTTATTTTGTTACACATTCCTCCCCTTTTTTCATCCTCTACTTTATTTCTTCCACAGTACCAAGATTATGTACTTTGCTGTTCTGTCTATCACCTTCTGCATTTCTTATCAGTGCGTGGAAAAGCAAACTCCACTTGCCCACTGCTGGCTCTTTAATACTTGGGCCCTCTGTAGGACACAAGCTGTGCCTCTTTGCAAAACTGCATCCATCCTAGAGCAACCTGTCAGCTTTGAAATCTTTATTGGTTCATGAATTTTGGAGTAGAGTTGGTATCTTCCCAGATGCTATAACTGTAAGTACTACTTTCAGTAAGTAAGCATTATCTCTACAGTAAGCTCCATTAAAAGGACATTTCTCCCCTTTAAACCACTTTTAATATTCTCCTAAACTGATATCATTTTTGTATCTAAAAGAATACTCTGTTTTGTTATCTGCCTCTTACAACCTCGAGTGATATCTCTTCCTCAGATGAAATAATTAACTTAAAACCATGAGGTCATTCTTTACCTCTTTCCCTTTTTTTTCTTGATTTTTTTCTTTTTTTCTTCTTTTGGTACCATAGTGCTTTGAGTGGAGAGGAAATGAACTTTCGCCAGATTTCCTCCGAACGCATCTCAGTAGCCTGCTGATTGTACACATCCCAGACAAAGACAACAGCTAACCAAGGTTCTATTCATAGAAATACCCTCACAAGAGACCTCCTTTCCAAGCAGATTATAGCATTTAAAAAAAAAAAAAAACAGAGGAACAGCATTTGGTTAAGCATCTTCAATTTTATGGAAACTTGTGCCAATAACATAGTCAATGTTTGAAGTATTTCTCATCACTGGCATTTCATATTAGCATACAAGGAGTACTGCAAAAAAGGGATATTTGCAGCTTTTAAAGGAGTGAGACCATGTTATCGACCCTGTTCCTTTTATTGTCATGAAAAATAGATTTCCTAGGTTCTCTTACAAGAGTATAAACAGAATAAACAGAAATAAAAACTGTATATCTGGGCACAGAAATGTTTTCTCTTTGTAAATATCTTCTCATACAACTTGAATGAGATTGGCTATATCAAATAGCAAAATTCTAGTTGTTCATATTCTATTAAGCAGCTTGCATGTAAACCTCTGTAATGTGACCATTTTGCTCCTTAGGCCTTATCACTAGGCTAGAGTTTTAAAAGGGTTTAACTGTGATACTGAAATATCCTGCAGGATTTCATCTTATCTCTTCCTTCCGATACCAACATGTAGAAATTATTACTTCCTTGCTCTCTCTCTGTATACATAAACATACATATTGCCTATATTATTTACCTCCACAATCTTAATAAAAGATTTATATGCCTTTCATTACAGTTTAGCCTGCAATTCCTAATTTTTGTGCAATATTTGCTGTTTGTAGTGGCTTAAACAGAGATGTTTTCCTGTTGAGAGATGGAAAGAGGAACATGAAACAAGAGCTACTAAGTGAAAACTTTGAGTAATTGGAAGAATGGGAAATGATATTTTATCGAATCATGTTTTTTCAATAGAAAAAAAAGCAAAGAAGTCGTGATTAAAAGAAAACTTTTATTATGCTTTTTGAAGTAACATTACAGAAGGAGTTTCAGAATAAAACTGCAAAATTACATGGACCATGATCATGAGTTCCTTGCTACATCATTTTTTTGTAAAGGAGTCAGCTATTAACCATACTTGCAGCAGTCCTCATGGGATTGGACAACAGAGAAGATATCTCCCCTTTGAATCTGCAAGATACTCTGTTATAACAAGTGCCTTTGTTTTCAACTCTTTCCAAACTAGCCAAAATCATTCACCCCCCAGAATTCATAGAGAACATTATGAAGTTAACTTGAAATAATTCATTGCGTTTGACTGTTCCTTCACTGACCTGAGATGCTCATCTGAGAGCTTCATCTTGTGCCATTCTCACCAATATTCTTTTTACGTTTCCTTGTAGAGGTAAATTTTTATAACAAGATGTGAGAATAATATAGAAGAAAGCCACATACTTGTTCCAGGGTCCGGAACTGCCTTTTCTTCTATTTTGCAAGTTGAACTTTTATGTTCTTTCTTCATCAGCTCAAGTCGATCATGACAGGGCATATTGTCCTTTGTGTTTATCCTCAATGCATCTATGTATAATATCTGCTTGTCTCAAATAATTGGAAGTAGCATACATCTCTGCTTGAGATAAACTGGATGATGCTGAAGAGGGAAAAGAACTTGAGATCAAGCAGAGGTTTCTGCTTCAATGCTGTGTCTGCTTTAGTGAACTTTACAAAGAACAGCTGTCGCCTCATGCTTTTCTTTCAACATGCTCAAGCAGCCTTAATGTCCAGCGACTCTCTAGTGACAGCACGTGACTGTTGTTTACAGGAGAATGTCTGCTGACAGATACAGAATCGGCAGATGAAGAATCCTGTAAATTAAAACAAATAACAATTTTTTTAGACAAGAAAATCCAATAGCTTATTTTTTATTTTATTTATTATTTACAAAGTTATATAAAAGATGCTGCTTGCTGGATACAGACTGAACTTACTTCTGAAATCAGGAGAAGTCTTCACCAGTAAGGAGCAGGATCGTGCGCTCTGCCTGGCTACTTCAGAGAACAGGGAAAGGGAAAGAGCATCTCCAATGTAGATGCTGAAGATGGCTTTAGAAGTAAAGCTGATGACTAACACCTATACTTTTTAAGAACTTCCAAGGAACACCACAGATTCATGGTAATACTTATGATATATTTACTAACCACATCCTGTTCTTCCAGGACATAGAACAACAAAATACTGATTGACTTTAAAGTCTGCCTCTTGAGGTAAAATATTTTCTGAATCTGTAATTACCATTTGTAATGCATTTAGCAAATAGTTACTTAAATCATTTTGTCTTCATGCATTCTTGCCTGTCATACAATGTTCTTCTCTCCCTCTCTGGTAACAAGAGACTCTGACCTAACACCTGAATCAATCCAGTAGTATTTTTAAGATAGTATTTTTGTGAAGGAACATCACTCACTAAAAGTAGGTGATACCACCAGCAGGCAGATTATACTGCTGGATAGATTCACACAAAAATAGTACTTTCTTCCTTGGTTCCATGCCTGCTTGGCATCAGTTTTCAAGAGATAAAAGTGATTTATTTGTTCAAAAGGCCCAAAAATCGTCTAGGAAAAAAAAAATTATATATCAATTGTTTTGTTGAAACAGTCTATTACAAGCTCTTCTCAACATTTGTTTAGGCAGCAAAGTTTTTTAAAGATGTTTATATTTGCATAGGTCTTCTCATACTAGCCAAGTTAGTTTATGCCAGTCAAACATACTGTTGCTGAAGCCCCCCCAGCCGAGTGCTCCAAACACATAGAGATTAACTGGACCCACTCAAAATGCCTTAAAAGCAAACTCAGGACCTGCAAGAGTATTTAAGTGCAAGACAGCAGTGACTCATTGCTCAAGACAAAGCATACAGGCTCAGTAATACAGGGATAAAAGTGAGTATGACATCTGCTTGGTCACCATGTTATAGGCGCATGGAATCACTTGACTGTCTCTAAAATGTAGATGGGGTAAATAGAAACATGAACACATTCTCTTACATAACCTTCTTACATTGTTGCCCCATGTTTTAAATCAACGGGTTCAATTCAGTAAAAAGACCATACTCTGACTATCTGTAATATGCATTGATTGTGTAGATTCTACCTAGTGGAGAACTGTCAAAATAAGAATATAGCTAGAGCAGTAGGATTGTCACGCATGCATTTTGAAGAAAAAAAAAATGCAAAAGTGTATTCTGGTCTTTTTTTCTCTCATTTCACTTATTTTTTTTAATATAAATAGCAAAGGTGTATATTAATGTCAGTTTTATCAATGAATGATATGACAATACTACCTCAGCAGTCTATGAGTGACCTTTGAAACAGAGCAATGGGTTCTGGTGATAAGGCTTGAAATCAGTCTCATGAGAAATCAAAGCAAGCACTCTCTTACGGTCACACAAGCAATACACTAGCTAGGAATAGGATGAAAAGAAGGCTAATATTTACCTAAGAAATAAAAGGAGGTGTTTAAGATGAGATGTTCTGTGAAGTAGATGTGAAAAGATTAAAAAGAACACCTTTCTTTTAAGATTCTGACCTGCAAAGTTTAATTATCCTATATGACAATTCAATGCAGTCTAGATAAAATATGTATGAAAAAGCACTTTTAAATTAAGTTAGATATCAATATCTAAGGATAACACTTTAAAGGACCCGCATTTTGTCAATTTGTTTGCCTGGATCATTCGTATTAAAATGTATTTGGTTTCTTGTAAATATTACTATACAAAGCAATTGTAAAATGCTCATTTTGCTGAGTAGTTTTATATATTTTAGACCTATTTTGGGGAAATTGCATTACATGTCTGGAAAATAAAATATTGTCCTTCAAGTCATCCTAAAAGTTAAGAGTCAAAATTACAGTTTAGTCAAGCAATATTATGTTGTGTTCTGGGCTCCTCTGGTTTAAGAAGGCTGCCCAAACACTAGAGAGGGTTCAGGGAAGGGTTAGCAAGGTAGTTATGGTCCCAGAACACATGACCTGAGAGGAGAAACTGAGGAGTGTGGGCTCATTTAGCCTGGCGAAGAGGAGTTCAGGAGAGATTCACATAGCCTACAACTACTTGAATGCTAGTCACACAGATGGCCGACTCATCCCAGCAACAGCAATTGCTATAAGGAAGGACAACAGTTACCTGCATTTTCAGACTACACTTTAGGAGAAACTTTTTCACAAGGAGGGTAAGGTATGATTGGAACAGGTCACCAAGCGGTGAAATCTCCATCCTTCTGAGACTCAGATAAAGCCATGAGGACCTGGCCCAGTGTTTGAGAGCCCTGCTTTGACAGGGACCTTTACTGAAGGCCATCTAGATGGCCACTCCTACGAACATTTTTATGATTACATGACAGAAGCTTTTTCAATTTGTTTATTAGTAGTGATCATATGCACATGCCTAAAGGAATAAATGACAGGAAATGAAAGTCTTATTTTATCTTTTAATGTCCACTCTTAGCAGACTATACCGGACAAGGAAAGGTCTGAAACCCTTTCAAGATCCTATGATAAACATAATTTCACCTACCTTTACAAGAGTTTTTATTACGTGTTTTCTAAGAAGGCCTTCTTATATAACTGATAGTTTGTTCTTGTATACTGTGAATATCTTTGAACTATTAAGACAAGAAGCCTCTGTCCTTTGTTGGACAAACTTCCTCTTAAAATAAAAGGCTGTATGAAGAGGCTATTGGTATAAAAGATTTCTTTTTCTGTTTCCAAATTGCAGCAATTTAGAGATTTTTCTCCTGTTCCTTCTTTTTCTGCTCAAGTTAAAAAGGTCCTTGGCTATATGTTATGAGCTATTAACTTGAATAAGTACAAATATCTTTTTCTTTCAAGGATAAACCATTTAATTTCAAAGTATGAAAAATCTGTATGTCATTTATCAAGAGGAAAAACAGGGATTTTATCTTCATAAGGTCTTTTTAAAAACTTGAAGTTTTCAGCAGAAGAAAAGGAAATTATGTATTTTTGCAATACTTGTGAGAAAACTAATTAAGGAAAAATGTTCTGGTAATTTTGGTACAAACATGCATACTATTTTCAGGCATATATATTTAATCTGCACATACTTCTGTTGCTTTGAACCTCTGTAACTTCCTTAATATTTCACTGCATTCACTTTTCAGATTTAGGGTTTTGTGGGAGCTATTTTAATATTGATTCATTCTGCCACAGGACTTAAACTTGATTTAAGCTACAAATTCTTGATTTGAAACACATTAATGAATATAAAACATTTTATCTTCTTTATTAATCAAGAGGTGTCATAATTCTGCCCCTTGTAGCAATTAAAAAAGTTAAAAAGTTTTTTAATTTAGAAATTGATTTTAAATTTGTATGCTTAGCAGTTCATTGTTGCAATTTTGTCGGTGCAATATAACAAGCACCAGAGAGACTACATATGAGTTGTGAAAATTAAAAGGAAGAAGGTATTATTCTGAGAATCAGGAAGGAATGAAGAAAGAAAGGAGCTCTTTGAAAAAGTTGAGAAGAGATATGTTACTTTATCAGGCACCTTGGAAATAAAACTTGCCGCTGAACCAAAACATTACAGACAGCCATATCTTATCAACAGAAGACTTTAAAGTGAAGGAAAATGAAGTGTTTGGTTACTTTCACATGCATTTTTCAGTAGGATGTGAAGGGTACTTAGTGAATCGAAAATCAAGAATTCCTAAATCTTTATTCTCCATTTTACCATTATGATGTGCAGAACTTCTACCCAGCTTGTCACATTTCTTTACCATGTTTGACGCTATTTGAACCTGCACACTCAGCAGCTTTTATAGCATTACTGTTCTTTAAAATTTTAAGATTAATTTTCAGTTAAGTTCAGTCCCTTCCCTAGAATGAGAGCCAGTATTCCTCTCATTCCTTTCCCACCAGTTAAAGGGGAAATGAAAATTATTTTTCTGTCTCACTAGTTGCTTTCAATATTTATTTCTTTCAGCACTGCTAGTATAATAAAGGACTTTTTTGATGTTTCATGTTTCCTTTGTCATGCCAAATATAGAGACCCTAAAAATGGAACACACACTTTAATCCCCCCAGTTTCTACCAAAAGAGAGAAAAAGAAATTCCCTCAGCAATGTAAGGAATCAAAACACGGGGAAAATAGATGGATTTAAACAATCATCTAAACCTGTCACTGTTTCCTGTTCTGTCCATCTGAAGGAAACTTAACTGTTTGGGCATCGTCTTTGGTTCTCCCATTGTGCATCTCACTCTTTTTGTCACACGTTTTTTTTTAGGTTCTGCTCTTTTTTCACTTTCTTTAGCAGGTCTGAAACACATCTCTCAACTATTCCCTCCCGCAGATCTCCCCCAATGTACTTCCTTTCGTCTCCCCGGTGCCCACAACACACTTTATCTCACAACAAAACAAGAACAGAATGTTACTGGTCTGTGTGTTTACAGCCAATTTGCTATAATCACTTTCCTTTGTATTATATAACGCAAAGCACAGTACATCATCTTCAAGAACAGGGAGGCTTCATCCCAACTATTTTTAACAGTTTTCTGTTTGTTCTTGCTTTCCAACGTCTGTCTGCAGCTCCCCTGCTATTTCCCTCGTGCTCCAAAGTGACAATAAGCAGTGAATCTTTGACCCATGCGATCAAGATTAACAGAGGCAACAAATTGTACTTTAAAAACCCCATTTTTGAGGTGGTTTTTTACATTTATTGAACATTTGTACTTTTATATCTGTAAAAACATATGCACCCTGACACAGAACACATAATACATAAAATATTGAACTCATTTTAAGCTTATATATGTGATTTTACAGTGATTATTTAGTTTATCCTGAAGTGTTACTCTTTTTAACTGTCTTGCTAACGTCACAGACTCTTGCATTTATAAAAAAATAGACTGAATATTGAGTAAATGAAATATATATATATACACATATATTTATATGTAAATACACATCACCCTGACATTTGAGTAATATTGGTAAATATACAGAAAAATGCACGGATCCTAACTGAAAGGAAAAAAAAAGAAAAACAATCGTTGCAATTTAGAAGAGTGTGTGTGAAGGCTTTTTGAGGGAAGAAGATTTCAATCATGGACGATTTTCTTTGGATAAATCATCTTTTTCTTCCTTTAAAAAATCTTTGCCTTTTTTCCTTTATCCTAATTATTTCCCTATATTATTAGGATTGTTGGGTACATTTTCCCTTCCTTTCACTTTTATTTTTCATGTGATTTTAGTATTTATTGTTATCTACTATAAAACTTAGTTATTTTCTGAATTTAAGTCTCATCCATTTTATGTTTTATAATATCTTCCGCCTTCATCAATGAAAACTCATATTTTCCATTGATAAGGCCTCAGTGATGCTGATGGGCTCACAGAAAACTCAGTCAGGAAGTTTCTTTCACAAGGGCAATTTATGGGCATGTCTAACTTTTTCATCTAGGAAAGGGACCCAGGCACCTTCTTCACAGCTTTCTCATGAACTAAAGAAGTGCTGCCTCCTATAATCCCGGCTTTGGGAAAGGGCAGGGAGTTTTCCTTTATGTGTCTGTTAGGACCACATTTTATTTCTAAATATAAGTGCTGGGTGATGTTTGAACTACAGTGAGCATACGCAGTTAGGAAACTAGCAACCGTTTCTATAAGGCTGAAAAACCTAACTGAAAGGGACTCATTAGACAGTACTTGTTTTTAATTTTTAATCCCAAACCTGATGATATTTGACAAACTGACGTATTTCTTTTCTACTCTGATATTTTTGCTGCTTCTATTTCCCATTCTTCCTGCCCTCTTTACACCTGAGATGCTAACCAGCAACGAACAAAACAAGGGAGGGGGAGCATAAGAAGTGATTTTTTTTAATCAAGCAGGGCTATCAGCTGACTCTCTGAAGACATTCGCAAGAAAGCCTGAATAACATGCAAGTGTCCACTGAAGAGCGACTACTGCTTTAATGAGCACTGGTAAGTTTATCAGCCAGACATTACCAACAGCAGCCTTACATGCTTAGGAGAGCACAAATGCAAAGCATATGGGATTATATGTGTGTGGCAGCTAGTGCTTAGCATTTTAAAAATGAAGGAACATAAACAAGTACAATCATCTAAAACAGCGGGTGTGACACAAAGGGAAGAAAATTAAAAATGAAATAATTTAACGATTTAATTTAATTCTTCCATCTCCCAGCCACATATTCCCATAGCCACAGGTACCATGAACCACAAATGTTTCCTTTAATTCTGCACAGTTAGGAATGCCAGATGTCTCATATCCCATTTTGCAAGCTCCTTCCTGCTAGCACATTCAAATCACTATATTAAATTTCCACTGATACTGTGTGTGTTTGGAGCATGGGAGGAAGGGTTGTTGAAATAGAGATAAGTTTTTTAAGTTTGGTATAGAAAGTACTGAAAAGCTGAATTGCTATAAGGAGAAAATTACATTTGGGTTACCATAGTTAGCAGTGAGTAGAAAAATAGGTACGGTGGTCATTCAGGGCGGGCTGCATTTCACTGAACTTGAGATACCTGTAAGGTAGGTATCTACTTTGACATGTGATGAATTATCCCTTCAAAGCATCTGCTTCTCTCAGCTGGCTATAAAGTAAGTTTTACTCACTGTGGGTATTAGCACTGTCCCTTTCTAAAGTTAAAAGTGAGATAGACCCTGCACATTCTATTCGCTGGATTTTTCAGCTTTGTAGAAAGAACATTATGTATGCATCAAGATTAGCTTTTCTCTGTAAACTGCTTTTGGGTATTACTCTATTTTAGAAATTTTTATTTGGAAAAATATTTTCAACTTGCACTTGAGACTGTTTACATGCAGCTTCAGTAATGCCATATTTCCCCTTGTGGAGGCAAATAATATACTTTCAAAATGTGTTAATTACTGTAAGAGTGTCGTCGAAAATATGACAGTCTATATTTATACTCAAATACCATGTTTATAGTTTGACTTTTTTAATTTTATATTCTTAGAACTAAGTGCATCCTCCCCTTTCCCTCCTCCCCCACACACATTGGCCCAGAACTAATAGGAAATGAATCAGCTTACTGAAATGCAATATCAACTTCTGCACACTTTATTCTTTCAGCTGTTGCCAAGACAAGGCTAAATCTCTTTAGAGCATGTAGGCCTTAATATATAATCAACTGGAAGGGGTTTACTGCAAACGTTGCACAAAGTGACTGCTAAATTTACTAGATATTAAACTTCTCATAGTTTTCACCTAAACATTTCACTTGTGTATTGCTGTGGCTTAGAAATTTATGAGCAAGTGATGCTGCAGCTCCAGGATGGAACTGGTATAGTGCTGGTACACATACACACTTCATTGAGCTAAGTCCTGCTTTTAGAGATTAAATGGAGCATGTAGGAAAAATAAAGGTTTTATGTTATTGCTTTTGGCACACGATATAATAAGACACAATATGGCAAGACTGCAGCTTTGGAAAGTGCTCATGAATCACAATAGATGCAGAAACAGCAAAAATAATAATAAAAAAGTAATAATGGTGAACAGTATTTGAATACGGTCGTTCTTACAAAGTATACACTAAATGCCATTCTGACTCAGAATTGTCTTAAACCAATCATACGATAACTGGTATGTTTTTAGGTTTAACAAGTAACTGTGCTTATGTGCATTTGTTGATGGCCTGCATTGACATTACCATAACTTAGATCTGGACTGTCATACACCGAATATATTTTGACACAATCAATATCCTCTCAGCTGGAACAGTTTCTTGTAAGATACTCATCAAACTTAGCAGATATTCAGACTATTACGGGTATACAGTCTGTAGTTACACAGCACGGCTTGGTTATTTTGTTTGCTTGTTTCCTTGTTTCTCCAAGAAACCGTTGATAGCATGATGAAATGGGAAATGGACACTGACTTCCTAATAGGTGGCCTCATCACCCCAGAGTATTGCGAACAACAGGGCCTAAGTAGCCTTTGCTAAAAGTATTAAGGTCCAGGATGAGAGCCATGCGAAGTGCATGATATACTTTTCAAGCTACGTTCATAACAACTCAGCTTTGAGAATCAGCCTTCCATGGTAAAAAATACAGGCTATGTGATAGACAATTACAGACTATTTCTCAGCTGATTAAGAGGGTAGTATTTTAACAAGTCATCCACACATTGAAAGCTCATGTCAATTGGAATGCAAGTCAAATTTCAACAAAAAATGCCAATCAGAAAAGCACTGGCATGCTATGAAAGACCAGTCCGGCTTGGATACCAGCCCAGTATAATGGCATATGGTGTGCTAACGAATACTGACTGAGGGCTAGTCTATGCATAACAACGTGAGCAACAATGTAAGGGGAACTGTCTACTGGCATAGAAGTCCATAACTCTCCTGCCTGCTTTGCCAGGTCCCTGCAAAGCTCAGATGATTGTGTCTGCTGCTGCTAAGATGCTGAGGAGGGTGTTAGTGGTTGCGCTTAATCAGAATGGACCATGGGTCTCCTTTTCCCCATCCCCCAGATTTAGTAGCAAGATTGGTTCTCCAGCCTGGCTGCACCTTGCAGTCTATTATCTTTCCCAAGAATATCGCAGGCAGATTTAGAGGCTTATATATTATAATAGCATATTTAAAAGCTGTTTATACAATATGCATGTAACCGGAGCGAAGGCTGCTGTTCCCATATAAAAGTATCGTTTTTGTTCCATATACACACACAGTGCTTTAAAGCTTGTGGCCAATGCATAAAGAAAATGAACACAATTCATCACTCTGCTTCCAACCTGTTCATATAGAACTTCAAATTAATTCCAACTGACTTTTGCAGTAGCTGGACAACCCATTTCTTCACTTCTGCATTTGCTGCCTCCATGCACAATCGCAAAATAAAAAAGTTCCATAACCAGAGAATTTCACTGTGAACAAAGCAAAACACCACAAAATTTACAAAACCACACTGATGTAATAGGCTTAAATTATTCTACAATGTCATGAACAGTGCTTTCAGGAAATAAAAGATATTACGAATTCTTAACATACATGGAAAAAAAGAGTTTTCATTGGCTTGTAAGTTTTATTGATTAATTTTTTTTCCTCTCCAAAACTAGTGTGGAAATTAGCATCCGCAGGGTTCCAGCAACAGAATGGATACATGAATGCTATAATTTTCTCAAGGAGGGAATAGAAAGAATAAAATATATTACTGGATCACAACCAGTCACAAATTTTAAAAAGCATAATTTTCTGTTCTAGGAGAGATATGTAACAGAAGAAGAGTGGAAATAAATGACTGAACTGATGGCAGCAATCAGAAAAGAAAAAAGTATGATCAACAAGAGAGTCTTATAAAAAGAAAAGCACTGAAAGATAGGGGACTTAAGCCACTATGTAAAAAAAGTTTAAATCTAGGGAGAGCTGTCTGCACAACCTCTCACACAAAATACTTCCTCTATCCTCCTTCGTGTAAACCAACAGCCAAGATGATGACAGAGAATTTTATAGTCACATTATGAATGGAAGACAGTAAAGTGTGGTAAAGCATTATTACCATTCTCACCTGCTGACTTATCATAAACTGACTCCACCATCCTACTATTAAAAATCAGGCCTGCATACAATGAACACATGAACAATTCATACAGCTACATATTACAGCTTTTCTTTTTCTTTTTGCCTGAGCTACTGCCCAAGAATTACTGTTTCCAGTCACCAGTGTTCAAACTATACCAAAGGCAGTACCTCTAACGAAGACAGCACAGACTAAAGACTTGTCTTTGTGAAGGGAATCTAGGTGAATAGTTTTTTAGAAAACTAAAAAAATGTAAAATTTCTGCAACCATTCATCACTGATCATTGAATAACTATGAAAATTAGAAATTATTTAATGTGATAGAGATTTCACTTTTGTATTAGTTTATATAAATTAAGACATAAGTTTTTCCCAGAAAAGATGTATCCTAAGATTTCACTTTCTTATTAGTTTATATTAGCTAAGACCATTAATTTTTCCTGACAAAGATGACCTTACGTTTTGGGTTGCTGTTCGTAAACAGAAAGGAAACATGCGGGAGGGATATAAGAAGATAGTGACATGATTAATATCAACATTCTTTAAAATATCTAGGAAACAGCTCAAAAATCCCCCAAACTCATCCAAGCAAGGAGATCATCTGAAATTAGGAGATATAGCAACTGTCTAGAAAGTCCATAAACACTATGTTTTCAAGAAGGGCGCGCAAATGCTGTGTTGATGAGTAACAGTACAAAACGATAATATAAAATACTTCTCAGTAAGCGTAGCGGTAGAAAGTTGTATTGTGTACAAGCTTAATCTTTAACTGCCTCCCAAATGTGCAGTTGAATTGATTTAACAATATGCCTCTAATATTTTTACATTTGTGCATTTGTTTGTCTGTCAGTATCGCCCACACTGACTTCATTAAGAAACCCACTCTGGAAAAATTTGTGTACCATCTCACGAAGAAAAAGTGGAAAGGTTTGCTCCTTGTACAAGGGAGGGAGGAAAGCTGCATTCCTGATAAGTTAATACTATGCAGAAAAAGCTTGTAACACACCAACACTGTACTCTTAAGTATAGGTCTGTTTAAACAAACACTCTCCGTGACATTATTCACATTGCCCAGCTCTTAAATGTGTTGTTAGTTAACAGCTTGATCCCAGCATAACAAAATGCAGTTCATGACCTGGTAAATGAGATCTGACCTGGTAAATTATTGAGGCTGCAGCAACATGCTGAGAGAAAAAAGAAAGGAGACAGAAAAGTACCCTGTCCATATGAATGGACAGGTACATTTACTCCTGTATTGTTGTTACTGCAAAATCACTATCACTATGGAGTACAGAAAGATTTCAAACTGATGTTTTGGTTGACATAGAAAAAGTAAATAAACATTACACTAGACCAAAATGAAGTTTACCTCTTCTAAAGTATTTAAAAAAATACTACCACGTGAAAAATAAATCATTCTCAATTCCATATTATATTTATTTTTCTCATTCCATTGCATTAATCAATTTGTAAAATTAAGCATCTCTTCTCAAATACTATCTATCTGTGCTATTATACTTCATATCTTTCTTACCCTGTGTAGTCTAGTGGAAGATTTTATTCAGTATGACATTAAACAAATACCAAAATGACATCAAACTCAGAGAACAGTTTAGTATTTTGCAGTCATCATAACTCAAATCTCTTGAATTCATTCCATTTTTTTACTCCTACTCCCCAACAATCAGCTGCTTTCTTGCCTTTTTTTTTTTCCATGTCTTCAATATTAGACCCCTTGTAGCCTTTCAGTGAGGCTCTTGAGCTGTGCGCAGCTCTGATCTTACAGATCCTGTTGCTGAGTAGGGGCTAATTCTGTTCATATTAACAATGTGTGAAGCTATCCCAGTATTGACTTGTTCTATTTATAATAGCTTTAAAGTGCTGTAACAATTACACTGTGTGTGGTATTATCTTTAATCTTTATTACCCACCCCAAACAAGTCCTAGTACTGTGTGTTACCATGAATTTATTCACTAAGCATGCACTGCTAGAAGGTTATGTAATAGCCACTTTTGAAACTGCTTGAGATAGATAAAACTGTTTAGAATTCCAGACGCAGCTCAGCCAATTAAATAGACAAAACTACAGTTACTTTTACTGCTGTTTATGCTGCATGGGTAATAACCGAGATCCTATACAATGTATTTTTCCTTCTATTCTTTATTCCCTAACGGAAAGATGGAAGAGGAGAACAGAGTTGGTAGTTTATGAGGTGTTCATGATGGCAACAAGAAATAAGGTAATATAAGAGGGATTTAAGGTCTCGACTACAGATGTCCCTTGGTACTCAACTGGTTTCACTGCAGTGTCATAGAGCTGTGACACGTATCAGATCCCATTCTGCAAACTCCTCCAGAAGCCCTGTCATGTTCAGTAAGGCTACTCATGCGTGCAAGGTCTTGCAGGATCAGATCAAGGCTGTAAAAGGTGATGAAGAAGAAATGTGTCGTGAAGGAACAGTCTCAACACAAAATAGCAGGGTCAGTCTCAATTTAGGCCATACTTTCACTTCTTTCAGCATCTGATTAAAAGTAGCATTTATACTCTTTGCTTCACCTGACATCCTTTCTCCGGCCTTCTACTCAACACTTGCATTCAGAAAAAGGTGTCACTTTAAGCCTATATCACACCACTTGTCATAAATGGAAAAGAATAAACTACTACTCTGTTTTTCAAACTCATTTTTGCCCCCTTTCTAAAATTCAGAAATCAAAAGAATTACTTATTTGAAAACAGATGGTTGTAAAGGTGTGTTGAATAGGAACTGTCAGGCTAGCTCAGCATTTCCCCAGAGAGCCATGCGTTCCTGTAACGCTTGTAAGGAATAGCAGCATAATTATAAGACATTCAGACATAGTTTTCAATTTTTTTTATTTTGAGAAATTAATGTTACATATGACATTTTTCATTCAGCAAAGCCAAACTTCTTTAAACATTGCATCATTCCTTAAATATTGATATTTAATTATTTTAATAGAATCATAACAAGAAGAGAGATATTTTTCGGTCCAGCCTTCATTACAAGAGACATAACAAAGCTAAGAGCATTACAATTATTTTTAAATAAACTCATTTAGGTTTCAAGACATTATAATTTTAGCAGTTAACTAGATTTTTCTTTACAAACAGTAAACTTTTTAATCAGTGAAATATGACACTCAAAGATGGTGCAGGCCAGAATATTTGTATCATTCAATAAGGTCTGTTCTAGTAATTCTGAAACATATCAAGTGTTGCAAACCTTAAATTTCTACTCTAACTCACCTCGTCCGCTAATTCTATAACCGAGGCAGACGAGCTATCTACATTAGCCAGCTAACCTGGGGTTTCTCTGCTTGATTCATGAAAAGCCAGTCTCTCTTTTTCAGCTGTACTTCTGCAAATATTTATTGATTTTTTTTCTTTCTTTCAACAAAATCAAAACATAACCCTAAATTTAAATCAGCATTATAGGTTCAGGACCCTTTATCTTGCATTCTGAGAAATCCATGGAAATTCTACTGTCTAGATAGGAATTGATAAAGGAAAACAGCCATTTTGGGGGCATAGAAAGAAAGCATTCAATACCCACCCAAGGTAGGAACTATGCATTTTTTGCACATATAGACTATTTCAGACATCTAGCTATCTACCCAGATATAACTCCTATGTCCAGTAACCAAGGACAAATGTTTTTGTTTTTGTATCACTGCAAAATATCCAAGATCCCTTGGTGAGAACATGCTAAATACTACCGATGTCCCCTCAGTAGTTCTCCCAGCTGATTCCAGCCAACTTTCTGTTGAAGTTAAACAAAATTGTATTAAATAACAAAACTGCTAATGTCACGACCAGTAGATTAATCAAATGGTGAGCTAGCTAAAGCCAAATAAATAGTAAGTGTGCTAAGTAAAGTAGCCACTTCAAAAACGTGGAAAAGGAAAATAATTAAAGTAGAATTTAAAATATTTTGTTTCTCCATTACTGATGTCAAATGAAAAGCCAAAAGAGATCTAGTTTAACATATTTTTAGTGTTTGATAGTCCACTCAGAAAATATAGTCTTCACACCTTATATTACATTAATTATTACTTAGAACTAAAATGCTGCCCAAAACTGCATTGTGTTAAGATTTCGTATGCTTTCTGCTTTAATATCATTCAAAGCTTGTTTCTAAATGAAAATAAGTGGAAAAAGAAGAACAGACTAGATAGACATGGTATTTAGTGACACCATTCGTTAATAAAAACATAAATGACATGTGAAGACAACGTGAGAAAGCAACGGCTATTTCTCTAAGCCAATTTTTTTTTCTTTTTGCATGAGGATTAACGATTCAGGCTTCTTTCTTTCTTATGCACCATTTTGTTTTATGGTTTAAAGCATCCCATTGGCTAGAATAATCCCGATATTTATATAAAAGGGATCAAGGAAATAGTTTCTTCTGAATATGAGAAGCCTTATTGTCAAAAAAATCCCTCTTCCTTTTCCTGAAAGTTCTCCAGATGACTTTGCTACCCTGAAGTATTTACATCTTGACAAAGGCCATGATGTAATTCCAGAAATTTTATAAGAGGCTCTCTCCAAAATTTTCCATCTCAGTCAACAAGACATAGAATATTCCCTGGGCACAAGAGCTTGCCTGCCAAAAAAAAAAATACGTTTCTACTTACTGCCAACCTACCTGACTCTCCCTAGGTAAATCCCTTGCCAAATCCATCAGCTTTTCCACACCCTAAACCCTAAATCCATTCATTCTTGTCCAACTTAATATGCGTTCCCCTACGCCAAACCACGGAACAGCATTTGATGGGCCTAACATACACTAAAGTGCTTCAAAAGTGGGGAGAGGGCAGTTAATTTTATCAATGAGGATTTCATCATATGAAGTATGGACTGTAAGTTCGGGGGCTGGTTCTCATCTGGCCTGCATGGATTTTCCCTGACTGCTACTGATCTGTGCTCTTTCGGTGTTTTACAAAGAGATTGAAAACAGAAAGGATCTGGAGTAAAAGCGTTGATATGCTGGAAGTAAGAATGCTCACCTATAGAACACAGAAAAATACAACCAGCAGCTGCAAAACCGCCACTTTGAACTACAACCTATGTTAAATTCAGAGATCTCAAAGACCTTACTTACTCAAAAGGTATATTGGGAAAAATTCTAGCTACAGATCATCTTCATAAAGATTCGGAACAAGGACTTGGAATGAAAGCAGCTTTGGCTTGGCTATGGTTACTGAATTCAAAGAAAGCTCTAAGCTCTTTCCCATCTACCTTCTAAGTGTATGGACTCTGAAAAGACAGGCAGGATGCAAAAACTCTTTTTACTTTTTCCTTTCATTGTTGTAGCTCAGAATCATTGGAGCACACAAAAAATCAATACTACTACATAGACAGTCAAAACAGCTAAACGCAGATGGTGGAAAACATGCTCAGGAAAGTCAGACCTCACTATGGTCAATCCTGGCTTTTTAAAAACCTGTTTTTTGGCAGAGAATTTGCAGAGTCAAGTGGGTTACTTGGCATGGTTTGCAACCTTATCTCCTAGCTATAACTGTTGATGTAGAAAGAAAGGCTAGAGAGAGGAATATAGGAAGGGAGCAAAAGCCCAATGATGTGACAAGCAAAAAAGGCCAACAACAACTTTGAAGGGCAAAAGGAATGGAAAAGGGAAGGAATTTTATAAGCTCGAAAAGGAAAAGGGTAAAACAATCGTAAGGCTAATGGATGGCTCTGGAAAACAAAGCTCCCAGTTCCAAATACTCCTGAGGAAACTGTCTCCCTCCCTTTTGCCTCAATTTATCCACAGGATTTATCCACAGGAAACAGAGAGAAAAGAGTTGGGCTCACTGGAAAATGAAAATGTTCAGACTGGAGAGTCTGCTTTTCAGTCATTATTATTCGATAGAGGTGATAAAGCGAGTCAGAAAAGCTCATTCTTCTCATAAGCGCATTCTTAGCTGGAGGAGCACCCTGTGTCTTGAAGCTGTTATGCACTGAGAAAGGGAGAATCTTACTTCTGTTTTACATTCCTGGTATGCAATTTCTGAGAATGAGCACTTCAGGCAGAAGCGGGGGGAGGGCGGTTCAAGTGGATTTCTTTAACTTTTGAAAGGGAAGGACAGTCCTTCTGCTACCAGATGAATGAACACGGATCTGGTGTGCAGACAAGATATGTTCCCAGTGGGGAGAAAGATACAGGACTTGCTACTGCCTTTCCACCTCTTTTTCTGCTCTACTGCACTGCCTTTTAGGGAAAAAGCTAGGACATATCCGTCTTGCATTCTTATTATCACTAGAAGATGCAAGCAGAGATGCAAGTGCACACTGTGGCACAGCAGCTTTCCAGGGCTCAGTCTCTTCCTGAGACAAATGAACATTTTAAGAAATGATCAGGTTTAGTCCTTGTGACGTTTGCAGAGCAGTCAAAACAAAAACAGCATGCTTTCTCCTATCCTGCTCAAAGCTTTTTCCTTCCACCACCAGCACGCTAAATGTAAATCTATTGCCTCAGGAAATGAAGGCAACCAGTAATACGATTCTTTAAGACAAACTTCAAATACACAAATACATGCACACTGCAGTGTGCACCTATTATTTACAAAAGGTAATATGCATAATGGCATCTAACCTAAATTTAGGCCATCCCACCTAAATCTAAGCATTTACTTTAATAGCCTTGGCTGAGGGCTTAAGCATCCTATATAATCAATCAGGGGAGGCAGGTGCATTCTAAGCAGCAGTATAATTACAACTTAATTTAGATGCTCTGAACCCCTCTCCTGAAGCATGATCCTCTCTTCAGTGACTATACCTAATGCCAAGTTATCCAAGACGCCTGAAGAAGATGTTAGGAATATCTTTTCCACCTCCTGAATGTGTGCATATTCATGCAGGTGTGTGGTGGGACATCTCTATTCCCCCTGTTCAAACATTTTGATCCCAATACTTTCCTGATATAAACATGTCTTTTACCCCATTGTTCCTTTTTAAATTATGAGGGGTTTGGTTTTTAAGATTAGCTCCAGAAGAAGAAGAAGAAAAAAAAGATAAGGTTTATGAGCAGGAAAAGACACTAATAAGAAACCCAAAAAGTAATGATGAGGTGTTGCTTCAGGAAGTCTCAAAACAGTTTGAATTTATCAATGATTTTACATGATAACACTCCATTTCACTACTGTGAAAAGTACATCATACTTATTGTTTAAAATTTATGTATGTTAGAGTGGAGTCATTCTTTCCATTCTGTCTTCAAATCACTGCAGTAATCACTGTTTTTTGTCAAATTCAGACATCACTTTGTTTCTAGAAGGTAACATCTCAGTAGAATTCAGGTCCTTATAATGCTGATTTGGCAGAGAAAATATTTTAGCTTATTTTCCAATTACGTTAATCCAGCTTGGCAGATACTTAGCGCACAACAGTTTCCAGGCTGAAATTTATCTGGACAGGTGAACAGCACTCAGGAATCTTTCTCTCCTCTGAGACACATGATATTTGTACGTTTGCACCCGTTAAGGATCAAAATGACTTGTGTGTGTGTGTGTGTGTGTGTGTGTGTGTGTGTGTGTGTGTGTGTGTGTGTGTGTGTGTGTGTGTGTGTGTGTGTGTGTATACATACATACACAGTCCATATTTATTAGCACTCTTACCTTTTGTCTCATTTATTATTCACAACACTCCTAATTATATTACATGCAATTATAACTTTATTTTCCTTTCATGTTCTCTGTGAATATGAACACTTTGGCTGATGTTCTGAACACTAAGTTAATCTTTTGCTAGTAGTAATGACAGATGAAAAGAAATGACCTATTTTTATGACACAATTATTCTTTTCCAGTTTTCATTTTTATTGCTTTCTAAGCTCTCCAGGCAGTGCGTGTGTTTTCCGCATTTCTTAAATCTTAATGTTCCAGTATTCCACTTCCTGTATAGAATAGCTATAAGTGGATTAAAAGGCAAGCATTAAAGATACAGTGCGTATTGGGTAATCAGATGATGAAACGCTAGCAGAATACAGGATTGATGCTGCTAGGTGCATTTTAACTCTTTATAAGCATACTTTTCTCCTTCCTGCAGAGAGCTCAACACTTAAAACTACAGAAGTCCTTGAGAAATTGTCTTGCTTGGAAAAAGCTGTATTTTCACAAGACTTTCTGAAGCGAAATAATACACAAACAAATAATTTTCAAGGAAAGATGATTTTTCATTTCTCCTTAATATAAATTTTGTAGGAACTCAGGAATTACTGTAATGAGTCAGTGTCTTTGAACCTGTCTTTCAATGTTGGCCAAAATCTAATAAAAGTCATTCAAATAACATGTAAATATCCTTAAATTGTTTGATGTAGGGCCTTGTTTATTGCATATTACTCAGATCCACTCTGAAGGTACAATTAGTTATTTTCTTCAGGATTCTTAGAGTGATTATCAACAGAGTACTGGAGTGTTTGAAAGTCTTAATTTGTTTCCTCAGCACCTATTCAATGACAGACATCTGTCATCATCCAATAATGTCCATTATCTTGTACCAAAGCAGTGAGCTTTCAGACTTTTAAAAAGATTTATGATCCAAGTCTTTTTCTTGAAATTAAATGAACTGAATTGATATAAATTGTACAAAAAAGTCCACCTGAAGAAATTACCAGTCTCTAATATTTCAGCTCACACAGTCAGAATGTGACATGTGGCTCAGCTGACTTCTAAAAGAATGGTGCTACCAGCCCCAGCAGTAACTTTCCATTTTTCTGAGGTAACTGCATACCAATATGAGAACTGTGACACCATTTTACACAAATCATGTTAGCTCACCTCATAAACAGTCATCTTCTTGCCTATTTTCTTAGAAACAAAGTTGTCGTACATGTCAAAATTGCATGGTCAGAGTAGTTTCTGATTTGACTGGCTTTATAGGTACAACACAATAAGCCTCACTAAGTTACTCGCTTTTAAGCTACATATGCGCTCACTGTAGCTGGCATCCAAACCATTGAGTATCAGATTGTAGCAGAGTCTGTCTGTAGCAATTAGCTATTAATTAGGCAGGCTGGGGCAGGGGAAAAAGAGAAAAGGCAAAAGTAAGGTCGAAAGGACTGATACTCTGAAGTCTTATTCAAAGCTGTAATGAGCATGTTGCAGTTCATCCTAGGTGTCCACAGACACCTAAGTTACCTATTGATAGATCTCCTTTTCTGGCTCACACAAAGAATCTAAAATAAAATCTAAATAAACAATTTAGTTAGGTTCTCAGCCTTTTGAATTAATCAGGGCAACTGCAGGATTCCACTAAAAACTATTCGGGACAATAAACTCAGAAGTTCTGAAATGAGTTAATCAATTCAAATCTAATTAAAAAATACCATGACAAATTAAGGCATGCATTTCTTTTACTTGTGTAATAAGTAAGAGGAAGGATTGGAACTAGTTCATGGGAAAAGAAGGCTAATGGCTAATTTTTTATTTGTAGATGCTTTCTGTTTTGCTACATCTAGCGTGTGTATGTGTATTCTTAACCTTGAAAATTTAATAAATTACCTTTCATATATAGAATGGCAGACAGGGTAGCAAAAGACTGCTTTTTCTGGTATCTTTTATTTTGCATTTCTGAGAAAAACATAGTTTTATACACACAAAACAAATATACACTTATTTCTAATAAATGATCTTCTCCTGCAGGGAACCAGTAACATACACGAGGATTATGAATATAGTAGTTTGAAAGCCAAATTATTTGTCAACAAATAGAACCTTAAGCTCTGTGAGTTTAAATTCAGCCCCATACTTATTACACTGAAATAAGACTCATTGTGCCAAAATCAACAGCAGTAGCAAACTGTGGGAAAATAAATTGTTTCAGGTGCAATTCTACCAAAAGATATAGCCAACTGGTGCAACACTTTTTAACAGATTAAAACCCTGACTCCTCCAGTTTACTTATGCTTATACTAATTTACAAACCTAAATGAAGGAGGAATGGTGTTGCAGCCACCTAAGATCTGAATATCATGTCTACAGCCCAGGTAAGGGATGGTCCTTTGGGATCTTCCTCACTTGCTATTGAACATTTATGGAAGTTGCCAAGTCTGTTCTCTCAGTTTAGTGGTAATTGACTAAAAGTCAATGGGATGAATTTTTTGGTTAGGAAAACCTAACTACTTCTGATCTGCCCCCTTGCATAATAAAACCTATAGATCAGCTACACAGAGGCAAATTTCACTCTGTACAAGGCAAATACTTTTGATCTGAATTCTGCTTGTTTATTTCACTGGCACATGACCTCATTTGTCAACACAGTAGATGAGACAACACATCATTAGTTTTTCTTCAAGTATTGCATTCATATACGGGCAAAAAAGCTTTACCTTCTCACAGCATCTCATGGCAAAATGCACACTTTAAACAATGTATATCACAAATAGAAGGTTTAGTTTCACAGTGTACATTACAGGAAAAAACTTCCCCGACAGTCTATTTGTCAGTGTGTCGGATGCAGCACTGTAACACAAGACCATCTGGAGGTTCCAGCTAAAGAACACTTAGGGCGAAATTCCTCCTTCGGCTACTGCTCATTGAAAGGAGACAGAGTAATGGGCCTTTTCTGCAGTTTGTCATGTCATCAGAAACCAGGCATTTTGTTTGTATTGGCTTGAAAAAAGATGGTATATGCTGCAGCAGTAAAAGCAGAGGATCAGATATTAAGATTGAGTCACGACAAAACGCTGCTAAGATTTACTCCTCCATTTTGGCAAGGGGGTGGTGAAAATTTGCTCCTGTTTCATATAGATGCATTTTCAGGCTTCAAATGTCATAGCACGAAACTCAACAGACTACTCACATTCAAATAGCGATTTTCATCAGATTTTCTTGATGAAGCCATGCACACTACAAAATGATTTTGACTCATTTGCATCTAATGACCTACGGTCACTGATGAGTTATGAACTCCCTATGCTCAGAAGATAAAATCCACTAACATGTTTATTGCTTTAATTTGCCAGGTGGAGTTTTAATCACAAGGTTGTCTTACAAAAAAACATAATTTTTATAATTAGACAGTGTGAAATCTGTTGCATATTACTTTAGACCAGGCCGTCAGATAGAAACAAAGGAAAGAAATGGATTTTCGCAGTTTTTACAATGATTTCTGCTTGTTGTGATATAACATATAATACTACCGCTTGCGGGAATAACTTATTGATATTATGTAAATTATGGCTACATAAATACTCAAAATGAAATACGAGGAAGAATAAAAAATATTCACATATAGATTAATTACAGTTAATAACGTGCTGGTAGGGGGGCAGAGAGAGGGGGATCTGGATTGGCTGATACTTTTGCAAAATAATTAAACAACAACCCCACAGTAGTCATGCTATACTTAGTTTAGAAACAAAGCATTGATCCAGCTAGGCTTGCTTACATTTGCTGTTAGATACATTTTAATTGTGGGATACCAAATGCTGTGCTTTAGTCTGATTTGCTGCTGATTAACAGCAGAAGAAGCCAAACTTAGAGCATTTTAAGAACAGATGGTTCTTCTTTCCTCTTCTTGCTGGTCAAAAATTCAGAGAAAATAAGGATGAAGACGGATGTAGATAGAGAAGAGAAGCAACTGAAAGAGGAAAAAAAAGTTTGGCAGATCCCATGAGCAGCTATAGAAACAAATTATACTCATTTTTCACTGTGGGTGTGCAAGTTTGAGGATTCACAGATGGCTTGGAATTCAGTTCTTCATCGGAGGAACCGTTTCCAAGACAGTCTGCAAAAGGAAGGAGTGCCCAATGATTGCAAAACATTCCTTTTTCCACTTCTACTACTTGATAGTTTCCCGTCTTTCCCTCCTTTTCCCCCTCAGATTAACAAAACATACAGTAAGAACGGAAGGTCAGCGAGGTTCTGGGGAAAAATGAACAGTGTTAGTATTTGCCCAGATGAGAAGGTTAAAACTTGTTTTCACTGTGGGTTTCCTAATGCCTAAGGGGACTTGAGGAGTTCTCATATCCTCCCACCTACCCCTTATAAATAAAACCATGAGTCACTTTTTAAAATTTGGTATCTAGTGAGTCATTCTTTTACATGATCAGCTTGAGACAGTGTAAAACGGTGGTCTTCTTCCCCTATTAAAAGGACAGCAACATTGCAGAATTTTAAGAAATACAACCAAAGGTAAAGCAAGGTACTCCTTGCTTCCTAAGAATCAAACACACAGATAAAGAAAACCACTCCCAAAAGTGCTGAATAAGAGTTCAAACTGTAATTAAATGCTCCCGCCAGGAATGCATGCCAGACACAGAACTGTTCCTTTTCAGAAAACACTGAATATCTTTGTTCCAAAACTCCAAAAGGGCAGTTTGGATCCTGACATTTCCTGCTACACTGTAGTCCCTGCTTCAACATGTACCAACCTCCCAATGCATCTTTTATTTCTGAAGATGCTCTATTTGCCATCCAACCCCACGAGGCTCTGCCTGCTACGGCTTGCATTAGTCTGCTCTCCAAGTTGAAATAAATCAAGCAGCTCACCTTCTTCGCACATCTTCGTATTGATTAATGTTATGAAACAAGGGAAACTTGATTTGGTCTGTGCCAATCTCACTGCTAGAGCAAAATCCCCTCGAACACCAATCTACTGTACAATTTTCATTCTCTACAGTGACCTACTTGAAAATGTATCAATACATCATTGCTAATCAGTCTACCAGTGAAAAGCAACTGTGATAGCCTTGCTGAGCCCTTATTTGCTTCTCTCACAGAGTCCTTTGGGACTCCCAAGAGAGAAAAAAGTAACGGTGCACCAGAAGAGTACTGCCCTACATGACCCACTGGGGACAGATAAATCCCCTGTAGTCCATGAGATGTAGACATTTAGTCTTTCTGTGAAGAATTCTTAAAAATGTGGTTTTACTCACCACAGTCATATGGAATATTAGAGGCAAATACATTCTGACTTACTCCATTTAGAAAACTGATGTGATTTTATAACAAGGGAAAGGCAAGACTGCCAGGAAGAATGTCTTAAATGACTTAAAATGCTTCCAAAGCTAAGACAGCCGCAAGGAAGATTTCTCTGTGATCTGTTAAGTTTTCAGTGGAACTCTCTTGAGGTACATATTACAATATCTTCTGTTTTACAGGTCTGACCCAGTCATGTTAGCGGCATGTAAATGTTTTGAAGTGTCAGTAACCAAAAAAAAGACTGCTAATTGGAATCTCAGTAATGTCTGTAGATTAAACTACCAATAAATAAATACTATCTAATAGTTTCATGAATAAATGCTGTCTAATAGTTTAATCTAAAAACATGAAAAATAAAAAATACGATGCAATTAAAATCCAAAGTAGTAGGTAGATGCTCTCTATCTATGCTGGTGTTTGAATTAGGCAGAACTGCTATTTCCACAAACCTTTACCTTCACTGCACTTACCCTGGAGATGATAGAAGAAATTTGGTTGCTCTTAATGAACAGCTGAGAAATAAACTAAGTGGAGAGGAGAGTTAAACTCAGATTTCTAATTTTTGAAACGAAACCATCATGTTAACAATGATTCTCTCCTCATGCATGCTCTCTCAGATTTCAGAACCCTAATAATTTCATGCACCCATAAAACAGTTATTTGCCAGCTGTATTTGTCAGCAAAAAACTCGTCTTGAATCTTCATTCCTCTCCATTTACAGATAGTATCATAAAGTCCATCTTTCATCATATACTTCCAAACTGACCTGCATGATACCACGTTTTTTTATGGAGGTAAAACATTTTTATGGCTTATGTTTATGTTTTAAAGACAGTGTTACAAAGATAGTGTTCTCCGGAAAACACTAAAGAAAATATAAAAGATGATACCAAAATCTCAGTGACTGCAGAGCGTATTTTCCACTATTCACTGCAAATAGATCTCTGGACTTATTACATCTCTGAATGCTTAGGAGGTAGTAAAACATCTTAGTCATAAATAAAAGCAGTGAGCATATAATACCTTACACAAGACATGACACATATCTTAAATACTAATTCAATCAGCATCACATAAAAGTTCTGTGAAAACTGAATTACCTCCCATCTCACAGTTGGAGATAACATCTTGTCACCTCTAATCACTGGAAAAAAAACATAGATTCCACAGGCCAGTTCACATTTAGTTAATTATGCTTAACTATATAATAAGAACTGTCAAGCAGTAAATTTTTTCTACAACACTAATTTGTTCTTGCATTTTAAGACCAATCCTTGAACTTCATGAATTATCAGAAGGGTTGAGCACGTTATCTAGTAGGTCAGGAGATAACCCATATTTTCTAACATATTTATTGTTGGGTTTTTCCTAGTTTTTGCAACTACATTTCAAACGACAGAACACATCTGTGGGGAGGCTGTTTAAAAACGCGAGCATCTGAAAATCACCAGAAGGTGCATAAAACAAAAGAGCTATAAGAGTAACGGCTTACATTACGGCTATTATTGCTTTGTATTTGTTTCCATTCATTGAAATGTGAAGAGCTAAAAAACCAAACTGCAACTTCCCTACTCATGGTAAAGTTATTATCATAAGTTTAAAAATAGTGGGTTGAAGATTAAAACCATATTAAAGATTAAAGATTAAACTATCTATCTACAATAGATGTCTTCAAAAGAGCTTGGAGACTAATCTTCTATTACATTTAATGAAACATCGAACCATTCTTCAACTGACCACTGGATGTCTTCTTTCAGATAGGGTGAATCATGTTCTATTCTCCTTTGACTACATAGGGCACTTAAACCCCGTAGCTCACCTGCAGAAACCTCAATATAGATAGCTTACTCTGGCACTGAATTTCACACTTACTGTCCTTGACCAAAAAAAAAAAAAAAGTTTTTTCCATACTAAACTTGAGTCAATGCTGGAAATATAACTTTCCAAATTTAACCACATATAACTCCAGTGATTACTGCAGAATTCATGCCCCCTTATAAGAGGAGCAGAATACTTTTCAATTATACAGTCAATACTTCCAAGAGTACAAAGTACTTTAAAGATTTTAAAACCTAATAGGAATAGGATGAGAAATACTTGAGGTCTGAGTTTCATCTTTCTTAGAAAGAACGTCACACTCAAAGATTTCATTCTCAGGAAGGGCTTTTTATACATGGCTAAAGTTTTCTCTTTTGCAGGGCAAAACTTTTGCTGGCTACCAGTGCCTCACTTTAGGTGTCAATATCTCGTGGGTTTCTAGATGTCTAGCTGCCCAGAGCACAGATCATCTAGAAATCCTTCCCAAATGTCCCTTGTGTATACACCAATGAATTTTGGAAAATTCAGAGCAATCCTAGCTGACCAGCGAGGGTCAGAGCGGAGGTCTTAGGCCATCTGTGGGACACCCCCACATCAGCAGGTCCACGTACAAACTGCCATGGCAGTACTAGGAGATCATTGCCAGACATTGTATCAGGGCGCCAGAAAAAGAGCTTGCGAGTAGAGAAAATTAATGCAGCTGATGATGTGAGGCAAACGTGAATGATCTTTGTTAAAGGAGAGTTTGTCTACATACTTTAGACAGTCTGTGTTTATAGAGGTGCACAAAGGCATCCTAGAATGGTAAACTGAGGGCCATGAATGCATAATGGCTTTCCAATTAATAATTTTTTAAAATACAAATTGGACATCAGCTTTGATGTCACCCAGCTAAGAAAGGAGATTCTCCCGGTAGTATTATTTGTACTGGAGTAAGTAGTTAACAAGTTAAGTTAGTATAACGCGATCATGGTTACTAGTGGCACATAGGAATTATTTCTCCTTTACAGAGCATTAGTCTCTATTAATTCCTAAATGGCCCGTACCAAAGCACTACACAGTCTACTCCTACCAAATAAGAAAAGATGCTAATAAGTAAATTCAGTCCCTTGTATGAGTTTTAGGAGAACCTAAAAAAAACCTGCATTTCAGATTTTTATACATAGCCTGATGAGATGCTAGAATAAGTTCAGTAGTGACTTCAGCATAGTCTTCCTCTTTATGGTTACAAAAAGAGCTTCCTTTTTTACCAGGAAATCAAATATGGTAAAATGCTAATACTATAGTAAAAGAGGCTTCAGTTGCAAGAACTTTATTTTTTTTCTAAACCACAGGAATGTGTTTTTCAGTCTCAAAGATTCTTTCTCTGAGATCTTTAAAGTTAATATCTGTAATACATTTGGAGTTTTCTATCATATGTGTTAAAGAAAATTCTCTTGACCATATGACATTTTGTCCAATTTAGAGCCTTTCTGTGAGGAAGAAAAGTGGGGAAAAAATTTTAGTCTCAATTTAGGTTTACTCTAAAACTAGTAGGAAAAATTTCAGCTGCTCCCCAAACTATTTCCATCCTCTTTTCACTGCTTATGGGTTTTGTGCTGCTACTATATACAGCTGTTTTTTGAATCCTTTGCTCCACAGCTTCTGCAGCTCATGAGAAATGGGCCTTTTTCGGTTTCATTCCATACACCATTTTGGTGTCTTGCACAGAGGCCGGACGTTATTGCATGGGAGATAAATTGTATGGGTTTGCCTATTTCATTTTTCATTGATTAGAGAAGGAGTGAGGCATCTAGCTCAAACTAACTGCGTGACTTTGAGAGAGCTGAGACTAAATAAGTTCACTAGATTATTCCACCCTTGGATATGGCACTGGCTAGGGGGCCACAGAGAGAAATGAGGGAGGGATGCTCAATTTCCCATGCTGCACAAACAAAACCCACAGCTGCATGCAAATCCTGAATGCTTTTAACTCAGTTGCTGAGTCTGCTGTCTTATTTCATCACACCATACTACAGGACGTAATTTTTACTGCATGCTGTGGCACTCTGTTGAGTTAAAAAAGAAGGCCCCTGGCTGGATCAGGATTTCACTGTCAGGCTGATGTCATTTTGACTTTGTCCCCTAGTCTGTAACATCTTCTTCAGAAGACAACTGTCATCTGCATATGCATAGATCCGGTGCTCAAGGCTTGTTTGCCTCTGACCTTCTTCCAGTTGAAAATCTGGCTGTATATATATGTGGCTGTGGCAGCCTTCCAGTCTTTCACCAAACTGCTTGGGTGGTGCACACCTATATGTTTTCAAGCATGCAAAGTTGCACTATCTATTACAACAGCTATTTTTTATATGCTGCTTCATGTTTCATAATACTAAACTCTTATTCTTTTACTTACCTTAATGTAATTTCAAAAGGTCTTACCTCATGATAAAGCTATGCATAAAGACATTCCAAAAAATTGCTACCCAGGAAAAAAATAAAACAAAATCAGGGTTGCATTTAGATTAAAGAATGGGGTGAGGGGAAAATTGTGGTAACATATAACTTTTGGAGGATGGAAATAAAATAGAATAATACACGCTAATCAATGGTATTAATGAAGCATGCAAAATCACAATTACATAATTGTGCCTGTGGGTACAGTCTTTGCTTATGATATATTTTATTGAGCAGGCAGTAACACATATGTGTTTGGTAAATCTCTAAGAGTCAAACTCAGGGATATTTAGCTAAATCCCAGGCGAAACAATAAGATTTTGCCAAAATAACATGATGACCATCATTTACTTCATGTGTATACTGCATTGCATTCAAAAAGCTTATCAAAATGGTTTACTATTGCATAAGATTTCACAGAGGTGACATATACAAGAGTTGTTTGCAATATAATAGTTACAGCTAAATTAGATATTTAACTATGCTTACAGACTTCTCTTGTTATTTTCAACAATGTGATATGACCCAAAAGGCTTCAGAAAAGATAAGTCCTTACTGTGCCAGTCAATACAGCATGCAGTGAAGACAAAGCACTGAGCATAAATGGACATGACAGGAAAAACACCTTAAATCTTAAATTTGCAAAGTAAATACCATCAGAACTGTCGTCAATGTTTCTAGAGCCTGTAACACCATGTTGTACACCTTAAATAAATTAAATATAACTGAACATAATAAGCAGTCACAAGTGCACTGTTCCACTGCAGTGATGATGATGATGATGGATTTATCTTTTTCTTCTATTGCCCATGAATCTACTAGCAACTAAAAATATATATATCCTTTAAGAATCCTCTTTTCTAAGTAGAAAGGAAGTATTTTCAGAAGAAGTTTCTAATTCAGAATAGCTTTTCTAAAGCCTTTTGTAAATGCAATCTATTTGTCTAGGAATAATCAGCTTGGGGATCGCATCTGTTTTCCCACAGAACAGGTTAACAAAATATGAAAGGATCAAATATTTCTTTGATTTTCTGAAAACCTTATCAAAATTTCAATTAAAAAAGGTCACTTCTATAGCTGGCTGAAAAACAAGAAAATAAAAAAGTCATAAAAATAATTAAATTTCTGAAATATTTCAACCAAGTCTACTTTGTAGTAGCAGCCACATTATATTTTGCTTACTGCTGGGGTGACTGAAGCAAAAAAAAAAAAAAAAGGAAAAATAATTTCCCTAATTTCACACAGTGAAAGATAATTTTGCAAATTATCTCTGAGTATTTGGATACCTACAATAATTTTAAACAGTGAGATTGTGGCCAAAGGTCAATTAACATCACAGGGTGCAAAATTAGAGCATTTCACTGGTAAAAGGATGTTTATGCATAACTCTGGATCAGAACTCTCAGTTTGCAAGTTTCCTGAGGATTAACACACGGACCTCACGACTCCCTTCAGTCCTCTGAGCGGTCACAACTGCCAGCTCACTCCAAGGACAGTCATTTGTTTGCCTTAATTTGTCACACCTGCATAGACTGCCTTTAAATGAAATAGCATATTTGTATAATCAGATGAGAACAACTGAGAATACAAAGGTTGAATTTAAAACCCAGAAGCTGCAGCAGTTGACACTGATATCACCTGACTCTCAGAGCTCCAGCTCTTTCACTGACAACAACCTAAGTGTCAGGGTCAAAATAGCTAGCTGAAAGCCTCCTATTCACAGGAAAGGGAAGACTTTATTAGGGTATCAGGCACAGCCTTGAACTAAGTCTTCTACCCTCAGTTGGAGCTCTCATCTAACACAGTACTTAAGACGCTAACTCACCTTTGAAATCAATAACATATTGATATCCTAACTACTGTTTTGAATTTAGGCAACATACAGGTTTGTACCACCTGGATTTATTGCTAGCTACAGTGAGTGATCAAACTTTTTGGGAGTTTCACCTTCACTTGCCTTATGACAGAGCATCACTTGGCTTTGCTGCATGCATAAAGGGATCTTCTCTCTGCAAAAGCAAATGGTCATCACTAGTTCTTAAATTAGTACATTATACATACGAGAGTTTGAATGACTATCTCCATTCAGATTTGGGGAGTAATAAAGGCATGAAAAGATCATGTGAGATGATCTAAGTTGTAAAGCAAGCCATTGGAGGAATTAGAGGTAGAATTCGTACGCTTTGCTTTGCAAAGTTAATGTCTCAGTTCCATTAGCACACATTACTTGAATACCTTGAATATCCATACAAATGACAGCAAGGGGACTGATTAAATTCTAAAAATGATATAACCATATGTTCTCAATTCTCAAGACAAAACGTCTGATCACATAGAACATTTTGAAGAACTTGTTAAACCCCTCTATTTTAAAGAACAATAAAAACAGAATGGGATAAGAAAAGAATCTATTTTTAAAAAAATCCTGGTTTGATAGTTAATACAAATACTTAGAGGAGAACTGGAAATTATCATCTGGTATCTGGATACTCATGGACACCAACGGCAATAAACAATTACACTAAAATATTATTGGAGAAGTAAAATGTAGCAAGCCAAACAGGTTTTAATTTTCCAGGATAATAACAAATACTTCTCAGAATTGAACTGCTGTATTAACAAAAAGAAATAATAAAGAAGAGAAAAGCAGGTCACTGCATTTGCACCCACATTTTGCCTAAATTTACTCATTTCTTTTACTGCAGGGAATAGAATGTGGTACTCTCTGGGACTCGACCTATGCATATGGAATAAACACAAAAATAAAATTATTGGAAGGATCAGGACTTCAGCAGGCATGGATCAAAAGTAACAATAATACTTTACTAAAAAGCAAAAAAAACCTTTTTATGTGTACAATTTATATTGCTTTTTTTTAGGATTAAAAGATTGCAAGGCGCCTTAATCTTTAAATATCAAACTGTTACGCAGAAAAAAATGAAACATTGTTGCTCTTATGAAGTTCAATCTTGACCCTCCTTTTGAAATACAGAACAAAAAAAACTCTAAGATCCTAGATTAAAACCAATCTAAGAACTCAGACTAGACTACAAAGGAATGAAATCAGCATTTCTTTCCTAATTGAATTGTGTCCAATAATAAAATATTGTAAAGGTAGATTATACATGCATTTCATTTTATTTTTAGAAACAAAAGCTCTTTATTCTTAACGGATTCTTCATAGTTTATCTAGTTTATTAACTTAACCATGCAGGATATCTATTTCATCATTCTTTAGAAGTTTCTTTCAGCTTTGGAGAGGGCACAAGTTAACACTCCTGAGAGCTGACACTTGTTCTACAATCATACTTCAGGAAAAGGGACGAAAAGAGAGAGAGAGGGGGGAAAGGAAGAATCAAAACAAAGGTCCCAGATATCATTATAGTTAATAAGTCATCACTATTGTATGTATTTGTCTTCTGCCTTCAAATTTCTTGGGAAATTGAATCCAGAATGTTAATTATCCTGCCATGCTAAGGCCATCTCCTGCAACAAGCACACAGAGCCACTTTACCACCAGCATTCAGGAAAAATGACTCCACATTAATTTTGCCAGTGTGACTCTCTAGCAAAAATCTTCAGCAGGAAACAGGGATTATTTGCAGGTGGGCCAGGTGGCAAGAGAAGACAGACTTCACTGAGAACAGCTCAAAAGCATAAGTAACTCAGCAGAAAGCTGAGATAAGAAGACAGCATTTACATTGGGCTTCTAGAACCTCAGCCATTTATGTACCATCCTGGATTATTGCTAGCTAAAAATACCAGCTAGATTTTAATCTTTCTTCTTATTATTTTTCGCCTACTGTTCTCTTTTCCCTGTTCAGCTTCAAATACTCAGTCCCCTCCACTGTTTGACATTGCAATCTGCTAGTCGGTACTTTCACAAGATCTTAATAACCTTAGCTGATATTCATACCTGAAGTGAAATGCAAAGGGTAGGAAAAGTCAGGCAATTGTTCCTTGAAAATGCAGTGTTCTGAACAGTGACCCCATATAGGTCTTGGCACTTCCAAATCATATATTCTATCCTAGTGATAAAGAATCAAAAAGAAAAATGTTCAGCATTTCCACAGCCCTTTCCATTTTGGGCTTTACAGATATTAGCATTCCTTCAGGGAATCATTTGGACCTAATAACTAAAAATAACTGTTTAGAATTTGACGGTTCCTTGAAAGCAGATCAATATTATCACAGATATTCTGTAGATGAAGAAACTGAGATATGCAGAAGTAAAGACTAAGAAATAAACATGTTTAAATTAGAATACGTGGGGCTTTTCCTTCTTCAAATCCATCTTTAGCATGGCATGATTACCAGGGATGTCAAATAGCAACTAATCTCACTGACTTCATTCTAACCAAAATGATCAAGTCGCTGTGTGAGGGTCTGCTGTCGCTTTTAACAGAAAGGAAGTAGTTTATTAGGGTGCAAAGTCTGACCCTGAGGACACTCAACTTGTTCTATGTTGTCACAAACATGACAATTAGATAAATGCAATTAATACTGCTGGTACAATAGCAAAAGTTATCTACCCAATTGGTTTTGTCCAGTATTCAGACAGAGTAAGGATAGCAAACATTTTGGAAATAGTGACCCCTTTTATGGGTTATAAGATTACCCATTTTTAGAATCACTGACCTTGTCATTTCTCTATGAGTTTCTAAATCTTCTCTCACTTGTTGCTAAAACTTTGTGAGCTCCTTTCTCGTTGAGTGAAATCCTCTTTTTTCCCTTGTTTCAGCAGTTCTAACACTGACCCACCAAAGACATCTAAAATGCTTTCATTTCTTTTATCTTTTATTACAATCATATATTTTGTCTCTCTACGTCCTTGTTCTGACTTCTGATTGCTTTCCATATCAAGTACCAGCTTTTCATCATGGCCTCCATAACAGCAGGAAACTTGGGGAAGGCTCACTGGGGCTATCAGATGAGCAGTGTGCAAAAGGTGCGCTCACTGATATTACAGTCATAGCAGAAAAGCAAAATTCAGTCTTTGCATCAGCGTTGACTATGAAACGACTTAGAAAGTTTCCAAAACTAGAGTTTTAATCTAATGGGGAAGGTATCAGAAGAACTTTCTCAACTGAATGTCTACAGAAAAGGTTTTGGAAGGGTGCAAAAAAAGAACAGTAAAAATCTTCCACAAATTGAATCTTCCACTCACAATTTCTATATGAACTAAGATAGAACAGGACTGGGCTATTTATCATTCAAATCAGTCTAAATATCAGAGGACAATGACCGATAGTAATAATGCCAGTTTCTGAAAGCTCTCCAGTATACCTGATTTCTAGCCAACAAACTGATAGTATAGCACAGAAGAAGAAGTAGACACATAGCAAACGTGGTGAAGGCTCAACGCTGTCACAAAATTATTGGAGTTTTTTGATAAATTCAGTGAACGCAGAGAGGTGAGTGAAATGGATGAAACACGGACTTGGAAGTCCAGAGGGCTCTTGGAAATATCTTTACTAGAGCTGAAAGAAGCTCAGCTTCAAAGGCCAGGAAAAAATGTCTGGTATTCACACATCAAAATTATTCACAGTAATCACAAATAAAGCTGACAGCAAAGAATTAATAAAGGAAGCCTTGTTATTAAGTGATTAAATGTCATCATTCACTTTCCTGACCAATGTAAAAACGTATGAGGTAACATACATGGGGAAAAACAATTCTAACCATATGTACATAAGGCATTAAATTAGTTGTTGCTGTGGAAGTAAGAGATGTTGAGGACATTGTGGATAGTTCTCTGGAAATATTTGTGGTCTCAGCAGTGGTCAGGAGGATTGAGAGAATGCTAGGAATTGTGAAGAGAGAACCGTAATAGGAACAAAAATGGCTCTGTATTGCTAATTTATTTTGCTATTCAGGCTGCATGCTCTCAAAAAGACTAAAGGAAATTTAGAAAAGGATGACTAGAATAATCAAAGCTAAAGGAGGGCATTAATCAAAAAGGAGGAGAAACAGACCAGGACTGCTTTGCTCTGAAATCAGGAAGATATGATAGGAATCTATAAAGTAAAAAATGATATATCAAAGGTGAATAGGGAAGAATTTTTTTTTAATAATGAAATACTAGTGAATATTCAAAAATTTGTCAAGTGTAAGGCTTATATGAAAATATTAGGAAGTACTTCTTCCCTTGACAAGTAGTTGAATTATGAAACTCTTCCCAGCAGGCTGTGGCGGAAGTCAATGCGTAAATAGCATCAAGAAATGTTTATTTACAAAAAAAAGAACCATTCCAGAATTTCAGAAAAAATTACTTCATGGAAAAGTCATGAAAGATATAGCTCTAGATTACTGGTCCAATTCAATCTGAATTCTGGAAGTCCCTAAGCCCCTGATTTCTAGGCATCCAACAGCAAGGAATCTTCTGTACTTCCCAACTTCTTATTCTCTTTCCCTAAAATCTTCTATTGGCTGGTTAAAGTTAGGATATTGGATAAGAGGGACCATCATAGCTGTTATTACATTTTGATCTAATCTTCTTACAATTTTTTGATCTCCGTTACTGCGTACGTATGTAACACCTGCTCTTCTGCACTGTTACGCCCTAAACTCCTAGCCATATAGTGAGATTTGTCCTTCTCCCACACATGATTTCATGTTGTAAAGCTTCTGTTTGGTTACTGATCCTGTGTGTATCACACAGCCCACTCTAATTCTCATCTTTCAGCTCCAATCCTTACAACCCCCTTCCTTCTGTCAGCCTACTAACATAATTTATGCTTATAGTTTCTTCTCCAATTTAATTTCCTCAAATTGTGTTCTCTTGTCTTTCAGTCTTTTAATACTCTACCTGTCCTTCCAGCGACCCTTGCAACTCTTGGCTACCTGATGTATTATATCTATTTCAATTACTGGCTTTCTGAGTTTCCTTTTAACTTATCTGGAAAACTAACTGCTTCCCATATGATGCATATTACTGGAACTGCTAATAAACACCATATATGTTATCGAGTAAGTTAGATATCCAATCCCAAGTCAAACTGTAAAATTAACTAACATGAGAATAACATTTTTGATCTCTATTTTTTATAACACATTCTATAGCCTGCACTTTAGATATCATATGCAGCCTGACAAAAGATTTCATAAATCAATATGAGAACTTATTATATTTTGTTAGCTTTTTGGGCAGTGGTATTGCAGGACCAGTTTGCAGCATTCAGAGCATTTTATTTGATTATTCAAGACTCCTATTGCAGTAGTGCTTGTAGGTCTGTAACATGGATTATAGCTTAGGAAGAACATTAGCAGCAGGTTTATCAGGCAATGTTTGCTCACTGAGGTAAACTGCTTAAATTTACCTATAAGAGATGCACTACCTAAGAGGGCAGAAGAATCAGCCAGAAGCCAAAGAATGCAGAGACAGTAAGGACCAAGGTGACAAAAGAGTCAGCAGAGGAATATGACCTGCCAAATGGACTGTTGGAAGCTACCAAAAGAGAAATGATATCTTGACCTCCCAGTTTCCAGAGGCACAAACACGCAGGCTACAGTAAATGGAAAAATAAAACAGAAAGCACTTAAGCAGCCAAGTATCATACTACACCACAACCCCTACAGACAGGAAAAAAGATGAGCTTTGTCTGTATATGCACATTTTTAGATTTCAGAATGTAGTGCTTCTTGTTTTAATGGCAACCTTACTAAAATTTGAATAAATCGTGTGCTTATATCCCATATTTTGAAATTCTTTAATAAATAGGTTGGAACATTTTTGAAGCGATCAAGTTCACTTTCAGAACTCGAAAGAACTCGTGTTCCTCATGTTAGATAAATGATTCTACAAATAATAATACATTTATCAGAAAGAGCCGTCAAAATATTATCCCTAGTTCAGTCATAGAGGCAGAGTTTTTCTATAAGTCGAATTCTTTTTATAAACATTCCTATATGCACCAAAACCTTTCAATGTGATGTTAAACAATAGCAAAAATCTATGGAACCAGATGTAACAAAATAAGATAATAAGCTGTATCTGCCAAGAAAATCCTATGTCATTATTTATTCCTGCCACTGCTAAAAAGTATGAATGTGAAACCAGTGCAAGCTGGTTTGTCTATTCAAGCCTCAAGAAACTACAGCTATTCAAATAAATAAGAAAAGCAAGCCCTTTGGCCCTGAGAGCAAGTGGCGAGCAGAACTTGTGTCCATCTGATCAAAGTCTATTTCAAAATACGGTGGTCTTATCTGCGCTGCTTATTGGGAACAATCCCATATCATCCTCTCTCTGAATCACTCATGGACATTATCTGGAAATGTGACAGTTATTATAGCCAAAACTTCTATCAGGGAGTTTGTTAAGAAACTTTAAGGAGGACTGTGTAGCGGAGCTCAAACCAGAGGCCTGGCCAACCTATGTTTATTTATGTATCTTGAGGTAGAGGACCCTTCTCTTTTCATTTCTGTGCTTGACCCTCCCCAAATTATAGTTGGTCCATAGTAGAAAGATTAAGCTACTTAATTTATATTTCTTGTGTAGGCCAATGCAAATACCCCTCTCCAAAACAAGAGGAACGTAGACTTATCTTTATTCATCACATCTCTTTCTCCAAACCTTCAGCCAAAGTACTTGGGTAATACCAGTACATCCAAGCGACATATTACTACAGGACACAGAGTAAACAAGTGACACAATGGGAGCACAGCCTCCTCAGCTGTCTCTTGCTTTTTCTTTCCCCTCCCCTTTTCCTCCTGATGCTAAACCTATTTCTGAGCTATCTGTGATAGGAAAAATTAACACTTTACTCCCTGCACCTGGTTTTGCCTAGGTAAGAAGGTAGCCCTGAGTGAGCACTTGGATTATGGCTCTGCAAAGTGCTGCTCATTTAAAGCTTTTAAAATGAGTTGGCTGTACTTAGCGTTCATTTGAATTCTGGCAATTACTCAATGATTTAATTATGTCTGTTAATGGGATTTCTAGGAAATGTGTTATTAGGTGGAGGCTAAAAGTCACTGTGAGTTGAAATGATATTGAATCAAGTATTGGTCTTACCACTTAAAAATTCAAGATCCCTCTCAGTAAAGTAAGTATTATTTTTTACTGCTAGCTGATTTACCTTGAATGCAAATTACTGCTGTTTGGAATCAACAATTTATACAACTTCCTCCTTCAGGTAACTCCAAGGAAGACACTGAAATTACCTCAGGGATGAATATGGCCCATTATTTCTCACTGGCTTCCTGCTATATTTATTTGAGCAGTACAGAATTCAATGAGCACTAGGAGACTTTTTCATCTTCATTTCTGTTTAATTGCAAACACTTCCTGTTTTGTCTTATTCCGAGCTGGAAGAGGTATATCTGATTTGTCTATTAAGCTTAAACTATTTAAGACAAATTTAGGTTAGTTTTCATTAGTAATTGAATTAAGAAGCATTCTTCTACCAAACTTCTAAGTATCTTTTAATGAGATGAAACTCAAGTGATAGCATTTTCTAAATAAGTACTCCTTGAATATATTCCACACAGCCATTGCACTTTAATAGCAGTTTTTTCCCTTTTATTTGTGCTTTCTTCACACACTCTGTAAAAAATCATTGCCAAAAAAGCTTAAACCAGCACCCAGCTCTCCCTAATCTCAAAAGAGTGCCCAAACCAATCGTACCCAGAAACATGTTTCCTCTTTCTTACTCTCTCTTATTGAAGAATCTTGAATTATTTTCTGGAAAAAATGAAACAACTTCACATACTAAATCCCGCCTCCTCTCTCCACGATTACTGGATGTTTAAGAGACTCTTGAAGTTGAGAATATATTTGAATATCCTAATCAGGGAAAGGAGCTGATCATGGGTCTCTGAAACCATTAATGTGTATTTTAATCGCAGAAAACTTGAAGGGGAAGGGAAACAGTATTTTCACTTCTTGAAAGACTGATTTCTGCCTAGATTCAAAAAGAGAGGAGAAGAAATGAAGAACGTGAGCCGGCTGTCTAGCCACAGCAGCTGATGTTGTTTGGATGCCCGTATGCATTCTGCAGGTCTCTAACTCCTTTTCAGAGAGGCACAGTGCTCCTGTACCACATCTTCAAGCCTTGTGAAGGTACCTTAGGCACCCTGGAGAAATTAAAATGGCACTAGACATAAAACACTAATGTTCAGGTCCCAGAATTGTTTCCCTAGAAGCGAGCAATCAAAGCTACTCCCTGTTGGCTAAGTGTAGGCAGCTACTTGCTGAATAACCTATTTTTTGTGGTTTCCGTTCTGAGGTACCCAAGTTTTTCAAAACCATTTCAGAAGAAGCTTAGACAACTAACTAAAGTCTCTGGATCTTTAATATCTTGATATTTCTAACCAAATACTTTATCAGATTTTCATATTATTTTTATTTCAAATTGAAAGTTATAGTTGAGATCAGTTATGAAGTTTCCTTTAAATCATCCTCCTGAACAAAAATGAGTACCTAAATCCACAAACTTTAGTAAATGGAATTTTAACTTTACTAGCGTGCATCCCTAAAAAGTATTTTCTCATAGTCTTCTCCTTAAATACATTTTTTTGGATAAAACAAAATTTTGCCTAGAGGCAACAAGGACTCTTAATCAACTAAAATTTAAATGTACTCAGATGCTAATCTGAAAAGACAAAATGCTGTCTGCACATGCTACTAGTAATTAAAAACATTAATATTTTCAACTTATAAAACTTCATTATTTAAAAACTCACACTGTGATGCTGGCACAACCAGAGATCACTACAAGCTGTACATAAAGTATAGCAATAGCATCATTGGCTACACAACAACAAAACTACTAACTTTTAGCAAAAAAAACAAAGCTGAGGATTTTCTTGCGAAGGAGGTTTGCTGAGGCAGAGGGAGAGGAAATAAAAATCTTGGGGCCTCTTCACGACTCTGCAGGCATACCTTGTTTCATTGGTCAACTCAACTAATTTGCCTGTGCTTCCATTTTCTCACTTTAAAATTGAGAACCCTAGCTACTTGTGGGCATTGGTAGAAGGAGGCAGAACATACAAAAATGGGACCAGATGCGGGTTTTGTGGCTTGGAATCTGACAGTTTGACATAACTGTTTCTGATAGTACTTATACTGATATAAAAACAGTTTAAAAATGTTAGAGCAGTGTAATACTGACAGCTGTACAATTTCTCCATTGTCCTACACAGGCAAATATGAGTTTACATATACGTATTTTGCAGATACAGCTTAAGGAAGCCTTATGTCTCAAATTCCCAAAAGTTCATCACAAACCTGTTCAAAGCCAAATTCAGAGGTCATAAAAATCAGAAATGGATTTGCATCTGCTACATCCCAAACCTGTCTTCTGTGTTGAACCTGTCACCACTTGCCTAGCAATTGCAGTTCAAATAAAATCAACAACTTTTGTCTTGAGATTTCTGCAAATCTCAATGTTTAACTCGTTCTCCCTGCTCTTCATTCAGAGCATCCAGCTGTATATATCCCACAGAGACTAGGCATAACTGTACCTGTCACAGTCCACTGGGCTATCAATATCCTTGACACCATTGCTTCTTTTATAGATAGCTATTTGTCTCATATCACTCCCCACCTCTCCTTCCTCCTTCACTTGATTCACTAGTATCTATCTGAAACTTCATTAGGAAAATAATCTTGAATTCAACTGTATCTTTTAATAGTGTGATTCTGAACTACCACAGTAAACAACAGAATTCCCAAATTCATTTATCATCAGCAGCATGCAAATGTATGAATCTAGATTGGAAATATTTAGGGAAAAATAAATAAAGCTTTACCTTTTTCATTATAGAATAATATCTGATAATAAAGCACATATAACTCTAGGTGAAAAATATGACACTATGTTCTAAAATTCTATATTTTCTGTATTTTCTAATAACCACAGTAGAAATCATGGTAATAGAAATATAATCACTTTGAGGAAAATTTGAACTTTCCAGAACATGCATGCACAAACACACAGAAAGAAGAAGGACAGACAGTCATAAAAATGGTCCATCATAATTACTAGCAATATCTGTATAAAACTTTACATTAATTTTGATTTGATAGCATTAGCACTACTTTGAATGTCTGCAATGTACTGTAGTTCATGTATTATATGTGATACCGTTCATATGATAGATGTGGCTGTTAGATGGGTACCAGTGTATTATCCAATAGATTAAAACTGAGTTCTCTTTCTGCAAATTTTACAGCAGTTAGGTACCAGTATGATAAGATCCTGGTTTATGTTCTAAACTGGATCTGCACCCTGACTGTCATTTTTATTCCAGCACTGTATTTCCTGTTTTAAGATTACACTGAAATTAATTTTCATTAATTTTTTTTCATTAATTTTCATTTTCAGAAACCTAGAATAGTTGTACATGTGTGTGCTAGCATTGTTTTCTAGTTGAGTGTGAAGCCTTGTGTGCTCTCCTGACAGACACAAGACAGAATATGTAGTCCAAAAGTGGAAGGGCTATGGCACCTTTACGCCACTAGTGTAAATTTGGGTGACCCTATGACAGTTTAGATATCCATAAAGAAGAGAGGGCCTGATGCATAAAGTGGCCTGGGTATAATGACGTCTGGCTTACAGGAACGCTCCTCCTTTAAAGGAATAACCAGTCTGAACTAGTTGCTTTGTGGAGGGCGTGTGAAGTGTACTTTGCAGTGAAACCACATTAACACACTAAGGGGGAAACAGGAAACACTAGTGAGAGCTATAACACAGGTTTAGGTGTTTGGAGGGTGAGGGGCTCTGAAGTGAGCCCTCCTCATTCCCGGAAAGTGCTCTGGACACTTTCAGAAGTTCGGTGGGAAGCTGCTCTCACCACAGCAGTGTGCCCTTGTGGCCAAGAAGGCCAATGGTATCCTGGGGTGCATGAGGCAGAGTGTTGCCAGCAGGTGGAGGGAGGTGATCCTGCCCCTCTCCTCAGCCCTGGGGAGGCCTCACCTGGAGTGCTGTGTCCAGTTCTGGGCTCCCCAGTACAAGAGAGACATGGCACTCCTGGGGAGAGTCCAGCGGAGGGCTACCAAGATGATTAGAGGGCTGGAGCACCTCTCCTGCGAAGAAAGACTGCAAGAGCTGGGCCTGTTCAGCCTGGAGAAGAGAAGATTGAGAGGGGATCTCATAAATGTGTACAAGTATCTGAAGGGGGAGTGTCAAGAGGATGAGGCCAGTCTCTTCTCCGAGGTGCCCAGCAACAGGACAAGAGGCAACGGGCAGAAACTGAACCACAGGCAGTTCCATCTGAACCTGAGAAAAAACTTCTTCCCTGTGAGGGTGACAGAGCATTGGACCAGGTTGCCCAGAGAGAGAGGTAGTGGAGTCTCCTTCCCTGGAGATACTCAAAACCCGTCTGGATGTGATCCTGGGCAATGTGCTTTAGAGGACCCTGCTTGAGGAGGGGGATCGGACTAGATGATCTCCAGAGGTCCCTTCCAACCTAAACGATTCTGTGATTCTGTGTAATATCAGAGGCTACATCAACACAGATAGCTGAAAATATGATTTTCCCCTTACTGGGATGCATTCATTCACAGATAAGGCTACTGACTCAGTTGAACTGCAGAAGAGATACATACAGTATAAAATTTCTGCCTAGTACTGTAATGGTTTATCACCTTTGGAACATAAATCCCTCTTACTCCCTTCTGTTACTCATTGCAGTTAACACATATGAACAACCAATAGTCTGGGCTTTTTGGATTTTTTTTTCTCTAAAAGTACACAGCTTTATTTTATGTCGCAGTTTGAAGTAGGTCTTTCACTGTATAGTATCTTCCCTAAAAAAACGAAAAACAAACCAAACCAAAATAAAATAAAGACAGACTATCTAGGTTTTTCACCTCTCATTTCTCAAGGGCTGAGCTCTGTCACTTTATGGAATTGGTGGTTCTCTACCAGCTAGTGAGACATGAACAAAACTGATCAGCCACAAGCCGGGGAAAATACAGCTCTTTAGATGGGTTGCCATGAGATACGATAGAAGTACCTGAGGAACTGGTATTTGCAAAATTCTGGGTAATATACCCCTGCTGCCCATGCTAACTTCTCTGGATCCCTAAGGGAGGGAAAAGAGGACAGAAATTTATATTTATTTGTTCTTAAAAACAAGCAGGTGAAACTTGTTTTCATGATTTACACAAAGAGCAATCACGTCTTGCCTATCCTCTGAAGCTAGCGCAATTCCTCATCTCTCCAATTCAGCATAAACCAGGCTGTTCTGCTGTGCTGTCTTCATAGATGGCAATCAGCTATTGGCAGCTATTATCTCTAATCACTACATGGGAGCACTAGCACAAGGCAAAGATCCCACAGAGTATCATCCAACAGTCTTTTCTATTAACTTAATTAATTGTTAGTGTTTTTAATTAAGTTATGAATGTTAAATTTGCAGGTAACTGATCGTACAGAACATAACAATAAAAAGGAAGGTATTCAAAGAAGAATTAAATTTGCACCCTGTGGTATAAATTTGTTACCAAGTTTTGAAGACATGATTCTAAACTTTTGTTCCCTTCTTTCATATACACAAATAAAACTACCTCTTCAACGAAAACTTCATCATATTTTTTCCTACCTTTTCAGGGCGTGCATTATGCAATTGAACAAAAGATATTTTATAGAAAAAAAGAGAATTACTTTGGTCAGCATCTGATTAATCAAATGCCACGAATTTTCATGGAATATAGAAAGTACTACCACATTTTTTGTACTACAATTGCAAACGTAGCCTGAAGTGAGCATAATTGTTTTTAATATCCATGCATCTAGTTAATAATGAAGGCTAATAATGGAATTTTGAATGCTTACTGTTATCTTTAATTGTATTTTCTTAAGAATTACGTGATGAACAATACTATAGGAAGGAGCTCTGAACTCAAAGGGAAAAAATGTTTCAAAAAATCAAAAGAAGTTTTTTTTTTTTCTTTTTCAGTGCTGGTAAACCCAGATCCTGCATTTTCATTCTTGCTATCCTTTGTTTTTTCCCCTCTTGCCTTGTCCCTCTGTTTATTTCCCTTTGCAAGATGTCTACAATGTTCCATTTTATATTTTCCATTAATAAATCCATTTTTTTACATAAATATTTTTAAATAAATGCATTTTGAGAGAAAAATCTGTTCTCCACTGCCAAGAGTTTCTAGCACAGTTAAATGAATAAATACATGATGGTCACTATCTAAATATCATGGTTCCAAGAAATTATGCAATAACTTTAAAGAGGCAAAGTACATCTGCACCGTATTTTGATATTTGGCCTTCTCTCTGGATGTTCTCAAGTTTCTCATATGAAAAACAACTGTTGTCAAGATACTAAAAGCTTTACAACTTATTATTCGATTGGAAAATTTGTCTCTCTATGAATTGACATAGAGAGTAACACAGTATTTTAGTCCTTTAGGCTGATTCCAGAAAAATGCTCAGTGTGCTAGACTGAGATGTCTAAAAGAAACTCTATTCCACTCTGACTCTCCAGTATATCCTGCAGCTATTCCTTGTTTTGCAGTGGCATTTAAAGATGGAATTCTCAAATAAAAGTGTTTCACATTTGTTTTTATACTATCTAAAAGTTAAAATAGTGAATAAGTACCAGTGCATAAAGCCCAGAAAACTTTGAAAATTATTGTTAACTTTTAAGCAGATATAAAATTAGGTAGAAGAGGTTTTTTTAAAGACATTATTAAAGGAAAGGAAGAAGCTGGTAACTTGCCTACAGCTATTAGTAAATTAAAATGCAAGTATCAGTATATAAATTAGAAATAAAAAATACTGCAGCAGAAAAAAATAATAACTGGTTTAACATGTAAAAAATCCAGTCGTTTCAATGTTGAATTTTAAGTCACAGGCAGAGATGCTGCAGTTTGGACCTTGCATGCCTAATAATAGTGAAATTAGATAATTATCTAACTGAGAAATAGGCAAGTTTTCAAATGTCCAGATGGTTCCACCACCCACCTCATTTAGCAAAACTTCCTTTATTCACACTGCTCTAACATGCTGTCCATTTCCTCAATTTGTACCCATTAGCTGACAAGAAAAGGGCTGAGATCAGAAATCAACAGGCTCTGACAGGAAACCAATTCTCAGGGGCCTTCTTAGAAGAAGCAGGATTTTAACCAATGTTGCCCAGGAGACCTCTGTAGCAGCTAAGTCTCTATCATCTGAAGCGGTATTAATCAGGGAAACAGGTGAAAGGATTTACAGTGCAAAGACCTCTTAATATTCTCTATAATCTGTAAAGAGCGATCTTTTTCCCACGGAGGTGAGTGTGTAGGCTCAGTGTAAGGACTCTGATGTAACTTATTTCTGTTTGCTATTGAATAAAACTTTCATATATCACAAAGTGATCTGGCTACAAAATGTAGTTTATATAGTTTGATAGATATATGCGGTAAGGTCAGATTAACAGGGGAAGAAATCTTAATATGTGTGTAAACTGACATTTGAGAAACAGCAAAGCTTTGCAAGTTCTGAGAAACAGCTACTGCGCTATTGCGTCCTCAGCTGTGTCACAGTCGAGCAAGATTTGATATGGGTCATATTCTAAAATATACAGACTCTTGTTAGAGGCGCAATGAGTCGCCTTTAAAGGGAGGATAGTAGGAAGGTGCAGGCAAGGTCACTTGACAGATGCCGACTTCCAAAATATTAAGATATACTAATTTTTAACTAGCATGTTATATTTATGAATATTATATCAGGTCCCACCATTTTCACTCTGTATTTTAACTAACACTTCTCTCATCAACTTGGTGCTCCTAAAAAATATTCTAACAATTCTTCTTAGCTTTAACTGATCACACTCTGTCCTTGGAAATGCAAATGCTCACTCTGCCAGAATGACAAAGTGAACACTTTATTTAATTTGTAGTATGTGGATAAAAAAAAAATAAATAAAATATTTAGAGTTTTGTTTTGTTATACTGAAATTAATCAGCAAACAATGAAAGCTTCATTTCAAGGTCTTTAACAGTAACTGCCTTAGAGAGAAACGTAATTCACCTGACAGAGAACAACAGAGCTGAGATGCTGTGATGACTGTATCTGTTACACAGCCTGTGAAACATATTAGATAATTATCTGCAGACATAATGATTCCCAGACAAAATCTAAATTAAAATGGAGTTGCTACTGAGAGTGCATATTAGTAGGTTAAGGTAAATTACAATGCAGGCATTCTATAGTTATCCTTAAATATTTCATTTTAATTTAAGACATTCTGAGTGAAGGTTAAAAGAAGGCCATGCACATTGAGATGCAGAAAAACAGTAAGGGCACCAAAATCACCTTACTTCTGCAGTGTCAAGGATACCACAGATTTCCAATGAAACAGATTTTGCATTGAAATCTAGTGCCTACATGGCATCTGATAGCAAAAAATTCATTTTGATTATAAGTGAATGTGTCAAACTATCAAACTTTTCCAATACAACACGAATAGGAGACACTTTGGAACTGATGGTGTATCAGTCAGCACCAGGTGGCAAGTGATCAAATCTTTAATAACTAAGAAACTAAAATCTTAATCTAAAATCTTTAATAACAAATAATCTAAAATCTCCTAAGAACAGCATTTGCATTGTGCATCCAACAAAGAGGAAAGGAAGGAGACATCTCCAAAGCAGAAAAAGGAGAAAGACACACAGAAAGATTAATAATTACAAGCCTTAAGAGTATCAGAGGAGGTTGGTTTAACCTGCAAAATATAGTCAATGTAGAGCACTGAGCCAATGGTTGTTCTCAGTTACTTCTACGTTCAGCATCAAAGTTAGTCAATAAGAGTCTACCAACAGGTACACGATAGCCTTAATGAGAAAAGGAAAATTAATGAAACAAATCAAAAGCCTAAATCTCAAAAGAGAGAAAGAAGGTGACCTAGGTGCTCTTATTTGCCTGCTGGAATAATTAGTTATCTGTTTAGAAATAGCAATGTTTAAAGCCATCATCTTGCATGTTCTTCAGTTATGTGTATTATCTCAGGTAAGGGGTACATGAAGACTTACAAATTCATTTTGAAGACCACTCATCTTTCCTCTGGTTGGCTTAATAAATAACTACTTTAAAAAAAAATTCAAAGTTTTAAAAAATGATTTCTTTGAAATGCTTATTCATAAACACCTCTTAAAATATTACATTTGTATTGCTTCAGTACAACTCATTAAAATGAACTGTCATCTCTTTTGAATTAGTATAAATTTAAGAACGTTTCAGAGTTATCTCACAGACAACCAAAAGTAAATATCTTCCACAAAGTCAAAAGAATCAAGAGGCATATAAAAATAGTCCAGTATTTGTGTGTTTTTGGTTTGCTTGAATGCAATGGGAGAAAAGTCCCTATGAAGTTTTTGAATTATTGTGGTTTGCAACCACTTCAGATTTCATTACGTTCCTTTAATTCTTTTCTTCAGTCATTGGAAATTTAATCAACAAAGTGATGCTTAACTTACTTTCCCAATAAATAACTACCAAAGCAACAATATAATTCAACTCACTAACTCCTCCCATCACTAAATCTGCTCAGCTGGTCTTCTGCACCTATGGAGGCAACTGCAATTCCCTCTGTTACTGGTGAAACACCAGGAAGGAAAACACAGATCAAATTATGATATCTTTCCCTAGGTAACTATTGTCTAACACTTCAGTGTACCTATCAGAAGCCTGAAGAATTGGACACTTCTGGTGAGGAACTAGAATCAGTTTTAATCTCTGTGGTTTCCATGATCTCCCTCGCTCAGTAACATTAAGGTGGCCAGAGCTCAAGAGAAAGTTTCTTTGCCACAAATAACACAAATCACTCACTGCTGTTTAGTGGCATTCCTTCACTCAACCATGCTGAGGAAATTTCCTCCTTTTTTCTTTCCTTTGCATTTCAAAACTTTTCATCTAAAACAAAACAAAATGTCCAGCTGCTAAATTAGCTATAAATTCTATTTTAGCTATGAGATGCTCTCGAAAATAAACTTGTAGCAGACAGAGCAATGGCATTTCCTCCTCTACACATAATTCCTAGCTTTCAGCTACTGGGCATTTGGTTAATAACAGAAAATTGTTGCTTTACAAGCAAAGATCAAATTCTTTTTTTTTTTCCCTTGAGGCTGATCTACACGTAACTTTTATACCAGCTTAATTTTGCTATCAGGAGGATATTGTTACCAAATTAATTAAGAAAAACTAAGAAAACAAACCTTCAGCTTTCTTTTTAACAAGCTGGTGTCAGATTATCTGTTATTAGACAAAATATATTTCCATTAGTATTGAAATAAGCTGTCCTGGTATAAGCACTTTTTTTTTCTTGTATTGGTAATACAACAGTATGCTCTTTTGCACTATGCCACATAATGACCATATAACTAGCAGCATAACTGCAGTGTGTAAAGAAGCCTCTAGAAAGCATGCATTTTGGTGAAATGAAGATTTGCTAGGACAAATAAAAGGAGAAAGATGTAGATAAATATAACTTTGTTATGTAAAGGAATAACAATAAATCATATATTTTACCGACACAAATGAAATACACAACTTCAAAAATATTGTTTTTACATTCTTGATGTAGAAAGCACCTCTGAGTCTGCCCCGCAGCCTGCAGTTTTCCTGGGATACGCTCTGCAGATGCATTCTGATTTCCTCAGGGTGACACCTCTTCACGCACATATCTCTCCCCAGCATCTGGTTTCCACAGAAAGGGCAACTCCTGCATGCTCTTTCAGCAAGGTACTGCCGTGTGCTCTGAAAGGCATCTGGCTCTAAGGTGCACTGTAGCACCCTCCTTCACGTAAATACAGATAGTCTCAGAAGGTTATAAAGCCTCAGAAGTTATACATGTCCGCGTCTGACTCTTGGCGTTCTTGTGTATCTTTCGCTAAAATGAAGAAGGTTGCCTACAATATTCAACACTAATAACATCCATCCATTTATCTGTTCATACATTCAGGTAAACATTCATTTATTCATGACTAAATCAATAACCACATTTTCCACTTCCACCCAAGCTGAAGGGCTCTTTGTTCACATCCTGAAGGAGAAATTCAAGGACAACAGGTTAATGCAGTTAGAAGGGAGGACAGAGAAAGGCTGATCTAGCTGAATCTGTGCTACACTGAAAAGTGTTCGAGTGATTTCTGAGTAGATCACTGACTGCAATAAAAGCTATATGGTTATATACCACTACAAGGTCAAGAAAGATGTTCTGTTATTGTCTTCCTTGCCTCACTTTCTCTTGAAAAACAAATGTGTCTAAAACATAATTTTTTACCTTTATATGTAAAAGATTTGTTGCCTTTGGCATTAACAAAAAACATTGTTTTTTCAAGCTTTCCAGACCTAAGAAGTTTCACTCTAAAGAAACTGAACAAGCACAGAGATGCAGTATATTAAAAGGCTGGTGATCGTAACAGAAAATTGCAGAGAAGTGTATATTGGGATATAGAGAACAGCGAAGCCTGTGCTTCGCTCTTTAAGCACCTTATTTTTACAGTTCTAAACATTTCTCCATAACATCAGACATATCTAATATACTATTAATGCATACACATTCTACATTTCAGCGGAGCATGTAAAATTCTTATGGCCAAGTTTATTTTAGTGGATGTCAAGTTAAATCACCCTGTTAAGCTACTGCTCAATTTCTTTAAATCAAAACCTATGTGGATATACTGCATACAAAGGGGACCACACTATTTGGCCTTCATGGATTTTGCTATGATTCCTTTCTTAGGCTGAAATAAAATTGGACAATCTTCAAAGATCTAGGCCTTAATAAAAGAAATTCTTTATTTTCTTATAAAATTTGAAGCTATCGCGACTAAGATGAAAAACGTAGATGTGAGTGAACATCACAGTGCTGTACCATAAGGAAGACTGGAAGGAATGGAAGGAGATATAAGCCTTTTCAATGCTCAGGGACATATATTTAGGAATATTTTGGGACAAAGTGAAGAATTAGGTGTTGACCTCTTCAGGCAGAGGTAGCAGCAGAAAGCCAGTTGCACAATTCTGTAACCTCTAATTCAGAGCCTGTTGCTGAAAACTTGACAAGACTTTTTTGTTTATTTACTTATTTTCTGCCAGCAAATGGTTGCATCTAGGGAGGGGATTTGCAGCAGTGGGAGAAGAACTAGTTAGTTACTGTTCCAGCCAATACATACTATGTTTGCAACAAGAAAAAGAAAAGGAGCTCCAAATGTCGCTACAGTGGCTTAACGTGCTGAAGGAGCTCTCAGAGCTTAACAGTGTGATGTAACTCGCAAGAAACCCTACCCACAGACCATGCCTGGCAAACCTGGTAATGTCCTGATTACAAGGACTGCACAGAAAACTGGAGATTGAAATTGCTTGGCACGTTAAGAGGCAGTCTCCCACAGCAATGAAAATTCACATTATTTTTTTTATCCACTGCCTGGGAAATAAACATCTTCTCAAACAGAAGAAACCCAGAGAGCTCACAAGACCTGTAACAATTTTGCATTTTTTTCTGAAGTAGACAGACTATGAAACACACGACCCTGGAGTTTAGCGAGACTGGCAGGCTTGCCTGGGCTTTTCTTCCTCCTGGTTCAGTAAGCCTCATCTGATCTCTCAGCACAGAGAGCTCCTGGGCTGCTCAGCCTTGTCTGGCTTGCCTTTGTTAGCTGCCTCTTGACAAGCGCTCTGCGAGAGTTCTGTGGCATCTAGCTGCTTAGGAACAATTCACATTAAATCAGACGATCACATTAAGTGCAAGCCACCTACACAAAAATTTGACAGTAAAAGCTGGCCTCAAGGAAACGGCAGTAGGTTCTCACAGAGATGCAATTTCGCTGTTAACATTTCATTAGAATGTAGGCTGACACAATGGAATGAATGAGCAAACCGAAGATTAAAACCTAGCATTCAAATCACAGAGTTCACATTTTTATTGCTATTTCAACATTTCTAGTTCAGTTATGATGACCAGAAACACTAATTGGCCTTTATTCTCTTCTCACTTTTAAACCTTTCCCATAAGCCTAGGCAAATTATTTGAAAAATGAGCATTATTTCTGAAGTATTCACAATAAATATTCAAGAAGTTCTGATGTAATTAAGATGCACTCAGAATCTGATTGTTATCGAAAGAGAGAAAGCATTCCGCTTTCATTTCAGCTTCTATTAGTAAACGTATCCAATTTCATTTGGGATATAACATATCTGAATGATTTACATATTTAAGGAATGTCTCCTTAAGGAGTGGGCATGAAGGAATCTCACAGAGGCCATCCCTTGTCTTAATTAAACTATACTACATTATATCAGAAAAGAATCCAGCCCTTTAGTGCTACAGTAGGTGATATGTATTTTTTAAAAGGACTACTCAGGTCTCTGGAGTTCAGCATCTAAGGGTATGATCATAACTGAAAGTGTCTCCAATAAGAAATAAAGCGAGGGCTGACGAAGTGGCTTTCTCCTGACCTGTGACTCAGGGGACAGGTCTGGCAGTAAAATTCAAGGTACAGAAAAATCAGCACTGACAAATATCATCTGACAGATCATGACTTTTTTTTTTTTCTTTCTTACTGAGGGTGTCAAAACTGTATGTGGCAACTCTGTCTTTGGTGTGGGAAATTCAGTGAATGACCTCATGTGCCTTAAATTCAAAAGGCTCTTCTGAACGTTATAACTCTCAGGTGACCTTAATTCAAAACACTATCCTAAAAATAATTTTCATTCTATTCCATATTAAGTTCCATAACAGGTTCAGAATCAGTGAGGAGTCTGCACGGCTTTAATGATAGCTTCTAATACAACTAGCATTTTAAAACAAATGAAGTTTGTTTTGCAAAGTATGTTTTCCTAAGGCCTTGTACATTCAGTCCTATCAGCTATTTTAGTCAGATTTTTTTTAACTTTTGAGTCAACATGAAAATAATAAAAATTTGAATTTCTCCCTGAAAGAAAAAATGATTTGGGATTTTCAAAATATTTCAGCACTGCAAAAACGTATGATTCAATATTTGTTTGTTATTTTCAGTATTTGTTTGTTTCATTGTTTTTAATAATGTCAAAAAATTTTATTTTATTTTGTTAATGTCCTGTGCATGGCAACAAAGTTTGTCAATATCACAGTTTTACTGTATTTCTGTTCCACTTTGGAATTATATTAAATTTAACACATATTTTCTACAATATAATTCCTAAACTATAAATAAAGACATATGAAAACTAAAAAATATATAATACAGGCAAAGAAATGTTTTGTCTTATGCAAAATTACATATTTAATGTTATCAAAATGAAAGTTATAAACATTACATTAAAAATGAATTTTAAAATTCTTTTATTTTTTCATAGTGTTTTTGCTCATATACAGGTATACTGAGTACTTCACTTCAAGTAAGATTTTTTTTGCTCTCATCTGATTTTGTCAGAATTTTCTTCACAGGTCTATTCATGAGAGAAATAATGGAAATTTGGAAAGAAAATGACTGAGCCTTCTGGGTCTCTAAACAGTTTTTTGGAGGCAGGACAAGCCTTATCCATAAAGAGATGGACTGCATTGACTGTGTTTCATTAAGGAAGCCACAGTGAGATCCTGTGTAAAAATGTATAAACTCTTTCTACATGCAGAAAACTGTGACTTACGTGAAAGAACCAGAAGACTGACCACAGTAGACAAAAAATCCAAGTACAATTTCTCCCCAAATCATCCGACAATTTCTCAAGAAAAGGACACAGACCACAACAGACGTCTTCCAGAGACCATTCTCAGCGAGGCTGCTGAAGAAGCAGACTTGTAGTTTGCAAATTGTTTACTCTAGGACCTTAGGGATTTTTGGTTTTGTGCGGCTCTTAGCACAATGAATCCATCCCATCTATAGGCTTTTGTTCGGATGGTAGTGCAGACATTAAATTGTCATATTGTAGAAAAATTTCTCAATTTAATTTCGTTCTTCAATCAGTTAGCTAGCAATGTGAATGCTATTGGATCTTACATTTACAATGAGGTTTTAATTATGCAAGTGTCCTGTGCTCAGCCTTGGAGCATTTGAATGACTCGCACTTCTTAATAATAACAGAAAAAAGGTATTTGCTTTCCATAAATATTAACTTACAACACTGAGCCAGCTACTTTTGTTTTACAGTTTGCTTCAGTTTCTTGAAGTGAGGAGTATAGAGTGTGCCTGACACATTCTTGAAAACTGCTGTCAGTATCCTTCCTTATCTTCTTCAAAACTTCAGTGTCTTTTCTTGTTCTAGAAGAACTATGGGTGATCCTTTTTTATGGCTGCTAAATTAATCCTAACAATTCCAATTGTACCATTATTTTATAAGGATAAAGATACTGAAACTGATTTCAGTACCTTTTTACTCTACCTTAGTCACCCTGATTATTTACAAGCGATGGCAAATAGGCATATTTTGCTTTTCTTTACTGTAATCCCAGCTGAAGTCAAACAAATTTATGCCACTACCCAAAAATGTATTCTTTTTCTAGTTTATCAGGCAGTTCATCCTCCCAGTCGGCTTAAGGCTGGAAGGATGGTGCAATGATGAAAGGTGAAATGTAAAGTCTGGCGAAAAACAGATGTAATTCTTGTCCGCAGTTGATCAAGACATACAAAACTAATATCAGTAAGGGAATTAGGTTCTGTGACACAAAAATGATGATTATATTACCTCCATTTAATCAGCTTTTAACCTTCTACTAGTATTTTTTCCTTACTTCTTATACTACACTAAATCCTGTCTGGTGACTTCTTATCCCTGCCTTGTCTGTTATGCCACTCCTAATGTCTTTCCAGATCTTTAGTTAAATGAGTTTCTGAACTTCACGAACTTTGATATCTCCACTGCTTCTCCAGAATTTCATTGCAAATAGTGCCCAGGAGCACTTAATATAACACCTGCTTTGAGCAATGAAAGGTATAGGAAACATTTAGATGTACAAAGATGGTTTATTTGTGGTGATGATGGAAAGCCTGAACTATTTGCAGTGTTAAAAAATAAGGCCCGTGTCTTACAAACTGGACTGAAAATTGTATCTGAACTGTTTTATGAGGGACATTTTGTATAGAAAATTTCAAAGTGCAATCACTTATTTTAAACATCACAGGTCAATTTTTAACATAAACAGAGTTACGTATTTTCTGTAGACTCATTTGATTATTCCACTCACCCTCTCCACTAATACTCACTAAAATAACTGTTTACAGCAGTAAACAATACCTCTCTGCATTCTGTGGAATTCCTAAAGAGAAAAGGCAAATCAACTGTGCAAAGCAATGGGAAAAATAAATGCAGGTTTTCTGACCAGAATTAAAGGACACAGGTGAATGAATACATTGATTGTGTAGTTGTGACAAGACTGTCCCAGCCGGCCATTCAGGAGTTCATCAAGGTTAAATCTCATGTCACTCAGCTAATGGACTCTGAAGTATCCGTTGATGCTGGCAGACTGGAAAATTTCCCCTTCCCTCCCCGCCACCCCCCCGGCACGTATCCTGAACACAGATTCTCTGTCCATTTTTTCTTTACAAAATAAATCAGTAAGCTCGCTGGAGCAGTGCTGGTTCTTGGCACCCTGAAATCAATACCGTAAGCACATTCTCTTGTGCACAGTTTCAGCCTTGAGAAGTATCCTGGATTTATAGCTCACCTCTTTGGAGACATGCAGCAGTTGAAGCAAACAGATAGGAAAGCGTTGCAAGGGTGCCAGGACCCACTCCTACCTCATTTTAGTTGCCATAAGGATCTATGACTAATAAATGTCTATGTGCCACATTTACCTCAGAGCTCTTTAACATTTCGTGGTCTTAGAATGAAGTCCAGATTTGTACATTCAACTTTTTTCTTTTTCTTTTTTCTTCCTCTGTAATAGGAGGAGGAAGAGACCTATGCATCCAAGATGCACATTCTTTCAAAATGAGACTTCTGTCAGGTTTATGAAATACCTCACTAATCACAACAGTCATTCAAATGCAAGAATCTAGTCTGCCCTTTGTTGTAGTTGTCTATTTATTCACAAGATCTCCATTTGACTGGATGAATGTATTTAATGACATTCCATTATGAACCCTATAACAGGTGCAATATTTCTTCATGTCACTTCCTATTGATTTGCAGCAAAATATAGATACATAAAACAGAAGTGAAGGCAACCAAACCTTAAATTTGGAATAGAATTTTCTGTCTGACAGATGCATATAGTAATTCCCCCAAATTATCTACAGAACAGAATGAATAAGCTATACATAGATGCTTCAAATCATTGCAACTGATTAAATGCACTGTCAGCCTGACTGTGTCAAGTCCTTTCTGCATGGATTTCCTACTCTGCCCAAGTCAAATGCTCCTTGTGTATCCTGGGTCAGCTTCTGAACACAGAGTAAATATTTTCGAGTACATATTTGATTTAGGAATCTGCATAATAATCACACTGACTATAATCAGCTATGAAGCCTGTTTTTAGTCAACAAGGCACTGATTTTTGCATATGGCTTTAACATGCAATGCTTTTCTGCAGGGAACTTCAAAGTATCCACTCTTTTTGATGGGATTTCCCTTTTCATGGGTCTCCATTTTTCTCCTCTGCTTTTGTTTCTAGCTACTTCAAAGATTTATCCCCCTGAATTACGCAGCATATTTCTGAAATATGTTCTGTTGTAGGATATAAAATCTGGTGAGAATAAAGCTACTGACTAGCTACACTTAACCGAAGTGCTGAAACATCTCAATGTCGGTATTTTGCAGGGGAGAGAGGGCTCCCACGGTAGGATTCTGTAGTACTGTGAAGTGATTTTACATTTTCTAGGGGTATTCTAACACAAGTCACATAAAATATATAATTTTTATTAGTATGTGATCTTTCAGAGTTCTTTCTATCAGATATACAGTAAAGTGAAACTCTGAAAACAGCAGCAAATAGATTCATGAGAAGTTAGTGTTGAGGAAATAATAGCAGAGTTCTATACAAAAAGAAATAATACATCACAAAAAATCTACAAGCTTGAAGACAAGGGAATCCCAGCCTTACTCAGGGGATCTAGTCATCATAATTCATGTTTCCTGTGGTGGCAATTCATAACAGAAAACACATACGAGAAAAATGTATACTTCACAGTTCTGAATAAAATACTTAATTTTATACGCATACATCATATGCACAACTCTAGCTAGATTTTCATGTATACATGTAAAAAATGTATTTCAACTCTGAGATCAGCTAACTGATACAGACTTCATTATTGCTTTTTTAAACAAAGTACAAGATTACAACTCGATAATTTATCCCAACTCCTAATTAAGATCAAGGTGAATCAGAAGAAAGGCTATACGAACAAGTCTTGTTTAATAGTGGATACATTGATTTCTGTTGCTATTTGAAAGTGCCTTTATTTTTTATTTCTAGGAATTAGCTAAACTCCAAACTTATTCTTTCATTCTAGGTAAAGAAAATATATCTGTAAAGAAATTACTAGAGTGCCTTGGCATTGTCTCGAAGCTCAGATGTTTTATCTTCAGCTTTTCCATCCCCTTTCTTGTCTCATTCTCTCTTTAAATGTTATGGGCCAATTTCAGAGACAAATAAGTCTTTCCACTCTCCACAAGCTCCAAGTCATCACATTAATTGAGAGAGATACCTTTTGGTCAGTATTCAAAGTGTAGCTTCTCCAGGAATAGAAAAGTTCTGGTACAAATGGCTCTGCGGTTCAGTAGGAAGCAATCAGTGAGGACCACACCAATACTCAAACATTGTAACACAGTTACTGTGCAATAAGCATTTACTTGTAAGTGAGTACTAAAGAAATTTTGTTCTCTAAATAATCCATTTTATACTTCTAAATATTTGATAACTTAATATCCAGAAAATACATATTTTCCCCTCTTCTTTGCATTTTTGTAGTTTGCATCATTTTTACCTAAATACATTATACTATGCAGTTGTATTACCTACCTGACTTCATTATTGATTATACAAATGCACCTCTCCAGACTGTTGATACTGCCATGTTAATAAGAAAGAACCTCAGTGTTAATAGTCACGAAACATTCTTTGTCAGCTTTAGACCATTGGGTCACTTTTGCAGAAGTAAGTCGTGATGCGTTGGCCAGCTTCTATTTTATATAGTTTCATTCCTATTCAGCTACTCTGATTTCAGTTGGCAAAGATAAGAACATATGAGAAAATGCATAATATACTGTGTATTTCCTATTAAATGTATATGCATCATCACTGAACCAGCCATATTTAACTCAGTGCCTTATGATGTAGTATGTTCAATTTTAAAAATACAATTAAAGTAAAATTCTATCTCATGTTGTATACATTGTGTATGCTATTTAACCTCTTTGAGAGACAGCTGCTATTATTATCAGCTCCAAATTATCAAGTCTTTTTCATCTAGCAAAAGACTTTACAAGATACATAGTAATCAAATCAGGTCAATTTTCACTCTGTTTATCAGCAATAGTTAAAAAAAATACTTAAAACCAAATGCTCATCTATTATTTCTTATATGGTAATGGAAGGAGAGCTCGAACTTAAGTTCTTCATGCTTTTAATCCTAATGCTGAGAAAAGTAAAAAATGGTAGCAACAAAGAAAGTTTCTCGCTCCCTTCTAACAAAAGAGGTAGAAGCCACTGTTCAGACCATTTCATTTGTGCCTTAATCTTTTCCCATTTTATACATTTTCTATTCCTGTGAAATAGCTAATGTTTTTCAAGTCCATCATTTTATACCAACAAAACACTATAATTTCCCATACCTCCCTCTCTTTCCCCCCACACCCATCCATATTAATTTTGAATAGACTGCATGAAATTCATCCATCTGCTACTTCTGTTTAACTTGTATGCTCTGGTTTCACACAGTAGTTGGTGACATTCATTTGAAAAACAAAGACAAGAGGCAGGAAGCCTGAATTAATCTATCTACTAACATGTTGTTTGTGAAGTGATTAGCTTATATAGATTTTAACAGAAATAAAGAAATAGGATATATCAGACATGATTAAAAGGAATTTTTTTTTTAGTATTTCTTACATAAAAAACAGAATTAGGAATGAGAAGAGATGGTTTAGGCTTAAATGTTTTACCTAATGAAATCATTATGAATTGGCAACAAAAATATAACTGTAATAATGGTTCTTTTACAGCTTTGTGCGTATTGATGAAAATCAACAACAATGGCCAAAATTATTTAACATTCTTCTGATTTAGAATATCAGATGGTTTTGATAATATGACAACCAGATTTATTTATCTATATAAAGTAACTGATTAGATGGAAATTATATTTTTTACGCAGCAGGTGCAATGACTCTGAAGACCAATTATAGAGTAAAAAAATTCAAGACTTTCAATTGCAAATGTCAATCAGGACTTCAAAAATCAGCCTAAACATGAACACGCACACGCGCGCTCACACACGCAGACATGCACATACAGACACAGAGCACAGCTATTTGTTTTCTCTTTAGATATCTTTTGATCTTGTTACCAAACCTGTATTATCGTGAAATTATATATGTATATACAATCTCCAACTGGTTCTCCAAGTGGTCTAACTCACATTCGTACCTCTAATTGCATATTTTTGCTTCCCAAAGCCCAAAAGATCCCTAAATCAAAATTATATCATGTTAAAATTGGATTAGAATAGAACAAAACAGAAAAAGCCGTTACAGTTAATTAGGAGATTCCAGCTCATTCATTTCTACTCTCTGTAACAGTGATTCATATCCAAATAAAAAGTTATTTATCAATAAAATAAAAATGAGTAGAAAGCGTAATATAGAGTAGTGCAACATCCTCATTTCTACATCTGAAAGGTCTTATGGTGCCTGATTTTAAAACAATGACATTTTTTTCTCTATTTGAAGATTCAGTTGTTCTGTGGAGCCAAATCTTGCCCTGTCTGGATTAAAATGAGATGCAGTGATAAAAAATATATATACATATGAAGACTATGTACAGTTCGATGAAGTTATGACTTTAGTTTTCCCAGCTGGAACCAAAGCAAGTTCAGTTAAGGCAGTCTGAATGGCAAATGTGATAGTTAACAAGTGTTTCAGACCGAGAACCAGGTTTGCACTGCTCAGACCTACTCGCCAATACGAAAGCCCTTGGAAAGGTGGTTTACAATTTTTATTCTCCTAGAGGTTTAGTTTATCTGCCTAACAACCGCTCTCCATTTTGCAAAACTTTTTAGTTTAATTTTGATTCTCCCTTACATTCTCTTTGATTGCAATCACATTATGGCTCCATACAGCAGAAGCACACCTGATTTTGAAAGAAAACTTTTGTTTCTTTAAAGCTCATGTCTGAAAATAATTTTAGGCCTCTGTAATTTCTCTGTGGAAAATTATTATCTTGAAATATACTATTTAAATTAAAGAAACTGCCTTCTGAAAGGTAAGATTATTCTACAGCAAGCCAGCTTACAGGTATAGATATTTTCACCTGTTCCTTTGCTTAGAAATCTCTCATGAATTTTATTCCCTGGCCTCTAACAGGCTTGAAAATATGTTTCTGGCAGCAGATTGACTTGAAAAATGAGATGTTGCATTTCAGAATAGCTGTATTAAACAGCTTTGTTCACTCTTTTTTTTGGTGGCAGTATCGAATAGAAAAAAAAGGACAATCTAAAGTGCCTTCTCATTTGGTTTTATTGGGACGCTTTAGTTTAGGTGTGAATTGAAGTGATCCTAAAAATATAGCTTTTTGCAATTGCTATCGTTAGCCATGTGCTCATCATTATATAAAAAAAATTTCCTTGTGTGTATTACCGAACTGTTTTTTTCTGCTATGTGCCGTTGCACACAATACAAGATTGACTTTGTGAGTTTTAGCTCCTGTTTCAAACTCATTTTGAAGCTAGGAAAGAGGGCTGTACCTGATCAGCCATCCAGGACATTAATAACATATTACATCTAAATGTGTTGGGGATTTAGGAATGCTGACAGATGTATTGCACAAAAATATCAGTGAGGCAGAAATGGGGAGTTAAAAAAAAAGAAAAACAGAAAAAAGCAACAACCCGGATGACCAAGGCTCCAGAAGTAACCTGCTCTCTAAGGAAGCTCCCTCCACCAGGTTACACTGGTGGGAAAGCTCCACACCAGGGACATGCTTCCAGTGGCTGAGACGAGTCTGTAGTGCCAGTTAAGGGGATTTTAGTCCGTAATGGCACACGGCTGATGCTGATCTGCTCTGTTAATGTGACGCCTAGCTGGCAGCCGTCCTAACAGTCACCTCACAAAAACAAACAGCAACACAGAGTTTATCCAACCCTGCAACCCTGGGCAGGGTCTGGCAGATCAGGATGACGCTAACCATTAGTGCCTGATGTTCCCAACCGCCTACTTCTCCTTTTGCTCGGGGAATCAGCATTTGGTGGCGTGGGAAGGGGCAAGATATCAGGCTATGTGCTAAATTGCTTTTAGACAGTCAGATTTTCCCTAACACATTTCTAAGACTTCCTTTCGCGGTTTTACAAAAGTGAATTCATTAAAAGCTGAAGCCTCCCTGAAGAAAATGAAATTCATTCATTTCTTCATACTTCAATTTGTATTGGAAAGTAACAATGATACAGAAATGGTCCCAAATTGCTTCACTAGTGTCAGTATAGAACCATGTGAAGAAAATGTAACGTCCTTTAAAATAGTCTCTTCTCTTTCAGGTAGCTCTGTAGCTGCTCTTCTGATGATCTGAAGTGACTCCACCAAATACATGTCACCGATATGAATTAAATTGCTCAAGAGGAATTTTTTGCTCAGGAAGCAGAAATGCACTAAGCAGCACCATCACTCTGGGAGAGCACAATTAGTCTGAGGAAAAAAAAAAGTCTCTGCATTACAGTTATTTCCCTAATTTACTTCTAATACCTAAAAAACCAAAACTGATCTAGAATTAAGAATGTCAGCAAAAATGGCTTGAATAATTTATTTCTTTTCTTCTACTTAAAGAAATACTTTTAAAACAAGGAAATACTAAACAGTTCAATGTATAATGTGACAAGTACAATTAGGCATTCCCACTTAAGTTAGGATTTTACTAGTGGAATAATTTTCTTATACTATTATAATATCAATCACTTTTTGATCTTCTGTTTCCCAAAATACACCACCAAATGCAAATGCAGTTACTGAACTTACTTAGTGTCAGAAGAGTTAGCCAAAAATAAAACTATGAACATTAAATTATGAGTTTAAAAAATCTATAATTTCTGAATTGAAAGGTTTTGGGTTTTTTTTTAGAATGTGAGATCCCACTCACAATTATTTATAGATAAGCCTAACTTTATATATTACCAGTAATGCTATTGAAATTGCCAGGGTAAATCACCAAACACTCAGTGAAACCATAAATATGTTTCTACTAATTCAGAAAAAATCTTCAAAAAAGCTCACAAAGTTAAGAGATATTTCTTAGGAAAAAAAAAAAAGTATTAAGATTATCTTTATTTCACTGCCAAAGACAGTTTTTGATTTCTAACAACTGGTGGAAAAGATATTCCACTTTCAATATTCATTTGATCAGTTCCTTAAATTCAATGAAATTCTCTGAAGAAGTATATTTACTGTTTTTCTTCCAAGTTTCTGATGGACACAGTGACAATATCTGAGTAGCAGTCCTTGTCAAATTTATTTTAGAAATCAGACTTTTAAAAGATTTTCCATTGTCAGTATATTAAAATAGTTGAGATAGTATTCGTAACAACGAGCCCATTTTTTCCATCTTGTCTAGCCATTCTTCTTCCTAAAAGAATACCTGTGCATCATTCATCCAGACCTTTTTTTGGCCAATAGTCAGAGGTGCTAAACAGATTAATCCCATCTGTTTTACTTACTGGTTTTAGAATGGAACAGGTCACCCTCTGTATATTCTCCACTGAACAGAGAGGAGTTTGTCTACCTGAGATTAAATTCCTGATTTTCAGGCAACCACGATTACTTAACACTAATTCCCCCTGTCTGAAACCCATCCTCAGATTACTTTCTGCTGCATAAATGGTATGTAAGTACTGGTTGTAAGACTACTTCTACTGCAGGCCAAAGTGTGGCTGTGGCTCACTCTGAGCTTTAGATCAGTTTAAGAAGTGTTTGCAGCACAGCTGCCACAGCATAGCACACGCTATCTCTTGCACTGTACCCTTGCGAAGTTCAGTGTTCAGGCAATGGCAGCCTGCACCAAGCTGTTTCAACTATCTCCGGTCACACCTTGAACAACAAGGGAAAGAGAATGGAGCTGAACTAAAAGAGAATTCAAAAGTTTAATTGAACAAACAGACGGTCTTAATTCAGCCATGCTTTGAAATGCCACAGTTTCAGAATCTGGTTTGGAGGAGCTGGAGGATTTTCAGAAGAACACTGACCATACTGTCAGCTGCCGTCCTGGTGGAAGGTGGTGGCCATTAATCTTTCATTGTTGGACCTTAGTGCAGAGCTTCTAGCCTTGAGCTTCCGGCCTGCCTGAGTGAGAAGCCCATAGTTAAAACCCTGCAATTGACAGGAAGAGGGTGAAGGGAAAAAGCTAGCCATAAAAATGGAATTTTCATGGGAGAAATTTAAAAATGTTGAGGGGAGGGGGAGTAGAGAAACAATTTTAAGTGAGACAGAAGCAAGATACTGATTTGTCATATATGCATAATATGGATGTAGAAATAATTGTGGACATGTCTTAGAAAAGAAACGCAAGGGTGTCCAAACGCAGAAATAAAATAAAAATATTTCACTTCTTTAGATAATTGAGCAGTTAAACTTGTATGAACCAGCTCTAGTCAAGATAATGAAAATGCTGGCAATGCAGCAGACATTGCCTGACAATGCTTATTGGTCTATGGAGCAGAGCAATGCAAAATTAAACAGAGGTGATTGATAGGAATATTTCATAAAAGGAAAGGTCCCTCTTATGCAGTGTTGATGGGCATAATAGGAGATTTGGAGAGGAAACCACTTTAATGCTATAGTTGTTAACATGTATGGTTTGTAGTATATCAAGAATATTTTCTCTGCATGGAGGATTTCAAGCCAACAACTTTTACCAGGCTTAAATATCAGTGGATATAACAGTGTGCTTTGCAATGTTTTTAGTAACGATTACTCTGTTTGGTAGAAGAGGTAAAAATAAAGAAGCAAAGTAGCTCATCTCAATTCAAAGCATCCAGCAGGATAAATCAAACTGACAAATCGCTGTAAAAATTGAATAATCCTTAAGTGCGTTACTGCAAGTCCCATGTGCAAAATCTACCTAGACATTAGGATTAAGGAAGAGAGAGGAAAAGAATACTAAACCCTTTTCTTTAAGAATTACAGCAGATGTCCTTCCACATGATGCACAAAAAGTGTTGAGGAATATGAGAGCAAATCCAACCTGTCTAATTGTATTTTAGTTAGCTTATAACTTGTCAGAGACTTCTAAGAAATAGCAGTCAGTGTCACTGTACCTCTTTCTTCCACCTGAGAAGCACACTGTCTGCTCTGAGGTAGATAACAACTCACAGAGACAAGTGACAGTTTCGGGATTTGGGGAATGCTCCTTCCAACCCTCCCTTTTGCACTTATCCCCCGTACCCTCCTCTCCCCACACGCATTTGCTCTGTGAAGGAGCGAAACTGCTGGGAGGGGAGGAAGGAGGCTATGTGACAGTGGGAGCTGAGGCAGGATTTCTCTCACCTAAATTGTCTTCCAAAAGGTAGATGTCAAGGCTGGAGTTAGTCACCTAGGCTCTCTATCCATGCCTGTGTGTCTCCGTTGGCCATGAAAGGAGTTTCTAAGTCTCACATACGGACATTCACAATGCTGCCAGACAAATGTCACCACTACTTTCAGCATCTCGGTTAGGTTATGCGAGGAATGGAGTTCGGACCACCAGACTAAGGTATGCCCAGGTTCTGGTTATGCCCAGGACTGCAGTCGTCTGAGAAGATTTAAGGGTAGCATTTGAGGAACCTATCGACTGGGGCTGCAAACGTGAGGCAGCTCTGAGGAAGGGCTGCCCTAAGGGAGGAAGACACTTCTGAAAATCCCACTTGTTCCTTAACTATAATTTTGCTAGCAAGTGTTTAATATCATGGAAGATATTTTGAATAACACTGATTAGGGCTGTTTACTTGCTTGTGTGTTTGTTTGCCTTATTATTTGCTTTATTGAATATTACACTAGAAGACATCAGAAAAAATAAACTCATTTTACTTGATTGCAAAAAGCACATTTCTATTGAATTTATTTAAAAAGTTTTCTAGTTTGTTTGTTTGTCAAAGATTTATTGTAAGAAGAAAACATAGGCTAGTATTTATGATTTATGGCTCAGACCTGCTGTCAAAACTAAGAAAATATGTATGAAATCCCTATAGCATAACTGGCAAAAATGTGCCAGGCTAGAATAACATAACAGTATGGATCTATGTCTGATTAATCTGGCTTTAGCAGTTAACTAATTTTTTTGAAACCAGTAACTCTTGGTTCACAATATTCACTTTGATCACTAGGATTTAGGAGTCGTTTGAAAAAGCTGCTAATCAGCTCAAGATTACACAGAGCCAAGAGATACACAAATAAATTTGGATAAATTGAAACAGGAAGAAAGAAGTTTACAAAGAAAAATATAAATGTATTACGCTATGATGTTTTCTTGAATGTATAAAAAGTAATCTTAACAATACTTGACTGTAAAGAAAATAAGCCTCACATAAGAGACCTGATTTACCATTATTCTTAACCTTGGCTGAATATTTACACCGGAGCAAAGCAGCTGTTAATGTTACTTTTCCCATTTTGCCATTTTCGACACCCACACTGTACATGGTACATACATGGTGAATTAGCATCAAGTACAGAAAACCTATCTACTGATAGTGAAATACTGGGTAAGTACAATTTTTAATGCTAATAGTATAAAAGATTAACATTGACCTATCGGACATCTCTGCCCACAAAGCCCGTTTAACTTCAACATTGAAAAATATTTTTATCCTTGGTGCTAGCCAAGAAACCTTATTTTATGCTTCCAGAAACTTAAATCAGCCATGGGAATGTCATGAGTATAACTATTAAAAAAAATAAATAAATAAATAGAGTATGTATAATATATTTCTTAAGATGTAAACTATTAATTAACTATTTAATTTTTCAGCCATGTGATGTATTAAAGCCACTTCTAAGCCTCCAGATAAAACATGATCTCTCTATGACCAGCTTAATCTTGCATTGTTAATATTGACTTCAATGGAGTCAGATCAAACCCCGAGTCCTAGAATAACTACTTTTGACCAGAGACCTTTTTGTTCGTCAGTCCTTTCTAGTTTGGCTACCTTTTCTTCATGGAATGTATTTACTTTAAATATATTGTGAGTTTCTCAGCTTTGATCCTCTTGGAAAAATATAGAGATACAAAACATTGAATTTTTACACTGTTACAGAAAGGATCAGTAAGCTAAACTAGTTTCTGTAAGTAATTCATTTTGGGGATATTGGAAAGGTTAATTCTGGCTATATAGTCAGTTATGAAGCCATTTTTTTTCTCTAATGCAGTGTGATGACAGGAAATAACCCCCTGGGAATTTCCAGTACAGCAGGGAATGAGGAAAGGGAGAGAATATAAATACAAAAGTGTTTTCACTGCTTGAGAATTAATTATGGTGCCCATGAATAAATATTTGAATAGTATTGTTAGTACAATGCAATAAGAGCTCTCTGGTGGCAAAAAATTATCATTACATTGCATCTCATTTTTTTTACATGCAATAAGGTTTTCTGACCGGCACATTTCTTTTTGCACTTCACTTGAAAATAAGCAAACTGTGTTTAAAAACAACATGCACTTTAAGCACTTTTTTTTTTCTGTTAAGACTTTTCCTATTGACTTTATAGACTATACTTCTAAAGCAAATCTTCAGCACCTACACTGGGTTCCTACAAGAGCAGCAATTTCTTCCCAAATCTTCCCTTGGAACAAGAGTTCTGAAAGTGAATTTCCTTTTTCATTTCATCACTTGTTCCTCATGACCACATTTCATATCTCGCAATTTGCTAGTATTTGAATTTTTTATGGTTTTTTAGTGCAAACATAAAAGTCGTGTACAAATACAAACTCTTCCTTAAGATTATGCGTGAAAGCTTATGAAAAAGCTCCAGTGATTCCTTGCTGAAAGAAGTTCAGTTTTTGTACTGACAATGCAGACAGGATGTCAGTACAAAATTGTACATTCGATGTGAAATAAATAATATACTTATGTCAGACGAAGCAGTACTATAACTACCGCCTCAATGTGTTAACCATGAACGTATGTATTTCTGTGTCAACACCTTAGCTGAGAGACACTCTGCTTAACACAAGCACCTAACTTTTTCCTAAACTTTAGATCCTTGATATAATAGTCCTCCTAAAAGAATTCTCTGCATCCGCTAGATAGTCAGTGACTAGACATAGCTACTTTTGAAAATATTAGAGGAAGATCCTCTCCATCTAGTTAATTGGCTTAAAATTGTAAATGGCTTCTTCTTTCAAAGTCTCAGAGATACAAGCATCGCTGACAAAGTACTTAAAAGAGTGGGGGAAACTAGGACTATATTTAATAGTATTAGCGCATACTGAATGCACAATCAACAATTTTCAATTGGATTTTGTAAAATTCTGTGATTTATATCCTGTGCACTGAACGTGGTTCCTAATGCCATCAGCAGAAGCAAGTGGAACAGAGGCCACAGTCCAAGTCATTCCAGTCCCAACCTCATGGTCCTCCTGGTTATTAGGAGCTGGCCAAATCCCAGAAACTGAACTAGGCCAAGAAAAGTAGGAGGATTTTCTGCAGTAAATCAGCACAATTCTCAGGCAGGCTCTGGCAGTGCAGTTCTTAAACTACAGGACACCTGATATCAACTGTGAGGACTTCTCCTAGCTGCTCTCACTCCTTTTGCTCTTCTTTGTGCTAGTGGGGACCAAACCCACTTAATAAGTATCAGAACTGGCACTGAAGAGGCCAAACTGCATTTTTTAACTGAAGCCCTATCAGTCTTCCTTAGTAAAACTGGTACAACTGTTGAAATAGTTCAACGGTTCAAACGGTAAATGTGCAAAAGATACGTATGGTTCTCTAAGCCAACAGTAGTCGATTTGTGTTAAGAGCACTGAAAGCTTACATACACTCACCGAGTTCAGCTTGTACAGTTCGTGAGGTTGGATGCCTCTAACGCATGTCCCTAAAGAGATGCAAAAACTCAGCTGATGCAGACTCTGGATGCTCGCTTGCAACACAGAATTTCCTTCACAAAACGCACAAAACGCATGTGGTCCTACAAACCACAACAAAGTTACTGTGTACAGTTAAAAGTTTCATTTGCATTTATACAGCACTATTAGTGATCTTGCTATATCTAGATTTATTATTTTTTTCTTATCCAGAAAAAGAACAATAAGCAAGCAAAACCCGTACTTGCTCCCTTAAAAGTAGTTGGAGAAGGGTCCAGATTTTGCTAAATCAGAAACAACTTCTGTGACATCTGTTTGCATTGCTTTAGCTAATCCAGTCACACATTTCCCAGGAATTCTTTACTTTTCAGTGTCTGGAACTGAATAGAAAAATACTTGTATGGATAGAAATCAACAAATATCCCACACTGCAGTTAGCAAAACATCTGCCCTGGTTGTGAATTTAAAACAAACGGTATAATATCAGACCTAGCCACTTTTACGTAGATCAAAGGGTCACCAGCCATGAATCACAATGGCACCACCCACAAATTACTAAAAAAGATCCTAAAAATCCAAGTTCCTTTCATAGTCCAAAAATCTATCCATCCTCCTCATTTTAGCACTCCTTTACAAAAGAAGTTGATTCCTTCTATAAACAACAGTACTCTCTGCAATGATGCCATCCGTGCCCATTATCCTTATTACCATCAGCTGTGTGGGTAGAAAACTAAATAACAGAGAAACTCAAATGTGTTAGAAATATAGGCAAAAGAAAAAAAAAGATTCTTGCATCACTGGGCTTATAGACTATGCATAAGTTTAAAAAGTCAAACCAAAACAAATCTTACTTTCTTCACTGTTCATTGTGTTTATTAGCCTGAGAACAGCTTTGACAATGTAATTACTCTCTTTTTAAATTTCAGAATATTGGAAATTTTAATTCACGCATTGAAAGACATTATTTTTCCTATATAAACATGCTACTTAAACACTTAAAACATGCTACTATTTGTTAGTGGTATGAAAGATCATAACCTAGGGAAAAGACCTTGATAAAATATCCTGTCAGCCCTCTGTGTAGTGGCCTATGCAGAACCTCCTCCAAGAACCCCCACCTTGCCTGTAGGAGCATGTGCTGCTCACTTGCCTTATTGCCTTACACGCCTATTTTTATACCTACTTTTAACACATAACAAAGTATGAAATACACCATTATTACAGAAGGCCAAAACTAAGAGCACTACTGAAAGTAAACTCACAAGCTTGAGCGGGAGTTACTACAGCTTGGACCGAGGTATGCATCCGCTCATCCAGTTAGCAGCATCATTCACAGCAAGCCGTATAAATTAATTGCAAAGCATACAAAAATTAGAATGAAGATCTATCTGTTGACAAGTGTCATGGAAGGTTTGGTTTAGGGGAAAAGTTAGGAAAATGGGTTTTATTGAACAGTAGGTATAAGAGGTCGATAACCCTGTCCTTTCTGTGACCGTGGTTAGCCCACGGAAATCTCCTGCTGCTACAATTTAAAATCATTAGTGGAGGGCTAACATGTGGCCTGGAAGGCCACACCTGCCAGTCAAGCCGAATATTGCAGAAGGAAGGCAAGTTTACACAGCAGACTGCAAGCAGGTCCGCAGTATAATCAGGGATCGAAAACGGACCGCTAAGACAGTGGTCTAGATGAATTTGACCAGTCGCTTGCCTGCGGTCCCAAAGTGTAAGAGGGATAAAAGGGGCACAGGTGAGCCCAGCAGCGGCTTTTCGTGATGGTGGAGGAAAGATGAGAGCTGAATTCACTGAGGCAACTGGGGAAGAAGCAGCCTCGGCAACCTTCCTCAAGTCTCAAAGACGCCAGGCAGCCTTTCTCAAGGGTCCTCATCCTCACCACGGAGGGAAGATCTCCTCCCCAGCAGTCTGTGGGACAACCAGCGCCGCTGTGCCCCCCCCCCCCCGATCTGGGACGCTAGGCCAGGCAGCCAGGGATCCCTCCCCCTCTCTCGCATCGGTGGACGCCCGAGTTTACCCCCACCGGGAGGAGGAACTGAAGCGGCACGCTGATTCGAGCGTGGCCTGCTTGTCTGGTGGAGCGCGCGTGGCGGTGGCACACCGCCCAGTGTGGCCTGCTGAGGACCCCTCGGGCTCGAAGGGTCCTCCAGGCCTGGACGTGGCCTGCTTGTCCCTCCCCTTCCCCCTCCTTCCCCCCCAACGCCTCCCGGTGTCTTACTGGTTCTAGCTCATATATATATGCTTACTTGTAAATATTATAATTACACCTGTTCCAGGCTGTGTGTGGAGTTGCATCTATAGTTATTGATTTGATTGGTTGCGTATTGTTACTGCTGTTGTTATTAGTAGTTCTTAATTGTTATCACTACCGGTGATACATACTAAACTTTGTTTCTGGCTGTTAACTGTGAGCCCATTCATAAGTGACAGGGACACCTATACGGCCACCCCGAACCTTTCCTGTAGCGTGGAGAGCTGTGGGGACCAGAGCGTCAGGATGCTCTGTGGTTGGCACCGCCGCCCCTCCTGGGCATCCCACGACGGCTATGTAATTTAAACCTGGGAAATGAACCTTAATTTCTAAGATGGTTTTTGTTTTCAACATATTTTAAAGTAGGGTTGTGACTCCCCACTGACATTTCAAGGAAACTTAACATGACATATTTAATCACTGTTGATTTGTTTTTCTGTATATAATCAACAGCACATTTCTTATAATGTATTTGTTTCATAAAATGCAGTTCATGCTTTGAATATTAATATGGAAGATGGGAAAATGTCACCAAAGATAAGGACCAAGTACATTACTCTTATTATGATATTTATTTTGGTAGATAAGTCATGCAATGCAGCCAAAAGCATATTGAGATGCATTAACTTTTCAACAAACTAGTTGACTTGCCAGATTGAAAACAATTTTGTAACAAAAACGGAAATTTTGACAAACTTGCATAAATCAAGGATCTAGAGCTTTCGGTTATATTATCTGTCATGAGATAAAATCACGACACCCGGCAACAAAACTACTAAAGGAAAGTTAATTTTATTAGGAACTGGATGTTACATGAAAAAAAAAATTACATTATTTCCTGTGTAGATTTACTATACCCTCAGAGAGAAAATTCTGAGGATGTTTCATTTAAATTGAAAACTAAAACACTAGTACAGGATCATTATAGTTTATATATTAACTCTGAAAGAAAATCAGCTGATGTAGGTAAATATGTTGTTCTCTGAATTTTCAGTTCTTTGGTTGGAAATGATAATGCCTGTTCTTTGTGGTCAGAGAATGACATGGGGAGCCAAGATTCCTGTCTCTCTCTCTCTTTCTCCATCTGTAAAACATGTGTTAGTAGTTACTATACATATTACAAGGGGTTGCAAAGTCCGTTTATTTCTAAAGAGCTATAGGTCCTTAAATGTCAATGTATTTTTCAATAGTACGTTTATCACAACTGAAAGGTACTATTTAGCTATAACTTTGTAATGCATACTCAGACATGAGTAGCTCTCTGATGAGCACATTCAATTTTATGTTACATATAAGTACTTCACTGGATTCTGTTTAAACTTCATGGTAAAGTTCTGTCTTCATTTATTAAGGATATGGAATTCAAATGCTATACTGATTTTAGATTTTAATCTTTATTGTTTGAGAATTCTGTTATACATTTTCCCACTTACTGTACCACATAGAATTATCCTCTAAAAATAACAACAGAAGACAATTAACAGCATTACAATTTCTGGGATTCTTACACTTCCCATTTCGCTAATTTTGTTATAGCACAGGATTCTGTCCAAAACGGCTTCATATGATGAACTAAAGGACAGTTTTGTATATAGAAAGTTGCTACAAGTGCCCGTATCCTCAAAATTTGAATCCCTGAAAGCCTATATAGTATCTGTTTGAAGCATGTCTGGAGTACAAAGAATTCAAGGGCTTTAGTGTTTATTAAAAAGTGAGAATCACCCATTATGATCATCTTGTTTATAGATAGGAGTTACAATTTTTTTTTCCTGTTGGTTTAGAAGTCCTTTTTTCCTAACAGCAATACTATGTTTCCTTAGTCTCCAAGTGTGTACCCGGGTATACATTTCACCTTCTCAAATTGCTTTGTCTTCCTTTGAGGAATCTTCTCCTGAGCCTAGATTATGATAAATCTCTCTTGATAATTCATAATGATGCCTGAAGGAGTGTTTGATACCCACATATAGGATGAAGGATGCTGATATAATTCTGAAAGCCTTAGGTACTTAGAGCTCACAATGACAGCTTTATTTGAGTCCACAATCCTCTGCATGCAGCAATGAGGTCTGCTAGCATCAGAGAAAAGAGAGCAATGAAGTGCATCACAAAATAGGATGAAATAGAAAGGGCAGATGGACAATAATAGAAAGTGAAACACAGTCAACAACAGGTAGACAGCTGGGATGCCATGAGTATCATCTATATTAACTTCCAAGCTCTTATTCTTAAACTTTCTTCCTGACTTGATATGCTTCTGTCGAAGTATGTCCTAACAAATCATAACAAATCCCCTCAACGTGGTTATAGGCTACCTTATAGTTTACAGATCATAAGAAATATTTTTCTCTATTCTCTTTCCCATAACATGCTATCAAGGGCTGTCACCTGCATATAGGAGTATGCACGGTCTCTCTTACTATAGTAGCCTTTGGGACTGTAATGGATATTGCAGGGCCCTTAGGTCTCTGAACTTAATCAGCCTTTGTTTATACACTGGTTCCCCGAAATATGTGACCTTATTATCTCCTAGTAGTTTAAACCCACCGTTCTCATGCCTGGAAATCTACACACCAGCATTGCCCATCTACAACTTTATGATTATGCATCAGATAAACTAGTCATTGTATCTGCAACAGTAGGATACCATTGCCATGTATTTGCTGTGCCATTGATATGATATGCTGTAGTCATACTCTTCCTTGGTTGATCTTTAACTTCTACACAAAGAAACATCGGGCTGCACTGAGAAAAGAAAGTCGTCTAAAACTGTCTCCATCAGCCCTACTTCACCAGTTCCAGTAGCAGTATCTACTCTATATGTTTAAACTTAGCCACGGTTGCAGCTTAGACTCATATCCACTAAGTAAGCTGATTCTCCAATGTCAGATCAACATATTTTGATGCCTAACATGACATTTAGTGAACCATACTGAACTTCAAAAAAAGCACTCCACTAAGTTCTAGTGGCCACCAGATCCTAGAGGTACTTACATTCTCTAGGCGCCTCCTTTCTTGGTATGAGAGCTTCCTTGGTGCAGCTGTTCCACTCTCTGCAAAATTAGGATCCTAAATCTTCTCTGTGCAGTACTGTGAGCTGGGGGAGTCTAAAAGGGGCTGAATTACACCAGCTCCCTGGATCACTGAGCTCTGCATAAAATACAGCAGCCACAGACATTTCCATTCAAAAATACAAAGATTCAATCCTACTCACCTCTTACGTTAGTTCATTTTCTAATGACAGTGCTGCTAAATGATAGATTTATCCTCTCTCTCACTTTTACTGGAAGTGCCCTAGCCATGAACTGACAGAAATGCCCAGAAACTAGAACCGTATCTTCAGACGTTCACAGCTGACTGCTTTAGCCAGCCCCAATGTTCCTGGATGCAAAATTCAGAAGATGCATGAAATAATGGAAGAACTCACACTTTTAAGGCAAATTAGGAACAGATGACTGATTGTGTCCCCACACACGGGGACTTCTGATGCTTATTGAAAATCGTGTTGAATCAGGGGCTAATTCAAAAATGGAATATGTGATTCTGTCTGGAGAGGTGGGCGAAATGCATCAAAAAGGCAGGGCATATAATGGCATATAATAGTTTCATGAATTATTTCAGTTCATCACCTATCTGTAAGAGTCCTTAATTTTCCTAACTACTAAGGTTTTTATTGAAGAGTTGATGATAGAAAATAAATATGGTCCGAGTGATGATAATTTGATTTCCCTGTTAAATTACTTAAATTAAATAATGAATTTAAACAAATTAGTAATCAATATGTTTGATTTCAAAAGGGAGATGAGAGAAAGGAGGTTACTTAGCAAAACTAAAAGAACTGCAGAACACAAGAATCTACATGCAAAAATTGCCTGAAATTTCTAAAATCAACGTATAAATTGCATCTGTGGGAATTAAATCCCATCCAAGATGAGAAGTAGGTCAACAAAGCAGTTAGCCCAGCTCTGAAATAAAAAATAATATGCATATGGACAAAAAGATAAACAAATATGTTATCTTAGATTTCTGTACAATTTTTTTTTTAATAAGTAGGAGCCTAAGAAAAGATGTTCTCATATACATTTCACATGTATGTATTTAGGCTCATCGTCATTTTCTCATCCAGTGGCAGTTTCTTGATACTCCCTGTCGTGGAAGAGCGGGGAGAGTGATGCTCTTCACTCATAGGAGAGAAGCAACAATATGTGTATTGATATACGATAGCGGTTTAGCAAAGATCAAAGGTAAATAAGACAGTGATTTATTTAGACTCGATGGCAAGGTTTACTTAGTTATTTATCGCATGGAGGACAGGGTCAGACAAAATCGTCAAGGAGACTCTCCCAATGAGTCATGGGGTTCAGAGTGGAATCCCTTCCTTCCGAACTCCTACCCAGTCCCAGACTTAGTCAACAGTTCACAATCAATCCTAAATACACTTAGCAAAACTTACAGTCTCAGCATGCTATTAGTCACTTACAGAAGATATGTCACAGGTACAGAGTCCCTCGACCTCGAGGAGTAACCTTGAGAGGCATCCCAACTCAAGGGGAGACTCACCACCATGCAGCTAGCTGCTGTGCAGGAGAGCTCAATGGACTGTAGGCTGCAGCGCTATTTATGGGCACGGAGTTTGGCTCATGATCATACAATATTTGCTGTGGAGGTGTACTTTTTTTGCAGATCTCATGCCACGTGTGGAGAAAGATATCTTTTTGCTAATCTCACGCCACATAGGGAAAAATATCTTTTTTTGCTGTTCTCATGCCTGCTTCTGGCCTCACCATTTGCAACCAGTATCGCCTACTTCCTTCTGGTCAGCCCTGGGCACTGTCAGCTATTAGCAGTCAGTTGGAGCCCAAGATAAGGGAGTTGCACTCCACCACACCTTAGGCTTGAGATCAGGAGAGTGAAGGGAAGTAGTTGTGCTCTGCCACACTTTGGGCTTAAGATCGGGGTGGGGGACAGTTACACTCTGTCACATGCCCCCATAGTCATTATGTTTCTATGGAAATGAACATATTCTCAATTATCATTCTTTCTTTACTTAATTTCAAGAATTACATTGTCACTGTGACTTCTCACGTAAAATGTGAAATTCTGAGTTTCACTGTTGGAGGACATATGTAGTTGTTAACTAGACAGTGAATGAAGTGCTGGGTCACTTAAAGATTTCTTTCTCCAAACAACAATGTACAATACAATATAATTAAGATTGAAAGTATTTTAGATATTTGAAAATCTATTATTATTTTTTAGGTCTTACTTAACTTACAGGGGTTCACACTTAGAGTTTAGGGTTTTTTTTATATCAAATACTTTGCATGTAATAATTTCACATATAAAAGCACATTTGACATAACTCAGATACGATGCCTTCATAAGTTCTTGTCAATAAAAAACTCCACCTTCAAAAATTAAGTTTTTAAGGTATAAATTTGAAGTTTGTATACAGTGAAATTTAAAAATTCATTTTTGTTCTACTGTTAACATCATTATCAAGTCTTCTTCCTAACTGCATATGATCAATAACTTTTTATGGTCGTCTTTAGTTTCAACAGTCCAGAAAATATATTGTTATTTTTTGTAGATATATGAATTTTATATCAGACAGAGGATGCCAAGAAGTAGCTACAAATCTGAGAAGTGAAACTATAAATGCATTTTTATACCTGACAACTAAATTAAACACATCACTTGCGTAACAGATAATAAACAAGGATACAAACAGTCTACCTTTCACGATACTATAAAATTAAAACTATATTCAAAGATAGTCTCAAAATGTCAAATGTTAAGTTAAATTGAAACTTGTCACATAGACTTATATTATTTTTTATTTGAAACTGTATTCTGCATCACAGATACCTTAGCTTTCTCTTCAATATTTTCAGAGGATCTATTCATTATTAAACAAAAGGATGGGATCCATACCTCAGCCTTTATCTTCTCTACTATAATATAAACTAGTTCATTTTAGAAAGACAAAGTTGCATGTATGAGCTTCTGTATTTTCAAGAAAAATGGTACATACTTTCTAGCTCTTGGAGAGAGAAAACAGTGGTAACTTTATGCACTCTATGGGGGATTCACCAGAATCGCTGTTGCAGGCATCTCCAGGCAGCACGGGACACAGGTGCTAGCTCATGCACAGATAAGCATTTTCTGAAGTTAGGTGAGATGAATTGCTCCCTTTGTGCCTTTCCGGGCTGAGCTGCTTTAGGGTAAGGGAGAAGCTTCTCTTATAACTCAAGTAGCCTTGAAATTCTGTCTAGATAAAGCCCTCTCATAAGATTACCAAATAGATGGCAGCATTGTTAAGAATTTCTGCAGTGCTGCAGCCCACCTTCACTATAATTCTCTGCTCTTCATTCATTTTCTGTATTACAAAATTAGGTAATTTCTTGGAAAGCAGCCCTTCTACCTTCTTTTCTCACCACTAGTGGAATTTTCCTTTGGGTATGTTTAGAGTTTTTATAGCTCTTTCATGCATCTTTGGCCTTTCTATGCATTGTAACTGCAGTGAAGTAATATTTGAGCTTTTCTTCACGCACATACATAGCTACCTGTGGAGTCCTTATCAACAACACATAGCACTCAGCATCACCGAAGATCTGGCCCACAATATGTTCAGATTCTATTATTTTTGAAGAACAGTCAAGCATCTAATAAAACATTAGAAAAACATGAACAGAGAAATGGAGAAAGCCAGGTAATTCAAAGCAAAAATTAAACGGTAAGAAAACTAAAACCTTTGACAGTAAATTACAAGCTTAAAACTAAGTGACATGTATTCTGTTCTATCTCTGAAAAAAAAAAAATCTCCTGAAATCAGCCCACCTTAACCACCTATAATAATTTTTTTGGGGGGGTGGGGGCGGGCGGAGAGAACTCCAGAATCAAAACTGCTTAATCTTTACTCTGCGTATCTTGGACAATTCATAGCCTACAACAGAATTAGATAAACCTTTGCCCCAAATTAACCTGTATTTGAATGCTAAAATTGCTATTTTAGGCAAAAGAGGGGTGTTTTTGTTTTGTTTTTGTTTTACTGTTTTTTTTAATCTTCTTAGTTTTATCTTTTTAGAACGCTACAGGAATGACATTGCTGAGTAATATATCAAACCACAGTTAGCAGCTTATGTGTAGTTTTCTTTTCTTCCCCCAAATCATGTCTATATACGTGTAGTAAGCACCATACATCAGCAGACAGATACCCAGTTATTTATGAATAATGCCCATACAGGATACTGAGCTAATTCATAGGAATAGCTGTCCAGATCAGAAAACAGATGTGTTTACAGCTTGTTTGCTACAATTACATAAATGTGGCTTGTGGGGTAAGGAGTTTCCTAGGACCAAATGGTGAATTCAGGGAGACCACCAATGAAGTCTATACAGGGTCATCAAATTACGTTCGTTGCTGCTTTTCTTCTCTCTCTCTTAGATGAACTTGATATTTTTTTAATTCAAATAAAATTGACAAGCTCTAAAGACAAATTATATGCATAGGTATTTTTAACTGCCATCATTAATCCAGAGATTTTGAAGCAAAGTAATTTACCATCCAGAACGGCATCTACCACCCTTATGGAAAATGATTCTAACCATTTACTGGTATTTAGTAAAATTATACTCAGAATAGGCCAGCCTCCAAATGCCTGCCTCAGAGCTGAACAGTGAAAGGATAAGTTGCTCTATGGTGAGGCTTTCCGTCTTCTCCTGTAACGCAGATAGCTAAAATATCTCATAAAATTACAGAGAACACTGAAAATGAACTCCCTGAAAAATAAAGACACAAGTTAAAAAAAAAAAATTCTCCTCCCAAAGTAGAATAAACACACAACAGCAGCAGATTTTGAGTATATCAAAACCTGTGTTTGTTTTTCAGTTCCTTAAAAAAAACCCTAAGCCTTCATTTGACAATTACAGTCATGAAGACAACTTTAAAAAACAACAATAAAACAACCTGACATTAGCGTCTAGGTAAAAGCCAGATAGGTAGCAAGTGTAATTTACGCAGTAGCTTGATTGACAAAATATACCTGAAATAGTTAATCTTTGTGAACCACACTGCTCCACTGATTGTGTTTTTAAACCATCTAAAGTGGTAACTCCATCTTCTGCCATCAAAAAATCCACCCTCTGCTCCAGTGTATCATGAGGAATCTTACTTATTTTTTCCTCCTTTTTCAGCTATAAAATGATTCATGTGTTGGGTCTAAAGTTTTCATTGACTTTGTCAGCAGGAAAATAATAATTTAAGGCCATTTTTCCCCCTTATTTGTTTTCAAGTTGTAACTACAAATGTGATATCTACATGCAATGTGCTACATTAGCTATTACATTAGTATTTCTATTAGGTAAGCCCATATTTATGCCCTGAGTAAATCAATTTCCCTTCCTGTCATGTTTTTAATATATTTTCTCAATGAAGCTATTTCCTCTCTTGTGTATATTTCCATATGGAACTTCTACAAGTTTTGAAGAAAAATGTACTACATAAAAACATTGGCTTCTGTCAAGATGTATTAATACCTACCTCAGCAACTTCATAGATCTTCATTATGAGGCAATTCATGCAGTAACAGAGGAGGTTCCCTCTTCTCTTTTGTTAATGTGTTGAGACAATGTTTCTTAGGCAGGAAAAAGCAGAAAGCCTAAGAAGAAAATCTGGGGAGGAACTGCCTAAATAAAGTACCTCCTAATTCAGGTAGGTAGGTCACTTAACATGCAGTCATATTAAGAGAGTCAATGGGAAGAGAGGAAATCCTTTAGAGGGGACTGAGAGACTAGCACTAACTTAAATTAGGTGGCAGGAATACACATTTCTGACTCTGGAAGAGTAACTCTTATGGCATTTCTTCAGTATGCTCCATCTTGGCTGGAGATCTTTAAGCCTATATTTAATTTAAATAAATTAATCTTTGAGAAGCCAAAAGAAAGAAGCTACCGTTCATACAAATATGTTTCCTGCATGTCTATACTTCCTCATTACACTATTCCAGATACCTCCCCCAGCATTTTGCATCATTTTCTGCAAGCCGCTTTGCTCCTGCTCTTTGTATTCTCTCTGGGCATCCCCCTACCCAACCTCTCGATAAGAAAGGGCACCACACTATGAATGCTGCCCATGGGTCGGCTGCCCAGGTGATATGTGTGGGCATATGCCAGGCAACTGCTGAGCCTGAATTTCTGTCCCCTCTCTATCCCCACCTTCCTCCTCTTTTAAGTAAACACTGCCCAAAAAATTCACAGGACTTTCAAATCTTTGAGATATCTACTTGTCACACGTGGTTGAAATTGGCCAAATGGTTCAAATGTTGCTTACGGGTAGAGGGAATAACAGGCAAGCAAACAGCATGAGTACATAAGCCTCACGAAACTGAGCAAAAATAAAGAAATCAAGACAATTATCTCAGTTTCACGCAAGTTCCAAAGTTAGTGTATGTTCCACTCTAGATAAGAACCCTTCTTACTTTCTAATTCTCTTTTTTCTGTTCTTTTTTATGGTAGTAAGTGACTGAGACCTGTACAGTGTGAAAGCCTTTGAACGCTACAAAGGAAATATAGGTATAAGATTGGAAAACTGAAATACATTTTTTTAAGTAATCCCTAATTGAATTCACTTCACCGAGACTTGTTTAGCACTTATTACTATTATTACTGAAACTGCTATTCATTAATTTAACTTCTTGTGACTATTTTGCAAATATGTGGTTGTGTGCATGTACTTTTTTTTATCCAAGCGGATGATAATACATAATGAGCTTTATCATGAATTTATTTAATTTTCCTCCATTGACTTCAAGACACAAGACCAGGATCACGGATTAGGTGCCTGACAGAGTTAACTGTATTACACTAAGGAAGTAGGATGCCAGCCTAACCTCTGGTAGGTCCATGTCCATTTCATCTAGTCAGTCACCAGTCAAATGCATGACTTCAAACAAGTAAATTCATCTCCTTGTGTCTCATTTCCAGACTTCTCACTCTCCATCTTTACAAAATAGAGACAACATATAAATATTCCAAGATATATAGATTTCCTTGCTAAGAAAGCTACAAGGCGTTATTGTCATGCAATGGACTATCCTCCAAGTACTGTCAATTCCAAATAAAATCACGGGAGCTGAAGTTCTCTGCAAAGTCATTTTCTTGGACCATTAATTCTGAATTGCCATTTGCAGAATAATTGCACTTTTGTTTCCCTGGGGATCTTGCTGGTGAGCTTGAACCTGTGCTTTCCTTCTTAACCCTCACATCAAAATGTATACAGCAGAAATGGAAGTCATGAGCTTATAGGTCATTAATGCAGAGCTGGGCCTAAGGGTATCTTTAATAGTTCTGTTGAGGACATCCTTACAATGACTGTATTTTGCAGGGAGTGTGCAGAAGGACACAGCTGGATCTATTCTGAGAAAGGTTAGCTGGGACAGCTGAATGTCCCTGAGGAGATAATAAATTGCATTGACCAATTTGATAGAGCTGATTCTGAACTGGAGAAATTCCAAACAGCAAAAGCCTTTTGAATGGTAAATACTTCTCCCATTAATTGCTGAAAATGCACGTAGGCTTGAGGGAGTTTCAGTTCATCTACGTTTTTTTTTAGGTAACTTACAGGAAAAAAAACTTACTGTACTTGAAAATGACTCTCATGACTTTGATGAGGCTCGGGTTCAGAAGACTTCCTCTTTCTTTTCTTTTAGCAACCCCAAGGGAGGAGCAAAGCTAACAAAGTTAATGACTTGGTGTCAAAAGTCGGAGTGGAGGATCTGAGGCAGGAAGGAAGTGTGCCTGCCTCCTGCCATTGTGCAATGTAACTAGGAAGGCACTGTGTTAGCAAGATGACTGGCCTGGCCAGACTTTTGTGAGGCTCTGAATAGAAGGTCACAGTCTCCCTCATATTTCCCTTCCAATCAATATTAAGCCTGCTCAGCAGCTGCCCGGAGCTGGCTGCCTGTGAACTTCATTGCTGTAAGTTACTGAGAAACCAGCTTATTATAACAACTCAGATCTCCCATCAGATCTGACCTGTAGCGGCTGCCCTGTCTCTTTCAATCTGCTCTAAAATACAAAGATGACTCCAGAGCACAGCATTTCCTGTACCAACCACTGCAGAAAAATTCCTTATCAATAGGAACAGTGACAGGCTATGAAGGGTTTAGGGGCCAGATATGTTACCTAGGACAAGAAAAGTAATACGGTCAAGGTCACTAGTTGTGAAAAAAATTTCAGCTATGAGGACTTAATGATTAGAAACACAAAGCTCTACTTCCTTATCTTTCAGCAAAGCTCTTGCACAAATGGATTTTTCAAAAGATTGTTTCATTTTTCACAAGACCTTGGGCAAGACACACAATATCTGCGGTGTCAAAGGCCAGTTTATTTAATATCCAAAGGGACGTTAAATAAACAGATAGTAACAAAGTGATTTTAGTGAAAGTTATCATGCAGATTTGGGGATTTACAGGCTCAGAAGACTGTTAGCAGGGTGTAGAGCTTTTTGTCCGTGGGTTACTGGTTTGATTGAACCAAGGGTCTAAAACCACTGTAACATAAAACAGCTGCTGTTAATACTAAAAATTGAATGAGCAAGGGAAAAAATTACCTTATGTTGTTATATAGGTGTGCCATAGGAAGTCGTCCTGACCAGGCCTCTAGCTTCACAGTTCATCTATTAATACATTTTACAACATTAAAATATTCCTGTTCATTTATTCTTACCTGAGTTACGCGTGAAAGTAGGAGATGGATAAGAATATTCTCTTTTTGTCAAAATTAACTTTTCAATCTTAAATCTCAGATTGTGAATGTGGGAACTGGATTATTGCTCTAACAAAGCGTAACATAGTTCTGCATCCACTACAAATGAGCATTCAGCATCAATCTGAATGCTTGCATTCAGTCCAGTTATTCCTAGATAATAAAATTGTTTCATGAATTACACCCACTATTGAAAAGCGATATGATACCATTGCAGCATCATTTACTTCAGTTTAAAGCTGTTGAAAACTAGTTACTCTACAAAATAGAGACTATTGTTTCAGAAGAGATCATGAAAAAGTTTTATTTTCCATTTCTAATCCACATTTTGGCTTTCAAGAGACCAACTGCAGATCTGGCTGTAAAGTTTCAGCAGGATGACAGTGCTTTTGGATGGCATCTATCACTGCACATTTTAAGTCTGTTTGAAGCAAGACAGTGGAACATGTTGGAATGGGGATAAACCTTTGAACAACGTAAACTGGTGATGACAAAAACAATAATAACAGTATAGCTGGGTATGTAAAGTTCTCCAAAACAAATAAAATCAATCCAGTATGGGCTCCTTCATTTAGTTAAGGTAGAAATTTCAAAATACTGTTGAAGAGCATTTCTAAGTAAAGTTAAGAAGCACTGATACTCCCACTGAAACACTAAACTTCTTAAAGTTTGCCCGCTGCTTTTGGAGGAGTTTTGAATCATCAAGAACTGTATTATGACTACCTTTGGATAGACACCTCAGTGGGAGGGAAGTGATATATTAGTTAAGGATCAGTTTTTGAGAGCTAGTTCTGTCCCAACATCTTCTGTGACCTTGAATAAATCACATAATTCGCTATATTTCAGTTCCATTTCTATAAAATGAGGACAGGGAAATTGTACTATCTCAAGAGTCCTGTGAAAATAAATTAATTAGCAGTTGTGAAGCTCTCATATGCTGTGGCCATGGCAATCTTCAGTCTGACAAAAATGGGGCAATGTGTATTAAGGCTTTTCTCCATTCTGTACACCTACAAAAGCGTCAATGCTTCAAGCTTAATTCTTGAGCACCTGGTACCTATGAAATCAATCACAGTGTGTTTCCCTCCCTGCATCTGAAGGAGCACAGCTGTATAAAATTTAGATTATAAATCTGTGTGATGGTTATACAAATATGTATTTTTGATTTGACTGCCAATCCAAAAAGTAGGAAAAAAATCTATTAGAATTTATTTTTCCCCACTGAAACAAAACACTTTGTAAGCCCCAAATCAAACACTGCATTTTGGAGCACAATAAAAACAAAAACAAAAAGACCACACACACACACACACACACACACTCACACACGCACATACACACACAAGCACACACACGCGCACACACACACACGCGCGCGCGCACACACACACAGAAAATGGAGTACTATATTCAGAAAATACCTAGCAGAGTAGATTCCCTTCTACTTACTATTTTAAGAACTAGCATATGCTGCAAAAAGCACTCAGCAAAATACACTTTCTTCTACAGGAGACATGGCTTTAAATCTCATGGCTATCTATCTCACACCTCCCACATCCCACATTTCTCACCCATTCCCATTATTTCTATCTGATGCCTTCCTACCAAGTCATCACAGATACATTAATACTTTTGGGATGACTGAAACTGGGGGTGAGTTTGGTGTATTTAGTAGTCATGCAACATTTTTAGAAATTTTGAAGCATTTTTTGTAATTATTGATAACTAATGAGTGATACTTCATATACATGTAGAGGTATTATCAATATGTTTATGCATTGCCTATTTGTATTAGCTGCAAGTCAAACTCTCAGCTGAATGCTTTAGTCTGTTTTGCTATTTTAAAGACATAATTTCCTATATTATGAGTATTCATACTTTAAGAATATTCAGTATCTCTGGAGATTTTATACTAGTCTAATTCATTCCTGTAGGTTTCATACTATGAATATCAATTTCATATGTATAAAATGGGTCAATGGACATATGAAAGGAAAATAGGAAGAAAAAAACATCCGTAGAAAAAGCTTTTAAATCTTAGAATCAATGGGCATTTTTAGTTCTGTTCTCTGAAAATGTATGCTAGAAAAAGATTGTTCACTGCAAATGTTCCGAATTCTAGAATTTAATTAAATTTTAAGGATACAATTTGAATAATATTTTAAATATTTTGAATAAAATCTGATATAACATGGTTTGAAAGTTATTTAAGTGAAAAAGATTTTTGGCAAAGGCAAATCTTTACAACTTTATCCGTACTAGGTGCTATGCTATTGCTGAAAGTTTTAGTTTCAGAGATGATCCTGTTGTTAGAGATTTCCTTGATGCTTAGAAAACACAAGAATTCTTCACTATTATTTTATTAACAGACATCTCTACATGCTCAGAAAGTATACATGTTACTATTCTATGTACACAAACCCCAAAATGTTCACCATACACCCTTAATTCAGGAAGTATTTTACACATCTCCATAACTTCGGGCATTCCCATAGTATGACAGTATTTTACCAGATGTGTGTGTTCAACACCTAGCACAAAGTCTGACTGATCTCACTGAAAGAGCTGCAGTGAAGATGACAAATAACAGTAAGCGTGTGTGTGTGTGTGTACATATATATATTTATATACATATATATGCACACATACACTAGCAGAGATAATTTAATGATTGATGTGCAAAAGTTAAACAAGGTGTAGACTGAAGGATGCTCATGTGTGGTCCATGCCGTTCTTCTCTTTCTGACACCTAATTAACATTCAGCTGCCTTTTTATTCTTCCTTGAAAAAGAATGATTATTTCTGTCTAAACTTTACTGCAGTAATTTCAGATCCTGATAGCCTAGCAGTATATAGCCCTGCTGCAAAGGCAAAAGTTTATAAATAAAGATTTTGAAAGGAAGCTTAGGAAGACTAGCTTCAATAAAATCTAATGTACATGCACAATTGGATTTGAGAAGCGAAAATGCTACCTGTACTGCCTTTAGAAATTGACTCTCATATTTGGCTGAGATATTGGAATAAACAGAGATCCTTATCCAGGCATTACACTAGTTTAGCATATATTGGCAGGACATTCAGCAGCTGTTGGGTAACAGATAGGATTACTAGCATTACAAGTTCCTGGTGAACCTTTATAAAAAATGCTGCTGCTGCTGCTGCTGGTGTTATTTTTTTTTTCCTGCCATAAATGTATTGCTATCTATTAAAAAAAAAATTTAAAAATGTAAGGTGAATTTCAGGCATATAAAGAAAGGTCAGTGTTGCTGTCTAGTTGGAAATTACTTGCTTTCTGAACCTGTACAGAAAAATATATATAGAATGTTGAAATTTCTAGAGATGTAATTTATTTTTTATAGAAGAGAAAAAAAACTTTCTTTTGAGTTGAAACCTATAACTTCAGTTTTCTAGCTGAGAATATATTTTTATGCAAAAAAATATTCTTTCTTCAGGCCAATAGAAAAGAAAAATAATTCATTTCCAGAAAAAGCAAGGTCATCAATTAACAACTAATATGATTTCATAGGGATGACAAAATATAACTAAGTTGTCTTTGATAGCTTAACTTCTAAATTGTGACATAAAAGGGAAAGGAGAAAGTTATTGTTTTATTTCTATTGCATCTGAAGACCCCTCTTTTTAAATACCAGCTGTGAATCTTTGGAAAAAAAAACAAAAACAGCTTTTCATTCATTTCTTCGCCCTTGTTCTGTAGACATACAAAAAAAACTGATTTGGAACATCACTGTAAACAAGTACTTTTCACCTGATCAAGTAAAAATTTTTTTGCTTTCAAAAGTTGGATCCTGAAAGACTTTAAGTCCCTTGAAAATCTGCTGCTGGAGGACGAAGTCAGACCTCTGAAAGATCAGGTTCTTTCTTTATATATTGGGATTAGACATAAATCCCATCACTATGCTGCAATGATGTGAGAGATTTAGGTTTCTGTTAACACTGTAAGAAACACTGAGGAGTTGTTATCTTTCCTACGTAATGAAGTGAGTTGTGCAGTGTGGGATTTAGTTCTGTGCTACAAATTATTCACCATGCAGACGTTATAGAAATCTGGAGAACAAGAGCCTTTTCCTAGCAATGCAACTTTAGATTATCTTTACGCATCATGAACCTATCTATGAACTCAGTACCCTCCACAAATGACAGGTTATCCTAGCTGTATTGCCTCCGCTGCCTTAAAGCTCCATTTGTACCCAGAGAAAGGACTAAGCACCGACATTTCTGTATCTAAAATGTGAATTTTTTGTTTCAGTATGGTGCAGGCGTAAGGCTGGATCCAACAGTGAGTTCTGCAAGAGTGCGTGGTCTTTTGGAAAACAGATTAATGCAAAACTAGAACCAAATTCACAAACTTGAGCTGGTTGGTTAGTTGATTGAATTTCTTTTTAGTAGGGCTTGTTTATCGATTGGAAACAATCTGAACGTCCTGGGAACCAAAATGGCTATGTTTATTTGGTGTCCCATTACATTTTTACAGTGGTTGAAATAATTTAGAACTGAGTCTAATAAATGAAACTACAGAACAACAACAGCAAAAACATTTAAAACTATACATTTTACTCTGCTCCACCAAAGGAAATCAAAAATGGCTTGTCTGTTTATTATACTTACTAGATTGCATGAAAATATACAAATTAAGGTGGTTTAATGCCTTTGCCAAAACCACAGCGCCGTGAAATCAGAAAGAAAACTCTTAGAAATTTGGTTAAATTTCCCTGATTTCTAGCTGTGATCCCGGTTAGAACTACTCATAGGCACTTGTAAGTTGAAGAGCTAATGAAGAATTGCAAGAAATTGGTTAGAGGATCCACGTAGAATAAAAGAGATTTATTGTATCTTCTACAACAGGAAAGTAGGCAGCTGCAGAAAGTGCAGATGAGAAGTTCACAACAAATCCTCTTATTTTAGTTCATGGACATTTTCATGAAGCAGAACACACATAACTCAGTATGAAAATCTGAGCTTAAATTTGAAATTGTAATGAATATTCATACTTACCAAAACTATTGTATTATTAGACTTAGGATACTGTACACATTTTTAATATAATCCTATCTTATTTCTATCCCCACTTTAATTACATTGCCCAGAGAGTGAGAAGTACACCTAAGTGAAGAGAAATGCTTTTAAATGGGCTGTGAGATAGACTTGCTGGCCTAAATTATTTAGGTGTTTTGGAAACTGTATTTATATAAACACATTAATCTGCAGTGCTATTCTTTTTGGATGGTAGGCACCCAAGGCCAGGTAGCAATTGATTCTAATTTTTAGTAGGCTGCCCAAAAACTTGTCTATGCTAGTTCAACTAAACTACCAAGCACAAAGCTACCAGTCGTTTACAACACTACTCGTGTTCAGAATATTGATGGGATATTGCCAATAGGCTGTGACTATTCCTCCTGATATGTCGTTATAGAGCACCCAAGAAACTCATTACCAGCAGGACATTCCCAGACAAAGTAATTTGTTAGGAAACATACATCTTCTTCTACACAAGCACACTTACCACACACCAGAAATACTTTGTTCTTCTGAGAATACCAGCCTTTTAAACAGTCATTGTTTTTTTTCCTATTGTCCACAAATCTGTACATCTGATTCTATTGTGATATAATTTGTATTCTTTTATCTAGCTTTCTATTATCTATGTTCACATCATTTCTCTTGAAAGATTCCTCATCCTTTGCTCATGTGAGTTTCTCCATTAAGATGGTATCACTTATATTAGAAGGAACTATTCAAACGAGCTTTGTAGGGCTCATTTATCTGTTTTCACAGGTTTCATGCTATCCATTCACCATATCATCTGAATATCATTCAGCAGTGCTTTAAACAATAATATTTTTTATCACAGGTACATAGACACATTGTCTTTCATAATCTGAGAAAATGATGTTGGTGGTATCATCCTCCATTCTAAAGCCCAAACAGAGAATGGAAGTGTCTACACTGGTTATACAGCTAGGAGAAGACTGGAGTTACTGCCAGCTTGTTCTCCCGCTGCACTCGATACTTTTGATTCATCACTTCACCTGAATATTAGCTTCACCTTGCTTCTCAGATTTAGCTATTCTTATTCTAACTGCTATGAACCACTCTACTGTCAGTCTCCCAGCTTCCGACATCAGTTTCACAGGTGTCTGTGCATCTGTTCTCCTGAACAAAATACCATTCTTTTCAGAAAACAAGCTACCCTAGCTTTTTAATGCCTTCCAGCCTTGAATCGTGACCCCCAACAAGCATCACAATTGCATGAAACAAGCTCAAGACATTAATAAATTCCCTTGGGCAATAACATTTTCATGCTCTTAGCCAGGTCTTCCAACAGTGCTGGGTGCTTTTGTCAGCATGTTGCCTGTATTTTTCTTGCAGCTCACAAGATACCCAACAACATATCATATGTACATCACTAGTTCTGACGTCACAGTGTGTACGTCAGGCAGAAAACTGCCTGATAATGTGGTATGGAAAGCAGTGAAATAGAAATCTGGCCAAGATTTTGCCAGAAACTGTGAACAAGGCATTACACGGCAGTTGCCGCTGTCGAATTGCATCTTTTCCTCTTTCAGATGCGGAGGATGAGGGCACTTTGACATCCTGTGGTATTTCTTATATTTTCAAATATAGATAAAGTAATCACTGAAAGGTGCTTATCTCCCTTGAAATGCCATCAAACCCTGGACCTCCCTACTCTTTATCATTATGATCACTTTACCAAGTTCTTAAAGAGATGAACCAGGGTCTGTGTCAATGCACTATCACTATCTTTGTAGCCTCATTTACAAGGTTTAAGTATACATTGGGAAGATCACTCTATTCAATCACCGTTCCATAAACAATATAGTTAAAAATTCTTCTTCTAGTTCTCCGCTTGTCTGTGCACCTTCCTTTCTACCACAATGGATTTGTCTTTCTTTTTCTTCCTAGAGAATCATTTCTTGCCTCCCATCTTCTTTGTAAATGTTCACTCTCCTCTCTGGGACTTCATGACATTTTCATCACTTCTGCCTGACTAAATACAAATGGAGCTCAGAGACATTTTGGGAAAGCCCTCCTATCAAGGAATGACATTCCCATTCTTCAAAAGTGCATTTAAAAACTAAATGCTTCAAGCACAGGTATTTAAAGTTATTTAAGCAAGAGATTCATTTGTGCTTTTCTCTACAAATAGTACAATACAATTGTGTTCTACCTTAATCCAAATGGAAAATACCGGTTATAGTCACAAAAGGTTTCACTAGCAACTGCATCACCAACAATAATATCCATTGCAAACAATGGTATTTTGCAACAAAATAACCATATAAACATCACTGAAATAATATTTTGAATGTATTTACTGTGCTTTCCTGTTTAAAACACTTTGTGTCCATTAAGATTAAAAAAAATCATAATGCAATCTTTTAATTGATTTTATAGTGTTTAATTGTTTTCAGACAAATGTTCCACAAAGGCAGGAGTGCTAGAGAGCCTAGTGTTTTCCAGTCAAAATCAATAACGAAATGTTCACTGACTTCAACAGAGGAAGAATCAAGTCTAAAGAAAATATTGTCAATCCAGTAAAAATCCAGAGTGCATATGCATCCACTTAAACTGCAAATACATTTTCACAGAGTGCTTTCATCTAGATCTAGGTGGCAGGATTTACATCTATTAGAAAATCATTCTTTGCAGATTTCTTTGTATAAAACAATGTAAACACTTGACTCTTAAGATTTTCTTTGTCTTATCTCTTACCATATGATACTATCAACCTAATAAGCAATGCGAATGCAATCTAGACACACAGCCAGCTGTCTCAGGCAGCTCACACTGTTCTGTTAAAGAAAGAGAGAATAAGGCTCTTTCCATCTCAATTTCAATGACATTGGAACAGACATGTTCCTGAATTGTTTTTATTTTCTTCCTTTTTAGGAATATGCTCTATTTACTTCAAGGGAACACTGAGTAAGGTGTTAATGATCATCTTTTCTCTAGATAATTGAAGAACTTTACTGAGAAATATGCTGTTGTTCAGGCTTTTATACCATGATTACCAGTAGATATCAAGTTTTTACATTGAAAGTGACACAAATTAAAATGGTAGGAACCTCATTAGTGATATGTACTTAAATGGTTATGAGGTAACATGTGTACCTATCAAAATGTGAAGGTGGGAATTGCTTAGCCTGCTAAAACTGGAATGGTTTTGCTATTTCTCTCAAGAGTCACAGATCTCATTTTGGCTACCATAAGCGATCTGCTAAAGTCCGGGCAGCTGTCATAAGATAAATCATTCAACTTTTATATACTATGTTCTTTCTGTGATTTCACTGACCTTTTTTCTCCTCTCTACCTTTTCTTTCCCCATGCCCATGGGCCTATTTTCTTCTGCTTAAGGATGTGGACCCGTAGTTAGAACAAAACATTAAAGAAGTTAAACTCTAATCCAAATTATTCTACTGATTTTGTCTTCCCAGTAGACACAAAATCCCCCTTTTTCCATTTTTTTGTCTTGTGTTACCATTAACCTACTTCAATTTGTCACCTATTATTTTGAGATGCTCTGACGTAAAGACTTCAGTTTATCATATTTGAAACCCTTTACAGTATTTAAAATTCATTTGAAAATATTCCATTAATGTAAAATAGAATATTTATGCTAGCTATTTGTAACACCACCAACAACAAAAAGATAGACCTTATATACAACTAAAATAGGAGGTTGATACTCTTTAAACTCTGGTAGCAATTTACTAACTTTCTAAAGGAGTGCAAAATCTGTTCCAATTAAAACGTAATATTGAACAAGACACCATCTTTTCACTGTCTTTTTATATTATTATTAGTGTAAACTCTGACTTCAATTCAGTGAGCCCGTACTGAAAAGTGAAGTTACAATCTACAACAGCATCTAACATTGTGGGTTCCAGATCTATGAAGGTGGCCATTAAGAAACACAACACAAATAATGCAATAATAAGCTGCTTATTGAACTTAAATCCACAACTCCAGTCTGGTGAAAGCACACTACTTCTTATCCAGAGCTTAAGGGATAATGCACAATCTTTTATCATTACAATCCAATCTTTGGATCAAAAGTTAGCTTTCTCATAATGAAGATCTCTATAGCCAGTAACAGAAGTAGCAAATGAGGATTGCTTGCTGAAATTGGAAAGATGGAAATCAATGAGGCAGGATGACTGAGTCCTAAAATGCTTTTGAAAAATCAGTAAGATTTTTTTTCTTCAAGCAGCATGTATGTAAAGCGACACCCCCAGCATTATAAACAGAAACACATTTTAGGATTATTTAAAAGAAGTTCTGTGTGATAGCGACAGTCTGACCTAGAACCAAGCATCCTAAATAAGAGTTTCAAGGTCAGATGTGCCTTTGCTTTTCTCAGTGATGAATAGAGTGTGCAAATAGTGCAGTAACTGCTTCTTTTCATGGACAGTGCCTCTATTGATTTAACAAATTGGGGTTGCTCAAGCACTTTGGAGTACTCAGGAGTAAATCCTGGGTACCCATGCACACTGATACAAAGTGGTCTCTTAATAGCTATACACTTCTGGGATATACATAAGAATGGTTCTTTAATGCATTGATGCATATGAATGCCAAACAAATGGATGTACTGAGCAATCCATAGACTAGAAAATCTTGGAGAAACTTAAATATGACATAAATTCTGGCAATATTCCTTATACAATGGTAGCAGTTTCAATGATAAACTGTATTTGAAAAAACGAAGCTTTAGGTAGCAAGACAGATCACTGAGTTTTCACTCAGTCATTGGTGACACTATAGTAGCCTATAATGTGCAAAAGTCTGGCTCCCACAACTGCTACAAAATTCTGCGAAACTCAGGCAAATTGCTAAAGCTGAGATGCGTTCACCCTAACTTCCAACTAAGTCATTGCACCTGCGTCTTTCTGTTGGCTAGATGTCTGTCAATAAGAAACTTAGTTGCAGGTGTATGATTAACTGGGTTTTTAATCAATGTTCCATTTTATTTTGTAATGGGAAAGATGATTTCCCTGCTTTAGACAAGTTTTATGATAATAGTTAATGCTAAGAATTATGGGGTGCTTATGCAGTCATGACTGCCATATGTATATTAGGTATTTGGAACAGTACAAGCTGAGATGCTGCAACTGAAACAACTTGTATCACTGACACTCGACTATCCCTCTGAATAAGTAGGCACATTTAGTTAAGGAGAATGATAAATCAATATTTTTATAACACCATTAAGTCTGCACAGCATTCCCTGGGAATAAAAGAGGCATGATTCCTGCCCTGAAAGTGTTATAATCAGCAGTAGATGAACACAGAAACTGAAAGTTACAGACAAAAGAAGAAAGAATGTAAGAAAAAAAAACGTGAGTGGCAATTACAGGCAAATCTTAATAAAACTGTGAACTCTGATTCATAAACTCTGTTGGATTTAGCTATAGCAGCTAAAGAGGTTACTGTTTCCGACTGTATTCCCACAATCTCCTAGAGGTTAGGGACATTCCTCAGCAACTGCATTTCACTTTTCATTTGGTTAGCTTAATCCTCCACTACATTTTTTCTTATGTCATCAAGAACTGTGGCAGCTCAGAAACAACACTCTGCTCCATCCAGCTCCTCTGCTGTGGATGCAGAGGAGAGGAGCAAACACCCCAGAGCAGCTACAGCCGAACTGCTGTTCTGATAGTGAGAACTGCCTGATGTTTCCACCAAAATAGGACAGGTATGGCTGCAGAGTCTCCCCGTAAGCAGATCTGCTGACTGAAAGTTCTCCCTGGATCCTACCTGTTCTCCATGGGTCTGATCCAAAACACCAGCCTGGACTTTAGACTATGCAGAATCTTATCAGCCCAGGAAGTGCACTTTCAGGTAGTGAATAACCTGAGTTTGGCTGAAGGAGGTGAATATGACACATTAAAAATTATTTGCTTATCCATTTCCCATTTGTCTAGAAATATTCTGAAATCACCTTTAAAGGAATAGAGTAGAAATGGATGTCACAGCATACTTATCCTCTGCATGGCCTGTGTTTGTTCCTCTGCTTTTGCATGTAAGTCAGGCAAGTTCTTCATCAGTAAAGATTACTCTGTAGTTGATGGACATAAACAGGGAGGCACTTCGAGAAGATAACATTTAAATCGTAAGCTGTGTGCTTCTCCCTACTGATTATAGGAACCTAAGTAAATTAGGATTTCATTTAAATGCCCAAACCAAGTGTCTACAGTTAAACAGGACTAATGCAGAATTAAGTAAAGAAAAAACATAGTCTATAATTTCCAGAAACTGACAAAGTTTGTTCTCAGCTCCTGAGCTCTGCATATGAAATTAACATAAATGAATTAACAGCAAAAAGTTTCTTCTGGACCATGACATCATTAACTTCAGCACAGTTAACCTAACTAATCAGTACTGTTAACCTAATTAATTAGTAAATACATAACATATATATTTTTTTCTGAATTCATGGTAAAAAAAAAGTCTAATAGATTAGATCTAAGATTTATTTAAGAAATGGAATAATTCTGTTATAACTTTTATAAATGCATGCTCAAAAAATAAACTTCAAAGCAACAAAATGGACAATTCCTGCTTTTATTAACATCACCGACATCCTGGTAGAACAAATTTTGTCTGGAATTTCGTTTCATGCTCCTCAAGGCAGCTGTGAGAATAAAAAATTAGAAATAAGCAAGCCTCGAAACAGTTTAATCTCAGCATAAACCAGCTAGGAGAAGTAGTCCAGAATCATCCCAGAGGTCACTTTTGTGTGACTTGATGTTTGTTTTTTTCCCCAGAAAAGACGGGAAGCAATGGTTTGTGTACCTAGTTGTGCCCAGCCGCTTCCAGCTCCTATGTCTGCCTGGTTCAGACCTGGTTCAGAGAACATTGCCCTTGCTGTTCATGGGAGTGACGGCTACGTGGTGGTATGATCTTATGCAAAAGCAGTCCAACTTGTAGTAGGTGCAGGAGTGATCGTTCAGAATAGTTGATAAGTAGGCAGGCCAAAGTGAAAAGAAAGAGAGGGGATAAGAAGGCAACCGAATGCTTCGTCTGACCCCTGCAGTTTCCTAGGTTGGGCAGCCCTCTCTTATCTCACAGGTACCTGCCTTAAGAATATAAACAGTAATCTCTGCAGGTGAATGTCTCCCAATACCACATCCTGGAGGGAGAAGTGACCTGCTGGCATTCTGGTACAAAAGTGAGAATGTTACATGTATTTGATCAGGAAAAGTAAGAAAAGGCTTTTATTAGTAGTCTAACAGCCATTGAATCAAATCAAAAATCTTGTGGAAACTGTGTCTAAAAGCCTGATCAATAGCAATTGATTCAATAGAGAAATATGGTCTTTGTTAGAAGCAGAGAAGGCCAGCTTCAATTTCTTTTAAAAAATGTATCAATAAAGTTATTTTTTGGCAATTAATTAAGAAACATGTTGCCAGGTGTTAAAGGTAGCAAAAGATTCAGTCAAAATTATGAAATAATTAGGACTGTCTAATTAGTCAAGGCACTTATTTAGGTGCTTTGCTATTGAATTAAAAACTGATATAAGGCATCTATACTTCACCAAAATTCTGCTGGAAGAAAACATCAAAATAAGTATTTTTTTTCCCCAGCACCCTGCCTGTAAGCAAAGTTTTCACCACTCTCCTTTGCCTGTGTTAGTTTCCAGGCAAGCCAAGTACTCATCCATATCCTCTAATTTTTATGTGGTATAGTCGTTCATCAAAAATTACTAACAGCATATCCAAACAATGATAAAAAGGAAAGAGACTGACCAAAGAAATTAATGTGAAATGGAGGGCTGAGCACTGTATTTGTTGATTTGATTTTGCTCTGTTGTCTTAGCTACATGTAGGCATCAGGTAATTGGGCTTTCATCCAGTTCTAACTCACTTCTCAGTTAATCCTGCTTGGCATTCATAACATTTACATATGGACAAGAAGAACAGAGCAATCACAAAAATCTGCAAACATGGAAAAGCTGTCATTTTTACCACAGTAGCATTTGCTGCATAGATACAAACCTAAAACCCAAACTTCAGATGACAGTTATGCAAGTATTTGCTCACACTTTAACGCTGAATAATATTGCAGCAGGCATACTAGACCTTTACTGATAATACTGCCAGAATGACATAAAAATAGTCTACAGTCCATTTTAAGATGAACTCAATACGCCAGCCATTACTTTATAGGAAACTCACAAGCTGAGAAGATAGAATTAAACAAAGAATTCTATTCTCATGTTTTTCCTTTTTTTTCCCCCGTTGTGCTAATTGGAATTAGCAGATTTTCGTCACACTGATAAAGTTAGGTACTCCAGAAATACCACTGAAAAGAACATCCTTTTTATACCACACTCAAGCTTTCTTCAAGCTTGTAGTATCCTCCAGCATATCATTTTTGCAGTTCTAATATTAGGTCAAAATATTTGCCATGCTTTTATTATGCAGAGTATATATATTTGACTATGTAGAAAGGAAAGACAACTTATATAGACAAATGCTGCAAAGCACTAAAAGCAGCTAGTCCTTCCAATAAGGCAGTGGATTTTAGTGTGCTGATGAAAGCACCTTTCTGCCCATTTAGTTAGATTGTATGGTTTTAAACGACCTACATTTTAAAGAGAAGAAAGGAAATGTGAGCTGGAACCCTGCATTATTTGTCTAAAGTCTGTTAATAAGAAAGCAAAGCTTTTTGCCCATTAGAAGAGGTGGTGAGTGTCTTGACTACATTGTTTACAAGTCAAATTGAACATGTTCCAAAATACTGCTTTGATTTATTTAGTCCTACTGGCCTAGTAAATACAACAAAGTATTTACAACATAACAACATAAATGTAACATAGGAGTATTTGCAAAGGACTGAAATATTTGGAAAGTGCTTAAAATTAAGCCTACATAAATATTCTGGGAAAGCACAATGCATGACAAGTTATTTATCTTAACATCTATCTGACCAACTGGTTTAGGTTCCCATTTTATGTCATTGCAGATTCATTCTAGGTAAAATCAAGAAAGGAAAACTTCACAACATAATTTGGATAATCAAAGGTCTATGATGTTGCACTTCTGCGAACTTTATTAATCATTTTTTGTCATTTTAACTATGTTGGCCCCGTGCATAGTACTACCTATCAGTATATGAATCTATATGGCTCCCTTACTACCAGGTTGTTTGACAGTGCAGTTTTTACTCTGTGATACTATACATGGATGTACTACTCTAGATGTACTTTTGATCTCCCTTTAAGGTTCAATTCAATCCTGAAAGCAAAGGTAATTAAGAAAAAAAAAGTCAGAAACAGCATGCTAGCTCCAGAAGGCTTCTTGTGAACCCTGTAATACAGAGGTACAGGCTGACAAAAGAAAACCAAATGAAAAGTGCTAAAAAAATCAAAACAAATTGAGGGCTAAAACTGCATACCACAACGATTTCCTGAAAGAGCTCATCAAAATCTCTGCCAAAATTTAATGTTTTCTTGGAAGAAATACCTTTGGTAGGCTTGTCAGAAAAAAAGACTTCTTTTCTTCCCTTACTCTACAATTCAGCGTCATCAACTTTTGATTAGACCTGTGCATGCTCATTTTCTTCTCTGTCACTTAACAGTCAAGTCTTTTCCCAGAGCTACAGCCATTAGGGCGGACTAGTACGTGCACGTGCATGTGTGGTTGTCTGTGTGCCTGTGTGTCTGTGTTCATATCTCAGCAAGGAAGTAAACTATTCTCAAGCCCTAATTCTTCAAAATGCCTCACAGAGTTAGCTATACTTTGAAATGCTAATTCTATCAGAATTTTTCCATGCTTTGAATGGGATACTACTTCCCACACTACCTCAGACTACTGGGATTTTAACCAGAACAAAGAACTATCTGTCTCCTAAAAATAATATTATTCAGAATATCATTATTCATTCTTGTATTGTCTTTAAGCCACATTTGTCTTAAACCAGTTTTCACATTCTTTATTAGAATACTTCATTTGCATTCACTTTAATATCGTATTGTACCTGCTTGGCCACTGAAGGATTTCCTATTAACTTCAGCTTCAGTTCTGTTCTCCTTTTCTCCACAGTTCCTAATGTGCCACCTACATGGAGCTCTCACGGGCTGTATCCGAAAAGAGATAGCAGTGCACTGGGGCGTTATTACTCTAACCAAGGAGATCAGATAAGAAAAGACTCTGAGACAATAAACTGTTGTAGCACCCAAATAGTAATAATTTTTTCCAAAGTGTAAAGAATAAGGTAGCATTTTTGAAAAATCTGTTTTGCTTTTTTTTTTCCTCCTGTGATTTTGCAGTTTTGCAAAAATCACACTCTCCCTTCAAATGATTCCCAAAACATCTTGGCTAGTAGCAATTCTTTACATTGAACAGTGAGCAAAAGGTGATTGCTGAGAAAATACTTACAGAATTCCTCCCGTGCTCTCTTTGCACTGCCAGGATTACTGACACATTCACCACAGTCCTGTGGTGAGGGCAACAATTTAAATAAAAAACTATTTTGTATTTAGGAAATAAAAAGAAAGGAAATTATTTCTCCTGAGATTTGCTTGAAATAGGAGGCTTACACTCCAAGCATATGTGTTTATCATTAACAATACAAGACAAGACTGAGCTTTATCTATGGGGTTATATGCTGCCATGCTAGCTCAGAAGGAATCCAGAAATGAATTTAGATTCAGTTATCCTAGTTGCCTGTCTCCTCGTGCACTCTAATGGCTGAGGAATCATTTATTGTAGCCCCGGTCCCCATCCCCCCTCGCTTTCCCTCACTCCTCTACTGACATAGTGCACTTCACTCTCTGGCTTGAATTGTGGATAGTGATTGCACAGATTGCATAACTCACATTTGCAGTATGAAGAAAGCTGGAAGCTGGAAGAATATGTGTCCCCTCCTGTGCTCTCTTATTTGTTGCCCAGCAGTTAACGATTAATTTGATTAATAACCAAAGAGTAAAGAATTCTCTGTGTAAATGTGTTTTTCCTTTCATTAGGACTATCATTCATTCAGTTAAGTATTTCAGGACATAATGTTTCTTTTTCTTCTGTTAGTATTTTCCCATTTTTAGTCTGCATTAACATGCAAGTCCATCATTGTTTTTGACATTTATTCTTCTATTTCTTCCCTGTGGTCTTCCTGATTTCTCTGTCAATTATCATTTTATGCACTTTATGAATCACTTCAGAGTCTGCCTATTCTTTCAAAATGTTGACCATTAATTTTTTCTTTTTTAAATAAACATACATTTTTAGAGAGCTGCTTATAATAGATTGTTTAAGACGTGTATAAGATATGTAGAGCCTCAGTCTAGAAATTTCAGTCTTACCCTCCTATAGCAATATATAGGACTGTAGCAGTCTTGAATTGTGGGGAATTTCATGCATTGTGGGAATTTTCATGCATGCAGTCTCTGGAATGATGCAGAAGTTGATAAAATAACAGTTATGTCCTAGGAAAGGGAGTCACAGAATCTCTGAGCCTATTCATTGTACAGGAGAATAAAGAGAGTCTTGTCCTACCTCGTCTGGCCTGTCCTCCTTCCCCTGAGCTGGGACGCTGGAATCCTTAGTTTGACAATGTCGTTAGTGTATAAAAGCACAACAGAATGATCTCAAACACCGAATTAAAAACTTATTTAGCCTGAGATCCATAATGGCACTTAGGTCCTTAACTTAGGTTAAAAATTAAAGATCCACACTTCCTTGTAATCTTCTTTGCCAAAGCCAAACCCATCCCAACACTAAAACCTTTTTTTTTGTTGTTGTTGTTTTTTTTCTTTTTGCTGGATATTTCCAAAGAACTATTGCTTTGGATTTGTTCTGATTGCTAGTTCTGCTTATATAAACAGCCTGACTGCTGAATGCATATCCATGGTAACTGATTTAATACAGAGTCAGACTGCAGTGGTGTTAACTTAGTGTCATTAATGTCAATGGCAGACTTCCTACTGATTTCAGTGCTGCCAGCGTTGCACCCCGGTGCTTAGTAATGTCAGTAGTCTCAGAAATTATATGCAGAATCCTAACTGCAGTCAGTGTTATAGTCAGCTGTTGAGTATAGCTATAGGTATAGCAAAGTTTCCATATTAAAGATTTACCTGTCATTGTTTATTAATGTCTCTAGGACTCTATCTGTGATATTCAGAAGCATCCTATTCAGCTTAGCTGGAACCTAATATCACTCCTTTTCCTTTATTACTCACTTCCTGTACTTCTAGACCATGCTAGATCTACCTTTGTTACTTCTCTTGCCTTGGACGCCGTTCCTCCGTACTTTTCAACTATCAAGTCAGAGTCTTAAACCGTGGTGTCTCAGGTGTGCTTCATCTGACACTGTCATTTATTGGCGGCATTATTTGTGATGTCACTGCTGCTCAGCTATAATATTACCTCTCCTTATGCTGCCGGACTGTTTCCCCCCTAATCCTGTCAGTGAGGAAAAGCCGTGTCTTAATTTCAGTAATATATGAACTTTGAGCAGGTTGCTCCACATGCCAGTCAATTATACAACTCAATACCGATCACTTGATCCTCTTCAAAGGTATTACATGAAAATGTCTTTTTGTTCTGTCACAACCTTGTTGACATCTTTTCTGTGGTCTGTCAGTTATCTTTCCATGTTCATTTCTCCACACTTTCTCTGTAAAGAAATACTCTCACAATATGTTTATATTGTCTTCAGGCACATAACATTTTTCCTCCTAAAAAGATTTTCTGTGAACTTCCAACAATGTCATATCTTAGTTCACTAGGTTTTCCAGCATATCTGCCCATGTTCCCAGTTTCTCCTGTTAGCCAAATTAATATGCTTATGAAATTTATGTTCGAAGATCTTACTGGTAAGTCTAAGTACAACTCAAACCTCGTTACTATGGTTAGTTGCTAATTAATGACCTCTCAAACAGCACCGCTACTAACTGCCAATTATTTGAATTTAAAGGCACCATATTTGGTAGAAAAATAGATTACTTTGAAGCAATACTATGAAGAGATTGTTCCATTTACAAGGAACTTCTGCATTGCATAAAATATTGTGCAGTATTTAACCTTTCCTTTCATCCCAAATAGTCCAAAAGAACAGAGCAGGTAGGAATACGCTCATTTAAAAGAGTCCTTCTTAAAGACAGAGCAGCAACTCTGACCCCACTGTTGCAAAACTACCAGCATTGTAAAACAAGAACATTAAAAGCACATAAGCTCATTTAATTCATATATCAAAGATTCTTTTTTTCTACAGATTTGAGAAGCTTTCGAAACATTCTGTAAGGTTTTAAGTGTAATCAGCATGGATTTCATGTACCTGTATATCAGAAAGGATATGTTACCCACTATAGTATTTGCATGACTAATAATAAAAGTTCTGTATGAAACATAAAAAATGCATGTATTTACACGGATATTGTCTCATATTTACAAAAACTTTTAAATATAACTAAAAGCCTAAAGTCAAATGTGGGTCTGAGAGAACTTTCAAGGAATTCCGCTTTAGAGACTCTGATCATGCGCTACCACATACCGCAGACCTGAGCATGCCTATTTTTGCATTTTGGATAGACCTGATTTGTGCTGTGCCAGACCGAGGTCATGCAGGTCCCAACTGTTTCTGGAACGGAATTATGTAATCTTAAAGTCTTTCTATGAAAGAGTATGACATTTCCTGCCAGAAAGTAATGACAAATAGGATTTGGAGGCCACCTTAGCTTAGCCTCCTAAAGAACAGCACAGGTACCAGCAGCGGAGCTGCCGCTATCACACAGGGTAAGCAAAGATAGGTCAGGGAGCAGTCTGCTGTCAGTGACGAGACAACACAGGTAGTCGACTAATTAAACTCATTTTCTGGGCCTCGTTACAGAGGACACTGGAAAACAATTTCCTTCTCTGCTCTTGCTTTTCTCAAGCAAATGTTTACCTTTTCTGTAAACAATAGCACTTTATGTTATTCCTTTGTTATTTTGGAGTGTACACACACACACACACACACACACAGACACACACACACACACGCATTTATATGTAGCTTTTCTGTTTCAAAGCAATATGAAAAACAAAGATTTGAAGATTTGCCTGAAGCGTCCTGCTATACAAGAAAGATTGCATAGAAAAATCAATATATGTATCTGCTTCAAGCGCGGAGTCTGGTAAAGAGTTGAGGCCTCATTTTCGGAGTTCCTGTGTAGCTCTAAAACTAATAGGAATTAGGATAAGTCCAGCACTGGAAACCACTCCCTTTGTTTCCAGGCCTGAAGAAGCTAAAGGCCGTGTCTGAGGCGGACACCAATGTTAGGTGAATTAAATTTAAAAAAATTGTTTTGGAGAAGCACAATTATGATGTTTCATCTAAGTCAAGGCCTACCTTAAGCTGCGTTAATCACTACACACAGTATTTTTCCATAGGTATGTATTAAGATTTCACTGAAGTTGTATTAATAAAAATTCCTTGATAAAAAGCTAATTAGGATATTGCAAGGATCTCCTCGGCTTGTGCTTCTTTTTTTCTTTAGATGTCAAAGAAGTATTCCAGTAATAAAAAAGAAAACAACATTAATATTCTATGCTTAAGTGGAAACATATGTAAACACAGTAAAGTCAAACCATGCTCTTCAAAATATAAGGCATATGGAAATTTCTAGCAAGTGAGCAGCAACTAATGCTAACTGGAAAGTAACGCTGCTGCTAAATGTACATCAGGTCCCTTCCGAACGCAGAGGAAGCACTTACGTCCTGGAGATCAGTTTATAGCTGAAGACTGGAAATTCCAAGTCATGCTGCTTTGAGAAAGCTAACATCCAAAGAAGAGCAGTTTGCCAGAAACTGCAAAAAGTGAAAGAAGTGGAATTCTAAGTCATTTCTATCAATAGTAATTATGTGACTGCAACAAGGTTAAATTAGCTGTCTCTATAGTCAATATTCTCAGAGTAGTCTAGATTTTTATGTCTTAATTATTGTATCTTCTTTCACAGAACAAATTAAAGTTTCAGTGCTGTGCAGTAGGCTTACTCTTTTTCCCTCCACTGCTATAACTTTTTTTCCAAATAGCAAGATAGCTAGTCACATTTTGTTAATCTGAATCAATTTCGACTGGGGTTACAGTTCAAGTCATTCATGCCTAAAGAAATACGTTACAAATTCAGATAGATATGAAAAAGAAAACCTAAAGAGGTAACTCTGAGTGTACTCTCTTGGTATATCATACCTTTATTTGTTTCATTTGCAAAAAAATTGGTACTTATAAGCTTTTCAAAATGGAAAAGTTTTATTTCCTTTTCATTTTTTCTCTTTCATTTCATTTCATTTCACTTTAAAAGCACCATCTACATACAGTCCTTTTAAAAGTAAGGTAGCAAAACCTATCTCTGTAACAAAAGTAATCATATTAACTATGGCAATAATTCTCATGAAAGTTTGCTTTGCAGAATTAGGTCCCGTATTCAACACGTTAATTATAAATAGGTTGTAAATTCATTGTGCAGTTTCCAACAACAGAATTAAGCCGAGTAATTTGGACAATTGTGAAAGACCAGCACTTCCAGGGGTGTTTAAGCATGGCTAGGTGGGGGGTTTCTGGAAGGATGGCTCAGAATTCCATCTGCCAATTAATTTGAAGAAAATAAGTGCAAAAGTAGATATACTGAAAAAATGTCAAATCTTTTAGAAGATACTATGCATTATAATGATAATTAATTTGCTGAAATTAAGTGGCATAGTTCTGCTAATATTAACGACGATTGGCCTCATTTTTTTGGGGACAGGAATCCAATAGTAAAGGAAAGAGAAAACATAACATAGTTTTCCATGTAAATTATTTAGGGCTGTACCCACTTGGTCCTGTAGAAGATCAGCCTCAAACCTTGATAAGGTTTTTCATCAGAGATCAAAGAATCTGAAGATGATTTTTTCGACCTTTTTTAAAGTAATTTTTTTTTTTTTTAGGTCTGGTATTGTAACTGCAAAAGGTAAAAGCTGAATAGTTATTAGCACCCTACTAATAATGTCTGAAATATTTGTGTCATTTAAACAACTCAGTTCCAGAAAAATAAGGAGCTACATTCTGTGAAATAGATACAGTTAAAGTAAACACAATTAAGAGTGCATATCCTTCAAAAGTAACCCAAAAACCTCTAGATTTTGAAAATTCAATCAAAATCTCTAAAAAGCTGCCTATTTTTTGTACATCTCTCATTATTTTGAAGTATCGTCATTCAACTAACCAAGGATACCTTGTTTATTTTAATGATTCATTAAAAAATTCTGATAAAAAAGTAGGTGAAATTTACGGTAATTTGAAAAGTTACATAAAGCTGTTGAAAATGATCAGCAGTAAACAAAAATGCAGTGGCTGACAAAACTATACTGACAGAGGAAATGTTAGGAGGAAAAAGAAAACACAAGGCACAAAAATCCCATTTCAGATGTGAATACAGTAGACTAAATCTTCATTTAAGCCTCATATTCAGTATTTACATTTTTATGTGAATCTGAGCTGGAACAATCAATGGTAATAAATGCACCCATTTGTGATAATAAATACAGAGGACTGACGAAACTCATTTCCAGGAATTAAAACACTAGTTTATAAACTTTCTACTAATTCTTTTTAGAGAATGGCAAAGCCATATGCTTTTATGCTTGAGGAAGAAAAAAAATTAACAATGTGATTGTGTTACTATGCAATATCCTTTTTCATTTTAGGAAACCTTGCAGATTTGCCTGAGTTTCTCAATATTATGCCCTCAGAGAATGAAACCAATGGGACAAAATGACAGTAGTCCGGAGTTTCACAGCACAATTCTTGGGCCTGTAAGAGCAGAGTTTTTAACAAAATAGCAATAGGACAGCATAAAACTGATTTTAACTTTTACACTCTTGACAATACTCCATTAAATTACAAGGCAAAACTACAAAGCAAGTCATATTACACTTTTATTGTCAAGGTATGCAGCAGATTTGGGAAGTGTTAAATTTTCAAAAAATACATTCACTTGCAAATCAAGATTTGATAGAAAATGTTTTTTTTTTTTAAATAGTGGTTCTTCTTAGCTGTCAAAATGCTGTATATATGCTGTCTGGAAAAATTATCATTCATATTAATTTGTCAGCACTTATCCCACTCTTCGCATCAATGCAGAGAGAGACTGTTGTAATTCAAGTCAAAGTCATTTTAGGGCCAATGGTATTTATTGCTCCTAAATACCAAAATGTAGACAAACCTTTCCTGACTCTTAATGCTTCTTGCACATTTCCTAGTGCTGTATTTCAAACTAACCTTTTATAAATTCTGTGTGAAGAGTTATATTTGGGAGGGGAAGGGGATGTTCTGTTATGAAGGAGACAGTATATTTCCTTTGATCTTTGAATTTAGTGATACACATTATTTCCTGACATGCTACAACATCAAAGAAAGCTAGTCTGCAAAAACCTGACCATCACATTTCAGAGAACTTGCTTTGCATAATGTATCTCCATCTCCATTAATGTTTCCATACAACTTGTCACTATGACTGTTAAATGTTTGCATGCATTTCTATCACTTCATGCAAAAGAATGTCAAGCTTTCTATGCACACTGAAGACAAAAATGTGCAATATGCAATGTAATATCAAGACATGCACAACTGGAGCATTAAAATGTTCTATAAACAGGGGTAGTTGGTATCAGATTGAAATCTAGAAATTACAGTCTCTTAGGTATAATGGTTTCATTAAAATGTTCAAACACTGTCTCCAAAGCTAATTTTCTTTCCAAAGTATCCGTGCATAGAAAGTACAGCAATAAGACATCCCCCTGCTATGCCTTTCTGAATAGCAGATTAACTGCAGAACTAGAATGATGTCAATTTGTTTCAAAATATTGCAGTAAAGCTTTTGAATGGATGAGCAATTACTAACAGAGGGTGCAATTATAACGGAGTCACAGGGAATGCTTTAATATGGTTTTTCTCCTATGTACAAGGAATAACAGGAAAATGTAATGAAAGAGGAATAATGAGACAGCTGGGTTTGACAGCACCTTGGCAGCTGTCACTAAGAAAGTAAGTGCATTAGTGCAGGGGAGTCCATTCTTCAGGAGATCTCCTAAAGAAGAATGAAGAAAATTAGCATCTTGTCAGAGGGTAACTAGAAACATAACCAACAGTGGCAGCAGAATATTTGCTTGAATGAAAATGAAATTTAATTTTTATACTAGTTAACACTTAACAGACAGTAATTTGAGCATTTTTGACTTGAAAATCGCTTGCATTTTCTCTGTTCATATTCCGTTTCCCCACCTTGGCTGCTGTTAGTTGCTTGGAGATGATGAAGAGTCTACTCTCTTATGACCTCTCTTCCCCACAAGCTCACTCAACATTTCACTCTTTTTTTCCTCAATGAAATTTTTACAAAGTGCTTTTTGCCATTTGTCACATTAAGGTGCCTTAATACTATTTCTACACTTAAATAAGACCTGCCTGGAGCCAGCTGGTCTGCCTAGACAGGTTTAGGAGGAAGAAAATTAAGTTTTAGAAGCAGTGGGCCAAATTCTCCTTTCAATTATCCATTGTAACCTCATTACATGCAAAATCAATGATACAATGTACTCCCATGTTTTGCTAGTAGAATCAATATAATTATCTTTTATAGTATTTGAATGCAAATATTTTTTTAAAGATAAACAGCAACAACAAAACCCCCCAAAAGAAAAAGCTTTGTCTAGAATACTGCCAAAGGTAGTATTTTGATCAATGTTGTTTTGTTGCATAAAACAAAACTATGAGATGAAATATTCATATATGTCAGTGCAAAACTCTCTCTCTGGAAAACAGAGATGAATCAATGGCACAAGCTGTTTCTTCACCATAATGCTTCTAAATAGCTCAACCAACAGAAGAAAGGTACCAGTACATCTAATCTGATAGCATACTTTGGATTTACATTTATTTATATGTCTTTTTAAACAGGATTACATGGATTTATGATTTTTACCTTATGAAACAGGAAAAAAATCCTTTAAAAATTTCTAATATTATTTATGAAAGCAGATATTTAAGAAAACAGCTAGTTTAACTGATATCCTTCATCAGTCTCACTATTCCTAAAGGTGCTAATCCCGATCCACTCATCTCTCTGTGTAATCATTGTATTTCAGAGCTCCAGTACAGCATCCAATTGTTTATTGTCATAGAAGCAAATTCAGATAGGGCTTCATCCTCCAAAAGGCATGTTTCACAGTTAAGGTTTCTTTGGGTAAAAGTTACAGAATCAGATTAAAAGTAATATTGGAATAAATATATCACAGAGATTGCTGCTTTTGTTACCATCTGGAAGGATGTCATTTCATTTTCTGGCACAAATAAGATTTTCTTAACTCCTTAATATTAGCTGGTATTGTTACTGTTATAATTTGCATGAGCAAAAAAAGTAATTTTATTATTAAAGCTGTACTTTTATTAATACAAGGAATCATAGACGAGTTGGGAGCACAAGACATAGATCATGATTCCATTGTGCTAGCCACCCTGGAATTACAGAACTGAAAGATGGCGACTGCCCTAAAACTCTTTAAAAAAATCTTCCTTTCTACAAATTTATGTTGCAATTTGTACCTAATTTTTACTTTGTAGATTAAAAAACAGATTTTTAAAGCATGCATAAATATGAGAGAAATCTACAGGCAGAATTAAAGCACAGAGTGTTTTCTTCCATATCTCATCAATAACCACACTTACACTTCCCCTCTGTTATATTACATACATTCCAGAGTAATCTAAACAGGAAATTAGGTCTTCTGTCTTTCTCCACCATTTTTCAAAAGAATCTGTGCATGAGAAGCTAGCCTACTTCTTAGACTATATTAACACATGATAATTACATTTTCAAAGCAAAAAGCAGTACATGTCCTTTGTAGTCTTTGATGGTAACTTGAAATTGCACTCATTGCTTTCTAGCAAGTATCTCACTCTAAAGGAAAATAAAGTTATAATGCTAAATAATTGTTCACTGCTTTCCAGCTTCAAAGTGCTTTGTAAGTATAACCTAATTCATTACAATTTTCAAGACTGAGGAGAACTGGGTACACAACAGCAGAGACAAGGAAAGCAAGGCAAATAGGGTTAATGGTCAAATCCCGTAACTTTTTTTCAGGCATGTCCTTGCTTAGGATTTTCCCTAAATAAAGCCTGAATTTAAGAAAGGAGGGAAATTTTTCAAAACTAAAAGTAGTAGCTAGATGTGCAGTTCTCATGGATTTGGTGTTTGGTAACAGTGCCTTCAAAAATCTTGCGCCAGATGTTGTAACTGTACATGAAACCTGAGGATATGAATATTGTGCTAGGCCTTCTGAATCCACTTGGAGCAGATAGAAATTCCTTCCTCCACATCATTAAGGCAGCTCCTACAGACTTCTACTGCCAGTTTTGGCTAGCCAGTTTGGCTAGTTGGCTCATATTATGTATGAGCCCCTTAGCTACCCGTTCGTCACTCGCCCCGGAAGCTTCCTGTCGTACAGCACAGGACGCTTCTTGGAGCCTTCCTTGCAGTCACTGCCATGTGTGCACACACTGGATTATGTGGATCTGTGGCTCTGAAGCCGTGTACATCCATCCCACATGAACAGTATTATTCCTGAGTATTATACCCATGCAATGGAGGAAGTGTCATTGCCAGGATTTACCCATCCCTAGCTATGACTTTACTGAGCAGTGAAAATATGAGTGAAAGCAAGAAATCTTTCAGTCGGTGAATTTGGGAGTCTGCCATGATATGTAGCGTCAGCAACCTTTATTACTCTGTTTTCCCATACCTTAGCCAATGCACAATAACAAATGCAAGCTCCTAAGCTATTTTTAATAGTGGAAGGAGAAATGCAATTAACAGAAATAATTTTCTTATTTTCTTTACAGATATGTATTTAGATATATGTGGAGAAAAATACTGGAGCACCATGGAACATGAAAATAGTGGGGAAAGCAGACTTACTGTAACTGGAGATCATTTATATGCATCAGATATAAGTGCTCATTAAAAATGTCTGCTTGTCACTGGACAGCTAGGTAACTAATTGTTTGAAGAACACTGGCTAGGCTTCCAGAACTAACATTAAAAACATAACACTAAAAACAAAAATAAACTCTGCACGTTTTGCATTTAAAGCAGTCAAAAGACAGCTGATCGATGACACAGAGTCTTGTTTATCTCCTTTTGTTACTTTTTAACGGTATACCTGTTAGTTGTGGCTACCAGTAAAGCACAAAACAAGGAAAGAACAACAACAACAAGGACACTGATTCCTGAAATTACCACAGGCAGCTATTCCCTATGCTAGATGCTCAGCTCTCTCATAGCATCTGCCGATAATATGGGATGACCTAACTCAGAGGAATTATCCCTTGGTTTGCCAGGAGTGGCCAAACTGATAAGTAGCTGGAAATATAGGGGAAAATGAATGGGAAAAATACAGCCAGATTCATCTAGAACTTATCTAAACTAAAGGCGCTCCTGGGATGGGATTTCTCTCCTCTTAAAAATGTAATAATGACTATTACTGCAAGTACAGCCATTGTGTTATATTCTAATACAGCAGGAAAGTATGTACTAGTACTGTAAAGCATTATTTTCTCCCAAATGCTTAGCCACTAGACTATTAGCATTTTATACATATAAGACCATGCTTGAGAATTTTCACAGATGCTTCACTATGTTAATGCTTGTTCACTGCTTGAAGATTTCTGTGAATATGTTCATTGGCCTACAAGACAAAACTGTGCTTCACCTGAAATATCTATGGGAAGGGTACCAGTATAACGGTGCTGGAAGGTGTCTGTCATAAAAGTGCTTTTTCTAGGGAACTAGAAAGACAGCACGTTTTGGGGATATAATAATCAGATCTCTTTGTTGCTTTCAATAATGTCTTATTTTACTTGTATCTCATTTTATGTGTTTAATGAGCTCAGATGTAAGTAGATCAATAAAAAATACCGCATAAGTATGTCAGTAGCAGTTAAAAAGGTCAAAGTTTAGTTCTGATAAGAAGAAAAAAGACTCTTAAGAATGACCATTTGGCACTGTAAATAACTACTAGATGTGGCTGACTCTTTCACTGGCTCTTAAAGTAGGAAGCGCTGGAAGGCTCCCAGATCATCTCATTAAATAGGGACAGCTTGTGCAGAGAAGGAAACGAGTCTATAAAAGCCACAGAATACGTGGTTTCATGGCACCCGCCAGAAATTATAAGAAACAAATGACTGCATGGTTAATTTTGATTAATCCCGAGCGTATGACGTTTGGTAACAGGGTGCGAGAGAGCAGCTGCAGCCTCGCTGGAAGGGACGTGTGAGAGGGGAGTCACCGCGCCATTCCCACCGTGCACAGGACTGAGGAGTACACTGTCCCAAAACGCCCTTTCAATGGGCCGAAATGTTCTTGAATGCAATCACTGGTTAACTGGTAATCACTTGTTCGTTAGTAATAGATTGGGGAAACGAGCTAGGAAAACTCAAAGTTAATTCTATCAAGCTATAGCTTAAAAACAGACAAACAAATACCCCTTCACATAACTGAATCCCACAGTTGGTGGTGGTTTTGATTTGGCTGGAGGGAAGGCGTGCTTGTTTTTTATTTAATGTATAGATTTATCTCAGATGTAAAGATTTCCTGATGTTTTTACAGAGGAAATCAATCGAAACAGCTTACTTATTTGGTTTTCTTGTTTCTGCAGAAATGGAAACCTGAACACACCAGTTCTGTGCTAATACATGTAAACCATAAAATTACACTGGCAGAGGCCAACAGCTCAAACTAACAGAAACAGACAGCGGGCTAGTTTCCTTGTCCACCCTAAGTGAAACTAGAGCGCTGAGAAGCAAAAATAAAAAGTGAAAAGTAAATTAGGAACTGATTTTATACATCTCTTTGTGAGTAGCTTGCTAGTCTTCATATAAATACTACAATCAAATACAAAATAGTTACATGAGGAAGGGTTTTCAGGGTTGGATCAACAGATTTCAAAATGTTAAGAAAAAATAGTGGTGTAAGGTGCTATTAGTAACAAAAACAAATATTCTTATAGTGGATCTAATTATTACAGTTTTGATTAGGTATATTAAAATATTGCTACTGTGTAGCCTATTGCAGGTGGGGTTTTTTTGCTTTTTCAGCATTTTTCGAATGATAAAACGTTTTGACACAGAATACAAATTTTAGAGAAAATACGAGCAAAATGTTTTGTTCATAGGTATTATGTTAAGGATATACTAAAATTATTTTAATTGTTACTAATAAAAATAAGGAAGCTCATCAGAAAATTTGGGAAAGAGATTACTAGTATAAAAGGTCTATTTGAAATCAGTCAGTCAATTACTTTTCTTCAATTGCACAGCTGAGAGTAAATTTGTAAGTATGTTTTGCTTCTGGAAAACATTTGCTTACATCTTACTGACTGGAAGAAGCCTATCGATGTGCTCAGTGTTGAGCACATGCTTATAGGCCTTGGTGAACAAATGTCTGGAGGCAAAAGACTAAGCAAGGCCGTCAGTCTTCCCTATTCCTTGCAGTCCTACAGAATTCCTGCAAAAAGGTTGACTAGTTGCCAAAAGCTATAGCTAAAGCCAGGATCTTAAAATAAAGCAAATCCAGCTTTGACGTATCTTAGCAAATCAAAAACATCACAAATCATGATGTAAAACACTGCTCATGTGCAAATGCCAGGTTCTGGTTTAAATACATTCAACATTTCTTGAAAAATTAGTTTTATGTTTGCTTGATGGCTACTCAAGAATTGGCTGTCCCCCTGCTGCCAGGATAAAAACAGCATAAAAGTGTGGGGCCAGCGTCAACTCTGCACCCTGGCTAATTGGTTAGAGATTCAATTGTGCGCCCATTCCTCATCCAGATGAAATTAGCTCTCCTGGGTCATCCGGTTGTGCACAGATCAGGTATTAACAATTGTGGAATGAAAGCCTAATTACATTCACTGTAAAATGGGTATATTAATAGTTCTCAGCACAGCCAGAGAAGAGAGAGGATTAATGCAAACCCATGTAAATCTCAGAGGCCCTTTATCTCATTCTATTGTGGAAAATTCAGTAAAGCAGTAGTATTTCAGAACTTTTTTTTTTTTTTCTCCTTTTAAATTGTCTTGACAGGAAAATATAACAATATTATTGTTCATACTATATAAGCAAAAGATAACGGTAGAAACTAGACTTCAAAACCCCAGATGAGCTCCCTCATTCTAATATCTTCATTATCCAAACTACAATTCAAAATGTCACCTTATTCAAATGACATATTAGAGAGTGTTTCTTGGTCAAATTCTTATTGACTTCAGTGGTACACTTGTCTCAGTGAGAAGCACAAGGACTGCTATATGGGATATGCTCTGCAATATCTGAAACATTACTTAATCTAGGTCAGGCTATTTCCCTGAACTAATTGAACAATCGTAAATATATGGTTCCTGCAAGAGGAAATGGTGCATATTTTCATAGTCAAAGCAGGAAATTACGGCCAAGGAAAAAAGGTGGGTTTCCTTCAATATTTGGAAGACAAACAAATTGATATCAACAATTATCCTGTTCTGGCTAGCCATCTTTGCAGCAGTCCTCAGGATGAGCTACTCTAATCAACATCAAAAGTTTAAGGAGGCTAACTCGGTGCACCTGCTATTTTCCCATTTCCCTCTCCATCCGTTCGTGAGACTACCTTGGTTTCTATCATATTAGCTAGACTCTGTGTTCCTATAAATGCAATAAGGCATAATCTTTACAAGAATTGCCTTCCTTGTCTGCATCATAATAAGAACTGCAACAGCAAAACTCCACCCCTAGTTTCAAGGGTATAGCTACTCCAAGTCAAGCCTCCATTTGTTTCCAAGGCAACAAGGAGACACTCACCCAAGTCTGTTTCTGGATTTAAAAGTCAAAATGAACAGAGCTGATGGATATATATATGCCTTGCTTTCGCTGGATACTTGTCAAGAGTTAATGATGATACCAAGTACAACGAACAAGTTGAAATGTATTGCAAGGGAACATTTTTGAATAAATAATATCAATAAAAAGGTGTATATGCTAGGATATATTTATATCCACAGCCTTACTTCTGTATAGAGAGAATATAATTTAATGAGCCGATTTAGGAATGATTTTGTCTTATTTTATAGCAGCCATGTCAGATAAACGTGAGTTCTATTTTGTCAGCTAGTGCGTAACATAAACATATTGGGCACACTGGCTAACAGGTAATTTCAAAATGCTTTACTTTGCTTTGTTTAGGATTAAATCTGGGGCACACGAGTCACTGCTGAGTGATTATTCAGTATTTAAAAGCCTTTTCAAGAACAGAGTATATTGCAACTTACGGACAAATGTAATATTTCATTTGGGAGGGAGGCAATAAGCTAATAAGAGCCTGAATAAAAGTAGGAGCCTTTTTGTATCCCTTAGGACAGAAACATTTGCTATGGAATGGACCACTGCAAATTTCAGGCTCAGCAAGTTGCAATGTATTAGATAAACAAAATTCAGAGTTATGAGTAAGTATGACTGCAAGTTTTTCCTCCGCTGCCATAATTCTAATCTCCATCTTTATCCTTTCCCATCCATAGCTATCTACCAATTTGCTTAACAGATTTTGTTTAAACTTACCTCAGCTATTGGCAATTCAAACTCAACATGCCACCTATGCTAATTGTCTAGTTTAATACCCCTCTGATATTACCTGTACTTTGAAAATGCCTCTCTCTCTGGTAGATAGTTGGGTCATACACTCAATATTTTTTTTCAGTGTCTTTCTTCCAGCCAAACTCCTGCAATCTATAAGTAAAAGGCTTTACCAAGCAGCCAATACTGCAAATATTCTAATTAAAATTAAAATTTTCTGATTCCAAATGGCTTTGGGTTTTTAATTATTATTTTCCAGAGGAATATGAAGAAATACAAATCTCCATGTTGCTTCTAATACTCCCCACACTCACAGTACCATTAAACTTGTCAAAGTGATTATTTCTCTCCTTGAACTTACTTGCTTCCTACATTCACCATATTTTTTCAAAAAGTCAGATTATTTTATCTGAACTACTTCAGCCACAGATGTGGAAAACTGAAGCAACTAAAAACAATTGTAATCAAAGCAATCTAAATTATACCCTCAGTTTAATTCATGACTTGGATAGCTCCAAGCAAGTAACCTACTAATGAATATTCTGTGTGAAGACTGAGCTGTAGAAATTGACTCATATTTGAAGACATTTAAGGAGAAAAATGATCCAAATAGGCACAGACCACATAATTAAGAGATATAGATACCAAGCTGCAACAAGTAGACGGGGCTTCCAAAGAGAAATATCAGCAAAAATTCCAACTATTCAACTACAACTCTCCCTTATTTAACTATTCCTTTCTCAAGTCTTCCTCATCTTCTCCAATTATTTCTTTTTCCTTCCTTAGAATGAAGAAAACTATTAAAGATCTAAGAGTCCTGGACATATCTAAAGCCCTTTTGGTGAAAATTGCAAGTTAAAGACAGTATACCGGAAAATCAGCACTAGTGGACTCTGCTTGAAAATTTCAGCTGCAGCCAGAAGAATACAGATTCCTGCTGTGCCCTAAGTAAAGGCTGAATAAGAAAAGAATATAACAAAAAAAACTAACTAAAAACCTCTACACAGAAAAGTCTTGTCTGCTAGGATAGCTTAGCCGAACAAGCACTTCTAGTAAATGCTTTGGTGGTGTTGCATCTCTCTTTTCACCCCAAAAGATAATGAGCTGCCTCAAGACCTGGAAGATTTTTTTTAGTGTTGTACATGAGTAGGGAAAATTAATTTTCTAGTGGGCCATAGACTGCATAGCGAAGTTTTTATGTGGAGTAGAGGAGGCTTTTAGAAATGTAGAGGGTTGAAAGTTGTTATAAGCATGTATAAGGGTAGTTTGACAGATAAAGTAAAGATGCAGGTGGCCCCATTGCTCACTTTGGGTAGGGTTAGACAAGTTGGAAAGAACAAATTATATTATGGTCAGTGTGTAATTCCTGGAAGCTAACTTGAGGAGAATTAGTAATGATAGATTAGTGGCATAATAAGCTATGTCTACATGCTAACTGGAAGACAGTGACAGACTGATTCTTGACCCTGAAGCAAAGTTACTACAATAGGTTCACATGGACTCTGCTTTAAAGCTAGACTCTTCTCAAGGAGAACTGTACTGGAAAAAGCCAGGTGTAGTCATCCAAAACAGAGCCAGGAACTGAGCTAACAATAACCTGTGACACTGTGGGCAATCAGGGATGCAATGCCCTGGTCCTTCTTAATTTATTTACATAATTAGCAGTATAAACATTCCTACAGAGTGCAAAACAGGATCACAAAGGATGGCATTAAGCTGTGTTGAAGGGGAGTATACTAACACAATTAAGTGGATGAGGTGTACTCTTAGCAGTACACTACGCAAGTTAGTTGTGTGAGGTGACAAACCTGAACAGATCTTTATTACCCATTTGAAAGCCCCACCTCCTTGTGACTTCGAGCAGACTAATCTAAAAGGATTCTGTGCATAGCTGCGTGTCTCTTCTTCTTCCTAATTTATCAGGAGCTAATCTGTCTTTGTGGACTTTTCAGTTCTTGCAAGCTAAGGCCAAAGTAAAACCAAAATCCAAAGTCCCAAGTATTCTCATACTTGGGGAACCTATTGATCTCCTGGGAGCTTAGTGAGCCCTGGACTGTGATACTGCAAAATTGTTGTTAAGCCATAATCCAGCTGGACAAGAAGCAGAGATCCTCAACTCAGTCCAAATGTGATTTTGACATGACAAAGAGCGACCAGCACCCACCAGAAGCACAACCCTTTCTTGATTACCTACAGGTCCCAGTATAATAAGCTAAACCTTGTCATCTTTAGTAGGATACTGCACTATCATGCTTTCTTGCTTTCATTCAGAAAGATCAAGAAGGCCTTTTAGAAGTTGATTTATATATATGTGTGTGTGTGTGTGTGTGTGTGATGTAGACAGAGGGGGAAAAAAATCTAATGTATGTGTTTTTAAATATTTCACAAATAATGTTCCCCCTCTGTCTCATTTACTGTAATGTTTTCTCCCCTTCCCATCTTTAGCTAAACAGCAGGTGGAATGAAAAGAGAGGGAAATGCTGGTCTACTGATCGAGAAAATCACTCTCCGTTGGCACAGGTGTCTCACATTTATTGTTTTTTTCCTGTGTTAGGCAGTAAAAAACAGTGATTTTACAGCTGGGGATTTCCAATATAATTTTGTTTACTTATACTTCCAGAGATGATTTATCTTCCACCTTTCTATTTTAAACTGATTATATCTCTGTATCTTCCACAGCCGATATAGCTTCACAGGCATTTTCCACTTTGAGGCAAAGGCAGTTTAAATACACTTTGCAAGCCTATTTAAAATATAGTTTCAGCTGTGAAATATATATGCATATATATATTTCAGAATTTTATTAGGTTCCTTTTTTAGACAGTTCTAGGTGAAATCGCCAACTTCCTAACCTGTAAAATTGTATCTCTATAATAACATAAAATAAGAATTTCTGTACTATTATGGAAGTAATGAACAGAGCTTTAGAGGAAAGTCTAAGTTAAAGGTTGAAACTTGACAAGGGGATTGTAGCACTTCAGATACAGCATCTTTCCAGAAATTTGAGGAATTAATCTTTCAGTATAGAATAAATTTTCCTTTCAACTAAAGGAAAATCTTCTGTTTAACTGACTGATTGCATCAATTTTAAAAGTGTCATTCAAAACAGTAGCTGGGTATACTAAAACATCTCAGCTCAGGCATATTTCTCTCTCTAAAAATTTCAGCAGAAATCTGACTTATCATAAGCATGGTTTTCTTTGAAATAAGTTGTTAAATGTAGCAGTTACAGTAAATTATGTCAATATACTTGTATAAAACTCATATGTGATCAGAGCAAAGCTTGAGACCTTTATAAAATTCATATTACTACTTTTATGTTACAAATATTAAACCACTTTTGGACTGGCAATTGTATACTGCATTCTCCATCTTATCTGAACTTTTAATTACAGGTTTTTTTAGAAAGGGCATTTTGAGCATGCAAGCATGAACAGTAATATCGGTCACATTTATGTTGTATCAGTTGAGCCTGTTCTACAGGCAGATTTATCAGCAGGGCAGATAAACATGACTTCAAATACCCAAACTAACTCTGCCCAGCACTGAATTATCTGCAATATGCTTGCACATCTCAAACTGGAAATGAAAACAGCCTCCTATGTTTTGGCATACAGACTTATCTGCAGGAGGACTTTGGTTAATATAGACTGTTCTCAGGGTTTTTTTGACGCTCACTAATATTAATTGTACAACCAGCTTAATGTTCAATATATCCTTGATGTTTGGGACTGCTGTCCTAATTTGACAAAGTACCTAAAGGGAAGAACTTCAGATTCCTCCATAAGGCCATATTTTGGAATATAAAAGTGTAAGTTTTTTATGTTGGTTTTCCAGCAGAGATAGGCTCAGTTCAGTTACAGACTTTATAAATTGCTCAGTCTTTCTCTTGTTCACCTGATGAATACTCATCTGAAGCTATGACTTTGAGTATGGGAAAAAGATATGGTAGAAAGGCCAGGAAAGGAGACTGCAGTCTGGGAATGGGAAGGAGAGGCCAGGCAGGAAAAGGGCGATATTCAGACTTCCACAAAGTAGGATCTTGGTTGGATAAGTTCAGCAAATGTGCCCTCTTCTACCATCTGCTATGGGAAAAAAAAGCAACACTCTTCCATCCCTCCTGCACCATCTCCCACATCTTCTGCTCCTTGCTCAGAGACCCAGACTCTTCCTAGTCTATTCCAAACTCTGTCTCCCAACAATATGACCTCCAAAGTTAAAGAAAAGTTTATAAAAGACAACTTATTTTTCTGCCATGACATAACAAACTTCAAGGGACTTCTGGAGGCAGAGCATAGAGACTGTACAGCGCAGTTCATTGCTCTGCCCAAAACCTGAAGAAAACTTTCCATGCACTTAACCTAAAGTAGAGAAGTGGACTTTAGAGGGATTAGGATCAGGCAGAATAAGCCGCTTTTCTTTTAAAGTTGAGAAAATCTGAATAAAGAAATGAATGTGAAAGGAATTCCACACAGACACAATTTTAGAGTGTATAGTAGACTTATATTTATGACTTCTGATTTTTATTAGTTACGTATACTCTTTGTAATTAAAAGAAAAGTTTTATGAGAAGGATAAGATCTCAAAACATAAATGCTGTTGTTTCAGTAATCATATGGATGAGATAATTTAAATTTATGAAAAATTTAGTTCACCTATTTTTTCCTTATCTTCATTATTACAAAGGCATAAAGCTTATGTTTTTGGGATTTTTTTAAGTGAATGCTCATTCCTAAGCAAATGTTGTAAATCAACCTGTTCCCCTCATATCTGACACAGAAGTAATTTTCTGAGTTGTCAAATAAGTACATTTTTAATAAAAATGCTTTCTTTGCTACATGTATTTTTGATATTCTGATACAGCATCAGAAGCTTGTGTTACTTTATATTTAATTGCAATTTAAATTCTAAAGCTTAGCAGTAGCCAAAAGAGAATTACTAGTTTGGTGAAAACATACCAGCTCATAAGCCTATCTTAATCAAAATCCAAAATCTGGCAACAAAATGTTATTGTGAAGTGTTTGCTTTATATACTACTGGGAAAAGGTTTGCAATTATAATATTTCAAAATGAATAATTTTGCAGACTGTATCAATGATTAATAAGCTTGCCGTTTTTAATTTAAAATATGAAGCATACATTCGTATTCCTAATAATAAGTAGATGGAAGATACCACATGTTTCAAGAAAACATATTATTTTTTAATGTCATATTCTCTGACAGTATGAACATCATAGTCAAGAATTACGATGTGGAATCTACCATTGTATGTGAGGAAAAAAATAAATGCTTCCATCTTGACTCTGAGATATGCGAGAGGATTCACACACGGTGCATTTGAATTTTATAGCTTTAACTTGGTGCCTAAGCTTTTTTCTCTTCAGCTATTTTGATCCTTTGTAACAGTTTACATTTCTTAGTAGAGGTTATTATGCCAGTTTCTATTACCTGAATATTCCTCTGGCCAAAAATGTCTGCTTAACTCTCTAGGTTTTCATTATAAACCCATCTCCATGGTGTTTTTGTGCTTACCACAACACTATGGCTCAGTGCTAGAGGAGTGTCAAATAGTGAGGAGATGGAGGAAGTGCAGAGTCTTTTCCCAGATGCTTCTCTCTCTGCTTCTCTGGCAAAAGTAGTGAGCAGAGCTCGCTTGCCAAACACGTGCAAAACTCCATTCCCAGCTCAAGGGAAATCCTGGCTTTGCTGAACCCAGTGGCACCAGTGCCACCCTCTTCAGCACAGCTGGGAATGATGGGGCAGGGAACAGCGTGGAGGGTACCCAGTGATGAAAGCAGGGAAGTGAGCTGTTTTGGGGACACCATGTATATGGATGAGGAGAGGCTGTGAAGAAAGTCAGATAGAGGTAAACCTGGGTCTTTGGTCTCTTTTGATGTGGTATATAAAGACTGATGATATTCACAGTGTTACTAAGTTTATTTATTGACCAGAGTAGGCAAAACAACACGCTCACCATTCTATTTTTCTTTATTATCTTATACAACTTATTCTTATGCCTAACCTGAGTGCTATAACATTTCATCACTGTGTTCTTTGTCCCTCTCTACCCCTGCACCTTTCTTCTCAGATGTCATCCTTATTCACCATGTCACATTTAAAATTTGGACTGTAAGATCGTTTGGAACAAAACTATATCTCACTGAAGCTTTGGAGAAGAGCCTAGAGCACTTCCTTCTGTGCATGCAAAATAATAAAATCATTCAAGTTTATCACTGCATTTTCATTGTCTTCCTATAGCAAGAGATGACAGAATCAGTTTCCCCAAAATCTAATTGTTTCAAAATATCATTTAACTTTGTTATCTTTCGATCTTCTATATAATGCAGTTTTTCTTTCATTTTTTTAGATTGCAAGTCTTTAAGAGAGCAGCTGAGGCAAACAGCTGGAAGGCTCTTTTCCCCCAAATGCACTTCATCCCTCAAAATATATCCTTCAGAAACCAGAATATTGCCATCAGCTCTTTCCTGGTGAGAGATTACAAAGCAGCCTCCAAGCTTCCACCTTCTGCTAGTGATCTACATTAATTCCAGCCCTCTAATATGTTGATGTTTGTTCCTTCTAGTTTTAATCTTTGACATATCTCATTTAAAATGCCAAACTGCTCACTTAAACAATTGTCTTTCCCTTCAGTGGTGTGACCGGATCCACAGCCTCACAAAACATATGGCTGGAACGGACTCAAAGATCATCTGGCCAACAGACCCAAAAAGCAATATTACAGTACCTACACCAATTCTTGACTAGTATCCAGTGGACATTGGGAACTGGGCATTCCCTTTTTTTCTGTGGCAACCTTTTACGTACTTGAGGACTGACATTGAGCTTGTTAGCTTACCAGCCCTATCTGCTCATCTCCTCTGATAATTTTGCTACCAGGCTTGACATTTCTGGGCATTTTGATGTCCCTTTCTTGGTTTGTTTTAAATGTAATTTGTTCTGCACCGTTGCACCATATGTTTAATACTTCAGTGCAGACTCCCTAGGGCAGAAGTCAGAAACCTGCTTAGAGCAGTCTGCTGAGCTTCAGTTCCTTTCTCAAATCCAAGATTAAGTTTATTGCTAGTCACCTTAATTGGTAGCATCTTAAATGTGTGTGCCAGTGGATCCTGGGTCCTGCTTATTTGGTTCTCAGGGATGGTCAAGAGCAGAACCTTTTCCATGATGCGTTTCTCAAGAAGCAGAGCTCCCAGTTGCTGGCCCCAAAGCTGCAGGATGGCAGCCAAAATCTACCCCTCTTCTACATTATATGTGGCTCAATACTTCCTAAGGAGACTTTTGCTTATTCCTACCAGTCCAGCTGCCTTGGGACTTTAATGAAAAAAGAAACAGAAGATTGTAAGCCACAGCAGGAACTGCCAAACTCAGCGTGTGTAATGATTGTAATGGTGGCATTTTCACACAGATCAGTTCACGTATAGTTATTCTGCAACTCTTTAAAAATGTCAACAGGAACTTGCAGCCTTGGATTTTTCCCATACCCTTAGATCTTTTCTCCAAATTAGAGACTAGGGGAAAATCTGAAGGCTATCAGGTTGGAGAGTACAGGCAGAAGAAAGAATTTACAGGGGAAAGGAAACGGGTATAAATAATCACTGGTAAAGAAACTATAGACAGAAGGGATCTTGGTAAATTTTCCCACATATTATTTCAGAATTACTACCTACAGTATTACTGAATTGCATTGATGGCAGGAGGTTTACAGGTAACCTTGCTAACCTTGCTCATATAAGACTGTTGCTGTGTGTAATATGTTATCCTTCTCCTACTACATTGGGATATTAACAAACATAAATTTGATATGAGGATTCTCAAGTTCTCAAATCTCAAAAGTGACCACAAACTAAAATAATACATTATTTAAATGAACAGAAAGGATAAGCAAAAATATTCTCATAATTCTGTAATATTTTACTTCAACTACTATTGCTTAAAGTTGATGATTTTCTGTGAAACATTTATTTTGAAATGAAAACTAGTTTGACTCTACAAGAGAGGAACTATTTGCTTCCAAAATCTCAAAATTTTAAGCATCATATGTCATATTTTTCTGTAAAGTTCAGCCACTAGAGCTATGGCTTATTTTCTCTTTCCCATTCTCTCTTTTGTGTTCCATTCCTGGACTTTCCAGAAGGAAGCAGGAACCGTCTTCCATATCAGATGATCAGCTGCAACGCTACTATTGCAGAAACTTTCTAGAGGAGAGCATCTTTAAAGCTCTGGATTGAGTCAATGCCATAACCTACTCCAAATTAGTGGGTAGGTTCTCAAGTAAATTACAGAAGAAACTACATTTTTATTCCTAAAAACTTCACAACTTTAATTACTCTTTCTAATCTGAATGGAATGATAAATCAAAATCAGAGATCTATATATATCCAAATAAAAGAAAGAATGAATCCAATTAAGCAAAATACTTTAATAATTTGCCTTAATTTAGATACTCTAAACTTTTTTTACTTTAATTTTAGAAGTCTGAAATGAAAAAATGAAATGTTGTCACTCTTTTACTTAAGTAAAGTACCAATATATCATTTTAAAATCTTTCGATCATTTGGAACATGCTAATTATCAGCTGTCATTTGCACCAAAATTATTGTGATTAGCCCAGTCAATGAACTTCCCACTTTCCTATAAATGCTTTAAACATTATAAGAACAAACAAAACTAAACACCAAAACAAAGATATATTTCACTGAAGAATTTCTGTCCATCTATTGTAAGACAAAAACAAAATCCACAATCAAATTAATTCCCATGAGAACATAATAAGAAAACTGAGTGGAAAGAAGAACAGAGGATAGAGAGAAAAGTTTAAAAAAAAAGGGAGGGGAGAAGAAGTTGGGAGCTATTGGGAAGAGTTAGAACTTCTTGTGCTTTAAAAAATTATATTCTCCTCCCGTTTTGCTTCATTACCACTAAGTATCAAAGGTCAGTTCTTTCATTTTCTGGAAATCCTTCCTGTGACATGCTTGTGTGTTTACATTTTACACAAATTAACATGTCACAAGATTGCTAATGGAATCTATTTTTAATAAAGTGAAAGTTCAAAATCCCTTCAGAGTGTTAAATGGGGTACCATCATTTCCCCTGCCAAAAAGGCTGTCAGTGGCATGTCAGAGACGATGTATTTTCTGAATGAGTCGACAACAGTGTCTCGTTCTAGGAGAATGAAAAGATTCCCAGAAAAAGTCTGTATCTCTCAGTCATGTCCTTCACATTTCACAGAAGAGCTGCCAGACAGTTTACTTGTGCAAAGGACTACATGGGAACAGCATAATGCATCACTCCCAGCTCCAGTGCCCTTGTAAACCCTGCTAGTTTATCCTTAAAAAGAAGAAACGGTTGTAGCAGTTGCCAGTAGAATCAATAAACTCAAATGAATTATCTGTGGACCCAACTCAAAATGAGCCAATGCATGTTGGAGTAAGGGAAAACGCAAGCAAATCGCACTTATTATCTTCCCCAAGATCATCTCCAACAGTCTCATAATCAACATAATTTGAGAACACTATGACATTTTTTAAGCTATACCAGGCTTGAATCATCACTTTTAGTTTTTTACACAAGGCAAGGGTCACCAGAGGCCCTCATTCTTTCTGTGTCCCTGATTGTGGAGGGAAAGGAGGGTAGCTAGCGGTGTACCCCAGGGGTCAGTATTGGGTCCGGGCTTGCTCAACATACTCATCAACGACCTGGAGGAAGGGACAGAGTGCACCCTCAGCAAGTTTACTGAGGATGCTAAACTGGGGGGAGTGGCTGACACACCAGAAGGCTGTGCTGCCATTCAGAGGGACCTGGACAGGCTGGAGAGGTGGGTGGAGAGGAACCTCCTGAAGTTCCACAAAGGCAAGTGCAGGGCCCTGCACCTGGGGAGGAATAACCCCACGCAGCAGTACAGGCTGGGGGCTGACCTGCTGGTTGACCAAGCAGGTTGACCTGCTTCTCTGCCGAGAAGGACCTGGGAGTGCTGGTGGACAACAAGTTACTCATGAGTCAGCAGTGTGCCCTTGTGGCCAAGAAGGCCAGTGGGATCCTGGGGTGCATTAGGCAGAGTGTTGGCAGCAGGTGGAGGGAGGTGATCCTGCCCCTCTCCTCAGCCCCCGTGACTCCTCACCGGGAGTACTGTGTCCAGTTCTGGGCTCCCCACTACAAGAGAGACATGGCACTACTGGAGAGAGTCCAGCAGAGATGCTTAGGAGACTGGATCATCTCTCCTCTGAAGAAAGGCTGCGAGAGCTGGGTGTGTTGAGCCTGGAGAAGAGAAGACTGAAGGAGGCATCTAATCAATGTGTACAAGTATCTGAAGGGAGGGTGTCAAGAGGATGGGGCCAGCCTCTTCTCTGTGGTGCCCGGTGATAGGAAAAGAGGCAATGGGCACAAACTGAAACACAGGAAGTTCCATCTAAACCTGAGGAAACACTTCTTTCCTGTGAGGGTGCCTGAGCACTGGAACAGGTTGCCCAGAGAGGTTGTGGGGTCTCTTTCCCTGGAGATATTCCAAACCTGTCTGGAAGTGATCCTGTGCAGTGTGCTCTAGAGGACCCTGTTTGAGCAGGGGGGTTGGACTAGATGATCTCTAGAGGTCCCTTCCAACCTTGGCCCTTCTGTGATTCTCTGACTCTGTGAAAGAGGAGAATACGCTGTTCGTGCAAGGAGACTCATGTGGTGGCTTCCCAGTAGAGCACCAAGGGTCTAGCAGAAAGATGAAGGAAACCTGGAAATGGTTTCGTCACAGTCTTCTCGTCTGATCTTGAAAAGTCTAACTTTCTACATAGTGACTCACTTTACCATCTGTCAACATCTTAGGAGTGCTGTGAGGATAAATACATTACGAGTGGGAGGCACTAAGTTCCTGCTGTGATGAAGGCAATATAGTATGTCGGCGTAGGAAAATGAATGTGTAATCATAGCTTACACTACATTCTTCTGCAACAGCAGTAGAGAAAAGGCAGCATAGGCTTTAGTGCATGCCACAAAACATATTTTCCAAGGAAGCTGAGCCTACATAAGAGAAACTGATCCTAAACAGTGATAAATATACTTGCTTCAGAAAAGACTCAAATTTAAGTTCCTGCCCCAAAAGCTGATTATTTACATAAACTGGAATAGCTTCAACAAAGGAAATACAGAATAATCCACAGTCAGTCCAGGAAGTACCAGCAAGCCTCTCAGCTGCTATACTTGGCTGCGAGACCTTCTACTGAATAAAACAAAATAAGGAATTGAGCCCATGTGTCCCATGATGACTACTTTGTTTTTCAGTTCCAGTAGTTCTAAGAAGTGCCATTTTGATTTTTCCCCTCACCAAACATTTTGACATTATATCTTTATGTCAAATATATCCCGACCAGCTCAGATACAAGCTTTTATTTCTTCTTTTGTGAAGCTTATAGCAAAGACAGCTTTGACCCTGAGAGACAAGTACCCCTTTGTGCCTTCAACAGCTTTTTAGTTTCTTCTAAACATTACCAGAGCAGCTTTTTATTTTACTCTGTTGCTAAGAGCATCTCGGTTGCTGAGGTATTTTGCGGTGGTCAACACCAACAGTGTGTCACTCTATTTTTTAATTTACACCTATTCCTTTAATTCTGTTACTGGCCTCATATAGAAAACGTGTGAAAGAATAGACTGTTAAAGTCTGCTCCTGACTTTCAGATGGACTGTCTGTGATAAAATCTGTAAATCTGTCTGTTCCTCAATATATTTATCTGCAAGAAAAAAAAAAAAAAGCATAGCTGGCTATTTCCCTGGGGTTAGCTTAATCTTAATCATTACCTGTAAACAGTTCTGAGATCATGAAAAGTACTAAACACATAGAAAACATTATCTTTAATCTTCCAGATGTATTTTAGGTATTTCTTTCTTTACTTATCAACCACTACAGTAAGAATATTATTGGAAACTAAAAGATATTTTACATTTGTATTTATTTTTGGTTTTGTAGGTGGGGTCATTCAGAGACTTTCCCAACAGATAGCCACCATTTGAATAAGACTGAATTTTACTCCTTTGGAAACTCATTCCCAGCCCAAGAATAAGTCACGGGAAAGAAAGGCAAATGACCTCTGTGCTCACTAAGGCTGAACGCTAACTGTCTAAATAAAAGCGGCTAAGCCCAACTGGGCCCTGATCAAAGGGATTATTCTAATATCTAAACACTTACTCCCTGAACTTAATGTGTCAGACTGCCGCCATGGGAACGCTAGCTCAGCCCAGTGTAATTGAATTATGAAGAGGTCTATTTTGTGCCTTTCGCTTGTCTCCACAAACTGGTATCTGGATGGATCTTATAAAAAACATTTTTGAGAGGAGAGAACTTCCATAGAATAATGATTTCTGCTATTTTGCACAAATATAAATGCACATGTTCTCTTTGTGGGATTGCACTCCTAAATTATATTCCTTTCTTCAGGGTATTGACTACTATAATACTCCTTTAATGTTCAGTATTTGGATAAACCTATAATTTTAAGGAAGGATTAGGTAAAAAATTAATTTCTGCTAAGAACAACAAAGAAAAAGGAGGGCTTTTTCTCTAGAAATTTTAAACGCACTTTTTATTGGAAACAAATAGATAGCTAACAGTAGCGGGAAACATTTTGTCCCTCAGCGCAAATCTACTTAGTGGCGTGTGGCCTGTCACTCCAATGTTTATTCATACTTCCAGGCACTCAGCAGGTGATAAAGGTCTTTAAAGCGTCTGAGTAAACAAAAGCATCTGAGTAAACAAATTACCATTTCATGTCGTTTCTCACTTGGACAATTTTCTGTTTAACCTTAAAAAGCTGATAGAGCTTTTACAAATATTTTCTCTGTCTTTTTTTTCTCCCAGGTTTCGTACCAGTAATTGCGACTAATATACCTTTCTCCCAGACTGTGTTCTAAATTGTAGGTATCCATTCATAAGCCTTGACAGGAGCAGCGTTCTTCACTTGTAGTTAAAATTTTACATGTACCTGAAAAAACTGTTCTACTCCACAGAGTGGGTGCTGGCGCAAAAAAATACTCAAAGGCAACAAAGGGCTCAACAAGTGTCTAGCTGTGATAGATCACATAGGAAGTGATCTGGCGAACTGAAAACGATGTACACCTAGGCTGACAGCTGTCCTTTGCTTGCTCACAAAACCTAGTGACTTTATCTTTACACGCATTAGTCCTAAATGATAGACTAAACACAAATATAACTAGCATGGGATAGCTTGACAAGTGTGTTAGGAGCTCGTGCATCACAGCACAGGCATTTTTGAGATGGAGATTGTTCATGACAAGATCTGAGTAGAAGAAAGCTAACGGACAGCAATGAAACAGCAGCCCTTGGCCTTAACAGGACGTCAAACTCAGAGGCCAGATAAATCCTCTGGAGATAAGCAGTGAGAAGGGACTAGCCCAGCTAAGCTGACGCCTACATCTCCCTACCCAGCTCTGTGCTAGGCAAGGCAGGAGTCTAGCTACAGTGAGTAAATACAGCCAATGATGAGTTCATAAAAGCGGTTTGAAAACAGAGGGCAGCTGGCAATCTTTACTCATTTATTTGCATGGACTGTTTTAGTTCAGGATCCAGAGCATGTTAGTGTGAGCTAACCTGAAATCCAGGGGAAGTTACTGCTGCCTGTCAATAATGAGAAGCAGTAAAGCTTACTTAGCCATCATTGCAATTTTTTTTTTTTTTTTCACTTTCCACCATTTGTAATGGATACATGAGGCAACCCAATGAAATAAAATACTGAAAACTGTTTCTGCAGAGATACACGAATATGCAGAGTCTTGCTTAGACTTCTGCTTTTGCCTGTTCAGCTCTGATGAATATACTGTTTCTTAAGGCTTAGGTTTTACTAGTATCAAATTTTCTTCTTTTATCAAAAATAAAGACTGGAACTGTGTTGACTAAACATTTAGGAAACTTGTCTAAAATCCCTGAAGTGGATTTAATTGAAAATGAGGCTGAAAAAACTGTTCACTTATGTGTTTATGGATTTTAAATTAAATACATTTCAATTTTAATGTAACTTGTTATAAAATGTTTCATTATAACTCAAAAAAAAGATTTGGAACCATTTTGAAAATTAAATTAAACATTTTGAGTCATCCAAATTATATGTTCATCTTTCATCTAAAAACTGCAAACATCACTTTGGGGATCAATTCAAAATTGTTATTTTCTTTTATAATTTGACCAAAGAATATGAAGATCCACTATTTAGAGCTTCATACCTCTGACTAAACCTTTTAGATTTTTTAAAGTAAAAGGTTAAAAAGGAATAAAAAGCATGATGCATTTTGAATCCTATTACTTTGTGAAAGGGAGTTATAGGCCAATGTACAACATAAGGATAGAGATAGCCATTCCAATATTTAGCCTGTTTAACTATTTCTTCAGCTAAATAAAATGTTTTATTCTCCAGCACGGTCCTTGTAGCACTTTCCCTGAGTCATTTCAGAAATAAGCACCTCTTCTCTGCCTTCAGCAGAAACTCCTGCATGTAAGATATGCCCCACCCCATTTAATTTAAAGAATAACACTTAAGAGAGAGTGTATTACCGCTAAAGAACTAACAGTCAAGGTTACTTAACTACAAGAAACATGCTCAGAAAGAGGATAACCAGAGTTATAGCTATTACCATTGTGATGTGAAAATTATTAATATGAGGGAATATCTTTTTTATGGATTATTGTCACATATAAGATGTTGCTAATAATTAGTCAGAAGGGCTTGGGCTTTGACAATTCAAAGACAATTTCAGAAAAGTGCAGTAAAATATAAAGGAACATGATAAATTAATGGTACTGCATTTACCTTTTTTATTAGAAAAAAAGTCTTTACTGAGTCTTTACTGTTATATATATACTGAATTAAAGCAAAATATGTCATGTAAAGGGTTCAGCAACCTACATTCAAAATATCACATTATTCATGGTGAAAGGCTAAGCTATAACAGAATACAGTGCCTAGAAAATCTTAATAAAAGCTTTATATCCACATAATAAAATCATGTATTTTCTATTTTACATAGCAGTCAATATAAAAATATTCAGATTTAACAATTTATTAGAGCTATATCTCTGCCCCTAAAACAGGATATCTTAACAGGAAATTTTGTGAGACGCTTTCCAGTTGTTGGAAGATACGATTAAAATGGTAGCAGTAGAACTTTTCAGATATTTTAAAAATAAGCTTTACATAATATCCTATAAACCCTATAACATATCTCTTTATAGAATGTTATGTATCATATATCATAAAGGCATATCACATGTGTATATGTGTTTGTAAATATGCATATTAGGAGACAGATGCGTTAAAATGGTGTTACGTACGATATCTCCTCAACACATGTTATCTCCTCCCTCCACCAAGAGGGATATGTTGTTACCTCCCAGTGGAAAACCAAAAACCCTCCACGTTTTCCTATTTTGGTTCAGGATGGCCATCTGATCAGTTATCTTTATGGAGAGAGAGCTGCTAGTATTTCTGAACTTAATCTCACCTGACAGGCAGGTATAGTTTGCATAGGAATTCTGTAATTTTAGGCGAGCAAACCAAAAATGCTACTGATAACGTCTCTAACAACAATCTGTTTAAATCCTATCCATTCCTGAAATGTCAGAATTCTAAGGGATACAGCTCAGCTATTTTTGACCACACAATTTGCCTTAAACTCACAAATTCAAATCAGCAACCATATGGAAGAATTTTCATGTATTATATGATATAATAGTCCTATCTCAGCCAGTAAAATAAATATAGGAAGAAGATTTTTTTTTTCCTCAGCATTCATATATGTGTTTTTGAAGCACTAATAAGGTATTAAAAATAAACAGCAACAAAGAAATCACTGACTTAAAAAAACCTCATCCAGATAAGTCTTATTGCCCAGGGGTTCTGCTTTAAGTGGTAAGGACTTTTTTTTAAACTTTTATATTACTTTCAATAAACGCCTAGAGATAATTAACCATATCACCTCACTTCCTCAGCCTACTACCAACTGTGAAGTTAAGTATTAATCTTGTAAGGTTTTATCTGTATACATTTTTAGCATACTGCAATATATATACATGCATGTAATTTTCAGCTGCAAGCAATGCAAGTTTGACACTTTAACAGATATAAAATCAATTTTTCTTGTTTCAAAAATGTCATCCAACTTACTTTTAGCTGCAAAAGAATTCACAGTGTACCAATAAAACATTGTTTTGGGCATCCTTCTCACACATGGCTTTCTACTAAGAGACATTTGCATGTTTTGCATTCATAGGTATAATATGCAATAATTAATCCTAGTTTGAACAGATATGCGAATATTGGGTTTCAAGCCACTCACTTTCAGAGCAACTGTATTACAAAGTAAAGGAAAAGCAAACTGGCATCTCAGGCGAGAAATAACTGTGCATTTAAGGAGGCAGAGCAACGAATCACTATACTTTAACTTATACTTTAATTATATGAATACATAAGCTTTGGGGTCTCAGTACTAAAGCTAGCATCAGCCTTTCCAATGCTCTATATGCTCTATATATATGAGCATGCATCATAAGTGTGCTTGAGTTACTAATGAAATACGGACAAACAAATAAGAGGAGATACGTATTATAAGTTAACATATGACCAACAGTTTCAGATTTTATTTGAAACTAGAAATGTTTAGCTAATTTAATTTGCAGCAGAAAATTCAAGAACATTACTTTTCATTATATTTATCATCATACAAGATAAAAGACATCTACAAAACAGTATTGTGGATGGCAGGGCCTTAGAGATCAGGTTGGTTTTGGAAGATTCACAATATATTTGATTATTGTTAGTGAAGAATTCACAACCACGAAGATTTGCAGAGAAAGCCATTCAATTTATTAGAAATGATATTACTATTGCTATTAGATGTTACATTGATATTATTATGCAATATAGATAATTTGAATATAGATATTATATGCAATATAGATAATTTGATTATTTATCTTAGCATATCCTGTATCATATCCTTTAATAATAACTGTATATCTCAGGCTTTTTGAAAATTGGATGAACGTTTTAGCAAACAAACTAAAATCAGCCAGCTAAGGTGAGTGACACAATACAATCACATCAGTAAAACAGTAACATGGGATACACACATTTTTTCTGTACATAGGAATGCAAAAGCAGAAGTTGTTACATAAGCAGTACAAATAAATCTGACACAGATGTTCCCAAGCAAGCTAGATAAAACAAATAGTTTTCCTTCATGTCTGAAATTCCTTGCAAGATCTGTGGTATCTGAAGGTCTCAAACGACTGCCAATCAGTGCAAGGGAACCCTTTGATTACGAGATCAGAACTGAAGCCTTAACATCCCAAAGTAACTCATAACACTGCACTGGAGACAGACTTCTGACCCAACATAACTTTTGATGCATTTTGTGCTAGTGAAATACAGGCTGGTAGCAAAATTTACAGACGATATAATAATATTTCCTGAGTCTGATGCAAATGTCTGGTTTGTCACTTAAAAAGACTCTGAAACAATCAGATTTCCAAAATGAAATTACTGCATATAATGTTTCAGTGTCTAGATTAGCCATGACCTTTCTTCATCTGATGACATGATGGACATTGATCTGCAGCTCAAAATTGAAGAGAAGGCATTTAGGATTTGAAAATATAAATTAGGCTAATTCAGATATGGTGCTAAAGTAAGGTGTGCAATTTAATTTTGATAATTCTGTCAAAACATTATTCAGTTGTAAGTGTACCTTCCTAAATGTGGGATGATAATTTCCTTTATAGGAAATCACTCAGAAAGGTTTCTAAGGAAACCAGGCAAGCACACCAAACTAATATCAGGTTTTATATGACAGTGAATGCCACACCAGGAGAAATGGAAAAGAATTTTCAGGAGAACATGCTGCAAATGTGAATAAAGATAAATCTAGATTTAAACATTGATTCTGTTAGAGAATTCTCTGTTTCTTACTTCAGAAATCTCACTAGATCAAGCAAAAAGTGATATCCAGCACATGAGCAGCAGCATGTGGGAGAGAACTTATTTGGAGAAATCCAAATGTAATGGAAGGAAGGTGAGAAAAGGAAAGCGTAGATTATCTTAGCAGCAAACAGTTTCAGAAGGGGCAAAGTAAGTGAAATTGGAAGAGTCTCAACATTGCAATAATGACAGATGCTTTCATGATTTGACCACCAGTCAATGTTCAGCTGAAAAGATGGCCAAAAGAGGCAGAAATTGAATGTAAGTGGATTCTTTTTAAATTTAAGAAGCATGCCCAGCTAAGATGAAGGACAATAGCTATTCTGGACAGCCTGAATGCTGTCAAACTTCAGACTCCAAAAAGAGAAAGGATGAGACAAGAGGAGAGGGCATGTCTGGATTTTTGATTTTTCGGGCTTCAGAAGTTCTTGAGTCCTTCTAACAGAGCCTAAATGTCTCAAGGTAAATATTCTCTGCAGAGATTATTTCTTGCTTTCCTGGCAAGATTTCCCAACAGAGCTAAACTGAGAGAATGGACTCCCTGGGTAGAGGGAGCTCTAAAGGATTATGTGTAGGAGACTAGAGGCAAGGGGTTCATGAGGTGTAAGGTGTTGAGTCCGGGGTCCAAACACAGCATCTTAAAAAAAAAGGAGGGGAGGGGGGAACAGGCTGGGGGCCTCAGATTACGTCTAGAAGAAGCACAGGATAAGGTGCAGGTGTAGCCGAGCTTTTTGGGAAGTGGGAGCAGAATAGGCAACTGTACACAGCTCCGCTAACCCAGGTGCTGACAGTGAGCAGTAAAGAGGATCTGTACTCCAAACTGAGCATCTCTTACAAATGAAAAAGACAACAACTGTTTAAGTGCTTACAGTTACATGAGAGGCAAGGTTTCCAGGAAGAATTAGTGCCTTTCCATTAGATCATCTCATATCGTTAGGAAAATGCACATTTCTGGGAATACAAACATTTCCTCAGGCCCCTGCAGTTACATCTTGATTAGGGGCCGGATTAAGACACCACCTGGAGTGCAAAGCAGCGCACTTTCTGCCCACCGCTCAGATTTTCTTCCAGTAGAAACCAAGATGCAGGGACAGGGAGGAGGCTGTGGTGTGCACTGTACATAACAGTAATATGACAAAAAGCCATAACAAAATAACACTGGGATATGGTCTTAGTAAATGGGAAATTCTCTCAGGTCCCATAGTACAGCATAGCCTATGGTTTTATATATGTATCATAGCATATTCTACACAGATATTGCATCATATTATATATTCTTCTGGGTCTAAGTTATTCAAAGATATTTCAGAGTCTACGTCCCTGTTGATAGGGTTTAGATTACTAATGCCAAATTTTAAGTTCTCTTTTTATCCATGATACAGTCTTGGGGTTTCTTTTCAAGAGAACATCTCAGGATTAATAAAAAAATTATTGTTTTTTATACAACTTTGGTGGTCTTCTCTGAAATTCTCAGCAACGAGTTTCAAGTTCTGTATCAGCCAGCTTTAGTCACTGCATTCTTTCTAATTTTTACTGAACATCTTGATTTGCTTAGCTGGACAGCTTTCAACTAGTATAATTCATGAAAAATAAGTCTTAATATCACTATCACTATCTTAAGAGCACACCTTTTTTTTTTACTATATTTGACAGATCTTCTCTCATGATAGTTTATACATGTACTTTTATTTTCTACTGCTTAGATATCTTTATGATGTTGTGAGTCATTGGGTTGTAACATGTCATTTACAGCTTCAGGTACATTTCAGTTGGATTACTCTATTATATAGGGCAGATAAAAATACAAATATAAAGCTACTGCATATTGAATAAGTTATTTCATTTATAAAATTTGTTCCTACATACCAGGAATGTAAATGGAACAAAATAATAAAATTGTTTCACTGTATATTCTGAGTGTTTGATCAGCAGCCTGCTATTTTTGAGATCCATGTTGGAACTGATTTGGAAGCAGAATGATTTTACAGAAAAAATAACAGGATGTTATTCAGTTAGGTTTAGCATCCAGGAACTCCTTCATACAGGTAGCCCAGGACTAAAAAACACTAGGCTTTTAAATGCACCTTTATAAACAGGTGCATTTAATATACATGTTTCACTTAAACTCTGTAGAGAATAAATCCTCCTATCAATTTCTATGCCTCAAAAGCAGGAAAGAGAAGACGTTTTTGCTGTCAAAAATGAAAATTTTTTGTAAGAAGAAAGTTTTTATATGTATTTATGTCCGCCCACTTCAGGAAAACAAAAAAAAGAGGAGAAAGAGAGAGGGAGAGGGAGAGACAGGGAGAAAAAGCTTTTCCTGCTCTGAACTTATCAAAAGAGAATCCCTCTGTTTATCAACCCACCTGCAGGAAGAAGGAAGAGATGTTTATTTTAACTCTGCTGAAAAAGAAAATGAATTGCCTATTTTCCTGTCATGAAGGCAAGCCCTCAAGATTTGTGTCTGCTCTTAAAATAAAAGACGTCCTTATTTAAAAGAAAATTGTTTTATTCCTCCTTTTGAAATTCATATGTTTTTCCTCCTATTCACAAACATATACACACTCCCACAGTTGATGAATATCTAGGCATTTGGTGATTTAACATTATATGTGAACAGAAGAGGAGAAATTAATGCAAATCATAAAAACAGTACTACATCCTCTAGCTAAAAAAGTTTTAGGGCAAAAACAATCAGCAGTTTAACCAGAATGCAAATGCTGAAGAGTCATATATTTTCCATCCTTCCATCATCACTGGCAGAATAGCTGTGTAGATATAAGGAGCATGCCACTGAGCCAGATCCTGCTGTTCAAGAAATATGTTCCACAGCCAGGTAATTGCTTTCCTCAGATTGTTATATTAAAAGGAGGGGAGAGACCAAAAAAAAAAAAAAAACACAGTAGTGTGGTGCAATAGACTACTTCAGGAGAATCCTGCCAGAAAATGTGTTGAGTAACACCATTGTTTTGCAACAATCAATACAACTGCATGCTGTCTACAGTAAAAAAATAACATTTAAAAATAGAGATCCAGCAGTGTTAGACCACAAGCAGTGCAGTAGACGATAATGTATGACAAAGAGCAGCAATGCCATTTGGAAATGAAAAAATGCTATCAATAGACAAGCAAATTAGCGTATATACACAGTAGAAGTAAATGTATGCAAAATAGGCATAGATATATTTATATAAGCTTCAGTATTAGTTTAATTTTTGTACCTTTTTTTTACATATTTTACTTTTTTTTACACTCTACATCCTTTGGCAAAGAATAATCCTGTAATATTATTTCACTGCAGGCACTTCTAAAAGTTTTTATAATTAATAAAATTATGAAATTAATTATTACTTCTAAAATATATATTTAAAAATTCATATCATTTTGAGGACTAGGAATGATTTACATGCGACATATGTGATATATTGTATTAATGTCTGTTTCTAAATTATGGACTTATATATGCAATAATATGCCAAAAGAAGAAATTTAGACTTCTTCTAGTATCCTTGCTTGAAAATTTGAGATTGTCTTGCTATAGCATAGTCAGATGCAGCTGTTTTTATATCCTGAAGAACAGACGAACATTGATTTCGTGCAAGTGTCCACTGAGAAAAGCACTTCAGTGCATGAGTGGTTATATCACTGCAGATGTTCTTTTTTTTTTTGATTGTTTATGCATAAGATTGTGACTTCATTATGGTGGCTTTTTATTAAAAGATGTGCTTTCATTTTGCCTGCTTGTGGCTGTTGTCAATTAGTTGAGACCTGATATTTCAACAAAATACTTTATTTGTCTTCAGTGTACAGACACAAGAGGGATTCAGACTCAGAGCAACACCCAAGCCTTTTTTTTTTTTTTCTTCCTATATGGAGGAAGGAAAGAGCTAGTTTCTTGGATGACAGTTTGTTAGGTATGGAAAGTAGTTTCGGGTACACTTAGGTGTTACAGATGTTAATTCAGAGACAAAAAGTAATGCAGTAATCGCAATAAGTTTTGCATGTCAGTAAGCATGGGACAAGTCATGGGCTTGGTCATGTAGAGTGTTTATATACCTCCTTTACACATTACAAACTTCTCCCACTGTTGAGTATCTGTTTGAAAAATTGCACAAGTGCATACTTACAGACGCAAATCTACAGGGCATTACAAGATGCAAAATAGTTCCTTGTTCAATTATTAAGCCAGATATCATTCTAAACAGAAGCCAGACTCCTCATACTTTTTATCAGCTTCAGTGGAAGCATGTCAATTTGCACTAGAACAGAAATTAGCCTATTAAAGGTAGAGATAGATAAAACCTAAAATCTTAAAAAAAAACTCTCTAATTTAGACATGGCTAAACCTATATAAACTAAGTTTTTCAGAATCTCACAAGGTGAAATCCCTTTCTCACAATTCTGTTACTACAACAAAACCTTCAAAAATCACAGCTTATAATGGAAGCTGTGATAGACCATTAGCTATAGTAGATGCTGCAATGAAATAGCGGGGAAGCTGTCAGTGAGAAAATAACTTGCAAGGTACTTATATAAGCGTATTAAATAAAGGTAATATATCACAGGAAACCTCACTACATTAAATTTGCTTAACAGGTTGCACTACATCTGTTTTCCTTCTAAGTCCCTTTTCTCATTTCTTAATCAATATTCTTCTCAATAGATAAAAGTTGTTCAAAAAAATATAACAAACTGGACCATTATACAAAGACCTGCTCAAGGACCTGCTTAAACCTGACCAAAAAAAAAAAAGTTCTGGCCATGTATTTTCAAACACTTACCCTGTCTTGCTGCTAGGACATTCTTAACTGGATATTTAGCAGAGATTGTTAATCTTAGGAAGAATATAGTAAGGGTGAAAATAGAGAGGTCCCCTTGCCTCTGTTACTTCATCAGCTCTTCTAAAGGAAAAGGGAATCTGGCTCTTTTTCACATCAGTATCCATTTGGTGTGCAGTAAATGTTTTGCCTACTACCCTATTCTTTCTGCTATGAATTGTGCTACTAAGCAGTTTTCCATCTTTCTCTGGTTCAAAATTAATATGTTCTCTAGAGTGAGTGTTTTGTTTGTTTGTTTTGGGTTTTCCTTCATTTCATTTGTTTGTTTTTGTGCAGGAATAGACCTAGACATAAAATATATTGCAGATACAATCATACACATGGACTGCATCAAGAAAGCTGTCTCTTGCAAAACAGAGCAGACAGTAAATCACAAGAGAATTAAGTTTAATTACGCAAATATATAACTTGGTCTCTTGCTAAATTTTATTCTTTCTGCTCCACATTTTTGCAACTTGTAGCTGGAAGAATAAATAAATAATGGATTGTCATTGAAGATGCATCTCAGTCATCATAGATCTCTGGAGGAAATGAGTTTACAGGTAACAAAAGATGGATTTGTTTGGTTAACCAGGACATCTGTAGGAGGCTGCAACCCAGACACCAGGCTAACACTGTGGTTCTAGTCAAAACAAGATGCAAATCCCACTGGTGGAGGGATTTCAGCTAAGTTTAACCCACTGACAGCACAGGTGTCATGGCTCTATGACTTTGACAGCTTGTTATTTGGCATAAAGCCACTTACCAAGCCACATGAGCTTTGCGAGAGTTAATGAAGTTGTACCCTGCTAATTAATATGGTTTTTCTGCACTAAATTCCCTTTTACGTCCTAATCAATAACCAAACATTTTATATAAAGTGGCCGGGAAAACTATAGTTCAAAATGTGGTTTTCTCCAGCCTTAAATTACATTCAAGTTATACATTTCTCAGGAGTATAGTTGATGGAAATCGAGCTCTGAAATTCTGTTCTATTTGTACTTTTCTCTTTTCACTTCTGTTTTAACAGGAGGATCAGCCTCTTCATGAATTTCTGATGAAGCATATTTAATTGATACTTTTCACTCACTTCCATTTGGAAAAAAAATCTTAATTGCTAACATATGGAACAAGGTATTTTAGCCAGCATTTTTTTTTCCCTAGGAATCAGCCTAATTTTTAAAGCTAGTTTAATTTTATTTAAAATTTCCAGCCAAAAAATTGCAAGAAAAATGTATATTACATGTATATATATCATATACTATATATGTATAATATATACGTGTATGTTATAAGCATATATTTGTTACTATTAAACTTTTTTAAACAAAGTACAAAAATGTTTTTTATTATTTATTGTGCCAGCTAAAGGTCTCTTTTTGCACTGACTCCTTTTTTGGACGTTTACATTTGTGGTATCATAATAAAAATTGCTAAATTTGGCTCTTTTAGCGGCACACTAACATCACCTCTCTTTGCCTTAATTGCCCATCTGCACTAGCTGCACTGTCTGTACTATTAACAAGAAGTGTCCTTTGGGGCTTTCTCTAAAGTAATAAATAGTGCATCTCAATAGGGGTGAACTACTGGACTGAAACGGTGCTGAGGACCTGATGTTTACTTTATACATGTTTCAGCGAAGAGGAATTTCAGACTAGTTTTAATTTGGTCTGAAAGACTGAATGTCCATTAGCAGTTGAAGCACATTTTCGAGTTGAATATTATTCCAAAGAAAGCCTGCTGACATGCTCCAAGGCCACTCAGGAATATGAACCAATGTTCAGTGAAGAGGGTTAATCAGGAAATTCACTTCAAGAGAATCTGGATCAGAATTAAAAGGCTGTTGCAAATGTACCCTCTCCAAGCCTGGTCCAAAGTCCGTCGAAGTAAATCCGAATAAAATCTTCTGAGAAGGATTCATCGTCTAATTTAATTTTGGGTGTTCGACAATTGATGTCTACATTTAAGCCAGACATTTAGACTATTTTTATAATCAGTAAGAAATAATCACCTACAAGAAGTTCTGGTTTAAACACCTACCGTAGACTAGATAAATCTCATCTTCTTGTTTCTTTTTCTCCAAATTCAGATTAAACGTTAACATAGGAGAAGTCTACATTGGTTACCTGAACCCCAAACCAGGTGTCCTTAATAAGCTTTCTCATTGTTTATATGAACAACTAGAGAAATACTGGTACTCATACCAATTTTTGCTTTCCTGATAAAATATAATGCTTGCTATTTCAAAACATTCTTAAGCTAAAAAAGTGTATATAAACTTGTCTTCATTCTCAGAAATGTCCTAAAGTCTGCTGAGTTATGAGTAGTAAACTAAGATCTGCTTTGATCCTACGTTTTGGTCCAGTGAAAATACAATTTTTTTGAGATACCTGACACAAGATTTCCCCCTAATCTATATAATGTACATGAAAAAAAAAAAGGAATTAGATACATTTGGTCAGGCTTTCGAGCCAATTAGTTTTTATATGCACTGAAATCTTGAAAGATTCTTTGCTGATGTTACTTACTGAAAGAGACTTGAATTATTTATGTCCACAAAATATTAATTTAAATAAAAATCTAGAAAAGTCCTGCTGAAATTAAGCTATGATTGATAGTAAACTAAAAAAACAAAGCATCAAACAATTATCAATTGAGAAACAAATCTTCAAGTCAAATAAGTCAATTAAATCATTCAATTTATTAAATCACTTCGTGAATGACAAAAACAATCTTTATATAAATTATAAGAAAATGGATATTTGATTATAAATGTCAGCTAAATAACAGTCAAAATCAGTCAACTCTCTTTTATAGGATTAAGTAGTTTAAACTACATTGAAGTTATTATCTGATTGGACTTTATAATCATTTAGATAACTATTTTCTTTAACGCTTTCCCTGCCTCAGAAAAGCTTCTCAGTGGAAAGGCTAATCTGGGGTACAAATCTGATGCCATTTAGAAGTTCATGTTCAGAAAACAAATTCAAGAACACCTGCCTAGGTATCCGAGAAATGTAGAACCTGCAGTTTCCAGAAAAACTTCTCTCCCTGTATGAAGTTGCATTGTTACGTAAGCTCAATAGAGTTCTTGTCTTTATTAAGCTAATTACCCACATGCCTAAGGACATTTGGGAATATAAAAACAGGCATCTATCCAAGTTATGTAAACAACTTATTTTGCTAGATTAGTTCATACCAAAATAAGTCAGTATGATTGTACAGAGTCTCATTTGAAAGAAATCATGATCCTACCACCCCCTACTGCATGATAGCCTTCTGGTGAGAGGATTTGATAAGGAAGTGGAGACTGGTTCATAACCTCATTGAATCTGAAAGGAGTTGAACTCATGGTTACTACCATCCAGGTCAGTGCCAACTAATATGCTATGGAATATAGTATAGTCAAAAATAGAAACCACATGGATCCAGAAGGAGGAGGTCCAGAGGAAAATCTAATTCTAGATTGAAAAATGCAGATGTAAAGGTAAAGCATCTGTTGGCTCGTTGCCTTGTGGGTTAAGGAATTTTTGATTTTTGTTTGCACCATAGGCTAGACCTAACAGAGGGTAAGAAATAATCACCCATAGAAGTCCTTGCCTTGGCAGTTAGATTGTCCTGGTACATGCCGTAGGTTCGGATCAGTCACAATGAAGCAAGCCTAGAACCACGGCCCTCTTCTTTCTAAGTAAATAGTCCTACTGCTGAAAAGAAAGGAAGGAAGGAAAAACAGGAGGTTGTATGACTTAAAACTCAGGGGATGGCTTTCAGGTTCAGAATCCTTTTTTCTGCAGGCGTGGATGGCCTGGACAGATGCCAAAGAGAGCGTTTCAGTCGTAGTACACTTAGCTTTCCTCTTGCCTCATTTAAACATGCCAGAATTCAGCACTTTGGCTCGTGTAAATGGCAGTCTGGTTAGCTAATTCTCTTCTACACCTTTTTTGTTAACTCCATCTTTAATGAACACTCTCCAATTTGCTATACAGAGCCCTTGTAACTATTTTCAGGGTTAGGGATGGAAGGGAGCTACTAATGTTTCTTCTGCTTTCTGGCTTTTCACAGAGTAAATCTCTATCACAGGTTATAATGAGGAATCTGACCCCATGATATTTTATTTTCTTCTGATGCAAAATGTGGAAGAGGTTGGACACATTCTTGAACTGAATGGGACATGGAAAAGAAAGCAGTTTGTACAGGTTCAATAAGTGCAATTGTGTCACGTGATGTGGGAACGTAAATAGCACATCAGTCAGCGCCACTGAAGAGTAGGAGCCTTCAGCCCTCCTAAGTTCCCTGAATAAAACCATTCTTGAGCCAAACAGAGGGAGAAATATAGCTACGTCCTGAACACATCCAGTAATATGTACAATTCTGGTTTACAGACCAGTTCAGTGATGTAAAATACTATCACTACTCAGGAGACACAGCTGGGTTCAGAACCAGTTATGAATATGACTTGGTCGACTCATTTTTCTAAACATTGACATTTCTCCATTTCTCATTTCTCTGCACAATTAGCTGTAATTTGGACTACCTATGCATAAGCAATGCATACTTAATGATATGAGCTTTACCCTTCATTGGCCTAATAAATGATAGTTCTTTCTTTTTCTGCTCTATTTCTTTTGCTGGCCTGAGCCTCATTCATATACATATTTAACAGAAGTTTATTAGAAATGTTTCTAAATGTTAAATTACTTTGCCTAGAGTCACAAGACAGACAGAGCAAGTACGGTTTTTTAAGCTGACAACACCAAATCTTTTAGATATTTCCATAAAAGAAATGGAAATAGGTAAAAACAATCAGCTAAATAAATGAAACCATTGCAAGAATATTCTAATTATTTTTAATTAAAATAGCTTGGATTTTGTTTTTTATAGAAAATTCTTCCTATCTATAAGTCTCTACATCTTATATCTTGATGGAATCTGTCTTATGCTTATATTATCTATATTATGCTTTATTATGCTTATGAATAGTTTCACTGAAACTGAAAAAGTCAGAATAGGTAACCCTCCACTCAGACATAAACTTGAGAGAGAATGCCAAACAATGACTGAATTCATTTAAACAATGAATGTAGCCGTTCCCCTGAAAATTATTTTTTCATTTTAACTTATCAGAAACCTTTACAATATTTTGAGTCCTTTAATAAAAATAATCATAATACAATAACTATATGAATCATGCTTTATTTTAAAGAAAACTAACAACTGCTCATAATTTGACAGTGGAAAGAATACATATTCAGAGGGAAAAAAGTGGTTTAATATTTCTCTCCAGTGTTTGTTTACTGCAGTCTGGCTTATGCATACTTATCACGACAAATCCCTCTCCCCAAATGCCTCATGGTGGGAAAGTTCCTTCCCATTTTCACACATGATAAGGCTGCTTACATCTGCAAATATCTCACCCAGGTGTTATTTGGCTGGAAGAGCTACCCCTTGGTATTTTTTCTGATGCCACATAGATACTCAACCGTGCCTCTCTTATCTGTGACTAACTGCTCCCAACTTCAGCTAGGCACTGGAAGCAGACTCTCAGGGAACATTTGGTGCCCTGACTCACGGGTGTTGGAATGCGTGACTAGGAAAAAGTTGATACATCCGGAAGAGCCTGAGGCTAAATTCTCAAATTAAACTTCCATTCCTTTGGACTACTAGAAAGATAAATTGAGCGATATAAAATCTCTAAAGATTCAAACAGACATCTAGAGGGTTTTTTTTTTTTTTTGAGTGAGAGAGAGAGCATGCTATCTAAGTACACAGGAGAAGCTGTTGGTAAGAACATTCATATAAAAGGACTGTGATTGTGATACTTAGGTTACATTTAAAAAAATCTTTTTTTTATGCAGAATATAAAAAGGATTAAATTTAGCCTGCATTCTGTCTTGGAGTCTTCTTGGTCAATCCCTCTGAAAGCAAAAATTTATCCGAAACATGATATAATTGATGGGTAGATATAGAGTAGGTACAATGAAGTTCAAGTATTTTTCAAAGAGGCCTGATATTTTCTCTCTTTTAATAAAATCCCATGCTTAGAGAGTACTTCAGTCTGGCTATAGAAGAGGAACTCAGTGCAGTGCCCCCATTATTTAGAAAACAGACTTCTTTAGACAACATAAACAGAAGCACCAAGGAGTGCATGCACACACACAAAGGTTCCCAAAAGCATGCTTATTGCTTTGGAAAGGTAGGCTTATATAGCACATTGTGATGGAGAATCTTTTTGATAGAAAAAACACTTTTAGGATTTTAAAAGATAAATTATTTATATTTCCATTTTCTCTCCCCTTCCCTCTAATCTTACATGTCCTTGGTAAAAACATGGGATCTGAATTTTTCTTCTCTTACCTCTTCACCTAATTTTACAGCCAAGTACTCTTCTTCATGTTTTTCCTAGTTTTATTCCCAAATTTCCTACTTTTTCCGTAACTTCTAGCGTAGGATAACATCACTGATTGATTATAACTATGCTAGGCCAGAAATATACGTATGTACAATATGGAAGAAACCAGCTCCTTTTAATAGAAGTCTCATTTTTTCCTCATATTCTTTGAAGTCTCCACTCATGTTTTTGCATCATCTAGTTAAATTAGCCAGTGATCCTAATTACAATTTATTTGAACCATTACTGATCAAAATCCTTGTGGGCCTCTCCTCCCTTTCCAGGTCAATCTATGGTAACATAGTTTGGGGAGTGGGGAGAAATCTGTTTTCTTGTATGAGCTATACTCAGAAGACAAAGCTCAAAGTGAATCCATAATACGTCTCATTTCAAATTATCTTTCAAATTTCAGCCACTAACTTTGACTCCTAGACACAGGGCTGTTCACATTTTTCACTAACTTACAAACTGTCTGGTTCACATTTGAAATTTATTCCATATTCAGATTGACAGAAAGCAAAAATATGTGCCTTTGAAGCCTCTATTTGGCCAATTTCCTGGGAAGCAGATTTGTAGCACTAACTAACCCATTTTTCAACAGTACGAGTTCTCACTGCCCTGATTATTATGTGATCATTTACACTAATTCAAAGTCAGTTCAAAAAAGTGACATAATCTAGTCTGATAACATTCTGTATCCACCTATAAAAGGATACAAACCATTATCCAAGGTTCACCTGCACAGACAGTGAGATTTCCGGGTATATTTTTCTTTCTAAGCAATAATTTAAGTTATTTTAGAAAAAATCTGCCATGAATAGCTATGTTACGGTAGCCAACAAGTACTATCTCTCACATTTTCTGTAAAAAATGGCCTTTCTGTGGCCCAGTTTTACTCCCAAAGATATAAAAACTAATATTATATTGATTTCAGTGGGGGAAAAAAAAACAGTTCTAAATTAAACTGTATCTTTTTAATGTATTTGTAACTTAATGTTGTTTAACTTTATGTTCAGTCAATGAAATATAAAAGCAATATTCTAGACAATGGAAGTAGCTGATAAAAGACATGAAATATTACATTCACTACACTGTATGACACAAGCAGCTTTTTAAACAAAGCAGACTTCAATATCTCAGCTTCACACAAGCAATTTTATGTGATTCCTGTTACCTAGCCCCAAAGAGATAAAAGCCTGGATACTTACAGTCAACAGTATCTGTTGTACTATCTCAACAGAACCAGACACCCTTGCTAAGAAACGTTCCTAGTGATACTCTACCAGCACAGGCACTCCAGCTGATCTCAACTGCCATTGTCATCCACGGAAACAAAAATCATATCCCAAATGATAAGTGCCTATGCTATGTATAACTTTCCATTTTAAAACCTACTCCCAGCCACAAAAGCTGCTCCAGTGCAATTGCCAGAGGATCAGTGTATTGTGCTTCCTTTGACTAACTCTGTCAAGCATGCTGAAAGTTGAATGAGCTGAAGTATTTGAGTGCCAAACCTTTAATTATCGGTATGGCTTTAAAAAAGCCAATGCTATTTTGAGTGCAGTTACAACAGTAGGCCACCTGTGAATAGCTATTTGGAATGCTACATAGACAAAAGCCTCTTTGGCTTCTACGAACAAAATTTCCACCCTCTAGCAATAACCTAAACTGCTCAGGAATCAAACTCACTTGTCCTTCACTGCTTACTAAAGCTGTATCATCAGCACACTAGCTGTTTTTTCAAGTATTTTCTCAAGCATATGGATTTATTAGTAAACTGACATATTAACTGATAGCACTCCTGGGTAGAAGTGACTGTCATTATCTGTACTAATTTGCTCAGCCTAAGTCTGATAAATGGTATGGGGGATCTGAGACTAGCATCTCTTCTACCAGTGGCTCAACCTATTGCCACCATTAGCTTCTGATTAGATAAGTGAATGTATTTAAAACTGTAAATCAAGATGACACTGACAGACCTGAGCATCGTACTGACATCTGATAGGCAGATCTGCATTCAAAGTCCTAGCTCAGTGGCACATTTAAATTCAGGATTCTGTCTTGCAAAGACATATGCACTGTCTTAGCTTGTCTTTCCAGGAACTACTGGCTGTACACAAAATTAAACATATGTCACAGCTTTAGTAGATCTCTCCACCTGAACATTTATGACATTGGTGCATTTTACTCTCGTATGGGTTCATCTTTCCTTAAGCTTCCCTCAGTTTCCGTGGCTTTTCTGATAGACTTCCTGAACATGAGGAAATCCTTTCCCAGCAATGCAGTCACGCAGTTCCCTGACCAGCACTGCACCCCTGCCAATTCTGCGGGAGCTTTAGCCCTTCCCCAGAGCTCCCAGCTACAGGGTTCATTCTCCAAAAACAGCTGATAAAAACAGTGAACAGATACAAAGACTCTGTGAGCTCTAAATCATGAATATTTTACATTAAAGCTAATACACAATTAGATAAATTCTAAAATAGTTCACTGGTTTTCCTGTCTGAGTTTTACTATAATGTACAGCTTACACTATAATGTAATCTGAACAGCTTATATTCTCCTTTTGCTAGATAAGACTTTCCCTCTGAAAAATGGAGTCTCTCTCCTTCTCTCCCTCACCACATCTACCAAATGCCTTAACTTAACCTTGTTGCTCTGCTGTGAAATCATAACCCTCGCTATCTCCCTTCATCTGTATGCTTCCTTTGCCTTTATCAATCCCTTCTCTAAGTTACTCTTCTTCCTACTATTTTCCTTTTTTTTCCCTTTTTTTTGAGGGGGGAAGGAGGGAGGGGGAGGGGAGAAGAGAAAGTTATTTTGTTTTCAAGACCGAGCACTAATATCTACCTTTGTTTTGCATGCTCCAGACTATATTCCCTACGGATAAGAGAGAGAAATTTGGCTTCTTGTAGGTTATTGCCATCCTTCTAGCCTCATATGTTTCATTTCAACGGGTTCAGTCCCGGTTTAAGGACTCTCCGCTGTCCTTCTTCTGAGAGATAAGATACCATCCTGACAGGAGGCATATACATATACTCTGGACATTCAGCGGTTCAGCAAGATACGTTCAGTTGTGTATACACATATTTCCTAGACTGTCACAACAAGGTTAAATCTTTTTGAAGGTACTGAATAACCTATAAAAAGCTTATTTCTATAGATAAGTTTCACTGATATATTCAAGCTTCTTACAGTGCTTTTCCATGGAAATTAGAACCTAAATTCTTTGGCAAGACCAATGGGGTTATTCAGCATTTGAACGGTGATTCTATGTTGTAAGTGCTGTTTCTGCCATAGTTTCTAATACATTTTGAAGCAGGTTTTGTCTGAAATTGAACTGTAAAATCTGGCATTCCTTTTAGCTTTTTTTACTTCAGTCATGTATTAACTGTATTTACAGATAGTCAAAATAGAGCATAAACTTTCTAGAGTGCATTGATTTCTTAGTGTGTTAATATGTTCTCTAATCACAGAGTCACAGAATGGCCAAGGTTGGAAGGCACCTCTGAAGATCATCTAGTCCAACCGCTCTGCTCAAGCAGGGTCAACTAGAGCACGTTGCACAGGATCGCATCCAGGCAGCTTTTGAAAATCTCCAGGGAAGGAGATTCCACAACCTAATCTGTTCTGTTCACAAAATGCACACATCTTTCTGCTCTTTTGCACAAGTGACCGCAAAGCTAAAGTCAGGAATCACACCTCAGAAATGCAACTAAAATATGCAGGCCTTAAGTGTGCCCTACGTCAGTCCACCTGTCTGATGGTGTAACATCACTGACCTCAAAGGAACCACGTGATTCAAGCCCTCATTTCCCTATCACGTTTAGTTAGCAGCAGCTGTCTGTCTGCTTCTAAGAAGACTGTAGATAAGGCAACTTGTGTTGGGAGTGCTTGCTTGCATCTGAGAGAGCAGCTTAACGGTTTTCTGGCATCATTTTTGTCCAAGATAGCAGACTGCTTCTGTCACAAATGATCAGTGTTAAATTATTTGAATAAGTATTGTTAAGTTTCAGAGTTAATGGCTTACTGAAAAAAGCCGTATATATTCTTGCAATGCAAGTTTATCGCTTATACTCTATTCATAGACTTCAAATGACAACATTTGTTTATGTTATGTTTATTCGTTCAGATTCCAGCTTATCATCAAAACCAGAGTGGAGTACTCCTTTTTTGTTTTTGTTTTTTTTAGGTTTTTTTATTACTTATTTGCTTATTTTTTTATTTCAAAGAAAACTTACTTGGAACATAATATTTCTGAACTGCCTGCCTTCTGCAATATTTTTCTAGAAACAGAAAAAAATATGGCTAAAGCTCTTACTCCCCTATGCTCTACTCCTCTTCTGCTGAGAGCTCAGTTTATAAGTGGAAGGATAATATATAAGCTTTGAGATTTGAACACGTAAAATTTAAGCTTTTCCTTCCTTTCTGATATCACTTGACACTTCTATTGAACACTTACTCCAGCTTCTTTTTCTAAGGTGAAGTCCTCGCTTTGTGCTCTGTACAGCACTGCAATGCTCCATGCGGCTAATAACGATGCATTATCTCAAGCATTGATTAGCGTTGCTCCAAAAGTTTCAAAACGTAACCTACCATTTTTCAGCTACTGTTGTATTTATGTTGCTTCTTTCCTTTTTAAAAATAATACAACCACAACATTGTATTGTTTCAAATGTTTCATTATCCCTGTGTAGATAGAGGCTCATCTAGTTTCTTGTAAAATGTGCTTGGTCTGGATAAGATTACTATAGATAGTACAAAACTCACACTGACTTCTTTCAAATTACCTCCGGGAGATGTGAAGGCTGCCTTCAATTTCTTTCTCTCTGATAACAGATGAAGACTTTTTACATTTCTCGCGGGTTTCTTTCTTGCTTTTCTCTTCCCTCTATTATCCTTCTCCATCACTCCTGCCCAGAATAAAGACACACCCAGAAGTGGAATAGCAAAGCCATTGAGATGAATATACACAAACGTGTTAAAATGGGCATAAACCTCTTCCTAGGTTCCTTAGCCATTTCCCAAGCATTGCAAGACCCCTGTAAGCCTATACCGTATGCCCCTTCTTTTCCTCTCCCAGTCTGTCAATTCTTTTCATTCTTATTTTTTTCACCTAGAGTATGCAATGACAAGGACTACTTTTACAGTTGTCTCTGCTATAACTCCTTATTATGCCACAGTTATGCCTAATTATGCCTTATTATTTCCCCTGACATATGCTGAAGTTCAATACCCATTTGATGGAACAAGAACAGAGATGACGTAAGCCCCAGCTTGGGACATCTTGTCATTCAGGCAAAAGTTAAATAGTCCAAACGGGAAGCCAACAAGCTGGAGAGAGGTAAGAATACTGGATCTTTATTAAAAGGACAAAAAATCAGATAAATCTGTCAAATAAACACAGGAACCACTTGCCCCAGCAAGTTTTATTTATAAATGGCCAAGCTATGATGTTTAAAAATTAAAATCTCTTGTCATTTCAGTATAATAGAGAATAAATTCTCTCGCCTCTTGAATGCAGAGATTTGCACAGTTCTTAGTCTGCTCTCCCTGCTGCCTACATTTGTGGTGCTAATCAAGTATGTATGTTATGTTTATCATTCCTCTTCTTAGCAACTAAAGTACGCACAAAAGGATATCTAATATGTACATGCTTCACTGAAGATTCCCTAGAGAAGATTAATATTTTAATGTGGTATCAACCACATTAAATTGTCCCTAACTCAGAGTTGTATTTTTCTTTCTTATCAGGATTATCAGGATTAATTATAGGGAAAACCTACTTCTTACCATTGCCTTAATGAGAACAGGCAAGTAGGTGAAAGACCTTAAGATCACTTTTACAGCTCTGGCCCTTTTTCTGATTTTTACAATCACAGTATTTGGGTTTCCCATTCCAGTGTTAGCATTCAGCACGTAACTGTCCCCCTGGACAAAAAAATGAGCCAAACTGTCCATCACTCAAACAAAAAGAAGAAGGAGAGGGAAAAACAAAACCTCTCAATATATCTTCTAGTATCTCCATACATTTGCTTAATAATACTGATAATGTTGGTAGAATAGGTAATGCTAAACTACTCTCACCTTCATTGAAGACAAATGCTGGGATGCTAGCACATGCATACATGCGATTGCTCTTTAGTAGCTGGCACCCTGCAAATCTGTACTCTACTTAACATCACAAAAACGAAGCCAAAGCCTCTGAAATAAGTTTGGAATCAAGCTAGGCTGCAAAGTCTCACTGATAGTAAATAGCTGAGGATTTTTAATCACAAAATTATATTGAAATATAGAGCGCTGATAAAGGTAAACTTATTTTCAGCTGTGGGTTGCAAGCAAATCTGTGGATGGTAGAGAGGAACAAAGAATATCACGTAGAACAACATTATTTGTTAATGAGGAGAAGCATGTACCTCTTGAGTGATCCAGTTCATTAGATCCTCCAGTCCTTGTTTTTGCCTGGAAAATAATTTGAAGCTACATCACTTTGCACTTAGGAAAAGTAGTATTCTTTTACAATTTCTTGCTGTAAATAACGGTCCGTTGGACATCTGATCCTGCAGTATGACAGTGGAAAGCCTCAAAAGGCACAGCATTCAAGAGCCTCAACTGTGCAGAAAGCTCTGATGCAGAGACATCCTGCAGAAGTACTTCACTTCTCAAATATATTCTGAAGTACCATACAGCTTTGCTCACGGCACACAAGATCAAGAGAAAAGACAATGGGAGATAAGCAGTGTGATGGATTCATAACCCCACTTTCCTCAGAGAGAAGCTGCTGATTTGCAGTTACTGTGGCTAATCTGATGTCCAAGTAACCACAGAGAAATTAATCTCATTTAATTTTAGCTATCTAGTCTAACCTGTCATCTTTTAGGTGTCTGCAACCCTAGACTCCCTTTATAGATTCATTTGCCCTGCTATAGATGCCCATGCTAGAGGAAGATGAATCACTCTTTGGAGATGGTATTTTTCCCTGTTTGATAGACTGAGTGTAACTAAGAATTTGAAGTCTAACTTTTAGACACTAAGGTTAGGGTTGATGAATCTCTCTTTAATTAATGGAGAGTGCAGAAGCTCCAGAGGGTAATTCAGCCCATCTATTTTAAATGTCTATTTAGAGAACAGCAGAAACCATTTTCTCCCCATTTACTATGTAGGAAGCCAAGTTAACTTGCTTAACTAGACACTTAGCTTTTGGACAGTAAAAGTTGACTAAGATGAATTAGTGCTCGGCGGCCCATAAGAGCATTTTTTTCAATCCCTTCAGATCCGAGGCGGGGGGCATAGTGGGGGGAACAACTCGTAAAGCTTGTTTATTCAGACTTTATACAGAGGTCATGATTTAACTTTCTGTCAGTGAGACAAATATAATTCAGGCAAGTCTAGTTATGATCTTTTCCTTTTGGACGGGGAGAAAACACCTCCAAGATGAATATCACATCTAACACACTGGCTCATGTTCAGCTTCTGGATCAATATATAGTTGGAATATAATTGTGAAGATTAGCTTAAAAAAAATTAAAACAAAATAAAAAACCAAAAAACACTTTTAAAAGCATATAAAAACTGTAATGGGAAAAAGTAGCTTACCGAAGGCCCAGTACTTCAGCTCACTTTCGTGTTAGCAAATCTAATTACTCTATGAGTGATCAGGATCTCTTATGTAGAAGTGCTAAGTGCTAAAGGAACACATTATTTGCTTGTAGATTCTGTCCATAAGTGTAACCCAAACATGATTTAATTGGCAACACTTATATTCTCATGTGCTGTAGCACACAGGCCTTTCAAAGTGGCACTGCCCTGATGCTCTTTTACCTTAAGAACATAAATCATTTTATGTTTCTCTTAACTGAATAAAGTCCAGTTACTATCCTAGAGCCATAAAGCTGTACAAATTAGAGGCAGGGAATGTCATCCATCTCCAAGTAAAACTCTTCAACATGATATAGAATATGTGGCCTGTTAGGGGAGGAGAACAGTGCTGCTGCCAGTGTGTAGCTGGTCCTTCAAAAACAAAGCAATTGCTTCTTGTAAGCACACTGTTCTTCAGAAAACTGGTCTGATAAATAATTTCCTGGAGGTTAACAGAAACCTACACATTTAATAGACCCTCACTAACTTTCATAGAGACTGAAATAAACACACTAGATCCCCTAGATGTGAGACATTCTGAGAAATCACATGTGATCCCAGGATTAATAAGACAGGAGACAGGCTGCACACTATATCTATAACTTTATTTATTTATTTATTTATTTAGTAAAGCTATCGAGATTTTTATTTAAGATTTTCTTCAAAGCTCCATTTCATGAATAGAATAGTATAGGTATTACAGACAGGAAGCTCAACATTGTTGCAGACCTGTCAAGTTTTCAGTTTAGAAACATTTGGGAGTTTCATAATACTGCCACTCTAATTTGCATTGGATTTTGACTTTTCTTGCAGATGCTCAATCCAGATGCAGTTTTAACATCCTCCAGTACAAAGTGGTTTATCCATTTCAACAGTTAAAAGATGCATAAAAACATGCTATCTTCTGTTCTAAAAAAAACAAAAAACAAAAAACCCAAAACACCTGTAGTAAAAACAGGTGGGTATTCTTCCAAAACAACCATTTCCTAGGAGCTGAAGGAAACTGAGATACCACAGTGATATGAGACAGCCTAGTTCTGTAAGCTACAACTATCTTGCATTCAGCATCACTTAAATTCAGTTAAAAAATGCTGACTTTGTGAGCCTGGTCTTAGTGCCAGTCACTAGTGAAAACATGAGCTTCCTCTATTTTATTCTTGTTGCCAATGGTCTCAAGAGACTATTTCAAATGCTAATGATTGCCAGCACATAGGAACACCATGTGTGTGAAAACTTCTTACAGCTGGGATTGGACAGAGGGAAATATAACATTTGTTAAGGTGGGAATCCACAGAGCATTATTTAAGCTAGTCTATCAGTTTCTTGAGGAATGATACAAAAACAACTCTAAATATATGTCCTAGCATTTGTGTGGCTCCAGGGGATCTCACCTGTAGCACTACTGCCACAGTGTGTCACCTGCAATGAAGCAGTTAGTTAGCATTACACCTTTTTCGAAAAAGAGGGGTATGGAAAGTGCACTAACTTTATATGTATACTTTCTCAGTGTTTGAATAGTGAACAATGGGAGCAAGAGGATAGCAATCCCGGAACACAATCACTATCACTCTTTTCATGGTAATGACTAGTAGGTAAAAACAGCCTTTGTGGATGCATTTTTAAAGAGAGACTTCTACTGACAAAATATTACCCTAAAGCGTCTACCTTTCCTTATCTGACTATGACACCCTTTTAGAAGATATTTGGTAATAAGAGTTTGTGGTTCTTGTTAATGCAGCATAACTGGGTAGGGCTTTTTTTTTTCCTCATTAAGTAAAGGAAGAGAAAAATATTGAATTTGTTTGTAAGAAGACTTTGTCTGAAGATTTGTTTGTAAGTGGTCGCTGAGTGAGAAAACTCCTGACTTTGAAAAACAATATGTAAGGAAGGATTTCTCTGAACAGTTATCTACTGTTACTATTTTTCACAGTGAGTGCAAAAACATCTTTTAATGTGTCACTTAACCAGGAAGTCAAATCAAACTTTGCATTACATCTCTGCAGTTGCCAGTCTGTCAGCTTTTGCTCAGATAAATAGAAAGCAGATATACTTTATCACAAAATCCATAGTCTCTTTGTAGTACTGATCACATCTGGACAGAATGCAAACGCGGCATGATGTCAACTTGTAGCGAGTTGTTTGCAAAAACCAAATTACAACTGCTACTGACTAAGTGTTGGCTAAGCAACTCAGGTTATGTTAAAGATATAGGCATGCCATGCTGTCTGAATGTCTCTTCCATCTAGAGACTTCATCTCCCACCAGACAGAAATCAGCATTGCAACTGGTTGCAAATGTTAATTTGGTGTTTCAGCAAAATATTTAGATTAGTCACTTGTAGTAAAAACAGTGATTTTCCTGTAGCTTGTCTTCATCATTTAACTCTGTTGCATGTAAAGTTATGTAAATAATAATAATAATAATAATACAGACATCTGAATCCAGCTATTGATTATTGCATTTCACGTGTAAGAAGCTCTTATGGAAGTAACCAGGATTATCCATGGGAACCTTTAAGAATTCTGGATAAATATTTCACATTCCAGTCCCTTTTAGTCATCTATATTAAAAGAGAACTATATTATTTCCTACTATCTATATTTTTCTGTTTATATTTTTCTATCTAGTATGCATTAAAAAGCATTTCTTCTTATTTTAATTTTTTCCAGATGATAGAAATTATTTTCCTTTTCCTGGTAATTTCTCTTAATTTGCTTAGATACTGTTTCCTGAGAATATCCTCCTAAGTACTTCCTACTTTGATGTTCTGTGAGTAGAATAGAAAAGGGATAATATTTCCATCCCTGTAAAACATCTCTGGAGGGAGCTGGAATGTACCTTGCACCCACTGAGCATATTTTGATGTTTTAACAGGCATATGTGTATAACGGAAGACCCAGAATAAAATATTACTGCGGCAAAACTTCCTCTGGGTCTTTTGCTCAATACCTGTAACTTTGGTAAAGTCTCAGGCTTTGTAACCTTCAATAGTTTAAAACATTCTCTGGAGTGCATACCCTGAGATAGGTATGCTCAGTTGAGAATTAACTCAAGCTAGCTGTTCCACTGTTGCTTTGTCCAAAGCCTAAAATCGTTAATTGGATAGCTAGGACACTTTATGCAGCTACCTCACACCTCTTGTAGCATAAAAACACCTTTATATGCTCAGGAGATGAGGGGTGCTGTACAGCAGCAGAAGATAGGTTTATTTAAGGAGGAAGAGAAGTACGTGATCAAAAGTAATTCAATGGATGTGACTGGAGATTTTCCACCACAACATTTTGAGAATTCAGTAGTAGTAGTAGTAGGAGTAGTAGTAGTAGTAATTCCTAGCAAAAATCAAACTGGCAAATTTGAAAGTTCAGAAAAAAACAAGTAAACTTCCAGACAGAGCAGCCTAAGACTAAATATTCTGATCCAAAATCTAATGGTAACCGTTTGATACTATTCTTACAGTTTCACCACGTCCAAGTGATTTTGAATATCTCCAAGCCATGGAGGGCCTTGAACATACACTTGTAAATTCCCTACATCTGATCTGACTTCAGCTCCTAGGTGGTGAGTGGTGGGGACAAATGATGGGGAACGGCATCCAGTTCCATACCGGATTCACAGCAGGGGTGTGAACTGATCACTGATGTTCTCTGATTTAAAAGAGAAAAAAAAAAAAAAACCGCACACACACACACACACACACCAAAGACAAGCAGAAAAGCCATTAGACTCACCCATCTCCAACAGCTGGCAAGACAGTCAACCAGACAGCATCCCTATTTGGAGGGCTCTTACCTTAGGTTGCTGCTTCTGGGTTCTGGTTTTGAGATCTCCATATTCCAAAGAATTGTACTCCTTTCTGCATTTATTGTGTAGTTTCGGCTAGCTTTAGGCATATCCCTGCTTATTGCGCTAGCTTTGAATCGCCATTCTGAGGCATCTCAGCTGTGTACTGGATAGTGAGATCAAGCATATAAATTTGGGGGACAGAAGGGGCAGATGCTGTACTCTGTTCTTGGAAGCCAAATTCCATAAAGTTAGGCACTTCTGCTACAGAAGCCTTTGTCTTTTACTGCTTCCAGCCACTAAGCTGCAGTTCATCTAAACTAAAAATGAAAGTAGTACAATCTGACTTGGTCACAGTGTAAAACCAAAAAAAAACCAGACAATTCCCCCCTCCCCCCAAATTATTCAGCTTTCAAATCACTCAGAACAAGGAATGTTTGGGTTCCTTTTGGAATTGCAACATAAGCTGGTTGTGGAATTATTAGCGTACCTGGCACAGAAAGCTTATGGTCTTCAAGAAGCATAAACGGTGACAGATGCATCCTAACAGGGAAGGAGGATGGCTACATGCAAATATAATGAATAAATAGATGTAAAAAAATATGATTCTTGCAAGAGAGATCATGATTACGCTCCCAAGAAGTTAAAGGAGAAATTGGAAAAGATTATAGTGAAGAAAGCAAATTATTTTTTACATCTTTTTTTGTCTCAGAGGACATTGGGGAGATATTAATCTTTTCAAGTAACAAAGATGAAGTAGTCTCAAAGATTCAGGTATCATAAGAATTGCTGGAACAAATCAATAAATAAAAGATCAATGATTCCCAAAGACGGGATGCTATTTATGCAAGGGTCCCAAAGCAATTTAAGACTAACAAAAGCCTAGTTATGCAATCTCTCATTAAAATCAGCTGTAAGGTGAATACACAGTATACACAACTGTATACATAAGAACAGTTATCTTTACTTAAGTACTGGAAGGAACCTGGGAGAAAACTCTAACAACTGCAGACCAGACATATTACTGTGGTATTAAACTGGATGAGGTTACCAATTAAAAATAAAATTATTAAATATCTGAATTAAAATTAAAAGAAAGACACAAATTATCCCTTGTCTGTATCATTAAACTGTTTGAATTCTTTAAGCGTGTTAATAAATAGCAAATAATGAGAACTGGCTGATGCAACTTCTCTGGACTTTGTAAAAGCCTTTGAGAATATCCCCCACAAGCGGCTATTAGAGAAACTAAGTAATCACAGAGTGAGAAGTAAAGCATTGTCATTGACTAGAAACTAACTACAGAAAGAAGAGTACAAAGGCTGAAATAAGCGGTCCTTGCTCAATATAGCTAAAGGGTAACAGCAGGATGCCCCAAGTTCTTTACTGGGGAGGAGTGTGTCTAATCTATCTATTAATCTTCTGGAAACAGGGACTAACAATAATATGGAAATGTTACAAGTAACACAACAAGTCTTAGATTAATCAGGGCCACAGCAGGCCAAGGAGCTTTTGGGATGCTTAAAAGAGTTAAGTGAAAGGGGAAACAATAGCAGATGGAGTCTAGCACTGCCAAGTGTTATTGATGCACACTGGAAGGAACCATATGAAATACTTAGTCTAGAATTAAAAACTCTGTATGACCACTGAAAGGGAGGTGGGAGTGGATGAAACAATAATGACAAAAAATTGATATGCATGAATCAGTAAAAACACTCCTCTATAAGCAACCGCAATCAAAAACAAAGACAACATTGAGAAGCAGATGAAAAGGAAAGAATACTAAAGACTACAAAGGCCAAGGCTTTTTTACTTAGGGGAGAAGACTGATGCCTTTAAAGAAAGAGGCTAAAAGGTTATACAGACTAAGGAAAGGTTAATTACAAAGTTGAATTAGATAACTGTATATTTCTCTTTACAAAAAATGAAGAATTCAACACAATTAAAACACATTAAAATAGATATATACTTTTATTTTTCATTTTTTTCAACCCAAACCCATGTAGCTCACTATTGGAATACATTACTAAGATCAAAAGTAACTCCATTTTAATGAAGGAATTGACATTTTTTGTCTATTTATACGCAAAAGTTCTGCACAGTGAAAATCTGTGTTCTTTATAGCACACCAGAATCAAACCAACAGAATTAATAAATGAAAAGTCAAACTACCCTGCAGTTGCCCCTTGTGTTTCACAGGCACACACCTTATCGTTCTCCCAACTTCTATACATCATAAAGGAAATTTTTCAGTTGCAGCTCTGCTGTTGTGGATTCCTGCCTCTCATTTCCCCTGTTAGAAAGCTGTCCTTCTCAGCATAGCATATTACTATATCAGAGATCCAGAGTCAAACATATCAGGAGAAGTTAGCTTGGTAGACGGTTTGTGGAGAGCGAAAGAAACAAAGATAAGGTAGTGGTGCATGGTGAAGGTAAAAGAATAGCTGTATCCTAAAAGATGTTTTAAATTGTCATATCTTTGCCACTGGTGGGCATGAGTTGGAAATGTTGTTCAGGATAACCCTGAGTGTGTCAGAGCAAAGCGTTCTGTAAACCAATTTCTTTGTGAGTGCTAAAGTAGGTAAACAAGATCATGTGAAACTGCTTACAAGAAACTGCTAATGGAGAAAACTTGATGCATGAAGGCTTGCTTCAAATGATTTTTTTTTGGGGGGGGGGCGGAAAGTATAGGTAAAATCTATGCTGTAATGTGTAGCAGCTGCAGAGAAACTCTTGCATTATAGCAGAGGTACAGAAGTTCTTCTTGGTTATGTGTAGAATACACAAACAAAATCCTTGTCCGCCATGCAAGATTGCACTTAAATGCCCTTGTCACTATCCATTAACACGACCCAAAAGCTCGTGTAAGTGGCATATAAACAGCAAATCCCTCCACTGATATTTAAATTTTTGCTTATCATAAATAATGAGTTATAAAGAAGTTATACGAATAGAAAAGGATATATGAATATATTTTCTTGAACAATGAGCATGAAAAATCAAGTACCTCCTAATATGAGTTAAGAGGAAGCTTTTCCCACTTGATAACTGTCTAGTATAGTGTTCCTGTTACCTCCCAAGCTCTGCTTATTCCCAGAGATAGGAGATGACACCAAGCAGGTCACTGAACAGTGCAGCATGTCAGTCTGTATATCCTGCTTCTGGAAAATACACCTCAAAGGGCTCTTGAGTTTCCTGATCCTTCAGTAGTGGCTCCTTCAGGCTATCTTCCCAGGACAAACCACCGTAAGCATAATCTGAGATACATTGAATGAAAGCATTTTACAAATATATTTTATATCTACTCTTAAGATGGTACAAATAATTATTGCCTAATTTATTCTTATACAGGTTAAACATCTGCATTTTTGTTTATCTGCCTTTCTGATTGCTGTTCCAGCTGACCGAATAATGCCATACCTTTCCTAGTCGATCTCGCTAGCAGTTCCTGTTAGCTCAGTAGCATCTGTTGCTGAAGGAAGTGCAGATCTCCTGCAGGTCTCCCCCGATGTTTCAATCAATCAACTACATAGATATCATTTCAGCAAATGATTTGTTTTTTCACTTTTACTAGACCAATGAATTGCTTTCTTTGCCTGCCTTTGGCCACGCTGGGATTCTAATCTGGGGAAAAGGAAAGAAAGCCTCCCTGCAGTTGCAAAAGGCTAAAAACATCAAGCTGGTAGATCTTCAGGGGCATGTCTTCTGCTGGAAATTGTTTATCATGCTCTCTAGAAGAACACTTTAGAAATTTTTTCTTCTTAGAAGTGCAGCAAATTTATTTAAGAACATCTCAAAATATGATATAAATTTTCCAGTTCAAAAGCAACAAACGCTAGTAGTTATTGGGAATTTTTAAATGAAAATACCTAATTAGTAATTCCTCATACTAACAGCAAAGATTCCATCAACAATGTGTTCTTCTTCTAGTCTTGTGATTCCCAAAGAACCACGCAGCACTTTTCTAATATTTCTAGGAAAGAAACTTTATTTTGTGAGGAAACAAATTTTAATTTATATCCATAGGTACAGTATTGTCCTCACTGCTGAAAAACCTAAGGCAAATAAAATCTTCACAGGAACACAGAAAATGAAACAATTTAAAAGGAAAATCAGTTACTTAGGCTTTCCTGAATATCCTGTTTTCAGTTCTGTGGCTATCTAAAATCCAGATTGAACACTAGCCCATAATCCTTTTTTCTTCTAGTAGCAAACAAAAAAATGAGTAAGAAGATAGGGAGGGCAGTATTTCACGGGAGAAGGTCAGACCTGTTCCACTCCCGTTGGTTTCCCTCCCTACCCACACCAAACTGTTCATTTTCACTCTTACTTAGATATTTTCCCACCATTCTGAAACTAAAAGCAGAAGACTCAAACTTCCCGTATCGATGCAATGAAAACTCAGCTCAGTGTTATGGCCAAGCATTAAGAAAGTGCTGTAAATTTCACAGCAAGGGCAGAAGCAGTCCAGAAAGCCCGAAATGCAACAGAGCTGCAGTAGTTCTGCTGCACAGAGACTTGGCTGCTGCAGGGAAGGGAGATGGTAGAAATCTGTACCACACTGTGCACCACCTCCACACACTCCAGCAGAAAACTGAAAAAAAAATAATAACAATAGATGATCACTAGGACCATGATTATATAGACCCAGACCTAGTGAATCCTTTTGCAGCTCCATCCCAGGGGCTTGAGCTGCAGTCCTGGAGAAACCACTGAGATTCTGTGGGAATTTTCTTCAAGTGAAGGCTGAACATCAGTCACTTTAAGGATGGCTATGTGAGCATTAACAAGTAGCATGGCTCCGTAGTAACAGCCCTGTAAAGTGAAACAGTGCTGAGAGCCTGGCATCCACATTGCGTGTGTTTGAGGGGCTTTACTTCAGGTTAACTTTAGTCCCTAAATCTAGTCTAGACTGTATGTCCCTTAGCATCTGCAACTCAATAGGTGCCCTTCTGGGGCTCTTCTTCACCCCTACTTTCACTGGAAAAGAACCCAGTCTGTGTGCTCCCAGATTGTTCTGTCATGTGAACCAAAATGCAGTAAGAGAGAAGTATGAATAGGAAATTAATGTCAAGTAGAAGTATGAGTATGAGTGCAGTATGAGCGTAAAATTTGCTTTAAAAGTACCCTCCTGACCTGAACTAAAGTGCTAACATAGGCATAGCCTCAGTGCAACTCCCTGTGCACAGCTGAGCACTTGAGGTTTGTGACCTGTGAGCTCAAGTGTATACAGACTCTGTGTGCAATATGGAGTTGCACTTTAATTCTATTAAGGCACAAAGTGCAGAAAAGAATTAGAAGCAGACTCAGCCCTTCAAGGAATATAGCAGATACATCTCATCCAGGCCTTCATGGGGCACCTAACGTTGTTGAATGCATGTAACATTTCAGTTCCTCAGTAATGCCATTACTTGCAGGAAAATACACACACACACACCTTTTGTTTCTCTTTAGAACATTTAATCAAATGATTTCCAACATCTTTTTAATTACATATTCTTTAGGCACCATTTTCTATCTTATACACTTGACCAGAAATTAAAGGTATCCCAAGAAAAGCTTCTTAATATTCACATATCTCTTATTGTGTGTCCCTTATTATGATCTCCGTTGTGAGCTTACTAATCCGTGCCACCAGTCACATATCTGCTAAAAGTCAGAGATTTAAACATTTCCTGCAAACTGCAAAATATGTCATCTCCTACCCTTGCAGATCTAAACAACTCTAAAAGAAGAGGAGAAAGAGATCTCTTCCATCCCAAAGATCAAGTTCTGTTCAAATTAGGTCTATCCTAAAAACAATGAGAAAAAAAAATCATAACGTAAATCATTATGTTCGTAGCAAAATTTAAGGAGTAATATTTTTCCAGTTAGCAGAAAACAGCCTCAGGTAAGCAGGAATCTCCAAACTAGGTTTCAGTATAAATTTGGAAAGTCAATGAAATTCATGCTTATATTGCACAAGTTAGCACACTTCTGCCCTTTAAAAGATTTCAGAGAGAATATAAAACTCAGAAGATACATCAATAACCAAGAACTTGTCTTCCAATAATCACATCAATCAAAAAGTCATGAATTTAGCAAAAAAATCAAACAATCAAATAACTAAAAAAAAAGTTATGCAAAGTAAAAATAAAGAAGGAGAATGAGGAGAATGATATATAATCTAAAATATTCTGATTAAGCAAATAAAATATTTAGGATAACTTTTTTTCTATAATCTATTAATATTATATAGCCCAGGTACATGAAATATTAGGTGATTTTGTTCCAACTAGTGATCCAAATTTCAGTTCAAATGGATAGAGGGTCTATATGAAGGAGCTGTGAAGACAAATAAAAAATAATGTGCATATCTCTGCTAGTACATTTGCAACTGAGGCTTGTATATTCAAAATTCAGACCATATTGTGGGGCCTTATTGAAGTCTGGATGAAAGGAAAAAATAAAACTTATAGCTAAGTAATTTATATTTCCAGGTCAGTCAGAAAATAAACAAATTAGGGACCGAAATAAACAAAAAGACCATTTGAAAAAAATGCTTGCTTTTTTCTATACTTCCTAAACTACTTCTCGATTTTAAAGAGTTCAAGACATCTCAAAGACTTTCAACAGGACTCTACTTCGGGTTGTCAGAACATCTCCAAGATGCTTGACCATACTTCAGTAATTTGCTTATTGAGCATCCTCTGAGATACATACATACGTGCGCACAAACACACAAACACACACATATTTGTGTATGTGTGTGCGTATAATAGCTGTAAGTTTTATTTAATATGAGTCATTGTTAAAATTGCTGCCTTTTTATTATGAGTGTTGAAATTTAGCGTAGAACAAGCCTTCCTTGATAATTCTGCAACTTATGCTTAAATTCTATTCTATCAGTTATATCACTATATCACTTATAGCAGTGCAAATACAGAGTGATTCTACAGCAATTAAAGCAGTTCTCTAGATTTTAACTAGTAATACTTTGGATCAGCATCTATCCTTCTAACGCTGGTGGATGACTTACAATGTTGGCTTGGAAAAGGCAAATTAATTCTGCTTTACTGTCTTCAGGGTTTTTTCCCCCCTGGAAAAACAAGTTGAGCTCCTAATATTTTGCTGCAATGTGCCTGAAAAATCAATAGAATAAAAGAATGGGATGAAGACCAAGAGCAACAACAGAGAATGGAAAAAAATGTTAATCTGAAAACAATAACAAATTAATAGTGTCAGTCAAAGACAAGAAAACGATCATTTAAAACACTCTTTGCTTATTCCTTTTTGTAGCAAGGGTCCTAAAACAAATTCAGGCTGAGTCAAATCTGTCCCTTTGATTTCATACATTTGAGTTTTAATGTATATCATGTGCCTCATTCTGCTCTCAAAACAGTATTACATTTAACCAAAATCATTGATTTAAATAGATTTAGGTTTATGTCAATGTACATCCTTGATCAGAGGAAAGTTGGTCCTCTGTATTTGCAAACGAAAATAAAACAATATTTTAAATTTATATCTATCATACAGGGATCAGCTTGCAGTACATTCACTCAGGTCATGTCACAGGAATCAATCTCAGCTGCCTAATTTTGAAAAGCTATTGTTACGGTAATGATTTAATTTTGTTAAGATAGTTAGGTTGCAAAAAAAGTAAATTTACAAGATTAAACTTTAACATTTATAAGATTTAAATAGAGATAAAAGAAACTATGCATTTCTAACTGAATTGGGATCTAAAACAATAAGTTTCATTTCCTGAACTCCAGTGACATACTGTATCATGTTAGCTAAACTCAGCTGACAACAGGGGTCATTTCCCCAAGGATAGTTATATCAGAAAGCATACGATGGAAGAGAAAAGAAAAAAATAAGTAAATAAATAAATTCTGCTTTTTAAATAATTTGGCCAAGGTTTCATATGTACTACAAACTACTACTCCTTTCTAATAGTGGTCCAAGTTCTGGCAGCTTCTGTGCAGAAATATCTGCAGGAAGATTTTTACTTCGCAGCAGAAGAATGGGGCTGGAAACAGCCATCTCTCAACTCTGAACGCATGAAGAATTTAGAGTCATCCCACAGGACCTTAGCTTTGGGTTGTTTGTTTTTAAGTGCGGGACTTCAAGTGAATGGACCTAGTCCACCCACACCCTCTGCCCTGGCTCTGGCCCGTCTGTGCAGTGGAGCGGGCAGAGCTGCTGTGTTGCTGGCACCACGTGCCGGGGTGTCCGCAGGAGCAGTGGGCTGGGTGCTCCGCATACCCGTTCCCTTCTGGGAAAAAAACTTACTTATTATCCAAACTGCCCTGTCTCACTTTAAGGCACTGCACTGCAATATAAACAGCGAAAACAAAATGTGAAAGGAAAATATGATTTTTTTTTTGGTACCTGTGGAGGTATAAAATGGCGATATTCCAAAATAGATGCATTTGGACTCCTGTACTTAATAATAAAAAAGTTCCGATCTATATGAAATAATTGCTCTGAAGACATGGCTCCTTCTCCACTGATTAGATTGACTAACTTTTACATGGTTAAAATCAATAGAGACACATCCCACTGGAAAACCACCAGAAACTTATTTAAGAAATGATAAGTATTCTGAATTCCCAGTAGTATTTTCTCTTGAAGTTTTCCAGAGGTTTCAGTCTTTACCAAAGCATAGATTTGCCATAGTTTCTAACTATTTTGATAAGGGTAATTGAAATCATGAGACATGAGGATTGATATGCATAATATTGCTCATTTTCTAATTGTACATTGAAACTTAAATAAATAATTGTCCATATTTTGCAAAGGACTTTACTCCCAAACTGAGATTTGCTATATAAGATTTCACCATGAAGTGATTTTCTTTTAAAATTAGTAATAAGTCTTTGAATGTGCAAGCATTTTTACTTGTAATTGTGATTGAATAAATTGTTCTTATTATTCTAAAACTCTTCTATGAAGAAATCTAATTTCAACAAATGTCATATGTAAGGGCGATGTTAAGAGTACTCAGGGGAAATTTGCATGTAATTTTTGTAAGCAATTTTAAAAGTTTATGTACTTGCATTATCTAGTCTACAATAACTGAGAGTGACTAACCAAAAATAACTAATTTTATTGTTTATTTGACATTTTATTGTCATTTTCAAAGCTGAGTTTATTTTTAAGGAGCATCTAGAAAAGCTGTCTTTTTCTTTATCTATTGTGTAAACAAACACAAAAATTCATCTCAGCAGAGATCATTTAAATGTCTTTGAAAATGTAGCCTTACCTCTAACAGTAATAAGGATATCCCACCAAATAATGAAGTTATACTAATAGGAAAGCATATAGAAAAAGTATTTTCTTGAATCATGAGCATAATAAATTAATTACCACCTAATATGAGAAGAAGCCTTCCACATAGCAAAACCTCCACAATTTTTATAACTTGTCACTGCAGTTTCTTTAGTTTCTTTATGAAGAGCATCTATACTACTGCATGTATAAAGCTGCATATTTATGATTTTGTATGCAGAGCTCTATTACTATACACAGAAATCTGAAATATAATGTAATTAATTTGTTTAATACATTTTGTGATTGCCCAAATTCTCCCTTAATAGAACTTTAAATTCAACTATTTATCTAAATGAATACATGACATATAAATATATATTTATATAGATATATATACACACATACATCCTGAGGAGAACCCGTGAATATATTCCTTAAAATATCAATAGCAAGTTAACCAATATAGAGAAATAAACAGCAATGTATGATAAACTCTAGAATCCCTCTTATTGTCCTAAAACAGTAACAAATACAATGATAAAAACTGTTTTTTAAAGTATCACAGACTATTTGTCTTTTCTCCCTCCCTTTAATGGCGAATGTCTTCTGTTCTAGGTTGCCGATATCTTAAAAATGTAATAAAGGTATTTCATTATGATAGTGTTCTACAGAGGTGAAGTGTGTTGACAGGCCCAAGATACCATTTACATAAGCATTCAGGCAAGTGAAGGTAACATTTGATCTAACATGCAGAAGAGAAGCAAGAATTAAACGTACATTGAAAAAGTATTCTAGACATTACATTTGTTCCCTGGAAGAATGTCCCCTGAAAATTACAATCTATTGCACCCTCAAAAATACAAAAATAGTATAATTACTTTTTTTCCTCATTTTTATAATGGACAAATTTGAAAATGTCATGGCTTGTCTAAGCAACTTGCCTAAATTGTAACTTAATCAAAAAATTCATTAAAAAATCGTTTTCACATGCCAAAAGTGAAGATTTGGACTTTTTTTACTTGTAAATGTCTAAGTACTGTTTCCCCTTATTTCGCTAAAATCAGTTGAGACATCCACAATCACTTCCAAGCTACTGTGAAATTTCTGAAAATTCATACATATTGTTTGTTGGTAAATTTAGCTCAGATCACGTTTGCTACCGTTTTTAGCTAGTAAATTTTCTTCTAATGAAGGAATATCAGAGCGATTTCTCAGCATCAATGTAGATGAAAGCTTCCCTTCAGGGTCTGCAAAACACTTCAGAAGGCCATGATATTTTTGTGGTGCTGTTGAGGCTTATCAGTTCCATATTTATATTTACTCTTCCTTTAAACTCTTGGACTACACTTGACCTCAAAGGGTCCTACCAGGTAAAAGTTCTTCCATAAAGCCTTTAGGACAATGTTATTCAATTAGAGCTTTCTCAAGACAGCTACATCAGTTTGGCTGAAAGAGGAGAGATGGATGGTTGCAGAATATTAAGTCTTCAACCTCACTCCAAGGCTGCTTACCTCATTCCCTGGTCTCTTAGTCATCATACTTTTCCAAATGCAGACTTCATTGCTAGAGACAATTTCAAAGAAGTGGTTGACACCTATGTTTTTGTATGGATTGGGAGCTCACTGGAAATGGCTTTTCAATGGGTATGTTTTTAAGGAATGATCTACATCTTTCATATATCTGTCCTTTGCGAATAAAATCAGATCTCAAATCCAAAAGTAAAAGTATATCGAAGTCTCTTTTGTTTGTTTGTTTTACATAGCTTCAAGTTAATAAAATCTCTTTACAAGTCAGAATATACCTCTAGTGCCTCACTAAATTTATGTTCATCTAACTGACTGATGCTGTAAACGAAATTTACCAAACTATCACACACTCTCACTTAAGGTATTTGATCTACTGTTCTGACAAGAGAAAAATACACTGAAAATATGGTGATTTTAGTAAAGCAGGCATAAACATCTAGGAATATGTGCTTCTTGAGTGAGAGAGATTAGGTAAGCTTGGGAGTTCCCTCTTGCTTGGTCTGAGGGAAGAAAATGAAATTCACTGTAAAGTATAGGGATTCTCATACATGTAGACAACCACACATCAAAATACCTTCATTGTAAAGAGAGAAAGGGGAATAAGATCTCTGCTGCAAATCTACCCGCAAAAATTGCTATTAAAGGATGACATACAGTTGTTATTGCACAGTCTCTCAGTGGAAATAACAACTGAAAAAGTAATATGTGGAAGCTCTTGGACTCCTCTCTCTCCAAAATATAAAATAAAGATACACAATGATAAAAATGCAGTTATGTCATACAAGGTCTTTATTCCTTTATTCCTGTTTTTGTCTCTAAGAAGTGGATTGCATAGCTCAGACATTCTTTGGTAATAGAATATAGTTATCAGAGAACTGAATGAGTCTTGTGATTTCACTGCGTTGGTGTGGGGCGACACAAGCAGCAGGATTTTACAAACTTTCTCACAGTTAGGTTTTTTCATACAAACACAGTTTCCTCCAAATATAGTTTTTACACCAAAATCACTTTATTAGGATACATCTAACCTAATTTTACATGTCTACAGTGGCCTCCACTGCCAAATGCCTCATTTGTACATGAGATAAAGTGACTCTCAGTTCTCTGTAGAGTAAATGGACAGAAAATAGGTACTTTTAGGGTATAATACATCTGATCTATTTTAGATGTCCATTTTATCATGAATTGAATCAGCTTCTAGAACTACCTATATATTTCCACCGACTACAAATAAAATCTAAATTATTATATCTGTTGCTGACATCTATACTGCAGACATCTACTTTTAGTCAAATGAATTCCTTACTTTGTGTCTTCTAGAGTATTATGAGTGATACTTATAAAAAAGTAGTATTTACGAATTCAGTTTCTATATTACTTTCTATCTTTTACATAATTTATAGATCTAAATACATTATGGATCTTAGTGCAAGACTGAAGTGATATATTACTAGGTATAGAGCAAATAATTTTTAGGTAGGATAAGTGATAGAACTATAATTTGCATTTTGATTACTTTTCCTGGAAGAACATGTAATGAAGAAGCAGGACTGACGCATTCCCTGCAAAGTACATGCGAAGTATAGTGGTTGACGCAGAGAGATATGGTGAGCAAAATAAAATTGAGGGCAGAGCCAAGAGATTTCTATCCGTGTGACTCTAATACATTGGAGTCTTAAAATGATGTCTGCTGAATAAGGATGGAATTCACTTCACCCAATCTGTGCTAATCAGCTACAGTTCCTTTTTCCTAAAACAGGAATAAAGTACCCATTGGCAATATGAATGGCATAAATACCAAAATTAACTAGATAGGAAATGTTGAAGTTCAAAATTAGGTGAGATTAACTCACCTTTGGAAAGAATACTCTGGGAAATTTGTTTTTGTGAAAGAGGAGAACTCACATCCTGATCCAAAAAAGCATTTAAGATATCAAATGACTTTACAGATGTGCATAGTTTTACCTTAATTCCATGGTAATCATCTAACTCAAGAAAGAAAACTGAAGCAGACTGCTGAATCAGGATTTTAGGCCTATTATATGAATATAAAGCCTATTAGGTTATTAATGAGAGTGTTGCTCCTTATATTAATACTAGTGCATTACTAGTGCATTATTACAAGAATATTAACTTCAGTCATATATTAATCTTAAATTAGTTTCAACAAATAAATAAACTTTGATTTCTTCTTTAATCATCTGAACAAATAACATGAACAAATATCAGTTTTTACAGTCATATTTGTTTCACAACTGTTTAAACAAAACTTTTAAAATATATATATTTAAGTATCATGGCTTTAAAATACAGTATATTGTTCATTTTAAAAATAGCTCTAAAATAAATATTTTAACTTAAACACCCTGTAAAAAAGCATCAATACAATAACTAAGGCTTATTGTTTCCCATTTGTTTCAGATACTGACAGCACTGCAAATTTCTGAGGGTTTAATTTGAAGGAGTTTCTTCTGATTAACTTAGGTATCACTCTTGCATAGAATATAAATATTGTGCAGTTACAATGTGCAATTGAAATGTCTAACTTTGTGGCAGATGCTGGTCTCTGTGACCTTTTGTAACAGAAGGGTTCTTTTATCACTTGAGCTTTTGGTTTCATATTTCTCATCTGCTCCTTTCTGCCAGCTTAACTGAGAGTTTAAATCAAACCCTAATTAGACTACATATGCTGTTTAGGAAAAAGCTCTTGAAAAAGTCATGATTCATATAAGCTTTGATATTTCCAGAAAAATGAGAATTAATGTAATTTTAATTGTTTTAAATTACTTTCACTCATCCTCTTACTCAAATAATAAAAGTTGAACATAGCTCTTTGATCAAAAAAAAAAAAAATTCTAGGAACATAAGCACCAGCTCTATATTCCAATCAGCTATATAATCTATGTTTAATGATAAAACCCTTTATCGATATTCATGCTTTTCAGTTAAGGAGTATTAAAACTCAGCTATTTTCTTGCATATTTCTGATATCAATATCATAAAACTAAATATAAAAAAGAAAATTTTGAATATTTTTGGTTTTTACTTTGATATTTTACTTTGATATAATAGGAAAACAGAATGATAGATGCTATTTCAACTGTAATGAACTTACCTGAATTACATATTTCAGTATGTTATCTATCACTAAGGAAGGTCATATTTTAAACATTTTTAACTTTCACTGCATAAAGGAGGCTGTGTCTGAAAATGGTAGCTGATAACATGTTCAAACACTGTGAACATTAATAAACACATTTGCAAAGAAAGCCTTGACCTCAGATACTTTTCGCTAAGACATTGGCTGTATCTCTAAAAAAACAAATATTAAAAACCTTTACGTTTGTATGCCCTACTTAGTTATTTGACCCAGTTCATACTCAGAAGTAGCCAGAATCTTCCTTTATTACAGAAAGTGATTGCCTGCTGACTTAAGAATAAGAACTTGAGTATTTCCCCTGATAGAAAGCTGATAAGTTATTATGAGGAACTGTGTCTTCTAACCTCAAGCCAATACAATTCTCTGCTGTGTTAATTGTTTGAATATCATCCTGTCTCATGCAGACTACAATAACGATATTTTGAACACCAAGAATCTATAGATATTACCAAGAACAATCTCTGTGAACGTTACTACTACTTAAAAATACAAAAAAGTAAAATTTTATTTAAAAAATTAAATTTTAAAAGCTGAAAAATAGACCCAAATTCTGTTACTTCATTACTTCCATGGCTCGATAAAGCTGCATTAATATACATGGCCTGGTTGGATATATAATGCATCCCAATAAATATTTGTCTTAATTATATTTATTATTTAGTCATTATTGACATGTAATTTTCAATGCATGGAAAAAATTAAATAAATATATCAGACTTTTTTTTTGTGGAATCAATCCAAGAATTATTTACAATGAGATAAAACTGATATCCAGAACTTCGAAAACAACATATAAAGTCTAGCAACATCTCAACAATATAGTGTGTATATGCACATCCATTGATACTATCAAAAATAAATATCAATTTCCAAAATACTCTGAAATTCAAAATTCTCAGCATCTTCTGTAAAATTTCCAAAAATCTCAGTGCACTTCAATATGAAGTTTAAGAGTATGACATACTAAAAATTATAGAAAGGCTTTTTTTTTAAGTATACTTCTGTATTAAAATCGAAATCAAAACTCACCATATGAAAAGCTGAATGTAGACTGATAACTAAAACAACTCCTGAATGTGAATAAATTTCTACAATACAAAACAGTTTGTTTACAATAGTCTTCAGAGACTAGGAGGCATGTAGTGGAACACAGAACATTTTGAAAGTAATATTAATTTTCTTCTTGTTTCAGGTAAAGAAATGAAAATATAAAGTTTATGTTTTACACAAATGCATCAAAATTATTTTGATATATACTCTTTATTATAACACATAGTACTTTCTTGTGAGACATAACTAACAGGACTGAGAGTAATACCCCCATAATTTTCACTCTTTAATTTGAGAATTAACAGTTTCCGGGCTGGGGAGGGAAGGGAGGAGGGCTGTTAGTTTGAGTGATATTCAGAGTAGCATGTATTGATTTTGTCATCAGCTATAATTGGTCAACTGGATGAAAAGGTCTCTTCTATTCTGAATGAAGCAGCCCTCCCAGGATACTAAAGATCTCTTAAATATAAGTAGATTATTTAACAAGTCTTTTATTGTACTAAGCTAGTGCTTACATATATGATTATGGAGTAATGTCAATATTTTTAGCTTTTTGTTTAATATACAATGAAAAGCATTTCAGCACAGAAACTAATTAAATGATATGTATCTAAAAAGCATAGTTAAGACATCAAGTTCTTATTTTCAGGCCATATATTAAATGTTAATTCTTAAGCTAAGAAGTATTTGGATGTCCAATGCTCAAAATATTAGTATCTACGTACATAGATAGAGTTTAATAAATGAAAGATGTATAAAGCACCAGAAAATGCAGTAAGATATTGTAATGTTCATTCTATTGCACACCGACTATGCACCGCAAATTTTCTAGTTTCATCAGTACACGCTTCAGGGTAGATCGCGTAGAAGCATATTAACATACATCGTTACTGGAATGCTGAAACTGCCAAATGTTTAGAGTTATCAGATATCTGAATGAATCAAAACGCTCTCAGAGGTAGAAACGCATGAAGCCGAGGAGCACATGTGGAAGAGTTATTTCTCTGCAGTGTGGTCGGCTATGTCAACAGAGCGCTGCGCGCGTTGCCTTGCAGCACCTTGGACAGCAGTAGCCCCTTGCTAGAGCCACCCGCCTTGCCCCTGCTGAGCACCGCCAGCCCCGACTCCTCACTTCCCCACCATAGACCTCCCTGTCTGTGCAGTGGGGCAGACCAGTCGCATTGGAGGTTTTCAGAAAGGGGGGGGGGGGGGGAGAGGGGGCACTAAGTTGAACCCAGTTCTCCCTGCTGTCATATTTTTAACACAGACTGGTTGGCCGAATTCTCAAAACATTGTATGATAGCGTCAGTAAACAGGTCCAGCACTTGGAACTGAAGAACTACAGGACATGAACTACAGGACATGTGCATTGCATTTGTTTTGTTTGTTTATACAGTCAATGCAATCATTTAATGATAACTTTCCCCCATCAGCAGAAATATCAGAAGTATTTCTCCTTATTCAGTCCCTGAAGAGGAATTAATTATATAGTGTACATTTGCTGTTCTGTACATTTTCACCAGCTTTTATGCAACGATGTTGTAGAGCAATGACAAACTTTGTGGTAAAGTTCAGTCAGACTAAACTGTGATATAAAGAAATTACCTTAAGAATGCAGATGTTGATTGTTTGGCAGCACTGAGCAGCAGGTCAACTTCTAGATTAAGAAGTTACTGGAATGGCAAACATATCTTTACACCAGTGGACATAGATTTATATTTGCTTTTTTTTGCATCCAAATCCCTCAGTTTGGAGATTTATTTATTTACATTATCAGTAACTGAGCACATAAAATAGATGCGATGAGTATGTACACACACACAGTTTATATCCTGGAAACAGTGGAGCCAAAAATGAATGAGAGCACTTTGGTCGAACCTAACAAGGAAAAAAATGATGGTAACTTTCCCATTCTATTCAATGAGACAACAAGGCTATCTAACTTCTAGCAAGACTGAGGACTGATTTTTGAGGTAGAATAGGTGTGAATTATATCAGCTTCTCAGATAACAGGATTCTTTAGGCATGCGCTGTTATCACCAAGTGATTTCAGTAGGCCCTACTGAAGTTACAAAGCATTAAGGTATCACTAGGCCTTCTGTTTAGCTGGGTGATTCGTATGCACTATTGTGTTCCACCGGCAAAACAGGATTTAGTTCAGATGGGTTAATGTAACGCTAAAGTAGTCGAGACAATCCACTTCAGGGCAGACACCATTCACCTGGCCTCACTCTCAATAAATACGCAAACAAATGAGAGTAAAAAAAAAACTTGCTGCTTGTTGTTTTGTGTTTGGGGTTTTTTTGTTTGTTCGGTTGGGCTTTTTTTTTTAGGTACCAAATACAACACTTTTTCTGCCTTTTTCTGTCTTGAGAGCTGGGCCAACTAATCTTGTGCAAAAGTTGGGAGAAGACAACAACTACAACGAGCCAGCGTGGGAGCCTTCTAATCTTCTAATAAAAGAGAAAAAAAAAAAAAACACTCTTTGAATCTCTCTGAATGGTCACCGGTGACACGCAAAGAAAAACGCCGAGGCTTATTGAAATGCTGTCATCACTACTTCCCAACCAGAGCACACCGCAGCGTCTGCACACATCCGACCCTCTTCCTCGAGCTCTTCCCAGCTCCGCAGACTTCGGCAGCGCACGCTGAAGACACGGTCCTGCTCCCCCTTCTCCCTCCCCGCACGGCCGAGGCCGCCAGCAACTTCTCCCCCCGCCCCGCCGCCGCCGCCGCCGCCGCCGCCGCCGCTGCCCTGCGGCCGGCAGTGCCCGCGCCTCCCCCCGACGGGGCAAAAACGCCGCCCCAGACACACGGCAGAGCCGCCACGAGGTGCCCGCGCCAAGCCGCAAGGGCGCTCCCACGCGCCTGTGCCCGGCACCCGGCCGCCCGCAAGGCCTCCCCCAACCCCCCCTTCCCTCCCCCCCGGGCCGCGGACCCCTCCGCGCCTCGCGCACCGCCGCGGCGAGCCTGCGGGCAGCGGGGCGCCGCAAGCGGCTCCAGCTCCGGCTGCCGTCCCGGACCCTGCTCATTGACATGCAGCCGCTGTCGCTGCCTCCCGTCAAGCCGCATCCGAGCCCGCTGGAAGCCGGCAGCCGAGCCGGAGCCAATCGCATATTCATGAGCAGGGGGAAATCCAGCTCTGCACTCCCAGAGGACCGAGGTTCTCTCTCTCTCTCTCTCTATATATATGTTTTTTTTCTTATCCTTCCCCCTCTCTCTGTCTCTCTTTGAGCAATGCGCACATCAGGTCTCCCTGCCGATTTCCACCAGCAGCTCCGACTGCACCCTAAAAACCACGGCCACCGGCGCGAGGAGCGCAGCCCAAACCAGCCAAAACAAGGACCACGGCAGCCACAACAAATAAGGGAGGCACGCCAGCCCGCCAGCGGGAGGGACAGGAAACACAGCAGGGGCTCCTACCTTACAATCCTCAGGACACGATTTCACCGAGTACTCATCCGACTGTAAATATTTCTGGAGCATAACCTCAAACTCTTCGTATTTCTCCTGAGCGTGCTGGTCGTAGCGCTGGTAAGCCTGGACGCACTGGCTGCAGGAGCCTTCCCCCTTCAGCACCACATCCAGACTGCAGTTCAAAGTGTCCGGATTGGACAACCCGGCGAACAACTCCCAAAGTGTGTAGGAATTACAAAAGGAAAGGTAAAAATCCGTCAGGTCCCAGCCGGGCGCCGGGCTCTGCCCCGAGCCCCGCGGCCGCCCCGGCCCCCCCCGCCGCCGGCACACCGCCTCCGCGTCCCCCACGCTGAAGCACTGCCCGGACGACGAGCTCTGGGGGTGACAAGTCTCCAGAGGTCTGGCGGTGGAGTTCCCCAGGAAAACAGCCTTGCCGTGGAGGGGCTCCGTGTCGTTGTTTCGGCTGCCGCTGCCGCTGCTGCTGCCGCTGCTGCTGCCGCTGCTGCTGCTGCTGGGGGAGGGCGGGAGGGAGGGCGAGGGGGGAGCGAGCAGCCGGGGCGCGGGGGGCGCGGGGGGCGCGGGGGGCGCCGGCTCCCCCATGCCCGCCAGCAGCTCCTGCTCCGCAGGCTCCGGCTTCTCGGGCGGCTGCTGCTGCTCCTTCTCTCCGGTCCCCGTGAATTTGGCCTCGGCGCAGAACCACAAGTGATCAGAGAGCAGGACTGTGAAAAACAAGAGCGATGCCAGGGACAGTCGCCATTTCTGAGCCCTCTCTGAATCCGTGAAGGGTTTCTCGTTCTCCCGGGGTGCAAACCAGATTTTTAAGCCGTCATCATACTGCCGACTGCACATCCAAGCACCCCTGGTCATATTTTGGGAACGCACAGCCCTGGCCGACTCCACCGTGAGGGCTCCTTTGCCAGTGTCACCACAATATGCATTGACTTAAAAGATTGGGGGGATTTTCTTGCCTTCCTTCCCTTCTCTCCTCTCGCTCGCTCGCTCTTTCTTCCACTCTCCCCCTCTCTCTCTCTCTCCCCCTCTTCTTTCTTCTTCTTTTTCTTCCTCTGAGATATCGTTGGGTTTCGCCGGTGGCTCTGCCTTAGTCTCACCACACGAAGCAGCCCCAATCCATTCAACACGGAGTGCCGTGGAGAAGATAAGAGCAATAACGCAGAGAGAGAAGGAGGGAGAGGAGATGGTGGTGGTAGTGGTGATAGTTGGTGGTGGTGGGGCTGCTCGGCTGGTCCTTTCCCCCTCTCACCCAGGCATGGTCAGATCGCAGCTCCCCATCTCCCTCCTGAGAAGAGCCCGCTGCCCCTGGACAGCTGCATGCCGCGTCTCCCGCTGCCGACGGACGGCTCCAGGAGACCTCCTCGCCTCCTCTTCCTCCCTGCCGCCGCTGCTGCTCCTCTTCCTCAGCCCCGAGCCGCGGCACAGATGCCTGCACCGCTGTCTCCGTCTCCTCTTTCTCCTCTCCCCCCTCCGCTCTAACTGGAGAGACGCTGCTGCAGGGCTCCCGGAGCGCTGCCGAGGATGCTGAAGAGGAGGAGGAGGAAGAGGAAGAGGAGGAGGAGGCTACCGGGGCCGCCGCTGCTGCTGGTGACAATGGGCTGCGGCTGCCGCCGCTGCTGCCGCCGGGCGCGGTGTCCCCGGGCGCACGGGGCGGAACTGCCTGGCTGGGGGCCCCCGATGGCCACAGGCATCTTGGGCCCCTGGGCTAAGTTGCCGCCATCTTCGTCCTGGAGAAACACTTTTTTGGGGGGAGCTCTGCCTTTTGCGTCATCTCCTCCCGCGCCGAGATCTCTCTCTCCTGGCGCATTGGCAGCAGCAGCAACTCTGCCTCCTCCTGCCTGAGGAGGAGGAGGAGAAGGAGGGGGAGGAGGAGGTGGGAGAGGCACTGGGGACCACATGGCCCCTCCAAAGGGCCTCCTCGGTGCTACTCTTTCCACTCACCTCCTTGCTTCCCCTCTGAGAAGAAGCTGCTCAGAACTGCCCTTCAGCCCCTCTCTCCTTCAGGGTCTTCGTCTTCCCTTTGTGGCCTCGAAACATCACCTTCACGCAGGATGGCGGCTAGAAAGATCTGTCGCTGTGTCTATCCTTGTCATAGCAAATAGCAAACAGCACATCAGACTCCAAGCACTGGGCAACAGCTGGATCCTGACAGGTTTTGGCCCCACAGTTAAAATCCCTGAGCACGGCTGCTCATCTTTCAATCAGCAAACCGGAGAACAAAATCTCCATAAACCCTAAGCCAAGAGAAGTTCTGCAAAACCCAGGTCTGGCACATGACCCAGGTAAATGCAGTCAGTCTTTTTTGCTTCAACTCTCAGATGCCGCTGTCTGGAGAGAGAGAATAAGCTTAACTCTCCTGTTGATGACAACCAGATTACTTGTGGTCTCCTTTCAGACCCACAGCAGAGATCTGGCCCCTACCCTAACAGTCTCTTGCTTAAATAAATGTTGCTTTTAGTTCACTTCAAAAATACCTTAACCTTACTTACTGATGCACTTTAATGGAAGAGCAGCAGAAAAACTTGGATCTCGCATAAGACAGCTGAAGCCATTGAACTTTACTGTTGAAGACTGCTGGAGCTTTCAGTAACGACCCTCCTCCTGAGCCGTCAGGTGTGCTTCTGGTCACAGCATAACCAAAATACATATTTTCATTTCCCCACTGGTTTAGGGGAACACATAGACATCATACCAATCCTCATTCCTGTGGCTTTCCCCATCCTAAGGAGGGAGACCATTTAGAACCAGTAATGGCCCTCAAACCAGATTCACAATGCACCCCACAAAATGCTGCTTTTCCTCATCACTTGGTCAAAGAAAAAAAATATTCATTAACAAGCCTTAGGAGCATAGTCTGTAAGAGGAGATATCTGGCAGCTGAGGGTTCCCTAATTCAGTATCAAAAGACATAGTGGGATGAAATCAGAAACTAACCACTTCAGAGGAGGAAAAAGCCTGCACCTTTTCTGATTGCACCTGTCACTAACTAAGGGATGAGTTTACCAAGGAATGTGCTGGATTTTCCATCTCTTTAAATAATGAATCAAGGTTGGATGTCTTTCAAAAAGATGGAATACCTCTAATAGAAGATGCAGACTTGAGGGAGGAATTACTGAATGAGGTTTTATGCCCTGTGTTATGCTGTGGGTCAAAGCACATTATCATAATGGTCTCATCTGGCCTTAAAGATCTATGAGTCAAATTCTGTACTAAGTAGAAGTTATGTGCAGATTTTATTTTGATAGGCTATTTAAAGATACAGAAATGAGTGCTAATATTATAAGAAAATTCCACAGTACTCAATCAGAATGCATCCTTGCAATTCTCAGTCAATCAGCTCACACCATCTGCTAATGGTACTTTATTAATCTCAGTCCTGGAGCTTTGATTCCAATGATTGGACATACTGGGGCCCATATTGCATCTGCATTTTTGCAATGCTTTCTGTACTGGGAGATGATGGTGACTGAGCTTTTAAAAGATAGTCAGACTAGCTTACCCTCTCTGACATGCGGTGTCATCTACTTAATTGTATTTTGCTTATTTGTTTGCTTATTTATTTATTTTATGGTGAGATGGAGGGACTGAAACAAAGCAAAATAATAAAAAAAAAAGGATCAAAATCTGGAATAAGCAACAGGTTCCTGATAACTGATTTGAGATTTGCAGAATATACTACATTAAGATGTGTGGCATTGGTATACTTATTGTCAGATTTGGGATGAAGGAAACCAGTTTAGGACTCTCCATCAGGCAAAAGGGCTTGTTTTTTTTTTTTTATATATTGTTGCCCTCTGGAAAGCGAGAAGGTAATAGGCACTTTTGCCATTCACAAAAGACTATTAAGAACTGGTAACGAAAAATGCTGCTATATAGGCCCTATGCAGACCATATCCAGACCTGACCCAAAATTTAATATAAGAATGAATTGATAAAGAAATCTGTGTTTCTCTATTTACGCTTGTCTAGAACCAAACTCCCAACCAATCTGCTAGGATTTTTTAGATATACTTGGCTTCCCTAAAACATCCACTTGCATGGCATTCGATATTTTCACACATTTCCCAACTTTTGTCTGGAAAATAGAGTGAGAGTTATTTTCCAACACCTAGTGATAAACTATGAGAAGCCTGCAGCAGCACTCCTGAAATGTGTGTGTCCTTGCTTTTCCAGTCACAGTTTTCTGTAACAGAGAATGTGTCATGCAGAACTGTTGTTTCGTCTGCTATGTTTCCCCCAAAGCCCCATTCCCTCTCCACCTAGCACAGTGAATAACTTATACTGTTAGCTGCAGCAGCTGGTTCCTGATGGATCTGAACAGATGCAGTTCAGTTCTCTAGTGCCCCTTAGTGTTAGGTCTTGGAGCTCAGGGGAAAAAAAAGAAAGTAAAATAGTATCTGAAAGTCAGGAAGTTTGATCAGGAATCATATGTGGTAGGGGAAAGCATCCGAAGTATATAGTGTGACTCTTCTTTCTCAAAGCTCCTTTAGCATTTTCTATCAATCATAACCTGATCTAAAGAATGGATGTTTTTTGAGCTAGGTTATTTAATTATATGAATGCAAGGAAAGGGACAAACTTTTCTCAAAAATTTCATTACAAAAGTATGTAGCCATATTCATCATTCTTCCTAAACACTCTAGTAGCACAATGTACTGGCTTCACTCTGAAACGACACTTTTTATTGGGAATATGTGTTACTCGTGTTCCAAAACTTGACAAGTGCAAAGAATTTTTTCTTCCTAGCTGGCAGGGTCAACAGATGTTCCACAAACTGATCTCCTTAAAGTAGCTCCCTTTAGCATACATTAGCTCAGCCACAGAGCGCTTCAATCAGTGCAATGAGAATCTGTGTTAATTCTTTCTTTGACTACTAATTTGCAAGATAGCTAATTTACAAAATACTGTGAGAACAAAGTCCAACAGAATGAGAAATGCACAATTTTTGAGAGACTTTAAGCAATTGCTTAATCTAAATACCATGTATTTTTGTAGTGAAAACAATTTAGCTTAACAAGCAAAAATAATTCTTGACATAATATGTTAATGGGTAATAAAGGCTCATCAAAAGAGAAGACGTTAATGTTTCAAAGTAAATGTTCTTAAAATTTTGCCTAATATCATACCTACAGTAATTCATACTTTTTTTGCATTGGTTGCTTGCTTTTCTTTGCTTTTTTTTTTTAGAAACTTGTGAGCTCCAGAGGATCACATATAGGTCTTTCGAACGATTTAAAACAAGTTTGAGAGCAATGCCTTGTCTTTATAAAATGCATATGCTTATAACTGGAGGCTTGCAGAGCAAAAATATATTTTCTAATTGCTAAGCATTGATTTTTGTAAAATCTTGCAGCAGGTTAATTTTAAAATAGATTTTATTTTTGGGTTGACTGGTTCTACTGATAAGAGGAGTGATATTGCAGCAATTATTAAGAGATAATCAGCTAAGCCCTTGCATTACAGCGGTATTCAACATTTTTAATATTAAAAAAAAAAGATCAGGCCTTTATTAGTTCCTCCGACTTTTCTTTTAAAGGGTGAACTAATTTATATTTAATAAGAATATCTATAAATTCATTGCAGGCAAAATGATATACCGGCTATGTGCTTCAGCATCCTCAGTGGTACACTGTTTTTATTCTTTTTTAATTTTGACCTCATATAACCATTTAATAGTTATTTTATCTGCTTACTGTGAAGGGAGACAGATTTAGTTATCTGAATTTGTTTACTAACAAGAGTAATATCAGTGACGGTTGCAAGACTCAAGAAAACTAAGCTGTATTTGTTCTATTCCCCATCACATTTGCAAAGTTTTCCTTCCCCTGTCAGTATTTTTCAGAAAGTTGAAGTATTGCGAGAAAGTTCCAGGAATCTAGGCCTCATTCCCTCAGAAAAGGGAGAATTTATAATAAAGTTAGCAGGCATGAAGCTACTAATTCCTGTTTCTACCGGTCTAATTCAGATTTTTAGGTTTTTTTCAGTCTCCTTTACTCCTGCTTTCCGCATTACACTCAATTTTGTCTTTTTGGCTTGAAGTTTTCAAACTTTTCTTACTAAATTAGATGATTATCTATCACTCAGTAATAAAAGTATGTCAGACTGGTTTTTATAAGTCTACAGTACAAACATGGAAGATATTCATGTGATTAGGTTGACTGAATCATCTTGCAGATGTTTGCTCTGTATCCTGTGAGACTTCTTGTTGGAGAATGAGAACACGTTTTTGTTTGTTGACATTTTCAGAGACAGAACAATGAATGGATAATATGGAGTCTAGAAGTCCACTGTTTTCTCTCCAAAAATTGTAGGCCATCTTTATCATGACATTTTTATAATGAGAGTTCAGTCATAGTATTACATCCAGCTGTTATATTTGGGCATGAGCTGAAACGAGCAGCGGCTGTTCTTCATTAACTGAAGCCACCGAACAAGTGAAATATAACTTTTGCACATAACTGCAGCAGGAAGAAGATAATATAAATGTCTTGCTCAAATTAGCCTATGCCTATTAGAGTAAAGTCTGATTCAAAGCATGCTAAGATCAAGGGGAGATTGCAATGGGTTTTCAAACGAAGCTTCAAAAGAAATAGATAAAAGAATAAAGACCTCCCCATATAAAGATCCTTCTTCTCCTAATTCTATACATTTGTGGTTTTTACCGACTTTAAAGACATTTTTGGTCACCTTTTCTACTTGGTCGCCTTGTAAATATTCCAGTCCTTCTTTATGTCAAAATGCACCTCATAGCAAGGAATTTCATCTGATTTCTCTCAGAATTACTTTTTCCATAATCTTTTCCCTTAAATAATATTAAAATGAAAAATGTGAGCATGACACAGAAAGTCTGAAGTTTTAGCTGATCATTCAAGCAGTTTTCACTTGCTCTCTTTCACTCTCAAAGAAAACAAAAGAAAAAAGGAAAAAAAATTAGTTCATTTAAATATAAACAAATTGTTTAATTTATAGCCTGATTTTCTATTTAAACGTGTTACCATGTAATATTTCGACAAGCTTAAGTTACAATGCCTAAATTAGAAAGTCACTATATATCAGAGAGTTAGTTTTCCTTTGTGCTATGCTGGTCGATGCATTGCCGCTCCAGAATTCACACAAACTCTTATTTGTAGTCCTGTTCCCATCCATATCTGTGGTATAAAGAATATGGACAAGAGAATTTTCATTTAGACAATATCTGTTTAATCAACTGCACTTCTGCATGCTTATTATCTTACATTTTATTCCCTCTTCCTGGAAAATATGCTGTTCTGGAAAACCCTTTTCAGACTGATCATACAAAAGTTTGTGAATAGCTTTATGTTTTGAGTAGTCAAGGCTGCCATGTGAGTTTTTAATGCATTTGATAATGTGAGCATGCAGGAAATAGATCCCGTGGACTTTGTCCTCAGGTCACTACATGTGAGGTTTCTTCTTTTAACAAGAACAAATCCCCCTGCTAATAGCACATACATAATTATGCATACTACTGATATGGAACGTGACCATAGGATGAAGAATTCTCATTATAATATATATGTCCATCAAAATATAAACCCTTTTCTGGAACTTTCTATCTTATCTTTCTCTACTTATCTAGAGTCAATCATTCAGTCAAAGTTTATCCTTTCAGCTGATCTTGCTAATAAAAAGACACAGAGCACAATTTATTCTACTGTAGAACAGGCACCCGTGTGTGCCAAGTCATTCTCTACCACATTTTTCCGTTGACTGTAAAAGAAACCTCCCTGATTAACTTTAACTTTAAATTATTGCCTGTCTAACCTAGCTTTGGCTACTTAAAAAGTAGGCAACAATTGTAAGTTAATCACCTAGGCTACTAGCTTTGTGTTTGTGTCCTACAAAAGATTCTTCTTGGATGAGAGCTGCAAATGAGTGCAGAAATAAATATCTGAGACTTTTTTCCCCTATCCTTTTATACCAACTTTATCATGTTATTTACTAGGAAGGCAGACAAGTATGAACCATGCATTGACGCCTTATTTTTTGAGCCAGGCTATATCCTTTTCCACAGAACTGTAATATCCTGCCTTCTGTCAAATGGCTACAATGCCATCTGCCAGTGAGGGAGAGCCTGTTTATTTTTTAATCTACGCCTCCCCTGCCTTCCAGGGTATTCCTGTGAAGAAGGCATGTGACTCAAGTTGTATGATGACTCAAGCTCTTGTGGTCTTCTTGGAGTCATCCCACAACTGATTTAATGACTGACCTGAAGGCAAACATCTCCTTTTGTCTAAGATATTACCAGCAATTCTCTGAATACTTTGGCTTTGGTTGCATATGCGTTAGGAGATAGCTAGATTCAGGGAACTGAGTACAGACTGAAAGTAGAGAGCTCCTGAGGTTTTATTTTATTGCCATTGAATAGATGGGATATGATTCTGGCAAATCATTCCTTCTCTTTTCCACAGCCTCTGTATTTATAAACAAGGCATGCTGGGAGAATTAGCCAATGTCTGCAAGGTGTTGTTTTAAACAATAAGAATAATGAAATCACTTCTTGATGGGCTACTATTTAGGTCAACACACTGTATTATCTCTTTTCATTTAGTTCCTAAGAACTGAATATTTATCACTGTTTTGAACCATGTTGCTCTTTCTTTCTAAGAGGCATGTATGCCTTTATGATAATAAAGTTTTTCTATAGAAGGACTTTGTTAAGATCACTCTCAATCTTAGAATAAAAGAACAGTGTTGCTTTTCAGTTTTCCAATAAAATATATTATCTGGTATTTTTTATAGATGATAGTCATGTGATATATCAGGTTTTCTTTTTCATTATATTACTGGGGAAGTGGAGCTTTATTTTCATGCTTTTTTTCTTGGTGGGGGAAGAAGGAGAAGGAGAAAGGAAATGCAATTATGCTAGATACTTTAATTACTTAATTAGCTTTACACGGTCTTAAATTGAACTCTTATATTTTTCTTCTCTACAGTTCATTCTTCTTCTCTTTCATTTCACGTTATTCTCTTTCTGCTTTGGGAGGCAATTGCTTATGGGAGGCTGTGGCTGCATAATACTCAGTTCCTCCAACTGCACAAAAGCAAATGCAGCTTTCAGGTCATTACCTAGTATACTCCGAGCCTCCCTAGGGGTAAGCAGGCAGGCTCCACCTCTAAGTGCTGCTATTACAGCCATAATCTGCTGGAGGCCACAGATACCGCTGGCCCTTGGCCAATGGAAGTGCAGTGTGTGTTGTTGAGATGACTGTGCTTTCATAGTTCACAGATCATCATTTTACATGATGTTGGCTGGCTCTACCGCATGTGGGCTTCATGAAACACTATGAGAGAAAGCACTTCAGAAGGGCAATGATCTTCAGCTTCTTTCCAGTAGCTCTCTGAAAAACAGGAGTACAATTTCACTACCATTACTTTTTTATCTTCATAATTAGTTATAATAGAGAAGTGCTGGGAAGCCTGAATTATAGGTCAGAAACCATTTTAGTACACAAAGAAAAATGCATAACAAATGGAGAGTCACCCACTGCATTTTAGATACCTAAATTAACAATAACAAAGAGGGATTTCCTAAAGGTAGTAGATTTTCCCTTGAAGTCCTGCTTTAGTCTGTGGAGAGGGAGAGACTCTTTTGCAGAGACATTCAGAGTGCATTTCATCAGACTCCTCTTCTGAATGACCCCGTAGAAGAACCTTTTTCTCTTCTCTATCCACTGTGCCTAAAAAGGGAGATGGTTGAGTTTGGTGTCTAGACAAGATAGACAAACACTCTCCAGAGTCTCTGATGTGTAGGGCAGGCTGGTTAAGGTTGAGGAAAGATGTAAAAAGTGGTTAACAGACAAAATGCAGAAAGGGTGAGAGTGGCATAGCAGTGAAGACATTCCCTAGGAGTCGGCAATGAGGAGACTGTAAATCATACTGACATTGCCGAATACTTAGAGACACCCTTCTGAGATAGAAAAGAGACTATTTTTCTTTTTCTTCATTTTTAATTTAAAAATTATTTCTAGCTTCTCTGTTTTTCAGCTGCTGTGAAAGCTGCGCTGCTTTTACTCAATCTGAACTTTCTATAGTGTCTGTAGCTCGAAAGAACAGGAAATATTTGAGGTTTCAGAACAGTGAAACTTTTATTGCTCATTGTTTTAATGCGTAGTAGGGCAGGCCAAATTATGCTTTGACATTCAGGTTTTAAGTTTAAAAAATAACCTTCTGTCTTAAGTTATTTTAAAGCAAAACCAATATAGCCAATTTAAGAAATGGCACAAAAAGAAATAACGTTGGAGCCTTGTTTTTGCCATATATGCATACATTCATATATATATACATGTATACTTGGAGAAAATCAAGTTCTTGGTGGAGAAATTCTATGCAGAAATGTGAAATTAGGACTCGAACCTTCAGTAGTTTTGGATAGCTTGCTGACAGCAACTTGATTTCTTAACTGAAAATATATCTACCATTTAGATGGTGAAACTACAAATGAATAAGTGAGTACTCCAAAAAATCATCCCATATTTTTAATTAGGCATTTCAAAAAAGTTAAACCTAGTAGCCAAATGTAGGTGAACAAAATGTTTATGGTACCTTACTAAGGTATTAAGACAGTATGCATGCTTTATGTATCGCTTCAGTTTAGGAGCTTTGTCATTTTTCTTAGGCAACTTTCTCAATCTTTAGGTGCTGAAACAATAGACCATATATGCACTGATGATTCTTGGGGAAAGTGGAAGATTTTTGATAATAGCTAATTTTAGCACAGTGAAGACTATTCCCCTCCTACTTGACAAGGAGAAAAGGGAAAGGCTCCTTCAGGGTGATTCAGAGCATGTAAGTTTAGTTCCCTAGTGCCAAAGTTATTTGGATATGAAAATTAAAAATTGTAGTTTTCCAAATGTGTTTGAGAATGTTACTCCCAGCTTAATGCACAAATTTGTGAGGCAACTTTTTTTTCCTGAGCCACCATTGCAAACAAGAATCTAGTGAAAAGTTATTTTTTAAACATTATCTATGCCCATTAATAGTTTTGTATTATGAAGTAAGCAAACCATATGTTCAATATAACCAGCATCTAGACAACCTGGGGAAGAGACAGTAAAGGATAATCCGCTCTTGCCTACGAGCAAAGGTCACAGCTCGTACTTCTCACTTCTGTGTAGCCATTGATACCATGAATCACAAAACTCTGTTGAGACACTGAGAAGCAAAAGGCAGATATCGAAGGCGAATTTAGTAATTTATTTCCTTTCTACACATGTAACCATTCCTTTCTACACATGTAACCATTCCAGGTCTCCTTCACAACAGAGATTTTCCCATCTACTGCTATCACGGTTTAAGGAAGGAGCTCCTTTTTAACAAAACATTTCCACTGATGTTACTCTCATACTCTCCAAACATACTTAATTTTAGCCAGTGTGAAAATAGAGGAAATGTAGAAAGCATCCTAACATTCACAATAGACCTTCTTATATAGACTTAAACTTCCTTAGATGGTACCTAAACCATCATGTATGAACAGCACCTAAACAGAAACAACACCAAGGAGGGGCACAGGTGTCCTGTATGCTCTGTGTACTGTAGAACATGGTTCCATCATTATTCTAATATTACAGCAAATAAATATGTAATATATAATGTAATTTTAATATATGATAATATTGCATGTTTGAAAGGAGAAATAAATGTTGTAGGTATGAACTTGGATACTCTATTACTAGATCTTTTCCTTCACTGGGGCTATCGGAATTTCCGACGGAGCATCTTTATTTTCATGCTAAACATGGAAGAGCTTTTCAGATTAGGTATCACACAGTCAGTTTGGGCCTTGTTAACAATGCAAGTAATTTTATTTTCAATTATGTTGTTCTTAATTACAAAACAGACCAAGCAACATTAATTGCTAGAATGCTGCATAATTCTTGGACATATTTCTGCACAAATATCTCAACGAGACATCTGCCCAGATAAATATTTCTCAAAGCTTTCCCTTAAATCTGAGTTGGCAGGGTGGGCAGAGCATAAGCTTTGATATTAATTTAAACTATCTGCATAAACTTACAAAAAGTTAATTTTGCCATCTGTATAAAGCCTGACATTCTTGCTATGTTTTCTATTCCCTTTAATTAACTAACTATATTTCCCTCCTTTATTTTTAATTTATTGTTCTCCTGAAAAATGTATGTATTTAGAAAGATTAATCAGAAATATAATACTGAAGTCCATATCACGTTACAAAGACAAAGTTCTATGCAATCATTCTTAGCATAATTCCATTGTAATTTTATTTGCAGATTTATACCACCTGAATATCATACTCAAGGCTTAAATTATTGATAGACATTATTCAGAAAGCTGAAAAATATAGGTAAAAGGGCTATAGAAGAGCAATAGTCACTCCATAGTTAAACTTACCAACTTTTTTTTTCCTTTCTAAATCCTTTTGTCTTCTGCTTTCCAAGCATGGAGAAAATGTTTGGCTATGAAAATTATAAGTTACATTTGGTGAAGCCAAAGATTACTAAAATATGCTCTAAAAATAGAGATGGTTCACTGAAGTGCCAATACATTTTATGTTTTTACCATATAGTAGGAATGATAAATAAGAAGCGGGATGAAAACAGTGCTTATTGGGACTACAGCTTTCATTGGAATGTCTTCATATGTCTTACTGTGTTGGACACAACATTAAAAAATACTGATAATAATGATTTTTTAAAAATGTTTCATATGAGGCTTTCTCTGGTGACAATGCTTGCTTAACATTATCCCATCATTTCTTTCCCCAGCTGCTTTTTCCTATCCCCTTGCTTAGTACCCTGTTTTGTCACTCTGGGCCAAGGCAACTGCTATTCTGCAAGTTGGACTGGTGAAGCAATAACAGTAACCCAGATCATTTCAGTAATCCAGTTTAGATGGCAAAATGGGCGCAAGGCAAACTACAACACAGTAACAGTAACTTATTTAAGCAGCTTTGCTACCAAGAAATTGTATTTTCAAACTTACTCTAAAAGAGAGGTAGCTTCCTTGTGGCAAATAGAAATGCAAGTTTGTTTCAAATATCATTATTAAAATATACAGGAAAAATCATTAGTTTTATAACCTAACAACATGCAGTTAAAGGACTCTCTGTGTTTGTTTTAAATGAAGATCTGAGAAAAAGCAATTCAAGCAGAAGAAAAACTTATGAGCACATAAGACAAGGTGGGCAACTAAATCATTCTTTTTTTAATGAGAAATCTGAAATTAGAGTCTGGATTTTTTGGCTTGCTTCAAACTAAAACTTTTAAGCAAGTTATTTATGTTGTGTAAACAATATTATGGTTTATATTTCCAGTAAACAGACTGATTCTTTGCACTGGACCCGACTGGCATGTTTTCTTTCCCTTTATCGCCTCATTTTGCCAGTATTCCATTATACCTGAGTAAATATATATTGCAAATAAAAGTCTATGAATGCTATTTGGAATTCTTAAAAGTACTTTTCTTTCTATGAGTTCACACACTCTTTCTAGACATTTTTAAATGACTTAGTTTCCAGCACAAACATTCACAGAAAATGAATGCTGAAGTAGGAAATACATAGAAGCATTAATTGGAAGAGCTTTCTAACCCGGGAGGAAAAGCAACATCTCTTCTCTTGTCCAGCCAAACATGTTTTGCCAGTATAAAAATTTGTGAATAAGCTATCAAGTGTGAAAAGTATTTGTTAAATAAGTATGAACAATAAATACTTTTGGGGAGCTCATGATCAGTTAAAAAATCTCTCAGGCATGAAAAACAAATCAAGTAAATAGTATGTTATTATTCATGCAGACCTAATTACAGATTAGCACTTTATTAGGGATTACCTAGCTGCCCTGTCAGCCTTCACTACTTCTGTATAAATTTACCTTTTGCCTCCTTGCTGAAGTAAATAGGTGCCTTTATCAGTTTCCTCCCACAACCCTTTTACTTTTTAAAGATAGACTATAATAGAATTGCTTCTTTAATAACAAGGCACTTTTATCATGTGCTCCTAAAAATGGCTTGCTTGACTTTTTGTGTGAACAGAAACATTTAAATGGTCTGTAAGGATTCTAGGTAAATCACCTTACAGTACTCTGATTTAAGGAATATAAATTACAGAGCAAAGTCCTTATCAGCCAGGCATAGTTGCAACCGTTGTGTTAACAGCTCCTTTTTTCAGCCCTCTTAGCCAAGAGCCGTTGTAAGAGACTACCCATTTTGGAAAACATATCTGAAATGATGATTCATGTACTCTACTTATTCCTTTCAAGAATTCACTAGCCCTATTCTGTAATAATCTTAACTTGTTCTATGAGCACCATATACAGAATACACATACCCCACTGACTAGTTCTGCACCAGGAAATTAAATATGAAAGCATGTTCTCTAACCAAGGCTTGCATACATGCTACACTATTCATAGTCCCCAAAACCGAATACCCTTGTCCTCGGTGCAAGCAGGCTCAGGCCCTGGTATCCCACAAAATGTATTCCACCAGCCTTTATGGCCATTCACTCACAAACTACACATGTAAGCCATGTTCTCCTCCCCTTTGCCCCATGCATGACACACAGTCATTACCCCAGGTGCTTAAAAAGGAGCTTTGTGTGCCACATCCACAGATCAGTAGTCCCTCTTGAGCACGTGATGATGGCACAATACGCTGTCGATGGCAGCTGCTGCTGGTGAACTTCTGGACTCAGCAGCCCAGAGGAGGAAAAGACCACCTCCCAAAGGCAAAGTGTAGGACAAGAGACTCACTTATCACTTTGAATACAAATCCTGCCCCAGAATGGAGGTTTGGCACCCAAGAGACAGCACCTTGTTGATGGAGCATGTTATACAGTGGTGTAGCAAACAGGATGATCAGTAGTGAGTACAGAACTTCCACGTGCAGAGAACCACATTCAATATTCATTCTCTGCGGGGAGCTCTGGCCATCCAGGGTAGGACCACCAGCTCCTCTAAGTCCATCCCAGGGGAAAAAAGAGATGCCATCACCTTCTGAAACTTTCCTACCTCTGACTGTCATAAGTTTTCCCTGGAAGTCATTATGAACAGTACTGCCAACCATGCCAGCAACTCTCGCCAAGTCAAAAACCTCAAGGTACTCCAGTCTCCGCAGGTGAGGCCAAAACTTGACTGAAGATAACAGCCTGTGTGTGGTCCAAATTCCCCTCTTAATCATGGCAGGTGTTATTTACCCTTTATAGTTATGGATCCTGAAGCCATAAAAAGACTAGTACAGGCTGCATTCACTTCAGTCCTATTGGGTGTTGGAAGAGTGTGCATTCAGCTACCTGACTGGGAAATGGTTACTCTTGAGAGACAGGTTGGATGATATGGTTCTCAGCGCTAACTGAATCATCAGGTCTTGCTCTACCTTGAACCCAAGGATGCTTATGAGCCATCCTGACAGAAGACATCACAGATGGACAAGATCCTCCAGCTCCTGAACATCCACCTCAGTAGCTAATGACAGCTAATGATGGATGGAAAAGTACACACAGCCATCTGAGTGGGAAATAGCTTCACGCCAGGCCTCCAGAACAACTGGAGCAGCAGTCCAGTGAGGTCTGTCAGGCTTTCCCCAACAGCTGTCAAGAAAAGGGTCTGTTGTCTCTCCCTTCTCCCACACTCCTTGCATTGGTAATCTTTTCCAGTTCCTTATATCCTTTTTGCTATATATGGTTTTTTCTCCAGAGTCAGAGACAGTGTCCTTCTCAGCCCCACGTCTTTCTCTAAGAGCCACAGAGTCATGGCCTGCTTACCTCTATTCTCTCGATCTTTGCTCTTTATCCATAGTGTTTCTTTGTTTCTCCACTTTTCTCCACATTTTACACACATATACGTAATAATTTCTAACATTCCTCTGCTACAGGTTCCTAACAGACAGGCCATTGTCATCATCAAGACATCAATAAACCACATCTGTGATCTCTGTACCTATACCACTTCTACCAAGACACCTACACATCACAGCAGATAGCAATGTCTATTTTAACAAAGACTTTAACATAAATCTGAATAATGTATAAATTTAGCTTAACAAATGCAATTTTTATGAGAAGGAAAAGAAATATGAAAAAGCTATCCAGAACTTGGAAAATAAATAAAAAAGATTGGGAGGGACAATGTATGATGTCTCTCATTTTTTTCAAGGAAAATGGGTGGTCCCAGCACTGTGGTAAGCACCTGCTTGGGGAGACATAGTGAGACGGTGCCTGTGGGAACCCTTCTGACAAGATGAGTCCCTCTGTGAGACACAGAGCACTAAAGCAAGAGCAGGACCTCATATCTCATTAAGGCTTTCTTTCTCCCCCTGCCCTTCAAATGATGCCTTCAGCCACTTCACTCCCTTCCATGGTCACTTTCTTAAAGAGGAGCACAATCCGGAGTGTCTAGCGGGGCCTCTTTATATGGGCTGCAGCTCTCACTTCAAGTCATTTGCTTGGATCCGTTACTACTCTAGTTGCAGCCAAAGAAGGCTCCCCTCTTCCTACTCCTACTGATCCTCACAGGACAGCCTCTGCGGTAAGCCTGTGGTTGTGCTAATATTGTGAGATGGGGTAATACAACACGTGTGAATTGAGAGGATGGATAGGGAGAATAGATTGTGGCAGGAGCTATGTTCCCCAGGCAGTACTGTATAAATCCAAGAAGGTTCTTCTACATGCACTTCTTGCTCCTAGGACTCTGTGGGAGAAATGTGTCACAACTGTATAGCTGTGATGCACAGTGCCTTTTTTAAAGATGGTGCCACGTGCTCAACCAGGTGGAGTAGTCACTCATGTCATTTGCTGCCATGTTTGGGTGCTACCCAAGCCAGACTCATTCAGGAAACCTGCATACAAGAAAACTATATCAGCTGTGATCTCACCGTGCGTGGTCCGAGTGGTGATGCCCTGCTGTAGGATTTAGCTGCTGTGGTGCAGCTGCTGTTTTGTCTACGAAGTTTGCCTGTCAGACTGTCAGTTGAGCAGACTGTTCTTCCTTCCTTTATGGACAGTATCTGTCATTGAGTTTGTTGCCCAGTGTCATCAAACATCTGTCCCATTACCTGACCTCAGAACACTGTTTCCTTTCCTCTACTCATTTGCAACAAGTATAGAAACTACATTTTCACTCCCCACTGCTTCACATGGACTCAGCACCAGCCCAGAGCCTGATAACCCTGTAGATTGTGATGACAGCAGCAGTGACCCAGGGAGCAGGACCTTCGTCCACTCCTTAACCATCCTTGGGTTAGATGAGAGGAAATAGAGGCCTTGAACCTTCATTTTAAGGTCATGTATTCTGGGAGCTCTGCATGATCGTGCTGGCTGAACATTCAAGGCAGCCTGGAGTAATTACAGCTTATATGCCAAACTGTATCAGGTCAGTGGCTGTGGGCCCTGACCTATGCAACTTTCATTTTTTTACAAGTAGCACAGAAGTGTTGTAACTTCCCATAGCTCACTTATTCTGGACATTAACCCTCCTCTCCACGAATTTTGAGGGAGATTTCACCAGAACCAGGGCTTCCTATTCCAATCTAACTCCTTCAGTGGCATTCCTCTGCCTGTAGTCCTATGTCACTTTCCTGTGCCCATTCAACATCTCTGCTGGGACAATAAGCCCTTACACCCACGAATTACATCGTGGACTCTTCAAAGTCTCTCCAGCTTTTTACTGCATGATATTGAGGGTATTTACAGCAAGGCTTGTTGGGACAGTGCTGGAGAATAATGTCGGAGAAGGTCACCAAGCTTCATGCATACTATCTATGGGTCACCTTGGCCCATGGTAACCTCAAACAGTACCTAGATGTTGTTTGGAGATATGGCTAAAAGTGTGCCAAAGAGAGGAGCAACAATTTAACAGCCTGGACAGTCATCCTGCAGAGCTTGAGCGCGTGCTTGACACTGCTTTGTTTACTAAATATAGACATTTAGAAAGTCCAGGATCCTCCCTCCAATGGTATTTCAAAAAATAATGGTAATCTATATTGTACATTAGGCCTCCTTGTGATCTTACATTCAAGACTACTAAAACAAGGCTCAATATGCCTTTCACAATACTCTTTTAAAATTCATTATGAAAACTCGAGTTATTCTTGATATCCACAAGCAATGCTTTTTGGATCCTGTTAAGTTATTAGAACTAATAACTTCCTGAGCTGCACAGTTTAGAGACATTTTGAGTGAAAAGATGCTAGTATTGAATTTCTCACCTTTTAATCTCACCACAGCAGCTAACTGCCATTGTACTAACACAGAAGCTCTTTATCTACTATCATCATAGCAATCATTGTTTTATAAAGTTTATGTCCTCCTTACTTATCATCCTTCCAAGTAAGCCAAATGTTTTGCAGCTTATTCACATATAAGAGTTGATATAAGGTCTTTGCTATTCTTCTCTCCCTCCTCAAACCGCTTTCTTTTTGCTTTTGGAAATGACGGGACTAGTACAAGACAATATATTCTAGACAGAACTGCAGCAGTAAGTTGTGTCAGGGCATTATAATATTCTCTGCCTTATTCGTTGTTTCTTTGCTTATGCAGCCTATCATCTTGATTATTCTTGACCACAGATGCACAGATACACTCCCTTCAGGAGTTACAACATATCTTTTCTTAACTGATATTTTTCCAGTCATGGTTAGCTGTATCATAGAATTATTATTATTTTTTAAGAGCCATTAACATCATAATTAGCCGAAATTCATAACCCTTCTATAACACAAGCTTCCCCTAAACATTCTATAGCATCCTAATATTTTATCTAAGTAGGCCATTAGCCTGACTGATTTATAGCCTTTTTGGCATACCTAATTATTTTGAGAATGTACAGAACCTCTACTTGTCAAGTATTAGCTCTCATTTTGGTTTCATTTAATTTCTGTAACTTCTCTAATAATACCTTCAAATATGTCTTCAATCATGTTCAAAAACTTTCTATTTTTACTGGTTCTTTCTCTGAAATTAAAATTTTACATAAGTGAAAAATCTCCACAGTTTTTACAGATGAATGATTTTCAAGGGGAAAAGTAGTAAAGGAAATCAACCGTTCAGCATTATGCAATTTGTGAAAGCACAAAATCAGCCAATTTTCAATGTATATAAAACCTCAAGAGAAGAGGAATACAGTCCACAGAATACTACACTGCTTTCGTGAAGCAAAATGATAAAAATATATTTAAAAAAGAAAACATAAAAGGAAGGAAACATATTTAGATTAAGAAACTAGCAGCATACTTTTCACAATAAATTAAAACCTTGTGAGCAGTTTAGCAAAGAAAAAGTTTGGCAATTTGCAGCATCATGGGGGAAAAATGAGTTAGAAACAGAATCATGTAATGAATGACATGGCTATATTTGTTTTTGTTAGTTAAGCTTTTGGGACATCTACTCATCAGTCTGGTGGATAATGCAAATTTGTTCAAAGGGATTAGATAATTGTCTTTACCTATTGTTAAGAAACATTTGACATTATTTCTATTGAATTTATTTCCTAAGGGTGTTATAAACTTCCGAGTTGGTAGGTAGCGTGCTTAAGTAAATTTATTGCTGCCAAAGTTCATATATTTGAGTGGTAATTAAACAAAATAATCACTACAGATGAAGATGTACCTAAGATCTTTTTTTTATTCTCGCATTGCATAAAAGAAAGAAATATATACATATCTTTCTTTGTTTTCACTCATATGCATAGAAACCTAAACAAGGATAACACCATGAAAATAAAATGATACCAAATATAAAAACTGAGTTGTTATTTTAAATAGTTTATATGACTAAAAACTTATTATAATCTCTGATTTTCTGTCAAAATAGACAATTAGATTTTTTTACTGAGACATGTAGCACTGAAATTTGGTCAGGCTGACTCTCGAGTTGTGATTCATCTGATTAAGTGAAGTCATCTACCCTGCACATATCTGTGTTGGAGCTGGTCATCTTTGGGTCTCTTTATAGTCAGTGTAGAGAAATTGCAAAATTCTAAGGCAAAATTTATCTATTTTACCCTGAAGTAGCTATCTACATCAGCTCAGATAAATCATACTTTGGGTATATTTATTTCTCTCCATTGACTATATGTTAGACTACAGTGACTTGTATGAATGTAGATATTTTACATAGATGTAAAAAAAAAAAAAAAAACACATGAAATAATTGATTTTAATCTTAGTGTCCTTAGTCTTGTCTTAGTGTGCACCATCAGTACAGCCTGTTTTAACCAATGTTAGCAAAAAAAGTATATTTATGGAAGTCTTATTTCTGTGATCTTTAATGTAATAAAAGTTCAGGTAGAGTCCATGTAAATTTTGCTTAATAAAGGAATATATAGCTCACTCTTTAGAATTACAGAAGCATAGAAGTAAGAATGACTAGGGCCAATGATGTTGGTCCTAATAAACCAAGAGGGATACATTTGTCCTTTAAAGAACAAAGCACTGACTGAAAAATGTGTGTTGAGTCCATGTTTCACCATCTCTAGGATTTGGGAATTTGGGGGTGTTTGTTCTGTGCTGTGTACAGTTTTAGTGGAAACTTGTAGCTAAAGATAACTGTAAAAAAAGTAATAATCAAGAGGTTAATTCCACTGTGCAATAAAATACAGTTTTGATAGATTATGTAATTTGGTAGATTATGCTTTTTTACTGCCTTTTTATCAAGTTTAGTCAACAAAAATGAAATATCAGTATGAAAATATTGACTGGAAGATGTGATTATCTGAAGGGGAATACACTGCACATATTTCAGTAATAACCAATACTTTTAGCAATTCAGAATTAAATCTAGAAAATGAAGTTAAAGTGAATTCTGTGCATTTTTATTTGCTTAAAGTGGTCTTCTAACTTTAAATGATACAAAAGTCTTAATGTGCGCAACTCCTGTGTAATTCTCAAGTTTATTTTGTCAACATGTAAGAAGGTTGGCTTGCAGCCATTCTAATTAACTAGTCTAGATTTAACATTCACATTTTAATATCTTCAAAATATCAAAACTATAAATGGTCTGACATATTTTACCTTAACCTTAGAAGGTGGTAAAATAAAGATTTCTGAGAATAAACTGATCATCCCTTCAGATCCCACATAAGCTGGCATGATGAGTCAGATCAATTATTTTGTTTGGAATAAAATTTCCAAAATGCTTTAGGACGTTGTGAGTCCTAGTGTTATTTTCCAATTTCATTTCAGGATTAATATTTAAATATTCAGGAAAATTGTATGTTATACAAGTATCCTGTTTTTAAGTGATCTGGCAATAATTATAGATTTTTCAGATTTAGAAAATTTATTCTAAGTTCCTTTTTCTTTTCCAGAGTTCCTATCTCCATCTATCTGTTCAGTAAATTCCAGAAGATATACTGGCAATTCCCTGTCTGACAAGATGTGACAGACGTAGCCTGAAAAGATATTTACCCAAAATATTTCATGACTTTTTTTCAAAATTTATCTGCAAATTTTCATAATATCCTTCCTGTTAAACATGAAATAAAATGCCAGCAAAATGACTACTTCCATTAAAAAAAAGCTATAAGATGCAAACAGCGAAAGTACTTGGGAAAAAAAAAACCCACGAGATTTCTCTTTTATATTTTAAAATTCAGCCTGTTTTAGATTATCTGGTTCTATGAAAAGTTAGTTTTAAATAAAATAAGTTACAAGCACACAATTATACTAGACAAGCAACAATGCAGCTATGTGACATTAAACTATGCCTCTTGTAACAGTCAGTCCTAATTCTGGGGTCTCAATAAATAAAAATGGATTTTATTCTTCCCTTATATCGCCATTCATAATAACAGATTTGCAGGCAAATTAAATTTTGGAGACCTGAAAGACTCATGCAGATGCTTATCTTATTGACAGATTTCCACTGCAGAGGAATTGTTCTCCGTGTATAAAATCAGCATATCCTGAGATGTCTGGAAGGCTGCAACCCAATATCTCAGTCGTATGTTATATATCACCAACCCAAGGGTTGGGAAATAATGACTGCATATTAAAGAGACTTCAGTCCTAAAATCTCTGCCAGTAAAGTCCTGTCAGTGTCAATGCTTCTTTTTATGGGAATGTATAGAACGTCTTCTGTCCTGTCATCACATAACTGCTCAGGGCTCTACTTCAAGTCCATATTCCATCATGGTTCATCACCTGGATATTACTCTGCTTATATTTCCTGAGGGCCTAATCTGGAAGCTATTTTCAGAAGTTACTTATCCAATTCAAACTGATACAAAAAAAGGGAGTAGGGGACACAAGAGGAAAATTTCAATTTGATATCCCAAAGCTCAAAATATTTCCTGGGGAAATAAGAATTGAGAAATTGACTTGCAATGATTTAGTAATAACTCTCTAATTAGATAGTCCGGTCTTCATGGGAGAATGCTCTTCAGCACAAATTGTTTATGAAGGGGAATAGTGGCCTTTTTTCTTGGGCTAATAAGCCACAGAGAGGATTTTCAAGGTCTTGTAACAGCCATGTGTACTTGATATCAATTACATACCCAATTGCCATTAATGGTTTTGAAAATCTCCTGTGTTTTCATTTATGTCTTGTATAGAAAGGAACATTTAAAAAGGATATAATAGGAATACAGTAAAATTAAAGAAAAATAATACTGATCAAAACAGTACAATGAATAACTTCAATAAGAACTGGAGAACAGTTATTCTCTCTAATATTACAATTTGTGAAGATGGCTTGGTGGAAGGAGATATTTCCTATCTTTAGTAGGAATGCAAAATGTACTCTCAAATCCCAGGAGATGTAACTAATTTTCTGAGTTCTTAGAGTCTTCTAGGCTTGACATTTTAAACAAGACACCTCTTCTCCGGAGGCTTGAGACTTCCATTTTAATCTTCACCAAGAAAATCTTTCTTAATCCAAAAGTCACTAACTGCTAATCAGCAGTTGTGATAAGCTTAATGTCCCCCTTAGATGAAAGTCTGTCCCTGAAGGATAGTCTTTTAGACATTTTAGACCTCGTTATTTTCCAAGCAGCCTTTATATAATGACCTATAAGTAGCTGCTAGGCCTTCTTTTTAGACAGCAAGACCTTACACAATTCCTAACAATCCATACTTTTATTTGGAGTAGCTTGGCCACATTTTGGTAGTTTGAGCACAATAAAAACAGCTTACATGAGCTGTAAAGCCTTATCTTTCCAATAACCCCTAAATACTTCACTACAGAGAAGAAAATAGGGTGATTAAAATCTACTGCACATTGTCATGTCCCCTGCAAAAGCCTACCATCCAAAATTATATAATGTTTTACAGTTAGATGTGTCAAGCTTTTATCTATGTCTTTCACAGAATCACGGAATGACTAAGGTTGGAAGGGAGCTCTGGAGATCATCTAGTCCAACCCCCCTGCTCAAGCAGGGTCCTCTAGAGCACACTGCACAGGATCACATCCAGACGGGTTTGGAACATCTCCAGGGAAGGAGACTCCACTACCTCTCTGGGCAACCTGTTCCAGTGCTCAGGCACCCTCACAGGAAAGAAGCTTTGCCTCAGATTCAGATGGAACTGCCTGTGGTTCAGTTTCTGCCCGTTGCCTCTTTTCCTATCACCGGGCACCACAGAGAAGAGCCTGGCCCCATCCCCTTGACACCCTCCCTTCAGATACTTGTACACATTGATCAGATCCCCTCTCAGTCTTCTCTTCTCTAGGCTCAACACGCCCAGCTCTCGCAGCCTTTCTTCAGAGGAGACATGCTCCAGTCCCCTCATCATCTTGGTAGCCCTCTGCTGGACTCTCTCCAGGAGTGCCATGTCTCTCTTGTAGTGGGGAGCCCAGAATTGGACACAGTACTCCCGGTGAGGATTCACGGGGGCTGAGGAGAGGGGCAGGATCACCTCCCTCCACCTGCTGCCAACACTCTGCCTATTGCACCCCAGGATCCCACTGGCCTTCTTGGCCACAAGGGCACACTGCTCATGACTCATGGTTAACTTGTTGTCCACCAGCACTCCCAGGTCCTTCTCTGCAGAGCTGCTTCCCAGCAGGTCAGCCTCCCAGCCTGTCCTGCTGTGTGGGGTTATTCCTCCCCAGGTGCAGGGCCCTGCACTTGCCTTTGTGGAACTTCAGGAGGTTCCTCCCTGCCCAGCTCTCCAGCCTGTCCAGGTCCCTCTGAATGGCAGCACAGCCTTCTGGTGTGTCAGCCACTCCCCCCAGTTTTGGATCATCAGCAAACTTGCTGAAGGTGCACTCTGTCCCTTCCTCCAGGTCATTGATGAATATATTGAACAAGACTGGACCCAGGACTGACCCCTGGGGGACACCGCTAGCTACAGGCCTCCAACTTGACTCTGCGCCATTCATCACAACCCTCTGAGCTCGGCCATCCAGCCAGTTCTCAAGTCACCTCACTGTCCACTCATCTAGCCCACACTTCCTGAGCTTACCTGGGAGGATGTGATGGGAGACAGTGTCAAAAGCCTTGCTGAAGTCCAGGGAGACAACAGCCACTGCTCTGCCCTCATCTACCCAGCCAGTCATTCCAGCAGAGAAGGTTATCAGACTGGTCAGGCATGATTTCCCCTTGGTGAATCCATGCTGACTACTCCTGAGCCCCTTCTTGTCCTCCACATGCTTAGTGAGGACCTCCAGGAGGAGCTGTTCCATCACCTTTCCCGGGATGGAGGTGAGGCTGACAGGCCTGGAGTTTCCTGGTTCCTCCTTCTGGCCCTTTTGGAAGACTGCAGTGACACTGGCTTTGTTCCAGACCTCAGGCACGTCTCCTAATCTCCAGGACCTTCCCAAGATGATGGAGAGTGGCCTAGCGATAACATCCGCCAGCTCCCTCAGCACTCGCGGGTGCATCCCATCAAGGCCCGTGGACTCGTGGGTGTCAAGTTTGGACAAAAGATTGCTAACCCAATCCTCCTCCACCAAGGGAGAGTCTTCCTTTCCCCAGACTTCCTCTCTTGTCCCCAGGGTCTGGAATTCCTGAGGACCGGCCTGAGCAGTGAAGACTGAAGCAAAGGCAGCATTCAATAACTCTGCCTTCTCTGTATCCTTTGTCATCAGGGCACCCGCCCCATTCAGCAGCGGGCCCACGTTTTCCCTAGTCTTCCTTTTGCTCTTGAGGTATTTGAAGAAGCCCTTCTTGCTGTCCTTGACATCCCTTGCCAGATTTAATTCCAAATGGGCCTGCCTTAGCCTTCCTCGTTGCATCCCTGCATACTCTGACAAGGTCCCTATATTCCTCCCAAGTGGCCTGTCCCCTTGTCCACATTCTGTGTGCTTCCTTCTTCTGCTGGAGTTTTGCCAGGAGTTCCTTGCTCATCCATGCAGGTCTCCTGCCCGCTTTGCTCGACTTCTTCCTCAGAGGGATGCACCCATCTTGAGCCTGGAGGGAGGTGATGCTTGAATATTAACCAGCTTTCTTGGACCCCTCTTCCTTCTAGGGCCCTACCCCATGAGATTCCTCCCAGTAGGTCCCTGAAGAGGCCAAAGTTAGCTCTCCTGGAGTCCAGGGTTGTGATCCCACACTTTGCCCTGCTCCCTCCTCATAGGATCCTGAATTCCACCATCTCGTGGTCACTGCAGCCAAGGCTGCCCCCAACCTTCACCTCTCCAACTAGACCTTCTTTGTTTGTTAGTACAAGGGCTAGCATTGCACCTCTCCTCGTTGGCGTCTCCACCACCTGGGTCAAGAAGTTATCATCAATCCTCTGCAGGAACCTCCTGGACTGTTTGTGCCGAGCTGTGCTGTCTTGCCAACAGATGTCAGGGTGGTTGAAGTCTCCCATGAGAACCAGGGCCACTGCCAGCTGTCGGTAGAAGGCCTCATCGATGACTTCCTCCTGGTCAGGTGGCCTCTAGTAAACCCCCACCACAGTGTCACCCATGTTAGCCTGCCCTTTAATCCTGACCCATAGGCTCTCAACTTGCTCTTCATCCACCCCGAGGCACAGCTCCACACATTCTAGTTGCTCCCTCACATAAAGAGCAACTCCACCACCTCGCCTTCCTGTCCTGGCTTTCCTAAAAAGCATGTAGCCATCCATGACAGCACTCCAGTCATGTGAACTATCCCACCATGTCTCTGGAACTGCAATGAGATCATGGCCCTGCGACCGCACACAGATCTCTAACTCTTCCTGCTTATTCCCCGTGCTGTGTGCATTGGTGTGCAGGCATTTCAGAGAGCCAGTCAAGCATGCAAGCTTCCCAGGAGAGGTGCAAGAGGATCCTCCATAGCCATGTCCCATGCTGTCGCCCCTGGCTGTATGCACCCGCTGGAGGCATCCTGACTTGAGCGGTGTTTTACTGACTCCCCTGCCACTATACCACTCCCCTTCCCCCACCTTTCCTAGTTTAAAGCCCTCCGTACCAGGCTGGCCAGTCTGTTGGCAAAGACACGCGTGGCCCGCTTGGTAAGGTGGATCCCATCGCTCCCCATCAGCTGTTGATCTTCAAACAGGGTCCCATGGTCATAGAAACCAAAGCCCTGCTGCCAACACCAGCGGCGTAGCCAGTTGTTCACTTGGAAAACTCGTCTACTCCTCCTCCCGTCCTTTCCCCTCACAGGCAAGATTGAGGAGAAAACGACCTGGGCTCCCAGACCCTTCACCACCATTCCCAGAGCTCTGAAGTCCTGTTTGATGGTTTCCAATTTGCCTTTTGTGTCATTAGCACCCACATGGAAGATCAGCAGAGGGTAGTAGTCCGATGCGTGGACAAGCCTTGGCAGTCTTTCCATGACGTCTCTTATTCGAGCCCCTGGCAGGCAGCAAACCTCTCTGGACAAGAGGTCAGGTCGGCAGATAGGTGCCTCTGTCCCCTGCAGCAGGGAGTCACCCACAACAATCACTCGCCGCTTCTTCCGGGTGTTTCCGCACGGCACAGGGTCTGCCCGGCCAGTTGCCTCCCTTGGAGCCATGCCCAGCTCCTCCTCGGCTTGGAGGGCACTAAATTTGTTCTTCACAGGCAACTCTTGAGGAGGAGCAAGAGCCTTTTTCCTTCTACGAGAGGTCACCAGCTTCCAGCCCTCTTTAACAGCGTTATGATGCACCTTTACACACCGTACTTTACTTGAATTCTGGCTGATTTGAGCTCTTATGTCTTTTATACTCTAAAAAAGAAAATTAAGAATTAAAAATCTTCTCTCCAAAGGAGATATGGTGTGTACTTTGTCAGCTATAAAGAGTTCATGCTTTGTGCTTGATCTTATCAAACTGAAGATTCAGTTTTAGAAACTTTTACTCGTAATAAATAATTGAGGGAAATGCTTCAAAAAATTCCTCTCTTCATAGATTATACAGTAGAAGGACAAAGATCAAAAATCAATTATCATATTTGTTTAGTCTGATGAAGATTACCTCTTTTGCCATGGGAAAAAAAGTTGAATTTCATTTTTACCAATCACCATCTTTTTTTATGTTACTGTCTTATGTAAAATTTAAAGTAGAAAATAAAGTACATTTTTTATTTACTTTATGAAAGTTCTTCCAACACTTGTTTGCCATATCAGAACTAATGCAACAATTTCTGACTGACAAGACTAGCTGCAGTTCAGATAATTTGTAGAGTTAATTAATAAAAGTTTTCTCCAGTACATTTTCACAGCATCAGAGAGTTTATGAAAATCTTCAGGTGTCCAAGCTTAGGAGAACTAATTATTGGCATTTACTAAATACTTAAATTAGTAAGATACTTAATTCTTATTGTCTTGCAGTACGTATTAAATGACTAGTCTGCATACAGCACTTATATAAATTTGAGGATATATAATTCTAAGTCCTTAAATTATCTTTGCTGTCCTGGCTTTTGATGATTTAGGAGTGTTAAAGTTAGCATATTTTAAATGGTACTTAGATACTCAAGCAGTTTCTAGTCTTCTAAAAATTGTGCTCCTTGTATTGATCCATAAGCCATTTCACTATTAACTTACCCTACTTGCTCTTTCTTTCACTCTTTAATCTAATGAAAGGCTTAATTCTGATACTAATCTTCTAACCAGGCTTTATAGAACTCTTTAACAAAAATTATTTCAGATAATATTGCACCTATTAGCTCCCCTTTAATAGCACTTCAGCTATCTCTTTCAATAAGCCTAAAACATTTTAAGGAATACTCTTCCACTCAATAGAATATCTCTTTTTTCCCTTTTCCATGGTCAGAAAGTCTAATGACTTTCTCAGTTACTGCTACTGACATTATAGTGAAGTTAATGAATCACTTGGTGAGTAACTAGAAGTACTCTTGACTCTAAAGTTTTAGGGAAAAAAAAATTATTGACTGCCTTCCCAATACCTGCTGATTCCAATGGTCAGCTACATATATTTGCTAGACAGTCTACTGCTTCCCTCTCCTCCCATTTTATATCTGGTGCTATTTGGATGATATATTGTACTTTAAAATTATTGAATACTTCTATTACATATATGTTCTAAATAAAGTTAAATTTTCATACAGGATCAGAGAAACCATACGGAAGGTCTCTTCCAGTCATGAGCTGTTGCAGAGATGATTTTATAAGAAATCTTTCAGCTCCGTTTTACTAACCACATCCTTTATGATTGCCCTTTTTGGAAGTCTAGATAATTCACTAAGTGGCAAATGACTACAGGAAACTTATTTTTGATTTATCTAAATATATATTATACATTTCATATTCTCATTTGTTTTGATCTTTGGTTATTTAACCTTCACTTCTTAACAACTTTTTCTGTGCATGCCAGAATCACTCTGACAAAATATTTTATTTCAATTGTTCAAAGAAAAATTGCCTTTAGACATAGCATTTCATGCTAGGATCCCATCAGATCTCACAAGTTAGGTCAGGTCAGGATGGATTAATACTTGGAACAGACACCTCTTAGAAATATCTAGGCCCCTTAGAAAATCTAAATCAATATCTCAGCATAGTGCTAGAGGGCAACGTACTGCTGAAAATGTCATTCTTTATATACATTAAAAACTGAAGTCTTGACATTTGTAAAATCTTGTGACAAAAATAGTATTGATCTTTCATGCTTCGGTTTTGATAATTGCACTTGGAATCTTAACATTTTCAAAAGTTGGGCTGCCAATATACAATGTTTCCAGCACTGGAAAACTAGGCCATCTTTGTGATCAGAAATAGTGTTTGAAAAAATGGAGACTCTTAAGACATCGATTATTTCTAACATTCTTCTCTGTTGAAAACCTCTCCTCCAATGCTAAATAAGTAGTAACTGACATTTAAATACCTCTAGGTTCTTCTTTGGTTATAAAATCAAAATTACGGGATCCATCCTAAGGTAGGATAGAAACTATCCACTCTTATTTTCTTCTGATTAGTGTTGATCCTGTTTGCAGAAAGAGTAAACTGATTTGACATGTGGATCATATAAACTTACATTGTAAATACAGAGACTAGCCCAAGTTATGACATTTTAATACAGTTTCAGTTCCAGTTAATCTCCGAGAAGAAGTAATAGTTCACCTGCTTTAAGATTTTCTGTCATGTAAGACTTTTCCTGCCTTAGGTGCTTATGAGGAGGTCAAAGGTCAAAGGTCCCTTAAAAGCAGATTTTTCGAAGTACCATTTATACCGCCTGTACGCTACCAGCTCTTATGGCTTTTCCAGTATAACAATGTATACTGTGTTTTCTAGTTTCTGGTAGCTTTTCAGTGACTATTCTATGATGAAACCTACATTTAGACTTTCTAAGACTATATGAATTTCTAACTATGATGTTATGCTGCCTCTTCAGAATATCACATTTTTTGAGTAAATATACAATGAACAAACTACTGTATGTTAAATAGGAATGTGTCATAACTGCAACAAAGTTCTTTGAGCTGAATTCATATACGATACTTAAGCTCAATATGTACACAAACCTATCTAGCGTAATTCAAAACCTAAATCAGGCAGCTGGGGTCCCTCAATATATGATAAGCATTAGGCACTCATGGTTGAGCTATTGGAGCTGGGAGCTGCCTAAGTTTACTTGATAGTCTCCCTCTTCCTCTTAACTCTCATAATATGATCATCCTTGTGGGAAAAAAGTATTTATCATAATTTAGAATTCCTAACCCCATGAATCCTCTACTAGAGTTAGACGAACTTGCTCTTACAACACATAGCCAAGACAAGTGACTTTACTCCTTAATATACTAGATATACTACATTGACAGCTTAGTTACCGCAGGATGGTCACTCACTCTCTTTTTGTCAGTCACTGAATATTTAATTATTCATGCTTGAATAGCTTCAAAAAAGAAAAAAAAATAGAAAGCTTTACTTCAGAATATTCTGTCTCCCTTCATGTAAGGGCACTCTTTTGAATGAGCCGCACCATGAGAAAAGGCACATAAATTACTAGAACTGGAGACTTTTACATAGCATCTAACTGTTTTACTCTAGTCAAAAGGAAAACTGGCTGGAATCTTTCCTCTTGCTTAGTCTAGAGTCATCTTCTGACAGTGCCTATGGATTCAGAATTTCTAGATGAGACAAAATTAATTTCAGTAGAGCTTCCAAGTCAGACGGGTGTGAAGCAGTTCAGTGCTGCCAAGAGTGCAAACACACGGAACAAAGCACGCAAAGATATTCAAGCTATCTCAGACACTGCAAGCAGCATATGCTAACAAGGTTAATGCTTCACTTGGCTTAGTATGTACAACTTCTCAGCAGTGCTAACTAGCCCATTCAGAGAACTGTGACAATACAGCTCTACGGTCACTGGAAATCAAATGATTACCTTCAGTACCAACTCAGATATTTCACTATAGTATTCAGTTGTGCCATACTGATATACCCATCTATGTAAGAGGCCTTGTTTTGTTGAGTTCTGAATATCTCCAAGGTTGGAGATTCTGTAGACTCTTTGGCTAGCCTGGTAGTGATTTTTTTTTCCCCTGCTTAAATGCAATTGGAATTTCCCATGTTGCAGCTTGTATCCACTATCTTTCATCGTATCACTGTGTACCTCCAAAAAATTCTGGTTCTGTCTTTTTATGCACTCCCACTAACTAGCTGAAGACAGTGATATGATCTCCAGCTTTCTCTTCTGTACACTGAACAAAACCAGTCCTTTCAGTTTCCTCCTCAGATATCATACGCTTCAGCCTCCTAAACATCTTTTGGGTCCTCGACTGGACTCAGTCCAGTATGTCAATGTCTTTCTTGTACTGAGGAGCCCAAAATAGTAATCCAGATGCAGTCTTCCAAGTGCCAGAAGAGGGGAACAATCACTACCCACTGCCTTCTGGCTTCACTTGCTAATATAGCCTGTAGCTTGTTTTCTTTCCTATCAGGGTATGCTGCTGGCTTATTTATTTGTTGTCTGCCAAAACTCTGAGGTCCTTTTCTGGAAAGCTGCTTCCTAGCCAGTCTGCAGTTAGGCTGTAATGTTGCATGGGGTTATTCCACTTCAAATTCAGGATTTTGCATGTTCCTTTTTTGGAGATGGGTCTGATGTTTGCTTTTTTCTGGACATCAAGAAACAGTTGCTCGCCCAGTTGCCATAACCTTTCAAAGTTAATAAGCAGCTGGATCTCCCAGCAGCCTAGGATGCAGCTCATCTGATCCCATAGACTTGCATATATTCGACTAGATTAAGAACTCCCTCACTCCTTCTTTCTCTTCCTCCTTTACTAAAGTTAATGCTTTTCTTTCTCTTCGTCCATACCTAATAGCTGTCCCTCAGTCCAAAAAGCTCATTTGTCACTGAAGCTTCTGTAACAAGGCTATCTCCCTTTCAGCCTCACTGTCTTTTTGTGACCAGCGAGATACTTACTGATTTTTCAGTTGTGCAATATAGTTGGGCCATGTTAGCACAGTCCAGAACATCACATACTCTGGGACAAAGACAGAAAGGTAGAGATTAATACCATCTAGAGTGTAAGGACAATGTACCTATGGAGTGAATTTATTTTCCATTTGTATCTTATTGTTTGTGGGTGAAAGCAATAAGGTTTTGTTTTTAGATGTAGATATTATTTCAATTAGAAATTGTTTGACTTTTTTGTTATTATTATTATTATTTTAGTGCCTCCAGGATAGAATAATTATTAACAGATAACTCGGAATATTTTTAGTGCTCAGCAGATGAATAGTTCAGTTTAACTGTGATAGGACATATCCATCAAGTTAAATTGTTTCTTATCTTCAGTCATAGGAAACAAACTGTTAGGAAATGTGTTTTAGAACTTAGAAAACTGAGTCAAATCTTTACTTTCGGCTCACCTAGACCTTACCTAAAGCATTGTTTCTGTAATACTCAGTTACAATGAGATTTATAGGGATAAGTGCAGTGAGCAATTGTTATGTCTTCTCCTCACTTTTTAAGAAAGATATGCATGCAGAAGGTGCCTTCATGGTCTTCTGGGGCTCATTTCACTGTTCCTGGCAAGAAGATTTGAAACTTCCCTTGTGTGTTTAGGACTGTGTAAATCTTAGGTTAGATTTAGTCAAGAATTATTTTGTTTTGCTATGCCTTAAAATCACACATAAACATACAAAAGGCAATCTAATACTTATTTTCCTTGAAAAAATATCTTTATATTTTTAGTTTACAAGAAGATCAAGAAGAAGTCACTAATTATTTTCAAAACCTTTCAGCAATAAAAATCCTTTCTTGCTCATTCATTTGTCATTGTTCCTTAAGCAAAGACTTCAAGTAATAGTTTCCTTTTGTAAAATAATAATAATTATTATTATTATTATTATGGACATCCTCAGAATCAGCATTTAAGATTCTCCTTCCACAAGCTTCCATAAAAGTAAAATTTCATCTAGCTCTAGAAAAAGAGAGCACATTTCCACTATTAAGTACATAAGCAAATATGTTGGAAGAGAACGTAGACTGTTGTTTCATCAATGAGATACTGATTTAATATTATTAATCTATAGGATCAGCACTCTAAATTAAAGCTAAAAGAGTGACTCGTTTCCTACAACTCTTAAGGCACTCCAAGTCAATAATAGGAACACCCAACATTTGTATAATACAAGATTCAAGATACTTCACAGATGTTGATTATACCTCACAATAACCCTTGTAACTGCTAACAAACTCGACATCACATTCACTAGATAAAATTCAACAACATTTAGTTTTTGCTAGTTCTCAAGCAATCCTAAAATATTTTTAATCTTTTAGTCACATATTGCAAACAGATCTATGGGGAAGGTGACCAAAACATAAAGTTACTTCCTTCTACACAGCAGACCTGAAAGAGATACAACAGACCTGATAGAAGCTCTGACTATGGACCACAAATATAAATGACCCAGCAGCACTAATTTTAATAACTCTTGAGCTGCACAAGTTGAGCTTGCGCAGCATTTTTCCCGTGACCCAGCAGCACAAGCTCTGCATCTCCCAGCTCCACCACAGATGAGCAGGGAAAGAAGTCAGGAAAGTGCTGATGCTCAGGCTTTCCTCTCTGCAAAAATGAGCAGCTCAATAGATGAGTAAAACGATAACTACACTACACCAGGCCACCTGCCTGTCCCCCACTGGCCTCCCTCTGTGAAGAAGAGGAAAGGGAAACACAGTTTACTCAGTGTGACTCAGTCAGGGTTGCCTTTTCTGATTATGTCAAAATGTGCTGCCCAAAGGCCACAGCCCAGCACACCCAAACATCTCAGAGGCATCTACAGTCACTAAATTATTCGAGTCCACAAGACAATATTGTAAGGGAAACAAAAATAGATAATGACTTAGCATAAATGGCTGCAAACTACATTAATTTATTAAAGGCTAACTACCTGCTCAAATGCCAGGCAGGAAGGGCAGATGTGAGGATTGAGCTCATTGACCATCCCACATTCAGCTGTTGCACTTACCTTAGAAACCTTAGCTTCTCAAAGCATGCCTAAGCTTAAGGACAGAGGGAACTAACTGGCAAAAAATTACAGAAGACATATCTCAGTACTCTTGGTTGTCTGTGAAAGAAAATTCTCACTCCTCTTATAGGTATAACAGATAACTTTTTAAACAAATGTTATTCCTAGACAATTTCTTCCTTGAGGAGAAGAAAAAGAGATACATTTCTTAAGAAGTTTTTGAACTTCCAAAACCATGCTTTCTTCAGGAAAATTAATGTTTTGATTTTTTTTTCCTTCAGTATATTTCTTTTACCCTGAAGTGGTGAGAAAAGAAAAACAAAGTTAAAAAGAAAGGCAGAAGAGGAGACAAAGGAAGAAGGGATAGAAGAGAAAGGAACTGAAAACATGGTTTTTATATAGGTAGAGAATTTCGTGTCTATATGTGGAAAACTCACATTTTAAAAGCTGATACAAATTTTGAAATTTAAAAAGTATAGATCTTTGCAAAACTTTACATTTATTTATGAGGTTCTGTTGTGCACTGATGCATTACATTAGTGCCACCCTAAGGAAAAAAAGTGGACTCAGCTGCCCAACCTTCTGTAAGCACAAAGGAGACCAGATGCTCCTGAAACATCCAAAGAGGCCACTGCCTGCTGCACACCATTGTCCCTCATTGCAGTGCCTATCTTTAATCTAATTATCTCATTCAGTAACAACTGGTAGTGCCAGAGCAGGACTAGAATCCAGGCCTCTCTAATTTTCTAGAGCATTACTTGAACCACTGGACTATTCTGTTTCAAATGTTCCTTTCTGATTAAAAAAAAAAAAGTGTTTATTTGAAGTTGTGCATTTAATTTTCCGACCTTTTTATGTGTAGCTCCATGAAAGTTTGAGGTGGAATGATCTTTAGTTATGAACCAGATGTGGTTATGAAACAGGGTTTTGCCAGCTTCCCCTCACATTAGCATTCACTTCATGATTTTCTTTTTTCCCCCTGACTGGAAGAACTGTCTACACCCCTGCTCACCATGGTAACTGAAGAATCTAGCAGCAGACCCAGCACAGGAGAAAAAATAAGAAAAAAAAAACGCTTTAAAATATCCCCTGATACTAAAATTGGTTTTGTTTTCACAGCAGTACACTGTGCAACTGAAGGAGAAAGAGAGCTACTACCTATATTTCAGTTGGAATCACCCAGCATGGGAGGAGTACAAAAAAGAGTGTGTGTGTTTGCATATTTCACTGGAGTATGTTAAGGGTAGGTGGCACTTATTTTCAAAGCATATTTTGACTGCTAAGAGAAGATGAGATGTTGACAATGATATGTTAGGTGATGTTTCTACGGAAAGTAAGGCATTCGTATGTACTGGATGGAAGTCACAGAAAATTCATTTGAAAAGTTTTCCTTCTGTTTCTGGGTTGGTGCAATAAATATAACTGTTGACAAATATTTATCAGCATGTGTAAGCATATGGAAAGAATGAACCAAAGGTTTTTGATCACTATCAGAAAGAAGATAGGCACTGATGAGTTTGCTAACAACATAGCCAAATGCTATACAAGCAGTATCAACCACCTGGGTTATAATTGCTTAGAATAACAATTAATTTGAGTTTATAGGAACAATTACATATTGATTGCTAAAGGAAGGAATTTTAACCATTATGTGGGCACAAAGGTGAAAAAAATTAAGAAAATAGTAAATTATGTTGTTGTTTTTCTAAGTATGAATCCATATATATTGGCAAATGAGAATGCAAAAAAACATATTGGCTCATCTTATTAAAGAAGAAAGACTCAATATCAAAAGTCATGTATTTAAGTAGGTCAGTGAAAAGCTCTTCTTCATTTCTGTGGGAAAATTATTTGTTTCATATAAGTAAGGAAATCAGTCTAACATGCATTAACCTAATCATAATGGACAGGCTTATTGAGAATTTTTCTTTTTTTCTGTAGAACTAGTTAAATAATCTATCATTTTTAATGAGAGGACAGTGTATTAAATAACATTTTTGTTTGCCATCAGTTGCAAATGACTTCTAATATAACTTTCCACCACATTGTAAAGGCAATTTATTCTATATAATAAAAACAAGCTCTGTTATGATATACACCACTAAACAGAATCCAGCTCTCAGACTCCTTGTGCACTCAGTAGATTCATTGGAATGCCATGTTTCCTTCCACATGCACACTTCACACATCCTTCATGCAAGCTACCCATGCAGAAGGAAAGTACTGGTTGCCCAGATCTAACCCAGTACAAGATAGATGCAGATGGGTGGTGAAACTGGATTCAGGAGTTGGAATGCACACATATATCTACAACACAGATGACAGCCATTGTTAAAAAGTTGATTGTCGTGGTTTTGCCCTGTGCAAGGGCCGTGGATGCTTCACATTGAACGGGTATCAAATTTGATGAGCCAGAAAGTAATGGCCACGCCTTGAGAAATACTAGATGAATTTTCATTTACCTCTCTCAGCATCTAGGTCACTGCATCTTAACTTCATAAACTAGTTCTCTATTGCAATTTATTCTCTGATTCTCTTATTTAGCACTCTCAATGACTATAACTTGGAGGATAACGGAGGACAGAACCAACAGAATAGAGAAAGCAGAACTAGAGCTACAAGAAATGAAGCCATGGCTGAGGGCAATAAAAGGCAAGTAAAACTGAAAAAGGAAAGTGGAAGAGTATACATTGATAAGCAATAGTAAAGGTAAAAATGTTGCAATAGTATTGTAAATTAATGATACTACATATTGATTAAAAAAGAAAAGTTGTATTGTGAAAAACGGAACATTTTGGATTAAAACCATTTTGGGGGTCACTGAAAAAGAGTTAATCTTCAGGCAGTTTTGGAATAATGTTTTACACCCCCATGCAAATTCTGTTGTAGATAGAAGTCCTGAAGGAAAAAGCTACTTGTTGGCCCTCAGATGTAAAACCAGCTTTAAGTGCCTAAGTTAAAGACATTAAACTAGCTAGAATTTGCATCTCAAGTAAGGGGAAAAAAAGAGCTCCAGGGGTAGCACATGACAATTATCCACAGAAAGATATTATCAGTAAGCCAAGGGGCAATGTGGAACTGGACAAAGGATTCATCAGGAAAGTGTAAGAGTATAGTCAGAAATACCAAAAGTTGAATAGCAAAAGTTATTCGATTAAGGTAAGTAAAAGGAGAACAAGATATAAGTAAAGTCTCTCTGCAAAGATCATCATCTTCTTGGCATTAGAGATAATCAACATATAACACTAAAAACAAAGGAATAACTTGCCTCCATGATCCAGAAATGATGATGTAGAACTTAAGGGTGAAGTCAGCATAGGTGGTATAGAAATCTGTGAAATGTTAATGAAACATCTTTGCTGATAACAGTAGAGGGCTGAAGCAGACGATTTCCTCCTATGCATGTCTGATCTACCTTTTTTGTTTTCTTCATATTTTCCTTTTACTTAGTATTTGTAGTTTATTTTAGTGATAACTTAATCACGTAAGGATGACTAATCTGGACATCTTCTCAAATTAGTTTTCTAAACACTAGAAAGCACTTACATGGCAACTTTTAGATTGTAAAAAGTAAAGATACATTGGCCTAGATTTTACCATAAAGAAGTCAGGAATACGAGTGAAAACTTCAACTCTGATCTAATAAATACTTTGTTACTGTAAATTCTATACTAGTTAATGTAACCTGATATATACGTACTTCCATCAAGTATAGCCACGGAATACCTTCTCTACAGTTTCCAAAGGTACTATTGAATAACCAGCTGACCTCAGTAAGTTTCACAATACTCATATTTGCCTAGGAAGAACTGGACTTATATTTCCTGTTTTTCCCCATTAGTTACCAAAAAATATCAGTTTTTCTAATGGTAGGTTGCATTGTATCTATACCATGCCAAAAAAAAAAGCAATTCTGTTTCTTATTGCCATACCCTTATCAGCAGTGTGGCAGAAAGTAATCTGGGGAAATTCTTCAGTCTGGTATTCCAGGATGAGTGATGAAATATGGGAGAATGCTATATTCTCTTTTTCTGGTTTTAGGATACCAATACTATTTGCCTGGAGATACTTTAAACTACTTCAGCTAACTATTTTATTTTAAGTCACTTTTATTTATTAAAATTGAATTCTCTGTGCTTGAAATTGCCACTGAAAATGATAAAAAGGAAAAATAAATCCAGATATTTATAACAAAATTGCAAAAATGTGGAATTTGTATTTTATTTGAAAAAAATTCATGAGCATTTGCCTCTAAAAGAAACAAAAATATTTACTGGAAATTTGCATTCATGTTATTCCCCTTTCATCATATGAAATGACATCTCCAAATGCCTCAGACAGGCATTCCTAATAGAAACCAAAGGAAGAAAAATTGATTAACAAATTAAAATCTAATAACATATTATGCTAGAATTTTTATAAGCGATCAGCAGTGTGTTAAGTTGTAAAAAAGACTCATCACAATAACTCTAACTGGTTATAATCTCTCCTACACAACTGTTTAAGCCAAGGCTAGATTACTTTGAAATTTGAAAACAAGTTTCTGAGCATTAAACAGTGCATTTGTTACCATAAATAGCTTTAGCATGTGAGCATGCACATCTACTAAATTAAGCAACGTGCTACCTGCAAGGTTTCTTATTTATAGATACACTTTTCTTCCAGTGTTTATTTAGATTGTTTTTTAAATGAATGACTGAGGAGAACAGCTTCAGTAGAGATAAACAAAGAGCACAAGTCAAGTCCTCATTTGTCACAGATCAGTGTAACTCCACTGAATCCTTAACTTTGCACACCAGCTGAGATTCTACCCAAGAAAACAGCAAAGCCTTTGTTCAGAGGAAGTTAGCATCCCAAGAAATCTAAACCCATTACATTCATCCCGTTGATATTACTACTTCTTACAACATAATCAAGTCACAGCTGATTAAGAGATATTAATTCAGTATGAACCTTTTCCTTTCTTGTAGAAGTAAAGCAGAGCACCAGTTCTCATTACAAAGATACCAAAACAGCTGATCTTTTTTTTCTGAACATAACTTCCTTTTTTGGTCAAAATCTACATTTTCAATTCCTGTATTTTAAAAGAAATGTTCCAAGAGTTTGGAAGGGAGGAGGCACACGTTTTGGCTCCTGATTGTTTTATGTTTGTTTCAACGTTTTCTTTTTCTTTTCTTTTGACATACTTTGTTCACAGTCACTGCTGTGACAGTAAGGAATTTTTAAAAAGTACCAGCCAACAATTCTCTTGTATTTTTTATTTTATATTTGAACTTTATTTTTTGTACATTTTTTACTGTTCCTTCTCATAGTCTGAATTACACAATATTCAATGTTATTTGAAGAATTTATTCTACTATAGTTTTGAAGTGGCTACCATAAGATATTGAATTTCATTTTCTTACCATAAATTTGTCCTGTGTTAGATGAGGTTATTGTTCATCAAGAAGCCATGGGCACAGTAAACCAAATTTAGCTGGAAAGGAGCAGCAATGTCATGCAATATGTCTCTGAGAGCACACCAGAGGTGACAGAAATGTAATCTCTTTGCAACCATTAGCCATTGCTGATGAAAGCATCTTTCCTGACCCTTGGAAGTATTCTACAAACTTAGCGGGTATCCAGCAGAAAATTTATGCTGGAGTTTTTTGAGAAACTAGACCTGATACTGACATCTGGGCAGCATCTGATAAGGTTACTGACTCTTAAAAAATTACAGAGTAAGGCCCAGTAAAAATGCAAATTCAACCACCCTTTCTCTAATAATCTCTGAACATGACTAATTTTCAAACCTTCTCTCTTCCTTTCCTCTGAATTGTTTTATCATCCTGAAAATGGGATTTCTAAGAGGATAAGTTGCTCAGTTTTCCTCAATTAATAGGCAAAGAGGAAGTGGAGCTCTGTATTAGGTGGAAAGCACTAATAAATGAAATATTTGAGAAGATTTTGTGGGGAACTGTCCTCCATCACTGCCTATGCTGAGCGAAATACGAAATTAGAGACAAATAGACTGGTATCTAGTGAAAGAGGAAGCCCACACAATACAGTCATAACTGTCAGGTCCCTGGGGGCCACCACTGCCCTCCCCATCCCTGTCAACACCTGGGCCTCTCCCACCCTGCCCAGCTCCAGGGCCCCAGCCCAGGGCCATCAGTCCCTGCCCTGCAATGACGCAGCAGTGCCAGCCCATAGCTCTGTCCACCTGACAGTCTTGATTTGCTCACTCAACTTTCCAGATTCACCTGGGACTTGATGAGTTAACCCCCCTTGCCTGATGATCACTGGGCTGCAGAAGGAACCTCTTAAAATCACCTCCCCAGCCCCACCTGGGTGCTGTGGGTCAGCACCTGCTGGGGTGGGACAGGGGGGAGAATCACTGCTCTGCCTGCACCGAGGTCGCCTTGGCCACCAGCTTGTTGGCCCTAGAGGAACAGCCTTGCTCTAGCTCCTCTGTGAAGATAACTAGGACAAGTATGTAGAGAGACACTGAGAAAGAACAAGAAAATAGCCACAGAGCTGAGTAACTGAGAGCTCAGCAAAAGACAGAATTATCCAAAACAGAAGGAGGGAGATCAAGCAAGCAAGTGCTTTATTTCCACAACTTCACTGTACCATTTCCGATACTGGTTCAAGGTTGAATGGCTTCCAAGTCATTTCATCCACAATATCTTCTTGTGGTTTGTAATTGCTCTTCATAGAGAAGAGTTAAAACAAATAACTATTTGGCAAGCTGAAAATACTCCTCAAGTAAGACCACAGGCATAGAAAACAAAGATGGGAAAGAATATATTTCTAAACCAAAGGAAAAGGAGAGAAGTCTCAGGAAGCAAACTGAAATTTAGGGTGTCTGAACTAGGGTCCCTGAGCAATGAAGAACAAAAGGAGGTTGTAGACAGAGGTATTTAACAATATGCATACAATATGACCACAGAGCACAGCAAGATCTAAAAAGCATGAAAGAATGAGACATAACTCTGCACCTGCATCTAGCAAAGCTGCATCAATGCAACTTTTTGTTTAAAATGATTTGTAATAGCTGTGATTCTTTTTTCTTTCTTTTTTTTTTTAAGACTCATTACTTTTTTTTGCCTAGTCAGATTTAATACCATATCAGAAATGCTTTGTCGGGCAATGTGAAATAATTTCTGCCTGGACTGGGAGCAGCTGACTTAATTCTGAGAGATTATGGTACTCCAGAGCATTCATCCTAAGACTATCCCCTGAGTAATTAGGCTATGATTCCAGAAGAGAAGATAACAGCAGAAGAACAGTTGGGGATGTATTTTTGATGTATTTTTATATTTTTTGTACTGATTTTGCTTCATTTTTGACTGTAACAAAATCTGAAGTGAGTAGACTATTCTCATTGCTTCCCCTTCCCAAGGAACTGCATACCCAGTGGAAAGTTTATTCATTGCTGCCCCTTTCCTATTAAATATAAGAGCATTAATCAAGCATTTCCCCTTGTCAGTGGTCAGTCCATTACTTTCTTTACCTCTGCTTGTGTTGAAATCACTATCATTTCAATGTGAGTGGACAGAGCCATATGGTTACCATCGTTCAAGGTGTCCTTGAAAGACAAGGACAGCTAATTCGTCCAGCCTGACTAAATTGAATCTGTGACAGGATTTTCTTAATCTTTTGTGGTCAGGGCTGTCTACAAAGTCAGATCTTCAGCAGATAGCAGCATTCAGCTATTCACAACGATATACTATGCGGAGAATAGCAGGTAGCCAGCATCACAATGAGAACAACCATATCACTCACCCGTGTTTGGAAGTCCTGTGATCCAGGTAGTTAGGTATTTCACTCACTATCTCCTTCTGAACTGCCAAACTCAGTTACGCTAATCCACATCTCAATTATTCTATTTCTTTATTTGTTTTTCAAACTAAAGTTACCTTGTTTGAAAATTGGAGGCTCTCTCCATGATGATTGATTTCCTCTCTTAAAAAAGAGAAAGAAAACACAGTAAGTAAAAGAAATGGTTAATCCAAACTTTATTTCTGGTGGAGCTTTTTCTCCACCTTATTATGCTGCTGATTATATATCACAGTTTGAAGCTCAAACTTGACCAGCAGTTTCTTGTAATTTCAGCAGAAGGGTGGTGAAATAAATATTGAATTTTAGCAGGCTGAAGCACAAAAGATTTAAATCTCTGTGTAAGATATTATGGTCTGGGATGTGTTTGTTTGTTTTTTACCCACCTGCAAATAATTTCATATAATTTTTATGTCATAAAAGATGGAAGTGAAAAATTTATGTGCATTACACTCAGAAAGAAGTCAAACAAATTTAAGTAATGTTCAGTGAAGGTGGGTATGGTTTTAGACTTCAGAAAGAAGACTATTAGGGCAAGTCCTCCGCTCCTACATTTCTGTGCTTCACCTTTCATGAAGATGGATGTCTTTAGGGAATAATTAACTAACAAAAAGAAATATCAATATCTTTTAGGTTTTACAAGGAATAATGTTTTCCGTTTAATTGAAAAACAGCATATCCAGCATGAACATTGCATATTTTGCAGTGTAGTTTGAGGCATTAAAACATATTGCCATCCTATTTGCTTTTTCTTTATTTGAGAAAAAATATTTCTTATAAATCTGCATTTGTATTTCCCCACATGCAGGTAGATATGCTCTCTATAAATAGTGGTAGATATTAATAGATAGTGATGAATACACACATACACCCACATAAACCCTGTATCACTTTTAAAACTTTTCTGTATCTTATAGAGCAGGTGAAGTCCTGGTTACCATACATATAGTACAGCCTAAGATACCATTTTTTTTTCATTCTCTCCACAGAGAGAATGCTGCTGCATTATATCTGCAGCAAGTGCCATATGGACAAAACAGTTCCTGGTAAAATTTTGGACAACAATTAACATAAGCACAGCAGGAGATCCCAACTGTTGACCCCTAAAAGGTGGTTAATCAACAGCATATGTGTTTATTTATCCCAGCATGCTCTTTTAATTAACAGTTCTGGAAAGTGTACTTTTTAATGAACATTTTGTTATAATATATTGAGAAAATTCTAAACAGTGTAAATGAAACTCCAGCTTGAAACAAAATAATTACCTTGTTTTTTAAGAAAAAAAAAAATTCTACCAAGAAGTCAGCCCATGAGAAACGTTAGTAGTAACTTCAAACAATGCTAGAGTAGCAAAGTTCAAATCTGGAACCAGATCTGAATTAAAACATAAAAATAAAAACAAAACAAAACAAAAAACTCCTAAACTGCAGAAAGTTTAGATTTAGTTCTAAACAATTAACTTACACTGCTAATGTTTTAAAATTTATGTTTTAAGTAAAAAAATGTCAGTAGAATAAGGAGGAATGTTTCCAGTCCTGTATTTTGGTTTGAGCCCACCCTCCAAACAATACTGTGATGTTTACTTTCAAAGTTGCCTGTACAAGGTACTTAATAATAGAGTAAGTTGAAAGGAAGACAGGGAACAAAAGTAAACAGTGATACCAAACTAAAAAAGTGAAGCAAGCACAAACAAATGCACATACAGCTCAGTATAACTGTGCAAGAGAAACAATAAACTTGTAAAGTTATATTTAATAATATGTCTTCACTAATGCAATGCAGATAATTAAAGGGGAAGGAAACGGGAAACCAAATTATCCATTGATATAAATCAGGGTGACTACCTTCAGAAAACTGGTTTACACAGATCTTCGAAAACATAGTATCTAATTGTTTTTAACTGATGAAATTCAGAGAAAAAGAAAACAGAGACCATCTCCTTTTCCTGGATCTTCTTCAACTAAAAAGAGAAATATCTTTCTGATAATATTAGATCAGCTTCTAATGCCTCATAATATGTTTTTTGTAAATTATGTCCTGAAGAGGAATGCATTGTGAGCTCTTAAGGCTTTCAAATACTTGTCATTAAGGAGCCATATGAACTGGAAAAATCTACAGACCATCTTGGAGTACATTCATGCAATGGCACTAGTCCTCAGTGAAGAATTCCACCCTTGATTAACAGCAACTGCCACGCCACAAAGACTAACATGTATATACTTATTCGGCAGAGGAATCTGGCTTATCCTACGAGACAGAAAAATGAAATTATTTCACTCTTTTTAAACATACAGTGCTAAATTAAAGAAAAGGCATTCTTCCTCTTAGTAAATAATTTCCTGGTACAAAGAGTATTAGTTTTCTTGGCTGATATCCTTATAGTAAAATGGAAGATTGCCTTACAGAAGAATACAGATTTAACATTAGGTCAACGTTAGGTCAATTCCAAGATGTAGTTATAGACATAAGCTTCTAAAAATGTTTACCAAAGAATCTCATAGCCAGCTGAGATTACATTGTGTAAGGTATTACATTTGTCTTCAAAATGAATAAAAAAGGTTTCTGCTCTATCATTGGCTTGATTTACTACATGAAAAATAAAAGAAAATACGATTGAAATAATTGCTCATCCCTGAGCCTGGGATATGTGCTAATGAAGCAACGAAAAGCTGAGGACTCGCACAGAAGTAGTAGAAAAGGCTCATTCTGAGGAGAAGGGACTCATGTACGGACTGTCATCTGCTCATCCTTTGAATGCAAAACCAGCTCAGAGTGGCAATTTTTTAGAATAACCCTTGCAGCTCTGCAAAACTGATAGGAAAAATAACCACATCACAAAGCTTGCAGTTCTATCAAAGACAGGGATGAAAAGATATCCTGATAGCCTGCAACCCTTTGCAGTACCCTTTACTGTTTATGTATTCGAAATCAGTGAGATCACTTTCAGTAAAAACTACATACATGGGGAACAATTTACAGGACTGGCCAGTATAAACTAATCATAATGATTTTAACTTCACCTTAATTACAAAAAATGTTATTTTTTCTAAGCCAAATATGGAACTCTGCATGTCTGACTGTCCTAATTTTGGAGAAAGGCTATTGAGGAGCACCCATAAGGAAGATGATTAAACACTGAATAGGATTTATAACTTCTGAGTAAACATGAATGTCTTCAGCTATGCAGATAGCACAGTGAAAGTATTTCTGAATCTACAGGAGGGAAGCAAGGAAAGAAAAGAAAGCACTATGCTGTTTAAATTATACCAGCTATCAACCTCTTGCACATTGAAGACCAGCTCTTGTAAAAAAGTTTTAAAAAACCATAGATTAGTACAGATTGTTAACCTAACTGAACACCTAATTCCATAAAATTGACGGCAGTATCCTATATACAGAAAAAATGAAATCCTTTATGACTATTAAGCTAAGTGATTCGTGCAGAGCTATTGATTTGATTTTCAAAATAAGATCAAAGATTAAGCAAATCTTCAATCTTGGATTCTCTCTGTCATTGCTGGTAGTATGCCTTATTTTGAAAACATCTTTTTACTCTACTAGAAGTTATTACTACTTTTATTTTTTATAATACCAGAGAGTAAAACAAACAAGTACTTGCTAAAGGAGAGATAGGTTACACAGTGTGCATTTTAAAGTTCTCAGCATTGTTTTTAATAAAAATAAACAAATATATGCATGTAATTACATCTGGCTTATATATATAGAGTACTATCCCAGTAAAAAACATCTCGGGTCAGATCTTCATCTAGAATAAACTACCTCCTTAGTACCTGCTGTATGAAGTAGGCCACAATTTATTATAAATCTCACCTTTTCTTATTGATCATTTCTAGGGAATGAATAAATGGCTAAGACTTATTTCAGGCTAGGCAAAGCTTCTGATTTGTATGAAGTGTTTCTTTTCTACATGTGCAGCCAGACAGCCACATTAAGCAACCTGATATAAAGTATTTCAAAGATTAGTCCAATCCAAACACACCAAAAGCAAAATTCAACACTGAGCTGCTTTCAGTCCAGTTATCTCAACAAGGAATTTGCTCCCAAGACTAAAAGTAAAGAGCCAGGAATTATATATTTAACATATCAAACTTGCAAGCACAGTAGCACAACAAAGGGCTAGATTCAATTTTCAGTAATGTCAAAGGAGCCCTACTCCCTTGTACTTTCTAATAATTTGAACAGTCAGAAGAAAGGGTTTGGCAAATTTCTGCTTTAACGAATGGATCCCAATTTATCCCAGGTAGGAATGACACTTCTGAATACAAGGAGTTATAACAAAGAACATGGCCAAGGTATTACCAGTTATTTTTTATGATGATGCAGCAACAGACATATATATACTCCATATACTCCATATATATACTCCAATTTCTATATATTTTATACATGTAATAAATCATCATTGATACAAAATTACTACAGCTCTGTGGGGTTTTTTTTTTATCTTTATTGAGAGGAAAGGATAAACAGCACTTTCTTTAAAATTATGGAGTTTGGGAGTTAGCCAAGCAAAAATTTGTGAGCTTCCACTGTATCTAATTGACATCAGACATTGTTTTCATTAAACTCTCATCAACTTCATATTTTGTTTATTTTCAAATGAATGTTTCAAGTGCTGCAGATGTGATGGTTAGATCTCAGAGAGGAAATATCAGCCATCACACTTGATACATTTGCTATGTTGTACCTTTCTGGTACTGAGTTACAGAAGGCAGTTACTTGCCTTCTGTAATTCTGGTGAGGTTTTTGGGTGTCTTTCATTATGTAGCTATCATTTATCTCACCTTTTGGTGACTAAAAATCAACTAGAAGATTATTGCTAAATGTTCACGTGATTTTAATCAAAGAAGTCAACCCCGCATGATGGGTAATAGCTCTTGACCGCTATGAAATGTTTCATATTAATATAGACTCACACTGTTGATGGTTCATTTTATTTCATCTTCTGTGTCTTCAGGTTTTCAGAATCTGCTCAAGCTACGTAATGCTTAGCAATGAACATCCTAATTTTTTAAAAGAAAAGTTGCAGTATACAAAAGAGACAGATGGCTTTTGTCTTTCCAAAGATAAAATGATTTATCTTTGAGGAGATACTGACCTGTCAATTCAAAATTTGTCTTTCATTCTAAGTACAAAGATGATGTATATATGAAGATAGTGTCTAGGAAGATTTGTCCTGTTTTATGTACTTGAGCATTCATTTTATCTGTCAGGATAAATATATGGGAAGGATTCATTTTATTATTATCTGCTTTGGGTAGATACTGCTACTGTCATCTTGTCCTAAAAGTGAAAAAAAAGAAAAATGCTTCAGTATGGAGTGGATATGGTAAAAGGTGAAAAGAGCAGTTGCCCAAACTGTTGTAAACAGCAAAGCGTGGTAAGTGAACAGGAGATTTTTTTAAAAAAAAAATCTATCTGCATGAAAGATTGAAAATTGTGCAGAAGAGGGAAGGAGAAAACAGACACTGATGGCTAAATATTTTTTCTCAGATAAAGGCAAATTAATAATCATCTTTAATCATTTGAATTTCGTAATGAAACAAATTATCCCAACGTCTTTTCAGTAATGGTGAGGACTAATTTACTTCCCTGTTTAAATCAATTTATGCCACTTTAAAGTAATGATTTTCCCATGTCTGTTTTATATTTTGGCACAGAAATCTTGGTGAGCTTTTAGTTCTTGAGAGCAGCTCCTGAAAAATAAGTATGCGTAAGTACATAGCCTTCACCTACTAGAAGCTAATAAGGATTCATTGAAATCTATAGGGAAATACCAATCAAAAACTAGTGTGAACGTTTAATCATCATGTTTTTAATCAACATTTAGTACTACTGTTGTTGTTTCTTGTTATTAGCACATGCTTATGTGAACTGTACATGATGACCTTACCTGCCTGACGTCTTGCAACTCTGCATGGCAAAAGCAGAAAACTTTTCCACACCTCTGATTTCTTCGGTCAGCCATGAAAATACTACACCTGCTGACAGAACAAAATAGGCGATGCATAATCATATAGTCCATTTCATAAACTAATCAAGAACCACTTGAAAAACAAGCTTAATTTTTTTCCTTGCCATTCCTACTGGAAGTTATCTCCAGGAACTATTTCCCTATATGGCTGGAAATTTGAAATTTCAAGCTTTATTCTATTCTTTATCAGCTCATACTAATTTTTTTCATTATCAATGTCCTTCTTTAAAGAATTATTTCCCTTTCTGGTGCTTACTCCTGGATTTAACCACAAGTTTTCTCAACCTTTGTTTTCTTGTCTAAATAATATATTTTAGATTCACAGAAATTAGACTCTCCCTTTTCCTGGTCATCTGAATAGTATTTTCCAGTCCTATTCTACTTAGAATTTGTTTTTATTTTTTTAAGCTAGCTGACTAGGATTCTACAATTTTCAGATGAATGTTGCAGTGGCACTCTTCTGTCTTCTTTATCAAAATATTGCAGCTGCTAAATCTTAAGATTGTCTCTGTCATTTTCAGTTATATTGCACTGACGTCTGACTGTCCTTTATGGCTGAATACTACCTTTTATTTTTGCTCTTCTTCAATTACTTCATCCCAAGTTTCCTTCTTACAGCAGAAATAAATATGATTCCTAACTGCACGATATCATGCTTGATAACAACATTATTTCATTGTTTTTTTGCTACACCTCTCTTTGAAAGACATTTCTTTTTTAACATATTGACAATATATCCCATCTTACTGTGGCAAAATATTACCAGAATGCAACTACTCCTATGCTGTAGTCAGTAATGAAAACATTAAATGGCATTTTCCTCTCTGACAATTCTCAAGTCATTACTAAATTCCTTTCAATTCAGTATTAAACATAATCCTTACATTAACTCTTCGTGTGCCCTACAATTCTTAGGTTAATCTTAATATCTTCTTCCATTTAACCAGTAAAGTTTTATATTCTTTATCTAGAAAATGACATATCTTACCCAAGAAAATATCAGGTGAATACAGAATGATGGACTTGGAGAATCCATTCTATATTTTTTACAGTTCCCTGCTTAATCCCATGACTGATAACTCTTTTTTCCTTCTTTTGTAAAGGAAAAAAACTGCTTTAAAACATTTACATTACTGGTATGAAGCTAAGCATGTTTGTTATGGATGCACTCCCTGCCTTCTTAAAAAAAATTGCCATTTATTATTTTTTGACTCTATAGTAGTATTTAATAAAAAATAGACTTATTAAAAATCCTTGCCATTGGACCACCTGCTAAAAATAGCAATAAAATGTCAGCTTCCGTTGAGAAACACTCACAGCCACCAAGATTCTGAAACACTGACTAGTATTTCTAGCATGTCTTTTGGAGAAAAGAAATGTAAAAATTATATTTTGCTATTAAATAAAAAACTAACTGTTTCAGGGGCTTTGACTAATCACTGCAGTTCTCTTCTAAATGCAGAATTCTCACAGAAGCTCCCAGTAACACAAGCATGTAGCAGTGTCCTCACTGCGAGCATAAAGAAAGATTTTGTGTTTATCAAGGTAGAGAATGCAGCTGCAGTCTGGCTGGAGGGTCACACAGCTGCACAACTATCACAACATCGTAACAGGCAGCAATGCACAAGATGGGGAGATTTGAATATGGTGTGTAGCAGATAACAGAGGTCATAGTTGATTTAGCCTTTTTATAAATCCTTAACTAGCAATGAGCTGATATTAAGATGAATAAATAAGAATTGTGCTTTGTTTATATATGTAAACAAACTCATATCTCTCCTCTAAATGGGATCCAGTCTTTTCCTGTGTCAGTAGACTGCTCTGCTAATGATTTCAGCAGGGATAGGTTCTACCGTTACCAGCACTTTCAAAAGTGTCTGTGATACAGATCATCTGGTTAATTCTCAGAGTTATGCTCAAACTAGCATAAGTATTTCATAAAAAAATACCAAGTTATGCAAATCAGCTTTCAATATTGTCTGCTATATAATAGCATTTGAAGTCAAGCGGATGTTCAAATTAAACACATACTTTGCATTTTGCTGAATATGGATGAAGTTAAGCATAGGCCCAGAACCTTTGCTGAGCTGAACAAAATCATTATTATGGATTGTTATAATATGATCCAACATTCTACATTTTATATTCAAAAGCTGTGAAGAATAGAATATTTAAAGATGACAATATAATTTGTGCAATAACAATGTATATCATTTTACCTATTTACAGGAAGATCACATAATAAATGTAACTAGCAACTTTGGTGCTATAGCATTTTTTTTAATAAATTCAATCTATATTTTAGATTTAGGTTATAGATTAAAATGTATTATTTAGACTGAAATCCATCTGGCCTTATTAAAACATAGTCTAAAGCCCAAAATATAGCTGGGAAGGCAGTAAATAAATTAGCCAACTACAATGTGACCAACACAATAACAATGCCGCCAGCTGCAAGCTGAATGTAGTATAAACTTCTCAGCAATTAAAAATAACTATGCATGGATAGTTTCTCATCAACTATTTATAACTGCTTCCTTTATTTATATTAAAGATGGGGAAAATGTAATCATGTCCAGCAACATTTTGTTTTAAAGAATAGGAAGTGGTTCAATAGGTAAAATCACAAATGTCCAAGTAAGTAAATATAGATTTTGGTTTTCAAACAATATCTTAATTGTAAGATGAAAATTGTCAGTGTCTGCTTCAAAGAAATTATAGAATTGTAGGAAGGTAAGGACAGAAAGGACTTTAAGGCATTCAAGGCAAGGTCAAGAATGCTTAAGCTGTCCTCATTAAGTGATGCTGTAGAGGTCTCCAGTGAAGGAAGTTAGTCAGGGGTTTGCTATCAAACTAACAAGAACAAATTCTAGCAGAATATTTGACAAGTGTGGAGGCTGTAGCAAAGATCTGTGGTCCAAATGTAAGCGGGCAGGGAGAAATATGAATCACCAAGCAAGATAAAGATCAGTTGCATGACTTCTGAGAATGAGGCTCTATAGGGAAACCAGGGGAGTTTTTTTTTTTTTTTCATTTTTTAAAAACAGCTATCTTTATCAAACTACTTCAGCATCTTCCTCTCATTAAACAACATATTCCGAAGTTTTGTGCACATTTAAGTTGGATATTAAGGAAAATTTTATTTGATGAGAATAGAACCATGTCTTCCTGTTCTTCTCCCATTGAACAGTCCCTCCTATCAGCCTCCTCAAACAGAAACCCTTCATCGACTGGTCTTCTGGTGTCTCTTAGACTTCTTTTTCAAGCTGGATGTAAGGAAGCAATTCAAACCTCCCCCAAGTAATTTTGTAACAAATATATATTCACAAAACAGAAGCTGCCTTTGGTGTTGATAGACTTTGTTGGAAATGCTTCACTTAACGATGCTTAGTCATCCAATAGAAATTGTTTATCCATATTTATAGTTTCAAACAAATTGCATTGAAAATAACATGAAAAAAATGATAATTTTAAACTGAAATATTCCTTTTCTTTCAAAGCTACTTTTGATTTTGAAAATGACAATTTATATTTAAAAATGAGAAAAACAGTCTGAATCAAAAAATTTCAGTCTCCTTTTCCATTTCTATGCTAATTTTTAAGTTGATTGAATTTAAAACCCAGAGAAATTCAAATCAAATTATATTTTCAATTAACTTCTGCTCATATAACAGCAGTATTTAGGTGCTGGACTTTTCTCTCTAAAGCACAAGCCTTTAGACCCTATTTTTTATAGGCTGCAGTGGAAGGGTTAGTAGAATGGCCAGTCACTTCTTATAGTTACATACCTTCATCCAGCTGTGCTATTTCATCTTCTGGAGTACAGGGGTGTGTGTGGGTGCGTGTGGGTGTGTAGTGTCAGTAAAGACTATATAAAACTGAAATTCAATGAAGCATCCTAGAGGTCCATTATAATAATTTGGGGCATATTACACCATCTTGAAATAGCACAGCAGTGACTGGCAGCTAGCCAGACTGTCTAATGTTGAGAATTTCCCTTGTTAGGTACCTTATTAAAGTTCTCAGTAGGGTTGCTGATTTGTCTCAACATCAAATGAATAGCACCAGCCTTTACTCAAGAAAGAGATAACTACAGTCTAACTAGATTATGCCAGATTCTAGAAATATGCTTTCTTTGTTTCCAAAGGCTTTTTTTTTCATACTATACATATTTCCAAAGGGCATATCACTACATACCCTGTTCATAACAAATATTATCCTAGATTATCTGCACTACCACCCAAATGGCACCAGCTTACTTTCACAAGGTAGTTAAACCTAGCACAAGTTATTTCCTGGTTTCGGACTATCTATGTAGTTTTCAGTCACTTGGAAGTAGCTACTAGAACAAGTAAAAAGATCAAATATCATGGCAGTCTCCTGTGTTCCTCTATCTTTTATAAAGACCCTCTTGAATAAGTAGAAAATGCTGCTATTATATTGGTGTTAATGTGATTCTAAGCTTCATTTACCAACCGTTATTAAAAACTCTCTCAGCAAGCATCTTCATTGCATAGCACAGAAGTAGACAACACATAGGCGGGAAATAAATTGTTGATCTCAAAGTAAATCTCTAAGTACAATTACCTACACCATACATTCAGCAGAGGAAGTTGTCTCTTGATAGATGCCATAACTGACGTAGAGTTCAAAAGCTTCAATCATCAGAAGAAATAAAACCTGTATTTAACTCCCTGCTCTGCAAGACTGGGCCAGTTGGAGGGCAAGTTACTCAATATCAGAGCTATTAAATGGCAGAGTTTCTTTGCCAACTGCCTTTCAGGACTCTGCTCTCAGAACCCAAAGTTAGGCACATGTAATCTCTACACAGCATGCAGAGAGAGTTAAGTACCTCAGAAAGGCTACTCCAAGTTACTCTAGGTTGAGCATGGGAGTGCCAATCCGATAGCAAATGGTACAGAAAGTGTCACAAATCCCCCTTGCATTTGAGGTTTGAACAGCTCATTAAAGGCTGCAAGCAGATGCCTATATTCAACATTTGGAGATAAGAATACTGATGGTACATGACCATAGACTGTTCTTGCAAAGAGCTGAGTAAGGTTTGTTTTTCTTCCCTGGTGATGGCTTTGTATAAGGTGAAGACCGTGGTTAGTGTTTGGGGAATTCAAAAGCACAGCTCCCATGTTGATGTTTGTTTTCTACCAAACACCTGATTCATATAAAGTACACAAATAATCTTGGGAGCAAGCACTGTTCTGCTCCCTGCTAGAAAGTTACAATCAAGCTCCCTTTAGAGGAGCTTTCTTCCTCGTCCCAGAAATCTTGTACTGATGGATGCATTATGTCCCAGCTTCAGCAAAATACAGACTTGCCACCCTACGTAGGCTTCATACAGACTGGCCCTTCAACATCCTGAGAAAGATACAGATTCTAAACTTTCAGGTTGATGACACTGGATACATCGTTCCTTCTAAAGAATTTGAAGAGATTCCTGAAGTCGGGGTCATAATGTATTTTAAAAGTGCAGTGGAAAATTCCACTTTTGCTTTCCCATTAGATGCTTTGCTTGTATAAACTTTTGTCATCTTGACACAACCTCGCACCCAACTTCGACAATTTTAAATCAGCATATAAATCATAGCATATATTCACTGAAATTTGACAGTACTAAGTAAAAATAATATTTCTTCAAAGTCAGATAGCATGAGCTATCCTCTCATCTATAATACTCCTTAAAAGCCTGTGTAGCCTGCAATTTAATTTACTTGATGTTTTAAATAAGGGGCTGTTTCTGCACAGTAATATAAACATTAGCCAGTGAGGTCAGTAGAAGCTTCAGACTCCTTCTGAAGGCTTTACTTTAGAGGTTAGTGGGAGGAAAATTGCTCAGACAATCAATTTCTCTTCTTTTAAATTAAATTTCTTTCATAATAGGACAGTTTAGGTTACAGTAAGAGGGAACCACAGAATGGGTGCAAAGTCCTAGGAAGAACTATCTTTAAAGTAATGATGGGAACCAGTGTCCGGACTGTAGTGTCCCCACTCCCAAATCATCTGTTCTGTCCTGAACTTCTAACATAACCTGCTGGGTGAAGAGTTTGACTGTTAGGATTTAACTTTTAAAAGGACTTTACAAGTGCATGTGATAAATTTTGATGTAGTTTTGTATGTTGAACTTCATCCAATGCTCAGATTTTACAAAGAATTTGGAGCAAACACATCAGGCTGTCCCCTATACAAAAAATTACTCCCTCCTCAGCCTGTGCCCCAGTCAGGGATTTTGTGTTCGGAAGATGATAGGCTGGATGAAAATCCAACTAACTGAATTAAGTAGAACATTTCAGGGTAAGGAGGGATTTCAGAGTAATGTTTTGCAAAATTTTATGAAAAAAAATTGTACAGTTGTAGTTTAGTGGAGGTTCAGGTGGAACCTGCGGTTCAGGTGGAAGGATTTGAAAAAAGCTGGATTGTGGTTTCAAAGATAATGACCATAAGCAGTCACATAAAACCAGAATCAAATTAGAAGATCAGGCTCTCACTTGGTTTAGCATTTTCAGGAAGAAAGGAGGGGATAAAATAGAATTAAAAACAGCACATTTAAAGAAAATCTGTTTTAATTTTCACACAATTAACTTGTGGAACTCACTGCCATTGGTTATTTTTAAATAGGGTATCTTGGATTTATTGAATTCACAGCAGTTTTTAGTATTTATATTGACAGAAAGGTCCACTTAAATGTAAATAGATTTTCAGAATAAATTAACTCCTAGATTCTCGTTATTCTTATTATTTATTTGAAGTATATTGTATGGATCACAACAGTAACTGAGAAGTCAGACCACTGACCTGATATCGGAGACAAGTGAAGCTTTCACTAATACTGATGTTTGCACAACAGGTAGTCTCCCACCATTCAAAACACAATATGAAAGTTATATGAAGAAGCTACAATTTTCCTTTGTTGTTTACAAAAGGCAATATTGAATAGGCTGAGCACAAAGAGCTGTTCAGATATAGTCTGTACTGCAGAGAAGACATCCACCATATCTTCATTGTTTTTTCTACTCAATATTCACTCATTTGTGGAAAGATGTTGTCAGATATTGGAGAGTCAGAAGAGACAGTGCCAAATGGATAACACTGCTTCCACTGAAGAGACCAAAAAAATTCTCATTGGACTTCTGTAGAAGAATAATTTGAGCACTGAGGGAGCTAGCAGATGTTATCGCTAGGCCACTCTCCATCATCTTGGAAAGGTCCTGGAGATCAGGAGAGGTGCCTGAGGGCTGGAAGAAAGCCAATGTCATGCCAGTCTTCCCAAAGGGCCAGAAGGAGGAGCCAGGAAACTCCAGGCCTGTCAGCCTCACCTCCATCCCGGGAAAGGTGATGGAACAGCTCCTCCTGGAGGTCCTCACTAAGCACGTGGAGGACAGGAAGGGGATCAGGAGTAGTCAGCATGGATTCACCAAGGGGAAATCATGCTTGACCAGTCTGATAGCCTTCTCTGCTGGAATGACTGGCTGGGTAGATGAGGGCAGAGCAGTGGCTGTTGTCTCCCTGGACTTCAGCAAGGCTTTTGACACTGTCTCCCATCACATCCTCCCAGGTAAGCTCAGGAAGTGTGGGCTAGATGAGTGGACGGTGAGGTGGATTGAGAACTGGCTGGATGGCCGAGCTCAGAGGGTTGTGGTGAATGGCGCAGAGTCAAGTTGGAGGCCTGTAGCTAGCGGTGTCCCCCAGGGGTCAGTCCTGGGTCCAGTCTTGTTCAATATATTCGTCAACGACCTGGAGGAAGGGACAGAGTGCACCCTCAGCAAGTTTACTGAGGATCCAAAACTGGGGGGAGTGGCTGACACACCAGAAGGCTGTGCTGCCATTCAGAGAGACCTGGACAGGCTGTCCTGGAGAGTTGGGAGAGTTGGAGAGGAACCTCCTGAAGTTCAACAAAGGCAAGTGCAGGGCCCTGCACCTGGGGAGGAATAACCCCACGCAGCAGGACAGGCTGGGAGGCTGACCTGCTGGGAAGCAGCTCTGCCGAGAAGGACCTGGGAGTCCAGGTGGACAACCAGTTAACCACGAGACAGCAGTGTGCCCTTGTGGCCAAGAAGGCCAGTGGGATCCTGGGGAGCATGAGGCAGAGTGTTGGCAGCAGGTGGAGGGAGGTGATCCTGCCCCTCTCCTCAGCCCCGGTGAATCCTCACCGGGAGTACTGTGTCCAATTCTGGGCTCCCCACTACAAGAGAGACATGGCACTCCTGGAGAGAGTCCAGCGGAGGGCTACCAAGATGATGAGGGGACTGGAGCATGTCTCCTCTGAAGAAAGGCTGCGAGAGCTGGGCGTGTTGAGCCTGGAGAAGAGGAGACTGAGAGGGGATCTGATCAGTGTGCACAAGTATCTGAAGGGAGGGTGTCGAGAGGATGGGGCCAGGCTCTTCTCTGTGGTGCCCAGCAACAGGACGAGAGGCAACGGGCAGAAACTGAAACACAGGAAGTTCCATATAAACCTGAGAAAAAACTTCACTGTGAGGGTGCCTGAGCACTGGAACAGGTTGCCCAGAGAGGTAGTGGAGTCTCCTTCCCTGGAGATATTCAAAACCCGTCTGGATGTGATCCTGGGCAATATGCTTTAGAGGACCCTGCTTGAGCAGTGAGGTTGGACTAGATGATATCTAGAGGTCCCTTCCAACCTCAACCATTCTGTGATTCTGTGATAATTAGGACAATTCAGATGACTTTTGAACATCTGTGTACATTCATATTTGTTTCGCCTATCTTGCTGCATGCCAAGAACCTAGTTATTGTATTCCTTAAATGAGATCCTGTAAAAGTAGAACTCTCACTGCTGCCAGTTTTAAAAATACAAAGAGAAGCTTTTGCATAAGGAGCACAGATACAATCTTTTTGTAAGCCAAAGACTATACAGCACCACAGGAACATAACAGTCAAGCACAAAACACAGGTTACATGTTTCTGTTGGATGGTCTCTGACATCTTGCTTAGACAATAGATTCACTCCTCATTATCTGCTGCTAGAAAAAGGGTGCTCCTTATTTAGAACCAGTTACTTAGTTTATAGCAATTTCAGTTAGATAAGAGGGTGAATGTGTACATGAGAATGTGCATAAGAAGAGAAAGAAAAAATGATTTCCTTTTGGAGGAAAAGGCAAATGTATTCCCATAGTTACACCTAGCAAGTATTGTTGGAAGGCATTAAAAAAAAATCTGTTAATAAATTAAACTATGCAACTTTTCAAAGTGTTATTATCTGTTAAAAAATTTAGAAAATTTCATTTCGAGTTAACGAGAATAAACATCATTTTCCTGAATCTACAGTTTCTCTCAATGTAGGCAGCACACAAATGAATATTAACCTCTCTGACTGTCTTTAATGTGTAACATATGGTTGCTGCTGCTGGGCTTGTTAAAGGAGTTGGGCTGAGGGTATGGGGGAAGGAGGGAAGCAGAAGAGACGAGTGTTTCTGGTGAGCACTTGCTGTTTGTACTCTAGCTGCAGAAACCGAACGTGTTTGCAAGAGGGAAGAAAATTCAGCGCTGCTGAAAACAAATGGCCTCACTTAAAGAAAACTGGAGGTGGTTAGGGAAGGGAATTTCTTTACTGAAAACAAATGTTTCCTCACTGTAGAAAAAAACATAACAACAAACAAACAAAATAAACTCAGTATCGCAAGACTGCTGAATACCTAGCTGGGAATCTGTTTCTCACTGATTGGAAGCGAAAGGCCAGTAGGAGGGGCTGCCTCGTATTTCTCCCAAACTGAAGGTTTGTGGGGGTGGACTAGAGGGGGCTGAAGACTGTGTAGCATCAGGAGACACATTTGTTCAGTCTGCATTGGCATTTCCAAGCTGAAGAATTTGTTTCTGTAAAAAAGGTTAAAAACTGTTCTGTGACTTGGATTAAATTAATTTCCTTGGCATAAAAAGATAGAGACTTTTACTTTTCTATGTTTGGTGCCCAAATCAGAGCAGTCTTATTTTGTTTCTGCTCACTGTTTTAGTTTGCCAGCATTGTTAGGCTTTCTCTTGCTTGCACAGAAATTTTCTGTCATTAAACTCTGGTTTCTTTCCCCCATTACACAGCTTAATTCACATCTTTGTCCCCCACTGGTCCTCATAGTCTTTGCCTCTCTAAATATATTCAATTAAATCTTGTTCAAATCCTGTTCTAATCTTGTTCGAAGCCTGTTAAATGCCCATTCATATCTACTGAAAAAGAAAAAGTGTAAGTTTACAAAATCAGAAGTTTCATAAGTTTCACAGGCTTTTGGGTTTTTTGTCATGTTTGAGGTAATATTTTAAAATGCTATGTTGCATGATTTGTATTCTGTTACCTGAAAAAGAAACAAAACCATACACCTCAACTGACAATGCATATTTTAAAATGTATTCCCCATTTGAAATCACAGCTAGTTAGAATTATGTCCAAAAAGAATCTAAGGTGCAAAGAGTTTGTCTGTTTTTTTGTATTCCACTTTTCTTATAGTTATGTGCAATCCCTATGTAATGTCTGGATGATGCCTATCTAACTAGTTTTTGAAGTCCTCTGATAGTGGAGACTCTACAGTCCTCCTGAGGACTGTGGTATATAATATATCAATATATTATAGCTAGAATATTTTTGATTCATCTTTTCCTCATCTCTAGCATTTTCTTGCTGCAGTTTAAGCCCAATATTTCCTATCTCACACAGACATGAGGAGCAGATTCTTCCCTTCCTAACAAGCTTTTATGTTTTTGGAAGTAGCCCCTTTTCTCTTCTGAATAACCCTAATTCATTTAAACTATCATACTGATGAAACTCTGAAGTAGATCTATGGATCTTCCCCTTCTTTCCTGCTACTTGATACTAACAACATATCCTGCATATCATCCACCATGAACCTAGATTCATTAACAAAATACAACCAGATCTTGATTCATCAATGATAACACAGAATGCATGTGCTCATTCCTAGTTTCAGGTAAAAACAAAGCAGTTTTACTTTGTCTGGCTCTCCTTAATATATACTTTTCTACTGTTTTAGACAATATTCTTTGTAAGACAACAGTAAAAAAGAAAAATAAACTACCGTTTTTTAGCAGCCTGGTGTATGTACCTGCAAAGAAACTTGCAGGACAAGTCCATGTCCTTTCCCAGATATATTTTTGTTTCACCTTTAACTATTTTTTTTTCTGTCCCAAGGTTTTTTTTTCCTGTGGATGGCATCAAATTTATCACTGTCCTTGTGAGATCTCTGCCTCATATAGGATAGTAATATGAGAGATAAATCCAACTTGATTCACTGAGGATTTCTGTAGCATTGCAGCTGCCCCTAAATTTCCAGCTAAGTACACAGGGACTAATTTAATGGAGCATTTTTTAAGGTCTTCCTTCCTATAGCCTATGTTCATCTCATCAGGTTTCTTGCAGTTGGTAAATGCTATTTATTGCTATTGTTTTTTGCTCAGTTCAGTCATCATGACAAAAAATTACTCTTGAGAGGTATTCGAAAGCTTTCCAACTATTCTGAATGTGACAGGATAGAATGCTGGAAATGGTTGAAGTCATGGAATTAAAAACATCATGGGAATATGACTCAGGACTAGTCATCACCACCTGGAAAGCTGTCACTTAAAAAAAATCATGTTAGAATTCAGCATATATTTCTGAGTCTTATAAAGTTACTGGCAGGCATGTTGATAAACAAGAAGCAGATTCTGGAGGTTCACATCAGCAACATTCATTCAGGGCTAAAATTTTGTCCTAAAAAGAGATAAACCTTCCCGAGTTTGAACTGACCTCTACAGTAGGCTTTCAGAAAGCGGTCCAAGTTGACTTCCAGTTACCTTTGTACTACTTTGCTTTCCTGGTGGTGCAGGCCATAGCAAGAAGTGAAGCAGCATCACGTAAGTTCAAAATTATTCTGGCTAACAATACTCCTGGTAATAAAGCAACAGTCAGATCACTCTGAAGTCACTCTGTGTGATCTATTCTGCTAACTTTAGGGCATGCAACAAAAACAACCACTTGTCCTCCTAAATTAGTTTTAAGGTCGGACTTTGTGCTTCGTTAGTACATAAAGTATTCATGGAGATCTACTCTGAAGTATGTAACCGTAGAATCTAGCTGTGTACACATCTTAGAGCAACCCTATTCTTTTACTTTTGTGTATGTTGAATCATACTTTACTATTTATTCTGCTGCAGTATTAAATTTTATCTTTAAAGCAAATGATTTGAACTCTAATTTCACTTTAATTTTTCTCTGCTCCATTTGCTGTTCTGCCAGTTCATTTCTTTGGAATTCTTGTAGACCTCTATTTTTATTTTATTTTATATTATTTTATTTTATTTTCACCATTATAGTGATAGAATTGATCTAGCAGGCCAAAGTACTGAAATCCGAAAATGTCTCACAGGGTTGTCTTTTAGAATTAAGCCCTACTTAAGTTTAATTTTAAAACACAAATTAGAGCATTGAGTGGCCATTGAATATACATGGGAAGCATTGTGGCATTCTGTTCCTTAAGCTACAATATTTACTGTCCTTCCTTACTAATTCAGTCATAATTCTTTGGAAGAAAATAATTGAACTAAACCAGAAGCAGCAAAAACTGCTTTGAATTTTGTCTATCTTTTTTTTTTTCTTTCATTTCCTTTTATATCTAGCTGTCTCATTCACAAAACGGCTGTGTTGGTTCTCATTTAAAGAATGAGATCGTATAGTGATGAGGATGTTAGCACTTCCATAGTGAAGCATTTAAGATAGGGTGTGAACTCTTTAAGAGCTCAGTGACTGTACTGGGAGTCAAGAATGCTCAACACCAGCTGAAAAATACATAGGCCCTTGCAAAATGTGGACTAAATGTTTAATTCTCCGTTCCCTTTCATTTCCAGTTTAACTTTGTTGTTACTTTTTAATTATTTGTCTTTTGTTTTTATTTTCCCAGAAGACCTCATAGTTTACAGTTTAAATCAGCAAACCTGTATGAGTCATTTGAGAGGGGGAGGCACTGAATACCTCATCGACTTGAACAATACAGTCTCCCATCTCCATAAGATCAGGGTGCTTCGTAAATTTTAACATATTTACTTTAATAAGCTTCACTCAGCACCTCAAATGATCTTCCTCTGAAGTTTCCCAAGATGATTATAGTCATCCTATAACTTGTTGGATTTACTGCAGTTTCTGGCTGAAACTGTACAGTACACTATGATAACAAAATATTTCCTTTTTTTTTTAAATGTGGCTAAACCTAAAAAAGCCATTTTTTTAATCCTTAATCCTGTTTTTATTGGTTCACCTAGACCATTGATCACTATTTTCTAATTGTAATATTACTAAATACGACTATAGCTCTAAGGTCATATTGCGTATGTCCATATCGTTATACAGCAACCAAGAAAAGAAGAGATAGGAGCCACATATGTGATTACTTTCCACTCCTAAATGATATCAGACTATCTGAAATATATCACCCTAGTGGATGATTTCCCCATTTTCACACTTATCAAATTGCTATTGCTCAGGAGTATGTAGAGCAGCAGGAAAGATATATATAAGGCTAAAGCAATTATGAATAGGTCAGCAGGAATCCTTAAACTACTGATTGCCAGAAGCCAGAAAGGTGTTTCAGAGAAGGATATTTAACATATTTCTTTTACTTATAGACTTTTTTCAGCATCTGCTACCTGCCACTGTGAGAGCAAGGGTATTGGATTAGATGGACTTTTGGACTTACAAAATTTGTCTATTTTTATATTAAAAAAAAGTCTTTATTTTAGAACTAAACTTATTGAAGCAACAATTTAGTCAGTATGAGTACCACAAACATCACACATTACTGGAGGAAACAACGTAGTATTACAATAACAGTAAGGAAGTGCTATTTGACCAAAAATATGAGAAGACAATTTGAAATTGAGCACCAAATTTCTCAACAAAAAAGGGTTCTCAGCTTTGGAAGGCAGTCTTCATAGTGAATTGCCTTTCCCCAGCAAAATGCACTGTTTTATGAAAAATCCCAATTTGACAGTCTAAGAGCTTAAGTCCTTCACGCATTCACAAAGGTCATCTGGTTTGGGAAACAGATAATTGCCTTCCCTGAAATGTTCTTCTAATGTGAAAAGTTAGTCTGGAGCTGGGTCTTCTGAAGCATCTCTTGCCCTCTAGAAGGTACATAGAGACCATTTTACGTATGCCACCAAAAGACAGTAGCTATTGAAAATGAACATCCCTTAAATGCTTGAATTGTGTGAACCAGTGATCTATTGTGTTGTCTTGTGCAATAAATAAGCCAACATTTCTTATTTTGGAGTGTTATGTAAGCCTTGTACATATCATTTATGAGTAAGTGTAAGGAAATTAATGATGAAAGATAACTTTGGAACACTAAACAAAAATTAAGGGATAATGTGGGTATAAATAGTTGCTAATCCCAAACCTCAGTCATCGCCTCTTTAGTCTATATGCATAAACAACACAAAGACAGATCTTTGACCCTATTGCATTTATGTGAAACAGTCAGAAAGGCAGCTTAGATAGTTACTAGAATAAATTCACTGAAAGTAGCATTGCTTGGTGACACAGATCTGGTATTAAACGGAGAACTGCCAACCTAGTAAAAAAGACTTTAAACTTAGTTCAAAAGTTCTAGTTACAAAAGCCCCAAAAGTAGTTTAAAAAAAAGAGAAGACAGACAGATAGAGACAGAGATAGAGACAGACTTCATCATAGCAGTGAAGTAAGATAATGGGATATTAAAATGGAGTCTTCAGTAAGATAAAATTAGATCTCTGTACTTTGAACACAGGGAGCAAACAGGAAAAATTAGAATACTTATAAATGCCATACCTGAATTAATCAGAACTAGAGAAAATTGAAAGGAGAAATTGACTGGAACTAGTATGGAAGTATAAAATCTTACATAAAAGAAAAGGAAGAGGGTTACACGTGTGAGTGTGTGATTTACCCTTGGAAATGATGATCAAGAGCTGCTATTTTACAGTATATTTTGAATAAGAAGGCATTGACTTAGGACATAGAAAAGCACAATGGGTAAAACTGATCACAAAGCAAGAAAGTTTGTGATTGTAAGGTGCGGAACAAGTGAGAACAGTGGAAATACAACTTCAAATAAATGTGAATTTCAGATTAGAGAATTGCTAGAAAAGACCCCAAGAAGGGAAAAAAAAAGTCAGAAAAGCTTTAGTTTTGACAAATATCAAGTCAAAAGAATAAACTGTTTCAATACAGAGAACATAGGAAAGGATGTCATATTACTGCTACAAATCTTGAAACTAAAAAGATTTGTACCCATTCATATTGCTAAGATGTAATTCCTCCAAAAATGTATAACCATGTAGAGATAAAAAAGCAGAAGAACTGAAAAATGAAAGAAGTGATATTTTATAAGGGACACAGGTTAGGAAAACTAGGCAAGGAAAACAAGGACAAGGAAAGACAAACAGGGAAAGAATAGATTCTCTTACCGGGCAGCAGGCAAACCATAGATGACTCAAAAATGTTCAGTGCCCACCTTTCTTCTTTCTTTACAGAATAAAAAATACTATAACTGAGTATCATAGGTATAGGCAGGCCAATATTTTGCCTTGCTCCATGATAAGTAAGCCTGAGCTGGAACGCTGTGCAATTTTAGATACCACACTAAGAAAGATGCTAACAAATGTAAGGAATTCAAAGACAAGCAGCAGAAATACAAGGTTCTGAAAATATAACCCAGAAGGAAAGATTTAAAATAAACTGGGTTTGTTTAGAGAAGAGAAGATTGAAAAGGTATGCAATAGGTGTCTTCAGATATATATTAAATTGTTATACAGAGATGAATGATTAATATTTCTAAATTACGTATTGTAATTTGTAGCAAAAGAGATTTGTTTTGGAAAATTGTACCTAATATCTATTTATAAGGATAGTAAGCCACAGGAATGAGACTATGAAAGCTGATCAATGAGTAGGTTTGTTCATGAAAATGACTGAGCAATTTTACGAATAAATCCGATCAATATTCTTAGCAGCAGTGTTACCATACCTGGTTCTTTAACATAAATGAAACATTTGTTTATTCTTCTTGCTGTCCCATCTAGTGCCACACCTGTATTATTCTGCTACTTAAATATCAAGCCCTTTTCCCATTTTTTTATATTTTATGATATAGTTTCCCAAACTATAAATCCAGACTCAGTAAAATACAGAATTTCTCCCCTAAGCCAGACAGTTCTGCTGTATAAGAACTTATGGTATAAAGAAATGATCACTGCAGAAAATAAACAATTGTGAAACTAACTTTCAATAGTCAAAAATTGACTAGCTCCTTAAAATACTTCAATTGCTTATTTAGAGGATTCGAGCACATACTCCCCTTTCTTCAGCCAATTGTTATTTATCTTGGACGGACTGTGTTAAGATCAATTCAGTGTGAAAATTTTCTGATTATTTACAGAAATGTTTTACAATCAAAGGTTCTGCAGCTGAATCAGTATCCTGATCAAGTTGTGAGCAACAGCTTGTAAAATTTGCTTGTTATTGAAAAACAATGGGCCTGTAACAATGGGCCTGTTTTTCACTCATGCATTTTACATGATACAATGCACTTGTGTGCCTGTGTGATAATCCTTACAAAGACAAATGTAGTCACTTTTGCATTTAAGAATAAGCAAAGTAAAGCAAAAAACTTCCAGGCGTTGTGCTTTATCTTTCCATGAAATCTCATAATTAACTTCTGTTCATTCAAGTTTCTGTGTTTTGAAATATAAAACAGTAAATTTAGTTTGGTTTCAATTTAAAACTGTATAAACAGTTACAATATTTAAAGTCTTTGTTATCAAAACTAAGCCATAATCATACTTAATATAATTAATATGCTCATAAAAGTCAAGGGTCAACTAACAAATTAAAATTAGCAGGTTGTGCGCTGTAGCACTGATACGTACAAATTCCATGACTTTTATGAATTAAGCCATTAGTTTCACAAAACAGTTTGTAAAATTAAGACACAGCTCTCACAAATCAAATGTTTGATTTTGCAGTGGCAAGTAAATGCTTTGCATTTAATGGTACTTTAGTATTTTGGGCAATAAATGAAGCTGTCATTTGCCTTTCTGGCAACAGTAACTGCGTGAAAAAGTCATTCCAGACTGCTGCTGAAAAACCGTAATCCAGTATCTCTGCTTCTAGTTTAGCTGTCCCTGATAAAAGGCCATATACTGTTTGTCAGTCAGTTATTGTTCTCCTCTGTCCTTCGTTCTTCTTTATTGTAACATATTATCTACATCATTATCAGCAAGTAAATTCTCTTGCTGCTGCTCTGCTCAGCCTTTTCTCTTCTACAGCAGCACTTTCCTTCGCTTTACTTCCACCAGCTATTACATCTGACCAGCAGTTTCATGCTGCTGTGAAGGCTGTCAGTCAGCTTGCCCAATTCTCTCTTAGTCGGGTAAGGATGAAACTCAATCCTTGTACCTTCCAAACAATGCTTTTATTTCTCCTAATCTGTGGCACTTTCTTCCAGCTCATTTTAATGTAGTGCAATATAGAATGGAAATAAATTAAGACCTATAAAGGAAGCTAATAAATACAGTAATATAACAATTTCTGAGGTGAAGCCATAGGAATTCTAGAGACTGGGAAAACCAGCTAGCTTCCTTTTCTGAACCGCACACAGTTACATAACCTTCTAAAACAACAATACAGGAGCTTTCTGTCAGGCGCAAGGAGTTTACTGACGGGGGGAGGGAAGGTAGGGGGCACTCCTGTTAGACTAAAAAGAAAATTTAAGTTAGCCATTCTGCACTGTTTTGGCCAGGTCAGTGACCAAACCTAAAAGCTGTACCATTGTCTCTTCACTTGAAAACAGGGCTTTTTATTGTGAACGTTGTGGGTGTTATTTTTTTTTAATTCCTTAAACACACTTAGTATGAAGGTTCATGCTCAGATGAGAATAACAGTGTCTATTATATACGCAAAACATGTGGCCTAATCGTCTGTAAATCAGTTGTAGTTTAGAGTCTTCTTAAACATCAGACCTGGTAATATTTAGTAGCATATTTACAAAGTATTTTGAGAGATCCTACTCTATCCTACAAATTATACTCTAACTTTTCTCCAAGGTCTACTGGGGTCAGCTGGGTTATTTTCATATAGAGGGGATCAGCAGAAATCAGTGCACTACATTCAGCTCTTCTGTCCAGCCAGGTTCAACACCCTGCCACTGCCTGAAACCACATCAGTGACATATGGCAGCTGCTCCTAAAGAGAATCAGGACACCAACAAGACAGCTTAGAGAAATATTAGAGACACCACATGAGGATTAATTATATGAGGAGCTGGGGAGAAAGAGGTCTTTTTTTGTGAACAGTTCATCTGCTCTGTTTTATATTTCTACTCCAGGATGAGATGAATTGTACTTATTTCACTGCACTGCCTATAGTTAAAAGTAATGCAAGATGAATCCCACTCTACTTGTTTTGAGAAAAGTTTGCCTACAGACAGAATTCAGACTTTAATCCTTCACATTTGAGAAGACCTGCAATCGACTGTGAATTATTCTGATTTTTCATTCACAACAAAATTTAAAACTATATACAGCACTAGCAGTGTTAGAGTAATTTAGTTTATAATATGTCTTCCCAGGTAGAATTTTACATTAGGGAGCTACTATGCTACCTGTTAGAAGAGCTTTACAATTACTTACGGGTTAATTTCTACTATGACACTTCTGAATTTATTCAAAAATATTCTACATCAATATTTTTTTCTTATTTCTTTTTTTCTCTCCTCTAGTTCTTTCCCTAAAAACAGAGGGAGTCAGTTTCTGGCTTTAGTGAAAGGATTTGCTGTACTTTTTCAAAATGAAATGATCTTGAAAAAGATTTTAAAGGTACCTCTCATAATTCCAAAACAAGAATGAACATTTTAGATTAAACGCAATGCTTTAGGATGATTGTTCCCACCCCCACCCGCAATCGCACAGCAGAAGTTCGGAGGCTGTTTTAACAAAGAGCTTTGAAAAACATGCTTTGGCTAGTTTACCTTTTTTTTTTTTTCCAACTCAAAGCAGATCTCCATCCTAGACTCCTTCCCTTCAATACTTAAAAAAATTGATCTAGTCTAATAAGTAGTCTCCCAAGAGTAAACTGATCCCCCTTCTTCCATGGCCAGTTTGAGAGCTCTTTGATCTGATTTTGCCTTGTAGGTAACTCAGAGTAAGAATTGCCACATCAGACATTTACTAAAAGCTAGCCAGAGATTTGTTTATACAGTATTATTCGAACATGAAAACAAAGAAAGCAAATAAAGAGGGATATAAAGGAATAAACCTGATAGTCTGCACCCACTTAGCAACATGCAACTGTAAACCAAACAGCAAAACAAAACAAGCTAGCATCTGGCACTTTGGATGTTACAGAGTGGGCTGCCAGGCATGGGGGTTTCAAAAAATCAAACTTTAAAAAAGAAAAATCTGTGGTTTTGTGATTATATTTTTGCAATGTTTACAAGCACTTGGTTAATGACACAGGATGCTGGCTGTATCATGCATATAGCACTGCTAATACGACCTACTTCCTGTTTTATATTGTTTCCAGTGGAGATGCATGAATGTATTTGCTCTCATGCTGTTAGGCTAAAATGCCATGTTGTTTTTCATGGTAACTCGCTAAAAGCACTGCCAGCATAGAGCAAGTCAAATTTTACTCAGTGTGTGGCACTGAGTGAAGAATGACTGAAAAACAAGACGAAGGTACTATGCTTACTGTATTTGGCAGAAAGCAGTATCAAAATACTTCCCCTTCTGCAGGGAAATATAAAACTACTTCCCCATATCCTCTTCTAATTTCTGATAGGAACAGACTTGCCCTTTCCAAATGGAAATACAAGAACTTTCCTTTTTGTATATCCACACTCTGTTCCTGCTGGCAATAAAACATTATTTAATCACCCAACTTGGTGCAATCTCTGAAGTGATTCTAGGAAGACTGTTTCATATATTTTTTTTTTTCTAGAAAAGCTTGATTTTGTGACAAGGGAAGTGTGTATTTAAAGTATGGCTGTGTATTTAAAGTTAGTGAGGTGTTTGAGAAGGTTATTGCCAGAAAACGTGTTTTGCCTCTAGTGCAGAATACTCATATGGGCAAGAGCATTCTGTTGTTGTCCATTTTCTTAAATTCCTCTATGAAGAGCCAGCTCCTGCAGGCTCAGTTCTTCTCTCATTTGTTAGCAGTTTTATTTTTTCCATGGAGCAAAGCTGTCAGTTGAAATATTCACCGTTACAGACATCATCTCAAGCAATTGGATGATGGAGCTCTGCCTCGGGGTGGATGAAGAGCAAGTTGAGAGCCTATGGGTCAGGATTAAAGGGCAGACTAACATGGGCGACACTGTTGTGGGGGTTTACTACAGGCCACCTGACCAGGAGGAAGTCATCGATGAGGCCTTCTACCGACAGCTGGAAGTAGCCTCACGATCACAGGCCCTGGTTCTCATGGGAGACTTCAACCACCCTGACATCTGTTGGCAAGACAGCACAGCTCGGCACAAACAGTCCAGGAGGTTCCTGCAGAGGATTGATGATAACTTCTTGACCCAGGTGGTGGAGACGCCAACGAGGAGAGGTGCAATGCTAGCCCTTGTACTAACAAACAAAGAAGGTCTAGTTGGAGAGGTGAAGGTTGGGGGCAGCCTTGGCTGCAGTGACCACGAGATGGTGGAATTCAGGATCCTATGAGGAGGGAGCAGGGCAAAGTGTGGGATCACAACCCTGGACCCCAGGAGAGCTAACTTTGGCCTCTTCAGGGACCTACTGGGAGGAATCTCATGGGGTAGGGCCCTAGAAGGAAGAGGGGTCCAAGAAAGCTGGTTAATATTCAAGCATCACCTCCCTCCAGGCTCAAGATGGGTGCATCCCTCTGAGGAAGAAGTCGAGCAAAGCGGGCAGGAGACCTGCATGGATGAGCAAGGAACTCCTGGCAAAACTCCAGCAGAAGAAGGAAGCACACAGAATGTGGACAAGGGGACAGGCCACTTGGGAGGAATATAGGGACCTTGTCAGAGTATGCAGGGATGCAACGAGGAAGGCTAAGGCAGGCCCATTTGGAATTAAATCTGGCAAGGGATGTCAAGGACAGCAAGAAGGGCTTCTTCAAATACCTCAAGAGCAAAAGGAAGACTAGGGAAAACGTGGGCCCGCTGCTGAATGGGGCGGGTGCCCTGATGACAAAGGATACAGAGAAGGCAGAGTTATTGAATGCTGCCTTTGCTTCAGTCTTCACTGCTCAGGCCGGTCCTCAGGAATTCCAGACCCTGGGGACAAGAGAGGAAGTCTGGGGAAAGGAAGACTCTCCCTTGGTGGAGGAGGATTGGGTTAGCAATCTTTTGTCCAAACTTGACACCCACGAGTCCACGGGCCTTGATGGGATGCACCCGCGAGTGCTGAGGGAGCTGGCGGATGTTATCGCTAGGCCACTCTCCATCATCTTGGGAAGGTCCTGGAGATTAGGAGACGTGCCTGAGGTCTGGAACAAAGCCAGTGTCACTGCAGTCTTCCAAAAGGGCCAGAAGGAGGAGCCAGGAAACTCCAGGCCTGTCAGCCTCACCTCCATCCCGGGAAAGGTGATGGAACAGCTCCTCCTGGAGGTCCTCACTAAGCATGTGGAGGACAGGAAGGGGATCAGGAGTAGTCAGCATGGATTCACCAAGGGGAAATCATGCTTGACCAGTCTGATAACCTTCTCTGCTGGAATGACTGGCTGGGTAGATGAGGGCAGAGCAGTGGCTGTTGTCTCCCTGGACTTCAGCAAGGCTTTGGACACTGTCTCCCATCACATCCTCCCAGGTAAGCTCGGGAAGTGTGGGCTAGATGAGTGGACGGTGAGGTGGCTTGAGAACTGGCTGGATGGCCGAGCTCAGAGGGTTGTGGTGAATGGCGCAGAGTCAAGTTGGAGGCCTGTAGCTAGCAGTGTCCCCCAGGGGTCAGTCCTGGGTCCAGTCTTGTTCAATATATTCATCAATGACCTGGAGGAAGGGACAGAGTGCACCCTCAGCATGTTTGCTGAGGATCCAAAACTGGGGGGAGTGGCTGACACACCAGAAGACTGTGCTGCCATTCAGAGGGACCTGGACAGGCTGGAGAGCTGGGCGGAGAGGAACCTCCTGAAATTCCACAAAGGCAAGTGCAGGGCCCTGCACCTGGGGAGGAATAACCCCACACAGCAGGACAGGCTGGGAGGCTGACCTGCTGGGAAGCAGCTCTGCCGAGAAGGACCTGGGAGTGCTGGTGGACAACCAGTTAACCATGAGTCATGAGCAGTGTGCCCTTGTGGCCAAGAAGGCCAGTGGGATCCTGGGGTGCATGAGGCAGAGTGTTGGCAGCAGGTGGAGGGAGGTGATCCTGCCCCTCTCCTCAGCCCCGGTGAATCCTCACCGGGAGTACTGTGTCCAATTCTGGGCTCCCCACTACAAGAGAGACATGGCACTACTGGAAAGAGTCCAGCGGAGGGCTACCAAGATGACGAGGGGACTGGAGCATGTCTCCTCTGAAGAAAGGCTGCGAGAGCTGGGCGTGTTGAGCCTGGAGAAGAGAAGACTGAGAGGGGATCTGATCAATGTGTAGAAGTATCTGAAGGGAGGGTGTCGAGAGGATGGGGCCAGGCTCTTCTCTGTGGTGCCCAGCAACAAGACAAGAGGCAATGGGCAGAAACTGAACCACAAGCAGTTCCATCTGAATCTGAGGCAAAGCTTCTTTCCTGTGAGGGTGCCTGAGCACTGGAACAGGTTGCCCAGAGAGGTAGTGGAGTCTCCTTCCCTGGAGATATTCCAAACCTGTCTGGAAGTGATCCTGTGCAACGTGCTCTAGAGGACCCTGCTTGAGCAGGGGGGTTGGACTGGATGATCTCCAGAGGTCCCTTCCAACCTAAACGATTCTGTGATTCTGTGATTCTGTAATTCATCCAATTACCTGTAAATGCAACTTCTCTTTCCTACTATTTAAATTAGCTTTCCAATATTTCATTTCATTATTGTGCCACATGCTTCTTTTAATTTTTATTTTGAAGAATTTATTTCTACTTTGTGTTTTAAATTCTTTCCCTGGCTGTGGCTTTACTAGATAGCTCTCTCGCTTTCAGATTTAGGGCTCTTTTCAATGGGACGGTTTTCCCTTTGAGAAAGGAATGAATATTTGCTCATATGTTATTTCTGGTTTGTTTGTTTTTTTAAATCAAAATGTAAACACAACATTTGCTGAACTTGAATAAAGGTAGTGGAATAGGCTAAAAAATGATCATTACAGCTTTAAGAAAGCTCCAGATATCAGAAAGACAGATAATCCAGTTCCCCTCAAAAACATTGTAAAAGCACAGACAGGGGTTTCTCTCTTGCTACCACTGCAAATTCCACTCTAGCTCTCTATCTGATTGCAAACTTTAACCTGCTTTTATTTTTATGGGTTTGTATTGTCCTGTTTCAGCCCCAAAATTTTGATTGGGTAAAGGTGAAAGAAACAACTAATTATAAATTCTCTGCCTTCTAGATTTCTTATAAGGATGTATTGTAAGTCACAATTTTTAATACTTCTCTTCCACATTATGTCAAATGGCTGCAATTCCACATTTTCACAGTTTTTAATAAATGGAAGTGTCACCAGGAAAGCATGAGCCTGGTTAAGCAGTTGACTGGTGTCATAAATGTTAGTGCTCTGCTCGTTTATTTTCACAACTTCCACATGCTCTACCTTGAGTCCCGCTGCTACCCTATTTAACTTGACATATTTCTGCTTATGCTAAGCAGGTTGGATCTTATTGCCTCCATTTAGGAACAGATGTTACCTAGGGTACCCTGCACTCCTCCATGTCGCCTTTTTTCACAGCTCTCTGATAACTGACTGCAGGTAGTGCACTCTCACTTCTGTGTCACCCTCTCCAAAACAGCTCCTGGAAAGAGAGAGAAAGAAAGATGAGCTTTTAATGTTGTTATGAAACCATATGCACCCCGCTGCCACCATATCAGAGAGTGTGTTTTCTCCCAGTGTTTAATGCACCTCTTTTGACACTACAGAAAATGATTTGTGAAGGATACTGCAGTTAGAAAAGTGTTGATTTTTGCCTGGGGAAATGAAAATCAGAAAATGTTATAAAAATTCACTGTTCAATATTAACTTAATCATGATACATATTTTAGTAATATGCACTGTTTTACTTTTAATGCACAGATACAATTCTATGCTTCTCTGTTTCTCTAGTCTACCCTGCAGCCAGTGAGAACTGGCTATGAAAGTTAAGATTTATAGTGATAATATCTTCTATCTGACAATGACTTTCAAACCTAACAGCTTTGTGGTGTTTTCCCTGTCTTGTTGCATATATTTTTTCACTTGCAACACCCATTAAATTTTAATAGGAGAATTGTGCACATCATGAAAACGAAAACGAGAACATAACTACCCCTCTGTTCTCAGATCACTAAAATCAATCTTCTTGTTTTGTTACAAAGTCTCAGGCTGACTATAGTCGAATCTGGTTGCACAGAAATCCTGAGGAAACCTTGTAAGTGTAGTGAATACCTATGCTACAGATTCAGAATATTTCTTCATTTCTACTTTTCTGTCTGAATTTTGAAACTCATTTATCTGCCTCTCATAATATATTATCCAAAACTGGAATACACAAAGTATCTAAATATGACACTTTATCTGAAGTGATTTAAAAGACAGGGCAAAAATAGTACCAGGAGAACTGCTAAGCAGCTGTAGACTTCCTGCTAGACTGTTACGCTTTTATAAGGGACAAGGGTTTGTCTTTTCTTTAAATAACTTTAAATTATGCATTTAACTAATTACAGTGTGATATGTAGTTCCAGCTTCAGGAACTAATGTGCACTGGAAACAGACGTATTTTTTCTTTTATTTGTCTCAGCTGGAAATATGACTTCTTAACCATTCTTATCATGGAATGGGGCAGTGGACTAGTATTAAGCAAATGGGAGGATACACTCTGAACTGTAAAGTAATCACACAAGATCTGAGTGACTCACGCAAACTTAGCATTAAGCCCATAATAAAGAAGTTCAATCAAATAGGTGAGAAGCAGAAAGGGCAGATCCGGAAGCAGGAGGGCTCTGAATTCAGATGTGGCTGAGTCACGAAGTCGTTGCCAACCACACCGAGTCTCTGAAGCTCAGACTCCTCCAGAGCAAAGATGTCAGGGAAAACCCAAAGTGTGGTTAGCAAAGCTCCATCACCCCTAAAAGCAGCTACCATATAGCATCTATCATGTTATGCCAGTGATTTTGCTAGTAAGTCCTCTTTTCTTGAATGGAATCTGTCTCAGGGTAAAACCTACCCAGGAACACCACTCAGGTAAGTGAGAGCTTGACTACATCTTCCCAGCCTTCACTGATTAGATGGTTCTGATACGTGCTCTGAAAACAAAGAAGCACAAATAAATGTCATAGGGGAGGCTTAACCGATGGTACTGCTAAATGAGGCATGGCTTACATCTGCCCTGCTCTAATGTTTTAGGTAGGTGCAGGAAAGAAACAAAGAAATGCAGGTGAACTATTAACAACTTTATATCTTTGTAACATATTTGAGGCAGAAGAATAGAAGGTAATAGTAACCCAGGAAATAAATTCTAATTGGCCTTAGTTGTGGGGAAAATCACAGCTATCGGCCTGGAGCGATAGAGCTAGAAAGGCCATTAGCAGCTTATGTCAGCAACCTAATTTTAAAAAGCAATGAATAGCGAAAACAGATGCATCTTGGGAGAAACTCCGTTTCTGGATTTCTGATACCCTGTAGCAGTCTGAGCCCAATGTGGGAAGGCAGATGCAGTGGCTGGGCCACCAGCCTGGATTCAGGCATGGTGAGGGGCTGGGTGAGTGTCCTCTCCCCCAGGACCCATGGCACAGGTTGGAATTGCAACAAAGTGGTCAGGGACTCGATGGGTGTGAGTGTGCATTACATTTTGTTGAAGAACGGAAATCTTAGAATAGGAATTTTAGCACAGAAATTGCTATCCCATCCTCTTAGTAAATAAAGTTTAGGACTCATGATGCTGAGTGGTGTGGTTGTGTTCCTAGGGTTATCCCACCCTAAATTCCCCCATGACAAGCACTGCAATTTAAAGAAAAAAAAGTTTTTCAGAGGCATCAGCTGCTTATCTTGGTTGTTAATATCAAACTACATCTCATATCAAATTTTCTGAAACCTAGGATTTCTCATGCACCCAATAATACTTATTCTTGTTGCATCTCAGAACAAAATCTATCATGAAAGGCTTATCGTTATGGCACAATTTTATGTCTAAATGAGATAAATATCTGATTTGTTGCCCCCTGCCTTCTACAAAACCATCTGCAAATTCTTTACTTTTGGTTAGTTGAAAGCAAAGGGAAAAGTGCATAAAACATTTCATTTGTTTCTCCACAAGTGTTCAACTTCAAAGAGAATTCTCAGTCACCATTTGCTCTTCATGCAAAAAATGGTTTCAGAGGAAATTTTGAACTTGAAAACAGCTTTTTAAGGAAGTTTTTAAAATGTATTTCATAAATATTAGATATTCATATGGTCTTTGTAAATATATTTTTCAAAAAATTGAAGTATCTCATGAAAAAAATCTGTAAAAGCATGATTAATCTGTGAATCTTTAGCACAGGTACTCTGCAATGACAAGTTACTAGTTATAAATAGCAGTTATTTGTGTATTTGCATGTTATGTCCTTATATGGATCAGTCTCCTAAGTGCATCCATTGAAAACACATGATGGATCAGACCCTTAGCAGATCTTTGCAAGTACGTTGACTTCAAATCACTCTCTTCAAATTACACCAGCTAAAGATCTTGTCTGTTCAGTGCAACCCAACAGAGAAAAGATTACATTTAACCTATTGGGAATATCCTATTCAAATTTGCTTGAACTGTTCCACACTGATAACCTTTATTATAAATGCCACTCTTTTATAGTAAATTACTATAACCAATTGACTTTACCTTTGTTACTTGAGATGTCTATTAACTACAAAATCCTAATTCGGTTGGTCATCTGCTATTTGTTATCCATGATATGTTGTTCTTTACTTATGCCATTTTGTCTTCTCTTGGAGCTTTTAATATACAATAATTTTGAAATACAGGGTAAATATATTTAATTATTTGTTTCACCAAAAGCTTCCTAAGCTTTCCTAGCTTTCTTAAGCTTTCCTAAGTTACTCAAAGCAGGTATCTCTAACTCTTTGACAAGGTGAATGCCCTCACACCTAAGTTTCACTAACATCCTCAAGTATTCCCTTGCCTAATGCCCCTGGAGTAAATTTACTATTCAGTAGGCGTATCCTGAATACATCTAACTCTCCAGCAGGATGCTACTTCCCATTCAATAGTGTATAGTGAGGTATGCTGTATCATGTAGATGATTTTTTTACATCTTACTCCATCTCTTAGTCTATTTATATCTCTGAAACAAAAAACATTAGCACACAATTTTTTTCTCTTCTCCAATATATTCGTGCAACAGTCTTACTAAATTCTCTGGTTTGGCTTTAGTGTTCAGTACTGGAAACATATTCGTACTATAGGCCTGAAATGTTCCTACTGCCAAAACCTTAGTTTTTGAAAACAGTTTGAGAGTTTGGTTGTATAAAAGATATTATTTCCAGAAAGCTATTAGGTAGGTGATGTAGTCTGCAATTTAATAGCTTAGAGTATTAGCTAAATAAATGCAACTTTCAGGACCCTGAGTGCATCCACAGGCTCTGCAGTTTGTTGCCCCATGACTCCCAGGGGTTCGGCTGCCTGCGCTGGCAGCCAGCTCCATCGCGAGACTGCCATGTAGCAAGGGAGCCAATAGCTGGGCAAGAGCTGAGTGAGAGAGAGCTGTGGGATGCCTCCTCAAGGGCCTCTCCCTCAGCTTGGGGACGACTTTTAAGCTCAGGCCCTCGCCCAAGCTGTGCCCCGCCATGCAGATCCTCACCTTGTCTTGCTGACTTGACCACCCATCCCAGCCTCATCCCATCCTCACAGCCCAGCTACTGTGGGCTGTGTCAGACCCTGTGACGGTCCCCGGGCCACCATGGGGCAGCCTGCTCCCTGGCAGCAACTCCTGACTTGATGCGAAACTCCAGTCTGTCAAAGTGTGTACTAGCTAGATGACTTAAAATTGATTTTCTGAGGATGAACATTGACTTGTGGTACTATCAAACACAGACTGATGCCCTTAACTATTGGAAGATCATTTACAAATGCTATGCAATGAGCACTATTCTCAGAACTCACGTTTAGACTCTGGTATGCTATTACTCTAAGGACCAGCATACAAAGATGGCAACAATTTGTGATCTATCCTCTAATTATAAGAAGAGTATACCTGATCGATGAGAAGACTTCTAAAATATGCACAGACTAGATTCTGTCTGAGATGCTCCAACTTAGCAAGTAATAGGAGGTTAAGTTTAAATAATTTACCTCAAAGGCAAGTAAACCTGCAATAACCTGCTGAGCAGGACAGTAATACATTTCTTAATTGCCTGATGTCTGGAAGTTCTGGATAACAATATATGGTCATTTAATATGCTTAGTTTTCCTCGTAGTGTGCACATGTGTTCATCTTAATTTTCTTCTGAAACTTTCTGAAGTATCAAGATATTAAAGACATTTGTCTTTTAAGGTTTCTTTTCAGCTGCGTTGGAACCACAAGGACAAGGAAAATGATCTTTTCTTTAGTCTTCTAGATCAATCTGAATCTACATTGCAGAAATTTGATAGTTTAAATATATCATTTCCTTGTAAAAATTATAGCTTATGTTAATTTAAATAAGCCAAAATTTTAAAAAAATTCAAAATGTTGATTTTCAAAAGAGATTGTTTCATTTTAACTAAAATATTGTGTAAAATGAAGATGACATTTTAAATCCAGGATAATTTTTCTTTTATAATTTTTTGCCAAAATTTTACAATCTCTTCTCGTACAAACATCATTTTTAGCAAGGATGTTTAGCAAAAGGATGTATAACATTCTCTTGCAACTTCTGTTTAAAATTCAGTTTAAAGAGCTTTTTATTCATGCTCTATTGCATAAGTAATATTATAACTATAAAATATTTCTAATACAAGATGAATATTTATTTTTTTCCAGTATTTTAATAGCTTCTCATGGTAAATCAAAAATTATAAAATTTCTATGAAATATATGGTGTTTTCTGGATAGTATACATGTTGTCATAAGTGCAAAAAAAAGTCTTTATTTAATGGATGACCACTGTTCATGGTTATTGCATAACTCTTATACCTAATATGTTGGTGTATAATATCAGTTTTATTTTCTTGTTTTGCGGTTAAAAAAGAAAGAGTGAAAAGTGGAAGCTTCCAAAGAAATCTAGCTAACTTCAATTTGAGTGTAAACATCTTTGCTTTTATAATCACAAGTCTAATAACAGCCTGAACTCCTAAGGATGAGGAGTGGGTTTTACTTGTTTTTGATGGGGAAAATTTGTCATCATGACAGTGGTGGCAGTACAATGCCTTGGTATTAGTAATATTAACTTTTTACTTCTATTATGAAGCATGTGGTATTTGACTTGTAAAGAGTTCAGAGGAAAAAATGCCTAAGTACTCTGGGCCCTATGCCAGTATTTCCCCCACTGCACGCTGAATCATGCCAGGAAATTACACTATTGTGAAGAAAACCTGCAAACTTCAGCATTGCTTTGTGCAGAGCACCTGCTGACAGAACTGTGCCCTGAAGGCTGGGGTATCTCATTAGAATCATCACCAGAAATGTACATGTAGGAGTCTTTCTACAAGAGCAAATATTTAATGACACAAATGCACACAAAGCCAGTTTGCAGACTCTACCTGAATAAATATTAGGAAAAGGAAGAGGAAATATTAAAATATATTGCACACAAAAATCTATATTAGAAGAACATTATTCAGGTAAAAAAGTCAAAACCAAAAAAGTTAGTGAATACCAGCGTTAATGTCACTTGTGCAATGGTTAATTCATTCTCTCACATATTCTCTAGGATTAGAGCTGGATGGGTTTTTAAATTAGTTTTGCATTTGTGAAAGAATTATTTTGGGTTGACCAAAAATATTAATGCACTAAGATCACTACTCAATGGTAGTTAATACTAAGATAAAACTCAATGAAGGGTTTGACAGAAAGAAGTGAAAACAAAAATATTTGAAATTGCTGAACTACCTCATTTGGATATTTCTTAGCTGAAACATTTTGGGACGCTAAATTTGAAAATACATCCCCCAAAACCAGGGAAAAAAGAGAAATGATATCCTTCTGCTTTTTCTGTTCTCATTTGTGTATAGTATTCAAGATATACATCTCTTAGATGGGAGAAAAATTCGAAGGTTTGCTTTGTATTAGGCATTGAAAGGAGAGTGCTTCATTCCAATTTGTTTTTCATTAAAAAAAAAAAAGAGGCCATTAGCTGGTAACTTTAGAGGATCTGATTTTCTAGAGAGCTGATCTGCCATACGCTCCAACAAATACAAGATAACAGTGATAAAGGGAGATCAAAGAGCCATACTAAGACAATACAGGTTACATTGCATTTAGAGGTTTACAGTGGATGCTCCACACTGTAAGACAGTAGTCTAAAGATGCCAGGGTTCCTCACCGTGACTGACTCTTCAGTTTTAAACTTTAATGGCCAAAGCAAAAGGGATCTTGGTAGCTGCAGTCCCGTTAAACATGAAGTGTCTGTACCTAAGTTGGTTCACAGGCATTTTGACCACAATCCAACCATATTGAATTCCAGTGCAGACTTTGTCATTACTGTTTTCTAACGCCCGACTGCAGGGCTTCAGTGGTTGGGTAAATTACTTTCTCTTTTTTTTTCCTTTTTTTAAACCAATATATTGAACAAATTGCAGAAGAAAAAGAAGACAGCATAAAACCAGTGCATTTAAGACAGGATAACTAATGTGTATGATGAGCAGTAGCATTCTCAACCAGTCAAACTAGTCATACTTATCTCAGAAGAAAAAGCATAAACAACTGTGGGAAGTTTTCAAGAAATAGTTAATCTGAGGGAATATATATATTCATTTTTATATATCTATATAAATCCTTCAGATTATAAAATAAATTTCAGTCTTCAAGTACAGTCTAAAGTGCATTGGGTCTTCTAAGAATGGACGATCTACTAAAATTTCATGTGTTTAGTTAGTAGCTAATCATGCGGAAAAAATTGTCCTGGCCTCTCTGCTTCTGAAACTGAACCTATAGATTTGCATAATGCATACTAATCATAATACTACATTTAAAAGAAACACCTCTCGTCATTCATCAACGGTCCACTTGTAATGCAAATTCCTAACTAATAATACTCCAGATTCTTCTGTCAGACCCATCTGTGACTTATTTCAATCACATATTCTTTCGAAGAGCAGTACTACAGAATAGTAGCTTAAAACCACTAACTAGCTATCATTTACCACATCCTAAGATTTTATTTACAAGTTGACCACAAATTTAGTAAGGGAAAGTGATTCAGGAGCAAAAATAGGATGATCAGTTCCGAATTCTGAAATCAGGCCAATATCTTTGAATTTAAACAGTAGCCTCATATGGAACTTTAGGCACTCAGATCTGAAAATATGTTTAATAGTTATGTCCTAGCCTCAGCAGAAAAGCAGAAGACATAAACACATTTCTTTAGAATAGACTTGTTGAATCGTATTGTATTACTTTCCTTTGTTCCTTCTTCCTTTACCCCTGCCCACCTTCCATTTTATCTGTTTATCGGCTGTAATTGCACACTGGCATTGTAAGGTCTTCAGAACAGAAGTGACTTTTCTAAATGATGGTGTTTTGTTTAACACAGTAGGACCTGGCTTTCAAACACCATTATGATGCAAATAATAAAATATCATTTGTGACTAAGGTTGGTGGCAAAAGAAAAATTTTGTTGAAAGCACTATGTAAGATATTCTTCATTACACGTTTCAGATTTTCTGCAATTTGATCCAGCATTTCAAGAAAACTGCAACTGACATAGTTTTGTACTCACCGTTCTCCATCTAGGACTTCTTGACCACATCGCCTTTCTTAAAGAGCACAAAATTTTGTTGCGTTACAGTTCAGCTGCTATGGCAAAAGGAAAACTTTCCTGGTCTTCTCAACGCTCTTTAACATCGTAAGAGATTTGATGCAGATCAGGTGATAAGATGTGTATCTGAACTGCTTGGCATATTCTCTGACTCTAAGGGTTTGACACTTCAGTTCTGGGTACTGTGCAACTTACTAGCAGCTGTGCCCCGATTTGACCACATCTGAGCAATTTTTAGTGTGTCCTATAACTATGTTCAGAGAAGGGATTTGCAGGTTGCTTGCTTTTGAGAAACTAAAATATCAATTAAGTGTTCGTTAATTTCTTATTTAGTAACATATTTAGCCAGTAGCAATTCATCTCCTAAGATTTAATTTACACTCCCCAAAGAGCTAAAACTGCATTAGCTGTTACTTACTAGAAGTGATTGGTCCAGAATTTGGTAATTTGCACTTTCCAGTAAACAGATTCCAAATGTCAGTGTCGATTACAAGATATCTTATATCTTCAAGTTGTGGAAGTGTGATTGTAAGGGTAGATATGCATACTTTCATGGCAAATTTAATTTTTAGCTTACGGTTCTTCTATATATGCTGTGAGCAAAACACTTCAGCCTGTGCAATCATCTTGCAGTCTGCTGTACATAGCGCACTCAGTTCCTTAACATTACCAGAAGGAATAGATATGCATTTCTGTGCATGCTGTACTAAAATTTAAACCCGTTACTTGTCACTACAGGCAGATTTAATGCTGCCTGAGGACCTGCCCTATTAGCCTCACATAAAAGACGTCCATCCACTCTATGAGGTAGAGTATAAAAGAAGGTCAACATACACAGTTGTTATAAAATATGATTTTAAGTGCCTAGTGCTGAGAGAAAGATGCCAGCCTGCTGCCCTGAGCCAAGAACGATGTATTCCACCCCGTGGCAGCATATTGAGTTGTTCTCTGTGTTTTCTGTCAGCCATCTTTGGGCAGTGCCCCACTCAGTAGTATGGATTTCTAATCTCTTTGAATAACAGTTCCTCTTATGGCTATAGCTTTGGATTTTTGGTGTCACTGTAGGAACAAGTCATCTCTAACTCAGGCGCTTCTTCCAAATAGGGAGCTGCTAGCCCCCTTATTGGATTAAACTTTTTGTTTGTGACCGAAAATATTGCAAACCCAAGCCTCTACAAGCTTCCATCAAGACTTCAAGACTTTAGCCATCCTAGAAATATTATCACCTTATGTTGCTGAACATACCCTCTTTTTCCAAAGGCTTAATCAACTAATGGTTTCAAATTATCTCTAAGACTGTCAGATATTTGAATTGTATGAACATTAAAAAATCTAGAGTTCAAGGTAGTCATGAATTTGGTAGTATCTGGTTTCTACTATATATATTTCTTATGTTATCAGCTGCTGAAGTCATGCCAGAAGTAAAAGATAAAACAGATGATTAAAGAGATGCAATTTTAGATTACATTATCTGATTCAGAGTATTTTAAAATATAGAACAATATTTTTGATACGACTGTTTCTGTCAGCCATTGGGCTTTATTTTTAAAGCAGCTGAAAAACAGTTCCATTTAATAGTTGATAGGGTTTAGCTGAGGATCTAGTTTTCTGTGTTATTTTAAATTACCAGTTAATCTTTTCTTAAGAGAGCATTTATAAAGGTAAAACAGTAATTGCAAGAGTAAAATAGCAGTTTTACTGAAATATATCGTATTAAATAATTCATTTGCATTTGAATGCAGAGCCACACTTAACAGCAGAAATGATTTACAAGTGGTCATTCAGGCATTTCAGGATACATTACTGTAGTTTCCCCTCATGATGCTGTACATATCAAAAGGAATGATCAGACGGCATTCAGAAATTCTATTAGAAACACTTTCAATAGATAGAACATAAGAGTATAGATGTAGCCCACATACCTTCAATAAAAGTGCTATCAGTTATTTTGTATTCAGGACTGTTAGCTCAATAACCAGCTAAACTAAAGAAAATTACATTAAAATGAACTACGATGCTTAAAACTTTTGTTGCCTCTCCTTGCCTCTCACTTCAATAGCTTCTATCTCAACAAACGTTTCTGCAATTTTTCTTTAATTGAGTCTAATATTAGGGTGTGTAGGCAGCATGCGTTTTCTTTGCTGAATTCTCTCTTCCCCTCTATTTCAAAACCCCAGATTTTAATCCATGGTCCCATATTGTCTGAGTTTATTTCTCTGCTGACCCAAACTTCAGCACAATAAAAGCAGAAGTAGATTGAAGTAATTCATGCTGAGAACTCTGCATCTATACTAAAAGTTATTTGGAATTTTACTTCAGCCCAGTCAGTTCCCTGGATCTGACTCCCCACGACATGTGGTGCGAGTCTGCCTGAGAAAACAGTCACTGCAGTGGGCCCTTATATTCCCCTTAGAGGTTGGAGGGCATTCAATGAGTACCTGAAGCACAGCTTCCAATGTTATTTTCCCTGAAGAGAATCTTGTCTGTGTGCATCAAAACCTCTCTGTGGATCAAACCACCAAAAAAAGGGGCAACCAAGGATTTTGTCTCTATATTGCATTGCTGACCCAAACCAAAATGCTAATGTAAATAGAGGCTTAATGTTCTGATTTTTATTACTTTGATTTGGCAGTTCTGCTGTGCTTACCTCTCCCTGGGTTCTCTGAATACTATTCTGTGATCCAGGCATTCTTCTTTCATCTGTGTCTCTGAGGCAATGAATCTTTTATTGTTTTTTGCAAAATGAACGAAGTTCAAAAAGAGGTCAACCCAGAACAGCTGGTGGTTAAAGAAACTTCAGTTAAGTGTGAAATACATTTCCTCAAGCAAAAGAACGCATTGAACCCAGGCCTACCACCTTCACAGGCTTGTCAACTCACCCCACTCACATGCCATTTCTAAGTGCAGCTTTAAAAAAAAAAAAAAGAAAAGAAAAGAAAAGAAAAGAAAAAAGTGGTGCTCCTTAGCCCTCCTTATTTTTAAAAGGAACAGATGAACATTAAATCGTGGTAAATGGGCTGAGAATCCCAGAATAATGTAAACCTCTCCTTTTGGCCCCGTTTGGGTACCCAAGTCAACGGAGAGGCAAGATGCAAGCTTCCTGTCTTCTGCTGGCCCTACCAGCCAGCTTGGGCAGCTCACTGCTTCATGCTCTGCACTGGTGCATCCCAGTTGGCAGCATCTACCTCTCCCCATGCACTGCAGAGCTGACCACCTAACATTTAGCTACTGTCAAGCTATTATTTGTTAAAGACAAATAAATGTACCCAGGACTGTTTATGTCATAAAACATCATAGTTTAGAGCCAGAAGAGCTTACATTTGAAGAAAAACATATCTCATGCCAACAGGAAGCACTAGAAGCCTACTGAGGTGAAGACTAAAACTTTATCTAATACTGTTATCTTCCTTATTTTCAGGAATGCAAACACAGCAAGTTGCTGGAGTAGGACAGCACCTCTGGAGTAGGATAGCATCACACTACATGATCAAAAGCACATTAAGATTGTTCCAAGAAATACAATTGCAGACCTCCCAGTCCAGCCAGGAGCTAATACTAGCAAGTCAAATTCTGAAGTCTTCATTCACTTGTTTCTCAGCTAAGAATACCAAATAGAGGTGAATGGGATATTTTCTAAAGTAATTAAAAAAAAAAAAACATGCTTTAGTTCAGTTAAAATCACAATTTCTAAGATGCGGTACATCTTCCAGGATAATAGGTACTTTAGCATATCCTTTATAAATATATTAAAGAGGCAGACAGAGCAATAATAATTCACTATATATTCTGTGAGAGTATATACAGTTAACCTTGCCGTCCTCCGGGAGATAAGAAGACAAAAGAAAATTTAAACAAATGTATAGACACTTATGAAGTACAGGGAGATGCTGAAAAAGACAATGTTTTCTTTTATCCGGTCCTAGGACTCCACATGACTTTTGCTTTAATAACAGTTGTCACAGATTAGTCTTTCTGCTGCATAAATCAAAGAAAAACTAGGTCAAGCTGTACTAACAGGCATATAATTGCCATTGTTATGTATAGGATAAACCCACCTCTGTTTGTGGCTTAGCTTCACAAAAGCTGCCAGGTTGGATCAGATCATCAGTCTGTTTTACTCAGTATCTTGTTGCACTGTGGTTAGCACTAGAAGATTTAAAAAGGACCAAGAAATTCCAGCATTGACAGTCATAGAATATCCTGCTGATAAGACATATTTCTTTCTATCTCCTGTCATTTAATGACTGGTTTGTGCCTCAGAGCATAAGCTTTAAATATCATGTATATTAGGCAGGATAAAAATTATTTTTGTAACTGTGGACTACAATATGAAATGATTTGCACACAAAATGTCAATATTCTGAAATGTGAATTTGGTCCTGGACTGAGGTGAAGCACTCAGCACAGCATACTGAAATTTTGCTTTCAGTTTTCAGTATAGAAACCTTAGATTGTGGGCTATAATTTGTGCTAATATATGTTTCCTAAATCATAGAAATCTTTCCTGGAACACCTACAAAAATATTTCTTCATTTCCATTTCATATGTTCCCAACTTGATTCCTGCAGCCCTGAAAAAACACTATTTGGGGTATCATGGTATATTTATATTGGACTTCTGAGCTAGGTATGAATATCCTAGGAATTATTACAAAAATGGGAACAGATTGCCTTTGCGTTAGACACTTACCACTGAGTTACCATTCCTTAAGTCAGATAATTTAAAATCAAATAAAAATAGATAATATACTTAGAAAGGTTTGTAAACATAGGAAAAAGAAGCCACACTTAACCTACTTACTTATTCTTCAATTTATGCAATTTCTGCAGGCAGTACCAGCTTAAATACTCGCAGTCTCTCTCATTACATCCTGGCCTCTTTTCCAACACTCATGCAAATTCTCTCTTCCTCCTTTTCCCACTGGTCCAGCACAGAAGTTTGGCCCTACAGTAAAATGAGCTGGGCTTTTCTTCTCCTCCTCTCCTCTCCTCTCCTTTCCTCTCCTCTTTTTAATTAGGTTACTTTTTTCAGCTGGATCAACTTTCTAGTATATCTAAACACTAAATCTTCGCACTAGATTTCATATTTCCTTTCAAATCTGCAAGCAGACTTTTTTTACAGACATTTACATTGAATTAATGCTCCTAGTTCATTGCCAGCTATGGCTTTATGCCAGAAAACAATAATCAATGATTTTGCAATGGTTAAACCATTGGTATAGAACCTCAAAGGAGCTATGTATAAGCACCTTATGCCCTCAAGTTTTTGCCTGAGGATGTGGCCAGGGCGAAGGCTGGGGTGGGGGCTGGCTGCCCATGGCCGGGCAGGGGCAAGACCATGGCAGGGCTGGAGCCAGCACTGCTGCGGCATCACTGGGCAGCGAGTGATGGTCCTGGGCTGAGCTGAGGTGGGTCTGCAGCTGGGCATGGGGGAGACTGGGGAGGCAGGGATGGGGAAGTGGAGATGCCCCCAGGGACCTGACAGCACACAAGAAGTAAGTGGTTCAGAGCAAGTCCCAGCATGGTAAATAATTTCCACTTGGTGTCCCAAATGGAGATTATCTGCTTCCTCCTACAGCAAGCATATTTAGCATTAAAGCTCATCAGAAAATTCAGATAAAACCTTTTCTTTTTGGAATTTTTTACTTCCTCAAAATGCAAATGTTTTACTAAAATAGTTCAATTGTGGTGAAATCCCATTGGAAATCTGCCATCAGACAAGCTTTGAAACTTTCTTGGCTTCCCGCCAGTTCATCTCTATGGTTCCTCAATAAACCACCTGCTGGGTACCATGACCAGGAGCTCTGGATCTTCTCAGGGCCATAGGACAGACAGACAGGTGGATGCTCGTAGAGCCAAAACTCTGTTCTATCTCCTAGCAAATGTGAACATTCCTGGATGTTAATCCAAGTCAGAGTGAGAATAATTTTCCAAACATCAAAATACTCCACAAAAGGAAATGAATTTTTCGCCCTTTCAGCTTTACTCAAATGTATTCGGTAAATTTAAAGAATGAAGGATTCTGGCAGAAGAACTATTCCTTTTCATCAAAGATTTAAAAAGAAATGAATAGTTGTGCTTAGTGGTGTGGGGGTTGTATTAATATGCAGTTCTTTATTACTTGGGTTTTTATTTAAACAAAATCTTACTTTTATTTACTATCCAAATGAAGAGCTGTATAAATTCTCAGATAAATGAGGAGCAATTGATCTAATTTCTCTAGATTACTATAAATCATGTGATAGGATGTTATATAAGAAATTTTATTAATATAGCTGAAGAGGGTAGAAATTAGTAAAATTCTGTCCGATGGAGAAGGAATTGACTGAAGGGGGAGACAGAAGTGGGTAGCTTGAAATGTACAGTCTGAATAGGCAGAGCTTATCAGCAGAGCAGAACTTCAGGCCACTTACAAATTTCCACTAAATCGTCTTGGCACCAGAAGTGGAAGTCTTCTGATGACATTTGGTGATGAGGCCAGTTGAGTGATATTCTCAGTATTACAGAGGATCAGAAGATTCAGAATGATGGAAACAAAACAAGGGATTCAAAATAAGGTCCTTAGAGCCTTGTGTTCTAGAAATGGTATTAATCAAAACAGGATTAAAGGTCATGCACTTAATATTAAGAATTTCTGCTTTGAAGTGGAAATTTATCAGTTTGAAATGAGAAAAGAAAATAGTATTCTGGTGCATTAGTTAATTGTGGGACAACTATGATCCAACAGTGTAGTGTATCTATGAAAACTAAGTACAGTATAAGAACATAGCCATTGACATAGTTTTGAGGAGTTAGACGATTATTAATGCCACCGAATAAAGCTCATATGGAATGCTGGGTACAATCCCTCTTGCCCATACTCAGAAAATTTTAACTCATGCTAGAATAAATACAGAGCAAGCAGAACAAAGGAATAGAGGTACTATCGTATGAAGAATAAATAACTTAGCTCCTTAGCCTGGTCAAAAAAGCGCAGGAGACTCAGTACTGTTAGCTATGCATACAGCAGGAGGTAGTCACTGCAGAGTGAAAGGAATTATTTAACTGAATTAAAATATGAACTCAAGAGTGAAGCAGTGTAACGTGGCCATACACCAGAGAATATTTCTAACTACCGAAAGAAAATGTTTATGAAACATTTAACGGCAAGCAGAAAGGCGAAAGAGGTAGTAGACTGTTATTTCAATTTCTAATATTTTAATGGCATTAAGTTGCTTGATCAATTTAGAAAAAGGACGGTATTTTAGGGCTTCCTGCCACAGCAGGGGACTGGACTTAACACCAGAAAATCCTTTCCAGTTGTATTTAAAATGACATCCAATTACATTTAAGATCCCAATCTAAGTCAGGGGCAAAGGAAAAAAGGTAGAATACCTCAAACCAGCCTTTACTGAAAGGAAGAATGACTTAGCACTTATAAATAGGCAGCTAGTCTGCACTTAATTTGCATAAAATGTATCAAACTGTAGGTGCTTTATTTTTGGGTAAGAATGACAACAGATGGAATAGAGATTTCTGGATACTAAATGCAATAAACCATATATTTTTATTTCTTCTCTTTCTCTCTCTTTTTCTTTTTTTTAAGTTTAAAATGTTTTATAGTTAGGCCAGCAAAGGGAGCATATGGATCACATCTGATCATTCCTCCCGAAAAGAAGGAATTGTATTGGTGTAATAAAGAGGAAGTATATTTTATTAGTGTAATAAAGCGTAAAAGCGTAAATGGTGTAATAAAGGGTAAGACTGCAGCCAATATCACTATGAACTTCATCATTCCAAATTAATATACTGTCTAATAACAGAGGTAGAAAGAATTGAAAATAAGGGCCAAATAATTTTAATGATAGTAAAGGCCTTAATCAACAATTTGCTTCATTAAACATAGAAAATATCTCAGCCTGACAGAATTTCAAAGCTGATTGAAAACAGGCCAAGTGGTAATTTTTAAATGATTGTTATGGAAGAAATCAACTAAAGCATAATTTTCCATCCTTTTATATGCATCAGTGGGGTACTAATACTTCAGTGCAAAAGCCACTTGACTGCGTTCGAGCTAAGTGAACTCAAACTGGGTAGAGACCACTATCCAGTGGATTTTTGAATTATTGGAAACAAAATGGGACAGAGGAGCCTCCAAGCCTGTCATTGCAAGCCAATGAGGATGCAATATGGAAAGTCTGCTGCAAGGCAACATGACAAACTGGCCCAGATATTCAGACCCTTAGACAAATGTGGGTAAAGATTTATTTTACATATCAAATCTGAATACAAGCACATTTCACACTTCTCATTTCAGTTTGCAAGCTCACTACAATATACTATGTAATATTTCCTGCAGTCACTTTTTAAAGATCCTCAGAAGTTAAAAATTCAGTCAGCTGATAAAGACCTTTCAAATATGACCTTCTTTTCATAAAGGTCATACGGATATTTTCTTACAGTTTTGTGGCAAATTGCAGCAGTCATAGCAACACCATTAAATATTCTGGCTCTATCAGAGACACTTAAGTCTGTTTTGAAAAAAAGATTTAAATATTTCATGGGAAGCCCAGGAAGTACAAATATGGATATTTAGGGAAGTGTTTGTATGCTGACTTCTGTGCTTATCCTTTGGTAGAATTAATCTCTTTGAAAATAATCACTATTGGTAAGCCATTGTTATTGCACTGATGATGTCATCTCCATTACCACCTACCATGTTTATGAGCCATGCCCTGTATATCAATTTTTAAAGCTTTTTGGACTAGCTCTTTCCAGTCATCATTAGGCATACTACTTCTTCTGACTACTGATTCAGACTGCATATGAAAATCAGGACACCCTAACTTGTCCTTTTTGTTTCTGTTCCTCCACCTCCCCCCACCAAAGAACTCAAATCAGACCTAAAGTTAAATGTGCACTTTTAAACAAAATAAGAATTGTAGTTAAGGAACTGTATTGCTAATTCTGGCAAGTCAACATAGCTTTCTTAAACAAGCCAGTTATCTGGTTGCAGACGCAAAATGTTTGATCATGTCAGCTAAGGAAAATTTTTCTCAGTCATGAAACAGAGTAACAGGCCATCCTGCCTTCCATCCACAAAGTGGTTCTGCTTCTCCTAGATTTCATCTTCTTCCAATATATTGTTAGGTTCCCTGTCCTGCTCTCCTAAGCAAATCTCATTCTTAGTATTTCTTTGAAAACTGCCCCTGAGGATTCTTTGTTAAAAGTAAATATCCGGTAAATATCCAGCTAGTCAAACTAGCTCTTCAACTATGTGGCCAATCCACGGTTACTGAATGCAAAGGTGCTTCTGTGACACTCCTCATCTTCTTGTCTCAGGGCAAGACAAATATAATTTCTTCTGATTAGTTAGAACAGAGCCATGTACCTGGAGTTTAACATCAAACTATAGAAAATACTTTAATATTCCCCATATTCTCATATTCTCCACATCTTTTTGATAATGAAAAACACAGGAGAAAATTCTCCAGTCAGCCATCTTTATTCACATGAACTATACCTTCTGAATTAAAATAAATATCCCTTTTTCCTCTTCTTGGAAATTTCAGCAATATTTCAATGATGGGTACAGTAAAACTAATAGAAAGGGTGGATCATAACTATCCCGGTTCATAGCGGAGAAGCGCCCACACCAGTTAAAGAGCAATTCAGAAAAACTGATCATCGTTCTCCTTCGGACTTACCAAATAAAAGAGATAGATAGGTTTGTTTAGGCAGGATAGGATTATGATGCTTGGATGAATGGATTCACAGACAATATAACTTTACTAACTCCAGCTAAACAATCAATACAAACGTACAGTGACTATATACACTGGCATTCAGTGGAAGCTTCCAGGGAAAAAGAACAATAAGGCGAATAAGGTTCCAAGTGAAATAAGATTACGAAAGGTATCGACGTGTCTATATAAAAAAAGAAAAGCGGGGCAGGGGGGGAAGATTGCCCCGATCAGACCACCCTGGGCAGGCGTGCCCATCCCCGGGAACAAATCATGTAAACGACCCAGCCACACCGGAGGGTGTGCTGATCCCCAGTATACACCGTAACCTGTATACGTGATCTGGCCCCACCGATCACGTGGGGAAATAATAGTAGGATGAGAAAGCTTTCATTTCATCCAGTGGGATTTACCTCACCTAAATTTAGACAATCATTTTGTGCATCACATACATCTGAGCTAGTTGTCCAGGTTTCCTTCATTAGTCAGTGGAGAGAAACGGACACTCTAAGAGCACAGTTCATCTGACTTATTTCAGGTACCTAATTTAAGATAAGATGACTCATGCTTAAAAGTGCTTGTCTCTGTGAACTACAAGAGCCAAAGGCAATTAGTTCATTTACAGACCTCAATTTATTCAGAAGACGCCCAATAGTAATAACTAATTCTTCCCATCTTTTTGAATGACATCAAGCAAGGTTGGCTCAAACTTACAGCTTAGCCTTTCCTTGAATATATTAAAACATTTTTTTTAATCATAGTGCTTGTTAGAATAATAGATATCCAAAGATAAATCAAATTTACCTTTGTAAGGCCTAGCTAAATATGTTGTTAGTTTCTTTAATAGTTTTGAAAGCATTTGGACTTTGGAAATGTGAGTGACATCTATTCAAATAAATCATTATTTTCTAAGGGGAAGAAACAAAATTTCTGTTAGTGAAATCATAGGAACGAGTATCTTTGCAGTTCATTCATATTTTTGAAATCTTTAAAACTAGACATGAGAGTTGTTTTGACACCAATGTGTTTAAAAGTTACCAGGAAAATGGGTGCATTCTTTGAGCTATTTGCACATTTCCTAGCAATATGAAAAAGTAAGAGTTACAGTAGTTTAAGTGCAGTTTTAAGTAGAGCAAAACATATGAAGTATATTGTGAAGAATTTAACTGATTTATATAGTCAATAGCTTGGAGATAAAGACAAAAAGTTTGGAGAAAGGATAGACCATTTTCTTGGGAAGAAACTACTGACATCTGTAATTTTCCTACCAAGTCAAAGAGAAGGATTTCAAGTATAAGGCAATGGTTTGACTTTGTTAGAAAGCTTACCTGAAGATCTGGAAAGAGGATGTTAAATTTTTATCTACGGTTTACAATGCAAACAGTTTCTCATATAATAGCTAATAATTTTAATGTGATTGTTCAGATAGATAAACATGATTAAAGAACAGGTATTTAACTAATTTATGTATAGCAGTCAACATCTCAAGAATCTCAATACTGCAATATTACATTAACAGCAGAAGAGTCACCGCTGTCATATCTCAGGTAGAGCAAGCATATAGTGCTATTTCCCTGAAAACCCGTATACAAGTTTAGCTAAGTTGTTCCTGGAGAGCTTTTTTTGGCTGAAAATGATAATGACACGGCCCTTTCCTCAGAAAGAATTAGTAGCGAAACGGAATGACTCATATTTTTCTCTATAAAGGAGGTGTTTGCAACAAAGAATGCATTTTCAAATCATATAACCAACTTACTGAAGTCATTTAGAAATCAAGAACAAATAACAATTATGTTGATAGAGGTGCTCTGTAATGTAACAATCAGGTCTAAACTGTATTTTCAAGCATGAGTCAGACCAGAGAGCCAGAAATGGATAGCTTTTGAACTATTTTGCTGTTATTATGCTAGCACCATATATTAGGTCTCTTGACACTGCCACTGAAAGACTGAACAAGCTTGCTTTACCATCTCTGTGTGAGTAAACGTAAAGGACCAGAGACTGACCAGTTTCTTCTCGATGCTGAAGAAATTGCCATATTGAATAGAAGATCCTTCATGACGCCAAACAGCAGAAATGGGCACGCTGATTTAAATTATCAAGGACTTGAGCCACTAAGCACTGAGTCACTGATCGGACTGAATTGTCTCCTTCCTTTTTAATGTGCTGTCACATTAATCTGCCAGTTTTCTGTTGTTTCACTATTGCTCATCTCCAGTGATGATGTAATATAACCCTGGTGGAAGAAGGCTTCAGCTCTCTCGGCTTGTGCGTGCGCTCTCTCTCTCTCTCTCTCTTTTTTTTTTTTTAATTCCATGAGACCTATCCTATGGCTTTTCCAGTTTCTTTGGATACACAGGCTCATGTTCGAATACAGTGACTGAAGAACTTAAACATGACTAGAAGGTGCCTAAAACCACTATTTCAAATGTTACGGAAATTTTGGCAATTGAGTTAGGCCAGTGGGTGTATTGTACTCACTCCCTCTGCTCACTCTCCATCTTGCAGGATGCCTCTCTGCCTTTGAGCCTTAATTTACAAGCCAGCTTCCAGGTCTGTCATTACAGACCTGCTCCAGTTATGTAAGATTCACAGTGCACAGTACTATTAGCTGAAATTCTGATACAAGATGCAGCAGAGATTTGTCAAGCTGCTTGGTTTTGAGCCATTTCTTCACAGCACACTAAACAGCCTTCCTGCACTCGTCATCCACACTGGAGGCCATCAGAACACCTTCTGAGTAAATGTTAGACCTCTATCCCCTTTCCCCCTTCAGCTGGACCTCTGAAGCTGGCTTTCATCTCTGGAAGCCCTAAGCGGGGGAAGGTCATCACTCCAGTAGAGTCAAACCTGGAGTCCTCAAGTTCAACATAACATTACTGAAACTTAGTCAGGGGTGAATGGATCAAAGGGTAGGTTTTTTGAAGCTGGAACTTCCAGAATGTTTCGTGTGCCTGATAGCCTTTGTCCTTGTAGTCCTGCAGACTTCCAGCCCCCACCTATTGTCTCCTGAAGTAGTAGTTTCCAAAGCACCATAAAAAAATGTACTAGGTAAACTCTGCCATATATTACGTTAGGCTTATCTACACTGACATCTTGCTGTAAATGGCATTACAGAGTAACGTAGCCACAGAAACATAGAGCTTAGAACAGGTTTAACCTCCCAGTTACTCACCACCTCTGCATTTACAGGTCTAGCCTGTCCTGATAGCAGCACTTCAACTAACCAACTCACAGCAAGAAAGAGTGTGTGTATGCTGCTTGTTAGTCCCAGCAATGAACCAAGTACAAGCCTTGCCTTGACGTGGAGTATCCCTATTGACTTGATGGAATGACTATCACTAAGCTCACTGATGATTCTAAGATGCTGAACTGAATTCTCTCCATTCATTTTCTGGAAAGCTATGGAACTATTAAAAATGTTAAAATATTAGTTTGGGGTACTAAAACTGTTTTATATCTGAAGCAAAAAATCATTTATTTTATTAAATTGATAGCAGATGTATTGTAAGGTTGCAGTCTTTCAGAAGGGGACAAAAGAATCTGGTGTAATGCCACCTACAGTATTCTTTTACCCTGCTGCTTGCTTTTAAAAGGAATAGGGCAGAATAGCTCAAAGTGCACTTGATTTCTGCATTTGTCTGAGTTCTGCAGCCTGCTGTTCTTCTGCAGCATTCACTGCAGGAGACTGACAATGTGAAGATGCTATGTTTAAGGTAATTCTCAAGCAAGCACTGTTCTTCTTCAACTTTTATTTAAAAACAAAACAAAGTCTTATACAGTCAACAGGTCTGTACTCTGCAGAGAATTCATACAAGTAGAGTCTGCAATTATCTTATTGAATAATGCCATTTTTCATCCTAAAAAGTAGTTGCCAGGAAAGAACATTAACAAGAAAGAAAGAAAGAAAGACAAAAAAGAAAGACAGAAAGAGAGAGAAAGGGAAGAAGGAAGGAAGGAAAGAAGGAAAAAACAATTCTTGCCCTGGTTATCACTGTGCTTGAGTTTCTATACAGAAACTGTAACTGATGATTGTAACTGTAAAGGTTCATCATAAAGTCTTTCAGAAAAAACTGTTTAGCTACTTGTTATCTCACTAGTAAAGAAAATATATTATTTGGAATTTAGGCTCTTACGTTCCTAATTAATCTGAATTGCTTGTTTTGGAAATGCAAAAGCAGGAATTTTGAAAACGACTAATTCAGTGCTGAGTACGACTCAACAGTACCTTATTGCAAATATTATGTATGGAAAGGAAATGTGGCAAGAGCCATTCATATTGTCAGTCATAATTTAAATATATATATAAGCTTCATTAAAAGCTGGCTTAGGTAAGTCAGATAAATGGAATGAAATGATAAAATGAGTTAAAACAAACTTACTGCACTTTTAGCTGCATTGCAAATTCACCATAAAAGATTTCTGGCTTTCATAGCTTATTTCACATACTTGGATTCAAAGGAGGCCTAGAGGTAGATTAATAGCAATTTTGCCAGCATAGCAGCAAGATAAAGTAATGTGTAAATACCAGTTACTGTATTTTTGGTTTACTTCTTCAAGACTCTACCCTTTTTCATGTAATCTTAAGTGCTTAGAAACAGTGCTTGATTGGCACCTGAGAAGAAGCTCTCTAGTTTACAGTGCGAGTGTCTGCAGGACTGTCAGGGTGATCACGGCAGCTTTAGGGATTTGTCCCTTCAGCAAACTTTTTGGATTTCAGTATTACCTTAGAAAATGTTTGTTGAAAGGGAAAAGTAAGAGGTAAGAGAAGATGTGCAAAACTGCATAGGCATGGGAAGGGAGCCTATATCTATCAAATAAACAGGAAAAAAAAAAAAGCAATTCTCCAAGTGCAAAAAAAAAAATGACCCTTACAATGCTACTTCTGAACTTCTGTGGAGCTGCTGCCTGCGCCTTCACTATGATGTCCCTAAAGTGTTCTTATTGCATCTGAAATCTCCTTTTTTTTTTTTAAACAGAATTGAAAATGATAGGCTTGATGTTATGTTATCAGCTGACATTTCTTTAGCTTGCGCTGTACTTCAGTAGAGCAATGCTGTGCAACTTCTAGCGTGCTATGCTAATGAGAAGGGAAAATGAGGCAGGATGTCTCTCATCATGGCTTTTTAATGCTGAAGGCTATTGGGCTATATGGACTCATAATCTAACCCAGCATGGCCCTGTTTATACTTTCATAACCCTTCTAAGAAAATCACAGCACTATGAAGTACAGGAATCCTAAAGCGTAGCAAAGAGAGCAAATCCTGCAAAAGGTATTTTTAGCAGCTTTAAATCTTCCTTATCAGAGCAGATTAAAGCAGAAACAAGGCTATCTTAATGATAAAATATGAAGCTGTCCTCTAGAGAACATCAGGAACACAGAAATTTTGTCCAACTGGGATTATTCTCCTGCAACAGAGGAACGCTTGTTTGTTTCTGTGAAAATACCTTATGCCACTGCAATGTATAAAGAAGTACTGCAGTATAAAGAAGGCTTCATTTGGTCTAAAATTAGGACAAACTGTGAAGATCTTTCTTATTATTTGAAACTAGCGCTTTAAATGTTTTGTTTTGTTGCATGTTTCATTTTGGTTTGGTTTTCACTATTCCTTTTTTGGTTTCCTAATTTTTCTGTCCTATTTCAAAATACAATAAGAAATTGTTTTGAGTTCTGAGCTCCTGAGTTCTGCATACAGGTCAATGGCACTACCATCCTTTTTTTGATTCCAGCCAAGGTTGTGCATTTTGCAATGCAACTAATCCAAAATTTGGAAATATCACAGTTCTGTTTTCCTGTACAGCATTAATGTTCTCCTGCTCCTCATTCAAACACAGTTCTAGCCAGCACACAGAGCAGTCCTGCAGCTCAAGGGCTCTCCATCAGTTTCAGAAGGCTTTGCATATAACCTTGATGAGAACCTGCATTTTGTGTCTCTAAATCTTCACGACAAATATATGGTCTTTTTGAACACTTACTAAACACAATAAGACTATGATCTTATTTATTGAATACTATTCACTATACTTGATACAGAATTATTACCTGCTGTCTTACATTATCTTAAGGTGTTCAACATCACAGTATCTCAGCATCTTTACAAAACAGATTTCTCTCAGTGATACTTTTCACACCATGATTGATGCTTTAAGTTAGAATAGAAGTTATGGTACATATTCATCCTTTTTAAATAAATTTCCTGAAGCAGTTATTTTTTTGTTTTTTTGAAGATGGGTACAATGTTCAATTTTTCTCTAAACTTTGTATGTCTTACCATATCTCCAACGCTTTTCCAAAACTCTTAGCATTCGATACATTCATTTTTTATTTCTGTTCATAAATTAGAAGTAGGCTCCAGATATACTCCTCCATGTGTAGCTAAACTTCCCAAGCATCCCATTGCTTCTTCAATATCAATAGCTATTTCCGTATTTTCCTTTTAACTTAAGCAGCATTTCCTTTTGATCTTTTTAAAAACACATAGATAAAAAAGAGTGGCAAAGGTGTAAAAGGAGCCACCAAAAATGCATTTATTCAAAAAACTCAAAAAGTTTATGTATTTTTTGCATGAAGAATGAGTGGCACAATGTTCCTTGAACTCTGATATGCCATGAAAGAAAGGGCTAGCCTGAATTAGGCTAGGGGTTTTGCTTAAAGTTGGCATCATCTTCCTGCACTTCCTTCTGCAGTGGGTTAGCTGCTGAGTCAACCCCTGTATTAAGTATGTTAATTTCAGCTTTGTGCAATCACTTTGACCTGCAGGAGGTGAATCATTCAGCCATTTATCTGCTAATCAATTCTGACATCTTCCAAGAACAGGCATAATTAATCACACCTCCCTTGGTTTTGTGTTTTCATAAACAACATTGTTCTGCTGTCAAGATCTCTTGGTTTGATATAGTCGGGAGCATGCCACCTGGGATTCAAAACTGCTTTCTTTCATGACAAAACATCATGTTGATAAAATAACCCTTTTATTCTAATTTAATTATACTATAGCTTTGTTTAAGATGATACTTATTTTGGCTTCCGTTGAAGAATAATAAGATATACTAATTCTGCGGAGAGCAAGCACTGACTCATTCAGCTGTATGGGCAGAACTCTTAAAATTGTATGTCTTCATGTGAGATCAGTTAGATGTTAAAGCTAAAGCTATCTGTTTTCTTTTCAAGTGCATATATTACTAATCACTGAAATTTCAGGCTTGTTAGAAAACTGCATTTCAATTTTGCTGTCCAGGGTTATCAATGTAACCTTTTTAAGGATGAGAATTCTATAAAATGGATTGTGCCTTTTCCAAAAATAAATGCTTTCCTCAAAGAACTATTATCAGAAACAAGAATAGGTTTTGCCACACTACTTCACCTTTCTTTCATGCTTATTATTCTGTGGTTAGTTTGGGTAATGGAGCCTACTAAACTGTTCCTGTGCTTTAATGCTGTACAGCATTCCTCTGGGAACGTTGGTCAGTCCTATCCTTTTATTCTAACTTCTAATTCAAGGAAGCCTTACCAGAAATCTTCCATGTACTGCCAGAGACAGAAATATTCCAGGTGGTTTTGGTGATTTTCCTAGCACTCTGTTCTTTTCCATATTTGCTATTATAGCATATCAGATATATCCCACTGCTCTTTCATACCATTATGTATTGTTTGATTCTGCATAAGGTATACAGATTTTATCTTTCTCTCTTAGCAGGATTTTTGCTGCATTTCAATATCTCAGATCTGCCTAATCTTAAAAGACTTATTTAAGTCATCTCTTTACAATGCAGTACCTGGTAATAAATTCTGAACAGAAGTAAGGATGGGTGAGAGACAATAAAACTAACTCTCTCAAATGTCACTAATGGACTGTTTCAACTGTCAAGCTGAATAGGTCTCAGACTCTTAGCAAACAGTTTCTTACATTCCATTGAAACAGACCACTATGCAATCCTGAGGATTACAAAATCCTCCATTAAATCCTCAGTTAAATATTTCCTTACAGCCTTCAGTGAAAAATGTCTTAAGCTACTTCACACATGTCATGGGGTAAAAGTACACACATGTAGACAGGCACTGAAGACACTGTTCATACTCAGAATTACTTTACAGTAACACATTTGTATGTTTGTTTACTGGGGTGGACTGCAAACTGATCTGCAAGCTGTTTATGCACCTGTGCATAAAAAAAACATAAGACGAAAATCATCTAACCAATTTAATTATCTAAGTCACATTGAGATCTATGATACTTAATTGCCTAAATTGCACATATATAGCTCTCTGCTGCACCTTTTAATACCTAAGTACATTTGAAAATAAAGTCTTCTAAGCTTCAAAATCCTCTTGTTCTAATTAATATGAGTCCAGGCTATTTCAAGATTTTTCTCTGCTTTTCAAAAGTAAAGAGAACATATAGACTCATTTAAGTTGCTCAATTACCAGCTCATTCTTGAAAAGCATGAGCAGTTAAGCAAATACAAATTTCCCAAATCCATTTTACAAATTTCATTGAAAATGTACTGAAAACAATGGAGATAAAGAGAAAGATCGAACAGACTAATTGTCAAACTAATTGGAAGACTTCAATCTGGTGTTTGTTTTCTGCTGAATAAAAAATGGAAAGTACAGCTCCAGAATACCAGAAAGAATGGTAAAAACAACAACAGAAAGGCTAAACTGTCTCCTAACACCAGGGAGTAACTATACCACAGTGATACATTGTTCAATTTGCAGAACACATGGGTTTGTGAGTGAAAACCCATGTAGATATGGCTAAGAAAAAGAATCTAAAATATACAGTGGATATCAATCACATATGTTTTAACAGTTTCAAGATTGTTTAAGGATCTGGGTATCCAAGGTTTAGCCAATTCTAGTTTTTATTGTCAAAAATCAGGACAAATAGCAGTGCCCTAAACTAAGAAAATATTTTGCCCTTAGTTTAAAATAGCTGGCAACCAGACACTTCAATGGAACAAAGGCCACATCCAAAAAAAGCACAAAGGTAACCACAAGAGAACAAGTGAAAAAATCTTAACTTTCAAGAGTTATTTAAATCCACATGTACTACCTAGCTGACCTGATTTTTTTTAGAGCAGCTCCCTCTGTAATCGGCTAGATTTGCCACAGTATTCTCCTTGAATTAGGCATTCAAATCCAAAAGTCCTACTCACAAGAGTTCCTTGATTAAGCTAAATGGAACGGCACTTAACACCCTGTCAGCTGAAGCTGGTGCCCATCAAGGCCTGAGTTGGAGTATACCTCGGGGGAGTCCTGGAGTCGATCCCCAAGACTCCCTATTCCACTAGCACATAGGTAAGATCACTCATTACATGGCTTAACATTTAGGATCCCTTCACTTCTCCTCCAGTCTTCTTAGCCTACTGAACTTCTCATTCTTTGCTGCCTTGTTAAAATACTTTATTAGGAATATTGGCAAGCAGCCTAAGCCTTGCATACCTTTTAGTGTTGGAAGATACAAACTAGAATATTTATAAGGCTGAGGATATAATTAATCTAGGTCTCCCATTTGCTAAGCAAGAGCTGCAAATATCAACAACCACATTTTGAAAGAAAGAAATAACTCTAGCCAATTTTCTAAGGGACTACCTCTAGGCACGTACCTTCAGCTTTCAAGCTGTAGGGAAGAGAGAAACCTATCGGCAGCCTTATCTCAGCTATGTCATTTGAAGAGCATATGGAATTTCAGAAATACCCCAGGCTTAACATTTCCCAATGGGTTGTTTACAGGAGTGTCCTCATTCAGCAACACATAACTCTCTTCTGAGGCATGCAACTCTCTTCAGGAATTGCATAAGGAGCTTAGGAACCAATCCTAGATTTTGATTTCCATTATGATACCCAACAATATCCAATTTAGAGGCTTCTTTCCCTTAACCATATAGTCTACATCTCATGTGTATGTACAGCTAAAGATAGAATATTTTGCTACATGTAATGTAGACACAAATAAAACCCATTCTATGCCAATAACAATGATGTACCAATTTTGTCCACAAAAAATATGCAGTTTGGCAATTTAAAGCAGTTTATCTACCTCTGTACCATGGAGAGAGCTGCAGAAATAGATTATTCTTGCATTCTGAACTTGTAAGCAGTCTCAAAATGAAAATCAATTATTTCAGGAAGTGTGACACAAAGGAGAGACAACTTCTGCAGAAATATCTGAGAAAGCTATTAATTTTATTACATCCAACCTATGAGTTGCCAGATAATTGAGATGGACAGGCTGCACCCATCACTTTGTATTACAGGTCTCAATGATGGTGACTCATGAGATCTGACTAAAGTTCACCACAAAAGATATCATTGATTATAACTTTAGCAAAAAAATTTTGGGGACGAGAGTGGGGATTAGATCTGTGTATGTGAAGACTCAAATATGTACTTATTGACAGTAATTTGTCTGAATTCAGCATAGTAAATCTATGGCTAGGTAGATGTACAGATGGGAAGGCAACCCTAGAGATTCAGGTCCTAATTCAAGTGGTATGTAGGACCTTCAGAAAATCTCATCAATTCCATAGGGATTTAAAATCCTGAGTAATTTTAAGGATCTATATTTCATGGACTACCTGTCTCTGACTTATAAATTGGATTATCCAATATGGATTTAATATTTAGCTCAACATATCTTTTGATCAGTTTCTGCATGGTGTCCGGTAAAGGATACGGTGAGATTGGAAAGGGAATATATTTAGTCAAGTCTGATTGTTAAGAGATCCCTTTCAAATGCGCAATCATCCCCTGAAAAAAATCCCTAGAATCAGTGCTATCAATAGTAGCTATGACCTAGAAGGACTGTGCAATAAAGAAATATCAACATTTCTCCTAAATATATGTCTCCGCAAAAAATCTGAGGAAACTAATTCTATTTTTTTTTTTTTGGAACTGAAGCAACTGTCAAACCAGCTACCTATGGAAATAAGGTTTTTGTGGTCTTCCTGCTTGCAGGCAAGTCTTTCTGCATACCTTCTCTTCTGCCTAGTAACTTTTGAGTCCATTGACTGATCTGATTTCTATGCTGATAGAGAAGCAAAGAAATCAAAAGTAAGATGCTATGTATTTCATGAAATAGCAAAGTGGATATCGGAGTCTATTAATGCTTTCACTGAAAGACAGGCGAGTTTTGAATATCTCCAGGGAAAGAGACTCCACTACCTCTCTGGGCAACCTGTTCCAGTGCTCAGGCGCCCTCACAGGAAAGAAGCTTTGCCTCAGATTCAGATGGAACTGCTTGTGTTTCAGTTTCTGCCCATTGCCTCTTGTCTTGTTGCTGGGCACCACAGAGAAGAGCCTGGCCCCATCCTCTCGACACCCTCCCTTCAGATACTTCTACACATTGATCAGATCCCCTCTCAGTCTTCTCTTCTCCAGGCTCAACACGCCCAGCTCTCGCAGCCTTTCTTCAGAGGAGACATGCTCCAGTCCCCTACGCATCTTGGTAGCCCTCCGCTGGACTCTCTCCAGTAGTGCCATGTCTCTCTTTGCACTGGGGAGCCCAGAATTGGACACAGTACTCCCGGTGAGGATTCACGGGGGCTGAGGAGAGGGGCAGGATCACCTCCATTGACCTGCTGCCAACACTCTGCCTCATGCACCCCAGGATCCCACTGGCCTTCTTGGCCACAAGGGCACACTGCTGACTCATGAGTAACTTGTTGTCCACCAGCACTCCCAGGTCCTTCTCTGCAGAGCTGCTTCCAGCAGGTCAGCCTCCCAACCTGTACTGCTGTGTGGGGTTATTCCTCCCCAGGTGCAGGGCCCTGCACTTGCCTTTGTGGAACTTCAGGAGGTTCCTCTCCAACTCTCCCAACTCTCCAGGACAACCTGTCCAGGTCCCTCTGAATGGCAGCACAGTCTTCTGGTGTGTCAGCCACTCCCCCCAGTTTTGGATCCTCAGCAAACTTGCTGAGGGTGCACTCTGTCCCTTCCTCCAGGTCATTGATGAATATATTGAACAAGACTGGACCCAGGACTGACCCCTGGGGGACACTGCTAGCTACAGGCCTTGATAGGCACCACACAGGGAAGTGTGGAACTGAGGATGGTGCAGTCTGTAGAAAAGGGGTTTGCTTTGGGGTGCTCCCCAAGAGCTGAGGAACCCTGGGTGCACTACAGCCAGAGCCACCACACTGTGGGGTTGCCGTAGCCCTCCAGTGACCTCATGACTGCAGAGCAAACCTAGTCAGTAAAGGAGAAGTGACACTGCAGACTCACACTGTAAGCATCTAGGTACCTTGGAATTTTGTACAGATAGCTGCTGAATGTGCACACTAATAGCTGCTGAATGTGCGCACTGATAGCTGCTGAATGTACTGCTGAGCACTCTGTTGACCATCCTGTTGGTATCCACACTGTTATCACCTGAGGCCATCTGTTCCATTGTCCAACTATGCTCCGGCACTGATTGATTGAATAATGACCTAAGCCTAGGAAGGATAAAAGAAAGTAAGCCACATACCTCTGTGTGGACTCAGACTCACCGTCAGCTGGCCTGCAGACCTGATAACCCACCCATCAGCGGGGACACCCCTGATGCCAGCTGCCAGGGAGAACCTGAATCCTCTTGGCGCAGCTCAAGTGTGGTGAGAGTAATCCACGGAAAACTATACCGGAGGGGTGGCCCATAAGGACAAGGAAAGGGTGAGAGCCGTCATTTTACCGTGCATCCAAGAACAGTCATTGTACTGTGCTTCCGTGGCTTAACCATAGAGCTCTGATATGTGTAGTCTGTTTTTTTTTTTTTAATTCTTTACTATACCTCTTAGCTTTGTTATACTTGTAGATTGTCTGCTGTTAATTGTTTAGTGTTGTCCAGTGTCCATCATATGTGTAGAACCGCTTAGATCTAATAAATTCTTACATCTGACAAATGATGATCTCTTGAGTTCCATGCAACTAACCCCGAAATCCTAAAGAATTCTGGATACCCCTCTAGTGGTGCATCACAGGCCTCCTGCTGACCACAACCCTCTGAGGTCTACCATCCAGCCAGTTCTCAATCCACCTCACTGTCCACTCATGTTATGGAGTGATAGCACTTCTCCCACTCAATAACAAGAGCTGATGGTGTTTACCAATGGAATGAATATGGAAAAAAATATATACTTCCCATACATATTTTGTAATGAAAATCCATATACACCATTATCTATCCTGCTTTAAAAATTTGAACACCATGAAAGTAATCAAACTACAAAAAATGTCTAAGTAGTTCATGAAAAGCTTGTCATTTCTTGAAGGATAGAATGATATGATTAATAAAGAATAAGTTGAGAGAATGGTGGATGAATTCTTCTCACTTAGCTTGCAGCAGTGGAATGATTCACAGGGTATAGAGTACCTACTCTAATCAAAATAAGTTGTTAAATCTGTCTCCCTGTCCCAAAGCATTCATCAATTGCTATTTCTACATTATTCAAAACAGGTTTTTGTCTAAATTATTCTTTAAAAAGTAGTTCTTGGATGGAAACTCCATGATCCTTACTAAGTGATGCATTCTATTGCTTATCTATTACAATTAGGAATCATTTGTTTATGTCTAGCCAGACATAGCTAGCTAGTCTATATGTAAATTATGCTCTTTGTTCATATTTAGTCAGAACCCTCCTTTTTGGCAATTTTAACCCATTTTTAAATCTTGTCCCTGGTGGATATGGAGAACAAGTTACTTCCCTTCAATACTCAGCAAGTTTCTACATATTTTGAAGGCTATTACACAATGTCTCTCCTGTGGGAGATTTAGCCCATGTGTCGTGCCCTGGGGCTTCCATGAAGCCCTTGCTCCCACCACCTTGGTACCCAGCAGTATCCACTCTGCCTCCAGCCCCTGTGTCCTCCACACACCCCTGATTTCCAAATACTCCAGGTACCACATGCTGACACAGAGACCTTGGCTGCTTCCTGAGTTGTTTGCAGGTGCCATATCACTTCTCTGGCTTAGCTCTGAGCCAAACTGGAGTAGGCCGTGTGTTGACTCAAAGCTGCCCCCCACTCCCCACCTCAGCATCCAGACCCCCTCCGCGTCCCCACACTGCACCCCTGATGGCTGCCCTTGCTCAGCGACCATGGGACGGAGCAGGAAAGCCTAGGAAATTAGTGGGACCCTAGCATATTTGCCTCCGATTACTACTCTCAGCATCTCAAACAAGTGCTCACCTGCTGCCGCTTGCTGTGACCCAATGTCTGCCCACAATTTTCTCATCTCAAGACTAAAAACACCAATTACTCATTTTTCCTTTGTGCTAGAAATCTGATCAATCCTGAGCATTCTTTTATTAGTTCACATCTTTCTTGAAATGGGGTGCCTTAAAACTAGAGCGAGCGTTTGAGCTGAGGTCCAAACGCAGAAGAGGGGGAAAAAAATACGTCATGAGCCTTACAGAGAAGAAACACAGCAGTGCATCCCAGGCAAAAATCTACCTTTTTGCAGTAGTTAGAATTGTTTTTACCTGTATTCAAATTGGGACCCACAGAAATCCTTCTTCTGCAGATATGCAATCTCATCTGTCATTCCCCATTCACTAAATGGCAGTGTGATTAACTAGAATACAGAAGACAAACCCAGTAACCCTATGAAGACAGACTTTTAGTATGAAGTCACGTCCAGAAGTCTTCTTTTCCATGATGCCACAAATAACATATTAAGAATAAATAGAAAAATATTTACACAGAATTATTCAGAATTATTCTTTTCTGAATGCCTCTTTATAGATTATTATTATTATTTCTTTTCAAATCAATCCCTTAGAGATTTTTTGTCCTGCAAAAACACTGAGCACTGACTTCAGTTAACATGTAAACAATTTTTTTTTAGGAAATGTCCTAAATCTAGAAACATAATCACTTCGAATGAGACAAAAGGCCATCTTTAGAAGGCTAAATCCATGATCACTGATAGTGAAGAGCTATTTTCCATTTATAAAACACTATCCAAATTCCAAGCTATAGGCAGAGCTTGTAGAATTCTTAAAGTATGGTTCACCATTTCTAAAGTAATCTAGATGAGATCTTGAAAATAGCCCAAAATATTGATTAAATTGATCAACAGGCATCTGCCTCTTATAGCTGTTTTTGTAATTTAAAATAAAAAAGTTTATAAAGAATATTTATTTAGCATATCTTAGTTTTTGTAAGTGATATCAGTACTACATTTTTGTGTCTCTGTCATTATAATACATTTTTAGTAATCCTGTACAATAAGCAAGACAGTACAAAAGTTCAGAAGATGATTACACAAAGTGCAAGAGGTACCTCACTTTGTAATAAAGATGAAATTTACCTGAAAGAAAACTGAATTACTTGTAGAAGGTAACACTCAACCTAAATTAAATAGGTAATATTGATGACATCATATATGAGCAATAAAAGGAAAAGTAGTGAAAATATTGCTAAAGGTGAGGTTAGAACTAGGTGGAAAAAAATAGAAAATAAAGTGTAAATATATCTATGGAAAAAATGAAGTTCCGATACCTTTGAAATTGCTAAATCACTTATGTAACTCCATTCTTTTCAACAGAAGTCATTTTTATTATTCATCAAAATTTAACAAATTGTTAATGTTAACTCATATAAATCGTTTCTAAGTTTTCACTTTAGAGTCAAGAATTTATAAATGGAATGTTTCATCAAAATCATGAAACTACAAAAACAAGTGAAACAAATATTTAAAGAAAATCAAACTGGTATATACTGCAGTGATTTTTATCATTTTTTCTATTTTTTATTTAGTTATAACATTTATATTATAAATGTACTTTATTAAAAGCACAAGAAAAATAATCTAATTGTGTATATACCAAAACAAATCACAGACTTCTTACCATAGTCACACAGACTTCTTACCATAGTCAATCCACAGTATTTAAATAATCTGTTTTCATTCTGATATGTGTCTTGAAATATGTATTAGAATCTTAAGATTCTACTTAGAGCTTTATTGACCTGGTAGTTAATTTGTCTGATGTTTTAAACCACAGTTTCTCATCTTTGGTGACAGTAGAGTACAATATGCCCAGATATCCTTAGTGAGAAAGAGATATAATTTAATGCAATTGTATCATATTTACCTTAGTGGCACATCTTTGGCTTGAGCGAAGTTACTATACATATTTTTCATATATGAAAAACTCTGATCTTCTGAGAGTAGAAGGAACAAAGAAATTCAGACTTGTTCATCACTTCTTTCTAAATTCAAATATGCTGTAAACAACTCCTCACACACGCATTTTTGAAATATATTTGATGGCATCCCCATTGGCCTCAAGGGTAATTCTTCAGTCTTCCCTCAAAATAACAGAATAGACCCCATTTAGTCTGTAACTTTAGCCAGTTTTTAATATTTATTCTACATGACATCTCTCTTCAAACAATATCTTAAACTGATATGCCAAATTAATTGAAAACAGGCAGTGGCTACTATGAAAATCGACTGCAAATTGCTGAGGTATTCTAACTATTACTATATACTACACTATACCAAAAAAGCAAGACACAGGCAGATGGGAAGAGCAACTACAGTTAAATTGCAGTTTTGATTAAAGATATTTGACCCAGTCCTGCCATTGTGGCAAATTCTTTGGTGTGAGCTAGAGCTGACTTGAGCCAACAGAGAGGTTATTAAAAAAAAAACATCGGGAGAGTCTATCGCATGGCAGAACTTACAAAGAAGGTCCTCACAGAAATACAGGAGCGGTAGCGGCCAGGGAGGTTGTAGCTGTAATTTCTTGGTGACCTGTTCTGAAGGGATCCAGATTTCTGTCCTTGTTTCTTCTTGCCCAGCAGGAGATATGCAGAAGCACGTCTATTATCTCTGGCAGCTTCTGCTCCCTGCCCTTCTTAGTGAATACTGCAATGGAGGATTCATCTATTTCTTTCCAGCGTTGTCTACCTTTATGTCAATAAATTATCCTTATCTCTTAGAGTTCCTGTTGTCTCCTTTACTGACCTTTTGTTCTCTATTTACTTGAAACATTTCTTGTCATTTATCTTAACCTCTGGTGCAATCTTCCTGTCATTCTCTACCTTTGCTTCCCTTTTCCTTATTTCACAGTGGCTTAACTTCAGTTTGTAATATTTTGAGTCCTTTATAGTTTTTGGTTCAGATCTTTTCATGACCCTCTCACATTGAGAACTTACTGCAGTTCTCTCCATATTGACCTTTCTGGCCCTAGCATTTTCTTATCTTTTAAAGCCAAGAATAAAATAATTTATTATTATGTAGCTAACTCTCTATTTACAGGTAGTAGTCAAGTTGCAAAAATATAACTCTTGCATGAAGCATTTGTTTTCTTTTTCTTTTTCTTTTCCTTTCTTTTTTTATCATGGTTTTTTTCTGTTGCAGAATTCAAGGAAAGTTGATGGTATCACATCTAAAATCTATCAATGAAGATATATATACATATAAAATCCTTCCTAAGTCATAAATAAACAATGCAGGGTCACCCAGACCACAATGGGAAACATTTCCCAACATTTGAGGGAGAACTCTGGAGTTTATGATCTCTTCAACTCTTTTTGCTACTTCTTCTGTGTCATCTCCACTACAGCTTTTATTTGCTGATTACAGTCTTTCTAAATTAGCTTGATATTAACATACCTTCTCCAGTTGCCTCTGTTCAAAATATCTTTACTCTCAAACACTGGGAAATAAATGGATTACTTTCATGTGAAGTTTGAAAAAGGGCGTTTCCCCCTTTTCTCCACTTTGCCCTTGGGAATGAAACTTCCCAGATACAGGTGACTCTTACTAATTTAAGTATATCTTCAGGTTTGCAAACATTTTCACTTTGTTTGTTTTAGCTGAAGTTCAAACTTTTACCTAGCAAAGCACTGGCTTTTTTGGCTGTCACGGGAGCTTTCAGTGCATTAAAAATATGATACACTTGTATACTCCATATTCTCACATACATAAACAGTTCCAGGATTTATTAAATAATATGTGACCTTAGTATATTTAAACTAAAATTCCAGTGCCCACTGTCTTTAACAATTGATATGAGTATGCATAACTAGTGTTATTAGTTGGACTTATGGCTTCAGCTCTTTAACAATTCCTTGAAATTTTACCTTAGGGTCTCCCAAAAATGACTACAAATATTTTGTTTTGATACTTCTATATAAAATGTCAGTAAAAATCCCAAACTGATATAAGTGGATTCAGAGATTCAACAGTAATGTGTTGTAGTAGTAGTTACAGTCTTGGGAGCCTAACGTTGCTGCTCTCTTCTGTTCCCTAACCCTCCTGAACGCTTGCTTCTTTTTATTTAAAATGAGTCATTTTCAGTGGAAAATCCCAAACTAGTTCATTAGAAAAGCTATTTTTCTTCTTTTCAGCACTGTCTCAGTGTTGAGTTTGTTGTTGTTGTTTTTCCTTTCCCCCTTACCAAGCAGGTGCTTAAATGTATACTACATAGACATAGATAAAACAACAGTGAAAACACCACTTAGTGATGCCTAAGCTAGCCTGCAGCCGTAGACTTTTTAAAGGCCTGTCACTGTTCATTATATAGGGCTAGTGCATCAATATGCAGAATAGTTCATCATAATTTGGAGGAGCATATACATACTGCACACAAAACATAATAGACGTGGCATTTTACATCTAACGCAGTCTGAAGCACTGCTTTCCATGTACCCTTATTATGATTACGTTTTTGTTCTGTATTGTGTGAAACAGAAAAATTCTCCCTTCAAAACCTGTATGATTATTTCTGTTCTCCAAAACACAACTTCCCTCTTCCTAATTCTCCTTTTTTCTTCCTTTTTTTTTCAGGGTTCTGCCAAAAGCTTTAGACCATTTAGACCATTAGCTGCCATTCTAACACTATTTCTCACTCTAACTTGCTCAGATGATGTTTGCATATGTATCTGAAGTCTTTAGTGGACCTAATCCAATGCCATATACTGTTTTGCACTCTTTATACCTAAGGTTTTGTAGCACTGCACTGTTTCTCATTCCAAATTAAAGCTTTCCTGGATCACTGTTTCCTGGATTTCCTGATACATGTTTTTTCATCTTTGCTTTACTATGTTCTCTGTGAATATTCTTAACATTTTCACATCCTCCTGCATTATCAGCCTTGAGCACTTTTGCTAGTGTGACCATATTTATCCCTTGCTCCTTCATAGCCATTGCCCAGACTGCTACAGGAGCTGCACCTGAATTTCCAAAATGTTTCAAGAATTTGGTCACTGACCAGACCTATGTTCTGCTTTTGCTTTGGAGCATCTAAAAACACGAGAAATAGGAAACCTCTCCTTCCAATGAGATGATTTAAAAGCTGGAGTCATTATTTCAGCGATCTGTCCTCAATCTAAATGCCTCAGTTTCTATCTTTTTTCCTGTACACAAACACGCACACACACACACGCACACACACACACAAACTCCCCTCAACACACACACACACCCCCACCAGGTTATAAACCATTGCGTCACTAAATCTTGCCAAAGATGTAAGGCCAGGCACTTCCTGGCAGTTCTAAGCATGCTGAAAGAGATGGGCTCTGCACAGGGCTTTTGAACGTAACTTTGCTTCTTTTTTTTTTCAAGCTAGTTCCTGACAAAGACAAGTAGTTCAAAATAAACTTTATGATGAGACTTCCTTTCCTTTGGAGTTATTCCTTCTGTCTTTTGACTGGTCTTTGTGATTCATCTCTAATCCTGATTGTTACAAAACCCTATCCTTTCCTCTGTCATGTTAAAGCACCTTACCTCTTTACTTCTGTCCTTGCTACTTTTTCTTTTGTTCTTCCCCTGTCACATTTATCTCTTTATTTAGTTGCAATAAGTGTCCACTTGCTGCATATCTTCTTGATCACTTCCAATAAGGGGAATGCTTTTGTGATTGTTCTCTCATTTTAATCCGCTCTTCTGCTTTGTGAATAGGGAGTCAGTAAGATCCATTTATTAAATATTCTCTCTAAACTGATAGACACATGGTTCAGTCCTATTGAGCCACCATGAATCTCTAAACAAGATTTAAGTTATTACAGCTTTGTAATATTAACCAGAATTCAGAAGCTGAGAAGATAGATTTCCCAGATCATAAAAAATTTGGGTCATTTTAGTACTATCTGGCATATATTAATTTCCTTTTAAAACTATTGCATACAAGGACACTGACAGAAGGAAAGTGCTTCCTACCCTGAAATATGTGTTAATATCTTGAAACAGGAGAAGAAGTAGCATCTAATTACGCAGCGTTCCAAGGGGCACTGGCCATGTGTTCCGAAACCCACGGTTTAGTGGTACCAAAGGATGCCATTTCATTTCCCCCATATCAGAGTGCTAGCTATTGCTGTTCTAACTAAATTGTCCCCTTCTAATAAAATGTTAAACTACTAACAGAGAATACTTAAATTTAGTTGTACAAATTGTCTCTTTTAAATTGTAAATAAGCTAACAAAGGCACATGCACATTTTGCCTCATGTCAGTATTTTAGAGAAAATTATTTGAGCCAGTAAAGTCACCACACTTTTGGAAGGTCAACTGAATATTAAAGAGTAAGTTGTCCTTACAGGGAATACTTATCTTTGATAATGCCCTCTTTAATATTTACTCTAGTAATGTATTTTTAAAATCCTTTTTCATAAAAGCTCTAGTTCTTTATACTGAGTTTTATAATAAATATATACTTTAGATATCCTTAAGTTCATTGTTCCCTGTCTTATTGTCTTATTACAGTCAATAACACTTTTCTCTTCTGGATATTAATAAAAAAATGTTTGCAATTTTACTGTAAGAAAAATGAAAAAAATTGATGAAATAAAGAAAGAGTGTTTGATTGCTTTGCTTAGAAGAGTCACTGTATTGTCATCCTAGATATATTCTACTTTGGATGAAATAAATAAAAACACTGACTGACAATTCTAGGTACTTACACGCAAATCTTGAGCATCTATTTTTAGAAGAGTAGGTTAGAAAGTTCAGCATAGCTAGCAAGGCAAAAGGAAATGTCCTATTCAACTAGAAAGAAATAGACCCTTTTGAACATTTCCCAAGGTTTTTGTTTTATTTCAAATATAATGTTGCAAAACACTAATGACAACTGCAATTAGTATTGTACAATTTAATTTTATTTGACTCAACCTATTGTTGAACTGGGACATCGTTCTAAATCCATCATGACATATGGTCACAGGCAAATGACACATTTATATGTTTGCCAAGCTATCACAAGTCTCTATTTGCACTGTGTAAAGCATGAACTGGAAAAGAGTGAGAATTTATCAAACTCTAAAAAAGGCACAGGAGAAGAATGCTACTACGCTCATCGTGCCATGGCATGATACAGTTATACGTGCTCAGGAAAGTCAATCTAATAAGCACCAACATACTTTTGCTCATTGGGGTTGCTCACTGGTCTACTTTTGCTTAGTTTCAAACCCAGTTCCCCTCTCAGCTCCCAGCTTCCAGTTCCCTCTAGTTAAATCAGGAATGTCTTTGAAAGCTTTTTTTTTTTCTCCCAGTGTTTTTTCAGGTATCTGATTTTAGAAAAAATAAGGCAAGAGAGGAAAACAGCAGTTATGTTTTACTCAGACAGTAAACACAGCAGCAATTATGTTTAAACTCAGAAACTACACTGGAGGGTTATAGAAATTATCTTTTTTTACACCAACTGCTGTGCTAAAGAAATTGTCCTTTCACACAGTCTAGGTGACAGCGGGGCACCCAGGACAGGACAAACTATATGGACTAGAACGACTGGTCCTTTCTGGAGAACTTTCAGAACCAAACCCTGAGAGAAAAGGCAGTAAATAGAGCTAATGGGATCAATATGCCAAATTCCTAGGCATTGTGCATCAGAGAAAAGCAAACAGAATCATTCTGTGTGTACTGTAGTGTGAAGATCAGGGAACTGGAGAAGTCTGAGTAAGGAGTAGCAGTAGTAAAGGCAGGAGTCACTGAGAGCATGGAGGATGGTGAAGAAAGACAATAAAGAGTAATCTTAATAAAAAGCAGAATGATCAAGAAAAAAAAAAGCTTCAACAGCCTGAAGTGGAAAGTTAAATTCTTCTGAAGGACTAAGTGGCTTTTTAAGATGTGAAAGGAGATCTCAGAACTGACTAGCATTGCAGTTATGAAGAATTCTGAGATTGTTCACATATTCTCAGAAAAAATTTTTTTCCTCATATCTTTTAGTGCGATAATTTCTTAATTCTTGACCTAGTGTCAGCGAAATCAATAAAAAGGGATTTTTTGTGTGTGTGCTCTAAAATATGCACATGATTTAAAAAAACACACACACAGATATCTTTGGCTCAATAGTACAGTACTCTTACCTATCTAAGCGTTGAACAAATCTTAATAAAGTCATATTGGGAGGGTCAACTTTTGTTATTAAGAAACATACATTTACTCAAAACAATCTTCACTGCATGAACTTAGGGTCAGTACTACAGCTCTAAAAACTCAAGCAGAACAAGGAAGTATACAGAATGTGGAAAAGGGGACAGACCACTTGGGAGGAATATAGGGACCTTGTCAGAGTGTACAGGGATGCAACGAGGAAGGCTAAGGCCCAGTTGGAATTAAATCTGGCAAGGGATGTCAAGGACAACAAGAAGGCCTTCTTCAAATACATCAAGAGCAAAAGGAAGACGAGGGGAAACGTGGGCCCGCTGCTGAATGGGGCGGGTGCCCTGATGACAAAGGATACAGAGAAGGCAGAGTTGCTGAATGCTGCCTTTGCTTCAGTCTTCACTGCTCAGGCCAGTCCTCAGGAATTCCAGACCCTGGGGACAAGAGAGGAAGGCTGGAGAAAGGAAGACTTTCCCTTGGTGGAGGAGGATCAGGTTAGAGATCTTTTGTCCAAACCTGACATCCATAAATCCATGGGATGCACGTCCAATGGGATGCACCCACAAGTGCTGAGGAAGCTAGCAGATGTTATTGCCACTCTCCATCCTCTTTGAAAGGTCCTGGAGATCAGGAGAGGTGCCTGAGGGCTGGAAGAAAGCCAATGTCACTGCAGTCTTTCAAAAGGGCAAGGAGGAACCAGGAAACTCCAGGCCTGTCAGCCTCACCTCTGCCCTGGGAAAGGTGATGGAACAGCTCCTCCTGGAGGTCATCACTAAGCATGTGGAGGACAGGAAGGGGATCAGGAGTAGTCAGCATGGATTCACCAAGGGGAAATCATGCTTGACCAGTCTGATAGCCTTCTAGGATGGAATGACTGGCTGGGTAGGTGAGGGCAGAGCAGTGGCTGTTGTCTCCTTGGACTTCAGCAAGGCTTTTGACACTCTCTCCCATCACATTCTCCCAGGTAAGCTCAGGAAGTGTGGGCTAGATGAGTGGACGGTGAGGTGGCTTGAGAACTGGCTGGATGGCCGAGCTCAGAGGGTTGTGGTGAATGGCGCAGAGTCAAGTTGGAGGCCTGTAGCTAGCAGTGTCCCCCAGGGGTCAGTCCTGGGTCCAGTCTTGTTCAATATATTCATCAATGACCTGGAGGAAGGGACAGAGTGCACCCTCAGCATGTTTGCTGATGATCCAAAACTGGGGGGAGTGGCTGACACACCAGAAGACTGTGCTGCCATTCAGAGGGACCTGGACAGGCTGGAGAGTTGGGCAGGGAGGAACCTCCTGAAGTTCCACAAAGGCAAGTGCAGGGCCCTGCACCTGGGGAGGAATAACCCCACGCAGCAGGACAGGCTGGGAGGCTGACCTGCTGGGAAGCAGCTCTGCTGAGAAGGACCTGGGAGTCCAGGTGGACAACCAGTTAACCACGAGACAGCTATGTGTGCCCTTGTGGCCAAGAAGGCCAGTGGGATCCTGGGGTGCATTAGGCAGTGTTGGCAGCAGGTGGAGGGAGGTGATCCTGCCCCTCTCCTCAGCCCCCGTGAATCCTCACCGGGAGTACTGTGTCCAATTCTGGGCTCCCCAGGACAAGAGAGACATGGCACTCCTGGAGAGAGTCCAGCGGAGGGCTACCAAGATGATGAGGGGACTGGAGCATGTCTCCTCTGAAGAAAGGCTGCGAGAGCTGGGCGTGTTGAGCCTGGAGAAGAGAAGACTGAGAGGGGATCTGATCAATGTGCACAAGTATCTGAAGGGAGGGTGTCAAGGGGATGGGGCCAGGCTCTTCTCTGTGGTGCCCGGTGATAGGAAAAGAGGCAATGGGCAGAAACTAAACACAGGCAGTTCCATCTGAATCTGAGGCAAAGCTTCTTTCCTGTGAGGGTGCCTGAGCACTGGAACAGGTTGCCCAGAGAGGTAATGGAGTCTCCTTCGCTGGAGATGTTCAAAACTTGCCTGGATATGATCCTGTGCAGTGTGCTCTAGAGGACCCTGCTTGAGCAGGGGGGCTGGACTAGGTGATCTCCAGAGGTCCCTTCCAACCTCAACCATTCTGTGATTCTCTGATTCTAATGAGCTTCTAGATAGAACCCTATTGGGTTCTATCCCATATACTGCTGTGACAGAGCTTTTGAGCAGGAAGTTTATTTTGGTTATTACCATGCAAACAAGCACATCACATCTTGGGAGTCATCCAATACAAATAAAACTTTGATTGTAATGTAAACAAATTTCTACATCTGTTTATTTAGTCCAAACATCCTTATTCGTGTGTTCAGAATACTGAAAATCTTTTGCGCTGTTAACGTCCTTTGCTCAGAGCACAGAAGAGCGAAGGTATTTCCTTACAATTCTCTTCAGAGTTAAAATAGATCTCATATCAGGATTGCTTGGTTCTGTGCATGGACTGTGCTCAAAGACAATAAAGCTAAACCAATCCTCTGCTAATTTTGATTCTATCAACATAAAGAAAAGATTAGGTGTTTTTCAAATGATAAAGAAAATGGGTAAACTAAATATTTTATAATTCTTAAGAGAATGGCAAGGAAGGGTCCCTAAACCAGAAAATGAGGGGGTAATATTCTGACAGGCTTTTTAAAAAACATGAGAAAGACAGAAATTAATGCTACAGTTGACAGCATAGTTTTTTTTTTTTAAACAATTGTCATGGCTACTGTTGTGTTACTTCTTAATTAAAGATTAGGGCTGCGAATTTACTCTGAGGTTAAAAATTAAACTACCCCATTATGATGCTAAGCTTTAATAAAGTTGATCCTCCAGTCATATCCATCCATTCCATCAATATTCCATATCAGTTCCATATCAATTCCATCATATATTTACTTAATTGTAATAACTGATTAATATTACAATGCATCATTTTGATTTTGCAACCATAGAATAATTAGAATAACTGGTGTTGTGAAGCTGAGTCATGACGAAACATTTTTATGAGATTTGTCTGCATACTTTTTAAATATAGTGTAAATCATATCTGTAAACCTCTATCTTTGATCTATGGAATGTCACAGGATATTCCTTTTTAAGAATACAGAGCTGCTTCTCAAGCAAATACACACATATAAATCAGGTTAAGGCAAGAAGTTTTGCAAAGAACTCAGTGGACAGCATATTTGTTTAGTAATCTGCAACAGTATGCTTGTGGGTAGGATTATGCATTGTGAGAAAAAAAGGAAAAAACAGATGAAGGGTTGGAAAGGAAGAGAAAATATGACAACAATGGCATTAGTCCTATCAAACCCTTTCACTGAGATTTGTACAGTTGCATACAGTTCTCTCCCCTAATATATTCCTTTATACATGAATATACTTCATTTCATTATGTTTCTCCTGACTGTGAGGCATAAGAAATCCCTTCAGGAAAAGGAGGTTTACCTACTCTGTATGAAACATTATCATTTAAGGTAATATTTTGTCTACATTTTTGAGTTCTGCCTCTGCCTTCAAGATTCACTCAGTAGCTGAATCTTTGCTTTCAATATGAATTATCAAATGATAGTATATAAAATATTAAACAATTGTAAGTATTAACATGCTGGGTTTATGATGATTATAAAGATTTTATGATGACTACAAAATGTAGTGTAGTACTAAGAGTTAATTATTACAGAATGAGTCAACACTAGGGATCAGCATTTGTTTTTCAGTATAAACATCTGCACTCCAAAGCAAAAATGACAATCTTTACAATATTTCATTGTAGCTGTAGTGAAATAATATTTTATTGCAGTTACAGCAAAACAGTAGTTTTTCTTTGCTCAGGTTATCTGGTAATACAGAAGTCAGACTGTTCATCAGGTCAGGTAATTCACTGCTATGTCTCAGTGTAATATTAGTACTTAAATCTAAAAGTAAACCCTAGATCCAAACCAGGAAATCCAAAAAGAAATTATAGCTGGTTGTCTCTAACTGAATATCTTCCAAAGCAGAACGGTAAATATTACAACACTGTTACAGTAAATACTACCAAAGTTATTTTGTTTTTAAATCTATTATGTGAATAGAAGTTTTGAATACCAGGTGCAATCATTTAAGAGATATCCTTTTTATGAGAAATATCTTTTAGTTCATGCTTTTGTTCGGTCCATATCCATTCCACTAAACCAAAAAATAGATTCACATCAACTGTGTATAGGCATCAAGAGCCTGTCAATTGTGTTAGAAACAATAAATATGCAGAATAATGCAAATTTCAAGAGGACGTTTCATCCACCAATGTTCATGCTTCTTATTATTTGCCATGGGTGAACACTTACATGACTGGCCTTTGATTTTCAAGAATGTTTTGAAAATATATATGTGCTTGACAATTAGTCATGGCTTATCACTGCACCGTAACAAGAATCCCACTCCACCAGTGGGGCTGATAGAGGCTGGAATTAAAACAGGAAGAGCAGAACTGTGCTTAGTAGGATGTCCTAGAGTAAAGAAATCCAGATCCAGCTGACAGTAAAGTACATTCTTGTCACCTTTAGATCGTGCTGCAAGTGCTCTCTTGGTAATAATCGTACTATGAATTAAAAAGGGGAAACCTTTGTATCAGATTTATTTCCCCAGAGTAAATAACTTTAACTTGTGGAGGAGGCAGTGGGAGCTTTGTTCCCCTTCCTTGAGGGCATCGCTGTATGCCTGTATGGAACTGGCGTTCACACATTTTAGATGCTCATACACAAACTTGCATTTTAATGAAACAATCACAGAAGACACAATATTAAGCAGGCTAGCTACCTTACTTCTAATGGCTCCATCAAGTGGCCCAAATGCTCTATTACAGCCAAATGTGTTTGCTCTTGAACTAGCAGCTATAGTCCTTTCTAGTCAAGAAAATTAAACATCAATAAAGTTTAACAGAAAAGTATTGCTCAGTGACACAAGCTAGATATTTTTAGGTCAGATGAGAGTGAATTGGCAAAAACACTTTGTCTTATTCTATGTTATAAAATAAGCAGCTTTTACCAAGCAAAATAGTTGTCATAGAAGTCTTTTTATTCCTATTTATATATAAATATATAAATATATATTTATATAAAAAGAAATCTTACTCCTGGGTGGCGCTTCTGTTTCTCTACTCAGGAGTAGCTTTGAGGGCAGAGGATTAAAAAAGCTTTTAAAAGTAAGAATTATCATTTTCAGTATTATTCATGTCTTCCCAGTTGTGATGGTCACAACACAGACACCTCTCCTATCGTAAACGTCAGCTCTAAGATGTGAAGGACAGTGACTTAAAGGTGCCTGTTTCTCTGCATTGATTGCGAAGAGGACCTAAGAGTGACTACCTGAAACATACACATTGTACTGGAGACAGTAACAGTCCGATGTATTGCACATCTTTTGTCTGTCTAGGGGCTTTAAAATATTCCATGGACATGACAATAGTTGCATATTCATAACTGTGAGATTCAGAGAGTTATCCCTTTGAAACATTCCCAAACTGAGATTTTATCTGTGGTATTACATTCTTTATCATCTAGGTCTCCTGCTGCATAACTAAAAAAAGTGTCTAAATTTATTTATGAAAGCAGGATCATTTTAAAACCCTCTGAACCCTTCTTTAAAACAAACTGTGAGAAGTTTAATTTCATTTAGCAAACAGGCTTTATGCAGGGTGACCTGTGAGGAAATACTATCAATATTAAAACTGTACTTCTACAATTTAATCTCCATATCAAAACCAGGACTATCCATATGCTAGAATAGCAAACAGGTATGCCGATCTAGGAACTGTAATCTACAAATCCTCTTAGTAGAAATAGATTTTTAATTTTTAGCTATCCCAAATTTTCTTAACCTTCCCAATAACTGTATTAGAGGCCCAATAAAACTGATGATGTCCAGAAATTTCTTTAACAAAATTTCTTAACTCCAGCAGCCTGGACTAACATTTAGCATCATACTTAGAAATACAGGATCTTTTATGAGATCTATCACAACCAGTAATGTCCATGCCTTTCTCATACTGGGGAGCCCAAAACTGGACACAGGACTCAAAATGAAGCTGCCAGCTGCTGAAGAGGGGAAGAATCATTTTGACCAACCTGCTAGCTATACTTCTAATGCAGCCAGTACGCAGTTGGTCTTCTTTGCTGCAAGGGAGCATTGCTGACTCACATTTAACTTGTTGCTCACCAGGAACCGCAGGGCCTTTTCGACAAGGCTGCTCTCCAGCTAGTCAGCCTCCGGCCTGTACTGATGCATGGGGTTATTCCTCCCCAGGTGTAGGACTTCACATTTGTTTTTTCTGAACTTTCTGAGGTTCCTGTCAGCCCTCTTCTCCGGCCTGCTGAGATCTCTCTGAATAGCAGCCCGGCCCTCTAGCACATTGAGCACTTTCTTACCTACACGTCTCCCGACTTTGGGGATGAATGCTTAAAATTCACGTCTGACTACATCAAAATCATTCTAAGTAGCAAAGCTAAAAACTTGTGCTGTCAAAACAGAGAATAAAGAGAGAATCTCTGATGACAAATTGAAACTAAATAGGGAGATAACAGGAAACACTAAAATATATATTTCTCTGGAATCTCCTGTGTTTACTTTCTGCTCTCTGGGCTAATATTACATTTTACAATAAACAGTGATTGGATGAGAATTTAATTTCAAAGTAAAATGGTAATTATGTTGACACCCAGATAAGCTGCTCATTAATAAGATTTCTTCATGGTTAAAAGTAACCTAACCTAATAGGCAATAAAAAGAAGAGTTACAAAGTCTGTCTGTGCTGATTTATGGACTATTAGGCATATATCCATCCATTCAAATTTGTGCTCAGTGTGCAGCACTAATATACAATTCTAAATGTCATTTCAGTATTCACCCCAGAACTTTTTTAATGATTTAAGTTTGGCATATTTAAACTTTCAAAGTAACTACACTGAAACCTTGGGACTGTTGTGAAACATGGAGGAAGTCTTGCTGAATTAGGGTATTGGAGTCTGTCCTCCATGTATTTAAAAAATAATGTTTTTTTTTTTATCATCTCTGATTTCTACTGAGAGTATTATATCTTTTTCGCATTGTGCTAAAAAACGAGTATGAAAAATATTACAAGAATGTCAAAAATTATATGGTGTTGGTGTTCTGTCTTCTTTTCTTAACAAGACTATATTTAAATATGATTGTTACTGTATTTATTAATCACTACAGGACTACTATAAGCAACACAGTTCACTTCTAAAGCTGTTCTGTTCAGGACATATGAAGATTAATGAAACTTAGTGATAAATTCTGTTCGTTTAATTAGAAATTAAAATATTAGAAGCCGACTTGATTCTTACTGTAAATCAGTTACAGAAGATGAGTCTGTTTCCTGTTTAAATCTAAGTTAAGTACAAAAAATGTTTGCTAAAACATAAAGAATCCTAGTCTCATATTTATTTGGTGCTTAGCAATAGCTTCCTCTACTTAATATGTCACTGCTATCCATCTAACCTGAATTTAGGAAAGACATTTAAAAGAAAAAATAGAGCACAAGATAAGGTTTATAAAATGAAGTCACAATATTTCAGGTTACCTTAAACTGTCGAGCTGATTTTGTGGGATTATTTGCGGTGTCTCTTATGATAAAGTCATGACCTTTTGTATTATCATTTTTGCTATCTTGTCCATCCCTTCAATGGTGAATTCCCCAGTCAATTTTCTCTCTAGAAAGCAGCTGTCTCCCTTTTTAAGCTTTCTGCATTTATTTTCTTAGAATCTGTGATGAAGAAAGTCCAAATTCTGGTTGTAATTGAGAAGCCAGCTTTCCCAAAAGATTTTAGTTTCTCAAGCAGGTCAAACTCCCACTTGTTTGTTCTCCCTGGTTTCAAGCATCTCTTTGTTGCATAATGGCACAGATTTGTCAGTAGGGTTTAAACTGTAGAAATCTACCTTAAAGTTTTATTTCAATTTTACATAGAAAAACATGCGTTATAATTGTAAGGTGAAATTCCCTGACAGCAAATGCTGACTGAGTTAATGGGATAGAAGTTAAGTTGTGTTCTCTATTTATTGCAAGTCAAAGACTTGACAGGACTTTGTTGCAGCAAACCAGAACACTTAAGAAGAACAGTTTGTAGCATTTATAAGATAGTTCATTTTTTCTGAATATATAGTCCAGTGCTAACAAAGACAAACTGTCAGACACTAATGATGATCTTCTACTGATTTATGACTTTCATCCTGCTGCCTTTCTTGCCATGAAAAGCACAGCTCCCTCACAGCCACAGAGCAAGAAAGAGTATGTAATGTGAATATAAAAGCATGCCAGCTTCCTCATCAACATGTGTTTTGACTGTCCAAAGAGTGTATATTCCACTCAACACAATATAGCATTAAGAAATTATCTTAAACAAATGCATTATATTGCAAGACATGTTACACCATATTGGGGTATTTAGAGAATAAAATCTCCCAGAGCTGGGATGAACCTTTCTCTTACGTTCCTGTACTATTCTAACATAGGAACATAATTCTTTATTAGAAATTAAATACTTTATTGTAATACAAATATTTTGCAATATTAATTTTTGTTCATATATCTACTTTACATGTGAACTACAAATCAAGCCACAGATATGTCAAAGGCTTCCTTTCAGCTTACGTGTATAATTAAAACAGAGTAATTCAATAACTAACTACTATACCTGCAAACATTGAACTGCATGAAACTTAAGATCTACGTACTTTTATACAGGTATATAAAATCAAGCATTTCGTTGTATATCTGTGATTAAAGAAAAAGGATTTTTCTTTATTCAAATTACAATGCATACTTTGTACAACCGCGTAAAAGTCCATACATTTCAAGGTAAGTACTTCTGCAGTGAGTAAGTAATAAGGAGGAAAAATCTCAGCCACAGTACCACTCTCCTTGGTAGTAGCTCCCTGTAGCTTGTGCATCAAGTGCTTTCAACCATATTGCTGAAGCGTAAGGGCCTTTGGAGAGACACAGGTCACACTCATAGGGCACTTTAGTAGGAACTAACTAACTATCCTTCAATATTGAACAATGCAGCCCTGTCTAGCTGCATTCTAAGTCACTCGTTCCCATCTTGTCTGCTTTCTCATGTATTGCAGTATATGACGCCAAAATTTCCACTCATCTTTTCTTTGTGCTAACTGCACAGCCTTGTTACCTTTTTATGCAGCTGTCGCCGTGAGACTGTCGGCACTTAGACCACAGAAAGCAGACCAGCCTTGGTCTCCTTTGCCTATCGCATCAGGTGAGATCATCCAAAGTCAGAAAGGGTGAGCTTGGGGTTTCAGCTCTCTAGAACTTGAAGTCAAATCAGGGCTGTTCTGCTTTCTTTAACCTCTGCCCAGATAACTGCCTAGGATGACCAGCCTGCCAACAAAGGGGTAGTCTTAAACAAAGATCATCAACACCATTTGTAGGGTTGTATTGTCGACTGCACGTTCTAATCCTGAGAGTTGCATTGTATATACTGCTACTGGCCACCAGCAACTCAGTCAATGGCATAACTGTCACTTGTGCAGACATGTCATCTAAGAACTGCTAGTGGCAACACGCTATGAGTCACTCTTCTCAAACAATCCATTGCACTCCTATGTCCATGATACCAAGGAAAGAGTTCAAGAAATATTGAGATGCTTCTGGAAGGCTCTTCCCACTTCTAGAGTTTATACCCGGCTGGTACACATATCCTGACTGCCAGAGGCTACCTACTGTAGCTACTTGCTCACATAGCTAAACCCAGACTGCATTTCTTCTCTTTTCTACACATGTCGATTTTCAAACAAGATGACTGTCACATCAACGCATTTAGCAGAGCTAGATGCCTCACACTTAAAGAAGTTGTATGAGGCTGAGATAGTGCTTTGAGGCTTTCTGCAAGGGCAGTGAAAGAGAGGGTTACTATGGTATACCCCTCAAAGGAGTCCTTCACTTGGGTCTTCAGCTACCTTGTAGTCAAAGAGACTAAAGCAAAGGTCTAACTCTTGGACCTGAAACGTGTTATGGGTACCTTGTTGCCCTAGTCGTAGAGGATCAAGGACAAGAAGAAACTCTGGCATTGCCTGCGTCAACGAGCAAAGAGGGCCAGCTGCTCCCTCAAGAATGGGGACTGGGAGCCAAGGGTAACCCCAGGACAGTCCATGCTCTCAACAATGGGGCACTGCCTGCAGGATCTGAACACAGTAAGTAGAGCCAGATGCCGGTAACAGGTCCATCAACAGCCTCCAGCATAGCAAGCAATGAACCAGGTCCAGTGTCTATCCAGGGAGTCTCGTCAGGAGCAAAAAGAGATGGGGCCAGAACGAGTACTGAAGATAAGTCTACAACTTCTACAAAGTCTGTCAGGGAGACAGGCCAAAGGCAGGACCAGAGACAAGCAATACCTATAAGCCAAGGTGTCTATCCAAGAGACAGATTACCTGTAGTATCATCAGATACTCTATCCAGGAGGCAGGACCAGAGGGAGGCACACCTACAACACAGCTCAGGTAAGGACTGAAGAGTTGAAATGGAGCTCCTGGACCATAGGAAAGGGCCCATGGGAAGCCCTAGATGAGGCTGATCAGGATAATTAAGTCCTATTAGTGCTTTCAGAGCTCTGATAGCTGCGACCCAAAAGTCTTGTGCAGCTCTGCAGAAGAAAAGTAAACCATGCTGAGCTACACCCAAAAGCTCAGATGATTTGAATGCATGCTCTTGTAAGGTTATGTGCTGTTTGCTGGTTTGATTGGCTGAGCCAGCCTCAGTCTTTTTCACCATACTGCTGACGGGCAGTGTTCCACCTCCAAAACTATGTCTGAAAAAATGGTTCTTGCGTGTATTGACAAGAGTCCCATTCTCTCTGGACAAACAATTCACTTCCTAATGCAAATGTGTTATTTTGTACATTTATGCACAAAAATGAAACAGCTGCTTTTCAGCTCAGTAAAGGCATTTGTTTGGAGCAATATCACCTGTAAGGTGAGCAGGCATTGAGGATATTCTTGAAAGATCAGAGCTAGATGGTTTGCTACTATCCTATGTACAGGAGACACACTGTTTATAAAGCTGAGACTCCACTCTATCTCATGTATCTTACCTGTATCTTATATGTAGAGATATATGTATTGTATGTGTCTACCTCATGTATCTTAAGTTTCTGTCCTTCATAACAGACCCAAAGTGTGAACTAGCATGTATGTAGTGTGGATGGAAGACAAGAAAAAAACAGGCTGTCCCAGTGTGACAGAAGGGGGCATCCACTGATAACAGATGCTAAGCGGTGTAGCTCTCGTAACTCCGAAGAGCAATGTTCCTTCATTGCTCCAGTTTATCATCAGTCAGCATGTCATCAGCCAAATTACACACACTGAGAAACCACTTTTCAAAATTTGATGATCTTTTCATATTATGGACCAATAATTAACTTTTCTACTTTTTTAATATTGTTCTGTTTCTGTTTTAGGAAACACCTTCAGAAACAGCCTGCATGGGTTTCCATATGCTATATATTACCTAAGACAGGTAATACCCACATGCATAGCCAGCTAGTACACTTCACTGAACTATAGGAAAAGATGAAAAGCTTTAGCCCTTCCTATCATTTAGCTCCTGGGCATGCACTCCACTTGCATACTGGCAATATATCCAGCCTTCCTCTGTGATTCCTGCCTGGAGTCCCTTGCTCAGGTAAGGAGCATCCATGAAAGAAGTGAATAGAAATGGGCTACTCAGGCAAGTGGATCCTCCTTACCGTTTTTGCTGCATGCTCCTGGTACATCAACAATGAGGACTTTGGACTGGTTCAGAGGATTTCACTTAAAGGTACAGCAAATGTGATGAGAACTTTCTATATTTCCAAGTACCAGAAAGAACGGATACTCTGAAGAGCAGAAATGACCTGTGAGAAAGAATGCTGAAATAGAGTTATTTGTTCCCTGAGTCATGAAAGAGTAATATGTTTCCTGGCTCCTAGACAGGAGCAAGAAAATACAGCGGAAGTAAAGCTCTGCAAACAGTAGAAACATGTTGATTTTGGAGTAAAACCCAACTGAGAAAATAGGCATGCCAGGAAAATGGTTACTGCCAGCTGTCCAGGAAATGACAACAGCATGCAAAAGCTTAATATAGGTAGAGATGAATAGGTGACAAAATCAGAAAAGGAAAGAGATGCTATCTTCATGAGGAGCTAAGTGGACTAATTGTTGCATTCTTTATGGTCTTTCCGTGGTATTAGAAAGGTCAATACAGCAATATAACTAAAATCCTTGGACGTAATCATTTATTATTCACTACAATTAGAAAAAGGCACCAAAGGAAGATAGCGAAAGAAAAAGAGAAAAGAAACTGATGAAGTATGAAGATAAAGATGGAATAAAAACAACACAGAAATATAAAGGTTATCTACTTAATAATACTAACTAATTTTAAAATCTGTTTTGCTAGCTTGTTGAAGCTTCTGAATAACTTTATTCAGTTATCTAATAAAATAAATTTAATGTGAACAGGAGCATATTATAACAAGTAAGGCATAATCACCAACTTCTTTTGATTATTACTATTAATGCTTCAGAAATTCTTTCTAGTTTCAGAAGGCAGTTGACAAAAGCTTGTATGATTTTATATTCAAAATTCAAATAAATGATCCTCATTCTTTTATATCAAACATATATTTAATTATTTGGGCAGTCCTGTGTTCTCTCAGAGGCACCTGCAATCCTCCAGGGAAACATTTCTAAAGGGAGTCAATAGGTCACGGAAAATTTGCTAACTATAGTAGTTACATAAGTATCTCAGAGGAACTCCTTTTTTGTTTCACTAGAAGAGCTGAGAACATTTCTTATCAGGTACCCTGAAAAACCTACAGCAAGTAAGCTGAGATGATCTATTTAATGAAGAATTGGGCTTGAAGGAAGCAAATATTAGCAAATACAGCAAATGGAACCTCATTGTCCCATACCTAATTATATAGTCACCCAATTAACATTGCTTAGCTAATTAATTAATATCAGTATGTACCCATTTTCCCTCTCTTCCTCTTTCATTCTGTAGGAGCTAGTATGGGCTATTAATTACATGAATCACTCATTCAAGTCTTATTATCAGACTACATAACTTATCAGTATTGCTAACTACACTCAAACTAGTTTTTAAAAGAAGATTTCTGAACCTCAGAGAAATTTCATTTTATATATTTTTCAGAAGCTGTCATCTGCATAACGGATTAATTTAGGAAAGGGTCAGGGGTCAGAATAAATCCTACTAGAGCCCTTGTCATAAAATGGGGCTCCAAATTAAGTTTACAAAATCTTTCCCCCCACCAGCATTTGTGGAAGAAAACTCTCAACCTGGTGCTGCTGACAGTGGCTCCCGCTCCTGACGGCAATTTGCAGATGGGCAGACCCGTTTTTCTCAAAAATGTAGGAACTAGTGACTCTGGGCTGAGCATTTCAAGTTACCTTTCTAGCTGTCACAGGGAAGAACACTTTACACCTGTATTATGGATCAGCGTTCAATGCTATAATGATGTAATTTGTTGTATTTCTATAAAATTTACAGCCAGTTGGGTTCTTTCTTAAAATAGTAATGCTCAGATCTCCAGGCTTATTCAGATTTTGAGGACTTCATTGGTCCTGCTATTTTGTATGTCTGCATTTTTTTTTCTTCAGACACATTTGAAATATAATTGTTAATCAAGATATCATTATGCTGTAATTGGGATGGGGCTGAGTGAACATCAAGTTGTGAGTAGAGTTGTGAGAAGTAATTTCACTGAGACTCAAGCTTGATCACTTTGAGCCTTTCTGTTTATGTCATACTTGCATACTTTTGTTCCAAGCTAGACAGATTTACCACTTGAGGCTTAGCTTTTTTGTAGTGTTGGGAGGTAGTGAACTTTTTCTTCTGCCAGCTCCTTTCTGAAAGGATACCTTTGGGTCAGCACATGAGGATTTGGGTCTTCTATGTTTCGGTGGTGCAACTACTAGTCCTCAAAGTGAAGCATTACACAACTACTAGAGCAATTGTCTTTCACAGAGCCATCCTCATGTGAAAGGTTCTCGCCTGAACCCTAGCTCATGTACACTGCTCCATGCTTTTCTAACCTGGATGGTATATGCAATAGTTGACTGCATCTACAGCCTGAATGCCTGGCCAGTTTTTTAGCCAGAACCTGCAACTAATTCATTAACCATAAACATTTCCAACCTCACATTAAAATTTCTGCTTATCTCAAAAGGATTTTGTCATATAACCACTTACAGTTCGCAGCACCATTTACAGCTAGAAGAACCTATTCTACAAGGGCTGATGACTTCTCATTCCAGAAAAGAGAATACCAGCTCCCTCTCTGATGAGCAACATTAGTTGGCTAGATTTAGCTTTGTACAACAGGCACCTACATAAGAAAGGAGATGGGCAGAGGTCTTAGGGAAGTCTTGGAGACTCTCCCCATGCATACACATTTTCTTCTATGACATCTATCCAATAAGCATACAAATCACACATTGGACAACAGGTGCAACAACTGAAGCAGTTAAGAAAGGATCAGGCTTTGTTACTTACAAAAAGAGTGGCTTGACATTTGTTAATATTCAGTGAGTTTTAGTGTTGTTCAGGTGTGACAGCATACAGTACATGCATGTGTGCCTCATTCTGTTAGATTTCAGCTTATCTGCCATTTAATATAAAAATAAAAAAAAAAAAGTCAAGATGTATTGTTGCTCCTGTCACCTTTTTGCTGGTAAGCTTCTCTATAGCATGATACAGTAGGCTTTACTTCACCTCATTTTACAGCTTGAGCCTAAGAGATAGGTTATCAGTTTTTCCAAGTGGTGAAGCTCCCTTAATGTGCTTGCCCAGCCACTCCCAGAGGTAGGATCAATACCTTCTTTTGAAAAGGGTGTTGGTGCTGCTTATGTAAGGGAAAGAGTAATGGCTATGATTTGAAGCAAGTGTACTACAGAGAATCTTGCCAATATCTTTCAAACCATACAACAGGCTCTACTCTGGCCCCAGCATCTTCAGCAGAAGGGAAAAATTAATTATGCATTGCATTTAATATGTGTTTCAGTGCAAACTACAGTATAAGTCCAAGTACAGTATAAGGCTCTGAGGGCCAGAGCCAGAATCCAGAGCTTGTCTCCTCTCCCTCCAGCCATGAAGTTACTGCTATGGCTGTTAGTCGATAAGCTCTTGAACATGTTACTGCCGAGTGGAATAGCTTCAACAAGATGGGTAGAAAGTGTTCCCATCTCTTCCCTTCTCGCCTGGGGGTTACATAAAGCTATAGGAAAAGAGGATTTCAGTCCCTTTTGACAAATGAATAGCCTACTAGATGAATGGTTTACCTGCTAAGCTGCTATGAAAAAGCAGCAACCACTGTCCTTCTGACACTGATGACTTAAAAAGCATTTCCTCTCTGTTATCAGAGGAGGATTTAAAGGGTGGGTCTGAAGTGCAGAGACTCGTCTCCCTAGACCTCAGAATCAAAGCTCTGGATCGCATCAGGGAGTGAACATTTCCTATTGCCTACCTCCACAGGGCTCTGTACCCAGCTGCCAGCAGTTTTGAGGCACCTAGCTCCCTCCATATTCTGCAGATGCCCTGCACAGGGCTCTAGATTACACTCCAGGATCCAAGCACCTGTCAATTAGGTGGTATAAGCCACAGCAGAGCAGCACCTATTTATCTTTTTGGGTACAGCTCTACACATTGTACTCTCTACGGTTTCAATATCCCATCCAGAACAGATGTGGCTTATGCAGGCAGTACATAATTTCTTTGTACATTTCATATTTTTTCCTGCATTACCGAAGCAGGTGCTGGGACCGTAAAGATAACATTTTATGTTAAAGATAACATTTCCTTTTACCTTCTTATCTAACCCAACGTAAAAGGGATATTTTCACTTTTTTAGACACAGAAATTGCCATTAACACAGCTAAGGTAATAAAAAAAAATCCAAACATGTTGCTGAAGGATTGACAGTATTACAATAAATGTATGATGGAGATATTATGGCTGCCACACAATACATTCTCTTCCTTTGAGGTGATAATAGCAGCATTAAGTACCTATGATTTCCTTTGGCCTGAAGATCTGGAGACACTAAAGGGTCAATGAAAGATAACTGAGAATAACAAGTGGTTGTCAGAAGGCTTCAGTTTGCTCTACTGGAGCTCATACCACTCTCTACTGGAAAGTGTTTGAAATCTCACAATTGACAAAAAGTAAAACAAACAAACAAACAAAAAAACCAAAAAAGCCACTGAAATATAATATACTTATATGCCTTTTCCATGACGCACAGCATTAAACTTTTCCTATATTTGGGGGCATTAACCTATTACTGCTTTTACCAAGATCAGTAGATAGAAAATCTTATCTGTAGCACTAAGGAACACTCCTAACGTGTATCTAGGTGAATGCCTTGTATGATATCTGGCATAGATTGTATTTGTTTCATTGTTTAAGAGAAGAAGTATCTTAAAATCATAGAAATGTTGACTGGAAGGGAACTCTGGAAGTCATCTAGTCCAGCCTCCCATTTGAAGCACGATTATCATGAGCACAAGATAAGGTCAGCTATGATGATTAAGAATTTCCATTATAAGTACTGAGAAAGAAGCTTTAGGAATCAATCCATTTTATATCAGTAAAGTGCCTTTGCTTTTATGAGAGGGAAATGTATTGCATAAAATTACTGCTTAACTAATTTGGGCAAATATGTTTGAAAAATTATAATAAGAAGTTTTTTGATGTTTTTACCAGCTTACTGTGTTGTCAAACTCTTAAAAATTTGAAAATTCAACTAAAATTTAAAAATTCACATTTTTGATAAAAAATAATTTTATTTGTATCCACTTTGCTCTTAAGATTTATCAGTTATTATTAATGATACATCTTCTGTTTTATTGTAAGCATCATTTAATCCCAACATACGTTTCCCTTAAACTTATGCAATTAAAATTGCTATATAAAAGTGTGTTATAACTGAATTAATAGTCACCGAGAAACCTAGTTGACTTATAATTCTTATAATGTCAGATCATGATTCCAAAGTTCCCTTAGTATAATCTACTTTACAAATGAGAAAGTAAGGGAAACTGTTTTTCTTTTGATAGCTGAAGTAGAAAATATGAAATTTAAAAAATTAATGCTTTGGTTTTCAGTCCAATGTAATACCAGCAAAATGAGACAATTCCCACCCAAAAAGTAATAAAGGACTCTCCTCTGATCATGGAGTACAGTGTATTTCATTTCTCGTGATCCTCAAGAATTGTACCGTTAAATGAAAATACTTTTCTCCAACGCTCAGCCTGTGTTCCTTACCTTGATTTGCCTTCCCACAATTTAAATAGCATTTCATATCTTCAGAACACTGTACATGACTCATTTATTAAAATTTGGCACTGCTGTCTAATGATAAAATCCAAAACGCAGTAGATTTTAGAACTTCCTACTGAATATGCCCTTGATAAACCTCCTCAAACGTATAGTTATAAAAATGTATTTTGATGTCATTAGGTCTGTAGCCCTTCCCTGGTTACATGCTGTCAGGTAATAACAAGTCAGGTAATAACAAGTTATAATGATTACTGAACTTCCAGAACAGTCTTTACTCTCTTTAATAAGTACTCTCTCTCTTTTGTTGTATATGAGGACCTGTATTGCTGTCTCCAACCATGTGTACTGCTGATATGTACTAGAAGAAAATTAAAGCACCTGCAGCTCTTTTAACTAGAGCAATCTGGTTTTGTATTCATTTCTTAGACAACTTTTTCTGAACTTTATACCCTGTGTTTAGTGGTTCCCTTAATGCTTAGCTAGATGCAATAGCTTAAGCTTTTCTCTTTACCAGATACAGCACAAATTGTGAAGTGGACGTGTCTCAGAGGTCCCTGAGTGATAAGGTGAAATTATCTTCTGCATAGTTTAGCAAATAAGCTATATAATCAGTGAATTTCAAATAAGCATGGCCCTGAAAGAAGAGCAATAACTCCCTTATTTGTGGCTTTTTTGCAGGGAAAAATCTACACAGCGTTTTCTGCATTCTGTAATTGAAAAGGGGAATGGATGAACAAACAAATGAACAAAGGAATGAAAGACAGAAAATCTGCCTTTTCTTAAGGCATTTTGTACCCAGAGCAGGCATCACTTCATATCAGTGTTTCAAGTGTCTTTGAAAACTTGGGCACTAAAATTTACACTCTGCCTAAAATTCATGAAAATGTCTAGACTACTTCAGTACTGTATTTCAAATGCTGCATGATGAGCTCATTCTTCTTACCTAAATGCACAGATTAAGGGAACACCTGGCACATATTTACTCGTTAAGCTGAGATACTAATGCTCTTAGTAGCAGCAACCGGTAATGTTCTACATTGTGTGTAGAATGTTGTCTCAGCCCTACGGCTCCACATGACCTTCACATTTGACCATGGCTGGGACTACTTCTACATTTTTTGCACTCTTCAGAGGACTTGAATGTTGTCGGTTCATGGGCAAACAAGGCTGAGGAGTGATAGGAATGGAAGGGGGATCAGGACCCTGGTGCATCATGGCACAGAGCCACAGCTCAGTTTGGATGTGGCCTGAGTGAATCCTAGAACACAGGGTAACCTCCAGCTGCCCCAAAAGATAAAGGTATCCAGTTTGCCAAAGACAGTTGAAAGGGAGAGCGGGCCACATGTTTTAATTCTCTTGTTCTTCCCTGCTTTTAGGAAGACAACGTACATAAAGAGCTCAGTGGGCTAAAGAGGGGTGTGTGGGAATGACCACAGTGAAAAGCTTCAAAGGTTCAGATACAGCATTTCAAATCTTGAAATTTCCCTCTCCAAAGTACATTAGATGGTCCATTAGAAGTACAGGTCTTTTCAGCAACGTTGAGGCATCTTCACTTTGTATTCTAACAGAACATTCTGCAAATATTTAAAAAATGACTTAGATTATGAAAATTAGATTATGAAATCCTCCTCTGAGCAGGAATGGTAGTTAGGTGCTGATAAAATGACCTGCACAACAAAGACCTGATTCAGACTAGTAGGCTAAGCAATCATTAGTAGTAAACAATAATGTAAATAATAATTATGAATCATCAAAAATAAAATAGAACATTATTTTGTTCTAGAGATGAATCAGGATTGTTTAGTCTTTGCACTACATGAATTTCACTGCAATACTTCAAATTCCTCAGTCTTCATACCTTCAGACAAGGCTGCTCCTTCTGAGGGTTGCTGTAGTCATTCTACTGAGCTTCTGTTATATAAACAGAGAAGTCATCTCTTTTACCCTGCCCTTTCCAGCTTGTCTCAGCATATGCTTCTAGCTCTCACAGTTGACAGACACTCTGACAACTGGCAGTCTGTCTATCAGGCAACTCTTAGAATATCCTATAAGATGAAAGTGTTGAATAGAAAGTTCAGCTAAGGATCATCTCAGTGGCCTTAGGAATGTGTTTACAACGTAGGTATTGTAGCAGAATGTTGATAAGATCATATACCTTATTTTTCTGTGGATGCTGAATCCACTTTAAAACTGTAACATTTAATCTCTTTAAGTTAATCATCAAAGAATTATATATTTTAAAAAACTACTTTTTCTCTTCCTTTCTCTGGGCTGAGTACAGTCCTTGCAAAACACAAATAACCACCTCTCACTGTGTTGAGCGAAGTGGGTGCTTTGCCTCAAGGTCACCCTCTTAGATTTACCGCTCTCTCTTGCTGGATGCTTCGCCAGGCTGCTGTCACCTTCTCCTTGCTTCTTCTCACCTTTCAGAACATTGTCTACTTTCCTTCTGCCTGGCTTATGTCAGGTGGGGAGCTGATCCAACACTGTCACACCAGGCGACTGGCACCGGGCCGAGCAATATTGTCCCTTTGCTACTGGAAGCTGAGAGCACAAGGAGAGGAGGCAGTGACCTGCCTTGCAGCTCTGACAGCAGGGGAGAGATGCCAGAGGCATGGCTGGTACAGTGCCAGAAGCCCTGCTGGGATGGCTCTGGCATTGCTAGGCGTCTGAAGGACTGAGGCAACTTTACTGATATTCCTGACAAGCACTCACACTTTATTCTCTCAAGTATGGTCCTTGACAGAGATTAGGAGCCAACAGAGTAAAGCAGCTTTGTGCTGCTGTCACTAAATTACCAACTCTAATAAGGTTTCTTCCTGATTCTTTGTTCCTGACTTTTAAAATGGTGCTATGGCCTCCTGGGTGAATGGACTATTCCTTCAGCTATGCCAGCAGTTACAGCAACTCTGCAGCGCCTATTTGAACATGAACCAAACTGAATTGTAATAAAATAGAAGTACAGAATGTTGTGCAAAATATTTATCCCAGAAAAAGCACAACAAAGTTTAGATTTAATACAAATAGATGCTGGAAACACTTCCCAACCCTCTCCCCCATAAGTGGTTTATATAAGCCCATTCATTTCATGCATACTGTATGCCATCCTTTATTTTAGGGCAGCCTTTCTAAAGAAGAATGCATCTGCTTAAAAAGACCATTTGTTTGATAGTAGTCTAAAGGATTTTTGATGCAGTCACCTTGTAATGCTCCAAACTGACAACTCTAAGCAACTCTTTCACAAGCTGAAGTGCACTTGTCATCAGATGATTCCCTCTTCTTTTTCCCTTTGTTTAGATCCTGTACTGTCAGACTGGAGGGTGAGGGGGAGTTAAGTGCTCCTTCCTTCTTTCCTTCCTTCCGTCCTTTTTCTTTCTCTCTCACTCTTTTCTTCTTTCTCTCTTCCTTCCTTACTTACTTCCTCTCTCCTCCTCCCTCTCTTTCTTTTTCAGTGAGTTAATTCATCAGGTCATGCAGTTCACCTTAACATTTTATACAATAAATCTGAAAGATAATTTAAATTGGCACAAATCCTGTAAGATATGTCAATCAATTCTAAATCCCATCTGTCACAGTACACTCAAAATGAGAGAGATAAGAAAGCACCCATTGGTTTAGTTCCCCTGTGTTCCTCAGCAGGTGCCTGACTGCCCATCAGCAACTCCAAGTCTTCCCGCTTTCTGAACCTTAATAGACCATCCAGTTGTCCTGTTTGGTCCTGGGGGCTACTTTACACTTTGTAAACATTACATCAAAAGGTAAGGTTATTTCTCCTGCCTCTGAGAGCAGTCACGGTGAGCAGAAATTATCTTCTGCCAGAAGAATTATTTGTTTACTTGAAACAACAGAATTATCACAACAATGTCTTCAGCTGAGCTCAGAGTTTCATTGTGCTGGGGAAGAGTAAGAAATAGTTCTAGCTCTAAAATAAATTATGCAGAGAGGAATAAGACAGAGGATGGTTGAGGGAAGGGACATAAAGTCTGTGAGAGGCTATGACCACTTGTTATTTTGAGCAACTGTTGGGAAGACTTAAGGGTCTGGATATTTTCTGCCTGTTCTCAACTAGATACTGTTTTCAAATATAATTTTAAAAGACTGGTACCCTGAAAATCAGACAGCTACAAGTCATTAAGCAACATATGTTGAGATTCATTGATGCCATGAAGCACCCACTTAGTAGATGATGTATAGTATATAACTTAACTTTATACCTGCTAGGCAGAACATATGCTAGGAGTAGGCAGGTGGTCAACAGCCTGTTTTTCAATAATAGTTGTTTCCCCTAATCAAATAATATCTGTATTCCACAGAGAAGGAAAATATAAAAGCTTTTAAAAGTTGTTTGTGGAGTTTAATTAGAGAACCATAAAATATCTCAATTTTAACTATACTACTGAATTAAATGTATGGGCTTTTCTGCCTTGAAAAGCTATAGTTTTGTTTAAAATCTTATAGGCATTATTCCACTTTCTATTAAGTTCTGCAGGTTTCAAAACAATTTCTACAGAATTTCTACAGAGCCCTGTTGCTATTATCTCTTCTGAAGGACTGTTCAAGTAAAATTCCTTTCAACTAATAAACAATCAGTCACGAATACAATCTGTAATTCCACATGGAGGTGATTTTCTTTGTGACTTGTCCTCACTCCATGTGCTAAATAAATAAACCGCTGCTCCGATGAAGATCAGATGAAAAGATGGTGTCCAAATTGCTTGCCCTCTTGATTTCATTTTCCTTAAAGGATCACAAAAGTTCAGCACAGTTTACCTTGTGGAGTGTTCATACATGTGGAACTGCTTTTTTAACAAGCACCATCCCATTTCTGTTGGGAAGGTGTTCACCTCCTTCCTCCTCTTCTTCATTTGAAACCATCACTACACTGGCTTCACAAAAGTCCTTCTTGAGGAAAGGAGCACTTATAAACTCTCCAGCAGCCTCCCTTCCCCTGAGTCAGCAAGTTCCTGAATACTGTTTACCCAGTGCTCATTCTCAGCACAGAAACTGCTGAAACAGTTAGCTATAAACATTTGCCAAAGGTATTATGATCTCTTTCTAGGATAGCCTTTCTTATAGTGACATCGCCTTTTCTTCAATTAATTATTTAAAATTAATTTCTTCATGTTCTTTTGTTATACCATGGCATCCTCTGGCTTCTGCTGCAGAGTTCCTTTGTAACGTCTGAGAGGTCTAAAAGGCTAACATCAATCAGCTGCACACAGACAATTAGATTCACTGAAGCCTTCCACGATTTTCTGTTAAAAGCTTAGTTCCATGCTCTACAGCCTCACAGCAAGCTTCTCAACTCCAATCAAGTGCAAATGCTGCTTGTGCTCTACTGGTGCTTAGAAACTCCACAAGCATGATGTAAAATATATTATCTGTAATCATGCAAATTTGTACTGTCACAGAGTCGATTTTTATTTGCCTGGTAGGAGAATCCACAGGCTTGTAACACTCCAAAGATTTAACACTGCTAGGTACAACTACTGTGACATTTCAATTCAATTGTGTTCATCTCAAATGATAGAACAACCATCCCTGACCTTTCACGTGCATGCATATGCACAAAGCTTGACAATAAGTAAATGTTTGCAATCTCTCTTGAAGTACTGAAAGCAGCTGCTGCCTTGAATGTGTATGTGTGAAGATTTAGAAGATTTTCATTAACATTCTGCTAAAGTAAGCCTGTGAAAATTTATTGTTAACAGTAGCACTCAGCCTCAGAGGAAGAATAAGGGAAAGACAACATGTGGAATTCATTCACATCAAACCTCAATAGAAAAGCAGAACAGTATTTATGGCTACACTCCTCACAGAGGTTCATCTTCTTTACCCCCAAGCAAAGTTTCCAGGCTGGTGTGGCATTGTGTCACATAATATAGCTAAAGAGTGCCCAACTCTTTAGCTGTATTTTGTCAGCTAATGTAAAACAGAGACTTGCATCCATACTGTGGCACTTCATTACTGGAATCATCACTTGGCCAGAGGGCCAAAAGTACATTTTCCAGAAGAAGACAATGCTAGTTGTCAAAACAATTTGTTATTAGGCAAACATTTTTTATAAACAGTTGGGCATAGTGGCTTTTTGTGAACTCTTTCTAGCAGCTACGAGACTACTATGGCAACTGCAGTTGGCCACTGCTGATCAAACTCTTTTTGCATCTGGACATGAAGGCACAAGGTCTGTTTACCTGAAGTTTCATGGAAGGTCAACATTGTGTTCTGCCCATCTGCTCCACATTGGATAATCTAACCTTTAGAAATAAAATCGAGTGGCTGAAGAAGCCACTGGGACAGTGAGTCTCTCAGGAAAGTTTATGGGCACTTTAAGGAGGAAAGCACAAATGATTAGCACAGAGGTCAGAAATTTGTCATGGGTGGTATAAAAGAGTGTATTTCTTTGCTCATACTAGAGCCTAAACACACTGGTAGTAGCTCCGGGGGACCTGGATCATACTACCTGTCATCTCAGCAGCACTGCTTTTCTCCCTCTGGAAAACAAGGTTCATGCTGAGCTGAGAATTCACGAACACTGCTATCAAGGGCAACTGCCCTTCTTAAATGACAGAGCTGGACCATTACAATGCCAGACTTTGGCTGTTAAAATTTATCCATTTCATACCTTGGGCACCTGGGCTGTAAATTACTGTAAATTACTCTAGAGGTACTGGAATATTTGAAATTCTATCTTGTTGTCTTTGAACTAGGAAGAGCTATTTAATTATATATATACACACTATTTTTAAACATACCCTGTACCCATACGTAAACATAAACATAAGGAAAAAGTAGATATAAGCCATATTTATTTCCTCTGTAGCAGATTTCACACCTTCACATACTTCTCCATCAGATTCTTTAAAAATTGGTGCTGTAAGGGAATAAAGGACTGAAAAGGATTTTATAGGGTCCAAATGGTAAGACTACATCATTAATTTTAAAAAGTTATAATATTTAAATGTAAAAATCTTTCTACTTTTACGTCTTTAATTTTTTTTAATTTGGTATTTTTAAAGAACACCTTTATTTGCTTTAATACATCTTATAATTTTTTTCATACAGTTAAGTCAAATTATAATAATGTTAACAAATATTCACATAATACAAACCTAAGTTAAGAGTGGGATTGATTTAATAATGTATTCTTAGTCTACCTTAACTTATATTTACATAAAGAGAGATATTACTAATACAACATCATTACCTATTATAATAGTTGTTTATGCAAGCAATTGTGTTATGATTAACTTTTACAATTCTTATGTTCAATTTTCAACAGAAAGAGATGTATTTTTTATCCTCAGTATTCACCTGATGGGCATACTAATCTTGAAAACAGTTTATTATATTTAAATATGAAGTGGACAAGCAACTTTAATCTTAAAAGAAGGCACACAAGATCAGAAACCTGTCAATACAAGTACTGGGTCATTTCCTTCAGGCTTTGCTCAAAATTGTTAACTATTACTTATTAATGAAAATGAAATCCCCACTAAAATATGGTAATCCTTTGAATGATGCTGAATTGATAGGGCTGTTTATCTGCTTCTGAAACTTATCTAGTAAAATAGCTTGTATCTATGAAAGTGAAACTAAATTTGCTGTCTTTACTTGCCTTGAATACTTACTGACTAATCATACATGAATATTAACACATAGCACAAGGACAACAGCTCAACCTCCTTCACTGCCATATAGGCTGAGAACTAGATCAGTCTTTCAAGCATCCTTGATAACCTATAAACAATTCTTCTTCACGACTGTCATTGCACACAAAGGTGAAAACTGAATTATTGTTTCTGGCAGGGCAGGAATGACGGCAAGATTTTTACAGTGATGTTATGAATATTCTGCACTTGACTGGAAATGATTGAGAGATTGGCTGATTTGAACTGACTTCCTGTGCTGAATTTATGTGTTGGATAGTCTGTGGCTGTAATAGGACAATGTTGACAGAATAATAACTGCAGACATTTCAATATACGTATAACTGTGTACAGTTAAATTCTGATCAATACATCTTATTTATTTCTTGGCAAGAACATAGTCTTACTAGTATCTAATTAGTGTCTAGTCTACCTCTCACGATATAATATACATACCTGAAACTTTGGTAGCAAACTAGGGAGAAGGAAAACAAAATTCGTAGACTGAGCACTGAACGACAAATGAAAGCTTTTAAAATTTTAATGTGAGCCTGAAAGAAAAACACGTAAATGTAAGCATAAATGAAAGCATCCATGCAAAAACTATGCTTCTTTATACTACTTGTTTATGAGTTTGAATTGAAGTATAGGTGTCCTATGGTAAGTGTCTGTACATGATTTTACAGTGCTGGTTTTTTCCCTTTGCTGCTTTCTGTAGTGCCATGAAGCTGCTGATACTGTCACTCTAAAGACATCTTTGTTACTGATGTTACATTATGCAGATATCATTTCTTCAGCAGAAAGTGCCTTACCAAACATATGGGCACTGGATAGATTTGCATAAGGACAGTGTTCTGGATGCAGATAACTGAATTATCTGTCATTCTTTACCTTCCACCAAGATGAAACACAGTTCTGCAGGGACTTTTCAAAGACAGATGCAGAAGTAAACGCTCAATACAGAAGTCCTACTGGTCAGTAATTCCTTAGATCCTTGCCTATGGCTGAGGTTATATCAACAACACAGCCTGGGGGCCAGAAGCATTCATTTCAGAGTGCAGGCCACTGAATGGCCTTTGAGTGGTACAAATTTCTTTTTCAGTTCCATGTCTTGTCTTGTGACTTCTGCAGATTGCCCACAACCTTTCATAGGCAGATAAACAGCACCATTACTCTTCTCTGTATGTGAAATGTATGAGTGGTTAGCCTTCTTCCAGCACTGAACCTAAGGTCCTGGACAGAGTATGGAGGGAAGCAGGTGCAAGTGCCAGTTCTCCAGGACTGATCTACGCATGCCATTCTGGTACAGAAGAGACGTGTGCAAGATACCAGTGTTATCATCATCACCATCGCTCAGGTTTGTCCTCAGTCTCCATCAACTTCTAACTGAAAAGATGCTCAGATCATGTCCATAGCTGAAATTCTTCCATTAGTTATGGTATTTCTGTCTGTAAATCTAACTTGCTACAGTTCAACTGCCTTCTGTTCTCTGTGCCAGGATTTTGTTAGCCGCAGTTCATCATCCACTTTGTCCTAATCAATTATGTTTCAAATTGTGCCAACATTAACATGTCTGGAGTCACCAGTGTTCTTTGTTTTTTTTTTTTTTTTTAACAAGACAGGTCTTAATGTGGAAAACAAACATGTTATCAGGAAATCCAAATGTGTAGGTGTGGTCTGAAAGTCCCACATACACTTGCTTGTTCTTACCAGTTGTATAGGTTCTGTTTATCTCCAACAAAAAAAGTCATCTTAATGTGCCAAACAGATACAGCTGAGATGAAAAGCTGGCTTCTTAAATCAGACCTATTAAGGCTGATGCAGAATACTGAGTACTAAATCCCACAGGAGCAAGTGAAACCAATTTCACAAGATTTGTTGCTTATCATTTCCCAAATAGAGTTTAAGAGATGAATTTGATTTATTAAGACCCAACTGTACCGGGAATACCTGTACAAGAAAAAGCCTTTCTCTCTATCTTATTGCTACAGCTGTGGTCAGCAAAGACCTGTAAGCTGGAGCCCTCTGTTTAAAAAATTGAAATTTCCAGACTCCAGAAAAGTATTTTCCTTCAGTCTTAGTACTTCCCAGATTTTTCTTTATCTAGAAACATGTTTAAACTGGTGGCCTCCAGGGCAGGCTGTACTTTGCACTTACTAACTATATCTTCTGGGGTAGAGGGGGTTGATAAGAATAGGTATTCAAGAATCTGGCTGGGAATTTACTGTACCTTCCATTATTTTTATTTCAAGATGAGGAGAAGCTGCTATTGCATTTGTTATAAGATATATTTGTTATTCATGGTTACAGGACTGAAAATGGGTTAAACTTTCTGAGATCCATCCCACACTTACAAGTTTTCCTTGGGCTATAGTGATGCATCTTCACCCACTTTGCATCTACTGTGTAGAATACCTTTTTGAAAGTGGAAATCTACTTTGAGAGAATGAGGATGGTTAAAAAAGCAAGATCTAAATTTTCCATTCAGCACAGCAAAATGTTCTGCCTTCAACAGGAGATATGCACAGCAACCCTCCTCCTGGAATATTATGTAGTCTTGTGGCTCAACTATTTCCTTTAGAAATGACAATAGTTATCTCAAAAAATGTCAAGTTGAGGAGAGCCTGTATCTCAAATTACACACTTGCATATCTAAATGTTCCAGCTAATCAAATTGTGCAGAAGAAAGAGATTCCCTCTTCCTCGTGCCTACGTTTACACAAAGGCTCAGTTTTATGAAACGGGGAAACCTATTGCAAAGCTCTGAATCAGGGACATAGTGTTTCTTATAAGTACTGAACCCTTTTGCAGAGGTTCCTTGGCACGTTACATAGTGAACAAATACCTTGCTCAGACATCTGGAAGCACCTCTTTCCAAGGACAGCACTAAAAGCCTAGGCACTTCACTTTGACTTACCTTGCCATGGTATTGATCCTACCTTTAGTACATTACCACATCTATTCTAGGTCCCTAAAATATGGCAACAGATTCTAGTCTTGCACACTTTCCTTCAAACAGCTTCCACATTCAAGTTTCTATCTCTGTTAGTGTTAACAGTCTCCATTATCCATCTAACTCATATGGTTTCTTTGATTCTCTACAGGCTATTTTTCTCCTTCTGCTTTTCTGTCTTAATTCAGTATCTCTAGCATTTCTCTTATACTCTCTGCTTTTTATTTTGAGACACTTGGTGCTAAGAGATAAGTCTGTGGCAGATGTAATTATCCAGCAGCGTATTAGTCACTTGTTACTGCCTCCTACCTGCCTTTGTCATATCAGAGTGTTTTGGCTGGGAAGGGAGAATGTGGAAAGCCTTTCACGCGCCTTACAATTATTTCTTCATAGTAAATAGATGTGTGGAAGCAAGACACAAAAATCAGAAGCTTAAACCTAAAACCTGAGACTCATTAGTCCTGTAAATCAATAAACCTCACTCTTAGGACCTACCCCATGCTTTACATCTATTGATGGCATGACCATGTTGGATATATATATTCACAGACTTTTTAAACTGAAAAGAACAATTATAATCATATAGCTTGTCCTTAGGCTTCTACCATTTCTTGTAAGCTTTTAACTTCAGCTGGAACCAGATGCGTCTTTCAGAAGGTCATCCATCTTGATGTTAAAGCTTCAAAAGGTATAGTATGACTGGAGTATAAGCTTATTTACTTTCACTATTTTTTGTATTATTTTTGCCTGAATTTGCCTTCAACTGCCTAGTTTCAGTTTGTACTGTTTAGGGCTCCTTGGGAGTCTTGTTATACTTCTGTAAGTGAAATTCCCTCTGCATTTAGACAAGTAAATAGATGATGCACCTCAGAAGAGCCATATCTCTTTTATCTAGGATAATGGAGTGGGCTGGGACAGATGGGGAAGCATGCAGGTGAACTGCCCCATAATGAAGATGCTAGGCAAAACTGCATGGAGATATCCAAATAACTGTGTGGAGTTAGTTCATAATAATCACTGAATCAGAACAAAACCCCCAAATTACTCTCATAGTGGCTTACTTGCATCAGGCTTTCGATTCCATATAGATTTACTGTTTCAGAGACAGCATCGAGGCTATGCCAGCTCCATCCACTTTCATCATTCTGCACTAGAAATTGAAAATCCTTTTACTAAGACTACTGGAAAGTGATTTTTGCAGATTTTCTCTTGGACTCCTCTAACTTTACTTGCCCTGGCCATGACGGATTTGAACTAATTTTATGCAGAATCACTCTGGCTTCTCTGTGTCACTCTTCCCAGGGCTGCCTGTGATGGGAATGAGCACAGGGAGGTCTAGGCTGGCTTTGTGTTCAGCAGTTTAAGAGCTCCTGGATGGCGTTACATTTACTGACACAAAATCCAAACTGTGAAAAAGCGACTGTACTTCCAGACATGTATAGCCAGATTTGTATAGCTCTGCACTGGAGTTAAGAAGCCCAGCTCACAGAAATTGGCTCCGCACAGTTAGCTAGCTGTCTTTGCAACAATTAGTGGAATGATTAATCTGCAACCGGATAAACACCCCCAGATAACTCACAGTTGATAAGAGTTTCTTTTATCTGACTGTGCTCCTGGATTGAAATTTTATGTAATACACAAGCCAAGAGTGTTTCAGCTAAATTCCTAGTGAATATTTGCAGGTAAGATACTACAACAACACTTGATCAACACTTGATATGATTTTTTTTTTTTTTTTTTTGCTCAAGAGAATATGAGAATGATGGGGTTACTGTAGGCCAGCACAAAATGATAGGATATCAGAGTGACAGCCTAGCTTCAGCCAAGACTGATACAGAAATTCTTGAGATACCATTCAGTGAAGGGAAATCTTGCTTCTTTTACTTGCTGAAAACTTTCTCGGGTTTGGTTTGGTTTAGTTTGGTACAGTTTTAAAAATAAGCCCCAAAGGTTGTAGAAAACAAAAATGTTTCTCTGCTTTGAAATGAGTATCTAGACTCAGCTGTGGAGGAAGAACATTTTCTGAGGAATAAAGTTTCAGTTGTACAAAGACATGACATTTAAGGATGGAGAGAGCTTATAGGGAACTTTGCTGTAGGGTGCCCCTGCAACTCTTATCATTTTGCGCCCTGACATTAACCCAGACAAAGGTCCCCAGGGTCCTACCCATACCATGTTCGAGCTGTTGGCAAAACTGGCAGCCAAAATATTATTTTGAGAATAATCAAAATTTTGATTAGATGTTTCTTAAGAAAAAGCTTACCTTCTTAATTAACTGCTGCTTTCATGTATTTGCAAATGATTACACAGACTTCAAGAAGATGTCTCAGTTAAAGAGCACGCTGTGCTAAAGTAATATCACAGGGGATCCCCCTTTATACATATTGTATTAGTGTAGTAAACGAGGGCAAAAGGCCTTTGGAGACTGAAAGCTGACCTGCAAAAATTCGCAAAAGAATTTATGCTCCTTTTGAGATGCTTGAGAACTATCTTCACCTTTTTATGAATCTTGTTGGAATCTGAAATGCCAAGATAGCTCTAACGTTATGGGTAAACACCCTAAATATCTGCTCTCCTGAATCACTTACAGCTGAAAAGCAGGCAGGTATTTAGCTCATTCTACCCACCCATTAATCATATTACTCCGATCTCACCTCTGGAAGACAATCTGAAAGACGATGACAGAATTCACCCACCCAATGGAAAATATAGAATCACAGAATGGTTGAGGTTGGAAGGGACCTCTGGAGATCATCTACTCCAACCCCCCTGCTCAAGCAGGGTCCTCTAGAGCACACTGCACAGGATCATATCCAGGCAAGTTTTGAACATCTCCAGCGAAGGAGACTCCACTACCTCTCTGGGCAACCTGTTCCAGTGCTCAGGCACCCTCACAGGAAAGAAGTTTTTTCTCAGGTTCAGATGGAACTTCCTGTGGTTCAGTTTGTGCCCATTGCCTCTCGTCCTATCAGTTGGCACAGCAGAAAAGAGCCTGGCCCCATCCTCTTGACACCCTCCCTTCAGATACTTGTACACATTGATCAGATCCCCTCTCAGTCTTCTCTTCTCCAGGCTCAACACGCCCAGCTCTCGCAGCCTTTCTTCAGAGGAGACATGCTCCAGTCCCCTCATCATCTTGGTAGCCCTCCACTGGACTCTCTCCAGGAGCGCCATGTCTCTCTTGTCCTGGGGAGCCCAGAATTGGACACAGTACTCCCGGTGAGGATTCACGGGGGCTGAGGAGAGGGGCAGGATCACCTCCCTCCACCTGCTGGCAACACTCTGCCTCATGCACCCCAGGAGACCACTGCCCTTCTTGGCCACAAGGGCACACTGCTGGCTCATGCTTAATTTGTCCACCAGGACTCCCAGGTCCTTCTCCGCAGAGCTGCTTTCCAGCAGGTCAACCCCCAACCTGTACTGGTGCATGGGGTTATTCTTCCCTAGATGGGCCAATTCCACTCCTCCTGATTAGCATATCTCATACCATGTCTGGAAAACCCAAGTTCATACCCATTCAAGACTAGCTCAAACAAAGGAAATAGGTATCACAGCCTCTATTTTTCATGTGTGGTCTCCACAACTGGAAACCAGAATCCTCCATAGGTTCCCTCCTCAGGGCACAGGGAGAGAAAGGCACCTCACAGTAGGATCCAAATCATGCTAAGCAGAGAACAGTCTAAAACTGACATATTCTGAATGCCAAATACAAGAAAAAATAGAGATACACTATGAATCTTGAATCTCACCCCCCAAACACCTCAAGAACATATATTTTCCAGTCAGGATCCACATAGACTTTCTCTCCAAGCAGCCACATTTTGTTAAGCATATGCATTATGTATACACATATTTGTTCAGGCATATAAGTGTAAGAACATCTTGTCACTAAACCCAATAATTTTCAAATCAAGCAGGCCCAGCTGAGCTTTGGCAAGATCAAGGCGCACCCCCATATGAGCAGAAACAGCTCAGGCATCTAACAAACTAACTCTATGGCAGAGACTCCAGAGACTAGGCTCACCCCGGTATCAGGCAACTACTGAAAGAGGAATAGTAGGATTACCATTTTGTTTTTACCTGCCTAAACTCTATTTACATCTTGTTCTAAAGTGCTTCATGTCTACCCTTATAGATTTATAGATGAAAACCACTCTGTAAGAGTTAGACTATTTGAATTAATTTTGGTAACATGTCTGTGGCTTATCCAGAACAGTAATACAAAATGTTAGAGCTGCAGTCATATAGCACTGAAGCAGGAACCTTTCAAAAATATAGAAATAATAAATATTCAATTTTCTAATCCACGCTCTTGCAACACATTTATAGCATTCATTTTCTTGCCCATTATACATATGTTCTTATTAACTAAGCAGCAGTGTTTCTTGGAAGTAAATATCGTATTTTAATAGCACACACTACCACCTGCTGTAAGCCATTGAAATTGCCTTCACACTTTCAGAGTTTTTAAATCTTCATAAGGCAGCCAGCAGCTCTCTGACATTTAAAATATAGATAGATTGTTGTCATCTCTCTCTGATGCTAACTTAATTATCTACTCAGCCAAATATTTTCAGACTGTAAAAGTTTCTTAATTATATAAGATTTGTAATAGCTGGAGCTTGACTGTTTCTAAGATGCACGGAAATTTAGGAAATAGTTCTGTTGTAGATATGAAACTGCATTATTTCAACAATATTTATGAAGATTAGCCATTTCAAAATATAGAATATTCAGTTAAGAAATTAAAATTTGCTCCAAGGTGCACACAAGTTTTTTAATAAATCAAGCCACCAGGGATGGAAGTTTTAGAACATAAGTTATCAAAACGTTTGTAGTTTTACATGAAGAAGCACTATTTGACTCAAACAGAAGCTAAGGTATTTTCAGGAAATCAAGATATCTTTTCATGACTTGTTGGAATAAACATACTGTGGTAGTATGGGGCACTTTCTGCATGGCTTTTTTGATGTATATTTGTCTGTTTTCTCCCTGCTATGTTTTTCTGCCTCCAATTAGGAACCAGAATTATGTGTAAACAGCTCTAACACCAAATCCTTATTAGGCATAAATCCATGTAAGTGCTATAATGTCAGTTGATTAGGCTGTTTTTTTCACAAGCTGGGAAAATGGTTTCTTAACGTCTACTCCAGATTTTGGAAAAAGAAAAGGTGTTAGGTCTAGTCTAGAAGAGAAGGAAGGCAGACATAGGTTTATGTTTTACTACTAGGTATGCATATGTATATGTAGTACTTATGTGCAAAACCAGTTAATAAGAAAAGACAAAAACAACGTCCCTGTAGCGAATCCAGTGAGAGGAATAGTCTTTATTCTAGTTTCTGTCGTTTGCTTTTCATCTGGAAACAATCTCAGTCTTCATGTACCTGCTGTGAATCTTTCCAGTGCACCTGTCTTGAAACGTGCAGAGTTCTTCCCCACTCCATGCACACAGGGAGACTAACTCCACACCAGGCACAGGCTGCCACGCGGTGAGGTGGAGCAGAGCGATCCACTTGCAGAGTTCAACCTGGCCCTAGGCTAATCCTATCCTGCTGCGTGGAGCAGAGGAAACTCCCAGTGCTGGAAAGGCTGGTACAGCCCCTAGTGCAGCAGGAGCTATCAGAGCAGTAAGAGCGGCAGGAGGCAGCGACAGCTCTGTTTAGGCTCCTTTCTTCTCCTGCCTGTGACAGCAGCTGCCAGCTGCACTTCAGGAGTGAAACCTAGAAGGCAAAACACCTTCCTCACAGCTGATGTGACTACTGACACAACTGCATCTGAAGGCTGGTGGAAACAGGTTTGTGCATTGTAGACCTGGATATTCCCTGCTGCGCTGCCAGTCTTGGAGCACACGTTCTGCTGTATTTGAGGCATTTCTCAGGCAGCTGGGAAATGGTTCTCCTGCTCCAGGCAGCAAAGTGGAATGAGCTCACCTGGAAGGGAAATTTGCTATTTTATGGTAGTGCTAGGGCTGGGTACTTTGCTACCTCCTGATCTCATCACCTAGGCAGCCCTGCACTACAGGACTGGGATATTATTTCCCTCACAAGACTATGCAGGTGTCTGAAGGCATAGCTGGGGCACACTTAGCACTTAGCCTAAAATATCCAAAGGCTGGAGCCTATGTCAATCTACTGCTCAGGCCATTGTGTTCTTTTCCACTATCTATTCATGCTAAAGATAGGAGTCATTTGTTTCATTTATAAGTGTCATTATTAATAATATAAACAAAAAAAGTATCAAATTATTCCCTTCTCCTTGTTTGTTTTTTTTTCTTTTACAGTCACCTGTCTGTCCCTTTACATTCCCTTTTCTTTACCAGCTCCATTTGCTCCTGTTGTTTCACCCACTAACCCCGCACTAATGAGCTCAAAACTTCCTCCTCTTACCCTTTTCTTATTTCCTTCAGGCCTTCAGGCTTTAAAGGAGTCTCAGGACATTTTTTTCTTGGCACTTTCAGGTATCATTTCGAACATAGCCTTTCTAAAACTGAATGCCTTCTCCTTTTATTTCATATCTCTCCTGTGTGTTTCTTTATTTTTCCTACTACATTTATAGACTCCAAATCTTTCACTCATAACCATTATCTTGATAGACTTGACTGATTTCCTCACACTTTAACAACCCTCAAAGCTCTCCTTTTCTAACTGTCACAATGTCAAAACATTTTGTTATATGTTCATGTGTTTCCCTTATAAGACCGGTTTCCTTACGCCTTGAAGCAGAGCTTCCCAAGCCTTTCTTTCCGAGCACCGCCATTAGCAGCTGTACTGGCAGCAGGTGTCTTCCCTGAAAAGGGGGTGGAGCACATCTCACTTACGACTTGAGACTTCTGCATCATGAATAGTGTAGAAACATGTATGTGCTGCCTGGGATCCACTGCAAATCAGGAGCTCTTTCCTTCCATCTGTTAGTGGATGGGAAAAAGAAAGGCTATGTAAGAGGCATGTCTTAGTTATTCAATATTCCTTCAGTGGCATGCAGGGAGTCACCATAACTGCACACTGAGTCAGAATTAGCTTAATGAACTGATGTAAGAAAAGATTCAAGAAAGAAAGACTATTGGCAAAGAGGGTGCTTGGGTGTCTAGGCAGTCTGTGCTCCTTTTCAGCCTCTGAGAAACTTCTGTCAATAAGACTTTACTGTGAGATAGCAAATTATTGGCTCTTCCAATCTTTTTCTTTTTCCCTTTATTTTCCTGTGGGTTAGTCAAAATAGAGTGGAGAACAGATTACCCAGCTTTCACTTTTATTGCTGCTGTTTCTGTTCTGTTGAACTCTGCAGGATGTCTCCAGAAATACTGTCTGACAAGGAAATTGTTTCCACGTTGTTTTGTGCTTCCACCTGCAAAAATCTGTCAACCAAATCTGCCAAAAAATTGACTGTGTTCTAAACTAAACAAAATAGCCTGATCCTAGCTAGTGTAAAACTGTGTAGTTCAACTGAACTCAATGGCTGTATCAAAGCTGCCTTTTGCAAGTTAAAGGCTTGCCTCAAAATGTAGCTTGTGTGCAAAGATGTCCAGAATAATCCATGCATATCAGACATGAAAACTAAAGGTTAAACTTAAATCCAATTCTGCACACGCTCAAATACATGCTTTTAAAAAAATGTATTGAAAAATACAGGAAGCAGTAGAATTGCTTCCGTGCTTAAAATTAAGTATATTCTTAAGCAGTTGGCAGGATAAAGGTAATAAATATACTCTAAACGAAAGCACTGCATTCCCTTGCCTTTTTTAATAGCCTGTGATCTTTCATCTATTGTAAGGATGACACATAAATGAAATGATTTGCTCTTAGTGCACTAACAGACATGGTTTTATTTTGCTTTGTTGATTTGACTTAGCATAAACAATAAATGTATTTTGAGCAAAGAAAGAGCAAAACATCTTCAGGCTCTTTGAAATGTGGAGAACAGAAAAGGTCAATTATTACTGTAGATGCAATGCTTCTTTACTGATGATGCTATCAGAATAAAGGAGACGCTCTTCTCAAAAGCCACCATTTTGATACAACCACTGTCCTTCTAATTTGAAAGAGATATTTATACAGATGTACAAAACCGTAAAGAAGATGAGTATCTAGACATGTTTCTCTTACCTTTTTGCTTTTCCTTTTATCAAAATGTCATTTCTATAAACACCATCATTTGGTTTTCTGTGTGACAGGAAAGTCAAATCAATTTTTAACTCTTGATTTATACTACTAATATTTTTCAATTCTTTCTGCACTTTAGTAGTAGTTTGATGTGGCTTGCTTGTCTCCTGTTTTAAATAGATATAAATATAAACTCTGAATATCTCTACTTAGTTCTGTTCTAAGTATTTATGCAGGCACAGAGGTATGTATAGAAAAAGGATTGCTGTTTCTGTTAGAGCTTTGAGCATTAAGGAGGCATGACCTAGTAAGTAAGGAGGTAGCTGTGCCTGAAAGCTCACCTGTCTCAAGGGCTTAGACACAGGACTCTGTGCTACTCAGAAACACTTCCATCTACTTAAAATCTACATTTGAGATGCTTCCTATAAGACAACACCTGTTTCTAGAATATGTACATATGTATGTATGTATGTACACATATACATATGTATGTATGTATATGTGTGTGTGCGTGTCACACATATTGACACCTTTTCAGTGACAATTTAATACTTTAGCTTTGTGATGCTTTAGGGTATAGAAGCTCTACACTCTGATCCACCTGTGAAGGATGGTTTATGCCTGCTCTAGGATAACATGCATAAACATCTCTTGAAGCAGAATCTGCCATGCTGCACTCCAGTACAGCTTCTACGGGACAGGTGCAGAATGCCGACAAGAACCTACAGCCTTAAGCTTGCCCCTCTGGGCATCCTCTGGAAAGTCGACACGAGTGAGCCTGTATTCTCTCAACCACAGGATATTCAACATAGGTCTCCCACATCCTGTATGAGTGTTATAGCAACTGTCAGCATCATTTTAAAGAAATGGTGTTTCATTGCATTTCAGGCTAAACCCATTCCAGTAGGCATGCTTTGGAAATGCTATCCGAATTGAGATCTTGTGGAGAGATGGATGGATTGGTTGTGGATTATAGTTGGCCTTAATCGTGAACAAGACAGAAAGCCACTCAATCAGTGAAAATTGAGATGCTTCTCTACATACTCAGTAGCAGAATATAAAAATTCTTTTTAAGATAAGATACCAAGAAACCTGTAAAACTTTAGTAGCTTGTGGTAGCAATTTAACAGGGCTTCCAGGATTGCAGTGATAATCAGAAGTCTCTAAACTCTACCAAAGTTAAGCTTTATATAGCTGAACCCCATTTTACATCTTTAATAAAATGAGGATAATAATGTGCTCATATGCTGAAGGACTTAGAAAGCATGGATGATTCAAGGAGCAAATTCCCACATCGATAGAGCTGTTACAAATTTACAAGTCAAAAGCCAGCTTGTAAAACTGATGGATGTTTTCCAAACATGGATTTTCTGATTGAATGTTTCGTTCCTGTAGTGCTGTAGTTCATACCTTGGTCTTGTTCACTGCTGCTTTTGGGAACGCTGACTGATGACTCAAGGATGATGACTGTCGATTCAATACACCATTCATGTAACATTTAAGGGTACTAGGTGATCACTACCATTTCCAAAACTTGAGGAGTATTAGTTTTGTTTTATTTTTGGTCTCAGGAAGTTGAATTTTTATTGCTCCAGTGGATTTTGTGCTCTTATATGTCAGCTCAGTTTTCACATACAAATGTATTCCCTAAGTTGATTTATCAGAAGACTTTAAATGTCAACTCAGTATTCGTAAGGAATCTTTTGTCTGCATTAAGAGATGGCTACTGTCAGTGATATTGGGTTACAGAGCACAAGAACAGCTGGGCAAAAAAAAAAAAAAACCCAAAGTCATTGCTTGATTTGATTGTTATTCATTTTTAAGTACTTCCATTCAACTCTAATTGTTTTAGATTTTATCTGCTTTATGAGTGCCTTTAAAAGGACACATTGATGTTTTATGCTGTCTTAAGTGTTAACAATCATCATTGTTGATGAACATGGACTCATTAATTTCTAAATAATTTACAGAGCAAGGATGTTTCTGTCTCTCTTGAGTTTGCTTTTTCTGGAACAATTACATTTTTCCATTAGCTGCTACACGTGTTTGCAGTATCAGCCATGAATTTTAGTTTATCTTTTGGATCACAACACTAAGTTTTGCATAGTAAGGTGACATTTTTTAATCGATAGAAGTGTTTTTAGACTCCCCCATCTCTAGAAGTGCACATTTTTATTTTTATTTTTTAGTTCATAAATGTATGAACTATAGCGCTTTTAACTGTTCTCTCAGCATTACATAGACTTAAACAAAAACTGCTATTATTAATCAGTATTGCGTTATAATCCATGGAGAAAACAGATATACCTCTTCAGCTCAGAACTATTTAAAATCAACGATCTCAGTATGACACTACAACACTACCAAACCATGTAGGAACACAGTAGAGAAATAGTGCTATTGTGCCTATTCTTATCCTAATTTTGTATAGGGAAGAGCAATTTGTTTTTTAAGTGCTTTTCAGTGACCTGCTCTTGTGACCAGTTTTCAAACAGCACAGCAGTGCCAAAGAGTTGGGCAGAAAACAATCCTTAAAGTTTCTAAAGAAGAAACTAGATTTTCCTGAGGAAAATTAATGCTTTAGAACTGCAGTACCAACAAAAATATCATATGAAAGCCTCCACCTATAGGGATGGGTGGTGCAGTATTCCTTCACCCTGGGCAATACCCCCTAACTCCTGTGGAGCTTTGAAACATCACATAAACTAATATGTAAATAAATTCTGATTTTGAGGTGAATATCCAGTATAGATTAAATCACCTTTGGTATGCTGTAGACACGGCCATTATTTTATTTAAACTCAGCTACTGTATAAAATCGTAGGTTATGGACAATTGACATGAAGCCTTAAGAAAGTAAAAGAGCAAATTCATGGAATAGCATTTGGCCTATCAGTCTGTTCTCTTCAGTCTTGGCTTCCTCTGTTCTGTTGCTGATTTCCAGGTAGAAAATACTTTCTAATGTGAGTAGTCTCCTTTTACTTCCACAACATTTGGATTCACTGAATATTCAGAAAGAGAAAGTGATAGCATTGCATTTTCAGTATCATATTCATATGATACTGTATCATATTCATATTCAGTCATCGGGCTACAGCAGACCATAACATAGCTGCAGTCTGCTAGATTCTGAGAGTCTGCATAAACATAGCAAATAAAAATGATCGAATTTGCAGGAGTGGCACACACCAGGATGTATGGCGCATATAGAGCATTGCACTGCATCAGTGCAAAACATATACAGTTCTCTAAGCAACAGAACTAAATAAGAGCGGTTTCAATGAGTTTTCTGGCTTATTCATTGATGCTTAATGAAGTAGAAGGTTTTCCTGTGGTTGGGCATTCATGATATCTGTCTTCATGTAAACAGTAAAAACAGATTAGGGCAGGGAAGGGAGGAAGTAAATGTTATAGCCAAGGACTATGTTTCTGTGTTGCTGTGCTTTGAGTTGACTGACTTTGTGAGAAGGTACCAGGAATGTTTTTATAATTTCTTTTTTATGTTCTTTCCAACATGGGTTCACACACCCTTTCTCTCATAGATGCCATTCATGAGTTCTCTCTCTTCTACCAAGTCACCAAGAATATTGGAGCTTGGTGGAGGAGTGGACAGAGAGAGGGATTTCCTTTGAAAAGTTTGGTCAGAATCAGTCAGTTGATTCAGAAGTTCTTAATACTGAATCCAGCCAACTTGCTTTAAAATGTGAGGGGAGAGAGAGAGAACAAGCAAGTAATCTTCTGGCTGTGTGAGCATGTCTGAATCTTAACAAGTTACAGCTCCCTTCCATTTGCCTCTGATTTGTCACTTTATGGTTAACATAAAATTTTCCTTGTGAGGGAAGAAAGGAAAGAAATAAGACTTTGACAAGTTGATTTTACTATACACAGCACTTGATAGATGTAGCATTTCTCTGAATTAGTTCCAAGAAAAGTGGTTGCCTTACTAGTTTCATTAAAAAAAAATGCATGTTTTCTGAAACATAAACTTTTTATCTTCTTCTTTCAACTTATCCTCCCTCCTTGTAGAGGTTCTGCTGCTGGTGTTTCAAGAATGCAAAGCCTAGCTCCAATGTAGAAACTTGGCTTAGACTTCTGAGAAAATTGCTAAGTTGTGAGAAAGAGCTGTGAGAAAGTCTGTAGAGCCATATAAGATAAGAAAGGTAAAACTGCAGATGGAGGTAGGATTGTAGTACTGGGGCTGTTAGTAGCTCAGGGATTCAAGAGGAAAAATGCTAACATGGAAAACAAAATATCCTAAGGGAAAAAGAAGGAACTGAAAGTTGACAATTCATCTACATCAAAGATTGAGGGAGTAGTAGAAGTCAGCCTTTCTGTCCCGACCTGAGTCCTGATCTGCATGACCTGACTTCCTGACTGACTTCTGCTTAGCTAGCAAAGACTCTTTGAGTGTCATATGGGAAGGCAGAAAGGTTGAGCACAATAATGTTTAGCCTAGTACTAAGCCTTAGCTAGCTTTTGTATGTGCTCTCCAATAAATAATTGCTATGTACTTTAAAGCAGTACATATTATGCTAGCACAGTCTCTTTGCAAAGGGCTAAAGGTGCCCAAAGTGATCCAAAGAGGGAGGTTTATATCAATCAGGTAATATGACCATGTTGAGATTGTGGATGCCACCACATAAGATAGGCCAAAAGCAATTGGCTGCAGGGCTTGAACAGGGAGACACTCTTGAGGGATACTCCACTGTTGTCCAAGAGGAACGTGTGCGTGTTAAATGATCTGTATTATCCACTGCATGATCCAGCCTTCGAAATCTGCCTGTATATATTCCCCTTTCAAAATGCCGTAGACAACTATATCTTATAGCTGTTCCTGTTTGGTCAGAGGCAATATGGTAACTAAAAACTAAACTATTATTCCAAATAGAGATTCTGAGCTGACAGGTAGGAAACCTATATACGTCTTTAACACGCAGAAGAGCTGTGCTATATGAACTCTTACTTGAGATCTTTGGCTGGGAAATACAGCTCTGCATAGGAAATTCCCTGCATAACCACCAGACTTCTCACTAGATTCTGTAGCCCAGGGGTTAGGACATTTAACTGGGTTCCAGCCTCTGTTTATTTCATAATTTGCCTTTTTATATGAAGACTCTTTAATGCAAAATGAATTAACAGTTTTGAGAGCAAGGACTGTAACTTTCTACGGCAAGTACTTCAACCATGAATCTATTTTATGAAGTCATTCTAAGGGCAATATCTGGACCCTATCCAAGTCCTTTTCAAAGAACAGCTTATATGCACCCAATTTTAAGCAAGAATCCGAGGTCTGTGCCAGCCCTGTCTTAGATGTGTAAATTTGAATAAGGAAGATTTCTTCTGCTTAATGACATTTTTCTCTACTCTTGATGGCGTTCCACTTACCCACTCAGCTTGTGGAGTTTCTAGAAAGAGTGCTACTTTTTGCATAATAATCTGTTAGTGAGAGTACTTATCCAGGCAGTGGCTTGTTCCCCATTCCTGGAGAACACTCAAATACCAGACTGTAAATATAGTGTGTGAAATATATAAACAGGAAGAATATATTGGGTGAAAGTTCTCTTAACTGTTCTCCAAAGCTTGGGTCCATGCAGGATTGTAAAAGGCATGGGGCAAGACAGGCTAAGAGCAAGAGGGAATCAGATTTCACTTTGATGAACTTTACTGGGACAGATCAAAACAGGGTTTCTACCTCTGGCTTCCTGGAATATAAGTAGATGTCACAGCAGATCACCTTTCTAAGAAAAAGTCTCGCTTTGTCTTAGAAGGTATTCACAGATTACTAAGCTTACACCCGCAGTTAACAAGCTAGACACCTAAATAAGCAAACAGCATGACACTATGGAAGTGTTTACATTTTCTGTACAAATAAGGGGAAACAGATGGACCTATTTCCTCTCTGCAGTTTTTCAGAGCCTGTTTAGGGAATTTAGGCAGTTCTGTTAAGCACTTGGGGCCAAATACATACGATGTTGATGGGTCAACATTTAAGTTAGGAGCCTATATCAGCAGACATGAATTTCTCCTTGAGATGCTCTTGAAAATGCTCACAGTATATTCACAGATGTAACACAGATAATCTGACTTGTTGTCCTTATATAGGAAAATTATTTCACACCGTTATCAGCTCACACTGCTTAATGCCACTGACTGAAGCCCTTTCTGGGAATTAACTAACTTCCAAGCCATCCTGCCAAACATGTGTTAACTGAATCAGCCTTTATCCCTCTTTCAACAGTTTTTTAAAGCAAACCTACCATAAGACTCTGCAGGGTTTAACCCCACCAAAATTTTATAAGTAGAAGATAAAAGGAAAGAAAAAAAAAGTTTAAGCTAACTAACAATGTAAAGACCATTTCTATTGGAATACTAATGAGTCAAGTTATGTATGCTGGCTACGTGCCTAACTATTTGATTCCTGCCAGTGTTTTGTTGCTTGCACTGATCCTTGGGGGAATGCTTGTACAATTCTTATTGAATGATTTTAATCTTTATTTAATTATTTTTAGCTTTTAATATAGTTGTAAAAGATATTTCGTGATTTATGTGTTGCCTGATTGTTAAATCCTATGTGAGATAATAAATTGCATATTAGAAGCCTCTACAGGAACTTTGGCGTTTAATCGAAGAGCAGACAAATGTGAGTGATGGCTTATTGAGCAGATAAGCAAACCCCTGGCACTGCCCTCATTGCTCTCTTTCTGCAGGACATTCACCTCAGACTGCTTTGGCTGCCTCAACTGTGTGCCCTTTTCCTCTCCTCAGTCTGCATAGGTGTCAGCTATGGTCTCTTATCTCAGCCTCCTAGTATTCATTCCATCTTGATGTTCTCCATGATTATAAGAGCAACAGTGAATACTTACAAGATTCCCCACAAGCTTAAATACACTCTCTGTTGAATTCTGCCTGAACCTCAACAATTCCCTCCCCAAGTTTCCACTCTGCTCCTGAGCATAATCTGGGAATTAGTAAGGATTTTTCATGGTACCAGGTCTCCTCCCCACTTAGACTTTTTTCATTTAACCCAGGCTTACCTCTTTGTTCTGATTGCTGAATCCGCGCTAGAAGGAGTGAGGGCATAGGCCTGGCACTAACATGCAGATGTCTATAATGTTAAGTGTTAGCATAGTCCCCGGCAGTTTTGGCCTTGATCAGCTAGCATTTTCCAAAACAATGACCAGGCCAGAAAGGCCTGGCTAGAGCTAAGGGTGCAGCTTTTACATGGCCAACCGGTTTGAAGAAGTGAGGGGGTTTACTGTATGAATGAGAGATACAGAACACAGGAGTCACCAGGACCACAGAACAGTTCCTGGCACAATTCAATTACTAAAACAGATGTAATCTGAAAGAGAGAACAGCTCCAAACAGGTCTGGTCCTACTGAATAACACCTAACCTCCTTTGTCATCTGATCTTCATCCCTTATCAGGTGGCTTGCTTCTTGGAGCTTTCCATCTGGCTTTCAGATCTGAGAGCCAGGTTACCCATGTTCTTGTTGCTTTATGGTTTTTAAGGGCAGCGTGCACTTAGCTGGTGGCTGACATTACAGCCATAAGTTAAGGAGCCATAATTGGGAACCACTTCTGTTTAGCATAGACAGCAGGATGCAAGAAACAGTCACAGAGGCTAAGCCTAGTCCTGGGAATTTGTTTTTTTCTGATGGCCAAGTAAAACTTTCAAGTTCTTTTTTCTGGATGGGGGGGAAGGTCCATGTATAAGGCACATCCACTCAGCAGCAGCAAGTCTGGTGAGTTCGGGATATAAGCAAAGTAAGTAGAGAGGGCAAGTACCAATGTTAAGACACCTTTGCACAGATGATTGTCATTGTCGCTTTCCATCTTCCTTTGGGAACTCTAAAAATCCTCTCAGCGTTGGTAGAGAAGAAGGAAGAAAAAAAGGTGAGAGCAAAAAGGAGCCATCATAAGCATCACAAAACCAGATACATATACAAACACACATACACGTATATATACATAATATAAACCTATATATATGTATGCGTATATGTAAACACACATCGTCTTATTGGTTTTAAATACTCTGTTTTAGGAAACAAAGTAGACATTCAGCAAACCCCTTCCCATGTGATCCCTAGAGGGAGGGTACACCCTGGAAATGCAAGCAACAGAGGAAGTCCCAAAATAACAATAATAAATATTTCAATCTTAAATTTTTAGTAGTAAAGAACCAAATGTTACCTGTACTACACATCAAATGCCATTTATTGAACTTGTACCAGGAATATATATGAGATCTGTGTATAGCAATTGATGTGTTTATAAAGCACTTCATCAAGAGTAAGAATTTACATATATCAATATAGAAAAAAATGCTTCTAGAATTACCACATAATTCGCCCCTCAGGAAAAAAAAAAAAAAAAAGTAAAATTTAAGATTGTTCTAAGAGCAAGATCTGAAAATATTTTTTCCTTCTCTTCTCTGTCTTTTACTTAACAACCTCGTTAATGCATGCAATCCCACTGTTCTGCCCTGGTTGCTGTTACACCAGTGTGTCATGCGGTTTGAACGTAGCACCTGCTGTTTCGGTTACAGCTAGATAGAATCAACAAAACCAGCTATCCTATCTTGATTATTACCTAAATAGCGCTCAGCGTTTTTAATTAAAACAAAATCCAAGAGGTATTTAACTATGCCTAGTATAATGATATATGAGCATGTTCACAAGGCAAACTGAAATGTAACACAGAAATACCCGAGCTAGCTTTAAGCTGGATGAATATATCATTCTGCTTTGGCAACACACAAATCAAAAAAGGCTAAGGCTGTGGGAAAGTCAGGAGGAGAACAGGGAGGCAAAAAGTAACCACAAAAACTACAGTGAGAACAGCTACATCACACATACATATTTACTGTCTTTTCACTTTGTACATGAATACAGCTATCTATGCACACACGGACCCATGTGACACATTTATCCACCTGTGTTTGACCACATTGTCACACATTTTGATTTCTCAGAAGTTAACTCTAAACCAGAAGTTTGTTAACTGCAGGAGGCTGAATGCATGGATTCGCAGAACATGTTGCCTCTTGCTGCTGTTGTAAAGCTGGCTGAAGAAAGGAGCCCTTTAGCGTATCAGCTTCACAAGGAAGTACAGGAGTTGCCATGTGAAAGAGCCTGGAGGAAACCTCCTCTTTATTCATTCCCTCCTTGCCCGCAGAGAGTAGAACTTCAATTTGGAGTTGGTATTTACATTTTTAAGGCATACCAGCACACAAAAGTTTTTATTTAAGCACTCCCAGACCAAGGCTAGGTAATCAGTCAGAAGCAGTTAAGTTACTGAACCCATTTTCACTTTCCAAACCGATACATCTATATATCATCTTAAAGTGAAAGAAAGCTCTTTTACTCTCTCACATAACTTGTATGACTATTATTTAAATATTTATACTAAACTGGTCAGGCAGTTCTTTTGACTGATCACGTTTTTAACATTACCTGAACAGCCTAGGTGAGTCTTTATGTTCAATGTAACTCAATTTCTGGGTTTCAGAAATACCATTTTATGCCTTATTTTTGCCTATGGATTTATTAGTTTATTATGGATTTTATAGTACAAAATTATATAAATTCTAGGGTTTTCCTCTAGCTTAATGCGTAGTTTTCAAAGTCACACTGGTGAGGGTGTTAACTATATTAATTCCTATTGTACTGTAAATTTGATTGTTTTCCCATTCATGAGGCACCAAGAGCTTCGACTTAGATTAGGACCTGAGTCACAGAATCACAGAAGGGTTGAGGCTGGAAGGGGCCTCTGGAGATCATCTAGTCCAACTTCCCTGCGGAAGGCAGGGTCACCTACAGCAAATTGCCCAGGACTGTGTCAGGTTTTAAATATCTCCAGCATGGAGACTCCATAGGCTTTCTGGGTAGCATGTTCCCATCTTTGACCACGGTTACAGTGTTATTTTTTCCTTAGGTTTAAGTGGAATTTTCTGCATTTCAATTCACGCATGTTGCTTCTTGTCCTCTCACTGGGCACCACTTAGAAGAGATTGGCTCCGTCTTCTTCACACCCTCCCATCAGATATTTATACACAATGATAAGATCCCCCCGGCCCAGAGTCTTCTCTTTCCCAGCTTTCTCAGTCTCTCCTTATATGACAAATGCTCCTCTCCCTTCATCATCTTTGTGGCTCTTCATTGGCTTCATTGGACTGTCTTTCTTGTACTGGGGACCCCAGAATTGGACACAGCACTCCAGATGTGGTCTCACCAGGACCAGCTCCCTCCACCTGCTGGCAACGCTTCTTCTAATGCAGCCCAGGAGGCTGTTGGCCTTCATGCCACAACAGCATTGCACATCATTGCAGGCTCTTGGTCAACTTTTTGTTCACCAGGACCCCAGGGTCTTCTCTGCATGCTGCTTTCCAGCCAGTCAGCCCCCAGCCTGTACTGGTACATGGGGTTATTTCTCCCTAAGTCCCCAGGACTTGACATTTCCCTTTGTTGAACTTCATTAGGTTCACCTCTGCCTACCTCACCAGCCTCTTGAGGTCCCACTGCATGGCAGCACAACCATTTGATTTAATCATGGTTGTGATTCACGGTCATTAATGAAGATGTTAAACACTGACCGGCCTCCAGCTGGACTTTGTGCTGGCTGTCACAATCCTCTGACCCCAGCAGTTCAGCCAGTTTTCAGTCCACTTGACTGTCCATTTATCTACCCTACATTTCAGTGGCTCATCTATGAGGATGTTATGGGAGACAGTGTTGAAAGCCTTGCTTAAGATGAGATAAACAACTTCCAGTGCTCTCTACTCATCCAACAAGCCAGTCTTATACTTCAGGAAACCACATAACGCTACAGAAACTAGAAAAATGAGGTCAGAGAGGTCTAACCACAATTGTTTTTATCAAAAGACTTGTATCTGAATCTATCCCAAAAGCAGATTCTGAGCTTTATAAAAAGTGATAGTAATATACAAAGTTAATCGTGTATAATTCGCTAGTACAACTCCAAACAGGACCAAACTAATTAAGCTGGCTCTATTCTGGAAAAGATTAAGAATGAGAGTGTAGAATGCACAAGCCTTCACATCATATTCCCTCATTTTACATGTAACAATCCTTTTTTTCCGCAGTAACTTCTTTCTGGAAGCTATTTTCAGTAACTTCTTTTCCTTCATCTTGAGATTGGAAAGTCCAAAAGTCTGTATTCTAATCTGTGCATAATAATTTGTGGCTCAGGAGAGAAAATTGATCTCTAGTTTTATACACTTCCTCTATCTGCAGTATTAACAAAAGAATGAATTTAAATATATTTTGTCACTAACATAGGCCAATGTACATGTTGATATATACTTGCTATACCACTTTTCAAATGAAGTCACAGGCTTAGTCACTCTACATCTTTTTAACATTCTTTGAAAGAAAAAATTATGCTAATATATGAATATGAATGCTTTAAAAAAGCTTGCAGTTTGAATTTAAAAATAAATCATCCCTCATATATCCTTTCAAAATAATTTTTTTTAAAAATTACAAAGAAAGGAAAAGTTACAGCTGTGAAAGTATCTCATTTAAATGCTAAATATGCTTTATCTAAAAATATAATTTCAAGTTGTATGCCTTTTAGCTTCCGTACTACTAGAAAATAAGTACTAGAAAATAACATGAAGAAACATTTTAATTATACATACAAGCTCCACCTTTACTGTTAGGTTTGTATAATAATACAAAGCTATAGACTGTTCTCCCATTCCTATTAATTGCAAACAGCAATACAGTAAAATTGTATAGGCCAACTACTGTTTTGTGGTACAACTGTTATAACTGCAGATGTTTTATGCTTACTGTAACTGACTATCTTAAAAGGCTTTTCCCCAGTCTCCTATAAAAGATTTTTTTTTTTTTTTGGATAGGAAATTTTAAAACTTAAAACTTCAAGTTCCTTTTTTGAAATAATTCAAACTGAAATTACATATAGATTTGGAAGATTAAATGAGTTTTTTTTTTTTTTTTTACAGAAAGGTCGAATACTATAAGAGACAGCACATCACCTCACTAGCAGGCTAAAGAGCTTTTTAAGAATCTTTCATCTGATCACTAATTTGAGGTGCAATATGATAGGCGCCACATAGACAAGTGTGGGAATCAGGATGGTGCAGACCGTAGAAGAGGGGTTTGCTTTGGAGTGCTCCCCAAGTGTTGAGGAACCCCAGGTGCACTACGGACAGAGCCACCACACTGTGGGGTTGCTGTAGCCTCCAGTGACCTCATGAGTGCAGAGCAAACCTAGTTAGCAAAGGAGAAGTGACACTGCAGACTCACACTGTAAGCATCTAGGTACCTTGGAATTTCGTCCTGACAGCTGTTGAATGTGAGTACCATTATCTGCTGACCATACTGCTGAGCACTCTGTTGACCTTCCTGTTGGCATCCACACTGTTATCACCTGAGGCCATTCTGTTCCACTGTCCACCTATGCTCCGGCACTGATTGATTGAATAATTAACTAAGCTCAGGAAGGATAAAAGAAAGCAAGCCACATACATACCTCTGTGTGGACTCAGACTCACCGTCAGCTGGCCTGCAGACCCGACAACCCACCCATCAGCGGGGACACCCCTGATGCCAACTGCCAGGGAGAACCTGAATCCTCTTGGCGCAGCTCAAGTGTGGTGAGAGTAACCCAGGGAAAACTATACCGGAGGGGTGGCCCATAAGGACAAGGAAAGGGCGAGAGCCGTCATTTTACCGTGCATCCAAGAACAGTCATTGTACTGTGCTTCCGTGGCTTAACCATAGAGCTCTGATATGTGTAGTCTGTTTTTTTTTTTTAATTCTTTACTATACCTCTTAGCTTTGTTATACTTGTAGATTGTCTGCTGTTAATTGTTTAGTGTTGTCCAGTGTCCATCATATGTGTAGAACCGCTTAGATCTAATAAATTCTTACATCTGACAAATGATGATCTCTTGAGTTCCATGCAACTAACCCCAGATTCTGAAAGAATCCCGGATGCCCCTCTAGCGGCGCATCACACAGTAATAGTCATACTGTGTACGTAAATGACATCTTTTATGTCATTTATGAAAGAGGGAAGGACTAACAGATTTTGGCTTCTTTCCTTCCTTTAGACTAAATTGATCCTCTTCTCAAAGCTATGCATTCAGATTTTCAATACATTTAAATATATTATTTACATATATTTGCAGGAAATAGATTCAGTAACAGGGAACACAGTTTTTAAACATTTGACCTAACAAACTTGGTATAGCAAAAAGTTATAAGATATCAGAGTTTTGGATTTCAGTTCTGGAAATCAGTCTACATCCAAAGCAAATATCAGACAAATAAGGGACATAAGGAAATGGATTCTATGGGGGATGAGATTTTCCATATAGTTCAGGCAAGGACCAAGACCAGGGGCAGCTTCCAAGTAAATGGAGGGAGGTACCCAGCAACTCCTTCTGACACAGCTCTCTTCACAAGTCTGACCAAGGTTACACAGCTCCACCATGCCAGAGCTGACCAAGACCACAGGCAGTCATATCCCTAGGAAGGGGGTGTGGGTGCTCAGGGCACTGACAGCTGCTTCCCATTTCTAAAGTTACTATGCAGGAGAAATCCTACTCGTATGTGGTTGAAATAATTTCCCTTACAAGTTGTCATGGTTGTTGTGGGTCAAGTAGCACAAGCAACCGACTATAATCATTTTGCTACAGTTTAAGTGCGTGAATCATCCTTGTTCTTCAAAACAAAGAAAATATTAATTCATTAACTAGAATGGGATGATTTTCATTAATTCTTTGAATAATGACTTTTCAGCATATCTTCCGCAAAAGGCTATTTATATCTATCTGCCTAATTAAAGTATGCATTTAACTAGCCAGTGATCATTTCATGCAATATGTACAAAGAGCAGTACGTAGGAAAACAGATGGTGTACTGTGTTGACTCACTGCTGCTTCCTGCCTTTTCCTTCTCCAGCAATTTATCTCTTTAAAAGCAGGAGGCAAATTCAGGAAGTTGGTTCTGACAATCATTACGTTTTCAGTATAGCTGGGATGCATAAACAGACCCAGAGCTACTACAATGCTACAGATAAATTGCAGTAAAAAGAGGGAAACATTTATTCAGCCATGCAATTGAGTGTTCCTAGTGTTACTACTTAACAATGTTTTAAATGTGAAATTGCTAGGATAACATATATTCAACACAGTCAGCAGGTTGCAATCTGTATATACACCATCGCCTTCAGTGTTACTAGCTTTCAGGCCTTAGAAGGATAATTAAATAGTTAACGGTATGATATTTTCCAAGACTCTATTTTAAATCTTATCTGCAGATGCAAGAAAGATGTTTAAGCCCCTTAAAACAGCAAAAATGTCAATTATTTTCAGACTAAATGTACAAGCAGAGGAAATGTGAAATAAAGCAAGAGAACTGATTAAAGTTAGAGGCTTACACATCAGCACAATCAAGGCTTTCTTGTTTTCTGATTGGTTCTCAGACTACTTATTTTGTAGAAATTGACCCTCTTCCTCTCTGCTCCCCCCCACCAAGGGAATCGTTTTTCTTCACCTTTTTAGGTTCAGCTTATGCATATACTTGTGATTTGCTTAATGGGATCATTGTATTTATGAAATTAAAATAATTCAATGTATATCCTAGCGATATATATCATTGCCAAGTTTAAGTTAGTTGCCAGTACCACACTGCAATGCCTTTTGAATGTCAATTACTTAGCTCTTCAGCTTCTTACATCCTGATAGTAGAGGCAACAAGTATGTGAGGCAGGACTCATTTCTCTGTTGCCTTGCAATAGTCATATTTACATACATTTGCATGTGAAAAGGATGCAAAATAGCCAAACAGCATTTAGAACTTACTTTATACATGGCATAAACAACTACAATATTAGCAAACTCTATCCTTTCAATTTACAGCTATAAGCACAGTTCAGATCTCACCAGCTCTGTATGATCAATACATGCTGTGTTTCCAACACCAAGTCAGAGAAATTACATTAAGGAATAAACATATATATAGCTCCCAAAGCCCCTGGCAAGATTTGTGCCATTGCATGCAAGTTGTCCACAGGCTATGTATACACCTTTTACTAGAGAAATGCACTGTAGCAGCTTGAATATACGCCTCTGAGAGAAGAAAAATGTTAGATCTGAGCCTATTTGGATTTTTCTTGTTTTATAACAACGTAAACAGTGGACTTGAGGCTTGTGAAGTTTATTGTCTGTGCAGCAACCTGTGCTTTTATAAATGACAAAGAAATTGTACTATCATTGACAAACATACAGTTGCAGATGGGATAGGACATAGCAGATGTTCTGCTACATCAAGTCCTGAAAGTTGCTGTCTTCTCCTTTCTCCTTCTCCACTGACAGCATTTTCAGCAAGTGTCAGTTACAAACCAGTGAATAAGAACATCAAGAAACTTTTCTCTACTTTCCTCAAACAGCAAAGTTTAATCTCCTGACAGTGTCCCCCCTCCCTTTTTTTTTTTTTTAAGTTCTTTTTCCACTTCTTCAGGAATATTAACATCATTTTAAAATAAATTTAAAACTATACACTACAGTGCAAATTGAAAGGCTTACTCTCAAGTATACAGTGCTTATTTAAAAATAAAAGAAATACCAGCTTTACACCAAATGTAGATAAGCTAAGAAGTCTTCACCTGCAAAATCCCTATCTTCTAACATCTAAATACATTTAAGAAAATGGAGGTATTTAGTGAAGAGATACAGCTGGCTGATTTTTCATAATCAGATGAGGTCCTTTGGAACCTCAAATATCAGGTTAATCTTTCAGCATTTTGACTCCAACTTTCCGTCTTCCTTGAATACTAGTCTCGTTTTAGTGGACAAAGATTATATAGTAATAAAGTTGGTTTTACATTTCAAAGCAGTTTTTTGGCACACAAGCCCTCTATTTGTCTATATCTATAGCCCTCTGTGACTGTCAGCTCATACATCTACCTACATACCTTGGGTAATATCCATCCTGAGACATCATGCCTGCAACTTCTCCCACCCCTCTTTAACTAATTTGACTTTATAAAAAAAACAAACAACCCCCCCCCCCTCAAAATAGAACAAAAAAAGAAACAATTTTTTATCTGAAAAATATATCCTTGGGTTTGAATCATTTCTAGCCTTCTTTTGTTCCTTCAGTACATATCAGTGTTCCCTTGAAAATAAGCAGATCCCTGAACTTCTGGATCTTTTCCTGTAACTACTGTTTTGCTATGAGAATCACTTAGCCTAGAATGTTAATGGTTCTCCTGTCCCTGGCTTATATTTTAGACACATATTTTAACAATAGCAGGGTCCAGTTTCATCCAAATATCCATAGTCTAACCTCAATTTTTTAAAATTTTCTATTAAAAAAGACATCTTAATACATTGCGGTTAATGGGTCACTGAAGAATAACAATTTTGCTGATAAATACTTAGTTCTAGGTTCCCCTGTATATAAGACTTATATGCATTTTTGTAAATTACATTTGAGGTGAGATACTTTGCATTGTCTCAACAGTCAGCTGTAAATCCTATTTGCATTGCTGTCTCTTAACCTTCCTGACCATGATCACTTAAAATACATGTTTTACTAAAATCTGTTTAAGAAATCTATGTGGGTATAAAGACAAACTCTGCCCAATTTCTATTTATAAATTGGAAAATAGGCCATTAGATGGAGGAAGACTAGCAACTTAGATTGCATGGCAAGGAATACTAAGACTGAAGCTTTAAGAGTACATTTCACACACAGTAGCTTTCTACTTAAGGAAAAAAAATCATGTACTATCTTTCGGTATTTACTATCTTAAGTATAGAAAAACAAAGAATGAACATTCTGCTTTTTTAGCAAATCATATGGTAACTTAAGAAAAGTGGTTATGTGGTTACCTTTTATAATATCTTGGAAAGTACAGGAGCTCCTATACTTACTATAGCGGATAAGAATAAATGTTCTTCCATTCAGCCTTTCATACAATATTTCCTGATCCTTTTTAAAATAATTTTTTACATGAACACAATCACAAAAAAAAAAAAAAAACCACTGAACAAACAGCTCATTCAAAACCTGGTTCTATTTGATCACCCCAAAAGCAGTTCTGTTCGACACCTGCATTGACTTCTTTAACAAGAACTCAGGCCTGAATCTTTCTCCCCTCAAAGTTAACGCATAAATTATTTAATGGAGTAAAATCAGAAACTACGTGTTTCATGTTTTTCAAAGAGTTACCTCTCCCTAAAACAACATACCAGGCAGACTTTAAAAACACATTTTATTTAATATTTTTTTAAAACGGAACTGTTTGGAAATTAATCTCACACATTACTGAAATAGCTTATGAAACATTTTTAGAAAGATAAACTGAAAATTGAGCGTAAAAAAATTAGCTCTGTCACACTGATGGTTTGACTTTAACTGTAATGGGGAGAGGAAGTAATTACACTTTTTAAGTAATTACTGTGCATTTTACAAACATATAGGTAACTATTAATTCATTAACACTTCACTCAGAAATTTAGGTTCTATTTTACAATGGTTTTTATACCAAGAAACATGGGATTAATGTAATATCCTGAAACGGAAGCGCTACTCAGACCGCGTGGAGGCTCAATGCTAAAAATTATGTAAACAAATTAAAACAGTACAGAGAAGGTTTATAAATTAGCAAAATCTGTAGCACATAAAGTATACATAGAACAACTAGTTTATTTCTAATAACAACATGAACGTGATTATATAGTTATAAATAAGCAATACGTTAAATAGTAGAATTTCCTTAAAATGGTAATTAATTGACTCCATTTTGAACAATGGAGGCAGGCACCATTAATGGCTAAGAATTGCCTTACCTAGAAGAATACATTTCTCCTTAGACTTGTCTGTGAAGTAAAAGGCTTAGGTTATCTTATGTTTCCTCCCTCCCACATAGCACAGCCGCCTCCTCTTTCTTCCACAGCAGTGCCACTAACAGCCTTCCTCTAGTTTCTACAAGATACTGTTACTCTTTCAGGTTTAACCAGACAATAGAAGATTCAGAAAACTCAACATAACTCCGTAATGTCCAAGCGTAATCTTGTCAACAAGAGCGTTTTTGCTTCTGGCTTCAAAGTTACTTTAAATTAAGTATTGATTTTCATTCTTTGGGAATCCTTCCTCCACTGAATCAGTTACCCACAGCTCAGACACAATTTTAAATTTTTTACCAAATGTTCTCCTCAGTGCTTTCATCTCTTTTACCCGGGAGTGATCTTCTCCTATAATGACATGGGACACACCCTCTTCTAGGTGAGGGACTACTTTTGCACCATAAAATCGGAGCTCCAAAGCTCTAACTGATAATCTTGTTCCATGGATTTTTGTTCTAGGCTCATTAACAACAACGTAACAGTCCACATAAATAGTGTTTCCTCTGAACATACTGAGCTGGCAGCTGTTCCATGAATAACGTTCTTCTAATACAGCAATCATGTCCAATGGCATCATCTTACTATTATCTTTCATTCTTGAGAACACTTCCTTTAGTTGTGCAACATCTGTATCTGCTGTATAGCTGTCTCCATAAGAGTCATACTCACGAGCAAAATGTTCTTTTGTGTCAGGACACATGTGAATCATAAAGGCAGGCTGCCAAGGTACAAGCATTTTGGTTTGAAAACACTGGAGAAGCCACTCTGCCTTCACCACATCATACTTGTTGGAAGCAATGATGTTTTTCACTCTGACATTCTCAGTTCCTACAATGACACAGTACGTGTCTGGTCCAGGGTTCTGTACCACACTGCCACCACATTCAGCTATTTTGCTTTCTAATTCAGACTTCGAGTATCTTCCTGTTCCTGTCATAACACAGAATTCAACATCTTCAAATACATTTGAAACTTTGTTTATATTAGAAAGATCAGGGGCTTTAAACTGCTCAGCTATTCCAATTATCTTCTTCACCTTAGGTACAGTTTTCTTTTTTTTCTCTTGTGGCTCATCATCATCATCTATTGGAAGGTGCTTAGAGGCCAGCTTTCCTTCCGCTTTGCTTCTGAGATGTTCTAACATGTCTGAAGTCATGCATTCATACCATTCCTTGTCCTCTCTTATTTTCTCAATTCGGGGGAATCTCAAAGTACAGTCAGTTTTATACATATCACTGTTAACAATCTCAGCTGCCTTAATCTGAACTATTACAGAGTTACAAGGTTCAATGTACACTTCAGGTTTTTCAGTTCCACACAAAATGTTGCATGGAGGGTCCTTCCTATGGTAGGGCTTCCAGTGTTTAGCCAGTTTCAAACCTAAATCATACAATTCCTTCATAGTATAACCAGAGCCAACACGACAAATCGAGTGGAAAATACTAGGTTTTTCATTTGGAGGTGGAGTCTCCGCAATAGCGCACAAAAAATGAGACATCATTCCACCACGTGACCCCTTTCCCCAGTAACCACCAACAATCAAAAGGTCTAGCTCATCCATCAGCCCAGTGACGTATTCTGGCTTGATTTTTAACCAGCCTTCCCCACGTTTGTCAGGCTTGTAAGTGGACATGGGATCTTTCACCATAATTCCTTCCTCTCTGTTATCTATTGCTTCATTTAAAGCATCAATTACTTCTTTTCTAGTTCTGGCGCTTGTTTTATGTACAGCATGCATTCTGCCTGTTACTGGGGTAAATACGTCACTTAGGATCTCGTATCTTTTGCTTAGTGCTTCATGGCCCAACTTCTGATCATTAAGCATTAATACATCAAACACACAGTAGCAGGTCTGCAGATCAGATTCTTCCACCATTCTTTTTATGTCAAATTTGTTTCCTTTTTGCATGAATGTTTGTGTTTCAGGATTGTAAGCCATCATTTCACCATCAAGAATGCAATTTTGTACATTGTTTTTAAATACTTTATGAATAAATGGAGTCAACGAACCTTCAAGGGGTGAAGAACCAAACTGCTGAGTATAGTCATACCCATTTCTGGAAAAATATTTATATACATCTCCATCTTTGTGCATCTGCATACGCTCACCATCCAGTTTAGTTTCTATGTAGAATATATGATTATTCATTTGTTTCTCAATTTGCTGGACATCAGCAATAGCAGCAAGCATTGGTTTAAAGGCAGAAAATAACATGATAGAAACATCACTAAGCGAGACAGTGGGATCATGCAGTTGTCTACAAACTTTTTCCAAATCAGTTGTGACATTGTATAATTCAGCAGCATCAGGATGAAAAATGGAAAATATAGTTTGCTGACTAACACCAAGTTTCAGATCCTTTATAATCATCCGGATAAGCCATTTTTGTTCAAGTGCTGAGCTCTGAGTAATTAACTGAAGGAGGCTTTTCTTTAACAGACCCTTGTTTTTGGCAGCATTATTATTAGCTATTGCATCTAAAAGTTCATTGACCTGTTCTATTGTCAGTCTGCCTTGTTTTGGGCACCTAGGCTTTAGCACAAAGTACGCAATCATTGCAAAATCTCCAGCATCTCCACGTGAGCCAGCAGGTGTTCTGTAATGTAAAAGCTTTGCGGCATCTTTCCCATCTTTTGGTAAATTAAGCAGTTCAATATACAGTTTTGCAAGCATAGTTTCTTTAATTCCATATGCCATCCTTTCTCTTTCCAATTGCGGAAGAATAAGTCGCATTGCTGGGTGAAAAGAATCTGTGACATCTTTCTCCTTTTGATGAAGAGCATCATGGAACCTCCTCCAGGAATCCAGGAACTCCTTGAAATACTTGGTTTTCTCTGGCCGAGATTTACATGTCTGCATTCGCTCAAGAGTACAGCATAGATCTGCAAAAGGCACCTGAGAGGCTACTGTTTTTTTAGGAGAAGGCTGAGAAGCAGGTGTAGAGGCCATCACGGTTCACTTTTCACTAAGAACAAAAAAGATACATATACATATCTGAAGAGGAACAAAACGCCAGCACGTTATCCTATCTCGAGAAAATCTCTACGATTTTTTGAGGTTATTGGTTACGCAAAGGCCACCGGCAGGTACTTTTGTACTTTGTTATCAGTGACAGCGGCACTCGACAGCAAAGCCCGTCCCTGGCGCCACCTGGGCCAGACCGCCCTGCCTCCCCGCGGCCCCGGGCCCGAGGCCGCGCCGGGGCGCCGGGGGAGCTGCGTCCCGCCGAGGCGGCGGCGCTATGCGAGCGAGACCCTGCAACGCCGCGGCCGCCGCTCGCGAGGGAGCTGCGGACGCTCCGCTCCGCTCCGCTCAGCTCGGCTCGGCGCGGCGCGGCGGGGGAGAGGCCGCAGGGCACAGCCGCTGCGGCCGCCGCCGCCGCTGCCCGGGCCGGCTCCTCCCGGAGGGGGAAACTCGGCAGCGCCCCACCCCTTGCGCAGCCGTTACGGCGTTGTCATGGACACACCGGAGCGGGGACGAGGAGGGGGACACACACGCTCCCGGGGCACCTCTACATACATAGCAACGGCCGTCCCCTCTCCACAGCGGGCGAACACCATGGTGGGGGGAGGGAGGAGGAACCGCCATCCTCAGGCGAGACTTACCCGCTGCTGCGGTACCGGCAGAACCCACAGCCCCAGCGGCCGCCCCGGGAAGGCTCCCTCGGGCCCCCCTAACTCCTCTCTAGGGCGGGAGGAGCGACTCGGTGACGGTGGAGACCGCGCTCCTCCCCGCCCCAGCGCAATGGTTCCGGCCGCGGAGGGGGGGGCGCCCTGGCTACCAGCGGCTGAGGCGGCTCGCGCGCTTGTGCAGTTAGTGCTCTTGGGGGGACGCAGCCACCTGCCGGTGCGCGGTCGGTGTGTAGCAGAAAGACTGGGGGCCGGGGGAAGGGCGAGCGGGCTCCTCATGGCCGTCCTCCTCCTCCTTCTCCTCCCCCCCTCCCCTCTTCGTGTTGGTTCGGTCGGGGGGGGCGGGCTGCCCGTCGTTGACCTCGGAAGCGGAAGCCGCGGCGGTGACGTCCCGTCGGGAAGGAGCGGTGGTTGAAGTTGGGGGTCGGGGAGCGGGTCCGGCCGAGGCGGCGGCGGCAGCAGCGGTAGCGGTAGTGACCGCGCGGGACGATGAGGCGGGTGGGTGCGCCGTTGGGGGCGGGGGGGGGGGTGGTCCGCGGGCCGGTCGCGCTGCGCGGGGCGGCGGCGAAGGCGGCGTGAGGAAGTAGGGCAGGGAGCGGGCCGGCGGCGGCTGGAGAAGTGGGTTTGGGAAGCGAGCTGGGGGGATCGCTGTGATTAACGCGCAGCTCTTAATTGCGGAGGGAATGGAGCGGGGAGGGAAGGTGCGGCCCTGTTCTGTGGGAATACGTCGTTCCTGTTCCTCCGTTTGGGTGTGTTATTCACAGGGAGCTGCTGCCTTGAAAGCAGCATTCAAAGCTTTATTAGTTCAGGTACCTTCCTGTAGATCCTCGGGATGATTTTTACTTACTCGCAGCAAAATCTTATTCTGCTTGTGTTTGCCTCTGTTGCTACAAACGGGAGGCTTACAGGAAATGGATCATGACTTTTTATGTGCTTAACTATTTCAAGTAAATATGTGGAAAACACAGAAAGGAATATTTCTTTTAATTAAAGTTGGAAATAACTCCAGATATTTGAAAAGTAATAGGTTTTAGGAGCTCATTCTCACTAGAAGGTGAAGCTTCTAATGTGATAATTGTCTTTGCTTTTTTACAGTACCCTCACGATTTATGAAATGGCTGTAAGAATCAGTGGAGTTTGTCAGTTGTGGAAAGCAAAGTATAATAAGAGTTAGAGAAAGATACTTTGGATTATGAATCTGCGTGATTGATACAGAGCAATGGAAGTTTGAAGTTGTTTGAAAGTTAGTAGGAGAGCTCCTTTTCTGATTTCAAAAAACAGAATCCTTATGTCTGGGATTTTGTTGTTCTGGTTCTGCTTTTTCCTTAGTTTAGGAGTAGCTGCTTTGCTGTTTTATCTCTTATGAGAGTTTCCTTGTAAGATTTTAGTATTGAGGAAATGTAATTTTCTTGTCCTCTTTAAGCTTTTTGTAGGCTTTCTTACAGATTAATTTCACTCTCAGATCTAGCCCCCCACCCTAACTTGTGACTGTTGAGAATATTTCTTTTTATAGAAATCTTCTAAATAACACGTTTTCTATTTGCTCATGTTTAAGTATTGTGTATGTCTGGAGGAGGTGGAACACAGGGGAAGGGAAGTGCAGTAGGACAAAACAGATGTCTTCAGATATTTCTGTGTTTTTGAACAAAACTAAGTATGTTTTGTTTCTTTTGAAACCATAATGAAATACTAGGTATTGCAGTGAATATTAACACTAACTTTTTGTAAAGCTCTTTGTACAGAGAGCAGCCGTTAAACATCTGAATGCTCTTCTTAGCACTAACTTTAAGACTGCTATGCCCTCTCTAAAAGTTAGCTTTGAGGAGGCAGTGTATACTCTGTGGTATGTGTATAGTCATATAGTACATTTCAGCATCATTCTCAGCTTCATTGTAAGATGTTGTTTTCAAATTTATCAGACCTTTCACCCAAGAGCTGAGCTTGGCAGGAAGAGCATCAGAGCAAGATGATATGCTTGATTTCACAAGTGAAGCAGATACATAACTTCTAGGCTCCCTGGCTGTTAGCTCCTAACCTTCTTTCAAATAACTGCAGACAAACAGTAATTATGTGTGTAACTCAAAAAGCAATTTTACTCAAAGCTCCCAAATGCAATTGTCTTTCAGGCAGAGATGAAGCACGGGAAATCATCACCTCCAAAGGTAAATGTTTTATAATGTGATTAGTGTGTGAAAATAGCAATTTTTTTACTAAAAATGTAGATGGAGACTGAAAATACAGCAGAATTAATGGCAAATATAAAAATAATTGATTGTTCAAAATAAGTGAAAAACTGTTCACACGTACCTTTGAGTATTGTGCAGTTAGGTATTTCACATCTTCAGTGGATGATGATCTTAGCTGTTTAAGAGTAGCATTAGCTCACAGCAGATTATTATTAAAATATCTTGATCAAAAAGACTTTGATTCTTCTCAGAATTTGTGTTGTTATGAGTGACTCACATGATCAGTAATTATTTAAAAAATGGGATGTGTAGCTCATCTGACTGAATATGTCATTTGGCTCTGTCAATAATTCCTGAACTGTGGATGCAGAACAGGGTAGATAGATAAACAGATGTATGTATCCCTGTGGGATAAAAAGGTGGCTGTAAGGTTTGATTGAGACACATCACCGTCAGATTTTTGTGTGTTTTTTTTTTTTTTTTTTTTTTTTTGTCCTGAGAGGCAATTTGGGAACTGTTCTGTAGCTGTATAAACTGAAGTGGTCTCTAGTGGGCTTTAAAGCAAATCGATTGTTTGAGGCAGAGAAGCACTCTGGTTAAGTCTTCCTTTCAATTAAGTTTTAATAGAGTATGGGTGGCATAACGTTGACTTGTGTTATGTTAGTGTTTTTCTTTGCTAATGGATATGCCAATTTTAGAACTTGGTATTTAATACACTTTTTTGCTCATTTCTTAAATTTTTGTTGATGATTATAAACTTATGTTGTGAGAACCACTGGTATTCACAAAAGCTAGCCTTTGTGATGCAGTTTTGAAAAGTCTTTAAAGATGTTTTTTCCACTCTTCTGCACCAGCAAGACCAAGCTGCTCAGAACTTGATAGTACTCATCAGGAGAGAGAGGAGGAAATATGAAGCAGTTAGAATCTAGAGGAAAGGCATCCGATGATTTTTGTACCTAAGAAAACATGATCTGTGAGGAAAGAGCAGAGGAGCTGGTTATGTATAGTCAGGAGAAACTGAAGGCAGATAGGATGTTTGAAGGCTGGTAAACGTTGAATTGGGAAGTACTAAAGTTAAGTTACTCAGTCTTCCTTTTTAGGAAAGTTTTAGGAAATACCTTCTAGTAAGAAGGGCAGCTAAGCATAGGAACAGCATGGTTGAACATATCTTGGAATTTCCATCAGTTATCTACAAAAGCATCTGGCAGATAAGACTCTGATTCTGCTGTTGATGGCTCTATACTTGTCACAGCCATTGACTTCCATAACAGCAAGCTTTTAAAAAACAACAAAAAAAAAAAGCCTCCCTTAATGCTTGTTATCATAGCCTCTAACTTGGTCAGTTTAATCAAATACATGTTTAAATAGTCTGCATTTATCAAATACAGTTACTGTATATGCTATAAAATAGGGAATGACTTTTTTACATAGGAAAACCTTGTCATAGGAGAAATTAGGACAATTACTTGAAATATAGTGCAGCAATATTGTGTTCTTTAAATCTAGGATTTCTTAGTGACAGCAAGCAACCTGCTTTGACTAAGAATGCTTTCTAAGTGGATATTTTTTCTGGGAGATCTGAAGAGGAGGTCTGCAGAGAAACCAAATTCAATTTTTTGGCTGGAGCTGAAAGCCTGTCAGACCTGCCACTAGCCTTCCATTGGCCAACTGATTGATTTTTCCAGAGTCAGTTCATTTTTTGATTCTAGTGTCTTCATCTGTAACGGGTGGATGATGTTTCATGCCATCTTTCTGTATAGCTCTGATAAAATCTAGAAGTAGAAGGCAATATAGTCAAGGTAATCCTTTTAAAACAGTCAGCAGTGTAAAGCACAGCATTAACTAGTCTTATTTGCAGGTGACTGAGAAATTGTTTGAAAAGAAAAATTATTTTTTAGAATATGTAATGGGATATGCCCTTCTTGCTCTAATTGGGACATCTGACAGTAACAGAGCAAGTCCATAAGTGGTTCTTATAGTCAAGAAAGAGAAACAGGCTTATCCAGGTGGCAGGTTAACTATTCTTGTTTCTCAGGTAGATGAACTCAAAACAAACTGCTTGAAGTTAGAGGTGAAGAGAATTACTATAATGGGCTAGAAGTTTTAACTGAATGCAATGAAAGTATATGGTATATATCTTGGAGAAGCCCTATAACTGTGCACTAGGAGGATTACTTCCCAGTTAAGTGCTGTATTTCTGCAATATATACAGTGTATACAAAAGGCTGTTCTTACTTGCAAGTTTCCCTGCAATAGGCAGCTGCAGCATTAAAATGGCATGATGTAACCAGTGATTTTCTGTGTGTGTGTGTTCACCCTTTCTGTTAGCATCCAGGTCATCTCAAGCTTCCCTTTGTGAGTCTGCATATATTTGAGATTGAATCGTTAAATCAGGATTAGATTTTTATTAAGTGTGAAACTAGGATATATCCTAGATATAACCAGATAACTGTCCCACCTTGGTTTCAGTTTGTGGTAAAACAGAAGCACTAGGCAAAAATCAGTCTTTCTTTTTCTCCTGTCCTACAGGTGTTAGTTTTGTGGAGACCTTCTGTTAGGCTTTTCTATTGGAATGGATTTCCAACTTTTGAAAAGTAACTTTAGCTCTCTCAACTGAGTTAATTAGCTGAGTTTTGCAGGATTGTTAGAAAACTTGTTAATATTGCTTATCTTGCTTACTAACATTACTTTAAGGACTTCAGCTTTAGAATATGCCCACTACTTATATTCTTACTGAAGGACTGACTGGGCAATTAGGGAACATCAAAGTCTAAATATGTTCTTCTCCTTTTTCCTTGCTGTTTCCCACCACTCTGCAATTTCTGTAGCACCCAGTTCGTTGCAAAAAACAAAAACAAAAAAAAAAAACAAAAAAAAAACGTGACAGGTGCTCTCCATAATTCAGTACAGTCCTTCTGTCTTAAGACATTATACTGTAAACTGTCTGAAAGATCATCTTATATAAACTAAAATATTAGGTTAGTAGTATTTAGTAGTATATTTAGTACAATATGCGTAGCTTCTTAACCAGCCCAACAGTAGGGAAAAGTACAACCAAAAACCAAAAAGAGATTTGTTTTAGTCTTATAGTATGCTGAGCACTCATGAACTTCAAAAAGCGTTGAGGATTTAAGGAATACCTTATCACTTACTCAGTGAGTTATTACTCACTGGATTACTATATTAATTTTCTCTTTTTATGTCCTTTAAGTGGAAATCTGGCTCAGCTTGTATCATCTTCTACTATTCAGATCAAATAAGGTATGTTTGGAAGGCCTGCTACTTTTTTGGACTCCGCAGGAAACACAGTTTGTAGCATTCTTGAAAGTGATCTTGTATTCACTTAGTTTAAAGTCTTTGAGGCCTCTGTGCTTGTATGATAAACCATCATTTTCTGTATTTGCAGTCTTTCAAATAGTACTGGAAGGAGACAGGCAGGAACCTAGGAGAAACTTGTATCTTAGTTCGCCCGCTAACAAAACTTTCAGGAAGATGTGAAGTAACAGATATGATCCAATTCAAGCCTGGAAATGGGTGGAGCTAGCAGAGTTTCACACACCTGGGAAAAACACCTCAGTGTTCATGTAGTTGCTCATTAGTGTAGGGTAGTCAGCCTTACTCAAATGTGTACATGAGCTGAAGGGGTTACGTTTGTATAGTTTTTCCTTCCTGGTAATTAACATGCTAAACACACAAACTACAGGTTTTCTTTTTTCTACCAAAAACTGCCTTAAAACCCTTTATGTTACTGGGAGGGGTTGCTTTTTGATAGCAAGAAATTGAATTTGATTTACAGAATCCCTAGTTTTAATTTCCATTGTTTCACTACCTGCACACTGAATGAAACATTGCACCATGCTAACACATGACTATATTGAATTCTAGTTTTAGGATCAAGATGCTTTGGCTTTGCAGCTCTGGTAGCAAAGGATTTTTTGTTTTTGCTTTTTTATAGAACAGAAGTAATCAAACTTAGGGCAGCAGTACCACAGACTAGTATAGCACTCTGGTAGTTTTGCGTATCTTACTGAAATTGAAATAGGAAGCTGTGCACGTCTGAAACAGTTGTGAGTATCAGTCTACAAATAGCAGTCCTTGATGTCGTATGAGGTAGGCATTCACAAAATTTTATAATCATCTTAAGATTTTGATCACCTTTTTTGTTTTTTAGTGCTGATTCTTAGTTAGGGGTCCGTTCCTCTGTAGTGAACGTCTTGTTACAAAACTAAAGAGGATCCAAAAATACTTTTGCAAGCAACTCAGTAAAACTGCATGACATGGGTAGGAGGAGTGCTTTCACTGTGTCATTATCGAAGTTACTCTTCCTCTTGCAGTCTTTAGAGTCAATGCAGAAATTGTCAACTTCATTGGAAGTTTCTTTTATAAATCAAAGTACTTACCTCATGTCTTTGCTGATCTTTGTGACTTACTAGAGAAATTGATCAAAATAATTAAATTTCCATATAGACAATACCTATGCAAACTTGATTGTGGATTCTGAATGTGAACTTGTAAATAAATAATACAAGAAAATGAAGTGGGGGTAACTGCAAACTAGACTACTTTATATTTCACCAGCTCTTTATATTGGGAGCAGATATACTGTACAAAAGCTTAATTTCACATTGCATTTGGTTAGTATGTGAATCTCAAGGTGTGGCTGACTTATGTTTATTGCTGATCTATATAATCATCTGTCTAAAGTAATATCCTTCATAGAGCTATAGCAGTGTTTCTTGGTCATATTGAGTGCTTGTCCTATTTGGTGATGGAAGAGGCTGTGAATGCAGAGGTGAGTTTTGATCGCTCAGTCCTACCAAAATTGCTGATGCAGTTGCAGCCCTTCCTAGTAATATTAGACCATATAGTTACTTTGGTTTGAGTCTTGTGACTCTATCAACCATAGAAACCGAACCTCAGCTGCACAGTGCTTGAACGTGTCTCTACATGTCAGACTCCTTTGGAGTTAAGTGAACGTCTCATTGCACTACATCTTTCCAAGCAGGTTGTATCTTAGACTGTGTCTAAACTGCAATTATTGTCTGCAGTATGATCTTGGAGCCACCTAGAGTATTTTTAAACTAGCCAACTTACGTTGTTGCCTCTGGCAATGTGTTTATTCAATGTGATGCTGACTGAACAGTTACTGTTGTTCTCATGTAGGTTTGGCAGTTTTTGCTGGTTTCTGTACTACGATTTAATTCCGACAGCGAGTAATGTGAGAGGTTCTGTGTATGCTGTGAGACATACCTATCCGTTATGATTGCAAAGATTTAATCCGTTATTGTTCACTATTACTCTCCTCATCTTATGCTGTGTACTTCTAGCTTTTTGTCATGAGTCTGTTTTCATATTTGGACTTCTCAGTAGTTGTACATTTTACTGATTGGAGGATAATGTAGTCAGCTGAGTGTTTTTAGTGGTCTTGTATAATATCACATTTTTGCTATGTAAGATGATTATGTTATGATTTGATAAAGCTGATAGAAAACTATCAAAACAAATCAGAATCAATACAAATACAGCAAAACGTTAACTGTTATATCACATTGTACTTAAATTTGTTTTGTTGGGGTTGAATCTCTTTCATTGTTTTCTGTTTGGCTTTGTAATCATAGTTGATCAAGATGCTGAAGCACAGACGCTAAATGATAGCCGATTCTGTGTGCGTTGTTAGCCTAGCCTGGTCATAGAGGGAAGTACGTAAGCTTATTGAACCATTCCTGTTTGCCTTAATTTGTACTAGCTTAGAAATAAGGGCTTCTATTTTTTGTATTAGTTGTAAGAGAAAAGTTGTGAGAAATTGATGATGTTGTGGTCTGTATGGTTGCTCTGCTGGTTTGTAAGGATGTCTGAGGGAAAGCACAAGTTATGATGTCAGTCAACCAATTATCTGGTGTTACTGACGGATGTTAAATGTTGAAACAATGTAAATGAGATTTTGAAGACTTCTAAAGCCTCTTTCTTATTATTGTTTTCTCTTTGTTTTTGCAGAACTGAATGGTTTCCAAACATTCAAAGGGAGTCTGCCCCTAAATTTGACATTTATTCTGTTGTGTAATGACTTGACCGTTGACTTCTTTTTTTCCTAGAAGTCTGAATGCTTGAATCATTTCCGTTTTCTTTCCCTCTGTATTTATACATATATGTTTGGGTTTTTCTACAGGATTTACTTGGAGTAAAAGATCACTGACTACTACAATGGAAAAGTCATGGATGCTTTGGACCTTTGTTGAAAGATGGCTACTAGCTTTGGCTTCTTGGTCTTGGGGTCTCTGCCGTATTTCGCTTTTACCTTTGATAGTAACTTTTCACTTGTACGGAGGCATTACACTACTTATGTTAATATTTGTATCAATAGCAGGTATATTATATAAATTCCAGGATGTGCTGCTTTACTTTCCTGAACAGCCCTCTTCATCACGCCTTTATGTTCCTATGCCTACTGGTATACCACATGAAAACATCTTCATCAAAACCAAAGATGGAGTTCTTCTCAATCTTATTCTTCTGAGATACACAGGGGACAATGCAGCGTATTCTCCAACCGTCATTTACTTTCATGGGAATGCAGGCAACATTGGCCACAGATTGCCAAATGCTTTGTTAATGCTGGTAAACCTGAAAGTAAACTTACTCCTTGTTGATTATAGAGGGTATGGAAAAAGTGAAGGAGAAGCAAGTGAAGAAGGTTTGTACTTAGATTCTGAGGCTGTGTTAGACTATGTGATGACTAGGTCTGATCTTGATAAAACAAAAATTTTTCTTTTTGGCCGTTCCTTGGGGGGAGCAGTAGCTATTCATTTAGCTTCTGAAAATTCCCATAGAATTTCTGCCATCATGGTGGAGAACACCTTTCTTAGCATCCCGCATATGGCCAGCACTTTGTTTTCTTTCTTTCCAATGAGATATCTTCCTTTATGGTGCTACAAAAATAAATTTCTGTCCTACAGAAAAATCTCTCAGTGCAGAATGCCTTCTCTTTTCATCTCTGGGTTGTCTGACCAGTTAATTCCACCAGTTATGATGAAGCAACTTTACGAGTTGTCCCCAGCTCGGACTAAGAGACTGGCGATTTTTCCTGATGGAACTCATAATGACACTTGGCAGTGCCAAGGGTATTTCACTGCACTTGAACAGTTCATCAAAGAAGTAATAAAGAGTCACTCCCCTGAAGAAATGGCGAAAACATCGTCTAATGTAACAATAATATAACTGATATTCTTCTTTTGGGGGGAGGGAGAATACCTGCACTGTATCTTGATTTGTGAAAAGTGATAAAAGAATGTCCATTTTTAAATGTATATTATGTCTGTACTTGCCTAAAGAGTGAAATTAAACTTGGAAAGGTCTAATGCTTTATTAAGATATTCCAGATAACTTTTACATTTGCAGCATTGTAAATGAACCATTCTAAATGTCTTTCCCATACTTTTTTTGATATCTTTGTCCATATCTTCCATTTGTTTGATATGTACAATGGATGCTATTAAAGAAGAAAAAAAAACAACAACTTGTTACAACAGTAGTACAGAATACATTAGTTTAGAAGAATGGCAGGTTTTTCAATATTCACTGCTACTGTGTGTGACCTTTTCAGACCATCATGGTTAGCACAATGTTTTGTTGTTTCCCTTAGGCTTTATTTGAAGTGTGCCACGCATGAGATACTATTTTATTCCCTGAAATTTTGTATTGTGCAACATGGGAAATCTTTAATGTGCTAAGTAATATAAAATAACATTATTGGTAAAGTATACTTAAGGTATACTGTCCTGAATTCTTACCATTTTTTATGGTTATGCACTTACATATGTTAATGTGTGTGTGTGTATATATGTATGTGTATAAATATAGACACACACATTTATAAACAAATTGCAAGTGAAGAGGAAAGGCCATTTTCCCTGTTTCCATTTTGTTATTGGTACTGTAATAGTGCCCGTGAAGTTGAATGTGCTTATACATAATTGCTTCTGCGTGTTCCCAGCCAATTTTTCTATAGAAAAGTAAAGTACCGTTCAAAGAGATGTGCAATATAACTTTCACAGCTGTTTTCTGGCCCAAGCTCTCCTGACTGACTTATTGGCAAACTTTCTGTTAATATTATTCTGCTCATGCATTTGAGGTAGGATTTTCAAGGCAGAGCGGGTGATGCGGTAGAAGGGAGTGTCGTACAAGGTAAAGGTGTGTATATTTGAATTTGATTTTTAGGTTGATATATTTTAAGTATTTGTGCCCTTTATTTATGCCTCCAGAAGAAACAAATCCAAGTAATTATAAGTAATCACATGATTGCAGATTAATGTGTACAGTTGCTATGGTAAGGAGAATAAAAATGAGCAGTACATAAATGAGTAGACCTAAGTTTAGTTGGTCTAAACCAGACAACACTTAATTTAACACTTTTATCCATCTGTTCTTAAAAAGTCTTTTTTACAGTACTGCTGTACAGTGTGAAAATAGATTACACATCAGTGGAAGTGTTTGTTTTCTTTGGCTGTACTGAGATTTTGAAGCTAACATTGCACCATTTTATAACCAGCAATATTTAATTTATGAGATCTTGATTCTGACCAAATGTGTGTGGTTCCCCCCCCCCCCCTTGGTTTTGAGGATCCTTATCCTAAGTCATCTTAACGAAGTTGTGTGGTGTTAGCTCAGTCTTATTTGTACTAGGGTGTGTGGCTATGTAAGTCTTCAACAGACTTAATTGCTCATTTCCTGCAGTTGATAGTTTGCCTATTCAAAATAGATTTTTACGGGAAGAAAGATAACTGTGGAGAAGTTTCCCCAAAATCTGTACAACAACTTCTTCAGATGGAATTTTCTTTAAATAAAGTTTTCTGCCACAACGCCCTGATTCAGAAAAGCATCTCAGCACATACTTAATCTGTTTCCTGATAGACAATGGTATTTTAAGCTTGTGCTCAATTTCTGTCACTGACTAAAACTGCTTTTCTGAACTAGTGCCTTAATGATTATGCCTCCAGTTACTGTATGGAATTACAGGTATTATGTACACATTAGATAGCAGTTGTCAGCAAACTATAGGTAGGGAGATGTGTCTTTGTTAGAAAAACTTAAATGTGGTCATCCTTTCTATTTAAAAACAGCAAAAAAAACAAGCAAAAACACATGCCAGATGTTGCTGCTCTCTCTGATAAGTATCTTTTGTCACACTACTATTAAAGTTTGTTTAGAATTGACTTGAAGTTGTTATAGACTTGCATGGATAGCTAACATCTTCTCCGACATAGCATAGCTTTGAATTTATGTCAAACTGAAGCTCTCTCCTCAGCATTCCAATGGTGTATGATTTGGTTTTTGGGGCGTGTTTTCTGTGTGGTTTCTTTGGAGGCATTTGTTTATATAGCGAAAAGGATTTAGCAAACTGTACCATTCCTTTCTGTGGTGTATTCGTAAAACCACAATGCGGGGTTCTTGCTTCACTCAGATACTTTTTTTTCTTTTTTTTTTAAACCCCCCAGGTATTTTGCAATGCTTCAGAATTAAGGTGGAGGGGTGAAGGGGGAGAGAAGGAATATAAGTGGACAAGTACTACTTTTCTAAAAATAATTTGATAAAGCCAGTGGCATAGGTTACTTGTTGGAGACTGAATGCAGATAAAGTAAACAGCTATTTCAGAAGTTGTCATAACTTGCTGTTAACTACCATAGTGTTCTTCATAAAGTGTGGATTTCCAAAGCAACAAAGGACTCTTTTTTTCCCTCACTTCAAACCAGTCAAAACAGACAAAGAAACAAAAAACCCAACCCAGAACACCCCGCTGTCCTTCCAACCTCCTGTCTTATGCATCAACTGCAAAGCCTTTCTTGCCACTTGCATATAAACAAGAAATATTTTCATTGGGGCCCACAGTTGCCAAGGTAATGTCTGATGTGTGGTATTAGATTATGGCAGCCTCGTTGCAGTGTACTTTATGAGCAGTTCTAAACATTGCTTTGGGTTATCAGGCTGTATCTTTTCACCGTAGTGTCTGCAGGACATCAAGATGAAACTTTGCAGATATGTTTGAGAAGACACAAGCATCATACTTTAAACTTAACTTGTTTTCTTCCGCCTTCAGTATATGGACCTTTTTATTTTTTATTAATAGGTTGCCCACATGTGCTTCTGGGTGAATACCTGTGGTTCTATTTTTTTATTTGCATTGGCTGTTAAATCCACTGAAAGAAAAGAGAAAGAAAATACTAATAATTATCTTATGTAAATATTCCATTGCTGTAAATATGGTCTTTCCTTTCCCTTTTAAGGGAGGAGGGAGGAAGAAGGAGCAGGAAACTTGTTGCTAACCCTTTACAGCTGACAAGTCAATACATGTTTTTATTTTTACAGTCTGTATAATAGCAACCCACAGTTATCTACTGCTAAAAGCCATTACGAGACAGTGCATTGCAGGATCCATAGTAGCAGTAACTTTAAATTGCCAGAAGTTGTATTATGACTGCTGTTGCATTTATTCCACTTAATACCATTATACGATTTCCCATACTGGTTCTTCATTCAGGTATAGAAGTTTCCCAAATGTTTGTCTTGTATAAACAAGTTTCTAGTCTGGTTTGGGAAGGGAGAGTTGAATTTATTTCACCAGTTTGTAAGAAAGTCACCTTTTGGCTTAAATATGTTCTATGTGGGAACTGTGCCACTTTTAAAACTTAAAGTTTCTCTTATAAAAAAGTCAGGAATTGAACAGTTGTAGCAATAGAGTCTTTATGAGGAATCATCCAGTATAAGACTGTGTGTGTGGTTTTAATTAGAGGAAATACTTGAGACTTCCTACTAACCCAAGTTTACATTCCCAGTATCTACTTCTGAACTGTGAAATGCAGAGATAAGCTATACTTTCAGATGAAAAATTGTTAACTGATACAACTGCCCGAATGTCCATTACTCAGGTAAAATTAGAAATAAAGCACAAAACCATTTGGTAGGCTAAGGACAATCTCTTGGTTGAAGGGCAGATGGATTAACTATTTATATAAAATATGCATATCAGCATCTCTTAGCTAATCATTTGCGTCACCTTGGATGTTCACAGTGGCAAATGCAAGGCTGAAGTGAGATTCTAAGGTATGGTCTCTTCTATTAGCAAAAAGATGCAGGTATACCTCCATTTGTATTTCATAATTCAGTTCTTGGAAAATGCCTTTTTTATTTTTGTAAATGAGAGGTGACTTTCCCAGGAGCACTTCTGCCAAATACAAAATCGCTGTCTCCTGCGTGTGGTGGTATCAACCTGACGTATCCTGTTAAGACTAAGTAATAACCCTGTTCTCCTTGTATAATTTAAGGTAGAACCCTACTGAAGTGAAAACAGACAAAGTATATTCAAGTTCTAAAGAACACTGATGTTTTGAATCAGAAACAGTCATTGAGTAAATAATACAATAATTTTATTTGAATTTTTCTTTATTATATATTTTAAGCAAAAATATCAGTTAAGGTATTCTTATCTCCTTAATTTTGTGGACAAAGCATAAATGTTACCAGATACGTGCTAACCGTGGTGGAGTTTTACATTCTTATGCTAGTCTGATTTTTACAATAAAACTAATTTTACAGAAAACACTTTTCTATTTTTATGTATTGACATGCAATAAATTGATACGATAAAAGTGATATTAATGTCTTATTCCAGTTTGTGACCTCTCTTCAGTATGGGAGTATTCAGTAGGGGTATTTTTGTATGCATGTTAACTGATTAATCTTAAGATTCAATTTTGCAGTCACAAAACACCAGTGCACATAGAAGAAGCATCTGTGTTGGTAGCTGTGGAGTTGGAATGCTATTACAGTAGAGGAGAAAAAGTTAAATTCCAAATATTCATTTCTAAGCTTTGTTACATATCCTTGCTTTCGGGGAGCATTAAGAGTAAAACGGATATTCCGTAGCCTCTGCCGCCTGCCATCATGTGTTGCACTTCAAAACTTTTACCGGGGACTGAGAGATGATCTGAATATTATGTCACTTGGATTGAAAAGATTGAAAGACATATTTTTAAGTCTGTTTCTCAGTAGTTTTACTTCCTATTGGAAATATTTTAAATGCTCTAATGGCACTCTAGTCTATATATAGTTGGTTAATTTATATAGCTGCAGTGGGATGCTTAGGCTGAAACAAATGTTGCTTTGTTACAGAGAAATGCATAGCTTAAATCCCTTCCAGACATACAGCCCATAGTGATGTGAAATACCTCGTAAGGATTTACTGCTGCTGATTTTCTGAAGTTGCAAAGTATGTGTCCTCTCTTGGATGAGTACAAGACTTATAGCTGAACTTTAACCCAATACCTAGGAAACCGGGCATAGGGGGAGCAGATATTTCTGATTCTTTAAACAATGAAAGTAAAGGAGCAACTCAGATGTGGGTACTTCATGTATATAATACCCTTGAATAAACAGCAAGTTTGCTGTCTTGAGAACTGTATCACTAAATCTTACTTGAGAGGCTGATGACTGCAAGACTTCCATTTGCTTTTTTTTAAATCTGAAAACTGATAGGCAACTGGGCTTCAAAATACAGCTTTATCCTGGAATGCCTTATGAAGTGATACGTTAGTAAGATTGATGTAATTTTCATCTGCTTAGTAAATATGTATAAACCTTTATAGCAACTAGATAAATGTACAGTATAATATTTGAATTTTTCTCAGAATTTGCAAGTACTGCTTAAAAATATATAAAAGCAAAAAATATATAAAGACATTGGAACATCAGAACTAAAATGCTATAAGGGAAACCTAAACCAAAAGCAGGGGACTTCTTGTGTATGAACAAGATACAGTACAGGCAGGTAAAGTTCTAGGAAAATAACTGAAGCATTGGCTAGGTAAAAATTATTTGCTCCAGAGATCTTGAATGACTGCATGGTTTTAATCTCAGTGCCTAAGCTCTGTAGGAGGCTTTGCTTCTAAATCTTACTATATTTATTAATACTTAACTTCTTCCTTTTCTCAAAAAAAAACAAAAATAGGAACAATTTAAAAGTTAATCATTCTGCTGGGAGTGTCATGTTTGAATTGTTAGTGATATTTGGATGTCATTGGTCATGTACTGGTGTCTAACCTAGACTTGGCTCGTTAAAAGCTTTACATCCTCTGTTGGGGCTTAATTTTAGACCTATTCTAGAGATTCTTTATCTGTATACAGAGATGGAAGATACCTGTTCTAAGAATGAACACTGAACATTTTCTGAAAATATGCTGAAAACCTTAATGTAATTGGTTTAACATGTTAGGCGTCAGCTCGGGTGGGAGCAGAATCATCCTCCTCTCTCCTGAATAACAGTAGTCTTCCTTTCTGTGAAAGATGGTGCATCCTAAGAGCAGGTCTGTTTTTAATACGTAACAGTGCTTGATTTCACTCATAAGAATTGCAGGTGTATCTTTAATAATCTTAAGTCATGAGTTCAATAATGTAGAAGTACAAGGATGAAGTTTTTGCATAAAATGTAACTGCTTTTATATGTCAGGTTCTGGAGAGGCATGCCCCTGGTTACTAAGAGCAACTAAGGAGCAGTTTTTTCTACTTGAAGATAGAAAGAAAGGAAGTTCTACAGCTGTTTTACGTCAAGCTTCTGGTGTGGCCTAATTATTTACAAAACCTCAAAGTGGAAGGTCAGACAGGGTACCCTTTCCTTTCTGCTCTTGAAGACTCGGGAGCAATGTAGCAATTAAACATGTCTACAAATAAATAATGCTATGAATTGAGAATACTTGGATCGCTGGACTGTGCCCTCTATTAAAAGTCCTCAGTGTGTAGCAGCAGAAGAGTGGCCACTCCCACGTGAAGGGTGATGGCTTATTGTTTTATTTTGCCACTGTACAAATGCATTTTCGGCCCATCTGTGCAAAGTCTGTCTAGTTGCATAGTGCTGGAGAAACGCTTCGTGTTGCTGGGTAACCAAGCTAGTGAAACTGTAAGTGAGGTTAGCTCCAGCTATATGACAGTGCTCCTTTTTTCACTGTTCAATGCAGTAAGAAGACATTACTTTAACATCATGAATGGTTTTGTCATTAAGCGTCTGTAATATTAAGATCTTCTGTGTTTTCTCCTTTGTATTTTATATTTCTTGTAGGTTCTGCTACATAGTTTGAAACAGACCTATGATAATCTCTTTTCCTTCCTGTGCCATTTCCTATTGTTTTTGAAAGCACTGTAATAACCATGTTGTAAAAAGCATTTAGTGATAGGTGCAAGTCAGCTATAGGTTTACTTTATGCACTTGTACACATGCTAGCTTTGGAGTCAAGTTTGCTGTTCTCAGAGAGCTGTCGCTGAAAACAGTGGTAATAGAATCGTAGGTGCTAGACGCTTTAGGTAAGTAACATTACGTAGTTGTGTTAAAATGGATTTTAAAGTAATGTTAAACCTATTGGGAAGAATAAGTCTAGTAACTGTGCTATATTCTAAATATTAATGATGAAAGTGGAGGCTAAGTCCTAATTTAGGTTGCTGGGAGAAAGTTAAATTTGGTTCAGACTAGCTTTTTTTGTTTCTTAGCAAATTCTATTGGCCCTTTCATATTGATTATGTTTAAGAGGTAAATTATTTAATAAATGCAATGGGTTTATAAGAAACTGAACTTTTTTTTTTCTTATATATCTCTAGAAAAATGAACTCTTAGGTAAAGAATAAATCAAGCATGGCATATCTAAAGTGTGCAGACACACTCATGTTGTCCTAGACAATTTTGAATTAAGAGCCAAAATGACAAAAGTACCACTTTTGTTTCAGAAAAATCTTTTAGTTTTTTTTAACAAGATAGTTTAAGCCTTATTTGATATATTATTTGTATAATGCTCTTTCGTATCCTCTACTTATGATGTACTCGACAGTTGCCTAAAATTAAAGATACACAAGCCACAGTAGCACTGAAGGCACAAATAGGTTGATTTATGTGAGGCAGGGATTTCCCTGATTTTATTATTATGGAAATAGGGACGTATGGCTGAGGAAACTAATTAAGTGTCCTTGAAGGGAATGTATATTGTTTCAGAGGACTGTCTGTGAGTGATCTTAATAGATGACTGTATTAGCAGAAAACCGTCATATGGGATTTATCTTGACCTCCTCCACAATAGTCTTGTTAATTCTTTCCACCTTCAGAGAAGACTTGAAATTAAATATGTTTAAACTGGAAGCTTTGCTTATCCTTTGCTCTTCTGTCTTGTGTAGTAAGGCAAGTTATCATGGCTTCTTTCTTTTTGTAGTAGTAACAGGAACCAGTTCCATTTTGTGGCAACTTCAGAAGTGTGTGAACAATTCTGTTGCTAATTTGGACCTTTGCCATTGGAGATGCACTTCTAGCATGGCCGTTGGCACTGGCCAGGGTTTCTGTGTTGCAGCATCTGCACAACCTCCCTTTTAAAAACAGAGCATTTGTTTATAAATATAAAATTGTTTATAAATAAACTTTTACATTTCTTCATTGAGCTAGGTTTTTATTCAAGTCTGCTTATTTAAGTATTCTGCTTCTCTTTTGTGTGTTAAACTTCATTATGGGATTTTTCTGCCCCTTGAAGAAGATGCTTTTGTGGTTAAAGCACTGGACTGGATTTCAGGAAATCAAGGGTTCAGTTTCTGGTTCAACCACAAACTTCCTGTGTGATCGCTTACTATCTCTGCTTCAGTTCCCCGCAGATGTAGTGATGATTTATAAATTTGAAGGTTAGCAGGGCCCATCTTGATCATTTGATCTGATGTTCTGCATAACGGAAATGAACGAAATTTATCTACTTGCAGAAATTAATTGTTTGCTTCAGCTGTGACATCTTAGAAGATTAGCCAGTCTTGATTTTATTCAAGAAACCACTGTCTCCTGCAGTAAATTTTTCTCATAGCTAACACACTGGTAAAATATTTTTTCCTCTTAATTTAAGTTTCACCTAGTTTATGCTTTTTCCCCCCCCCTCCCTAAAATTAAAGACTTGACTAAGTAAAATTCTTAGACTGGTAAAAATATTTCTTACTGGTTTTCCTTGGCTAAATTGAAGAGGTTCCTTAGTTGCATGCATTAAGGCTCTGAGTAGTGCTCAGTCTGTCCACCTGAGTGATTAACATAGCTCATCCTCTGGGCTAAGTAGGCGCTGCATGATTGGATTTACTGTATGTGCATGGATCAGCTGTACTGTGTGTGCGAAATAGAATGATATTTTCAGAATAACCTTATTATAAGGGCATATCCTTGTTTGCTTCCAGATGCAGATGCCTAGGACTGGGTTTCTGTTGTTTAATGAAGCGGCATTTTCTTCTCTAGGAATAGTTTGGAAAAAGCTGCTTGAACTGGTCTTTCGGTGGCCACTTGTCACCCTAAGATTTTACTGTACACATGTAGTATGTTATATGGGCCTTGCGCCAAAACAATTTATATGGCATAACCTTTTGCTAAAGAGTATTTGAGAAAGGTGACCAGTAGAAACAGGCTTCTAGCTGCAAACCGATTACCCTTTTGATGCAATGATTCTTTAGGCCTCTTACATTCATTATGATTTCTTTTTCCGAATCCTTTTCACTCTTAGCTTTTGGCCATCATAACTGTACAGAGTATTCAGTAACGGTCTTGTTAATGTTAAAGCACAATTGTTATTAGCTCTTATTTGTGCTTAATATTATCCAGCATATATCTATCTATATATAAATATAAATATTATAAACAGAATTTTTAAAATTATACTATAAATTTAATTTATAAAAATAAATATTTTATATGCAAATACTACATTTATATTTCAACAACAAAGTTCCACTGAGAGCTTATATTCGTCTGGAGTCACTACCCTCTCAAGTCTGCTAATGGAAGACCTCAAGTAAACACTCCTTACTCCTCTTTCAACATAGCTTAGCTTAAAATGCAGAATACACTGGTCATGAGTTAACCTTATTGACTTTGCTTTAAGCCAATTAAGGAGGACTTTGCAGCTCTACTAACAGGAGGAATCGTAGGGGAAGTATGCTCTGACAAGGCATAGCTAGAAGCCTTTAGGCACCAGCTCCAACTAGGCACTAGGCTCTCTAACTAACATGGCTGTTGTCAAGAAAGAAAAAAGTCAGCTGGCCTTCTGAACTGCTATTTACATAGAACTAATTAATAGTCCTTAATTTGCTGAAGTGTCATTTGATTATGCTAAAACATAAATTGTTCAACTAAGCGTGCTTCCAAGGAAGTTCAAATTGTTTTTCATGATTGACTCTCCCTGTCATTGTTGTTCTATTATGTTTTTGTCATCTGTGAAATCTATCAAAAATTCTGTTTTCTTTCAGATCCCTTCATTGCTTAAGAAGCTATAGAAATGAACAAGGTTGAAAAGAGAGTGATCGCTTTGCAGCTTGACTAGAAATACCTTTGAAATTTAACAATTTGTCATGTGTGGGCTGCTCTGATTTTTCTTCTTTCCCTTTGTAATTCTAATTTATCAAAATGATAAGCAAGCCAGAGCCAGTCATCTTACAGAAGTCCTCTGTATCACCGCAGCTACTTCTGTCAGCCCAAGTAGTGACCCTATTTAAAGAAGGCGTGGGTGGTAGAAACAGCCTATTTGATATAAAAGCAGCTCCAGTGATGCTAATTATATAACTGCAGCTATTTTCTTATATGTTAATGACTACAGAGACCTCACTGGTCACTTGTTTCTTAATACTCCTGAATAACTGGTTATAACTTCCATTCTCTCTCGTTGTTTCATTTTCTTAAATAATGCTTCTTTTCTAGCAGGCATATTTCAGTTTTGGAATGCAGACGGTCTTAGAACACGGACATTCTAATGTCTACTGATAATTCTAGGCATGTATGTTTAGTTAGCTTATTATGTTCCACAAAATCTACCTTAATACATCTTCAGTTTGCTTTAAAATGCAGCCTCATCAACAATTATACCTTAACTTAGCCTTGAAAATAGGTGTGGAAAGGGTATGGCATTCTGCTCTTATTATTCCACTGTATACTAGTTTCAGTATCGTTTTTCACAGTATGCAAGTGTCTTCTAGGAGCATGTTAAAAAGGATAATATGTATATTTTCTCTCTGCTTTTAAGAAAAGAATGACTTGTGTGTGCAGTATAGTGGATGGTTGTTAAAGGTAGCAAAGTAAGGAAAGGGGAACCTTGTATGCCAGTGGAAGATGATAAAGCTTTTAATGACCTTCAATTTTTTACAGTCTTGAGAAATACAGGTGGGAGAGAACATCAAAGTTTTTACTCCATTTCTCCTTCTTGTCCCTCTGTTTCCTGACAGGATCAGCTTGATCTGTACTGCTTCTGGCAGGTATTGCTGGGAGGGTTCATTGCACACTTTTCAAACAGACCTGTAAAAGCTCTCTCCTGGAAGGATTAAGTTTACTTTTGTGGTAAAAAAAATTTCAGTATTCAGTTGGGAGTTAAGTTACTGGTTTTAGTCTTCATCACGATGCTTTTTGATTTTCTGGCCCAGACCACTGAAAAACTTAACAGAGAGTGAAACTTTAGTTTTGTGTGGGACATTGTAAACATATTTTGAATGTTTCAGGTACCCTTGCTGCTGAGGATGGCAAGTACATTAAGGAAAGAATCCCTAATACAGGCTTTTAAGATGAAAGGATTAGTAGGATCTTAAAAATAGATGAGCCAGGCTTGTAGTATTCACCTAAAAAATTAAGCAGGCATACTGAAAGTTTTTTTCACCCCTCTTCTATTATTCCTCCTTCTATTATTTCTCCCCGCTTCTATTCCCCTCTTCGATCCCCCTCTCTTCTATTTTTTCCCTCCTTACTTCAATCCAGATCCTTGAACTCTATAGCAAAGTTAGTATATTTATTAGATCGGTTTACTAAAACCTCATTCTTTTTCAAGTTAGCATGATAAATTGAACCCACAGAACCTGTCCCTTCATACAGCTGAGAGAGCAGTAATTTCTTACTCATGTCTGGGAATATTTGTCACTCTTTTGTTTTAGGAAATCACACAAAAGGTTATTTGAGCCATTGCAGGCATATAGGCACTCTAGATATGAAAATCTACATATGAAAATATACATGCATATATATATATATATTATATAATTTTATACACATGCATCATCATAGGCGTATGTCTGTTAAGCAGCATTGGATGATATAGTGTCAGGAAACTTTACATTTCTGCATTTCTAGATAAGGCTCTAAATACAAGTGGTACCAGTTGTGCCTAAATTTAAAGGTAGTGGGAAATGGTAAGAGCAAGTTGCCACAAAAATGAATAGTTGAAAGTGAAAGGAGGAAGGTAGATTGAGCAAGCAGCTCATGAGAAAGTATTTGTTGCCAAAATGCAGCACAGAAAGAAGAAAACTAAAGGGAGACTGAATCTTAGACACTCACTCTGTACATTAAGTTTAATGGTTATATCAACGGCTTCATATGACAGGAAATGATCTGGGCGTTTTGTTCACTTATTCTGGATGCCCTTAGTTTCACAGAGCAACGGGTAACATGGATTGCACCTCACAAGGAGGCAGCTGAACTCTCCCTCTGGCTTTAGTGAGGAAAGAGCAGCGATGAAATCCGTGGACTGTGTGCACGTCATCCAGCAGAAGGATACCGCCTCCTCTCCCTCTGCCCCCCCTGGTGCTGGTTTGGGCACCAGGGGACTTTTTTCTGTCACATTCCTGTGGCTTGCAATGCTCCTGTCCTCTTGTCTTGCAGCAGTGTCTCTTTACCATGTTATCACCCTGAAAACAGAAGTAGAAGCTCTCCGTAGCGAGCTGATCTACAGGGCCCAGGCAAGCTCCCAGCTAAACCAGCCACTTGTGTCCCCTGATGAAAACCGAGCAGGTGCCCCGGCTTCTTCTTTCCTGCAAGTGTCAGCAGCTGCTGCCAGGCAGGTAAGCTGGTGGGGTGGTCTTCTGGTTCAGGGGACAAGGTGGGCAGAGCAGCAAATCTTGGGCTGCTTGCGCTCACTGGCACTCGTCTCTGCCAGGGAAACAGGGTACCCGGTCCTGTCACAGCTGAGAGTTTCCAGGAGGAAATCTGGAATGGGAGCAGAAACAGGGGGAGGAGGTCTGTCATCCACACCGAAGACACAGGTGAGTAACACCCAGTGGAGTAGCGGGGGGTGCTGTGGTTGGATACTTTGCTGAGAAAAGTGGCAATGCTTGACTCGAATCTTCTGCTATAAGCTAATAAGTGCTTCCAGAGCCTGTCATGTTTTTGTTTGTTTGTTTGTTTGTTGTTGGTTTTTTATTTTTTGATTTTATTTTACAGCAGGATGCAATTATTGTTGAATGCATGATATTAACTGTAGATATATTCCTTTAACGGTTCCCTTCATGAATATTGGAGATATTCATGCTATCTGCATGTTGAACTTTAAACATTAGATCCCAAATCTGGTTCTCAGAGCTCCTGAGTTTCTCAAACATGAGCAGTGGAGTCGACTAAGCCAGCTTTAAATTATTCAGTATTAAATCCATCACTGTCAACTCAGGCTAATGTTTAATTTCTCTCTCTAGAGTCAATGTTAGGGAGGAAAAACAATGACCAAAAAAAAAAAAAAAAGCCAAGTCACTTTTCTGGAAAAACATGATCATCCTGAAAGAGAGAAGTGACAAGAAAGCTGCTTATGTTTAGGGAAGTAAGAGTGTTCAAAGAGAAAGGCTTGTTTGTACCTGTCAAAAGAGGCAGACAGTAAGAAATTCAGAAGGTTAGGGTCGTTTGTGCCAAAACATGTATAAGTAAAATTAGCAAAATTAATAAAAGCATGCATATCTTGTAAGAATTTTTTCTCATGGCCTTTTTAAAAGGTGCTACAGAGAACACTGAAGACAGTGCTCTGTTAAACACCTGTGTGTATTATAATGTTGGAATATTAATAGGAGAAACTTGTTTCCATTGGGGATAAAGTCCCTAAACTTTCTCTTTGTTTTATCGTCACACTTGGTAGTATAAAATTCAGAATTTTACTTTAACAGTATGCATAATCTAATTACAGTGCATAACTAAAAGTGTTTTTTGAATTACTAAATCAGTTCAATCCTCCTAAGGATACTTTCAGATTGTTTTGACTCATGAATGCTGATACCTTAAATCATTACCTGATTAAGATAAAATGGAGTAATTTGTGTAGGTAAAGCCTAAATTAGAATCTATTTAAAGTGTAATTCTGATTGATAAATTAACCTGAAATGTACTTCACTTAAGCTTCAGCTAGCTACATGAAATTTAAGTTTTAAAGAATAATCATTCTACTTACCTCCAACTCTCTCAAAAGTGAATATTCGCCTGGGGGACCCAAAACCTGCAGGGTTTTTTTTTAATTATTATTTATAATATTTAGTTCAGGATCTTTACTAAAAGTGATTTTACAGATAGGATTGAAAGCAAGATTGCTTAATTGTAATTTCTTGTAGCTTACTTCCTATGCGATATCATGGGAGTCATGGAGCTTCCCTTCTTTCCCTACCCCAACAGCTTTTAAATAAAGCCTTGAGATCTTTTACACCTAAAGCCTAAGTTCCATCAAAAATAAAGAGATGTTTCTTTTCTAGTTGAATTAACATTCCAGTTACTTGCACCAGTACTCTGCAAGTTATTCAGTACTCTTCACAGGAACTTTTATCTTTATTCTTAATGCTAGTTGAGGCTGTATGAGGGATAGGAGGCTTTGGGGCTTCTCAGCTGAGCTTCTGGCAGAGTTGAGATTCTTCTCATCGAATATCCATCTCTGATTATCCCTACTTACCTTTCCTCACGTACAAGTCTAGATAACCTGGTTCTTATTTCTATAGTTTGTACAAGCTTTTTTTTTTTTTTTTGGTTAGAAAAAGCTAGTCAGCTTTTAAATTGTCTAGATGGGTAACAGAAAGCACAAAACGTGCACATTGATTAAAGGGGAAAACCTACATTGATTAATCTGCTGCAAAACAGTTTTCTAAGAAGAACATGCTATTTTGTGTGTTGCAGGAGGAAAAGAAAAGTAAATTACAAGTCTTGGACTTAGTATTTCCATGTAATCTCTTAGGCATCTCTTAAACATCATTACTTCTCTGTCTCTTCCAACTACAACAAATTAAGCTTGTCAGTGTTCCGTAAGACGTTACATTTTCTCAAATCAGACTTTCCTTGACTGATGACTGTGGCCTTACCAGGCAATCTGTCAAATTATTTTTAGCAGAGAGATTGGAATAATAGAAGCACACGGTGTTGTTCATGGTGCTGAATCCTCTTGATTCCTTAGACAGATACATAGAATTGTTATCCCTGCATTTTATCTTCCTGGATTCGTTGCTGGGTATCAGAATTCTGGCAGCCTCCAAATTGTCATGCAGCTTCAGTACTATGACCAATAAACAGACTGTTTTGTTTTCATTCTATTTCTGCTAGAATAAGATCTCCAAATAGAGTCTGGTCTGATAATTTACTGTTGACCTATAATTACACTTCGATGTGTATTGATTTCTTAAATCAGAGAGCAGAGAGCAACTATTTTTGTTTATAAATCAAAAGTCATGATTTGATTCTTCTATCTTTTTGAACTTTAATAATTAAGCTCCAGCAATGAATGCCCTTATGGTTCTATTTAGGCCCAGCACAGCCCTTCTTAACCATATGGAACACCCATTTTACAGTTATTTTTTCTATTTTCTTGATATTGTGTATGTAAAGGTGGCCACAAATTAGGGCATTAATTAAAATGACAATTGAATGAGAACTTACCTGTTCTTTTCCTATTTTTGGTAGGCCGTGCATTTGTCCATGTTTATGCATAAATGCATGAGTCATCAGTACTTGTACATTTTGTATCTTGAAAAAGTTTGCAGCTCAAGTAGTTTGAAGAAAGACATTTTGAGCCATCAATTCCCAATAAAGCTATACAGTTAGCAGTCAAAACCAGAGGTCTTGATACAGTGAGTAGGAGTTAATGGGTGATTTCAAAAAGCATATATTGTTAATGTGCAGGCAGATAAATCATCTAACCACTTCTGGTACATGTAATCTCAGGATACTTAAGAACAGAGATACTTTTTTTGTGTGTCTTTTTTTTAATAAACTTTGTCAGCAGAGGAAAACAGTAACAGAACAGAAACCCCCTCTAGATTATATGCCTTAGTCACAATTATTCATTGCCTTGCCAGCATATGTCTCTAATATATATGTGCACTGATGTCCAAGAACAAGATATAGGTTTCACTAACTAAGCCAATTCGATTTATGAATGTTATGTTTCGTTTGTGTTCTCTGTATGGCCCTAGTTCTGATCTCTACTGTGTGATTCCAATTCCAGTGGTAAACTAGAGAGATAAGCGTTAAGACCTCTGTAATCTCAATTTCTGGCAAAGTTTTGGTGTGATCAGGTGGGTGAGCCAATAGAATATATGACTTTGGTGTACTGAGATTATCCATATCACTGAGTCTAATTGCCTTTACTGACAGAACTGAAGAGAAATTCTAAGTAAGCTCATAAAGGAGTGAAACAGGCAAACACGGTGTGAGACTCAGATATTTTTCACTAGCAGTTCCCAAGTTTGTTCTCTAATGTCAGCTATGACCACAGAAAACTAATATCATGCAAATGTGAGTATAAGTTGTAACAATGTATCACCTTTGCCATTTTTCTTGGTATAACTGGCTTATTGGAAATTCATATATTTGCTGGGCAGAAACGTTTTGACCTTGTATGTTGTTGGTTTAGCTCTCAATGAAAAAAGAACAAAATCTGACTTGAAAGATCTTTGAATTAAGAAACCTAGCTTTTGCCACAAGTCTAAACAAATGCCACGTAAAATTCCCTCATCAATTATTCAAAATACTTCTTATATAATTGTTTGTAGAAGGGAAATACGAAAGTTCTCTAAACATAAAAATAAAGACCTACTTCTTGAAAAGAGAAGTTATTCTTTTGTTTCTGCTGACAACAGGCTAACTCAAAAGGAAGTAGACCCTCCTATGTGAAAGGAGAGCAAATGACTTCATCCAATGCTTGCAGTTTTACATGAAGAATTGCATTTACTGAATGAATGAATGAATCAGTGTTGAATATTATGTTCAACACTGTGCAATCAAAACTACACAAAATAGACTCTTGTTTTGGAAAAAAAAATCTACTTTGTACTGCATAGTAGAAGTCCACATAGACCGTTCTTACTAAATGATTCTTTATTATGTCTTTTGTAAGAGATTGGTAATTCTGTTAAGATCAGGGTAAAGCTACAAATACTTTGAAGATACTTGTAACATCTGAGTCATATCTGTAACTACGGCCAAGCCGTTTTAATGCAGGGACTGATTCCATCTATGATTAATGCCCTACAAATACTTCTCAGTTGAAAACCAGTCTATATAAAATATACTAGCAAAAACTTAAAAAATATTTCTTATGAGGAGAAATAAAGTTTAGGGGAAAAAATCATTCAAGAACATGCACGTCATCTACAAGTGTAATTATCCCCTGTTTAAACTTGTGTCAGGAAGTCTATAGAGAACAGATCAAGAGCAAAGAAGGAACCTAATTAAGCAGGTCTTGTTTTTAAAGTTTAGGGGTTTTGTTTGGTTTTGATTCAGCAGAATTTGAGAGATATCTCAGGCCTCAGATATCTAAACTTAAAAATCTCTACATGGGTTCACAATTAACAAAAGTACAATTTTCTATGGATGGATTATAAAGTTAGATCAAAAGGTACTAAAATGATTAGGAAAGTTAAATGATAAAAAAAAACTTGCATGGGAGGGGGAATTTGACCATGCTGGTATCAGGTCTTAAATCATGCTGATGTGCAGAAGGCTGGGTTCCTATCCTGCTGCAAAAGTAAGACTTCGCTAGCTTTTTTGAAATTGTGGTTGCATTGCTCAACTGGTACAGATCACATCCCTTCACACTCTGCCTGTGGTTTATAAAGGCATCTGGAGTCATTAATTTCTTCAGAATTGGCTGCTCTGTTCATGGAAGAAGGTAGATTCTGAAACGTTTTTCTCCCCACCCACACCAGCAGAGCAGTATAAATGAGAAAAAACAAAAATCTCATCAAAGCAAAGCTGTTGTCTGAAGTCACAAAAGGCCAGGCATACTTTGTTGTTCTGGATACAGCCTGTTTTATACAGCTAAACATCATGGTGGTATTCAGTTTAGGTATTATTACACATTTGTAAAAAATATTTTACTAGTCCTGTATTCTGGTTACATTAGTAATTATAGTAATTATCCAAAAATCTTTCAGACTACAAAACTGAGGGTTAGATTTGATTTACTCTGAGCTGAAGGGCATTCAGGTAGAATTTTTGACTTATTCTGTTTTATTTTGTTAGTAACTGTTCAACCCATATTTTGTAGTGCCTATGTTCCTGATATTGTACTTCAGGTAAAACTTAGGTCCTTCTTGAAGTAGAATTACTAACATTTCTTACCATGGTCGGCATTTTACTGGAAGGCTCTGTTAGCTTCCCCAGAAAATATTCTCCGTATAGCCACACCTTTCCTTTAATACTTAGTAATGTTGTTTATTCTGGGCATGCTTCAGTACATTACTTCATTTTAAGCTCGTACGTAGTTCCACTGAAGTCATGCTAAAGTATCTGGATATACTGGAAATTGTTGCATGCTGCCCCTGACTTCTGTGGTTTTTTGTTTTTTTTTTTAAAGCGTGTTGTTCAATCCCCAGAATAGTTTTTAGGATATTATTTTTCCTTTGTGGCTTTAAGTAAAACGGTTGCTGTACTGGTTTCTGTTCTCTTTATTGTAATGAATGACATTTCAGTATCCTTATTACTCCCTGAAAAGCAAACTTAATATATTCTGCAGAGTGCCATTTCTATCTGCCTACACTAAAAAAAGAGACAGCGAGATTTTTTTAGAGAGTATATGTTGCTTTGATATCTGCAGAATACAGCAGAATTGGTATGTGTTTTAGTTGTAGAAAAGATTCTTAGACAGAACTGAATTTATTGATTGTAGTATTTCTCAGGAATGAAGAATAGTGTTTCAGTGGTGTGAACACTGGTGTGAACAATTAAAACAAAGATCCAGATTTTTACAAAGTATAAATTAAGATATTTTCAAGAATGTCCACCGAGTTTGCAGAGCACGTTTAACGAGTTGCTAGAGCAGCCGTAACTTCCATTGCTTGTGAATTTGGTGGTACCCAGCCACAGAGCAGCTGGTTTACATGAATCATATCAAATCCTCTCATGTTTAGTTAGTGGAAAATCCAACAGGCCACACTGACGAGTTCTTTTAAAAGTAGAAATGAACATTTTGATTTAGATTACTGAACCACTAGGTCATGTGCCAGTAGGGCACTAGCAAATTCCATTCGCTTGGAAGGCATTTTACTCTAAAGGAGAGTAAATGAATGCCTTGTGAAAGAAACTGCCTGATTTATTTTGCTGCGCAAGTCCAGGAAACTGCATTTTGATTTTATTTGGAAGCTACTTCTTCAGAAAATTCTGTCACATGCTGGTGTGATAGAAAATTGACTGAGGTATAATAACTTTTTAGATTCCATGTTGGCTTGGTTTTCTATTCTGTATCAGAAGGTGGGTAATTTAAAAGCTTTAAATTCTTGGCTTGAAAATATGTAGATTTTGGCATGTTATAGTAAGCACTGGTAAAACTCAAGGACATGTCCCACTGCAGGAGACAGGAGCTTGCATAATAGTGCTCCCATTAACGAAAGTAATGTTTTTAGATTGTGTGGTTATTGTCACATTGGAATGTTCCCAGACTTGCACTTGAATCTTTGCCCAATAATTGTCTGAACCACTAATGTGCTGGTGAGCATCTAGCCGTCTTCTAGTTGTTGTTGGCAGGCTCCTAGGAGAGGAGACTTAGATGCAGAAAGGAGGCCAGCCACTTTCTACTCAAACCCTGGTGCTACATGCACTGCGGCGAGAGGCGTGTGCTGCTTGCAACTTGCTTGCAAGGTTGGGTACCACTGACAGATGTAGCGATGGCATCTCGTGGATTAGGTCTCTTTGCATTGTAGCAAGAGTGCCAAATCTGGCCAATGGCATTTCTACCTGAAAAGAGGTAAACAGGGATGAAGATTCAGCAATCCAAAGCAGGTTTTTTTTCTTGATTCCTAGTAAATTACTAGTTTAGTAGGTTCACTGGTTTCTGAAAAGTACAGTAAATGTTATTACTCTAATGTTTTTCAACCTTCAAAGTACTACTACAGCCAAAGGTTTTGATGGAAATCTATTCTAAACACATGCAACTCTCAATTTTTCTTTTGTCCTAATCCCTGACATCCATCCTTAGTAGATTTAAAAGATCTTTGTTTCATTTATGAGCCTGTATCTTAACATATCACAACATTTTTCTGTGATCAAGCTTCTAGTTTCTCATTAGTTTATCTATCTCCACTGTCAACAATTTTGAGTAGTGCATCGTGTTTGACCAATACTAGGGTACTTGCTATGTATTCTTTAATTTGCTAAAAAGCATCTCTGTATCTTTCCCCTTATTCTCACTACAGGCCCATTGATTATGGGTATCTGCAAAAATATTGAAAGTACATATATATTGATTTTGAGAGTTTGAATTTATTATTTTTGCAAGTGCCATGTAACCATCATATATATGATTAACATTCTACAAAAACTGAGACTTGGAAACTAATTTATTTAAATAGTACAATGAATATCATTAGAAAATCTGGTATCTGTCATGGCTGACTTTTTTTTTTTTTGCTTTTGTTTGGAAATTTAATAAAACTAATGTATTTTAATGATTTCTAGCTCCTTTGACTTACTGCTACATTATTCTATTATATTAGGACCAGGGATAGACCAAACAAGTATAATTTGTGCTACTATCTGAGGCCTCCTGCTTAGTTGCATAATTTCTGAAAGTTATCTAGTGTGTGTTGAGGTATAAATTTGGTTCTGACATGTTTGAATAAGATCTATCCTGAAATCAATAGATAGATTCTGTTTTCAAAAAGGTTATGAGAGAAATGTTTTTGTCGTGTCTGTCTTTGCTTTTCTCTAGTATTTCCAAAAGCAGACGCCATTCTATTAATGAGTTATATTTCTTTGATGTTAAAATGATTTCATTTTACAGTGCTGCAGGCCTGCTTGCAACTGATCGCTGACAGCAAAAGTGACGTCCAACAGAAAGGTAAGGATATATTCCATGATTTTTAGTTATTTGATATGTTAGCTTTTCTATCTAATTTTAGCTAACTTCAAAGCAAACTGAGTTATGTGGCCTGATTTTTTTCTGAAAAATAAAGAAAAACACCCAAAAAGACTATACCGCTGGACAACTCTTGCACATATTCTCTTTTCAGTGGGGAAATCCCATTATTAAGACTGGAAGTCTTGACTAGAGGTCAGCATTGTTTATTCTTAACAGATGAAAACTAAGGAAGTAAATTTGTTTTTCTCGTTACCCCAAAATTCTTGTTTCTTCTAGACGATTCAAGCATTGTCCCTTGGCTTCTTAGTTTTAAACGTGGAACAGCTCTGGAAGAACAAGGAAATAAAATAGTGATCAAAGAAACAGGATACTTTTTCATATATGGACAGGTAGGAATGCTCAATGGAATGCTCAGTTCACTTCAGTTCTCCACTTTTTAAGAATTTTAAATGTCTTTGACAATATGTTTGAAGTCTGTCCTTCTTCCTTCTCCAGGTTTTATATACAGATACAACATTTGCTATGGGACATCTAATACAGAGGAAAAAGGCCCACGTGTTTGGTGATGATCTCAGTTTGGTGACATTGTTTCGTTGCATCCAAAATATGCCACAGTCTTATCCGAATAATTCTTGCTATACTGCTGGTAAGCATCTAAGTTTTCCTTTTCTTCGTTTACAAATAAACAGTATCAAGTAGAATCCGTAGTGATGGGTGATTAAGTATTGTGGCAGTTGTAGAGAAAATAGGCTACATTCATGGATCAGCTTAATTGTAAAATTACAGAATACTTTCAAAAAAACTATAGTTTCATGTGTATATATTCATAGTCTGTCTGTAAGCATCTAATTTATGTGATCTGAGTAATTTCTCTCTCTCCATCAAATATATAAGAAGCTTAGATACTTTAATGTTTTCACAGTTAGATGCCTGCAGCAGCCAAAAAGGAGTACATACTGTCCTTAAGGAAGAACTCAGTTTAACTTAGGTGTTGAATTCCAGATTTGGGTATGCTAGTAAAATTTTTAGGATTTATGTTCTGCTTTAATACATCAAACATGAATTTCAGCCACCCAATTTTTATGTACCTTCTCAGGGAATTTTTAAAGATTCTCATTGTCAGCTTAGTTCTTTGCATCTAATAATGACTACTGCAGTTTTACCGTTTGGTTAGATGGAAAAGTAATTAGTTTCTATACAAAACTTGCACAAACCAAGCACATCACAAAAAAGACCTTGTAGAATATTTAGTGCAAGCCCAGCAGGCCGAATGAATGCTCAACATGTATGTATATTCCCATAACAGTATTTAAGAAATTATTGTCAAGGCCTACTCATCCTCATTCAGTAACTCTTTTATATATCTGTCTTTCCTCCTGGTTGGTAGAATTGGAGAATTCCCTGTAAATAAAAGCTGTCTTTTTTTAATGCCTTTGTATACAAAGTAGGTGATATTCAGTGACAAGAGTTCGCTGTTGGCAAGTATTGGCATTATACAAATGGGACAGGAAAGGAAGCTAACTTTTTTTCCAAATAAAAGTAAATTAGCTATTTCCTCCTGCCAAATGAGACTATCCAAACTTTTTCTTTAACTTTCTGCCCTTCGTCCCACACATTCTGGCATCATAACCAGCTTTAGTTTCATGTATCCTTCTATCTCACCCTTATTTTACAGCTCACTTTCTTAACTAGGGTCTCTACTCCATCCTGCCACTTTACAGTTCCTACTTCCCAAATCTTGATCCTCCACTTTCACCTGGAAAAGCAAAGCTCACTGTAATATCTCACACTTTTGAGCGTGTGTTGTTTAGTTATGCTTTCAGCTCAGTGACTATAATTCGAAGGTAAGGTGCTTTCAGCTGTCACGTCAGCTGATGCGTGGTTTGCAGGAAGCAGACTTTTGTACTCTGCAGTTGCAGTGGATCAGCTGATGTTTGGTAACTTCATTTGGTGTAAAAGCTGATGAGACCTCCTCCAGCAGTGTGAGAATGGAGTGGTCTAGGACCAACAGCACCCAATGCTGACCTTGTCCATTGCATCACCGTAACATAATGAATATTTGCTTAAGTGCACTATAACACGTTGAGCACAGAATGGAATTGCTAGGGATAGGAAGGTAGTTCCAGCTCCATAGATGATGTTAAATATCAGTTTTGGGTGAGCTTAAATTTGTAAGATTTTGCTTAAAGATTAAAAAAAAAAAGCACTTGTCACAAGGAGCAAGACATACTTAGACTTATAAGATGATGTATAATAACTTATTGAATAGTATTTATGAAAATACTATATGTGAAATATTGACTTAAAAATATTCCAAATCTTTTGCCAGGCATTGCAAAACTGGAAGAAGGGGATGAGCTTCAACTTACAATACCACGAAGAAGGGCCAAAATATCCTTGGATGGAGATGGTACTTTTTTTGGCGCAGTTAGACTCCTCTGAAGCCCTACTTTTCTATTATTATGCTTAGTGCGTTTTTCTTCTCTTCCTATGCCTCTGAGAGAAAAAAATATTGGATTACAATAAAGCTACCAATTCAGTCTCTCTCTCTTTCCTCCCCGCCCTACCTTCCGAGACCTTTTCTTTGGTTTAATAAGCTAACCCAAAACAGGAAACCCACCAGACGTACTTGTGAGATGTAACCATCATGTGATTACCAGAAAGCCAATTTATTTAGACAATGGAAGACTCTAACTAACATCTGTAAATACATGCTTTTTGACTTTGAAGAAATTTCTTGTTCATGAGGCAAATCAGAGTTGACCCCAAAATATAGCGGAAGCAAGACCACTTTGATTATTATGTGTTGATTATTAAGGCTTATAACATAATGTGGACATAATGTGTATAAATTACTAAAATCTATTTGAATTTACTAATTAGAATCAGTTTTACTGGGAAAAGGACATGTAAGATGCTTTGACAGCTCAATCTTCAAAGCATTCACTACTCATTAAGGAATATGTGTATGCTTATACGTGAGCAAGGCAGAGATAAAAAGAAACACAGTGAAATGATGCCCATTTATATACAGGACAGAAAATTAATTATTCTCCTTCAAAAGGACAATGTAGGTGTTTTCTCCAATTCTTATTTCAATAACGATCATGTAGGCCAGCTATACTTTTCTGTATCCTAATTTAGTAGGTGGAATTGGATTTCTGGCTTCAAAATTTTTGCAGTCATGTATATATGTCTGTGTGTATATATGTATGTGTGTGTATGTATGTATACATACACACTTATGTGTGTTTGTATATATATATATATATATACACACACATACGCATATGAGTCATTAACACTTGAGCATAGGATTTTATTTTCTTTTGAACAGTTTATCCAATAGAAATATTATTGCGTACATATTTGTCCTATCTGTCTTGCTTTTTGCTATCATCCTTTCTAAGCAACATAGTAAAAAGACAAAGGAAAAAAAAAAGGCCATACAGTTAAGAAATCGTATTTGTATCCCAGAAGTCTGGGTTCAGTTCCTAGGTTAACTATAAACTTACTGTATGCTTTTGAGAATATTGCTCAAATCTACCTATACACAACAATCAAAACTGTAAATAGGTCTAAACAGATTTCTTCTTTTCTCCCTTTTGGCTGTCTGCTTTGTTCAGTAGACAAAATCTTTTTTTTCTTTTTTTCCCCAAGGATGCATGTAGACTGCACCTAATAGAGTGGTCAAGGCTTCTAGGAGCTATTGTAATACAAACATTAAATACTTACTTCCTGATCTTCACAGAAGTATTCAAGTGCTAGTGAAATAGATAAAAATAATAAAAAACACAGTAATGAACTGTGCTTCATTTGAAAAGATGTTCTAGGGGCTGAGTATTGTGTTATTAGTAAAGAAAAGGTGCTTTGTATATTGCAGTCTCCTTGTTCATTTTTATAAATAGTGCCTGCTTGATTGAATTATGGTAATTGACAATAAATGAAAGGTGTTGAAAGCCTAGAATTACAGACTATGGGAAACTCGTGAAACAATTAACTCAGCTTCTCTGTGCTTCAAGAGCACATTTCAGCAATGAGCATATGTATTGGATTACCGCCCTGGAGTTTTGCGAGGCATTAATTAAGATTTCAAAACGTCTAGGAGTCCTCCAACTTTGCATACAAATGCAGATAACTATTGTTTCTATGTTTATGTGTGCTAGAGGTAAAAACTGAATTTTATTATTATTATTTTGTAACTTTGATGTGTTAAGTCTGCCAAAACGATGTCTTAAATTCTGTACTGGAATCCTCCATTTAGGTAAAGGTTGTGGGAAGCTGCATTTAGATGAAACATTTATTAGCATGTAGGGAATCATCTTTTATTATTTAGTTACATTAAAGAAATGTCCAACATCTGTAATCAGGTGCTGGTTGGATTTGGCATTGTGTACGTTTATAGAAAAAATGTTGCTTTCCCTGAGAGTTCATGGCTAAACTTGCAAGTTTATCTTTTGGTATGTAAGTTTTCCTAGTGATCTCAGTGGGTTTGTGCATGCCTAGTTCAAGCAAATTCTGAACCGAGGTGCTTATCACCTTAGAAGATGTAGCTTTGATATATAGCATAATATTTTAAAAATACAGTATATAGCATAAATTCTGTGATGCTAAATCCACTGCCAACACTATCCCTTTTCTAATGGTTCTTCTTCCTTCTGTTGCTGGTGAATACAAACAGTGCAGAACAAAGGCAGATGTTCTGGATGTAGTATACCTTGGAGGAAAACCCTTTTTTTCTTTTCCGAGAGCAACGATTTCAGAAGCGTTCCCTTCCTACAATAGAATGAAACTGAACGTCAAGTTTCCTCACAAAAAATGTGCACCATGAGAACTCCCACACGGACGCAAAGTGCAAGAGGACAAACTGTCAGATATTTCTACTGACAAAGCCGGCAATACTTTGGGGGGTGGGGGGAGGGTGCAGTTCAGCTTTCTGCTAGCTTCATGAGAAAGTTTATCTTCTCAAAATCAGTCTAGTTCTGAACAAAGCTGAGTTTCAATAGATCAGCATTTTCTGACCAAAGCAAGAAGCAAAGGAGAATACCTCATTCCTGATGGTTCTGCTAAGAAACTGGTAATGCAGGAGTTAGCAAAGTGCATTCACGCTAGAGTCAGACCACATCAGTTAGTGGGAGTTCCTAGACTTTCTGCATTTGGTAACCAGTATTTAAATATGTGAGATAGGTAATAAGTGGTATCTAGTTGCTTCATACCGTATTTTGCAATCTTATCTAGGAGATCTAATATTTAAGATAACTTTCTGCAAATGCTAGATTCTGAGCAATTACTGTGTGGTTCTTTTTCAAGAGGTGTTAAGCAGCATCATGGTAAACATAAGGGACTTGAAGAACATTTGCATGGAAAACGTGAGGTGTGAGGTTTCCTTTTAAATAGTGTACAGTTGGCAGATATCAACTGTTTTGAAATAAGTAATTTGTATTGTACCTTAAAATGAAAATATGTATGTTATATCATGTGCCGTCTCACCCTACCTACATACACAGAATGCTCATTCATTCATATGGGGGAATGGAAGGGAAGGGAGGATGGAAGGGGAAGGATGGGAGGAGCAGCAGAAATATTTTCCAAGTTAACAACTGGCTGTGCAGCTCGTGTCGGCAGCAGGGTTTCGGTTTCTATGACCACAGGTCCTGTTTGGAGATCGACAGCTGGTGGGGAGAGATGGGATCCACTTCACTAAGCGGGGCATGCATGTCTTTGCCAACAGGTTGGCCAGCCTGGTAAGGAGGGCTTTAAACTAGGAAAGATGGGGGAAGGCAGAGTTATAGGGACAGGGTAGTCAGTAAAACGGCGCTCGAGTCAGGATGCCTGCGGCGGGTGCATGCAGCCAGGGGAGAGAGCATGGGACATGGCTATGGAGGATCCTCTTGCACCTCTCCTGGGAAACCTGCATGCTCTATTGCCTCTCTGAAATGCCTGTATACCAATGCACACAGGGAATAAGCAGGAAGAATTAGAGATCTGTGTACGGTTGCAGGGCCATGATCTCACTGCAGGTATAGAGACATGGTGGGATAGCTCGCGTGACTGGAATGCTATCATGGATGGCTATGTGCTTTTTAGGAAAGACAGGCCAGGAAGGCGAGGTGGTGGAGTTGCCCTTTAAGTGAAAGAGCAACTGGAAAGTATGGAGCTCTGCCTAGGGGTGGATGAAGAGCAAATCGAGACCTTACGGGTCAGGATTAAAGGGCAGGCTAACATGGGTGACACTGTTGTGGGGGTTTACTAGAGGCCACCTGACCAGAAGAAGGAAGTAGATGAGGCCTTTTGTAGACAGCTGGAAGTAGCCTCACGATCACAGGCCCTGGTTCTCATGGGGGACTTCAACCACCCTGACATCTGGTGGGAAGAGAGCACAGCTAGGCACAAACAGTCAAAGAGGTTCCTGCAGAGCACTGAGGATAACTTCTTGACACAGGTGGTGGAGACGCCAGCAAGGAGAGATGCAATGCTAGACCTTGTACTAACAAACAAACAAGGTCTGGTTGCAGATGTGAAGGTTGGGGGCAGCCTTGGCTGCAGTGTCCATGAGATGGTGGAGTTCAGGATCCTGCAAGGAGGAGGCAGGGCAAAATGTGGGATCCCAACCCTGGACTTCAGGAGAGTAAACTTCAGCCTTTTCAGGGACCTACTATGGTGGAATCTCATGGGGTAGGGCCCTAGAAGGAAGAGGACTCCAGGAGAGCTGGTTAATATTCAAGCATCACTTCCTCCAGGCTCAAGATGGGTGCATCCCTCTGAGCAAGAAGTCCAGCAAAGTGGGTAGGAAACCTCAATGGGTGAGCAGGGAACTGCTGGCAAAACTCCAGCAGAAGAAGGAAGCACACAGAATGTGGACAAGGGGACAGGCCACTTGGGAGGAATACAGGGACGTTGTCAGAGTGTGCAGGGATGCGACAAGGAAGGCTAAGGCCCATTTGGAATTAAATCTGGCAAGGGATGTCAAGGACAACAAGAAGGGCTTCTTCAAATACATCAAGAGCAAAAGGAAGACTAGGGAAAACGTGGGCCCGCTGCTGAATGGGGCGGGTGCCCTGGTGACGAAGGATACAGAGAAGGCAGAGTTATTGAATGCCTTCTTTGCTTCCAACTTCACTGCTAAGGCTGGTCCTCAGGAATTCCAGACCTTGGAGACAAGAGAGGAAGTCTGGAGAAAGGAAGATTCTCCCTTGGTTGAGGAGGATCAGGTTAGAGATCTTTTGTCCAAACTTGACATCCACAAATCCATGGGCCCCGATGGGATGCACCCGCGAGTGCTGAGGGAGCTGGCGGATGTTATCGCTAGGCCACTCTCCATCATCTTGGAAAGGTCCTGGAGAAGAGGAGAGGTGCCTGAGGGCTGGAAGAAAGCCAATGTCACTGCAGTCTTTCAAAAGGGCAAGGAGGAACCAGGAAACTCCAGGCCTGTCAGCCTCACCTCTGCCCTGGGAAAGGTGATGGAACAGCTCCTCCTGGAGGTCCTCACTAAGCACGTGGAGGACAGGAAGGGGCTCAGGAGTAGTCAGCATGCATTCACCAAAGGGAAATCATGCTTGACCAATCTGATAGCCTTCTGCAATGGGACAACTGGCTGGGCTGATGAGAGGAGAGCAGTGGTTGTGGTCTACCTGGACTTCAGCAAGGCTTTTGACACTGTCTCCCATCACATCCTCCCAGGTAAGCTCAGGAAGTGTGGGCTAGATGAGTGGACCACCGTGGATTCCATGTGGAATCCAGGTGGATTGAGAACTGGCTGGAAGGCCGAGCTCAGAGGGTTGTGGTGAATGGCACAGAGTCAAATTGGAGGCCTGTGGCTAGCAGTGTCCCCCAGGGGTCAGTCCTGGGTCCAGTCTTGTTCAACATATTCATCAATGACCTGGAGGAAGGGACAGAGTGCACCCTCAGCAAGTTTGCTGATGATCCAAAACTGGGGGGAGTGGCTGACACACCAGAAGGCTGTGCTGCCATTCAGAGGGACCTCATGAAATTCAACAAAGGCAACAAAGGCTGAAATGCAACAAGCCAAGGTCCTGCACCTGGGGAGGATGAACCCCATGCACCAGGACAGGCTGGGAGGCTGACCTGCTGGGAAGCAGCTCTGCCGAGAAGGACCTGGGAGTGCTGGTGGACAACAAGTTAACCATGAGCCAGCTATGTGCCCTTGTGGCCAAGAAGGCCAATGGTATCCTGGGGTGCATGAGGCAGGGAGTTGCCAGCAGGTGGAGGGAGGTGATCCTGCCCCTCTTCTCAGCCCCGGTGAATCCTCACCGGGAGTACTGTGTCCAATTCTGGGCTCCCCAGGACAAGAGAGACATGGCACTCCTGGAGAGAGTCCAGCGGAGGGCTACCAAGATGATGAGGGGACTGGAGCATGTCTCCTCTGAAGAAAGGCTGCGAGAGCTGGGCGTGTTGAGCCTGGAGAAGAGAAGACTGAGAGGGGATCTGATCAATGTGCACAAGTATCTGAAGGGAGGGTGTCAAGGGGATGGGGCCAGACTCTTCTCTGTGGTGCCAAGCGACAGGACAAGAGGCAACGGGCAGAAACTGAACCACAAGCAGTTCCATCTGAATCTGAGGCAAAGCTTCTTTCCTGTGAGGGTGACAGAGGACTGGAACAGGTTGCCCAGAGAGGTAGTGGAGTCTCCTTCGCTGGAGATGTTCAAAACTCGCCTGGATATGATCCTGTGCAGTGTGCTCTAGAGGACCCTGCTTGAGCAGGGAGGTTGGAGTAGATGATCTCCAGAGGTCCCTTCCAACCTCAACCATTCTGTGATTACATGGCTACCATGCCCCTAACTATTTAAGTTGCTCAGTCTCCACCATTGTAAGATCTTAATTTCAATTTTCCTATGATTTTACCAAACTTATACCACTTGAATGTAGATTGTGTATTTCTCTGGTTTATGTCTTAGGCTGAATTGTCTGAGATAACTTCAGCTCCAAACGTTCTGCTATTCTAAAGATAAGCAATGTGTTTTCCATTGCCCTGAATTACTGAATGATTTGGCTACTTTTACTTTGGAAAGATGTAGAGCTCCATGATTTGAAAGAGGATATATGGGTAATGTAGGTTTTGTTTTGTTTTAATCAAGGTTTTCTTTCTTTCTTTTTTAACTGTGCACCCATATTTGGCCAAGGTATATGCTTTTGAAGAATATTTTTATGCTTGCTCAATAAGGGCATCTTAGACTTTTGATAACTACATTTTAAGCATATTATGGCTTCTCCATGCTTTTTCCATGGAGGGGAAAAGTTTCCCACCAATTTCACCACTTGGCTGAGTTAATGGATTAGCACCAGCAGAAAGATTTAAGTTTGTCTCTCAAGCTCTGTCCAAGCAGCAGTGAGAAGGAAGCTCATGCAACCACAGAGGGAAAGGAAGCTAAACATTTGCTACGGAAAGAATCTTATGGAGTTTTGAGGTTACACAGAGCATCACCCCGTGGGGGGAAACAAACCAGATTTGAAGCCAGAAGTAGAAGACTGGAAATAAACTAAGTAGGATGTGATTGTTTGGAAGGGGGAACAACTGGGCGTGAAATGGACTGGTTCAGAAAAGTTTAGGAACTAATTTAGTTTATGCAAAGACACCTACGCTGTGGAAAAGGACTAAGGGTTCCTGGTGGAAAGCAAGCTAAACACAAGTCCTGAATGAGTCCTATCAGAGATAAGGTTAACAGCATACTGAGCTGTGTTAACAGAAGTATCACCAGTACATCAAGGGAAGTGATTTTTCCCTTTTTCTTGGCACTTGTTAGAGCGCATCAGGAATACTGCATCTATTTTGGGCCACCTCCCTGCCCTCACCCAAATACAAGAAAGATGGTGAGAAACTTAAGGAAGCCAGCTGGAACACAGGGAAGTGGTCAGAGTGGAGCATATGCCTGCCCTATGAGGAGCAGCTGGGGGAATCGGCTTTGTGCCTTCTGAAAGAGTCCTAGAAGGGACCTAATAGCAGCTTTCCAATACCTAGTAGGAGATTAAGAAGATAGTCAGGCCCTTTCAGAGGTGCGCAGTGGTGTGAGAAGAGACAATATTCAGAAATTGAAATGGGAAGTTCCAATGTGACATAAGAAAAAAAAAAGTTTGCTATGGGGAGAGTAAAGTATTGAAGCAGGTTGCCCAGAGAGGCTGTGAAATCTCCATTTCTGAAGATTTCCAAGATTTGACTGGATAAAGCCCTGAGCAATATGACCTGAATTCAGTTTGGATCCTGCTTTGGGCAGGCTGGACTACAGGCCTCTCCAGGTCCCTTCAAATCTGAATGATTCTATGGTAAGAGACAAAGAGTTGTGGGGGATAGAGAAAGGTCTTAAACTGGTCAGAAAGGATCGTTCTGGTGGCAGAAGGGTATTCACTTCCTGAGTGTAAATTAAATTTAGATTCCTCAGTGTGTCCTTCGACAGTGTTAGCAGATATTTATGAAATACCCAGTGCTGGTTCCAGTTAAGCACAGCAAGCTGCTAGCAGTCATTAGGTGCTGCATGATCTGAAACTCAAGAGTGTAAATTGAATCGAAACATGTGGCCAGCTATAACAATCTTCGTTCGCTTATTAGCATGTTTCTTTTTACTTTTTTTTCCTGGCCCCCCTTGCTTCACTCAATGGATAGAAGACATTCGCTTCATCCTGTGCGAAATGGGATATTGACGGGAAGTGTTTTAAGCTGGGCCCCTGGCTATTTTTTGGAAATATTGTTAGGAGGTAGAAAGTGAAGCAGAACTTGCAGGAAGATAAATTAGTGTCTCCTAGCTAAAGCAGTTAAAATTGTCCCTAAAAGCTGCCTGAAAAGTGATTTTTATTTTTTTTTATTTTTTTTATTCTAGGGTTATTCCAAGTCTGACTTAAAATATCTCTCCCAAAACTTTTTGACAAACTTTAGTTCCTCAGATCCTCTTTCTAATCCTGATGTATACTAATCATTCCAATGGCTGCACAGGCATATCTCCACAGGCAGCTTCGCTTCCAGACTGAGCTCAGGTACAGTATGCAACTTACAGAGCTTCTTGACCTGGAGGCAGGTCTTTAGATGAGCTCCTTTGGGACTGGTGACTGCCACTTTCAGTTTCCTTGGCCTAATACATAATAACCCTTTAGGAATCTAAGCTAAATTTCCTCCAGATCTCCTTCTGAATTTGGTAACAGTTCCTTCAGTGTACCGTATTTTAAACAGAACATTTAGGGTTCAATAAACCTGTATTTTTGATGAAGGGCTGTTTTGTCAGAAAATTTCCAAGCTGCTCTCATCTTTATTGCAGAGGTTCCTTAAATCAGACTTTTCACAGGTGGTCACTGATTGAATGTTCCTCATTTTCTGTCTGGCTGACTGATGTCCTTGCAGTCTGGTTTGCAGAAGTTTTAAAGCTCACAGCTGCAACTGACTTTAGCAGGAGCTGTGCTTTGAGTGTATGGAGGGCTGTATAGTTCTAAGTAGAGATACAACAGCAACTAATATTCTGGAAAAGCTCTGGGAGAAATAAATCCTGATCTAGAGGCAGAATTAGCTAAGAGTGTGCAGTGAGCCAAGAGCTACATTTTAGAAAAAAGCAGGAAGAAAAATTATTAAATCAATGCTTGGACTGTGAACGTCATCCATTGTGTGCATTCAGTGCAATGTGGATCTTAACAGGAAGGATAATGTGTGGTTATATGAAATAATTTCTGTTATAGGTGCAAGGAGAGATTAGAAAGACAATTTTGCCCCATCTTCACTGTGAGCATTTAACTTTACATTGGAGCATGTGGCAGGGGTTGGAGACAGAGGACTTTCAGAGACCTGTTCCTATTTCCTACACTAAAAGAGAAGTTCCCAATAAACCATGTAGAGACGAGATATATGTAGCTATGGAAGAGGTGGTGACAGTCCTCAGCCTGTGTTTCTCTCTCCATTAAGGGAACTATGAAGCAACCACTTCATAGTTGCTAACACCACGGGAGAGCAACCCCAGCAGTTTCAGAGTAGGAGGAGTACAGGGTAACTTTTGCCCAGAGGAGCAGAGATAAGCAGTGTCTAGTGGCAGATTGCTGGCTCAGGACCTCTTAACCATTTTTGTTTGCCCTCTGAATGAGAATGTAATAAGGATGATGGAGATTTGCAAGGTTGTACAACTGTTTCACAAATAATAGTCAATTTACTAACTTTTTTCCTCAAATAGGAGATTTGCAGCCTGCCCCCACCCCAAGGAAGGGTTAGAAAGAGTGAAGTGAGTGGATGGGGTGAAGTGGCATGTCTGAGCCTTTGCTGGTTAGGAGAGGTAGTTGTGTGGGAGAGGGGTGGAAAGCCGGGGCAACAACAAGAACGCTGTGCTGCAGCTGCCTGTCTTCTCCAGCTGCCTCAGTAGCTCCATGCAACCTTTTGGTAGGTGCTATTTTGACATTTAATCACAGCTGATAATTTTTTAAGAGTGAATTGTTTCATGATGGGTCATACTAATGAATACATCCTGTTTCTATTCAATTATCAGTAGCAATTACCAGACAAAAATGCCGGTTCTAATATTGAACCTGTAGAAAAATATTGATGATACTATACTGAGATGCTACACTGGAAACGTGAGTCAGGACTGATGTTAAAAAGTTGAACATACAAAGAAATCAGGTTAATATTCTCCATCTGTAAAATAGCTATAGCACACTTTCTTACCTGTTGGGCTGCCAAAAAACATATCTTTTCTACCATCACCAGAAGCAGTGATCAGTAGAAACAGGAGAAGTAAATGGCCTGATATCTTTTCCACTACCTTTTTTGGTTCTTTTTTCACCCTTTGCCTGTTCTATCCAGAATCCTTTTTTCCCAGCTTTATATGGCCGTATGCTCAGTCTTATTCATCACCACTAATCTCAGAACACTAAAAAAAAAGACTAGAATAAGCAAGGGTTTTAGAAGCAGAAAAGCAGCTTCTTTAGCTTACCCCCTTGTTAAGTTTTGGTGGGTAACCTCACACAACAATAGCCTTTTAGTAATCTGCCAAATACAGGGAGGTGGTGATCTCATGTTGTTATACATATGCTCCTTTTCCCGCCAGAGGGCACTGGTGTCACATACTAAGCATTTCTTTACATTTTAATCTTAGCACGGAACAAACTGGTAGTAAAAATCTTCTCCCCTTCCATCCATCCAAGAGCATGACTTCTGAAAGAGAAAGGAGATGCTTCTGAAGCACCAATGCTAATAAAATAAACTTTTATGCCTGTGAATTAACAGTGAGCCAAAGCTGTCAGTTGCGCATTGCATTTGTGTCTGAGGGTTTTGGGGTTTTTTTTGTTTTTTTTTTTTTTGCTTCTTGAACTTCCTTTGTTTTATCTAAGGTAAGAGAAATGTTTTGGTTTTATTTCTCAAAATACAGTACTTATTTGAGAGGAAGAGTTTGAGCAGGAGCATAACTGTCATACAAAGGCCAGGCTAAACTAGAAATCTCCTTAAACACCTTAAACAGAACAAAATTGGGCCTAACACTAGAAAAAGAGTGATTTTTAATATCTTAAACATTATGGCCACTACTGTAGTGCTGATCAGATTTGCCTTTCACTGTCTTCTGTCTGCGTGTCTGAATCTACCCACTCTCAATGTATATGCTAGACAGTACACTCCATGGGGTATGACAATTACGATTATTTATACGTTTATACGTGCATACATTCCTAGCATGAGCTGACCCTTGTGAAGACTCTGAGCAACCTACTGTTTTGTTTTCTGTTGTCTGTTGACTAGATTGAAAAAATGAAGGTGAAAAGAGGAAAACCTTGCAGTCATTTAGAAAACAGTGTTATGAGATATTTTCAATAAATCCATTCTCTTCACCTCAATTTAGCAGCACAGTGATGAGAAGAAAAATCAGAACTTATTTTACTATGAGCATTTTAATTTGTAAGGGAATTATTTGTATTCCTATAGCTATCTTCACATTCTGATACAAATTTTGTATTAGCTGCAAGTCTCTCTGCAATGCAGGTTAAATAAAAGCAGTGCAAAACTCATCCTTTCAATAGTACTCTCAAGTTCACAGCTGACAGATCTGATGTGTTATTTTAGTCTCTTCAAATATTTGCCTCTTCAGAGATGGTGGTTGCTTATGTATCTTCATTAGCTTTCTCCACAAAGGAATTGTATTAAAACTGATCCTCTGGGATGCACAAGCTGCTGGGCCATGTAGAAGAGCCCAGCAGAATGGCAACGTTATGCATAATTGTAACTTGCCACCGCCTTACTGCTCCAGTTCCTTCTACTGCTAATTACAAATGTAGCAGATCACATTAGCTCTGTTTAAACACTCAGGATGAAATTCATCTGATTTAATGAAGACATCTGCAATGAAGACGTCTCCATATTTTGAGGCAACCATCTTGAATCCTTTTATAGTCAATGGAGAAAAATCAGCAGTTCCATGTAACAGTTCGTCTCCTCCTAAAGCAAATAACTCATAGATTGGGTGAATCATCCTGGAAATCACCTTTTTCTCCTCTCTGACCATAAGACCTTCAAGTTACCAGCTCACACAATGTAACTGTACAAATTTAGTTCATAATCTCACTCCTTTTTACTGCAGCAGCCAATGAGCAAAAAAGGAAGCATGCCTTTTTGTTACGGAGCTTCACGTACTGGAAGAGAACACAGTTATTGCGAATGCTTTACTTGTCACTGCAAGAAAAGTGAAGGTTAAGCAAGGAAAAAGAAAAGAAAAAAAAGAAAAAAGAAAAAGAAAAAGATTGCTGTGTGAAACACCAATACCGTGGCTCATGGATAATAAGATTATTTTATTTTGCTGAAGTACTGAGGGAAAAGTGTGACTTAATTGGTATTAATTGGTGAAATATAATACAAAATGTTGACTTAGAGGTTGAAGGGTTTGGGACAAGCTTTTAAGGAGAGAAAAGCAAAAACCATTAGCAAAGTCAGAGCTGATGGTATATAAAAACAAATGAAAGAGGACAGTCTTTATAACACCATTTGGAATTAAATCAAATATAATAAGGTGATATATTTCCCCATTAGTAAAGACTGCTTCAGAAGAGGTTTTTTGAGAAATATTTGCTAATAAACTCTGTAAGTAAAGTAGCCAAGGAAATTCTGAGTGCACAATATTGAATAGGAATAGATCAATAATTCTGGTAAGAATTTAAGCTAATTCATAGGTTGCTTCTAATGCCACCTGTTATTAGTGAATAGAAAACTACAGAGAAGTACAGAAATCATGCTTATATCCAACTGTTGCTATTTAAAGAATGAAGTGGGAAAGCATGTAGGCTCCGTGTTAAAACATAGCAAAGACTTTATAGGCACTTCTTAGCATGGTCATGAATCTTGGCCCCATTGCACGTGGAAACCTATGACCTATACAGGAAGAGCAGTACGGTTTTACGCAGCGAATCGTCTCTCTTTCCACACCACCTTTTCTTGTATCTGATCTCAGAAGCTAGCTCAAGCGCTGGCACGTCAAATCCTTCCTCCCTAGGGCCTTTGAGTATATCTTCTAGGTCTTTCTCTGTGACTTCACCTACAGGAGCAATTGCTCTGATGTGTCCTGTTCTGCTTCTCCCCAAGGAAAAGATGATGGTCCTATGATATCGCATAATTTATGGCGTTTTTGTGCTATCACATGAAACAGCCTACGTTAACTAAAGATCATAGTCCTTCTTTTGGATAAATTATTTCAAGTCCCGTATTTTAGCAACTGAAAAGTACCTCTGAAGGTGCAGGTTACTGGTTTTATATCTTACTTCCAAATATTATCTGTCTTATGCAAGATGTCTTATGTCATCTACCTTTTCTTCTAGGCTAATAGCTACGCTTTCTCACAATCTTTTGTGTGACTAGAGCCCTCAATTTGAACACAGCCTGCTGTTATCACATTATACATTATAAAGTTCACATTAATCTAGAGGCCTCACTGCCATGCAGGGATTGTTTGTGCTTGTCTCTGTATCTACACTTGAGGAGAAACCTTTTGTCCCTCATAGCTTTACAATCTAGGTAATGCAGAGAATGGATGGAGAAAAGGAGATAGTGACATTCTAATATTGTGTTTAGTGGACTGCATCACAAAGATTTGTCAGTTGTTTAGGAATTTGTCTAGGAAAGTATATGGCAGAGCCTTATACTTAGCTTGTAGCCTCAGCCAAAAGCACTCTTACTGTCTGTTTTGTATAAAGAGACATATATAATTATTTAAATATGAACTTTATATCCAATCTGAAGTCTCAACACATTAACATCATTTTTCAAAGCATTTTAAAAGTGTTTTTGAAGTATTGTGCAGGTAACGCTTGTGCCATGCAAGATAGATTAATGAACAATGGCTAGAATCAGGTGCAGGTGCAGATTATATCAAGACCTGAAAGGAGATCTGTTTAAGGGGAAGGTGAATACAGCTACACAAGATTTGATTTCAGAAGCTATTTTTGCTTGAGTAAAGTTATACAATTGTTTTCAGGTCTGACTTAAGATCAGGTCTGATCTTAAGTGAACAAACCTGATAATAACTGTTGAAGTGCCTTTACAGAATACTTTGGATGGAGCGGAGCTGCGTTTATGGACTTAGAGAAGTTACTCTGCTTATGAACATTTTGCATGTTATTTGCTCCTTATGCGTTAAGCTATTTTAAGTGGCTACCAAAGTGCAGGTCAGGAAACCAAAGATGCTAAGGTTGGATCCTAGCAGTGCGGAAAAATTTAACTACTTGCTGCCATGCCTTGTTCTTCACCTCCGCCCTCAGACTCACAGTCTAACCTTTCTCTAGTGCTGTGGCTGGGTGCTCCCAAGACCATTTCACATGACTAACACAAAACAACTATATTTGTTTTGATTTTGTTTTGTTTGGGATAGTCTTCTGTCAGCCGTATGAGCTTGAAGTGACATGGCTTGTAAAATCAGTGGGGAGAGGTAGATTTCTCTAGTGGTTGATTCAGTTGCCTGAGTCTAATGCTTACTATAGATGATGTGCCTTTATGTCTGCATTATGTGCCCAGCAATATTTAAAAATCAGATAGCTTCTGCTGCACCTTGGTAAATGTAATTTTATTTTCTATTCTAAATCATGTCATATATGACAAAAGACTAAGAGCTGCCCCCCATCTCTGTATCTTAGGTTCAAGCTACAGGAAGGTAACTGATTAATATACTTCTTTATATATTTTTGACCCAAGCACAGTAGAAGGCAAATGATTTATTAAAGCCAGATACTGCATCCTCCCATTGTATCTTACTGTGATTTCTACAATTTATTCATCCCAAGGTGCTCTGAAATATCTGCTGTCTCTGATTATGATATAACAGAGCATGCTAGAAAGAATAAATTGCAGGTGACGCTGTAACGTTCAATTCTACAGACAGTTCCTGGATCTAAAGCATATACATCAATTACACTGAAAGTAGAATGTTTTTTCTCTACAGCTGAGCTGCTTTTGCACACTTACCTTAGGCATTGTTTTCCCAACAAAAAAAACCCTCAGATGTCGTAGGAAAAAACTGCTCAATTCATGCACTTTAAATCAAACCAGGACCAAAGTGATTTATTGACTTATTAACAACGTATATTTAACTAGGCATTGATGAACTATGCATTCAAGATCAATATCAACAATATACCAGAAAAACCATAGTGCTAGACACTTAAAAAATGTTAATATATACCTTTAAATTTCAAAATATCCTTTTCTAACTCATGTCAGGAAGCTGTTCTCCCCCCTCTCCCAGTAACAGGTGCACTCCTGAGCCCTGGGGGTCACAGCCTTGCCCCCTGCCCTGGGAGCGGGTTCCCCTGGGTTCTCACCCCTCCTAGCAGACACTGGGTGCCCTGGCCTCTGGCTGTCCCTCTACTGCACTCTTCACCCTGCTGACCCCTGCACTAGTGGGAAGCCCCTATGAGATCCCATGCCCACCCACTGGGGTCCTGGCATGTGGCACCCAATGGGGCCAGGCTCACCGTTCCAGAGCCACTGCCACTGGCAGCCTCACACCTGCATGGGACTCTCAAGATGCATACAAATGCAGTAATTTACGTATGATAATTGATTTACTTGAATTATTCTTATATACTAGACAAGCTCCAGAGGTAAATTAGCTTCTCTATTTTCCTCTCCTCTTGTTTTTCTTTATTCTTTTTTTAAATTTTCATTTCATTACTCTTATTTTTTCTCTTTCTGGATAGAATCACAAATCTCAGTCATATCAGATGTTCATGAATAGTTACAGCATTCCTTTACCTTGACCACGCAGATGGACGAGGCCTTCTCCTCTGCTTAGCAAGCAAGGTATGGGTCCCAAATGAAGTTTGCTGGGGTATCACCAGCAGTGGCAGTGATGAGTTCTGGCTCTGTGCCCATCCACAAGCACCTGCCATAGGCGACAGCACCCTCTCCCTCCGTCTTGTTGCAAAACCCTTTCACCTACTAAATTGAGACTCCAGCACCATCCCCCTTTTTTGCACTTTTCTCAACTCACAGTCTAAGACCTAAATTCACCAGCTTCCCTGAGAGCAGGCTCAGATCAGTGCTTCTGCACAGGCAGTTAGGAGCTACATCTGCATGTCCTCTAAACTTACTGTGTTACCCCAAAAAACACTTTTTGTGAGTTCCTGTGTAGAGGTCCACAAAGTGTCATGAAAACTGAACTCAAGGCCAAATAATAGAAAGCCACTTAAAGCACAGCTCAGATCAAACGTAAGTAATTTAAGTCCACGTGCACGATTCACCTTAGCTCCGCATAACTATTTGGGCAGCCAAGAATCTGTAGGCTTTCAGCTCTCCATGGGGAAAACTCCCTAAATATCTGGTGTTCTGCTGATGCATGTGCCCCAAAGCAGTCAAATGGAGTGTCTTGGTACTTATCTCAAGCCTAAATCTGTTTGACATTCATATACTAGTCACCCCTATTTATGACAGCACGAAAAATGACATAGTTTCATTCCAAAACATGGCCACAGAAGGAGGAAGTGGTGGCCTGACCTTATTATATGCGATAGCTTAGTGGTTAGTGCACTTGCTGGAGAAGTAGGGCACCTGGAGTTCAGTGCTCTCATTAGCCTGGGAGGGTAATCAAATATATAGCTCAGGTCTCCTTGCTGAGCACACATGCTCTGAATAGAAAGAGCAAGACAGTCCCTCACAACTAAAGGAAGGATATAGCTATGAAAGTGAGGACAGAATACAGGGCTGTGAAACTCAGTCCTACGTAAAAGTTTATCATCTCAGCAATTTAGAGAAGTGCCTAAGTTGAGGTTATTAGATAGTTTCCAATTTCATGGTATATCTTATCAGCAAGCTTATCTGCCAAGTGCTAACTGCTGTAAACCCCACTGTGAGGTGCCTACCTGTGCCTAATGCTTTGTTGTGGTAATTCTGAGCCTTTTTCAGTGCTGGGTGATAAGATCTTAAGTTACTTTCAGTGTGATTTACTTTATATTTCAATACGAGAATGAAAATGTTTTCTAAAGTATATTCATTCAACCAAAGTCATACTCAGGGAGATGTATATTTCAAGGGAACTCACAGACCTTTCAGCTTCCAAGTGCTTGAACTGATACAGCTACCACTGGCTAACAGCTAAACTAATGAGAATAAGTTTGAAAAGCCTAAGTGCTGTCTTTATATGAGAAGCAACTCCTACATGGTGGTAGAAAGACCTTCTAAAGAAAAGTTTCACAAGTAGAAAAATTGAAAATAGCTTAAAAGTGTAACATAGTTTCATGTCATGTAATCTTCAAGAAAGTACAAGTTGGTATGAACAACAATTTAGATTCTTGGGAAAGATGACTTTGTCGGAACAAAAATGTTTACAGCAAAAACACTGACATCTTACATCTACATCACCTGCCACATTAAAGTTTTACTTTTAAACCATATTCGAGGTCTTGAATAAATCTACTTTGCTGAGGTATAACTTAAATCTTGGAAGAGATCTTTAAAGAAACTTATAAGCGGAGTTTTGTTTTGAAAAGCTCCAACATTCTGTAGATACCTGCTAACTTTCAAGAACATTGTTTGTCTCTCTTTCGCTACCTCCTCTGGTTTAAGGACCATCAGAAAGGCAGAAGTGATGGAGGGATTCTGGGACAGAGTGGGTTCAGATAAGAAACCATGAAATCTGTTTGATCCCCACTGACTACCTTATTTTCCCCAAAACTGTCATAATATGGCATGTGCATAAACGCCTCAATGCTGATTTTCAGAGATGCTTAACCAAGTTTGTAATTTAAAATGATTAAAAAAAAAATCATTCTTTATCAGACTATATTCCAGCCTTGATGGAAAGGTGGAGTCAGAATTAGCTGTCTCTGAATTATTTCATTTAACACCTACAAGGGTGAAAAGCTTTATTTTAAAACTTTTTTAAAATACTGTAGACAGTGCTCACATATACTGAAGGGCCCTAATGAACAGTCCAACAGCTCAGAATTTCTGATCATATAGGATTCCTTACATGAAGTGTGTGATTTTTTCAGAGGCTGCTGCTGAATTGCTGCTGAAGTCAATGGACATCTACAGATAAATTTAAACACCTAAACCTTTTTTGTGCTAGAAATACTTGAAAATTTTGGCCATAGTATCTTGGTGCTTTCATTTAGATGTTGGTAATACCATAGTGTTATGATATTTGCTTGCTATTTAGAAGGAACCTTAGGAATTAAAAAAAAAAAAAAACTCTTTTCCATATTATTTTTTTTTGGGTAGCAACCTCCTATTTGTTTATCACCAGGAGCCATAATTTCTCTACCCAAGTTGAATTTGTGACTCACTTTGTTTCTTTTAAAAACTGAGCTATCTGTCTTCAGATAGTAAATCATCAGAGGAAAAATATTTGCCAGCCAAATCCATTTTGTTTAGATTACAGAAATCCATTTCATTGTAGCTACATTTTCATTGTTTTGATTATCATGTGAATTAAATGGTGAAAAAAAGTCATTTTCATGAAACATGGGCATTTAGATTCCTCTCTGTCAAATTACAGTCTCTGATAACTAATGCTTTGTTTGAATAAATGGAACAGTTATAAACACTGGCTTTCAGTCTAATTTGTGTTAGGATAAAACAGTAGCAAGCTGATTTTTTTTAATGACCTCACTGCAAACGCCCCTTTTCTTGCATTCTTTTTGTAAATGCATTATTATCAAGTAGGCTACAACTCTACTATCCTAAAGCTTCTTTATATTTCAAGGTTTCTATTGTTTCCTTCTGTGTTTTTCTTTTACACATTCATCAGTTCTATAGCTGGCATTACAGAATTTATCATCCTGCTCAAGTATTAAAAATGCTTTGCACTAGGTTTCCTCTGGCAAGCCCGTGGCAATAAAACAATTGGGAAATGCTTCTCTGAAGCAGCACAATTAAGCGTTATTTCTTTTAAATGACAATATTTGACTGGCAGATCCATCACATAATCAGTTAACTCCTGTTGAGGCTCCACGACGACCTTGGAAGATAGACATGCATGTCAAATTTAATTGTCTAGATCAGAGATTCAGATTATGCAGCTTGCACTGTACCTTCTTTGTCAATTTATGGCATAGTTCATCTCTTTGGGGTGTTCAAAACAAGGAAGATTTGACTGCTAAAATGAGGGGCATTTCCTATAATGAGAAGTAATTGAGTTACCTGCCAATCTTGTGAGTTTTCACTACTCTGCCTAATCTAGTTACTCTTGCACCACATAGCTGTTTTTTGGACCTTGCAATACTTCTATTAGCAGAGAATAGAGGTCTTCAAAAACAGATAGCAGGAAAAATTCAAGACAAGAGCTGGTCACCAGCAGTTTTTAGCTGTTGCAGAACTCCCGTGAACTGAAAACTTTAGGTAAAATCTTGGCTGTGCTGTACTGAATGTCTAAACACCTCTCAATTTTATAGTGGGACAGACTCTGACTTCCTGCTTTTATTGAGGATTTCATTTTTACTTGCTATTTTCATTAGTTATCTTACAATTATATGAACATATTCCTGTATAATGATGACCCTTCTTACACCTTCTAGATTCCTGTTCTTATTTCCAACTAATTCTGTAGCCATCCCAAAACCCAGATGTTCAATTTTTTTTTTTTAAACAGAACCAGTGCTTCAGCGATTTATTATCAATTTTGTCATCTCATCTTTCTACTCCAACAAAAAATATTCTTCTTTATTCCTCTTAGGCATGAATCCACCCATCTCGAGAGGAAAAAACTGGGAGATTGAATTTGTATGTCTATGGATGTTTGCAAAGTCAGACTATATTGGCCATTAGGCCAATTTGTGCTGACAAATTGCAAGAGTGCAATTTGTGCTGACTTGTTCATTCTGCTATTCAGAAAGAAAGATCAGTTTTTGCACGTAAACTGTTGATCACTGTTGGTTGGTGCTGGTCTTTTTAAAAAGTATGGCCTCAGCGTCTGTTTCCTGCTAATGCAGCCTTCATTCCAAGATAGGGTATTGAGGTATTAAAAAAATCAGTTGTTTCAGCAAGTGGAACTAGGGAGAGTTCAGCTGGCAAACAAGCATGCAGGAATGAGAGATACTAAAAACTTTCTTGAAACTAATTTCTCACTGAATTCCTTATTTAGTAGCTGAGATGTCAAAATATTGTGTCTGTCACTGTATGCAATGTAAAAGCTGGATGTACAGAGTTCCTCACAGTAGGAAGAAGTATATAAACGGGTGTGTTCTCACAAATGATTTCAAATACATTAAAATATCCTGAGGTGAGACCTGATGTATATACTTAGTAGAGTGATGTAAAAGGAAAAAAAAAAAGGTGTCCCATAATAAGACAATGGCCTTATTATGTAAACATTATTTCATGTGAGATGTTTAATGTGAGGAGAAGATTATTTTTTTAAATCTCTCAATGAGACACACTAGTATACTTCCAGGTATATTAATTAGTATCCAATGGTTTGAAAAAGTGGAATGTAAGGAACTAGAACTGCCTTGCATGTCCTCACAACACATTTAAAGTTCAGACAAGTGAATGCTTGCAGATAGCTTGGAAATGTAGGTCAGGAAACTGTGCAGCTACAGTGACCTGGAACTAGCTGAGGTAGTCTAAACTCAAAATGAATTCATATTCTCCAGTGAAAAAGTTAACCTGAAAAGGCAAAACACATTAACCAAAAAACACAGCTTGCATTCAGATTAGCTGTGTATAATCTTGTCTGATTTATCCCTCCTTCAGTGCATTTTCTTTTGGGAATGAAAAGTCGGGTAAGACATCAGAATGAACCCACACACTGGAAAGATAGTTAAGACATCAGAAACATCGATTCTCTAAGAGGCAGCTTGGATTAGCTAAACAATATCTCCTGCTAGTCGGAGTTCTCACTCCAGAGGCTAATGGGGTCACCGAAAGCCGCATATTGTTGCTGTTTGAGAAAAAAGAAAGTGGTAGCATGAGGCTATAATGAGCTTTGAGAAAGGAGCTGCATTTGTCAGTGACCTCTGCTGATCGACCTCAGCAGGGTCTACCCCAGTTGGATCCAAATTCTCTATGAAAGCCATCAGTTTAACATGGCTTAATTGCAGTTTTTCAATTTTTTAAATATAATATGCAGTAGTGAAAGCTGTGGCATAGTTTTTCTCTCTTCCAGGCTCAGTGAAGTCAATAATTATTTTGCTGTGTTTTGCAAAAAGATAGTACTTATGTTGCTCTTTGTAGTGTGATGGAAAAAAGAGTCAACAACAATCAAAATATTACATTAATTTCCAACCAGAAGTTTCATCACAAACCTACAGCTATTCTGTCTTCCAATCATTCCAGAGTAATGCAAAATTTAATCTTTTCTTGGTGTATCAGCTCAAAGTATACTGCTAAATAGCAATGTGTTTGGTTAGAAAACCTCTAGTTATCTTCCTTGTATATAATTTTCTATGAAAAAGAAAAGTAAATATTTCACAATGTTTTCATGAAAAGTCTTGCAGTGTCAGAATTTTTCTAGCATATCTGAGGGAGCTCCTGATTTCTTGAGTAACCAGCAGACTTTCTTCAGCTTTTAAAAGATCTTTCATCTTTTACTACCACAAGATGGTGTACTTCTACTGCATCACACACTGAACAGCCCCGGGAAAGGATTGATTCAGTTTGCTGTGTAAGGTTGGTATTCACAATAATGCCAGCAGTAGTTATGATGAAATTAAAAGGAGTTTGAGGGAAAAAAATATGGTTCACACTTATAATAAGTGAGTGCATACATTAATGTATCTATTTTCAGGAGTATTCTGCATTTACTTTCAATTAACTTGTATATGTAGTCATTTTATCAACAGATTATTGTAAAATAAATATTCACTTATCGTAATGTAATGCCTTTAACTGAAAAAAATGAACGCTTGAGATTTCAAATTCCTGGATTTCTCTTAATGCTTTAAATATGTGCATTCCAAATGCTCACACCTAAATATCCTTTACTTAGTTTCATATTCTTTTATGTAGGGCTTGTTGTAAGCTTTATATTAAAGCCATCCTTAGTGTGAAACAATTTATTCTAGACTAAATGCAAATATTTGCTTTCTGTGAAAAAAACTAAACTGAAACCTCAAAACTGAAAAAGTTTTAATCAGAAATGTTCTTGCTATTGATAAAATACTAGTCTTGAAAAGGAAAAAAAAAAAATCCGGTCTGATAATTCTACCTGGCATCTTCCTGAAAGGTAAGTGGAGGCCTTAAATTGAAGTTTACTGTTTATCTTTTTTATCTGTCTACCTACCCACCTACCTATCTACCTTCCTATCTATATTTGGGGAGAGGGGGCGTTGCTCTGAGAAGGGAGAAGAAAATAAACTTTCCCGTTTTAACCTTTTCTGATGATATCTTTTAAGTGGTTAAAACACACTGTTTTCACAAGTAGCCCAGTTTATAAGGTTTACCTTATTCCTAGGCTCCTGAGTTGGGAAGAGAAGTGTAGGAGGCAGCATAATGAGGAAAATTATTTTTGGCTGTGAATGACTGATGGGCTGAAGTAGAACTTTTTATGTATATAGAGATTTTATAACATCTATCTCGTGGTTATGCATTTAGAGTAAGAAAGCGTAAGAAATATTCCTGTTTCATGGTTTTTACTCCCTGGAAACACCATGCACACAAAAAGTATATGGATGATGCAATAGCATCAACAAAGACAACTTTTTATTGGAAATGTATGCTTTGTCTTCTGATGTGCCTACAAAAAAAACGGTTTGGGTTGTTTCTCACTTAGTTTCTTAGAGGTTATGTCAGGATTGCTGAAGTGTATATGCTGAACAGGGAAGCATAGGACGTTGTCTGGTGTATTTCAAATAGCCACATAACTTTCTAGCTGTTATGTGTTTATTTGTTTTGATTTTTTTTCAAATAAATTGCTTTTCTTGAAATTAAAAATAATAAAAAATCCCTTGGGTGCAGAGATTGAGGCTGAAACAAAATAAATGTTAATTTGAACTTTATTTAAAATATAGGACTTTTTGTTACGGATTCTTCAACGTTAGATTGAAAAATACCTCAGCTTTCCTAGGAAGGGCTGACAAGATTGCAGTACAGCTCAGTCCAGATAGCCTTGCATTTACTGAAGCATTGATAGCAAGGCTGTATCAAGAATAAATTAGGTGACATTCCAGTTTTTGCCATTGGGTGTCTGTGATATCACTAGAAGAAATTGTGAGGTTTTACTCAGGTCTGGCATCTGAAATGGCACAAAGGAAGCTAGTGAAGGATAATTAATAACTATGCAGTGTCTTATTTATTTCAAGGATATCAACCATATTGATAAATAACAATGTTTGTACTCAAAGGCTAAAAGCCAATTACCATGAGGAGAGTGGGACAATGCACTTTTATGTCATATCTTGAATGTCAGGGACATGAAATAGAATAGTAAACTTATCTTGTCAAAGAGAAAGGAAATTGAAGAACCCTTTGAAAACAGAACAGAACAGAATGAGAGTCTGACAAACCCAGCCTTAAATCTTCATTAGTATTACAGTGATTTAAATCTTTTACAATTTCAGAGCCTGTAGCAATTTTATGTGAGCCTTCTAGAGCAAATGGAAGTTCATTGAACCTTTCTTTTCTAACTAACCATTTAGAGGTAGATCACAAACTGAAGACTAAAAACCATTGCAGTATATTATTGACAGGGTAGCTACTACATGTTTCTTAAGGAAAAGTACAGAAAGATAGTATATACTCATCCTGGAAGAGGTTTGATATACATAGATGTATCTGCTCTGTCTTTTCCAAAAAGCATTTCATTCTGCAGTGCTCAGGATTGAATGGATCTTATTCACTTCTAAACGAAACCCCTATCTATGCAACGGTATTAATGAGTGGTGCTTTACCCAAATGAATAAACTCTCCTCAGAAGTTTCTTCTTGAGAGCTTTCTTGGTTTATGCTTTCCATGTGGCCAAAACAAACTCTAAACTGCCTACAAAAAGCAAGGTAGATCACGTTTAGTTAGCATTTTGGGAAAAGTTGTTTAACACAAAAGCAGAAAGTTCATCTGTCCATACCAGGTAGGTTGGGGATTCTTGTTTTATTCAAGCATGCCCACAGAAATAGGATAACTCAGTTCTCCAGCTGAGGATGGTGGAAGAGGAAATTCAGCCATTTAATCCAATACTTAAGCTAGGTTCCAGTTTTATAATCAAATATTCTTAGCAGCTGGAATGAAGCAAATAGTAGCACAAGATATGCTGTCCCTTCGTGAAAGATGTGCCCATCTTGCATGGAACTGTTGGAAAGCATTAAAAAATGATCCAGCTGCTTAATAAGTCCGAGTTTTAACTTGTTAGACCCATGTAAAAATTAGAACATTATTGTCCCAAACATAATCCTCGGTCAGCTGTTAGAATTTGCAAGTGTTATGTAAAGAGACAACCTTAGCACATCTACATGTTTTCAAAAGAAGGTGCTCCATCCTGCCAGCATTACTTGCTGTGGCACATACTACTCCGCAGGAACGGGATTTGCAAAGTTAGCAAGACTGAGACTGCCTTCAAGCTAGCCTTCGCTAACAGCCACAGGGTGCAGATTTTTCCCTTCCCTCGCATCTTCCTTAGAGACAAGCTAACAAGCAAAAAAAAAAAAAATCAAAATCTTTTCCAATCAGTGAGAATAAAAGCTTATATCTCAGCATCACATGTGCTGGGCAATGGAGGAAAAAATTCACAGAGATTGACTCCAGAGTACATTCTAGAAAATGAAGGGAGATAAAATATCCAAGATGTCTTCACCAAACAGACTTCTTTGCTGTTAAAGCATCATCTGCTACATTGTCAACATAGATTTGGCAGAGCGCCCCATGGCAGCCACCTTATGGTCTCTCAGCAGGGTGCTTGCACCATGCACAGCTCTGCACTTGACCACACATAGAGCTAGCACTGTGTCAGGGAAGGAAGAGGAGGAAGAGGAGGCAGTGGAGGATGAAGGTCACAGTGAATGCTACAGCCATGGGTACAGCATTGTCCTAGCTGATTCTATGTTGGGATCAGTCCAATACCTGATAGCAAAGAAACCTTACTGCAGACTAGAATTTGGGCAGTGCTGCCCCTACCAAATCTGGGCTCTCAGCTGTGCTGTGCTGTGTTCCCATCAAGTGGCAATGGTGGCACTTAAAGAGGGTTGTATCCCCTTGTAAAGCACTGTACCCGATTCTTGTTACTGTGCTACAAGGAAACTACAGAGACACTGGGAGACGCCTAGAGGAGATCACTGGCAATGATAAACAGCTTTGCAAAGCAGTCGGTTGTTCGCCTTCTATTCACAGGGAAGGACAAGGGAGTTTGGCATAACTGGCCACAGAGGAGTTTTGGTTAGGCATAGGAGAAGTTTTTGTTTTAACGTTAAGAGTAGTGACACAGGGGAACTAATCTCTGAGTAGTTCTGGAGAGTCTTTAACTGAAGGGAAAAGGTAAAACAAACACTTAGCCAGGGTGAACTAGGTAAACCAGATGCTACTTTGGGGCAAGGAGTTGAGCTTGTAGGCCTCCGCTACCACTGCTTTTCTATGAGCTTACAGGACTTTATCACACACCAGCGAAAAAGAAAACATCCCTTTAAAATCCCTGAGTGCTCAGGCATGAGTGCAATCATTCCCATGTCCTGTGATTCAAAGTACCAAGTGCTGTTTGTTAATTGAGGGCTAAAGAAGAAAGGCTAGGAAGGACTTGCCCTCTGTCCAGTACCTCCATGCTTACCTGTAACCATGGAGCATTTTGTGCTGTTTGTGGGTGCAGTTATTCCATAAAAAGTGTGCATTCACACTATCTTTGAAGCAAAACACAGCCTGTTATCTTTCGGGTCATCCTCTGAACTTACAATTACACACATCACTACATTTCAGGAGAAAAATTATTTTATAATGAAAAATGGTGCCTATTGCAGACATGCATGAATTGCTTCTAGGCAATTACCCACCTGCTATGAAAAGATCCTTACTCACTGCAAGATAGACGCAGAAACACAATTGCTCCAATTTTATACATTTTATTTGTGGCTGAGTGCCTTGGTAAAAGGCTTTGTGACCTTTCATTTCTTGCCCAGTTTAAGTCTATTCCAGGTGAACAGGGACTAAAACTGGTTTCCATCTGTTCAGAGGCGTTCTGAAATGGTTTCTGGGGTCTTGGGCCATCTCCTTTCATTAGGTATTCATATCAAGAACGTTACTGCAACCGGCAGCCTTGCTGACAGCTTTAGAAGGAAGACTTAATGAGCTCCCCTGCAGGTGGTCACTCTAAGGCAGGATAGAGACACACTGACGAAACTGTTACTTTTTTGTTCTGTTGCTCTATGTGCTGCCTCACCGTAGAGTTCAACCTAAAAGCTACCAAATGGCTGAAATATCTTAAAACAAAATTTGTTGTCTTAAACAATTAGATGGTGTTTAAATAGTCAAACACCATTTCCTGTGTGAAATTAAATATTATTTCTACCCACTTCTTTCCTGAAGTACACCATTCAGTGAATAGAATTATGATGAATGGAATTGAAGGTTTCAAGCTCATGCAGGTTATATATACATATACATATACACACGTATATTAATTTGTGTATATGTATACTTACACATTTATAAATAAAGAAAAGGAGACACTCTTAAGGAAGTGATCTTTACAGATGGAATTTGTATATCTTGAATGTAGGTCTGTGAAGTTAAGTGAGAACATTCAGCCATGAATATGATATATAGCTCTAAAACAGTCTGTCTTTACTTAGGAAAATTGCCAATTAGTGATGATACCCTTGTTGTCACAAGCAACTTTTGGCCTATAATTAGTCTGCAAAGCAAGGTTATATCAGCCAGCAAAGGTGTACAATTAATCAAACTCATTGCCACTGGAGCCCAAGAGGATCTAGCAGTGGAGCAGCATCTCTCCCACTGAACCACGTCGGTGGCCATGAAATGATGCCGACTGTTTAAGAGGTTGCCATTCCTTTGAAGGAACAGATAAAGCAGAAAAGATAGGATAGTGAGGTAAAACTATCATGTATCACTTGATGAACTTGATGTTTTGAAAGTCAGACATTTCAGCTTTTCCCCATGCACTTGGAGAACTCTCTGCCTCTCCATGCTTGCGTTAATGCCATCACTCAAGAGTTGGCCCTCTTCCCTTCAGCAGCTACTGGCAGGGCTTAGCCATTCTTACTCTTCATTGTCACCACTTTTCTCTCCTCTGCCCCATCTCCCTGGCCCTTGCTGATGTGGCATGAACAGGTGGCTTTTATCCTGGTTAATGCATTCCGTTCAGAGCACTGCAACCTGTCATGTAAGGAACAGGACACATCTTTTAGTGACTGGGTTACAGGAGCCCAGGGCACAAAAATAATGCTAACTGAAATGTAATTGCACTGGGTGGAAGTACTTATGCAGTAAATGAGTACAATAAGGCACAAATAAAGTTTACATCAAGGATATTTAGATAGCTCTGATTAGAATAAATTTAAAAAGACAACCTAGAAAATTTTAAACTATTAGTTTCTGAATGATAGCTGGAAATCTGAAGCAACAGAGCAAACTTCACTGTTATAACACGGTTTGGCCTGTGTGAGAAACCATGGCTTTCAAATCTATCTGTGAGCAGAATCTCTGGAATCCACGTTATCTCACTTTCACTGAAAACATTAGGAATGTAGCTTTCCATAAGAAGGAAATTGGTCCCTCCACTAATTTTTAAAGCACAATTTGTTACAATAGTATATAATTGTTGCACTAAAGTGAGTTTGGCACATATGCAATTAAGCAGAAATAGTGCTTGTGTCATCACCAGCATTGCTAGCACCTTCCATTCCTGTATTATGGGAAGTTTTCCGATCATCCTCCAACCAGTGTTCATCTGTAAACACTACCTTGGACTGGATTCAACTCAAAATCTGAACTGTCCAGATGTAGCAACTTTCCGTGTCTCAAGGAAAAGTTTTGTAGTTTCTTACTTGGAGATAACAAATACTTACAGGTGGAACTCTAGAGCTGCCTACTATTGAATCCCTGTTCTGAGCTGTTTATAACACTGCCAAATCTTAACCATTTAGGCTAAAATTTTCCATACTGACTATCCCCCTGACTCTAGAGTGAACTTTGCTTCCAAGAATAAGGAAAGAGGAAAATACATTGTTTTGTCCAAGTTAAATAAATTATTCTGTGAGCAGTTCAGCTCACAGACTGAACTGCTGTCTGTGAGCAACAGTTTTCAATGGTTGAAAATCCTGTTTGTTATTGGGTTGTTTTGAGGATGCATACATGTGTGAATTCTCTGACAGCTAGTAAATGTTGAATGAACGTTGAGTTTTTATGGAATTTGCAGGACCTTGACACACTTGTGGCTTCTACCCCTTTGTGAAATTTGGCTAAAATAAGTAAAGAGAAAAAGAAACTATATGTGAGCGGAGGATTGCCTGGTATGCATGCATGTCACATTCTTTCCTTTAGGAAAGAGGGTTAAAAATCTACATGGTGGGAAGCCTTTTTGAAAACTCCCATCATCTACCCCCATCCCAAGCAAGGAGGGAGGAATGCTTTGCTTCCCGGTCATGCAGAGAATAGGAGCCTGAAACTGCATAAGCAGCTCACTGAAAGACCATGAGTGCAGAAGGGTAGTGAAGGAGAGAATAGTTTAGCTGAGAACAGAGCCGGGCCTTCCTGGACAAGTGAAGTCAAAGATTTGGTACAGGAAGGCCTAAGGGAGCTAAAGAAAATAATCACATAGAATAGGATCAAGGCAGTTGGGACCAATGCAATTAAGGACAGCATCCTAAAATACATTCACAAGAGGACTGATTAAGGTTGCGTAACTTTAATGTCTAGCACATCCTAATTTTTTAGGTCCTTGACTTTGCAACTTTGAAGTTTTCTAAAAGTAGTCTTTTTGGGATATATTTTCATTTATTTAGATGAAAATAGGTCATCTCAGTCTGCTGGCTGAGCTGACCCCAAAATCTTTAAAATTCTGGGTGCAAGATCCAGACTCTGTGAAGGAAACGAGGCACATGCCACAACATGGACCTTGCAAGCTGTAGCCCTACAGGGGAAACCAAACTCAAAGTTGGACAATTCTCTATAACACTTGGCTGTTGAGCTGAGAGTGGCCTAGAACTGCTTGGGGTTGCTTATTCACTTTACATTTACTGATCTGCACCGAAAAGCTCTAGAAGTAATCACAAGAGCTGAAAGGGAGCTGACACCTTCCTTCCCATACCATTAATAAGTAAGTACTTTAATCGCTGGTTCACACAAACCTCTTCCTTTTAGGGATCTCTAGCACAGTAAATCTTGAACTTCTAATTTCACATTGAAGATTCAGCCCTTTCTACTTTCCTCTCCCTCCTCCTCTCTCTTTCCCCCTGAGAAAAGTCTAACCTAAAGCCTATAGCCTTACTTATTTAGGGAAAATTTACAAGAAAAATGTTTATCAGAGCCTTTCTAGGGTTATCAAGTTGCTGTAGAAAAAGGTGGGTGCTGTTATAGCTGCTATAGTTTTATAAGAAAACAGCCACAACCTGTGTATAGATTTTGAGTGGCCTGATCTTGTTAGTATGTTTTAAAAGACTCCTTTAGGAAGAGATATTTGGAGAACCCATAGCTGAGGGCTGATTCTTCCTAGTCTGGGACCTAAATGGCACTTGAGTGGGTATGAGGCACTATTCTGCCCCAAAGGCTGTGACAGGCATATTCATGTACAGAGCTTTGAAATCAAAGACTAGGTTTAAGGAGTTTCAGCCTTGAGTGGCTGCTCAGAAGATTTTGAAGTTCCAATACTATACTGAAAGGTAAACAAATTCTCTTTTGGATCTGTCCCCAGCTGACATAAGTGAAGATTTCCGTGTTATCTTGTGGTAGTATGGCACACTCTATCCACCTTTATCCAATCCTGCATGACTTTCATGCAGTTAACAGTTGCTGTCTTTACAGAACGTCTCCAGAGCCCCTGGTAGTGATCTTCATGGCTCTCTCATCACTCCAGGACATTAATATGCCTTCTTGGTGTGTCTATAAACCTATTCAAAGGGGAACTCTTTACAATGGCTGTGGCCATACCAGTATTTCAGGGCACAGGCTTAAAGTCTGTTTACGAATTATGAAAGACACTTCATACCGGAGGGGGAGCCTTAAGGTTAACTGTTCCACCCTTATCATAGGATTGTAGAATAATTCAGGCTGGAAAAGACCTCAGGATGCTTCTAGTCCAACCTGCTGCTCAAAGCAGGGTCAACTGTGAGATCAGGCCGGGTTCCTCAGGACTTTGTTGGATCTGGTCTTGAAAACCTTCAAAGACAGAGACTGCATAGCCTCCCTGGGCAACTTGTCTCACTGCTTGACTGTCCTCATGGTGAAAACATTTCTTCTTATATCTACCTGAATCCCTCTTGTTTCAGTTTATGCCTGCTATCTATCCCTCATCCTCTCTCCTGCAATGCACTACTGTGAAGAGCGCTGCCTTCTTGGTTTTCTCCTCGTAGGTATTAGGGGGCAGCAGTGAGGTGCCTCTGAAGCCATCTCTGCCCCAGGCTGAACAAGCCCCACTCCCAAACCCTCTCCTCACAGGACAAGTGCTCCAGCGCCCAACTGTTTTAGAGACCTCTGGTGAACTTGCTGCAGTTTGCTGATATCTTTCCTGCATTGGGGGTGGGGAACAAAACTGGATATAGTCCTCTAGATGAAGCCTTTTGAGTGTCAGGTTGAAGGGGGATTATCTCTTTCCTTGAGCTATCTTACTTGCTAAACTGAAATCCTATAGAAACCAAGAACAAGGCTTCTCTTAGTAAAAGAGAGGACGAATTCAGACACTCTGTTTTATTCCTTTCTTTGCTGTTTTCTTAACTGTTTCTATCCCCTGCTCACCCTTCTGTTTCAAGCAAGCACCCCAATTGCATCTATTTTTCTTTTCCTCCTACACACACATACTGTTAAAGACTTTAAAAGATCACGCTGGGTCATAGTTACTGGAGCATAATTACCTATTATTATTTCACAGTAACAATGTGATCATTGGTAGCAGTAAATTGAAATAACTATTGAAGAACAAGAAGAACATAGTATAAATTCTGTTGGACTGTATTTGGATACTAATGAGCGCATTAAGTGATACTTAACTATTTATTCGAATGGTATAGAATTTAAAATTTCAGCTTTTTGCAATCTTTATACTAAAATTATCATTACAAAGTTGTATGAAAAGCAGTGAATAATACTATGTTAATATACTTCTGTATGCACTTTGAAATGAGCTTAATGAGGGCAGGCACTTAAATAGGATGACTGTGTATCCACCAGGGTTTTCCAGTCAAGAGGTTTGATTATAGCAGAAAATATAACTAATAGGATAAAAATACACCAAATCGTTATGAATGCCAATTTAAGATTAACCTATTGCATTCTATTAGCTATTACCCACTACAAATATGAAATAGTCCTTTCCATATAAAAAATTGACCACTGCATTGAATTTTGAAATGGTTCCATGAGTGTCTTTTCCAAAATATTCATGCAGAGGTATATCTAGCTCAAAAGGATATCTTTTAAAATAAGAAATGGAGGCTGCAACTTAGAAGTTCTAACATACAAAGTCCTTTCTGTCTGGAATATACAACCTGAGGTAATATGTAGACTATTTTAATCTGTGATATTTAATCAGCTTGCCACTCATTAACTGGTGTATCCTAAAGTGTCTTTAATTAACAGCAGGTTAAGTATTGCCCTTTATTTCTAGAGCATTTACATTGCATAGAGTATATATATATATATGCGCTTACATGGTATAGAGTGTATTTTTCTCTGATGTGAATAAAAACTCAGCCTTCTTCACAATAAGGATATAGGAAAAATAAAGATAGCTTGTGTAGGGTAAAAACTGCCTGTTTCACTATAGTATAATTCCTTTACACGATCAATGCAGTCATCTACCCGTAATACTATTGACATTCTGCTAAAAAGTATTTTCATCCTACAATTTTCTTTGAGAAGTCAAATCTTCAATACCATCCCCTGTGTTAATAGCACCATTTCAGCAAAGAAACCATAAGATAATAAGTTGCTTAGTGTAATTCTGGTTGTGTTGTAATGGCAAGTCTTATAAAGAAAGATTTGATTGTGGTTATTGGAGCATGCATCTTTAAACTTCAAAAGCTATTCAGTATGCATAGTTGATACATGTATGCAGTAATGCTTACCTTTTGCTGTATTGACTGTTCTTTAAAAATAAGGTAAACTTTTTTTTTGTGGCAGTGTCACGCCATTAGAGTGTTGCACTACATATTCTTTACCTTACATACTTTGAAATGCACTATTAAAAACATCATGGTATACAATTGCATTAATTCCATGCAGTACGTTTTTGTGAACTCTGCTAGGCAATAGAAGATAACCTTGAATGTAGAGAAAGAACGTCATTTGTTGACTTACAGGTCAAACTAAAGCTTATTATCAAACACAGATTAAAGTTATAACTGTGTCTTTAATCTTCCTGTTATGTTTTCATTTACTTCAGTTTTATACCTTTCAATGGAAATAAGCATATTTTCCAAATTAAAATACATATTCAGGTGTTTTACAGATATGAACCTATATTCAAAAATGGCCACAGCACAGTCATATAAAGCAATGAGTACAGATGTAACTACTGGCAGCAAGCATAATTTCAGATAACACATGTTAATGATGAAGCATAAACTCTTAAAGTCTCTAGATGCACTTGTTCATGAATCCATATCCTGCAGACGCAAGCACCCATGTGCATAGTAAGAAAGCTTTAAGGTACTTTCAAAATCTGTCAGAATAAATTGATCTTCCAGTTGTACATGTTGGTTACTTACCCAACAGGTGATGAAAATTCCAGAATGGACTCAGATCTTTGCAAATAGATACTAAATATGTGAAGTTGTCAACAGTGTCATTAATTCTACTGGTTTTATGTATAAAAATTGATGTGCAAATCAGCTTCATAGCTTAACTGTGAATGAACTCACCAAATGTTTAGTCTTTCCTTGATGCTGTACCTAAATTAAGTGTTAGACTAATAGCATGCTACATGCTGCTTATATACCGGTGCTATTGACATATTTGGAATTTTAGGTTATTATAGCAGCCAGGAAAGGAGTCATTTAAAAGAATAAAAGAAAAAAATAAGGAAAAAGAGTAGTAAAGGTCCTCACTGCAGTTTACAAGGATTCACAAGTACATATAAATATATAAAAAAAAAAAGTACGCATGTAAAACTGTGTAAAAAGCTACCATTTTAAAAGTTTAACAGTAACTGACTGGTTACTGCCTTTGTAAAGAAATTAAACACACCAATTATTTTATTGAAAAAAGCCCCAGAGCAATCTAACTGTAAGTCAAGAAGCCTACACCTACCTCATTTCATTGCCATGTTTACATAGGAAAGTCAAATCCATGTATCTTGCTCTTGCATCAAGGAGCAGCAATTTTGTCTAGGCAGATACAAAGTCTTCCTAGAGAAATAACTTTTCCCTCCTGATGATGATGTTCCTGTTGTAGCTAATCAAAGTACACTCCTGCTGTCCTCTGAAACAAATCTTTCCAGTTCTTGGTGATAAATATTGCTTTTCCTTCCATTCCCCACAATTAACCATCCTTCCCAACAAAATGTTGTAGCTTCTTTTAATCTTTTCTTCTAGGATATGCACAGCCTCAAACTTTTTGCCTACCTTATTTTCTTACTGGTTATTTTTGTCTGAATTAATGTTGTTAGTAGTCTGTAGAGCTAAGAATACATTACTGATCACCTCTCCTGACAGCACTTTTCATATCTATTTCTAATCTAACTACATCTTCATATTTTACTGTAATTGTGTATCAGGTTGGCTTTTTCCTCATTCCACAGAAGCTACCAAACTCTTTCCTTTACATATTACAAGTACGCAGACCTTCTGACTGATATGCTTTATTTTGATGTTATTTATAATGCATTTCACTTGCAATCATATTGCCTTATTACCGTATTTTGCTGGCATTCTCCATAATTCTTACTAATCTTGAATAGAGTTAACGTTGTCAGCACATTTTGCCAACCTCATTTATTTCCATCATGAAGATACTGAAGACAACCAGCTGGAGTACTGATTATGAGTTAATTTATTAACATTTCTTTACAGAAATTGGGCTTTTATTTCTATTTCTATTTTATTTTTATTTCTTTCCTTTATGCATTCTGACCGATTTTTAATTTCTAACTGGTCATCATTGCATTCCATAGTTGTCTTCAATAAAGGCAAAGACATAAAATCTTTCTTCCAAAACTCTTCAGCCATAGCAAATGTGTAACTGTGTTAACTTCCTCCCTCCATAAGAGAAGTTAATCACAATATACTCTTAAGCTGTGATGTTCTATTGCTCTGATATAGTTCAAAACATGAAATATTCAAATAAATGCACTCTGGCTAGCCTCACTGCATTCTATCCCATTTAAAATCTTATGCAGAGCCATATCTGAACATATCTATTACTTGACTATGAGTGGCCTCGGAACTGTTTATGAACTTCTGATATTAGAGCAATTTGTGAATGAACTACTCTCAAATTCTTCAAAAGTTGGTAGTGCAGGGATGTTGTGTTTCTATTCCCACCTTGAACGTACATCTCTGAAACCATTTTTTTGTTGGGCCAGAGGACTATTTGATTATGATTATCATTTCTTCATTTCTCCTTATCAGTGACAGTGTCTCTTATCGGAGTGTCTCTTGTTTTCCTGTCTCACAAGTTACAATAGCATCCTTAAATGGATCCACTCAGAAGTTATTTCTGCATTATTGGTTTTAGAATAAAGAAACTGCACGAAATAAGAAAATAGTGAAATGCTGCCTCTTTCTCAGGATATTTGCGATTCATGCCCTGCACCTTTAAGAAGAGCATCTGACATAAAATCTTACTTCTAAAATTGTAAAGTAGTCTATAACGTAGAGAAAATCAGCTTTTTCTTGAGTGAATGACATCACATTCATCTCAGAAATTCTTTCTATCAAGCTTCTTGAGTGAATGATTGCTTGATAGAAAGAATTTATGAGATGAATGTGATTCATATAACTAAGAAATTAAAGGAGAAAATCATAATGTACATAACGATGAACCGAACCACGTATTAAAATCAAGGCTTCTGAGTGAGATTAACAATCTTCAGTTCTATTTGAAAGTAGAAGTAATGACAAAATGTGAAGGAAGCTTTACAGTGCAGGAAGAGGTCTTTAAAATGTTCTTGCCAAAAGGGTGAGAGGTAAGACAGAAATAATCTATATGAAAGCATTCTTCACATGCCAGTAGGTAGAAGTAGATATTTTAGCAAGTCTTTTCTGTTTTTCCCTGCAATGCAGCTGCTAATAGCAAAGAAGTAGAAATGAGGAAGAGACCCTAAACCTCATTCAAAGTCTAGAGTCTGCAGGGTTTTGCCACGTACTTTGCATTTGTTTTCTATCTATGTAAGTGAAAGGCTTTTAAATCACAGATCAGAATAAATGAAACTCATATCTAACCTCACAGGTTAGAGATTCACATTTTGATTTATTCAGTGAGTATTGGGTTCTATTTCATAAGATGGAATATTTTCTAAAAGAAGAATGTTGTTGCATGTTTACATCCAGGTGACAGTGTTATCCTGAGAGGCAGAAAATGTGAGTATGAATCTCCTTCAGGAAAGAAGACAAGTAAACTTATGTGTGCCGCTAGCTGGATAACCACTGTAACTATCTGACTCTAGGAACAAAGACTCGTTTTCCTGTTAGAAGTTCAAGGCCACCATTGCAGATTTTATAGAATTCAGAGAGTAGATATTTTCAGAGCTTCCTATCACATTTAGTCTCTTATTTTTTAGCACAGAATTCATCTCACTTAATTGTGTATGTTACAACATAGATTAGAGATAGCCACCTAAGGTTCCTTTAGTAATCCCTAGAGAAAAATAGATGAATCACATGATGCAAAAAACTGCCTTATCTTGAAGTAGATATGCAAAATATGTCAGATGAACTATCCCCTGTAAAAGCCTATATCTCTCCATTAACTATGCAGATAGATTCACATTGCTAGGTCAGATGTAGACATTTACCTTATAGACATCTACATTAGAGAAAAGAAAATTTATTCCTTGTTCTTGTATTCTATGGACACTTCAGCCTGATCTGGTCACGGAATTACTTGACTCTTCTAGGGTTGGTAGAGCAGAATTTCAGGCAACTTGGGATGCCTCAAAATCTGAAAGATTAAATTAGATTAAATTAGATTACATTTGATTTGATTCAATTAAAGGAGATGGCTTTTCTGGATTATAAATTTTGGCTGAAGAAAAAGAGCCCCTTCCCACATCTAGCAGCAAACACTTCAGTAAATGTTATTGTTCAGGTGTTATATCATTTGGACTTTTTTATGCGGAGAATTTAAAGTAAGATGACTAGACTGTCATAAAAGCTGAAAATGAGCTTGTAAGGGAATAAACTACGAACCTTGATGCAAAACCCAGTGAAACCCATTAAAGTCCTCCTACTTTAGCTCATTTAGTTCTGTGACTGCTCTTAAACGAGCTGATAGCTTTACTTCTGTTTCCGCCCTTGCTAATTTTCAGAGATTATATTTTGTAGTTTTCCTTTGAATATTAGTTCAGGCAGAAAAGCAGCTCTTTTAGATGCATTTTATTTCCTTCTTTTTGGTAGAATAGTGTTTGATGTAAATTGATTTTTCTGTTTGATGTATACAACAAAAAAATTATGACCCCATAATTAAAGAAGTTCAGCATAAATAAGACATTATACAAGACTTCCTGCAGAGTGAACAGGAGATGTTGCTTTTTTTTTATTAAAGCAGCCCTTAATAGATTTTGTTCTGCAAAATCTCAAGAGCTCGCAAGTAGTTCAGCAACTTAATCCTGAGGCCTTTAAAAAAATTTAAATGGTCCCATTTATTTTTGCAGCATCAGCAAGAGATTGTTTCTTTTTTGCTTGTACAATTAAAACTTACCAGTCAAAATGTGTGTCAGTCTATCTCCAATATAATTTCATAGTAAATCAAAGTATCAAGAAAACCAATTGCACCTCTGACTATGCTTCTCCCACTGCCATGCTTCATTAGTTAACAGTACCAATATTAATAGAAAGTGTATATGCAGCATAAACGTGGAAGAAAGAAATTGAGATTTAGCTTGCAAAGCTCAGAATCACTTGAAACTTCACATTTAGAATAATTAATATCAGAAATGGGTCAGACAAAACCCTTGCGATCTATCATAGCTCAGGAGTTCACTCTCAGTCACATTCTGTACTATGAGTTAGCTCCATCCATTTTGGTGTTATCTGTTTCAAATCCTATGAGTAATTTGATAAGGAAAAGAAGATCAGACTATATAAACATTGCATTGAAAACATGAAAAATTCCTAAGAGTACCTAGCAATAACTTAATACATCTTGGTGAATTTCCTGCTATCTCCATGTTGTATTTCTTTAGGTTCTTTCCAAATCTCTGTAGTTGCTTCTCTAAGGCATTCCCAACAATAAGTAACTGAAACTTCTGATAAACCTGAGTACTTTGTATTGTAATTGTTTTTTTTTTCTTTTTATCATCTTTGCCACTTCAGGAACATGTTTCATTTCTGTGTTTTCTGTCCTCACAAATCATTGTGCTCTCATGTTCATCTCCGTTCCTAAATCAGACAAACCTAAATCAGAACTCAAAATCTTTAAATGCTGCTTAGCCAAGATATGTAGATGCCAGCATAGCAATTAAGGCTGTCAGATAGCATTTGGAAAGGCAGGCTGAAATTCCTACTCTAAAGTAGGAATTTGAATCTTTCTCACATTCCAGATGAGGAATCAATAAGGATCTTGTCCTTAAGGCTGTTGGCTGTACTTCGTACAATGATCGTCTCTCACTTGTGTACTGCAATATTGTCAATTTTATTTAAAAAGAAATCATTTCTATAAAAATATCTTGCTTTTCATTGGAAAATGGTGATTGTAAAAAAGTTTTATTGAAAAATTCCACACTAGCTTTAACCTTAGTTTTCTTCAAAAATTTGTTACCCTAAATACTACCTGAGTCTGGCAAATCTACCAGATTTTACAAAACTCCTACCTCTACTTGTTGCTGCATATACAGGGTTACATACACTGGTACAGAAAACTCTTTATGCCACATTAAGGTGATATGGTGAGTTAATGTCCTTAACCTCAGTTAAGTGCTAGACATTTTCAAATCTCTTCTGCTCCTTGCTCTAGGCACAAGCATCTACTAGATTTGTTCCCCACATATCTCAGCTAAAGGCATTTTACTCCAATTTAGGGGGTAAAACTAAAAAAAAATAGATTGGGGGCTTAAATAAGCTTTCATCTCATCCCCTTGAGGTGCTGGGGATTCACCTGCTACTGGAAAAAATTTCAGCTTCCTTTTCTCTGATGCTGCATACCAGATGCAGGGTGCTGGAGCAATGCTGCAGTGCTACCAGTCAGTCAGGAGTACATGCTGCTCCCTAGCTACAAGTCCAATGCTCCATGGCTGTCAGACTAATTCGTCTCCTTTTTGTGTCAGATGTGTTATTACTCAATAGAAGAGCTGTAGAAAAGCTCTAACTGACTTCTAGCTTTCCACTTCTTGTAGTGGATCATATTATAGAAATAAATTAAATATTTTGAATTAAAAATAAGGAAACATTTAAGCAATTCTTTCCTGAGGGAAGACTCACAAGTATTTGCCAGTTCTATGCACAAAAAGGAACAAAGTGGAAGCATGTGCTAATGCATATGTTCTTAAGCATAACAGATAACAATTGTCCTTAGAAACTCATCTATTGTAGTAGGAGTTGGTTAGTTGGTATGTGGTACTGGAGGTTCTGACGTATTCAGAACACCTTCACTGTGAGGATGACAGAGCATTGGAACAGGTGGCCCAGAGTCTCCTTCCCTGGAGATATTCAAAACCCGTCTGGATGTGATCCTGGGCAATATGCTCTAGAGGTCCCTGCTTGAGCAGGGAGGTTGGACTAGATGATCTCCAGAGGTCCCTTCCAACCTAAACGATTCTGTGATTCTGTGATTCTTGCAGAAAACATTCTCTTCATTTAGATGAATAATAGCGTAGCAAATTTCTTAAATCTTTAAGAAGCATTAGCACAAAGGGAAAAAAATGCAACAAGGCAACTGATTTTTCTTTTCGACCTTTCCTTCAGCAACCCTTCCCAAAGTGTTGGTTAGCAAGGCTATTCTAGCTTTACTGCACTATAACAAAAACACCATGAAACGCATAAGCCTTTGGGAAACTAATGCTAAACTGAGGCAGAAAAATGGCACTTTACCATAAGCCCCTGCTCCATAGATCTGTTGTTCTAAGAAGTTGTCTTCCTCTCCAGGAAAAGAAGGGTCTCCCTAGATCAAAATCATGAGCTTCATATTTTACTCATTCTGAAGACTAGGAGAATTTAGGAGAATTTAGTAATGGAAGAGTAGAGACAAGATTTCTCTCATTCCAAATAAAGTATTGTCAAAATAAAGTTTCAGTCATCCATTTCTTTGTACCATTTCATTTGGCCAGAAGAACATTAAAGGGAGCGGAACACTGGTTTTGCTGAACTCCACAGGAGAAAACATGAGGAGAATAAATAAAGCAGGGAGAAAAAATGTGTGAGACAAGCATATTAAAATTGTAAAGGCACGTTTGTATTTTGTAGCCATAACAACAGGCACTTTTTCTAATTTTAGGCCTTTTTTAAATAAAGGAAATGGAGTTTTTATGCTACCTACTGCTAAATACCTCATAAATGGACAGATAATCAGTTTGAGGGACAGACCAGGATTTGTGATCTCATGCGTTTCTGAATGGAGTGGGAGACTTTCATTATTGAACACTATCTTGTGTTATTTGTTAGCCTGTATCTTGTTTGCTTATGGATTGCCAGTTTCTTGAAAAGCTGTGGATAAACTGCAAAGAACGGTATTCCAGAGGTCCATCTGAAAACCTTTTTCCTGTTGTTTTTTTTCAAAGAGACATGACAAGAGCAGCAAAACGAGAGGCATAAGAGCATCCACAAAGAACCATCGGCAGGGACGGGAATTCCATGTGGTAACATTACTGTTGGAAGGAATTTCCATTAAATTGAAAATTGAAATTTGTCTCCAGATAAATAAAATCAAGTCTAGCTGTATCTTTTTTTGATACACTGTAGAATATGAGTCACTGGCAGCTTCAGTTAAGTTAAATGAATAAAGATAAATTCAAATTGACTGAATAGACCCAAATTCCTTGAACAAATAACTATGGATTGTATGTTCTGAAAACTATGGGGACACTTAGAATGAATGTAGAATGCTACTATTTTTTTATTTGTTTTAAATGCAGCATGGTAGTGGTGATTGTTTTAATGAATAGCAAAGAATTAAGATGACTTTCTAAATCAAACACAATACTCTAGTTGATATTCACATTTTTACCCCAATGGCATAAATCAGTGAAGAATTTTAAAAATCTCTGTAGATTCATCTGTCAAAAATCTTGCTAAAGTGTGACAATGCATCCAAATACAAGAAAACCCCACACTTTTTAGGGGTTAAAAAGTGAATCATCACAGTACATGTATTAGAGTGCACTCAAATCAAACATGAATCTTTATACTGATAGCACAATTGTCACCTTATCAAATGGAGAAGCCAATAGCTGAAGGCAAGCTGGGATGTTATAGCTAAGTTTAGTTCTGAATTGCAAATTATGCTAACATAAGTAGAAGAAAATGATCTGAAATATTACTTGTTTAAAGGAATAAGCTTTAACATTGCAGGAAGGGTGGAGTTCTGTAGAATGGTGGCCAATGATACATGACATTACATACTGATACATTTCATATTTATTTTTAGAACAGCGTGAGGCAATTTTCATTTGAAGCAAGCAGACTATAAGACAAGAAGAATGATGATGGCTAGTGTGATTGTATCTCACCTGTAAATGAGTCCTCATTTATTTCTCTAAAGATTGTCTTCTAAAAGAAGCATATTCACCTTTGGGCCCTGTCCTTTTGTAGTGGCTAATGCTGACATTTGTCCAGTAGACTCTGGAAAATGGTTTTTGATAACTCTACAATCTTATATTCCTGTACAGTATATCTGAAGTTTGGTCTTGGAATAGAAAATCTAGTTTTAGGTAAGGAATAGAGTTCTTTCTTTGATAGAAATGAACTTCAATAGATGACTGCTTGAGAAGTCGATCTTAGTATCTAGAAAAATTTTGAAAGATGATTGACATTAAAAAAAAAAAAGATTTTCTCTGAAAGGACTTGAAATGGATTTGGCAATAACTTGCCTACCAAAAGCATGCAGAAAAATCAGGCTCAGGACATAATAAAGAAGTGAACAGCAAACTAACTTAAAAAAAAAAAAAACAACCTCTGTAATACTTAAGATCAGCACATAATCTAGAGAGGAGAGGATCTAATAAAAGCATGAAAGGCAAAAAGGATTATAGGGAGCGCTTGAAATATAAGGAAGAGGACATCTAATTTCCTTCTTCACATTGAATTTAGATACTTCTTCTGTGTAACAGACAGGGATTCAAGTTTAGCTTTAAGCAGCATAAGTGAAACTTAGAAGATTGCATGAGACATTGTGTCAGTTACAGCTGCTAGGAATGTCATAAAAAACCCTCAGAAACTTCCCTCAAAGTTCAAGAGAACTACACCAGCTCTAACAGCAACTGAAGCTAAAGACCACTATTTAATGTTTTACTTTTGCATGTATCAGAATATGCATGTTTCAGCCTTTTTCACATTGACATATGGAAGTCTGTTTTGCAAAATAATTTCAGGTTGATGGCAATTATACATAGAACTCTTGCAAAGACAATCTTGCAGGTACACTTTTCATGTAATTCCGGCATGTTGTTAATAGAAATGTGTGTGAGACTGATATATAGCTTCTATCATTTGTCTCTATCAAGCTGGATTCTGAAATGCAAAGCAAGAGGGGATGTTAGCAGAGAAACACCAGTGAAGAAAAGCTAAATAGCCTTGTGCAGATCAAAATATACTGATAAAGTAAAATTAGCAGCTTGTTTGCAGAATTACAGGAAAGATATGTACACACAGATGCAAAGTATTTTCATAATAGCTTTCAAACACTTTAACTGTGACTGCGTTAGATATACTATGTTAATTATTAGCACAAATATCATAGAGCAACATTACCTAAATCTCACATTAATAAAGCTACATACACATTTTGATTTATGTCTAAAATTAGATTCTTCCAGCTGCTGATATAAATCTGCATATGCACCCTAAAGGCAAACTAGCAGACAGGTGATGTCGCAGATTCCCATATTTACCGCGGTCTAGGCAGTGTTTTAAAATAATCTGAGGTAGCACTATGACTCAAGAAAGAGTAAAGTGTTTCTCGAGTCTCTTTACGAATTGCTATAAAGAAATACCTGCAGCACTTGCAGCAGGTTCATTTGTTTCAGGCTTCTTTCTTGCACTTTCAATGAAGATCTTTCATTTTAAGTAATTTGGGAGCCCTTCCTTGTTGAGAAATTGTCCAAAAAAGCATATTTTTTCTTAATCAATCATGTTTTAGAAATCTAGAAAAATACGTAGCAATTATTATTAAAAGAGGACACTTTGGGAGGATACACCAAGATACAATATCTGCAATTCTTTTGTCATATTCCAATAATTTTAGGAGTGCCAGTTCTATTTTTTCCATGAATATCTGCAACTAATCCTTTTGCCCTAAATGAGGGCTGAACATTTGGTTTGAGGATTGGTAACAGACAAGCAGTGCGCCAGATAACTTGTTAGTTAATTGTTTCAGCAGCCTCCCATGCATCTCTAGGTGACTCTCAGAGATGGCAGAAGATGCTTAACTTGGACTCTTAGTTGTTGGTACCTGGAAGCTACCATGTCCAGCTGTCCTTCTGTCACTAGAAAATGCTGCCATACCCTGGAGTGCTTTGTGAAGCTTTGAGGGCATTCTTCCTCCCCCTCCCTTCCTCTTTTTTTCCTTCTCTCACTCTCTGTCCAAGAGACAGAAAGTCTCTGCCACTAGGCAGAATGTTTTGAACTTTTCAAAGTGGAATTTCAGGGTTGTAGAAAATATTTGGTTTTTCATTCTGATTTGGAATGAAAATTTTGAAATCTGAAACTACTCATACGAAACAAACTGTTTTCTCTCCAGCTCTGCCCTGGTCTGCCAGCTATGCAGAACAGGACAATTCAGGAGAGAATCTAAACCAGCTATGGCAAGTTGCACTCAAGGCATTTCACTTTTTTTTGAGGCTGTCTCACCTATTCTGCTCTGAAGTCTTTCATCTTTGCTCACAGTGAAAACCTCCACTGGCGTTTAAAATCTTTGGAGGCAGGATGAATGGTAAAGCATTAATTTACACTGCTAATTGATGTATAAGTTAAACTATACTCTCCTGAGAGTAGCTTCTTCCCAAGTCAGATTTTTCATGAGGAAAGTTATATTGGCAGTTCTGCAACAATATACCTTTCCCTGCAATGAAAGGCTCTGTAGTCAAAAGGAGGCAAAATTAATGCTCAAAATGAGATTCAGACAGAAGCAAAAGAGGGGAAGACAGGAATTAGTTTATTACAAGTAACTTAGTTTCTGACAAAAATTTTTGCTTTGTCACAAAGACAATGAATTTGCTTAAGAAAGTACTTATATACTCTTCCTGATGAGTTAAATATTTGTCAGCGCTGCTTAAATTTGCACTGGTAGGTAGTGCTCTCATATGCTCTAGTCTCTGCCTGGAGACGACATGGATTGCTCTGCAAATGCTAGTAAGCATTGCAATGAAATTGTTGTTATTTCACCTTTGTCTTCTTCCAGCACTATAGAGTGAGATTGTTTATCCTCACTGTGTACTTTATTTTCTAAATATGCAGTGCGAGAGGCAATTCCTTATTTGTTAATAGATGAATTTTTTAGGAAATGTTCTGAAAAAACATCTGGAAAATCTTGCTACTACCTCCTTTTGATTTTTGTGGTCTACTGTACTGGTGAACCAAAATCCACTCTGTCATTCCTTATTGTTTTTCCCCGCACAAACTGAGACATCCTTCTTCAGCATTCTTTCCCTAGCCATAATATACAATGCCCCCCAACCCTGGATTCATCACTTTCCCACAGATCTGTCCTGGTGCCTGTTTGCCATGACAGGGAAAAATCTGGGGATGTTGGAGTTTTCCTATGAAAGACTGTGATCTTCTCTACAGACCTGTCTGTCTGCTCTGCTAACCCTTGGAAGGCAGGGTTGGTGCTCCTACCGCTAGCTAGCATAACCTAATTCTAACTGGTTAGAGATCTGGTTAGGAAACGTCTTCCCCTGGAAAATACCAACCTACATGGAGTGGATCATCCTATGGCGTGTGCTCCTTTTGACAAAACTTTGGAAAGAGCACAAGTAGGTTTCCACTGAAGCCAGTCTGATCTTCCTGCCAGCCCACCAGAGATTTGGGTTAGTTTTATCAGGTAGATTACTTAACAGGCTCAAAATTCAGCACCTTTTTGATTTCTCATTCTTAATTTACTTCCTGAGGTCTCAGGTAGGCACAAATACTTTTCTAATCTGAAATCTTAAGCAAATTAGAGTTGCACTTCACAGCCCTGTTCTAACTAGTAGCTGTTTTTTGAACATCCCACGGATATATAGTAAGCAGGGTCTAATATCTACTCATACTTGATTTTTACCTCTAAGTATAGTTCTCCTTTTTTGAACTGCTCCACTGAAAATAATTATTGCGTAGAAGCAATGTAACACTGGAGTTGCCGGACTCTACAGACACAGTAGAGTTATACTGTGTCCCTAAAAGTTTGTCCACGAAAGCACACCAGAACTTGTACATAATTTGGAGGGGGATCATTTCTAAAATGCTGCACCGTTAGTCAGATCATATAGGGGTTAGGAAGATCATAGGTACCTGTGGAGGATCCTTGCTGAGATGTTTGCTATGTCCATCAAAGAGAGATCATAAAGCACTTTGTGCAGAACACAGAATAGGAATGGAGCTATGATAGCATTAAAGTCTCATGGTTATTGTTTAGCCAAAGTTAGTTTAATTGTTAGTGTCTGCACGTGGGGCTGAAAGCCTTCAGGTGTTTTCAGGCCATCTGTAGGGGAGCTGAATAACCTGATCAAGGTCAATTTTTTACCAGTGGGAAAGAGAATAGTTAGTGATAGGCTAGTCTACCCATCAAAATAAGGTTGCTTCTTTAAATATATTTTGGTCTCTGCTGTTCCTTTGTCATTTCCCTGGATATTAATGTTAAATGGATTTTGCCAGTTTATAGATACTCCTGATAAGGCAGGCAGAATACTGACAGGCTGATATAATAACTAAGAAGGCAAGTGATTACATCTTTTGAACTTAATTTGAGATTATGAGTTATACTCAGCTTGCTGTATCAGGTTATGTTAAGTCATACTTTTTACAAAAACAGTGGGATTTAACCTTCGTCATTCTAGTTTTAATGGATTTTTCATTCTGGTGGTTCTTTCTGGGGAGCATAAAATCGTTTTACGTTCATATTGAAGACATCCTGGACCACTGCTAAATAAGAAGGTACCACTTTTATTGACCCATATTGCATTGAAAAGGTGAATTTCAATATTGTTTCACTAGTTTTATATCCTGAATATCGCATGGGCATTAGACATCTAGTGATGAACTGTCTCCATGACAACCAACTTAAATTTTAAAAACTTAGTTATCAATCCAGTTATCTATATGTGCATATGTGTGTTGGGGGGTGTAAAAATATTTCTCAAAAAAATTATTCTTATAAGATTTGTTCTTTATGAGGAAAAAAAAATACTATCTTCAATAGAATTTCCTCACATTAGTTTTAAAGAACTTCTCTCAAGTCATTAGCCTGAGGGTCCTCGCTTAGTAAGCAACAGAAATCTGACCTACCATGTTCTTCCTAGGAGAGATGGGAGGTGGCTGTTTGGATAGTCTTAGCCGAACCGTGCAGAGCTGCTGGGCTCTGAACTGCTCTGCGCTCTGAACAGCAGTTACTACCTTAGCCAATTTCATGGACGTGAAGATGGTGCAAACAGAGGGACACTTTGTCCTGTGCCTGTGCATGGCTTAACACAAACCCAGAGGCAACTGCTGCTGCTTTCATTGCTTTGTTAAATTCAGCGGTCTCTCTACTGAAATTTCAGAGTGTGTAGTTTTGTGATCATGGCAGTAATTTAAATAGTTTAGTCTATGTGCATCCACAATAGCTAAAATATCTTGTTCACATTGACACAGACATTCAGGAAATATTGAGGAAATTATAGCCTGAGACTAAGTTCACACCTAGCATCAGTGCTGCAACACTGTGTTGCTAAGATCTAATTTTAAGTGTGACTCCTGGTTATACAGAAAGGCGATCTATATGAGATCTGGGAAAAAGGTTTCTCCTAAAATGGGCACTTGCAGCAACACACTGAGGAGGAAGCTACATGGCGATTAATCATGTGTCTTTAAAACTTAACTGCCATTCAAAGCACTTGCTTTGGCTTGCCATCCATTAAGTACATGTTTCTCCAAATATGTAGTTTCATTAAGCAGGCGGTGCAGATGGAAAGAGAATACTATGTCAAATGGCTCCTTTTTCTCTGCGCTGTCCTTCCCCAGTCTCATTTAGTGAGCTTGTCATGTACTTCTTCCACACCATACAGTACAAGAAGACCATATGGCACTTTATCAGCATGGATAAAATCCAGCACAATGATGGATTTTGACCAGCAGAATCATCAATCACTCTTTGTGTGAAACCTAGTAATAAAGTGTATACCGGGCTCTGGATGGGTACAGGGGAAGCCTAAGTGTTATAAGTCAAGCTCCGAACCATTTTCTCCTTGACGCTTTCCAAGAGCATATAGTTCTTTCCAAGAGCAAATAAGTTCTAACACGTGACAAGAACAAACAGACTTAACAAATTAGCTTGTTGGCCTCCCACAAAGAAGACCTTGCTCAAGTTGTAAGAGTTATAATTTACTTCTGGCAAATTCTTGCCTAAACACTTCCTCTAGATCTTTTAAATAAGTCTGTGAAAAAGCCTGCAACAAATGCTGCCAGATGATTCCATGTGATGTGATTTTCATTGATATGTATGAAGTGAGCTCCACATAGGAAACAAAAGCAACATTTAGATTTGAAATTGGAATAGGTCATTATGTGATTTTTTGCAATTGTGTTCCTCTGCATGAAGTTGGTAAGGACTTAGCAAGACTGCCAGGAAAAATGAGCCCCAGATATCTTCTATTCAATATACATTCTCTTGGAAGTACTGTATCACATGCTATATTGGATTTGTAATGCTGAACATAATTTGCTCGAAATTGCATAGTTCCCAAATTAGTTTGTAATAGTGTCTTTTATCCACAGTAATCCACTTTCCTGGACTGATCTGATGTGTGCCTTTATGGAAGCCTGAAACTTCAAACATTTGTTCTGCCTGAAGGGGGATTATCTGTTTATTTTTATTGTGCTACTATGTGTGTGCGGATTTGTGTGTAATTTTTTTTAAAGAAAATCACCGCGTATGTGAGCAGTGTATACTGTTCACTTATGCACGAGAGAGAAAATAAGAATTGATCCCTGCATCTACTATTTCATCATAATTGAAAATCAAGAACAAATGCAAAATCTCCTTCTGCTAATGAAGCATTTTAAGTAAACTTTTTTAAGGAAGTGAGGTTTATACAGTTGTGCTCTTTGCCCCTGTCCATCTTGAACTTGCTGGCCAATTTTGACCAGATATGACAAAAAGTATAGAGAACTCAAACACATTCAGCACTTTAAAGTTTGTTGAAAACGGGCAGCAGGGCGCTGGGTTATTACTAGCTACACGGAGTGAAAGGCTTATAATCACATCCTTTGTTAGATGCTAAAGACTCTGTGTGCAGGAGATATGTGGGAAATCGATTTGATTAGCTCTGCTGCTGACAGAACTGTCTTTTGAAGTGAAGTTTCAAGTCACCCATGTTTTATTATTATTGTTAATAAAGATGTATAGCTGGGGAGCTTAAAGAGAAAGAGAGGTTTTAGGAGGGATTCAAAAAGAGAGAGCAAGAAGTGTCTCAGGCACTAAGATTCAGAAACTATCAACAATGGAAAAGTAAATGGTATGGGGTACGAGTCAGAGAAGGAAACAAAAGATACGCTATGGTCAGCTAGTCAAAGACAGAAGTCTGAGTAGTTTGTAAAGTACTGACAATAAAACAGTGTGACAATCTAATTTCTAATTCTTCTCTCATTCTTACCAGTATTTAAAGGCATATCATTTATTGTGTTAAATTAAGAGACAGTTCTCTGAAATGTTTTTTCTGTGACCCAAATCTTGTTATAAGTTTCATCAAGATGGACCGAAGTACCCAAAAGGTCACTGAGGTGTTGTCCTACCTTTTGTCTAATTCTCTGAAGGTGTATCTGCCAAAAGTTACTGCACGTAATTCCAGGGTCTGCATTTATTGGCGTGCAAGTGCACTGCAAACCTGCATGTTACCAGTCTTAGTGTGCATTTAATGTGCAAGTCACTTTCAGAGGAGAGCAGGCCAGTTCCTCCCAAAGCACACTGGAAGTGCACCCGCACCCCGCTCCCTAGTGTGGTGTAGAGATTTCTGACTTGGCAATGTCTCAGCTGGCAGCTCGTGGCCTGCTGTGGTCCTGCCAGCTCTCGGCCTGGGCGCTGCTCCACAGCTTGGCTGCTGCTGAGAACAGCTCTATGTCAGAGCCGTCAAGCCATGTTCAAGGGGGCAGCACCAGACTCAAGAGCTAGGTAGATCCACCGCCAGGGTCTCTATTCCCATACTCTAGTGGATTAAAAGTTTCTTAAGGCTTCAGATCCTGTAAATTCACACTCTCACTCATTAAATGGGAATGTTCTCCAAAATAGACAAGCTCTCATAGGCTGTGTAATAATCAATAGAGATGGATAAAGTGTTGATTTGGTATTTCTTTTCTAAGCAATGCTTTTTTTTCTTTTTTCTTTTTTTTGTCTTAAGCTGTTACTAGGGTTTCCCATTTGAATTGAAACTCACCTAGGCAAATACTGTACTCAAGATTTTATTCAACTCAGATCTGCCATTCCTCCCATTTTGTAAATATTTTGGTGAGGTACTAAGCTAGTTGCACAATCTGCCTGAGTAATCTGTATGGTCCTTAGAGATTTCTTGCGCATCAAAATCTTTGAGTGGGAGCTAGAAATGCATTGCTGTGATGATTTGACCCAATAGTCATGCGGAACTTTCTGTAGCTCATTTTTGTGGAATTCTGATCATGTCAGAACTACTCACCCTATTCATGCTGCTCCTATAATTAGATGGCAAATGGGGTAGTGACCTTAAGATAAAATAGTTAAAATATTAAATTTGTTGCCACTTGCAGGAGTTTATCATAAACATTTTGTTTGTTTGTTTTGTTTTCCTCCCACTAATTTAATTTTCATTCAAGACCAAACAGAGTAACTACTATGGCTACCAAGATTATTATTTCTGTGTTTACTAAAAAATGCCATTCCATTAAAAATAAAAATCAGTATTATTCTGATTAAAAATAAACATTTCATAACATTTTGAGATTTTGAAAGAAAAAGGCAATCATATTCGTTTTGCTCCTGAAATACGAGCCCATCTTTGTTTTCCACTAAGTTAAAACTTTAGGCAAAAAAATTTAGGAGCCGAAGTGTATTGTATTCAAACAAACATATATTAGCCTTGTCTATTGCCTATCATCAGGAATACACTATGTGTGAATTGTGAGTGAATACTATGTGTGGAAATATGTCTACAAGTCAAAACACGTACAAAGTGAATCTGAATATGCACGTACATTAATTATGGCAAATGCTTTCATTATATTTTATACTGTGACTTTCATGCATTTATACGTATCTGACTTTTGTTTATAAAATATTTAACTTTCATTAAGCTTTTCATATTAAACTTTACATTTAGAGATCTGAAATTGCAGTACAAAGGCAAGTAAGTATCATTATTCCTGTTTCGCTGAAAATTGATAAAACCCAGCAGGGAGGACTCAATTCATTTAGTACGGCTGGATAAGAAGTCTTTAGAGATTTAGACGGCAAGACAATGATTGAGGATTGGGGTGCAAGAAATGATGTTTCAAAAGAATATATTTGTCAAACCTTTTCCAAAAAGTAAAGAAACAGAGCCACAGAGTAAAAATAATTCAATCACAGTCTCATGGGAACGGTAGAGCTGTGGTGGAAAAGACCAGATCAGCATCCTGGATCCACTGTAGTTAACAGGAATTCTGTCATTCTTTTCAGTGGGTAGAACATCTTCCCGGGTACATTACCCCTGATCTCCTAGGATTTCCTATACTGCCTCTTAGCGTTAAGTATTATTGTAGCTTCACCGGTCATTATCTAAAGATGATCTCACTGCACTTTGCAGGTTGTGAGTCTTTTTTTTTCCTTCCTGTTGGATGCATATATTTGTGTTTGGTCAAGAGATGCATATGCAAAAGGAATCGATATTCCTTCAAAGCTCATGTTGCCATTTGTTTGTCTGAAATCTACAGAACAAATAACAGCTTTCACTAAATATAGAAAAATAGCTTGCTGGTTAATAGGTTTCTAAATGAATTGTGGTCCCAAGCAACATTAGCATCCTCCACATTTTGCTATTTATATGTAAGTATCTGTCTGCCTGCTGAAGGGATGTGGGAGGGTGACAAATCTACAGGAAAGCCTTTCATTTACAATTGCCTCAATCCACCTCATTTAGATTGGGTGGATTAATTTTCTGTACTGTTGAGAAGCAGGTTAATATGTCCTCCTGTTTAAATCCAAGAACAAAGTGAGTATTGTAGGCAAATAGGCTGCAAAGATTAGTTCATTTGCTTCACAAGGAGTCTTTTCATTTTTCTATTTTGTTTTTTAAATTTTCACTGCTTACCAGCTATGTTCAACAACATACTTCTGGTAAAAAACACATAGCCAGGCTATGCTAACAATGTGAAGGCTTTATCTAGGATGCTATACTATCATATGAGCACTGTTTCCTCTACATTAAGCATCACAGGGTGTTTTTTCTTTTATTTGAAAATATCAGCCATAGCAGAAATACAATAGTACTACTTTCATATCTTTATTTTGTGTATATTTAGGAAGAATGACTGCTGTACAAAAAAATCAGGTATAACAAAAGTACAATAGCCCTATGGCTGTGATTTAGAAAGAATTTCTTCCTTGCAAGAAACCGAGGTGTAATCAGTGAGGAAATCACAGTGAGAATGCATATATAACATTTTAGGCTATGTAGTATGATGATTTAGTTGGAGACTAAGGGAAGAGGATCCCCCAGGTCAACAGCTCAGAAAAACTCTAGTAATAGAGAAAGGCGGAAATTTTAATATATTTTGTAAGAACTTTCAGTTGAATGGAAGTCCTAGATCCACAGCTGCCTATAAGCCTTCCTATCACCCTTAGTAACAAGGAAATCGTATTTCATTGAATTTCAGCACCAACTGCTCTCTATCAGACTGAATTCTACCGCAGAGAAACGAAAAAATATTTACAGTGATTTCCCCCTAGTTTTGTTGCAGGCACTTAATCAAATGTACCATTAATGTAGATCACGTGTAAACTGTTTTCATATATCAACACGTGACTTTTCTGAGGGAGAAATTAGACATTCCAGAGGGGGGAAAAAAAATTAAGTGCTTCACTACAAAATGTTTTGTCTTACACCAGTCCACCTTCAGTGATTTTAATGGCTTCTACTCAGTGTGATACACTGGACGAGTGTAAGGGTGAGCTGGGCCAAAAATTTTTGGTGACTTTGTGACAGCTACTTGATCTACTCCTGAGCACAACCGGCACCACTTGCTCTGAACCGCACTTCTTGTGTCCTGCCAGGTCCCTGGGGACACTGCCAGCCCTGCCTGTCCCTGCCAGTCCCCGGGCTCCCACCGCCCAGCCCTATCTCCATCCTGGTCCAGCCTGAGGTCATCATTCGCTGCCCCGTGACGCCACAGCGGTGCCAGCTCCAGCCTCGCCACAACCCGGCCCCTGCGCGGACACGGGAACCCCGGCCCCAGGCCTGTGGTGGTGCTCGACACCCCCCACCTGGGGCTGGGGCTGCCCCGGCTGTTTCCAGGCCCTGCACCTTCAGAGCGGGTGGACAGACGGGCTCTGTCGGCCAGCACCAGTCCTGAGGCCATGGGCAGCCTCCACCACTACCAGCGCCTGGCCATGAGGAGCCCCCAGTCTACACGATGTCCTGGTCTGACCTTCCCAAAGAGCCTGTATCCACCCGTTGCAGCACTCTAGTTGCGTGGTCTACCCCACCACAGCTCTGTGATCCCAGGGAGATCATAGCCCTGTAACTGCAAACAGATATCTAATTCCTCCTGGCTGCCCCCATGCTGTACACATTAGTGCACAGGTACCTCAGGGAGGCACCTAGCTGTACTGAAAGGAGATGAGAGCTTTCCCTGCAAGGCTGTCTGTCCTTCAGGCACTTCCTTACTTAAGTGCCTGAAGGCTCGGGCTCCCTTCAGCCCTCCTGTGTTGAACACAAGGTCCCTTCTGTTTACATCACTCTGCACCCTTTGCTTGCCAACCCACTCCACCACTTCCTCACTTGATTGTCCTGAACCTAATGAAAAGCAGTACATTTCAACATGGTATTTTTGGAAGAAGCATCAATACAAATAATGTGATGGCATCCATCTGGTTCATAAGCACACAAAGATTTGTTCTTTTGTATTAGAACTGGATCTCATTGGATCCTCATGGATCTCCAACAAGACCATTAATGAATGGATCGACAGCAGAGTAGTTTTCATATACGATCCTCTAAATGCATAAGTATTTAGAAAAATAGTGGTGTATTTTACGCACAGGCAAAGATAGTCAGTATCAGTGACTCTCTGTGGGAGAGTAGTCAAGTCACAAAGTTAGAATTATAGACAGGAGTTTCCCAGTCTTGTTTTACATGCAGTCTATCCATAGTTTTACTCTGCTCAATTGTGTTTAAGCATACAAACCTACTTTCTCAATATCTACAATCAAAAAAAAAAAAAAACCTTACTCAGAGTGTTTCCTTCCTCTAAAGATTCAGTAGAGAGGAAATGACGGCATTTTAAAGGAAAACAACACAGAAGTGGCAGGAATGCAGAGTGGATGCTGAGGGTCTTTGAACACCCATTAAACCTGTTGCTCTTCAGAAAAGGAAGCAAACACAAGTCCCCACCCCACAGAAAAAAAGGAGCAGGACTCATAAGAGATTTTAAATGAAAAAAGAAAATGGAAGAAATAAAAAGCAGAAATAATAACAAAAAAAAACTAAGTCCAAGAGGTGTTACAGAAGTACTTAGAACATGCCAAGATCATCACAATTTTTGTGTGATAAACTTTCCCCATCACGACCTGCATGCTACTTTGGTTGTTCTGACTTGTCCCATGAGTATTAAAGTAAGCATCTACTTCTATGAACTTTCTACGTATATATTAGTTGTCTAAAATCAAAGTTAAGGAGACTCAAAAAAGATTCAAAAAGGTTCAGAATGGCTCTTAATTTCCTTGCTCCCCACACACAGTAGGCCAGGAAGAATGTTAGGAATCAGAAAAATAGTTCACTGAAGTGCAGTGAAATGTTTTTCCTTTAAGAAACACGTTTTAATGAGTTCAATTTGTTGGAAATGTGACTTCTTATTGCAAAGAAGACACAGAACAGCTTTTGAAATTGATTTCCGAATTAGATGTTGTAGCTATGAGTTTCAGGAGCTACAAAACAGCAGCAAGATGAGAAGTGCTTACAGGCATGAAGCTGACACACTTATTTTGTGCTGCACAGATTGATTCAAAGGTTAAAGAGAAAGAAGAGACATTTGTCATCCTGTTGGCAGAACATAACCTTTCATATTCCTGTGGTGACACTTCAATGAAATTTATCAAAGGGACTTTTCTCAGACCTAAAAACTGTCAAGAACAAAAAAGATGTGTAAGAAAATCCTGTGGACCAACTAGAGAAATGCATGCATTACAGTGTTAGAAGCACGGCTGCTAGCATGGATTTGGTTTTGGTACACCAACTATTTTCTTTCACTTGTTCCTCACCTGTAAGATATAGATGGCAGTTCTTCCCCTCTACACAATGTTTACATGGTTTATTGTACTTTGAAGAAATAAAGAGCTATGCTAAAAATTATACTTATATTTATTTAATAATTTACTTGTTTTTGACCAAAGATTGCCATCATTTTGACAAGTTTTGACATCAGATCATGTAATTATTTGTTCTTCATTGGGCCCATATCTCTCACAAAGACATTGCACAGCTTTCAAAATGAAGTACTTCAGTGTCTGAGGAAGAAAAAATCTGCCTGGGGAGGTACACAGCCAGTGCTTGAGAATATGGGGGTGGAACGCCTCATGCTGGCACCTGCTGAGGGCAGTCTGCAAAGGCTTAGCGTGAAAGCGTGGTCACATTCACCACAGATGAGAAATTTGTTGTCACGCTTGAGAGAAAGGAGCCACTGAAAACAAGATTTCTTCAGTGAATGCATTTTACAGGAACAGAGTTTCTATTCCTTTTCCTATCAAGAAGAGAAGGTGGAGTATAGAGGAAGTGATGAGTGGCTAGTGGTAGGGCTATGAATAACAAAGCCATGGTAAAATTCTGCCCTCCTGAAGTTATTGGGAGCTCTGCCACTCTCTTTACTAATGGTAGGGTTTTAATCTAGAGCTCCAGCATGCCGATCATTAGTACATGCTGCTTCCTAATTTTAATATGCTCACTTTTAAAGGAAAAATATATTAATTCTTGTCATCAAAATATGTTGCCCTCTGACTTCTGCAAAATGCCTGCCTATTAGTCCTGCTTTCCTTTAGTTATCTCATCTTTTTTAACAAGGAAAAAGTATTGAATAATATTTTTAAACATTTTTTTCTTCCTCTATTTGCCTGTATTCTGCATTTTTGAATATGGCAGGAAAAAGTGGATAGCAAGAATGAATTTCTCCAGTATTACAGGTTGGCAAAGTTCAGGTCTATTTAATATCTTCTTTACAAAAAAAAAAAAAAAAACTTACAAAGGGAAAAAAGCAATTTTATCTGATTAATAATGTATAGTCTAAAATGAAAGATAGAAGTGGCTGGGGGTAGGAGGGAAGCAGCTGCCCTAAATAATAATTTGGTTTTATAAGATGTAAAACAGTAAATGTGTTATGTGACATCTGCAGGATCTGAATAGCACTTTATCCCTTTTTAATACTTGAAAGATTTGTTATAGATTGGGAGACATAGGTTCTGTTTGCAAGCTGACAAAGTCTGTTCTACATTCTGCTCGCAAGTACGTGATCAGGTGTCTTAAGAGTATTTTGAGTCACTTGGCAGCTGTACTATGTTTACAAATAAGGGCCTTGGTGGAGCTTATCTGCCTTATGCAGGATCTTTTTCTTTGACAGCCAAAGGCTTGATGCTAGTGAGATTGTTCGAATGGTACAAATGTTCTTAACATAGAATCTTATACGCCAAAATGCATAGTAATACAGCTTCTGGAGATTTTATATATATGTAGATATATTATATATATAAAGACAGTTTCTGCATTGTATTTGAACTCATGTAGGATTTTCTTTTTCAGGTTAAAGAGGTATAAATAGTGCACTTACTATCTGGGAAGACATGAATTTGCATTTTTTTCTGCTACACAAAAAAAATTTCAGAAGAACTTATTTATTTTGGTAACTCTGGATAGTTCGCTGTTAGGATGAGCAGATTAGCATACAGAGTTTAGGAAGCAAGGACAGCCTTTCCAGCTAAAAAAATTAACTTTCAGTACATGATCTGATCTTAACCTTTTAATAGGGAACGAACTGATGCCTCTAAACTCTACTCTCATGCCCTTTATTTTCTTCTAGGCTTCATTAACTTCATATAAAGAAAATGTTTAGGGGATTTTAAAGAAAATGTATAAGGAATTTTATGTTGGATTTCTGTCATTTTGGGTCTCTAGTTTGAGGTACACTTTAATAAAAGATTTGATAACAAGTTATCATCTCATTGTTTTGAGTATCATGACTTTGTGTATCTTGTCTGTTTCTTTTTCTAATAAATAGCATGTCTCAGTAAGAATTGTGCTATATTTATTGTCTAAGAATGCCCAAACTCCCTATCACTTCCTCGCTATACAGAATAACAACCTGTTCTCATCTTTATGATACAGAGACTATTTGTATGTTAGGAAAAGAAACCTATAAAAATCTGAGCAGCAGGGCAGGTCCTATGCGCATAGAGTCGATATGAAAGGTTGGATGCTCATCTCAGACTTTCTCTTCCCCAGCAGTTCCATGCAAATACGCTTTCAGAGGGGTCTGAGAACTCTTGTCCAGTGAACAGCCGTTTTAAAGGTTAGCAGGCCGAAATACAGACTATAGCTAACAGTGTAGTAACTGCAGTGTAACGGTACAATAACCATTCCCAGGGGGTGATCGTTTAGGAAAGCCCTGGGAGCTATTTTTTGTTTTCGCTCTAGATAAAATAAAATACACCTGCCATTTATTTTAGACAGGTCTTTTCTTGTGCTAAATTAGAGCTTATTTTCAGATGAAAGCCTGTATACTAATTAAAATACTTAGATGAGATTTGGTTGGTTTGTAATAGTTTTGGCTTGGTTTTAAAATGTTTACTATCTGTATATTTTCTATGCTTAATCAGGTAATTATTCATGAAATAAAAATAATGTTAACCACCAGCAGACACACTTTCTGGTCTTCTTCTGAAAATGATGATCAAGTACATGGAAGTATCGGTATATTTTTGTTTTTGCTTTAGTATTTTAATAACTAAAAAAACCCCAGCCTATTCTTTGCCTTAGGTAGCAAGTTACTCACACATTCAGAAATAATCAAATTCCACTGTAAATAAAGTTTCCTGCTTCAGGGGGTCTGAGTTCATTAGTAGGTGTCAATATGCTTTGAACATCTGCTCTACTGAAACAATATTTTACAATATTTATCCAACTCCTTATTGAGACATGACCGAGACATGTCTCTGATTCCTCAGAACACTTTGCAGGGAATGTATTTGTTCCCATAGACAGTGCTTGTGTTAGGAAACTTTATGCTTAGTGAATGTTCAGATCGCTTAATAAATGTCAGTTGCCACAGGAAACTGTTTTTTTTTTTCCCTGTAATATCAGGACAAGAAGAAATCCATTATATTAGCCTGAAGAGAAGTATTTTTCTAATAGCACTCAGTCCAAATGGGTCTTCCCAGGACTTAACAAGGGATGTACTGAGATACAATGATGGTTGAAGATTGAATTTAAACATGAATTTCAAGGAAAAAAATATATATATATATGCTGAACATCTGAACTAAATACCAATAGCTGATAACAACTATTCACTTCCATAAACATTATCTTGAAGGAACTAATTTTTGATATAATACAGCTTGTCTAAAGGAATAGCAAAGAAACCAATTGCACAAAATCTCACAATAGCCTCAGCAAACTGAAATCCACTTGTGCTGCTAGGTGCAAGGTCGAGAGAGCACATATGCCATGTGTCTTCCTTCTTTTAAAGGATCATAGAGCCTTCTGGCTCCTCCTCAGGCTTTCACTTCCCCTCTCTATTTGGCTGTTCAGCCTAATGTTGGCCTGCAGTACTCCTGTGACCAATGCCGCAACATCAGCATGCTGTTTGTCATTGCCTGTGTGAGAGAGGGATAATATCTTCATTTTCTAAACAGAGATAGGCATAGCAACCCTAAGGCAATTGCCCCAGTCTAACTGCAGCTATGCAAGGAGCTGAGCCTAGAAAACCTCAAGCACCATTCCTGCAAGACCCTCCTCAGAAGATTGATACATGATGTGGTAGCCTTTCCAGGAGGCGTGATTTAGTAAGACGTTGCTGTTCTTCAGCTGTTCTTCAGCTGCAGAAAAGCAGAGGGGATCGGGATGTCCTCCTTTACTTCTGCTATGCCGATATAAATTACTGCGATCCCTGACTCTCCTTCTTTAGGTCTGCTCCTGTCGCTTTTCAGTTCCATTCTCTTTGCTTACTTCTCTCCTCCCTGCCCTGGTGTCTTCCTGGTTGCTATGAAAATACTCAGTGGGTCTCTGCTTTTTACTGCTATTAATCTGACCCTAGTAAGCCCTGTCTTTTCAGTGCTGTCCAGTGAGAGAATTCTGCTGCTGTCTGCCTTCACTGCTGAATGGGAAAGTTAAAAACAGCAGCAGAATGAAATGACCTGACTGTCTTCCAATCCATTGCTGTCCACCTTTACCGTTGTTTTTCAAACACAGTTTGTTTGTCAGCGTATGTTGGAGGGCCAGTAGTTAATTTTCCAAACATAAGCAAAACTGGAAAGATTCCTCAAAGCATCATGGTATTTTCCTCAGGAAAGTTTTCATCTGTTATGGGAGCATGAGTAATTTCATTTCTTCAAGGTCATTACTGTTGTAGTTAGTTAGGGTTTCAAAACTGATTATAAAGTATAACTTTCTTTAAAACAATGAAATGACAAAAATAGGTTGATTTAAACAGACTTCACTAACAGAGGTGTTAGTGAAGTCTTCTGTACCAAATAACTTTCTTCAGCTAGAAGTCATAAGTCACCAGTGCATTACTATCATTAATAAGTCTTTCCAATTCTCAATTTGTGTTATATCTTTAATTTGTGAACATAGCATTTTATGCCTTTTTAAAGAGTAAAATACTTTCTTCCCTGGTAATTAACACTAGCTAGATACTCATAACAGCATAACCCTGCAATGTGTTCAAATAATAAGATTTAATTGATTCTTCTATGCCCGATTAAAAATGCATTGAGAGCCTAAAAGATTAAAGTTGGAAAGATAGAAAAACACCCAGTCTGGCCTCCATCTAACACTGAGACCGCATCTGAAAATTCTAACAAATGTAAATTCACCCTATATGCAAGTTTCCAACAAGTAATGATATGGCAGTTAAAACAAGAAATTGCTACTTAGTGCCAAATATAGCCTGCTATTTTGTGGCTTTTTAGACTGAATGCAAAATGAGGTGAATAAGTTGAATTCAGCCTCATACATTATTCATAGGGACTGAGCTAACATGATCATTCTTTTTAGTTAAAGCCACTGCAAATAGCACAGCTATTCATTTTAGCACTGTTAATACAATGAAGACATGTTAATATGGAATGTTAGTGTCTTAAATCTCTTCTACTATTTTATCAAATCTATGCATGTTTAAATGATTTTTCTATATATCCTTATCTTTTCCAAATCTACTACTTTCTACTTAACTTTTTTAATGATTCAAAATAAATGCAAATACAGTCCAAAGTGAAATAGTTTATCTACATTTATGCAATAAACTCATTAGACCCTGTCAGCTGCTCTTTATTTCTTGCATCAGTCTTGTATTGAAAGGAAATAATTAATGGTGAAATTCTTGTTAATGGGTGGCCTGTTGACAGGTCTGCTGAGTTCATGTTGACCTCTGCTTGCTTGCAGGCCAGAAAACTCCCATTTTGACTGTTTGTAGCCTTCTTGACCAATTTGGATACTATGGATCTGATTAATTGTTTGGAATGCTCCTGATAGTCTAATCAGATACTAATGTACTAGCAGGCCAAAAATGCATCCTTTTTGCGTGCGCGTAATAGTAACCATACACACAGTAGCAGTGCTCAACCCCAGGGATGTTAGAAAAAAATAAGCTAAATAATGAATATGTGATTTTCTACATTTTACAGATGGAGACATGAGGCAGAGCGATAAAATGACTTGCCCAGGACCTTTCACAAAACCTGTAGCAGAGCTTGAAACGCAAACCAAGCTTTGAGTTTTAGTCGACTGACCTGATTGCAAAGCTGGCCTGTACAACGCAGGCACGTGATATTTTTTTTCCAGCTTTGTTGGATTTTGGACTATTTTGAACAACCGTGAAGCAGTAGAGACCGCAATGTTTTATAATATCCTTAACAACACAGCTAATTTGCTAGCTCTTCACAGGCAGACCTTCATGAATGACTGTAATCCCTGTCACTTTCCCGTGTGAGTGCGAATGCCATAGGAAGTGTGGGAAGCCTATGCAGTGTATACAGCAGTGTTGGATCTGGGGGCTTATTTTCTTTCCCAGCTTTCCTCTAGAGACAATGATGATGTGCCAAAATGGTGGGAGTGGTACAAGGGTAACCTTCATTCTTGGATGAGGGGGAATTTTTTAAAGCTCAGCTTGGATGCCTCTCTGGATAGGTTCTACAGGTCTAGAGCTTAGAATGACTCTGCTACAAAATCTAAGGGATTATGTTATCAGAATAAAAATCTTCTGTATTACTTTAGGGTTCTTGAAAGCTGTACCCGAGCGTAACCTGAAGGTAGAAACGGCTGCCAAAAATGACCCTCAGCAAATGTCTTGCCATGTCACTTTTCCACCATCTCTGAGAGATGTTTGGTTTGCCATCTGCCTTCTCTTTCCTTCGTCTGTGATGTATGGCAGACTCTTCCTATTATCCATAAGAAACGTTTAATACTGTTTTTTGAACTTACCCTTGACCTTAGCCCTGTGTCATTGCTGGGGTTTGTCTGAATTGAGTACAAACATGTAAGAAACTGTTCCAGCTGGGAACATACAAACACCCCTTGACATGCACGAATGTAATCCTAACCGGCACAGATTTGGCAGCCATTAGTTATATGGTTAATTAAATTCTGGGGTTAGATCATTTGATCATATGAGCCATTCTGTCAAGCTAAATCATCTTATGAAACAGAAGGCTGCATTAATCCTTCCATTCGTAACAGTAACCACCCTTCCTGAGGCAATCTTCAGCAGTTCAGAATGGTCAGCAGAACAAGGGTATTTTGCAAGTAAGTGTGAAGGAAACACCAGCCACTCCAATAAATAAAGAAGAGAGAGCTGTTTGGACCTAGAGGGAATGAGAATGAGTCTAACTATTAGGATTGTCATTTGCAAATACAATATTTCTTTTAGCCAGAGGAGAAATTGAACTTGGGTCTCCCAAACCTTTGATGAGGCCTCACATCACAGAAATTTCACTTTAGTTTGAACTGGACAATTCACAAGCATGAAACAAGATTTTTTTCTATCTGTTTATGTGTAGAAAAACGGGAGAAAAAAGGAGTTATGTTGCGCATCCAATTTTGCTCCAATGTTTTGCTTTATCTGCTAAACTGAGATACCATTTATTCACAGTACCCATGAAGGAGGTCAGACTAGCTAATCAGAAAGATTAATCTGGAGATAGAAGTTAGGAAGAATTTAACCAGAATAAAGTCTCTTCTGAATATTTTTGTCAATTTATTTCAAGGAGAAACAAGGCATTTAACAGTTTTCCTCGCTACATTAGAAGGAAAGGGATCAAGGTTTTAACTGTGTTTTCCTATAGAGTAACGGAAAGTCTGCCTCAGCCACTGTGCTCTAGTGATAAAACCTGTATTTTTAGGAGAGCAGGCAGTTATTAAAGGAAAGCAAAATTAACATCTCTCTGCCTATGCCTCTCTCCTTTTTTTTTGTTTGTTTCGGTAATCACAGGCTAGGCTTTTCTGCCGTTGCTTGAGGTCAAATTCCAAATATTAAAGCAGGAGGATGTTTTCCTACTTGTTTCATTATATACTAGAAGCTGGTGGATAATTCCAACTAAAAGCTCAAACTAGGGCAAAGAGGCAGTATAGTGTGTCAGTGAGCTCTTTGCCAGAGTTTCAAAGTCTGGCACTCAGTCAGGCATGTGAAATGTGGCTTGCAAGTCCTGTTATTTACTTACTAAATTTACTTTCTATTTCTGACCGAACAATCTGCCATTTTCCTGCAGCACTAGTAAACGGCATGTTTTAAAACTTAAGCACTGCACTACTCCTGTTTTGGAGGTGCTGCTTGGCAGCCTAGCGCAACTCCACAATAGATGACGAAGCTGGTCAAAAATATCTCAGACTTCACGTGGAAGGGAAAAAGAGAAAGAAAAAACGGTTCTCCTGAGAATTTTGATTGAAATCATCCACCTCCATCAGCTCCATCGTGTCCTGAAGTGGTGTAAAGGTGACAGCTTTAAAAATAATATATTGGACTAAAAAGTCAGAATAGGAAGAGGAAGAACAGGATTTGCTTCCTGATAGTCCATGAGAATGGCAGGTCCCCTTCTCTTTTCCAGCCATCTTCCTTCTCAAGCCCCATATTTCACCACCAGTTCTGCACCTTCCATTGCTTTTATCCACTCTCTCACTGGCCTTTAGCATTTGCTCTGATCTGTGCGCTCTGTCGAATGCCCAGCCTTTCAGCAGTAAGCCCTTCCCACTCTGGAGCACATTCAGGGTTCTGCTTTCTGCCCAGCAGTCGCACGATGCATCCTTTAGCCTCCTGTGCACAGGTCTCACACTCAGAAACTGATTTCAGCATTCATCTCTCCTTTCTTCTCTGGTGCTCTAATATGCAGTGACTTGTCTTCTACTGGAGGAACAAATTCTATATGAAATACTGTGAGACTTCACAGCCAGTGTCAGCTGTCTCTCTTTCTTCTCCCCAGCTATTCACTTACCTGACACCTTCTCCATCTAGTGTCAGTTCACGTAATGTCAAGTCATCTCATTTGTGAATTGCTTCCACTAAAAAAGTGCATTCAGAAATGAGGCAATCATATCTAATGCCTATATGTGTTTATGTGTACGGCTTGAATGTGCAGTTGTATTTCCCAGGTTGGGGTGGAAGGAAGGTACTCTGAACAGAAAGAGTGAGATATAGAGATAATATATAAGAGGAGTGGAAAATAGTGTGTGAATGTGTCGCAATTGTAAGGTCTTTAATGGAGTGGTAGGTGATGAGCATCCATGCAGCAAATGTAAGCCAGATGTTTGGCAATGTTGGCTAGACCTGCTGCTACAGGCAAAGGATATTGGATAGAGCTGGGTAAAGGGAGTCAATAATCATCTCTAAAATACGATGCTTAGGAAAACTACTTCCCTGACTAGCTTAGAACAATCTCCAAATTATGCAACATTAAGTTCTCCAGTCATCAATGGACTGTTTAGATAGGTGTGAGAGGGAAATGAGGGCTGAGAAAATCTTGGTGGCCTAAACTGGGTAATTCAAAAAAATCCCAGAATCCCCAGCACCCAACAAATCTATTAAGCCACCTTTTCAGATGTCTTATGCCATGGAAATGAAACAAACAAACAGGAACAGACTCATAAATGTGGGTTCATCACGGGGAACTATTAGAAAAATAACTGAGGGCAAAGAAAGAATATCATCATTATCACTGTTACGTTTTGTTACCTGAACTTAGCTGTAAATGAGACTGATTATTCTTGCTCAGCCAACATAAATAATTCATATTGGCAAAGCTGATGAGCAAACAAGTGAAAATGGTGTAGTATTTGATACTATTACTTCCTGTCCTCATTCATTTGAATTCTGTTCCAGTAGAAATGGAGCTGTGCTGTTTTGAACTTGTCATGTTCGATGCTATAAAATGTTATTGTAGCTCTTGGTAATACACTTCCTACTGTCTATATCAGACAATATTTCTTTTTTTTTAATGAAGATACCTTTATAAAAAGAATGACAGTTTGAGATTTTTTTTTCCTTGTAACAGTTCTAAGCAATGGGATACGGAAAAATCTTAAACATTGTCAGTATTTTTTGCAGTACACTAAACTCAAATCAACCTAAAAAAAAAAAATCCCATGTCTACCTTTGATTTTAAATAAAGCAGGAAAATTTTCATTTCTGGCTTAAAGCCAGAAAGTCAGCTATTGCAAATACTACCAACAATAACCAGCACAGTTGGGAAGAATAATGGAGAGTATGAGCAAATATTCTTCGTCATCTTCACTGGAACACTCTTTAAGCTTAAATTATTATTTTGGTCAGTTTTGCCTCTTCCATTCAAAAATATGACAGAGAAATCACTGCTGCTAAGTGAAACTAAAATTACTGCCAACATCATTTGAAGTATAGGGAAAATGATAAAATAGCTGATCTCTCATAAGACTGTGTGGCAACTGTTGGCCAAAAACTATTTTCAGTGCCAAATGCTGTATCCATTATCACCTAGATCTTTGTATTAACCTACTGAAACTTGTGAGAAAAGCTTAAAATTATGGTCTTGATTCTGTTGTGTCTATAAAATGCAGCTTGCATCTCAATAGAGAACCCACTGAAACTGAAATTAATGTGAAGAATTTGTAGATCAAGGGTTGTGCTCAGTTTATCTGCTCCAAATTCCTATCATCACAGCTGTGACAGCATGTAAGATAGAAAGAAAGTGTTTTCAGTGCCCGTTCTGCAGGGCTATCAGATGCTGCTTTCCTATACAGCCAAGAGAAGGAAATAACCTCAATGATTAACGTAGGTGGTGAGTAGTTTGAAACAGCTCTAAGACTTCAGAGTTAGATGCCTGTGGGGCAGCAGCTGAATAGTAGTATTAAAGCCAGTGTAGGCTAAAAAGATGGATATCTAAATACATTTTAGAGTCCAGACCTAACAAGGTCCATCTCATGACAGGCTGGATCAGGTCTTCTCGGTAATATTATGTGGTGGCAGGATTTTAAAGACCATTATTTATTTTCTTAAATGAAAGCTACTGTCACTTCTAGGATAGTGCTAGCACAGAGGCCTCAAACAACTTTCTGCAAAGTAGAAACCTATTCATACTCCTGTCTGAGACACATGAGAGGACTGACAAGAGGTTTTGTCTAAATAAAGACAAACTGCATGAACTGTATTGAAGAGTACAGTATTTATTGCAGTGCCTAAATATACCTAGCCCTACCTCAAAAGCATGCTATAAACATAAAAGATACCTCTTCTGCTATGGAAAAATAGACTGCATTCTGCCCCCAGAGCCATGCGAGTCAGGTGAAGTTGGTCAGGAGGCAGAAGGGTCACAGCAAAACTTGGGTCAATATGAATCATCTGAGCTGCATCATATGGTAGTTTTATTTTTTACATATCAATCTTTTATATAGAGGCAGATAAAATCCTGGACAAAGTTGATCCTAAAGCACAAGTCAAATATTTTTCTTTTAATGGAAGTAATATTTCAGGGAGAACACAATAGCTATAAGATCCAAGGTGGTGCCAGCAGAGGTGAGGTTAGAAATATAATGTAGAAGCTATAGAATTGCAATGAAACCACAGAGGATGAAACTAGTAGATTTTTTTTAGAAAGATTTATTTCCCCGTGATTGCCAGTTTGTGTCCCATATTGGGTGTCTGTTCTTGGTACTGCCACAGCTTTGCACTTATAGAATGGCAATTAAATATGAAATCTCTTAAAAAGGATAAAGTAAAGCTGTAAAAAAATAGGAACACGATTCCAAACCAAAAGGAAAAGGGTTACCAGGTTTTTCTCCCGATTGTCTACCTTTCTGACAACATTTGGAAGGAAAAAACTCGCTATTAACATATCAACTAACATTGTAACAAATGAAAGAACATAAAAGAAATTAAGTTGTGAAATCATTATCAAAAAATTCTCCCTAAATAGTCATGTAGTTCAGATATCCAGTATAAATGTGCCTTACAAAATTCTGTAGCAGAACACAGAGAGCAGATAGCACCAAATTTTAGAATAGGAATAATTCTTCTGATTCTGGCATTAGGAAGACAATTTATATAAAAACAATTATATAAAAGACATTTATATAAAAACTGACCAGCTGAATAGCATTTTATGTTTAAAGTCAATTTTAAAAGTTTCTTAAGAAGTTGATAAGCAATGCCTGTAATGGCTTTTCATGTTTAAAATTAGCTTTAAAATCTATCTTGAGAGGGTGATGAGAAATGCCAGTGTGGAAATTGAACAGTCTTTCATACCTATGAAAATGATGGCAGGCTGAATGAGGTGATGATCATCCGCAAAAAGACGTGGGAAATGAAATGGAATTTTGATTTAGAACAGTAAATACAGATATTTGGCAGCATTCACAGCCAAAATGCACTACTTAGGTGACACAGAGAAGTCAGAATCCACAGTCAGTTGCCCCTTTTTTCTAGAAGGCAGGAATGTTTCATTGCATGAAAGTTCATTCACTGTAAATATATCCCTTTGCTTTTTATTCACTCCTTCTCCTTGGCAAAGGGAAAGCAATGAAGGAGAATAGAAGTTCTGTTGAGAAGTTCTGTTCCATTGTTAATGCAGTCTTTTGACACAAGGTCTACAGAAATCTACAGTACCAAAACCTGGAGCTATCTGTCCGGAGATCTCAGAATCTTTCATCCATGGCTCTGCTCTGATTTCTTCTTTGCCCTATCCTTCAGCATCCCCTGTAACAATCACTGATTAGAAAAGAGTTGATAGGGCCATATCCAAAATAAGAAATTGCTTCATTTCTTTTAGGAAGTGGAGGTAGCAAGGAAAAAACACCTTGCTTCTGTTTTATACGATTTATTTATTTATTTTTGTCATGAAAGGATATTGATGTCATTTGGTTTAGCAGTGGTTTTGACCGAGTAAAGAAATATCAAACACAAACACACACACATACCCATACGTAAAAATTTGTCCCCTTCATTGCACTAATACAATTTTAAGGTTTCAAGATTTCCTGGGCTTTGCACTGCACTAAATATGCATTGTTTTGTGGATTAAACTCTTATGGAAAAGGTGCCGAGCAAATACAAAAAAAGGGAGGTCATCTAACAAAGAAGCCATCTGTTCTTCTGCCACAAATCCAAAAAAAAAAGTCTATTTTGAGTCACTTGCGTGGCTTGGACATCCTGCCTTCTCAGTGTGCATATACAGTACATTTAAGCTCACATCAGAGACCTTCCTGGTTGGCACTGGCTAAAGACTCTGTGAATATGCTGAAGATATGGGCTCCAAGAGAAGAAAAAACAGGCTGCTGAAAACAAAATGTTAACACTTTTGTAAATCTGCCAAGTTTTTCAATATAACTGCCAACAGTTTGATGTTCAGAGGAACTCAGCGGAATTGCTAACATGCATGCTGCATAAATGGCTATTCATTAGAAAGATGCTGTAGTTTATATGTGACTGCTTTCTTTGGCTGGCTAATATATCAAGTATGGTACTTGCTTTGTACTGTGGAAAACTTTCTCCATTACCATAGTAACCTCTTGCATGTTGGCGGAAGCTGATGTCATTCATAGTATTATTCATTCTTAGTGAATTGGTCCTCAAAGTGCTAACAAGTTCCAGGGAGATAAAGAAGACTAAGTATACATTCTGGTTAAACATGATTTAACCCTTTCACCTCAGCAGGTCCCTGGAGATATATAGATACCTGTATTTTATATATACACATACATATATTTAGTTTCTCTAGTACTGCTACAGAAAAGGTTAGACTGTCATATTTGTATGGCATAATACTGGAGTAAAGATCATACTAAAAGGCAAACCTCCTCTGTCTGTTGCTACTTATCTTCCTCTCCGATACCTCAGCATTACAGATAAACTAGCCTTATTTAAGGAAAAATAATTCAGCCATTTCTTATATTTATCTGTTCACTTGAAGTTACTAAGTTACTAAAATGGTATCTCAAACTTGAGAGTTTTATTCTTGCACAGCTAAAATTAACTGAGCATTTGCTTTTGACTAGAGTGGGGACAGGATCAAGCCATAGATGGAGGCAAACCTTACCTGGAGTTATATATAAGCTAGAAGCCTTTATGCCTTCTAGAATTCCTCTGCCTATGAATTTCAGAGGTCACGCACGGTGACAAAGGACTCTTAATCAGTTCCAGGTTAAGGAGAGGGAGACAGTAGCACTTCATCCTAATACTCTTTTTCTTTCCTTTTCCACACTTTGTACATAGGTACGTACACGCATAGGTAGGGAGAGAGGATATCTGTATAGAATCTAAAGGGGCAGAGAAGAAAGAGCAAACTTCCCTTGCCAAACTGAGTGCAGATGTGTGAGTACGAGGGGAAGAGACAAAGCCGGCACGGAAATGAACTTACTGAAGCTTGGTTCTACTGGTTTTGTTGAACTCATCTCCAGTGTAGCCTTGCTGGAAGATATATAAATTTTACTTTACTTCTCTACTTAAGTCCATATGACATTTGCTGTCGCTTCACCCCTGTGACTGAATTTGCTCATATTAACCCTTAGTCAGACCTGAAAGAAGTAGACATCTTGCATTTTAGTCCATTTGGTAATGAATCCAGATAGCACATGATGTCACTTGTGAACATAGCTTATGAACCTGGGTGTCCTAATTAGGCCTTTGTGTAAGCTCAGAGCTAGACACCTTATTGTTATTGAAAGCTGACAGTCCTGTTTCTTCTTTTTACTTGATGATTACATCTAAACCCGGTTTAGATACTTCTACAGTTCATTCTAATGGATTGTAATGATTAAGGGGTGAGAGCTGTAGACCTTATCCCAAAACATACCTCTCCTATACTTTTGATAGAGCCTTTGAAAATTCCAGCCTAAATGCATAGACTTATTTTCTTGTTTATTTATGGACACATGATCTAAATGTAGGCACCTGAGCTTGACATTTCCCATGCTTATATTTTTTTAACTAAAGTAATATAGTAGTTTTTCTATTGTATTATAACCAGTCTCAGCCCTATTGCCATTTCTAACAGTAAGTTAGCATTAAGAATAGTAGAAAATTACACTGGAAAGCAAAGAGAATTGACTACTTCTGATTCAACTGGGGACAATTTTTTCAAAGTAGCTAAGTAATCTCTGCAGTATTTATATTTCTATAAAATAAAAATGTGCCTCCAGCTAGTGCTGAGAATGTTAAAAATCTCTTGGTATAGAATTAAAAGAGCTATATTGAAGTTATTTCAAGGGAAAATCCTCCGGAGCATGTTAGCATAGAAAGTGTGCTACAGAAGCTGACTTGGAAGGAGGTGGCATTCTGTTACATATACACAAATTAAATTCTGTAGATAACAAATCCTCCTTCCAAGGGTCAATGAAGTATGTATATGAAGTATGTATGTATAGCTGAGTTTGTACATGTCTTATGAGCTTCATACAGTCAGTTTCATCTTTGATGAGATTCACATGCTTCATTGGTTGTGTAAAGTTCACTTCTTCTTAGGCAGGGAAAGTTTTGTGTAGTCTTCCTCAGACAAAACTCATCATCAGCTAGAATGAGTGATCACAACAAGCTGCATAGTTCTTTCTTCATAATCAAATTATTTTCTCAGCACTTTTCTCATTCAAATAGAAATGATGAAATCACATCTTTGAAATAGCATCTCACTGAAATAAATGAGATGATAGTTTATTAGTATTATTAATGGGCTTTCTAGTCCCAGATGGACACCATCTACTCTGCTGGCACAAGGTAAAAAGCAATAAAACTCTGCTCCTGGATGATTATTAAGGACTATCATAATAAGCAGAAGGCTTGACAATTAGTGCCAAAAACTTCTACTTTTTACTTAAAGGAAACAGATAATGGTGCACAAGATAAACTGAGAGAGCTGTTAGTCTGCTGGTTCTGTCTAAACCCTAGATTTGTTGTCTAGCGGTAAAGAGGTCTCTAGATGAAGAGGTCACAAATACCTGAGCTGAGCTGTTGCTATTTGAAATGAGTGTGACTGGTAGAATCGATGTTTGCGTGATTCTCATATATAATACGGATGATAGTCATTAGCCTGTTGAGCTAAAGTAACAACAGATCTTCATACTTTTTTCATTATTGTTTTTTTACTGATTGCAATAACACCTTTAAATTTGTAAAGGTCATTTCATTTGATTCATACAATGCAAGTGAATACTGATCTCCTGATTTAAACTTCATCACTTCCACATTAAAGTATTGTATACATCTATATCTGTCTGTCTATATTGCTTTAAAAACAGGTACTGAATTTTGCACATGTATAAACATATAACTAAATCAATGTAAGAACTTCCTTGCCTTGCCAATACTGTTCTAATTCCACCACCAAGACGTTTTGATGGAGATTATTTTGCTGTCTACAAAGTCAGTGATCTAGTAAAAGTAATGGAAAGGTCATGTTCTATTATACCTAACTAACTGGTTGATTAAATTGTCTGAGGAACTTGTCAGTTCCCTATGTTTAAACTTTTCTGTACTGACAGGTTAATTTAAGAAAGAGTATGTTCTAGTTGTATTTTTAAGGTAACAATTGAAGTAAAAAGCCTTCACCTATCCCAGATGACAGGTAAAATACCATTTTTGCTAATGATAGCAAAAGAATTACAGGAACTACACCCTGCCAGAAAAATATGCATTTTGCTCATATTTCATTTTTCCTAATGAATGTAAAAATACTTAGTTAAACATTTATTTTCCAAATAAACTTTCAACTAATGTTGTGAAATAATATTTAGTGGAAATTAAGACAAATCTGTCTTTCATAACTGGAAACAAAAGGATTTCTACTGAAAAATAGTTTTCTTTTTTTCCTAAACAAAATAGGCACTTTGGGTAAGATTAATTTGACTAAATGATTACTGGCACCATTGGAAATTACTTGAACTCTATTCAGAGTGGATGTACTTAAAGAGTCTCCTAAAGCTATGGCACAGGTAGCTTACCCTAAGAAAGACAAGAAGTACCTCCATTCCCAGGCCTTCAGCCCAATCCAGAGGACACTGATTCCCGAAGATCAAATCTTTATTTGCAGGAGGCAGTAACTACCAGCCTTGTGAACAGCTCAGTGACGCTTGTAAAGCTAGTTTCAGCCTGCTGCTATGAAGACTTAGCAGCAATTGAGTTCTAAAAGCTGCTCAGCCATGGGCAAAAGTTCATACACTCTACCGATGGATGGTGATCAACCACCAGTTGGAGATAACCAGGCTGATTTCCTGGTGGAGAAGAAGAATATCACTGATGCCTCAAGGCGTTGTGTTCCAATGTGACTCCCCTGGATGTAGGTTGTTTCTGGAAGAAAGGGAACTGGAAGGGTTGATACTGTGGTCCTGAATAATGAGGTTGTCTTCAGTTCACCCACAGTGGTGTTCATAGTGAAGGTAAGCGTAAAGTTATGTGGAGATACAGGATGTTTAATCATCTTCACTTTCTCTGAAGGTATCTTCAAGGAGAAAAACATTTTGCCCTCCACCTCCTCCCCTTCTTCCTCCTGCTCTCCTCTGTTCTCTTCTTTCACCTGTGATTGTGCACAAGGTGTCAAGTTCCTCTAAAAGACTTCACAACTACACCACATAAATCGCTTCTCAAGTCTGTCATACTTTTTCCCCATCTTCAGTTTTGTTGCAAGTACCTTGATTCAGTTTTCTCTTGCTCCCAGCTGGTTCACTCAGGTAGCAATCTCTGCTTCAGTGTAGTTTTGGGCCATTGCAAATGGCTTTGGGGAGTCCTTGTTGGAGTACTGGGGACACAGCAATGTGGTTTGCCTGGACTAGGTAAAAGCATCGTAAAGGTTAGATACTTTTGGCATTTCCCCCATGTTTTTTCCAATAACAGCCCAGAAAAAGCCTCAGTGACTAAACAGCATAAGCATTTGAGGAATGTGACCTGCAGGGTGCTGCTACAGCACAGATACAACCTATGGTTTTAGATAAATTCCTTTTGCTGAGTAAGCTGCTTGATTAAGGCTCATGTTTGTAACACAATATGATATTTTCATTAAAACACAATATACTTAATAGCAATAAAAGGAAAACTTGTGTGTCAAATGAAATCAGGGCTAAATTTCTATAAATCAGGATCATGACTTCTTTTGTTTGAAAACATTTATAACCTATATTAAACTGATGAAATGTTGTAAGAAAAGAAATGTGAACTCATTTTTGTAGAGTCAGCATTTACTAGAGGTCCATAAAATCAGGTTTCCATCCTACAGACTTCTTAAGACACTAGAAACACTCACTTTTCTTACTAGAATGTAAACAAAACCCTTCAAAAGAGTGGGAGCATCGAAGTAAAAGATCAGCTGGCTGAACCACCAAGAACAAGAAGTGCAAGAACACTTCCTTAGAGTATCAGAAACAACGTCTTCAGTTTGTGACTCAGTCTTCTTCAGACTAGGGATTCATTCTCATTGGAGTAATGTGGAATAGTTCGTCTCATTCTAACCAGTTGCACTGCCCATTTAGCAACAGTGGACATGCACATTATTATTTACTAGAGCTCATTGAACGGCTAGTAAGTTTAGGCTTCGGTAATCTTATTGCATTATCACATGTCCCTCCCTCGAGAAACCTTTCGTAACAAAAGCTGGACTCAGACTAGCTGTATTAAGGAAGTGGCTTGACTTCCAATGAAAAAATGGTTCCTCTCAAAATACCAGTTTCCGCAAACGATTTACATATAAAATTTAAAATAAATGAAGCCACACTGTAACCTGATATAACTGAACTAGAGCTAAATCCTCAGCCTTACATTGGTGCCATAGTCATGAAGCCATTTTTCACCCTTAAAAATTAACAATTTTGTGCACCTCACCCCAGTATGTGACTTTGACAGTGATGAAAATGGGCAAGAATCTATAGAAGAGTTGTCAAAAATTAGTATTTCAAGTAAAAGTTTCTAGAATGCCTAAATGTAAGTCTTCTGAACGTTTACTCCCACCAGGATAGCACATTTCCTTTCATAGAAGCCAAGGGCATCTAATTCAATATTTAAAATAGAGCCATCATAAAGCAGCTGAAGCTCTTGGTAATCCAATCCTCAATTAACACCTCAGTAATTAGTAGCTTTATTGTTGTGATAGGTCCTTACAAATAGTCATAAATTCAGGCCAGCAGTGCTCTTATTCAGAGCTCTAATGTTCTAATATTTCCAGTCCTGTCGATGCCAAGGAATCATTTTCCTGAAGATATGTGGCATATTGAAATACTACGGACCTTGATCTGCAAATCCATACATAGAAATCAACAACTTTGTCAGTTTGCCCAAGCTTAACATTTGATCCACTGTACAGACTGGATCTTGATACACAGACAACCCCGATGGTGCAAAAGTAAACCTTAGAATATGTCATAAGAGTTAAATTTTGACACTTTTTATTTAATGTCCCTTGCTTGTGCCAGTATTAAAATAAGCTACCCAATATCGCAATTAGTTCATTGTCAGAAATGAAAGTGATATATGAGTCTACAGGTTAGGATACAAGATTTTTATCTTGAAAACAAGTCCTTACTGATGAATTTTGCTAACAGATCTGAGGAAAGCAAGCAATTTCATCAGGCCATTGTCTTATCTGAAAAAAAAAAAAAAAATCGATGAGTATAATTTGAAGTGACAGACACAAAAATACTGTGAAATTCATATACACTTGAACGGATACAAAATTTTTCTCCTTGACTGACTTTCATAATGTTTCATTAACCTTGGTGGAAAACTTCAGCTAAGACATTTATTCACTAGAACCAAGAAAGTCAGGCTGCTGGGTATTGGTTATGTATAAATAAAGATGTTTTTCCCTTCTGAAAGGGTAATTCCTCCTCCTGTGTTCCCTTTTCTCTTTTCCTTATGGTTTTTGATGCTGCATGATCTCTCCTTTAAAAGTAGTCGTTTTTAATGAGGGTATTCTACAGCAAGCAATAGAGTGCAATTCTTCAATGTGTGTACTCTAGGTCACTTTCTCCTCTTCACTTACTTCATCTTTTTGCGTCACCTGCCATATCTGAGACCACAGTAGACCTTACAATTATCTCCTCACCTGTCAATTTACTTTCTTTGACATAACCTGTCCATGTGTGTATATATAGCAAAACTGAAATGCCTTCAAGGGTAGAAAACTAGGTATGTTTGGAATGATTAAAAATATGCCCTTTCTCTTTGCTTAACTCTTCTTCTGTGACCCAGCTTCTCCACTTTCTCTTTCTGAGATTGCTGCAGTCTTGTTATGGCTTTCTAGAAGCCTTTTGCTATCCTCACTTCACACCATGCAATTCACATGAGTCAGGTGTCTCCCAGCTTTCAGGCAATGATTCTCACCTCCTACCTAAGATTTAAGCTGTTAAACTACATAATTTTTTTCTTCCACAAACGACTATTCTGTTCAGAAGCAGCCAACACATCTGAGTAGCATGTGCGGTATCTGTTTGGGACAAGAAGAGACAATGTCATGTCCTTATCTCACCAACATACATAGTTAAAATGGTATTTCCAAAGAAAAATGTGAATTCTAAAAGGAATGCACAAGTTGAATATATCATAAGAATAGCGTGCGGTTAGTCTGATCTCCCGTTTAAACTGATCTAGAGAGGATACTACTCAATAAAAAAAGGGGAAAAGGTGACAGCTGATCCTCTTCAGCCTGTGAGGACAGCCTCAAAACAACCATAAAGGTTCAATTTCTCTTCCCTTCAAACTGAAAGCTCTGAGCTGCAGGGAGAGATGCCGTTCAGACTATTCCAGGGCATGCCCGGCATTTCAGTGAAGTTCATACCATGGGAAATCCCATTTATTCCTGTGGCTGTTCTCTACCCTTTTACTTTGTGCACTTGCATCAGAATTTCCCACCACTGGTATGTTACGGAATTAACTGACAACAGTTTAAAAAGATTTCAAATTCCTTATGATGATTCAAAATTTCATCCTCTGATGGATGTATAATGACATGTTCTGGGGGAGAACCAAGGACTAATCATCTCCTTGAAGGTTAGTGTCAGATGTGATAGTAATTTAGATTCATAACTATCAATAAAGGAATGAATAGACATTTGAAATAGCATTCTTAGTAGACTGCACACTGATCAGAAATGATACTTAAGCCGCACTCTCTTCATACTGGAGTTCAAATACATGCAGTTAACACCAGTGGATCATCTTAAGGTGCTACTGCAAAGATTTTTTTCCAAATTATTTTTTTTTATTCCTAAGTCATATAACATTTCTTCTACAGTGAACTTTACTAACTTGAAATATCTTTTTTTTTCTTCATTGAATCTTAATTTATCAGTTTGCAAAAGACGAATTGTACATGTTTCTATGTTAGCAAACTGAAGAATACCAAAAAACTGGGTAGCTTTATACATATTGGCTATTATGGTGAGTGGCAAACTAACCTTTTTCCTAAGAGGGAAAGGATCAGCTTTAGAATCAGAAAAAATATTGCTATTTTAACAAAATATTGTTAGTTCACTGGACAATAATTCAACAATTTATTAACTGTTACAATGATATTTTTAATGTGGACTGCTTGCTGGAAGTGTGCATGCCTATGCAGCACATTGCTGTGCCCTGCAAAGACACCAGAGCTAGTTTGTGTACATGAATCAGTACGGTCACATTAGTGTAGCCAGCACTACTGGGGACACTACACTATACAGGACCAGGTGCCACTGTAATGCTGATATACGCTGCACATACTAGCAGTGGCAACATGTTGAAAGCTAGTTATGTATCTCGCCCTTGCACTGAAGTTTTTTAGTGAGACCTAAGTTCAACACTTTGCTCCAGTGCCTTTTATCACTTATACAAGCCAGAAGTGGAAGTGAGGCCTTCCCTCTGCCAGACAGTTCATCCTAACTATGAAGTAACAGTATCTTCTTTTCTCTAACAGTTTATTGATGCCATACGAAGTGGAACAGTATTCCTAGGAAGAGCGGGATTTATGATACACTTTTCCAAACTGTTCTTATGAAGATGAATTCCACAGGACAGTTAAGTCAAATTGGCGGCTACCTGCTGCACAAAGACACAGTCCCCATCTGCTCTTTCTGGCGCGATGGCTGCTCTTTACTTCTTTCCCAGCTACCCAGCATTGACTTTCAGAAAGTCTACTCACGGAGCCAAACTAGTTATAAAAAGTGTTCAGTTTTCTTGCAATTTCTTGCAATTTTGTTCCATGTTTTGCTCCAACAGAGGAACTTGCAGGAGCAGGACTGCCACCTTTAGGACAGCAGATAGCTCTAAAACCCGCCTAGCTACATTGTAAAACCACACTGGTAGTGAAAGCAGCAGCCCAATTTACTGCATCATCTTTAGGGGATTTCCTTCTGTGGCACCTAAACCTCTCTGTGCTTTAAGTAGCCTAGGCACCAGCAAAAAAGCTCTATAAAGACATGAGGATTCTTTCTCACACCAAAGAAGTATTTCTCGTAAGAACCAGAAAATGAATCAACTGTTCACTTCACATTAAGTAGTTCTAATTCTTTTGTAACTCTTTGGCCTCCTTATGCTTGAGAAAGTGTTTCAGCTTGCAGGGATTTTCCTCCATGCTTTGTCTCACATGAGTCACTTCAATGACTCTCATCACAATTATCCTTGTAAGTAAGCTTTAAAATATCAGTGTGTGCAATAATGAGGCTTGCCTATGTAATACCAGCATTGATTTCTATTTGACTTGAAATGGCTACTTTTAAGTAACAGTATAATGATGTGTCACAATCCATGGGCCATTGACACTGAGAGCTAAAAAAAGTCTGTCTCTTGTACAGAAATATGAACTCCTCCTGAAATACCAGAACAACATTGTTTAGCAAAAATACATAGTTTCAATTTATTCTATGTAATTGGATGAAAAGGCCGTGGCACAAGGAAGAAAACCTAAGATACTCTCAATGTACTTAACGTTTTTGAAAAACAAAAAGAACTGCAAAGAAATATGGATCTGATGTGCTCTAATTATGGTACTTTGCTACTATTTCACCTCCTTTTTACATGCCAAGTCCTGTGCAGGGAAGGTGACTCTAGGGTAAAGACTTACATTTTTTAAGTAGTCAAAAGAGAGAAATAGGCACCACTGAAGACTTCTAGGAGATCTATTCCACCTGAGTTACACATCAGTCTCTCTGGAGTGAGTGGAAATCAATAGGAAATGATAGATCTTATTCATGAAAATTGCTCATAGAACATGAGAAGGAAGTTACCTATTTTTTGCATGACAGCTGTATTTAGAGTGCTTGGCCAAGAAGCAATAGACCCGTAATAGGCCTTTCTTAATCCAAGAGAGTTTCAGTCCACTTTCTAAGAAAGAGCTCTAATAAGGCCCTACAGCACGCTGAGAGTGGAAGAAAAGGAATAGGATACTCCACTACCTCTATTGGGCTAGAAGGCAGCCAGAATTCAGAAGTCAAGGAGTCAGAAGACATCATACAAGCATCTGACCTGCAGGAGGCTGAACAAGGATCTCAATTCTGCTCCCTGTAATGTACAGGACTTCACTAGAAACCATCGCAGGAACATGCTTCCCAGCTCAACATCCCAATTACACAGCTGGAGACCGGATTCTCCCTATCTCTTTCCTTCAACCCTTGTGACTCTTTCATTCTCGTAGTGGTTCAGCTTTCAGACACTGGACAGAGAGTGGTCTATACCCAAATACCCCCCGGCCTGCTGGAGGGCACTCTTCTACGTTATGTATTTAGTCAACTACAATGGCACTAAATGTTCAAGAATTGGGGGTGGGCCCCTAAAACTTCAGCTGAAGCAGGTTGTGGTCAGATCTATGACTGGCAGCTTGAGCATCTCTGGAAAGCCAGAGTGAAATCTGGTTGCTGGCTGCCTGTGCCTCCATCACAGCTGGGCTTTAGATGAGGGCAGATGCTCCTGTCCCTACACCATCCACTGCAGAGCAGGTGTAGGTGTCACCATCAGGTGAGCAGAGACCATTCAATACCGAGGGAGGAGTAATCTAATACATAGGTGCTTATACTTTTAGGTAATCCTGGAAAATAGATGTGCTGATGTGCCTTAATGGGTACGTCCTTTAACAAACTAAAAGCTAAGCAAGGTTCCCTCCTGCAGGTGATATATCTTAACAGCCAGTCTCACCACTTAGTAAGGTGGCAGAAGACTTTTCCCATCACGAGGGACTTGTGGTTTTGCCACCTTTAGGTTTTTTTGCAAGATTTCCATCTACACTGCCAGCAAGCGCAGCACTCAAGCAGCAGGGCGTGAGCAAGCTGCTTATAGTACTGGGACAGAAATAGACACATCCAAGCTGCCATTTATTCCGTAACTACGAACCTTGTAAGAAGTGTTGTTTTGGCCTCCATCTCACAGGGTGACAATTATGACATTCTCAGTGTTTCCCTTTTGTTTGGAATTACGTGCCAGCAGGGAATCAAGTGGGTCTTTGTTGTGCAGAACTACATGCGGGCTACTCCTATCTAAACAGTCTCCCTGCCCTCTTCCTTCAGCCGGTTTATCGAAAGAGACGGGCAGACAATGAAGTTTCTAATAATAATAATAATAATAACAATAAAAGCAACAGCTCTTCCTTGCTCGTCCCGCAGGGCTGGGTGAACCCGGAGCACAGCGGGCGCGTGCTGGAAAGGGAGGAAAAGGGATAAGAGAGGGGCTCGGCGGTGCGCGGGGGTGGGCGGTGCGCGGCGACGGCGGGGGCCGGCAGCGCCGAGCCGACGTGCCACCCCCGGGAGGGCCGCCCGCCCGGCCGCCGCTCCGCCGCTGTCGGGGCACCCCGGCAGCAGCAGCAGCAGCAGCGGCGGCAGCAGCAGCAGCTGGACGTTTTCGGGAGGAAGCGGGCAGAAGGCGTGTGCGAGTGGGAGGGAGGAGTGTCGGGTGGGGGCAGGCAGGCAGGCAGAGGGGGGGCGGCACGGAGAGGGGCTGGGCGCACCGTGCCTGAAAAAAAAAAAAGAAAAAAGAAAAAGAGCGAGAGAAAGTGAAAGTGTGCCCCGGTGCGGGAGCGCGGCCGCGGTGCGGGAGCGCGGCCCCGAGACGCGGGGCGGTGTCGAGCCGCCCCGCCGCCGTCGCCCCGCCTCGTCTCTCCGTGCCGTGCCGTGCCGTGCCGTGCCTCGCAGCAGGCTGCCCGAAATCGGCGGAGCGGCCAGTTTCTGCCGTCCGGAGGCTGCCGGTGGAGCCGCGTCCCCGCAGAGGTAAGTGGCGCTCCGCGCCGCGCCGCGCCGCCCCCCCGCGGAGGTGCCGCCGTCGGGGCGGCGGCCGCTGCCTGCCCGCACCCCCAGCAGGCGCGCCCCGCGGAGGGTTTGCGCCGCCAGTTTGCCAACCTTGGAAGCAGGTTGTGGTGTTTTGGGGGAGGGTTTGAGGGTTTTATTTTATTTTTTTATTTGTGTGTGTGTGTGTGTGTGTATGTGTGTGTGCACTTGCCCTGGTGAGAGCTGCCCGGGGAAAGGTAGAAGCCCGGTGCTGGGCTTGCGGAGTGAGTGAGGGAGATCCAGTGAGGATATCACTTAAATAATCGCTCAGCTGAGTCCTCTCTTATTGTGTGCGGAGGTGAGAAAACTAATCTAGGCTCTGTTTCTTGGATTTGCTAAAGCGCTTTTCCTTAAATCAGCCCGTTTCTTGGCATGCTATTGCACTTTGGCCAAACCCCCCGCTTGGGTGGAGTGGCTGTTGCAAGCTTGCTGTGGCACCAGTGTAAATCAGGGCTGGCAGGGAACTGGATGGGAATTTTCTGATGAACATTTTTTTTCATTGATAGTGTCAGTCAGTTAAATCCCTGTGTTCTGTGGAAGCGTATCTTCCAAAAAGGTAGAAGAAGGGTTTAAAGGGATGCTATATAGCAGGCTAGTTTCCACCAGCCTTCCTCAGGTGCCTGCTGAGCACTCCCTCTGTGCTCATCATGTCAGGCTGGGGGCCTCCATGGGCTCACTTTTTTAATGAGGAGTTGGGATCTTGTAGGTATGTGCAGGACAAGACCAGAGTGCTGCCTCCAAAGGGCTGGGATTGCTGGCCTTGGGAGCCTGCTGGCCTCAGAGGCTTCTTCTAGGGGAAACTGCCTTTTCCTTCTCTCCAAGAAGACACTTGCGTAGCGTGCCAGAATCATACTGTTTCTTTCAGCGTGAGGGGGACTTAAAAACTTGAAATTCTTATTCCAACTTGAAAACTCGAATATCAGTCCTGCAAAACAGAAGTGTTTTCTTTGGAGCAGTGCAGGGGCCTGGATGTGATCTCAGACCAGGGTCTCCTGCCTTGGTTTGCTTTTAGCTAGAGGCTCAGGCAGATCTTGGTTTCTTGTCTTCTTTTCCCCCATTATTCTCCTGTAGAGCCTTGGCAAGACTCATTATTATCAGTATGTTATACCAAGAAAAAGTGGGCAGTGCTGAAGCAGTAGCTTTTTAGGCAATGCTTTACTTTAGATATGACTTTGTGGGTGTAAAGTCATTCTCTTTTGCTGAGAATAGATCACAGTGTCTGTGTTTGAGAAATATATTTTTATGTGTGTGTATGTGCATGTCGGTATGTATGGTATGTTCAGAGTGATGGGACAAGTTCTCTCGACTGGACTATTGTCATGGAGCAGTGGGGACGTCACTAAGAGAATCAGGGAAGACGAGGATTAGGTTGGTGGAGTAGAGCTATGAACCATTGCCATGATTTTCTGTTTTAGTAGCACTCAGAAATCCCAGCCGTAAATCACATTATACAAAGAGGAAAGCCGGTCCTTGGCCTCAAAAGATATAACATAGGTACAGCAAACAATTTTTTAAGAGGAAGGAACAAAGAGGAAATGCTTTGGCTAGTATTGCACAGGTTAGGCCAGAACCAAAAGTTTACTCCCTGAAATATATGCTTTATACTTTCTGTCTCTGTAATAGTACTTTTTTATTGTGAAGTGATTCTTGACTGTGGAATAATTTTGCAAATAGTGGCAATAATGTTTAAATATGCAGAACATGTATTTAATATGAAAAATGGATAAATGATCTAAGTCTTCTGACTGGAGGGTATGGTATACAACTTCATTTGAATAAATCTGCCTAGCGTATAGTTTTAAATTGTACAGTAGAAATTCAATGGAGCTTGAATTGTTTGAGATTTATAGTACTTGTTGAGGCAACTCACCATCATGAGGCAGTAGTTTATTGTGTTACTTTGAAATCACTCTTGCATTTTATTCTAGCATGATGTTACTTTAAGTAGTACCACTATTTCAAACCAGCATAATGAGATGAAAAGCATTTGGCATGCACTCCTGTAAAACACTTTAGTGCTAAATTCAGATCTTTGTTTGAGGCTATCTATAAAATACCATGCTTATGTAGGATGTCATTCCAAGGAAAATACACATCTAGGTTAAAATCTAGGTTAAAGCTGTCTTAAAACATTTTTCTCAGAAAATGACAGTCAAAGTGACCACTTTTGACTGCTTTTCTTTTTTAGGGTGGGGAATGGTTTCTTAGCTTGGGGATGGAAAGTCTGGCATGGGATCATGATCGATAGGTAAGTGGTCATAATAAATAAGGCACTTCAATGCCTTATTAGACTTGAACAAGGGCCTCTTTTATTTGACCTGGTTGTCCTAACTAACAGATTATATCAGCGTTATTCACATTTGTTTGTTTCACAGGAAGATGTGCTGAAATACACAGTTTGAATAAGTATGTATACACACAAACTAATTCTAGTTCAGTTCCGCTCCGTAACAGAATATATTCTTCAAACCTGCATCTTTTATTGAAATTTTCGTGAACATGATGAATGTTTATTTTTTTGTCTAGTGCTATACAAAGTGTCAAGCTAGAGAAATTCTCTGCCTAAAAAAACAAACCAAAGCAAACAAGAAACCCCGCCAAACAGTACGATCTGCAACCATTTTGTAATGGACAGTTAGTACTATCTCAGGTTAAGATTGCATCTTGGAGCTTGCTATTCTCTTTCAGGTCATAGCCTCGCAAACCTTACTTGTATATTCTCTGTGTTTTTTCCACTTCATCCTCTGCCTGCTATTAGCTGTTATTAACATGATTGTAGCTAATGATTGTAGCTAATTAATATAGGAGAATGTTGTAATCCTACACAAAATTAGCAATAATTGGGGATGCAGTTGATAATGTCTGGGAATATCATGTTGTCACATGTTGTCAGCAATAACAGCTGCTGGAGATACGTGCCATTTTGTGGACCAGGCCTGCTGGTTTAAGAACCTGCCAGTTTCACATAAAATGCAGTTTATTGCATCTTTCCAAAAAAGAAGACAAATATTTCTTGGAACAGTAAGATGAAAGAACATTCCTGGTAAACAGCTAGCTCTAGCCTTTGCACCTATATTTGTTAATTTTGCCTAAGGTGTGTTTAATGTGCTGCCAAGCCTGGCTGTTAATTCATTTAGCTTCTTAGAGACGTGTCGCGAAAGCCAAATAAGCATCAAGATATGTATTTTTTGCTGCTCACACAGCCTTTTTGTGGAGTAAATACTAACACACAGTAGTCTGACTCATGCCTGTAAGTGTGTATGTTCCTGGCCGCTCTTATTATATATACAGAAAAGGAGAGTTGGATTATGGGTTTTGATTTTGTTGTTATTATTCCTTCTTGACAACTATTTTCACTTTAACATACCAGTTTGCTATCCCTAATTCCTGGAACTTTTGATGTGAATATTAATGAAGTTTGGCCAGGGAATGTTTTTTTCTCTTCCTTAAAATATGTGAGAACTTAAAAGCTCTGTAGTGTAACTTTGGAAATCTTAGTTCCTCTTGGAATTGGACAAAACGGGGAAATTAAAAGCTGTGCAATTGGAATAGTACAGTAACTAACCTGAAATGTAAGACTGGATGCAGATCCTGATTGTGGTGGAGCTGGTTCACGTTTACAGCTTGGACTCTTGGGATGTAGCTGATACCTTTGGTCATTGTGTTACTGCACTGTCTTTTCCTAAAAATTACGTCTGAGAAGAGCTTTTATTTCAGGAAACACTGTTTTTAGTAAGAAGATCTCTGGTATTAATGAAATTTTGAATAGAAAAGGTTAGGTGTATGTACTTGAAAAGAATTCCGGGGTTGTTGTAAGTTGCTGTAGGAGAAAAATAGTATTAAAAAGTCATTCACTCGGCTACATGAATTCTCACAGCTGTAGGAAGAGCACGATTGTACTTTATTTCTAATGGATATGGCAAATACTGTATGTTTCTGTTGGGTTTATTTCCATGATATTAAACAAAAAAAGATGTTAGAAGGAAGACTAAAAGGAGATTAAACAATTTCAGCAATTAGGCATCACAGGTAAGTGTCTTCAGGGTCGTTGGAATAACAGTGGTTTGGGGTCATGTATAGAGAAGTAGCTGGTTGTTTCCCACCAGGCTAAACGTCGTTTGTTCCTCTCTGGAATAGGTGTGCGTATGTGTGGAAAAGGTATCAAATATTCACTTTAGTGCCCTCAGAAAGACGGAGGAGTGTGTATACTGTCAGTAGTGTGAGGCTGACACCTATGCTGAGTCAGAGATGGGGTACTGTGGTCAGCTAGCCAATTCTTCTGGTGCTTCTGGGCATCAGCTGCTCTGATCTAAGCTATTGTGAGAGAGAATAAGTTTGAGGGAGGAAATACAAATTGTTCCAATTTGTATTTGCAGCTTAAAGGTATTTAGTTTTGAATGTATTCTGGGGGTCACTTTAAGCTTTATTTTCTCCTCTGAAAATGATGAGATGCCTATGGCACACCTGGGCTTGTCACATGAATATGTCTGGCAATGAGGTGTTGCTGTTCAAAGATTTGTCTAAAAGTAATTGGGGTGTGGGATTTCGGTCGTACTGAGATGCTGGAAGCTAGCTGTGTCCCAGAAGCGTGTGTGCAGGGACACCCTGTAGGGATCTGAGGTATGTTGTACCCGTGACACAGCAGGACCACACTGGACAGTAAAATCCAGGTGACTGAGAGATAATACTTATGATCCAGAAAACACATAGTTTTATGATGGTCAATGTCAAAACAGAAGTGAGGCACTCAATACAAGAAAACTCTTTTGTTACATGCAGAAATATCCAGTAGACTAGTGAAAAGTTTTTTAAAAAGTGTTTCCTTCTGATATCTAAAAATCTGTGTATCTGCTTTTCTGAGATCACAGATGATTTCACTTAGAGACTAGAATAAGGTACCAAATGCCAAATGTTTGGAAAGACTTTCTGAAGGCTGCAGGAAGTGTCAGTATAGTTGGGTTGGTTTTTTTTTTTTTTTTTGGAAGAAGTATATATGTCTCAGATAAGCAGACTGTAAAGGAATTATAACTGTTCCTGTTTGTATTGCAGTAGTTTACTATGGATCAATTCTCAATTGAGATGCCTTTGTGCCAGGTGCAGTTTTATTAGGTGTAATAAAACAAAAGCATCTCTCCCAGTAAATTTACCTTCTCAGAGTTTGGGAAATGGTGTGTAGGAGGAAAGAGGAGGGAGGACCACACAGTGCTGATAGTTTTATATTTTTATGGTGGTCAGCAGCTAAATCCCATCCTAGAAGCTTAACCTAAACATATGCCTAGACTCCCTATATAATCAAAAGAGAGAGATGAATCACTTTCTGGTGGTAGGCATCTGAGCATATGACTCCTTCTGTACTGTGACCATCTGTTTTGGGGTCAAAATGGATGGGCATAGGGGTCCTTACCTAAAACAGCATGAGTCAAATGAGGACTCCTTTCTGAACAGAGTACACAGGGTGCCCTCCATTTCCATCGTGGCACCCTGGATGTCATCTAGAAAGGGAAACTTTGGACAGTGTGTCAGACCTAGCTTATGGATAAATGTGCATATGTCCTAATTAGGAATTTTATTTGAAGAACATTAATGATTTAACACCCTGATCTAATTACTGCTAAGCTTCTTATTAATTTTGTAATTAGCACTGGAGGAAGACTTTTTTATGGAAAATACACCCTCATGGAAATTGGGACCTCTAACTTCCAGTGTTTATAGACAGCTTTATTTCTGTGACAACCTTCGATAGAAAATGGCTAGGAGGAAATACTGCTATTGGTTTACTCTCACACGATTGCAAAGATACCCATTATAGACAATCATCACAGCCCAAATGACTCTGGCTTTAGAACACGAGTATGTAGGATCAGATTCTGCTCAGATGGATTCTGCTCCTACGGGATAAGGCATTCACAAATAACTTTATACCACAGTTGTCTTTGGCCTTCATATGGTAAGAAGGAGAACTCAGAGTGCCGTCATATTGGTTGTATGCTCCTGCAGTTTATAGCAGCCAAGACAGTTTTTATAGACATAGTAAGATGCAACTTAGAGCAGTCATAAGGCTGCTCTAAAATGTATTGTGGCCTTACAAGAATAAAGCTATTTTTGTACCTGGCTTCCAGATATCTGTGAAATGTGGTTAAGCTGGAACAGAGAATATGGTAGAGAGTATCATGGCCATCAAGCAGATGGTCATAGAAGTTTTTTTCTTACGGCAGGTCTCTCAGGTTTTCTCTTAATTTTGGTAGGCAGACTTGCTATTTTCAGAGATTGATAAATTAGTCTAAGCCTTGGTCTTGAAGGCAGCTCATGCCTTTTAGAAATAAAACCTAATAATTTGATCTGTCTAAATGGTAAGTTTTTAACAGTTTTGGAGTTTTGTAACCATCCTGGAGTAATGTAATATAAATAAGGTCTGTAGGGAGAGAGATCTGTTTATTAGTTTAGTTGATGTAACTGTAAAAGAAACAAACAAGCTCTTAGGGCTCAGAATGCCTCGTTCCCTTACTGGACCTGATGAAGCAGTTAAGCCTAAAAGCTTGTCACTTGTTTTTATTACACTGTTGCAGTAGTAGGCTTTTAAACTAATCTTTTGTTTGCTGGTCTTTGTAAAACAGCATAGTTCAGTTTTAGGCAGACCTACTGTATGTTTGGGGACAACAGATGTGAAAATGTGTATTTAATGCAAGAGGAGTAGGATTCATTTCAGAATGTGAGATTGTGCCCTGAACTCATGATTCCTCAGTCCTGTCACATCTCTTCCTTTCCCAGCAGGACATACTAGTCTACATCCCCGTGTGCCAACACAGCCATATAAAGGAAGGGATACAAAAACACTGCAAGCTACTCTTCTCTGCTTCCACTTCCTACCACAGATACTGTTTTCTGATGTCAAGTGGCCCAGTACTTCCTCGACCCCTTTCACTGCTTCTCACTGGATGTATTTTAGTGTCAAATAATTTGGCTCTCACTAAAGTCCCAGGTTGAACTCTCCTGATTGTTCACATTACATATATGCTAATTAATTCAGTATCCCTACCGGAGATAGTGAAGTAGTTCTTTCTGAAGAGGAGGGGAGAAAGGCGTTGTTGGCTGGCTGTTTTGCTCGAAGGTCCGCTCTCGATAAACAGTATGGATACAGACCCTGCCAAGTTTGGCTTCCTCTGCCTGGGACATTTCTCTAGCGTTCTCCCAGGAGGTCTTCTGCCCTTAACTGCCCCCCTCCTCCCTGTGATAGAAAGAACTTGGAAGCACTCCTGAATTTCTGACCTAGCTGGAATTCGGTATGAGCATTTCCAGTAAGAAGACCCTAACCCTGGTGGTGACTGCAGCTTGCTAGGCAGAGGAGTAAGTGGAGGTGTAAGCGTGAAGGGCAATGGCATCGGTTGTTTTGCTCCAATTCTGTATCGAGTGAGTCTTTAGTATACAGTGGTCTTTTCTACCTTTATGGATACATCTTGCCCCCCGCTCCCAGCCCTTCCCCTCCTGTGAAAGGAAATGAGGGCATGAATGGCATGCAGGAGCTGCAATATGCTCTAATGGACACTCAGTCCACATAATCAGGACCAAGACCCTTCACGGGGCTCGTGAATCCTATCGCAGTGGGTAAACCTTGAGGAAGCCAAGCTGGTTCTTGGTAATTTTCACTCATAGGGACTTAGTTTTTACAGCTTCATAGTTTAACAATTTTTATTTGTGTGTGTGTTTATTGGTGTAAGTGCTGTCCTGGCTTTCTGAATTTACACTTGTATTACTACTTTTTTATTGCATCAGTTTCCTTCCGAAATGCTGATGTATTTTTTTGTTTTCCTCCAGAACTGTTCCTTGGTACAGGACAGATAGCTTTTGGGTTAGTATTTTTTTTTCCCCATTCCCTATCCTATTCCCTCAATTTTTAGTTAAACAAAGGTGTGCTGTATTTCCTCTAGAGAGCTTTAACACGAGAAGTTGGATTAAGATAACTGTGCAGTTGTTGTCGAAAGAAGAGTCTTGGGAACTCAAAGGGAGAGCACGCAATGACTGCACAGCGTGGTCTTGGCTGCTTGAACAGCCCCTGGGCTGTAATCCTGTCTTCATTTCTCTGCCTGCTGGAAATCATTGTGTTCCAGCAGATCTGAATACCTTATCAATAATTAATCTAATCACCAACACAGTAAAAAGGCAGAATGAGCTGGTTTTAGTATTTTCTTTTTGCAGTTTTCAAAGAATGGAGAACACCACTGTCAGACTTTTTCCTTATTAGTTTTACATGTAGCTACTGCAAGTCTTTTTGTCCACTAGAAAGAGTACTAGAAATGTGCTCACTATCAGATATTGAGGTAGCCTGCAGGCTCTGGTGGTCTAAGTCCTGTACAGACATGTAATAAATGACAGACCCTGCCCCCTAAAAACTTTCTGTCTATCAGAGAGAAGAGCAAGGGGAAATCAGGTAGTGTCTACAGGGACAAATGGGATAGCAAATATAATTTAAGTCAGAGGCTAAGAACACATTCCATTTCTATTTTTCTGCTGAATATAGTAAGCCGTTGTCAGTGTAGTTAGCTCTTAATATTTTAAGCCGATAATTTAAATAAAATACATAGGATTTAAAAAAAAAGTCAATTCAATGCAAACAAATAGGATAGAATTTACTCATCCTTTTAAGAGCAAGGACCATAGAGCATACTTCACACTGGGAGTGGAGGAAGGGAAAGAGAAAGCTGGTCCAGTTCTAAAAGGACAAGCTCAGTTACTCTGAGATTGTGATACAAACCTGTCAAATCGCATATCTGAGCATGGGAAGCATAATCAGGAAACATAATGGCCTCCACGGCAGGTAAATTTGGTCTTCTTGGCTTATAATTGCCAGGGTCTGTCTCCCTGACACTGCCGTGTGCCGTGTGTTGGGGTTTGCACCAGTTTATCAGGTCTTGAAATCAAAGAAGCATGCACCCAGCTGAAGACAAGCACTGTGGGCCCTTCTTGTGTTGCCCGACGTGGTAGACATACTTTGCCTCTTGATTAGATGCGGTGTCCTCCACGTTGGAGACAAAGATATTTGAAAGGCCTGTCGGAGGCCATGGATACCGTGGTATTGGTAGGCGAGCTGTGCATGTTCTGTAAGGGTTATTCGTGGTGATAAATAGACTGGCATTTTGGAATGGTTAAGGGTGGGGCTGGCCTCTCCCTATATCCAGGTTTAAATATTAGCTGATCATCTCATAAAGGAAGGGCAGCAATGTTGGGGCTGCAATTGCAGTGCATTTGCTGAACTAGCAGTTGTGGAGGAAGCTGTGTCCTTTTTTTATCTGGCTTGTGGGTTGGGTGCACAGATGTGAATTCCCTCTCGGTTCAAATGCACACAGCTCACACAAAGAGCCCACTCTTTGGAAAAGGCAAAAGTCTAGTTCACAAACGAAACAGTTCTGGACATAAAGTTCTGGACATAAAGTCCAGAACTGGACCTAAAGCGTTATGTTAATGGTGCTAGAAAATATTGGTATAGCTATGTTGCATTCTACATCTTCCTTGTGTTGTTTCAGCATTCTTTGTTTCAGTCGTTGTTAGTGAAACATCAGCAATTAATGGATACCGCCTGTAAGAGTAACTAAAGGTGACCACTATTATTTAGTCTCATATAATTTTATCTGTGATGTCTACTTTCACAAGAATGTAACAACCACAGAGGAAACAAATTGTGAAATTTTAACAGGGAACAGATAAGACATAATACAGATTGCAGTTTTTCTTCAGTATTTAACCGTAGAATATGGAGTTCTAACCTGGGAACCAGTGAAGCTGAACAACTAGAGTGAAATACTTAATGCATAAGTATAATAATATAAACTTTGAATTGCTCTTAAAACCCTTCGTTCATTTATTCTCGCTAGCCTAAAAAAGCTACAAATTTGCAGATCACTTCATGTTGGCACTGCTTACATTTCAGCCAACATCTGACAGCTGAAATTTGCAAATGCCATTTTGAGCTCCCAGCTGGTGCGGCCACTGGCTACTGATGACCTTTCCTCTTCTCTCTCACAGACGTAATGGTTCAGGAGTGAGATAATAAGATAAATTAAAGAAAAACAGAAGGAAAACAAATCCCCATGCTTGTCATCTAGGCTTCATTTTGTGACTCTAACATTTGTTTTTGTGGAGATGTAGCCTGTGGCTGATTCTGCTTCATGCATTTCAAAACACCTTTTAATTTCTTTTCAAAACAACTCTTTTAAAAGTGCTGTAATGATAACTGAAAAATAGGAATAAAGGCAAAAGTCACTTCGATATATCAAAAATACATAATAGTAGCTGAGATAAATGGTTAGTCTTACTCCATTTTAAACGTTCATTCTAGTATCATTTATTACTATTATTACTATAATTAGCCTGGGAATCAAGATTTCCTTAGATGACCACATTGTGACCTGTTATCTCCCCCTTCCCCTTTTTAAAGAACATGTCTTCTTCCTGCTGGGACTTGCTAACAAATTGTCTGAAGTCTGTTTACCATAGTGTCCTAAACAATGCTAAGCAGAGCGTAGCTATTCTCATTAGCTGTCTATTACCTAAGTCTCAACACAAAACTGTTGAGGACTTGTTTGCGACATGACTGTGTCTTGATTTGTTTAAAATACGTTTTGATCCAGCCATGTAGATGGCATCTAACTGTGCTCTGGCTTTCAAATCCTTTGTGAATTAGACTTAAGTGACTAAAATCAGTTGAAAACGTCTAAAGATTTGGTGTAATTGATGGATATGGTTATGTTTACAGAATGACTAAGTTTTAGAAGAGTTCAAGGTTTGACCAAACAATGGACTACAGGGTTATTTACTTTCAAGGAAAGAATTTCTGGTAGCTGTTCTGTTGCTTTCTTGAAGTGTAACTTTTTTTTTTTTTCTTATCAGATGAACGCTGCTGTCATAGCAGTGCAGAGCAGCTTAAGCAATGCAAGATTAATACTGTAGCATTCTCTGATGCTGCTGTGGTAGCTCAGTTCTTCTGGATACCATTTCAAAAGAGTTCCCATGCTGAGAACTGATATTGAGACCTTGCTTGTTAAGACTGGTTATGCTGGACAGTGCTGGAGACTACTTCGATTTGTGTGTGTTTGTGTGTATGAGTGCATGTGTGCAATCATGCGGTCATTGAAATTTGCCAGATATTACTCATGGTTCTCAAAGCATCAGGAATTAATTACTCCTATTTCCTTGTTCTGGGTATTCTTGAGGAAAAAAGGAATGTTACCTAAGGAACAAGAATCCCTTAAAAAAGGGATGAGAGTATTAGAAATACTTTATCAGTTTACTGTTCCTGTTAAGGAGAATTCAGTTCTGTTGGAGTGAATTAGTTTTAAGGAGTTAGCAAAATCAATTTAAAGGGTGAAAAAATGGATTAATATCCTCAGCTTATCTAAGGAATTGTCTGAGCGTGTAATAGTCACAGTTTGCTTTAAATATTTTATTCAAAGTAAGGCTGGTAATTTAATTGTGAATTGTATATATATGGGAAAGGTGTGATGACTGTGCATTGGTACATTCACTGAACCATGCTTAGTTAATGCACTGAAGCTGCATCAGAGTCAAAGATGTGTTCAGGCTATATTTAACTTTGGAATAAAGGTATTATTTCTATTATTAGTATGACGAATGCACCCTGGGATGCAGCATAGCATCTTGCTCTCTTCTCGTGCCATAATACGTTATTTGAGAGAGGTAAAGAATGTGTGTGTGTGTGGTTTTATTTCATGCAAATCACAACAAAGAGCAACAACACTTTCAGCCTTTGTGCTCCACAAAATGAAAGCATAAGCAGTCTATACCTGTGACACATGACAAACGGGACCACTATTTCAGTCTTACCTAGCATGCTAATAGCAGAGCTCAATCAACGCTGAAAGGCTCATTCATCATCACAAAAGTTAAAGTATTTATTGGTGCTGCACGTGGCTTCCTTCAGCGCTGCTCAGCCTCTGGCAAGTAACTTCCCCGTTCGTAACTTGGACAGTGTGTTTGTGTGTCTGTCATCCTTGGACATGAAAGCCACAAAAAGGTGGTTACAGTTATCCAGTGCAGCAATGTATAACATACATACACATATATCTATATTGATTTGCCATTATCTAATGCTTCCAAAGAAGCTGGGAGTCATCCGGTCACACAAGTAAAAGTTTTCTTCTTAGTTTTAAATAGAAAGTGGTTTTTACGCCTTAGCAGGGGTATCTTCTCAACTGAAATTTTGTAATGCTCGCACTTTTCTGATAGATTCAAATCCTGTAGAAAAAGGTCCTTGTTAATGTGTTGTAGAAGGTTAAGAGACCACCTTGAATGAATTTTATTAGCTTGTATCCAGAGCTGAAGCATTGCTAGACATGCTACTTCAATAATAATAATAACAAAAAATTCTGTACATGCACTTCAACAATTTGTCATTGCTTTTCAAGCTTATTAACTCATTAAGTAGCACTTAATGAGGATAACCACAAAGTAATTAATTTATACAGTGTGTTTATTGCTTCCCTAATGAATTTATGTATTAAATTTAGAGTTAAGAGTTCCTTAATGAATATGTTAATCTGTTTCTGTACTTCTATGCATTTTGTTTGTTGAATAAATAAAAATATTTTTTCAAGGTCTGCATTCCAATCTACAGATTGGCTGTAACTGTACCACTTGGGTTAAACGTCGTGTAGGTTTTGATTTCCTTACAATGGACTCTGTTAATATCAAAGTCTGTACAGGTGTGTTTCAGTTTTATTGAACTGTTTGGGAATTTGTTGCACCACGGAAAACCTGTCCTCAGTTAGGCTATTGCCGTGGAGCTTCTCCATGAACAAACTTACTTTATTTTCTCTAGTAAATTAGTGCTTTGGAAGGCTGAAGAACTGAGTACTCTGGTGTGGTATTCACTGACAAATAAGTTTTCCCCTTTTGCTGACTTTCACATACTTAATATTAAAAGCGCTGAACCTATGCTGTTATGCAATCATTCAATTCTTAGGCTTTCCTTTTGAAGAATTAATTATATTTTTTTTGTAATCATAAGTGACATGCTTAATTCAAAAACTTATTTTAAGAACTTGGGGAACAGCAAAACTAAATGTGCTTGGGTATATGATGTTGGGACAAAAAATAATTTATCGTTGCTGGAGGAGAGAAATATATTGATTGGCAACATAAGCTGTTTAATGGCTGTATTTGCAACTGAGATATTCCAAGGTCTTCCCTCTAAATTACAGCCTCTGTAGATGAAGCAGTAGCTGTAGTCCCTGGTACTAAAGATAGTAAAACTGAAATAGTCTTGTATCTTCCAGGACGTGTATGTTTCATGCATCTTTTCCCCCTCAAAGGAATGTATTTCTACGTATACATATACATTTCTGCATGGACATGTGTGATAAATTGATGTGCAGGATTAAAACATTATTCTGGGTGGGAGGAGAAAGTGTTTTGGCTGATGTAGTCTGAGTTTTGAGAGATTTTCTGTAATGGTTTCAAAATAGATGGGAACCTCAGCTATGCAGTGAGAGAGGAATTTTCTCCTATCCTGTGTTTTTGTACGTATTGGAGCTCTCTAGGACTTAATTATTCAGCCTTTGAGGGACATCATACTGATCTTGATTTACTCTATTATGTTTTCTGTGAATATCTGATATTAAATGAGTCCATCTAAAAAGCACATTAACGAGCATAATTTATTCAATATCTCCTTAACAAAGAAAATTGTATTTATTAAAAGTAATTCAGAAGAAGCAAAGGCTTCCCTTCATTAAATAAGGTATCTATGATGTCTTAGTTATTCTCTTCCCTAAGCGCAGAGAAAACAGCAGTGTCTTATTTCATACCATATGGAGTAGCTGTGTGTAAATATTACCCTTTTAATTGCAACCACTGTAACACAATGAATGCTGTTATTTTTTGCAAAAGGACTGTACGGACTGTTTTGTAGCATACTGCATGATAGAATGTAGCAAACAAAATCCATTAAAAACGCAATGAACTGCAGCATTGCATTCTGTGGCAAGACCTCTTCAAGGGAAATGTTATGTTATGTTAATGTTTTAATCACCAAATCTCTCTCTGTTCCTGTCTCCCTCACCCCAAACACGTACGCAAAAAATCCCCCCTGTACTTCACCACGTTTCTACTAAAACTAGCAGAGTTAACAAAATTTATGTGAACAATTACAAGCACCGCAGACACAACCAGCTTTCACAACTTGTATGGCTTTGCCTCTTAGTGACAGCTCACATTTTTGCCAGACTTTGCAGATAGTATAGTAAGCTGGATAGGACTTCTTTCCTGATTTTCTTTTCATACCAGTGATGGGATTAAGCCATTTGTTCTCAGATTGGTTGCAAGGTAAATACTGTTAGTATCAACTCCACAAAATTAGAATAAAGTACACTGTTCAGGTGTGAATTAGTTTAGTTCCAGGTAAGTAATGCTGTTCTACTAGAGGCAAAGGTATGATCTCCAAAGTGTATTTACCATAATGCTGTTTATGTAGGTTTTCCTTTTTTTTATTTTCCCTAATAATCAGAAATTTTGTACAAGTGCACTGGATTTGAGTAAATATATTTTGGTGTAGACTTCCAAAACCTGCATTTATTTTAAACTCAAAAGAAAAAAGAAGCCGTATGTTATGCATCCAGCATGAAGACAGGCTCCTTCCTTCTTCCTCCCAAGAATCTTCCTGTACATCTATATAATTGACATTCAGACCATTGAATGAGGAAATTATTGATTAATGCTTAGGCATTTGTCCTCTCCGGTGATGTATTTTGGGGGTAAAAGAGGACAGGCACCTTATTAAAATAGCGTGGTATGGGGGAATGACACAAAATACTGTTAAGACTGAAGCAGTGGGAATTGGATTTATAGATAAGACATCACAAATGAAAGTATAATACCAGAAGGCCTCAGAGACAGAATTTTGATCTGTGTGTGTGTCTATGTGTGTGTGTGTGTGTGTGAGAGAGAAGTGTTGTCCTCGAAAACAGAGACAAGTTGAAGCTTGTAAAATACAAAGGGCTTGCTTTAAGCTGGCTTGTTTACATGAGAGACCTACCTCAGAAATAGACCACTGAGATCAGTTATGCCTCCCTGAAGACAGAACATATGAAAGAACTATGCCTATTCTTCATTTGTCCTCCTCTTTGTTAAATGAGTCCCTGTTTCCTAAAATTTCCTTTTGTATATACTTCAAATAAGAAATGATGAAGTTCTCATCAAGGATTTGTTATAGCAGATAAACATATTTCGTACAAGTGTCTTAGATATTTTCTGTCTCTGAAAAAGACCTCTTAACAACCATTGATAAGTCTTCTATGTGCATGTATGGCCCAATCTTTGAATTTATTTATTATTCATAGTTCTTAGCAATACATAATTGGAGTCTGGTTAAGAACAAGCCAAAAGGACGATCTACGCTTCCACAGCATCTTTCTAAAGAAGGCAGGATTGAATCTTAGCATATATTTTAATGTTATTGCTACCTGTGCATTTTAAGGTGTTAGTCATTTAATCTTTGAATGTTCATTATTGCAGTCCCTAAATTAATTCATTTTAAAATTAATTTTGAATCTTGAATGGTGCTTGTGTGTGTGTATATATGTGTGTGTGTGTGTGTATGTGTGTGTGTGTATGTGTGTACAGTAGTAGCAGTCGATTTGACTGTGTGACATGTATCACAGAAACTTTCAAAAAGAATCCCTTCTAGCTCCCAATTTTGTCTGAGGCTTCTCCAAGGAGAGTATTTTTCCCAGCGGCACTTGCTGTCTGTCTTTCGAAAGAGCAAGTGCTGACCTTGGATGCTATACTTGAGAGAAAAGAGGGCTAGACTGTATCAACATTACTGATGCATCACATGGTAAATCGAAAATAAGATGCCCACAGCTGTTGTTGCTCATCTTCATACTGTAATACACAATATGAAAAGATTAAGGACATATACTGTACTGGATTTGTTAGGCTTCCTTATTGGACATTCATGGAGAAGTATATTTTATTTCCCATTTTGCATACACCGCAAGAGACTGAAAAAACTGAAAAGTAGGGAGATGAGCATGTGCAAGAGCAGGGATATTTCTTTAGCTAAATAATATTTTTGTGTGGTGATAAATAGTGAATTAGAAACCCTGTTGTGATTCTCTTGTTTGTAGGTTTGCTTTTTTGTGCCACTGGTTTACGAAAAGGATGATATAAGATTTAAAGGAGACATTGTGCATGTGGGGCTCCTGCATGGAACTAGAGGTAGCATTTGCAAGCTGATGAAACATATTCCTGTGGATGGCATAAGTGATGTGACCTGTCAAGGTAATGAATGAAATATTGTAGAAAGGCAGGGATATTACAATGGCTACTGTATGCAGAGATGATGTTTCCTAAATTGAAAAACAGGTTTATTAATGGTGTTCTTATAAAGAAAGGACTAATCTGGGATTCTGTTACCGTATTTAATTAACAAGTCAACCATTAACGATCCATGCAGTTCAGCTTGCAAAGTGAGTGATGATCAATTTTTTTTGTTGCGCTGTGTTCACAGCTATGAAAAGGTGGTTGCAAACCTCAGAAAGCTAATTCAGAAACATAGATCAATATTTCATTCTATCTTTTGCCAGCCTTAATTTAGTAGAAAGAAATGTTCACATATTCCTAGCCTTGTTTGTGATTTAAGCTTCCTGCTTATTTATTTCTTTGAAAATATTATTCTTTGCCAAAGAGACACTTTAATCCGATAATCTTGCATCAGGAGAAATTCTTAGTGGAAACAGGTCATTCAAAACGTGACATGTTGACTGTCAAGTCTTGAAATCTGTGATTGATAAATTACATAATGTGAACCAGGTGATGAGTAGCAAGTTTTCCTGAGGAGAAGGGCATCTGTAGTGCTGGGAGCTCAGCTGCGTGCCTCCAATTTCCGTGAATGAAAGCTGTCCCCACAGACATGCATTTGGAGGCAGGCCGCAGAAGTACTGGACCATGACACAAGTGGCTGGAGTGCGGTGTGACCTGCGTGCTATTGTTTGGAAACATATGTAGTAACGCACAGATGGCAGGAGTACAGAAGGAAAACCCAATGGGAAGTTTGACTGATTTATCTGCAATTGCCTCTCCCTTGTTGTATCCTTAATGTTATACTGAGGAAATTGAACAATAAAGGCCCACTTTGGAAGGACATAATGGTTCAGCCGTGAAAAATGTTAATGAGGTGTTGAGAAAGCTTTTGGGTGGTGTGGTGTGTTCGCATATCAATATATTGCCTTTTTAATGGGTAAGGTTCCCTAACGTTAGTGGGCCTGGTCATGATTTAATGCAAAAGGAGATGCCATTCAGCTCTAAACAGGCACAAAGCACAAAAGGAGATGAGAGGAAAAAAGACAGTTCTTCCTTATTTAAAGTATTAGTAAACTTTTATGGGCTGTGAGGCTAGTGGACAAAAGAGGGATATATGAAGCGATTGAAAGATAAATCCCAAGAGATTAGTTTAATATTTGGGACCTGGGAGGGGGAAAAACAAAAAACCAAAAAAAAAAAACCCTTTAATTTTGCGTAGAATGAAAAGTTTCCAGTCAAGCGGCACAAAGAATAAATAAGGACAAGCGTTTGGTGGTCTGCATGAAATCTGGTTGCTCTGAAGCTGTCATACAAGGCTGGTGCCTAGCCCAGTTAAAGCAGACTAAAACCTCTAACATTTGGCTGGAGTTCACTATTGCATATTGAGACATTCTCCATACTACTTTACTAGTTGGCAGATGATCCAATGAGCTGCTTTAAGTTCCTAAGTATTGTAGTAGCTCCTGAAAGATCACGCTTTTCACTGGATTGCTCACCCACAACAATACAACAACAATGGTTTAATGTGGTAGTCATAGTATCTTCTGCAAGGATAGTAGCAGAGATTTGACCCCATCAGTTAGCTGGCACTCTTCTTCTGCCCTCCTGTGTTCACTCCATACCATCTATGTCCCTACAAAGTTGCTAATCTTATATACTACATTGCTATCTGACTTTGCTTGAACATATATGTGAGAACCAGAGAACACTGTTACAGCAGAGAAGACTTTCTGCCTGTCCTGAAGTTTTGGATCTTACGCCAGTCTCCTTGTTAATTTGTGATGGCGTATGAGTACAGATACGTAAGGAGATTGCTATAGTAGTGGCTGTTCTCTTCAGTATGCATTAAATTGTTCGGGAGATCAGATACTTTTCTTATTTGGGTTCCTTATCTTGTCAGGATTTTTTTTTTCTTCAGTGTTGCATCATCATATAGTTATGATCTAAGATCAAAAGCATACATCGCTTGGGGAAAGCATCCACAGCTGTCTTGCTTCTCTTGCTTTTTCATTATACACTGTATTAAAGAATTCACAGCCTTCAGGCTCTGTTCTCCTTTTGGTGTGCAGGAAAATGTGTGTGCAAAGATCTATGAATGGAAATGAGACTGTACCCTGGATAGATGTTCCAGCCACATACATCCTGATGCTGCACAAAGGTGTCTGATACCATAAAACTCAGCTGATGGAGCAACTAGCTGTGCATTGTTTATTTTAGAAGATAATGGGCTATAACAGCTAAGAGGGAAAATACTTGCTACACAGTGTATTCAAATGAAATGTTCTGTTTATTGTCATTCTAAGCATTGAGTATTTCAGATGAGCATATGGAATTTTCAATGAAATGTCATCCGAAACAGTCTATAAGTATTTTTATGGTGCCCAGGCAGGTAAGGGGTAAGAAATCTTTAAGGCACAACATGTTGCCTTGCCTGTGCCTCCTGCTCAGCTGTCAGATGAATGAAATGGGTGCACCTGCAGCAGCACATATTCTTGTGACTGTGATGTGCCTTAATACAGATTCAAACCAATAGAAAGCTGTCCCAGAGCAAGGTGCCACATACATTAAAGCAATTTAGGCATATAAGGGCTCAGTCAAAGCATGGCAACTATTCGTGCAGAAAAATGGTTTAACTATTAGTTTTAAAATCAATTTTGCACGTGTTAAATACATACTAACTGACTGTAGTTGACTCCAGTTCTAAATATCAACCTATTAATTAGGCTAGACCCATCTAGTCTCATGGTTGTGCTGTTGCACAGTTACTCCTGTGTAGCTTTGCTTGTGTCTACACAGTATATTGCATGGACATGGTCTCAGGAAGCAGGTCGTGGGCTCCCAGTTTGGCATATCTGCTGGTGACAACGAGGATGGGCACTGTGAAAGGTGATGTTTTGTCGGCAGACTTGTTATTTTCTTCCAGGACTGATTATGGATGAACAGGGAGAAAAGTGATGGGTCAAAGTACTAGTTTCCCTTTTCTCAATCTCTCAAATACAGAATGTAAGAAAAATAGGGCTAGAAAACCTGGAGAAATTCCTGCTCAAAGGAAAAAGATCAGCTCTTCTTATTTTGTTCTCAGCCGTTGTTTGTCTAATTGTGTAAAGGCTGTGGAACCTCAAAAGCAGCACATCTAGGAACAGAAGCTCTGGTTGGATTCACGCATCAGGTGCTGTGAGTGGAGTAAGCTTGGAAAACTTGACCTACCAGGTTTTGACAGACCACTGCTAAACCAGCACATCAGCTGATCTGTGGTCCGTGCTCATCAGCAGCACTTGTGGAGAGGCACCTTTTCTGTTGCATAGTTAAGCATCTCCACATATCCAGAGTGAAGAATTACTGCAGCTGCATGCCGCTTTTGAATGGATTCATTTACTGCCAGTTCTGTGTGTGCTACAGCTTAGAGTATGAAATCATACATTGCTTTGGGAATTTATTTTGCTTTTCCAATATCTTGTGGTAAACAGGTTGTGGTTGATTATGGAATCTGGTCCTATTTGCATTTTTTTTTTTTTTTGATTTGTGCTCTCCTGGATTTCCAAGAATTTTCTTAGATATTGTTTGAATAGCTAATCCTTTTTATTGTTTCCAGAGTATGTTCACATACCTGAACTTGCACATATTAGTGACACTTGCTTTAATACTAATCTTATGGTTAGATTTATCTTGTTTTTTCCCTCTCCAAGATGCCTGTTTGTAATGTTCAGAAATTTACATTCTGGATTTCTAACAAGCTCCTCCTATGTAAGGTTTTAGGATAAGGAGAAAAAGTAGGGAAAGGGGTTTCAAGTAGGTCTTCCAAAAAGGAGTGTGAAAAATAGAAGGGCAAAAAGAACTCTTGCGTATTTTTTGATCACTCCAGTGCAAACCCTCACAGGAAGCATAATATACGGTCCTGTTTCGGTTAACTGTAGCATCTGCCTTTGTCTCATAGAGCTCCAAATCCTATGGGGTGATGAACTGCCCTCAACGCTCGTTAAGCTTGCTAAGAAGGGATGATGACATTCAGCTTTGTTCCTCCCAACACTTTGTAGGTGATGTGCAGTCAGCAAGGAAGAACAGCTTTTATTTCCTGACATAATATGTCTTTAATCTACACACCTACAGCCATATTTACCGTATGGGAACTTTCCCCCCGCCACACAAATGACCAACTCCCCCAGTCTGCATGGCTTAATGACTGTTGTAGGTTTACACTTAAGCTCTGTTTTTAAATATACCACTGATCCCTAGCAGAATCTTGATTTGATTATATTCTATTAACTTGGAATAGTAATTCTTTCTGCTGTCATCCTCAGATCTTAAAACACCATGCTGTGAGCCAGCTTCCTTTCTTAATATATTGTGATGATAGTTTTGTTGCCAGGAGTAGAGCAGCATTGCTTTGACCTCTACCTGAATTCCAAAACATCTTTCAGTCGAAGTGTTACTCTGCTTTCAGAATTATGTAGCGCCTCTTGCCAGGTCTCAGTTCATATGTTTTTAGCCTGAGAAAATCCTATAAAGACAACGTTAAACCTCCCACTGATTTCAGCGGTGCCAGGATATGTCTGAAGAGTAATGAATTAAAATGCATAAACAGATCCACAGTGTTTCTATTTGATTAGCTTAAAACTAGCAAATAGTTTGCAGACATGCCGTATCCCAAAAGGTCATATATCATAATTAATGCATGCTTAAGGGGATAAACGATTATTGAAAAACTTGGCATTTTCTGATTATTAAGCTTTTATGAAAGCACTTTTCTTTCACTTTTGCAAATATTTGCAATTAAATAAGCCTGCCTTTATGCAGATTAAAAATTGTGAAAATCCTAGGTGATTTTGGAATTGTGCTTTTCTCTGTATAGCATTTCTCTGCTGTGTAGCATTTACAGTAATGTTATCACATTGGTACGCGAGCTCTACAATAGCTTCTTGATAAAAACATTTCTTTCCCATATATACCAAAACTATAAACAGTATTTGCCTGTGCTTTTTTTTTTTTTTTATAACCAAACATGATATTTTTATACAAAATTGAAGTTTTTCTCTATATTAACATCTTGTTCAAGACTGCCTGGTTACTAAAGTGCCTAGAACATGGCTCATGCATCCAGGAAAGGAGATGAGAAAGGACTTACAAAGCATATATTTTACCTGTGCTGGCAGTGGCGTGTTTCCTCTCTCAATTCTGGAGCCTTCCAGCTGGCACTTGGAAGATGGAAAGGTCTACAAGCTGCACAATTATTCCTCTCTCAAGGGCACTGTTTCCTGTGGTGGTCTGAATTTCTTCTGCACACTTTTTCTTGCTTAAAGGAAACAAGCAGGCCTTGCCAGTTATGGAGAACTGTGCATGCAGCTCTTCCATGTGTTGTACTTAGAAGTCACACACACAGCAGAGCACTTTGCTCATCCTGCTTCCAGTAGTCTGGTGCCTAGCATTGTTGTTTCTCTTTTCAGCATTTTTAGGAATCCTGAGCTGCTGTTGCTGCTGCTGCTTCAGGTCCTTTAGCAAGTGCATTGAAGCACCAGCAGATTAACAGGTGGTTGTGCTACACTGCAACATCATGCCCTAAGTAAGGGGGCTGCTGTGTGGTACCTGCCTGCAGCATCTCTGCCCAGATCTTGTGTTACATTATGTGGGACCAGACTGAGGAAAATTCAGAGGTTTAGAGTTGGCCTAAGGTGGTCCTGGCTCTGGCCTGGCCATGCTGCCATTCCAGGTATTGTATACTTTGGCAAGAGGAAGGTTCAGCTATATAATATTCAAAGAAAAGATATAAACATTGGGCTTGAAGCCTCCAAGTAAATAAATAGCAACCAGCAACCTTGACCAGAGAGGGCAAGAAATAGGCAGGAAGCAACTGGCAGAAAAACTTGTGGTCTTGCAGTGGAAGGTCCCGTAAGAGTCTAATGTGGAGAGATGTCTCTTGACTTGGCATGAGCTTAGTCACCATGTAAGTAAACCAAATTAGATCTGGTAGGATAAGATTATACCAGATCAGTGATTTGTGCTACATTGCCATTATGTTGATGATCCGATGTTTGGACTGTAAAACCAGGAGCTGCTTTGCATTAGTCCTCAGAGATCTGCGTTCAACGTTGGCTGTGTATGGGGTCTGTTGACACTATCTGTAGCCTCTTGATGTTTCCCTTTCTCTTCTGAATCAATGAAATTATTGTCTGGAGGAAAGTAGGGCAGGGAGAACAGAAACCTGCATATAGGTCAAATGGGGACAAGGAAAACCCAGAAGAGATTTAGTGGGTGTTTCTTTGACTATCTTCACCCACAATAGAATAGTGCTTGGGTTACGCTGGTCTTTAAAAACCCAAAAGGAGGTAATTCTTCAGCTTACGCTCTTAAAAGGTCACTTGAAAGAACAGAGTAGTTTATTTGTCCAAAATAAAATTTTTAATAACAAGTTTTAGATAATGATGAGCTGCATGAGTTGCCGTGGTAACTCACTGCCTCAGAAATGTTAGCATAGCTTTAAAACTGGAAAAAAAACAAAAGAAACAGTCAGTATGCAGAGAAATGTCCATATCTGAAAAAGTGACAGAACTTGCAGAGATCTATATTTCTTACTCATCAAATTGCAGCAGAAATTCTTTTTAATAAAGGGGACAATTAAAAACTATTGTAATGCTGGATCCAGCTCACATGAAATGAGTTTTTTGTTTTTGATTTCCTTTCAGGAAAAGGAATCTATAGCCCTAATTAGAATAAAAAGTACAACAAAAATGTGATGTCGTTTGGCTACCAGATGAAGGACAGCTCAGCACATTCCATTCATTATATGAAGCAAGCCCTATTATTTCTGTTCTATGGATCAGTTGCAAAACGAGTATCACTACTTCTACTGTATTTGCTTTCTCTTGTGAGGAGCCCTGTGTGTTCAAAGCACAAGAATTGGACTCTGCCATCTTTTGTAGAGCATTAAGTCTCTTAGTTCCTGATGACCAAACGTTTGTTCTCATTTAGCAGTGTTTCAGGACTACCTTCCCCGGGAAAGTTTGTGTGCATGGTTCCGCCAAATGCTTTTTTTTTCTTCTTCTTCTTCCCTGATGATGGATTGTTAGGAAGACAGGGAGAAACACAAGATTTTACAGAGCTTTCTCTGGCTTCTAGAGAAACTTATCAATTCAAAGTGTTAGGAGCCTGGGTTTTTCAAAGCACGTGTTTCTGCACTCCCTGTCCTGTAAATAATTATGTGTGAAGGAATGGCTGTTGTGTTAGATTGTGGTGTGTGGCCTTAAATTTTTTTTTAAAGGCATATTCCTCTCAGTAGAAGATTGGAATATAAAGACTTTGCTGGAGCTAACAGCAGGCTTGGACTTCTGAAAAATGGAACTGTACATAAGAACAGAATAATGTAATTAAATCCAAGTTCTTGCTTTAAATTACAGAGTTGTATAGTTGCAGCAGTGGCAGTTTTGTTTCTTTTCTCAGCATTCTTTTGTCAGTGTTAGAAGATAAGGAAACAATGGAAAAAATCTTTCACTGGAATGGAAAATAGAGACAAGACAATGGAGGAAAAGTCTTCCTTATTTAAGGTTATGGAAATAAGATATACTAGTTGATAAGCAAATCGTAGTGATTACACGGGTCTCAAGCAATTCAGAAAGCTGTGAATTTGATGTACTGTTTAGTGTTTCTGTGCAGGGCCTGACACTTTGATGAAAATAGTCCGATTCTTTTGCTGCTCTTCAGGAAGGACTTATATCAACATACCTAATCAATTTTAGGTATGTGTAGGTACCAGTCAAGGAAGGCTAGTATCTGTGAGATACTGAAAGCTGTATGAGTGCAAAGAATCAGACCTGGTAATCAAATCTTTTTGATTTCTAGTGTTGGGGTGTCTTTCCAGTGTAGAATAAGGGAATAAGGAATATAGGGCTTAGGTTGAACAGTGTTCATATGTATTGCAATGCAGTCACAAAATTACTGCCACAACTCAGTGCACGGGCTTGTCAAAACTGAATGCCTCTCCTGAAATGAAAATGGTGTATACACAAGTGTCTTACTACTTTTTTTTCCTCTAGTAGAAAAGAATTCATACCATACAATAGTAGAAGTCAATTATTATGATCTTTTATTTATTGATTTCTTGCTCAATCAGCTAGCAGAACTGAGAATTAGTATAACTATTCATACATTAATAAAAAGAGAGACATTCTCATATATCTGTAGCTTCACTTCTGCAGAAAGCATAATAACTTTTGAGTCAGGAATTAATCTGATATAATTTGATAGCTTGGGATGCCTATCAGTCCCTGCAATCATTCAGCAGCTACTGCATATTTAATGATGGCTTCCTAGGCCATGTCCATTGTTCACTTCATGGTTTTCTACATGGTTTTGGTTGCTCAGTCTTTCAGCTATCTGTCACTACAAGGGCCATATAGGAGTATTATGAAATACAAATAACAAATTGCACATCTGAAAATAGCTGCAAAGAATATCTCTGTGCTGATGTAGCACGGAAATGCAAACGAGTATGTATTTGGGGCAAGACTCTTTTCAGTGGTGCCCAGTGACAGGACAAGAGGCACAAACTGAAACACAGGCAGTTCCTTCTGAACATGAGGAAACACTTCTTTCCTGTGAGGGTGACAGAGCACTGGAACAGGTTGCCCAGAGAGGTTATGGAGTCTTTTTCCCTGGAGATGTTCAAAACCTGCCTGGATGGGATCCTGTGCAATATGCTCTAGAGGACCCTGCTTGAGCAGGTGGATTGGACTAGATGATCTCCAGAGGTCCCTTCCAACCTTGATCATTCTGTGATTCTGTGATTAGCAGATTGTTTATGGGCTAAATTTGTTTGTGGGGTAAAGTTAAATTCTAGTCTTGCTCATATTGGGCAGATACTCCAAAAGTAAACTCTCACTTTTGATAGTATTGTTCAGAGTAGATTTGATACTTGAAATGAGAGAGGGTTTAAGATGTGATGATTTTCGCAAAGTGTCATGAGCAATACTTATTTCATCTGTGGGTACAGATTAAATTTTGTTGGGGGTTAAAGAGATGCTGGACATACTCAACAGGTCACAAGAGCTAATCAAAGTCTTGCAGCTTTAGTGTTCCGAATCAAATCATATTAACTTTACCATAACATAACTTGTTGAGTTCATATCAATGTGCTGGAATCAAGATAATAATTTTGTTGTATCATAGGGCAAATAAAAGTATATATTTCATAAATGACACTATGAAATAGAGCCTTTGCCAGAAATACAGAGAACACAGCTGTAGGGAAACCAGTAATAAGACAAACTACCAATCCTGTTATATCTTCTATTTCATGATCTTTTCAAATGCTGTGTGTTAAAACTTCTGAAGAAAATTATACTTCATTGTGGTGGCTGTTGCTTTTCCTAGGTTTTTCATAATTGTAACAGGAACTAATAATTCTGTATTTATCAGCATTAGATGCTAAATGTACTCATCTAATGATTCATGTCAAATTTAAATGTATGATGAAGTGTATTTTCTTAGACTCACTTTACATTAATTCTGCCTATAAATGAATTTCAAAGCATCGGTGTCTCTTAGGAAAATAAATGCTCTTTTTCCAAAGACCTTTTTTAACATTTTGAATGTTCAAGCATAGACATTCTATCTGAGTGTCCAGCATTAAAACAAAGCAGTACTTCCGTTTGTCGGGTGTTTGTTAAGACCACTAATCTACCTTCAGCATTCATGGGTAAAGGAATAAAGCCATGAAAGCAAAGTTTTGAAGGATCTTATCTGGCAGGAAAGGATGTGCATGACTTTACATAGTCATGTTTGTGAGCCTGCTCATATGAATGAAGTTATGCAGATGCTTTACTACTTTGTGTGTCACAAGCTGTTCTTTAATACTATTATTATGTAACTAGCTAAATGAAAACATAACGTGTTTGTGTAACGTGCGTTAAAATTAACAGTGTCATGGGTGTAGGACCTTTCTAAAAAGGAGCTAAAGAGGATAAATCCTGTATGAGAGTTGTTAGCGTTTTGTGGAGTCAAACCTTTTGAAGAGTTCTCTTCAGAAGTCTGTGTAAGACTTTGCCTAATGCTTGTGAGACAACAGAAATCCAAGTGAATCTTGTGCAATGAAGTTTTTCTGATTTGTTTGCCCTAATAGACTATCTTAACCTTTTTTTGTTTGTCTGTTTGCGAGTTTGTTTGTTTTATCAGATGTTAAAAAGGCCATATTGTGCAGTGATGGTAATCCCGTATGATAACTGTGAATACTTGTTTGCCATTAGAAACAGTTACAGTTGTATATCTGTGTTGGTTCATCTTGATGAAGAGAAAAGGATGAAATCAAACAAAGTAATGCCAGAATCAATGGCAATACCTTTCAAGCCTAAAATAACATCTCTAATAAAGATCTCCAAATGCAAATAATGATATCACCAATTGTTTTTACCAGGTAGGGCCTGACTTGGAGTCCCTTCATTTTCTGCTTGTACAGCTTCCCTGGTGTGAACTGATGATTACTGATATTGGCATCAATTTATTTACTGACAACCCATTTTGTCTCTTTGAATCACCCTTCTTATCAAGCTAATTTTTGGTTGTTGCAGTAATGTCTGCTGATGAAAGGAGGGCTGCTTAAAATATGAATGCTCTTCATCCAGGGCATTTTACAAGTTTTAAGGCATATTTGCTGATTTCTTATTTATTTATTTGTTTATTTTTATTTTTTGCAGATCAAACTCCTGAGAGTCTGAGCAAGTCAGAGATCCATCTATAAATCCTATAGGTGCATATCTGCACCTCTTCTGGCAGAAGATAAAGGTAGTCACAGATGTGTTTTAAAATACATATATTTAAAAGGTATACCTTAAGATTAGAATCTTTATGTAAAGTCAGAGTTTTCATTCCTCTCACTTGGTCTAAGTTATCAAATAAGTGAAATTAAAGGTGAAGTCACATTGTATGACTTTTTGTTTTAATCAGAGTAGTCTGACTGGCAGATGCTGTGGCAGATATGACTGGACATAGAATGTTTTTTTGAGCTATGCCCTTCTCAGAGAATGGAGAAAAAGAAAAAATATTCCTGGCTCTACATGAAGCCCAAAGCTGTCAAACTATCCTAATGTAACTGTAGACCTTGACACTAAGGTATATGAATACCCACGGTATCAGTTGGTTTCTGGCTCTGGGAAATGCCAAGACTGAAGAGCAGTCCATGAATGTGCCCCAAAGATGACATCTGACCCTTAGAAAAGGCATGGCTGGACTGTCATGTTTCCCTGACCTGTGTGTCCTGGCTCTATGACTTGCAGTAAGTGTCACATTTTGATAAGTAACTAAAATGTGGCTTTTATTGTAGCAGTCTTAGTGTTTCTTCTTTTTTGTTTTTCTTTTCTTTTCTTTTTTCTTTTAAGACTGGCATAAGAAATCAGGGTGGAGGTAGAAAAGAAATGAGCTGTAAGCATTCACAAAAGATAATGTTAAGGCTGCAAAGCTGAGGATGAAAGAGCTAGGGAAACAAAAAGTTACTGGGATTCTGTGCAACCTGAAGTTAGACCCTAGTTTACATGATTGCATCTTTGACGTTTACCAAGAACGTTTTGCCATCAAATTCCATATGGTTGAAATAGAGGACTATCTGTTCCATCTGTTTCAGGCCTATAAAAAATTATTAAATCACGGTCGGTCCCGTTTTCCTTGTTTAACTTTCCATAATGATACTTAGGAGCCAAGTAATTCTTGTTTGCTGTGCTCAGTAAGTCGGTTTCTGTGGTTGTCGAGACCTTGGGAGCAAAAGGGAAGGTGAGGATAGTATTTCGGTGTCATACCTGTATCTTCATGTGGATTTAAGACTGCCAGTGACATCTAGATTTGGTTATTAAGTAGGAATTTGTTTTGTGTGCAAATTCATAGCTTTGAGATTGCTTACAAGTTAGAGGTTTATGTGGAAACTGTACTACTGCGCAGTATAGTACTACGTGTTTTCAGAAATATGCACATTTCTGCCTGTGGAGATGATGCAGAATATCTTCACATATACATGTCCCATTTTTGGCTATGAGTCTGCAGTTTGTATATGCGCAAAGATCTCCCATCTGGCCCTATTTGAAGTCCCTTAGATGAAAGCAGACAACTGTGCTGGAGCCTGAAGATTCAAATTTGGTGCTGAGAGGATGAAGGGGACAGCAGACAGCAGACCAGTGGCTGATGCTTAATGTTGCTTAGATGCCCTTGCTGTGTACTTACTGTAAGGGTTCCAGCAAAGGTCACTTTAAATTGACTCAGACAAAACAGACTCTCAGATTAGAAATAATGTAATTTTTTATTTAACTCCTTTTGGAGCTCCCAATTTATGACAGGGAAAACAGGATGTGTTCAGTGAAACAGTTAATGCAAATTGCCAAGGAGTTTAGAGGCATCACAACTTTTGCTAGAAGGAAAGAGCAATCGCTTAACTATTCACACTGTTTTAAAAGAGCAGTCCATAAGCAAAGGAAGTCATGATTTCCTAGTAGCATGTGCAGACCACATAAATTCATTGTTTTACTTTTTCAGTACCAAAAAAAATGTTGGTGTCTCGGGGGAAACAGCTATTGTAGGATCATTATGGAGTGTAGAGTGAAAGAGCTGCAACGTTATTAGGTAGGTAGGAAGGAGGCGTCCTGGTATGTTACAGCATATGTGTTTAGTCCTGTGGTATCACTGGTCACCATTCTGCTTTTCAGTATGACGTGTGGTCAGATCCTCTGTGTTTTATGGGGCTTGTCCAAGAGTATCTGAGGGCAAATAAACTGCTTTTCTTAAAAATGAGTTAGGTCAAGCTGTGGTACAACCGAGTTCAAACATAAGGATGTTTCCTCTGTGAGTAAGCACAGTTGTGAGAGAGTTGCCAGCTTGTGAAGATAAAGACTCAGTCAATGAGACGGTTTCAACTCCCACTCCTACTATTGCCCTGGATGATTGCCTAGTCTTCCTACTATGATCCAAATTTGTGTTTGGGGATGCCCTGATTTGCATATTATTGAGTCGCAAGGCTTTGTAGCTTTAAAACCGCTAGTGCTTGCTGCAGCCCTGCTTTTGTACTAACACGTTATTTTCTTTGCGGGAACAAACTGCCTCCAGTTTGTAATTCAGAGCGATGCAAAGGCCCACTGTTAGTGGGGAGATTGTGGAAACACAGTCCTGCCTGAGCATCTCCCTCTGCCAGAGGACCAGCTCAGCCATCGCTGCGCCCCTTGTCAGGGGACAAAGCACAATCCTTCTTCGCTACGACAGACCAGCCGGTTTGCTGCCTGGTTTGTGGAGCCAGCGTGCAGGGATTAGATGCTGTGCTCCCTTCAGGCCATATAGCCAGATGAGAAAGCTGCTTAAATTGTGCATGTATGCACTCCCGTGCTAGTCACAGCCTGGTCTTCAATCCGCCCATGTTTGTTTGCATGGGCAAAAATGCAAAATCGCTGGAGAGGCCCTGAATTTTGGGGAAGGGAACAGTGCTGTATTGTCCTCCCCCCCCCCCCCCCCCCCCCGCTAGTCAAAACCATCCAAACACATTAGTTGAAACTGATATTCAGAATGTATTCTGGTTCTGAATCAGAGGTAGTAGCTGATTTTTATAATTGAGCTAAAATCACTACAGCTTAACTACTACGAAGGTCATGATGTAAGATTATTAAGTACAAAGTTAGAAATGGGGGTGTTGAAATAGTAGGTTAATAGCAGGAAGCAGAAATCAATATACGTTACAATATTAGGCTGTATCTACCAGAGAGCTATTCACCATATACTAGGAGGTGAACAGCATTGCTTGGCTAACATGTTACCATGTTGCGGAGTTGCTATGGCAATATCAAACCAATGAATAAACCACATCACAGAGACAGGGAGGTGAGTAAGTGTGAAATTGATTCAGTTGAACAGAGGAATATGTGGGAGCCAAATTTGTCAAGATAAAATTTCTGGTAGGAATATCTATTTCTTTCTACACTTTCAATATTTTATTAGAACATTTAAAAAAAAAACCAATGAATTCCTATAAGTAGCAGTGGAGGTAATTTTTTTTTTCCCAACATAAACTATGTATTCTTCAACTGATGCTATTTCTGTATTTCAGCACATAGAAAGCATTTAAGAAATGTATCCGTGCATAATGAATATAGCTAGACATGTTATTGTAAAGAAAAAATATATATTATTTTTAAATAAAGATAATTCATAGTGATATAAAATCTAGGTAAAATAAAGTAACTCATGTATGAGTTCTGTTATCAGCTGGATGCTAATATTGTAGAAGTTGTATTTGAAAGCATGTTTTCAAATGCATCAGGATTAAACTTGTTCTTTATGTCTGAATGTGAAGTATTAGTGATAATCTACACAAATTCCCAGAAATGGTGTGCATTTTGAAGTATGTAGCACATTGATATAACAAAGGCAGCTGTCTGTGTTTATAAATTGGTTGTACAAATACTGATCATACTTCATTGCACTATTTTGTGATCTTTGTATTTGAAATGTCTCAGTAAGAAAATCTTTTTTCCAGTTATTTAAAACATCCTGTGAAAGGAATGTTTGTAAGAAAATTTGCCACCAGCAGTATATTTCTGTTACTTAAGGAAAATGAAATGTATATGGGGCATGTTTTTGTTTAGGATTTCTGTTTCACTGATTTGTCTCAATCCAGGTGGACCATCAAATAATGATAAGGAGTTTAGTCTTCAGAAAAGTCCAGTTGCAGAAGATTAGAAGGGCAATTTCTTGTATGCAAGTTATAAATGTTCCACATTGATACTTGTTTGTGTAAGACATAATGAAATCTATTTTTAGAACTTTTTTTTTTTTCAGGTTGTCCGATAGTTTTGGGCAGGAGGTGTGCTTCTGCCAGGTTCAGTGCTATAGATCTTTTACTGTTGATTTACTCCAAATTTAATGTTAATTTGTAGCTTACAAATCTGACACTATACATGTGCATCTGTGTTTCATCTGCAGTTTCCTCTGTGATATTAGGATATTATGTCCATGCAGTTTTTATTTTAAAATTCCTGAAGAGAAATGTGCATGATTATAGCACTAAATTAAACAGCATTAAGTTCAATTTTATTTTAATCCTTAACATGTGAGAATGGTCTTATTCAGTACAGTCAGTAAAATGAAGACTGTAATTTGACTAAAGTATTCCTGTTCTACTGCTTTTTTTTTTTTTTTTTAAGTTTGAGTCACAGAGTTGTATAGCTCAGTTTATTTACAGAACAGAAACCAGTATTTGTTTGCCTTTACCCTTTTGGCTTAGATTCTAGAGAGCAACATTTGCCAGATTGCTGGCAAAGAAGTTGCTGACCAATGCGTTTTACACTGAGGAGGAGTGATAAGGCAAAGATAAGCGCCGTGCACATGTTGGCTGCACAATCGCTCTCACTGAAAGCTTCTTGTGATTTGGGGTGTTGAAGACAGAAGTGAAGTTCTTCTGTGACACAGTCACATCTTTGAAGCGTTCAATTAGACACTTTCCTGAGTTTTCCGGCGAGAGCTCTGACTAAATGATGTTCCTAAACTCAGTTCATGTGACAGCAAGCAGCTGCGGCTCTAGAGACTGTTCATTTGCGATGTTTTTAAATATGAACATAATCCTCAAATTAATTGAGTAAACCTAGATAAGTGAAGGTTAAACAGATGCAAAAAGAAATAACGTAAGCCAGAAGCTAGTTTGCATGGTGGACCGTGTGCGCCCGATAGGCGTTTCTTCATTTGTCACTGGCCATTTCAGTCGTACACAATGCGACACCGGCCACACGCTGCCGCCAGCATGTCCCCGGTGCCTGCAGCAAGCAGGGAGAGCGGCTGCGGAGAGGCGAGTGCGCTTTTCTCACCCGTCCTGGCTGAGGGGGGGGCAAGCAATCTGGGAGGGGTGGGAAATCCGTGAAAACATGGCTCAGAAGCCATGCTGGTCCACACGACTCAATGTGCAGGAAGATAAAGCGTTGCAGGGATAATCCTCTCCTGGAGGAAGCACGAAGCAGAGGCAAAGTGTGTGGCCCAGCCCCACCGTTGTGCTCCTGCCAGGGCTGCCCTGAGCGCCGGCCAAGCCTCAATGAGCTCAGCCGTGCAACTCAAATAAGTGGAAAAATTGTCTTTGAGGAGAGGTGCTTTTGGGAAGGGCTCAGTTTTCCACCTACTGCTGGAACCTACTTGGTTTTGGTATTCATTATGGCAGTCGTGCAGAATATTTGTTCCTGGTTTGAAAGCAGAGGGAAATCTGTTCTGTTCCAGGTGGTGTCAGTTTGACATAGTGCCTCTGAGCTATCAGCAGAGCTTGGTGAGTGGCCCGGTGTGTATAAAACTGCACAACCATTATGTCACTACAGACAGTGGTTCACTTTTGAAATACTCAGAAGCAGTTTTTAAAGTCAGAATGCTTGGTGATGCAAATATTGCTTAAAAAAACCCTGCTTTTGGGGCAGGGAGGGAAGAAGCATCTCTTTAGGACGTCTCAGATGAGGTGGGTTTCTTTTCTCAGCTGTGTTTATTGCTTCAGCTTCAGGGTGTTTCCTTTCCCTCCCTGCCTATTTCAGTCTTTTAGCCCCTGTAAAATGAAATAAATTATGCTAGCTGGCCTGTCTTCCTCCAAGATGGCTTTCCGTCCCCATCACTGAGTATGTGGGGAGGAAAGTACATCAGACTAGTTTACCCCCCTCTTCCTGCCCTCTGAAGCAAATGATGGCAGTAGTCCGTTATGGGCAGCAGTGTGTATCCACTGTTGTAACACATAACAAGCGCTGTCTAAAGAGAAGGGTGCTTTATGCTTAATCGGTAGCGTTAGTCCCCCCTTCCTGGCAGTTTCCATTTTTGCACTGCAGAACTTAGCTGTACCTCAGCATCATAACGTATACCAAAATGAAAGGATGCAAGTTACGAGAAGATGCACAGAAGCATCCACTCTAGATAAGCAGTGGGGGCTACACAACATGCTGCCCCGGAGATGAGCTCCTCTCTGGAATTATTCCAGGTGTGCGGTCCCCTGCTATGTGTAGCTTGCCTTCGGACCAATCCTTTTGCTAAAACTCCCAGAGATAAAAATCATAACTGTGTGGAAACAACTGAGCAAATTTCTATTAGCGCTCTCTTATACAAAACTTAGCTGTAGTGTCTTCTTGTCCCAGTCTCTCCTCTTATCCACGCTCTGCATCTGAGATGAGCTTCACCTTTCTCCATAGTGTTTGTGTGCCAGCCAGGGCATCCCTGTGAACAGCAGGGAGTGCCTGTCTCCCTTTGCATCCCCTTTCCACAGCACCTGCTGCTCACCCCTGTCCAGGGGTAAAGGGTGGGAGCATGTTCACTACAAGCAGAGCATTATCAAGCAGTATCTCCTCTAAAAAGTGTAACTGAATAAATTGGAATATTTTTAAAGTGTTAAAACTTCATTAGATAGATAATGATCTTGCATGCTAGTAAAAAAATTGGTCTGTGCATAATGCAGCTTCATATTCTCTGAAAGTCCTTGCTTATGTGTTAGTAATTGCCTTTTATTTTCACGGATTTTTGTATTTTCAGTGCTTGCTTTCTGTGTACGTGTGTGTGCAGTTTTTATGAGTGTATGTGTGGAGAAGGGAGGTAAACACTGAATCTGACAAGGAGAATTTTTTTTTTTTGAAAAAAAAACAACCCATCTCAGCATTTGATTTCAGCCTGTTGACTTTCAGAATTACAAAAGTATGCTGTCACTTTGGGTTTACCCTTAGTGACTTAGTTATGTGCTCTATTTTCTGTCTTCATGTGCCTTTTTTTTACTATTTCTTCTTGAGTTTTGGGTCACAGGTCTCTTACTAAGCTCTCTCTTCTATCTCTCTTCCTTTTTTGTGTCTTTTTCAATCTGATAGTCTGTTTCTGTGCATTTGATGTATAGTCTCTTATAATAACTGCCATTTCTCTCGTGCTTCAATATCCTTTAGGTTAGCTTCCCATGAGACACTGCCTTGCTGCCTCTTAAGTTCTGAAGTCAATTATCCTTTTTCTTCTTTTCACATCTTCCTTTCTTAGAATCATGAATTCATCTCTTATTTTTGTACAAATTATCTTCTTCTGTCAGATTCCCAACTAATTTTTTACTATTACAATATGTCAAGAGCAGCTCTGTGGAATCAAAAGACAGGAAGGTGTTAGGGGGTGGGCTGTTTAAGTTTTAATTCTAAATGCAGAATGGAGCCACAGATGAGAACTGTATCAGCGCCCCAGTATCCATTGTTCTTTTTCTCAGAGCCAGTTAGTCATTCCTGGTCTGGTTAGGGCTGTCCAGTGTGGTAAGTGACAGAGGGCAGAAGTCAGAGGGAGTCTGGGGCAAGCTGAGAAACTACCTGTGTGGTTTTTTTCTTTTTTTCGTTCAACTAGGGAACATGATTTTTTGGCATCCCTTAATCCTCTTGGGAGAGTCCTTAATCAATAACGGCCTTCGTATATTCCTTTTGGAGTTGGTGGCAGTCTCTTTCCAGCCCTTCTGGGACATCTGACTCCTCCTTCTTGAGCAAAGAAGTTGCTTTTGCTCCTTCCCTGTAGGTTTCAGGATCATGTAGCCATTTGTTTGGTAAGACCCTTATTGCAACACTGGGTGCCAGCTGCCACTCTTTCTTGTAAAGTTGCCAGTGGTTCCTATGGCCTAGCTTCAGTTCTCTTTGAGACAGCTGGTTTCCTCCACCATTCTTCTGTGCATCTGTTTGAACACCATATTTTCAGAAGCTTTTCAGACAAGCTGTGCTGTCTGCAGTTACTGTCTCGGTTTCTTGAAGGGCTGCATTAGGAGTTGATTTAATTAATTGATTTAACCGTATTCCAAAAGCTTCTGTGCCAGTATCTCCTGCTTAAATATATTGGTTGGATGTTTCTGCTGTATCATTATCTTTTTACTATAAAAAGAATAAGTCAGAAGAGCAACTAATCTGATGGGTTAAGTGGGAGGAAATAAGAGCACAGAAGGAGCAGCAAGTTTGCTCCCTCCCGGGCAGTCTAGACCTGGCTTGTGAGTGGAGAGGAATGGTGTCTCATAACAGGCCTCCCTGCACACTGCAGTGTAAAGGAATGCAGTGATGGGATACATAAGCTGCAGTTCTGGTAAATGTAGATAACTTTCTCTCTGTTCACACTCCTACCTGTCTCTGGTGGATGAAGCCGTGCACTTGCTGTTTTTCAGACTTGGGCAGATGTAATGCATCAGCTTGTTTCACACTGGTGATTTTCTTCACCTGTGTAATGGTGGAGCTTAAAAATGCCAGACAGCATTACGATGTCCTGATACAAATATCCAATAAGAGATGGACGCTTCCCCAGAGTTCATCTACAGAAAAGATGGGGAAAGGTTGAAGAAAGCCAGTAATTACTTGGATAAATAGCTTTGGATCACACAATAGCCACTTGGTTGGCTGAACTAAACGCATGATCACCTACGCAGTTTTGATATGTTTCCAGGAAAGAGAAACAAACCTTAAACTGGAAGAGGCACTATTGTATATTTAATGCAAAGAGAATTGAAGTACAGAATTACTAATCTTGTAACTGGATCATAATTTTAACACTGTTTGATGGTACATATGGTCCATGGCACTTCCTGTTGCATCCTGCAGTCCTAGTTCCTTAGTTGCTGAGACCAGAAGACCTCTGCGAATTTGTTGCAGCTGCTTTCTGGCCTTCTTTTTAAGAATAAGGTGACCTGAAGACTGTCAGCTCATCAACTGATAGTTCAAACATTGAACTGCGTTAGCAGCATTTGGAGTGGGTAAATTCCCAAAGGAGAGCTGATTTTCTTATCAAGTACAGATATTTGTGGAATTTACTGATTAACTAGATTTTTTTTTTCCACTCTAGCAGGGAACTTCATGTAGTACAAAGCTGGAGGGATGGTCCCAAAAGGCTCAAAAACCCTTTTGGCCAATGAATAAATTGGCTCCCAAATACAGTGTTGCGATAACCTTGCTTATTTGGCTTAAAAAACTTAAAAACAAATTTCATGACTTTTAAGGGCATCAGTTTATGCTTTTGCAATGCATAAATTACAATAGTTAGTAGTGAAGCTGAGGGTTTAATTCTGGTCCACTTTTACGTAAACATTTGGACCCTGGTCCTGGAGCCTTTAAATCAGTGGGAATGCCACAGTTTCCTTTACTGCAGTTCAAGATAGGTGAGCATAGGATCCAGGAACTACCTTTTCCAAGATCATGATCTAGGTGGAAGAGTACTAAAGAGTGGTTTAGCAGGCCGGAAACTAGTATTTGTTCTCTGTCAGAGTTGTACTCCAAGCCCTCCTGGCTCTCACTGAATTTAGTTAGAGGATTGTGTGTTTTCTTAGAATGACATGGGGAGTGTGATCTAGATTACTTGTCATTAAAGAAATTCCAGAGCACATTTTACAAAAACAGGAACCTTGACTCTGATCCTGTATGAATTTCAACTTATTTAATTACAGGCTAATTAGACTTTCCCTTTACTATTTCTGTTAACTATAGCAGATTTCAGTGCTCATTTTAAAGGGCTAGGAAGTGTTGCCCTTGCTTTTGAAACCCTCCTATGTTCAATACCACTGTTTAGTTTAATCTCTCTCTTGCTTATAACAATCATACAAGTCTTGAAGACTTCCATGCAAGTTAAGTGTTTATATTTGAACAAAATTCTTTCTGAAGAGAGTGAGAATGTCATATATATCACATATATATTTTAATATTTACAAAGGCTATCTCTGTACTATGGCTGTGAACATAGCTGTGCCAGCTGAAAATTATTTTATCCAATAGAACAACAGTTCATTGCTTGTAGTGTAGGCCATGGATGAGAAGAGGTTTTCCCCACAGAATATGTATATATGTCTTACAGAGGTGTGTAATCATGAGTAAATCAGTATTTGATTTTAAGTGGATTAGATAACTACCTAATCAGATTCTGCCTACTACAGTCTTCGTGGTATTGAGAAGAATTGCTTGCGTTATTTTCCTCTACCCAGGGATCTTCTGGCTTCTTTCTCTCTACTGTAACTTCTGAGCTTACAACTTCTGCATGAAGTTTTATCCAAATATAAATGTTTTAAGTGAGCTATAGAACTCTGGAGATAAAATTTTACAGAGAATTTCTGACATTGACTGTTTCACTGTAGCATGTGGTATTGCAATTAGATCTTAGGTTGACTTAGATGTCCATAGATGTTCATTGCCATATGTACTTGACTGCTGGAACAGAAAGTTATGGCTACTTTGAGCGTTAAAATTCGCTTCAACTATGCTGTAATTCTTTCAGATACACTTGGGTAATATAGTCCATTCATTGTAGGCTGAAATAGGATTTGAAAGGCCACAATCATGTCATAAAGATTATTAATGGAACTATTGTTGCTGCTGCTTTTAAAACTACAGAAACTTTCCAAATTCTGTCAGCATTCTTCCCACCACTTTGCTCCCTGGCCTTGTTATTTAAGTTAGGGATGAAGGAAAGAAGTTACTGTATCTATTGTGAAAGATATTTAGAATGGTAGATCAGAAACTGAGACAGCTGAAGCACCTACTGTGCAAATTGGTTAGTGTATCTGGGATGTATGCCTCTCTGAGGAAGTGACAAGACCATAGCAAGGCAGCTGCAGAGATAATCACTCATTGAAGTAATTCATCAGTACTCTTCAGTAATCTGGAGATATAAAAGCAATAAAGTTGCATTTTAAGATTCTTTTTATTGGTGAAGAAGAATATTATCTTATTCTCTACATATGTTATTCTGTGCATTCTTTTCTTTTATTCTCCTTTACTTTTTTTTGTTTTGTTAGGGAGGTTGAGTTCATTTTCCTCTGCAGAAATTATCTCTAGATATTATGAAAAATCAAGGATAGGTATTTATAGGTAAAGAAGGTGGACAATCTCGTTTTGAAGCTGAACGTTGCTTAGTAGAACACAGAACTTAGAATTTTTTAATTCTTCCTCCATCTTCCCTCTCCTTCCACTAAAGAAACTCCACACCAAACCCCCCAGATCCTACATCCTGGGAGACCTAGTTTAATTGGAAACTTAAATCAGAACTGAATTAAAAAAAAAAAAGATACTAATCACATTTCCCTGCAGCCTTTCCTCTAACCCTGAGGACAGTAAGAGTGTGCCTTCTTATAACAAGAGAATTAATACTCCTGACTTTCACAGAGATGCAATCAGGAGAAATCTGTGGAAGTTTAGAAGTATAGCCTGGCAGCCTGCCCTCTGAGCTCAAGACATGGCACCATACCTAGACTCTTTTCTCAAGGCTGAAAGCTTTTCTTTCTCATGGCTGTGCAAAACCAGTCAATACTTTCTGCTAACCTTGATTCTTCTGCAGAAGACCTATCTGTATTACCTACAGGTTTCTATTCTGCTCTTTTTCAACATAAAATTATCTCCTACTCCTCATTGTCAGCTTTCTTTCTATAGCCAATGCATCTTAGCATCTTAACCTTCTTCCACAGTCCACCTTTCTTAATTCAGCTTAGTTTTTTGATGACTTTTAGAATGTCTATATACTATTTGATAAACCTCAGGCAAGGGTAGCTAATCCTTTGGTATTTGCTGGAACTAGGGCCCAACTCTCCTTGTAAGGATAACCACTCTGTAAAGTTAAACGATTGGATGCGTTGGTAATACATGCTATATAAATACCTAGAATCAGATTTTCAGAAGTGTTCAGTTTGTCATAAAGCGATTGGATTGTCAAAAGTTTTCATACCTCTACAACTGACCTTTCAAAAAATCACTTTTTAACACTATCAATCAGAAGGAATGAAACTTTATTGGAATCCTGTCCCTAATGAAGAAAAAGGATTAATAGCAAGAAAGGAAGTAACACTAAATATAGTAAGGGATGAAGGGGAACATAATCCTAGTGAAGCTGATATTTTAAAATGATCTAAAATTAATACTTAGCCAATGTGACAAACAATCAGAATATGCAGCTTTTAAAATGAAATGGTTAAAACTAAATAATTTATGTTTAAAAAGGAAACACTGAAAACAATTTTACAATTCTGAAATTCTTCAGTATCTACAAATAGTACACACACACACACACACACACACACACACACACACACAAGTTGTGCTCTGTAATTAAAAGAGGAAGATATGCAGAAAATTGATGTCAGATAATAAAAGACCTATTAAAGACCGTTAAGTCTGCATCACCAAGACCTGCCTGGTTGAGTCTAGTCTGTTTTTGGAATACTTGATTTTTCGGGGTACCTGAATGCTGTATTACAGTTCTAGACAGAACATGAAGGCAAGTGGCACTGCAGTGTCTTCTTTGCCAACATTAAATATAAGAAAATTCTTCAGGTACCATATTTTCATTTGAATTAATTCATCTGACAAGAGAAACTAGACCCAAAGCAAACAGATTCCAATCCCTTTTATCACTCTTATAGACTATTGCAAACAAAAAGTATCACAAAAAAATCTGCTAAAGTATCTCACGCATGTCATCCTGTGAGCATTCAACGTGAATATTGACAAGGCTGCACTGGTGGAGGTCCTGGAGTCATCATCAACAGTTCCCTGAAATCATCAACTTAATATGTTACAGCAGCCAAAAAAGCTGTCAAAATGTTGGACGTCATCAGGAAGGGTACTGAGAACAAGACAGAAAGTATCATCTGCTCTGTATTTTGCTGCTGAATACATCTTTTGCATGCCCAAATCTTGAGAGCTGTGTGCAGGTCTGGTTTCCACACCTCAAGGAGGAAGCAAGGGAACAGAGAGGGGCCACTAAAATGATGAAGGGAGATGAAGTTGCTTCCTTTGAGGACTGAGATGGCAGGAAGTGTTTCTTTTGGAAAAGAGAAGTCTGAAGGGAAATAAAAGTGAAATTTTAAAATCATAAGGGTGGAGCTGTTACTCACCAAATCCTGCTGTACTAGCATTAGGAGATACTCAGAATTTGAAGGAGATTGGCTTCGAACAGATAAAAAAACTTTTTAGCAGAATTAAAAGTTTGGAATTCTTTTGCTGTAAGAGGTTGTGAATGCAGCTACTCTCAGGAGGTTTAAAAAAAAGATGAATTCATGGTTCGTGGGCCCATAGACAGATACTAAAGGAAATAATAGCCAAAAATACACTTTACCATCCCTAATTCTGTGACTGTCAATGTGGGAGAGTCTTAGGGAAATAAACTGGGGGAGAGGCCTGGCTCATGTTCTCTCCCTAAATAGCACCTCTTATTGCCAGTGCTGAAGACAAACATATTTCAGCAATCTAAAGTATTAGGACTTTTTTGATATTCACTCATAGTTACCACCTGGGTTTTCTGATAAACTTGTTTGGATGGATAGAAGGATTAAAACTTAAATGCTGCTGATAAGTCTTCTAAAAGTCCTGAAAATGTGTAACCGGATAGTATGACATGACAAAGAAATCCTTTTGACTTCCTAAGAAACTGCCAAGCCCAGTTCTAGATGCTTCCTATGGTGCAAACCTGCTTCAGCAGCAGATGAGAGAGGCTGTGTAAATTCAGAACTTTCCAGTCACTGCAGAGGACTAATGTTTGTTACAGGCATTTTGAAAGCCTTCTCAAGAATTTGCCTATGTTCCCATGTTTGATGTTCTGAACATCCTTTAGGCTATCTCAGCCTGAAATTTATCAGCCTCACTCATACTTTTTACTGGCTTGTGAAAACAAGTCTTATACAACTGCTATCACTCTTGACTAAAATAGCCATTGCCTTCTTTAGAAAAAACATTGTTCTTTCTCTTAAAAACATGGCATATTTCAAACACTGAAGAAACTCACCTTAGATTCACAGGTTGTAGCCCATATAACTATCTCATTATATTAAACCTTCTATTCCTGGACAAGTTCATGGGGAGCAAGCTAGACAAAGAAGAACGTACTTACCTCATAGAAATTGTTTAGGCACGTCATCTGAGTTGCTGAATTGCTGTAATTTAATGAGACGCCATCAGCTGAAATAACTGAGTCTGTTTGTAGGATTTCCAAATGCAAAGTAAAATGCAGCCAAAGGCAATATGAAAGGCTAAAATCGTGCACATATTGTAAGCTACATGACAGATTATAGTGATTTTTTTAAACTTATTTTAATCACATGTTCATACCAGAAAATTCTAGGTCTTTGACCAATCTAAAACTGCTTAAAAGATAAAAATTGATGATTTTTTTTTTCCTGTTAAGCATGAAAGGCAGATACCTCTTTCTTCTAACGAATTGCTGTATAGCAATTCACGCTGTTGACCATGAGATGTCTTTTAAAATCGTTTCTATGAGAGTATTGGGGTTTAAATAAATTCTTAGTTAATGGCTATCATCCTTCCCTGGAGGGAAATACAGAGTGAGCAGTAGTGAAGTCCTTCAGCTGTGGAGCTACTTAAGTACTGTTGTTTAGCAGATCATTTTTTGCAGTCAGCTGACAGCCTGGACTTGAGCGGGTGCAGCACAAAAGCTAAAAAAAGGTCCTTTGCCCTATGTGATGATGACACTGTCATTAACTTGTTTAAATCTTATTTCAGTAATAAGATTTAATAATATTACTGATTATTATCAGTAATATTATTGATAAAAATCAGTTTGTGATTCATGTTCATGAGAACAGTTGGTTGAAATTAAATACATAGATGTTTTAAGTGAGCAAAAGAAAAGCTTTTACAGCATTTGCATCCGTGGTGTATTCTTTGATGTGGAAGACATATCTACAGAAATGGGACCTAGTAGGCAAGGCTGAAGTGCGTGCCTTCATTCAGAAAAGGTATTGCAAATGTCTCAGACCAGCATCTACCCCCTCCCTAGTTCCGCTAGACTTCTGCAACCATCTTAGTATTTTGAAACTAAAGTTGCTTGCTGATTGGAACTCCGGATCTCCAAGAGGCTACTTGAACCTTTAGGATGAGGACTGTAGCTATGTCCTTACACTGTATAACATAACTTTCTTCAACAAAGGTGAAATCTGATGTCACCAAAGCTTGTCTGTACAGCAGACAGAACTTTGGGGTGTGAATGACCCAGGCATCTGAGAGCTGTCACAAACTAAGGATTATCTTTTTCAAACCATGTTTGCAAACATCCGTAGATGCAGAGTTCAATCAAGAACTAACCTTTCTTCCTCTTCTCTCACTTAAAAAGCAGCAGACTGTTGAGACTAGTTGTGATTGTTTTCTTTGTATCACTAGGGCACTTTCCTTATTACTGCCTCCTTTATATATTCCTCTTGCAAACACAGCATAAGATCTGTTCCAACATTATAGTAGTAGGTAATATCTGCATATTTTCCCAGTGTAGTCATTGTGAGTCTATTGAGACCTGGTTTTTACTTCTAAGTTTTTATGAAAGACAATAAATATATTTTAAAAAACCTAAATAAATACCAGTTTTACTTGTGGGACGTAAACTTGTAATTCTATCCCTCACAATTTTCATTTTACTTGCTCTTTTGGGACCCATTTCTGGATATTAACAATTTACTTGGGTTACATACATAGTGAAAGAATAAAATCTCTAGTATCCAGTATATAATCTCATTGCTTAGTGTTCTTTTTTTTGTAACTTTGTCTACCACCTTTCAACCATGTGCAAACAGAGATAATTTTGATGGTGACACTATTCACTTACCGCATTACTTATGCCAAAATGCCAGTGTTATCTCATTACAGAAAGACTAATGGCGTGCTTTTTTTTTTTCGTTGTTTCAATGAATATTTGCACAATGTGATGCTTTTATAACTTTCCTGTGTCTTATATTGACCAACAAATTATTGTTGCTGTAAAAAATTGGAACTCTCATTCCTGATTTGAAAGGGGACGTTTCTTTACATTCTTCATGTTTCTTTCTATATCTATGTGATTTTTTTTAAATGTGTTTAAAATGACAAAATACAAGAAGCTCAAAGGCGTGCATTATGAACGAAACTGAAACCACGAAATGTTCATATGAAGGAAAACTGAGAACTTAAGCAAATTGTCACTTAGGAGCATTCCGCTTTTGCACACTGATGTTCCCATCCTGAAACAACTAAGCATAGTTAGTACATCACAGTGATCTATGACCTCAGTACCAGTTAACAAACTGGGAGGAGAGATTCTTAAAAACAGCAAACCACTGTTTTCAGTAAGGATTGAAAAAGTATAACTGAAGCTCATGCAGGTATTACCATGAGTATTTTTCATCAAAGTTTCCTTCCAATTATACTCAGATATCATAGCCATATGCATGTCTTATCTGGGAGAAGGAGGAGCTCCTATTGTGTCCTATGTGTGATTTTGGAAGGGGAAGACTGATATTTTGAAGATGTGAGACTGACTTACTGTCATTTATGTCTGCGTCTCTTGATCCTGGCTTTGTCCCCTCATGCCAAATAGACTTTACCACAAAACAAGTTCTCCAAGCCTGTGGCCAAAGGAAGCTCAGCAGCTCATTGCTCCAGGTCTCGGTCTCCCTGACCCTGGTGAACACAGGCTGTGCGCAGCCTGAAGCGTCCGCTGCGTATGTGCGCTTGGCAGTGAAAGCAGATGGTGGCTGGCAGCTAATCCAGCTCACAGCCTGAAGTTTCTGCTGCACATGAGCTTCACTCCAGCCCTTCGCCACGGTTCCTCTTTTTGCCTTTCACCTGCATAAAATCTCTTTGCTTGTGTGTTCTGGAGGTGGATTTTTATCTTGCAGAGCTTTATCTTGCTCAGCTACATGTGCTAATACAGTTTATGCAGTTTGAGACGTTACTTTCCTAGTAACGTCCTACAGCAACCAGGGGACACTGCCAAAATGCCAGCTGACAGGCACATAGCCAGGTGTTTGCTGAGCTCTGTCAAGATGGTCTAGATTAGTTCAGTAACTTTTTCTCAAAGACTTTTTAAAACAGCCTCACTTTGACAAGCTTGGATTAGAGGGCAGCAAACCCAGTAGTTAGGTTGGCAGAGTGTTTAGCAACGAAGATCTGGGAAAGCAGCAGTCCCTTAAATCACTTGAAGCCAGGGGAGAAGCTGACCATGCCCCAGCATTCCAGGAAAAGAAACCAACAGATCAAATCCCACATTTTCCAAGCACAGATTGTCCTAGTGCAGATGGTATCCATGCTGTTTTTCAACTTCCTAGTAATTTGTTATCTTTACTTTCCGCGCTGATACTTTAAAGGTAATAAAGAACGGCTGCTTCCTTTTAGACAGTGGTGTACGCATCTGAGGAGCTAGACAAAAGCACTGAAATGAAAGAATCAACTGCATTGCCCTAGAGCCATTAGGTGAGCTGTACAGGTTCATATAAGCTTTGAGAAAATAATTAGGGTGTGTTAGAAATTTATTTTATATCTTTTTATTATATAAATTATCTGCAAAACATAAAATCTTAAAAGGAGCCAATACTATTTTATAAATGTTAACTACAGACAAGCAAATATCCTTTCTTTATCTATCCCCTATCTTTCTGAAGGAGGAGATGTAAACATATTTACGGTCAATGATTTAGGCTCAAAAAAGAACATTTTTGAAATCCGTATGTTCGTTATTCTTTATCTCTTATAAGTTTCCTGACTTTGATATCCATTATTGACTTCATATTGGGACACCATAGCGCTGTTATTGGGGGAGGGACAGCGAAGAATTTGTGAAAATGTTTTGTTTCCATTGTTAAGGCCTGCTCCTCTAGTCCTGGAAGTCAATATGAAATTTGCAAGTCATAAGTTTCAGCGCCTACAGGGTGGCCAGATCCTTACACTGTAATTTAGCATAGCATGATCCTAATCACAAAGTGGGTGAATCTAATTTCTTCATCAAACAAGAGCCTTAAATTCTTAGAATTACAGTATAAAATGTCATGCAAGTCAGGTACTCTGACCTGCTTCTTTTTCTTTCTCTCTTAAACCTCTCAATAAGTTCTTGCTTCAGTTATACCAACATTGGAATTTCTTAAATGAAATTTCTTTCATTCCTTTTTTTTTGGGGGGGGGGGATGGGATGCTATTAGTCTGATTTTCTAGTTTCTGTCTGGTAGAAATAACTGATTTTTGGAAGCAAACGTGGTTAAATGCGCCACACATTTACTTCAGAAAATGGTCACCCTGACTCAAAGAATTCAAAGTACCTCACTCCGGAAAATCGTCCTATTCTGAGAAGCATGATAAACATTTGTTCCTAAAGTAGGCACTCAGCATGGCACTTAAATTGCAAATAATATATTCCTTGAGTTTGTCATCTTTATTGAGGTGAGAATTTCAGTTGATGGCAGTTCTGAAAATTCATTAAATCTTTTTGAAATAAATATAATTTTATCAAATTATTTTGGAATTGAAAAGGGGATTAGATTAGAGTGAATAGTTGGGTAGCCTCATATTATTTGATTTTTCAGGTGCACTGTACATTTCTTAGCTTTTTATTGGCCTATGTTTACTCATATTTTACACATCCATGAATATTTTGTGAGAAGAAAACATCAATATTAAAGATACTTTAATGTTTATCAGAACAGTTAAATATATATATCCAATAGAATTTGTGTGTATGTCCACATGTAAGAACTGTCATGTCGAATTCCACGTAAGACCGACTAGACACTGATTCTATCTCCATCAATGGTCAGACGCAGGTATTTAAAAGGAGAATATAAAAAACAGGACCTGTGTACAGTGATTCTTTTTCTTTTCTAGGTCTACATCCAGATCATAATATATGGATACCTAAAAGCCATTGAGAGACATATTTTTTAATCCTATTTACTTTTACCCTCTATAAAATCCTATGGTAATAGGATTTACCGACAATTACCTGACACTTTAATTATGTGCCATGAAAAAAATATGATTTTATTGTAAACTTCCTGCCTAATAATCCATGGCACTGCTTGGTTTTTGTATTGTAATAAACAAGGAAGAATCTGTCCCTATTCACTAGTCTTTCCATATTTACAGCATTTTTCTCAAATTAGAAGTCTTATACTATTTTATTCTATCCAAACATTGTAGTTGCTGCATACTTCTGACAATCTGTATCTCTCTTTTGTTTTTGCTAGTTCTACTATGTTTGTGCGGTGTACAAGATACGAATGTATTCTGGATTTAGGGAGCGTGTAATAATACAAAACATAATATTAATGCAGTAATTTAAATTTAAAGACAGGATATTAAATCCCAATATTAGCATAAAGTAATGAATTAGGTAGAAGGTCCTAAGTAGATGTGAGTAAAGTCCCAGTCCTGTGGTTATGTGGTTCGTAGTCTCTCCAGTGAGGCTTCTGAAGGTCTCTTTTAGGGGACAGCAGAAGGTGGACTCTGAAATAGTAGAGACAGAAATGAGTTAAAACTTTTGAATTTGTTTGTATGCCTGAGTCTAGATAGATCAGAGTCTAGACTTATGAAAGCATTCAGTAGTCCTGGATTGATATTCTAGTTTGGGCCTATTTAAAAATGAATGAGAATATTACATTAAGTGCATGATTCATGTTAGAATCTTCATGTATTACATTTTTCAATGCCTGTGTTAGAAACTGGCTTTCCCAAACAACTGTGGCCACCCTGTGCAAAAGAAAATGATATTTTATATCATAATGGAGTAGGCAGGAACAGTTTTGATGGTTAAAAACTATGCTCATTATGTTTTAGACCTGATTAATATTTTCCAGTCAACATTTCTGTTTTTGTTATACAATTACATTTATTATTATATTGCTAGTACTGCAACTATGAAATACAAGCTGCTTTTTTTTTATCAAAAGGTCCTTGAAATTGGCAAAGTTTTGTTAGGGGTAGGAGGAGTATCATTTCAGTAATGATGAAGATCTTTCTTGGAGTTGTAGTTCTTTTATATTTTCTTCATTCCTTAAAAATACTTACTCGGGAATGAACATGAGGAAGGCAAAAGAGCTTTCAAAATAAAGCATAGAGAGCATAGAGCTAGGACGTTGCTGGGTGTTCAATGTAAGGGTTTGCTCACCCAGAAGAGGGGTGGACGCCCACTCATGCCTCAGCTCTCTGCACCTCCTTCTTCCCCTTGCGGTGATTATGGCTCTTGTCACCCTCAATACAGGATCAGTTCAATTCACTAAGGTAGTGGTTAGCTAACTCCCTCTCCCCCCCCTAAAAAACCTGACAGCCAAAACGAAAAAACCCCAAACGCAACAGTTCTCTACTGGGTTAGTGATTTGAGTCACTTCAGTAATGAGACCTTTAAGAGCCAGAGCTGGTGCAAGAGAGGAGGTGATGTTACATTACTGGGGTAGGAGACAGAGTGCGAAAAGCAGGGGCAAATGAGGCAAAGCAGGATATCCCCCTTTCAACATTTGCAAGCTTGGCAGATGGGCTACGTGGCAGTGTTTAGCTTTATGCCGAGAAACGGCACCAACATGCGGTGAAACTCCTTGGCCTGGCTAGCGGGGCCCTGAGCAGTTCAGACTGTGCAGCCAGGACGTACGTCGGGCCCCCAGACGTGCCAGGCCTCCATAAGCCAATAATCAAGGAAATTAAAAAAAAGCTTCTGGATGTCTGGCACTGATAGCATTCACATAGCAGTGATGTCCAAGGTCCCCACTCAGGGTTAGCTACCGAAAAGTTGGGGATGTTGGTACTCCAGGCTTCCAGCAACCTATTGAAGGGAAATCAGGCAAGATTCCTCTTTAGCTCTGCTGCTAGTTCTTTAAAAGTTGAATCCAAGATGACTTATTAAATCCGTTTGGATTCAACTGATGGCTGTTTCCAGTAGGGCTCTGCTTTGCCAAAGTATTTCTGATTAACTCGTTTCTGACCGTGAAAGTGAGCATTCATAAAACCATTCTGAAGTAGCTGCCAAAGTGCAATAGTTGGGGCAAAAAACAGCCTGAAGGTGGAATCTGACAAGGTTATAAAGGGGATTATCTGAAAGAAGTTGGGCAAGGTGATACAGATACCCCATAGCTTATTTCCATGTGTGATGCACTTTGCTCAAGTTCCTGTCGCACCACAGCCAGGGGCTCGCATCATGTTATAACAAAGTGATGGAGAACTGTGTCTCGGTAAACCCAGCCAATGAAGTATAAACGTCAACAACTAAAATAAGATACTAAATAAGGGAAATACAAGGAAAAGACATACAGATTTTTTTAACTCATGTTGCAGACTGTAAATTGAAAACAAACCCAAGCATATTCTGTTCAGTTCTTGATTTGACTGTTGTCTATAATCTTATGTTTTAAGTCTTGTATGTTTTTGTTGTTCGTTTTATTTCTGTCTCTCCTCTTGTTAATTTAGATTGTTACCAAGCATAAATGAGTTGTAGTTTAGAATTTTTTCGAGAACTGCAAATCTATTTTTTCTTTTTCTTTTTTAATCAGAACCTATTTTCCCTGTGTTCACTCGTGGCCTCTTCAGGCATCACTGTTTCACCCTGTATTGCAAATCTCCTAGAAGATATTTTTAATTGAATTGCAACTCTCTAGGATCCTTCATCTTAGCTGACATGTTAAGAACTTCTGAGCTGGACAGCTTGAATATTTTATTTTATTATATGTTATTATACTTTGTGCTACAGGAAGGTTTTTTTTTCCTCTTAGGTTTTATTTCCTGAATTCTGTGTTTGACTGAATAAAATAGCTTGTTTTTCCTAATATTTGCATGAAAATAGTCCTTACATGAAATGTAAATGAGTAAATGAAGCTTGGTTTTTCTTTTGAGTTTTATATCCAAGAAAGAGTTCAAGATGTAGTATGATGGTTCAGAGAGCATTTTTGTAAATCATTCTCTCACTGGAAAGAGAGTTCATGTATCAAACTGACAGTATATAAATAGCAATATTCAATGGAAAACCTTTTTTGAAGACTTACTGAGTTTCAGTAAGAACCTTAATAAGAAGCCAGAGCATTTTCGATAAATTCATGCTATCTACCAAATGAATTTAACAAAGGTTGAGAAGTTAGCCATACAAACATGACTGTGGCGCATTAGTGGCACAGAGCCTAGCTGGAGTCCTGTAGCTAGCGGTGCCTCCCAGGGGTCAGTACTGTGTTCAGTATTGTTCGACTTATGAATAAGTGCCCTGGATGAAGGGACGGAGTGCACCCTCAGCAGGTTTACTGATGATACTAAACTGGGGGGAGTGGCTGACACACCAGAAGGCTGTGCTGCCATTCAGAGGGACCTGGACAGGCTGGAGAGCTGGGCAGAGAGGAACCTCATGAAATTCAACAAAGGCAAGTGCAAGGTCCTGCACCTAGGCAGGAATAACCCCGTGCAGCAGTACAGGCTGTGGGCTGACCTGCTGGAAAGTAGCTCTGCAGAGAAGGACCTGGGAGTCCCGGTGGACAACAAGTTAACCATGAGCCAGCAGTGTGCCCTTGTGGCCAAGAAGGCCAATGGTCTCCTGGGGTGCATGAGGCAGAGTGTTGGCAGCAGGTGGAGGGAGGTGATCCTGCCCCTCTCCTCAGCCCTGGTGAGGCCTCACCTGGAGTACTGTGCCCAGTTCTGGGCTCCCCAGTACAAGAGAGACATGGCACTCCTGGACAGAGTCCAGCGGAGGGCTACGAAGGTGATGAAGGGACTGGATCATCTCTCCTCTGAAGAAAAGCTGCGAGAGTTGGGCCTGTTCAGCCTGGAGAAGAGAAGGTCGAGTGGGGTTCTGTGTCAAGAGGATGGGCCGGACAGTGGTGCCTGGTGATAGGGCAAGAGGCAACAGGCACAAACTGAAACATAGGAAGTTCTGTCCGAACATGAGGCTAAACTTCTTCGCTGTGAGGGTGACAGAGCACTGGCACAGGTTGCCCAAAGAGGTTGTGGGGTCTGCTTTGCTGGAGATATTCAGAAGCTATCTCGACAGGATCCTGTGCAAAGTGCTCTAGAGGACCCTGCTTGAGCAGAGGGTTTGGACTAGATGATCTCCAGAGGTCCCTTCCAACCTTGGCCATTCTGTGATTCTGTGATTCTGTGACTGGATTCTGCAGGTCCAACAGACTTCATCTGTCCTTGGTTAGACTAAGTTCAAGTACCTTAAGTGTACCAGCACCCTTATCTTTCTTCAGGTAGTTCAAAGCCTTATGTGAAACCTTTATCACATACACAAACTTCCATTAGTAGTGACAGAACTTTCTGGCAGAATTTGGCCTCCAAAAACGTTTGGTATGAATGCTTTGGCAAGCAGCGGATGATGTTAGTAAGAACAATTAGAGAATGGTATAAAATATTATTCATAAATAATATTTTGGAACAATCTATCACTTGTGTGTATATGTTTATTTCCAATATTTATCTTTAATACTGTGATGTGTTTCTGCTGCTTGTTCTTTGTATATTAATTTTATGTCAAGCTTTCTTTCCTAGTAATAGTAGTGAGTTTCTAATAATTTACCTCAGATTTATCTAGGGCGTTATTGAAAGACATGAGAGATTTATTTCTGTGTTTTGGGATCAGCACTGGATAGTTGTGGCTTTATTTTTTCTCTAGAGCACTATGGGCAGGCGTATAAAAATGTTGGCTGTTAAGTGGAACAACTCAGAATGGTCCACTAAAGCAGGACATGTGCTAGCACAGTGCATTTAGAATCACTTCAGAGTGGGGAGGTATATCCTTTCCAGCTTGGCCTTGCATGAATTCAAAGGGAGCCTAGACAATTACTCAGAAGAGCAATTCATTAGTGCTAGTAAGCACTAGATGAGGCTCAGGAACTCCCCTGAAAATAGCTGGAGCCTGGGAGAGTAATAGGGGATGAATGCTTGCCCTGCTTTTACTTTTTGTTAGGTATCTGCTGATGACCCCTAATGGAGATTACTGAGGGCTAGATGGTTGAGTACATCTGTTCTAACATACCTGTGCATCCCAGAAAGGAGCAAGGAGAGGATAATGATTCTTCTTATTCCTTGGGGCATACTTTGTCTTGTGTGGGTTGTTCCACATGCATATTTTTGTGAAAATTATCCACTGAAGTTGTTCTACAATAGAACTTGCTCAGAAGCATTATTAAAATGATCTTTGCAACCCTGTCTACCTGTGAGCACTTCACTTTAAGCTTCCTCTGCACATACAACTCATACCAAAAATAAGGCTTACATAATTATTTCAATTTTGTGGAAGAGCACCGAAGTGCAGATAAGTGACTTATCGGAAATTTGAAGACGAGTGAAAGAATTAGGCAGTTTAGGAGCATCTAAGCCAGTTGGAACTCACTGTTATGCATATGCTTATGTTATGCTAATAGTCAGTAATTCAGTTGCTGGCTAAAACAGATTTCTGGAAGTGAATCCCAAAGAATGAAGCAAAGAGGCCTGGTTTAGTCTCAGGCAAAATGAGGACTGCAATTAATAGAGTTAGTTCTGTAGATGAGCTTGCCTGAAAAAGCAAGCAGTGAGGAAAATGTATTCCCAATCATAGTTTTCAGTTTATAGGGGACTTTCAGAGAAATAGGACCTCATTTAAAAGCAGCAAGATGGCAAATTCAAGAAGTTATCAAGAACGACTGCTGCTAAAGGATACATTTGAATATATAGGAGTTTAAAATGTCCAAATATTTTATGCTAGCCTCCAGAGAACTCTTTCACTGGAAGATTTAAGCATAGGGTCCTTTCTCCAGAAATACAGGCCTGTTGGGTGTAGGATAAATATCAGCCTGGAAGCAAAGTAGTTTTCTATAAATATTGTTGGGAGGAGAGGAGAAAATATGCACTATATTACACCTAAACTGCTTAAATTCCTGCCCACTGAACTGTGGCTGAAGATCAGATATTAAGCAGTTTTGAAAGTTCAAGTGTAGGTGAGTAACTTCAGGTTTCTGTTCTTTCCAAAAGAATTGTTTGGTGGAAAATAGTATAAGAATCATAAGGATCTCACTCAGAAAAACAGTGGAACCAAATGTTGATCCATATTTATCACTCTTAAATAATAGAATGGAAGCAGTGAAGCACATATTCTCAGTTGATTACATCTTTTTTTGACAGCTGAAGAGAGAGATGCCTGTGCCATTAGAGACTGATGCTTGCGGTCGCTAGAAATTTGAAGTTTTATGTGAAAGCAGATAAGGGAAAACAAAAGCTCACTGAATCCCAGCAGTTGGCACCGTGTAATCAAAATGATGCTAAACGTAATTACAAAACTGGGCTGACATAGCAGTGGGATGCCATGAAGTTGTCTTTTTATATCAGTACCTCTTCCTTTGTCTCACCTGGATGTCCCTACATACCTTTAGATGTAGCTCTCTGTGCAGCCTCTCTGCTTTGTCCATGAGAAGGAGGAAGGGAATGGAGGTTGACTGAAGCACGGCTTGTCAGCTGATGATACCATGCTCGACTGAATAATCTTGCATCATAGCTTTCCCGTAGTCCTACTCTTTTACTCTTTACGTCCAGATTAGGGACCTGGTCAGAACATGCTGTTGCCCCCTTGTAGGCAATGCACCCGAGTTTGTTTCTCAGGGGAAAGGAATGTTGTCCGCATGGATTTTGTTCTGTTGTATAATAAGGATGTAGCAGAGGTATTTACCTAGGCCCAAGTGCTGGGACACTCTCCTGTGTTCCACAATTCAGACAGAGTGTCTCTATTTTTGTTAGTAACTTAATCATTCCGTACTATGGGAATCTTGTCCGTTATGTATTATTAAGAAAGGAGTGGGCAATGGTAGCTGTGAAATAAAGTCATGGATAGTAAAACACTTGTTCTTTTGTTAATTTTTTTTCTCCTGAGCAGTTATGGGAAAGTTTATCTTGGGAGTTTTGGAGGATTGCATGATAGAAACTAATGGAGGGGCAAGTTACACTCTGTACTATTGTAACCAAAGTGAAGACTCTGAAGAAGTAGAGTTTTCAAGTTATTTCCTCCAATTTTCTGTTTAGTGACCCCTTCTAAGTGCTAGTGAAGGGCTAATAGGCTGTTTCTGTGCTAGTCAAGCTAGTTGGTATCCTAGATCATCTACTTTGCATAAGCCTTTTCTTAGTCCCCCCACTCATGTGCCTGACATTCTGCCAGCTAGCTAAACTTTTAATCAGTTATGCTTCATCAGCTCAGTGACAGCATCGCTACCTTGGTTTCACTGTCACTCTTTTGGAATGGTTTTATCAAAATGCCTAGGACTAAGCAATCTGGAGACCCAGACTGCATGTCACAATCCAGAAAGCAGTCAATCTTTATACCCTATATTTCAATGAATACAGTGTCAGTCTCCATTTTCCAGTTCGGACAAAACAGTGCTATACTATTTGGATAGAAAGTAAATGAAGTCTGCCTCGTAATTCATTTGTTTCAAATGTTCTTACTGTCTTCTGTTTGCCAGAAGTCAAAAGAGTGCTGCAAAGATCTGTACCTTTAAAAAAGCTTTTTTAAGAGTTAATCAGAATGTTATTTTGTTGTATAGAGGCTCTTGAGTGCCGGGCAACTATAATCCAGGCACTACGTGAGTTAGGTTTTGTCAGGCTTGCTGTCTCAGACAAACTATTGAAAGGCACATCAGAAATCATAGTAAATACTCCTTTCTGTCCCTTGTAGCTTTCCTTCAACACCTATAATAGATATTATGAAATGCAGGTTAAGGCTGTTATGTGTATTTTCCTGTCTTTTGGTATCTTTTTAGTTGAACAACAGCTTGCTTTTTCCTTTCCTCTTCCCTCTGTAAATGAAAAATGAATATCACTTTTATGGAGTTTCTCAAAGATACATTCGGATTCTCTCAGTCTTTCTTTGCGCCAACAGGGAGCGTTTCACTGCTAAAAGTGTAGCATTTGAGATTATACTTTAGAAGGAGGAAGACAGACTTAAAGATGCTTCCCGTAAGCTTGTCTACTGCCATTTTCCATGGCAATTCATTAGCTGCTAAGAAAATGCAAATGGGCTCTTTGGAGCTATTATTTTGACAGCCTTATGCTGGAATTTTGTCTCTAAAAGTGCTACACAATGCAAAGTTATCCTACATGGATGCTATTTGGCATATTTTAAGGTTTTCTGTTTGTTTTCTGTGTCAATGACACCATTTTAGCAAAATAACAAAGAAAAATCTACTTGTTTGTCATATCTTTGGCAAACGTTTCCCCTCCCTTTTCTTTATTTTAGGGAGTTAGATAAAGAGCTTGTTTTGTTACGTAGGCTTATGATGTTCATGGGATCACTGCTATTTAATAACATGACATCTAGGTGATTAATTTTGTATCTGGCCAGATTTCTCTTGTATAATCATAGAAGAGTATTCTTGGTGTTTCTAGAGCACTCAGCTTTTGATACAGTACACGATTGCAAGTGTCTATACAGCCAGAAGAAGCTTCGGAGTAATGCTTTTTCTGCGCAAGCATTTTAAAATGAGGAAAATCAAAACTGTCTTCTCTGTTGTTTTATCTTTTTGTATTGTCATTTCTCAAGGAAAATGAGCTTATATGTGTTTCAGGTACTTTAAAGAGTCAGTGGGTCTCCTCGTTCCGTGTGATTTTTTTTTTTTTAATAACTCTTCTAATACAGGGATAATTGTATTCCAGTGTTCTTCGTGCTACAGCTTGATTTAGGAATCACAGCAAAGTTTTCAAAGCCAAAACGGCTTTCTCTTCCTTTTTTGGCATGACTGTAGAGAAAGTAGTATCTTTTTGTTAATGAAGCAGCGGTGTTAGAAATGTGCTGCAGTGTCATTGTAGAATGCTGTGAAACTGTCACTTGGGCAGTCTTTGGGTCATGCTGAGTTTCTTTGTTTGTTTGTTTGTTTTTGTTTTTTAATCCTATTTTACTTTAAGCACCCTCTGACTCTGGCCCATCTTTTTTTTTTTTTGTTGTTAAACAAGATGCAGGCACTAGACCCTTTCAACCCAAGCCAGGAAAGTGGTTCCCAATGGGAATATTTGTGTTCTGTTTAAACCTACTCACCCAGAACATGGTAAGTGGGTCACTCCTAGTCCAATCTTCCTTTCAGAGTGCTGAGAAGTTTGTGATAGGCTCGTGTAAGTGCCTCAATATTGCATATTTAAAAAAAAAAGTTAATATATTTTTGAATGCTCCTGTGGGAAAGAGAGGAACTTTTGAAGCTTGCCGTTCTCAAACAGGTTGATTCTGATTAGAGTCTTATCTTGCTGCTGAATTTGTATTTTGGAATAAATTGCTGAACTACCTTGTTGCTCAGCTGATGTGTTTGCTGCTTATCAAGTACTTCTGCAACACTTCAGTTATATGAGCTGTTAATGCAGTATGATGTTCCCTTTCATACTTGATCTTGCCAAGAATGAATTCTGCTAATTTGGGGAGTATCCCAAGGTGAGAAAAAAAATAAAACACTGACCTCCTCTCATCCCCACTTGTTGCCCCTTCACTGTTACTTCTTGCTGTCCATGGTGTAGGAAAATTTAACTGGGTTAAAAATAGTTCTGAACTTTGAAGCACTGTGTTTCTTTTTTGGAGTTTCCAGAAGAGTCTTTCAAGACACTTAGGAGTGGCATTCAGATCCCTGGGGCTGCTTTCCCACTGCAGGAGATAGTGTAGCCCAGGTCCCCCTGATGTGGGGGGACCAGCTTGTGCAGCGGCAGCTGGGTGCGTGCGGGGCACTTGGTATCAGCTTTCCGAGCAGCGGACAGAAGAGCCATTGTGTTGCAACGGCATGAATTGTGTGTGATTGCCTTCAGGGAAGCCGACACAGCCCCTGTGCAAGCATGGGTGGGAGAGTGGTGCAGCCTTGCGGTTGCGATCGTATCACGGTGTGCTGGAGCCAACACCATGCCAGCTGATGCTGTCTGCAGGAGCTAAAGCCCCCTTACCTCTTTTTTACATCCATACTCAGTCAGGTGGAAGAAATTTGGATGAGTCTCATGAAAAATATGAGCCTTGACAGGTCTGAAGTTACTTTTACGTGCTCTGGGGCCTGGGTATTTCTGCCATCAGAAGCAGAATAGGCAAGATATAGATCTGAATCCAATTCCTGCCTCCATTGACCTGTACCACTGTCATGTTTTCTGCTTGGTTCCACCTGAACAGGAAGTCAAGTCTTGGTGTTCACACTATGAGAGACTAAAAGCAGTGGAGCGAATTCACCCTATCTTTTTATTTGCACAAATCTAGAGTAAGTGAAGTTAGAATTATATACAGTGGAGTGAATTTAAATTTACAATGAGTAAATACTGGCTTAGTATTATACTTTGATCCTTTGATGGGTGAAATAATTGGAGGACTTGTCCCCAGGGACTGAGGATTTTAGTATTTCTTTCTGTGCTGCCATATAGAGTGATCCTCAGGTGCCCTTGAGGCCAGGATAGTCACCTGTATACATGATTTGCCTCCTAGGAAGTGGGTTTGAGGTGCTTATTTGGCAAGTCTCAGGGCACCTAGAGTTTAGAGCACCTTGCAGAGCACACTTACCAGTAAAATTAACAGATCTTGCCATTTTCTGCTGCATTCAGTTATCCAGTATGCCTGAGGTAGGGGCCTGACGATGATGATAGCAAAAATGAACAATCAGGAGTCATGTCTTTTAGGGTTTTTACTGAACAAGCGGTAATGTATTTTGCACCAAGGCAATACAGATTTGTAGGAGTTGCGCAGTAAGAATAATATGGTCCCTGGGTGCTAGGTGCCAGCAGTGCTGTGAAATTTGGAGCAATCTCAAGAGCACTCTAGCAATATGAAGCAGGTAATACTAAGAATATTTTCAGAAGGTAATCCCATCACATTTTCTCCTGATGGTGGTGTTTGGGAGAGGTAGACCAAAAGAGACTATTTTGTTGCTCAGCATCTTAGATGTGTCAAACAGAACTCACCTGCTGTGAAGCTAAATATTCAATATATGCCATAACGATCCTTTAATTTGAGTGTAATGGCTGTGGAATACTGACAGCAGCTTAAGTCGGTAACCCAAAGGAACCTCTGTAAAGATTTCATCATGATTAACTCATTTGTCATTAACTGTGGTATAGAATTAATGTGGATTGAGAATTACATTGCAATTTACCGAAATAACAAGATGGAAAATAGCTAGTGAGCCATATGACAACCAGTATCTATCATTGCATGGGAATTAAGATGAGCACAGAGAATGACATGACTTGATATAGCTGCTGACCTAATGTTGCTTCAAGCATCTGAGAAGCGTGATAATTCCAGTGCAAACACAAGTGTGTGTGCCTGCATTATGCATAGTCTTAAACCTCCCCTCCCACATTGTAAAAATACTTGAATAGTTAACTCCCTGGCACCAGAGTTTTGAACACTGTATGCTGTGACAGCTGTTTGGAAACTGGCTGCATGGTAGGGATGAAGCAGCAGATCTCTGGCAGGTTGGCAGCAGGTCCTGACAACTAAAATGAACTAGCGACGGGGAACAATCATGTCAGCGTCAGAAGATCCTCCACTCTATATCCCCAGGGCTGAGTGGTAGTTAACACTTGATGCTGCGTTGTTTGGTAGCTGAAGAATGTGGAAAATGCAGGTTAAATTTAAGAAGCAGGCAGAAGCCCAAAAAATTGATGTCTTTGAACGCATAACAATTGTTAAGCAGCTGGTCTGCTCTGCCTTAAGCAGTTTAGTTTTACTGATAATTTTGTCCTCATTCGTTTCACTTCATTATATCTGTCCCATTGACTTTGGACATTTAGATTCTCAGCAGCTTGGGGCAAGAGTGCTCTATCATGAGTACTTACAGTCCCTGATAGACTAAGGCTTTGATAACCCACTGAGGCTTTGATCATCTGTTGAGGCACCATTGCAATTCATATAATTAATATGACTTCCTTAGTGCTGAAGTATATTTTTCTCATCCTTGTGGCACTTTGGGTTTGTTCTTGAGTATTTTCTCACTGAGAGTAATATTTTCTTTTTATAACCTAAAACGTGATTTTGGAGGTTTATGGCTGTGGGGGAAAAGAGGCTTTGACTGCCTTGCTCGTTGTTCTCACGGGAAGAACGAGCGTAACTGTAGGCTGCAGTGAGCTGTAGTGAAAAATAAACACTGTTGGACAAACATCATTCCTAAATTGCACTGATGCACTGATCCCAGCATAATTCTCTCTTTTTGCAATGCATAAGAAGCAGAAGTTGTTAATGCAAGTACAGTTTCTTTGTCTGTGTGGCATGACCCCCATCTTTTTTGCAATGATACTGGAAATGTCCATGTAGGTTGATGGATGCCTAATGTAATAATTCTCTTGTATAAATTTTAATTAGAATAATCTGTTGATATTTACGTTCTTTAGCAAATTCTTCCAAAAAACTACACCTTCCTTGTTGTCCCAGAAAAAACATGTGCTTTCCCACAAAAGGAGTAAAATTGTTTAGGAGCATTCTATACAATTTCTATATGACGCTGTAAACCTAAGATGAAGGTTCATGGCTAAGCCCTTGGCACCCGGTTCTTTCAGCTTGCTTGCTCACTGTTGTCTCAAGCAGGAGTCTGACAGTCTTGGGAGCCAGGACCTCCAGTGCAGGGAACCTCTTGAGACAGTGACCTGCAAGACGCCTTTGTGGCAGGGCTTTTCTGGAACTGTAGTCTCTAACGACCTTAGGATTCATGACGTGGAGGCAGTCCAGATGGCAGGATTGCCTTGAGACACTGCAAGCTTTGTTTCCTTTCAGGTCACCAGCCAAGCTGGCAGAAACCCTGGCAGGCATTTGGTGGGACCTGCTCCTCCTGCATCCAAGTCATATATTGATCACTGTGCTGTTGCCTGTTCTGATGCTTTTGTTTTCTTTTGACCAGAAATACTATGTTGGGACCAAAAAACCTTTCCAAGAAGAGATTCACTGAAATATGTACATTTCTACAAAAGTTCCTATTTTCAATGAATCAATATCTTGCCAAAATCCCCATCCACTCCTTTTTATCCTATTCCTAGCATGGGCTGCTGTTTGCTCATCCTTTCCAATTCTCCCTAGGGAACTACCAGTTCCAAAAAATCCCCTTTTGATCTCTTTGGAAATTAAATGGATGACAAAGGCTGAGTCTTATACTCTCTGTACAAACTTATCTCTGACATGTATATAGTTCTGGTCCTTCACAGTAAGGCTGAGGTGTGGCTGCTTTATTACTCTACCTTAAGCTGTCATTCAGAAGCTAGCGCTCAGTTTTCCTCATTTAACTTTTATAACTATTTTTTTTCTGTCTGTCTTTGCCTCTATTTTTGTTTTCTTTTTTAGAAGCAAAACTACTTCCATTTGAAGTCTTGGACTGTCTTAGGAGTCCTTAGGTAACCTTCAGACCCTATAATGTACCTAGGAAAACTTAGAGCGCAGAAGCCTTTACTGATCTGCCAAGTCCCATACTTTGAACATAAGATTCCCACTTTTAGCACCTGCCCTGTGTTCCTTCCTGTAGTGCCTATAAACTCAGATTTTGGCAGCATCACAATCTCCCCCCCTCTCTATGGTAGAACTTCCCCTACTAGATCCTGTGTGTGCTGTCTCATTTACCAGATTTATCTCGTACATGAGATCCTAGACTTGGGGAGAAGCTGTGCTTACAGCAGGTACCGTAAGGTAAGCGTATCACCGCTGCCTCAGGCTCATCTGAACTGGGTCCAAGATCACACATCTCCGCTTTCTTGGAAAGATGAAGAGCTTAGTCTTCCCCGCCAGGTCACACCACAGTCATTAGGACCTCTGTCTTCCACACTGGGCCAACACGAGTGTCCAAGGTAGGGGTGATAAGGAAAAGAAGTACTGCATGCTACCAGAAGGCTCTGTGAGGTAACACCAGGCTGTAACTGAGCCAGCTGTTCATCATCTGTCCTGCATCCTAGGTGTGCAACATATTTCAGGCCTGATTTGCAGATACTCACATGGTTCAGAAAGGTGATTTTAGAATGTGATCCAGGCTGTTGTCAGCTATGCCAAGCATGCAAATGGAAGACTGTGACTGCTGTGGATATGCTCAGTCTATGATGTGAATGTCAAGGTTGTGCTTCGTACGGATTTGGAGGTTAAGCTCATGCTCTAGCCCCAAAGGTTTCCATATTCTCACATCAGGCTCGGTAGGTTTTTCATCTCCGAAACCTTTTATCTGCCTACTTTGATCCCAGTTCCCCAATCCAGGGGATATCTTTCCCCCATAGCCCCTAGTCCTCCTGTTCTGTGTGAGCTCTCAGCACTTTGGCTTACATAACTCTTATTTTTATGTATTCCCAACAATGTCTATGCCTGTGCTTGCTAGGTCTGAATATTAGTTTAGAAAAGGAAGTATCTGCAGTAAGCCACTTGAGAAATTTTGCACCTTATCCAATTTTGCACCTTATCCCACTACAGTTGATGGAGACATTTTCATAGCACTTCAGTTGACATTGGATCAGGCCTTTAAGAATAATACTTTAAAATTAAACCCATTTGAAAAATCAGAAAGACACTAGATTATATTGTTGGGAGGGATTGCTTGTTTTACCAAAAAAACAAAGTAAGAAGTTACATCATTTTTTCACTTCAAGACCAAGTATCTAATACAATTTCTGTAGAGCACAACGGGTCTCCTGGTGATATCTCTGCAGCTGTGATTACACAGCCTGACCTTGCTATTCTTATGAGCACAGACTTCCCAGTATGTCTGTGGGAATTTCACATAAGAGACCTCATCAAATAAGGGCATTTGTGAATATACATTCCCTTGTAATACTTTGATTATAAAAAGAGTTTGATTGAAAAAGCAGTCAAATGAATAAAAATCTGATTTTATAAGCGCAAACACTGAGGATTAAACTCGTATGTGAAGGAACTGCACAAGACGTTATGTATAATACAAACTCCACCTAATCCTCTCTGCAATGCATGCTAGCATTCTTGCCTTATTGTTTCTGCTATAACTTATTGAATTTAGTATTATCCTAACTCCAGTGTGCTGTACGTAATGCTTCCAGGCATGCTTTCCAGGATAACACGTTGAAATGAAATCACTGTCTATGTATTTTCAGTATGAGATTTTCCTGTTTTTAAAGTTTATTATTATTATTACATGATCTAATAACAAGCTAGTTTTACATGGACTGACCTAAAAATAGCTTTTTTGATTATACAAAAAGGGTGTCCTAAAAAGGTCTAAGTTTAATGATCGGAGGTACAGAATCTTTTCCTAGCACTTGCACCACAGTGGACAGGACTACTCAAAAGCCTTTTCTTTCTGGAAGGTCTCTTTCCAGTCCTTATTTGCAGCCAAGTCTGTCTCTAATGGTCTGATCCTGCAGTTCTCATGCAGCACATTGAAGACCATTCTGGCTAATGTGCTTTTTTCTCCATTACTCAAATGTTTTCATGTCTTTCCTTCCTTCTGAGATCCCTTCACATTTGATCTGTGCATCGTTCCTGATGTTTATCAAAGGCTGTAGATGATTTTCCAGTTAGGTACAAAATTCTTTCTCTGATATCCTTGCCCTGTCCTTAGCTTACAAAACTTTCCTGTATTCATATGGTAGTGACTTCTTCTATCCCATTAGATAAAGCACTTCTCCTTAGCATTGTAAACAACAGTAATTCCATGAAGTCCAATAAGATTATGGAGGTTTAAAACTATCAGCAGTGTTGGCCATAAGGTGAAAAGAAATGGAACTACCAATGTAATCCAGAATCTAAAGCCAGAGAGTGTGGTTTATATTCTCCTCCCAGCCTTTGTAAATTGAAGGGAACTAAGCATATGGGAGGGAGGCGGAGGAGGTTACATGAAGTGGCAATGTTTCTTGAGATATGTGGCTTCAGCTCTCGGGGTTGAGAGTGTATAAGGACATTTGGAGGACACAGCTGAAAGGGTCAAATGTGCTGAAAGCAAAATCATTTATGTTATCAATAGGATCCATATTGGGTAAGTACTCTTTAAAATAGATCATGTCAAATAGCCTATATGCAGTTTTAAAAATTGTTTAGTTTTAATTTCACCAGTAACAGACAAAAGAGCTAGTATTGAAATGGGTAGCAAATAAGCAACAGTAGTAATCCAGTCTTAGAGCTGTGCATATCTTTTGTAGGAACAGAACATATTTGGAATGATAAAATTACTTTGGAAACGGATAAAAAATTTTTAATTCAAAAAATGAAGAAAAACTAAAGCAAGAAGCTCAAGTTACATATTTTACATGTATTTTCATCCTTTTTACACATAAGGGCTTTTGCTTCAGAACGCTTATCTCGTTAAATGGCCTGTGTATTTTCAGGATATCAAAGCTTCTGTTAATCTATTCATGTTACTCAGAAATTCAAAAGTTACTTTTGAAACTGGTTGGCAGCCCATATTCTCCAAATGTCCCTTGTAATTCTGATTTTCATGTTTTGTACTAAAGTTACTGTGGAATAAGTGAGGTATGTTCCCATTGATTACACTGTTGATTTTACAGTCCACTTTCGCAGCTACAAAATAAAGAGCTCTAAGCAGTTCACAGCAGTTTTCTCTATGCAGAAACATAAAATAGATTATTTTTATTTTTTAGATCTGTACACTGCCCTCATGGTCAAAAAAAGTAAAAGGAGGAGAAGATGCATGTAGCTGGTGCTTTGTATGCGTACATAGCATTATGCATGTCTGAGGCAGTTTTGCATATGGCCTTTCCAGTGTGAAACCTGATGGGTGAGACAAGCTGGTCAGAGGGGCCTTTGATCTGTCGAGTGATTGCACCTGGAGCACCTGCTCACAGAACCAAAGAGGAGGCAGCGGTGCTCTTTTTTAGGGGAGAGATGTGGTATCTACTGGGGCTCTGAATGCAGCAGGTTCTTGGGGCCGCAGGACAGGACAGATTGCAGGACTGCCTCATGCTTTGGTTGAGAGGTCTGCCAAAACTCTGGCAACATAGCAACATAACTTGTTTTTGCTCGGTCTTTGGAGACTGCAGATACTTGACAGCGCATGGTCAGCAGTATGGGTGACAAGGCAAGGTAGAAGGATAGTAATGGAAAAGCACTTTTCTCTCTAAGTATAATCACCCACAGGTGCTCAGTAAAATTCCCTTAGCCACTTACATTTCTGTTAGGATAGAAGAACACAAATTTCATCATAAATTTCATGGGAATGTGCATCCACAGAGAAGTGTATGCTTCAGAGCAGGGACTAGAAAGAAGATACTATCCAATGTTCCAAACCCAGTACTCTTTTCCTGCAGATAAGATCATATCCATGAAATTCAAAATACACATCATGATAAAGGAGGCAAATGAGAGTTCACAATTCAGTTTAATTCTGATCAAATACTTTTTTTCAGTCACGTGGCTGGTTCAGGAGGGAGGTTTTCAACAGATTAGCAGTGTCACAATTTTTGCATACCTTTCCATAGATTACAATTTATACATCCATTTCTGTGATTTTGTCTACTATGAATTCTAGAATTCTACTAAAAATAACTCCCTATTCACTTTTTGCATTCAGCTTCCTGATAATAATGTCTTCTTGATAATGCATGGTCTTTGTGTAGTGTGATGTTAGTTCTTCAGTACTCTTCTTGATATCTCCACATGTTGATATGCGTTCATACTATTTTTACATGAAACTTCGGTGTCAGTATCAGTTATTTGTCTAGTTTAGTGCCAACCCTTGATATGTAAATCTCGTCTGTGAATCTTCTGTCCTTCATCTCAGCTGCAGTTAAACAACACAGATCATCTGAAATCACTAAGCTTTTCTTACCTAGTTTATCAAACGAATAGCTGCCGTGCCACAGATTGCTATCTACGGAGACAGTCCATAGATAGTCTTTGTTGCTGCTTTTCAAAACTTCAATATTAGCATAGTTAAATTGTCTTCCTTGATGGGTTATTATTCTTTTCAGATGTAGTTCTGAACAGAAACTGGAAGGAATGTAGTCTTGCTCTCACACTGATTTTCTTCTTGAATACTTTATAAAAACGAACACTGCAGTTCTTTGTGGCATTCCTACAAGGGGATAAGTACAATTGGGTCATCCAAGAGCAGTAGATGGACCATGACATTACCTATTCAAACAGTAGTCTGTGTGTGTTTGCCAGCAAATCCTCTCTGTGCACAACAAACCTACTGTTTAGCAAGTTACACAAGAGATTTTGTCTCCAGGTTTTGTTTAGTCTCCTTGAGAAAATTAATTTATTTATATGAATATTTATAAAAAGGCCCAAAGAGATATAGCAAATCAACCGCAGAGATCTTTGTTGTCAGAAAAAGAATGTATTATTAACTTCACACACTAATCAACAGGGTTATTCCACAAGTGCCCTTCTCGATACGCAACCACACCGTGAGTGACTGAAACAACTAAGCAGAGCGCTGTATGTTTCTTACCAGGGAGAAGCTGCCTCTTTCCTTCAGCAAAGAGTTGCAGAGTCGAATGTGTATAAGAACACAACTCCAAGATGCAAAAGTAGTAAAGGATAAGAGTGGGGCATTGTGGTTGGGAGTTCTGGAGGATTTCTAAGGGATGTTTTAGAAAATGAAGCTTGAGCAATAAAAAATCCATTGCCGTGTGTAAAGGAATTTAGCACAAATAGTCAAAGTGGAAACTTAGTCTCAGGCTAATGCACGTCAAAGCAGCATTAGCTTCATCTCACTACTGTCTAACCTCTGCTCTCCTCCCCACTTCAATTTTTGCTGGAGAGGAAAAGACATCTGTTTTTCAGTGAGTACAGATACTCATCTGCTCCTGGCTTCCTAGCTGTAGCACTTAACCTGCCCCTCCTTACCCACCAAAGCTCTTTGCGGTCGGTCAGTCAGTCTTGAGTTCTCCCATGCTCCAGCCTGCCAGTGCCCTAAGATGGGTTTGATAATGAGGAGGATTGCTCTTAGGCCATAGAGCCTAGAGTGAGATTCCCATCAAAGATGATCTCCGATGGGTGAGAAGCTCTGACTTGCTTGCGATACCGAGAGCAGAAGTGTGAGCCAAGGGCCTGTAGATCTGTGCTTTTCGTCTCTGTCAGCCGTGGCTACGCTGCTGCTGTGTTTAGGGCCTGGCAGTCAGGCTGAACCAACAACAGAGTCGCAGGGAGTTTACCAGCCGGAGCTGGAGTTGGTTGTGCTTTTGAGGGCCTTGTGGCTGTCAGCCTGATGCCTTTCTCTTTGCTTTCCCTACCCTTGATATGCCTTGGGCAGCTGGCAGGAGAACAGAACTAACAGTTGCTGATTTCCCGTTCTCTTGGATCTTGATCAACTCAGGTAGTCAACGGAGCAGGACTGGAAGCAGTAGCCCTCAAAAGCCTTGTCTCCTTTCCCTTCACTTTTTTGATATTGCCGTCCTTAAGGTTGATGATGCTTTTCTCCTGCAATGTTTCCTGGAATCCCGTGGATAAAACAAGAATGAGAGTACTATCAAGTCTCTAGGACTTGATCTTACGGAGAAGAGCCACAAGAACACAATACAAACTGCCTCAAATGACAGTGCAACTCAAAAGCCAACCATTGTTATTTTCATCTTGTATTTTTAAGCCATTTTGAGGGGGCAAAGCTTTTCTTTGTCCACTGTGTACCTCTGTTAGTATGGAGGAAAATCAAGGGAAAGGAAAAGATCTGTGAGGAGGATGATAGATTTCAAGCCTGTATTTCCAGCAGTGGATGGGGGACTATTTGTTGCAGAAGTATAGTTAGTAACAGCTTTTAATAGCTCAGATAATCTGAGTGCAGCTTGCTCTTATCACTGTGTGTGTTCAGTGGGGAGAGCATTTTTGACCTATTCACTCTCTTTTCCCCTCATTGCCATTGTTTGCTACATCATGTTTGCAGAGAGCATGTTGGAGAGCTGCAGGGCTCTCAGGTTACAGGTGGGGGATAGCTGGGTAGCCAGGAGCTGCCAGCTCATCAGGGAAATACTGTGAGGTGGCTGTCAGCCAGCCATGGTTTGTAGCAGTATGTTGCATTATTCTGGTAATGTAGAAGCTCACTACAGTATCCTTTTACCTCCTGTATTAGGAGCATCATATCTTTTGGTGTAGAGCATTTTGATGTTGACTAACTAGCTTGAAATCACCTGTAGTCAGATTAAGACAATTGTAAATAAAAATATTCATTTATAACTTACAAAACAGACAGTAGTTAGAAATATTGGTACAAAGGAAAGAAACCAGTGAAACAGGAACAGCAAAAGTTACTATTAATCTGTTGACACAAAGATAAAATCTGAAAAGCCTCCTTCCTTCTATTCTGCTGACTTGCTGCAGAAGACTTCCTGACCTGTCTGGTCAAGGGCTTTCCTGGTCCAGGGCACTGCTATTTTCGTGCTTGACATCTCAGATTGCATTCATCAGATTGTACCCTTCCTGGTGAAGCATACCAGGTTTTAGAACCAGTTTCTCTGTTGGAGGTTTACAGGGTTTCCAGTCCCCTTTTTTATCTTTAGAGTATATTAATCTGTCACTTACTCGTGATGTAAGTTCTGACTTGCTGATCTGTGGACTGAACCTCCCTGAGATGCAGTGTCTCTTTAGGAGGTCAGCTGCTGTCTACTTTATCCATCTATTATCAGCAGCTTAGCTCAGTGAGGATAACACTCCTCCCAGCCTTGTCACCCTTGATCTCAATTTGAAGTGTCTACATCCACTGAGTCTTATTTTTTTAGTATCTTTTAAACTGCCAAACATATTCCACACTAGCATTTAGAAAGGGATTGTGGATACAGCTTGTTACTAGGTGTTGACTGAGACCTCCTACAAAAGCATTTAACCACTCTGAGATAAGTATACAGTAACTGCACTCCTAAGTTAGACATTGAAGAACCCTGTTGACTCACTCTTTGACCTGATTTGCCTGTTTTGAGGTGTTCCAAGTGTGGCTGTGCGTTTCAAACTGAACCACAGAAAACTAGCTACAACTTTTTCTCTGCATTTACTGTCTATGGTATCCTAATCAAAAGGAGAATGAAGTTAGCGGTATACCAAAAAAAAGTCTTGATATCCCAAGGCTTTGGACGTTTCCATATTATTATTGGTATATCTGTGTGCTAGGCTTTTATGATTTTTTTCCGTTTGTTTAAAAGCTATCAATCAGACCAGTTTTGAAATTTGTTTCTGATGAATAAGTGCATACTAAAATGAAACTGTCTGTAGCAAACACTCTTCTCTAAATATTTGCTAGCTTCAGACAATATAATTAGGTTCATCAAATGCCGATATTCTTTAGTGTATGTGATTTTTTTCCTCTTAAAAACATAACTGAAGGAATTACATTCAGTAAATGTCTAGTTATGCAACATTAGATTTGCATAGATAAAGTCCCAGAAGGACTGAGAGAAGAAGGTGCTGAGCCTTATGCACTCTTAACTCTAGCCAAGGCCATAAGATTAGACCTGCAATCAATTGATGAAAAAATTCCAATAATTTCTATACTCAAATGTATCAATTTAGCATTACCTGGTGCTACATTGTCCTTGAATTTGACAGAAATATGTTGATAATGACAAATAAAATTGTTTTGAAAACCAGAAAGACTTTCAGAAATTGAGAAATGCATAGTCTGTAGTTAATACCGAGGTCAAAACACACATTTGAAAGATGTTATGCAAATTAGTCATGGTGTGCTGTGCATAATTGCTTATTCTTTCCTCCAAGATAGCTCATTTATGTCATTTTCCAATAATTGTAGGTCATCCACTTTAAAGGGTTTAGTTTGCTCCGTTTGAAGGCAGTGACTGACCCCCCTACTGATTTTGAGGTTAAAATCTAAGAGTTCCAAAAGAATGGTTTATAGTCAGTGCCAATTTGTGTGACTTTCTCTTCTTCTATCAGTTTATAGTGATGAGTGGCAATCCTTAAAGATTTCAGTATTATCTGTTTCGGCTGAAGGGTAAAGGGAATAACTTCTCATGCAGCCTATCCTCTGCCAGGATGGCAAGGTGCTGTGTCACACTAATGCTCCTGTGTACTTCCTTTCTTTCTAAAGGAAAACACTGTACATGAAAGCACAAGCCTTATTAGTTGGTCTGAGAGATGTGATTTACCCCACTGCATAATTCTTTTTACATGTGTTTTACCATGTGATGTTTGTGCATTTATCATTTGTTACCTTCTCAGGTATCCCTCGCTGTTTGAAAGAGAAGGTAATTACTATCATATTTTCTAGAAAAGGATATTAGAATAAAACTACTTCTCTAACATAGGGTTTGATTGGAGGAAATTATGGTTTGGGAGGGAAGAAATAAACCTTCCGTTTATTACCAACAATAGGCCAGCCGTGCCTGTAAGAAAAGACATACGTTATTCTGTAAGAATAGGATCCACAGTTTTTCAAATCATTGGTGAATGAAATATAAGATACATAACATATACTGTAATGTATAAAGTACATTTTATAATAAATAGGAAAACTGATTTCCAGCTATCTCCATTTTCACTGAATTTAGAAAGTCTGCTGATGTTCATTGCTGCTCTAATGGCATATACAGTAACTGCAGAAAGCTTTTTTACTCTTTACTTGTTCATGTGTAAATCAGCTGCTTGCTGAGTTGAGGAATTTTTCCTTCATTTTTCATGTATGTACAAAACATAGAAATCTGACCAGAACGTTTCGGTTTCTGCTGTTTGGAGGAAGTTATCGTCAAGGCTCTCTTGAAGAGCTCCTCAGCACCCACTGCAGCCTAGTGGAGCTTTCTGTGTCACGTTCCACAAGATGGTTCCCTGTCTACTTCTGATGAATCCTTCCTTTTTCTGTTCTTACTCCTTGGCATCACAGCTGTGACCTGTCCGTTCCCCACGTGGTTCTGGGAGAAGTTCTTTTTTGCCACCGTTCTGACAGCTTTGGTTTATAGCCTTATTAGCTGCCCTTAAATTGACCTCAGATCACTTTTTTTTTTTAAATGGTACTGTTTTGTTGCTCTCTCAGTATTGTTTGGGCATTCTTACAGGTCGATGTCCTTAATACTCTACTTGTTACTGTGCCTTTATTTCCCAGCTTCTTTATGTACCTCTCTCATTTCCCCTCTCCTTCCACTGCCAACTGCCTGATGCTTGTCAACTCCTAATTTATCTCTTGCTAATTTGTGAATAAGACATTGATTCTGTTATGCTCATGCTGACTGCAGTAAATTCTGCATCTGTCTGTTATTCACTGAGCTCAGCTACTTGACCATGTCATCTTCAAGCCATATCATGGTATCTTATGTCATGTTAAAAGTTCTTATCATCATGCGCTTTGGCTTGATTATCATTCTCTTCAGCTCAGACTCTGCCCTGATCTCTGGCCTGCTGTAAGGCCTGCACTCAGCATGATGAACTCTTTGGGCATTGATGTGGACAAAGAAAAAGAGGGGATAAATAAATAAATATGACCAGAATAAATAAATAAATATGACCGTCAGAGACTGGAGAAGGTACAGAATTAGAAGGATTATCCCAGCTGCCTGTACTCACACTTTGCAGGTTATGGCAGCAGTGCTGATTTATTAAAAGTGACATTACTTCTGCCACTTTCCTTTTCTCCCTAAGCCCTGTTTCTGCTCTGTGCTTCATTCATAAGAAAGAATTGGGAGCCAAGTAGGCATTAACAAGTTGAGCTGAGTTGCAAGAAGGATGGAGGGCAGAAAGGTTTTGGAAAAAAAACTATATTGTATTTAGTGCAAGATAAAAAGAAAGAAAATAGATTGGAAAATAAAATAAATCTTGGGTAGATTCTTGGTTAGTTTTAGCCTTTTCTTTTTAGATTATTTGTCTTTTATATAATTTAATAATACTCTCTTTTATTGTAATGTTTATATTGAAAATGTGTAAATGCTACTTGTCAATACAGTAACAGCTATCCAGTATTCATCTTGTATGTAAAGAACTCCCCAAATTATTATGTGATGTCAGTTAAACTTAGACATAAGATTTATTTCCTTCTTCATTTATAACAGTTGTACACAGTTTTTGGTATATGAATGTATTTTCTTCAATATATTTTGTGCTATTGAATGTTACTTACTGGTTTGTAAATATTTTATTTAATATTTAGCACCATTCTTCCATATTATTTCCTGTTATGACTTTCTTTTGTAATTTCTACACTGACATTCCAATTACCTTATCTTAGTACATTTTAGAAATACCTACAAGAACGAAATCATCACCTGTTTAATAATAGATTTGGTTTCTTCTCACTTGTTTGTAATTTTCTAGCGTACTAAGAATGATTTAAGGAGTCACTTAAGCAACTGGATTTTCACAGTCTTCCTTCTTTTTGTTTCAACTGAAATTTTCCTCTTTTTTCCAACACAGGAAAAGTACCTCTAAAGATATACCAGGTAGTCTTTTTTCCCCTTACTGAGTGTAAGGCTTACTAACAAGTCTGATAATCTTGAATTCAGGGATAGAAGTACTGTGAAAATTAAACCTATGAAATCCAGGTAGGATGTCATCATTAGCTAACTTCTGTCACTTTACTACCAGCCCTTACGTATCTTCAACATCAGCCCAGTTTTGGGGAGTTTTTTTTGAACATTTAGGACTAGAGTTAGACAACTCTTAGATACCAATTGTTGCCCCATCCTCTGTGCTGTCCTGTGGTCCCTGAAGAGACTGATTTTATCGCTTACCATTTCATTCTTCAGCTCTTTCAACTGTTAAAGGTAATTTTTCCTAATTTAATCAGTTTCCATCTTAACTACTTCTTCTGTAGTCCTTTCAAGTTTCCTCTACCTATATTTGAAGAGGATTTAGGCTCTTTTAGTAACATTTGCCCCAAGTAGGGCCACACACATTCTTTTATTCTATCCCCAGCTTTTTATCCATCCTCTAACACTGTCGCTATTTGTCCCCTGGTTTTATAAATATCAAATCAACCAGAGAGGAAAAAATAGGGATACAAAACAATGAGTCATGACACTTGCTAATTATTAGGAGAATAGCAGTAAACTTTCACGTTGAACTGAGTATCTTCTCTTTGTCTATTTCTTTCCTGAGTATTATAAACTTAAAAAATCTGTATTGCTGATCAAACAATAACTCTACACATGGGAGTTCATTGTGGTTTATTCTTTTTTCTCCTGAATTTTGTGGTAGTAATGACTGTTATGTTTTTCTGCTTATCATTTTAATGTGTGTCTAAACAGTTTCTTTTCAGTATCATAAGCAGCTTTTCATATATGTATATGTGTGTGTTTATATGTGTGCATATATGTATATCTGTATATGTGTGTGTGTGTGTGTGTGTGTGCATATGCATACATACATGCATATAGAGAGAGAGAGAGAGAGAGAGAAAGCAATTTCACTCTGTAACATCCCTACATCAAATTTAGGAAGAAATTTAATTTAAAAAATTATATACATATACATTGATAATTAAGAAATTCATTATAAAGTATTAACAGTGCTGGAGACTAACCAGTTAGAGATGAGCTTTTTCCAATTATATTAAGCCATGGGGATTTCCTTCTTGCACTTGCCTTTGTTATTATTCTGTTCTGGGGTGTTTCATCACATATGACAATTTCTTCATCTTGTCCAGTTAAGAAACTGCTGCAGAGGTCTTTGTCTCCCAGTGGACAGCCTAAAAACAGTCATTTTGGATGTGGGAGGAAGCAGTTAGTTCTCTCAAATGATGCCTAACTTCTACTGGTAATTCTACTAGAGGTCATCAGTCCTGGGTAAAAATGTCCTGTAAGTGACTTTAATCTAGATGTATCCCATCCATTACAAAATCACAGATTGGTCCGCCAAAATACCTTCAGTTAACAGTAAATGGAGAAGAAGCAATTATTTCTTATTCTGTAAGGATGTGATCCTGTGTTAGGAGAATGAAGGGAAGATTCTTTACTTCCTAAAAAAAAAAAAAAAAAAAAAAAAGACATTGCTAGTGAAATAGGAAAGGAGGAAAGCATGCAAATGCTGGAGAAAGAGCAAAGGAGAAGAGGAGAAACCTAGTTCTCTACAAGTCAACCACACTATGGGTGGCCAGATTTGGTTTGTTGCTGCAATCTGTGGAGCGAAGCTCACATCAATCTTATGGGCCAATTCCTTTGGAAATTTTTTTGGAAATACTGCCATGTTTTGTTCTGCTGTGACTCATGTAGAGAAAATTTGTATATAAAGTGCTTCTTGCTAAGTGTGTGCATCTGCTGTGGCTCATCCCTAGCTTCCAGAGGAATATACAGCTAGCAGATATTATCTGAAGAGTGGCTTGCTGTAGCTGGATTGAATGGCCAAGGACTGATTGCTAAGTAGTATCATTTGTCAAAACATATAAGCAATGTTAGTGTTGTTCCACATTCCTTTTATTTTTTTTTCTGCTGAAGCATTGCAGTGTAAAACCCCTAAGTAATGCAATGAAATTGTAACATTCAAAGGAAACTAGCATGCTTTGTGACATTGAGTGAAAATAGTGTAAATAGTGAGCATCTGTCATGTTTTCAAAACCAGTAGTTATGGTGTTTTTCTCATTATTCAAATTGCTTTCAAATAGTTCTGCATTTCCCTATCAAATTTTACAATTATATGTGAAGTATAAAATACTAAGATGCTAAAAATACTAGATATTCATTGTTTGTGATACCAGAAGACAGTAAAAGAGTAATAAAATATTTACATGACATGAATACCATACAGTGTGTCATTTCTTCGCAACAAAACCTTATTTTAAGTAATGTTTTTGTTTACTAGGTTTTTCTGGGAAACATTTCACAGGTGTTCTTTCTAGGCAAGCTTTGAGCCCTGCAAGTCAAGATATGAAAGTAGTGTATACTCTGAGATGACAATTTGTGATAGCTATCATAGTGATGGCCAACCAGTTTCAAAATTTCCTTTGAAAATCTATAATTTCATTGAAAGCTGAGTTTGTACGTGGCATGAAAGTGACTTTATTTTCTTTCTATAGGGAGAGGTGGCAAGGGATTTTTCCAGAAGGGCTAGATATATATTGTTTTCTGACCTTGGTTCTCTTTTATCACTGTTTTTGTGAAGCTAGACAAAGTCAAATGCATTAATACTTAGAGTTTTAATCACCAGATTTTTAAACATCAGATTTGATATCAGTTTGGTCTTTGCCCCCAATCCAAGTACCCTTGTGCCTTTCTGTAGACTTGAGCACTGGAGTAGTCCTGTTGAAGCCAAGAGAGCTGTGATTAGAAACGTGCCTGTGTTCCCTAACATTCAGAGAAGGCACTTTTACAGTGCACTTAGATCTTGTCCAGATATTCTTAGATAGCTTACATGGTTACATTTTAAATGTCATTTAGGTCTTCTGTTTTTCCTTGTCTTCATAGTTCCTTTGTCATTGCTTGACTTTGCAGTCAAGAGAAAGTATCTAACATAATATCCGTCTTCTTGTGATGACATATACAATAGCGTTGTAAAATCACTGACAACAAAATACTCCTCCTTTTGAATGCATTTCAGAATCCTAAATCTTCCTACTTGTTGTCACATCTGAAGTCTTTGTTTATGGCATGAACATCTACCACTAGGAATACTGCAGTTTCTTTTCTGTCTGTTCTTTCTCTACCTTCTAGCAAAACGCTGCAGTTGAAAGCATGTTTCTTTCCATCAGCTGGATCAGTTTTCTTCCTCTTTAAATATTCCTATTCTGGCTTCCTTGGTCTCAAGTTCATCTGCCACTTCTCAAGGTCCATCCTGTCTCTGTAGTACTGTATATCCCTTGTTCTGGTTTCTTTGCATTTTCCATTTCATTCCCTTTGCAATGTCCAGTGCTTCCATTCTATCACTCCTTTGGGATCTCTCTCCTCCTTATTTTGTGCTGCCTTTCAATTTGTGTCAGAACTTCCCTGTTGACAGCAATATATAATGCAGTCTTCTTTTATTTAAACTTTTGCTTCTTTTGCAGAGCCCATTAATAATAATTACCCAAGGACTAAAACTAAGCATTCTAAAAAAACCACGCACATGACATTCTAAAATGAAAGGCCTTTTGAGGCACCTGTCTGCCAAGTGTCACATTTTGAGACTGAAATACGGTTGGTGCCTGTCTTTCATTCACCTGCAGGCTGTCATTCATACTTAAGCAGCCAAGCACATGTTTTTGGCACATAGACTCAAGGGGATGGGGAGAGGCCAGAGGGTGAGAGGAACAGGTGGGTGTATGTCACCCAGTGGAGTGATACAGTCCGAAGATCCACCTAAAAGGTGCAACCCTCAGTATTATGCTACAGCATAATATTGCAGCCCTTCTCTTGTCAAATGGCCCTTTGTGCTTCCTTGGTTGCATGGCGTCATGCAGAAATGCTCCTTGTATGCGAGGAGAGAAGAAACTGGGGACGTGTCAGCCATGCAGGTACAGAAGGCAAGAGTCTGCTCCCAGTTAGCTTGATGTAAATATGAAATCCAGTGTTAGCAATGTTCAAGTGTCTGTCCTGTATCTTAATATTCTCTTTTTGAGGAGACTGTGCTTCTCTCTTGTTCTTTAGAGGGTGGAGTGTGCAGTCTAACCTCTCACTAAGTGCTGCAAGTTGCATCAAACTAAATCTCTGATATGGCAATGCAATAGATAAACCCGTATGTTAGACTCTGAAGTCAGTCACATCCAAATATTGTTTTTGCCACATTTGGTTCAAGGCAGAATCAGAAATGTTTCTTCTTCCTTTTATCTCTGTGTTCAGGAAAAGGTCTTTTGTCTGTTGTCCCTGTTCACTACTGCAGAATTCTCCTGCTTTTAGCCAATGTGGATTGGTGGAAGCATGGTCTGTTTGTCTGCTTGATAGCACCACCAGAGATGAACATGTAAGGAGTGCATCCACCAGTAAGTATTGCTCAAAAGGTTTTTTGTCAGATTACTTGACGCTTGCTCATGAACTATGACTAACATTGCCACTTAAAACACTATATATGTTTATTTTATAAGCCATATGGCCCAAACTCGCCTACTGTTATACAGCTGTGAAAGAAGGTCTGAATAAATTTAATTACTTTGGACTGCTGAGCTTTACCATAAAAAGTTTCCATAGTAATATAATTACTGTATTGTAGTTTACATAATTTATTGCTATTTCCCCTGGTTATTTCTGCATTCTTTTTTCTTTCTTTTGAAGAATCATGTTTTCAGAAAAAAAAAAAAAACTAATTAAGTCCTGCAAAACTATTGTTGTACATATTTTATCTAAAACAAGATTTGAAATGTGTGGCCATTAGTTAGAAGCTGAGAGATTTCACCTGATTTTTTCACTAATGGGTCATTCAAAATCTGTTAACATGTATCTTCCTGCTCTTGTAGGAACCTTGCAGAATAGTTAATAGGATCTGAATTAGTAAAACTTACTAATCAATTAGACCTTTTTCCCTCTGTAGTCCCTGTAACACTTCATAGCTGTTAAAAATGATATGTATACAAAAGAGTAGATAAGAACCTTTTGGACTAATATAAAATTTAAATATGGCTAGCCTATCAATTTTCCTTGACAAGAGCTCTCACTCAGTGAAACAATGGTTGTGGTACATTGCATATGGTAAGCAAAAGTAAATCTTCCTCTGAGTTTTTTCAAATTGCTAGCTGAATTTAAAAATATTTTACTGTAGTTCTGCTGTAGGTTTCTCAAAGAAGTAGTAACCACATTCCTAGGTGACTGTTCTTGGAAAGATAATGCAGGAATTGTGTTTAGAGGAAGATGCAGCCTGGGTGTTTAAAATACAATGCAGGTCTGCCTTTTGTGTGCCCTTAATCTGAAACAGAATAATGCGTCAGTACATTGATTTGTTATTCTGAGGTCTCCTAAATAATTGTATGGACTTGTTCTCAGTGGAGTTTATTTCATATTTAAATGTGATGCATTTTATTAGGCATTTTTTTCTTACAAATAACGGTTAAGATATCATGAGATAACACACACACATTCATGGTATACACCATGCAGAGGGTGCTGTTCCTTTCTTCTGACATAAATATTCCTTCCCTAAAAAAGATACCATATGCAGCAAAGAAATGACAAAACAAGAACATTTTAAGAAATGTACACACAAACATGTTTTTTAGCTCAGTTAAAATGTGCCCATGTATAAACCAGGAAAGTCTGAAGATGGCTGTGAGCTCTATCCTGATTTTTACCTTGCAACAAACTGACAAAATGATCTGTGATGCTAAAGGTGGTTATTTTTGGCAACCTATATCAATTTCCTATTCACACAGCAACTGGTGGCAACTAAAAATAATCCTGTTATAGTACCAGCTAAGAATCTGGTCACACTTGGCACACAAAACAACATGCACACAAATAAAATTTAAGATCCCGTGTTCTGCTATTTCATTCGAGCCCGCTCATCAAGCTTAGTTTGCTGCCATTTGAAAGCTATTGAAAAGCCATTAACTGGCAGGACTGTGAGAGCCGCAGTGCAGCAGCACACCTCAGTGCTGGAAGAATGTGGCTGCAAGTGCACACCAATTAAATCCTCCTATTCCTGGGGATGTGGGATTAGGAGCAGTGTCAATCAATTGTGCTACAATAGCACGTGCAATAGTCATGGTTCAAGACACAGAGAGGTTTGTCGTAACTCCAGCAGCCGGGTGAGGATGACTTGGAAGCCTCTGCAAGATCTTGGAACAGAAACTCCATTAAATAATGTATTCTGAGGTATACTGGATACCTGAGGAAGGGCTCTAAATAATGCATTTCCTGGGTATGACAGTTGTAGCAGAAGAGAATGCTGAAACCTGTAGCAAGACTACAGCCTGAGATGAAAGAATGTCTCATTATCATTTTATCAAATGCTGTAAGTAAAAAAAAAAAAAAAGGTTATTTTGATTATAAAACTGTCTTTTTATTTTCTGAGGTATGTCTTTTCAATGAATATGCAAAAAGTAGAAGGCAGATGCTGCATGATGTCAATGTGGTAGTCAGGAAGGGGAGTTGTTACTTTGCATGTGAATATGCAGGCAGAGTGCAATGTTTCTTTTTTCTCCTCTGTTCAGAGGCAACTTCATTGTGTGATAATGCTCTGATTCTGCAATTCGTAGTAATTAGCGTTTTAAACTTTTTTTCGTGTTGTTCACTAAAGAAAATAACATCCAAAAAGAAGAAACGTATCATTCATAATATTATGTTAAAGATTCATGTAAGGAATACCTTGGGCATGACTCTGGTACTTTACGAGAGTAATACAAATGAGAATAGTTCCGTAATTAAGAGCACATCTCATCATCTATTATAGATCAAACCTTTCACATTGCTCCTTAATGGAATATTTAGCTATTTGGTGGGAATGACTTAAAAAAAAATAAACTTTTAGCCTTGAATCATGCAAGCTGCCCCCTTAAGGACTGAAATTAGGATCTATGCTAAATGTATTGATTTAATGCAGAGCAAATTCCTAGCAGCATTTTTTTTTTTTTTGGTCTGCCTATCAAGACTGTGCTTGTCTTTATAGCTGCATAGTTTTCTGGCTTTTTATCTTTGCCTTTTAAAGCATGCAGTGTTTGAACATTGAATTAATAAATTATTGTTTAGATACTTGTTTCAGATGGTGAGAAGTGCTTTGTTAGCAATGCATGGTTTTTTACTGCAGGACTTGGAAAACTTCATACTTTTAGTATGTATGACAAATGGCACATTGCTATAAAAGGTTTTCTCCCCAGATTATGGTCTTTGTTGACATAAGTGTAGTAAGGCCGTTTCTCAAACTATTTTTAATATACTGTGTTGCTATTTAGAAGTCAAGAATGTTGTTCTTTGATGTTTTAGTATGCCAGTAAGGGGCCTTGGAAGTATTTGAGTAATTCAAGGAGAAATGAAATATGAGGGTTTCCTCTTCTCTGGATTCAATGGGATTTGTATGTAGAAATGCTTTTAATACTAATGGGAGTTACAAACTGAAATTCCCTGTTCATGCAGAGAATGGATTGCATGGATTCCTTTAGTTTTACTGTATAGTTTTAAGGGCGCATTTTAAGAATTAGTCTGTAGGCTTGTCATGAAACTTGATAAATGCAAATGAGGAATTTGCAGCCTAATAGCCATCTTGAAGATGTCAGAAAAGTATTATTTTATCTTCATTCACTTTAGAATTACTTTCTTAAAGTTAAGCTATGTCAATTGTGTATGTGCCTGTGTATGCTTGATAGCATATTATGTATGTTAACTCTTCAATAATGCTATAGGCTCCTTAATTTGAAAGAGAGAAGGATGACTCTGAGGTTCTCTCATTAAAAGCATACAAATGGAGACTACTTGGGATGTTCATTGCATTGGGTAGAGGGCAAGGATGAAGGACTAAACACACCAGAGGGAATGGTGAATGTACCGTTCTTAAAATATTATTTGTTCACTTTTTTCCAAATTCAGAATTTAGTAATAAGGGATTTCTCACTAAATCTGTATTTTACCACATAACATGTTTTCCTTCTAAATAGTGATGCATGCTGGCTGGAACTGGCCAGAAGGGCTTTTCCCTGCCTGTGCTTTTTCATACAGAAATAGCAAATGTGCTTTCATCTCTATCTGTAATTAGAGAAGGAGAAACACTTCCTTCCTGTCCCTCCCCTGAACATTCGCATTTTACTTACCATGCCAATAGCATTGCTGATCTTTGCGTTTGGCAGCTGGGGTCAAATAGGGGCAAGGGCTGAGCGCAGGATGGCAGCACCAGTGATGTTCTAAGATCTGCTGAGAGCAGCTGAACCAGTCTGTGCCTAGAGTATAACTCTTTATATCCCGCGTTGTCTTTAATCCATTTCACTGATGATTTCTTTATCAGAGGGAAAAGATATTGAACCAGAGGAAATGTATTGGCAGAGTACTGTCTCTGAATTTACTTTGGGGACAGGGGAAATATTTGAAAGCTGTAAATTAGCAGTACTTTAAAGCTGGCCTTTTATGAACTGTAGTGCTTTGTGCCTGACTTTTGCAGGTGTTTGCACTTTGTTTTTTAATCTCTGCAGACTAGACTGTGGAGATCTCAGTTGAGAAGGGCTATAGGGCTATTCTTCTCCTAGCACTCTAGCATAATTGACTAATATTTTCACCTATTTTTTGGTACATTTCTTTTCAATGCACTGATCCCACTAGGAGGCTGTGAAAATGAGACATACTGTCTCATTGTGGCCTCTTGATCCTCTTGTCATAGGATCATAGCAAGTTTGAAGTCGGGAATGACCTCAGGAGGTCCCTAGTCCAACCTCCTGGTCTAAGCAGGAGCAGCTGTGGGGTCAGACCAGGCTGCTCAGGGCAGTGTCCAGTGGGAGCTCGTCCCTGTCTCCCATCCTGGTAATGCCCTGAGATCAGGCCTGCTACTGCTTGATGCCTACCATCATGTCAGCTTCACCTGGCACCTGCAGCATTTAAAATACACAGACAGTATTCATCCTAAATTTGTTATTCTTGTCAACCTGTTGAGGGTCCCCTTGTTTCATGTTGTTAGTACCAGTGCCCATCTCTTTTTGTAGCCTAATATCTTTGCCACCTAGAGCTGTCCTTATCCATTCTAGGAGCTTCTACTTGGCAAAAGGTAGTGTAAGCTACATACTATACGCTGTTTAGAAGAGAGAACAGCAGTACGTAGGAGAATCCCACATTATCTACCTGCTGCTGTGTTCCATCTTATCTCAGAATGATGTGTATGACAGACTGCACTGAATGTAATTTTGCAAATTAGGCAGCACCTTGCTGCTTATCTTCTCACTCGCGTATGTCTAGTTATGACATAAATATCATTGTTTATATGTTGTGGCCACAGTTTCCACCTGTGCTCCAGAGGTCTGTGGACTTCCTCTAAGGGATCTGCTAAGGTAACTAAGAAAAACAAGACTATTGTGATTAGGCTTAAATCCATTATTCAAGAGTCTGATTTCCATGTAAATGTTGCAAGGGTCCATAAATCCAAAAAGAATGAAAACCTCTGTAACGAGTTATACGCACACCAGCTAAAAATCTGAGCGAAGTGAATTCATCCAAATATTAGGATCATCAAACCTGAACATCAGAATATACTTCCCCTTTTTTGGATTATCTTTGTTTCTGTTTCTTTTATCCCCTGTGTATGAATTGCAAAACACTGAATTGTGTTTTGTTACAGACCAATACTTATAGTGAAGCAGGACAGAAACATTAAATTGATGTTTATTGGTGAATGTCATCCAGCATTTGAGTCAAGATAAAAAGTAAGTACAAAAATTCTCTCCAACATCCAGCCCTCATTACCCCCAACATCTGAATATATGGCAAGGATTGTCAGCGAAGAAAATTAATTGGAGTAAAAGATACTCTGAAAGATTTGGCCTTTAAATGTTGCTATATCCTCTTAAAAGATTTTGTAATCTGTACTGATTTATTCCTTGTTTTTGCTGTGTCCTACTCATAATAATATCCATATACTACCCATATGGTTTTGACTTAAGTCTGCAATGCCAGAGACCTTCATTGCATTTTTATCTTGAAAGGCTGAAGCCAGCAGTAAAGTGCTTGGAGGTGTCATCTACAGCATTTTTCACACTAATTCACAAAATATTTTAGAATAAAATTATCATCATATTTATGAACAAAAAAAGGTAAAGTCTGTGGGTTACTGTTATGATTTCCACTTCGTTTAGTTTTACCTCTCTTTTTCATAGCTTGCCATTTGTATGCTTTTTTCTTTCAGTAAAATTAAACACTAGAACTCCTAAAATAGTGGGACGAGCATTTCACCCATGGTGTTGTCTCTTTCACCAGGGTTACAGGATAGACTCCATTATCACGTTCTGGAATATTTTGGGGGAAACAAGCGTATTGTTCAAAACTCTCAATTAGCGCTTTGAATTCAGTCTGTAAGTTTTTGCCAAGGAATTCAGCAGCTCTTACATCACCCAGTGAGTTCTGCAACTCCAGGCTTGTGCCACAGTGATACCTCTTCCTGAACCTTACACAGCTTGGAAAGGCGTGGGGGAAGGTGATACGTGATACAGGATTTCTTCTCTTCCAGGGGTGAGCAGGAGATGGTATTCATTCGTTTGGTCCATCTGATGGTGTTCCACCGAATTCTCATGTCCTCTTGCCATGTTTATAGAACCTGCCGCTGACCAGGAGCTCAGGGCACAAAAAAGATTTACAGAGGTGGTAGGAAGGAGAGCTGCAAATGGAAGCAAAATGTCTATATCAGCCTCTATTCAACAGCCATCCCTTTAATTTAGGTTGATATTTCATGATTGTGTCAGCTAACTCTAGCACCATGGTTTATTTCTGCAGTAAGAGAGCTAAAAGTGCAGTATGGCTGCAGGGAAAATTACCTTTTCCTTGTACATGCTTATGACACAGTGACCTATGGCATAAGGTTAAGATTATTACTGAAATGAGAAGTCTAGCGTGACTGAGAGAACTTGCCTGCTCAAAATGAGATTGGGAGGAAAGGAGAGCTGCTTCTTGCCAGGAATTCCAGAAAGAACAAGGGGATCAGCTGGGTGTGACCAGCCACTGCTTGGGGAGTTTTCTGATTCTCATGAAGATATGTAAAGCATTTCTGGAGGAATAAAGGGATTTTAGGGAAAGGTAATTGTTTCATAAGCTTACTGCCCAGTGATATGTTAAAACACAGAGGAGTCATGCTAATATGGTACATAATATTTCTCGTTCCGTTTTGACAGACTGAATCTGAATCTAAACGCATCACTGACATACAAGTTATAGATCAGAAAAAGTGTTGTCAGTATGATAATGAATATATCATGAAGGATATCTGGAAAATGAAGTAGAACAGTTTTTTTTATTCCAAAGTTCAGAACAAATGCTTTTTATCTTGTAAACTGCAATACAAGCAATATGAGAATGGTAAAAATCATGACAGGGAATACCAGGAAAGAAACAAAAAAAAAAGTATAATTTAATATCTATATTTAGATATGAAAGGTGATAGTTAAAAATATTTTTGGATGGCAATAGTACAATTATAATCTTTGCACGTTTGTAACACTCGTCATCAGGTGAAGGTTGGAGGCAGCCTTGGCTGCAGTGACCATGAGATGGTGGAGTTCAGGATCCTATGAGGAGGGAGCAGGGCAATGAGTAGGACTGCAACCCTGGACTTCAGGAGAGCTGACTTTGGCCTCTTCAGGGACCTGCTTAGGGGAATCTCACAGGGTAGGGCCCTAGAAGGAAGAGGGGTCCAAGAAAGCTGGTTAACGTTCAAGCATCACTTCCTCCAGGCTCAAGATCAGTGCATCCCTCTGAGGAAGAAGTCAACCAAACCGAGCAGGAGACCTGCATGGATGAGCAAGGAACTCCTGGCAAAACTCCAGCAGAAGAAGGAAGTACACAGAATGTGGAAAAGGGGACAGGCCACTTGGGAGGAATACAGGGACGTTGTCAGAGTGTGCAGGGATGTGACGAAGAAGGCTAAGGCCCATTTGGAATTAAATCTGGCAAGGGATGTCAAGGACAACAAGAAGGGCTTCTGCAAATACATCAAGAGCAAAAGGAAGACTAGGGAAAAGGTGGGCCCGCTGCTGAATGGGGTGGGTGCCCTGGTAACAAAGGATACAGAGAAGGCAGAGTTATTGAATGCCTTCTTTGCTTCCAACTTCACTGCTAAGGCCAGTGCTCAGGAATTCCAGACCTTGGAGGCAAGAGAGGAAGGCTGGGGAAAGGAAGACTCTCCCTTGGTTGAGGAGGATCAGGTTAGAGATCTTTTGTCCAAACTTGACATCCACAAATCCATGGGCCCCGATGGGATGCACCCGCGAGTGCTGAGGGAGCTGGCGGATGTTATCGCTAGGCCACTCTCCATCATCTTGGAAAGGTCCTGGAGAAGAGGAGAGGTGCCTGAGGACTGGAAGAAAGCCAATGTCACGCCAGTCTTCCAAAAGGGCAAGAAGGAGGAGCCAGGAAACTCCAGGCCTGTCAGCCTCACCTCCATCCCTGGAAAGGTGATGGAACAGCTCCTCCTGGAGGTCCTCACTAAGCATGTGGAGGACAAGAAGGGGATCAGGAGTAGTCAGCATGGATTCACCAAAGGGAAATCATGCTTGACCAATCTGATAGCCTTCTCTGCTGGAATGACTGGCTGGGTAGATGAGGGGAGAGCAGTGGCTGTTGTCTCCCTGGACTTCAGCAAGGCTTTTGACACTGTCTCCCATCACATCCTCCTAGGGAAGCTCAGGAAGTGTGGGCTAGATGAGTGGACGGTGAGATGGAGAACTGGCTGGATGGCCGAGCTCAGAGGGTTGTGGTGAATGGCGCAGAGTCAAGTTGGAGGCCTGTGGCTAGTGGTGTCCCCCAGGGGTCAGTCCTGGCTCCAGTCTTGTTCAATATATTCATCAATGACCTGGAGGAAGGGACAGAGTGCACCCTCAGCAAGTTTGCGGAAGGTCCAAAACTGGGGGGAGAGGCTAACACACCAGAAGACTGTGCTGCCATTCAGAGGGACCTGGACAGGCTGGAGAGCTGGGCGGAGAGGAACCTCATGAAGTTCAACAAAGGCAAGTGCAAGGTCCTGCACCTAGGCAGGAATAATCCCATGCACCAGGACAGGCTGGGTGCTGACCTGTTGGAAAGTAGCTCTGCAGAGAAGGACCTGGAAGTGCTGGTGGGCAACAAGTTGACCATGAGCCAGCAATGTGCCCCTGTGGCCAAGAAGGCCAACGGGATCCTGGGGTGCATTAGGCAGAGTGTTGCCAGCAGGTCGAGAGAGGTGATCTTCCCCTTTTCCTCAGCCCTGCTGAGGCCTCACCTGGAGTCCTGTGTCCAATTCTGGGCTCCCCAGTGCCCAGAGAGACATGGCACTACCGGAGAGAGTCCAGCGGAGGGCTACCAAGATGCGTAGGGGACTGGAGCATCTCTCCTATGAGGAAAGACTGCAAGAGCTGGGCGTGTTGAGCCTGGAGAAGAGAAGATTGAGAGGGGATCTCATCAACGTGTACAAGTATCTGAAGGGGGAGTGTCAAGAGGATGAGGCCAACCTCTTCTCCGTGGTGCCCAGCAACAGGACAAGAGGCAATGGGCAGAAACTGAACCACAGGAAGTTCCATCTGAACCTGAGAAAAAACTTCTTCCCTGTGAGGGTGACAGAGCATTGGAACAGGTTGCCCAGAGAGGTAGTGGAGTCTCCTTCGCTGGAGATATTCCAAACCCGTCTGGATGTGATCCTGGGCAATATGCTCTAGAGGACCCTGCTTGAACAGGGAGGTTGGACTAGATGATCTCCAGAGGTCCCTTCCAACCTAAACGATTCTGTGATCTAAAGACTTGTCATCTAATAATTTGGAGAGTGTGCCTCTAAGTGAATAAAACATTTTTCACCAAAGGTAACAACTCATTGCTTAGAATAGCGTTTGGAGATTATAAATAGAAGATTTATATTAAATTGCTACTAGGAAAAAGTAGAATTTGAAATAACAGCAAAAGAAGCAATATTAACTTGGACATTGGAAGGCCACAAGATTTCTGCCGTCATATTATACTAAGAATAGGTTCTGGTAATAACATTTGTCATGTAAATTACAGTCATCCCAAAAATAATTTCCTGTTTCATCATTTTGTTTCGCTCTGTAAAAGATCTGTAATGACAGAGAAGCAACAGCATTTTCTGTGGAAAACTTTACCATGAACTTTTAAAGACATTATAGAGAAGTCTTTTTTATTTGCAGTACTTGAGCCACTTTTTTCTTATAGTATAGAGATTCTGCAGACAGCAAAGAAGTATAGCTATCCAGAAAATAAAATGAAAGAAGATTGTAAAAGTCAAAGTATCATATTTTCTCACCATATTGCACAGCATACTTGAAGCTTCAGAATTCCACTATTACATTTTAGAAGATTACTGCAAAAAATAGAAAACAGCAAAAAACCCTGAACATATCTATTTCCAAATGTGAAATTGTGCCAATGTAGCCAATTTGCATTACACAGTTTGTGAAATTTTTGAGGATAAGGAACCGACTTTCATTCCTGAAGTAAGTTCTTGCTCCAGATTCCTTTTCTTTCTCCAATTCCTTTTCTTTCTCTTTTCTGAAAAATTAATATAATGTCTTATGCTAAATTTTGCACAACTGATATCTTAAAACCAAAAAAACCACCCAAAATAAAAAACCTATAGATAATGAAATAAACGCTTGCATCAAAATTGCCATAGTATAAACAATATTTTAAAACAATTGAAATTTTAAATGAAAGTAATTCTAATTTGTTCTTAAAAAAACATAGAAATCAGTGAAGCCAATGGAAGTTTGGTTTGATTAGGAACAAGCAGATAGTTGTCCTGATGCAGGTTTTATGGTATGTCATAAAGGAGCACTGCCAAAGGTAGTAATTTCATATTTGAATGTTTCTTAAAAGATATCATTTCCTTTTGTTTATTTTCAAGCAACTGCTTTAGTGCAAACAACAGCAAAATAAGACCTGCTATAAGAAATCTTCAAATTCTAATGTTTTACTGCTAGACTCACCCTCAGGTAATAGACAACATGGGTCAATCTGTTGTAACCTGCAGTAGCACAGACGTGAGTACTACCATCAAATCTGCCTTCCTTGCCAGTTCTTTTCTTGTACACTGAAAGACGACTGCATAAGACAAGTCCTCCCCATCTGTAAGGTGATTCAGAGGGTTGGGGTTTAGTCAATTTTAATCTTTTGTTGTCCAGTAAGATGGCTTTCAAGGAATGTGAACAGGACAGTACAGGAGCAGAGGAATAGTACTTTGTCATCTCTTACTAGGTTTTTACGCAGTTGAATAGCTGGAATACAAATGTTCCCATAGCCTTTCCCCTTGGAAGTATGTTTTGTTCTCTTTCACTTCCTACATGGTTTGAAAACAGAAAACAGCATTTTTGTTAAGAAGGAGAACGTGGGTTCTGATATCTGTGGCTGGAAATCCTGTTACGAATGTCTTTCCATGCAGCATAACTTTTCAGAAGAGACTGAAGTCATGTTCATGCCATGTAGACAGACAAACAGATCTGGGGCATACCACCTCAGGCTGATGGAGTCTTGCTGTGGTGCTATTCGATGAAAAACGTGTTATGAAGTATGACATATAAAATATACATGAGACTTTGTAAAGACATCTGCTAAAAATGGAGTGATCTATTAAGGCTTGATTTTGGAAGCTAATCGATGGTTTTCAGATATGATCCTTTTACTAGACAAGGACTCAAAGCTGTGAAAGTTTTGTAAATGGCAGCGTCTGAGCTGAGGAGAAGGAAGAAGGGAGACAGGCCTGTAGAAGTTTTCCTGTTTTTCCTCAATCTTTTTAGAGAGGATAATGTTGTCTTTAGGTAACTAACCGGAGGAGGCTATAAGAAAATGTGTGAAATCAGTGCATCCCTTAACCAACACTCAGTTGTATGTGAAACAGGAGAAATTTTATATTCAAATTGCAATTGAAATGAATGCTTAGCTCTTCAGATGTTTTGCCTTGTACACAATTATTTGATTTATGCTGCTAGTTAAAGTAGTTGGAAGTGAAAATCATAGACATTTGTGAAAAGTAAAGCATGTAAGGCAATCTAAATGTCATATTTAATTACTCCTAACCACCAATGAATATATAGTTTTTGTGTCTGAGAGATACTTTTTCTATCTTTTGTGTAGTGAAGTTGGAGCTGCAATAATAATTTCTCTATGATTTCCACTTCAGTTTCTTCAGTAGCTTTGAAGCATCTTTTGCATGTTTGTCTAGTTATTTCCTCAGTGAAAGAACTTGGAGATTCCTGTAAACTAGGAGTCCGTTAGTGGACACTTTGCCCTTTACAGTTTGTCAGGAGAGCTAGAGCTGCTTTTGCTTCCTCTTCCTCAGAAGACGAATGAGTCACAGGGCTTTCCATTTGTAACTTTACCCCAAAGTGATGCTGCATGCTCACATGCTCACAGACAAGTATGATACAGTGATCCTCTGCACTTATTTTATGTTATAGGCCCCCATATGACTATGTTATAGTATAGTGGGACCAGGTGTATAATGTTAGACAGTGCATGTGGGAGGTGAATTGAAGATACTGTAGTAAACTCTATTGTCAGGGCAGCTGCTCAGCCTCCTTTAACTTGTGCTCATCCATGAAGAACCACTGGAGAATAGCCGGAGTCCTTGGTATTACAATCATAGCCCAAGCTTAACTAGGACATACCCAATAGCTGTGCGTACACTGTGAGGGGAGAGTAAAGGGTCTTGAATGCCAATAGTGTAGCTCCATGCAGAAAGGCTGTGCCAGTGGTTGGTTCACGCTTTACTGGAGGGCTGTCTTTACAGAGGTATGCAGGGCCATCCAGAGATGACAGAGTTGGCTGAATGAGCTGCCCTGAGTTCCCGAGACACCGCACTGCCACGCGTTTGTTGGTGCTTTTGCATGGCTAGCCACTGAGTATACCAAATAAGGGATCTTACACTCCTGCCTGTTGATCTCACCCACGTACATTATTTTTCTCCTGGCACTCTGCTTAAATTTCCACTATATTAAACTCATTCTCTTTTTTTTTTCTCATTCACTTCCTTTTTATGCTATATAACCTTTCTTTTTCCCTCTTACCCTTCAAATTTCTGTTACTTCGTCTCTCCTTAGTCAATGCTTAGCTAAGCTATGCATATCTAATTCTTTTTATCTTTCATCATAAATCAGTCCCTCAGGCCCCAGAAACATTTGTGGTGGTCTTTTTGAACTGCCTCAATTTGACTGTCTAGAATAGGATACAATATTCCTGGTAAGCTGCCATTCTGCAGAAAGGAGGAGAGCCTGTTTCCAATCCTTTTGCTATTTGAAAACTGAGATGGTAGTCCCTTGACGTGCACTGAGCAGCAACCAAAGGCATGCATATTAATTCTGTTGCAGAATTTTTGCATCTGGTTTTACTTTGCAGTAATCTCTGTAAATGATTAAATTGCGTGTAGAACCACTTGGCACAGGATTTCCTTTCCTGTATGCTTGCCGGTCCTAATGGTTAGGTCTATGAACAACTGTTTCCTTTCTGGCTTTTGACTCTCTGTAATGTATGATACTGAATATCCTCTTTGTCTTGAGACATATTTACTTTCTTTTTGCTAAATTCATTGCATGCAGGCTTTTGCAAACTTTTGATTTATGTATTTTTTGCCTGAATTTTCTGTAATTCTCCTATGCTGGGTACATCTCTTGATCTCTGGCCTGTTTGCAGCCTAAATAGTGATACCTGAGAATGTCTATGATGAAATAATTGCTTCGGGTTTTGAAACTTCTTATTTTTGTTCTTTTTTTCAATCATTTACTTACTGTAAAACAGTTTGCTGTTTCTGCTTCTATTCAGCTTTCCCAGTTTTTGTTGTTGTTGTTGTTGTTAAACATGGCATAAAACCTTTGAGGCGTGGCAAGTGCAATTTTTTGATTTTTCTCACTGTGCACCTACATGTTAATTCACCCTTCAGACTTCTAGATTTACAAGTAGCAGCAACTATCTTAGTGTTTTTCATCACTTACCTGTGATCTGAGTGTCCTTGGTCTGCATAACAAGCCATTAATATTTACTATGATGGCAGGGATAATTTCTTCAGTGCATCTGTTTCTCTTCCCCCCTTCCCTCCTCTCCCTCTGAAAGCGTGGACTAAAGATGAATGTGTTACTATGTCTCCCTTTAGTGTATGGTAAGGAAATAACTCTTATCTTCACAGCTTAGTTGCAACTTCCTAAGTTTTGCACTATAGCTAAATAAAGACAGCCAGGTCTCTGCAAAGACTGAAAGGAGGTATCATTTCTGGAAGATTTTTCACCACTTCTTTCTCATCTTTTTTACTGCCTTTTGGTAAGACCAGTTCTTCTTTGCACTCCTTTTGTCTTCTAATTTGGTGCTTCTTCAGTTTTACTTACTGTTGTGTAATTTATAGCAATTTAGATTACTAAAATATGATCACAAATGCCGATGTTATTTTCTCAAAGGCTTTTGCAAGTGACAGGAAGCTTTATTAAGTGCTTCATGTTAATCTAATAAATATACATTGCTTGCTTCTGGAAATCCCAAATAATGAGTGACAAATTCGTGGATCCAGAAGTGAACAAAAGATTATAAGAGTTAGTTCAAACAGCCAACTTAAGTTTTTCTTCTAACTTGCATATATCTAGCTATATCTTTTAAAATGTGTTAGTACCAGCAGTTTGAATCAGATGACCCTTGCTTTCTGATTGATTGCTTTAAACTCCCTCTTCAGATCTTGACATGGGGGACTTAAACTATTTCTGTAAAAATCCTGTAGTTAACTGCTTTAGGAACAGCATCTTTTATCTTCGAGGGTCAGATAGGCACATTTCATTTCATTTTCCTAAGGAAACAAAGCCTGTGTGATTGTGCTACCTATGTGTGTTTATCTTTTAGCTTTTGTCCCCGTTGTAATTTCCAAACCTTTTATCTGAATTCAAGAAAATGTCTCAAAAACAGATTAATCCTGACACATTTTACTGAAAAAAGTGAGCTACACTGTCTAGGCATTTTATGCAATGATTTCATTATGGTATGAAAAAATGGTGTTGCTTTTTTACCACGTGGATATCGGGGTTAGTTTAATAGTCGTTAAAGCTCTTGTCACAGAAGATATCAAACAATCGCAAGCATGTTTCAAGGAAACTGGAGCATACTGCAAGGAAATTCTTTCTTGGTGAAATATATTGCCATTCTCTGTAAGTGGAGATAAAGATCCAGTGGTTGGACACTGTTTGTGGAGGAAGATGGGCTTCACAGGGGGCTTTCATTTAGCCCCAAATGGTCTGTCTGGACTTTGTAATAAAAGAGGTAAAGGCCTTGAAGAGTCTGTGTGATTGTTGTTTTGCTCCCTGACTCAGTTTTGGACAGATCCAACTAGCCTGCTCTTTGACCAAGGCTATGGAGAGTATGTAGAGGCCACTAGCAATAGACAGCGTGGATGAAACTGTCCCAGATTATGCACTCCATGCCCTGTTAAATCTTTCATCTATTTCAGCAGGCTTTGTGGCCTCAAATACTGTCCCCTCCGCAGAGACACTCTCATACTACTTACTAGGGCATGCACGCCCACCTTCATTGTTGTATTATAAAAATACCTTTCTGGTATGTTGCAGCGCAGCCTCCACTTCAGAGGCTTTGAAATTTAAAATGCACAAAAATGATAACTATGTCTTACAGCAGAGTATCATCACATGATGCTCATAGGAGAATCAGGACCATGTACTCTGCAGTCAAGGTACGTCTCATCTGTTCTACATGAAGCTTCACTGGTGTGAATGCGAGCCATTACATGCCACTTAGCTGGCGACACAGAGATTGCTCCCTGCCTTTTTTATTATGTGCTAGTATATAGAGGTATCAAAAAACTGAACAAACAAGAAAATTCTTTTTTTCTGTTTGGTGAGGAGCGACTGGATGCCAAATTTCATGGACTCAGTTCTCCAAAAGCTTTGCTTAAAATACAGAAGAGCAGTAGCAAGTGTTTCAGCCTATTGTCTGGACAGTCATTGTTTGGGGAAGCCCTGAAATCAGCTTGGGGGCAGCGGTTCATCTGCTAACAACTCTATTTTTGTGGAGTGTTATTTGGGAAGAGATGAATGGGTTGGTGTATTTACTCATCTCCGAGAGCATGCAGTCTTTTCAGTTGGAAACTCCAGCACCCTAGAGCAGTCTAATGGTGTTTTAGTTCTGTTTTACAAAAAGTTCTGGTGTTTGAGGGGAATGTACTCGAGGTATGCTCTGTCTTGTGGGAATCCAGAGTGCACCACTGTCACATCCTCCAAGAGCATATGCAAGGATGACAGCTGTAAAAAATGTAGAGACAGCAGTTTTCCATTTACCAAAAGTAACAGTACGAGCATGAGCAGACTGTGCCAATTCATTTTGCTTGCACTCATGTGGTTTCTGGATGTCATACGCAGGTGGAGGGAGACTCCTGTTCTGGAACACACACACTTCCTCCCAGAGCCTCCGCACCTGTGAGCAGCTTGTGCTTCAGCACAGGCAAAACAAAATATTAATGATTTTTTTCCTAAAAATAAGGAGTACCGCTTTTTGTCTGTATTTGAAACCCACATATTATTACATTCAAGGCCAGTGCTTGGGCAGGTAGCTTGGTTGTGTTTCTTGAATAAGCTGGCATGCAGTTAGTGCCTCTTACCTAGCACATACAAGACCCGTATGTTACAGACTGCTATGTGATATAAATCATAAATGACAACTTAGAGCCCTCTGTTATATTTGGTTCCTTATTATTCGCACTCCCTTCTACAAGGCAGAATACTAAGTTGGTTGACTCTCTGATTTAAGTGTAATAAATTTTTATGGAATGCTACTGTAACTTCACTAAATCACTGATAGATAGATAATAGAGTCTATTAGAAAGCCTATAGAGTTGATTAATAGTGTTCAATAAGTAACTTTTCCTGGTATCAGGCTGGAAATTGATTGCAGTTCCTTCTTACCAGTCTAGTCACATCGAAAGGCTCTTGAAGAGCAGCATTCAGGAGGACGGTTTCATGAGAGGATAGTTGCTTGAGTATGCTCAGTATTGCTTTTCAGCAAAGACAGAGTTGGGTGTGAAGCAGAAAATCAGGAAGCTTTGTATATTAAATCATTTAAGAGGTCTAACTTTGTAATTGCATCCAAAAGGGGCTCGGTAGAGCCAAAGACAGGAGAACCAGATCAGCCCCTTTACTGCAATGTAATTTATTCTCAGAAGACTTGACATTAATTGAATTCTTTACATGAAGGTAAATAGTTTACATTTATGTCACTCCATCATGATCATCTGCTTGCAGGGAGAGGACAAGAACCAAGAAAAAAATGGAGTAAGCCCACTACTGTGAACACAGCACTGCTAATTTAATGAAAATATTTCGGCTGTTAAAATCAGGCTGAGTGGTTAAGAGTGCTGTGCTTCAGTTACAGCTTAATAAACGTAACGGAGAGGCACTTCAAGTTGTAAGTAATTTTCCCTATGTTGAACAAAGGATTTTCAAATCCAAGTATTTTGATACTGACCTTAATGTTGCAATTTGAGATGGATTTAAACTAATCTAGCTCCTTCTGTGCATAAGAAATATTTATTTTCGAAACTGGAAGATCAGGAGATGACGCCTAATAACTTTCTATTTCTGAAGAGGGCGCCTCTAATCAAATGCACTGATCTGTAGTTTGGGCACCACAACATCAGCTGGGCTATTGCGTTTATATTACTAATTTCACATGAATTCGACTTCAGCTGCATGGATATTGATAAATTAATGTTACTAATTTAATACAATAAATTTAAATTATTTTCATTGTTGGTAGCAGCAAATCACTACGTATAGTAAAGTCATTGTTGTATAACAACAGTGCGCATTACTGAAAGGGTCAGTCCTCTAGTTTCTGGTTTGATTTTTGTTATCAAAAATGGGGTGTAAATTAGTGCAGCTTTCTGAATCAGATGAGGCTGCACTGATTTACACCATCTGTGTATCTGGTTCTGTAAGTGCCAGATCACTTGCTGCTCACTGCATGCTTTTCCCGTGTATGTTTATTAATGCTGTGAATATATTTAGCTAGCCAGCTTTAAAACATAGTGTCATTTAATAATGCAGTTCTTTCTGTATCAAAATTTCCCTCAGTATAAATAGTTTGGTTTATTTTTTGCAATTTAATGCATGTTAAGCTATTTTGATAACTTTTTTCACTGAAGTTGGTGGAATTTTCAAAGTTTCATCCTTCTGAAAATAAGGACAACTTCAGGTATCTGAATTAAGATTTAGGTGCTTACTTGTAGTTCTGAAGCTGGGCTGACACCGTATCTTCAGTGGCAACAGATCTGACTCTGGAGCTGAAGTGTTAGAGTACCCAAGAAGAATATAGAGTATGCTAAAGTACATTGTTTAAAATAAAATATAAATATATTCCAAAAATACATTAAAATAACTTATATGTTGAAGATATGTACTCTAAAGTTAGGAAATGATAGATTTAAAGTTGCCTACTTATCTTTAAATTTGCTTTGTGCTTGTGTATCATGGCTGTTCATTCAACCTGTTTTAGTCTATTATATGTATCTAAACAGAGCTTTTATTTTGTTTGTTCTCCCGTTTTGGGATGAATAGAGTTATACCCTGGACGACATCATTAACGATTGGAAGCTTCTCATGTATTAGCACTAATACTCCTTCTACCCATTCATCAACACTCAGCAGCTTTAAATTGAAGGTCCATAGTCTTTTCAAAGAACAAGGGAAAATGCAGCTCAACAACTGTGTTTAGACGCTTGAAGTTTTTTTCCACACGTGTGGTTTTAATATGAAAGCATTGACTTCTCAAAGTGCAAACAGTATTTTGGTTTTTTTCTACCACTGGCTTTCTGCTGCACAATTGTACAGATTTGTCTCCAGTTTTGCTTAGAAAAAAAAGGTTTAAGCATGCTTTTCAAACAGAAATACGACAAGAAGCTGGTTTGTTATCTTGTATGTGTGTGTGTATGTATGTGTGGCTATTTCTATATAAACATACAGTTGATTTTTTTTTTTTTGCTTCAAGGAGTGTTTTCCTTAAAAATTAGAAAATATTGTCAAATTTGAGCATAAACTTGGGACAGATTTCTTTACGTTCATATTTGAAGGTAATAGTCCTGCAAACACTTACCAAAGGTAGAATTTTTCTCCCCTTAAAAAAAAAACTGAAATCAACCAGAATGTTTACACAAATAAAGATGAGCATACGAGTTAATATTTGCAAATTCTTAGTTTTCAGCATATTGTGCCATAATTCTGTGCCGCCTTATTTGAGATACCTGCTGCAGTAAGCAATGCCAGTATTTTGCCTGATTGTATGTTTTTAATGGAGAGAAAAGTTTGTTAATTTACCAAAAGAATTTGTTTTGCAAAGTTTTGGAAGTAGTACTTCCTTTTCTGAGTCACAACAGCAAATATCTGTATCACAAGAAACAATTACAGTACTGTAGAGGTGAGCACAGAAGGAAACTGTTTTGTGGTGCCTGTGAACATGTTTATAGATAACTCTGCATGCAGCTGCGGGTCCTGAAAATGCCTCTTGTAATGTGATCCAGATTAGATAGGAAAATTATCACTCCCAGGCTCCTTTTTAAGCAGTGGAGGAAGACAAAAGACAGAGACTGATGGGATGTGAATTATCTTGCAAGGTGCTTTTTCTCAGGGTCCAATTTAGATGCCAGAGCAAAGGCCTAAAGTTAGCTAAGATAAAGCTATAAGAGCAGAAAATATAAAGGAAAGCTATTTAAATATTATTTCTGAAAAGAGGTAAGGCAAAAAGGTTCCTACACAGTATAAAGTTACTTCCGCTCAAATTACAACTGGAGATAAAAGAAAATTACTGGTAGCAATCCCGTTCTTCCTTTCTCTCTTTATTTCCCCTCCTCCTTCTCAAGCTCTTTATGTTGTCCATGAGTTAGTCCATGTAATGCCACAAAATATTTCATTTTCACAGTGAGAACTGGAAACAATTCAAAGCAAGCAGTTCCTGTTTACTCAGAAACCTCTTCTTCATACAGGATGAAGCTCATAATTTGTGTTGTAATGCAGTTGGCACGCTGGCCAATTGGGAATAAATAGCTACAATTTTATTAACAGGTTTGATAGCAATAATTCTTCTCATCATAATGGTTCAGGGTGGACCCAGTCGGTGAAGTGGCTTTACACTAGCAAGCATCCTCAAAACAGGGTTTTTTTTTTTTAAATTAGTTAGACTGAGTGACTTTCTTTGTACTGTGCTAGTTAATAACCGCTGTGATATAATAAAGGTATCTCTATTTTTGATATTTAAGTGTTTCGTAAATGTTTTTATACTGCGTGATTGTATGGAACATACAGGCCTTAAAAACAGATACATACTGACAATCATGTTTTTTTTCTAGTCATTTCAGTCCAGAGCATCTCATTAAATAAATCATACCCTAGTAAGCTTTCTCAATGTTTTGATGGAGACCATATTGTCATCACACTGCTAACGAGTTATCTGGTGCAATCTGCTAGTGACAGTTACAGTGACCTTATCAAATCACTCTACACAACTGTAATTTGTCATACACTGACTGAAGCAAGAAAAAACATGTGAAATAATCTTCAAATATGGTATCATATACATATAATGAGAAAAAATTTATACAAATTGACCCAGAAGGCAAGCTTTCTCTCTACCTGCAGACCTTTCCTTGTTATGGCACACTGTCTCTTGACTAGCACACTTGGGAACCTGAGTTCTGCTCAAAAGCGTGCTTCCCATGTATCTTCTGTTATGTGAGTGGGTCCCATACAATGGACAGACCTGCTGTGCCTATTACACTCAGGAAGCTCTAATAGTTTCTCTTTCGATCCTGACTGAAGCCAAGTGTCACTCTCTAAACAGGCACAGTTTACATCCGCTTAATAGAGTTGTGTATTTTAGCAGCTATTTTTTCCTGGAGGTTTTCTTTGCAACTGAAGCTGTTGCTGGTGTTAGGATGCAATGCTAAATTAGGGTGGAGGGTTGGCATGCTTTGAATGGTAGATCTTAATCCTGAGGATTGGGCTGACAGAGACTTGGGAAGTTCAACAAAGAAAGTGCGTATTTCCGTGCCTGAGACAGAATTACCCTCTGCTTTGGTAAAGGCTGGGAACTGACTGACTGACTTGAGTTGCAGTCCTGCTGAAAAGGATCTAGGAGTTACGGTGGACACAAAGTTGAATGTGAGCCAGCACTGTGCTCTTGCTGCAACTAAGGCAAGCTGTATACTGGGCTATATTAGAATCACGTGGCCAACAGACTGAGGGAAGTCATTGTTCTCTTCTTCTCTGGGCTGGTGAGGCTGTACCTGAAAGTCTGTGTGCAGTCTTGGGCCCTTCCTACTGTAAGATGGATACAAGCCCTCATGAAAAAAAAGCCACCAAAAAAAAAAAAAAAAAGATAGAGGACAGTGAGGACAGTGCAACAGTGGAGCAGGTTATCCAGAGAACTTTTAGAATCTCTGTTGCTGGAAACTGTCAAACACGTAGCTGACCTGATCTAATGTTGGTGATCAACCTTCTATTGAAAGTGGCATTGAGTGAGTGATCTCCAAAATTCCCTCCAGAAGCATATTTCGAGGACTGTAACCCTCCTGGCTTTGAGTTCAGATCTCCGGTGGTGAAGGCCAGGAAGCCCTGCCTGTTGTGTGGCAGGCAATTGCTCATGCTCGTTAAGCTCTGCCTGGTTGTAAAACTGGGACTGAAGGTTGCATGCCCTAAAGGTGAATGTCTGAATGATGAAGTCAGGAGAGTTCACAGAACCACAGAATCGTTTAGGTTGGATGGGACCTCTGGAGATCATCTACTCCAACCTCCCTGTTCAAGCAGGGTCCTCTAGAGCATATTGCCCAGGATCACATCCAGACAGGTTTGGAATATCTCCAGCAAAGGAGACTCCACTACCTCTCTGGGCAACCTGTTCCAATGCTCTGTCACCCTCACAGTGAAGAAGTTTTTTCTCAGGTTCAGATGGAACTTCCTGTGGTTCAGTTTCTGCCCGTTGCCTCTTGTCCTGTTGCTGGGCACCACGGAGAAGAGGCTGGCCTCATCCTCTTGACACTCCCCCTTCAGATACTTGTACACGTTGATGAGATCCCCTCTCAATCTTCTCTTCTCCAGGCTCAACACGCCCAGCTCTCGCAGCCTTTCTTCAGAGGAGAGGTGCTCCAGCCCTCTAATCATCTTGGTAGCCCTCTGCTGGACTCTCTCCAGGAGCGCCATGTCTCTCTTGTACTGGGGAGCCCAGAACTGGACACAGTACTCCAGGTGAGGCCTCACCAGGGCTGAGGAGAGGGGCAGGATCACCTCCCTCCACCTGCTGGCAACACTCTGCCTAATGCACCCCAGGAGACCATTGGCCTTCTTGGCCACAAGGGCACACTGCTGGCTCATGGTTAACTTGGTGTCCACCGGGACCCCCAGGTCCTTCTCTGCAGAGCTACTTTCCAGCAGGTCAGCCCGCAGCCTGTACTGCTGCACGGGGTTATTCCTGCCTAGGTGCAGGACCTTGCACTTGCCTTTGTTGAACTTCATGAGGTTCCTCTCTGCCCAGCTCTCCAGCCTGTCCAGGTCCCTCGGAATGGCAGCACAGCCTTCTGGTGTGTCAGCCACTCCTCCCAGTTTTGTAGCATCATCAGCAAACCTGTTGAAAGTGCACTCTGTCCCTTCCTCCAGGTCATTGATGAATGAGTTGAACAAGACTGGAGCCAGGACTGACCCCTGGGGGACACCACTAGCCACAGGCCTCCAACTTGACTCTGCGCCATTCACCACAACCCTCTGAGCTCTGCCTTCCAGCCAGTTCTCAATCCATCTCACCGTCCACTCATCTAGCCCACACTTCCTGAGCTTCCCTAGGAGGATGTGATGGGAGACAGTGTCAAAAGCCTTGCTGAAGTCCAGGTAGACAACATCCACTGCTCTCCCCTCATCTACCCAGCCAGTCATTCCAGCAGAGAAGGCTATCAGACTGGTCAAGCATGATTTCCCTTTGGTGAATCCATGCTGACTACTCCTGATCCCCTTCTTGTCCTCCACATGCTTAGTGAGGACCTCCAGGAGGAGCTGTTCCATCACCTTTGCAGGGATGGAGGTGAGGCTGACAGGCCTGGAGTTTCCTGGCTCCTCCTTCTGGCCCTTTTGGAAGACTGGCGTGACATTGGCTTTCTTCCAGCCCTCAGGCACCTCTCCTCTTCTCCAGGACCTTTCCAAGATGATGGAGAGTGGCCTAGCGATAACATCCGCCAGCTCCCTCAGCACTCGCGGGTGCATCCCATCGGGGCCCATGGATTTGTGGATGTCAAGTTTGGACAAAAGATCTCTAACCTGATCCTCCTCCACCAAGGGAGTCTTCCTTTCTCCAGACTTCCTCTCTTGCCTCCAATGTCTGGAGTTCCTGAGGACCGGCCTGAGCAGTGACGACGGAAGCAAAGGCAGCATTCAATAACTCTGCCTTCTCTATATCCTTTGTTACCAGGGCACCCACCCCAGCAGCAGCGGGCCCACGTTTTCCCTAGTCTTCCTTTTGCTCTTGATGTATTTGAAGAAGGCCTTCTTGTTGTCCTTGACATCCCTTGCCAGATTTAATTCCAACTGGGCCTTAGCCTTCCTTGTCGCATCCCTGCACACTCTGACAACGTCCCTGTATTCCTCCCAAGTGGTCTGTCCCCTTTTCCACATTCTGTAGACTTCCTTCTTCTGCTGGAGTTTTGCCAGGAGTTCCTTGCTCATCCATGCAGGTCTCCTGCTCGCTTTGGTTGACTTCTTCCTCAGAGGGATGCACTGATCTTGAGCCTGGAGGAAGTGATGCTTGAACGTTAACCAGCTTTCTTGGACCCCTCTTCCTTCTAGGGCCCTACCCTGTGAGATTCCCCTAAGCAGGTCCCTGAAGAGGCCAAAGTCAGCTCTCCTGAAGTCCAGGGTTGCAGTCCTACTCATTGCCCTGCTCCCTCCTCATAGGATCCTGAACTCCACCATCTCATGGTCACTGCAGCCGAGGCTGCCCCCAACCTTCACCTCTCCAACTAGACCTTCTTTGTTTGTTAGTACAAGGTCTAGCATTGCACCTCTCCTCGTTGGCGTCTCCACCACCTGGGTCAAGAAATTATCATCAATGCTTTGCAGGAACCTCTTTGACTGTTTGTACCTAGCTGTGCTGTCTTCCCAGCAGGTGTCAGGGTGGTTGAAGTCTCCCATGAGAACCAGGGCCTGTGATTGTGAGGCTACTTCCAGCTGTCTGTAGAAGGCCTCATCGATGACTTCCTCCTGGTCAGGTGGCCCTGCCCTTTAATCCTTACCCATAGGCTCTCAACTTGCTCTTCATCCACCCCGAGGCAGAGCTACATACATTCTAGTTGCTCCCTCACATAAAGAGCAACTCCACCAGCTCGCCTTCCTGGCCTGGCTTTCCTAAAAAGCACATAGCCATCCATGACAGCATCCCAGTCATGTGAACTTTCCCACCATGTCTCTGTCACTGCAATGAGATCATGGCCCTGCAACCGCACACAGATCTCTAACTCTTCCTGCTTATTCCCCATGCTGCGTGCATTGGTATACAGGCATTTCAGAGAGCCAGTCAAGCACGCAAGCTTCCCAGGAGAGGTGCAAGAGGATCCTCCATAGCCATGTCCCATGCTGTCTCCCCTGGTTGTATGCACCCGCTGGAGGCATCCTGACTTGAGCGGTGTTTTACTGACTCCCCTGTCACTATACCACTCCCCTTCCCCCATCTTGCCTAGTTTAAAGCCCTCCTTACCAGGTGGCCAACCTGTTGGCAAAGACACGCGTGGCCCGCTTGGTAAGGTGGATCCCATCGCTCCCCATCAGCTGTTGATCTTCAAACAGGGTCCCATGGTCATAGAAACCAAAGCCCTGCTGCCAACACCAGCGGCACAGCCAGCTGTTAACTTGGAAAACTCGTCTACTCCTCCTCCCGTCCTTTCCCCTCACAGGCAAGATTGAGGAGAAAACGACCTGGGCTCCCAGACCCTTCACCACCATTCCCAGAGCTCTGAAGTCCTGTTTGATGGTTTCCAGTTTGCCTTTCGTGTCATTAGCACCCACATGGAAGAGCAGCAGAGGGTAGTAGTCCGACGCGTGGACAAGCGTTGGCAGTCTTTCCACGACATCTCTTATTCGAGCCGCTGGCAGGCAGCAAAACTCTCTGGACAAGAGATCAGGTCGGCAGATAGGTGCCTCTGTCCCCTGCAGCAGGCAGTCACCCACAGCAATCACTCGCCGCTTCTTCCGGGTGTTCCTGCACGGCACAGGGTCTGCCAGGCCAGTTGCCTCCCTTGGAGCCATGCCCAGCTCCTCCTCGGCTTGGAGGGCGCTAAACTTGTTCTTCACAGGCAACTCTTGAGGAGGAGCAAGAGCCTTTCTCCTTCTACGAGAGGTCACCAGCTTCCAGCCCTCTTCAACAGCGTTATGATGCACCTTTACACACGGTGCTGAGCCCTCTGACAACTCCGCTGCAGTGGGGGCAGGGGACTCCCGGAGCTGAACAGTCTCCGAGAACACCCTGTCAATCTCCCCGCTCATCCTCTCGGATGCTACGCAGCCTACTAACCTCCTCCTGTAACTCCTCTATCTGGTGACTCAACTGGTCAACCACAGCACACCTCACACAGGAGAGCTGACTGTCAGCCCAGGCCTCACGGAGAGGCCCCAGGCACTCCCTGCAGCCTGACACCTGCAGAGCTGCATCTGCTGTCTGAGGGTCTGTCTGGGTTGAGGCCTCAGATACAGCTGATGCAGCACCTCCAGCAGCCTCTGGGGAACGTGCTCTGCGGCGTGTCATGACCATGCCCCGGGGAAGGACACACCACTGTGCAAAATGTGCAAAATGGAGAGGTGCCTTCTTTGCCTTCTGGCGCCCTTCTGCGCGAGTTTGCCTTGTTGTGTGTGTCTACACTATATTGTTTAATCTGCACTTAACCCAACAAGCATGCTGACCTGCAGCTATTAAATCCACAGTCAGATACTGATCTCATCTGGGATGCATCAGGTTCCAGATGCGCTGAGAGGAAAAATCCCATCTGCAACTCATCACTTCTCAGCTGGGACCGAGTGCTCAAGTGGATTAATAGTTACCCTCTGAATCTGTTTACGCTGTTTGACTCTGGCCACACACTGAAAACTACTACCTGCAGCAAGTCTGGCAGTCCAGCAGCTGAGCCCAGTTCTTCACTGAGCTGGCAAATACAGGAGCACTCATAAAAGCTGAAAGTCCTCTTAGTGGAGAGGTAGAGGGCACTAAGTCAGCCACATTCCAGCTGAAACTAGAGTCTGGCTGTGCACTCTCTTCTTCTGCTGTGCTCTATTTAACCAAGGCTTTAAGCTAATTTGCGTGATTTATGGCACTGGAGGAGCAGAGCACTGTGTCAGAGAAGGGGCCCAGCAGCTGGCACAGTCTCAGTGGTCATGTGGAAATGAACAGCATGAGTTCCTCCTAAGAGTGGAAACTGCAGACGAGCTAAGCAGAGGAGAAGCAAAGATACAGTTAAAGTCTGTTGTCAGCAAACAACACTGATTTACAGCTAAGACTAGAGCAACAGCAATAATTCTCACCCTCTGCTGAATTTTCCAGAGGTGGACAGCAACTTCAGCCGTACCCTCCAGAGCCCAAGTGCCTGAGTGTTGCTTCTTCCTCCGTTTTGGGAGGTAAAAGAGAGGAAGAAACAGAGCAGAGGCAAAGCTCTTCGCTCAGCTGGGTTGCAATGCTGTCTTCTTCCAGCTAAGATCTGAGATCACCTGCATGGCCACGAAATCAAGGAGCAAAGGTTGAGCAGTGAATGGTGGGCTTCTACATCTTAGTTATGTCGGCTTATAGGCAGTGCTGTTAGCTGCTGCTCCTGAAACGTAGGAGCAAAAGAGGAAAATTCTTGCAGTCATGCTCCTGTTGCAGTCATGAAGTAGCAGTGAAGAGCTGAAAGACAGTTAGGAGCAGCTTCTCTTTAACTGTTCCCAACATTTCAGTTTGTGCTGTCAAACGCGGTTCATCATAGCAGGCTGATTCTCCCTCTGAAGCCGCAAGCCTGGCTGGCAATCAGTATACCCAGACTTAGATGTGGTGTGGTAAAAGCTCAGTGGTCTACGCAGCATTTCTTGCTGGGAAGACTACAACGTGGTTACTGAAATATTTTATACAAGGCAGAATAATTCTAATAGGGAGGGTCTGAATTTTGTTTATTCCTCAGTCATATCGTGACATCAAGGAGATTCTGTCACAAACTACCTCAGGCTGAGCATGGTCTGTACGTGTATCTTAGCTGAATACTGTGATCTCTGCGAGTGAAAGGGGAAATAAAGATTTATGGAGCTTTAGCCCCTCTATGGAGTTACTCTTTCATTTCTTTGTCTTTTCTGAAATACGCTCAGAAATGAAATATCTCATTTGAGGTCAAATAGAAGATTTTGTCTTACAGAAGAAGAGTTGTTTGCTTTTGACATACAAAAAGAAAGTGTTTACATTTTGTTCTAATGCAAGCGTATACTTGTTTCCAGTTTTTTAGTTTGACAGACTCATTTTCTCGTAACTTGAGGATGTACTAAGAAAGGATCAGAAATTATAGGGAGGAAAAGGGTAATTTATGTAAGGGTAATAAGGGTAATAAGTAGACTGAATTTGACCCGTAGAAATGTATTCTGTGCCTGCTTGTGTCTTGGAGTTTATCAACAAGATACTTTAGCCACTTTTTGCATAAATATATGTTCCTTAATTTTGCGATGTCTGACTTAAGAGCCTAGGATTTATAGGAGTGGTTGGCATTCAGATCTACAGCTGAAGTCAGTAGGAGTTTCACTTTGATAGTGTTTTATTATAGTGTTATATAACAATTTTATATAATAGAATACCACATCTTTAAAGCAAAACAAAAAAGAATCTGAGAAAGAGCATAGACAACTTCAATTGGACACCTCAAATCAGTGATTTAAAAAGAAAATCCCTGTCTCTATCTCAATTCTTCAGTACAGAATATGGATAATAATGCCCTTTTATCCCTCTTTTTTTTATGAAAACCATAAATATTTGTGAAGCACTTACGTGCTCTGGTGATAGGAGTTTTACAAAAGCTTGTCAGGAAATTATTAATTATGCCTCCAGAGCAGAGTTTGAACGGTATTCAGTAGATTAGGCATATGTCAAGCAGCAAGGAGAAAACAAAGTAGTCATTTAGTCAGCACTGCCCAGCCAGTGCCCTGAATGAGGTAAGGATCCTTTGATCATGTAATTAAAGATTTAGAAAAATGGGTAGACAAAAGCAGGCTTAATTAAAGTTGCACAGACCTCCTGGTATTTCTTAACTGCCCAAGGTGACTTGAGCCTACATCCCTTTCAAGAGCTCTTCCGTCAGCCGAGGAGAGAAAAAACATTCTCATCTGGGCTGCTCACAGCCCTTAGAAATGAGAAATGTGGGTGAATCATCGATGGGAAAAATGTGGATTAACATCCCAGGACTCTGGCAATAAAATTATCTGGCAACCACTGGTCTCCCTGTGTAACGGAACTGTCCCCTGAAAAGCAGCCAGCGGCAATATTCTCTTATGGTGTTCACTCTCAGTGGAATAGATATGGGGAAAGAACATTACTGTTATTGAAATGTCAGTAAAAATAGCAAATTTAACAGTGACAAGAAAAGAGGAATCTGACTTGAAGGTAATGCTATGAATGTTAAGGGTAACCAAATCAAGGATATATTTGTGATCTGTTTCCTCATGAGGATTCCAGTATTTGATGTTTTCATTAGACAGTTCAACTTGGATGGCTATATACCATGCCAAAAAAAAAAAAAAAGTCATTCACATAGTTATGATTCTAGAATGATTTTGGTGTTTTTAACAGATAGTTGCTTGAGTATCCACTGCATGTTAATGAAGTCATTATAACTGTGATATGATGATTTTTCTTCTCACTGCGTAACAGGTATTTTCTAACTCAAAGCAAGATGGAAATGAGTGAAAAAGAAGTACAGGCATCAGACTTGCTTTTCTTTGCCTAACATTCTCTTTTTTGTAAGCAAATGTGAACTACTTGAATTGTATTGAATTATTTAGATATTCACCCATCTCACATATTGAACTCTTAGACATCTTTCTAGTCACATTTGTTTACATGAATTGAGTTAGGTTTTAAAAAATACATTAATGCTTTAATGGAATTAGTTATGTGGTGTTTCCAGAAAGTATATAATAATGATAAACGCTCTCTATAATCGACATTGGTCAAGCAGGGCTCACAGGATAAAGAGCTACACATGAGAGGAAATCCAGTAGATGCTTCCCTGAATATTTGAAAGAATAATTTTGCCTCATCTAAATGTGTTTCTCTCTCCTCTCTTTCAGGCTGTTTCCAGCTATGTAATGTTTTTCGATCACATGACATGGAAATTGACCAGTGTTTGCTGGAGTCCCTCCCTCTCGGCCAGCGGCAGCGGCTGGTGAAGCGCATGCGCTGTGATCAAATAAAGGCGTACTATGAACGAGAGAAGGCTTTGCAGAAACGGGAAGGTTATGCCCAAAAACTGAAACATGGAAAGAATCACCGAGTCCGTTTCAATCTTGCTGATATGATACAGGATGCGATCGTACATCATGATGATAAAGAAGGTACTCAGTAACGTGGACTTTTTTTTTTTTCCTAATTCTGTAGGTAAAAGTTTTGGAGGAAAAGCTTCCATGTTCTCCTTACCTGTTTTCAGGAAACATAAGATTTTTGTTGGATAGTAATCATAAAGTGATCAATGCAACAGAATATATTGCATGCAATATAGTATAGCTTATCACTTAAGACCTAGAAAGCACACAGTCAGAAACCTAACAAAATCACTCTGAGGTTAATATATGTATAAATTAATATATTTCAAGACCAGTAAGGACTATTATCATGATTCTGTGTGACCTCTTCTATATCATCAGTGACAGAATTTCACACAAGTTACTTTGAAAACTAGTTTCCCATTTTTAAGCAAAAATCTGGAATAAAGAACAATGATATTAATGACATTGGCCTGCCTAGAGGAATGAGATGATGTTGATCCACGGTGAGTCAGGTCTCCACTTGATATACTTTTGAAATACATTGCCACTTTTTGGGGATTCTCATTTTAGTTGTTCTCTGTACTTAACTAGCATTGTTTTAATCCCTGGTACGGTTGATAGTTATCTGCAGAATTTTGTAATTTACTCCTTAAAAGGGAACTCAACCTCATAGTAAAGCTCTCTCAAGTTTTAGAAATCTCCAGGAATCTCCATATTGTTGTTCGGGAGGCGTATAATAAAACAATTGTAATGCTTTTAGCAGTCCCTTGCAAACAGACTTTAAGGCAGCATTAGGTAGTCATATTAGCACAAAACTACCTTAATAGGAGAGGCTCTGAACTAGAGTCACACCATGCAACCTGGTTTCCAGCTTTGGCCTAATTTTTGCCTTTTTGGCTACATGTAGTTTTTTACTCACTCCTGAGCCTTGATTTTAGTGGGCATTTGCTCAAACTGTCGGTATTAATCATTGCTTCAGGTGTAGTCATACATGTTTAGATCTATACAGGAAATGGATCAAAAGACTCTTCTGTTAAAGTTAGTGTCTCGGGCAACATTTACAACTGAAATTACAAATAAAATTCACAACTTTTCATTCTACTCTCCTAATCTGTAAAAAAATAGGAATTATAGCTAAAGATCTTCTTTCGCAGTGTTCCCATAGCTCCCAACTTTCTCTAAAAGCCAAGAAGAATACTAGATAGGATTTTTAGGATTCTGTAAAAATCAGATACTCCAGGCTACTTTTAACATTTATTCTGAAGAAATGTCGATCATTTATTGGAGTGGTGATGGGGATCAGCAGTCTTTTGTGTTGCCCCTATTTGGCCTTGAGCTGCATTTGACTTAGAACAGAAAATTCAGCAACTGCTGAAACTGAATAGCATGAGCATGAAGGAGAAAATACCTAAGACAGAAGAAAGTAAGAGAGGGGAAAAACAGGGATGGCATCCTGCACTTGAAATGGATATTATTGAAATGGATATTGAATATCCATTCAATATCCAAGGGATGGCCGAGCTCAGAGGGTTGTGGTGAATGGCGCAGAGTCAAGTTGGAGGCCTGTGGCTAGTGGTGTCCCCCAGGGGTCAGTCCTGGGTCCACTCTTGTTCAATATATTCATCAATGACCTGGAGGAAGGGACAGAGTGCACCCTCAGCAAGTTTGCTGAGGATCCAAAACTGGGGGGAGCGGCTTCTACCGAGGAGCCCCTTCTTATATAGGAGGATATGTTGTGAAAAGTCAGGATTGAAACTGATCTGAATGTTTTACGTTTTGGAATAAATCCCGAAAGTAATCAAGATAAGAAATCATCACTTCTTCAAAAATTCAGTTGTATTTATAAAACACAAAAAACCCCCACAGAATTCAGTTGTGTTTACATATTTATAATGGACAACAGGATATTTTAATATATTTGAATGTATCTTTAATTTTTCAGAGGTAATTTAGTTTTCACACTAGCCATTTTGTCTATAATGAGATAATTAACAAGTATAAAGGTGTGTTGCAGTATATTCAATAGCCAATTAAATAGTTTCAGTCAGCTAAATTTTATCAGGTGACACCTTTCCTTATGGATAATTAATTTTGTGAGCTTGTAGTGCAAAGGCTTTGAAGAGATGAATTTCACTCAAGGTATAATATAACTCATTTGCCTGCGAATAAGCCTGATCCTGCCATGTAGAGGGTATGATCAGACTGTGGTGTCTAAGAAGCAGACTGTGGAACCTAGGTGCTATAATTTAAATAACAGCACGCACATGCAGAGTCAATTTTCTGAAGAGAATGTAATGTTTTTTCATAATGCTTTTGCTATCTTTTGGTTCAAAGCACTTAGAAGTCCTCAAGCTTCTCAGCCTTTTGGCTGAGATCATGTACAGTGTCTGTCTGAACCAGAGTTTGGCTTTTACTCGGTCCACTCACTATCACGTTTTATTTCCCTTTCCTCTCCTGAAGCAGGATCACTCATGCTGCTAATGCTTAGGCATCTTTTTTTCTGCCCCCCACACTCCCTCCCTGTTTTACCCTTCGAAGAGGGTATACAAGAACAGATTGATGCAATAGCAGGTTTAACAGAATAGCGGAATAACAGTCAGAACTATTTTCTTCATTTTTGAGACCTATTTAGGAACTGTCTTCAAATCTTGAGATCTTAAAAGTTCTACCACAACCATCTGCTTCCTCCATTCTTTAAATTGAAGCAGTTCCCAAATCTGTTTAACAGTCCTGTCTGTGACACTGTTAAGCAAACTCTTGTTTGTTGATGAATCCTGGAATAGTTTTGCTTGGCTTGAGGATCTAGTTAAAAAAAGAGCATGTTAGTTACATAATTAGCAATTAAGTAGAAAATGTGAATACATTGGATGGACCTTGTGGAATTGCAACAAAACGAGTAGACCGTATTTGAATGAGTTTGAACTCAGCTGGTAGTAGTTCAGTAAGATGGAACACCCATTCTGTAGGCATAAAAAAAAAACTGGCTAAAAATGGCTGTTTTACAGTTGTATGAAGAGAATATCATTTAATATAAAAAGTGGAAAGAGGAACAGAGTAGGCTAGAAGTAGCCCCCCAAGTGAAGTTTAGGGGCTCATTTCTTTGGAATATCAGAAACTATATAGAGTAGACAGCACATATGGAAATGGTGAGAAATAGTCTGGTTAGGTAGATGAGGTGAGTTGGATAACATGAATATGTATCTAAAGATGAAATTGTAATATGACTAGTGTGGAGACACGTTTCACACTTGAATGTGATTGGAATTTTGCTCTTAATTCGGTGCCTTTGTTATTTATGCAAAATATATCTGCTCCAAAATTACTATAGTACTTGCTAGTGGGCACAAAATACATTTTCTGGTAATTTATGCTAATAGATGGAATCATTAGTTTGGATTAAAATGAAATTTAAAACGGACTTTTAGAAATTGTAGCACTGACATGCTTTGCCACCAGTTTAGTAATGGAGACTCATTATATTCACCGTACAGCTAAAAGTTAGCAAAATGTTGTAGTTTTGCTCTATTTGGGGGCATTTTAAATAATTAGTTCTATTTTTTTCTGTTATTATTCATAACTGAAATGTGGTCTTTCATCTGACCCAGGAAGACTGAAAGGAAATCCTCTGTCTCCCTCAGCTCTGTGTCTGATCTCTGTGGGCAAAGTCACCCACACCTCCTAGCCACTGATCATTTTGAGAGATTCTACAACTATTGTTCTCAGTGGTGATATGTATAGGAGCAGAAGCTAGTGAATAAGTGAGCATAATGTGTTGTCTGATACAGGTTTTTTACGTCTCTACTGCTGGCAAGAGAACAGCTGTGGTTCAGTTGCCTTAAAATCCTCTTCAGCACTGTTATTTGAGATGTCAAATCCATATCAATAATGGACAGCAGGACATTTGTCCTGCTGACATCAGCCATATAATGTTACTGCAAGGTAGAAGCCAAAGAAGCTTCTGCATCCCGTTCCATCCCACTGCAGAGTAGGTGTGCTTGCACCTACATTTATGGTAAGCGTGAGCTCAGATTTTCTTCTCTGACATGTATGAGCAATTAGGAAATGAACTGAGCAATTACGAAATAAACTGAATCTGAGCTTACATTTCTGCTTAACATACAAGATAATCATGCCCAAAAGGTCTGGGTAGCTTGGCCTGTTGAGAATAAGGGATATCCGTCCTTCCCAAAGGAAACCTAGAGCTATTGCTACTGACAACAATGGAAAATGCTGGCAGCTTTGAAAGAGGTGATTTTTTGAGCATCTCTAGACGTTGTGAACTGACAGATAAATGTGACAGTCCTGTACCCTAAATCTGACAGAGAAGGGAAACCCAAGGATTGAATTTATTTTCAGTCATCTTTTGGAATATTCTGTAACACAGCCTCTTAGAAATCCTGCAGCATAGCCAAAATCATAAGGCTGTCAGAAATGCTGTGTATGTAATATCTTTTGTTATGAAAACACTAAGTTGCAGTGCAGTCATAAAGTATAGCAAAAGGTCTGCCATGCTTATAGGACGTGGAAGGTCAGGATAGGAAGCTCAGAGAGCCAGCAACTCAGTCTTGAGACAAGAGAGGTACTCCTGTGAAAATCAGCATGTCAGAAGGGGAATGCAGAGTCCCTAAACCTAATTAAAGTTCATTTCATCCTTTTCATAGGCCATATGCTGATTCTGTGTTAGCGTTGTGACTCCAAATGCGTCCCATACCAAAATGATTGGGTGTTAATGCTAATGCCGCATCGCATCTGTAATAAAAAGTCTTGGTCCTTTCCTTTGAGGCCGAGTCTGGCTCTGCTTGCTTTAGTCAGCCCTCCTCATCTCTGCTGCCACCCTGCCTGGGCATCTTCCCAGCACTTCCGCAGGGCTACCAGCGTGGCCTTTGCCCTTTAGCAGTGGGAGGGCATAGTGGCTGGGGACATCCTTACTCCTCCTTCTCTCGCCAGGGGATGCCTGGAAAAATGGGGGAAGAAGCAGAAGATATCAATACCCCTTCTGTTGCAGTTTCTCCTGTTGGGGGAGGTCTCCTCTGGAATGAGTCCTAGCCCCAGTGGATTGACTGTAGAGTAGTGGCTTAGTGCAGGGAAAAAGAAGAGATCCCAACTCACTTCCCCTTGAGATGACAGTGTCTCTAGCTATTCAGAAGGTTTAATACTATTGTGAGGTTTGGTACTATCTAAAACCCAGCTGGACACGGACCTGGACAACCTCTTCTAGATGACCCTGCTTGAGCGAGGGGTTGGACCTGATGATCTCCAGAGGTGCCTTCCAACCTCAGTGATTCTGTGAGAAGTTGAAACTAAGCTGAAGTGAAGCACATTCTTATTTCCTTGCGTTGTTTCCAAATCTAGTAACTCAGCTCTTATCTTTGTATTTCATTGCAATAAGCTTTTTTTTGCTTTAATGTTGTATCTTTCTCTAGTACTGACAGCCTGGTTGGATACAGACAGGGTGGTCTGGAAAATACAAGGTTCCACTGCCTGTGTCTGGCAAACATATTAGGGTAAACTTACCGATCCTCAGAGCTCAGGTTTAAGAGTTGTCAACAGTTTGTTTAGAAAGCGGCAAGAGCTAGGATGTGGGCTGTAAATAAGGAGCTGTGAACAGAGGACTCCATGGACGAGCATTAGGTGAATGAAGTCTGTTGTTAGGTATCAGGAAACTGGGGAAAGTCTGAGGAATGAAGATCACTGAGAGTGTATAGCATAAACTGTTCGTTTTAAGTATTTTTATAGTTGAAGAGAGTAGGAATAAATTCAGTTGTCTGCCCTTGGGATTCTGACTTTCAGCTACCTTTCTTCATTTCCAAGGGCATCTCTTTTCCTGACACCTGAGCTACCACTTCACAAACTGATTGGAGGCAATTTTTGGTGGCACATCCTTTTGCATGTGCTGGCAGGAGCGGTTAGGAAGCTAGGCTCAGAGCATGTCAATACCTTGTTTTCAAAGGTCACCAGAGCGCTAGATGAGGATTGTTTTTGTGTGTGTCAGCAGCAGTTCAGAGGTATCTTTGTTACTAGACATCACTGAAAGGTAAAAGAATATATCTACTAAAAACATATATTGACAGTAATAGAACAAAGTTAAAGACAAAATAACAGAACATATTATTATGATTGTACTTAAAGTGTAGGAAAGAGGGGACAAAATTATTATGGCATTAAATCTGCCAAGTTGGATCTTTATTGTTAAGCCAGAGTTTCACTAAATTAGGCAAACCCCCCTGCATCTTGAGTTAACAAGGTGACTGCTGGAGGAGAAAAAGAAGTCTGTATGAAAGTTCAGATCAATCTTCTACGTTATCCCAAATTAGAATATCCCACTCTTGCTTACTTCCACTTTTAAAAATCTTTCTACCTTAATGCTTTTGATTAAATACATAATATAACCTTTTTCCTTCCTTTCTCCTCTCAACAGCACTTTAATTAACATTTATTTTGCGTGATATATTTGTAGTATGTCAATGTCTTTCTGATTTTAGACTTTCTGTTTCAGTCTTCTGAAGAGAAAGGCATAGAATTTTGTAAGTGATATTATGAGAAATATTAAATAGCTGAAGTGTTTTACATATATTTATATATGTACATATATAACCTTGTTATATATGTATTACAATATGAGCATAGAGGCCAAATAAACACACTTGGTGAATCAGGATGAGGTTATGTAATCTGAGTAGCATTTCTCAGTTCCTTGGCTGCGCTCTTGGTTTTACACCGTCCTTGGCAAGCCCTCTCACCTTAGCCAATAAGCTCTGCATGTTTTTTTCCAACCCTGAGCAGGTTAAAATAGCAAACAGTTGGGGTATGTTCAGCTTGAGTATAGAAACCTCCAGAACAAAATAAACCCTCCACAATTAAAGATTGAAAATTTCAGTCAAAAACTATATTAATATGAAGTGAGGCCACCTATTAGTAATTTTCTGAATAGAGAAATCATGAAGAGGGATGAAAAAAATCACTTTAATCTAATTTCAGCTTGAGGAACTTAATAACCCCCATTCAAAGCAGAACTACAGGGCAGCTAAAAATTATTGGAGAGATCAGGTAGTCTTTATTTGCTTACCCAAAGAAATCCAGTATTTGGTCTGTTTTTTAATTTAAAACATAAATAGATTTATCAAGATTTATAATGCTTTGGTTCAAGATTGTGATAGTATTATTTAATATATTTTAATTGTAAATTATTGTTTACTCTCATGCTAAACATCATGCAACTTTTTTTGGAAGTGCACGTGGAATTCACTATACATGTGCAATAATAGTGGTTTTGTCGATATAAAAATATTTTGGATTTTTGAAGAAATTACAATACATACGTATGATAATTTATACAATTTAATATTTATGGACCCAATCCTTAAGAGATTTGAACACTAGACACTCTGAATAATAAAGTCAAGGGGCTATTCACAGCATGTGAAATTAATGAAGTGCAAAAAGTTTGCACAATCAGGGTTCTTGAAGGGAAGGAATATATGCTGTAACTGACTATATTGACAAGACAGACGATTACATGTGTTCTGCATTAGGAACTCCTAGAGCTGTAATTTAGAAAAGACTAACACAGCCGACTGTCAGGTGTGCTGCTAGTGACTTAATTAGCTCTGTGCATGGAAAAATGAAACATCAGTCAACCATCTCCATCCTTCCATTGATGAAGAAGCTATTTCAAAAGCTCAGAAGGCTGAGGCACACTTCCAACCAGAGTCAACCCTCAACCCTACAGGTTCAGTGTGGCTGTTAACCTTGTTTAGTTACATGTGTGCTGAATTTAGCAACACAGGGCATCTTTTTGTTAGGACACAGGGAAACATAATGCCTTTCATTATTAGGTAACAGATGTTAAGTAATTAAAGCAACCCAATTCAAAAGCAATCATAAAATCACAGGGAGATGAAATGTGAATACATTTGAATTCCTACAGGATACCATGTGTGCTTTTTGTTCTTTTGTATGTATGTTTACATTTTTATTAGTTTGGTAAAGCTACAAGATGAGAACTGTATGTTAAGCTACTCTTTATTTACAAAAAATGTGTGATTCCTGATAGACCAGATTTATTTTATTAGAATAAATAAAACTTACAGAAAAGAAGTATAATATGTCACTGAAGTGAATGATACGCTTGATAAGTGTAAATTTTATGTAGCCTCTTCCTTTTCCCTGTGGCCTGTCTAACCACAGGAGTGCTTCTGACCATCATCTGGTTTTCTTTTAGTCCTGAAAGCTCCCTAGGCAGTCCTAGCTGCAGTTTTAGTTTCTGTGCATGCCCAATAGCTACCCTCTACTTATAGCCAGAAGGAACTAGAGAAAAGGCTTCCCTCCATTTTGGATCCTCTGGAACTGATCTAGAGGGACATACAGCAGATGCAGTGCTGGATTGCTTTGGTGGCTGTTTTGAGTGTGCATCTCCTGACTGATAGACTTGCTGCGTCTGGGTCGTCTTGCTTGCAGTATAGTAAGCTGTAAAAAGTTGACTGCCTAACAAGCTGTTGTATAAAAGCCTTGATGTTGTTATCGTCTCTACCACTAGCTGTATTTTGAAAAAAATGAGCTTTTATTAGTTCTTCGGAAAATAGAGGTACATTCTGGACTATTTGCAATCCTGTTTATATGTTTAAGCTCTGAGAAGTCAAGATTGAGATATGCATTTGAATTTAGCAGTTCCTATTTGAAATTTTTGGGTGTCTCTAAGTTCACCCTAAGGGATTTGTTGGTCACTTCTCTGAAATGTTACCTTCTCCTTATTCCTGTAGAGAGTTTCTAGAAACATTTCCTTAGAGACCAGATTTCTAAATCGTAGGCATTGCGATGTGTGTTTGTAGATAGATAAGCCTATTCTTGAATCTTATCTCTATAAATCCAAACAAGAACACATTTGGTTAAGTAGAAATCATGGTTTTATATGTTGCCTCTGTTGTAAGTATAGCACATAATAGTTTATGAGGAAAACTTTGTGAAAATATGTACAGTTTTTTCTAAAACTAAGAATGTTATTCATTTAGCTTTGAGCACTTTTTCAAAATTTCCAACTATTTCTTTTGATGGACTATGATTAATGCTTTTCTTCAGTGGGACTAGACAGTATGTAAATTCATCGTGATTTTGCATGGTCAGGATCTAATTCAAAAGGCTTTAGCAATTTAAAATGTTAAGAAAAACTATTCAGAAGACCATTACCTTACATAAGCATCCAAGTTTTTTAGGGGTATAATTGGTTTGAACTGATAATCTTTATAGACACCTTATCTGCACTTCCTTCAGCTTAAGGCTGTCAATCTCATTTGTATTTCCATTTTGGTGTTTTTGTCCATAAGGTCTTTCCTTTCCATGTAATATTAAAAACAATTTTCCACTTTAGTATGTTCTGGCACGCAAAAAAGCAAGAAATACCAAGACTAACCACTCACAAACTCACTATGATGCCAACAAAAGGTTGTCAGGCCACTAACAACCAACTAACTGGCACCTGGCAGTTTTCCCATTCCTTTCAAAGGGGATCTGCAGTTGGTGTTCCTCACATGCACTGGGATGCAAGGCTGTAAATCGGCACCATTCAGAAGCCTGCTCTCCTGATGAAAGAGGGTTTCCACTGAGTAGCAGGTACTGCCGGCATCCCCTGGGTGTTGTTAGAAGTCACGCTGATTAAAAGGAAGTTTTCCCATGATGGCAGAAGACCCTAGTCTGTACTTGTGAAATGTAAAGATAGAAAGAATCAAATCTTCCCTCTGCAATTTGAAGTTGATTTCTCCTTCAGTATATTTCTCTTTCATGCTTCAGATTGATTTCCAATAATATTTCAGTTCAAAGGGGAGACTTCTGTATTCATCTTTCAGTATCACTTACCTTAAGATGTTTTTATTTCAATCGCAGATTGGTCTAGCATAAAAATCAGTAGAGAATAACCTTTTCTGTTTCCCCTTTTTTAAAAACAACAAACGCTTAAAGCAATGATACAGTTCTGTGTTAAAAATTTGGGTGATTTATTTGCAGTTCCTTAAAAGCATTTTCAGTTTCTCAATTTAGTTTTAGAAGGCTTTTCCAACAGAATGACTTCCATTGTTGCACCAGAGGAATGTTGCTTTAGTGGAATATTAACCACAACTCTGGAAAAAAGGCCACATTTTGGGATCCTGCAACATACAGACTTGGACTGATCACCATCATATTAATTGCAAGAATAATGTTTCTTTGAAACTTTTTAGAAGTGGAATAACTAAATAGAACAACTTCCTCTAGAAGTTCAGAAGGTAGAACTAAATGAATATAGCCTGAGCCACTAAATGCAACAAATATATTTTTAGTTGCTGAGCTCTTTCCTTTTTCCTGAATTGCAGTGCCTTTCCCAGTCAAAACACAAGTATATCAGAAGCAGAGCTAGGTTTATCTGTACATTGTTTTATGAGTTTTCTTTAAGGCTATCCTTCCTCAATAAAAATTCTAAACAGTAAGTATGTACACTGCTTGTTGTTTCAGTTATTCTTCTTTTTGCTGACACATACATTGATGGATTCTTTCTTCTTAATACAGTAAGGTATCATAACTTGGTGTGCAGGGCTTTAGCTGTTAAAACTTTTTGCACAAGTAGACAAAGAACAAGCTCTATAGTTAGGAGAGAGAAATGAATAAAAAGTTGATATGACATAATGAACAGACAACTGATTCTTCTTGATTTTTGCTATTTCCAGCCATCACAGTAACAGGCTATTACAGTGCAGGAACTGAAGCTTGTAAGAATACAATCAATGAATCTAAGGGAACAGGTAATCTAGCTTGTGTTTTTATGCGAATTGCATCCAAGATCAGAGGTAGGAAGGTCAGTAGTTAAGGTGATGTTGACGATATTTCTAAATGTCATGCTTTAAACATGGGCTTTAAGCCTTATGTAAACAGTTCAAGTTAGAGTTCTGACAGTCAGCCTGAGGCTGCATATTGCTTTCTTACATTGTTTCTTTCTAGTGCCTGTATATTACAGTGTAGTATATATGTGACCTTGGAGCAGTACAGATTGTGATTCTGCGTGAGAAACAATAAGGTGGTTGCAGGAGGTGATTCTCCCACCGTGCACTGTTTAGGGTTTTGATTAAATTCAGACTCAAAAGCAAACATGACAGCTACAGCATTAAATCACTGAGCTAGGGTCTGTGCTTCAGATTTTCGCAGTCAGAACTATTGTTGGCATATAGCGGTAGTTTTTTCTAGAATTCCACTTTCACCCCTTGAGAATAGGGAAAATATGACTTGCAGTTTTCTTAAAGCTGGAAGCATCTGTCTGAAATGTGAACTGCTGCTTTGTTTCATAGTCTACCGAGGAGGCATCCTATAACAGAGCACCAGCTGTCATGGTAAACTTTTTAATAAACCCCATTTGAAATTTGCTGTCTTCACAGGATTCCTATATGGGATGAATGTTGGACTTGTTTTGGTTTAAAGCCCTCCCCCATCATCCCTTCACACCCCCCCCCCCCAAAAACCTTATTGGTGCAACTATTCAGAACCATACAAGAGGGACAGAAAAGGCCAGATGTAAATGCAGCATGTGTATGTAGTTCGACTGATGCTTACATGGGCATTAATTTCTTTTCTCTCTTTATATTAATGGTTTTAATTATATGCATGCATATTCTCTTTGAATTAGTCCTCATCTCTTGCTCTGTTGATCACTAGTAACTTTCGCATTTCTATCAAGGTTCTGCCTTCTCCTTGATTTCTGTTTTGTCTGCCGGATGTAACTTACAGGTCTGGTGCATAAACTGTTTGAGCAGAAGAGAAACTAGCATTGCATATCAGTTGGGAACTTTGTGCCCCTGCAATTGTAGCTCAGCATTGCAGCCCAAATCTGCCAAGTAGCTCCATATGAGCATGGACTCATGATGTGTCTTGGAACTGGGAAGCACTCTTCTGTCAGGGGATGTGATTTTGGCTACCCTTTCCCCTTGTTCACCTCATGATTGCTGAATTCATTGAGTTATAGAGTCACCTAGGATGGAAAGGACCTCAGGAGGTCTCTACTCCAACCTCCTGCTGCAAGCAGGGTCAGCTCTGAGATCAGATCAGGGTGTTGCAGGGCTGTCCAGTCAGGTCTTGGAAAATTCCGAGGACAGACATTGCACAGCTTCCCTAGGCAGCCTTCTCTATTGCCTGGCTCTCCTTATGGTGAAAAAGGTTTTCCTTTCCTTTGCTTGGAACCCCTCTTGTTTCAGCTTATGTCTCTTGTCCTCCTGCCATGCACCACTATGATGAGCCTAGCTCTGTTTCTTCTCAATAACCTCCTCATCAGTACTGGCAGGCTGCTATTAGCTCTCCCTAAAGCTGTCTCTTTTCCAGGCTGAGCAAGCCCTGCTCCTTCAGCCTCTCCTCACAGAGCAATTGCTCCAGCCCGCAGCTGTTGTGGTGGCCTCTGCTGAACTTGCCCCACTTAATCAAAGTCCTTCTTGCATTGAAGTCCCCAAAACTGGACACAGTACTGTAGATGTGGTCTAATGAGTGCCAAACAGAGGGGGATAATCACTTCCCTCAGTCAACTGACTGTGCTGCTGTTAACATAGCCCAGCTTGCTGTTCGCCATCTCTGCAGCCAGGGCACACTACTGGCTCATGCGCGCCCAGCTCGTTGTCCCCCAGGGCCTTCCTTGCTGAGCTGTTCCCCCGCCAGTCACTCCCCAGCCTATATTGCTGCTGGAGGTTATACACAGTGTATTTGCATCTGCTCCTGAAACTGCGTGCATGTTTTTCTACATAGCTGATAAGTTAGTTGAAGGTAGTGACTATAGGCATGCAATTACTGAATTTCTGACCTATGATCCTGATGTGGCCTTCCCATCTCCACAAGAGGCAGCATAATCCTCTTAAGCCTGTAACAGCTATTCAGTGGGGAGACAAGATATTGGATGGCTGTAGAGGCTTCAAAGCCATGACAGAGAATGGGGAAGGTAGATCAGAACCAGAGGTCTGCAATTCCAACTTCTGTATCTGAATTTTGGAGACGACTGAGTTGACTAGGGTACTAAGCTAAGCCGGTTCTCAGTGTCCTAGTGCAAGGACAGGCTAAGCAAAACAGAGAGATATTAGTAGGGAACAACTGATCATTCTACTTCAAAGCCAACTTAAAGTGTCACCTTAAATGTCAGATATTTACTTCCATCAATCATGAAAAAGATATAATTATATTAGGTGTGGTTTGAGTATAATTTTGTCCTCTATCGGCTTGCCTATCACTGCAGTCCATACCCATATGGGCCTGGCACCTCACAGGTAAAGCTAAATTCGGTTTGTAGTTTACTGGTTGTCCCAGCATGGTAGTTTGGCCCTTCTAAGGGACTAATTGATATCAAAGAGGCATGAAGTACTAAGCATGATACAACGAGTCTGCTTTTCCTACATCTTACCCTAGATTCCCCAGATCCTCAAATACTTCACCAGTAAATCAGTATAGGTTTGCCCTACATCATATTGATCTGCAGGCTTAGCCTCCTGTGAACTTGGTGATATCGAATGTAGAATTGAACATCTTCCAGTTTGCCTCTTTAGTTGAAAGATGAACTTAGATGAAATATTATAAAACTGTCACTTCAATCTACTGTGTCCCTATGTGACTTTTTTATGTCAAATACTGAAGATTGAAATCAGGTGAAGTCTTCATATTGTAAGCATCTTCAGCTGCCTGAGTGTGGTAGCTCTACCTCAAAGCAGGAATACGGAGATGTTTTTCTTTGGTTATACTGAGGTGGTTTAAGAAGGCAGTAGTCAGAAGCTTCGAGTTTATAATAGCCTTTTTCTTCTGTGCTGGCTTTATCTTAGCTAGGCAGACAGGCAGGACTGTTGTTCCTATGGTGATTAGGTGATATTTGCTGATTTTTCAAGTGTTTTTGTTATTGGCCTATAGGTGGTGGTGGTGGTAGATACTGTCAGGGATGTGGGGAACTGAAAGTAGTGGCAAAGGTGGTACAGAGGTTGCAAGCATACAGAAACAGCTGTAGGATAAGAGTGAGTGAAAGCAGTGATTTCTAGGAAGCTGAGCTTGAGCAGTCAGAGCAGTACTGTTACTGACTGAAAGAGATGGCACGAACCTATCTGGGCAGTTTACTTTCATTGCTGGACATTGAGATCATCCACCAGCTATCAAGTAAATGAACTCAGTCCCTACGTAACTCATTTTGGAATCTAGTATGCGTTATAACAAGGGTAGTCCTGACAAGGCCTTCGTTAGTGTCACTGAGTAAGATACTTACCAGCTGCCTTGCTGTTCTACCTTTGTTGTAATCACTTCTGATAGAAAACTGTGATTGAGTGCTGATATCTTTAAAAATAAAAATAATGAATATTGCCAAATAATGGATATGTATATCAAAATCCAACTTATCTCCATAATAAAATGAAAACGTTAAGAGAGGAATGAGTGCTTATGTAGAACAGTAGTCTTCAGCCTGTGGCTTTTCACATCTGTTGACCAGCTCTGAGATGTGTAAAGAAGGGAACTAGTATTAAAAGACTGAATTGGGCTGACAGATATAAATTTACCATATAGGAGACAGTACCTCAACCAGAAAATCTCTCACAGCCCATTTTAAATTTTTAAATTTTAAAGTCCTAAAAGTGACATATGTGAATAATAAGGAATTTAGTCAGGAATACTTTATTCCGTGGCCAGGCAGGGGCCGGGCCATGGTGGGGCTGGAGCTGGCACCCCTGCGGCATCGTGGGGCAGGGGACTGGAACATCTCTCCTGTGAAGAAAGCTGCAAGAGCTGGACCTGTTTAGCCTGGAGAAGAGAAGACTGAGAGGCGATCTCATCAATGTGTACAAGTATCTGAACGGAGGGTGTCAAGAGGATGGGGCCAGACTCTTCTCCGTGGTGCACAGCAACAGGACAAGAGGCAACGGGCACAAACTGAAACACAGGCAGCTCCATCTGAACATGAGGAAACACTTCTTTCCTGTGAGGGTGACAGAGCACTGGCACAGGTTGCCCAGAGAGGTAGTGGAGTCTCCTTTGCTGGAGATATTCAAAACCTGCCTGGATGGGATCCTGTGCAACGTGCTCTAGAGGACCCTGCTTGAGCAGGGGGGTTGGACTAGATGATTTCCAGAGGTCTCTTCCAACCTTGGTCGTTCTGTGATTCTGTGACTGACAGCCCTGGGCTGGGCCAAAATGGAGCAGGGGCTGGGCTGGGGGTGGAGGGGAGGCCCTGGGGATGGGCAAGGACAGGCAGGGCTGGTGTTGCCCCCAGGGACCTGATGATTACAACATCCAATGTTATCCAAATTGGATGCAAATTCTCTAAGTGAAAGGTAACAGTAAAGAACAGGATATTGAATTTGGGAGGCAGGAATCCCCTTTAGGCTCGCTCTTATAGAAAGGCTTCATTAATTGGCATATTATCACTGGAAATCATCTGAATGATGGTGTCAAGATTGGAGAGGAAAATACAAGGAAAACTAGCAGGCCCATTTATGTGATTTGTGAGTAGAAATTGAGAGCTACCCAAATGATAAGGGCAAGTATTAATAAAAGTTCGTTATGGTGGTCTTCTTTCAGCAACTACTTAATGATTAAATTAAAACACACACTATCATAAGGGGAAGCAGACTGTGGTCTGTAGATGTTTTCTACACGTACAAAATGTCTGTAAAACATAAAGTATGGGAAGTATGGAAGTATGGGAAAACCAAGTATGGGAAGGAACTGGAATGTAGTTAGCAGATACAAAATCGAGTAAATAAAATCAAAGAAACCTGTAGGTTGGATTTAGAAGGCAGGGAGAAACTCTTGGATATGCAAATCTACCAGATGACATAGGCAATATTCATTATTTGAGATGCTTAAAATGATGTTTTTACAATCCATCAATTTTGTATTTTTTTGTTTTGTAACAAGTTATAATTCTTATAATCAGTTATAATTGTTTTCTATATGTTGAAAGTTTAGGGAAATGTATTGATTGCACTGTGTAGTGGCCTTCTGTGTGTGATGGTTTGCCTAGAAAATCAAGAATTGGATCACTACAGTCACACTGCTTTAATTGAAATTGTGCTGTGTGCTCATATATGAGTGTAGGGACATCAGTAGAAAGGGACTTCTGCAAGGTGAGTGCATTTCTCAGTAGAAAAATCAAGCTATATCAATAAAATACATGCTTATTCTAGTATACCTCTATATTCATTGGATGCTATGGCAGTGTTTTTTGTTTGTCCTTTCCAATTTAGAATTTTGCATTCCTATTTTTGCAAGCATATTCCTGCCACAGCTCTGGCTGCGTGGTTCTTGTTTCAGATCTAGCAACTGGGTGGCTGCAGAGCAAGTCAGTTCAGCAGATCAATCCCAAGACAGAATGAACCATCCCCCAAAATGAACAGTTATGTGCTGTGTCAGCTCTCTAAATTTACTCACCTAGCTGTTGCATAGCTGATGGGGCCAATGCAAAGAAAGGAAGGGGACTGTGCAGGTGGCTGGGAGCCACTGAAGTTATTTTGACAGTAGCCTAAGGATACAAACAACATCCAGCAACACTTGCCAAGTATGTTTCTAACACAATTGAAAGCTGAGTTAAATTGAGGTTGCCATGGATTGCTCTCCTTTGTGTTCTCTTGTGCTTCTGCCCTCTCCTTTCTTGCACCTTCCTTTATGCTCCTCGTGAAGTAAGGCAGTTCAGGGAGCTAAATCAGCTGAAAATCATCTTTCATAAGGCTACCCTTCAGCTCGTTTAGCTCCCTCTACAAGCTCATGAGGGTCAGACATGTGCTACCACTGGGCAAGGTAGAAGGGAAGGAGTGCATGGGTGGAAGCATGAACAAAAGTGAAACATCTCCAATTTAGATTGACAGTGTAAACTATCACAGACTACGCTGCGTGAAAGGGGGTGTCTGAGCCAAATGTGTCAAGTGATGAGATATTCCTGGAACCAGACGTTTCCTTGATTGCCCTGGCCACTCATATGCCATGTGCACAACTATTTTGGATTAAAGTGGAGATAGTTAATGTCTATAGTTTGTTCTATACTGTCTGGTTTTTGTTTACTGCCTTGTATACACCCTGGGAATTACACTATACACACAAAATCTACACATTCAGTGGTCTGCAGCTGGTAATTAGTACCATTTAGCAGCTGCTTAGCAGGGTAATAGCTTGTTATCCTTGAAGATCTCTAATACAGATCATAATGACTTGCTTACACTGCTTGTAAAACAGCTGGCATAAACTTGCTCTGGAAGGTAGGAGAGCTAAAAGAAGGATTGAGTCTCGATTCATACGGTATGTAAGTCAGAAGTAATTTGATTTATGCCAATTAAGTAATATTGGTATAGGTTCAATGTAAATGATGGGTGAATCGCAGAGAGTAGAGAGGCTATTCAGCAGAAAAATTGAGTTGTGTGCAAATTCTTTAGCTTTCACTGTTATAGTAGGGAAAAGCATGTGATGGCAATGGTTTTCCAAATTAATCTACATTGGGAATAATTTTTCAAGCTGAAGAAGATAGCTGCTGGCTTTAAGATAGAGAAGAACTTGCTTTAAGATAGGCAAGAATGAGTAATACTGACCACAGATTGAGTTATTCCACTGATATATGTATTGATGTCCATCATTTAATGAATATAGAATTAGAAACTTGTAAAATCTGAAATGAACATATTTAATACAATGTTGTATAGATCTGAAACTTTGCATTCAATTCCACTAACATTTGAATGTGCAACTAGGTGCATCTATAGCAGAAGAGTTAGCCTACACATGTAATTTTAAAAGCTTTTAAACTGACAGATACTCCTAAGATATTCCCAGTGGGATATGAGCTCTTGTATAACCAACTGTAGCCTGTTGATAAAGTTATGGCTTTTCTTTGTTAGTTACCTTTATCAGGACCCTCAGGAGAGCCCACATATGAAATCTAGATAAAATATAGATGGATGTATAGAATATAAAAGCTGACCTAAAGGCTAAACTATTAGATTCTTTGGGTTTTTTTTGTCTTTTTACCCTGAGATAGATAACTCTCATGAACTGGCTTGAGGTGAAAACTTTGGAAAAAGCCTTTTTTAAATTTACTATGTGATCAACCACTTTTCCCCTAAGATTAATTTTAGAGCATTCATCTTACGGTAAATTTTAAAAAGCTTTGTTTTTCTTGTAATTTTACCTCATTAACAGCAGTTCAGAATTCGGTCAGGTCTGTGCTACCAGCTTTTGATGACACAGCTGTTTTTGGCTTGGGACATAGCTACCCTGGCAAAACCCCTGCTGTGCTATCAGCTATGCTGATAGAAGCAATATTTTTAGTTAAGCATGTGTTATTCTGTGAGGTAGCATAAACTGTTGTAGCAACACCTCTGTAATATATATAGGTCTTAGTTACACTGAAGTAAAAACACGCAGCTTTATAACCTATTAAGACAGACCTTACCTCAGCAGTTTTCCCCTTACGACCTGCCCAAGGCTGTAGCCCTGGAAGAGTTAATTCAGCAACGGAAGCAAACAGGCGATCACCTCTGTGGCATGGTACCCTGGCGATGTGCCCCCTGCAGCAACGTCTTTGAGTGATGGAACTGAATGCTACTTCCAAACTTCTTTAAATGGTTGTGATTTAGATATCTGTCTTTCCATCTCACTCCAGCATGAACCTAGATATAGTCAGTGCAAGTATTTCCACGGAAATAATGTAGATTAGGGACCTTTTCTTTGAAAGAGTAACTATACAGCAGGAAGGAGTTGGATAATGTGAAATAAAAAAAAGAAAGAAAACAAGTCTTTAGGAATAAATTTCTTACAAAAAGAGAGAGAGAGAGAAAAGTCAGATTTAGATGTTAGCTAACATGGCCCAGTTAATTTTGAGTCTTATTCCTTTGAAATGATCTGAATCCACACCATTTTTTCATGTGAGTGTCTTTCTTTTCAGATATGTGGACTACCACACTACAACTTAACTCACAGCTTGTCACATTTGAGTGCTGCCCATTGTCATATTTGTGTAAAGAGATAGATTAATTTGTATTACTGTGCTTGGGCACTGTAAGGACACACACTAGTGCTTTTTGGCTATTCAGTTTGTTGCCTCAGTATTTCTCAGTGCAGGCACAGACTGCACTGTAAATTTCACATATATAGAAATGAAAGAGAAGAAAGGAAAGAAAGCAGTTATCAAATAATGGTAGAGTCTAAGCTGGTGAATTATTCTGGCTGTGTGTGCACTGCTGGAAATAGCTGCCCCACTGGGTGAATCCTCCTCATGGATCTCATTTGGCTTTGACTTACTGTCAATATGTAACCTGAGATATAACCATTTGTGTGTGTGTGATTTTCCAGTTCAAGGCATCTCAGATAACAGGAGGGCTGTGCCCTAGACCTGCCGAGTGATGATGTGTTTGCATGATGCTGTAAGGGTTGTTGAATAGTTAGGCATGAAAGTATGAGAGAACATTGAGGGTGCAAGGCTTACTGGGAGAGTAGCAGAGGACTATGCAGAAGAGAATTGATTTAACTTAACCTGTGCTTACCTATGCTGCTTAAAGTTCATTCGTGCAGTGGAGTGATCTATCCCCTGAACCACTTCCAAGCTTGAAGTCTAATTGATTTCTGCACAAAGAGAGCATGGGAGAAAACTAAGGTGTGTTGTAATCAGGAGGCCAGGGCCTACACTAAAACTGGAAGAGATATGACCTGAGGCTGTAGGACTATCTCCATCAGTCCATTTCAGTGGTGGTTTGCTTTGTTTCTTTTAAAGATAACACTGTGTTGAATGGAGCTCACAAATCAGCCTGGCAATTCATATCATGCTTTCAAATTCAGCAAAGAATTGGTAGCCCAGTGGCTCTGGGGCCATCATAATCTGATTCCTGGCTGCCTGAAAAAATATAAACTCTTTGACAGGGAGAATGGAAGCATCAACCCTATCCCAGTCGGTGCTCTGATGAACAGTGATCAGTGCTTGGCTAGCGAGGAACCATAAGGCTAACGTTCTCAAATTCAGTCAATATGGAATAAGTCTCTTCCCTCCCTCAATTTCTGCTTCCTGTGAAAGGCATAACCCTTAGTTGTCCAAATGTTGTTCTTGTTTCGTTTATGCTTTATTATCTTTAATCTTTATGCAAATTAGTTCCAAGAATGTAATTATTCTTCAGAAATGAAAAATAAGATGAGGTTTGAACAAGTTTGACAGATGTTGCCAGTGATTGCTGGAAATACTTCAAGGATGTAAAAAGCAGTGGGATTGACTCAGTTTTTTGAACAGGGCATTACGGACATGACTGCTCTGAATAAGCACTGTAAACCAAGGGATAGAGCTTGATTTCAAAGAAAATGTCAGCAGTCTCACTAGTTATGGTGTGGTAACAGTATTGCTTCTAAATGTGTTTGCGTTACGTAAAAGAGACAAATGAGAAGGGTGATTAAATCTACCAGTGATGCTACTTGAATTTTAAAATTTCCTTTTATACAAATAGTGAAGGTGTCAAGTATTGTTCTAAGATTGCATTCATCAAAAATGTATGACATCTTGTTTGATTTCATTTGCTGTTCTGATCAAGAAGAACTTGCCAGAGATTGGTGTTCATGTACTCCCATAAACAGCTGATTTGTATAACAGTTTTCTTATAACTACCTTTGGTACAAGCTGGAAATACAGTGTAACTGGAAGATAAAAGAATATTAAAGAGGAATGAAGGTGGCAAGAATTCTAAGTGATTCATCTATACCAAGTTTAAGATGCCAGCTTAGGACCAAAGATCTGGTTATGTAGCAAGGAAAGGGCAAAGAATGACAATTCCTTAACTACTGATGGCAGAACTTTGTTTTTTTTCTTCATCCAATATCACTTCTGTTGTCCAGTGGTGGTGTCATGATCAGCTTACACCCAAACTGCTTTCAGTTGTGGATGAAAGTAGCGGCTATCCCATCCTCCCTAGTCATCTGCCCCATTCCCAGATTGTTGATCTAGAAAACTAATCTTTGGCATGTGCCAGGCCAAGGGAAGTGGTGGAAAGCTGCAGCCTGAAGCAAGAGGAGAATGGGATAGTCCTTTTCAGCAACAGCATGGCCTTAGCTAGGCTTCAGCAGTTAGAGTTGTGTTTCAGTGCGTAACGAACAAGTAGAGCCTTCCTGCTAGATTTATTCTCTATAAACTAAAGAGGACAGAGATAAAAATTAACAAGGACAAAGTTTACACTAGCTAGTTGCAGAGGAATGACTGATAGAACCATCTACTTGTACCCTGCATTCAGGGCCAATGGTGTGTTTTACATATGTTAGATACTTGCTCTTTGTTTTTTCTCTTACTGCTAAAACTGGTTTTGTCCAGCTTCTGAATTTGCATTGCCATCAGTAACTGACTACAGGTGAGTTGTCAATAGTCCTGGAACCTCTGGTACCATCTTATGCCCGCACCTCCAAGACTCAGCTGTCATCCCAGCTTTGTACTGCTTTAGTCTGCGGCATATTCTAGGGTAATGGATAGCTCTCTATATACTATATAGAATAGCTACATGCTATTCTATATAGCATAGCATAACTACTAGTTATTCATATATATATCAAAATTATTAACAGTAGACATTACACGATACAGTTATAAAAAGTTAAGCAAAACTAAAACAAGTTAGGTAGTTGTTACCGACTCATTAGACAATTACTGTAGCAACTGAACAAGCTAAAACGGAGCTCCAAGTAAGCCAGGACGAGCTCAGACAAAATAAGCCTGAGAGCCCTAATTCTGAGGCTTTGCAAAGGTAGTACAAGGCCTGTGGCTGGCAACAAGCATGGCAGTACTGTCTTAACTGGGCTACAGGGCTACATAATGAATTGTAATCTAGTCAGTACAGTCAGTGGCACGTGGAGAGGTATTCAGCTCATACAGAGTCATTTAGTTAAAATAGTAACATAAGGCATATATAAAGGACTACCTTAATTGTTATCTTTCTTTACTGTTGGGAGACTGACTTTGTATCTTCAGAGCTTTTTGAAACACTTCTGTTAGGTAGCATGGCTTTTGAAGGATTGTATGAGTTCTGCATTAAGTAGCTAGTAATTTTGTGTTGCAAATCTAAAAGACATGAGAAAAGTGGATGGACATCTTTGGACACACAAAGGAAAGGCTTGAGATTTTACTGAAAATTTTACTCTCAAATATTTTGTTTCGAGTGAACGTCAACTTCTTGCTTTAAGGCCTGTTTTCAGTCTCCTCAGCTTTTCTAGAGACTCCTCTTTTCTGGGACTTCTCTTAAAAGTTTTAAAAGCAAGCCCTGTGAAAACTTCCAGAAGAAGGACACTAATTAAGAGTTGTATAGCATTTCTGGAATATAGTTATCTATGGCTTTTCCCTCATTGGAGCTATCAATCCCAAATGTCTCTAGTAGTAACTAGAGTAGTTCTATCAAAAGGAAAAATTGAACATTTGGTAAAGATTTTCTTATTGATTAGTAAAATCTTCAGTAAATGACCTAAGTGAATTTCATGTGGAGGAGAGGGATTTTGCTTTTATGATCACCTTTTCTTTGTTATTTTTTTTTAATTTTTTTTGTAGGGAGGCAAATTCAAGGAAGGAGGAATTTTTTTTTTAGTTTACTTTGTATGCTGAGGAATGTAGCAAATAATTCTGGTTCAGAACAAAGACTCCTGCCCAGTTGAAATGAGAGTTCACATATGCTGCCCTAGTAGTCTTCGTGATGTGAATATAGTACTGATGAAGTTACATGCAATAATGAGGAAAAATAAACCCAGCAAAGAAAAGAACTGCTGAGTTCCTACCCACTTACCCTTGATTTTTATATGTAAGCTGATCATTTATTTATGGACATAATTACTGTCCATAAGTCTAGTTTAAGCTTGCAGTTCATTTATTAATATTTTGTGATGTAAACTTGCTGTAAACTTTCTTCTGGGAGTAAAGAAAGCAAGGCAAAACCATTCATTGTTATCATTTTTAAGATTTGAGATGGGTGGTTATTTTGTATTTTTATTAAGTCAGAAAGTCTCAGACCTAGAAACGGCCGCTTTTTTTTTTTTTTTTTTTTTTTTTTTTTTTACTTTCAGCAGTAACGTGTTGCTAAGTGAAAACATTACTTCATTTTGCAAAGCTGTTCTGTAAGAACCAAGTCTTTGGGTGTTTGATGGAGGCAAGAGACTCAATAAATAGCCTGTATTTTGTATACCCAAGTAGCCACAGGGTTTTTCTGTCACTTGGTTACTAACTGTCTTAGGGTCAAGATGAAACTCTGTGGAATATTTTTAGATCTGCAGTTTCTCAACGCTCTAACCTTGTTGTGTGTCCTGCCAAAAGGGAGAGGTTTTCATGTTCTGCTTTTGCCAGTTTTGGTGCTCCTAAGACCTGTGGTGAGTGAGTTCATCTCAGCGACCCAAATAGAAATTATCAGTCATCTTCTTTATTATTGCTGGGGTTATTTTCTGCTGTTTGAGTCAGTTCCCAGAGGCAGAAGTAGGCAGAGGTAAATGATGTGTCTGGCTTTTTGTGAGTGGGGAAAGGGAGCAGGGCCTTTCGTTTGGCTGCTAGATCAGCTCATCTTGTCTTGTGAAAATGCAGCCTAACCATATGATTTCATTATCAGCCTCGGCCAACGTAAGACTACGTTGCTGTGAAAATGCTTTGTGCCTCCTCTGCCTCCACCCGACCTACGCGTTTGTCTCCTCTGTGATTATGCAGTTATGCAGTCAGCCACGTCAATGGGCTGAAGACTAACTCTGACCCCTGCAATAAATAAATAAATAAATAAAAGACTTACCGGTTCAGCTGAGTGTGCAGCTGCATGAGTGGGGAGAGCTGGCACAAGGAAAGAGTGGAGGCAGAGGAGAGCGTGGCTTCCCCTTCTTGGCAGCAGGGCAGACTGTGAAACTACCCCATAAAAATGGCGTTTTCGGAGAATGATATATTCCAGCCGATGTCATTAGTTAAAATCTGCTGAGAACAGAATTATGGTAGTTTAGTAATTCCTGCAAACCACACTTTTAAGGACTGTCTACCTTAATCTCCATATTTGCAAATGAGTATTTCTCTGTGGGTAAAACCATAGTTTACATGGTTAAACCATGTGCAGAGTCTATAAGAAAGAATGTTGCATAAAAACACTGTATTAATGGCTTAGAGTCTGGAATGGGTGGGATTCATTTTTTCCCTCTGAAAAACAGAGATGCAGGAAGGGGAACGACTTTGGGTGTTAATTTGTTCAGGTGAAATCCTGACACGATCGGCAGAATGAGATTTCTTTTGGAGCCTGAAAAAAATCTTTTGTGATACAGAATTCTTATTTTCTGGCCTACGAAGAAAACTGCATAGCATACAAATATCAAAAATATCAACTCTTGGAAATGTAGTTGCACGTCTGTTTAAGGAGGAGAGATTCAAAATAAGGTCTTCACCCACTAAAACCTGAGGAAATGTGTCCATTTATGATGAGCAGTTTAGGCAATAAAAGTAGGAGAAGGAAGGAGCTTAATTTTGAACATTTACTTTTAATGGGTTCTGTCTGGATGAGGACAATTGCATCCTTTAGTATTGGATTTCTGTATCTGACAGCAGAAAGAAGTCCTTTGTTTTTTATCATTCATCCACTTTTTGCAAGGTTATGAAAATTTGTGAGTATTTCTCCAGCCTTCCCCTCTCCTTCAGTGTTTTTATCTTGCTTGGCAGTTGTTGTACAGCTCATTTAATCCATGTTACTTAATGTTCCGCTTCTACTTTTAATGGATATGCTGGGGACAGCAGTGCCTTTTAAGAGTAGCTAGCTTTCAAAATGGCATTTGCCAGAACATAAGTCTTTTACGGTTTTGTAAATTAAATGAAGCAAAACTTTGAGTGAGGTGGAATAGGTACTATAGAGCTATTCATAAAGGGTGAATTTATACAATGGTTTGGATTGATTTTTGATTTTCAAAGTTTAAAAAAGCAAAAAGAATTAAATGGATGTTTATAAGTACTGTAAATTTGTGCCCTATATACCTGTGTGCTTACTATGTGTGAAGCATTTAATAATGATAGTGTCAAAACTTTCTCAATTTATGGTCTGCTTTCATTTTAATGCAACCATTTAGCTAAATTTTCTTTTTCAGGCTGAATTTTTCTAGAATATCTGCCTGAAGATAACTCAGCGTTTTCAGAAGACATTGCTTATGTAAATTAGCAGTATTTGAAAAGAAATCTGATCAGTTTAAAATAGGCTAGCTATATATTTGAAGACAGTAAGAAGTTTAAATGTACAATGAAAAAGCCTGGAGTTAAAAGATATTCTTAAGAGAAGGTAAACACACAAAAAGATGTGTGGGCAAGGAGGAGATGGTTTAGTCTCTTGACAGATCCACAGAAGTTAGAACAGCTTTGAGACAAATTTATGGCCCTCCTGTATGACAGATGTTGCAGTGGTGAACATTTCTAGGGTATTTGGACCTTCAAAGTTTTGTGCAGGCCTTTCACAGCCCCATCCATACTTTTAAATAGGAATTAAAAATAGGATTTCTATATGATGACGGAGGTAGAACCAGCTATGTTCTTACAGAGCAGTAATTCTCCTGGATGGAGGCCTTTTAAAAGGGTTCTTTATGCCAGTTGAGTGAAGGAAACGGTGCAATTGGGGGTGAATTTCTCTGATAATGTCTGTCACTGTGCAGTCCTCCCCCAGGAGTGAACGTGATAGCGTGAGTTAGACAATGCTTTCACGCCAAGTGAAAAGGTTATAAAGGCAGTAAAGACCAAGGAGAAAAAGCACTGAATTTTCATACTTGAAGGAGCAGTAATATGCGGGATTGTTTTCTGCTTGCATTTAAATGCCTGCTTTCATTTCAGAAGGGTTTTGATATGTGTAACTGGGAGTGGAATTTGGCTCCAAAACAGCATTTTAAGAATTATGCTGCGTCAGTGATCTGACAATGCACTGTAGAGGTGGAATTGAGTGCAGTTCGCTTAGCTATGGCGTGAAGATTAATTTCGAGCAATATAAGTTATGAACACTGGTCTCAATCATTTACTGAAAAATCCAATAGGTCTCATGGGAACTCTGCTAAATAAAATAGAACCAGTTGACTGTGATTTTGCTACCACATGAACTAATCAGATGAGTTTGACCTTGAGACAGTCTCTCCTCTAGCTTTCCCCTCCCCTCCCCTCCCCTATGTACAGAACTAAATATCCTCATCTTTCCTCTTGAGAAGGCCTTGATATTGTTCATGGTTAACATCATTATCAAAGGTCCTATGCTTCCAGGCCTAGCCATTAAAATAGATGAGATGGGAAATGCTGACGTGATAGTTTTGCAAATGTTATCTCAGAGGTTTGCATATATTATTAAATCTGTTAATGAAGATGATGAAGAATCAGGCTATTAACAGCTCAGAATTGGGTATATTGCTACATTAATTCTTGTTCCTCTTTTCTTTTATATTTCAGTGCTACGGCTATTGAAGGATGGTGCCGACCCTCATACATTCATTTCCTCAGGAGGCTCCTTGCTCCATCTGGTAAGGGTGATTGAAGATTAGTGTTAGTGACTGCGGATAAATATGGTGGGATACTGAGCTGATTGGGCATATTAACAAAAATAAAGGCTTGGCAATAATTTTTTCTTCACTGTCCTCCACAAAGATTATGATTGCATCTAGCTAGGCGTGTCAAGTAAGTGGTGGTTTTCAAATTGCTTATGAAAGGATGGATCATGTCATAGGAGTGATTACTAACAACGTAGACTGAAATGTTTTATGTATTAATTATCTGCACAGTAAGTAAGAACAAAGGAAATATTGCTTCATTCTACAGATAGAATAATATGGTTCAAAGATTCACGTATCCTATATGAAAAACACAGTGATGTGACATCTTTCTTTTGTTTTTATGTGTATTTTCTTACACTGTTTTCCTACACATTATGTGTATTTAGTTTATCATTATTTGAACATCAATTTACATTAAATAGCTGGGAGATAAAAGGAAAACAGTTTCTTTATATTCAGTGACTGAAACAGAAGCAATGTGTAAGGGCTTGTGTTGTGAGATTGATAGCCAGCCTGAGAGAAAACACTGCAGAAGTAAAATTTTGGCTTTGCTGAAGACAATGGCAAAACTTATCATAAATTCCAAAGCCTTATGATCTTGTATTTTGCTCCGTAATGCTTCAGTTAGAGACTTACTGTCTGTTCGGTCTGAAACTCTCTTAAGATACTTGGATCCAAGCTTTTTGCATAATACTGCTGCTAAAATGAATGTGCCTTTACAAATGCAAGGACATAACTGATTTATTCAAAAGTCTTCTAGCAGAGTGTTTCATTTCAGTTCAGTTTTTCATAGTAGGTACACAAAAGAGAGCAGGTTTGTTGACCAAAAAAGGATCCTGTAACACTGGGCTCCAGCACGCCTGCAACCATGCTCTTACAACATATAGCCGTTCCCTTGTGTAATGAGTCTCTACTCTCTATCTTCCATGGCAGTGCTACTTACCAAGGACTTTGGGAAATACAGGCCTACGTAAGGGGTGGAGGGGGTGCAATAATGAGGTAGAACTGAGCAAAATTAGATTTTCTTGTCTGTTCTCAAACTCTTTATCTTTTGCGAAGGTGGTGAACCCCACCCGCTCTCTAAAAAATGCAGCCCATATGAGGTGTTATGTTTGAGACTCCCAAAACGGAAACATTCCAAATCTTATCCTGGGCTGGAAGTCCTAGGAGGCAAGATGGGTCCTCAGTGTGGCTGATGTGCCATCTGGCCCACGGACATTTTAAAATAGAAGAGGGAAAAAAAAAAGATCAATCTTTAGAGATTTTAGCTTGCTTTGGCTAGTTCAAATGATATGCACTTTTTAAGTGCAGATTTTAGTGAACAGTATCTTTTCAGTTTTCCTGTTCTTCTGCTTCACGCCTCATTACGCTAGCACATTCAGTATCTCTCCATTGGGACCTGCTACTTCACAGTCACACATACACTTCAAAAGGAGGGAAAACTCCCTGCAGTAACAAAAGTGCTACGCAAAACAGTGTGTGACCTACTGCCTCAGTTTAGTCAGTGTTAGTTGTACGCACTCCTCATTCATTTACAGCAAAATGCTTGTCCTGTGAGAGACAAGCAAAATGCTAACTGATTTCAGTGAAACCTGGATTTAACCCCCATGTAGGAGCAGTGCAAGTAGAAGAGGATTGTCATGTTACAGGAAAACAGATAAGTCAAGTTTCTTGGCTCACTTGGATCCATTATATATATTAGTTTTACCACTGTAATTCTATGCAAGCTACTTCTTGAAGGAGTCTGATCAGTGTTTGTTCTTTCTGGCTATTGGGTAAATCTCTTTGCTCCAGAATGAATGGAGAATATATTTATCTTCACATTTTGTTCAACTGAAAAATCTGATTCCTGGTATATTTTTTTCTTCTACCACTTCCATACTCTTCCCAAATGTAATGTGTTTCTACAAAAAATGAATGTGACAGTCCTTAATAAGGACTCTGTTGCTATCTCTGTAGATAGTAGTCCAATATGCTTGAATCTCGGGTAGGCCATGGGAGCTTCAAAGGTGCTCACTGAACTCTCATTAAAATCCATGAGAGGAAAAACGGTAAAATCCAGTACTCATCTAGGTTGCTTATTCAGTAGGAGGCACAGTAATGTCACACCGGCTCACCCAGGCAATCAACCCACCCTCCTATCAAAGTGAATGAGTGGTAATTTTTGCCTGGTGCTTTGACTGAGATTGCTGAATTGCTTCACAAAGGCCATTAAACAAGAATCAAGGAGCAGCAGCAGCTATGTTGCTACTGCGAATCTAGGCTGTTTTCAAACTGGTGGCTGATTACAAAAGGCTTTTTATCTATTATTAATACACAAAATTACACTGTGACATAAGTGATTTGTTTTGTATGGATGCTCTCTGGAAAGGTTTTATTTTTTTTAAACTAATTTGTTGTGGTTATGTTGCTTAACAATACTTTGAAAATGTGACGGGTATAAGCTTGTGTTGACCTATATTAGAAAATGTCTTATCTCTGATTTGTTAAAATTTGAACATTGAATAACTCAGTGTGTGTTGTACAATGGCACAAGCAAAAACTTCTATTTGTTTCTAGTGGTATCAGATAAGTTATAAACTAGAGGAAATGCATTACATCAGAACTTAATTTCTATTCTATAATTTAATGGCCAATATGTTTGAACTTATTTAAGGCAGGGCTGCTCATAGCCTGCTAGAGTTTAGTTTTCATCTTCCAAGGTGTCTATATTACATCTGTGACTGTGAGCCCAGTAGCACATGCAGTTGTGTGTTCAGCTGAGTAACTCAGCTATGTTTTGACTTCCCAGTGGAACGAGATCCAGTTAGACACTTTTCCTGTTTCCTCTCTTTCTCCAATGTTCTGGCTTCCATGCCAAATTAATGCAGATGAGCAAACTGGATGGAAGCCGTGGTAAGTTTCCACGTGTGATATAGAGGTTATAGCACAATTATGTGACCCTAATTTGCAAATTGTCTTCAGATTTCGTTATATTTATGCTCTCATTCTATATGTGTGCTTTCTGGGACAGGAAAATATTATCGTGCTTTTATATATTGGACAAGACATACAGGCTAAGGATGATATTCAAAGCATCTAAGTGAGCAGTATAGAAATTTAAGTTTCCTGTAGCCTCTCTTCAGTGGGGAAAGAGAGAGAGGGTCTTTATAGAAAGAGCTACTGAGGCCAGACTTAGGCTTAACTTAGTGCTCTGTTTGTTCTTGAAATTATCATCTGTGAGCACATACGTAGAATGTCAGAGGTATGACAGAGTAGTTTGAAACTATGGCAAAGCCAGTTCCTTCTTCTCTGGCGAAAAATAGTGACCTCAGTCATCAACATGAGGAAAAGTATACACACACGCGCGCGCACGCACACACACACGCGCGCGCGCACGCACACACACACTAGTGTACAGAGTATTTATCCATCAGAGACCTGAATGGGAATCAGTATAGTATCAGTATAGAAAGGCATGTATTATTGCTGCAAACTGCATAAGAGGAAGGAGTTCCTACATGTGTGGACGTGTGTGTATGTGGGTATGCATATACGTAGACCCTTCTACTCACAGTGTGTTCGTTCAGTCCCAATGCGCTGATTTGGAGTGACAGCATTGAACTGAAATAAAATCTCGTCTTCACTGTAGGTTTCGGCAGATTTCACCTAGTGCTATTTCACAGGGAATAAGGGACTCTGTGAATCTTGCATATGGATCCTGTAGTCCCCACAAAGCTATTTCTATGGTTTCATCAGCTGCTGTCCCTTACAAACACAGCCGTTTAAACTGCAGTGCGCGATCTGCTCAATTTAAATGGTAAATGGAGCAAAAACAAAGGTTGAAAAAAACGTACGTAATTCAGTTGTCTCTAGAGTCTCTAATCTCATTTTCTTTCTTCTAGTGTGCCCGCTATGATAATGCATTTGCTGCAGAAATTCTAATTGACAGAGGAGTAAATGTAAATCATCAGGACGAGGATTTTTGGACCTCAATGCACGTAGCCTGTGCATGTGATAATCCTGATATTGTCCTGCTACTGCTACTAGTAAGTAAAGCAATCCAATGCATTGTGTGCTTGAAAAGGAAACAGAATTTAACACTATAATGTCTGAAACTGCTGTGTGAATGCAATATATAGCTAATCATATAGGTGAAAGTATATATTATATTTCCTTGTTTTCTTGACATTTTAGGGGGCTCAGGATTTTTTAGAAGGCATATAGCAGGGCGTTTTGAGGTCTCTAAAGTGAATACAGTATAAATGTCACATCAAGTCTCCCCTATCTCTTCCCTGTAGTCAGGAGCTTATGTCTCTGATAAGCACTCAGTCCCACATGGGATATTCAGATAATTTCCTTTCTCTTCTCCTTGTCACTTTCTGTTAAGGGTTGAGCTGGCAGACAATCTTATCAAAACCTACTTCTTAAAAGCAAGTATACACTCAATTACACTCAGTATTCATAAAGAAGACCACTTGTGAACGTGATCAAAATAAGGCCAGTTTAAATTTTCTAAACAACTTTGAATATTTGAAGCAGAGAATACCCAATATAGTAAGAGTTAGGGCCTTCAGCCTTTGTAGAACACAGTTTTTTCTTGTGCTTCCATGCCTAGGAACCTAACCTTTAGTTTTACTTCAGGATTTTAATGCAGCTGATTGTCCCATTTTATTTTATATTGCTCTTTAAAGCAGTATGGAAAAAACAGTTCACAGTCTGACTTTCAGTTTTCTAATCTATTTATATAATTTTAAAATGTCTGTATGATTTTAATAAGTCATTGCAAGTAGATCACCATTTATTGATGTACTCATAATGATATTCCCATGTTTTGCAGGTAAGAATGAAGGGAGAAACATTTTTTCAAAATGGTATATTTAATAATGGCTTTCATGGAATCACAGAATGGTTGAGGTTGGATGAGACCACTAGAGATGGTCTAGTCCAATCCACCTGCTCAAAGCAGGGTGAACTACAGCAGGTGGCTCAGGATATGTCCAGTCAGGTTTTGAGTATCACCAGGCATATCACAACTTCTCTGGGCAATCTGTTCCAGTGTTTGACCTCCTTCTCAGAAAAAAAAAAAAAAGTTTTTTCTTATTTTTAAACAGAATTTCCTATATTTCAATTTTCTTGTCCTTTCACTGAGCACCAATGAGAAGAGTCTGGCTCTGCCTCTTTTATTCTATCAACAGGTATTTATACACATCTATGAGATCCCCTGAAGCCTTGTCTTCTCCAAGCTGAACGGTCCCAGCTCCTTGTCTCTCCTAGTATGAGAGATGCTCCAGTCCTTTAATCCTCTTTGTGGACCTTTGCTGGACTCACATCAGTAGGTCCATGTCTCTCTTACATTGGGGAACCCAGAACTGGATCCAGCCCTCCAGATGTGGCTTCACCAGTGCTCAGTAGAAGGGGAGGATTGCCTCCCTTGACCTGCTGGCAATGATCTTCCTAATGCAGCTTAGGAGGCTATTGGCCTTCTCTGGCATGAAGGCGTGTTGTTGGTTCACGGTCAACCTGTTGTCCACCAGGATGCCCAGCACCCTTTCTGCAAAGCTGCTTTCCAGCCTGTCAGCTCCCAGCCTGCACTCATGCATGGGATTATTCCTCCCTACGTGCAGGTCTTGGCATTTCCCTTTATTGGATTTCATGAGGTTCCCGTTGGCCCGTTTCTCCAGCGTTGTCGAGGCCCCTCCAAATGGCAGTACTGCCATCTAGGATATCAACCACTACTCCCACTTTTCTATCATTTGCAAACTTGTGGAGGGTGCGCTCAGTCCAATCATTCAGGTCATTAATGAAAATCATTAACTCTGGCCCTAGTAGTATCAACCCCTGGGGTACCCCACTAGTGACTGCCTCCAGCTGGTCTTTGTGCTGCTGTTCACAACCCTTTGAGCCCAGCAGTTTAGTCAGTTTTCGGTCCACCTTACTGTCCATTTTGTAGTCTGTACTTCGTGAGCTTGTCTGTGAGGATAGTGTGGGAGATGGTGTCAAAAGCCTTGCTAAAAGTCGAGATGAGCGATATCTGAACTTCTTGCCTCATTGACTGAGTTAGTCATCTTATTGTAGAAGGCTATCAGGTTGGTTAAGTATGATTTAAATCCATGCTGACTACTCCTAGTCACCTTCTTATCCTTCCTATATTTGGAAGTGGTTTCCAGGATTATTTGCTGCATCACCTTCCCAGGGTTTGAGGAGGGGCTGACTGGACTGTAGTTCCCCACATCCTCCTCCTTGACCTTCTTGATGATAGGAGAGACATTCATTTTTTTTCCAGTCCTCAGAAACCCCTCTAATCGCCATGACCTTTCAAAGATGATCAAATTTGGTCTCACAATGACATCAGCCGGTTCTGTCAGCACTCCTGTGTGCATCCCATCAAGTCCCATGGACTTGTGTATGATCAGTTTGTTTAAATGTACCTAAACTGAATTTTCTTCTCTTAAGGCAAGTCTTCCTGCTCCAGGCCTTCCAGCAGGTCTCAGAGACCTGGGATTCTTGAAGGTTTTACAAGTAAAGACCAAGGTGAAGAAGGCATTGAGTACTGACCTCAGTCTTTTCCATGTCCTTTGTCACCAGGGCCCCTGCCCCATTCAGCAGTGGCCCCACATTTCCCCTACCTACTTTTGTTGCTGATATACCTGTAAGAGCCCTTCTTATTGACTGTCACAACCCTTGCCAGATTCAACTCCTGGTGCGCTTTGGTATTCCTAACCTCATCCCTGCATGCTTGGACAGTGTCTCTGTTATTCCTAGGTCAGCTGTCCCTGCTTTTACCTTGTTTACGCTTTCTTTCTATGATTGAGTTTAGCCAGGAGCTCCTTGTTCATCCATGCAGGCCTTCTGCCACCTTTGCTTGATTTCCTGCTTATTGGGATGGACCATTCTTGAGCTTAGAGGATGTGATCCTGAAAAATCAACTGAATGTTTTGGACCCCTCTTCTATCCAGGACCATCTCCCATGGAATTCTTCCAAGCAGATCCTTCAAGAGGCCAAAATTGGTCTCCTGAAACGCAGGGCTGTGATCCTGCTTGTTGCCTTGTTCCTGCCTCTCATGATTTTGAACTCTACTCTTGTGCTCACTGCAGCCAAGGCTGCCTCCGGCCTTCACATCTCCATCCAGTCCTTCCTTGTTTGTAAGAATGAGATCCAGCCAAGCTCCTTCCCTCATTGATTCCTCCATCAGCTGTGTCAGGAAGTTGCTGTCAATGCACTTCCAAAGGACTGCATTGCTTATGGATAACTTCTAGGCATCTGACCACCTATGCTAATTTAGAAGCTTAACTGTAATTTAACTGTCCTAACTGTCTTTTTTATAGTACACAAGAAAATTAAATTCCTAAAATTGAAACAGTATTTTGAGTGGGAAGCTGTCTAGCTAGACAGTAGGAAATACTAAATAAAAGGGTAAGCATAAGCTTTGTCCTTCATAATAGCTGTCTAACATCATATTGTAAGGAAACGTGTCTCTGCTTGAGGGTTATATAAGGGAATACTCTTCTGGAACTATATACCTACACTAGGTCAGTGATGGGAAGGGGAGCTTTTCCCACTGTCATACCGGTTAGAGACCTCTTGGGCTTCTGAGAACTTGAGTCCAAATCTATTCTCCTCTAGAGAAGAGTCAAATCCATATCTTTCTTCTCCTAGGAGAGTATTTTACTATGCTGTTGGGTAGACTTCATAATATTGTTCCTTTCTTAGGAACACTCTGATGCTTAATTGCTAATGTTAAAGTATAATCAGCATGCAAACTAGCATCCACTGAGATTAGTGTGACAGTTTACATCTTAGAGCTATTGTTTCAGGCTTTCTTGGTTACATGTGAGCTGCTGCTAAAATGTACAGATGTTCTCCCTTCTAGCAAATATGCCTCATTTTATTCAGTTCAGAATTAGTAATACCTTCCTTCCCTTCATCTCGGTTCTGAATTCCTAAGTTTTGCACTTTATTTGAAGACAGAACAGGTTAAGTGTTGAAGGTTTTCCTATGAGAGTACTCTTGTTCCATCACAGCAAATCGGAAAGAATTTCTCTATGGAGGGATTCCTCCAAAAAAAAAAAAAAAAAGACCCATTGCATTTAGAATCTCATAAGTCAAAGTCACCGTGTGGAATTATACTTGAAAATTATACCTCATGGAATATATAAGTATAATATACTCAAATTATAATGGCACTATTAGAAAATAGTTTTATGTATTCTTCAGTAATTGAGAGGATGATCATCTGACTTACTTCAGCATAGTGAATTATAGCAATATGAGTTTGAGTTAATGACTATGCTAATTATAATGTAATGCCATGTATCTGAAAGAAGTTCTCTGGCTACTATATGACTTTCTGTAAATGGCATGAGCTTCACAAAAACCTTAATATGGAACCTGGAATTACTCTGTCTTCTGGTTGCTTCTTTCAATCTGTAGCTGTTGTTTTAACATTGATCTGTACCAAATCTTCCGAGGTCATCTTTATGCTTTTGCTGGCCTCTGGCTGCACCTGCTCTGGAAAATTAAGTAGTATCCAGGAGCATTTTTGGGTGCTGGACTATCTATGATCATTAGTTGTAGTAAACTGTTAGAATATTCTCTGGCATGAGTTTGGCATGTGCTACCTACCTCTCTTCCAGACAGTTTTCCAGCAGGGTTCTGAGGTTAGAAAGTTCCAGGGACCAGTTTGCATCCAGTTGTCATGTTATCATTTACTGGAATAAATGAGGTTAGTTCCATACCAGCTGTCTTCAATGCCTAGAACGTTCCCAAGCACATTTAATTTAGTAGCATAGATTTAGCCTCTCTAATGCTGTATGTCTGTATGGAATGTCGACTTTCTCAGCTGGCCGGTTACAACTGTAATTAGGCCCAGTAAATGTGAAATGTGTTATGTATAGCTCTCATTTTCTGTTTTTTAGTGTGTAAATAAGTAATACTACTTTAAACTGCATCTGTCATATATGTTTAGTAGGAGTATCCCATTCTGAACATTGCAACTACTTTTGGCAAATCAAGAATAAAATTTCTGTAAGGTGATATTTGATCTTTTGAATTGTCTTGGTCTGTGCTACATATATACTTTTGAAGCCTGTGCATCCTTTTGATTCTGTGTCTGTTCCTAAACCACTAAAGTGGATAAAACTGAGAAGCTCGTCTGTAACAACTGTTGTATTACTCTGTCAGGAATTTTCAAAAATTTTGAATGCTATACTGCTATTGATGTTAATAGAAGCAGTTAGGGTCATACTGGGCCTGGGTTTGCAAGATGCTTAGTCCAGTAAAAACCCATTAAGTATTTTTATCCAAGGCTATATCCAGAATTGTTTTTCATATCCCATTGTTTTGAGAGTTGTTTGGTTTGTTCCTTGTTTATTACAAACTCTCCTTTTCTGAAAGTTCTGAGTGTCTTCTGATACCTTGGGCTAAACAGGTCATCTTAAATATTAAAGTTTTCACTGAGCAGTGGTATATCCATATGGTTTTTTACAATAAGTGTTTGAATTGTCTGTATTATTTGTAATAACTTCTGGCAAATTTCCCCAAGTTCTAGGTGGTCAGCACTTCTTAAGGTAGTGTAGTCCTTGACTACATAAATAATAATTTTATGCCTTCTCTTCAGGGGAGAGAATAATAAATAGAATATTGTGGCAAAGAAAGAGAAATATTCTTAGGTAAGCAATAGTTTTTGAACCGTGATATTAATGCTGTCTCTAATAGCGTTTTCACTAAGTGAAAATGGAAATTGAGGTTGGAGGGAAGTATTTTTCACAACCCTGAACTGTCTTTGTGTGAGCATTTGATATTAGAATTACTTTGCCTTGAGGTTGAAGTGTTTCATGGGCCATGTCTAATGTGTAGTATGAGCCTGGATAATGTTAATGTGAGCTACAGGCAGCTTCTATTATGCCACAAATTTTAGTTGGAAGAGTAAATAACACTTCATATGCCCTCAAGAATTACTTTTAGATTTATATTTCTTCTGAAATGACTTTATAACCTAGACAATGCCATATTACCTGTTTTAAAGATGTAAAATAAAAGAGAACAGCAAGGTCCTGAAATTGAAACCTGTGCAAATGCTGATTCTTGAAAAAATGCCATAGAAGCTAGTGGAAGTTTTCCTTAGTGAGGACTTCAAAATGTTTTCTGCAAGGAAAATAGAATGAAAAGAGTATAGGTTATACGTAAATCCCAGAAGACTATGAAGGCTTAATTAAGAATGCCCAGTTTCTGATGGTATCCCACTTTTGGTGGTCTTCCTGTTCCTCTCGCTCAAACAAGATAGTGATTTATCGTTCTTCAGTTGAGCTGTGGTAGTAATTCACTATTTCTGTCCTCTGGTAGACAGCCAAGACAGAGTAAAGCTTATTAGCTGAAATGTCTTTCACTGAGAGCTAGGAGGAACTGTAGCTGTTTATAGTATAATAATGTGCTATCATATCCGTATTGGATGGTTACTGTGATTGCAGGATTCTTAGAATCAATGCAGGATGAAGTGCTTGAACCATTTTCTTTTCCATCCCAGCCTTTTGCCCAAGGTGCAGTAGCATTCCAGGGAAGGTGTTTGTATCTTCTGCGTTTTGTAGATGTCAGCAAGGGAGAGCATTGGGTACTACAGCCAGGAAATATATCCCACGTCTGCTAAACAGGCAACCACTGAAGAACTTGCCCCGGGCAGCTGCTAACACATGAGGGAATGTAGAGATCAAAGGTAATCCTTAGAGGTCTGGTTGCCATACATGCAAATAGGGTGGAAAAGGTCAGATTCATAAATTGTTGCCTGGCAGCATCAGGGTTGGAGGTTTTCCCCCTTGGGATAGGGGACTGTTTCTGTAGATGTTGTGTGCAGGAAGCTTCTGTAGCAAGTTGAGGAGAGTGCTAAAGCTCCTTTCATTTAAGAGCAAAGATGCATAAACTTATGCAAATGAAACGTGCAAGAGGGCATGAAAGCAACCAGCTGTTATTAGAAGTGTCTGCTCTGTCTTATCTTGCTGCCTTTTGACCTGGACGCTCAGAGCTGGACACGCTGACAGCAGTTCTGTCCTGTTAGGTTGCATGCCTTTTCCATTGTCCTTGAACACATTGCAACGTGGCATTTTTTCATGAGTTTTCTTCACTGTTTTTAATATGGAATTGAAACACCAAATTCTAAGATTTGTAATTTAGTATCTGAAGTTGTTTATCCTATAGAAAATGTTGACTGACTTATAGAGTGTCTCCCAGACACTGATACTTGGAAATGCTTTGCCCATGCTTTGCTAGCTGAAGGAAAGCGTTCGGTCCATTCAGTGCCACTTTAAGTTGCTGTATCTTTACATTTGTACTCTTGGCTTACAGCATAATTGTTCCTCCACAGTGTGCATTTCTAGCTTCAGACATTTTTCTCTTTGACACGTAAGAGGAGCTAACCTTCACTTTACTTGTGTATTATTCAAATTATCTATATGAATCGAATCTAATCAAATTCATCTGATACGATAGCATTAATATAATTGGCATTTAGTGAATTAACTTTTGCCACTCAAACAGTAGGAGTTGTAAATATATATCACTTCGTAGAACCTCTCTTTCTGTTTTGCTGTTCATTTTTCTTCAGTTTGACAGGATTGTTTGCTGTCATGAGTTCTTTACTATAAGAATCAGCACTGGATCATTAAAAAAGGCAAAGAAGGTCAAGCTGTCCAGCTGTCCTCCTCGTCTATATCCACTCCACCCCCAAAGCATTTACAAATTAAATGGAAAAAATATAACTGATAAAATTCTGATTCGTGTCTGTTCAATTCCATGATATATTTAGTTGGATCCTGGCCCGCTATATTCTCTCTATTTTTGAAACATAGTGTTTAGGTACTTATTAAAAGTCCACAGTCATATTAAGCTCCATATTTAGTTCCTTTTTCTCAAGATAACTGTGTTATGACTATACATAACTACTACTGTATTATGAACTATAAGTATCTTTATGGCCTGCTGTTACTCCTTAATTTCACAGTATGTCACAGATAATTCATCATTGGACTGTATTGTTGAAAACACACATAATAGATGGTTATAAGTTTTCATTATTAATACAGTGGGTTTTGGGTTGCGGAGGGGATTTCCTCACCCTCCAAATAGTCATGGAATTTCTTGAGTTGACTGAACTAAAGTTAAGATCAGCAGAAAAAATAAAGCAAGTGAGAATGCATGCTTACAGTGTAACGCACTTTATTTTGCCATCATCAGGAGGCACGTTTTAATGGGCAACATGAATAACACGTTTTTCTCTCTCCATAGTGCAGGTCTTGTCAAATGAAACTAGGAAAACTGAAATGTGTTCTAGTGTTTGTACAGCACATTGCACAGTGGAGATTTATCCTTTCATTGACCCCAAGTCATTACTGTAATAAACAGGACAGTTGATCAACTAGAATGACAGAGAGCAGTACCACATCCTCAGAAATTTTGTATATAGGTAAAGGAAAATAGCTATGGGGAGTAGAAATACATTCTTTTTGATTTTTGCTTTTTTCTTTACTGACCTTACTAGAAAAATCAAACTTAATTACTGTCTGTCTAGTCAATTAAATGTTTTTCCTCATGTTGTTTTTGGAACCTACAATAGAGCAAAATTCAATTCTGGAGTAGAAGACTAAAACTACAATTGTTTTTAAAAAAATGAGGCTGTACTTTTTTTTTCTCCCTACCTTTTCCTTTTAAGAACTTAGGACGATGCTTAGCAGTGTTCAAAAAGGAGTTACGCTTGAATCATGAGTTGGATATCACAGTATCACAGAATGGTGGAGGTTGGCAGGGACCTCTGCAGATCATCTAGTCCAACCCTCCTGCTCAAGCAGGGTCCTCTAGAGCACATTGCACAGGATCCCATCCAGGCAGGTTTGGAATATCTCCAGCGAAGGAGACTCCACTACCTCTCTGGGCAACCTGTGCCAGTGCTCTGTCACCCTCACAGGAAAGAAGTGTTTCCTCATGTTCAGATGGAACTGCCTGTGGTTCAGTTTCTGCCCATTGCCTCTTGTCCTGTTGCTGTGCACCACGGAGAAGAGGCTGGCCTCATTCTCTTGACACCCTCCGTTCAGATACTTGTACGCATTGATGAGATCGCCTCTCAGTCTTCTCTTCTCCAGGCTGAACAGGCCCAGCTCTCACAGCCTTTCCTCATAGGAGAGATGCTCCAGTCCCCTACGCATCTTGGTAGCCCTCCGCTGGACTCTCTCCGGTAGTGCCATGTCTCTCTTTGCACTGGGGAGCCCAGAACTGGACACAGCACTCCAGGTGAGGCCTCCCCAGGGCTGAGGAAAAGGGGAAGATCACCTCTCTCGACCTGCTGGCAACACTCTTCCTCATGCACCCCAGGATCCCGTTGGGCTTCTTGGCCACAGGGGCACATTGCTGGCTCATGGTCAACTTGTTGCCCACCAGGACTCCCAGGTCCTTCTCGGCAGAGCTACTTTCCAGCAGGTCAGCCCCCAGCCTGTCCTGGTGCATGGGGCTATTCCTGCCTAGGTGCAGGACCCTGCACTTGCCTATGTTGAACTTCATGAGGATCCCCTCTGACCATCTCTCCAGCCTGTCCAGGTCCCTCGGAATGGCAGCACAGCCTTCTGGTGTGTCAGCCTCTCCTCCCAGTTTAGGATCATCAGCAAACTTGCTGAGGGTGCGCTCTATCCCTTCCTCCAGGTCATTGATGAATGTGTTGAACAAGACTGGACCGAGTATTGAACCCTGGGGGACACTGCTAGCTACAGGCCTACAAGAGTAGGTGAATTGTGTTAGCTAGAGTATTTGAACAGTGTAAGGCTATCCAACACTGAGTTTATCTGAGCATTTAGAAATGTTACTCATTGGTCAGGATGTCTTCCAAATATGCTGATCCCACTCTGCAAAATATTTTATGCCCTGGGAATAAACCATATGACTTATCACTAATACAGCATTCAAAAGTATGGGAAGAATACAGAGAATAGCAGGTACTTTCAATCATGTGATTGAAATGTGATTTACCCTTTGAAGAGAAATTAATAAGTTAATACTTCATATTTCCTAGTTGAGAAGATGATTTTTACAGAAATAATATCATCACAGTATATATCTTACACTATTTCATATAGAGAGACTTTTAAAAACGTTTAGTATGTTTAACCATCTTTAAGTGGTTATGCATTTTTTGAGTTAAGGTTTAGAAATGTTGGACTCAGTTAATTTAGTTACATTCATAAGTGTCCCCTTTTTGGACTGAAATTGAACATTCATACTGTATTCGTTCATTCATTTCATTCATACTGTATTTTTTTTTAGCTAAATTGATTAGCTGTATCAAGTAACTTCAGGGCCTACTTCTCTCACCAAGATCTAGACTGAAGTTGCAAAACTTTTTGCTAGACATAGAAGACTATGAATAAAGTAGCACAAAATATTACATAAACATTTTAGGCAAGAATGGTTGATACTGGTGAAACATGAAAAATGTAATCAGACTCTGTGCTATGGCTCCAGCTTGGGATTTGTTTTTGTTTTTTTTTTATTTTTTATTTTTTTTAGTATAAGACACATGGGTTTCTGTCCTCATTATTAGCTATTTCTGTTTCTGCTCTGTCCTGTTATGCTCAAAATGCAGGTCTGTGATGTATCCTTTCAAGTTCTTCTGTGTATTTTCTAGCTCATCCATGTTAATCTAGAAGCTTCTTTGTCCTCATTTTTATGGGCTCTCAAATTGCTGCCAAAGATATTCAGAAGGATTTTGGAGCAAAGGGCAGTGTTTCTTGGAAGCTGTAGTGATAGCAGTGGTCATCTGTGCCACCACAATAAAGAAAGGGAGCAGAGAAGAGCCTGGAGCTTACTAGGGAAGAGGTGGGATGGAGGATGGATTTCAGTCTCCATTTCATCACCATGAGCAAAGATACTAGAAGTGCAGTATTTAAGGCCCTGCAACAGTAGATGGTGGCTTTTTCTCCCTCAGCTTGTGCTTGAGATAGCTTTATGCGCCTATGTAGGAGGATCTGGTGAAGATGTGTATTAAACTTGTGTACGTGGATGGAGGTAGTTTGTATCGTACTCTGAACTGCTGCTAAGCAAAACATTTCATCTCTGGATGAGCAGTAGAGCTGTGTTGCATACTTGTGGCCTCCGAAGGAATATGAAAGTTGTCTTGGAAAGACAACAATTCCCCACACTTGCCTATGCTTTTCCTCATTTTAGTGTAATAAGAAAGACTTGACTTTGTAAATTGTAAATTGTCAGTTTTATTTCTTAATCTTATCACTCGTCAGAGTGAATTTTCAATGCATAGTCAGACATTGGTAAAATAAATATTTAACTTTTTATGGGAATACAGCTTTCTCTGTATTGAAACTTAATGATTCTACAAAAGGATCATTACATAGTGCTTAAAGGAAAGAATATAGAAGAAACTACAGAGGAAATGCCATTAAACAGAACATGATTATGCAGGTTCAGACTTGGCCATCTGAACAGTGTGATCTCTTGCAAAACATATAGTAAAGCAAATGCTGTGTAATTTCTCATGGCTTTACCCAGAAGCCTAGTGCTCTTAAGTGTGGTGCTGGGCTATTGAAGAAGGCAGGATATCATCTTATGGATTTCTTTCTAGGTGTATTTAAATATAATCTATGAAAGTGCTGTGAAGTGCCCTGACTTTGATTAGCTTGTTTGAGCTGATAGGATTCTATTTTTGTTTGAGGCTTTTGGAAATACTTTATAGAAAAGCCTTCCAACAACATTGCCACATTTTTGGCTGACAGGATAAAAACCGAGTATATTCAATTAGCCAAATTTGACTTTATTAATTACTTCACTTTTGCCCATTTTAGCCTCAGATTTTTGGATAGACTTATTTTATATTTTCTATAGGATGCCTGCTTTTGCTTTTAAGTTAGAAACCCTTTTTCAAGTAATTCTTCCAAAATCAGACACAGGAATAGATTTACTGGAAATGGCTAAAGGAAGAGATTAACTGGTGGGAGTAGGAATGAAGTCTTAAGGGGCTGTAACTATCTTTTCCCCTTTCCCATACACTTGATACGGGATGTATTTCAGGTCATGTAATCAGAGAACAATCACATAATTATTCTGCCCTTGTTCATTGCAGCTGCATCAGAGTGTTTTAGCAAACAGAAGTGAATGATCACAATGTTATTAGCTTTAGGATTTAATGAAAGATTTTTATCTTTTGTAGTTTCAGAAATAATTAAACCAGGATAAGCAATTGTTTCCTCAAAAGAAAGTAATTCTGCCCTTCCACTCATTCCTGCCCAATATTTCTTCTTCCTTTGTGTTACTATAAGAGAACAGTAAAGGCGAGAGAGTGAGTAGCACTGGGAGGCAGAGAGGGGATTATGGATACCAGTTTAAAGTATAAATGAAAGTACAGCCTGAAAGAAAAATGGCTGACTACTTTTGTATGATCTTTCTTCTCTTGTTGTAGAGACAGCTGGAAATATCTAGTAATTGTAAAAGGCTTTAAGTCTTCTATATAAAAAGCTATGGATACATATTTAAATATTTTGTTGAGCGTAGGAGGGATCATCCACAGAGTGTGTACTGCCTGCCTGGCTTACTGCCTTTAATCATTGCTAACAGAAGTAAACGCTGACTGAGCTAGGATAGAACGAATCTAGGTAAAGGCTATTAAAAAGTTGCTAAACACGAGATGACAACACTCAGGGAAAGCTGTAGAAATATTATTCTTTCCCCTTTAAGTCTGGGAAGAAGGGATGAAGCTAGGTAGTGATGCAGCACTAAAAGTGGTACAGGGAGAGACAAGAGAAGGCGCTTAACTAGTTACAGTGGCTTTGGAATGTGCTTTGTGTTTTGAGTGGCATCATGAGAGCTATTTAAGTGTGAAATATTGCTTGGTGCAGTGTATTCATCAGAGGGAATCCAAGGGTTAGACATGCCTTGAACACGAAGTTCACACGGAGATATGGAGAAATTGCAGAAGAGAAGAGAAAATGAGTTAAGGAAAGATTTGCATACAGCTGTCAACAAGAAAACACAACATAGTCCGGGAAGGGTGCTAGGCAAGAGAGATGCTTATGTCGGAATATGGTCATAAAGAAAGGAGGAAAGAAGTGACCAGCTACTGTGGAACAGGTAGGTATTAGGAACAAATTTTCTTAGAACTAAACCAAAGATGTGATGTCAAAAACAATGAAAGGATCTCAGCAGAAGAGAGAATAAGTAAGAGAGAGAGCCCAAGGACTGTAACCTAGTACAGAAATGAGGACAGTATGAGATCAGAATCTTCTGTAGACAGACGGAGTAACCAGTGCAATAGAGTATGCACTCAGCATGGGCAATGCAAGGTCATGTGCTGAGTGAATGTCATTTTGCATGAGAAGGAGTTGCAGGAAGTGAAACCTGTTTTCAGATATAAGATAGTGATTTTATGTATGAAGAGTCTGTAAACGCTAATTGGCTAGAAATCACCGAGATGCCAATAGTCAACAGTAGGGGAACTGAATTGTGAGACCTCACAAAGAAAAATGTTGCTTGATAGCAGATTGATAGCAATCCTACATGAACTGTAGGAATTTTGGCTACCAGTAACACTTTTCAACACTCCTTTCTGGTGATATAGGTTATAGGAGATTTACAAAAAAAGAGTGAACTTGAAAGATTTTTCATATTAAAGCAGGAAAGAAAAGGACATTTCTACATGAACAACAAATGAGATTTATTTGTCTTTAAATTACAAGAAAAAATTAGAGCTTGTTGTTGGCCTGGACTATGACTTTGAGGTTTAAGTAATCTTTAATACATTTCAAAGGCCATTTACCAGAGATGGAAATAAGATATCAGACTGAAGGGAGATACAGCTTAAAAGAAAAGAAGAACCCCCAGGTGTTAGCAGCAAGCTCCTGGATTCTGATTTTTGGAAAATTTGGGGGTGGGCTTAGGGGATGAGTTATGGCATAAACCAGTGCTAGTAACAAGATCTGTGTGATTTGGAGTCCTCTTTTAGAAGAATTTATAAGCCTGTCACCAGAGCATATCCAGAAAATAAAAATTCCTGGGGGTAAAAGAGATATAGACCTGAGACAGAACAGTATCTTGAGGAAAATACAATATTGCTCCTCATGTTGGAAAAATGACACCACTGTTTTTGGCTGGAACACATCAGGGCAGTTATGCCAAGCAGAGGACAGATGTGGAATTTTGAATTAGCTTCAGTGTAATACTCTTGATCCTCAGAGAAAGAGGATGAAGGAATGACAAGATAATAAAAGTCAACATCTGGCTTTTTGATGTTCAGCAAACATAGATGTGTGCTATGAAAAAGAAATCTGGGAATGTTCCACCGCAGGGAGACGTTTGTAGAAGGTGAGACTCAATCTTTTGTCAGGTGGCCTCTGCCTGAATCAGTGACATAGTTAACCTGTGAGTAGCTAGCTATTACAGAATAGCTAGAGAACAGGAGGAAAGTTGTCTGTTAAATTAGAGAGGTAAAAAAGCTGTCTGGTAGTTGAAAACTTGGTAACGTAAAGACAACTGGCTAGGTTTTAAGAGAGAAACTCTGGGAATGGGAGTTAGCACTGGGGCTTCTTTAGGACTGATCGAACCATGCTATTTTACGTGGCATTTTCTGCAGTAACCTTGGAAGAAAAAGTAGGAGTGTGATTATGAACTCTGCTGATGACACAAAGCTGAGATGCCTTGTCAGCTCAGATGAGGATTAGACTGTTGTACAGAAAGAATAGGATATCCTCGAAGACTTGAGCAATTCAAAGGAGGGTGGAATTTAGAAGTACCAAGTACAAGGTCGTGCTCTGAGATACCAGTAACAGGCACTTCTGTGATACAGTCGGGAATTATCAATTGGAAATAGCGAGGAAGGAGAAAGACCTGGGAGCTTTAGGCAGTTGTAAGATGATTATATGCTGCCAATATGCAGTACCAACAGGGAAAAGTGCTTCTTGGCTGAATGAAAATGTCTCCAGTAGAGAGTGGAAAAGAATTATTGTTCTTAGTGCAAGGCTCTGGGATGACTGGCTGTAGTTAACTATGTACAGCCATGGTCAAGAATGGTAAATTGTACACAGGAAAATGGCAGTGATAAGCAGGGTAAGAGAAATCCAATTGTATGAGAAGGTGCTTTTTTTTTTTTTTTTTTTTAACCTTAAAAAAAAAAAAGGCTCTGAGAGAGAGAGAGGGTTATATAGTAAATTTCTGTAAGTATATCAGGATAAAGGAGGAAGTAAGACCAGCTGTTGAAGCCTGTGGTTACTGTTGGCATGAAAACAAATGAGTATAAAATGGCCAGGAATAGACTTAAGATAGAAATTAAACTAATTTTTCTGAATGTTAGGAAGCTCAGGCTGGAAAACAACATTCCATGTAGGAATAATAGGGGACAAAAAAAACCTAATTGGTTTTAAGATGCAGCTTAAATTTATAAATGAGATTATATGTTATGTGTTTACCTGTATTACCAAGGTAATGTCTCAGGAGATCCATTTTAGTTTTACATTCCCATGTGGCAACTGTTCAGAGGACTACGTAGATATGATTTTCCTGGTTGAGGACTTAAAATAACAAACTGACATACAGAGGATATTTAAAAACACTACTCATCTGAATTACAGGAAATAAAGTTATGTGGATGATATTTGATGCTTGTTGGATTATGGATAAATTTCTGTGGCATGAAACCAGGCAGGAGAGCAGTTCATGGAAAAAGGTAATACAGAAAGAGAAGTTAGAAACTGCCAGGAAAGCACTAGCAAATAGTGTTTGAAAAGCAAATGCATAACAGACAAGTAGTAAGAAATCAAGGCAATTTTTTTTTGGATACAGGACACTTCTTCAAGAAAACGAACCCCAAAGCCACAAAAGAGCAGATACAGAGTCAGTGTAATAAGCTGAGAATGATATTTAGGTCTGTAGTTAATTCTTTGCCTCAGCAGTATTTATAAGAGAAACTGCAGGCTGGTGCATAAACCTGACTGTTGTCCCAACAAGAGGTATGAAGAAGCCGACATAAGAGAAGCATCCCAGTGAAACAACTTGGTTAGTCCGACAAATGATTAAAGTTGAGTATTGCAAGGAGAAAATAGAAGTTCTATAAGCCAATCCTTTGGTGAAGTTTTTTCAGAAATTATCAAACAGTTCCTGTCGATTTCTTTATTCCTACTGATTTCCTTTTTGTTTTGTTTTGTTTTTTTTTAAACAGGAACTATACAAATATAGGAAATATTTGAAAATGTGAGGTATGGAAGACCTAGAATAGTCAGTGTAATGTAAGTCTGTACTGTCTGGGACACCACTATCAGCCTAGCATCAAGGTCAGTCAGCTGTAAAACTACTTAAGAAAATAGATAAACTAGCTTGTGCTAAGTTCTGTGCTTCCAGGACTAGACAGCCCACTGGTACCTGACCTGGTTGCGGTTAATTTGGCTGTTCCTACAGTGTGCTGCTGTCTCTCTTGAAGTCTAGTGAGCTAAGGAGGAAAGAGATGGTTTTGGCAGCGTGGTGGGTTGAACAGCTTGTTTGATAGCTTGCCATTGGTGTTAGATCTAATGGAGCAGGACAGACACATATACTGTATATCCTCTTATGGGAGCGTTTACCTACCTAGATTTATGTCTTCTACTAGCAGAAGGTTGTGTCTGGCCTTTGCTATAGGCACTCCTGCAAAATATGAAATGTTCAACAACAGACAAGACTCCTTCAGTTCCTTTTTCTTCTACCTTCGTCAATAATTAGTCAAGTTATTCGCAACCATAATGAACCAAAAACATGTTTCTGGTCTTTGGGATCTCTCCCCATCACCATTTTCTTCTGACTGAGAAAAATGGCTAGCTCACAGAAAATGACTGAGTCTTGTAGCATCTGCAAGACTCCAGTAAAACAAAGCTGTGTCAAGGATGGTACATGTGATTTCAGAGTTCAGAGATTCTTGTGAAACCTGTCTTGTCAGCTGCTGTCCATCTCTGGAAAAAAAACAGAGAGAGGGATATTGTTTTGCAGTAGAGCTGTCCTGCAGTATTCAAAAAGACCTTCCCCCCTAAAAGGACCCACTTACGTGGCTTTTTGCGTTTTTTCGTTTGAGAAACATTAGAATGAAATAGCTCTATGGCATATTTTGAAATGCATAATTTAGAAGGGGTAGTGAACATGAAAAAAAAGAAAGCCATGAAATGAATCTTCATGAATTCTTGATTTCATAAGTGAACTAGTAGGGGAAAATGTGGCACAGATGCAATTTATTGAAAGTCCGGGCGCAGCCTATCTTGATATGCCACCCTAAAGACTGATGTATAAAGTCATTGTAAAGAAAACTGCTGCAGGGAAAACTGGCTTATGCATTGAAATCAGATGGTTTTGGTAAATTATAACAGTGCAGGGTTAGTGGAGGTGATAAATGAGGTGACGTGAGGGTCAGTTTGCAAGGCTCATGTTTGTATGTGTTGTTGAAGCCTCTTCAATTAGAATAGGAAAAAAAGGAGAAAAATACTGACATCCCAAATTTGAAATAACTGGTGTAGACTTTGTGAGGAAAAGTGGGTAATTCATTTCACTGAAAAACAATATGAGATAATGAGACTAGGATGCATAGTGAACCGTGAGAATTAAAGACTTAGACTTGAAAATAGTGGAGAATGAGGGGTAGTTTTATTTTCTTCTTTTTAGTAAAGAGCTTGAAGAAGATGTGGTTGCTGTTTGCGAGGAAGAAAGGCTAAAAGAATGTTGGAAAGTGTGTATAAAAAGTAACAAAAATTGCTTTCTGTAGGATTTGTGAAGAACAGCTGCATCTGCAACCATGTAAGAATCAAAGTTTATCAAATCATAGCTGTCTTCATTTCAGACTATGATTTACAGCAAAGTTTTTAAATGCTGTACGTAAGATCATGTTTTCCAAAATGTTTTAATTCAATAACTATTTCCCTTTTTTAACAAGTAATGCAAGATTAATGATACTCCGTTTGTTGGAAGAAGGATTTTCATGAAAATTATGAGAGCATTGGAGGTGGGAAAAGGTTTTGGGGCAATGAAGAAGACCAGAGGATCGTTAGGGAATAGTTACGGACAAATGTTGCTGGGCTGTGATAGGGACTAATCTTTCATGCCCATCACCTCATAATTTACCATTAAGATTACATTATGTGAGCACAATTGAATAAAAAAAAAAATCTTCCTGTTAAAACACGGAGGTAATCCTTGATGCATTATGTCTTTAGGTGTTTTTGTTTTATGTTTTTCTAAAATTCAGTCACTTTTTCAAAATACGCATAAAATGATTGACAGTACTTTATGCAAATAGACCTGTAATCTTATAGTTGATTAATAGGCAAGTTACAGCTGTGGGTTATGCTTATGTTGGTAGAGTGTACAGGTGTATGCCATCCTTTTCATGTTACAGATGAGAAATTTTGACATGGGATGTGTTTTTTCCAGCAGGGTTGTTTTAGGATGGTACGGTCCCATACAGAAAATTGTTGTTACTTTGTGTGGCTGGAAGTTTTTTATATGTGCTACACTATCATGCATTAACCAGGCATAGTGTGTAGTTATGCTCTAGGGTTCTGAGAAGCCAGTTCCCTTCTATATTAAGATGACTGGCATACCAAACTTTCTAAATACAGTTGGTATTTCACACAGTGACTTGCTCATAGAGTGTATAGATTTAATTACTAACCAGCAGGACAGTGTCACCCCAGGTGCTGATTAAGCTGTTACACAGTCTCTTCTCTGTACACTTGGAATATATTTATGTTATCAATCAACACAATGAGCCTATCTCATAACAAAAATGCAAATTACCTGTCTTTAATTAGTGTTTTTGTGCTCTTAGTTTCTTGCATAAAATGTTGCATTTATCTTTGCAGAAACTATGTACTATATGCAGCTGTCATTATCTATGTGCTGTTTAGTGTCTTGCCTTTTCTAACAGAGACACATAGTACACTTTTCTTTATTTTTACTGTACATATCTATGCATTAATATAGGCTTTGTTGTTTTCTCTGCATCAGTAAAATGATAGTATCCAATGTCATGCCTTAAGTGGTTCTATTTATTTCCGTGTGCTATTTGAAGCATATATAATTTACGTATATATATTTGTGAATGTCTGTATGTAATCTCAACATAGACTGAAGTATGAAAATCAGAACCTTCAGTATCAGTATCTTGAAACTGCGTTAACTACAGTCATGGATATGACAACATGCATTGAAAGGAAGAAGAGGCTAACTTCTCACACACAGGGAGAAAGGAGAAGACCATCTTGTTAAATAGGATCTAAAGTTTTGATTCCAGTCAGCTTTTCTACCATTTGCATCATTTAATTGAGCCTGGAAGCATACATATGTACATGGAAGCTAATAGGAAATATATTAGTAAAAGGAAATACGTGCCATTTTTTTATCGGAAAGTTTTATTTCATTCTAGCTTGGCTTATGCCCTATCCCTAGCTGTACTATAGTTGATTGTCAAAGGACATTTCTAACCCCTTTTTGCCCCCTTTTTTGCTGTGCAGTTTTGTACATGAATGACAGTTCTTACTAAACCCGGGAAGTGATCTGTGTATTTCCTAAAATATGAGATTGTAGTTACATAGGGTCAACCAAAGACTTCATTAATGATTATAAAGTAAGCCATCCCAGTCCTTACAGTAGCTATGGTATCTGACTCAAAAGACTTTTTGACAAGCTTACTCCCTGCTCTGTGAAAAACTTCCTTCTACTTGTTCTAAAACTAACAGGCAATAATTTCGTAAAGTGACCTTTTCTTCCAATATTATGAGACTGGAACTGATCACTTTTCAGTGTGCCTGTGCATTTCTAATGTTTAAAATTAATTTAGAATTGAAAAGAATGTTTGCTTCTATACTGTTATCAGAGGCATTCAGGGCTTGACTCATTTAATTTTTTCCTATAAGCCCTGCAACTGATGGGGAGTGTGCAAGTCCCATGTGCACAAGCAGATGGGGAAATTTTAGTCTTTAGTCATCAATGCTCTTTGAAGGTTCCCTTCTAATTCTCTTTTCTTGCCAAACAATTTGAGGATTGGCAATATCAAGTCATATACCCATCCTTCCGTTCTCTAGCCACCCTTTTTGTTGACCTTGTTCTGATCATTAGCATTTTTGCTGCAGTGTCTTAAAAATAGACAGAAAGCAAGAAACTTTTCTTTGTGATATAATATCACACAATTATGTTTTACTGTGCTTTTTTTATTCTACCCTTTCTTTAGTGTACCTCAACTTCCAGTATAGATACTAAATCATTGTGTGAAAACATATTCTGAGGTCTTTTCTGAATTTTTTTCTTGCTTGCAAAGAAAATGATTTGATTAAAGGAACTAAAAGTATATTTTAGCACATTTTTGTGATATTCAGACTGGTCCATCCAATTTTTATAATTATCCCAGTTTAACTGTCGTCTTCTGCTATGCTAAGCAGGAGCTCCTTCATGCTTATAGCACCCACTCAGATCCCTTAGCGTCTCATCTTTATTATCTCTTTTCTGAGAGGCCCTCACTAAAACTCTCCAGTAGGAATTTTGACCCAAGAGGTGCTCCCGTAAATAAATAACTAAATGAAGTAAATATTGGTTTCTTCCTGTCATACTTGGCCATGGAGATGAGAATGAGGGATAAAATTCTTCAGTAGCTGCTCTTTAACATCTTAACAGTTTTCTAAATGCAAGGCAGCCAAAATCTTGACTTACATTAAGACAAGTACCCATCTTGAGAGCAAGATACTTTCCAGCCATTTCTGTTTGAATAAAGCTTATGTACAGAGACTGGAGAACTGGATGTTTAAGGACATGGCTCATTGGGAGACCTGGTCTGAACTTGAACATGTTCTGCCCACATGAAATCAGTGTCACACCTAAAGCCCTATGCCTTCATTTGCCCAGCACTGTGTCTAAGCTGAAGTTTACCACCCCTTTCTCACATGCAGCCAACGTGAAGTGCAGGCGAAAAGCATATTCTTTTTGCCTATTTCCTCATAGCTTTAAAAGCAGATGACTAATCAAGTAGCTGTGATTACATATGAAGAAGACACACAAAGGCTGCTGCAGTTAGTATTCAGTTTGAACGACAAAATTTGGTCGTGCATTTGAACGAAGGATTTTGATTGTTAAGACTGCTTAGTTGAGCTTGCTGGAAAAATACTGAATAAAGTATGGTAGTAAAAAAGGAAGAATGGATACAACAAATGGAATTCTGTCTTAGCTTGTAATTGAACTAACTTGATGGTTCCGCATGTTTTCAGAGAGTTAGGTGGGAGAAGAGAGGGAAGAAGAATAGTTTCTTGAGAAGAAGCTAGGTCAAGGAAACCAGAGCTTGTTTAGTTCAGAAATGAAAAGCTTATATTCCAAGAAACCTTGGGGATGCATACTAGGAGCCAAAATATGGAGAACAACCATGAAAGCCTACTTGCCAGCTAATTAAGATCCATGTAAATAGCTGAATGCATTTTGAATTAATAGGATGTTCTCAAATCCTCATGAATGTTCTGGTGCTAGGGCATGGAAACAGTCATAATTTGAGAAATTTGCATTATTTTTGAATTGGTAGCTTCTGGGTTAGTAGATTTAACTTTTCGTCTCCTAACTCTATGCCTAGTTGTATTTTACTATGAAATAAGTTACTGAAAACACACTGACTTCTGCGGTGTTATCACTAGAGTTCAGTGCTGGAGGTGAGTGGGTTTCTTTTTTGTCTTTAACAAGCCTTCTAGCGGATGGGCAGAATTTAAGTCCCCATGGTACACAAGCAGATGGGAAAATGTTGGTCTTTAGTTTTCAGTCATCAGTGCTAATTCTTTTATCTTCTGAATGCATTAGTGGAACAGAATATGCCTGTCAAGCAGTCTGCAATATGTCCCATGACAGTCTTATTTTTTTTAACTCATTGAAAATCCTTTCTGTGGCTTGACATTGACTACGTATTATTAGTTTAAGAAAAATTGCCTTCCTCATAAATTAAATGATTATCAAAATGACTGTTGAACATTGAATGATGATTTTAAAGTACTGTTTTTATTAGTTTTGGCACATACTGCAACAATGAAGAAGTCTATTTTCAAATAAAATTAGATATTTCTGTAGACATTGGTGATCTCATATGTGTACATCTGTATGAGGATTTTTATAAACAGTCACTTTATTTGCACTTTTTTTTTATCCTTTCTTACCTCATCTTTTACAAAAGTTAAGATACTTGGGATTTTTGTAATATTATAATGTTCTTTATGTACATTAGTATGCATCCATAAATCCTGATTTCTAGATTACAAAAAAAGTTTATTTTGGGAGTTAAGTTGCGTATTCAGATCTTGGTGCTCCTTTCTGCAATATGGAACCTAAGAGTGCCATGAATTAAAGAACTTGTCTCCGCACAACAACTGAAATGCGTTTCTTATATAGTATGATAAAATTCCCAAGTGTATTTGTATGAAGCTTGCTTGGCTGGTCTAGGAGGTAACTATATGGGGAAAAAGTGTATTGTAATGGTATAGCATAATTATGCATTGATATCAAGTCATATGTTTTAGCAGTTATATCAGTGTACTGGCATAAAATAAAATTTCTAAATGACACAGCTATACAGTTACACAAAAGGATTATCTATGGCTTTTCTGAGGTTGGTACAGTATAGGAATTCTCCTGGGTTCCAGCTCCTCTCTTGTACGCTCACTTGAGTACCCCAGGACCTCAGACTGGTCTTGCCTTCCTTTATGCTCTTGGACTGTAGCCTGCTTTAGTCCTACGTTCCTAAGCTTGGAAGAGGAGGGATTGTCCACATGGACTTCTGTCTTCCTTTCCTTTAGAGTGTCTTGGTGGAGATAGGCAATCTCTCATCTGCAGCTTATTTTCTATGCCAAGAGGACGCTTAGAAAGCATTGAATTAGCTTTGCTTCTCGAGGCTGTGTTGTCATGGACATAGCATAAGGGATTGAGCTTTATGACTGTGTTTGGATGATGTGGAATCAGGCATGCCAAAACTGAATCCAAACCTTCCCTTACACCACAAGTAAAGCTCATCCAGATGGCAGACAATTCCTGCCTCTAATGAAAGAGTAATCCTGGTAATGTGACAGGCATGGGTTTATGCACAGTAGCAGCTCCCACAGAGTGTAACGCCCTGAAATAGAGGAAAGAGAGCAAACAGCTGGCTGATAATATCTTTTCTCTATGAGAGGTAGAAGCTCCTGAGTCACTCAGTTTCCCATAATCTGGAGGAAACCATTAATTTAAGGTTTTGGAAGAGATCCTGGGCTTGTGTACTCAGCCACCTGAGTTTGTAGAGCTGTCCTGGAGCTCTACAAGTCCACGTAAATGGAAGTGAGAGTTTTTTCCGTGTGTATTAAAGGAGAATTTGTCTTTCTGAGTGAATATGCCTCAAGGTGCTGCCCTACAACAGAGGATATCAGCTGAACAGGAATATGTGTTCCCTACATTCTTTCTGTAGCTACACAAGTGTGTGCAAGGCGCATTCACTGTGAATGTGTTAGTGTATCAAATTACAAAAACAATAGGTGCAATCAGATCTTTTCAGTTGTTATTTTGATTTGTGATCCCTAGATTTAAGTTCTGAATTGCTGTGTAGAGTTTGATTTCTTGTTATTCAGATTATTTTGAGCAGAGAGACTCTGGAAACAAAGGAAGAAAATATTTTCAATTTGAAAATTCCTACATTATAATGAGAGTGCTATTTACATTTCTTCAATGCACCTAAAAGTTCAGGTTTAAGCAGAATTTACTGAGGAAAGCCTGTCATTTTGGAAAAGTCATGCCTAGGTCTGGTGTCCATTACAGTCTGTGCGAAGGTTTGTTTAGATGTGGAACTTAACTACCTGAGAGAAATTATAGTTTATTATTTGCAAAACCTAATACTTTGAAGCTCCAGTCATCAGTCTTGAGTCACTGAAATTCCTGTTTAATCAAAGATCAGGTGTATTTCCTCAGGCTGCAATGATGGAAACTGCCCTGAGGAACCGGCTGAGGCTTGTGAGATGCTGGTTTTGTACAGCTGAAATTTTAATTCCTTTCTGTTCTGCCAAGATATATGAAACAAAAGCCTGCTAGGATTAGCTGTATAGTAGATATCACTATTTGGTGGATGGCTTTCTACCAGTCCCACTTCTATCTTCCATACAGGAAGAATGTTATGTTCTCTCCAGTTTTGTTTGGCAGGCTTCATTGGGGATCATGGACTATAGTGAAAGTTACAGCTCTTTACAGATGGCTTATAAACATTTGTCATTCCTCTTCCATTCTCTGTCAAGCCCCGAGGAGTAGGAATAAAAGTTAAAATTTAGAAGTATGTAAGCTGCGTGGCAGATTCTTAATGCAGAATCTGCTCAAAGGAAGATAGCTAGCTTTGCATGGGCTTCTGGGCTCCTCTTCTGACATTTTATTCTTGGATAATAATATCCATGCTTTACTCCAGAATTGACAGATATTGGTTAACTGTATCCTTGATGTCTTAAGAATCTGCAATGCCATGGAGGGAATGGGGGAGTTTCCGTAAAGATTTGTGGAAAGAGTCAAAATTAAAGTATTAAGACTGCAATCAACATTCTGAGAGACAATATTCAGATTAAGTAAAATAGTTCCTAGATTGTCTTATATCCAAAAAGCGAAAACGAAAGTAGTTGCTCAGCTTATGTCTGTGTCAGGTTTCTTCTTAGTAAGTAGGTAAACCTGGATTGCAACAGGAAGCAGCTAGGGGAACTGTCGATGCAGATCTACAACTGGTAAACACTAAATCCTCATTTGTTTTTTCCCTAGCTCTTCTCATAACTAAATTGTTATTTCTGTGAAATGTCCTGCCCACAGAAGGTCTGTTGTTGAAATGAGTTGGAAGAAAAATATGCTGTTGAACTGAGAGCAGCTGCTCAGCCGTTCTCATTTAATGTTTTATTTTATTTCTTTGTCTGTGGTTTTCTAATGTGGAAAAGTCTTTGACTTTTGTGAGCCCTGCCTTGAGAGCTTTGTTGAGAGCTATGCAATTTGCTTTGTTAATGAATGAAAGTCAAACTAATGAAGGCCAATGTAAGCCACAAAAAGAGGCACCAGCTAGGTTTCTGGGTTTTGGTGTCTTGAGTGAAAATTCATACAAGCCTTTGAGATTGGAGAGAAAGGTCAAATGAATCCATGGAGCCTGTGGGCATGTATGAGTTCTTATATATTTCCCTGTTTACCTGTTTGCAAGCAAATAGAGCATTGTATCCTGTGTGGTGTTTCTTTTCAACTGATAGTGTACTACAAGATTTTTAGCAGAGGTTTGCCAGACAGTTCTTTAGAAGGCTGGACCGTTTGTATGCGATCCTTGATATACATGATATACATGAGACTATGCATATATGTCTGTGTAAGAGTTCAGCTCTTACACTATGCCCTTGTGTGTAAAGTGCTGCTCTCCCCTTTCACTGTATTATTCTGGAAGAGGTTTAAGTGTAGCTATTCAGAGATATGAGCATGGGATAAGTTAGATAAGTTAGAATGGGAACATACATTGTGTGATGTATGTTGTAAGGGTAAGGCAGGGGCAATGCCTAGACTCCCGGGCAGGGACAGATACACAAACGCAAGGCACACTGTGGTCGATATCGAGCATTTATTACCTCTGTGTCCGAGTGGGGGTTCCCTAGTGATTTCCCGATCAAGGCAATAATTGAGGGGGAAAGTTCCTGGCGCCACTGAGCGGTGCGATGAACGCTTGGGTGGGTGGGTTCGGGGAACTATATGAGGTTTTTATGGACTACACACATGTGCAGTCAGCATTTTGAGCTCATTGATGATCTCGATTCAAAGCCCAGGTGTAGTGCCATGCTGGCATGGGCTCAGCTGCATGACTGTGGGTCGAGTCAGCCTGCCCTGTGGATGCTCCTTTTCCTGCAGAATGGTCTGGCTAGTTTCCATCGCCTATCTCCTCCACATTCTTCCGCGTTTTCCCATACATGTGTGATGCGCAGTGACAGTCGGTGTGCATACTCTTGATTCGTAATGTTCTGTGGTGAATCTGAAGTTGTTCATCTCTCTTCCACTGAATGCCAAGCCGTCTCAAACGACTTCACACTTGACAAAAAACAAGGGTGTGCGTATAGATAGGTATTGCAAAGCAGTTCAGGTTTAGCCTTCGTCACTCTGTGTTACTTTTGAGATCAGTCCCTTAGTCTCTGATGTCACAGATAGTCTTCGAATATGTGTGGAATTAAGCTATTCCATTGAGTTTGCCTTAAACATATCATAGGTATGTAAATAATAAATAAAGAAGAAATAAAGAAAAAATTAAACAGATTAAAAAAATGCATGCTAAATTGATCCTAAGAAAAACTGAGGTCTTTTTAATTCTTTTCAGTCATTGTTGCCAGAGCTAGAAGAAAAATCTTATTTCCTTTCACTAGCCAAAGCTATTTTCTCCCTGGTAGCAGGCTTTGATTTCTGGTTATATGGAGATATTGTGTAAATCTGGCATCATCTCCTCAGTTATTACTGAGAACCAGAGTTCACTTGCACTCTGTGTATGAATGTAGTTCTCACATAACTTTACAAGTACTTCAGTTGCATTTTGCACTCTGTGTATTGAAGGAGCATTTCTTTTATGACATATTTAAATAGATTCCTACTATAGTCTTGCTGTGAAGCAAGTTATCATTTTGGAAAAATATTTTTCTCAAAAATATTTTTGTAACAATTAGGGCATATATTGGATACAGTTTATCAAGGGGATTCTTACTGAGAATTGAAGGGGGATAAGGACATATTATTGAATGAGTAAAGCAGAAGCTTTTCATATAAGCTGAGCGCTGCATGCCAAATTCAAGTGGATGGATAAAATATTTGAACTGAATTAGAATAAATATGGAATTGCATTTTGAATATAAACAAGGCCAATACATACAATTCCAACATATATTTGTAATCTCAAATGTCAATAGTCTGGGTACTGTATTCCTCATAGCTTCTTCGAGAGCTATGAACCTAAGAGCAAGGTGAGACACTATTCAGATGATGATAATCCCGTCTGCATCTTATATTATATCTGTGTTTCTCATTGTCTGGCCTACAAAGCTCTATATATAATGGTAACACTTGAATAGTTTGGTACGGTTCTGGCCATCTGAATTTGGACATATGTGTACAATATTTTTGACATCTGTTATCTACAACATGCTGCACATCTTTGTCATGCTCTGTCTGCACTTCTGCTTGAGTCTGCTGCTCTTCTGTCCTGCTGCTGCTTAGCTTAGCCTACCTCTCTCTCATTTATCAGTCTGATCCCCATCTGATACTTGTGTGAGCTTCTGTCATGTTTTCTGCCGGCTGTGGTATTGCCATCTCGATCCTGCTTGCATAAGAAGCTAATGGGAAGTTTGAGTTTTAATTAGAAACTAAACTTCAAGTGATCTTTTAGCGTTGGCCATGACTGGGAATAAAAGGAGTCCTGGGCAACTGGGAAGTCTGTGTCACATTCAGCAATGAAGAATTTCCAATATATTTCAGGCAAATACGTGATCAGAGTTGAACAGAAAGATATACTCTATCCTATGAACACTTCAAAATATTGATTTGTACATTTTGCATCATACTGACAACTGCAGCAATTAAAAACCAGACTTTTTTGACAGGGTCTTGCGCAACACACTAAAGAAGGGAAACGGTGAAATTTCCCACATGTAGATAGCCAGCACAATGTATGTATGAATTGTAACTGAAGTTGTTTGAAACCCAAAATTTCCATTTCAACAGAGAATTTTGGTATTAAAAGTTTTGCATTTCAGTCTTATTCAAAAAAACACTATTTCATTGGATTAGGTTTTTATTTTTTTCTCCAAAAATCCAGAAGCCATCAACTTGGATAATAGCCAACAAACCTGTTAGCTTGGTGATGCCGTGTTTTCACAGGTAGGATTTTTGTGGACCTGAACTGGCTCAAATCTTCCAGCTTGCAGCAAAGATGGAAGAACTGTGGTCTGTCTGTATTCGTGGCTATGTAAATCCCTCCTATACTGCTGGAACAAATGAGCTCCTTACCTACCATCAGTTGCTTCGCATGGCTTTGAATGTCTCCCCTTTCCCTGTGAATTGATATCATTGCACTTTCACAAGTTTCAGTAGTACGTGTGCAGTGTACAGTACATGTGCATGTTACTGTGTGGCAAAATAAAAAGATACAAATTTACTAGAGGTTCTTTTATTAAGGGTTCCCCTTATTGTCCTTGATTAACATGAAGCCTGCATTATAGTTTACTTTCTTTTGGGTAACTGAGTATCAGTTACCGGCAGAAAAGTGTCCGATTAGCCAGTGGAATCATCTAGGAAATTCTACACTCCTCTTCCACTGCAGTAGCTGTATCACTAAACCTAAATGAAACTGATATGGTGAGCAATTGTAAAGCAGTATGTATTTGCAACCCTTTATATGTACCTGGATTAATGAATCTGTTTTTCATTAGTTTGGTTTGAAGGTCCAAACAATAAATATTAAGAACTGGTGAGAGAGTTTCATCTGCAGGTATGCCAGAAATGTCAGAATCTGGTTCTGAATATAAAGAGTTTATTCAAATGAGTTCCTTAATAAAAACTCTTTGTTAGCAGGTTACTTTCAAATGGTTACAGTGAAATATCTGTCTTCCATGGCCCCTTGTGAGAGAGAGGAAAGTAAGAAAAAAAAAATAGAACTTAGTAAGAAGGGAAACAATTTTTTATCTATCCGTTTACCCTTTTTTTTCAACTTTTTTTCCTATATCAGCAGAAAAATTCATCAGCTAGCCTGGGATGTTTTTCCTAACTGTTCTTTGAAAGCTATTTTTCAGATGGCTATCACAAGGGGATTATTTCGGGTCAGGTTTTATTTGAAAGCATAGCTAAGCATAGAAATATAATTAAGAACTGTTTTGAGAATGTACCAAAGGAACTGAGATTAACAAGCATTTCTAGGATCTAAATCCATGTGTACTTAAATCCTCAAACACATAGTCGTGGATAAGATACTTCCTCACATGGAACAAGGGTCGTCATCTTTTATATGCTATACTTAGAATTGCTTTCTTTATGAGACATATTGGACTTTACAAATAGCAGTATTTCTGGCTATTCTCAAGCCATTTAATGCAGTTCTTAAAATCAGATTTACTGAAGTCAGATGAATCCAGCAAGTCTTATCTTCAGTTTTATTAAAGTGCAGGTTTCTATTTACTATAATTCTGGAAGAAAATTTTATGGCATTAAACATAAAAATAAATGCATGAATAATAAGTCAGATTTTAAAAGCTTAGTATAGTTTTCAGGATGTTCTAATGATTATTTGGAGCTTCAGTCATTTTTCTCTAGCGCTTTAAAAATGGTGAAAGGAAAACAAGTCAGCAAGCAAGAAATTGTCCTGGAAAATTGGATCTCAGGTTTACTATTGTGTGTACCCCACAAGCAGCACAGATATCTTCATTAGTTGAACATCTCGTAATCAAACCTATTAGTGAAGTAAGTTGGTAGAACTATTTGAGATCCACACTAAATAATTCCTTTGTAGGCTTGGCACTATATAGAGAAAGGAAACATAATGGATCAATAATATGTTTTGGTGCTGCTGAGGTTTCATATATACTAACACTTGAAATATTTGTAACTTCTGGTAACTAAAATAAGATGTTTAGGAAATCGCAAAACTGGAAGAAAAAAATAAACTATTCTAGAACTACCCAATAAAAATTATGAGGAGTTGAATAATTCCATTTATCCTTCAATGACATAACGCCTTAGAGAAAGAACGGACAGTGTACTGCTGGCCAAGTTAAATATCCTACTTTTCCTGAATTTTAATATATCAAAGGTATATTGGTTTCTTAGCTCAACAGGGAAGAAAATGTATATAGATTTGTTTTATTATTATCCACCTTGTGTACTACTTTTTTACTACAGGCAAGACAATCAGACACAAAAATTATGTTACTTCTTTGACTCTACTTTGACCAGCAAACCTTCCTGAGTCAGTGAATAGAAGTCAAAACACAAGATCTTACCGCCTAGTAATGGAACAAGTACAGTAAATATCATTAAACCAAAGAAATTATGCTGCTCAAGTCCATCCTTTGCCAGCTTTTCTATCATCTCTTCAGTTCTGGTCTCACTTACAGGATAGATAAATAGAAATTTATTTTCATAGCACTATAATGGATATAACATTTTAGACTTTGAAAGTCGTTTTCCATTCCTTTTCACTAAGAGAGTCAACTCTTCTCATCTAATTTCATTTAGCTGTCTACAAATTATGCATCTGATATAAATTTGCTGTCCTGGTTCTCACTTACAGTCAGGGGAGCAAGGCAGACGATACCAGAAAGTAGTATACCTTGTAGTAAGATAGGTTATCGTGTAGTGTAGGATATCCTCTAGCAGGATATCTCAGTGTTTGAGCTAGCTGGGATGAGTCATTCTTTGATGCCTGTCTGTCCCCTCTTTCACTACAAAGGGAACACAAGAGATTAGCTCAGACTAGCAGTCCAGCTTCAACGGTTTAAGTCAGATGGCATGAAACCCGCATGAATTCGCTAGCTTTTTATGTCATAATTACCCTGAGCCAGGAGCTGGCCCCATTGGGAGTTTTCCTTCGAAATGGTACTTATGGTTTAAGCTCCTGAAAGAGGCAGTCATATCTTTTAATATTAATAATTCCTTATTATCCGTTTACCTTTGCCACCGTGGTTTAAAGTAAAACTGTCATTGGTAGTCATCATTTTTATTAGCTACACCTTTATCATACAAGTGGGTAAGAAAAGTAATTAAATTTACCAGAGGTCACTCTTGTTTAATAATTGCTTTCAGTTTAAAGCCATAGAGAGAACACTTGAAATGAATTAAGGTTATGACTTCTAAAAGGTGACAGATGACATTTCACTGTAGTATAAGCTTTTATGTCCACCAGTTATATATAATATCTTCAAGGAAAAGAAGAAAGCTTTCATATTTAAAAAAAAAAAAAACAAATCTGTCCTTCATACTACAAATTCTAGCATTAACAATATTCATTATTGAAAATGTGCATTTTCTCATCATCCTGGAGGTTTCTCTTTGTGCTTCTCACGTGCCTATTTCCCTCAACTCCCCTAATTGTTCTCTAGCTCCCTTTAGTTGCTTGTCCTTTATGTTGAATTTTGAATGAAACTTATAGAAATGTCAGCTTGGCTCCTTTAGGGCCTACAGCTGAAATTATCAAGCTCACTTTCATTGTATTCAGTTGGTGACAAATGGCAATTTTATTTAGCAAGGGATGTTTCTCTTTGAAGTTTGATTGATGAATGAGGCCATAGAGGTTGGCCCGGCTGACGTGGTTACCCCTACCAGCTGTCTGCTCATCCTTACTGCATGGGTGTCTGGGCTGCTTGTCAGTCAGCTGTTGAACCACTGCTGTTTACTGTGCAGTATTTTAAGGCAGACTGTAATTGGTGACAGCTTTCTTTACTTTAAAATGCTGTGCTGCAAACCACAGTGATTCCAAAACTCATTGACGGGCTGCTCAGACATCTGTGCAGTACAGGCAGGCTGGACAGCTCGGGTGGTATCAGTGTCAGCTGTGCCAGTTCTTTCTGACAATCAGGAATCCTTTAGTTTTGTCTTTGTTTTTATTTTCTGTTTCAGGTTACAATGAACCTACTGTCCAAAAAAAAAAAAAAAAAAAACAGTTTTGAAATGTTTTTGAGTGGGAAAGCTAACTGGTCCCAATATGTTAGAAGCCCTGTAGAGTTCTGAGATTTCATTACAAAATCCTAAAACGGTCTTAATTCTTGTGTGTAGGCTGGAGCAAATGTGCTGCTGCAAGATGTTAATGGAAACATTGCACTTGATTATGCCATAGAAGGGACTGAATCCAGCAGCATCCTTCTGATGTACTTGGAAGAAAATGGTAAGTCAGCTCTTCAGATTTTGAAATTTTTTTATTGAACATAACGTAAAAGTAAAAAGGCTGGATATTCTTTTAGCCTAAGTATCACTGAAGCCTCTAGAACTATTTAAGTTTAGAGATGAAGGGGATGAAGAGAATTTGGAGTCATAAAAGATTTCAGTGTGTCTAGATTGGAAAAACTGTTATAGGTTAGTGACAACTGGTCATTGTCAGATCTGGTTTTGCCCATTCATATGGAGATGCCAGAATGTGAGTTAAAAACAGAGAAACAACAGTAGCCCAGAAGCTTTTAGAACAACTAACTGAACAGCATGAAGGTCAGGTTTTCACACTTTATTTCATTTTGCATACTGCAGCCTATATTTTCTCCAAGTATAGATTGTTAAATACAAATCTGTTCAAGTCTTCTGAATAAATAATACTATTCTTTCTGTTTTGTATGGAGAAAATATTGTACGGTGATTTGTATTACATAATAGGTTCAATATGTTGTAGATGACAGCACCTATATACTGAAATATGCTTTGTCATTCACTGGCTCCTAAATAAAGTATGGGTCCTGAAGTGAAATATCTAACATTACTTTTGACTGTAGTGGTTTGCATTCAGATTTTATGTGGCACGTCATAAAATTGAGGCAAATGTATTAAATAGAAATAATGAAGAGCTGTAATATAAAAAAGTGTAACTTGAACATTATCTCCATAGAAGAAATCTGCTTTAACTTAAACCAAGTTAAGTTATTTAAGTGTCCCGTTAATGGACACTTAAAAGCTAACTTAGTCTGGCAAGGAAATAACATTCAATATCTAATCCTGTGCATCTAGTCAGTAGCTGCACACCTGGTGGGGTGGTCTAGTCCAGTGGGTTACACACTCTGATATTTTCGTAATTTTTATTCTGTGATGCCTGGAAAAGTCTTCTCAGCTCATGGACTTTCTGGTTTTGGATTTTTTTTTTTTTTTAATTGCAAGATAGGTATCAACTACTAAAAACCTTAGTGTCTTGCAAAATGCATATATTTGGAGGTTGAAAGCTTCGGCTGATGTTGCATTTATAAAGCATGTGATTATATAACAAAATATCATCTGCTTGCAAATATTAATGGAGCTCCATCAGAAAGAAACTTCCCTTCTCATTAGTTTTTCGCTGTTTAGGTTTGGTTGCAGAAAGGAAGTTTAAGAATAGAATTTAAAAAAAAAAATGCTAGTTTCTTTCTGATATGTCTGCATTGAAGGAAGGTATATGGAAGGTATATGGACTTTGATGTTATTAGTGTTGCTTTTTCTTTTTTTTTCCAGTAGATAACAGAGGCACTATTCTGCATTAAAGCAAATAGTCTGTGAATGTGGAAAATTTCTAGAGAAGAAAAAATTAAACTTGATACCTCTTTCTACCTCTGCTAACTTTAGATTGCTAAGCCTGAGCTAATCATCCAGAGTTTTTCTTTTGGTCAATGGAGAGAAATAGGAAACAGATGTAGCATTTCGGCTTTTCCTAAGCTAGCCAGGTCAGAAGAACTGAATTCCAGAATTGCCTTTTTCTGCTGATTGTAATTGGAACTTAGGTTAACCAGTTCTAGTTGATCAGTTTTAATTTTTAGAGGGCTAGGGTATTCTGCCCTTTAATTGAAGTTCTGGGTGAAATCCTGATCTTTTGATGGTAAATGACAAAAACTCTGTCAAGTTTACTTGGTCTGTTGCTTTCCTTTTGTAACTGTAGGCAGTGTAATGTACCCTTAATTTGTACTTAGTTTTTAGATTTTAATTCGTATCTTCTGAAGTATTGGAGTAGTCTACTGTAGATACAAATGTAATACTTGAAGAGGAAGTTGTTAAAAGAAATAAAGGTATTCAGGTAAATATGAAGTATTTTGAATTGCACAGACTAAAGAGTTCTTTGTGGATTGTTTTCCTGAAGCCCTTGTTATTGTAGTACATGCATACCCACACACAAAGCAGTGTCATGGCCCAAAATCTGGTTGTACAAGACCATTAGGTGATCCTGTAATAAAGACAATTTTCAATTTTGTAGCATTGTGAAACACCCACATCCAGTCTCACCCTTTAAATACAAAATGAGACACATTTCTCTAATCCCCGTACTTCCCCTGTATTCCTAAAAGGTTCCCTTGATGTTCTCCATTCAGCCATGCAGCCTATTTTACAGCATGAAGAGGTAATTGCTGTGTAAAATAGACTGTATTCTAATCATTGCCTCTAATTGCAGAGAGTTCACAGAGAAAAAATGAAATTGAGGGCCTTATGACTCAGCTAACAAGAAAACAAGAAGCTATCAATTTACTTTGATGAAACAAAATTAAGATTGGAGCAATTAGCCTTGATGCTATCGAAAACTTTGTTAACTGGAGACGTAAAAGTTCTTAAAACTCTTGTGATTGAAGTTCTTAAAACTCTTGTGTGTTTATCATTTCTTACAGATTTCATCACTGTGGTAGTTAAGTGCTTCCAGTTGCTGGTGATGCTTATATGAGCCAAACCATTATTTTCTTCCTGCATTCCTGTATTTTTTGCAAGTTATCTTACAAAAAAACTTGTAATCTCTTTTTCCTCTTTTTTTATTGGAAAGCATAATTTAAGTTTTCTTTCTTACTAGCTCTCTGATTTGTGGAGTGTCATTAAAATGTCAGATAGGTAAGCATCTCACTGAAGAGAACAGCAAAAATGTAGCATTTCTATGTAAATGGTTGGTCCAATCTTGTGTTTCCATGTGTGATTACTTGGTAAGCATTCTTGTTCTTCATTATCTCAGGTACATCTTGAAAGGTTTTAAGTTACTGAACTCCTCCACTTTATTTCTGGAAGTATAAATACACTGCAATATGTACAGGCCTAACCAAGCTGAATTGTGAACCCTGCAGACATGAAGCTCAGATTGGCCAGCTGCTTAAATATTTGCTCAGGTTCCCAGACAGCTTTCTTGAATAGTTCTCTTCCACATCTACATGATTTATAGCATCCAACTTAGCTAGTGTGAAGTTATCTTTGCTCCGTTTACCTGCATGGCAAATCTTAGTGCAGAACTTCAGTTCAGAGTCTGCAGGTATTTGTTGAGAAAGAGGAAGAAAATTGAAGGAAACATAATATAGCTGAGAGGAAATGGAGTCCTTTTTTTATATAATATTTGCTAGGCACAGGAGTATCACAAGTGCAAAGTAAACTTAATCCTCTAGCAACTACCTGAAAAATGTTATATATATTGTGGTGTTGTTCTGTGACATGGCATATCAGAATTTTATTGTTGCAGATATTATACATATTATAATACAGGAAATTTGGTGTATTTCATTAAAATATTCTATTTTCCTATAGATATATAAACTTTAACACAACTTATAGTAACTACTGTGCTGATCTTACAGTAGCTACTGAAACTAATTAGCAATTAAGAAAGTAAGAAGCAGTTTTTACTTACGTAGGAGAAAATGAGTTGTGATATATATCCTCTGTATATTAGGAGCATCCTTTATGTTGAGTGATCAGCATTTCTAATTTATTGAAAGCTTCATTGAAGAGCTCCTTAAGCAAAGACAGAAGCAGGACTATAGCATTCAATGTCGTATTTAGGCAAGTGGTGGAAATAGCTTAACTGTATGAGATCTAATCATTATCTGGGAGTACTCAGAAGCCTAGTGTGCATCTGAGCTCGAAGACTTTGGGATTGATTTAGCTAAAACATGTGTCTGCTAGTCACCCTAACTCTCCTTATGGCAAAAGAAATTCTTCAAATGTAGATATCTGTAATGGTTCAGATGAATCATAGCTTGAACTCCATGTTTCTCTCCAAGGACCATGAAGGTAGCCCATAATGGCTAGCTGAGGTGTAGATGTCTACTATGTAGGATGCGATTCTAGGGTGTGATTCAATTTGAGGTCATGACATTTACATTTACAGGCCGGCCTGCAAGTAGGTGCCTACACATGAGCATAGTTGTCTAAGTTCCTATTACAGTTAGCAGACTTCTAAGCAATACTGCCGGTACAGATACAAAAGGATGATTCATTTGACCATACAGGCCAGCACTGGTTGACCAAACCAGGTAAATGCCGTTAAACACTCTTAAATTTGTTCTTCGCTCCTGTTTCATTGCTTTTCACAGAATCACAAAATGGCCGAGGTTGGAAGGTACCTCTGGAGATCATCTAGTCCAACCCCCCTGCTCAAGCAGGGTCACTTAGAGCACATTGCACAGGATCCCATCCAGGCGGGGTTTGAATATCTCCAGTGAAGGAGACTCCACTACCTCTCTGGGCAACCTGCTCCAGTGCTCTGTCACCCTCACAGGAAAGAAGTTTTTCCTCATGTTCAGGTGGAACTGCCTGTGTTTCACTTTGTGCCCGTTGCCTCTTGTCCTGTTGCTGGGCACCACGGAGAAGAGATTGGCCTCATTCTCTTGACACCCTCCGTTCAGATACTTGTACACATTGATGAGATCGCCTCTCAGTCTTCTCTTCTCCAGGCTGAACAGGCCCAGTTCTCGCAGCCTTTCTTCAGAGGAGACATGCTCCAGTCCCCTACGCATCTTGGTAGCCCTCCGCTGGACTCTCTCCAGGAGTGCCATGTCTCTCTTTGCACTGGGGAGCCCAGAACTGGGCACAGTACTCCAGGTGAGGCCTCCCCAGGGCTGAGTAGAGGGGCAGGATCACCTCCCTCCACCTGCTGGCAACACTCTGCCTAATGCACCCCAGGATCCCGTTGGCCTTCTTGGCCACAGGGGCACATGCTAGCTTTTGCATGTTGACGTTATTATCTCAGTATCAGAAGAAAGTTATTATACTTAAAGAATTTGGAAAAAGAAGATTGAGAGGCCTCCTAGTCCAATGTCCTGCCAAAGCAAGGCCAACTTAGAGTAGTTAAGGTTGATCAGGGCCATGTCTAATCAAGTTCTGAATATTTCCAAAGTTGGAAATTCCACAACCTCTCTGGCTTCCTGTACCAGTGTTGAACCATCCTCATGGAGAACTTTTTTTCTTATAGTCACCTGGAAGTTTCTTTGTTGCAACTTAATGACTGTAGCCTATTATTCTTTCATTGTTTGCCTCTGAGAAGTGTCTCACTGCAGAGGTGAAATGGAAACATTGGGAAGTGTACGAAGGCTTTGCGTTTTTACTACTTACCCTGTTTTGTTCTGTGCTTGGTTTATTGGGATCATTGAGAATGTCTACCTTTAACCTTTTGTTAACCTCTATTTAGAGTAATATCAGCATTTTGTTTTAAGGGAAAGTTTTATATGTTAATGCTGTTTTAAAAACATCACATTTTGAATTAACTGGTAACATATTTTAAAGGCACAATTTGTTGTGACTGAGGTTTTGAATAATATTCCATTTGTTTTTGGAGACAGAACGTTCTACTGTGGAACACTGATTGTGGCATATGATCCTTATGTCGTCTTTATTTTCCTTTAGGCTGTTTTAAATATTTAATGGTTTGAAGCATGTGACATGATGTGACAAATTCATTGTGTAAATTGTTTCTGAAAAAGAGGAGTTCCCTTTATCCTCCAAAATCTTAGGCTTCAACTTTCAGTAGGATAATTGTGCATCCCGAGAACATCAGCTTTGTTATTTAATCTGAGAAAACAATATATGAAGTTTTTTTGCTTTTCTTTAAGAGCTGTCAAAGTATTCTACACATCTGAAAAAAAAGTAGGGTCTTTCTTGTCTATGGTTAAAGGCAGTTACTGCACTATCAAACTACTACAAAAATAAAAGAAAATAATCTGTTGTGAAATATTTATTTTAAAGGAGTGCCTGTATTTAACTAATTTATCTAGCAGAAGTTAGCAGAAGTTACTTTTTTTTTTTTTTTTTAACTTTCCTGTAGCGTGACTCTAATCTTGAAGAAATGGTTACTACCCTAACTACAAAGTATTCTTTTTCTTTTTAACAATTAACTTCATGCAGTGAATTAATTTCAAGTAGCTGATTAAAGTTTGTTGACCTTTGAGGATAATAGATATTTCATTTACTTAATCAAAAACTTTCATAGAATTCCAAGCAGTGTGAGTAATGGATATGTTTTGTTCTATGAATATTAAGGGGATCTCTGAAAACTTCAGTGTAAAATATATGGAGCCAAAATCATGTATAAATCCTACTTATTTAAATAGTTTAATATTGTTTAAATTGTTAAATATTGTCCAGATTTTGCAAAAATAGACCATTAAAATTTGTACTGGATTAATCCTTACTTTACAACTGTATCCTTTGAGAGGTAGAGGGAATACCTCTATCTCCTGCAGCAGCAGGTAGAATCCAAGGATAGAAGCTAAAGGTCAGTACAGAATCCTATGCAGAAGACAGTGTTTAACATCACAAAGAAAATAGTCAATTCATAAATGACTACAATAAGTAGAGTTTCCCTGAAGTCAATAGTTAACAAGGTGAAGGAAATAATATATGCAGGGCAAACTGATTCAGAAAAACAATGGGTAGAAGATTAAACATAGATGAGCCAAGACTAGGGAAATATAATAATCTATAATTTGAGAGTGATAAACATCCAAAAAGTTATGTTGCTTTAAAAATTGAAATATTTCATGAAATCCGATCATGCCTCTCTCAACACTCTGGCACTTTTTTTGAGAATAAAATCAATGTGAAAATCCCAGTTACGTGTGGGATCTCAGTTTTGATCAGTTATGTTATTTGATTGCTTTTGATTTAAAAAAAAAATGTTAAGAAATCATGTGCAAAAATATGATAACATTGAGGTTATGTTAAACCAAACCAAAACAAAACAAAACAACCTGCTAATCCCACGAAGGGAAAAAATTATCTTGTATTATTTCTTCAGTGCACTCATTGTTATAGATCAATCACATTTGATTAAAAAAGAACCCTCTAGACTGTCACATCTAAGGATCTGAAAGGCTTTTCATAAACAGTAATGAATTATTGCTAAGACAATGAGACATGATTAAACTGTCTACACATACAGATGATCTACAGATCATTAGCACTAAAGCTTAGTGAACTTCAGCTAAAATTTATTCCCCTGATTTTTCTTTTTTAGCAATATTCGAAGTGAGCCTGATTTCTGCTTATAAATTTTCTGTTGAAAATATTGATGCAGTAGCTTGATAGAAAACGAGCCAACCAACAGCCAACAACTTCAGGGCAGTTCAAAACTTTTCGCTCTGATTTTTGCTGATTGGGCACACAAAAAAAATATCTGTCAGCTTCTGGATAGAGCTTGATTAATTAATTATAGGGATTACATGATGCTGTTGCCTGTGAGAACATGGGATCAAACTAGATGTTTCACAGGGTCACTTCCAGTCCTATGCATCAAGCACACAGAAAATGTGCCACATTGAAAAAGTCGTAATTGAGAAATGCTCAATGAGTCTTTCTTTGGTCTTTGTGTTTTCTAGCACAAGCTTGAACAGGCCAGCTTAGATTTTATGTTTTCCAACTTTTAGGTATTTGAGTTTGAAGTCAGATGCTAGAAACGAGCATCCCCTCGACTAATAAGCTTTGCAGAAATTTGAAGAAGAATATGAAGAACCTCAGAAACTGAGGATGCCCTTTTAGTATCATTTCAGAGAACTTACTGATGAATAATCTATTTCTCTTACCATCAGAAATAAATTATCAGTGTTGATAAAATTAATAAAATTATAATCTTTAATAAGATAGGAAAAAGTTATCCTAAAAAACAGTTATCCTATGGAAATGCACCCATAGGCTCTACAACCTGTTCCCCCACTCCCAGAGGTATGGCTGCTCGTACTTGAGGGCAGCTGTGATGTGGTGCAGCTGCGTAAGCCGGAAGCAGACAGCTGTGAAAACAGCTAAGTCATGAGAAAGAGAAGCATTGTCATAATCATAATCTTTCGTTCATCCGTTGGCTCAGGAGCTGCATTTAAGCTCAGGCCCTTGCCCAGGGTCCTTGCGTGAGCTGCATCTGTGCCCAGCCTTGTACCTTGGTGATCCTGACCCTGACCCACTGACTTGAATTCCTGGCTCCACCTTGGACCTGATTTGTTGGTAGGAGTTCTCTGGCAATTGCAGGACTGTTGGCTAACCCTGGTTCCCATCACCAGACCTGCTCGATTTTCTTGTTTGGGTACTGTGGGCTGCACCCTGGTTGGTGAGGGCCCTGCCCTGCCTGCCCTCTAGTCACCCTCAGCTCCCAGCTCCCCTGCCCTTGTTGAGCAGCCTGCTTTTACTGCTCCCTCACAAAAATGTCCAAGTATAACATATTAAGAACTGGAGGAAAAATACTGAGTATAGAAATACTGTATGTTCTGAGGTCATTTAAGTTACTTAAAACAACTAACCAGAGACAATGATATGCTTCTTTTACTTCTGTGCTCTAATATTAATATCAGAAAAGGCTAAAGAGACAAACAAAATAATATATGTGCAAGACATATCTGCAGATGAATGCTTTAGTATTTAGCCTCGATATTATGCCAATCTGTTAAAATAAATTGCAAAAATTATTTTTCTCATCCTGCAAAATAAGAAGAGACAGAGTTCCCTTGGCTAATTTTTAGCTAGAAGGCCCATCAATGTCATTCTTGCTGAGGAGAGGAAAAAAACTCAGCATGTTTCACTAAAGAAGGAGAATTTTCACTTTGATATCTGCATGAGGAGGAGACAAGAATTTCATTCCTGATAGCATTCTATCTCAGAGTAGAGGGAAATAAACTAAGTATCCTTCACTTGCTTTTAGAGCATATTTAATGATAGCTTTAAAGACAGACAAACCTTTAAAATCGAACAGCAACAATCAGTAATGACTGACTGCTGCACTGAATATTGGAATTAGAGCTCTAGGCCTCAGTATTTTTACAAGCTTATGTTCTTTTGCAGATACTTATAGATCTTGCTGAAATTGATTTGTTCAGATGCTGAACTTTGAAAATCATACGCATATAATGTTAAGTGATATATACAAGAGCTACTAAATAACGTAATTTTACAAAGCTAATATCCTTTATAGAGCTATGTAGTAAGCTCACAGTGAAGTTGTTCTCAGACTTTATGCATCTAAAGCTGGATAAAGCTATAGCTACAAGTAACACAAATGAATATTTTTTTCCTCACTGATTATTTGTGAACATGTCTATTTCATAGTCTGCGGCAGAGGAGGAAAAACAGAAATGATAAACTACGGCATCCCCAGAATTAAGAAGTACATTGTATGCATGACAGGCTCATCATGCTGGGGGTGAAAGGAACCTTGCTGTGGTTACAGCTCTGGGCAGGAGGGGCAGGTATAGACAGGGAAAGAGAAAAATGTAATAAGAGGGGAAGTTAGCTTATCAAGGCTGTAAGTTTTTAATGCGTATTTGTGTTTCCAAGACAAGATGGTATGGACCTCTCCTAGAGACTGTTAGGCCCGCTAGGGAATGCGACTTGCAGATTACAAAAAAGTGGCTGCTGGATGTGTGTAATTGGTGTTTTAACAGAGAGTGCTGGAGTATATTGTTTTGTACTGGGTACAGAAACAGGTGTTCCCCTTGCAGGTGGAGAGACTTCCTGATTACTATGCATTTTTGAAGAAAATATTGTTTATAGGAATTCTCAGTTCTGTTTGCCATGTATTTCTTTACCACTAAAACTTCCTGAAAGCTACTTGCCCCTTTTATCCAAGGTTTTTTCAGTCCTTTGGTTTGTCAGTGTTATAAGCAAATGCCAAAGAGGGTGAGAGAGTGAAAGTTCATGAAATGGCCTTGTCAGGTGTTTTTCTTAAGCAGTGAGAAATGCTGCGCTGTGTACATTTTAGGTTATGCCCCCGTCTGTCATCAGCACTGATTCTCATCACCAAAAGTTGTGCCATGCAAGATCACTACTTTTTTAACTATTCCTTTTCCTCCCCATCTCTAACAGGGATTTGAAAGCTTTTAGGTCTTGTTCTGATTTTACAGGGTATTTGGAGTGTATTTTCCATCCTGTGCCTTTCTTTCTGACTTTCATTTTCTTCTTAATGTGAATGTGTTCCTTTAGTACATGCCAATTTTGTTTTTTTGCTGTATTTATTTATGCTGGCTCTCATCCCGTTTAAACTGAATATCTAGACTGTATTTTCCCTTTGAAAAGCAATATGAAGGTCACTCTTTGATTTAGCCAGCAAGAGTTACTGTATGAGTAGTGTTTTGTTATTCCATCTAAATACATGAAAAGTATCACTCTCTGAGGAGGGAGAATTACAAACTTGATTAACGGTGAGGCACTTCTTGGACGAGGTCTCCTCGTCCAAGTCTCACAGAATGGTAAATGTGTATGCCTGATAAAGCTGGTAACCAGCTCCCCACTGGAGAAGCCTTCACACTAAAATCTAAAATTTCCCAAGTTCTTGGAATTCAAAACTACAATTTTAAAATGGCAATTTAAATTATTTTTTGCACGGTTTTTAATGCATCATTCTGTATTCCAAACAGTCAGAGAAAAGAGGACTCTATTGTCTCAGTAGATACTCCCAGATAATGCCTGTGGAACATGTCACTGTGGTAGCAAACTTGCCAGGCAGTTTCTGCTACTTGTGTAATGAGTTGTGTGTTATTCCTTCATACAACTATTATTTGAAACCAGTGAAGCCATCTTGAGGTTTACATGGACTGCACTTTTTTTTTGCTGCATGCACAGCATTGTTTATGGATCTTCTCTGAGTTGATGGGTATGTAATTTATTATAGAACACATAAAGCAATTGATGCAGCTGCACCCTTTTCCTGAGCGTGAGTAGTGTGAGCAACATTAAACTTTCAGGGTTTGGGGGTTTTTTTGGACTCATGAAGAAAACACTAAGGTTCTATAAAATGCACTTTGCGAGGTGTAAGGATCAATATTTCACTACTCGTGTAAGACTACGCTGATATTTTAGTCCTTGCTGGAAGAAGCTGAGTGGCCTTGGTAGGACTTTGCCCTCAACCTTTAGCACTCAACAAATTTTAAATGAGAAGTGATAATTTAAAGGACATGATGTAACTATGTTTGGCTGATAGTCTTTCTTTCTGGGGAAAAGTCAAACAGTTGTATTTTCAATTTGTGAACTACAAAGCTGTTTCTGAGTGTTTGATATATTACTGACACCCGGAAGTTGTACTATATCAATTTCCACATTTGCCTCTCCCCTTGAAAAAGTAAACTTATCATAATTGCCAACTGGAGAGATCAAGTGGAAGAAAAAACTGACATAAATTCAATCAGTATTACTTAGAAATTGCCTTCCTCATTAGGTATAAAACTATACATATATTTTTCACCTTTAATCTATCTTACGTGACAACTTTAGACTAAAGAGATTTACCATGGCCAGTCAAGTTTCACTTTCACTTCGGCAGTTTAGGCTGTCTATCTAATGTGTTTAACAAATGGAAGAAGCACCTAAAGTGAGTGCTCCAAATGATGACTAATATTTTTGGCGCATGTAGCTGCTCACACCAAACAGCATTTTGGGAATTTATACTTCTGTACTTCAGAGAGTTCTGTTGCAGGGACAAGAATGCTAATCTATCCATTTATTCTTGCCAAAAGCAGGAAATAGAAATAAAAAGAAAAAAGAGGTGTAACTGATGCCATGTGCTATCAATAATGTGTAAATGTCTTGTGGTGATTTTAAGTCATTATTCTGAAATGTGATGAAGGCATAGAGAACTTGATCTATTCTGGCAAAATGAGTACATCGATTCTTAGGAGTTACTCAGAAATTTGTATGAAGTCAGCATTGTGTTCCAGGCTAGTAACTGTCAGTCAGTAGTATGAGAGCAAATACTCCTTTTCCTTATGCAAAATTTTATGTTAGGATACTCGCAGAGTCTCACTGGCTTCTATGGAACCAATTAAAGTTAGAAAAATAATTTAAATTATAAAATATGGACAAAGAAGCTGCATTAAAAATTACTCCTGAGTTCATACCATCATATGTTCCATGTCCTGAGTTCCCAAACTGACCAGATTGTGTGCCAGGTTGAATCTGGCTGAAGCAGGCAAGTTTCCTGCAGAGACTGAAAAACAAGGGGTGGGAGCGAGGTGCACCTGGTTCTTGCAGCTCTCTGGCATGAAGGGGCAGACACCCAGCTGCTGGTCCTCTCAGTACAGGAATATAACAGTACGGGAGTACAGGAGTATAACGTCAAGTTTTGCCTAAGGCTGTCATTTTTATCATCCTTTCAGTTGATTTTACAGTGATGTTACATTATCCAGAATTCAATGGCATAGGTAATTTTAGATTTTACAAATGAAAGTAATATTCTAGTGTCTTCCTAAGTGCGTGCAGCAGCCTCTTCTTCCCTGCCAGCTACTGTGGCAATGTTCATGAAGATGAGTACAGTTCAGGCATACTTACTACAGAAAAAATGTGGATATGCTGACATCTGGTATTGCAGCTCCAAAAAAGGCAGGTGGAGGACAGCAACAAAACCTGAAAACCGACTCTAAGAAACCAAGAGTTGAAAAGATAAGAACAAAGGGGATCTATTTCACCTCTAGCCCTCCTAAAAGTGCTAGAGCATGTTGTACTCATGCCAGCATTAAAACACTAACTCAAAGCATTGTGTTAGTAGCATCTTACAGTACTAACCTGCTTGTTAGTACTATGGCTGCTACTAAAATAATACTGTATTTCAGGAATTCCACATCTGGTGTTCTTCAGGGCTCTGTGCCACATGCCAGCCTCATGCTAAGAAGAGATGTTTCATGAGGCCAAAATGAGCAAATGAATGACTGAAAAAAAAAAAAGAGGGAGCCCTGTTTTTTGACAAAGATATCATTTAAAAATCCTGTGGAAAACATGAAGAGCTAACCCTCTGACTCTTGTGGTGAAAGAAATACTAAAAGTTTTGGGTGGTGATCTAATTGAAGCTACAACTATGTATAAATCTGCAGTCAGAACTGCATTTACATGAGAGATCACAGATTTCAGCCCAAATACAGAAAACAGTTTCTTAATATACCAATCTCATTTTCTCTAGCTTAGCTTTGTATTTGTGTTTTACGTTTGTTATCATTTAGTGTCATTTAGTTTTATTTAGATGACGGGTGGGAAAATACAAGAATATGTGGACAGGGACACAGTGTTCACGCTCTCAACACTTCACCTCAGAGATGAATGCTGCATGCAAATAAAATTCAGAACATAAGGCAGTGTGTAGAGAAGGATGTTAGAGAAAGAAAACGAATGGGATTCTTTGCTGAACTACATATAGTACACGCATATATACCAGTTCTGGGATAGGTTAAAACTTAAGAGACTTTAAATATACTTTTATCTTGAAATTTACTTCAGTTGTTTTAACAGGGTAAATAAAAACAACAACAATAACAAAATCATTGAAGAGAAAATATAAAATAAATCAGTCACACAAAATATTTAGGTTACGTAGAAATCATTTGTCACTCTGAAGCTCACTGACAAATGTAGAAGAGAACCAAGAACACATTTATTCATATGGTTTTGGTTAAGTCATGGCCAAGACAGTGAGGAGGGATTTTTATAGTCAAGTTACATTTTCTATATATGGATGGAAATTACCATATGGAGTGATAATTTCCCCTGGAAGCTACGAGCAAGAAAATCAAGCCCTGAATTTTGGTTAGATATTCTGATCAAGCCAAGGCCAGTTGCTAATTTAACCACTTGGCGATTTTATTGTACCCTCCATGTCTAATTTAAATCTCTTCTGACGGGAGTCCATGCTTCCTTTTGGTTGTAGACTGCCTTGATTATCTTGCCTCTAAAGCTGTCCTCTGACAAGTGTTTCTTTCAATAGCAATGCTGACGCAAGCAGTCCCAGGCCCTTCATTCCTTTCGTCCCTCCCATTTGTTCCAGCCTCCACACCACATCTTCAAATTTTCATTTGTTTATGGGGCCTTGCAGTGGGCTAGGCCCGGTTGGAAAACCAATCCTATTTAAAAATAACCTAGGCAGATAAAAAACTGTTGATTTTTAGCGTCATTTGCTTCACTTCTCAATCTCTCAAGCAGTTGAACTGACACAGTTTAGGGATTGGTCTGGGCACTGTGTATATACATGGGGTGAAAGAGTGGAACCAAAAATAACATTCATTAAATAAGACCTGAAGACTTGGAGTGGCTTTCCTCAAATGTTTCATCCTTTTCCTGGTTTGCAGCTATTTGACATGTCACAGTCCTAGTGGATATACTATCTCACAACTGCTTTACCTACAACTGCTGTTGCAAGTGAGTAGGGAATCAGGCACAGGTATTTGGTATTGCTGACTGACATTAAATCATCCGTGTAGTGACTGGTAAATACAGATGTAAGTAAACTTGGTGTTAATGTAAGTGGATAAACATGTTCTATAAATGTACACTGAAGACTGATTAAGCTGTTAAGCTTTTACAAACCCAGAAAACAAAATCCTTTATGCATTCTTTACTGATGAATGAAGTATCAGAAGGTTTTAGCCTTTTTTTCCCCCCCATGCAGGTGTAGATCTGAATTCGTTGCGCCAAATGAAGATACAGAGACCTATGACAATGCTTACAGATGTCCGACAACTCATATCAAGTGGAGGAAGTGTGAATCAAAAGAATGATGAAGGAGTTACACTGGTGAGTGGGAACAGGTCATAATCAGAGTTTCAGCCCTGTGAATATGCATATGTTTCAGCTGTTTACCAGTGAGCATATTTGCAAGTGTGGATGCAAGGAAATCCACAGAGCTAGGAGGTCTGCTGCTACAAAGAGAAATGTAGGAATGCAAGATTTGGGTCCTCATCGGCCTTTTGAAAATAGATATATGTCACTCTCCTGCCTACTACTGATTTTTTAAAAAAGGTATGGTGCAGCATCTGTATCATAATGACAACTTTTTTACTCTTAGTCATATATATTTTTAAAGTAGCACACTGAATATGCACCTCAAAAATTATTAGCAAGAAAAGTATTGTATATTCTAATTTAAAATTTGAGCAGATACTTATGATCCCTGATAGTCTGTTTAACAGATGTCCTGAAACTTCACTGAGCTGAGCTAGAAGGTATCCCATCTTGATTAAATGTAATAAAGCATCCACCATATCTGTGGATAAAATATTCCCTCTTCAAAATCTGCATGTAAATTCTAGTAACTGGGTCTCTTTTTTATGCTTTTTCTATTCCTCTAATTTTTCAAGATTGATGTATTGAATCATTTTAAAAGTAACATTCTTTTTCCTAAATTGCATACATCAATGAAATGTTCTCTTTGCATAAAAAATCTTCACTATCGTTATAAATCAGTAAATGGTCATCAGTAGCATCCAGATGTTGAATCACTTTTTTTTATTCCTTTACATTTTTCTGAAAACACAAAACTAAAATAATTAAAAAAGCAAGTGTTACAGAACCATTGCATTTATGCTGGGTTACATTCAGTGATGCTACATTAATGCACTTAATCATTAGTATTTAATTCCATGTTTTTAAAACCTATGGCGTGTTTAAACTGTCACTGAAAAAGTGAGCAGGCTCATATCTGGGGTTCTTGAATCCAAACACTAGTGGGATCTGCACTGAAAGTTATGGCTTTTGAGGTGGCCACCCCAAGGTAGTTAGCTGGAGTGAAAAACAGGAGCAGGGAGTAGGAGGAGGAGCAATAAGGCAACTGTAGCTTACTCCATTAAAGCATTGATTTAATTTCAAGTTTCCTGGTACATTTAAGCTAAGCTGCTAACTCAACTGTAAAATGCAAGTTGTTTGCATTCTGCTTTGCTCTTACTGATATTTTGGTATGAACTGGCTTGGTTAAACTGAGTTAAAAACTTGCATAATTATCACTGTATAAAACTTCTTCGGTATTTAGCGGAATAGTTGAAATGCATGACTGAAAAGTGTAAAACTATTGCATATATCAGGAAAAATCACGTTGGACAGTTTGCTTTTTTTGCTGTTTGCTCAGAGGAATGTGGACAAAGGGGACATTTTTGTGTGAACGGGTTTAATGTTGAACTTTGTTTTCTGAACTTCTTTCACAGTCTTGCAACAAGTAGCTACAGAGAGGATCATTTTGCTTTTGTAGGAGATTTCTATTATGTGAAACTTTTGTCTTACAAACTGGTGGGAAATTCAGAGTTTGTTAGGCTGCTCTGTCTCTATTCATGGGTGTGGAGTCAGCCAGTCTGCGATAGCTGTATGTGTATCAAAAGGTTCTGGGAATACGTTTTTGTTGCTCTAAATCTATCTGTACAGAGACAACAACAAAAATACTACTTTTAGGTAGCAAATTATTTTTTTTTCTACTGATAGAGTCTAAGTTGATACAGTTTATGGCTGGAATATGGTTATATATGAAACTCTACCGAAAACTAAAAGTCTGTTTCTATAATCCTATAGATTGAAATTCAGCAAGTCTGTTTTTCCCTAAATAATAGGTTGTATCATGTGCTTTCATTCTTTACTGAGTGTAATCAATTGAATATATTTTATATTCCCTGAATATTCCTCGTTTCTGAAGCTGGACTGTAAGCCTTAATAAGAACCTTGACACAAGTAGATTCTTTATTTTATAATAATGAGGCATACCAAGGCAATAAACTTGTCAACGCAAGCTGCACCAAACCCTTCGTCAGTCTGTGAGAGCAACCTGACACAGAGGTATCCTCAGAGCAGTCTAACTGTTTTTTAAATAATAAATTCACCTTTCCAAGCAGCAGATTAAGTAGTGTAAGGCTGGAAAAGGTGCTATAAGTCCCAAACAGGGAGCAGTAAATTAGGAAATAAGGTTTAATTAAGTTCGTTTCTTAGCTGGATGTTCTACAATGTTTGATATGTCTCTGGACAACATACACCAGCAGGTACAAACATAAAGTACTTTCTTTGTGGTGGCAAACTCAGAGAAGAGGGGCACTGCTTCTTCCTCCTCAGGTATTTATTTTCTGTAAGTCACAAGCAATCTCCTCTTCCTGCAAGATAAATTATCTGAGTCCATGTGTAAATTGTTGGCCTAGATACATAGGACGTACATATGTATAGATAAAGAATGGTATATGGCAAAAATATGTTTATGAGAAATTTTCTGATGAAAATTTTTTCTTTGAAAGATATTTCAGTCATAAAATATGTCATTTGTCCTGTGAACTTTTAGACTGCTTTAAAATAGCAGTTATCAAATTGATATTTCAATAGAGAATATAATTTCTTTTGTTAAAAACAAAAAGCTAGAGCTAAATCAAACTAGGAGAAAAATTATGATTGTTTGTACACTTTGAATGAGAACATTTCTAGTGTACAGAACTGGTGTTCTGCCCCCACTTCTTCCTCCCTAAACACGTTTCCTATTCCATTTTTGATAAAGAATTGCTTCTTGGTGGGAAAACTCTCTAGAGGAAAATTTTTGATGAGCTCTATATTTTATCCCTCTGCATCGCAAATGTTCATAAGGAAAACTGTGCATACTTTGCAGATGCTGCTGAACCAGAAATAGCTGGCAAATAATACCTAGGACTCATTTTTTGGAGTCTCCTTTTCTTATAGTTACTCTGAGAATACTCGAATCTAGGAACAGGTTTATTGCAAGACCTTTTTTTTGCCATTAACCATCCATTCCAGGCCTAAAAAAAAAAAAAAAAAAAACCTGTTGCCCTATTTCTTCAGGTAGTGTTGCTTCAAGGACGAAAAAAAAAAAAAAAGGACACACAAAAAACCCATATAGTTACCTGTTGAATTTGAATATCTCCTACCTGAGTCAGAGGGCATACACTGCAGTTTCTTGCCCTGTAACCTCAGTCCTCCATTCCTGTAAACTTACTGAGGCCTGTTGTTACTGACCTTGTGAGAGCTGGTTCCTCGTAACTGTGGAAGAGCAATTACATTGTGCTGATTTCCAAATGCAAATTTTGTCCCTGTTGCTCCCAGAAGCAGAGAGAATATTCGGAATCATAGCAGAGAGCCATGAGAAAATAAATACTCCCAAGCAGTAAGCTGAATGATTCAGGACATATGAAGTATGTGATTCACTCTAATTCACAATAAATATGAAAGAGTTTCTACTAGGAATCCTCAGTGACAAATTTTTCCTGATATATGATTTTTTATTTCATTTTCCTCTTTTACTTGATTTACTAGAGTAAATAAAGAATTTGTATTGCCCTGTAATGCATATCTTTCTATATGATTGGTTTATTTGTTACTCTTCACAATCCTGTTTGGTTTTATGTTTATATTTGTTTTATATTTATATTACATATTTGATTTTTAATTAATATTTATTTTATATATATTACTATTATATTTACATTATTTCAGTCCTATTCTGTAGATACCATCTATAGTAGAATTAATTGCTGATATGAATGCCAAGCACATGTAGAGCCTTGTTTTTCAACATACTGCACAGGTTAATGTCCAGTTTCTTAAATCAGCCATTAACAAAGTATTAAATAAAAAACTGTTAATACTAGAAAATATTTCTGAGCTTCCTCTTTCCCCTTCTTGCCGCTGTAGTCCTCACTACCTGATCTCTCGTACTGTCCTTGCTACTGAAGATGACAAGCCACAGGCAAACAGAGCTAACTTTAAATTGTCCCTGCTTTAGCAGGAGGCTGGACTAGCCTCCAAGGTTCCTTCTGAACTAAGTTTCTATTATTCTGTTAATGCACTTTCCTCTCTCTCTGCCCTGCTTTAATTCTGAAATGAAGTTTACTAATCTAGAGAGCAAACTCATATTATTAAAGCAATACCACCCAAAATAATTAAGCAATATGTAGTGAAGTAGGGTAAATAGAAATAAAATCACTCTGAACTGGGAAGGTATTTTCTGTGACTGATTTTGCTCTGCAGACCTAACGTGCTTAGTCAGATTATGTGTTAGTGAATTCAATTTAGAGTAAAACTGTGTCACTTTGCATCTGAAGTATTTGAACTGTCACAAAAGAAAGTCAGGTCTAGGCCAAGTTCTACTGAAGCATTATAAATACTTGAGCTCATGAAATTTGTGAAGATATTTAAAAGGATATTCTTGAAATGATGTGAAAAGTAGCTAGTGGGACTGGATTGCTTAATGGAAAAAGAGATATCAATAAGCTGGCATTCTTATTTTTGGCAGATTTTGCTTATAAATGCTAAAAAAGTTTCTGCACTGGTTTCCTAGAATGTCATTTTCATGTATAGATTTTGCATTTCTCATTACTGAGATTTATACAGTTAGGTCTGTGGGACAGCCAACGTGTGCAATAATCCCTTACAGGTTTTTATGACTTATGTAAACTATTAAGCTATTTTCATATTGCAGCTTCACATGGCCTGTGCAAATGGATACAGGAATGTGGCGTCTCTGATCCTGGATCATGGGGCTGATCTCAATGCAGTGGATAATCAGTACTGGACACCTCTTCATTTAGCTGCAAAGTATGGGCAGGTAAAGCATGGGTTGTTTTGTTTTTTTTTTCATTCTTCTCTTTTCTATGTGATAGTCTTCTCTAGCAAGAGTAGATACGTTCAAGTTAGGGAGACTGTTCTGTTTTTAATGTGAAAAATTTAAACACTTTGGTGCTATAAGTAGCATATGAAATGACAAAAAGCAGCTGAGAATAAACATCATAAAGCTATCTACCTGGTACAACTTGTTAAGATCAATATACCATCAGCAAAAACCAGATATGCGCTGAAATTGAAAGGAAACCAAAACAAGCACTTTCGCCTTGTGCTTTCTTATATTCTGAAGTCAAAGGCTCGGTTTTAGCCAGCTGGTTTGCTGTGTACATTTCTGTGAATGAATGTCCAGGATCCACTTAACACTGTTGTTCGAACTGCGTTCGAAGCTTTCCAGACATTGAGTTGTGGAAGGGTATGCCGGCTTGGGATTTTGATCCCATGCCTAAATGTGACTTGTGCCTCTTAACATCCCACCATTTCACATTTTCTTCACCCTCACTCTCCCAGAGCACCCCATGCCCTTTCGTTATGTCTGATTGCTTCAGGAGAGCTTCCTGGTCTCTCTGTATCCTAATGTCCTAGTGTCTGCCAGCAGACACGTACTTACTCTACCCATAATCTGACTTAAGAAGGGCAAGGAAACTCTAATGCAGAAATGACGAGATTGTAGTGATGTGGTCATTACTGTGAGCTAGTATTTCCCACATTTCAGAATGGCTTGTAAGTTCAGGCTTTGCGCAGCACTGATGTGGTCATACAATGGCTGCAAGTCTCTCCTAGTGTGAAACGTAACCACTGCTTTTATTGAAAAGTTTTACTTTGAAAGGACTGAGGAAGAACTTTTCTATAAGTGTGTGACATACATACGTATTTGCCACACCAACTCTGGATGACTTGAAATACTTTTTTTTTGTCGTGAAGTCAGGTATTTTTCTATTTCAAACAAATCTGTAGATGTAAAGTTTGTGGTTGCAAGGGGCTAATGGAAAAAGAGTCTTTCCTTTTGAAGTGTTCTGAGAGCTCAGCCCGCTGTGTTATGAGATGATCCTTTTAGATGGCTTTTTTTTTGGAACTGTTTCCCTTCATGTCCCAGATGATGATGGCAGTGATTGTTGTTATCGTTTCATTCTCAGAGTTTTCAGTGAGAAACCAGGGACTAATTGTGCTAGGCACTATACAAGCACTGCTTGTATATGTATAAGAAGACAAATGAAGTATCACACACTTTTCCTCACTAATAATAACAAAATACACAGCAAATGTCTTCCTTGTGTATTGTTAATGAATAATACAAACCTGGAGCTTTGTTATTCACATTGTAGGTAATTTGCCATCCTTATTTAGAAGATAAATATGACTTGCATATAGATTCTGTTTGTCAGAAAAAGTAAATCATATTTAAATTGCTTTATCAAGAGGGATTCATTAAATGTGAGGGAAAATACTCTATCCAGTACTTAAGCCATCAGGGTGTTCTTAAAATTTCCATTCTTATGATAATAATTTTGAAACATCTTTTAGCCTTGATATGAATTCATATGCATATCACATTTACAATTCCATTCTGAGTAATTAATTATAGACAAACATGAATGTTGGCACCATTCTAGAAAAAAATAGCGTGGCAGAATAGGAATAGCCTTAGCCAAGATATGATTTAGGATAGTCTATTTTAAATAAAAAATAGATTTACAAGAAAGTAGTTGATTTTTAACAAAAAATATTAATCTATTTCCTGAGGAAGTTATTAAGATAAATTCTACACTTACAATTTCTTACAAATCACAATTGAAAGAGCTTTACAATTTCACAATTTTTTGTAATAAAAATTTATGGTTGCTTTTGTGTAAAAGTCTCATTTGGATAACTCACTACAGTGATAAATCCATATGTTCTTGTGGAAAATTGTAAATAAATCTATTTGATTTTAATTTGATGCACTACTATTTGTATTTATAGTGAAAAATACAACTGTTCTAAGGTGTAATAATGAAATCTCTTGCAACCTCATATCTCAATGAATGAGATGGATCCATTTAGATTTAAGGAGAGAAGCAGGTGCCTTTTAAAATGTGACTATATAGACAGAAACTATGCCTTGAATCTTTAACTATCTTTTTGATTCACCTTTTTATGTATTTTTAATTCCATATTTCTTTAAAGTTCATATATAATGCATTCTTCCACCTCCATTACACTGAACAAACATACTACCCTGGAAGCTATTTTCAATTGAATTGATTTCTTTCCTTCCAGGAATGTATCTGAACAGAAGAATAGTTGTTCTTGTCTAGTAGCTTGTCTAATAAGGAATGATGCTTTAATGATTGGTTCTAGATGTTTAAAAAAAAAAACTTTCTGTAACATTGGTGTTTAGTAGTTCACTAGCACTGCTACTGAAAGATCTGCAGCTAACCTCCATGTAATATATTGTTAGAAGTATTATTATTCCATGAGTCATAATGACTGACAGTTCTTCTCATTCTATTCATGAAGCACCTGCAAAATTCTTAATCATTCAGAGATACAGTTTCTTATATATTTTCAGCCAAAGTGAGGGATGCACAAACCAAAAGATGGGTAGATTGTCCATTGGATGATATACTTTGGATCATGTGGATCATGTACAGGGCATGAAGTAGGTGTTTTACTCTTAGACAGCTTAAAGTTGCACAGAACAAATGCTGCAGAGGAAGTGCAGAAAGAGTTAAAGATTTGAAGGAATATCAATCTCATCAAAAGCAAACCAGTAATGATTTGTTGCATTTTTTCCAAAGGAGGAATAACTTAAGTTTTAAGTGCCACTGTTGTATTATCTGATGTGGAAAAAAAAAAAAAAAAAAACCCTGTGGCTGTTTGCATATACTTTTTAAAAGCAACTTAAAGCATATTCTAGTCACTGATAGATTTACTATCTAAAATTTGCTTAAATTTGTCCAAACATTAAAAAAAAAAAAGTAAATGAATGCTATATGAATTGTTGTATTAGGGGCAGAGTGTGTAGATCAAGTGTAGAACATCTTTCATCCTCACATAGGAGTACAGGATATTATTATTGCATCTGTGGGATATGTGCAGGGTATGGCTATGGACTACAAGATAAGGCTACTGAAGCTACTGACTGAAGGTCACTCTCCCTTTGTAAGATGAAGCTCTGCTTTGCAGGAACAGATTAGGTTACAATGAGTGCAGCAGAGTAGTTACTGAAATACTACCAGCTGCAAATATAAAAAAAATAATGGTAGTAGCATTAAAAAAATTGGGATAATTTTAAGTGATGTTCTTCTGAGTTTTTAGGACTGTTGTTGTCATTTCACCCTGCTCTAACTGTGAGGGCTAAAAATCATATTTGTAGTGCAAGTTGAGATTCTCACATTACACCAAAAGTAGATATTATTTAGGTATTAAGGTCAGAGTTGCTCAATACTTCAATAAAATGATGGGTTATAATAAACTCTTCAACACACATGCAAATCTGCATCAGTTACACATAAAACCCTCTTCAGAATAAGGTTAGGAAGGCAGCGAAGTCGAGCATCAAGAAGTCAGAATATGTCAGAGTTGACTAGATAAATTTAACTGAGCCTTGTGGACAAATTCACACTGACAGCAATTTTGGCTCCCTGCCTCATTCACAGCAGGATGGAGAGTGCTGATACCTGTGTGACCGTGCTGGAGCACCCACACTCACTGGGGCACCACCCCTTTTGTGCTGTCACTGACACCAACTGTAGAGGAGCAACTTGTATTTCTCAGGCTGAACCCCTAATGTGAATTTTGGTATCAGCGTAGCAATCCCTTTCCAAAGAGCTACTAATGTGGCAGGGGGGTGCCTCTGCTAAACACCTTCCAGGCTGCTGTGATCAGGGGAGCACGCGCTTGCCCTCCCTGCGGTGGGAATAGGCTGCAGCTCTGACGTTTTCCTTGGGTACTTTGGCGTAATTCCAAGGCACAAGCTGTTTCTTTGTTGTTTATCACAGAAATGGCACCTTTCAAAGCAGCTATCAGAGGCGTGCAGGTCAGAGCTGACTCCCCAGTAGCTTAAACACTACCTCTCCCGAAATTTCATTCTTGGGGCATGCTGGCCATCTCTAAACTGTTAAATTGCTAAATAAAAGAAGGTCAGAGATTAAGCTAGACAACAGAGCCTGGCTCGAATCCACATTGTTTAGACCTAGCTCCCTCTATAGGAGATTAAGCTTGCTCTTAGAGAGCTGGGTGGGGTGATCCAAAGCAGAGTCAGGGAAGGAGCTAAAAATTAAGCAGTGTGGTTAATAAGGGCTACTTAAGCCTATTCCATGGTGCTCTCTTATTTAACAAGACAGACTTAGCCTGTGGCTTTGAAGCTTTAACAATTTCATGATGTCAAATACAGATAAGAAAATCGCTGAACTGCGGCCTGTATCTCTCCAAGAATAACAGTTGCACAAGCAAGGGTGTCCCATTAAGCAAAATTAAATTTGTTGTAATTTAGTGAGCTCACATGTGCAGTTCTTCATTATTAGCACATCATACATGTCCTGTATCATTTTCTAAATTTGTGAATGAAATTGCCATCCTGTAAGAACGATCTCCCTCAACACATTTGCTTGGCTTGTTTGATTGGACTGAATAATACCTGTCTAGCTAGCTAGTTCCTTCAAATATAGCATTCTTTTTAGACCATAGAAGGAACTCCATGTCTGAGAGAACAGACCTAGGTACTGCATGGTCTGATGTGCTTCTCGTTATCCAGACACGCTAGTCATTTGACCCAGTTATGAACTGTAGTTTCATTTTCTTTTCTCTAAGTGCATTCTGACATCTGGATTGAAAATTCAGAATCATTAGAATATGCTTCAGTTTAAATGGGATACCTGAACGCAGTGTAAGAAGCGATACTTAATCCCATTCAAGCTTGGCCATTGTCATAGCAGTTCCTTTTAATTCAATTTCTGGACTTAAGCAAACACATTCCACAAATATTTTCAATGAGAAGAGTCTCAAGAAGTCTTGTTTGGTATTTCAAAAGGAATAGAATGTAGTCACTCAGAGGATTCGTATTTTCCCTATCAGCCAGTAGGAATCTTTCATTTATGGTCAGAAAATCCTCTAGAGAATGTTTTATCCGGATATATCTCATCTTCTTTTCTTTTGTCTTTCTGTTCTTTCGCATGCATGTTGATACTCAGGTAGAACACCAGCATTTCCGTTCAGATCAAATTACACTCGTTTCCCTCAAGCAGAGGGAGCACTTTGGGATTTCTGCCTGTGATATCTTTCATTCACTCTCAATATATTCAGGAGATTTCTATAAATCTTTCAAGTGCTAATTGTGAGTACAGGATACTAAAGCACAAGGAGTTAGATTCACACAATCCAAAAGATAAGAAAATAGATTTAGAAGCCAGAGCTTCATAAACAGACTAGGAGTAACCTCAGTTCACAAAAACATAAAATTGTCATTGTTTGTATGTATGTTGTTAAAGCTGAGATGTGCACAGACTGCATTATATATTCTTTTTGATCATTGCAGTATCTCAGTGATCAATATACATGCAATTTTTGCTGGAAATGCCAACTATAGTAACTTTCTGTCATATGCATATGTGTGTATATATAAAAATACCAGAGGTATATGTGAAAAAGAAGGCTAATAAGAGTACAGGCACAAACTTTGGGAAGTGCCAGATTTAAGATTTTCTGTGTGGATATAGAACTTGTATGCCCATGACTCTTAAGCATCTTTAAGCATGAGATCGCATACTATATTTTTCCTACCTTATTTTATTTTTCTCTGTCTAATTTCCTGGGGATATTGAAAAGTAGATATGTAGGTTATCAGTCTTACAGCTACCTGGAACAATTTGTAGTAAAACTTTTAAGTAACTGTAGTCACTTCTTAGATAGTTGAACACATATAATGTCCCTCTTTATGTGAGCTATTCCAGAGGCAGAAAAGGTGGGTATGTAGGCAATATATGTTCAACAGACTCACTAACAGAAAGGTAGTGAGGATGCTTGGTGAATTTGGGTACCATTCCAAGCTCTATGTGTAAACGGACACTGTCTTTTCAGTTCATTCCTCCCACATGAAACCTTATTTGTTCCATTTTCTGCCATCTGTTCCATTCTTGTCTTTATTGTAGTCCCCTTTTAACATTACTCTTCTATTCATTTGCTTGGCTTCATATCTCTTCCTTAGGCTTCTTATCCCAATCCTAGTTTCCTTGCAGAGCTAGCTTCCGTGCCTCCTCCTCTCCCTGGTTCTCATCTCAGCTTTCTCATTCCTCTGCTTTGGCTTCATGCCAACCTCCCTGCCCTTCTGTTACCCTTATCCCTTTTTCCCACTTACTCAAAATCCTATTCTCCCTTGTTGAATCTCGGTGGGTGGTTTTCCTCACCATGTCACTTTCCGCTTTCGTTTTCTTTGTCTGTCTAGTCTCCTTCTACCTACATCTTGGCTTCTTGCCAAATCTCTCTTCTTTTTCCCTCACACTTCTTTCATGTTGATAGTTCCAAATCTCAGCATTTTATCCACTCTCTGTTCTACATATCCCCTCTATTCTTTGTTTCCTGCTGCTAGTCTCATTCCCCCAACCTCCCTTTTCTAATGTGTTCCATTTTGCTGACCACAGGTCGTTAAGGTCCTCTCTCCTCTGCACTCAGATAGGAAAAATATCTTCCTCATCTCCTCTGTATTAAGAAGGGAGATCTGCAAGAAGTTTCAGACATCATATCCTGTGTCTGGAGCAGTACTATGGATCAGACTTGCAATTGCAGAGACAATGCTGCTTAACCTCTAAAGGATGCTGTTCTTTTTTGGAGTTTGCACATGGGGCGTTGGCTTCAAGAGAGACTCAGTCTTCTAAGCCATATGATCTATTTAATGGAAAACAAGGATAGGATCTTTAAAAGTCAAAGCACAGCAACCCCAGTTAACTAGTAGTTACCATACTCCCAAATGGTGGAAAGTAGAAAGTCTCAGTCTTTGGTTTTGGTTTTATTTTTCTCCCCAGTATCTTAAGTGAATAGAAGTCCCTAACCTGCACTTTTCCTGTTCATATCCTGGATATGCACTAAACAGTGCAGCGCCTACCCTCACCACAGTCCATTAGTTGAATACAGAATCACAGAATCGTTTAGGTTGGAAGGGACCTCTGGAGATCATCTAGTCCAACCTCCCTGTTCAAGCAGGGTCCTCTAGAGCATATTGCCCAGGATCACATCCAGACGGGTTTTGAATATCTCCAGCGAAGGAGACTCCACTACCTCTCTGGGCAACCTGTTCCAATGCTCTGTCACCCTCACAGTGAAGAAGTTTTTTCTCAGGTTTAGGTGGAACTTCCTGTGTTTCAGTTTCTGCCCGTTGCCGCTGTCCTGTTGCTGGGCACCACGGAGAAGAGATTGGCCTCATCCTCTTGACACCCTCCCTTCAGATACTTGTACACATTGATGAGATCGCCTCTCAGTCTTCTCTTCTCCAGGCTGAACAGGCCCAGTTCTCGCAGCCTTTCTTCAGAGGAGACATGCTCCAGTCCCCTACGCATCTTGGTAGCCCTCCGCTGGACTCTCTCCAGTAGTGCCATGTCTCTCTTTGCACTGGGGAGCCCAGAACTGGGCACAGTACTCCAGGTGAGGCCTCAGCAGGGCTGAGTAGAGGGGCAGGATCACCTCCCTCGACCTGCTGCCAACACTCTTCCTCATGCACCCCAGGACACCATTGGTCTTCTTGGCCATAAGGGCACACTGCTGGCTCATGGTCAACTTGTTGTCCACCAGGACTCCCGGGTCCTTCTCGGCAGAGCTGCTTCCCAGCAGGTCAGCACCCAGCCTGTACTGGTGCCTGGGATTATTCCTGCCTAGGTGCAGGACCTTGCACTTGCCTTTGTTGAACTTCATGAGGTTCCTTTCCGCCCAGCTCTCCAGCCTGTCCAGGTCCCTGTGAATGGCAGCACAGCCTTCTGGTGTGTTAGCCTCTCCTCCCAGTTTTGGATCCTCAGCAAACTTGCTGAGGGTGCACTCTGTCCCTTCCTCCAGGTCATTGAGGAATGTGTTGAACAAGACTGGACCCAGGACTGACCCCTGGGGGACACCACTAGCCACAGGCCTCCAACTTGACTCTGCGCCATTCACCACAACCCTCTGAGCTCGGCCATCCAGCCAGTTCTCAATCCACCTCACTGTCCACTCATCTAGCCCACACTTCCTGAGCTTACCTGGGAGGATGTGATGGGAGACAGTGTCAAAAGCCTTGCTGAAGTCCAGGGAGACAACAGCCACTGCTCTGCCCTCATCTACCCAGCCAGTCATTCCAGCAGAGAAGGCTATCAGATTGGTCAAGCATGATTTCCCTTTGGTGAATCCGTGCTGACTACTCCTGATCCCCTTCTTGTCCTCCAGATGCTTAGTGAGGACATCCAGGAGGAGCTGTTCCATCACCTTTGCAGGGCTGGAGGTGAGGCTGACAGGCCTGGAGTTTCCTGGCTCCTCCTTCTTGCCCTTTTGGAAGACTGCAGTGACACTGGCTTTCTTCCAGCCCTCAGGCACCTCTCCTCTTCTCCAGGACCTTTCCAAGATGATGGAGAGTGGCCTAGCGATAACATCCGCCAGCTCCCTCAGCACTCGCGGGTGCATCCCATCGGGGCCCATGGATTTGTGGATGTCAAGTTTGGACAAAAGATCTCTAATCTGATCCTCCTCCACCAAGGGAGAGTCTTCCTTTCTCCAGGGAGAGTCTTCTCTTGTCCCCAGGGTCTGGAATTCCTGAGCACTGGCCTTAACAGCAAAGACTGAAGCAAAGGCAGCATTCAACAACTCTGCCTTCTCTATATCCTTTGTTACCAAGGCACCCGCCCCATTCAGCAGCGGGCCCACGTTTCCCCTAGTCTTCCTTTTGCTCTTGAGGTATTTGAAGAAGCCCTTCTTGTTGTCCTTGACATCCCTTGCCAGATTTAATTCCAACTGGGCCTTAGCCTTCCTCGTTGCATCCCTTCACACTCTGACAACATCCCTGTATTCCTCCCAAGTGGCCTGTCCCCTTGTCCACATTCTGTGTGCTTCCTTCTTCTGTTGGGGTTTTGCCAGGAGTTCCTTGCTCATCCATGCAGGTCTCCTGCTCGCTTTGGTCGACTTCTTCCTCAGAGGGATGCACCGATCTTGAGCCTGGAGGAAGTGATGCTTGAACGTTAACCAGCTTTCTTGGACCCCTCTTCCTTCTAGGGCCCTACCCCGTGAGATTCCCCTAAGCAGGTCCCTGAAGAGGCCAAAGTCAGCTCTCCTGAAGTCCAGGGTTGCAATCCTACTCATTGCCCTGCTCCCTCCTCATAGGATCCTGAACTCCACCATCTCATGGTCACTGCAGCCGAGGCTGCCCCCAACCTTCACCTCTCCAACTAGACCTTCTTTGTTTGTTAGTACAAGGTCTAGCATTGCACCTCTCCTCGTTGGCGTCTCCACCACCTGGGTCAAGAAATTATCATCAATCCTCTGCAGGAACCTCTTTGACTGTTTGTGCCTAGCTGTGCTGTCTTCCCAGCAGATGTCAGGGTGGTTGAATTCCCCCCTGAGAACTAGGGCCTGTGATTGTGAGGCTACTTCCAGCTGTCGGTAGAAGGCCTCATCGATGACTTCCTCCTGGTCAGGTGGCCTGTAGCAGACCCCCACAACAGTGTCGCCCATGTTACCCTGCCCTTTAATCCTTACCCATAGGCTCTCAACTTGCTCTTCATCCACCCCGAGGCAGAGCTCCATACATTCTAGTTGCTCCCTCACATAAAGAGCAACTCCACCACCTCGCCTTCCTGGCCTTTGTTTCCTAAAAAGCACATAGCCATCCACGACAGCATCCCAGTCATGTGAACTTTCCCACCGTGTCTCTGTCACTGCAATGAGATCATGGCCCTGCGACCGCACACAGATCTCTAACTCTTCCTGCTTATTCCCCATGCTGCGTGCATTGGTATACAGGCATTTCAGAGAGCCAGTCAAGCACGCAAGCTTCCCAAAAGAGGTGCAAGAGGATCCTCCATAGCCATGTCCCATGCTGTCTCCCCTGGTTGTATGCACCCGCTGGAGGCATCCTGACTTGAGCGGTGTTTTACTGACTCCCCTGTCACTATACCACTCCCCTTCCCCCATCTTGCCTAGTTTAAAGCCCTCCGTACCAGGTGGCCAATCTGTTGGCAAAGACACGCGTGGCCCACTTGGTAAGGTGGATCCCATCGCTCCCCATCAGCTGTTGATCTTCAAACAGGGTCCCATGGTCATAGAAACCAAAGCCCTGCTGCCAACACCAGCGGCTCAGCCAGCTGTTAACTTGGAAAACTCGTCTACTCCTCCTCCCGTCCTTTCCCCTCACAGGCAAGATTGAGGAGAAAACGACCTGGGCTCCCAGACCCTTGACCACCATTCCCAGAGCTCTGAAGTTCTGTTTGAAGGTTTCCAGTTTGCCTTTCGTGTTGTTAGCGCCCACATGGAAGAGCAGCAGAGGGTAGTAGTCCGATACATGGACAAGCCTTGGCAGTCTTTCCATGACGTCTCTTATTCGAGCCCCTGGCAGGCAGCAAACCTCTCTGGACTAGAGGTCAGGTCGGCAGATAGGTGCCTCTGTCCCCTGCAGCAGGCAGTCACCCACAACAATCACTCGCCGCTTCTTCCGGGTGTTCCTGCACGGCACAGGGTCTGCCCGGCCAGTTGCCTCCCTTGGAGCCATGCCCAGCTCCTCCTCGGCTTGGAGGGCGCTAAACTTGTTCTTCACAGGCAACTCTTGAGGAGGAGCAAGAGCCTTTCTCCTTCTACGAGAGGTCACCAGCTTCCAGCCCTCTTCAACAGCGTTATGATGCACCTTTACACACGGTACTGAGCCGTCTGACAGCTCCGCTGCAGTGGGGGCTGGGGACTCCTGGAGCTGCACAGTCTCCCCGAACGCCCTGTCAATCTCCTGCTCATCCTCTCGGATGCTACGCAGCCTACTAACCTTCTACCATAACTCCTTTATCTGGTGATGCAACTGGTCAACCACAGCACACCTCACACAGGAGAGCTGACTGTCAGCCCAGGCCTCACGGAGAGGCCCCAGGCACTCCCTGCAGCCTGACACCTGCAGAGCTGCAGAGCTGCATCTGCTGTCTGAGGGTCTGTCTGGGTTGAAGCCTCAGACACAGCCGATGCAGCACCTCCAGCAGCCACTGGGGAACGTGCTCTGCAGCATGTCATGACCATGCCCCGGGGAAGGACACACCCCTGCGGAAAATGGAGAGGTGCCTTCTGGCGCCCTTCTGCGCGAACTGCTGCGCAAACTGCTGCGTCTGTTCGCTGCCTCTGTTGGCTGCGCTCAATACATCTCTCCAGTGTTATTCTAAGTAACTTTTTACTTAATGACTTATCTGACCTTATTTATTCTATCTACTGAACATATGGCCGGCCTGACGTTACTGTAATTTCACCACAGAAGCTTAATAATAATAATAATAATCTAAACTACTTCCCTGATTTAATTTTTGCTGTTGTTGTTGCAAATATTTGAGACATCCAAGTTCTTACTGGCTAACAGACACAGATACTGGTTAGACTAACATTTAGGCCGACAGTAGACTATGCTAACAAAGGTGGGCTCTTTGATTTTATCTGTTGTTTTTCAGATCTCTTATAAACATATGATGACTATGATTTTTTCGGAGGTTTGAAACTTGGCTAGATTTTGGCAATTTTCCAAAGTGACAGCAAAAGAATATTCTCAACCTATATAACTCGTCTTCTGCCTAATATGAAGTCTTCAAATCATGCAGACGTAGGAGCTTGTTGTAACAGAGCGCACAAGGGTTGAGCAACATTTTCCCATATTTTCATTTTTGGTTGATTTATCTTTGTTTTTGTTTTTTTTTTTTTTAATGAAACATAGGCGCATACATGCTGCAATCCTAGCAAAGCTGCTAGCAAAAATCACACAGTGAGGTAATCATCCAGTCTTCCAACCCAGTGAAGTAAAGTTTAACAAACTTATGAGCAACAGAAACAGGTTCTTATAAATGCTATGTAAGCTATCTTATTCAGTGGTGAAGCTTCTAGACCGCTGATAATTTTAGCGTAACCAGTCTTATTTCATGTGTTCTGCCTAGTGTTTACTTGTGAATAAACACCTTAAAGATTAAAATAATACTTGGGAATTTCACTGTGTGTCACACAATATCATGAGATTTGTGTTCCAAAATAATAATAATTTTGATGTAAGGTTACTGATCTACTAGTGTACTATTATATGGCTTTGTTTCACTGTGGATGAGAACACATTGGGGACCACATCCAGAGAAAGTGGAGTGGGAACCTGAACAGTGGCAGCGGGTGGGATGCTGACACAGGAGCTGGGTGGGGAGTTCTTACTCAAGAAGAACTGAGGGATGGATGTCAGGAAGAAAAGAAAAGGGGACTTGACTCACAAAAAGGGTAATGGCACCAAGAAGAGGATAGAAAAAACAGGTTAGAGAGATAGGTGGAAGTACATATGGAGAGCTGGGAGACTCAGATACAGGGAATAGACAGAGAGGGCTTGGGAAATTAAAAATGGGGTGGGTGGAAATGAACAAAAATTTGAAGGTGAACTAGATCACTAAGGGTAGTAGGAAATGTCAGACTTTGAAACAGAAAGAGAGGTGTAGAGAGAAATGTTGGATATGACAGAGAAGAGGAGTGAGGGGTGAAGGAATTTACTGTTGAAGGTACATGCAAATTAGATTATACATAGTCATTGCTATGCACACCAATCCATTAGCATAAAACCCCCAGGTCTCTGAATTTGCAGCTTTAGCACGTATTTCCCCAGGGGTAGAGAAAAGGGAAAAATAGTGTGACATAGCGGCACTGCGGCTTCAAGAGCATAAAGCTCAGCCAGAGCCCTGCAGCTCATCCTTTGCAGGTGCTGGCACAGATGCAGCATCTTGTATATTGCTTCAGAAGAAAATACTAGACTGGAAAGGAAAGGAAGAGAGAGATGTTTTTCAGGAGCGCTGATTCTGCTTTCCAGCTAAGTCACTAGCAGTAAAAGTAACATGTGGCTTGAGAGCAGCTTGGAGCCGCTGAGGAATCTCAACTACTATTGCGCATCCCCTATTTCCCCTCCTGTCACCTCAGTCTCTTATCTGTGGCAACAGGCCTCTCAGTCTGTCAGCTGGCCAATATTTGTGCACCTAAGCCTGTAGTTTACAAAACTGCTTGACTTTCTTAGCTAAACCTTTATGTGTAGTGGAACATACCCTCCCCCTACTTTTTTTTTGGTCTGGGGAAATTGTATTTGAAGGCTATATAATGTGCCTATTGCAGTTTACTTATTTATGCAGCTTTTTTTTTTCCTATAGCTTTTTAATTTCAGTGTTGCACTCCTTATTTCATTATCTTTAAAGAGCTGCTCAGCTTCATTTTCCTCCTTTCAGTGTTTTCTTTGCTTATATGTGTATGTATGTTTCTAGCTCCTTAGATGCATAAATATTGCTGCCATTTATTTGAGTCACATTTCATTTCCTTGTAACGTTTCCTTTGAGGACTAAAGCTTAAGTTTGCAGCAGGAAGGCTATATTTTTTAGCAGTGAGGGCTCTTTACTTCCAGCCAGTGTGCAAAGGTAAATAGAGTTTCTGCATAGAGTCTGTCTCTGTTTATGTTATTAGAGGGGTGTTCACGTGATCGTTCCATGAATGCACATCTCACAGTGAGGTATGGCATTTTGACTGCAAGGAAATTTATATGCTGGAATAGAGTTTTCTTCTTTACCAAAAAAATAAAAAATAAAAAGGGAAGACACTTCATATAAGAAGCCATCTCACAGGATTAAATCAGTGTTTACTATACCTGAAATGCTACGGTATAACCAGTCCAAGCAGATAGAAATTGGTTAAGTGATAACTCTATCAAGCTCCTTCGCACTGGGCTCTTACCAAGGCTAGCCACTAGCTGAATTTACCAGAAGGATAACAGAAAAAGCCTTCAATGTATTTTTCAGAAAATGATTTCTCTGGTTCCCTCTCCCTGTGACTGTATCAGAGTTACTGAGAGACTAGTGTATGGCTAATAAATGTTGATTATTCTTGACTGCATTCTCCCACCAGACTGATCTCCCAGTCAGAACAATAACATGCCAAGTTGACTTCCCAAAAGAACAACTCTGATAAGCATCTTCATAAATTTTAATTAAACTCTGGAAAATAGTGATGTTAATCACTTACTATTTTGGAAAAAAATACAGTTCTATTAGTTTTACTGCAGTACTCTTTTTGCACATCTGATCATGCTTTCTGTCTTGTTTAGCTCAAATTCTGGGAGTTTGAACACACACACACACACACACACACACACACACACACACACACAACTTTAATCTGGCCTATATAAAGGTGTGATCAATATAATCTTTTTAATATATTTTCATCAGGGATTTACTGTGTCCATAAATATTCAAGTGTTAAATGTTTGCTAGCAGATTGATTCAGATGCAGGAGAAATAGGCTTCTCTAGAAAAGTCATAGGTTACCTTTGCTACATTAAAGTATATATGATGATGCTGGAAAATAATTTAGGAAAGTTAAAATTGACAGAACTTTTTAATAGGAGAGTACAATTACTGTTGAAATAGTGCCCTACTTTTTTTTTTTTTCCCCCCCGACACTGGCCACTTTTAAATAAAGGCCTGTGTTACTATCACAACAAAAGTATTAATGGAAAATAAAATTTCGGAGACCAGCGTGATTCCAACTGTACTATTTTTCTATGGTAAATGATACTAAGTGTCTGTTTACCACTTCTTTTATTGCATTAGCTTTTGATATTTTCCTAATATGGAAAGATAAGCCATGGATTAGTCTGGCTGAAGCTGTGAAAATAGATGCTTTTCATACCAAGTTTTGAGAGAGGAGATTTTTCCCTTAGGATAAAAATGTATGCCTATTTCTATACTCTGCTGCTAGAGAAAAAATTATGTAAACAGTGAAATCATTATTTTAAATGCGACCACCCTAGTGTAGCTTTAAAATTGACCCACAGTCAGGGACCATATCCCTCAGCTTAGCAGCGGGCAACCAAGCTGCTTGTGAGATAGCTCCAAAAGCGCTGTAGTTCAGAGCTTAGCTCTAAAATACTGAACTGTAAGTAGTGGCTGCTCAGAGGCTGCTCTACAGAAAAGAGATGGAGAGCAGATAGCAAAGAACCAGGCTGCAGGTCTCATCCAAGAAGGCAAAGAAGCGCCTGGACAGGTTGTCCACGCTGGGGAGCCTCATGTGGGCACACTGCCAACAGCAGCCAAACTCCCTTTGAGCAGGCTCTAATGGGTCTCCAGGAGCTGCAATGAGGCAGTGAAGGCAGTGAGAGCCTAAAGCCAAAGCCTGCTGAGAAAAGGGCATGCATAGTAGCTGTCATGTGTAAAACAGTACCTTTCAGAGGTTTATTCCTTATGTTATAAATTGGTGATTGGTTGATGTGCTGAGGGTTTTATATTTGGGAAACGGTAGAAGAGGGAGTCCATTTAGGTAGTTGACTTAATTATGCACCATAGTTTCATTCATTTCTAACATGAAAATCTACTGAAGAACTAGCACAATGTTTCAGTATGGTTTTCGATTGCAGCAAAAAATGTTTCATTTTTGATTAACAATGACATTAAAATATATTCATGCAAATATAAGTATTTCTGAAGCTTTACCTAAAACATAAACCCAGTTGCTGTGCTGCTATAAATAATACTTCTTCTACAGGAACCTGGAGGAAACTTGGAGCTAAGCCTCACATAGGCTTTATAGTAGCTTTCCAACTGTATTCCTGTAATAGACATTATCCTCCCATCCCGTATAATTCCAGCCTACATGTATATCAACAGAATTGTTATCTCAGGCATGAGGAAGCTGGAGTTTTCTCCGCAGTAACTTAGAACTGCAGCAACTAAATTGTTTCTCTGCTTTATAAGCATCACATCAAAACTGGCTGTGAATGGAGGTTAGCAGTGCAGTTTTCCAGATATTATGAAAAATTCCTTACTCATGTGAGAAGCAGCCTGGAAAAAGCACAGAAGTAGTAATTTGCAGAGGCATTAATGAAGGCCACTGTCACAGACTGCTGATGTGAGGTGGGAACTGGAGTCTGAATACTGAATAAGTGGGAATAGGTAAGGCAAGAAGCATCTCTGGAAGCCCTTTGAAAGTGAGGACAAGTGGTATATGGTTTGCGGAGGGAAGAAGGAGCCAGTGGACAATGCAAAAGATAGGACTTTCAGATTAAAGGAGTGAAGTGAGGAAATATTCCTTGCAGCAGCATTCTCAGTGGTCAGAGGGCAACACATCCAGGAGGAGATGTCAGAGAGAGAGGGAAAAATTGTAATTTGGACAGAACACCTAGAGTGGGGAGATAGAGCTGTACTATATTTGTACAGAGAAAGTTTGTATTTCATGAGGGAGAGTGCTCAAGAGATAAGTCCTGAAAAGAGAAGAGAAGGGTCTAAGAGGTTTGCTGGAGTCCTGTCAGAGGACACTGAGGGTGTATTTAGAGGTGTAGGGCAGAACCAGGACAAATGACATTTTGTAGTCATGTATTTTAAATAATTGCCATTACTAGTATTTCTGCACATGAGCCATCCCTTATTTTTTTCTTCATGTATACTAATTAGCAAAGACAACACTGGAAAATAAGGATTAAAATATATGTTCTTTGCACATTAACAGTTTTCTGACATTTTATCCTTAGGGTCTACAGTGCTTCTTTATATACTACAATTTATCTAAAATTAGTCATATCTACTTTATTCGTAGCTCTTTCTACAATTGAAATAGCTATGAATAGCAGTAGTTTGCCTTAATTGTTTTAGAAACATTTCCTTTGTTAGGCACAGTTCTGAAGATATGTGACAGCTGCATTTTAACTGGCTTCTAAAACATGTAAACAAATTGAGTTTAAAACTAACACAGACAGACTCCTGTATCCAAGAGCAGGTAACTGAAATTAGCAGTGACCTGAATATCTTAGTCTTGGTGATGTGCATCCAGGATTTCCAGCTTGGATTATTTCTCTGACAGCAGGAAACATTGACATTACAGCACTGAAGGGACCTCTTGTGGCATAAATCCAAAACTTTGGTAACCCAAAAAGCTGTGTATTGTTACTAAACTGAAAGAGTATTAAAAAACCTGCTTTGATGCAACTACTACCGCTTTTCAGAGTTGCTGTTAACGAGTTTATGCAATTGCTGCTGAGTTAGTCTACACAATGAATAAGCATATTCTCTTTTTTCATAATGAAAAAACACAGAGATATATGTGTTGAGGCTTCTAAGTTGAAAGCAGGGCTAACTGGATTGGGAAATAAAGCAGTCACGGCTTGCTCCCCACTTCCACAGTTTGCTGAATTCTCTGCTGTTACTGCCAGAATAGAAAGCCAGCATTAAAAAGCTGAGTAGCTTGAGATCTTTCTAGTTTTACAGAAATTTGCAGCAGTATTTTCCTGTTTTGTGTGACTACAGAGTAGTTGGTGTGACTAGAGAGCAGCTGAGTTTTTTAGGGGAAGAGAGGTCTGTATTTAGGTGGTGCTTCCTTATTCATATTTATATGGTGCCTTTCTTAGTAAATTGCGTCCTAGCTGTTGAATCCATATTGAGTTTTAGTATTTATTTTGCAATGATTTCCTTCCTTCTTAGCCTTTATTTGTTTATTTATTTAAACTATCTGCTTGTTTTCTTGCCAAATTGCTATCCAGTCCCTACTGCCTTCCAATCCAAGTATCATTTTTCTTTTACTCTCTTCTTTTGCTCTAAAGAATCCTTTCTTTGCTGCATATCTTATTTTCCCCTGTGCTCAACCTTACTTTCCCTGTAGGTTACTTCTATAATATAAATTCTATTTATTTGCTCTAGTGTATCTTCCAAAGTGCCAAAACTTTTCTCCTTTTGTTCAGGTTTCAGCTCACATTCTGAATGTATTTCTTGCTCTTTTATTTTTTTTTTACGTTTCCTTACTCCTTTCTGACCAACGAATTTATCGGAGTAGACATTGCTACAATTTTTGATGAAGAATATCTCTAGAGCCTTCAGTTTAGTGATAGAAAAGCTTACTAAAACAGCTGCTTGCAGGAATTGAAAAATATGTCACAAAATATGTTACCTTTTGTCATTGTATGATATTCTGCAGTTTAATTGCTGCCATTACTAATAGGTTAAATAGGTTTGGTAAACGTAAGATAAATGTCCCAGTTTCCACTAGTGACAGAGAACAGATTTCCATCCATGGTGGCTGTGATTCAGACCCCCTTGGCGATGATAGCACACATTTGGTGAATTACTTGGGTGTAAAGAAATGTTTGCAATCTAAGTCATGACACATGATGATGAAGGGTTAGTTTTTTCCATGTTGACGTGGATTTGTTTGCAGCTGTAGGGGTGGAGGAAGACTTTTAGGGGGTGGACATGTGCTGAGGATACAGTGAAATCATGGGAGAACTGTATATTACTCTACCTGTTGTGAATTATACAACACACATGTATAGCATCTGTAGCAGGTGCAATATTGGAGGTGTCCCTGTGGTGTATCATATAATTTCAAGCAGTGCAGGAAGGACAGAATAAACTGAATGATGGCTGCAATGCTCCTGTCCTACTTTTACCTTTTCAAAAACTTCTATTTTTGCCCATTTTTAGACAAACCTTGTGAAGCTGCTTTTGATGCACTGGGCAAATCCCAATCTTCTTAACTGCAATAATGAAAAGCCTTCAGGTAGGTGAAAATCCACACACATTCTGCATGAACTAATTGTTGTGAGACTGTCTTCTTTCCTTCTTGCTTGTGTCATCACACATGCGCGCATGCACATGCGCACACACACACTCACACACACGCACATATGTGTGTGTATATATACTCAGTGTATAGTTACATAAACATATGACTGTGTGCGTATATGTTTTTTGCATGTGTTGAGAGCTGTTAGTCATGATCACCCAAGATGTCATACCAAATGACGGCATTTTCTTACAGTTTTGCGCCTCATTCATTCTCTGTTTTTCTTCTCCCTCGTGAGTTCTTCAGTGCCTTTGTGGTAGCTGTATTTACACTTTCTTGGTGACTTTTTTCTGATTTTCCTTTCCCTGTCTCGGCTGATGGTAGTGCATACATGGCTGCAGGCAGCCATAAATTGGAATCCCTGTAGCTGCGAAATAAACACAAATTCAGCATTCAGTATCCAAATTTAATATCCATTGTTTCCCATAGTAGAAGGCACCTTCTTAGTTTGCAGAGTGACAGAGAACTTAAGTGCTGGCTTTACAGGAAATAGAATCGTGGACTATTTCAGGTTGGAAAGGACTTCAAGAGATCATCTGATCTAGTCCAGTGATCAAAGCAGAGCTAACATCAGTGATGCTAGATCAGTTGGAGAGAAAAAAAATAGATGCCTATGCAGCCTTCTAGGTCTAGGATAAAATGAGGAAGGAACCCAGGAATGTAGAAGAACGAACAGTGTTTCTGTCAGATTTGGAGGAGAAATTCCGTTGTGTAGTAAACTAAAATATGTTATGCTTCAAATAATCTATCATCTAAAAATATTCTTCTATGAAATTGCGCAACACTCAACCTCAGAAAAGTTTTTTGGGATTAAATAGATGCCAATTTATATTTGGACAAAAGATTGTGGACCAAACTGAGAATGGTCCACATGTATTTAACAAAGTCAAGTTAACTGTATGCAAACAGATAATTTTACCACTTCTGTGTGTGCGTTAGGTGTATGTCCACTCTGTAGAAATTTAAAACATTTGAAATGGATTTCATTACTTCTTTTCATTGTAATACTTGGGAATAGTCTTGTGTTATTTTTTCTGGAAGGTCCTATGAATTATTAAATAATACTTCAAATCACTATACGGTGAATTTTGAGATTTTTCAAATGATAACTTAATTCATACTGTATGTACCTTACCTTTGTTTTTTTTCCCTAGTAATTTCAACTATTATTTTATGATCAGTATCTGAGTAATTCTTTTTCTTTTAACAAAACGCTTATCTAGCCAGATGCTTAATCTTAATCTGATCTAGATATATGAATTGAAAGGAGCTTTTCTGCACTATTTTCTTTGGTCTCATATCTTGTTATTGCAATGTCTTAGATATTGCAGCTTCTGAGTTTATTGAGGAAATGCTTCTAAAGGCTGAAATTGTCTGGGAGGAAAAAATGAAAGACCCTTTATCTGTTTCTACTTTATCTCAAGAAGAGCCATATGAAGAGATCATCCATGATCTGCCCACACTTTCCAATAAACTGTAAGTGTTTCTTGTTAAGAATGACACACTGAGGCTGGGTTATCATTTGAATTCTATTGGATGGGTCAAATAAGTCTTTTGTTTTGGAAATTTTCTGAACCTCTTTTGTGTTTGTGTCTCTCATCTCTTTTTGTCAGCCTTAATTTTATACATGCAGACTATGAATAATATAATACATCTTTACAATTGTCAGTAAAAATAACCAGGGTTACCTTAGCAGAATTATTTCCGGTTAATAGTGTACATCATTTTGTTAAGGTAGATAGCAATAATTTAGTAAAATTACCATTACTGATGAGAGAAGCACAGACAAGTCCTAAAAGTAAAAATAATAGAAGCAATAATAGATAAAATGATATAGCTCCAGGCTGTTACAGATTTATAGTTAGATTTGTGCTGGGTAAAATTCTGGGAGAATTAAGTAGAATTCAGCAGCTTGAACTTAAAATTCAGTATTGAAGTGAACATAGAGTTAATTTGTATCTTAAATTTTAAATTTTGACCTTTTCCTGTATTTTTTCAATTCTTAAGACCGTCACGGTATGTCAAAAGAGGTGGAAGCTGCGTATGCAGCAGTAATGGTAGTTTTATGGTAGTGCAGGACAGATTGATTTCTTAAATTCACCTTTCCAGATATTGTGATCTGTCAGAGTTTTAAAAAGTGTAGATAATTTCTTCATGTAGTATGTCATTGCTGTGTAACTGAAGCATGTTGGCTGTGTAACCTTGTGAAATATTATTGTTAATTTTTCTGTGTCGACCACCAAAGTGTATTTCAGAAGCAAATTAAAAAAAACTCAGATTATATATAAAGAGATGGAGAACATATAGTTGCTTTTATTTAATAATAGTTGTAATTTATGGTCTGCAGAGAGTATTTGGAATACATTAAAATCTGGAAGAAATAAGGAATTATCAAGAAATGGTCAAACTGTTGAGTTCAGAAGTCCACAGGATATATTTATATATAGTAACCATTGCATATTTCATGTTTATTTCATGCACCTAGGCTATTGTTTCAGCTGGGTGATTGGTAGTCATTACTGTGCATACCTGGATTTAGGACATAATTGCTTATTAAATTATTAATTTCTCATGCTTGTTAATTGCTTGTGAGATAAGCAGTCCTCTAGTCTAATCCACTGAATCATGCTCCTGAAAATTACACGACCCTCAACAGTCTTAAGGTAAGTGAGAAGTTTGAATTTTGAGGTGTAAAACTAAGGCTTTATATTCTCAAACATAAGGAAAAACTATTTCTTAATATTGGTAAACAGTTTTAATACTAGAAGCAGAATCTCTTATGACATTATAATGATACTAGGAAATGAGTTATTCTTAAAGGTTGTAGAGACTTTGCTAACTTTTTTGTTGCTCTTGACCATTAGGTTCATTCTCAGTGTTTTATATTCTGGAACTTTGTGCTAGATACTATTCTTTACATTCAAAGCCATAAACTTTTGAAATAAATGACTGGGGTACAGTAGAAGTGCTCTGAGAATATTCTCTCCTTACTGTTTCCTTCCTAAAATGTAGATGAAGAGATCTACTTTTTGCGAGATTTCTAAATGGTTAGCCTTTAGATGTCAATAATACAAGATTGCCATGACTCACGAACTTCATCAGAAATCTTAGAAAAGCAAAGCCCACAGAATGGAAAAATGAAGGAAACAGATTTATGTGTGGAAGTTGACTGAGCATCCTCTATAGGATCTATTAGCAGATTAGTCCCAGCATGGGATTAGAGCTAATTTGGTGGTACTTTAAAAACAACCCACATGAGAACACAGTAATAGGTCAAACCAAAGGTCTGTTTAGCCCAGTAGACTGACTTCAACAATGCTCCATTGCAAATGTGTGGAGAGAAAATACAAGGCTATGGCAAGCCTGAAGTAGTTCCTCTTTGATACATTCTCCAGACTTGCAGCAGTCTTGGGCTGAAGGATTTCTTTTGCACTAACTAGTTCGAGTACTGCGATCAGTGCAGGGGGCCAACAAAGGCCTTGCTAGCAAGCCAGCAATTCCTCTAACATGGGAGAGCTCTTGGAAGGCAGAAAATTGGTGTCTTTGGCCCATGCATGACCCAGTCGTCACTACTGAAAATATGGAAAACGGTGGGTAATCCATACAACGATGTCTACATATTTCCAGTTTGTTTAGAAGCAGTATATCTAATCTTTATAGTCACCTGAAAATCAGACGTCTTTTCAAAGCCAGTCGCCTCATCTCTGTAGTACTAAGCTTGTTCAACAGTGAAAAGCAAAACCTGACATCTGCTTAAGGTATATTGAATTATCTATTCTCCAGAGTGCCTTTTTCTCTCAAGTAATTATGGAGGCATCTAGATGACTAGGTTCAAATGAATTCCTACTACCTTTTCAATGGCCAGTGTTGAAAATGAAGACTTCCATCCTTTGTGCTCTATTAAAGTAGCCTTTAGACAGCCATGAAATACACTAGGATGAAGATGAATCTGTCTATGCTATTCTCGTGTACCAAATAGAATTCTTTTAGTGCGGCAACGAGGACCACATAATAAAAGCCCAGATTTACTATTCCTTTAATCTATATTGCATCCACAGTAAATGTTAACTGCATTTTAAGTTCCCCTTGTCGATTTAGGAGTAATGTAATATTTTGTTTTTCACTGTTCTGATATAAGGGAGTGTGTTTAGCCTGAGGTGATAGTTTTACAGGACTTAATATAACAATGTGTTGTGGCTATATTTGACTCTAGCTGCTAAACTCACTTCTAAAGCAGAAGAACACAGTATTCAAAGGGGACTCAAAAATGATGATCAAACAATTGTGAATAGCTTGTGCTATGTCAATAAAACTTAATTTTGCTGGTTCTACATTAAGTTACAGTATTGCTTTCTAGAAGAACACTATGGAATAGATGAACTGAAGGTCAATATTTCTACTCAGTTCAAAAGAAAAGATTAATTGTCAGTATGTTTGCGTTATGCTAGGTTATCAAGCAGATCTGATTTCTGTTAGGCAGTCACTGAGTTCATCCATTTGAAATCCTGTTATTATGAAGCCGTAATTCCAGTATTAGAATATTATTCTTTTATGTTTCTTCTCCTGAGTGTATTTGTCTATATAATTTAGGAGGGATAGACTAGGAAGGTAATTCTCAGGAAATGCATTTTGCTCATTTCTACAGTTCATATTTTAACATTTCATGATAAGGATTTACAAATGTGTTTGTGATATATCATTACTTAATGCATTGCCACTTTATCTAAGTGTTTCTTAATATTGTGCTAAAAGTATTGTCATTTGTGAGTAAAAGTGGTAGAATCTGGCCCAAGAAAATGGGTGGGCAGTGGAGGTCAAAGAACAGGAAGCTGGTTTCATGTTAGAGATCACATTGTTATATAGCCGATGCTTATCTTTCCTTTCTATTGCCAGTATGAGTTTCTCTGAAGGATGACCAAGGTAGTTAGCTAAAGGACAGAACAATTAGTAATTCATTTTACTTCTAATGGTATAGTCAGAACAGATTCCCACACTCCGCTGGGCAAACAATTGTACCAGAAAACATTAATCAACATAGCTTGTGGTTCAGGAAATAAAATGGTTCTATCAGTTTAGGGTAACTTTAGGCTTGAATGATCACCACAACAATTCTAGTTTAGTACATGTATTTGTAGAACTTTTCTAGGTGAATTTTGTCCTAAACTCACAAATAGTCCAGTAATCTAGGTAGTAATAAGAACTAAAAAATTGGGAACTCATTCTCAGAATAATGCCAATTTAGTCATGTTGTATGTTTTGTAGTGTATGTTTAAGTAAGTAAATATTAATTACAATAATGAATGCATTTCAAAATCAATGGAAGAATGTAAAAGCATAGGTCGATGTGTGTCAGTGAACTGCAGAAAAGAGATTGAATTTTCTTTTTCTTACAAAGCATTTCCCTTTATAACTGTTTATGTAGCAACTTGCATTTCAATTATTCTAGTGGTTTAGAACAGTCTGCTAGTGTTTTATCCATCATTCATCCAAAACAAAATTTTCTTTGTGGAGCTTTAAAAAGTCTTTGGACTGAGAAGGTTCACAGTAACAGAACTGAGAAGTTATAGCTCTCCAACAAAAGCTGTAAGTTCGAAGAGCTCATGTGAAAATGTCAGTACAGAGTCTATCTTAATGAATGTTTTCTATAACATCTTTCTACCTAGTTAGAAGCTGCCGTAGTAATTCAAATATTGATGATAAAACTATATAAATTGTTTGATTATCAGCTCCCATTTTTTGTATCATTTCCTATTTCTTGAAAACCAAGAAGTACTAGAGGATGGCAACTTATAGAAAAACATCTCACATCATTATCTAAAAAAGAATTAGTTATTCACATGATGGCTTATACATCTAAAAATTTAAGTGACTACTCCTCCATATAACATGCTAGATTTTTTCTGAGTTATATATGCCAGTAGCAACAGTCCTTCCTTGTTCAAATAAGTTTACCCTAGATAACTCCCCTTCTTATCTATTATGCAACATTTTTGACTCAAGTCTCCCTTTGTGATTAATTATCTATTAAGTATCTGTTAATTAGCATTGAAGATGACAGTTCATGCTAATTCACTTTCTTGCATTTACATAATATCTTCTTTTGCGCTGTCCTGCAGTGGAATTTTCAATGGTGTTTTTTTAACTTCATCTTGTGACTAATAGAAATACATATGATTGTATTCAACGCAAGAAATATATTTCTAAAAAGCTGCTCTGCTTCCTGGAAACATTTTGTTTCAATCTATTTTATTTTTCATGGTGTCTAAGTCAAAGTGTAACCAAAGTGTAACCTAAGTCAAAATGAACTGTTTGTGTGGTCTTAATCTGTTTTTTCTCTCCTGTAATTATTCATGTTTTTGTTATAATATGCATTATACGCTTGCATTTGCATCACTTAAAGTCCTATTAATGTCTCACAAATGCACATAGTTGATATGATATTCTTTTGTACATGAGTACTGGGAACGCTTCTGCTTGTTTAAGTCAAGTTCTGTGGTTTACTGCTATTCATGTGTATTAATACTTCCGTTAAATGACTTTGTTTTACATTTCATACTTTTTTGTCCTTTTAAGTTCAAAATATCTTTGCAGAAACAGTAAACATTTTTTCCCCTCACACTTAGCTGTCCTGTACAACCTAATTCTCTTCTGCAACACTTGAAAAGTTTATTTTTATCTGGATACTGTGACGAGTTCACAGCCAAATGTTAAAAAGAGGATTTCTAATGCATGTTGAATAATCAGCCCAAAAGTGATAAGAGTAAATGGTAAAGGTTAAATCTCATAGCAAAAAATCCTGGATCTTCCCAATCTAAAAGATGCATCTTATGAATAATAAAAAGTTGTAAGTGGCAATGCTAACATTTTTAATATTTGAATTCATTTGACTTACAATTTTCTTTAACATTTTGTCTTTAGATGTGATTAAATTTGAAAATAACTTAGTCCAAATGAATTTGGGTGATTTTGGAGAATAGCAAAAGACTGCTCAAAAAGCAAGTTGGTATTTAGTTATGTTTTTTTCATTTAATTATGTTATATTCTAAGTCAGGGGAAAATGTGAAATAGCATCAGTCATTTCTGCTTCAGGGTGTCACAGCTATTTTATTCTTTCTACAGCCAAGTCAATGATACCTTGTATTGTATGATATCTAAAAATTTCCAAGGTTCATGAAAAGAGTTAGATTATGGCTTTTCTATTCTACAGCCAAAATCAAGGAAAAAGGCAAATGTAATTGGCTCTTCAGTCTTTTGATTGTGTGACTTTGGTAAACAAATTTATGACAAAATCATCTCAGATCAATCAAACCAGTACATTAAAAAAAAATTTCACTAGTGTCCCTCTAGACATTTTAATGCAAAATATGTGAAGCAAAATATCATTAGAAAAGCAAATATCAATATTTCATTACAAAATATTGAAATCAATGATTTTGATATTTAGAAAACATTTCTTCTCTCTTTAAAAGTCAAAATTTCATGATAACTGATATGTTTTCATCAAAAAACAGTTTTGTTGATATGACTTTTTTCCGGTGGAAAACTATTGACACTGATTTCCTAAAGGGTTCTGCTTAGCAGGTGTTTTGCCTCTGTTAAGGACTGCACCTTTCTAAAACTGTGCCCACACTTCACCTCTGTTTCCAATAGCAGTTCTTAACCGGAGTTGAAGTCAGCATTAGCTGTGGGTCCTGCTTTGTTTCATTTGAGTGAATGCAGTTTCATTTGAGTGAATGGAAGTATTTTTACTTCAGTATGTACTATATATTTGAGTGTGTGTGTATATGTGTGTGTGTGTGTGTGTGTGTGTGTGTAATCCTGGCTTTATTATAACCGGTGATGACTTACGTAATTTAAGAGTAAAAATGAGATTAAGAGTAATTTACTTAAGAGTACTTAAGTACTCTTTACTTAAGAGTAAACTGAGGTTGACATCTGGGCCTTATCCCATAGTGGAATGCACCATTCCCATATTCCCACACTGAGTCCACAGTTCCTGTCCAATAAATTGTGCACGCATTATGGCAAGGAGCTGCCATGAGATTGTCTCATTTGCATTCTCAGAGGCCAGAATATTATTTTTAAGATGTCTGTGGATTCAGCTCCTGAGCTTAATTCCTTCCTAGTTCCTGAGGATGTACAGTATAGCCAAAATCATCTAAGATTTTGGCATTGTTGTTTTTCAGAAGTGCGATATGATCTCAAGTGTCAGTAGGGGAAGCATCACCATCTGCAGACTGAGTATGTGTATTTGCATATGTATATGTGCTATTATTTTACCATATCACAAAATCAAAGCAGCTTTTAATCTAAATAAAGCATAACTTGCATATTGCCTCATTAAAAAAAAAATGATTTTAATTTTTTTAACTGCAATTGCAATATCTATATTGAATTATTTTGAAATATATTACTTTCCATAATACTGTTATGTAGGTTAATTATGCATTTTAATTTCAGTTTTCAAATTGCCTATTGATTTGCCAAACCTAGTGCTATCAAATACAAATTCATGCATATTCTGTTTGACTCACTGAGTTCTGCTTCAGAACAGATATGTATAAAGGTGAATTTTAAATCAAAGTATTTTACTGAGACCTGTGTGTCTTTGAGTACGGACCAATCTATGTGAGCAGTCTTTGTTTCTTTACTCCCCCCCCCCCCACCCCTACTTGGATCAGGAACTACTGTCTCAGCCCTGGATTATATCTTAGTTCTGTGTTTGTGCCACCCGCATTTGGCAATCTTTTGTTTATCTGACATCTTCAGAAGGAGTGTAATTGCTTTATTGATTTTCTTTGTAGCAATCCCCTGGCTTTACCGATTGCCAAGCAAGACAGTTTGCTGGAGAAAGACACCATGTTTAAAGATGCAGCTAAAGGTTTGTGTAAGCAGCAATCTCAAGACAGTGCATCTGAAAATGTCGCAGTGAACAGTACAAGCAAACTTGAACAGGTAATGCATGCAGTTTTTGAGATGCTGGTTATGCTTAGGCCTGGAAATTGCAAATTTAATGATTAAGGAAGCCTAGGAATTTAGTAATTTATTTTTTCCCTCTCCACATGGCAATATGATTTGCACTGTGGGAAAGTGCCCTGTCTTCTTGATGACTCCCTGCGATCACAGTCTAGGCCCTGCAAAGAGTTTCTTCTCTGAAAAACGAGCAGCTGCTTTCTGCCAGTGACTGGTGGCAAGTCAGGGGCTGCAGCAGTCGGGGGGCTGGTGGCTGGTCACACACTACTGATGGCTCACAACGGGGAGGGACAACTCTTAGCACTGCCCGTAGTATGCTGTTGTCTTCAACCTCAGTTTACAAAGGAAAGAAACGTAACCTAAAACAAAAAGAAAATGGCAATGTCAGTAACAGTAAATTTGAAAATAAGACTTAAAAAATGGATTTGCAGCTGCTGGTGCAGTGTTAACTCCCTTGCTTGTGTTTATATACTAACATATAGGCATTCATTATTTAGATACATGTTATTTTTTTTCTCCTTAGGATCGCAACCTCATTCAGTATAGAGGGCAAATGCAAAAGGAGGCAATTACCCATTGTTTGGGTAATTGTAAATATGGCATGCCCTAACTTTGCATGTTTAGAGCTTAAATATTGGGGGGGGAGAGGATAGAGGGGCTTTACCTTTTGTTACATGTATTCAGGAAACACATATTCTAGAAGCATTAAGCCATTTAAGAAAAAGCTACTTTAAAATATGATATGTGCGGAGGAGAGGGAGAAATATCCATTTAAAATAATGTACTGTGAGTTTGAAAGGTAACAAAGAAGCCAGATTCCGATTCCTTTTATACTGTATTTAGTTCAGAAGAACTGCCCACCTGCCTCGGCCGGAGCACGCATACCCACCACGGCTTCATCTTGACAAAGTTTCAGAGGAATGCGTTCATCATATGAGTTCAGTCAATAAGCTCCATCCCCAAATCTCCTCAGCTTTGGAATCTCCTCTAAGCACCCGGGCTCCTATTCAGTCCCCTCCGTCAGAAAGGACTACTTCTGATGGAGTTGGCTTATATGTTGTTCCCATTTCGTACAAATTGTGGCCTGGCCGACCGTGCACTGGTGTGGTGACAACATGCTTAATGTAAAAGGGAAGCAATTTTGGTAGAGAAAGTAAATGCTTGGAACCTTCTCCATGGTAGAAGGGACCCTCCTATAACTGAGGGGGAAGAGAGAGAGGTGTTTACCTGGGTCTTGCTGAAACTTGCTGAAATCAGTTGCTCCTGCATGTTCAGTAGAAGTTGAAGCAGACCAGACCATGTATACTTTCATCTGCTTATTTCTCTTGTGTTGCAGACCTAGGTAAAGTTTTTCAAGTTTTTGTTATCTCTAGGCTAGATTTTTCCTTTACAGTCCATGCATTAAAATGCATATGGAAGCTGACTGAAAGAAAAGCAGCAAACCTTTTGGTGAGAAAGAGCAATCAGAGGTCTTCATGCACCTCCACCATGCCCCTCTACCATGATATTCCAGAGCCACTTCAAGGTCCCAGTGCGTTTTCAAAAATTTATTTCATTTATTTCTGTTGCTATTTCACCATACTGCAACTTTGTGCAATAGTTAAAATTCAAAGATGTGCCAGTAAGCAGAATTAAAGGTGAATTGCTTTTAGCCCCATTAGCTGAGAAGTCTCTGCAGAAGTCTCCCTGTGAAATTCTGCTTTACATGAACAAGAAGCTGTGTATATCTTGTGATCTTTTAGAAGCAATAAAAACTTTGCAAACTTTACCTGGTATCTGCAGTTGTTGAATAAGGAGTGATGCTCCCTTGAAAGCAAATAATCAGGAACAGTCCTTTCTGAGAAAGCAGTGCTAACAGAGAATATAGGTTAGGAACATAGACCTTAGTATTTCAGCTGTTACACTTTTAAATGACTGGCTACATTAAAACAAAAAAACCTCAGAGATTAACAGAATTTCTCAGCTGTCTAGGGCTTAATAAGCTTTAGCTCTTATGGAAAAAAGAGGAGAAAATAATGTAATCACTTCAAGAAATAACTCTATTTTAATAAATAGAGAAATCATTAATGCTTTTATTTTTTATGTACTTGATATGAAATCATAGACTTCAGACCACTGCACGAAGGGATAAATAAGATTTTTGCCACTACAGACAAACTCTAAAAATGTCCTTTCTAGAGATATTTAGTAGAAAACAAGATGCTAGCTTCCCATGTTTTGTCAAAATGAAAATATAAGGGGTTTTTTTGCCTTTTTTTTGTTTTAAGTGAAACAGGTGGCAGCCTGGAAACTGGCCTTTCTCGCACAGCTATTTCTTGTTTCAGTATGCTCTTGCCGTTTTTTGTGCCATATTTATTGGCAGTCTCAGTTTTTATGGAACAGTAAGCTGCAGTAACTTAACCGTATTGCTTTACTATGAGCAGGGCTTTGTTGCTTCCATTCTCTTCTCTTTTGGAATAAGGAACTGAACTGAAGCCGGCCTCTGGCCCTAAGAATCAAAAGACAATAAAAACTGTCATGTTTGAAGCAAAGCAATCAAGATCAAAATTTCTGGCTGCTTTGAATATTCTTATTAATGTAGCAGCAACTTTTTTTTTGCCTTGTAAGAAGGAGAGATTTTGTTCTGTACTATTTGGCACGCATTCTGAATCGTAGGTATATATCGTGTGTGTACTTGTTTGTATTATATGCAGATCTGAATTTTCAGGTTGAGCTTTCCAAATAACACATATTATTATTATTTTATTATTACTGAATTTTATACACCCCCACCCCCCCAACACACACACCCCTCTCAGGTATACTAATTCTAATGAGGTTCACCATCATTTATTCTTACCAGCTGCATTCCAAACTACATTCAAAGTAATCATGTTCTGTTTAATTTTTCATTAGGATATGTGGAGTCATTACTTGGATTTTATATTCATATATTATTAAAATGGATCAGCATGCTATTTCATATTCTTTGTGTCAGAAATATCGTACCTTCATAGGCAATATGGCATGCAGATTAGGACTTTATTGGGGGATCAGAGAAAATTTTCATCTTATTGTATCTGAAACATACAATTTTAATTCAGAAAGTGCTAAACTTTTTTGGCTTTGAGAAAAATAACAGCTCAGATTTATATTAGCTTCATTCTTTTATTGCAAAAATAATGAAAAAGAGCCTTAGCAAATATTATTTCTCATGAAGTAAGATTTTTGTTACATGAAATATTGGAGATCAAGTGACTATGTTGGTGAAGCATTTTTAGTCTCTCTTGGCTTATATTAGCTTTTTCTTTTCTTAGGTAAAAGCTGTTCTTTGATCATCTGTAATTTCAAGGTCTGTGCTGCCAAACAAAGAAAGCAGTATGAATAATTCCCAGAATTTTAGCATAGTTGGCAATTTCTGTTTCTCTCAGCTGGGAAGGATATTTTTCTGATAGTAGATTGAAATCACTGGCCTGGAATTGAATTATGTGCTTCATTCTACAAACAAAGATAGATTAAATCTTTTCTTTTTCTTAATTAGGCCATTCTTTTTTTAATATTTCGTCTTTGCACATAATTCTTGTTTACATATTATTGGCCACGTGAATTGTGTGGCAAAGTATCCCCTAGTGCCCTTTTTATTGTTGCAGAATCACTTAGCACATGCACAAGGGACAGCAGGGTATATCATAGTATTGCACATAAAACCTAGAGTGCATACTTATTTCAGTGACACAAATAATTAAAAAATAAAAATCACTAGATTATTATCTGAGCAGATTGTGAATGCTCTTAAGTGGATGTCATTTAAATGTGTAAATGGGAATCTTCATTGTCAGCATTAGAAGATCTCAAAACTAATAACTTCCTGAGATGTAGTTATATTAGAACTTAATGTTGTATTTATGGCTATCTTTTTTTTTATGACTGTCTTGTAAAATATGCTTCATGTTACTATGATAGCCTAATACAGGCAGCAAGGGAAAAAACAGAGAAAACTCATCTCTGTGCTCAGAAAGGGGGATGTGCAGAATAGAATTTGAAAGAGCCCTCAAACAAATTATTAATAATGTAAACAGTGTTTATGCCTAGGTCAAATCATTTGTGAGTTAAATGCACTTAGAATGTCTTATTTCTCATTCTGCTATCTCAGTTTAAATGCAGTTTTTTAGGTTATTTACTTGCTCATTGAGCTAACTGTGAATTTTAATGTAGTGAGTTTGTTAGAAAATGCTGAATCACCAAACCCTAAACCTTATAGAAAATATGTTGGTTGTGAGAGATTTGAATTCCCTTACTTTCTCAGCCAGGAATTTAACTAAGCACTTCACATTCCTACAGACTGCATTTCTGTATCTATCTATAGTCTCAGTATCTTTGGCTACATCTATATTACTAAATAAAACAAGGCAAGGCCTGTTCCCTGGTCTAGGGCCATGTGGGACGGCTCAGTGCTCATCCATTAGACAAAATTCTTTTCCTCCTCAAAAATGTGACCGTTCCCAAACTGCCTACAGGGCATGGCCATTGACATGTGTCCTGAATCATACTCAGGCTTATCTACGCAAGCTGTAGCTATCATGAGGCAAAATCATGCAAGGAAATGTGCTAACAGTTCAAAAACTATGGATAATCCCAGGCCAGTGCTATAATCCATTTCCAAAGCCCTCTTTCATTTACGAAGAAAGACATAGTTTCTTTGTCTTCAGCCTAGAGTAGATTTAATCTTCATCCAAAACAAAAGCTTCAGAGGATGAATTACGAGAAACTTAACTCTATGGCACTACGGTATGGGAGTTCTGAGTTTTGATAGGACACAAGAGAGTAAGGTATACACATAATCCCATTTTACTTCTGCAAGCAAGTTGAGCCCACTCATAAGGGGGGATGCCATGTGCTTCTGCTTATTATTTGCTTTCTCTCTTTGCAAAACTTAAAAACGTCCATGGAATTCTTTTGTGCAATTTGTTCTATTCCAATATGCGTCATCAAAAAGAAACGTCAAATTTTAATTTAGTTTTTTGCCAAGTAGAATTTTTGATTTCTAGCCAGCCTTGCATCTGACAGGTGTGATTAAAAAAAACAACAAATGCCATCTTCTGTGTGATAGAAAAATCTGCACTCGCTTTTGTGGGATGAGGAATATGCCTCCAGAATGGGCAGAGAGAAAGACATAGATGGACCTAGCAGGCAACCTGTGGTTTCCAGACATGTATGCCTGTCTTTGGAGCTGGAAAATACAAATATTTTAAGAAGAAAGTTAACATTTCCCAACTAGATAGGAAAAAAAGAATAGTCATAGTAGCATTTTGATGGTTCTTACTGCTCCACTTTTCCGAATACATCTCTTCTGAAAGAGATGGGTCAGTGGAATCAGGACAGTGGTAAAGGTGCATGAGAAATAAGCTCATTGTGAAATTTTCAGCTAGCTTATTTGCATATCTCCACAATTTCTGTGTATAGATAAGTACATTTTACATGTATATTAAAAAAAATGATAAGATAAATCTAGTAAATTAACTCCTTGAGCTACTTATTCTTTCATATTTGCACATTTATACATTTCTGGGCTTAATGGAATGAGAGCTTTTTTTTTCACAATTTTTGCAAGGAAAGCAGGAAATAGAAGGCAACGTGTAATTGGGCACTACTGCCTTCTTGTCACGGTACATCTGTGTAGCTGGTCTAATACCGACTTTTGCAACTCTGATAAAGCATATGAGCCCAAGAAGTATATAAAGTTTGTATTTTGGAATTTATCTTCTGTAATATAAAAGTATGAATTGAGAAGTCAGCATAGTTGCAAACTGAGAGAAACCCCTTCACTGTTGTTATTCAGTAGGCTTTGAAGAGTGAACAAATTTGTTCTGCTTCCTCTAAGTACTTTTTAAAAGCTCAGGCTTTTTCAAGTAAAGACAAGCTGAAGTACATTTCCCAATGGCTTTTTTAAAGTGGTGATGATTCCTCTGGTAGTCTTTTATTGAAAATCCGTGAATAAAAGAAATCAGGTTAAAATTTCTTGAAAACTTAGGGGGTGGGGAGCTAGGAGTCTTCAGTGGATCAGTCCAGACTGTATGTTCTATAGAGCTACTGTTGTAAGGTACGTTTTCCTTGTATTTTTTTGTAGGATGCCACTTTCTTTGTCTAGTTCAACATCTGCTGCAGATGGCATGCAGATTAGATGCCTGTCTTTCCTGTTTTAGTGGTTGAATGGAAAAACGTTAAAAAAGGTCTAGCTGATATTCCTGCTGTTACACGCGTATGAGGTTTTCAAATACCAATTTAGCAGTCAACATTTCTTGCGTGTTGATAGAGCTGCTAAAAAAAAGGAGACAGCCTTCTGTGAGGACTTTGTCTCTTTCCCCATATACTTACCTTAAACATTATTTTCTTCGGAATCTATTTGTCTTTAGAGGACTAGTAGGGAAATGGTTAAAATCTAGAGCAAATTTTTCCAGTCGCTGTTCCGTTTTGAAAGTGGTAGCTTTTTGAGGCCCCCAGTATTACTGGGTAAATTACCAGGATATGGCTACTTACAAGGAACAAAAATGCAATAGTAGCTATAGTGCTTGAAGTGGACAAAAGAGTAGAAGTGTGCCCTTTGTAGCAAAAAGAGATTGCAAGGGCTCTGGGACTCTGCAGGATCTGGGAGCTAGCAACCTCTCCTCTGTATACCTTTCCTCTGTGAGGAGTTGTGGCTTCACGCTTCCTATCCTATATTTCTTAAACTTATTTTTGCTCTATTTGGCAGTTTCTCTGGAATGATTAAGCTGGTTTCTCATTATTCAGTGGTGGACTTAAATGAAGACAAGTGTAGTTTGAGTTGTGCAAATGAAAGCCGGGTATAATAACTGACAATTTGTTTGGACTGTGAGCAAATGGGGATACTAGGATATTAGGATAATTAAGCTCATAAGAAAGCCTGGATGCTAAGAAAAAACTGTTCATAGTGGCATGCCATGAGTCAAGCATGTAGTAAGTACAGAAGCAGACAAAAAAAGGAAAACAGAAAAGCATTTGCTACCAGATCTGCTGTTAAAAAGAGCCGTCTGTTGGGGTTTTTTGTGCTGATTTGAGAGCTGTCATTTTTGCAAATATCTTGAACCTAACATTTAGTGTAAAACCAAGCATAGTGTTGATATTCTACAAACTGTATTTGTATTTCTCTCTCTGTAGACTAGAGAGGATGTCAAGGTTTGTTGCTTCAATTGTACCATACCATTTATATCACTAAGGCTAGTGGTTTTGTAGTTGTGAGGTTTGGTGTGGGTTGTTTGTTTTTTCTTGCCAAAATAGAAGACTGCCATCTGTTTTATGTCTATCTGTTGATACTGATATTAAATACTGCTATTTTTAGAAGCAAAATATTGATAGGACCACAGCTTTGTGGTTTAGAGAAGATATAAAATCATATCTGATTCATCCTGCTTTTTTATGACTACAAACTCCCTGGTTGTTTGCTCATGGCTGCCTAACATGGCATGGGAATGTGTTTGTATATATGTTTCAAGAAACTTGGAACAAGGAGCCAAAGTGATGATGTTAGTCTTATGTCCTTGAAATGGAAGATGAAATTATTCAGCAGTATCACACAGTGCAGCAAATTTAGGAAGAGTACTCAGAATATCATGTTCTCTGAATTAGACTTTGAACCCATGAAAACTATGTGAATTCAGTAGGTAAGGATCAGATTGCCGGTGTTATACATCGCTATCCATAGTCATGTGGTCTGCTCTTTGCCAGCAGCAACCTCCTGCTTCCCTCAAAAATCTCCCATCTGCTTGCTGCTTCCATCACTGCTTCCGGAGGCTGAGGGTGCGCCGCTGCTTTCTGGAAAGGGGCAGTGTCTGCCTTTCTCCCGTGCCTTCACCTTAACCAAAACAACAGAACAAACACATTTCTTCTCTGTCATCTATCCTCAAAACAGACACCACAGAGTACATTTGCAGTAAACTCAAATCACTCTACTATCTGTCACATGAGAATTTGCTCTTTCTAGGTATTCCACTAACATGCAAAAATGCTTTTCTTCAGGCTGACATGAAAAAAGAATTAACCTGAATTTTAAGTGTAGATCATAATTAATAAGCACACTGCTTTGGATATCACTGTTTATTTTGTCTTTAATCACATTTCCCTTATTGCTGACTCTTTTTACTTCTGTGTCCAGTTTTGTCTTTTGATAATTCTTTTTGTTTCCTTAGTATTTACTTTGCCTTGCAGGGCTTATATTGTTCCTTCTCAATCTGAAGAATGCTAAAAATACTCTGCTCATTTTATTCACCGGTATTGGCTACAGTAGGTGCTTCTGAATCTCTTCTGGTCTCCTTGACAACATGATTCCCACTTCTTATTAGTGTGTTTTTATTCTGCAAAAAAAAAAATTATAATAGAATTTTAAATTCTGTATGATGAAGAGTAACAGGAGAGCTTTGTTCAATATTAGGCAATAAATAGTTTACAAGTGCATTAAATTTTATGGTTTTGATTTCTTCTGCCATAAACAGTTAATGAAGAGAGCAGGAGAATTGCATTTGAGCTGGGAGTCTTTATGGATTCAGGGATGACAAATGGTGCTCAAGGAGGGTCTGTGTTCTTAAAAGCCCATCAGACTCATTCAGTTATATACCTTCACACTGATGATGGTGTTTGATGTGCTTCTCTTGCTTAAGATTAATGATGCGTAATTTTTTGGGAGGAGTGACAACTTTTTAGTTTTCTAGTGCATTTTTCATAGATTTCTATAAATTCTAGTGATCTACTCTTGTACTTGAGGTTAGAACATTACAACACAGGGACATTGATTGTGAAATTATTTTATTTCTCGGTATAATTTATGTTTTCCAGATCAAGCTAATGCCTCCAGCTCCAAATGATGACCTGGCTTCTTTGAGTGAGCTAACAGACAGCAGCCTGCTTTATGAGATCCAAAAGCGTTTCAATAATAATCAGATATATGTGAGTTGCTTTGAAACTGCCACTGCAGTGTTGCTGTTCACCTATCAACGGTCAGCTTTCACAAAAGAACGAATGAGAGACTAGGAAGAATAGAATTACTTTCATAACTAATGGTCACTAACCTAGCCAGTACCTATGACTAATATTTAAATGGATTAGGACATATGTGTGTATAAGCCCTAAAACTGCTCAAGCTTATTTAGGAATATCAGAGATAAAGAATGGAATAAACCTGTGTGTATGTTTATTTCTCAAAGATAGTGTATTGGTAAAATGGGGTGGGCACATGTAATCTTGCCTATTGCACTACCAAAAGAGTACCTCTATCTTTAGCATTATGTTAGTTTTAAATGAGCATATGATTACTAGAAAATAGAAAATAAATGGAGATATTTCTAAAAATTATAAATCATTATGGGAGATTTGATTCCTTATTATCATTTCCTATCATCTGCACAAATCTTTCACTCTGTATTTAAATGTTAGTCATTTAGATACCAAATGAAAGACTTATAAGGAGATTTCTCTAAAATAAGTTCTATTTTTGCTGTATTAAAGATAGGAAGGTTTAGTTAGGTATAGATGACTTATGCATAAAAATCTGCCTATGAAAGTTTTGGCATCCCTGTTCATAATCCCTTTTCTAGCTTATGGAACAGCCAATCTGCCTGTGAATATGAAAAATGAAAATCTGTTTTAAATGTATGAGTTGATTGCACTGTTCAGACTAAAGGAGTACAGGGAATTGGAATGTCACATGCAACAAGTTGCTGTAAAAATGTTTGGAATTAAGTATGGGAGCTTCAATTCTGGTTATTACAGCATTTCATGGTAATAAAAATTCTGGTTGTTAGAATCATGGATTAAATCCTATTTTATTATGAGTACTTCTTTTGTTTATCTCATTTTCAAAGATGCCAAGCACAGATCACTTTAACTGAATGCAGGAGGATCCACAGATGCTTGATAAGGAGGGAAATAAAAGGCAGGGAAAATCTTTCTTTTCTCTAAAGATGATAAACATTTTACCCCAGGAGGTTCTCATATCCCTCCCTGGCATTATTATTAAGTACAGAAGCTTAATGAGAATTTATAAACATTGATGATTAATATTTTGCTATAATAACAGCAGCCATTATGCTATAGTGGAGTGTCAGCATTAATGCTGAAAAACCTTGCATCTTTGAGGGATTTAGTTCACAGACTTAGAAGGAAAAGTTCTTGGACTCAATTCCAAACTGAAATCCTCCTTAGCACTGTACACCTCCTGTTTTGTGCTTCATGAAGCTTAATGAAACTCAGTTCTTTGGAAAACCCAAACTTGAAATCAAGTTGGGAGAGAAGTAGGAAATATTTCAGAAGAAAAAATGTCAATTCATTACAGAAGGCAATCAATATTCACCACCCTTGAAAAGGAAAATATTTCATTTTGAAGGTGGCAGCATCACTGGGCCTTTCACATGCTAGTTTACTGTCTAGCTTTTTCATGGACAGAGGCGTGGAATTTTTCCATTCTAAGAAAAAATAAATTTAAATAAATTTGTGATACAGCAGCAGTGATGTGTGAGAGGTGACAAGTATAGTGACAAGGGTGAGCTATACTGTTGTATTTAAGTACATCTTTCAAGTATGAGTGTTTGAATACGAAATAGTAAAACCTTGGCAGCTTTGCAGTCAGTGGGTAATTTGATATTGTTTTTAATATAGCCAGTGTGTTTTTTCTGTATGCATATGAGTATCTGCATATACACATACACAAGCGTAGAAATATATATAAATGTATCAATTGCTCTGTCTTATTCCACAAGCAGCACATTTTAATATATCAGTTTGGCATAAGCAATGTAAGCATTGCTGTCATCTATCCCATAACAAATTTATTGAGGAACTTATTTATGTGTAGGGATGTCACATTTTTGTAATTTAACAAATGGTGAATTACAAATTAACTTTCAGATAATCTAACAATAATATATGCAGTGCAGTTCTTCTATGCATAATTTTGTGTTATGAAGGACTCATTTTTATTACAAAAAGAATAATTAATGCTATCAGAATTATAAATTTAGATCTCCATTTAAAGTTATGAATTCAAAAGGCCCTAAATTCTCAAATTATATTTAATATATTGATAGCGATATTTAAGTTGCTTTTGCCAAAAGTCTTTTCTGGAAGAAAACCATTTATCTCCTGAAAGAATGAATTTAGTACTTAAGAAAGCAATTATATCTTTTATTTTTCTCTTTTTTTTTTCCTAGACCTACATTGGTGATATACTGCTGCTTGTTAACCCATTTAAAGAACTTCCTATTTATTCTACTATGGTAAGCATTGCTTGCTTAAAATGTTACAGTGTGGATTCTTTTTCAGTGGATTCATATTTTTTATTGACATGCCAAACTCTGAAAAAATCAACATACTTGCCCTTTTTTATGTTGGGAGCATCTCAGTTAAACGCCTAGCAAAACGAATATTGACTTTTTCATAGATACCGGTATTTTTGTTCTCAGTGTCTTATTTGTAGAGCAGTCACCTCCCTACAGTGTTTTATTTTTTGCTTTGGGTTTTTTTCAGCAGTAACATTATGATTGTTTAAAAATATTTCCATATGTATACGTTGTCCTTGGTGATTTCTGCCAAAGTTCAGTCTTGCGAGAAGAGACAAGCATACTTCATGCACTGGTTGTTTGGGGGTCACATCCTGCCCCATCCCAAAACGTAATTAAGGGGGTGACAAGGTGGAGAGGTACAGAAAGGCTCCAACTTGCTGCTGTCTGTGCTCCGTGACAGGCTGTTAGTTCAGGCACCATAGAGACAGTGAGCCCAGAGCGCTCAGCGAGAGCTTTGCTCTGCCCTGGGGCAGTTGTGCAGAGCTGCTGACTCTGGCAAGGGCAGATGTATGAGATGAAGACTAGTTCTTTACAAACGGCTTTATTTTTTTCAGTACCTAGGCACTGCTACTAAATTAAGTGGACTTTATAGGTCTATGGGAATAATGTAAATTCAAATTATCTGATCTCTGCTTCATCCTCACTCAGCCGTTTTAGAGAAAGAGTGTTAAAATGTTGATTTTTCTGCATTATCTCACTGATATCAGGTCCCCTGTTTTGGTAGGCAGTGTTCAAATATGTATTGAGCTTACAGGTTTTACAAAGACTTCAAAAATGTGATTAGAAAACTATGGATTGTGGCTCTTTGCTATGTCATGTGGCTTTGGGTGTATCAATAGTAAATCTGAGGGAAATAAATCACACAGAATGGTTTAGGTTGGAAGGGACCTCTGGAGATCATCTAGTCCAACCTCCCTGTTCAAGCAGGGTCCTCTAGAGCATATTGCTCAGGATCACATCCAGACGGGTTTTGAATATCTCCAGCGACAGAGACTCCACTACCTCTCTGGGCAACCTGTGCCAGTGCTCTGTCACCCTCACAGGAAAGAAGTTTCTCCTCAGGTTCAGATGGAGCTGCCTGTGTTTCAGTTTCTGCCCGTTGCCTCTTGTCCTGTTGCTGGGCACCACGGAGAAGAGGCTGGCCCCATCCTCTCGACACCCTCCCTTCAGATACTTGTACACATTGATGAGATCCCCTCTCAGTCTTCTCTTCTCCAGGCTCAACACGCCCAGCTCTTGCAGCCTTTCTTCAGAGGAGACATGCTCCAGTCCCCTACGCATCTTGGTAGCCCTCCGCTGGACTCTCTCCAGTAGTGCCATGTCTCTCTTTGCACTGGGGAGCCCAGAATTGGACACAGTACTCCAGGTGAGGCCTCAGCAGGGCTGAGTAGAGGGGCAGGATCACCTCCCTCCACCTGCTGCCAACACTCTGCCTCATGCACCCCAGGAGACCACTGGCCTTCTTGGCCACAAGGGCACACTGCTGGCTCATGCTTAACTTGTCCACCAGGACCCCCAGGTCCTTCTCTGCAGAGCTACTTTCCAGCAGGTCAGCACCCAGCCTGTACTGGTGCCTGGGATTATTCCTGCCTAGGTGCAGGACCTTGCACTTGCCTTTGTTGAACTTCATGAGGTTCCTCTCCGATCAGCTCTCCAGCCTGTCCAGGTCCCTGTGAATGGCAGCACAGCCTTCTGGTGTGTCAGCCACTCCCCCCAGTTTTGGATCCTCAGCAAACTTGCTGAGGGTGCGCTCTGTCCCTTCCTCCAGGTCATTGATGAATATATTGAACAAGACTGGACCCAGGACTGACCCCTGGGGGACACCACTAGCCACAGGCCTCCAACTTGACTTTGTGCCATTCACCACAACCCTCTGAGCTCGGCCATCCAGCCAGTTCTCAAGCCACCTCACTGTCCACTCATCTAGCTTACCTAGGAGGATGTGATGGGAGACAGTGTCAAAAGCCTTGCTGAAGTCCAGGGAGACAACATCCACTGCTCTCCCCTCATCTACCCAGCCAGTCATTCCAGCAGAGAAGGCTGTCAGATTGGTCAAGCATGATTTCCCTTTGGTGAATCCATGCTGACTACTCCTGATCCCCTTCTTGTCCTCCAGATGCTTAGTGAGGACCTCCAGGAGGAGCTGTTCCATCACCTTTCCAGGGATGGAGGTGAGGCTGACAGGCCTGGAGTTTCCTGGCTCCTCCTTCTGGCCCTTTGGGAAGACTGGCGTGACATTGGCTTTCTTCCAGCCCTCAGGCACCTCTCCTCTTCTCCAGGACCTTTCCAAGATGATGCAGAGTGGCCTAGCGATAACATCCGCCAGCTCCCTCAGCACTCGCGGGTGCATCCCATCGGGGCCCATGGATTTGTGGATGTCAAGTTTGGACAAAAGATCTCTAACCTGATCCTCCTCCACCAAGGGAGAGTCTTCCTTTCTCCAGGGAGAGTCTTCTCTTGTCCCCAGGGTCTGGAATTCCTGAGCACTGCCCTTAACAGTGAAGACTGAAGCAGAGGCAGCATTCAATAACTCTGCCTTCTCTGTATCCTTTGTCACCAGGGCACCCGCCCCATTCAGCAGCGGGCCCACGTTTTCCCTAGTCTTCCTTTTGCTCTTGATGTATTTGAAGAAGCCCTTCTTGTTGTCCTTGACATCCCTTGCCAGATTTAATTCCAACTGGGCCTTAGCCTTCCTTGTCGCATCCCTGCACACTCTGACAACGTCCCTGTATTCCTCCCAAGTGGCCTGTCCCCTTTTCCACATTCTGTAGACTTCCTTCTTCTGTTGGAGTTTTGCCAGGAGTTCCTTGCTCATCCATGCAGGTCTCCTGCTCGGTTTGGTTGACTTCTTCCTCAGAGGGATGCACCGATCTTGAGCCTGGAGGAAGTGATGCTTGAATATTAACCAGCTTTCTTGGGCCCTACCCCATGAGATTCCTCCCAGTAGGTCCCTGAAGAGGCTCAAAGTTAGCTCTCCTGAAGTCCAGGCTTGCGATCCTACTCATTGCCCTGCTCCCTCCTCGGAGGATCCTGAACTCCACCATCTCATGGTCACTGCAGCCAAAGCTGCCCCCAACCTTCACCTCTCCAACTAGACCTTCTTTGTTTGTTAGTACAAGGTCTAGCAATTCACCTCTCCTTGTTGGCTTCTCCACCACCTGATGTGACCTTTGATGGCAGTAGCTGCAGATTCCAAGTCTGGATTCTAAATTCGGTTTGTAGAAATGGAAATCATCCAGAAGGTTCTGGGTGATAATAGCTTTCCTGTCACTGTGCATTTTGTGTTAGATATACAATGAGTTTGTGCGCCAGTATAGAACTGTAAAGAGGAAGATGGTAGGCTTTAGGTGGTAGGCTTAATTATTAAAATGTTTCCTGAATGTCTGCTGCATCTTCTCTTGACCTGTCTATGATAGGCCTGTTTTAGCCAATTTTAGTAGGAGAGTCTTAATGTCCTGTGACCTTTGAGTCATCTGGGATGAACACTGCTCTCAGTATGTTGTTATTAGCTGCATAGTGTTGTACATTAGACAGATATTTCCTAGCTGATCAAAACATGGTTGTAAGATAGGTTTGTTTTCTCTGCTGTTGGTTACAGAAATGCTCAAATATACTGCAGCAGCTTAGCTGATATTACATCAAGGTCTATAAGTATTAGATGATCTGTGAATTAAAGTAATAAAAATTGCTGATGTAAATTCCTCTGTAGACACTGACATGCTATATGATGTGGCTCATTAGTTAGTGTTATTCTTTCAGATATGTGGTTTGTTAACTATCAGAGAATGTGAAGATATATTGGGCTTGACATTGTTTTTAAATCCAAGATGAAGCAATGAAAGGATGATCATGTACCTGGTTCAATAGCAGGAGCATTTTATACTTGCTTCTTTTTAAATCAATTTTCATTCTTATTGGCAGTCTTTAATTTTTTATACTGTACTGATGTCCCGCACTTATTTCCAATAGACTTCTAATGACTGAAATAAATCATTTTATGAGCAGTTTTTCATTGTGATATGACATAAAGAATCATATACTAATGAACATTGATATGCATTGCTTCATTTGATGCACTTGCCAGGTGATGATATTAATGTATTTTTACACTAAAATACACTATAGCTACAGTGACCATGCAGATACCATTTTGGAGATACCATTGCAGCTACTTTGTAGAAACAGCTTGTACTACAGTCATCCTCCTTTGCTACATTTGTGCAGTATTTATTTGTGATTAGGATAGAGCAGAAAGAATTTGATTAAGTTTACAAATTAGCAAAATATCTAACCTTACAAAAAACTTGCAACATTATGCAGTGAGAATAAATGTGTTAAGTTCTTTCACGATGGTTTGTGCCAAGCTGAAATGATTCTGTGAGAATTGGTATGAATATATTCTCTTTTAATCTTGTTTAGTCTGCTTTTGTAGGTGGTCCCAATATTAAAGAGTTTAATATCTAAATAAATAATACAGGCATGGGAACAGGTGATTAAAAAATGCAGTTGTCAATGCGATGGCAGTAAACACTACATAACTTCCACTATTACTATTGGGGGGAGCAGCTCTACTTTGGAAGGAAGTTAACTAAATGAAGGGAAAAATGAAAAGAAGCTGGAAGGAGCAACAAGGTAGGAAAGAAAAGTTAGAAGACAGGAGCAAGTAAAAAACAACTCTGTGACAGAAAGGCTGTTAGAGAGAATGGTTATGGCAAACAGGACATGATGGAAAAGGGGAAATACAGTTGTTCAACTGTTGTCATCAAGTATTTTAGATACTTTTTAGTGTTCCAGCCCGCCTCCCTCTGCCACTCCAGAAAGTTGTGGGCTCCTGTGGGACCTGTCTTAATTTTCCAGACCCATGAGGAAGGCTAAGAAAGCTATATAACAAGACATCTAAAACTATTTATTTAAGGATATTTGCAAAATGGTATGATGCGTTTTGCTCACAACCTCATCTAACTCAAGTTCTGTATTTTCTTTATAAAATTTATTTATTCTGAAAGAGCTAATTTGTAGATATTAGCAGACTATCTAGTTTTGCTAAAATGTGCTTGTTATCAGATGAATGAATGTCAAGATATTTTCAAAAAATTGTGGGTTCAGAGACAGACTATTGCTTTTATCCATACTTAAGTATTAAGGATAGTATATGTTGCCAGCTATGTGTATTACAGAAATTATTCTATGCTGTACAGAGCGTATTTGTGGGAGACTGCTCTGTCGTGTAATAGCTTAATTAACTTATAACTTAAACTGGTTGATTTCTATTTTAACTTTTCATAGGGTAGTTATGTTTTACTTTGTAAGATTTTGAAGTTGAGATATTGAAAAACTATATAAGGTATATAGTTTTTGAGGTATATGAGGTATAAACAAAGTGGCTATTATTGGCTTTAGTTTTATTTAATCCGTAAACCAGTAGTATTGAGTTCTCTGGTGACATTTCATTTTGTATCTTAATTAGAACTTCTATGCTTACAGCTCTGTTTTCACTAAATTAAACTCTTCACAGATAGTTTAAGGGTACCATTTATATACATACAGATGTTCTCCTCAAAATGCTTAGAGAGCCTTATAGAAGATCCAGAAGTAGGGCGTGAAACACAGTTAGTTCAAAATGTATTGATCGTATTAATTTTCAACAATTTTTCAGGTCACTCAACTTTACTTAAGCAACTCTGGAAAACTGTGTTCCTCGCTTCCTCCACATATATTTTCCTGTGCCGAAAGAGCTTACCACATGCTATTCCAGGAGCAGCGTCCCCAGTGCTTTATCCTCAGGTGAAAATCTGTCTTCCTATTAACTAGTTTATAACTCCTGCCTTTCAGTTGTTTCCCTCAGGACTCAGCAGTTAATATTTCCATTTTATTTTTTCTTTTGACTGATTTCTTTCTGTGTACTGATCTCTGTATCATATGTTAGAGCAAAATGGAACTGAAAAAGGTTTAATTACATCTCAAGTTCCTAAATTTTCTTGGGGAATTATCACTCCATCTAGCTGTATTTAATTAGAAAGAAAGAGTTAATGAAAAAGAATCCCAAACTCCTGTGTATTTGCTTATATTACATGGAACAGGATTAGAATTAGAATCTAATGAAAATGAAAGTAGGAAGTCCTTGACTGAGTCACAAGCCATTGAGTTGGGGCACCTAGGCTGGAGCTTCCACTCCGCCTCATATGTTTGTGTGACCATGAGCTCTTGTTATTCAGTTTTATATCCTTAAAATGCAGTTAAACCACTTCCTTAATTCATTGTGTTGTTGCAATGACAGATACATTCAAGATGGTGAATAAATGCGTTAGAAATCTGCAGTGAAACAGAAGTTCATCCACCTGTGCCAATTTAATGATGGTGAAACTTCTAATTCATTTCAGAATTTTTGATCCCCCAGATCTAATAATCCGCCCTCCCTTTTCTTCCTTCATCTACCTGAGAGCAGAGTCTCCTGAATTCATTGTAATTGCTCAAGGAAACTCAGTCTTATCAGTATCACTAGTGCTGTTGGCTGAAAAATTGGGAAGGATTCACTGAACATCATAGGAGATAGGAAAAAAACAAACAAAAAATCTTTGATTTTGCTTTGGCCAGGAATAAAGTGCTGATGCATTTGAGAAGACTTGTGGCTCTTGAACCACCTCTTATTATAGGGGACTTAAATGCTGTGAAAAGGGAGAGAATATGGTACTCAACCAAAAGCAGCTGATCATACTGTTATAGAGTTAAAAGAGTTAAAATGAACACATAAATACAATCATATTGTATTTATACAATTAATTAATTATTTTATACAATTAATACCTTGTTATTGTGTTCTGTTTATGGGGATGCAGACTCCTTTGATCATTTGAAGTTCTGTATATAAAGTCTTGCAATATATCTGAATATTGTAATTAAATGTTTGTTTTTGCATAGTCTTTAAATTGATTATGTACAGAACTGACTGTTGATTGGTCGAAACAAATTGTTACCTTTTCTATAACCTAATCAGAATGTAGCTATAAGGTAATTGTCCAGTGAGCAGTGACATTTAAGTGGAAGTACGAGCAATATCAGGAAATCATTACTGTATGCTCATATTCTTTTCTCATAAATGTTAGCTCTCATTCAATTGAAATATTTAGTTTTGATAAAAATAAGAAATTTCCTAAGGCACCATGTTCAATATTTTCTCCAAAGTAGGAGCTTTCTCTTCTTATTCCTTTGGGATATAGCTGGTTGATTAATATCTTTGTGAAGTTGCCTGTAAGTGTAGACAGAGATGAAGCAGAAAGTAGTCTTTACTCACACTTCAAAAAAAGGCCAACTGCTAAATTAAGAATTGTGTGGTAATGCACAACGAGTAGTCTATTCAATAATAAATGGGTTTGATACCAGGGAGCGGATACTAGTGATAATATAATATCAGAATGGCAAGGCATGTGCTAAGAATCACACTCTTGATCCCTGCCGAGCCCACTGGAGCTTATTATAAATCAGTGACCTGATAGAGAATGTGACAGGAGGGTGTTCTGCTGATGGCATCAGCACTTGGCCAAACATTTGCGCATCACATCAAGGCAATCCGCAGATTTACAGTCCTGAAGTATCCTTTTACGTGGCTTTTAATTAGATCTAAAGGTTAATATGAAAATGGAAGCTGAATGGAATGAATCTGGTAATTTAGGGTAGGAGATAAGTGTAGTGGCAACTTACTAGAATCACAGGTCTTTGTGAATGCTTTTCTTTGGCTAACTAACTATCACTAACTGAGAAAATAGAGAGGAACAGGGATCTTTCAGAAGTCCCAAAAAGATACTAAAAATGGTTCTTTGTGTAAAAGTCAGGATTTCACTTTATGTGACTGATGGATATTCTCATTATTAGACCATTAGTAGGATCTAAATAATGAATGTCTGGAAAGCAAAGGTGATATAGGAAATTTCCATTGTTTTTCTTACAAAAAAATAGTAATTTGAAAAATATCCATGACACTCAGTGTATTCCTTTACCCCCTTGTTATCACCTGAGTTTGTGTGCATACACATATGTGCAAGCAAACGTGTGTGTGTGCTCAAAATGGATTTCTACATTCTCTGTATTTCAGCTGTAAAATAACATTATTTATCAGCAAGAAGAGGTGATCCTGCCACTATGTGGGGTGATTCATTGGCTGTTCCTGTGCTAAAAAGTAATATGGACCAGGGCATACATTCTGGCCCTGAAAGCATGTGACATAGCATCCAGGCAGTTTTTCTATAATTTTTTGCTTAGAGAGGGGTTTGCGGAGAGATTTACAAGATCTCGATTTCATTTCCTATCAGAATTAGATAAACTTTCTTCTGCAATTCTGAAGCTCAAAAACATTCCAAAAAACTTCCATGTTTTATGTTGCTTTCTCCGTTTTCACTTACCAAGCATACTCTTCATTCCTGTGTGAGAAATTCTGAACGTGTTTGGTCTGTGGCCTGGAATTTTAAAATATCTCCAGCTGTAAAGCTGAGGTGTGAATGCATTTGCATGCGTATATGTGTAGTGCAGCGAGAGCGCCTAAAAACAAATTTTAAAAGTAAAACGATACGCTTCTCTCTAATGTGGAATCACTGTATGAATGAAGATGAGAAAGCTCAGGGAAGCTCTCCTTAGCTAGAAAGGCCATTTCACAGAAGAAGTCAGAAGGAAGCAGCCTGTGAATGAACTAGTGAAATAGTCTTTAGTTCTTTGGTGATGCCATAGAGCCATGAGAACTTTCCGCTGCATTAAGCTGGCATTATTGCCAGCTGGAGTGGTCCTGCCCTTCTCCTACCTTTGGCTGCTCATTCTCTCGTTTCCGTACACAAACATTCAGATGGTGGTATGGACTGGGGAAATGCTCCCAGGTTGAAATTACCCCAGGGAGAGTAGTGGTGGTGGCAGGGGAGTTGTTTTAACCTGAATCAGTTCCCAAACCAAATTCCCATGGAGGTGAAATGAGTTTCCAGAGCAGGAATAGCAGGGCCCACTGGTTTTGGTGGTGGTTTTGGCTTAAACTGCGTAGTTCCTAGAATCCCCATACTCAAGTCACCCAGAGAGTTTTACTGCTACTGTAAAATCAAAGTGGTGGCCTGACACTGTTCAGGACAGAGCTCTAACTATGAGCAGCATTGCTGTGTAGGAAAATAGCCAGGCTGTATCAGAAGGATGCTAGTTTTGTTTCTGTTAGTAGTAAATCCAGTGAAAGCAGATCATCCCTGTGAGTATGCGCTAATTCTAAGATGGAGTTCTCTTAACACCTGTAAGATACTTCGTTTTGGCACACAGGCACTCTTGAAATGGGACACTGAGAGTACACTTTTGTCTACTAATGTCCTCATTAGTAAGTGAAAGATGGTGCAATTAAAGAATGTCCCCTCATCTCCCCCAGTCTCTATTTATTTTTAGATCTATTTTACTTTTAAGTATATATAACAAAACTTTATAGTATAAGTAAATATTTTGCTAGTAGAATTTGTAAAAGTAATTATACTTTAATTTTATTATAATAGCTTTTACTATGAGAAGAGGCTACTGCTTTGGTGTGCGTGTATGATATGGAGCAGTAAAAATTAGCGCCATAGCACTATTAATATTTTACTTTTCATGTGCATTTCTCAAAACATATCTAATTTGATTGTTAATTTCCACAGAAGAATCAAGTGATGACAGTGTATATATCTCATCTGAATTCCTCCTGAAAAGTTTGATTTTGTTGTTCTAAAAACAATAATTGTTTTTACAGAAGACTTCTCTTTTATTTTGAAGCCACCTACTATCTTTTCAAAAAGACTGGAGATAATATCAGAAAATGTACCTTTATTCATGTAAATCATCAAGCATGCAACTTGCTTAATTTGTGAAGATAATATTTATTTTTTATCAGCAATGTTTTTCAGTTCAACATTATTTTTCTGCCAAAGCTTAATTACAAGGAGAAACTCGCCATGAATTTAGTGGCCATTACTAATGATTCATTAATTACTCTTCTATCGGACACATACCGTTGCTAATGAATTCTCATGGAGAATGGTACTGTTAATGGTACTGTTTTTCTTAGTCTAAATAATAGTTTTTGCCTTCCACATTTAAATACATAATGTCTGTATTTAGAAGTTTGTAGTGTCTGGTAGGGCAGAACCTCACAGCACTATTTATTTCACACTTAAGCTTGACTGAGATCCAGAAATTAGGTATTTCTGCACCAGAGTCTTTTTCAATAAACTTTCTCAAAGCATTGCTAATTCAGTAGGATCAGGCCCCTTATAAATTAGACAACACATACATGTGCAGCTATGCTACTCCTAGTTATTGTCTTCTCTCTCTCTCATACACCTTCCATCTGATTTTTATTTGTTTGTTTTTATTGAATTTGTTTTTGCATCTGCTTGTGTCCAGTCATATTTTTGACTGGAAGCTCCTTCGGGCCAGACCATTTCTATGTTATATCATTGGCCGGCACGTGCATGGCTGGAGTCTCCTGACACCAAACAAATGGCTGTAATAATGATAGTAATTAAATATACAGAAGCAGAGACACCACCTTCTCTCTGGGAATAAACTACAGAAATTTGGCTATGAGAAGCTCCTATGTTGGGAGGGGAAGAGTTTTGTAGCTTCAGATCTGTGGTTCTCCCTGAGCACAAAAATGAATCAAGTGAAAAAACAGCACTTCTGTCATGAGTATGGCTGTTCTCGAGTGCCAAGCTACCTACTGTTTGCAAAACAGCATGGGCTTGTATCAGATAAAGAAAAATCCTCCCTTCTGTAGTGTCATCACCTAATATGTACCCTTTCCATTTCCTGTGCCTAAAGACATTGTAGGAATGAAAATGTTCCCATCTACCCGAAACATATAGAAGTCAGAATCTATCAAATCACCTTAAGGACTATGCTTATTAATAGACTGGCTTTAAGGCCAAGAACAAATCAGAGTACAGTATCCAGCCTGACTCTTAAAATTTCAAACAATGTTAAGGCACTTTATTTTGCAGCACGTTTGTAAGGTCGTGTTCAAACTCTGTAAAGCTGTGTTTTCATTTTCAGATTTAATAAAAAGTTATTACTATTTTACATAAACATAACTGTTGACTTGTTTTAGTTTTCTTCGTGAGTCTGCTCTTCTCCCTTAAACATCCTATCATATCTGTGCAATGGAAATGGTTGAAAGAAAAAAAGGCAATTCACCTAAAACTCTCAGGATGGCCTAGATCTGTCTTTGTCTCTCCACCCTCTTTATCTTTTTATGTTTATTTTAATATGGTTCTTTTCTTCTGAAGATTTACTCTTAATTTCCTCTATGTAGTTACCGTTGGTATGAGAAAATTTTGTTTGTATGTATGTATGTATGTTCTTTTTTTTTTTAGTCACCTTACGTCTGATCAAGCATTTGCTCACTAAAATCAAGTGTTTTACAATAGGAAAGTATTTGGCCAAAACATTGAAGAAAGAGTCTCCTACCAGTTATTCACTATCATTTTTAGTCTATAGCAAACTACCATCATTAATGTATGCTTAACACCAAAAGTTGACCTGATATAAACTTTATATGAAAGTGATAGAATAAAATAACGTTATGTTATACTCTTAAATAGCCGATAGACAGGCTTTTCTCCACCATAATTAATTTACTTCTCAATGGATTTTCCCCCCATGGTGTTCAGGGTATGAGAATGCATTAAGCACTGACAAGATAAGTGAGAGCTGTCTGGAAAGCTTAAACATGGTTTATAGGCTTGTTAAGAGCTAAGAATCCTTAGTCGATCAAACCAATGGTTTATGTGACACAGATGACTAATTTGGTGATTAAAAAAAACAAAAAACAAAATAAATATATCAAATGAATTGCTATAATTGTGTACGTTTTAACAGCCAGAAATGTCAATATCCAATGGTTTTATTGTGATATAAACCACATTTATAAGCCCAATAATCTGGAACAGAGAGAAGTCCTCCTCTCTTAAAGTGAAATGCCTTGACAGCCTTTTATTTCCTCAGTTTAGCATCACCATGTGAATTCAATTCAAGTTAATAATCTGTAATTTTTAAATTGTAATTCAGTGTGTTATAACTGCGATGGGCTACTGCAGTATAATTACAGATTTAGGCATCCTAATTATAATTTAAAATCATTTAGAAATATACTTTCCAGTTTAGTTTACTTTAGAAATATAATTTCCCACTAACGTAATGGGTTGTTTAATTCCACATATCACTACTGCTGATACAAAGTGCATTATTTTACATTTCTGCTTATACAATTTTACCTCAAATCTAGCAATCCCAGTCATGGAGCAAGATCCAATGTCTTGCTTAGGCTGTGAGCAAACTGAGAAGACAGCTTCTTGGTTTCCAAAAAGCTTGTAAACTCACTCTGTCTTCCCTAGCTAAATCTTACTATCAGAATGGGTGTTTGGATTAAAAACGTACACATTTGAGGGCGGTACAGTAAAAGATGAGTTTCAGAAGTTCATACAAAACAGCAAGCATATCTGCGCTGATCTGAATCTTGCTTTACCGCTGGTGGAAATCTTATATGAACAATTTCTATTATAAGTTTTCCAGCGTTTCTGGTTATGATTCAAGTACTGCAGGAATAGTCTTTTTTGTTTGTTTTGTTAAGTGTTCCTGTCCTTCTGAATGTGGGACCTTTTTTTCAGAATTGAAAATGAAACAAAGTCAAAAAAACCCCTTCACTTACACAATCTGAAGTGACAAGTACATGCCTTCTTTCTTGTTTTATGATATGTTGTCATGCTTTTCGCAAAGCAGATGATTGCTAGGATTTAGGTTATAGTAGAATTGACATTTGACCACGCAAAAATAATCCAATTAAGGAAGCTAGCTGAATTCACCCAGATTTAGACAAACCTGGCTAGCATGCAGAAATCTAGGGTAAGCAAAGCATACTTTTTCAGTACTTGCAGGAATGTACTTTTAAAATTTTGCCTGGAGGTTGTGGTTTTCTGGCTATTTCAGCCTGGCTTCCTAAGTGATCTACTCTTGTATTATGGTTCTATCTGTCCACCTCTAAGTCCCCCTCCTCCCCTTTTGAACTCGTTGGCCGCTTTCATCCGCGGAGGTCTTGCAGCTGTGGTGTCCCCCCAGGCTTTGTGCCAGCTGGCAGCCCCGCTAAGAGGAAGGGGGTGCAACGCCGACCACGGCCGCTCTGGACAGAAACAGCCAGGCAGCCTGTGCAGGCTGTCCCATCAGCATGTGCTGAGCTCAGAGCTACTGAAATGACCTTAGTAGTTTCCTAAACAGCTGAAATAACTGAAGTGCCACTATTACTAATCTTCTTGATAACTTGTAGTATAATGATAGCAGGTTGCAGCTGTGATTTAGGATTAAGTATGCTGTGGAGGGACAAAACTGCTTCCTCGTCATGACACACTGATGTCCATGCACTGGCCAGTGTAAGTGGGCAGTAGGAGGGGCTGCAACCCCTTGATAGATCCAAAATATCTTCAAGTTCACTGATGTGCATAATAAGGGCATGTAATTTGCAAGGGTATGAAATGTCTCTAGGAGAGGAGTATCACAGGACTAATGCCATTCTTTCATTTTTTTCTTTGCCTGTTAGTGATCATAGTGAAAAGGATAGGAGATCTGGGCACAGCTGTTACAAAAACAGAAGGCTGATGTCACTTCTTAAGAACAGATTCAGCATGGTACAATTAGCTTTGTGAGAATGAAGACATGGTTAAAAGGACAAAAGGACATGCACATTTTAGAGAGTGACTTCGATATCATCTGACTTTCAAAAAGAAATGTTTTAGGAAGGCAGAAGCTGGAGATCTGACCATGGGATAGTGTACTTTGGGAGTAACCTGTCAATTCCATAGAGACACTATTCTCACATTAGCTGTGACAGTGACCTTCTTGTCTTGACATAATTTCTTTCTTTCTAAGCCCTGGTTTAAATATGGCCTCGTGGCCTGTTATTTGAGGTCTTTGCATAACGTGCATCCATGTTGCAAGCTTTTGCAATCTTACAACACAAACCTCCTACTGATGCCAGCAGGAGTTTGAAGTCTAGGGTCATACTCCCGCTGGTTATAGAAACAAGGAGGATACAGACAGAAACAGTTTGAAGTGTCACATATGGTAAAGATACTTATCTTGTCACCTAAGACTGCAGCTAACAGTCAACAACTGTGATATTCACCAGAGCTGCATATGTGTCTCATAATAACTGAATGAGAATAAATGGTGCAGAGATCTTATTCCTGTCTGAGTATGAAAACCTCTTTTTTCCCTTCCAGCTTTTGTTTCTTCCTCTATTTAATTGTTTCCTCGTTTCATGTGAGATTTCAGTAAATATGGCAGTGTCCAGATCGATATATGTTGCTGGCCCATCATTTTCATAAACTGCTAGATTCTGCAGGTAGCAGCTGACCATCTAGCATGGCCATACTTGTGAAAATCTAACTGGCTGTTGTAGAAACAGCCTTTTAAGTTTGATTGAGCAGATGAAGGAGGAGCATCAAATTGCATTTTGTCTGGTTTAGTTGTCTGTAAAGAAGACAATTTCTTACAGTACGTGTTAGAAATTCTTAGATGATTCTTAATCAGGCGTCACTCACTTTGTCCTTTCCAACTCCTTTGTCTTTTTTCTTCCTTCTCCAAGCTTAAATTGCCCCACTGAGTTCCCTTTCCTCTCTCTCCCTCTCCCCCGGCCCGGTTTCTCTGCTTCTCTGTTGTTTCCTCCCACCTTTGTTGTCAACATTGCCTGTTACCTTGTTTTCTTTGTTCATTCCTCCCCTCAGAGGTTCTGATTCTTTGGAATATTTATTCCACAACCTGTAAAGGGAATGAAATGAAACAGAATTCATCATCTCTGAAGTCAGAGTATATTGCACTGCAGAGACTGGGCCGCTTATAAAGTCTCTCCAGCTTTTTTACTGATCAGGGCAGTGCCTCAAAAAGAAACTGTGCATAACACAATGTTCTGTGCCAGCTAGTTCTTAGATATCTTTCTCTTTTCCTTTCTGTTCCTTTCCTCTTTTATTTACTTTACTTTTTCCTGTTATTTTCTACACTTTTGTTTCCTTCTTACTCCTGTAATTACCACAGTAATATTTCCCCATCTGCAAAGAGAACCAGGCAGTTTCAGTATAAGCAGACTCTTTGCGGGACAGGAGATAAAGGAAGAGATAAAAGATTTGCTATAAATATCTGCAAAGTGGTTGTGAGCTTTAGGTTTGGTTGGCTAGGCTTGTTTTATAAGACAATACAACGTGACAGCTCTGAGACCTGCCATGAACGTAGATCGTTGGCCAGTCTGTCTCCTATGTTCTGTGCTTTATTCGTTGCTATCCATAAACCTTCCATTATTTGAAATGCAAGTTTGCCTGAGATATGTTAAATCCATTTCAAGAAAGGTAGCAGAGAGTATAAATAACGCAAAATATCAACTGTGATGTAGCAGTGATTCCTCCCTCTCCTTCTTGCCTGTCATCTTGCAGTGGAGAAAGTGGTTCTGGAAAGACAGAAGCCTGCAAACAGATAGTGAAGCACCTCACTTGCAGAGCCAGCTCCAGCGGAAATACCTTTGATACCAAGATAAAACATGTAAGTAACATTCTGAGCACTGATTAGAACAAGGTGAAAATCTGGCCTGTTGAATAAGCAAAGACATTTGCAAGGAAAAAGGAATTTGCTATGTGGAAGTTCATAAAGGGTTTGTTTTCTTCATTCAGGTTAAAGGAGGTTTCTTTCCCTGCAGTGACCTGAACGGGAACAAGATTAAGCTCGCATTGATGTGAAAAAGTGGAAGCCAATTCTGTTTTTGTATTTATTAGTAATTTTAAAAAGCTATGTTTCAGTGAGTAGGAAATATTTGGGTAATATGGTAGTTATTTAAATATGTACTAATAGCCTGCAGTAAGTAAATAAGTTTATCTCTGGTTGTGGTCATGCTTCTCGGGCTACTAAAAGAAGTCCTGAGGCATCTGAAGTAATAGTACATAAGACAGAAATTAAAAGTTATACCTAGGAGAACTGCAAAGACTGAACAAAGTTATAAATCTCAGTCTTTGTGTACTAAATATATTTATGAAATAGGCAAAAGAGTTATGAAATAGTTGTTGAAATAGCAAATTCCCACAACAGAATCAAATTCTGTGCAGTGCATGTCATGAAATCATGAGAGCCTGCTTCATGTGTCAGATAAATTTGTCCTCAGGCTAGTAAATTAAGAATATAAAGTTTTTATTTGACAGAACATTGGAACTCAGTCATGTGTTTTATGGTTGCAGCTTTAATACTACTGCACAGGTTCAGACTGACATTCTAGGTTATGCAGAACTCTAGACTGCCAATTCAAATTCTTTCCAAAAATTGCCTTTCCTTGTGAAACTTCTCATCTGAGATATTCACTCAGATTCGGATTTATATGGAATGTTTTAACACAGTCTATAATCTTGTCGCTGAGTTCTGAGTTTCATACTTTAAAAAAATACTTAAACTCTTTCACCCACTCTGGTGTCCCTTATGTACAGCACTTAGAGTAAACCCAAGATACTCTTTTTTGTTTTTCATCTTTAACTTCCCAGATGCATGATGTTCAGTAACTCTAGACTCTTGTTCACTGTGTTTGCTTTAATAACGTTTGACAGTGTCACATGTATCATTCAAAAAACACTGCTTTATCCTTGAATTATGCATGATACAATCCACAAAGATGATAAAATATTGTCAGAAGTACAGCTTACACAAACACACAAACCACAAATCAGGACTATTGGAATATAAGGAAGGCTATGGATTTACTGGTTCATATTTTACACATTTCAGCCGATAAGGAAATAGAAACCCTTTGGGTTTGGTGTGGATTTTAGAAAACAGTGCTGCGTTTGTGTTTTTTGAAGACTTACTAGAAGAAGCCTGATGACCCTGAAAACACTACAGTTGAATAAGCTTCAGCTTTGCTTTACTTCATACAGTCATAAATTACCTTGTTAAAGTGTTTTTCACAGTGTAATCTGATTTATTGATGATGCTCCTAAGTTGACATGTTTAATCTAGTTTTCATGCAACAGTGTTGGGAATGCTGTTGTTAATTTTTTTTTTTTTTCTGATTTAAGTTATGAAGTATAATGTTACAGTAATACCATTATATAGGGACAATACACTCTTAATCTGCTGCAAACACAGGAGTCAGATCTACAGATATCTGGCGAAAGCTCAGAGGACAGCATATGCCAGGAACTGTTCACAGCGGTATGATCACTCCATTCTGCAAAGGAAGAGTTGTGAAACGCGTGAATATGAACCTCCTCATGCCACTTATCGTGCGGGTTAGAGAGTGATACCTGGTAGTTTAATAGTGTGGACTTAACACACATGTCAATAGTTCTGAGTCAGTGGAGGTAGAAGAGAATCACATATTAAGAAAGATGAGTTGTCTTTTGATTATAAAAAGATCCCTTGTAAGTAGTTTAGATGGGATTCCTGACTTCAGACAGCTAAGCTAGATGTAGTAGATCCCACCCATGGGGAAGCAAGTGGAATTTCCATTTTAGTTGCTTTTTAAGATGCTCTAATGAACATGATGACCTGTGTTCCTTCCTGCTGCAGTTATGCCTAGCACCATTAAAGTTCATAAAGCTGTGCTGGTCGAAACACATGCTGAATTAGCCTGATTTGAGCAAATACACCCAGTACTGTGCTATCGAAGCGGAACCAGAAAGAGACTGACTAGTTTTCTGCTGCCACCTGCTGCACAAATAGCTGATTGGGCTTATAACTTTGACGGGTCTGATTTTTAGACTTTCTGTGTCTGGAGTCACGCTTAATCTGTGCCACTCTGCAGCCCTCTTTCCTCCTACTTCCCACAGCCATGGTCTATAAGTTACGTTCATCCAGCAAACCCCAGTTATACAGAGCAATAGTATATTGAAGTCACTTTGCAATCAGTTTCCCAGGATGCAAACACAAAAATTGACCATGTTCAATTTAGTGTAAGAAACTTACTGTAAACAGAAAGAGCTAAATATAGAGGGAAAAAAAGGGAGAAATCTGACACATTTAATGCATTTTAATGCATTTAGTGCTTTGAAAATACTATTCTAAAAATAATCTGACCATGAAGATGAAACATGAAAATGCATTAATAGTGGAATGCCAGAAAAATAACTTGAATCTGATTTTTCTCAATTTTATATTAGTATAATGCTCTTCCAAATCAATAATTTAAGCCCACTTTCTTTTGTATAGCTCATTTATGGCATCATACAAAGCTTGTGAATTCCTTTACCTGGTTGTTATTATCAGCTGACTGGTACTGTGGACATATAACTCCAGTCACCTGTATCCTTATTACCTGTAAGGGCACGGTTCGGGGTCGAGCCATTATTTTTCCTCTTTCATTTACAACTTTCAGTATTGTGCGAACAGTTTTTTTTTTTTTTTCTGTTGAGCTATCTTATTTTAATTTCTATATATGCAAAAATTTCAAGGAATTTGTTAAATTCAAAGCTAATAAACAGTCTTTTTTTTTTTAGTTACTGACTCCAAACCATTCTCACTGACAGCTGTTGAAATATCCTATTTATTTCTTTTTTCATTTACCATTTATTTGCAGGTAAACTGTATCTTGGAGGCCTTTGGACATGCTAAGACACCCCTGAATGATTTGACCAGCTGTTTTATAAAATATTTTGAGCTGCAGTTTTGTGAGAAGAAAAAAACGTTATCTGGAGGTAAGTATTATGTGTGCTATCTAATAGTTTTAATATGATACCACCTACAGACTAGGAGATGAGGGATCCCAGTGTGCCATACACACAGTTAGACAGAAATAGGGTTGGCCTGTGGGAGAGAGACAAGGGGGCTTTGCGGAGCGCAAAAGGAACCGAGTAGCGTGACTAATAGCGTGACCAGTTTATCGCAAGAGTAGTGCACAGTATTGAAAAGGCGAAACCTGCTCCGTGTAACCACTAGATGGCAGAGAAACACAAGAAAAGAATTGAACACCTGCTTACTCTTCTCGCCTCTCCCAGGAAATGGTATTTCCCTCTGTGTATGTCTGAGGTTAACAAACTGTGACAGTTGTGCATGCTTTACTGTGAAATACAAGTAACAAAGGGATCAATATTTGCATTTGTAACTGATTTTGTACTGCGTATTTTAAGTATGTCTTAAATAAGTGGTGAACTCATCTGTTGGGTGCAAAGAAAAACCCGGTATACTCTATAGTACCCAAGCTAGAAGTTACTGCCTACAGCTTTGAGCTCCCTCTGAAGGCAGCAGGAATCACACTGATGCTTCTTCGAGTTCGAGATAAGCTAGCGTGGAACTGGTGCCTGCTTTCACAGTTAGCGGGAGTCTGCTCCTCCCTGGCAAGCATTTTTCAGTGAAGAAAATGAATATTGGGCAAAAATTTCAATTTAGTCCTGCATATTCTGATCGTCAGAGCCAGTCTGGGAGCACTTTCATTTCTGGTCCCTATAAGCTATCGTAAAATTATTCTATGCTAAAAGTGAGCGCAGAAGTAATTGTGCACAGGCATGGTTTCCGACTTGCACTGTTTCTCCTGGATGGCAGAGCTGTGTGGGGAGATCCATTTTGGATCTGAATGAATTAGTTTGCATTGGCTAAACATTTTAGGAACTACCCACTTTTTGACACGGTAAGTAGTTTTATGCTTTCAGAGGAGTTTCCTAAGTATAGCCTTTGGAAATATTTCGTGGGGCAATTATAATTCAAAAATTAAAATTATAATTTTCTCTAGGGATTTCACCATACTCTATCAAATAAGATAGTTACTTTTGCCAAAATGGTGAAAATATCACTGTGTGGGAAATCAATACCACTTTTTTCTGTTTTATTTTACAATAAATGTAAAATACTTGTGAAGAAAATGTAAAATTAAAAAGTATACAACTTTTTTTTTCATTCGTGAGCTATTTCATGAGGACTATAATAAAATTGATCTAAACATCAGAATGGACTAAAATAGATTATGAATTGAGTTTGTAAATTTAAGTTCAATCTCTAGCACTAACATTTTAATAATCTTATTTATTGTATATATTTAATTAGAGTCAATGGAGTTGTGACATTTAGATGACCTGCATGCTTTCTCTCTCACTCTGCTGCACACATTGCACAAACACAAACAGATGCAAATAGTACTAACATTGAAAAGTTAAGCATATGAGCATTAGTAAATGCTGACATTGTCTGAGATACTCTTTCGTTGTCTTGTGTATACAAATTTGATAGTGCTGTTTTTCCACACCACTCCAGCTTCATGCAGTGCAGAGAATGGACGACCCTGCCTCAGTGATCGGCTGCTGAGTAGTTTGTTTTCTCTTCACTGGTCCATGTGTGGCTAAAAAAACTTTTTATTGTATATCCTGCTCTGAAAACAGAATGACAGTTTTCCTGTAGAATTCTCAAGCGTTCATCAATATCTTCAAGTGTCTGAGCATTTCAGAGACATAAGTGGCTTCGATTTCACAGTACCTCTGGCTTAGGGCTGTGTCACTCCATTTTACAGATGAGGAACTGAAGCACAGAACCATTAAGGTTGAATGTTTCCACTATTTTCAGGTGTCTTGCGTGAGGTTGCAGAGACCTGACTTTTTCAAGAAGCTTTACTCAGACTCGTCAGTTTAATTCTCAGCCTTGTTTGTTACTGATATAAATGTAGACCCACTTAACCAGGCCCTGATGTCAATGTTCTGCTACACAAATGCTGTGCTTGTATCACTTTTTAAATACAGGTTTAAAATGAGGAAATTGAGGGGTGAGTCAAGCCCATTAAAAAGTATAAACCGATGACTAATATGCCCTCCCCTTCCTCAGTTATTTAGGATTTGAATCAATTAATGTTACTACGTGTAAGGTAACCAAAAGCTCCACAATATACAGTGAAAAGTCAAAAGCCACGGTAGAACAGTAAAAGTGATTTTCATATGGTTATAAGTAATTATAATGTTGCACTTGTTCATGTTATTTGTTTGCATTGCTGATGTTGCATTGCGGATGTTGCATTTCTAGGCCATGGCTAAACAGCACTTCTGAGTGAAATTGTTCCTGATTTACGCCACTGTAAATGAGAAAAGAATCAGGCACGTTGTCTTTGGCTGCAGTATAAATCCCACTCAATGATTCTGTATATCTATCTGAAAGATCATTTGCAGCAGTATTTACTTTGTCTTGCGCTATTTAAACATGAATGAACAGTGTAAATCTGCAGAGCACCCGATTCTGCTGAGACATGACTTTATAACTCACTTATGCAAACTAGGCTAAATATGTCTGATTTGTAAATAAAAATTCAAGTGATACTAGACTGCCTCCAACACAGAGTTTAAGCTGTTTAAACTCTTGAACAGAAAGAACTTAAGGCGGGAGACGCAAAGCAATTTGCTGAGGAAGATGCACGTAGAGTACACATGTACATTTTTGTTACAGAGGGCAAGTTCAAGTTAGCATTCCACGCATTTTAAGTGAAATTCAGTGAAGTTTACGATAGCTCTCTTGTTTGCGCTGATGTTCTTTTCTGCCTGTACCTTGAAAGTGTTCTTTGTCACATCAAGTTTACTCTTACAGCACAAAGCCGACTATATCCAAAGAACAGAGACACTACCCATAATTTTCATCTACAGGCTTGATTTGGTCTTTCTGCTAAACTTTGGCACAAATTCATGAAGAAAAGGAGGGAGCCTTTGCATGTGGCGCTACTAAACGCCAGTACAGACAGCGGTAGAGGCTTTATGTGCCTTCTCTGACTCTTGTTTCTGGTGAATGTTAGGTTCAAATGAAGTTTTCCTGTGAAAAAAAGGTTGAATGATCAGGTACCTTCATACCTTTTGTCCAGTCAAATGGGTGGAGAAGGTGTAACCAAGGTTAAGTTATTGCTCACTGGGATTAGATTAGATAAGGCAGTGGGAACTAATAGAAAGTGTTACATGAACGGAAATACAGAATAAACTGCAGACCAGCGACGTCATTAACTTTCTAAAAGAAAGTTATACCTAACAGAACTCACCTACTGATCTTTGACCTCTATCAAAAAAACATAGTCCTTTGTAGATGATGCTTCATGCCTAGTGCATAGCAGTGAAAGCTGATCGTTTATGTATTTCCAGAAGTAAAATCTTTATTTGAGAGGGAAGAGGGTAGATGGTCTCTTAAGTAAGTTGACATCTGACCTAAGATGAAATATAACAGTTTCCTCAAATAACTAAAAAAGAAAAAGGCTAGCAAGAGAAAATCAGTCATGACAGACTTTTTCTCCACTGTTTTCTGCCTTTTTTTTCCTTAGCCCTCACTTTTCAAAAACAAGGCCTGATTTTTTTTTTTTAAGTTGCACTAAAATGACAGGATCGAACTTGATTTGTAAAAAGAAGTGTGTATTCCCTTGTGTGTATTATAAACATTTGTGATCAATTAAAAAAAAAGTTTCAAATTTGAGTTGCTTTTTTGGTATAAAAAGACTGCAGCCAACAAACTCTCTGATATATTTTTGTACAATGTTTCAGCTCTGAAATTTCAAGTGTTATTTTGTCTTTATCAATAGCTGTGTTTAAGACAGCAAGACCTTTGAGAAACGTATGTAGTTTCAAAGAATGCATTGTTGGAAGAAAGATTTCACTGGCCACACTTTCAGTAGAGTCTGCTTGCTGACTTTGTAGCTCTTCAGCAGGTCAAATGATCTATTAAAGGAAGCACAAATTTCCTCACATCTATAGGCACAGTTAACATTGCACAAAAATGACAGATTTTGCTTTGGAACTCTATTATCTTTCCCTTGTATTTCACACACAGTTTAAAGAATGTATCATTTCACTTTGTAGAAAAGTCAAATTACCGTGGTAGTTTTCTTTCATAATAACTTTAGTTCCAGTAAGACAATGGTATGTTTGATTCTTGTTAATCAGAAACCTGACTGTTCTAAATAGCTCTTCCCATTCCTGGAGATGCTAACTGAAATGAACTGTGTTTAGCCTTATTAAAGGAGATGACTTGAAGTAGCTGAAAGGGGCTGAATTAGTTTGTCATCTAAATAAGTGGTGCTGCCATTGCAGTTAAGTGTATTAATTAATCAGATTACTTCCAGTATCATTTTTCTTCATTTTGTTGGAGGTTAAAAACACCTGTGTGTTAATTGAGACAGCCATGGTGAAAACCATTGTACCCAAGAAGGTTATTAAAGATTAGTAATAGCTTTTTTTTCACATTATTTGACAGCAGGGTTAGTTTTACCGAGAAGTAAGTTACGAGCACAATAAAGGATGGAAATCATCCCTCAGGTTCATATATTCTGTTTTACCCTGCTGGAATGGCAGCCAGGTGATGACTGATGCCGATAATAGTGTGTGCCCGGACCAGTCCTACCATGGTAGACAGGGTTTGCGTTGCTTCAGTTTATACTGCGCTGCAACAGTCACTGGAGTTGGAAACCTGTCCTTGTACCAGCTTAATGATTTCCCAAGCACACCCTTTGATTTCCAGCACAGTTCTTTTTTCTTTAGTAACACAGGGTTATGTGGCCAGTTCACTATTATTTTTTTGTAGGATGATTAAATGGGCCAGATCATATCTCACTGTTTCAGCAAGTCAGCCATACAACTTTGCTGTGTCTGTCTTACTGTCTCTTCTGTAACCGGAGCCCTAGTCACTATTTTGAATGCTAGTGAATGTGTCTGGCCATCCCTGTGCTGCTGAATAAAAGAAAGGATGAAAAGTGGCCCTGAGTAGTATAGTGCACCACTGATTATCCATACTGCTTAGCTGGTGTGTTTCTGGCATGGTTTGAATTGTGCCAAGAAGCACTTTCTGAGGCAGTGTGTGGTTATACTTAGTTTAGGGACAGCGCTCACCTGTGACCATCCTTAAGACATTATGTTTAAGTTTTATCTGTTTGGTTTCCCTCCGTTCTGCCCTGTCCTTCAGCACTATCCTCACAGGTCACGTTCCCTCCTAACTTAAAGTGACTCAAAAGACAGGCCACTGGCCCTATTTTATTTAACAGTAGACAGAGACTTACCACTCTCCAAAAGATAAGAAGACACTTCAGTGATTCAAAAGCATATTTTCCTGACCAATATAAATGGAATAGTAATAGCCAAGCTAGCTCTGATTGAGCTACTATGGATATTGGCACCTGTACGGTGGCAGGAGCATGACATTCTGGTTTCTATCCTAGCATTTAGGTTAGTGCTGCAACATACTTCTGACACTCAGTCACAGGCTGAGAACTAACCTGCATAACTTTGCTCAGTGTTGCATTGGGCAGTAGCTTTAAACTTAGATGTCCGAGTCTAAATCTGATTCTGAAATTACTCTTTCAACTATCCTTATCTTCAGAATTATTAAATTCCCATGGCACGCCAAATTTCAAGCGTCTCCAGTATCTGAATCTGAGCTTCTGCATATGCCCAGAAGTGCTACGGTTTTGACTGCGCTGAATAACTCAGTGCTATTTTATGTTTAATCCTAGTTTGTCTCAGAAAATAAATCTTGAGCAGTTCAGAATGTTGAGCAGAATTGAGCAGTTCAATATGTGTTTAGAGAATATACTTACTGTACTACATGATGCACTGTATGTACAGTAGCTACTTCTAGTTCTTAAAGAAGGAGGCTTAATTGTGTTAATAGCCATCTAGACTGTGGGAAATCTTGGCTTAATATCCTCTTCTGCTCACAGGGATTCAAAAATGCGTCTCTTTTGCTGAAGAGTGCACTTTAACCACTAAATTCAACAATCTTTCCCAGGATAAGGATGGTTGCTAACACCCCGTGGAAGCTGTACCACATTGCAGAGAATTAAAAGCATAAAGCTGCAGAAGACTGTACTGCATCATGGTGGTGGAGGGTGCTCAGTTTTATGTGAATGGACCTAGTTCTGGTCTTTGCACCCCAAGCTGTATTTTGCATTAAACAGTCATTGGACAAAGTATGCAAAAAATGGAGTGAGTGGGAACTGAAGTCAGGTTGCTACTCAAAGGAGTATCCCAAACACTAGCTGCAGTGAGGCATTCCCTTGCTGTCTTTAGCCTGTGGCATCTGGAACTGCAAGGTGTCATATACACAGGGGTGGGCTGAAGAGTAATCTACCTGGAAGAGTGAATCTCTCTCTGTCTGCTTCACATTTAGCTCTACAGTGCCTATAATCTGGTGAAGCGGGTGGATGTATCTTTGGGTGCTGTATTTTCCGTGTTTGTTTGTAGCCAGACCACCTTCAGAACCTTACTGGGCGTGAGGGTATCTATGATCCTGTAATCAACATTTCCACTGGCAAATCGTAGACAGGTTCTTCCTCATCTCCCTTCCTCCCAGATGTGCGAACTCGCATGGCTTTTCATTTAGCGTGCTCATCATAGCCCTTCCGAGATGCCCACGTTTCCCCAAACACCAGTTAGTAAGCTTGTTAACTATCGACTCTGCACTGGATTTGTCTCATTTACTTGTAGCCATTTAGAAGCTGGGTGGCTAATCTAAACTATTAATCTGAGCTCTCCTTATAGCCACCAGAGAAAGGAAAAGCTTCCAGGGGCAGTTCTTCCAAGATCTCTTAAAACTCTCTTGCACCTTTCTCTCTTCATTAAGAGGACAGCTTAGAGTAGATGCTAATTCTTAGATGACTGAAGTTGAGTGAGGTGACTAATAATTGGTCTTTGTAAATCTTGCCAAATATGACGGCAGGTTCCTCAGACAAACACTTTCCTCAAGCAAAGTGTAAATCACCGGCATTATCTTCAAAAGTAATAGGAACAAATTTGTGCCAGAAATTATAATGGAAGTGGGGCTTTGTATGTGATTTATATAGAAAACCGTGTTAGGATGAACGGTAATATTTTTGATGTCATGCTTACCTCAGATTATTTTATAAGAAACATATTGTCTGTTGTTCAGTGTTGCAATGGTAAATAGTTTAAAATAGAGCAATCAGTACACAGCAATCAATGTAATAATGAATTTATTTGTTTGCTTATTTCTTAATCAGCTAGGATTTATACGTACATGTTGGAGAAGTCTCGTGTCATTATGCAACCTCTCAACCAGAGCAATTTTCATGTGTTTTATTTGATGATGGATGGGCTGTCTGCTGAAGAAAAGTACGCGTTGTACCTCAGTAATTTGTCTGCACACAGGTAGGAGAACGACTTTATGTTTAGTGTGGAATTATTATTTTCCTTATCTTAATGCCTCTTGGGAGGTGAGGTGCTTCCTCTGATACTTGACATTTCTGCTCTAACTTTTCAATGACCTCTAAAGTTATTTATTGTTAATTTCCTTTTTGCAAGGATTTCATTCTGGAGAATATGTGCACTCACTTGATGAAATCACATTCTTATGTCAGTTAGGATTATTGTATTAAAGGAAAAAGGAGAAAAACTTCTTAATTCTTGGTTTTTTTTTTCTCATCTTCAGTGGACTAGAGTAGATCTGGTCCATTTTCCCTGATGAAATGTTTTGTCTTCAGGAAAGACTGTTTCGTTAAAATTAGACTTTTCTCTGGAATATATTGATTTTGATTTCATTATAATGAAATTTCATTTTGATATTTACTTCATATTATTAAGAAAAACTGAAATAAGTTTTTGAATGTTTTAAAATCGTTGTAATCAGTTTTAAAATCAAAGATAGGTTTCAGCCCCCAACACCTGTTTTAGGTGTCTTTATGTGTTTCCATGCAAGCTGGTTGTTTTGGCTCCTGTTTGCAATCAAAGGAGGACGAGTCCATACCATCAGTGGAGTGTAAGGAGCTAATCAGCTCCTTGTAGATGCATGTGTAGCCGCTTCAGCGTGAACAGAACCAGCTTTTGCGGTTTTGTGAACTTTTTTTAACTATGTCCTCTTTAACGATAAAAGTCTACATATAGAGAGCTGTACATAGACACCTACATGTCTGAGGCTGAATCCAGTCCATATGTTTAATTTGGCAAAAAGTTTTTATTTTTTTAGGCAAAGTTGGAGGGTATCTCAGAATTCCTTAATTCAGGCTCTTCTGGAAGGAAAACACATTCCTGAATTAGATCATTTGCCTTTTAGTGATTTCTAGGAAATATCACTGAAATGAGAGACACCCTTTTGACCTTAGTGATTTTGTTACAAGTTGACCAAGTTTATAGTAAGTTAAGTGAATAACTGCAAAAACACCAATACGAATTACAGTGATCTAAAATGTGTGTTTTGAGGCTTTTGTAGCTGAACCTTTTCCCATGGATTTTTCTTTCAATATTTCTGTCTTCTAGCTAGTGTTTGAATAAAATAGTACTTCTAGATTAGAAAGATACAGTATTCATTTCCTGCAGAAACACTTTGCCTGATTCTAATTGTTTCTTAAACATAGAATAGTGTTGTTTAGTAATGTTTTAAGCTATTAACACTTCTGATATGTAATTATTTTGGCACAGTTCCAGACAGAATATTGTAAGGCACTGAAGAAACCTGAGGCTAAGTTGCTTTGCTAAAAATGGCCCACTTCAAAGAGTGAAAAAAAAGAGTTAAATATTATGTTTTAAATCCTTTGAAGGCTTTGAAGACCAAAAGGATTGTGAGCTCCAGATCATTAATTTATTCCTCTTTTACCAAAAGTTGTTTGGAGTCACTCAGTTTATTCAGAAAATGAAACAGTTTGAAGTCAGTTTGCAAGAAGCTCCAACAGGAAAGAACTTAGAAAAAGCATCAATAATTAGATTCACGTGAACAAAGCTTTATCTGATAAGATATCTGATAAGCTTCCAAAAAGAACAGAATACTGTTTCTACGTAGATGTCTATATGCTGCAGTGCCAAAGCTTTGGAAGTAATTTATAGCTGAGCATTTGCATAAAGTTGCTTTTATCAGTAAAGCTTTACTTTGGTTACATAGAGTGGACTGTGTCTTATATTGTTGAGAGATGGTTTGGGCCAAATATTTCTTTCCTTAAACTCCTGAGTGTAGTAGTTCAGTGGGCCAGATTGGTGTTGATTAATAGAATTGAATATTTGATAGGGGTGATTTTCTACTGCATCAAACCTATGCCTGAATTAGGAAGGCAGGATTTGGCCTCTGTCATGAATTCATGATTTCTGGCTTAGTCAAATTTTGGTGAGATCATATCATTCTGGTGAGACCAATAATTGAATTTATCATGTTTTCTTTAAACAAGTGCAATCTTGACTCTAATAGCAAATATAATTAGATAATAGCCCTTTTGAAACTATAGTTGGTTTATGCCTAATTGGTTTTTGATAATTTTTCTGCTCTTCTTTATGTTGTTTAATATTGCGCCATTAAATTGAACAGTTGTAATAAGCAGTGGCTGTTAAGATCACAAGATACACCTATTTTTTTCATTTTACTTGCTTAAGTGCATTGCAGTATGAGAACTGAGACATAGCGTTGGTACTTTATTCTCATTTTAAAAGAGATACCTTACTTAAAGAGTCAGAAAGTAGTATTTATTGATGATGGTTATTGTTATGCTTGATGTTGTAAAAGGTGAGAGGTTGCCCACATGCTAAGCAGTTTATAATCCTGGATTAACAGTTAATGTAAATAAGAAGAAGGGGAAGTTTCATCCCACTGAGAATTTCAGTAAAGGTAGGGTTTCATCTCAATATTTAGGACAGTAGGTAATATTTTTGTAGTGCTTGATGGTGTCCTGGGAGGGAGCTTGAGCTCAGAAACTTAAATGCATATGCTTGCAGATATAGTGACTGTCAGGGCAGCATATGAAGATAAACAGCTGACCGCAGGTGAGCTTGGATCTTGGAGTAATTAAATCTTTGTGGGGAGGGCTCAGGATCAATAAGTCTCCCACCAGATCTGCATGTGGATCATGATGGATAAGGGCAGAAGGAATTATGATTTACACAACTGAGCAGAGGGGAGGACATCAGAAATGGAGAGAGTCTTGACAAGGCAAGTCAAGGCTTTTTGCCTGTCAGCAACTACTACCCAGCATTCACTGCATTCAGGAACTAATTTTGTTATCAGATATTTGAATGAAATTTTCAGAATCTCCTTAACTTTATATGTTTCAAAAGATCTGCGGAAATTTAGTTATTCTAATGATGGCATGTAATACAGAAATATTAGAAATTTGAAGTTATGTTCTTGGTTTGCTCTTGATTTTTTTGGCTGCTGTAAGCATTGCGATTTCTGTGTGCGTTGCTTTTCTGGCATATGAAGTTCAGCCTCATAGTTACATGTACTACCTCAATGATGAATCTTGCAACCAAAGGGGAACATCAAGAGCCGTGAAAAAGGGGTGACAGTGGTGAAAGATGAGCTTGTAAAGGTCAGCTCTGGTGAAGACAGGGGGCCAGAGAGCTTAGAAAGACAGGGGGGGAAAAAAGTGGAAAAAAAATTTTACTGAAAAAGTGGGAAGCCTTACTTTTATTATTCTGGCCCATTTGCTTCACATTAGCATTAACATTCCAAAGCTGTAACAATGTATTTGTATAACTTGATATACAGTTTATATAAATGTCAATACAAAGGTATATGCAAATATTCAAACATATTGCCATTGAAAAACCTATCATTACATTTGTGTGTGCATATTAGAAACATAGCTTAAGACTGCTTAGATACAGGAAATGGTTTCAGAAATGATGGTGGGTTTGGCAGCTTGTTCAACTTGATGTCACCATTTTCCGTTTAAACAAGGTTGTTTTAGCTGTTCTAAATGATGGTGCTGTTATGGTCTTTGGTAACCTAGGCACAGTGATGCAGTGGTCTGAGTACTGCAAGATGCTTATAGACAGACATTTTTTAGTCCTCCCTTGTAATTTCAGAACTCTCTCACCCAGCATTTATATTTTGCAATATACTGTTTATATGCTAGCTATTTTATGCAAAAATAAACTCCAAGCATTCACCCGGGGGAAATATAAATGCACATGCATTTATGCAGAAGCTGGACTGCGGCCAGGAACTGCATTTTGTGTTTGCATTTTCAGGCTGCTATTCCTGGGTGTATAATACTTTCCTTCCTCCCACAGAGCAATGTGCACTGCGGTGTGTGCGCTGTCTGCCTGTGCTGTTTCTCCCGCCCCTTAGATGCAGTGTAACTCTTCTGCAAAGATAGGTCAGTTCTCAGGACTGGCCTAAATTGTGTATCACCTTTTACAGCTTTTTGGTGCAGATACCCTGTTCACTGGCAGTAAGAAAATTTTCCATTAGTTTCATGTATAAAGTAATAATTTTAGTGAAGTGATTAAATTGCTTATTAAAATCTGAATTGATCAGGACCTCTCTGCTTGATCACTGAGAATATCATTCTCAAGTCTAAATGATAAAATTTAGTTGTCGAAAAGGCCTTGGAGAATACAGTGAGGGAAAGTAATGGTATAGAAAAGAGCCCAGTAGATATTTTTTAGATACATTGTGTGCAAAGCCTTTCATGTCTGATTTTTTTTTTCTACATTCAGTCATCATCTTTTCTAATAAGTCCTAACAGTGTGATACAAAATGGTGATTATTCTAGGAACATCCATATGTATCCCAACTTTGGAGGTGAAAGCATCTCCCTCACACACAATAACACAAAATGAGAATTTTCAAAACTGTGAAAGGCCACTTACCCAACTTTCCCCAATTCAGCGTACTTAGGCGATATCTTCTTTGTTTTCTAACTGCTATAGATGTAAAGCTAGGATGGCACTGCATGTTCCCATGTCTTCTCTGTTTCTTTTTTTCCTTCCTTTTATCTTTGGATGCTATTTTTTTAGTTTTGAGTTGTTTAATTATATTTTTCATTTCAAATGCAACAGAGAGCAGTATGCATCTTGAAAACAGCTTAACGATTTTCCATATTTGTGTCATTTGTTTACAAATGTGGCCGTGGCGGTCTAATAATATAAAGCTAATTTGTAGAGAAAGGTTATATTTTTAATTAGTCTTCATAGTTGGAGAAAAACAGATTTTTAGGCATGTTCCAGTCCTCTATTGTTCTTGTTCTTTGTATTCCAACCTGATAAAGCCCTTTTCTATTTCCTCATAGTTATTTATTTTCGATTTAAGCTTTCAGTACCCACACAAAGCCCAGCTGCATCCATAACAAGTAACTGAGGTGGTTACACAATACCGTTTTGATCCCCTTGCTTCATAAAGCGCCTGTTGCAGATACCTGTGTGATGGCCAAACGGGTATTAAACCTGCCTTACAAAATTGGATCTAAATACTCTGGATGAAATAGCTGCTTCTGGAAGGGCTACATGAAATTTTCCCATAGGTGATAGCCCCTGTTGGAATAATCACTTCTTTGTGAAGTGCCAAGTTACATCACCTTTCCAAAGTGCCTTTGGACTTTGTGTGTTGAAGACAACTGTCACCGTAAGTTAGTTGTATCAAAATTCTCAGTGTCACTACACCGAAGAAGTCCAGTGCTGAGGAGCCATTACCTTCACTGCTGAGAATCAACTTTGTTTTAAAAACCTGCTCATCGAATAAGCCTCCTAGGAATCATAACAATGGCATTTAAACGTCATTGTATGTAAGATTAGGCTGAAAGTAAAGATCAGAATCAGAGGTTCCTTAGCAGTCTTTCAGTTTTCCTTCATGAGGGAGAGGGCATGCGAAGGGAGAAAAGTTGTGATAGGAGATACCAAGCTTACCGTCCCCCCAGCTGAATGGCCATGAGAGTCAAATCCTTCCAGGTCTTCTTGGCTGGCGTCCTTTCCTACTTCTTCTGTGCGAATAGTACCCTATCATTTCTAGTTTTTCTTTACATTTCCTTTATTTTCAGACACATCCAGGGAAGTCAAACTAGGTCAATCCTTAAACCTTGAAATGATTCTCAAATGCTAGGAACAGTTCTCCCGAGCCTTGCCTGAGTTGTGAGTTTCCGGCAGACATTTCCACGGATCTGGGGAATTGCGTGTACCAGTCGGAGAGCAGCTGGGGCGGCTGCTGCTCCCCGTGACCTGGGGAGCCAGGAGCTGTGGGGGGCAGTGGGACAGGCAGGGAGGACCCTCACCTGCCAGGGTGCAGACCCTGGCACCCAGCAAAGTGGGTCTGGGGACCATCACCGAGTCCAACACAGCCCATGGTGGCCAGGCAGGGCTGTGGGGATGGAGATAGGCACAGGCATGGCTGCTACAGAGCCAAGGGGGTCTCAGAAAGGTTTCTCACATAGCCCGGGCAGCTAAACCCTTGGGGACAGGGGGCACGCAAGGTCTAACAGAAGCATAGATCATTCCTCATCAATTTTTAATGAGTGCTAATGAATAGCTAATCTATTTTCCCACATTATCAAACAGCAGCTAAATCTTCAATGCTTTTAATCGCTGTCCTTTGCAAATGTATCCTTTCTTCAATATATGTATTTTCTTTAGAATTTTCCCTGCAAACTCGTGCTTAATTAACACTTCCAATACATTCTTTCCCTCTTGTGGCAGCTATTGTTGTTACAACTATTCAGCTAATAAATTAAAGTTGGTCTGTCACCCCTGACATTTTTTCTCCATGAAGCTTTTGGCATTTAAGTTCTTAGTAAAGATGTGGATGAATAAAAGGAAAAGACTGAATCAGTCTCTCACTTCTTTTTTCCTTTACCAATCTATTTTTTTTCTTACATTAAATCATAGAGCTCACTTACCACTCACTTTTTTATGTTCATTTTGTTATACTTAGCATAGTTCATTTCTTAGAAGGGTGGTCGAAGAACTTGAAAAAATAGAAATGCACCTGATATTTTATAGAGGATAACAATTTTAATAGACTGAGTGACATTATATGGATAGTTCTCAAAGGCGGTTTCTGAAATCACATCATCTTGTCATTTTCTTCCTCCAACATGCTTCTTCAGCGATGAATGCTGAGCAGAAAGTTAATTTTCAAATTTATATCCTGGCATTGTTCTAGGAAAAGTTTTACCTTGCCAAAAGTAATTATGGAGTACTCTGAGAGATAGGTATTAACTTCATTGGACATACAAGCTAAATTGAATTTCCTGTCTTAATGCCATTGAATTCTCTAATTTTTTTTTTTTCTGCTTGTAAATGTTGTGGACACCAGCTACAGGGTTTAGAGGTGAAACCCAGATTTTTCTGAAATAAGATTTTCATGAGACATTTTCTCATGCCATTAGATTTCTTAAAAATATTTATTGAAGGTTCAAGGAGAACATGTATTTTATTCACTTTCTTATTATATTTCAGGTGCCTCAAAGTAATATACATTGGATATGTGCATGTGTACACATGTGCACGTGTAAACATTTTCTAGCAAAAAGGAAACACATATTGGATATATTTTTACTCAGTTTTTTTTTACACTCCTCTACTTCTTCCTTCTTTTCTTCCAAAATTCTCTGAAATTGCAAACAAGCATTCAAGTTCTGATTGAACAACTACACTCAAATTTTTCTTTTTCTGCGTAAGTGAAAAGACGTCCCTTGAAAACAGTGCATATTTTTCTTCTGAAAATTAGATTCTTTACAAGGTCTCAAATTTGATATCCAAAATATACAGCCTGGAATATACACTATTGTATATCTCAATGAAGACTGAAACATTTGCGACACTTTCCAGTTACCTGCAAGCATGGCTTGCCTTCATTAAGCTGATAATTGTAGTTTCTCACAGTATATGGGGAACTTGAACAAATTAATATGAGATAGGCTATATCTCAAGGTTGCTATATTCCAGAAAATTAAATGAAAACGAAGCCCTGAATATTTTTACAGTGATTTTGTTGGCTGTCATTAGTTACTACTTTATAGACAACATAATTAACAGCACTTCAGAGGTATTTGTTGTCTTGGTTGTGTTTATTTTATTTCCTTTGCCTTCCTACACAGGGCCAAGGACTGCTTAAGTTTGTACTGTTTGTACAACAGCCTCTGTTGCACTTAGATTGAAATTTTCCAAAAAATGTGTTGTTTTTGTTTTCTTCAGATTTTATGATCACAGATGGGAGCACTCAAACACCTGGAAGGCTAATGTTTCTTTTTTGTCTCATGTGGAGAAATCGGTATAGTCAGACATTTGTTAAAACTGAAGTGTCACTGAGTTTTTTTCTTATGTTGTAGCAAGATGATTAATTTACTACTTAGGCCTACACCAGAGTTGGAGAATTTGGCATCCCTTTACTCCCCTTACTTTAATTACCCTTTTAACTTTGGTTAGAATTCTGCTGGAATTAATTTTAGTACAAGACGTAAATATGGATAGGTGAAGCCCTAGGTAAAAAGGAAAACAAAGGAATTTTAAGTACATAGTATCAAACAATGTTAAAATTATATACTTTAGTCAATTTACATCTTCATAATATATTTTACTTATATTTCAGATGTCTAATGAAAAGCCGTAACTGCAAACTTTAGTTTTGTAACTGTTCTCATCCTGTGACTTCCTACTGTGGAAATCTGACTCCCATCCAGCAGTACTAGTTTGAGGACAAGATCTGCAGTTCTGCTGTTGTAATAATATAAACAGGAGAAATGAGGCAATTCCATTTACTCAGATTCCGGTGAAGTCTGGCAGCTAAACTACACCAGATAGTTATTAGAAAGCTAATGGGGAGAGGAGAAGCAGATGTATTTGTATGAGATTCTGAAGCAGGTTTAAACTTTCTGCAGAGAATTTTACATCTATATAACCTGAAATCATTTCAAGATCAAAAGAATTGTCTAAATCTTCTCTGTAGTGTTTTGCTGCGTTTTTTATTTACTTCGTTTGGTGTACGGCCTTAGTTCTTTCCCTATTTACGCTGCATTTTCTGATGCCTGGATTTTTTCGCCGGAGTTTTTAAAGATCATACTTTCTGTACTGAATGTGTAACATTTACATATTGCAGAAAATACACTTTCACATTTTTCTCTTTAACATATATTTCCATGCCCTCTACAACTTCAGCCTCCACTTCTCCTTTATTTCAGCTGGCAGCATTCATTACCATCCACTCCGGTACTCATACCTTTTTTTTCCTTTGTTTTCCTCATTAATGCATATATTCTGAGTAAATAGGGGTCATGGGATTATGCAGCTTGTTTTACTCTTTTTCTTCCCCAGAAATAAACATGAATTGAACCAAAAAGAACATTTTTTTTTCCTCAGCTTTTTTTCTTACCGTATTCCTTCTTTGAAATTCAAGCTCCATTAATCTCTTGGAGTATGATCTCTAAACATCTATGTTGTTCTGTTCACTTCAAAGGAAGAGTTGAGTGTCAATGCCAGTAAATGGCTGATGTATGTGATTTATCTGTTACGCATCATAGTAATAACTGTGATTAACTCACTTGTTTGTGTTGAGGATGGACACTGGAAAATCTTATATTTTGTTTTAAGATATATCTTCATGTTGTAGAGTGCTAGAGATTGATCAAGACTAATTTTATCTGAATTTGATGAAATCTGCTCATTTTACAGTAGGCATTTTCAGATGTACCTGGCATCTGAAAGAGTAGCAATTTTAACAATGTCTGGGGGATTTTTGCATCCAGTGTTGATCTTTTTTTAAGCAATTACTTTAAGATCTAATTCTTCTTATTTTTCTTATTCATTTACTTCACTTTTCTGCTAAGCTTTCAGGTCAATAGTCTCTCAAATTTTAATAGAAATGAAATGGAACTCTAAGCAGCCTATTAGTGTACAGGGACTAACAAGTTATTGTTAAGTATTATTTTAATGGGGCAATGTGATGACTGGATGTATGCAGACTAAAGCTTTTCCCCTAAGATTGTCTCTGTACCCTTAAATATTCAACAAATAACTCACGGTAGTGTCTTGTATTTAGTGTTAAAGTTAATGTTATATGGTATCTCCCTGGAAATTGTCTAAATTTCCCCTATATTAAACTCCCTCTTTATGTGAAGTATTTACTGATAATTACATCCTACAAGATATATTACTAGGAGGTAGCATTGCAACTGAAGATGTAACAGGGATCATAGCTCAGGTTTTCAAATGAAACTGAAATATTCATTTGTGTAATCTGCTTTCTTTTACAAATTAAGCAGTTAAGTTTCTTTCTATCTGCACGTACCTGTACCTCATGCATAAAGTACACAACTATATTAATAACATTATTTCCCAAAAATGTAGACAAATCTGTTTTGAGTGTCTGGCTCAGCAGTTGTTTAGAGTAGCCCATCCTGAATTCAGCATTAGGTACATACATGTGCATGCACACTCTAATTACATGTCAAGATATCCAGAATAGTACTTTTCCACTTGAAAGCAGAGGTGCCGTACCTTTGGATTTTGATGTTTAATTTATTTATTGATTCCAGTTCTGATATTAGCTGTGTGTTATATCATTACTGCTTTTACCCAAAGAAGCCTTTAAGAAAATATCCTGTAATGGTTGGTAATCATTAGTTCCAAAAATAATCTTTATTTAACAAAGTAAAGATAATAAAATAAGTCTGAGACTTAGCACAGTGTCTTTGTCTTAGATCCCAGGCGGACTTATTATTTGACTGGCTTTCAGAATAAATGCTATAGAAATTCTGCTTTGTTTGGGAGTGTAAATGTGAAACTCATATTCCTCTGGGTATATTCCTTCATCTGATGTTAACAATCCTCTCTGCATTGTATTATTCTTCATACATATTGATTGCATAGTGGCAGAGAATGTACAGCATTCCACTAACAGACTCTCAGAAGTAAAGAAATCATTTATTACTGTTAACTCTCTTTTCAGCAACTGCATTTCTCTTCCTCTTAATTCTAACAAGCTAAAGATGCAGAATTAACTATGTATAAATGAACAGATGAGATGATTTTTTTTTTTGCAAATAAATTACATTTATAGAAGGGTACAGATGAATCAAGACACTCTTCTCTATACTTCTGTATTATCCTAAAGGAACTCAGATAACTGGTAATCTTTGGTACTTTACATTCCATTGGTGCCAGTGGGCTGTTCAGAACAGAAAAATAACATGAGATCATATAAAACTTGTTTAGATTTTATATGTCAATTCCTGCTCATGTAGTTGTTCTTTTTATAATTCAACCTCATTTACTTCTGCATGTTTAGCTGTAATCCGCAAACTTGTATTCTTTCATTTGACGACGTGGCATGATATCATTTGCTATTTCTTTGTTTGAGAAAGGCTTTGTTTCTCTCATCTCTCTTGGGGTAAGTATGATAGGGAAACAGATGCAGAAAAAAAGAGGAGAAGGCCTGTGGCATGAAAGATAAAGAGACAGAGGCAGGAAAAAATGAAATCTGTTTAATCCAAGAGAGAGAAACAAACTCAGTAATTAAGTGCTTTTTTGGTTTTGTTTTTGAAAGGAGACTTCTGCTTAGAGTCCTAGGACCTATAGAATATATGCAAGTCTACTGAAGACAAGAATATACATCAGTCTTAGTTTTAACAGAAAACCAAACATAAAATGAATGGCATAAGTTGGTTGAAATGGAGAAATAAAAATGCAAAAATAAATATAACACGAACTAGGTGACTTTCCAATTTGTTATTAATTCTGTTGATGAATGTCTTACACCTCAGAGTTTCTAGGCTAAATTCAACCTTTTGTTAGAAAAGAAAAAAAACCACTCCTCAGGTCTGTAGCAGTTATATATCTCGGGGCTAAATTTGATCCTGTGTTGAAGAAAGCAAGCTCTCACTCTTTAGGTAGCCCAACAGTATTTCATGTCAGACTGAAAATAGATATAGCTCCAAAGGGTGAAATTGCTGTAGAACTGCAGCTTAAAAAGTAGATATGATTACTCACTTATATAAATGGTAGAGGAGCTCATTTAGCTTTTAGTTTAAGTACAAAATATGTCTCTGCACTTTACTAGGATGCTAATTGTCTCATATGTGGGGGGAGATTCAGTGGATTCAACTCCTGAAACCACTTAGCTATTACATTGCATAAATCTAGAGCGATAATATGGTTCTGCAATTTATATTTCAAAAGTCACTTTTAAAATCATCCTGATACAATTACTGTAGATGAATTTCAAGTCAGGTCATTTAAGAATTTGTTATTGGCATGCAGAAGCCCCTGTCATTGAACCTAGCTCATCTCTACTTAATGGTAGATCTAGGAGAGACGATACCTCTCACCATTATTTGAACTTATTATCTGAGCTCCCTGAGCTGGCTGGATTTTTTTGATTGCACTGGAATAACTTTACTGTTACGCTAACCAACTGTCTCTGGGAAAGTCAGGCAAGGTCAACTGAAAGCTTAGCATCGTTTTCCTCCCTTAGTTGTTTCACTAACCATATCTCAAAATGACCGCTACACTGATGTTACATGTGATTTGTGTCAGTTTAGTGCCATTCACAGCGTTTCCTTTGATTCCTGCTGAAATTGCACATGGATTTTTTGTAGTTAAAATGTAATTACTTAGGCTGAATTTTGTCTAAGGTCCACATGTAACCAATCCAATCCTTGTGATCATGTTAGGAGAGTGCTAATGACCAGAAGCTGTTAGGATCTCAGTTTTGTATGGCTCCTCAAAATTGCACCTCCATCACTCATGCCTTCTGAGATTATTTTATGCAATATAATACAGGACAGAACAGTCCAGGAATATCATGTACTGAATCGCCATCACCTAAATGATCTTTGGAACTTCTTTATTCTGTGCATAGATCCTGTCTGTCTCTCTAGTTAATTTATGACACATCTCTTGGACTCACAGCACAAAGTGTTACTGCTGCAGCTTAGCTTAGTTCAGTACAACATAAAACATATGAAACTTGATGTGCTCAGTGGCTGATATCAGAAGTAAACAAAAAATGTTCAAGTCACGTTTGATTCAGAGACAATCAACAGATGTAGAAAAGTGCAGGTTTTTCTGGGATGCTTAATGATTTTCACACATACATTAGCCTATCTAATGCGAAAGCGGTCTTTTTGCCAGATCTATGCAAACAGCAGTCTGAATCAGACAAGGAGACATAATGGGGAGAGCTAATTGGGAGTAATTCAGAATGTTTTGAGGAAAAAAATCTACTGGGGTCTGCACTTCCTAACGTGCTATTTGGGTCAATGGCCTGTTTGTGCTAACAAGGCCTCTGCTTATTCAATTTGAAGATTCAACGTTTCTTCAGTATTAATAATATGGATGAGAAAACTTGTTAGATTGAATCTAGTTTGCACAAAGAACTATGTAAATCAAAATAGTCCCCTAAAATAAAGAACTTAGTAGAATTTTTCTGCTGACTGAAATGACAGAAAAGGGCGCTTAAACAATGTACAACTACCATTTGACAAACAAAGTGCATTTGTAACTGTCATTTCAGAGAAATGTAGTTTATGGCTTATAGGAAATGCTGTCGCCTTTTAATTTCTGCTTTAACTTTCATGAAATTGTAACATAAGCAAATTTTTAAATGGGTGGAAGTCAGTTTATCAAGCTGATGTTGCAGCTTAGTATTAGATCTATACAGTAATTGCAGTGTTTATTTTGACACTGCTACACTGATACCAGTATCGTGATCTATTTTGTTCACTTGAGATGAAACTAGTGCTGGTCATTTGGAAAAAAAAAAAATATCTGCGTCCTTCTCATAGTGAAAATGAATGATAAAAATGATACCGTTAAATAGGAAGATTATTCAATTAGAAGAATAATTTGTTGGAAAGCAATTGGAGACTGTCCTATGTCATTAAAATTTTCCTGTAGTTTATGGAACAGAGAGAATGTCTGTATCATCCTCCTTTGATATCTACATCACTGTTATCTTGGACTTCGTTTTCCTGTCTGAAGTACAGGCTGGTTCCAACTGCTGCTGCTAGAGAATGTGCCTTTTAATTATAATGTTTGTAAGGATTTGTTTATGTTTGCTTCTGGATAAATCATCTGTCTTTCTTTTCAGGTGTAAATAGAGAAATCAGATGAACCATTAGAGATGCGTTTATACTTTCATCTATCTACAGTCCTTTAACCCATTTCCATCATGCCCTCAGTGATTGCTTTCTCACTATAGTTTCACCTCCTTTAAGTATATTTGCCAATTTTGCATGTCTAACTCTCCCATTTAAACAGCTCTCCTCATTCAGGAAGCATATTAAGAGGAATGGAGCAGACTGAGGATCCATCTAATAAAAAGATGTGCCATGGTCAACTTCAATGAGTATGTTATGGAATTAGGTTGATCCTCAAGTCAAAACTAAGAATAGGGAACATATTATCAAATTATGTGGTTCTGTAGTTTAATGTGGAGCCTGTTTTTCAAATGTGCAATTACAATGTTCTCCATTCTCTTCCCACTCCAGTTTGCCACATATCTCTGAAAGGAAAAGGATTACTCTGAGGCGTAATTTATTCTGCCAGCGTATTTTTTGTGTTTCTTCTTTATTTTGTTGTATTTTATCAAAGAAAACAGTGCAGTTGAATAGATTCAACAGAAGAATCTCTTTGTGCCACTTGGATGTCCAAACCACAAAAGTGCTGAAGTAAATCTGCATATTTTCTTGGTTTGGGCAAATCAGTTTCTTTTATACAGTGAAAAGTCAATGTATCTTCAGCCCTTGAATCAAGTTCTCCTCTAAGGTTTCCTTCAGGTTTACTGAGAATACAGCTTATTAGTCTTTAAGACTTCCTGCCTCATGAGAGGTGATGGAAGACAACAGGGGAGATTTAATGTCAGAAGTACTTCATTCATGAGCTGTCATCAAGCGTGATTTTAATGGGAGGTCAGAGAAGGTGCCAGAGAAATGTGTGCACACACATACACCCTGTTTACCTCCTTGGCAGTCCTGGAAGGGCACCTGAAATGGAAATGGGTCCTGGCGCCAGGGGAGGCATGGCTAGTTTTGCTGAACAGGGGAGGGTGACCATGAATTCTCCAGTTTTCAGTGTTGTGTGATATGCTAGTTGTGAAAGAATAGGGTTTTTGAAAAACCCAGGGTTTTTGAAAAAACTCTAACAGTGAGGTAGTGTCCTCTAGTGATGGAGGATGGCTGATTGCTAAATAGATTCCTACATATATGCATACATACATATTTAATGCATTTAAGCTACAAAGGAGAATAGCCTTGCTTCGTAGAGCAGGTGGGTTATGTTTAGTACTGCACCAACTCATATTCGTGTATTGTATGAGATTTTCTTAGCTTTTTTAGAGTTAAATAATTGTTATAATGCTTTACTATTGCCTCTTTAAAAAGTGCCTTGTCTTATGTCTCATTCTTTCATAAGCAATGTATGCATCCGAGGATTTCAAACATGACCAGTGGCTTGGGGTCCTTCAGTTTTTTGTTTGCCAAATTAAAGGACTTTAAAGGGATTTTATTGTGCAGAATGACTTGTTTACTACATATTTTTGAAAGCACACACACCCATACTTGCATAAACAGGAAAAAGAGGGCATTTCTTAAATCAGATGATCAGAAACTAATCCACAGATTACATTCAGCGGTTATGTGAAATTGGTTTGAAGTACATTATCAATGTTTCAACTAGTCATTCATGAAAGTAATAAGCAGGTACCCAAAGCACTTTTTAACTTTGAGATCTGTGACTCTTAACCCAGTAAGCTTTATTTAATGAATCATCATTAAAAAAGTAGTGAATGCTGATGGAGAAATCTCTTGAGGCTCCTAAACTTAATGCCGTCTATCTGGCAATTTGTGCTGAAGTAAGTATGAACACAGAAATACGGAATTACTTCTGGTTGTAGGAGCAAAGTTCAAACACGATTTCTGAAACTTTTCAAGACATGGATTGGATCAGTTTGCACTTGCGTACAAACTGACTTGGCGCGTTCAGCCGTGCTCAATACTTGCTACTCTTTTATTATTATCCTCATTATGCTTGTTATTTAATGTATATTTGACTTCAAAATTATTCTGGTATGGTAATAGTTCACAGGATTATGATCTTCTCCTGAGTGTTTCTGTTAGATAAAATACTGAATAATATGAGTAGGAGAAACAGGCGTTCCAAGGTATGCTGCCTTCGTTATTTCCTTTAATGTCACCCGAGGTGTGAAAAATCCTATTTTGAGTCATTCCTGTCATGCATTCAATTTTTTCTTTAATTTAATTATCCTAGACTTACATTGTTATGTATCATGTACATTTTTATATGTAATTTTAGGAATAAAAGGCTAGAGTTTCTAAATTAAACCTGTTCCACAGGAGTATCTATACAAATAATAAATAAATAAATAAATAAATAAATAAACTTAAGTTTAGCATTTGGCATTTTGAGAATAAAGACCAGGAAGTATTTCTTCACTTTCCATTTGGGTATATCTGCTATCTGTAAAAAGTTATCATACACTTCATAGTATAAGTACACTTCTTACAGAGTTATTTAAGATTTCGTCTTGTGAAAGTTTCAAGGCAAAACTGTTTACAGAGCAGTACAAGGGCTAATAAAAGCTTTTTGTGCTGAAAGCAGTTTACGGAAGACATATTGTAGCATGTGATTTGTTCAGTTTAGAAAAATTAAAAGAAGATTTTTGTTCTGGCTATCACCAAAGCTGTCTGCAGTGTTTAATTTACTAGTACTGTGCTCATACTTCACTGATGGACATGAACAGTTATTCTTATTTTTTAAAGCCAGTTTTTGGTGTCGTACTGTTCTGGTCATGAGCAGAGATCTCTATACCTAAATAGTTAGCAGTAATTTCAGTTCAGTGCTACTGCATAACATGATTCAAAGGCTATAAAATTTGCTTAGATCAGAATAGGTTTAAAAATTGAAAACAGAGTAAAAAAAGGCAGTAAAATATGCCACTTTTCCCTCAGAGAAAAAGGCAGTAGCTATTCATTATCATGTTCGGTAAATGTCATGGACTTCATTGATGTCAACCGTTTTGTTTTTTTTTTTGGTCCTTATCTCATTTCTGTTTACATACCAAACAGTGCTAAGTGCAAGGCAGCTTTTCCCCACCAAACAGAGTACATTGTCCTCTCATATTCACATTACAGATCTGAAGAAATAAAAATGTTTGTTGTAATTTCTTATTCTGTGACTTCGCAAATGTACTAGGGATTAGTCAGATTTATTTATTTTTTAAAGGTAATGTCCTGTGTTTATGCACTCAATACCCTTCAACATCGCACCTTTGAAAGCATTTTTCAAAATATATGTAAAACTATGAAGTCATTCATTCTCAGTCTGGCAAAACTGTCCTTAAATTAAATGTTTAGCTCGACCTAACTCAGCTCTTGGGATTTAGCAAGTAGGCACAGGAATAGGTAGCCTTGTAGAAAATTTGACATATTTTAGAGAAACAGTCCACAAATATTTAAAGTGAGGCCAGTAAAGCGGCCTCATTCTTAGAAAATTGGCTGTATAAAGGGTTATATTTTCTCTTGAATTGCCATATATTTATATGCAAAGCATACTTCATATAAATATATGCCTATATATTACGCTACTCCAGTTTCTCCTTAGCTTAAAGTAAAAGTTAACCGAGCTAATAATGTTGAATTTTCAGTGATGACCATTGTGCCTAATCAGGATGACTATCCTGAGGTGAACGGGAAGGAGCGACACGGACTACACAGGCAAAAGCCACAAATATTTCACATGACTGCCCAGGTGCAAGCTTCATTGGGCAGCACAAATAAGGGGAAGGAAGGGATTTAGCTGTTAATCGAGGCTTCTTAATACAATGTCACATTAAATGGCACCCACAACATGCATTGATTGTGCTAGAGCTGGCACCTGGTTATGAAATACTACTGTTGCCCATCAACTGTGATGTTGATTCTCTTGAGAATTTTCTAGTAACAAAACATCAATTAATGAAAATTTAAGACCAATCCTTATTGATTTTGTTTTGCACATATTATCTAAAGATAGGTACAGGCAAAAGATATGCCCATGTGACTCCTTGTGGGGGGCAGCTGAGACACCTCAGATAGTGCTGAGCAAAAGCAGTATAGCAATGTTGGGGCAGTGGTCCTCTTGAGGTAGTTAGCCTCAGTTATAATGCTTCCAGTACCAGAACTAGCTCATCTTCATGTGATCCTGCATTGCACTGTGTAGCTGTAAATATATGGTAAGGTGATTTGTCTAGAAATTGTATAGAATACTTAGGGCAGCTTAGAGACTAGATCTCCAGTGCTAGTTATCTCTTCCTGTCTCTCTTGGATGCCTCATCTGCCTTCCTCCCTTTTATAATGAATCAAAGCTAGACACAGGGTGACAAGCTATGACTGTGCATTCCAGTCATGCTTCACATCATTAACATTTATTATGATACTAAGATTCAACTGAAGACAGTGGGATGAGTATGTGTTTAAAGTTATCCACACAGGTTTTTTTTGCTTAGTTGAGACTGTATACAGCGGTGGAATAAATTATTATGCTACTTCACAGTACATGGAAACCTGGCATGAAAAATAATGTTTGCTTCCCTCTTTTTGTTCCAGTGGCCTCAAATCACTAAGTATGATGTCATGACATTGTGCATGGCCTATGTTTGTTTTTGGAGCACATGGTGCAACATTTTACAGAAGCTAGCGCAGACAGGATACTTGTATATGTTTTTCAATGACCCATTTCAATTAAGATCAGGTTGCAATAAAAGCCTTTCCAACACCAGAATCATGTGAATGCTTCAAATAGGCATTTTTGAATCAGTTCGAGTGATGTGTTCTCCTCTAGGATAAAAGCTTCCCTATAAAGCTCAGCCTTGTAGACCAGCTCTTGCAGAGCAAGCAATGAGCTAATTTTCCTAATTTCTGCCTATCAACAGAATTACAAAAAATGTGGATACTTCTGCATGTTGGGAGGGGTTTGAAGGAAATCATATCTAGGATGAAGATGATGTTTAGAAACAGCACCATCTCTATGTTCTGAATTCTTCAATGGAACAGTACAGAATACTTTTGGACAATCATTGCATGACAGAGGTTTCCACATGATTGCAGCATGATATTCAACAAAAACGTTAATGTCCTCACTTGTATAAATACATATAAAATATCAGGAGCTCCATTTTAACAGCTATCTTGAATTAGTGAATGAGCATTAAAAGCGTTATTTATAAACTGTTTTGCAAGACAAATAAGGAATTTGTATACAAAATCCAGGAATTTCTGATTTGTAACATCATCTGCAGTTATTTGTATTGCATAATTAAGTAATGTTACCGAGTCCTGTATTTAGTTAATTATTTAAGTATTTACTCTTAGCTGCTTCCATGTGAAAATTCTTCACCCATTGATCTAGCATTTCTTTTAGCAAAATAAATATACTAGGAAGTGTGGTCAATTATGCTAGAACAAGAATTGATGTTATTCTGTTTCTCTAATGTTTAGCTAAGGGAAATCGTACTAGTAATGGGGAACTGAGACATGGACAAGTGTATCAGGAGAAACAACCCCACAAAAAGTCATATTTTCCCACAGGATCCAGTTACCCCAACATCTCCAAGAACAGATTATGACATTCAGCTCTTCTCAGGCATTTTTTTCTTCTCTAACTAAAAGAGTGCAAACAGAAAAAAATATAAATTTTCCTTTACCCTCGGTTTGAAAGGGGCCTCCAGAGATCTGATCCAACTCAGTATCAAGATAGGATCTGCTGTGCAGACAGACGGATTCTTTGAAAATCTATTGCAACAGCCTCAGAAAAGGAAGGGAGAACTTACTGGTTCTTAACCTAATGCCAGGACTGTTTTAGCTGTGTTCCCATTCATGTTCCTGATTCTTACTAGGAAGATGGTTTTTTCATTCTTGATTCTTGAAGCTTGCAAATTTCTGCCTCAGGATGATATTTGGAATAAGCAAAGTTTCTGTAGTTGCTATCTCAGCCACTTCTTTCCTCCAGTCCACACAACATAAAAATTAACATCTAAATAAAGTAATATCAGCTCATGTAGTTTGCTACACCCTCCTGCCCTCATTTAGTGCATTTACCCGGAAGCCCAGTAGAATTTTTCAAAATAAAAAACCTATCTTCAATGAGTTTTCTGTTAGGTAAAGGATTAATTCTCAGTGATTCTGCTGGAATGTAGATTGAAGAATTTCATGCAGAATACTCAGAACATTTATTACTCAGATACAAAATCACGCTAAGTTGAATTATCTTGAAGATGCTGTTGCCAGCTAGCAGCATATATTCTGACAATTCCTTTGTCAGCTCAAGTGGGATATTTCCGTAAGTTGCAGGGGTTTGGTCATGTGCCCCAGCCCTTTCCAAAGCAAGTGATGGAGCTCTTCTCTGTTACCAGTAGTTCCATTTCTCCAGCTATTTTGAAGATAAAAAAAATGCTCGAGGGTATTTCCTGTGTTTTCCGGTCCATAGATGGTGATCAAACTGCCCTGAAATTTCCTGGTGGTAAATTGTTCATATCAATTTTTCTTAAACTTTATTATTATTTCTCTTCATAAAAGAAAGACTGTATTAAAGGTTGTTTTTTTTTTTAATATTTGTTTCCAAGTTCAAGGTGAGAACACGTTTTCCTCCTCATAAAATAACTGGATTGTGCTCTTTTAACTATTTCCTTTCAAGGCATGTTGTATAAGACATTTTCAATCAGATACTTTCAATTCTGACTGATGAACTAGTGATATGAAAAAAATTGCTGGCCTAGGCAGTGGAGTTCCAGTGCACAAGTATTCACTTCCAACTTTGAGGCATGCTTGGTAGGCCTCTGATGTTTAACATTGTTCTAATTTTAGAGCACTGTCAGATTTTAGACATCAACTTCTAAATAAAACTTATTTGTTCTGAAAGAATTTAATCGTCATCAGAAAACCATAACAGCCACATAGATTTGTTTTGTGGTTTAGGGAGTTCCCAAAGGTCAAGGCAATGTCTTCAGAAGATCTGCACTCTGACAATTCAAGAGCCTGCCTTCTTTTGGTCTCCTATTGTTTTGGGGACAAAATTATTGGGTTTCTTTGGTTGGTTGTTTTTTTTTTTTTTGATCTGATTCCAAAAATCATAGCTGAGAAATAAGTTCAGACTCTTTCACAGGATCACAGGATAATTCAGACTGGAAGGGACCTCAGGAGGTCTCTAGTGCAACTCCTGCAACAGCAGGGTCAGTCTTGAGATCAGACCAGGTTGCTCAGGGCTTTCTCCAGTTGGATCTTGAAAACGTTCATTGACTAAGCACGCACAGCCTCCATGGGCAACCTGTGCTACTGTTTGACTGTCCTAGTGAAAAAGTTTCTCCTATTATCCAGTCAGAATCTCTCTTTTTTTCAGTTTTATGTCCTTCAGGTCAGCTGTATAAAGTGATTTTTCCATGTCCGTGTTTTTGGGCCCAACACATTCAAGGAGCTGTAGAACTCTTCCTGTTTGAATTATCTTCTCTCAGTCTTCTGTAGGCTACATAAAACCTACTCTTTTGCTTTAGGTTATATTTTCTGATATATTTCCTGTTGCTTTCACCTGTATTTTCTTTAACTGATCCTAATTTCCCTGAAATGAGATGCCCAAAATTGATAGAAGAGTCCAGCTGAAGCCAGAATGAAGTATTTTATTCCTTTTATACTGGGATGAATAAATAAGGATGTTACATATGATGATGACTTTTGTGATGATTACTTTTTTACAATATTATGACATCATAGTCATTCACATTTGGTTTATGATATCTTCTTTTCTGAAGATCCATGACCCGGTTAGTTTTACCTCTCTTGAGTGTGTACATTCAATTGTTGTTATGTCTTGTTCTATGTTTGTTCTTAGCTGAACTGTATGTTGATAGTACTCATTCATGTTAGGCTTAACTCCTTGAAGAAACATACTTTCATCCAGTCTTTCTGACACCTTCTCTAACCAAGAAACTAGTCTAAATAATCTTATTCAGCACCTTGTTTTTCTGTGTTTTTATTTTTATATTAAAGACATGGCTTCTGTTTCTGATATAAGCTCAGGCGAGAAGGTTAGAATACTCTGAGACCTCAGATGAATAAATTATTTTGAGTATAAGCAATTTGAAAACCAGAGCTTTTTTATTGAAGAGGTTATCTGTGATCTGAGAGATCCTTATTACCCCAAACAACATTTATTGCACTGACTTATCAGTTTCAGTATCAATAAAGTTTCAGGACTAACAACTATTCTTTATATTATGTTTCCTTTAGAACAAGCCCGCTATGGCCCTGCAAGCTTTACAACAAAATTCAGATGTACCAGCACTCCGTCTCTACTAGGAAAGGACTCAAGAAGCAAATAGCTAGATGTTGACTTTTAAAAAAATCCATATTCTTTCATCACAGGGCTTCATCCTAAATCTTTAGAGTGACTTAGAACCACTTAATGATATAATCTCGCCAAGAATTCTCTTAATTATTCATGATAGAATGTATTTACTTCAGGAAAGCCTTCTGAAAAGACGTGTCCATCTGGCAAAAACAGGCTTCCTCTTCTCCCCTAATTGGAGCCCAACTTTAGCTATCCTGATGAAAGAGAATTTCTGATCGGCTGGACCCAAAGTGCTAATCAGTTTCAGTCAGCTCCACTGTCAGATATCAGTTGAACCACTGTAATGAACTAGATACTTTTGTATGAGAAACATCAATATATGTACATGCATGGCATAGATAAAGTGACTGTTCTTACAGAATACTTGAACATTTCAAATGTCAGATTTTACAGATGCAGAGTGGTTAGGGGTTGAGGAAGTGTTTTGGTAAAATATCAAATTATGCAGCAATCTGCAGAAAGGTCTGCTATGGCAGGGTCCCTATGGCAACCCTTGGGATCCCTTTTTGTGGTCAACCTTGTGTTCCAAGGTCTTTTTTCTCACCTGACGACAGCAAACAATAAAGCCAGAATTCTGATTGTAGTCTTCTGTGGAGCTGGTGAGTGAAAAATACCTTTCATTTTTCAGCCTTTTTTTGCTAGAGAGAGAATAAGGTCAGATATCCTTATAAGGTCACTCTGTGCCGTACCATCAACACTTTAGATCTCTTTTGAAGCTCTAATGACTACAGTTGGTAGACTTTGATAACTTTAGCCTGGAAGTTTATAGATAGATCAAATTCTGATCAAAGTGTGAACCAACTTTTTCAGATTGAGGAGTAAACCCAGGCACAAAAGGTGGTTGTCTTCTATCTTTGATTTGGCTATACTTAAAATCTCAAGAAAAAAATAATTTGAAAAGCCTATAGTATTCTTAAGCTTCACACTGAAAGAAGCTGAAACTTCTTGAGTGGAACTGTGCCAAGGTTTTCTGCCCCAGTATCTTTTTATCAGCTAACTGGAAAGTTGCAGCACTTACTTAGTGTGTGGGACATGAAGGTTCAATATCCTGCTTTAGATGCTATGAACTTGCTTTAAATTGGAGTGTCTGACACACCAGAGCAGGGAAGCTCCAGGTCTTTACTGTGGATCATGTTGACTGTGAGGCAGTAATCAGAAAACAGGTACCCCCTTCCCAGATGAATATCCTAATTATCAAATTTGCAAGTTTTTTCTTTTGTAATCTCTTCGAGGATTTTCTAACATAGCAGTTCTAATAGACTGAGACTGAAAAGGCGCTTTCACCTTTTGTAATAATTTTGTGAATCCTGCCTTTCATCTCGTTTGCTTTCCTTGTAAGGAAATGAAATGACACATTTTGTTTATATCAAATGAAGCAAATTACTTCATTTGATACTAAAAGCTGTCTGGTTGCAATTCAAAAGAGAAGAAAAGAAATAAACTCAAATTCAATCCAAATCAAATACCATTTTGCTGTGTTTTGGCAGAAGAGCAAACTGATAGTCAAAAATTTTATTTTTAGACTTGGCTCCTTGTTATTTGCTTTATCATCTAAGTAGACTGTGTTACTGTAAAGAAAGTTTTAAAGTAGGGTTATCTAAGAAATTAGATCTAAGAAATTATCTAAGAAATTTTGAAAGGTACATATGTCACAAAAACTCTTGAGTGTTCAAGGAAAGAGGCATTTTTCCCAATATAATTCTTCTTTGTATTTGAGATATATGTACAAAATTGTAAACTCTGCTGTAGGTATAAGTAGAGTAATAAAAATGAATTGTGACAGTTATAATAAGAATGGTAATATACATAATAATTGTCAACTTATATAGGCATGAAGAATTTAATGTCACAGTAAGTAACTTCTTGTAATCTTGGGCACACCAGTCATACCTCTCCACAAAAAAAAAAAAAGGATCTATGTCTTTCAAATTACAATTGAAAAATTTATACTAGGATAAGCAATATAAAGAAAATTAACATCAATTTTTTTTCCTCTAAATACCCCATTCTTTTATATCCTTTGGCAAATTAGGATATATATGAGAATGTTATAAACCTACAAATTATAGCTTTTAGAAGAAATATTAGAGAGAAAAAAACAGGCTCTTTTCCAATTTTCAAGTAATTCTAATGCATCATTTTGTTTTACTCAAAGTGACTGTGCTCTACTACAGTCATTGATTAATTTATCATCTTAAATGAACCCAATTTTGTGGATCAGTGGATTTCTGTTTTTTTTTTTTTGGGGGGGGGGGGGGAGGAGGGGAATAAACAGTCACTGAGCACATGTCCTTAAAACTTTTCTGTGTGCTGATAAGCTGTCTGCCAGGAGCACTAGTCCAGAGCAAACACTGACATGGCATCATTTAAACAGGTGGTTAGACAGCCAGTAGAGAGAAGTTAATTATTAGAACTGCATAGACTGGTTGGTTCATCACTTTTATCAGAGATATAAACATCACTTGTCTGAGCAGCTACCTACAACTAAAAGGTTCAACTTCAGCCAAAATCTGAGAATCTTTTTCTAAAGTACAGCAAAGATTAGGGGAATGTGCATTTGCAGAACGAATTTGCACACATAGTTATGCAAGTAAGGCTAATAAAACTATAATAAGTAATTTCACATTTGATGCACAGCCTGCATGCATCAAATGTTATGAAAAATCACCTCTGGCTTGTATGTCAGTAGTATCTTATATAGAATATCTCATTTCCTAAATTTCTCAGTAAGAAAGAATTCAGGAGTCACCAGGTCTGGTTTGTGTTTGATTGCAGACTACCTTGCTGGAAACTTACGGGACCAGCAGACACACTCTATAGTAACAGCCTAGGATTTTATAAATGTGTGATGGCCATAACGCTTTAGTTTACAGTAACAGACAAGTATGTAAAACTAATAACCAAAAGCTTCATGGTAAGCTCGCAGTGGAAAGTCTAAGCAGTTTAATCCCCCTTCAGCAGCAGCAATGTAATCGTGTGCAGGTCACTCAAAGGTCAAAAGACAAAAACATTCTATAAATGAGAGTAAAACTGTGCCTATTAAAAAGAAGTTTGCATTCTGTGGAATAATGACGTATCGGCAATGTAAGACTGTTACATGAATATTAGGACTTTAGCACTATGAGACGCCCCTTTCTTATTTTTATAGGAGATGCAACAGTTTAAAATCGCTTTAGCACTCTGATTCTTAAGTGTAAATAGGCAGCAGTAGTAATATTAAAAGTGTCTTGAAGCTTTTTCGTCCTCAAGGTCTTCAGGGAACAGAAGGGTGAGAAGGAGATAGCAGGGAGGTATTTTAGAAGCAGAAAAATATTTATTCTTACTTCTGTCTAAATGTCACTGTGCTTCTGAGGTAGAATGTGGTGAACAATAATCAGAAAAATGTGATATGTGACTTCTTGTACAGACAGTATAATGCCTCCACTCTGCTACGCTGCATATTTTGTGCATTTGTTGGGATATGTATAGTGTCCTTCCACAGTGCTAAGTGCTTTGTACAAATAATTCAGTCTTAAAATGCATATACTTTGCATTAGAAACATATAACAGTCAAATGGGCACATCACTGAAGCAATTTTCATCTTTCGGCAATCAGTAAATAGCCTGGAAAATGAGTGGACCCTGTGGCATGTTATAAAAATTAAGGAACTTCATTGCTTTTGGACTGGGAAAAATGATTCTAACTTCAAACGCGCCTTAGAAAATGTCCAAATACAGCCCTATCCAAGGGTACCGGCACATCTGCTGATAAAAACCTCAGGAGATTTATACTGGGAAAGTCGGCATCTCTCCCAACAGGCATGTCCTGGCAGATGCTGCAGTTTATGGCCGGACTGAAGGAGCCACAGGCATCTGGTTTGCTGGGTACCCAGATTGCCCCCTGCTGTCTCGGCAAGAAATGCTTGTGCTGAAGGCAAGAAGTGCTTGCATGTTGATTCATATCACGGCTCGATTTTTGTTTTATTTTGTTTTTGTTTTTTTCTCTCGGAGGGAGTAAACGTTGCTATACCACAGCCTGCTTTGATACGGATTGGTAGTGTTTGCAGACTTTTTTGTTAGGGCAATCCACTAGCGCTTTAACTGTGCTAAAAAGAGCTAATTAAATGGGGTTGCTTAAATAAGAAAGGTATGCAATCCTGGCTTCACGGGACAGGGAAGTGTATTTCCTGCTCAGTACACAGAGAAAGAGACAATGAGTTCTTTAGCAAGAACACCAGTGAGGAGGTTTTCCTGTAAAACGCATCCGTAAGCTTCCAGCTCCTCTAGTCTTTCAACAATGGGACGTTGTGACAGCAGAGTAGATGCCGCTGGAAAGCTCCTAATTACGCGTCAAAAATGTCACAAACACATGATGCACAGCACTGAACTGGTACAAGCTCGCACTGCAGGTCAGAACTATGGAAAAATTTGTAGTGCATTACCCTTTACACCAGTGGGTTCTATGCCAGCTTCAGTTTCAGGTTTATTCTATTCTCCCTTTAATACATGCAGATAATGTGAAAAACAAAAACAAAAACAACACAGAAACAAAACATAAATCTGGCATATGTTCTATATAATCTGCTCTAGCTAATTTGACAGACGTGCTAGCATGTGTTTCTATCTGATTTGGACAAAATTCTTGTTTTTAGTAACCTGAAAGAAACAGTACAGAGCTATCGTATTGATGATCACAGAATCACAATCTCAAAGGTTATGTTAATTCTTTAGCCACTGTGATGTGGGGCTTGTTTGTACTTGAATATCTGCTAACTGAGTTGTCTTTTGGATGCAAAGAGTGTTTATGCATCCAGGCACATGTTTTTCCCCATCATTCCTTCTTTGCTCACCTTCTGAGGTATGTTAAAGCCATACCAATCCAGGGTAAATCCCCACTAGTAAATCCAGTATCTATCCACTAAAGATACGCTATGCATTTCATCGCATATACATCCTAAATCTCAATGTAGCTTAGAAAAGTGCAAATACCAAATCATTCCTCTACCTGTTTCTAAAAGCTATGCACGTTCACCTTTACAAGAGCTACCAGCACAGCCAGACTTCCTTTGGCAACAGGAGGTTTATTCTGAGACGATAGTGTGGCCTTTGTAGTGCAATTTGGATAGGATTGTGAATATGAATTGTCAGAATTTCATACAGTTCCGTTCTTTGAGGGTCAGATCACCTGAACATGCAAAGGCATCTTTTTGCCATTCTCAGCATGACATAATTAAAAAAGAAATCTTATAAGATACTCATATACCTCATGCTTACTGATTTCGGTTGTGCTTGGACATTTAAATAGAAAAAAAAAAAATCTGAAAATGAAAGAAAATCTGAAAAAGAAAGAAACTTGGCCCACAGTCATTATTTCATGCAGGTCAAAATACGTTGTTGTAAGGCTTGGGTTGTTCCTCTTTTCAATAGTCTTCTGTGCTATAGTTTCTGGTTACTGTGTTGTATGTTACTACTCTTTATGTTGGCTCTCTTTATTTTCCTGAGTTAGTTGTTGCACTAGCTCTCTCTCTCCCCTTGTCTCTTCTAATGGTTATTTTGAGGGAGGTTTGTAATGTGCTGTGTTATTTCCTTTTGGTTCACAGTGTGTACTGCAGTACAGCTTAAGGCTGAGAACATTTACGGTGCTTTCTACTTTATGTACTCAGTTACTACATTGGTCTAAGAGTTGCTGAATATATCTCACCCCTTCAGCTGCTCAGGGAGCAAATGATCGTGGGATCAGGTGGATAAGAGCTGATCTTTTCCCAAACCGGCAGGAAGGGAGTTTAAAGCAGGGAGTGCCCTCATGTCCTCCTTCTGAAGGGGAATCTCTCATAGTGCAAGTCTCAGTGGTATAAATTAAATCTGAAGTTTTAGCTTACTTTTAGGCCTAGAGTTGAGAATCAGGGCGCTGTGAAGAGCTCCTCTTCAAGATTTCTTTTCTGAGCTAATTATGACCAGAGAATATCAGGATACAAAAATGAAGCATCTCACCTGACTCTTGAGGAGTGACAGAAATGTACCCAATGAGTTTTGTCTGTACACAGCAAGTGTCACAAGTACAGCCTGTGAACTAATATCTGTATTCAAGAAATGTACAGTTAGGTAAGAACTTAAGGAAAGAAATATGGAGCACTGTCAAAAGTACTGTTCCCTCCAAAGGCTGATAAAACTATGTGATGAATCTCCAGTTGGCACTTAAGCATCTTGTATAGGTACATTTGTGTATGTCTTCTATTAGGTTAGAAGGGAAAAGAAGGCTTTTAACCTCACAAGTTTGATTCTGCACCAGCCTTTTTAATTAAAGACTACATGTGCTGTTTTTCCCTCTGTGCAGGTATCTAAGCCAGAGCGTACTGGAAGACACGATGGTAACAGGCAACCCTCAAAACAGGGAGAAATTAGCTGTGCTAAAACAAGCTCTAAATGCTGTGGGATTCAATAGCCTGGTAAGTTATACAAGCTTATATTACTTCTGGCTAAAATCACCGTGTTACTTAGTTAAAAGCAGGTCATGAGCAACTGTTACTGATAACCTTTTGTGGGGAAAAGGACTGGCTTTCTGTCTTTCTTTTTTCCATTGGTAAAGACCTTGAAACAATATACAGTACTAGTTCACTCCAGGGAAATTACTGTAATCACTTTTAATTAGACACAGCACCAACAATGTAAATCTTTTGCATTCTTAAAGATTCACAAAACAGCTGCAAGGTATAATACTCTGAACAATTAAATTACATAGATAAAAAGAAACAATCAAATCCCTGTGAGAGGAACCTCATAAAACCCACAGGAATTTTTTCCCCTCCCTGATTATCTCCCTGTCCCTTTTAATTTTGTGAAACACACATTCCAAACGCCTTTGCTAGCAGCACCTGAAAAGAAGCACATATATATTTAGACAAACAAAATAATAGCTGGGTAACCTGAAAGAGCTGACTTAACCCCCAAAAAGCATTAAGGGGAGATAGGCCTGATATTTGTCTTCCATCTAACAAAGCTAATGAAGATAATTTAGGAAATTAATCAAGAAGGGGTTCTGGAGGACAAAGATGTAAGGGGAATCAGAGGAAATGGAGGACTGAGTATAAGAACTCACGTAAGCTGTATAATTTCCTTCAGGATACTAGAATATTTAACTGACTTTCCGTATTTATTACAAATGTGTATGCTACATAGCAAACTATAGCTGGGACATTTCTGCAAAACAAATGCATAAACAACAGTAATTCCAGAAAAAGGCAAAAATTTCTTTCCTTTGCCCCTACATGATATTTAGCATCATAAGAGAAAAGGTGAGGAAAAGTTAATGAGGCAGTATGCTGAAAGGGATAACAGATGGGCAGCAGTTGTAATAAAGAGGGATCAAGGGACATCAGCAAAAAAATTGTGACCCCGTGCTGAAGCTGTTATTGAGCTGTGAGGTAGACTGACTTCTGTGGTGATAGTGCATCATGTAGTTGTTTGGTATTCCCTAGTTAAGGTAGTAATAAATGTTCTTTGGAAGCCTGGGTCACCTTTCAATTTAAAGAAAAGTTTTAGGTGTTTTTTTTTTTTTTCCCCCAGGAATATTCATGTGGCCGCTCATGAAATCGAACACATAATGGCTGTATTTAGCGGAATTATTCTTTACTCTTAATGGCTCAAGCTCTGCACCTGTAGAATTTAGTACAAAAGTTCCATTCGTTTCAACTATGCCAGCATTTAGTCCAGTGTTTGCAGACTGGTTGATCTCTCTACCTCTCTTAGTAAGCTTTCTGTTCAGTTGGGGAAAGGCTTCAGCCCGTAAATAAATAACTGAGTGCATAATGAATTACACTGTGGAAGCCTGCAGTAACTGCCGGGTAACACTTTACTTGAAAAATACTTTTGAATTCAGCATTACAACTTCAATAAGCCTTTGTTCCGGGTTCTAGAAAGGAAGTTGCCTTGGGAAAGCTTAAATCGGTTTCAAGCTCCTCCGTATCCAAGTAGCACGAGAATAATCACTGAGGTGGCTAGAAATCTGTGGAATTCCAGAGCACTGTACATTGATCTCCTGTGGTGGAGGCTACAGGAGGAGAACAATGTCAAGAAAACACATCTCCTTAAAATAACTTTACATCATTTCTAAGATACATGGAAAGGTCTATGTGTGCTATTCCTTGACCATCTAGCCTCATTTAATAGTAGAGTAGATGATCTTTTTGAAGGTAATTTGATTCCTAAACGATCTTGACTGAAATTCTGCAAAGTATATTAACATTTATTAAAAGCTTATTTGTCAGATAAGTATTTGGGAATCTGAACTAAACCTGAGGCCTTGCCAAAATCACCAAAATCAACAGCTGTTTCCCCCTGCTGCAGTTAGTGCTGTACAGTCATACCCACACCTGTTCTGAACATGCTCACAAAGAAACAAGAAATATGCTGCACTAATGCGGCATTCAGTCTCACCTAAGAGGCTCTCGTAAGAAGCAGGTTATATCACCCTAGCTTGAATATGATATCAGCATGGCAATTTTCCTTCTACTGCAAGAGCTGTCTTATTCAGAGTTTGCCTGTGAGGAAGGGTAATAAAACATTGGTTTTTGATGTCTTGCCTTTTTTAGTCTTCAGCATTGGAACTATATAATGGAAAAAATTACTATTGCCATTTTTACATCCAGTTACTACAGTAAGAATTTGTTAAGTGCTTGTCTTCAAATGTGGTTTGTTTTAGAGAATCAGACTTATTTAAACAGCATCAGAGGCCCCACAGTCTGTATCCCAGAGACTGGAAACTTTTTTAGCGTCCTCTGTTTAATGGCATATTTATTAGAGGAAGAAACAAGAAGGAAACAGATCAAGAACAGATCAGGTTTTTTTAATCTGATCTGTTGTTTCTGCTAACCAAGTAAAAGTTATCCAAGGTCAGTTTCAGCATTTTGAACATTCATTGCAGTCCCTGAGTTTGCGCTGCATTGAAAACAAAGAGGATACATCGTTAGCTAAATATTTTGTTTGTATTGTATTATTGAAACTTATTTTGCAAATTCCAGTAAATGAGTCTTCTCACTTTACCTAATATTTCAGGAGGATCAGATTCTAAATATTATTTCTCAAAAATATTTCAAGTAAAAGTTATCACGTAAATTTGCTATACATAATGCCATGGCATGCTATAGTGTGTATCGGATTTCCTTGCTTTATAATTTTAAAGGAGGACCATTGTTATAGAACCGACCTTAAAAAAAAGATCTGATGATATGCAACATTTTATATGTCATATCATTTTTTGTTCATTTTCCATGGATCATTTTTTGCTTGAATTTAAAAACACCCCAAAAACCATCAAAAAAGAACAACAACAAAAAGTTCTCTTCTTACTTTTTTAAAAATCAGTCCAGGAAAAATCTTGCCTTCCAGATAACTGCTTTATAGCATTAGAGGCATCTGAACGCAGTATGCAACCATAGTGGGGAGAGGTGTGGGTAAGAGGGTATTTTTTATTTCTTTCAAACATTGACTACAGCTTTTACTACCAGGAACCTGCTATAATTTAAAGCTAGAACATTTGCTTGTGAATGCAGTTGGCTGAGGAAAAAAAAAAAAAAAAAGCTATTCCCAGATATAGAATTTGTCTTGCCTGAAATTCTCCATGGGAAAGAAATGTTTATTTCTTGCAGAAATAATGCATCCATTAAACATACTTCAGTTTTTTTTTCTCACATTCTAAAAAAGTTTCATAAGCCAGCAGTTAATGTGATTTACATTAATGCAAAAGTAAAAAAAAACCTTATTGTTTTGCAGAAACTATTCTGTAATTCTCATAAGAAATTTTTATATCCTAAATTGGTTTCAATTTGATTTCTAAATGCAGATTTCCTGTATGTTAGTATGGCACACATGAACCCTTTTTAATTTAGCAAATCCCAATGATATAAACTACTAACACCTGTATGGTTTGTAAAGCATTCCCTTTCACTGATGTGCCCACCAGAGCTCTTCTTTATCTTTAATTGTGTCTAAAATATGTGCAGGAGGTGGAGAACCTGTTTGTAATTCTCTCTGCAATCCTGCATCTTGGGGACATCCGGTTTACTGCTCTGACAGACGCTGAGACAGCATTCGTGTCGGACCTGCAGCTACTGGAACAAGGTCGGTAGGACGCGGCCTTGGAGCATCGTCTGCTTGGTCGCACAGCAGGGCTGTTTCGCTGATCCGCCGACAGATGGAAACACCGTTCCAGCGAGACAGACAGCCGCGTTCGCAAGTCTCATCAGTTACTGTGGGAAGACAGTATCCAGTTGACTTAGATATTTTATAAACTACAGATTTTTATGGGACTAAATAAAATGCCATTACGGCAAATTATCTAATTCAATGTCATGTTTAATGGTATCATTTGCCAAAAGGAATTGTGCAGTGCACTTTGTGCAGTCTTATTTTAAAATACTCTTGTGCTGCTTGTCAACAGCGGAACAATTTGCATTGAATTGAATACCTTACATTCAAAACCTTTGTCTTAAAAGGTTTCATGCTTTGAAGTTGCCATGTTGGTCATTTGCAAATCTCTTCAAAGTGGCTTATGGATACAGATTGTCAATAAGTAGCATACCTTAGCTCTGTAATGCTAGCGAGAGCCTGCCAAGCCCTGGGGAAAGTCCTGAGTAATCTGTAAAGAGGAAAGAAAGCTGTAATGTAATACATAGATACATTCAGACTTCACAAAGTGCTGATTATAGTAATCCGATTTTACATGTTCATTAATTTTGATTACTGCTGTGACAGTGCTCTTTTCTTTAACGTGTGGGTTCTTCCACTTTTGAGAAAATAGCATCTACATAAGAAAATCTGTTCTAAAAAATGCAACATGATGTGGAACACAAATCAGTCTTTCTTTAAACTCTTTTCATTTCAGTGGCAGGAATGCTGCAGGTTTCACCAGATGAGCTGGCTTCAGCCTTAACAACCGATGTTCAGTATTTTAAAGGTAATCTCTTCCAAGCTTACATTCTCATAAATCAGAGCTGGTGGTATTTTGATCCTCCTGATATCTGAATTTTAAAAGCTTATGATTTCTGTTTCTTATTTCACATGGTCTTGTAAAATTCTTCTCTGAGGAATATGTAGGATAATCTGCTGTGCAATGCATCAGACTGGGCCACTGAATTAGAACAGTCTCTGTAACATGGAGCAAATCAGTTTCTTAGTCTGCTACTGATGCATTAACCTAGCATGGTTAATCTTACAGAAGTATATCAAGATAACAGATTATATATTAATGCTAAGAACTAAAGTCAACAAGAGTGTCCTTAAAAAAAGGGGAGGAGGGAGGGGAAATCCCGTATTCGCAGTTGTTCTTTTCAGTAAAATGCTAGTTCTGTGTGCTATGCATACCCTTTTTTGGTTGAAAAAAGTGCATATTTCCAGCCTGTATATCTTGCAGGTATTGAGAGTGTTGTAGCCTCTCTTTCACTGGAGGCTTCAGAGAAAACTAGCACCGTGTATAGGTGGCAAAAGAAGAAATGAAAAGGGTGGAAGGACTTGTTATTGCTGTAAGTAAGAGTATTTAAAGCAAGCTTTGCAACATGCTTTCCTTTCTGTCTTCTGCTTTCTGTCTTAGGAGACATGATTGTACGGAGACACACCATAGAGATTGCAGAATTTTACCGGGATCTCTTGGCAAAATCTCTATACGGTCGTTTATTTAGCTTTTTAGTCAACACAATCAACTGCTACCTCCAAAATCAAGATGAGACTGGCAGGTAGGAATACCATTACAAACTAATAGGTGTGTCATTATTTATTCAAATCCAGTTCCATGAAAGAAATGTAAGGCCATCATTTGAAGTGTTTTATTGTAGTATAATACTGATACTTGGGCCTTTAAATCACTGATCATTCAAGAAATATTTTAAATCCTTTCCTCTGTGACATATTTATGTATTTGCTTGTATGCAAACAGTTATAGACCACAAAAAGATGTCGGCATCTAGTAATATGTGCATATAGATAACAGTCAGTTTACACAAAGCAAGCCTAGTAACTGCTCCAAGTATGTTAGCCTTCCCCTGGTACCGTATTTTATGCTAGAAATTGCATTTGCTGTGGGGGAATGTGGTACTGTATGCAGTAATCTAGATTGGTGGTTAGATTTAGTAATCTTTAAGAGTTGACAATAAAGGATGAACTAAGCCTTTCAACGAGGAAAGTTTGCTTGTTTATTCAATGCAGAATATATTTGTTCCTTCTCTCAAAACCTATGACCTTAGCACAGGTTATTAAAAATAGAATTCTGGTCAAAGGTTTTCAAATACATATTTAAACGTCACTTACCACTGAATTAAATCTTACAAGAATTTTCTGAGTGTCTCTAGGTTATTATCTATGAAATTCAATGCAGTTGCTACCCACTGTGGTATCTTAGAAAAAATGAATGCTAATTAACATGCATCAGTGGAGCAGTCAAGAAATAAAAAAGAAGAAATCTTGGTAAAAGCAAGGCAGCAAACTAAGACAAGAGACCTAATTAGATGATTATATGCATGCAACATAACCAGGATTCAACATCTTACATACTCAGATGGGCTTTCTTATGAGCACTAAGTACAAGATGTCTGGCATTATTGATAAATGGCAAGCCACAAAAGACAGGTGTGGGACTTCCAAAAAATAATCAGTAATTTTTCCCTATATCATAGCTGCATTGATTTCATATGACAAACATTTATCAGATGAGCTTAGACATCTGAAGAATTTGAAGACTTCACAACCTTTTTTTGTACCTATCCTGTTTGTAGACCAGTTGGTACTATCAGCTTAGCTAGCAGAAAAGGCTGCCATACCTGAGTAACTCGGAACTTTCTGTTCGTAAAAGCTTTCCCCTGATTACATATAACACCTGAACACCTAGCTGTATACAGCTTCCTCCTGGAGGAAAAGGGAAGGCTTCCCAGGAGTATTAAATAGTTGTACTTGGTCTCTGATCGTACAGCCCCTTATAATTGCAGGCACCTAGGCAACCAAGCTAGAGCAACTTTCCAGTCCATGTGTAAATTTGAAGTAGTCTGCTTTATAAAACAAGGAAGGACAGCAACACGTAGTCACAGTTCATTTTTCTCTATTCATTCCTGGGACTTACAGAATATGTGCTTAGCTTGGCCCATGTCTGCCACAGACGATACAGCTCAGTAACTCTTAATTACTGTGAGCACATTTGTAATGATTTTTGAGGAACAAATCTAGAATCAGTACACTAAAAACTCAAATTATTTGGAATCATTTTTCAATGAGTAAGTGTATAATTTTGACACATCTTTGATTTCTCTAGATCTTTCAGGATAAAAGCTTAACTATACTTCCATCCCACTTCAGGGAGAATTTATGAAGCAGCAAAATTAAATTTATTGACTTAGTAACTCTTATTAAGTTTTAACTTGTATGGTGAAGCTACTTAGATTTTGATCATTAATGTTGATTTACATTTACCATGAAACAGCTTATGGCTGGTTTCAGGCAAAGTGAAAGTGATGATTGTCATTAGATCTAAGGGAAGGGGAGGAGATTCTGTGAACACATGCAAAGACCAAGCTCTAAAGGTATACAGTGTAGAGGATAAAAGCGTTGACAGAATCCAAGAAATGCATTACTTCATAATACTATTCAAGAAATATATAGCAAAAGTTTTAATGGCCATTCAGAAATGTTGTTCTCCTTCAACAAAAGTTACTTTCGATTTTGTCTAATTAAAGCTAAATTATAACTGTGAATGCTAGTTTAGACTGGTTTCAAGGCCCTTTGATGTTTCTTACTTTGTTCATCATAATTGATATTGTTTTGAATCAACTCACTGGGGAGAAACTTTTTCAGTAATTGGACTTTAGAATGGGAGTAGAGAAAAGCTATTAAAATGCCTCACAAATGTTTATATATTTTTTAATGATTAATATTTATATTAATTGACATCAATAGCTTCTTGTTCTGCTGATGTTATTTTACAAATCGTCTAGTTGAACATCTCCGCAAGACTGTAAACTCTTGAAGTTTATTATTACTTAAGTGTTTTACTTTCATTCAAATAATTATAGTGATTATCAGTTTTGTGGCTAAAAGAGACTAGAGCAGTCATAGTTGTCTAAATGTTGCAGTCAAAGTACTTGATTTGCACTCTGGCAAAGCTGGATCTAGTGATCCAAATATTAGTAATACAATTTCTGAAGATTGTGTACCAACAACGCCTGATTAATTCTATGACAGGACTTTACATGCATGGGGACGTAAGAATATCTTTGAACTCTTGGGAAATATATTTTTTCCTTGCTGATGAAAAACACGCTTAGTAAGATATATCTACTTTGGAAAATCTAGATACTATCTTCCCTGCTATTTAGTAGAAAGCATTATTGTTGTAATACCTAGTTAGTAAAGAGTCTCTCTCTTATGTGGCCTGAAGATGGGGCTAATGCCAGTGTATATGTGGTATTATGGACAAGTGAAGGAAGTTAGCGTTCATTTATGGCCTCTGTCTGTGTCACTAGCTCAGCCATAGATTTCTGTTTCAAATATAGCATATAACATATTTCTAAATCTGTATATTCTGAAAACTTGTGTATTCTAAGTGTGTAATCTTATTTCTAGCGAAATTAAATATTGAAAGAGAGTAGCAGTGGCAACATTTATTTGGGCAACGGAGATATTCATTCAGAAAATCCTTAATACACATCATCTGATTTATAATATGATCATGGGTGAGATATTTCTGAAGCAAGAACTTGCCTAGCCTAAGAAGAAAATCAGAACATAAACTGAAACATGTATTCCTCCATTGCTGGACTCAGTAGAAGGGTGCTGAGAACGTGAGAGGGACAGAAAGAGAGTTCCTGTTCTGTGCATGAACCCACAGCGTAATGGGGGTTGTCCCTGTATGTGGAGGCAGGGAAATCTTCAAAACAGATGAAAAATACAAAGCGTCCAACACAATATGGTGCATAATATCCTATTCTGAGATTTGTCTCAGTCTAGATCATTTCTAGTGTTTCATTAAACAAGATGACTCTTTTTTAAAGCGTGGAAAAAATGTTGCCATAAAGAGGCAAAATTTAGGTGCTACTGTTGAGAAGGCTATAGATTTTAAGTCTATTAGTGAAAAAAGATCCTTCCTTCTTGCCCTACCTGCCCTGTCACTCAATATAAATCCCTGTCAGATATGAAGCCAGTATTTGTCCCCAGTGTATCCAACCCCAGTCTATCTGTACCATGCCCATTTTGGTAAGGTAATATTAAAAGAAAAATGGCAGTTTTTCAGCAAGATAACTGAGAGATGTATCAATGCCGTTTAGTCACAGCAAAAATCTGAGAAAAATCTCAAAAATCTGAGAAAAATCTCTGTCAAAAGGGCATTTAAGACGAGTGTAACCTGTCCCCCTGGGAACAGCGAGGGGGTGACCCGGCAAATGTTCTCATGTGAAGGCTAGGTTATATACTTCATCTAATCCTAAAAGTACTCCTCATTAATCAGTGTCACTTCTGCTTTATCCAGATGAGATGTAAGCCAACTGGCTTCCTTCCTGGTTACTAGTAGAAGTTGGAGGAAGAGCAAGAAACATTATCTCTGGGGCAGGTTAAAAGGCGTGTTAGCTCATACTGTCTCAATAGATTCCCCTCACTGCTTTATATAGGACAGATTACAAAAAATGGCAATGGGACTGAACACTAAGGATTGTGGAGCCGAAAACCATCTGGGATGAAAAAAAAGTGATCAAATAACATCCTGTGGGCTTGTCTGAAATGATCGTTCAGAACTGTAGTAAAAGGAATTCTGTTCACCTCTGCCAGGAATGGCAGAAGGGTCAAAAGCATCTCTTGATGAATGGCAAGATGTCTGCCAAGATAATAGATCATCAGACAGGATGTCTGGTATATGTGTATTGTTCTTAGGAGTTGCCAGGAATTTTTGTGTAGTTTCTTTAAAGTGCTGTTGTTCAGTGTATAAGAACAAAAGGTGTTTCTAGTCTGTATGGAATATCTTCACAGAGACTTCATTCTGAAGAAGAAGGCAGTACTGGAGACATTGTAAAACATTATCAGTTGAAACACTATTTTGTAAATCGCAAAAATCAAATCAAATGTAGTTCAGATTTGCTTCATGTTTTTACTGTTCACAGTGATGTACTGGTCTGAGAGATGGCAACATTCTCCAGATATTGCCAAATTGCTGTTTTTTCTAATTTGTATGCAAGGAAGTATGTCAGGCTTGAAAAAAATCAGTCATAATAGTAATACATATCTAATTACTACAGAAAAAAATAATTACTACTTTATAATTGAATTCTGCATCTATCCAAAGTACAAACACAAGTATCACCTTCTCTTATTGTCTAGATACAAACAGAACATTATTTATTAAAAATGGAATCTCTATGTCCAGTATTTTATGATAACTGTTTTATTTATACATACTAAATATTGAATGACTGAAACAGAAAAAGGAAAAGTCAATGATATTTAGTAAACGAAAGAATAAAATAAAATAAGGGGATTCTTCGGAGCAAAAAGTCCTCTTTTCTAATATTTGTTCTTTTAGACGCTGGTGACATGCCCTTTCATTTGTAAACATAGAATCATTCATACTTTATTTTGCCTTGGGAATCTCTGCTATGATTAGTTTAAGGAAAGTAATTTTGCTGGAATTAGTATGATTGACAGCTAGCCAAAAAAAATATGTGGACCCTTCCTCTGAGAAGAAAGGTAATATAAGACAGAGTAAGATAAGAAGACAGAAAAACAAAGTAAAGTAATTTATAGCCAAATATATGCCAGTGCTTTTGACTTTGATGTTTTATTGTTCATGTTTAATTTGCCAAATCTGGCCAATACAGGGAATTCTTATAATTTTTGGTGACATTTTGTGCATAGGTGCCACTAGTGATAAATTGTCACTATTATAGAGGATGCAGACCCTTATTCTTATTTCTTATCTTTCTTATATTGCCCTGTAGGTAACACTTGCCTTGTGTAAAACCTCCTCCATGTAGCGTTTGCATATTTTAACACGAAAGCCAAGATTATCAGGTGGAGTTCATCAAAAATTTGGGATGACATACTTTTTTGTCGAAAAGTGCTTGTCCCTCAAAATCAAGATGTTTCTTGGAAAATGTCACCGTTTGGATAAGTAATGCTATTTGAGATAGCCAGTAGGCTGACTGCTAAGGCATTTACCTGGAATGTTAGAAAGCAGGGTCAGGTTCCTGTTTTGCCTAATTTATAATAACTTATTAAGTCAATTTGCTTCTATCTTTTCCATACACAAATTTTTATATTTTCCCTAAGAAAGAGCAAGGGAGACTAATTTGACGAAATAACAGTCATGGGAACTCAGCTGGGATGTAAGCAATCCAGCTTCAAGTCTGTTCGGTGAATTAGACGGAGTAGGGGGTAAGCTGTTCCATCAGTGTTAACTAGCAGATGCTCTTAGCAATTGTAAAATACAATACAGTATTTCTGTTGTTCTATAGTATTAAATAGCAGTCCATGTTTTGTCTTCCTATGAAATAGGTTGTAGATAAAAGACAAAATAATAAAATAAGAATGAAAATCTAATAAGTATTCTGAACTTCTATTTTTTCCCAAAACTTATGTAAATAATGTAGTAATTGTGTTTTAAAATGTTATTTTGAGGTAGTTTTTCATTTTTCTTTATGAAAAATTGACTTTTTTTGAAACCCCATTATAACAAAGAATGTATACTCATCTCTAATCAAGAACGCTTGAGAAGGAGGCTTACAGTTTTAAACACAAAATTTAAATTGCACTCGTTGTTAGAGGTGGAAGTAGTGATATATCTTTATGTTTCTTCTTGTAGAAATTCCCTTGGAGGCAAATCGACCTCACGATAACCTCTCCTGCCCAACAAAGTCATTCTAGACTGGATTTATTATGCAGCTCTCTATGTCTGACATTTACGCATAGAGCCAGTCTTGTGACGACCAGTAGTGCATTGAACTAGTATGCCTTAGAAATGAGGACAGGTTTCATGGATATGATAGCTGAAGAAGGCTCTGCCTGTCCCTGAGGAAGGCTCAAAAGGAGCAGCACATGAGCAGGGTTGTCACATTTTTTATTATTTTATTTTGTTTGTTTTTTATATTTGGAATTGTTTTCAGGACTGGATCCTTGCCTAATTAAATGCTTGCAGTTACAGTGACTATTTTAGAACTATACCAAAGTACTTCAGCAGTGGATCAGTCTTTTACACCTTTTTTCTTTTACCTCTGTGCCCTGATATACGCGTAGATTTTGACACAGAGAAAAAGGGCAATGTGGAACTAAAGTAGGTTTCAAAAACTGCAAGCTGCAACTGTATTTGTATGCATATAGTCTCAATACGTAGAAAAACCAAATTATGTTGGGAAAGGAAAGCTCCTCCCCTTCAGAAAGTATCCATCTCCTTTCTTGCAAAGCTAAAGGATTACCTATGGATTTTTTCTTCTCCAAGAGAGCCACTGGCTAGGGTGCAAAATCTTCCATCCTGCTAGTAGATTATTTCACCCTGGGGGCGGTCCCAGTAGATTCATAAAGACAAGCTGCAACAACTTTTTGATTGTCACCCTTTCTTTATTGTCTCTGTGTACTGATGCTGTGAAGAAAATAAAGAAAAACTATTCAGTTCCAGCCAGCCTGGCCTTTTCAAATAAACTTCTGAACGCCTTCCAAAGCAGGCAAGCGGATATCCCAAAGTTTTAATTCCACTGCCTATAATGAATGTAGTTTCTCCTCAAGGTCTGGAGGACAATGACTGAGTCCAAGTAAGAACAGCGTAATAAAGCCTTTGTCCCATCCCCATATTCCCTCTCTGAATATTAGCTGACTACCCTACCCTAATCCTTCCACTGGACCAAAATAAAAGCCCTTTTCTGAATGCAGGCAATGTCATTTGGCAAATTATAAGACCTACCAACGAGTATTCTTTTAGGAATACAGGGAAGAAACATCTCCCCTGTTCATGCCCAAATGTTAACTATTCTTTTCCTAGGAAATGTTACCTCTTGTGCAGCCTGAGCTCACAACCTCTACTTCAGATTGGCACAGAGGGCTTTGGCTTAGCAGGTTTCCTTGATGTGCATTCAGTAGGAGAGCACGCTCTGACTTTCAGGAAGTACAAACTGAACGAGGTAACTGAGTGCAACCAAGCACCAATTCTGAAACTTCCCTTAGATGGCTGTCCCTCGTCTGAGCAAGTAGATACCTATACCTTTGGAAACTGGGGTTTAAAGAAGCTAAGAGGTTTTTTTTTTTCCTTCTCTTTCCATTTTATTTTTAAAAGTGGCTTCTAAAACAATCTCGAACCCCACTTTTTTCCTCATCTTTGATATGATAGATTGGTGGGTAGAAATGAGGCAGCCAAAATCAGTAGTTTGTTATACCATTCTACGATCTTGATTCTGTTGTTTATGTGGTCTGCTTGTGTATTTCATGCCATATTTTTGAAATAGAGACTGCTTTCATGGTTGAACAGAAATATTATTGTTAAAAACTATAGAAATACTATTCAATTCCTTGAATTCTTATCGTTTGTAATGTGTTTTGTTCCAGTGACCGGGTATTTGAAATTGGGATACTGGATATTTTTGGATTTGAAGAATTCCAAAAGAATAGTTTTGAACAGGTAAGTAGCTTTATTTTGATGATATTGCTGTAAGTATAACTGTCATTCTTCTATTAAGATTTTGAATTTCACCTCAAGTGAAAACAGGAATTAAATTCTATTTTAATTAGAATATAAATATACATGCGGGAGAAAATTTGCTCGTAAAATATTTTTTTCCATTCTGCCTGCATAGGTCTGAATTCAAATCCAGGCTTTACAGAGTTATTAATCATTTTAAAAGAATCCAGTAAACATCTACCATAGTCACTTGGAAGAGGTATAGTATCAGCATTGAAAGACATTTTGGGAAAAGTACTTAGTTTTGTCTTGTTTTATGCTTGTGGAAGTGATTCTTCAACTAGATCAACGAGTAGGAGGACAGCAGATTGAATTGGAAGTAAAATCAAAAGGTCTTCAGATGCCCCCCCCCCCAAAAAAAAAAAAGAATAAAAATGCTACATTATGCTAAATGCTGTTACTGGCAGATTCTCCTGTGTGACTTTACAACATGTGACTTTTTTAAAAGTTGAATTACATCTATGGAAAATAAATTATACTTTTAGCTCACTGAATGCTTAAAAATCCTTTTAAAATCAAACATTTTTTGAAAATTGCAGAACTGTGTGCCCACTTTAACATTGATCTCTGAACATCAAAGCTTTTCTGCACTGAGTATTTTAGAAAGCATTAGCAGCTGCACACAACACGCTGACAAAGGTGTGTAAGTTATTGTTCAGTTGTTCATTCCTTGTGTAACGCAGCGGAAGAAAATTAAAGCAGTAGGAGGAAGAGGGGTGGCATCAGCAGCAGCAGAGGACCAGTTAACAGCTTGAAATCAGCAGAATGGTAGAAGTCGCCCCTTTATCCCATTCCATTCTCTGTTTTATGGATGGCTCAGCTTCCAGTTTCTAGTGAAATAAAAGTCATAGAGCCACATTAGTTCAGTGGCTGTGGCATGTTTACCCAGTTTCCAAATGTCTAAGAGCGCAAGCAGGGTGAGCTTACCTCTGCCTTCCAAAGAACAGGTAGGCATACCGTAAAACACTTACACAAGAGTCCTGGTTCCCCTCTCACCAAATTCTTTGGGCTTTTAAAATTCTACCTTGCTTGAAAGCTTCGCTGGATTAAGGCCTATTGATGCATCCCAATATTCACAGTCATTTACTCAGTGCAAATGTTTGCACTGGGGGGGGTGGGGAGGTGGGGGGAATGAACATTTTAACAGACATTTTTTTAATTTATTAATATTAAAAAAATAAAAACTTTTCCATAAAACCTACTGATTAATAAGGATAAAGTAGCTTTTATACATTTTAAATGTATCTCAGAGGGGAGGAGTGCATTGTAGAACTTACTGGTTATTTTCTTTGACTCTATTCTGTATTGTTTTTTGTCATCAAACTCACATAAGTTCTGTGACTGACCTCATATGAGATACTCTGAATTCCAGTTTCTGGGGTAGTTCATTTTCCGCTTACTGACTTCAGAGAATGCTTGTAGGAAAAAAAAAAAAAAAAAAAAAAAAAGAGAGAGAGACTTACGGAGAAATGAGTAAAGAGCAATTTATTTTATGATTTCTGTGTGGCAATCGTGATAATTTCAAAGTCAACCTTCAATTTTTATTTTGTTTTTTTTTTCTTTTGTAAGTAAGTGTATGTCGGCAGACACTGACTGTCCTTCAGCCTGGACTGACTGCGTTTTGTTAAGTAATATTCAAAGTGATTACCTCAGAAACTACTGAATTGCGTTGTTGAAAAGATAGAACGGAGGTTAATGAATTGCCGAGTTCATTCTGATATGGGCTCTGTAATGTGGTTAACGCATCAGATTCCTGAAATGGCGTATCAGTGCAGGGACGCTGTTGGTATCTCCACATGGCACAGTGTAATCATGCAGACATACCCAAAACAGTCTGCGTAAAGAAGCTCGAGCTGTCTAGCAGTCTAGCCTAGTTCAGTGTCCTGCCTGGACTCGTTAACCCTGATGAGAAACAGGTCTATTAGCCCAGATAGGGTTCTCATGCTACACGTTGCATAATGTCTGCAAGTAATGCCCAGGGTCAAAGCCTGTGATTGAAGAACATTAATATTAAATGAGCCTAAAAGTCAAACAGTGGAACAGCCATAAAAAAATTACTGCCTTTTTCATTGCACTTAGATTAACATGTTGTAAAATGGCATTGCCAAAATGATTTGGGAAAAAATGGACCTTTTGTTTCGAAGGCTTTTATCTTGATATCTGTTTGCCTGCTTTCTTGAAAGAAATTTGCAACTCTTTTCAAGAAAGATTAAGACCCTCTGATTGCCCAAACCCAGGGACACTCTAAGCAGCTGCTTGAATCTCTCTGGTCCTTGCAATCAGGTCAGTTGGTAGACATGTTAAAGCAATAGTTAAAAGAAGAATATAGTACTGAGTCATATGTCAATTTAAGCAATCAATTTAAATAGACTATGTTTGAAGATGGTTCAAGGACAGAGTGCTGGACAAACTGACTAAAATAGCGTGTTCACTCCAATGAGTGTGTTGGAATGATAAGGCATTAGAGTATTGAAATGTCAGAGGCAAACAAAGAATTAATCTAGTGATGGTTAATGAACAATGCATAGGAAGATAGATGTCAAAGAACTAGAAAAGTAAGGTTAATTATCTCCATACCGAGAACCTCGTCTCCTGCAGTCAAAATGATGCAGCTGGCAGCTTACAAGGAGAAAAGTTATATATATGATGTCAAAGAAGAAAGCATCAGAAGTTAAAAGCAGTATTAATTAGATCTTCAGTTTTGCATGTATTTGGTGAGGATTAGTAGGCCTTCATTTTATACAACATATATATGTGATACATTATATTTAAAAAATAGTAACAAAAATAGGAAACAATTTTTTCTGAAACAACAGTAGTAAATGAGTGTATAGAATAAGTGACAGAGTGGAGGTGTGATTTCTAGTATGAAACTCTTATGGCACAGGTTTAAAAACTGAAAGACAGGACAATGTTTTTAGAAGCCACACACTGAGGGAGTGGTTGCTCAGGAAAGACTGAAAGCTTTTGAATTGCCAGGACTCAGTGAGTTACTACTCATCAGCTGATCTATGGTAAATGACTGCAGCACACTTTTAGCTCACCCCAATTACAATTTACAATCACTTCTTAGCAGAAATCATTAGCTTGGGAACAGCATTTTCCTACAGCAGCTGCATACCTGCTGTGCCAGAGCAGCTTTGTATACAGCCACACCGGAGCATGGTCAGAAGTGAGCAGAGATTTGTCTTTCCCATTCTGTACAAAAATGGCCCCACTCTTGTGATCGTTTCAGGAAATACGGATGAGCTACCGAAAATAGCAACAGCAGTTTTCAATGTTTTCTAGGCTTCATCATTGAGGGGCTACATTTGCTTACAGTTTAGTTTGCACTCCTTTAGAAGTAGAAAATGCTCACTTTTGTTCTGGTAGGGTTTAAAACTTGGTTAGTTCTTACTAATGGTCCTGCACAGTACACCCCAAAAAAATCCCCAGAAAAATCCAGAGTCAAGACCACTTTGTGCCGGTATATGCTTTGACCACAAGAGTACGCAATACAAGCAAAGAGAACTCAGAGTAAATTAACATAAGGAAGCAATAAGCAGGAGGGAAGGCTGATGAAGTTGCCTGTACCATTTTTGCCAAATTGTTTCTCAGAAAACTGTATTGTATCAGAAGAACCGCTTCTTCCCTTTGCATAAAGTCAGAGGAATGGAGCTCTGCAGTTGCCGGAGGATCAGGAAGAACATAATGTCATTAAGTAAAATGGACTCCAGTACAGTCTTTCCTCTCTGATGGCTCATTCAGGTGGTAAACTGAAATAATAGTTAGCTCTTGCTAAATAATGTATTTAGCTCTTGAATGGCATTTTGCCTCTTTAGACCTTTTAAGCTTTGCAGAAGAAAGTATATCTCATAACTTCCTTTTCATAGGAAATAGAGGTGATTTATCTGAGGTAGGACTGCAGGTCGCTGAAAGAGCCAAGTGTCTCTTTACTCCACGTCAAGTCTATACCCAATAAACTATATGCAGCGTTAATTGTGTGATACAGTTGGGGACTGGGAAAAGTGTGGCTCCTAGGGCAGCTGCTTGCAGCGCTTCTCAAAGTCTTTCCTGATACGGGAGTCAGCTCGCCTTGAGAGCACAGAGCATCGCCTGCTCCACTCAGGACTTCGGAGTCACTGAGGGGAAGCAGGGGAGCTTGCACAACCTAGCTGCATTGACAAGAATTTCTCTTTACATTTTTTACCCCGTATGGTAAATTTTAACTTCTCAATGGATTATTTCTTCACTTAACCTTGTTGAGATGGTGTTTAGTTTAGTCATGTGACCTTCCCTAGCCAATATAGCCAAAACAGGATATTTTTGTGTACATCGCATTGCCTCAGTTCCAAAACTGGTTCTAGTTATGTAACCTATCTAAGTGTAAGCTCTTAGCGTCCATTTTGTAGACAGGTAGATGTGAATAGAAAAAAATTACATGACTTAATTTTCTACTGTCATTGTTGTCTCAGTGATTGCAGATGGGGTTGTCTGTATTCAGGTCTGAAGGAGCATTCCAGTGTTTTATTTTACGCAGAAGAAATCAGTATTCTTTTTTTTTTTTTTAATCTACACAGAGCATAGGGGAATGGGACCACAATGCTGCTTGACTCTGTACTAGCCTGTACTAGCCTGTGGAGTAAGAAACTGTTGGTCCCAACTATGTAGGGACCTTATAATCCTGTACCTCTCACTGTAATTGGAAGTGCTGAGGCATTCCTAATTCTCTGTAGGACAGGAGCCAGTTTTTTACTACCTTAACTCAACCTTTAGCAAAGAAGAAGAACGTGGTATTTTAAGTCGGATTTTCACTAGCTTCCATACACACTAAGGTTTTACTGTGCTTGTCAGGGAGCAGCAGGAGCAGCGCTGCTCCGTGAGAGGGGAGGCTCATGGGCAGGGGCCACCCATGGGCAGGGGCGGGAGGCCCCACCGAGGCCCCTCAGTACCCTGGGGACCTCACAGTATTTTTTAATTTGTTCCTAGACCCAATGCCTGTGGAGCTTACAGCATGCCTGGCTTTGGTCATGGTGTTTCCTTGTTCCCTCCCGGTCTCTTTGGTCTTTTTCCAACCATTCTGTGCACATTTTTTTCCTTTGAGCAGGACGCTGTTATCTGCCCGGTTTTCCAGTAAGCCCCTGGAAAGCCAGTGTTACTCATTTTTAAAGCTGGATACTTCAACATTTTATCAGACACTGAACATTAAAATGCTTGAGTTTTTCTTCTTTGTTTTACAGTACATACCTTATAACTGAAAATAGAATCATTTATCTAAAATATAGATTCCTACGTAGATCCAGTTTGTGACTGGTAATGTTCTGCACAAGAACAATTATTAGTTACTATGTTACTTTTTCATAGCATCCTTTGTATCTTACAGTGCTTACTTGCTGACCAGTATGAGATACTGAATTATTGGCATTTAGAACTATTTCCAAATCTTTAATTCCAAATTCTTTCAAGGAAAGACTGTTGTTAACCATGTTTGTGGGGGGGTTTATTATTATTATTATATTATTATTAATTCAAAATCAGGTGGAAGAATTTCCACTTTGAGCTGAAATTATATGCATTGTGGAGCACTTTTCAGGTGACAGGGCTGTCAAAGTAAAATTGTAATACAGTATTGGTTTTTGTTTTCTTTATGTGGGAAACTAAGATCAGCGAATGGCAAATGACATCAGAGACAACAATGCCTAGCAAATCTGCCAGAGAGGCAGGACTTTGAATTGGTGTTGGACCTGCACAGAGAATAAGTCAGTATTAGATCCTGTTGCCCTGAAAAGGCAAAGGAAGAGATGTTATAGTTTTTGGTTTTGTTATACATTCATTACAAATATTCTGAATGGCAGTCTACATAAAAGATGTGGAAAGGTAGTAACTGACACACACAGCAGTTAAAGGAAAAAGCTTTTTAATTTTTTTTTCCTTAGGGTGGCAGATAGAAGGGGGAACAGTAGCCAAAATACTTCTGAGAAATGAGTGATTATCTACATTAGGTTTCAAATTATTTTCTGAATCCCACTTCAGTAAATAGAAGATGATTCTGCCTTCCATTATCTCAGAATTATATTTTTGAGAAAAGCTAGAGCGCATCCTTGCAAATTAAACTTGCCACTGGAGTTTCATCATCTTGGCCCATAGCACACAGCTTGATAGATGGGTTGATATGACAGCTGTAAGCTTTACTTGATGCTCTGAACACACATCTCTAGAGAGAGCTAATCCTTCTGCATGACCAAAGGATGTGCTTTCCAGAGGGTGTTTATCCATCATTCCCTCACTGATTGACAGTCACTGAGTTTTCTTTTAACAAATTCACATTTTCTTGCTATGCGGTTTTTTTTTTTATATATATGAAGTGAAGAGCAAGGAATCAAGAAATTTTAATTATTGAAAGGTGCTTGATTGTCTTTGGAATATGGTACCATTTTTGATCTCCTACCTAAATTTGAATTTAAAGTATACCTAATAGTACTAACTGGTCAAATGTAGTTGTAAAAGAGGGCTAGGACAAATTCAGCGTAACGGTATCTAATGCAATGAATACTTACAGATTTTACCAAATGACATCCTATTTTTTTACCAAATTCAACAACAACAACAAAATGCTACCTTAAGTTTAGTTTGTTTAAATATTTGAGCAAGAAATAAATCCATTTTTTTGTTTCCTAATAATATTCTAAAAGTACTTTCCAATAAAGAGTCTGAAACAGACTGTGTATTTGTTTTTACCTAGATATGATAGTGATTAGAAGGATTAGACAGAGGATTTCTTACAGAAGGGGCTTACACTGGAACCAGTAAGAAGGTGGTGAATGATAGTTTAACAGTGGTATTTAATGACGAGAAGCACCATAGATAATGTTGAGTAACCCTGCAAAGTGAAGCAAATAGACGATGCTTAAAGGTATTCCCACAGCATTTATTTTAGGCGGAGATTTTATTGCATTTTCTTTTATTACTGCTACATTTCCATCCAATTTTCTTTGATGCAATTGAACATGTTTAAAAAATGTGTTTTTCTGAACTTTTCATATCTTTGCGTGTAGATAGAAAATATGACCTTTTTTTATGTAATATTTCATGCACGTAGAGCAAAAAACCATTGGGTTAGAGAAGCTGATTTAGTACACTTTCATCCCATTCCTACATTTCAGCCATTTCAAATATTACATCAACTTGTGTCAAGCTCTTATTTTGAAGCATTCTTTTTATCACCTTTTCCCAGCATGCTGTATAAAACATACTGAAATGGGGAAAGATGTAATCTGAACGTCTTGCTTTTCAGCAGTCCCTGGCTGATCTCCTGGTTCTTGTTCGTCAGGGCTGTTGCTCACAACCGCTGCTAGCTAGAGCAGCTTTTGAGCAGCTTGCAGTTCGTATAAGCACTTGAGCTTACTTTCTGATCTGGTTTGCAGAACCTTATTGTCTGCTCATCTGAATGACACTGTTGCTTACATTGCTAGATAGCTTACCAGTGTATGCCATAATATAGTGAGCAGTAAAATTTATAAATGCTTTTTGTCTATACTAGTCCAACGTGTTCTAGGTGAATGTGTTAACCAAATAATGTATTTTTTACTTTTGGCAGTTGAAGCCAATGTTATTTATCAGGTCTTTTTAAAGTATGACTAAAACATTCTCACCCTCCAGCTCAAATTACATAGTTTAATAGTTTTGCTGCACAGTCAGATCTTCAAGTACATTTATTCTATTTATGTTTTTTTAGGGGAATTGCACAGGATAAAAAGTAAACTTGATTTTATAGCAATTTTTCCAACCATCTCTAATAATAAAATATACTTGTATAAAATTAAATGACATGGTTCTCTAAAGAACACTTTTGCAAGTGAAGGTATAAACAGCATGAATTCATTTTAAAGCTTTACATATCCTGTGAAATATAAGCTTGTGGCCTCGTGTCTATCTTCTGAAATAATATTAAGAAGCTTCTTAAAAGACTTTGTAATTAGAATTAGAATTTGGAAAGTGATCAGTAAAGCATATTTTGGCTGCCAGAAAGTTTAAAAAGGTCTCTCTTTCCCTAAATAAATCAATGATAAGTCAATTTTATACTTTCATTGTTAATCAAATGAGATAACAAAATTTGAGAAATCCTATATTTAAAAATCTGTGATTTTATTTAAGGCCCTCTTTTGTCTGTACTTTCCTGCACAGGTAAAGACACTCAATTAATAACACACATTTGATTATAAAATTTGGGTTTTGTTCTGTTTTTCTTACTGTTATTCACACTAGCCTATTTCATTACAGAGCAAATGCAAGTAGACTGTATTAGCATGAAGTGTTAATGGAAAATTCAGGCAGCTATTATACATTACTTGGGTTCTTTTCCCTCATCTGGATGTTAAGCCACGTACTTTTAGGACTGATCTGAATATTTCATATTTTTTAATATGACTTGCTGGTGGGGTTGCTTTTACATACTTTATTCATAGAAGATATCATTTATGACCAAAACAAATACGTGACTAGTTTAATCTGAAAAGAGACTGTGCAATCATTCCTTGCATCATTCCTTATATATCAGTTCTTCCAACCCTTCAATATTTATTTTTGCAGGTTGTCACCTTCACAAATATAAGTAAGAAAAGTCCCAAAATAAAGCTGATACAACCCCTACCTGTTTTTAATTGAAAATCAGATTCCTGTAAACTATTTGTTTTGCTATAGTGGTATAGAAAGAGTGTATAGAAAATTTGAGAATTTTATTCTACAAAGTGGAAATTGGTATTGCAAATATTTTCTTTTTCAGCCCCACGCCACACAGTTTAGCTGAGGACAAAAGTATCTAGAGACATTAAGTACCACTGAAGCATTTTGTGGGAGCTGCAGTTCAGCTATCTTGTGTACCCATTCCTTCTCCACCAAGTTAAAGACTTGGCATTTCATTCCCAGATGCTCCATTCCCATAAAAGTCTTCCTGTGCATTATTGTATTTCAGAAGCTGAGGGTGGGGTGCATTACTGGAGATGTTAAATCGGGCAGCTGGGCCCCTAATAAGAGAATGAAAGCAAGCACTATAACTCTCATAAGACACTCAGTATTGAAGGGATTTTTATATTATTATTTCTTGCCAGCCTTTCCTTAGAATATTGATAAAATGCAGAAGGATTTTAACTATGCAGTAAACTATGCCTAGTTATTTTAGAAGATATATTTGGGAGAAATCGAGTGAGTTCTTCAGAGACTGTTTTAGACTTCAGTGATGTTATATAGGGAAGCAGAATTTGAATGTCTTTGTTAATACTGAACTAACTGCATAATCAGGACCGTAATCAAATATGTAGTTATTTTTCTAAAACACACTGTGACTGTACAGTCTTCCTGAATATAAACTGCAGAAGAATATTAAGTGTACCGATTTATATGTAGCGTTATTCCACTTCAATCAATAGACTTAGTGTGAATTTACACTGTATTTGATAATTCTGGTAGGAATTGGGTATATGACATTCTTATGTGCAATTCACAGTGATCTATACAGACAGAAAACTCTTTCTTCCCAATTTAATAATAGTGGTTGTTACAATGTAAATTTCTCTAGGGTCTTCCTAATCTGTGGTATACTGAGAGATAACATGTTGTAGATTGGCGTTTTCCTCAGATTCCATATTAGACATGCAGTAAACCCTATACTGATGAATTATCCGGTAAACTTCTAATCCTCATTTTTTTTCTTCCTTGTGCAATAGCTGTGTGTCAACATGACCAATGAGAAGATACACCAGTATATCAACGAAGCGCTTTTCCTACAAGAGCAAGCAGAATGTGTACAAGAGGGAGTTGCCATGGAAACAGTGTATTCTCCTGGTAACCATACTGCAGCCTTGAATTTTTTCTTTCAGGTAGTTTTCAGATCCATTTTACACCATGCATATTTATGTGCATACTCTGTGTGTTAGACCAATAAAAACTTGTGCCTGCGTTTTCTGATTTATGAATCTGTTGAGAAGGTTATAGGTCCAAAGAGACCACAGAGAGGGCCATCGTAACTGCCCAGTGTACAAGGGCTAATAGAGATTCATAACAGTCCTGGATAGAAGAAGATGTAACCGAAGCTCCTTGCCCATACTGGGGTCTGCGTGTCGTTCCATGCCCTTTGTCCCCTGTTGTAAGCTTGACAATTTCTTCTGTGCCTGGAGCTAGTTTCTGGAGTACAACTTCTAGGAAGGAAGTAAACTAATCGATTTTCTAAAATATCAGCAGTAATTATCATTTTTGGCAAATGATATACTATTCTCTATATTTCTTGCAGAATTACCTGGTGTGCGTAGACTTGGAGACTCATCAGCGCACTTTAACCATTTTTTTCTTTTTTTCCCCTAAAAGGCAATACACATTTTTGTTTACTAAATTGCAAACTCTGTTACTCTACAGCAAGCAACCGGAATTCTATTGCTCCTATATAAAAACAGAAAAATCTGTTTTTCATTTCAGAAGCCGTCAGGCTTTTTGTCAATGCTGGATGAAGAAAGCCAATCTATTTGGTCAATGGAACAGAGTCTTTCTAAACGCATTCAGTCTTACCTGGATACATCGGACACAAATGCAGTATATTCCTCCAGAAAAGACGGAAATGGTAACCTTGCCCCAAAGGATCAGAGCTCCACCTTCACTATTATGCATTATGCTGGGCGGGTAAGTTGTTCGAATGATTGGGTACACATAGTTAACGAACAAGGTTAAACAGAATGAAATTCTGCCAGATCTCTCCAGCTTTTGATTGTAAAAGTGATATTTACCTAATCACTTCAGAATTTTTTTGTAAAAGGCAAGTGAAAACAGCAGGTGCTTCAGTGTAACAGCTGACTCCAAGACAACCCCCTCTTTACACAAGCAAAAGACAGAAAAGGTGAGGTTGATAAGCAAGAAATTGGTCAGCTATGGTGAATTGTTTTGATGAGAATGCATATTGCGGTTCTGAAACAAATGTAACAGCTTTGCTGCTCCCTATCATGAGAGGTAATTAGAGCAACCTTCTCTTCACATGATTTTCATCACTGCAAAAGCTGCTAAAATATCAGGTTAGATTCAAAAGGGAGTTTTCTATGTGCTCGCTAAGATAAGCGCACCAGAAAAATGGCTCTAACCCATGCTGCTAAAGGTACCCAACTGGACAACACAGTTTCTGCTGCGATGAATATTTTAGGTGGAACAGATTTATGCTATTGAACACCCAATCATCTGCTGGTAGGGAGTACTCTTAGGACAAGTCACCAAAAAAATACTTGCTGGCTTGGTCATGTGTCTGGCTGACATTATATCTACTGAGCTATCCAGAGCATATGAGAAGTCAGAATGTGCATGCTTAGACTTCTTTTACCAGATGAGGGTCCTTGCCAGCAATATAGTGGAAATGTCTGTTTTGTGGATCTCACTTGGCATCAGAAATTAAGTAGATGCAAATGATGCACTAGTGTTCAGATGTGGGCAAATTCGTTCCTGCCCAGTGACTGAAATATGGTCTTTATGGAAAGCATTAAGACTATTTGTGCAGTACTTAAATTCCTAAACTAAATACTCCAGCTATATCACTGGAGGCTTTTCTTTCATCAGTGATAAGGGCTTCAACTTAGGCCCAGATTACTTCCCAAAGTTAAATGGCTTGAATACCTCCACTGCTGGGGCTTTTTCAGCAGAAATGTGTCAACGAAGGTGTTAGATAACAGCACAAAGAGGATTTTGCAAAAGTTATTGGCACTTAAAGGGATAGAGTTAGGTGCTGGCAGTAGACTCCAGATCTCCAAATTCTCCTGTAAATCTGTTCTTAGGTAAATAGTTTTTCATAAAGTTCTATTGTGATTGAACAAATTTATCAGAATAGCTCAAGAAAGCTTGCACACACCAAAAAAATGACATAGAAGCAGCAGCAAAGCTACCGAGGAAAGAGCATTAAAATAACAACCAGAGCAATAGGTACATTTCTTCAAAACAACAACAACAAAAGTGTATCTTATTCTCTGAAGAAGCACTCAGTAGGAACATTTATCGAGATCAACGTTTCAAGTGTCCAGTTCTGAAAGTTAAACTGTAAGTGGTACAGAGTATACTTTTCATTATTGTATGTTTTATGCTTGCATGATTGTTTAGATTCTGGTTTTTTAATTATTGCAAAGACTCTTGGTTTGACCTTTTTGTAATTGTAGTAGTGACAGTTACTCTAAAAGTATGAACAAACAGACAGCTCTTCAAGTAATGTAAATTCACAAATTCCTTTGAAGTCAATAGAGATCCTAGAATTAAATTGGCCAAGGAACTATTCCAGACTGTCACGTTGTTCTTTGCATCCTTACAGCAATAAAAAGCTTTAGCCTTGCCAAAATAGAAAAATTCCAATAGAAATGTTTCACTCTCCTTGTTAGAGTAGTGATTGAGCATGATCCTTAAAGAAACTTGTATTTTTGGTATCGCATGGAACTATTACATTGTTAACATAGGTTGTAATTTCCAGTGATTCATGATATGTATTTACATATTATCTGATGATAGTATATATTTACTAAATAATTGCACAAGTGAAATTTATTCCCAGACTAATATATCCCAGTAAGTTGACAAAAAAAGGAGAGGAATGTTTAAGAGATTTTAAAATTGCTGATGCTGTTCTTGCGATTGTGCTATTGCTACATTTTGGCAGCGATTTTATGGAAGTCATTTGTGATTTATGCTTGATAAAAATTGTTAATAGATGAGACTTCTAAATATATCAGGTTTTATTGGCACTTTCATATATAAAGTAACAGTATAGTTTGGCAGATTTTGATAGCCATTATTGCAGTTTTATATCAATTAAATGAGTCTAAAGAAAGTGAAATATAAAACATTTTTTCTCTGAGTCATTACCTTCAGAGATACCCAAATTTAAAACAAGAGGGCCTGATTTTATTCTCACTTACCACAATTTTTCACTGATGTAACTCCTTTAACTTGGTAAAGCTTCTCATTATTTACATGAGTGTAACTGAAAAGATGAATCAGACCCAGAGGGTAGAAAAAGACTTACCAGTAAAATGTGACAGGTAATTGAATATGAAATTTTCCGCTTCTTGGCTTAATCATTTATATTCCGGTGGTGTGTCTAGGCTGGTATTTGTGAAGGAAGTTACATTGAACGCTGGCTTTATGTTAAACAAAAGGTGACGGCAGACAGCCTGATTTCCCTGGGTAGCAAAAGTTGTAACTGTGATGTAGTTCACAGTCAATGTGAAACAGCTGGTTCTCTGTGTCATCTAGAACACAAAAAGGCTAACATCCCACCTTGGCCCTAGTATGACCTCCGTATTGGCCCTTGTAATTTGGGCTCCCTTTTCATTAGTAGATTGATTAGTACATACATATGTAGCTCTAAGTCTGGAAGGAAGTGGGTTCACATCTTTACCAGATACTTCCAGTACCTGTTTAGGCAGCTTACAAGTGCAGCTGCACTGGAAGAAGCAGCTGTTAAAAATGATACCGTCTCACTGAAGAGACCCATTTTACTTATTTGTGTTTATTTTTGTTGAGATTAACAGGCAGCCTTTCATGAACAAAACTGAAACCTCTACTTTTATATTATGAGGGGGTTACAATTGATACTACAAACGTGTCCATGAAGTTTTAGAGACCACTAACACTTCATAACTTAACATTTTGTGTCAGCATAGTCACGGGAATGAAAATTGTCTTTTTTTCTACTGTCAAGCCTTTGTGATTGATCCTATTCATGCATTATCAAGTATTACCCTCATCCATATATTTTATATTCAGTAGCCTTTCCTAGGACTACACTTGCCCTAATGTTGTTTCCAGCCTAATTACCCTTAGACTGTTCCAGGAAAGGCGGTACTCACAGGAAAAGAGTAGAGATTATGGGAGAAAAAGGAGAAAAGAAAGCAAGAGGGGGAGATGAGCCTAAGAAGGTATATGGGGAGAGGAGGCTTAGAATAATGTTTAATGGAAAAAAGATGAGGTATTTGGAAAGCATGCTCGATTTTGTGGGGGAGACAGTATGTTAGGAAAGTCTGTGACATCATTCTGAGAGACCTTACTTGATTTTTCCCTTGAATGTTTGGAGATGGAGAAAGGAGTAGAAGAGGAACAAAAACGTGCACAAGTAAGGCTCTGCGCATAGAACAAATCAGAGTATACGTGAGTTTTTTTCAGTAGAAATTGAGAGAGAATGCTGCATTAGAGAAGTTTGACAGAATGGTCCTGTGGAAGAAAGCAAACAACTTTTTCTTCTTTTCACTTGAATTTTATTCAATACTATGCCTGCACAACACTAAATCTGCCATTTTGTGCATGAGCAATACGGTGCAGTTGTTAACTGTATGATCATCACATGCTTAGTAGAGAACACCGTGAATATTAATACTTGATCTTATCAAGTGTTTTACTTTATCTCCCAGTTTGAGTTTTGCAGCTGAACAGAATTCTGCAATGTCTTGAGATATTATGAGTCTGTTCTAAGAGCCATTTAATGTCTGGGTATCTGAGTGCTATAGGACAAAAAGCTTATCTCTGTTCTGTTCAGACAGAAGGCAGAAAAGCATGATTTTGGCTGTGTGTGACTTAAAAAAATATAGTGGAAGGCTTTATCTGAAAGTTGTTTTACACATTGTTCTGAACGCTGGTGTCATCTGATCTCTTCTGGAAAAATTCTGCTCATGTGGGATATTGCTTTATTTCAGATTCCTAAACATGAATGTAAGTATTCTCAGCTCTGTCTCATAGAGGCTGTCTGCCTGGCAGCATCATGAGAGCAGAGGCAGGTTGGTTCAACGCCACATACTGCACGCTTGTCTTGAGGAGACAAAGCGTTTTGTGGGTGTAGTTAATTAATGCATCTTACCATCAGCTGAAACTGTACTACGAATGTGTAATACTGAATTTCTAGATATTTTTATGATAACATTAATATGTACTTTATGGGCTTTCATGTAACGTAAGGCTTTGCATGAATTATATCATTGAACTGTTAGCCTTGCTGATAGTAGTGATTTTTGAAGGATAACATCCCATCATTGATTCGAAATCTTCTTCTTAATTTCATGAAAGCACTAAATGTACCAGTAAGGAAATTTGAAATATGTTATCTTAACACAATGCCAAGAGATGCATCATTAGCTAGCAGTAGTATTTAACATACTGATATTTGAGATAATAAACTACTTGCCACTTCTTCATGCAATCTGAATAATCTATCATCATCATTTAAGATTTATGCAGTTTAAAGTAATACTGAATTAACAAATCTGATTGATAGGTCCCTTGTCACTGTTTTCCTTGCCATTGTTCTGACCTATAGTACTGTAATAAACTGATCAGACCAAAAGACCAACTTCTTTGCTCTTTAAAGAACTGTACATAATGTCCTTTAAGTGAAGATCAATGTCTGTTCAATTTCTAAGCTATGCACATTTCAAAAATACCTCTCAGCTGTCCACTCACCTTCACCAATGAAGTCTTCTCTGAAATACATTATATATCCCAGGCAGACTCTGAAACTGAACCTCTGAATCAAAAGACAGAAGGAAATGGATTAATCAATAAGGACACTTTCATTTTCTTTATTTTTTCCCCAGGCTGAATCCCCAGACATAACAATCAAATCAGTCTAGTCTAAGCTATACCAAAGCCTCTAAAGGTTATTTGACAAAGATTATCTTTTTCACATAGACAAGATAGTTGTGCTCTTTCTCTCTCTCTCTTTCTTTCTTTCTTTCATTCTTTCATCAGGCTCAGTTTTGGACATTCACTAACAGGTTCTGCTAAAGGAGAAAATAGTAGAACAATATTATGTTCTACAGTAGTAGAACACACACAGTTTTTACTTCTAAGTACCTCTGGTTTTTAATACACTATTATTTCTATCAGAGTATGAGAATAAAATTCACAGTCTGTATGAAGAGCATTCAGTTCACTCGCTTCTTAACGAGGTGTGTTTTGGGTTGGGGTGAAGCTGAACTGTCGTAAAAATTTGGCATGTTCAAGCTTTTAAATGGTATCTCTCATATTTAAGTACTGGCAGAAAAGTAGTAACAAGTGACCTTTCCCTGCATTGAAATTGACCTTGAACACGTTCTCTAACGTTTTAAATGAACTGAGTGTATCTTCATTAACTGAATTAAACAAAACATACAAAATGGTGAATATCTGATTTACATTTGATTATTCAAATAATCAAGTTTTCCTTTTTAGCCATAAATGCAATTGAATTGGCATTACCATTCCAGGTGTCACTTTCCCGATTTTTTCAGGGTTCTCTTTGGATCTGCCGTGAACCATGAGCGCCAGAGTGTTTTCTTCCTACGTTCTTAGGAGAGTTAAATTCCAAGTTCTGCTTTGGACCACCATAAGATATGACAATCTGTGATGGAAAAATATTATTTGAAGGAATTCATGAAAATTATAGGTAAAGGTGGCCCTATTGATAAAGGATATTCGGAAATCCAGTAAATCTAGATAAAGTCCTTTACCAAAGTCAGACGATATGAGGGAGGATACTTCAGCTCAGGAGATACATTTCTGAGAGAAGACACCATAGAGATATGTAAAATGCAATGGCATGGTGATGAGTAACAGCGTATAGAGGAGAGCATCTGTAGGAAGATAAAAGGGTCCTTTAGTTCCCAAAGTCAGCTCTGTGCACATTTGGTGCATGAAGCTTCTGTATTTTTTTTTAATCTGCTGTCTTTATATGCTGGTTCTCATGATATTAGAATCAGGGACACCAACCTAAATGACCAGAAAATGGATTTGAAACAAGCAGAATGAATTATCTCTTCATATAGCTAATAACTATTGACACTTTCTGTCACAGAGTTTTTGAGTCTGTTACAGACTCAAAAATATTGAGTCCCAAAAACAGTTAAACAGACTCATAGAGGAAGTGTCCATCAAGACCTGTTAAACACCAAGATGAGATACAGCGTTCAGTTCAAGAAATCCCTAATGGTCAGAGTCCTGGAAGCTGAGATGGAAAGTACTGGGAGTCTTACACTATATTTTTCCCTATTTGTCCAGGAGAGAATAGCAGAGCTGGAAGAACATTTGACCTGCCACACTACCAGTGTGCTTGGTTTAAGTTGTCTTCCTTTCTGAATTTAAGTCAAATAGGGAGCCAAGTCCAATCCCTTTTATGCTTTGATCTGTTTTTATTGAAATAAAATGCAGTGAGGAACTGTATGCTATTTTCTTTTTTAATAAAAACAGCTAGTTGAGATAGCATCTAAAGATATTGTTTCCTATGGTCAGTATAGACATGTAGGTTTACATATCCTGTACTCAAAGGGTTCACCATGCAGAGCAAGACAGAACAAACAGCTGTAACAAATAATAGAAAGTAGGAATAACAGGTACGTTTTCTGTTGCTAGAACCATGAGCTAAGTGCACATTTCCTGTCTGAATCATTTAATATTTCTTTGGGTTTTTTCTCCTCAAAATAACTATCTACTATATTTGAGTGCCAATTATTGCAGAGTTTTAGCCTGGTTTTGATTCAAAGCTCATTGGAAAAACAGTTGGGGAAATACGTGCACTTTAGGTAAAGTGTCATTGTAGGTTGGCATCTCTGATTGGGGCAGGATTAAATTTACAAAATCAACAGCTTGAAAAAGACTTCTTTCTTTCTTTCTCTTTTGTGGAACTAACAACACATTTGAAACCCCAGGGTGCCATTTAATTGGGTGAGTTTTCAGCATCTTTAGCCACTGACTCAACTTACCAGTTCTATGGAAAAAGTGTTATGGAGTTAGCATTTTCTTCATAAAAGGGAATTCTATTAAATTTTATGTATTTTATGTGATATGAGAGATGTCTTATGAATATAGTTCTAGAGGTTGATGATGTATTATATCAATACCCAACTTCCCTCTGCTTCAATGTAGGCATTTAATCATAATTTATTATCTCCCACTGCTATACTTACCTACTCTTCCCACCAATACTAACCCTCTTTTTTCTAATTTAGTTAAAGCCTAAGACACTCAATTAGGAATTGGCATTATAGATTTGCAGAATAAGTTCTGTTAATTTTCTTTTATGGACCGCTATGGTAGAACATTTACTTTAAGTACACTAAAAGCATTTAGTAGTATACTTAAATTATCCTAATAGTTTACTGTGTTGTATATTCTTACCAGATGCAATTGGAAAATTGCATAATATTACATCTGTCACAAAAAAAGAATGTAATTCTATTGTTATACCTTTTCTATGGCAGATGCCATACTAATTACATCATTTGACAATTACTTAATATAGCAGATTATATATAATCTTTTTCATGAGTAAGACAGCATTACATAATTGTCAAATGACCCAATGGAAGAAATAATTCATGTACTGATTAGTATTACTAATCTTAATTATATATTTACAGCTTTATTAAATGTACTTAGACAAGGGTAAAAAGTTCCCCAAATACCTAAGTGACTTAGGATATAGATGCAGTAAAGAATTTGAAACAAGATTTAGACAGAAGCATGTTCCCTTGGTAAATAGTTCTCATTAAGTGTCTCGTAAGTTCTTATTAAGTGTCTTCCTAATCCTGGAGGTACAATGCTCTATGTTTTTCTTCCTATTTAACATGAAAATTCTCTTTGAGTTCTACTACTGTGCAAGCCAGAGCTGTGTATATCTAAAACCATTCAAGAAACTAGCTGTTTCTCCACCATCCCCATAAGAAGTAAAACATGCCAAACACCAGTCAAGAGAAACTTCCCATAAAATTTCCTTTCCATGGAGAAAGCTGCTAAGTAGCACTTACCCATTATGTAAGTCGTTCCATGGTGAGAGCTTTCATCTTAGAAATAGGAAGCACTGGTTTTACTACTGCCTTAACCGGAGAGGACTCAGATCTGCGTGTCGTTAGTATGGAAGTGACCAAGCTCCAGGATAGGGAAAATGATAAGAGATCAGAAAGGAAGCTGGAAAAGCACTTCTTTCCCTAAGTTAAAGCTAAGTTGCCATGCAGCACAGAATTCAAGATTAGCAGTATATCCAGAAAATCTTTAATGACTGAATTGCTGTCGTGCAGTGCCTCAGCAGAAAGGAAACGTTTCTTTCAACCTTGAACCTATCCTCTCTAGTTTACGAAACTGCCGTGGGAGGAAAGAACTGTAAATTCCTACCTCAGTCAGAGAAGGGGAAATTTCTCCCTCTTCACTGCTGTTTGCTCTAAAAGCTGAAGGTAGGTTTGTTTTTAAATGACTATGTAGATTTAGCAAAACTGGCTAAGTGTGTTTAAGAGTGTCACTTGGACTGTTTTTTTCTCCTCAGTTAGGTATTTAGGTTTTTTGAAGCTGTGAGCTTTTGTGGGTAGACTGCCTTGGGTATCTGATCTGACTTGAGTATTTCTATCCTGTTTTCTGCAGCGTAAGATCTATACTATTAATAAAAACACCTGCTATTTTCAGCTACATGAAATTAAAAAAAAAATCGAAAGAATTTCAATTACTTGAAAGAGTAAGAAAGAATTGTGGGCTGTGGGTACAGGGTGGAAGTAGATATCTTTCTGCAATGCCGAGTTAGGTGGGTAAAATTCCAGGTGGAATTGTGTCTATACTTCCTCTTCACTAGTTCCAGGGAATATCCAGTTCAAGGAACTATTTGAATTCAGTCCCATGCTGAGTCACATAATTTGCCCTTGGTGCGGATCCAGACGTCTAGCTGGCCCAGTCCTTGCTTCCGTTCCACAGGCTAATCACATGAAGGTTAGGCATCATCATGGTTTGTTGGTGAAGTTTAGGTCCATTGAAGGATGGTAGCTCTTAAGGTCTCTGCATCAGCTTCATCTAAGCAATTGTCCTTTGGTGCGACCGCAGACGCGTACATCTGAGCTCACTGTCTAAACTGCCTTTGCAGTTAGTGGATGGAAAGCGGCACGTGCTGTGATGGAATGCATCCCGTTGAAAAATAGGCCAGAGAATCACTGTGTAAAATACCTTTTTTCTCCATATATACAGAAGTAAACTGTGACTGATTGAGGTGTAGGTACCTACGTCTACATTAGGTGAGAGGAATCTCACCCCCACCATTTCTACCTAGACCAGTTTTGAAAAGAGAATTTTAACAGCACAGCTCATTTTGAAAGTTTTTCCTCAGCTCTGTCTTTGATATTGATTGCCGTGCTAACCATGATGTGAAACATATTCATAACCTCTAAATATGAAAATTCTTTTCTGCTATTTTATTTTAATCATTATATTTCATGAAGTATTAATACTTTTGACAACATAAACTTCAGTTTGGAAATTTGAAGACAAACAAGTCAGAAAATGCTAGTGCAAGGATTTTAACTCTCGCAATTTGGGCCCAGTGGCTGCTTTTTGGTTTCAGTGCTACTTTTATGTGCTGTGGCTCCCAGGATGGCATCAATACTAAAACAGACACTTAGCCATATTTCTTTGTTTGGGGCATACTCTCAGGGACTCTGTCTGGAGCCTTGGGTTTTGTTCATTTCTCAGAGTGCCCTCCACACGTGTTAGAGTTTATGTGCATTCAGATAATAGACGGAGTAATGCTGCAGCTATCTATTCTTGAAGTAACAATATCAGGCAGCCAAGGTGATCCAAAATCTTTTTCTGTATACCTGTCAGAAGGGTAAATGGGGTTTGTACATAACCTATAGACTGAAGGCAACTTTCCTCCAAAGGCAGGATAAGTGGTTGGAGCTTGTCTTGCGTGTGAGCTGGGATTCAGATCACTCCAGGAGTGTCTTACCGTGGTGAGTGCGGACAGTATCCTACTGCCAAGAAGACCTGTGGTCCGGGACTCACTCATCCTGGAGGGAAAGTAATATTTACATCACTGTCTCCTGCTCTATACTGCACTTTTGATTCAGAGTCTTGCACTGTGAAAGTGTTTTACTATCAATCTGATGAAATTTCTTCTGTACACACAGAGAGACACGATGTTCAACAACCAGTTCATCTGGTTAAAATTATTGGCATTGTTAAGAAAGGAGCAAATGGCACTACCTGGTGCCAGCCTTTAATGGTGGAGTGCAAAAAAAACATAGTTCAATTTTTACTGATATAAGGTTTTTAATAAATGCATTGGTCATCACTAATGATGTCACAATATTTTATTATAGGTTACTTATGAAATTGCTGGCTCAATAGAAAAAAATAAAGATTCCCTTTCACAAAATCTCCTATTTGTAATGAAAAGTAAGTAATTGGTTTTGTGATTGCTGTTGTTAGAGAGCAACATTACTATGACTTGACTGTAAATTTCATTTTAATTTTAAGAGGAGTTTATATATACTTTTATTGCCACTGACAAAAAAATCAGCCTCTTCTTTTTGAAGTATGCACATGCATTGTTTGAAATTTACTCTAAATTTTAATTTAGAAAGCTTTTAGAATCTGTGAATATAAAGCATCTTTATATAATGTGATATGATGTAAAGAATTAATGTGTTGTAAAGAAGATACAATGTGATAGATGAGTATGGATTAAAAAATCTCATTAAGTATGAATTAAAACAACTCTGCCCCAGAAAATAAGGAAAGTAAATAAGGCTTATGAAGGAATGGAGACTGCAGTGGAATATACTTTGCTGCTCAAGTACCCTTTCTAAAAGTAGCATCTTGTGGGTGTTCTTTTGTTTTTCAATGAACAGATACAAATGTCCACTGAATTACAAAATTAAGTACCTTTCCATGTGCATGTTTTATAATTATATGTCTAAAAATAATGCATCCTAGTTTATTCATTTATGATTCATAATTAGATAACTGAAAACCTCTATCATTTACTGTTTCTATTAGGAAAAACAACACTTTTCTCAGGGAAATGTCAGTGTATCCTGAGATGTTATTTTTTTTTTCTTCAGAGTCTTTAACTTAAAATAGTATATATTATATTTCCTTCTGTAGAAATAAAGTTCTTTTGGAGGTCATATTTGTCTTCCAAATCAACACTACTATTACAGTATATTCACTTTTAGCAATTTTACTGTGAAATCAGCTAAATTCCAATCAATTCTTGGAAGTGTATTTGTCTTATGCTAATTACCACCACTGCATCAAAAATATTATGGCATTATTTTTTGAAAATGTTTATAAGCATGATCTTGATGTGGAGAAGTGTGAACTCAACTTGCTATAGATCTACCCTTCTCCTAGCCTCTTTTTTTTTTTTCCCTTTATATTGTATTTTGTATAATTATTTTCCTTTAGGGCAGTGATTGTCTATAATTGACTTGTATCAAGTGTCTTTATCATTTCTAACTGCTATATATTAGGTAAATGTTAAGTAGCATGCATCTCTCCTATTTGCTTTAATATAAGGATAAATAGCTGTAGGGTATGTGTCTGGAATGGAACAAAATTGAGAAGGAATTATCACAAAAGTAAACAAAAGTTTAGAAAGATCACAGTCTGAAAGGTTTTGCTTTCCACCTTGTATTGTTTAGCACAGGATCTGAATGTATTTAAAAATAATGTTGCTGATGGGGAACATCCTTAAATATCAAATACCATTTGATAACTAACAATGCATGAAAGAAGAGTTTATTGGGTTGTCCATTTGTTTTACATTTTTACTTATCTAACTGTATCTCCTACTGTCTGTCTTTTACCTTCCAAATACCGTGTATATACTTTTCTTATTTATATTTTATCTTCATGCATTAATTTCCTCTTTTTTCCCAGCCAGTGAAAATGTAGTCATCAATCAGTTGTTCCAGTCCAAGCTGACTCAAACTGGATCACTTGTTCCTCCATATCATTTTCTTAAAATCAAAGGGTGTAAAGCAGCTTTGCTTAGTAAAAAGTCATCAGTGGCCTATGCAAGTGGAGAAGCAAAGAAGTATATGGAGCTCAGCAAGGTAAGAATTAAAAACTCTTTCTGATCATTTTCTAAGGCTTTTCTCAGTTACTTCGTCTTTTCTGAAAGCTCCATTTCTTCCACTTAGTTCTCTATGTTCATTAAATTATTGAAATAATCTGGTTCTTAACTTCAACAGTAAAGCAGTAGTGAGAACTAGCAGGTAGTATATCCACAATAATATTGGTTCAAGAATGTCTTTCTTGGACTCTTTGAGCAGGAGGTTGGACTAAATGACCTTCTGAGGTCCCTTCGGCCTGAATCATTCTGTGATTCTATGGCTCTGTAATTTAGCGGTGATTCTTAGTTTTATGTCTGCGTAGGAACACTTCTTTGTTTCATCTCCTTGACTAACTTTTTGATGAATGATTAAGTAGCTTAAGATTGGAAGCTCAGAAATAAACCTCCGTATCTTTATTGTGTTAACAACTTGAGAGGATTTGTGATTTGCCAAAGATCATTTGTTTGGTTTTGTATAAAGCTCAGACCTGTAAATGTTGGAAAGTAGTATTCTTCTAAATGGTCACTTGCATGTAAATTTTCCCAAACTATTTGAATTCAAATCAAACTCACCCCATTTCTGAACTTGTCTCCATTTCTGTTAGGTGAGTCAGGAAAAAAAACAATAAAAAAATAGAGAGAGAAAAAAAGGGAGGCTATTCAGCAAATTAATAATTCACACGTAACATTACCTCTTATTAGACAGATTTTTTTTGTGCTGAGTTAAAAGGTTTTATAAAATTAGTGTTTCTTTATAGTAGTTAAACAAATTGTGAAGATTGCAGTTGTCCTAGAAGCTGAATGCTGCATTTGAGGAGAAATCACATAATTTGCTGAGTCCATTTTTGAGATAGCTTTGGAATTTCTTCTTCTTTTAGAAAAGAAGCAAGCAGTTGTCTCAGTCAACTGCCTTTCCAGGCTTCTTGAAGCTTACAACTTTATTTTGGCATATAGCTGCATAAAATTGATTCGTCATGGGATAAAGGAGCCTGCTGTCGTGTGTCATGTGGAGGGCTTCATGCAAGTACATCCAAAAAACAGCAATAGAAGTTTTCTTAGAGCCCCCCCCTGCTTATGGCATAACTTCAGTTTGCTGCTGTTGCCAGTAATCTCAGTGGAAATGGTGTTGATTTAAGGCTACATTTATCAAATGGCTGAGGCACAGCAGCATCTACTTCTAGGCGCCTTTCTACTAGAGTAAAAATCACAGCTTCCTAGTGAAAGCTTCCTAAGGATATGAGAAGGATCCTAGTCCCATGCATGGGAGGAAGCACCGAGGGTACGTTTAAGTTAGAACCCTGGTTCTAACTTCCAGTTCAAGCCAAGGGGAAACACCACTCAGCTGGGCTCTCTGAAAATAATGGGTTTTTTTACCATTCCAAAATAGCTTTTAACCTGGGGTTGCTCTCCTAAGAGATAGAAAACATGTTCAGATTCCTTTGCGGGGCATAATAGATAAAGTCAGATCGTCCAGATTCAGTGAGAACGCTATAAACCTTTAGGTACTAGATAAACGGTGGGAAGAACTTCATCCATCACCTGCCCACAGAGACAAGGATATCCATAAGGATGTACTTTGAGAAGAGTTGTGCAGATGAGACACACAGTTTGTGGATACTAAGTTGGCCTAATTTAAGCAAGGTACTGTGCAGAACAGCAGGACGGAAGCAAAACATTAGATATCTAAGTTGTTCCAGTGGCAAAAAACAAAGGCACCTGGCATTTTGGAATTGGACATCTGAGGCAGGAGATGGAGATAACTACCTAAATTTTTCTGTGGATTAAGGCCACGTCTATGACTGTGCTGTCCCACATAATTTCTTCCCTTTTGCAGTACAGCCTTGAAAATCCACTGTGATGAGCTCAAATAGTGCTGCTGTTGTTGTTGTAATTGGAAATGTAGTATAAGTCACATTCTTTATCAGCTTAAAATTAAAAGGACTATATTTTGGAAAATCATAACTACTGCTTTTTTTGAGTTTATCCTCAGGGTAAAGGCAACAAGAAAAATAAGAAATGAGAGGGAAAAAAAAAAGATGCATTAAGCAGAGAATTATCAACCAGGGAGACTGCCTGGGCATTCCATTAGTATTTGAAACTTGTTTGAGGCTGAACTGGAACTTACATCATACTGCAGGCAGTGGGAAATACCAGTTGAAAGGTATCCATGCCATTGTATATGGATGAAATGGAAAGAATCAGGAGGTACAGACTGAAAGAAACATTTTTGAGGGCAATGTGTTATGTTTTATCTCTCATGGTCTAAAAATTAGCATAAATCTGTTGGAAGCTTTTGTAAATGCCTGTTTCTCTCCATTGATTATAACAGGGGCCCAATGGCTTCATTCTTAGGTGTGTAGCTATAGAAATCTCAATTGGGGCAGAGGAGACTTTTTCAGAGATGAGATCTCACTTGACTGAGGTAGTCACCTAGCCTCCATCATAGCCAGGGAAGAGAAACAGACACTTTTAGATGTCAGATAGGTGTTTGTTGTGATTCCTCCCTGCTCTCAGCTTGTCATCTGCAGTCTTAGCTATTTGCTAGGCTATATAATTCTAAGTTAGAAGAAGTACTAATTCTGAATATGGCGCATATCTCCTTATTGTCAGACCTTTCCACAGGTGACCCTTTCATTGATTTGGATCATGCTGTCACATGTAAGGATAGGCTACTTCTGCAAACTTACCGCTCTTCTCGTAGTACTGTCTGAGAGGGCAGGGTGGTCAACCCAAGACAGACATGAACAGATCTAAAAGCCAGCCAGAATTCTGGAGCACGTAAGTAGTCACAGAAATTTAGGGCTGCCTGCAGAAAGCTACCAGATCTCAAGTCTATGTATGTGACTTGCGAAGACTGTGTGTCCTTTCTGAGTGGAAGTCAGTGCATCCAGAACTGGAGTATCTTTATTCATACTCTCACAACTCTCCTTTGCTTGCATCGGCTCTTGCCCCACCTTGTTTTTGCATAATCTTTTCCTAATGCGTACTTTGGACCTGTTGCCCTCCCTGCCCACCCTTTGGGTGAATCAGTGGACTTCAAAGTTCATACAGCAGGAGTCTAGTAACATGAATACACATTACTAGCACAGGGCTTTCCTTTCTGTTGACTTTTCATTTCTCTTTCTTATCCTTTTGCTTCATTGTCTCTTAGTTTAAGAACTCATCTATTGCAAAGCTTTTGGTGTGTCTTCCACTTAAAGCTTTAAAACATTGTGCTGGTAGAGAGAGATCTTTTAAGAGAAGTTTTCAGCTTCTTGACAGAAATTACACAGTTTTACATATGTATTTTTTCTGTATATTAGCGGTACAAGGTTTTCCAGTGTAAAACTTCCTCTTGAAGCTGTATGGTAGAGGGTAATAGAGGGTACAGTTTGAGTGATAAAGTCTTATTCCTGAGGCTGTAGTTGGTATCCATGTTCAGATAAGTTGAATTAAATTCATTTTTTGTCCTTACCTTGTTTCCTTTCTTTTTTCTCTCCCATTCTGACCCAAGCATTTTTTTCCGTGGAAAGAAGTATGCAACACAGCACAGCAGACAGGAATTTTAGCCTCTGAAATTTTGTTCCTGACTCTTCCACTGACTCAGCAAATGGTCTTGAATCAGTGACTTAACTGTTGGGAGGAACGGCTGACTGCGTTATCCGTCAAGTGTAGATAACTATTCTACTTCTATTCCTAAAGCATTTTGTAAGCTTTAACTTAGAAGCATTATAGGCATGCTCATGATTTTTTTTTAATGGGAAGACCTGGAGCAAGCAGATCTCTCTTACATTTCTGTTTTGAAATAGGAGATGAATTTGCCTCTAAAATCTTATTGCAATCTGATAAGTGAGATTTGAAATGAAAAAGAGCTCCACAGTCGAAGCATAATGAGCAGAGAATTGCTGGCACTGTGTTATTTTTAGTGAAGTTTGCCCTAGGTGGGGCAAATTGAGGAGTTACATACTCTTTTGATGCAACTAAAAAAAAAGATAACAGTATACCAGAACATGCTGACCTGATAGAAAAGGAGTTTTATGGGGCAAGTGGACTGGAGAAAGGCCATAAAGAGAAGTCAGAGGTGAAAAGGCTGTCACTGATACAGAGATTTGAATATTAATCTAGCTGTTTGGTCAAATCTTAGAATGCAGTGATTTTGCCAGGCTTGTTTCTTGACACCACTGTTAGAATGATTAATCTGTACCATTTTAGTCTCAAAAATAGGAAGGAGAACAGTAAAAAAGAAATTTATTTGCCACTCCCAACTCTGATATGTAGTATATCTTTGGTTCTAATGAGGCATAAAGTTATGGATAATTTATAGATAAAATGGGTAAAATGGTTAAAAGAAAAGAAGAAGGTTTAACTACATTCACTTGTGCAGGAAGAAGACAGAAGGTATTTTTACAAGAATATTATTGTTTTATATTCAAAATTTTTCAGTCCTCCTTGCTTATGTTTATTCACTTAAGCATCTGCCAAAGGCATACAGAACCTCTTTAGAGAGAAACAGAATTGCACTATTAATATGCAAACTGTATGGGATACTAACTGCACAAGTCCTGCTTCTGCAGTAGAACTCCAGATCATATTACTTTGCTCAGTTATTTGGAAGTGGAATTTTATCTTTACAATAGCACACAGCTGCTTTTGAAATCAAAACTTTCTTGCCAGCCATGCTTCCACAGATATTTAAGGATATTCAGCCACTGTCTCAGTTCTTTCTGAAGCTCAAATCATTTGTCTGTCTATGACATGCTATTTGTGTACATATTTGCCTTTGTTAATAAACCATCTAACAGTGAAAATTAAGGTTTAGTGACGATCTTGAGTTAAAGATACTACATGTATCTTTAACTGCATGTGCTTTTCTCCTAACAGCTGTTGAAGAAGAAAGGAACTTCCTCATTTCTTCAGAGACTGGAACGAGGAGGCCCAACCACTGTGGCAGCACAGCTCAGGGTTAGTGAATATTTGCTGGACAGAAATTTACTACATGAATAAATAAATAAAGCAGTAGTAGGATTTAAAAACAGCAATGGCAGAAAAATGTCGTGCCTGAGTAAGCAACTTGCATGCCTTTTAAGAAAATGATGTTGAAAAGTTTGGAAAAGCATGTATATGTTGCATTGTGCAACTGCTTTTGCTGCCCAGTAATGACTGATAACTGATTTTTTTCCACAGAAATCACTCACAGATATTATTGGGAAGCTGCAGAACTGTACACCACATTCTATTCATTGTATAAAACCTAATAACTCTAAGTCACCAGATACTTTTGACAATTTTTATGTATCTGCTCAGCTGCAGTATATTGGTGTCCTAGAGATGGTCAAAATTATACGACACGGATATCCAATACGTCTCCCTTTCACGGACTTCTTGTCAAGGTAAATTCTTTTGAGTTTGACAAAAGCTCTTTCTTACCTACATTACAATGCCTTCTGTCATGTTCAGAAAGTGCTTGCAGTCTTATTTTGCTGATGAACCTTTCAGACTTTCTTCACAGAAAAATGGTGTCTGCCAGCATGGAGTGTAGTGTTGGGGGTTTTTTAACTGAAATAATCATGAACTTCGTGGAAATACCTTTATGAAATATCATCAGCAAAATGTATTCAATTTTATAAAAAATATAATTTTAGGAATGCAAAAACAGAGTGGATATTGTGTGCAGCTAATTAGAAAGCAGAAGGAGAAATACATTTTTCTAGTTTATCAGTATAGGTGTAGTGGGTCCAGTATTTGTATTTCACATGCTAGGATTTATTTCTGCATGGTGATTAGTTATGAATGTTCATGCCCCAGCTCCATTTTTATTATTGTTGTCAGCAATGAGTGAAATTTTGAAGCAATTTAAGGAAAGGAAGAAAAGATATATGTTACCACTTATGGGTGAAGGCAAACTTTCCCCCCATCCTCATTTCATTTATTGGGTTTTGGCTAACTTCTTACATTCTCAAATGCTTCAGCAGGGACAAAGCACCGTCCAAGAGATACAAGGTAAGCAACGTCATGCACACACACATGTTCATACTCTGTGCATGTTCTGTGCCTTGACAATCAATCAGTTGTGATCTGGCCTATGTGTTATTTTAGTTCTGAAGAATACAACAGGAATATCTTACTTATCTGCATACTCATATCTAAACTTTCAGTTGTCCTCTTGGGAAAAGGTTGTGTGTGTTAAATTACTACTTAGACAGGGTCATAGTCTGTCTGGCAGTTCCGTGAATATTCAAAAAGCCCAGAACTAGGGGAGCTTATATCCCCACCACTTTCAAAGGTGATCATGTCCATCCTATGACCATACTGATCTTGCAGTGTGAATGCAGAAATGCAAGCTGGGTGAGGCCAGTTTGGATGTAGCAGCTCTGTTTTGCAGTGTAAAAGAATATAACTGTATGCACAAGGCCCATTTTTTGTCAATCGCCTTCAGTCTGAGAATGGCCCCAAGCATCTTCCTTCTAACAGGATAGGCATAAGCTATGGATGTCTGGTCTTTTGTGGATGAACTTTATTTTAAAATAACACTAAAAGAATATCTTAGTATTCAAATATAACATTGATTCTTCTCCTCCACTTCTTCAAGCACCTCCCGAAAACAGACTTTTACCTAAAAGTCTAGAGGCCACCTGATTTCACATAATAAATATTTATTTGAAATAATGATAATAAACCAGAATAGCAATAGAAGCGAAAAATATGATGCTAACAATGTTTATGATACTATTTTAAGGTGTTCCAGCCTTGTTACTCTCCATCTCTGCTCCTTTTTCTCTACAGCAAATTATCTTTATAAAGTCTTTTGCAGCTGGGCCCACGTCTTTTTACCTATTTACACCAAGTAGCATGCAGTTCCAATAATTGCTTTATTATAAATAAAATGAATGAAACAGTGGTGTGGCTAACATGGTTTCACTGAAAAAGAATACTGCTTTATAATATTGCCTGTTATAACTTGTTGAATCTACTCAGCAAATAGCGATAGTCACTCTGCATGTATCTCATAATACTACAAATTCTCATATGCATACACAAATAGGAAACATGTGACTCACAGAAGTACTTGTGGAACTCTTGTCCTAGAAGTACAGCAGAATGATCAGCACTGTAAGGCTTTTTACAGTAGCCATCACTGTCATGCAGGCCAAAGCTTATATTACTTTGAACAGCAAAAGATGCAAATCCTTCATTTTCCTCACATAACCAGTTAATCTTCATATTCATTTTCAGCTTATCTGAATGATTTTTTTCATTTCAAATAACGCAAGCATGTGGATATTTTTTCTGTTACTGGGTGAAAAGTTATCTATAACATTTTAAAGGAGAAGTGATAGTATTAGACTGCAGTTCAAAAATATTGCCAACTCTTAATGCTGTATTTTTTAGCCAATAGACTATAAATAAGAAAGAGTAGAGGATTACTGACTTCAGAGTTGCCTTTTTCGTCTTTGAGAGAAATGCCACATGTACTATGTCTCCATACTGCCTCAGTGACTGGATAGGATGGTTTTGGAAACTGGATGATTAGATATGGAGATGTTCTTAGAAAGTGGATTGTCTTTGTTGGCTGTTCAGCCTAACTCCAAGCTTGTCCTGCTGTTCACTGGTAGAAATGAGGAATGATTTCCTGAGACTTTGTTATATGTTTATAGAGTTGTAAGTTGATAGACTTTCTCACTTTTAATTTTTCACTTCCTTTGGTACCAAACCGTTATTTTTGATGTTCTAGCAGTCCAAGGGAAAGCAGTATCTTAGCTGTTTCTACAATTATTTTTCTTCCATCCTGGCCCTTCCACTGTTTCACCTCACTGAGGATGCTCTGTGATTTCCATGCCCTGGATGGGCAGCAGTAGTGGCACTCGAGTGCCGTCTGGCACTTGGAGCACAGGCGCTGAGCTACAGAGCACTGTGGCTTTCCATGAGCCACTTCCTGCAGAGCAGCCCGGATGCTGTAGAAGAGTCTAGCACACTCTAAAATAGTGGTTATTATTCTTCAAGCTGGAAGAGAGAGAAAAAATAACATCATTTTATATAAGGTCCCTCAATCCAAAACAAACATCCAAATACCACACAAGTAGCTAAAAAGTCTCGTTTATGACTAGTATTGGTCACTATAGATCACAGTAATATGGATATGTATGTGGACAAACTCCATTCCAAGCTATCCTGAAGCCAAGGGCAAAAAACCAACCATCCAAACAAAAAAACCCAAACAAAAAAAAAAGATACCCAAACCCCTATTGCTCTAGATAAACAGATGGATAGTTAGAGGTTTAATAGAAACCTCACAATTAAGGAAGGATACTGAGCAGGATTAGGAAGTAAGAGACAGTGAAGGTATCCTGATTGCCTTAGAGTACAGAAAGATATACTGTCTGTTCATTTGGCCTCCACTTTCCGTGGTACTTTCACATCCAGAAAGACCCGTTATGCTCAAGAGTCCCAGAGACAGACTACAGCTTCTGTCACAGTGAATGAGAATGATGCTGTTTTGTTTTGTTTTATTTGTGATAATTAAATACATTTGTTTAATATTATACTGACAGGGTCTGAAAAATCAGGAAACAAAACAAAACACAGGCAAAGATGAAGGAGTTGTTCTTTATTCACTGTGGGGAGCTGTGACCAAGTGAATGCTCTTAACAAGTTCCAACCAGGCTGAAAAGGTTGTCTCCCCATGGCTTGCCCCAAGGGGCAAAGGAAATACTGCCCATTACTCTGGGGAGAAGGACACTGACAGCTAACAAGACAAACACGGGGAGAAACAAAAAATAGACAATTTACTTCTCTCAACTCAGAGACGAGTACACATGAGTAAAATGAAATTTGCCTACACCTTATTCTTTTCTTGAATGATTTGTAAGAAATAGCACTATAAATCGTTTTTGGTTTATGCTATTGTTCTGTGCTGTGCCTCTGTAAATACTAAAATAAGACTCTTCTTTTTCATGTGGGCAAAGACTCTTCATTTTCATGTGGGTTGTCTCTTTTGAAGAGGAGGGTTTCCTCACCATTTGAGTCACATTAATTATAAATTTGACCATGTGACCCCAATGGGGGAAAAAAGGGCCTACAGAAGTAAAACACAACAGGGCCTGTTATCTTACTATGGTTGATAAATATGTGAACTATCAGTCCAGGAACAAATGTTTTCAACCAAAAAGAGCTACAGGTAGCAAATTGTGTGCCCAGATTGGTGCCTGTGAGAGGGTCACCCATAACTGTAAGAGTTTCACCTTCAGTGTTTGTCTTGAAGGCTCCCTTTGCTGGGCTAAGTTTCCGTGAATGCAGCTGTGTGGTTCACAGCTTTGCTCAGGTCAGCTGCAAAGTGTTTTACAGCAGCAGTGCAAGGAAATCTCTTTTTTCCTAAAGCTGAAAGTATTGTGCAGTTCTCCTGAGCTTGGCTGGCCTAAGTAAAGGATATTAATGGTATGTCTGAAAGCACTATACAAAATCAGAGAGAATTTGTGGCCCAGATCCCAACTAGAATTCCCAAGCGACAGTAAATTGCTATGCTGCTCCCAGCCCCCCTTGCAGTTTTCATTTATTTATTTTTAGGCTCTTGCTTATCATATCAGTAATGTGGTTAGAGTTTAAAAAAATAATTAATGACAAGTTTAAAAACAGAACCTTTTTTGCGGGCAATTACAAGACAGCATGTTCCAATTAGTGGCCTTTGTGGAGAAGGAGTAGTGTATCAGAACAACTGGATATTCTGTCAGTAATAGGGACAGTACCATTCCTTTTTTAATTGAATGAAATTAAATGAATTTCAATTAATGTCTAATTAGGGATAAATATGACTAGACTCTAGTGTATACTTATGAGTCATATTTGAACTCTTTCAACAGCTAAAGAAAGACTGTTGCTAAGGAAAGGTCATATTTTGCAAGAGCACTTCTTTCCCGACTACAAAATTTAATCATTATTTCTATTGCTATCCTTTTGGATTTACCAGTTCTGCTTCTGTATTATGCAAGTAGAAGTTGACAGCTGCTAGGTGAACCCCTTAATCAGCAAGGTTCGTTGATCAGAAGAGAAATCTTGTGGAAATTCAGGTTCTTCAGTGGAAGCTGTGACAGTTACTGTCAATGAATATAGAATAAAAATGGGAATTAATAAGGTCAGATGCTATTAAATGCTGTAAAAACAGGCAGCACCAGTATAATTGTAAAATGATATATGTGATTTCAGAGGATGTGCCAACTCCAGCTGCAGTGTTCCTGCTGAATTTGCCTGCAGTGCTGGCTCAGTTTCTAAAGCTCTTTGAGTAGAGAGACAGAAATCAATCTTCACCTTATCTTTAAAAAAGCCTTGAATAACATGCGTTTTGAACTTCAGGGAAATTTTACTCCTATCTTTTGCATTAAATCATAAGAATCGTTCTTAGTGCGCTAGATTTTGAAGTTCCAGCTTTACTTTTCAGACAAAGTGGAGGCAATGTTGTAAAGAGCCCAGAGATTCAAATTTGCAGCCAATATTGTATTCATAGGCAAAATAGCCTCAAATATCCTTTTCCCGGAAGAAAGAAAACAATAAAATAACCACACAAGTAGGAACTTTTCACACAGCTTTCTCAGGGCCTGCTGTTTTTTCCAGTTTGTGCACAACTATTACAAAAGACTATAGTTGAGAGATGGTGGAATTCTTCTCTCCTATCTCTTAAAATTGAACGGGTTGCTGTAGCATGTCTATACCACCTCTTGTGTAGCCAACAAGGGCAAACAAGAACTGCCAAAGAGCTATTCAGCGCCACCTAGCACAAGTATCTAGGTCAAAAAAATAACTGTCTGCAGGTGGCTGTCTCGTTCCAGTCACCAAGAAAGGAAGTCAAGGCTGACTAACTCAAGCACTTAGCATTTTGATTCCTTAATTATAATGAGGTTAATTCTGCCCAAGATAGCCAATGAACGCTGTAGCAGGAACACAGTAATATGTTACGTTCGTGGCATCTGGTGCAATGGCAAAATAAGTGAGTGTGCAGTATGTGCTCTACTACTACTGTGGAACAATGGGGCACAGAAACTCTCTGGGACACAGACAGAGCCTGGTTGTGCTAGCTTAATGTCTAGGATCTAATTTCTTTGCATCATTTAATAAAAGGAAACTGGCTGGCTTCCGTGTCGTTCACCTCACTTGGTGCTCAAGGAAGACATGTAAAAGCCATTTGGAATATAAATTTTTAAAAATAATGATAGTGATCAAGGACCCATCTAGAGTAGTGAGCTGAGCTTATATTTCTTGCTCAGTGAAGGAGAAGAATACAGCTATTCAGGCATTTCCAGGTAAAAATGAGGCAGTGAGGTGCTCTGTTTCACTCATTCTGAACAATTTTATATTGGTCCCATCCTCCTCAAATGATTTTGTCTACTGTTAGTGTGTTATAAATTGGATTAGAAATTAAAAATATTTTTTCCTCTCCTTTTCTTCTTTAATGAGGTTCAGAAACATGCAACATGCAACATGCTAAACCATACCCAGTTCTTTGCTCTGTCCAGGTTTTGGGTTCCTTGGTCTAAGCAGAATTTATGACCTCTGTTTTGCCCTAGAGATTGAGGTACACATGCGAGACATAGGTCTTGTGATTGTGACCCGGTTTAGCAGTGGAGAGTGCGAGGTCCACTTACACAGGTCCTGAAATAACAGCGTCTGTGTTAGCCTTCCCCTCCAGTTTTGGCACATGTGCAGGGCTGTTGGCTCTCTGAATAATCTTTATGGGCTATGTGAACTGGTTAGCAAATTCAGCCTTTCACTTCATAGCGTAGAAGAATTGCAAGATTTCTATCACAAAATATATGTTGCTCAGAAAGCCCAAAGTAATTATCTGCTAGTATGCTGTTCCTTCTCTTTGTTTCTGCACTTTTTGAATGTTTCTTAGAATTTCGTCACTGTCTGTCAGGCTCCAGACTGCCCTTTAAGGTCTTGACTTTTTGAGCTCAGCTTTATCTCCTCCACGATGGAGCTCCCATCCTGACTCCTATTGCTGCTTGAGGAACGGCACAGAAAATTTTGTACTGTCAAGGAGAACCTATAAGCTACATGTAGAAACATCTCTTAAAATGTTATGGAAAGCAGACAGAGATCTCTAGAATAGTGTGATTCACCATTTCCAGTTCTCTTTAAAAATGCCATACTTTGTAACAATCTAAATTTTTTGTTTTACCTACGCTTATACAGACACGCAACTAGGTTATAGTAATCATTTGTGCTAACTGATATGACAGTGTCATGTGCAGGTTTGGAGGCATGGTATTAGACCTTATAATTATCATTTTTTATTAATTGGCTAATCTTATCCTCTCCTATGTACAGAATACATTAAAATATCTAAATTATAGCACATAAGCCATATGGAGCCAATTAAAATAATACAAAAAAACTTTAAGATTTTAATATTTTAAAAATAGGATGTTAAAGGAAATTAACATTCTGATTTTTTTTGTCTTAAAATAATTTTTAAAAATATGACAAAACATCTATTTTAATAGGAAATGTTAGGGATGAAAATATGAAACATAGTAATAATAGATTCATAGCAGTGAAGATAAAAAGAAAAAAAAGTACGTTCAATGCCTCTTCTAATTACAGGTTTGCCACTGATTTCAGTATGAGGTTCTTCTTAGATGTCATACTTAACTGCAGATCCTGAAATTTGCAGTTCTGCTCAGGTCAGTGTTCATTGATACTGAAATGCCTTAATAGCGGATTTTAGTACAAGATCAAAAATGGCTTCAGAGTACTTTTGTTAGTGCAAACTCATCTAGACAGTTCATTTTGCTTGGGGATAATTTTGAAGAGGTAGCTTTTTCCCAGGAAAGTTTATGTTCGTACTAATATCATTGCTTTATCAAATATTATCAGTCCTCCTGCAGCTGGCGTAAAGTCAACATTAAGCCTATTGTAAGCTTTTGCTCAAATCTGTGCTGTTGGCAGAGATGTATTGTTAATGTTGGTGGCTCTTGTGTAGGACTCGTTATTGCAGGTCTGAACTTCCTTTTGTCCAGAAGCTTTTTGATTTTTGTTTGTTTGTTTGTTTTGTTTTGTTTTGTTCTGTTTTGTTTTACTTTCCTCTCTTTTGTCCCCGGAAAGCTAGCTTTCAGGGAAGCAGGGAAACGATAATGTTTTTTAAAATATCATTTGTCTGAAAAGTTTTGCTGCATTTTTTTAATTCACAATCATGAGCAAGTTAGGTAGGGCATTAGTAAGAATGATATACTGATCAGACTGCAAAGTGATAGGTCATCAGGCTGACTGGCCCTTTTAGCCTTACTGCCTGTGATACTATACCATCGCTCTTCTCATAAAGCAGTAGAGTGATGTATGCCACGATACCTCTAGTCCTTGCAAGAAATGCAAGACATACTCTTACTGGTGGTAAAAAGCAATGTTCCAGTAAAGTAAATGTAATGGTGCCAATTTATACCAATTGGCAATCTAGCCATTATGTAGGTTGTAGCTTCAGAGTTCGAGCTGGAAGTGATATTTCTGGTTGGTATGATAAATAGTGCGATCATTTTTGTTTGTCTTTCTTTCAATAAAGGGAAATGCACATTTTTTCAGAGTGCAAGAAAAGATGAATAAATGAAGTATTTTGAAACCATCATTATGAGATCACTTACATCCAAATTCGTAAACATTGGTGATGACTGGTTTCCTGTACAGCATGGGGGTCATCCACAAAGCTTTAAAACAATGTTTTTTTAAAATGACTGCCTCTTTGGCAGTTTTTGTAATCATCAAATCCTATAAAGTTAAAGTTGCTGTAGTAGTTGTGCAAAAGAATAAAAAAGTGGAGGTCTTGTGGAGGAGACTCATTTTGTTAATGCGTAGCTAGGTGAAAAAGAAAAGAAAATTCAGTGTCCTAATGTCAGAGACGAGTCTTGGCCTTGGGTTTCCTAAGTCTGGATCCACAAAGAAATAGAGAAAATAGAGCCTTACCATTTCTGTTAGTTGCAAATATGAATGGCCTTCCGAAGAAAGGCTGCGGTTTGTTTTTCATTCACAATATTAGCACTCCTTTGTCCTCAAACCTAACTATGCTTCTTACTGCACTTGAATGGGGGAAATTAAGTGTATCGTATTTGTGCTTTTTTGCCCAGTCTCACTGATAATGAGGTCCACTTTGAAATAATTTACAGCACTCTCAGAATTATTCAAAATTACTAATCCCTTATGAAAACCTGCTGATGTGAGGGATTGATTATGCTGTAAAGGCTGGCCAAAACTCAAAGCACTCTGACATTGTCCCTGGCAAGCCACATACATATATTAGAACTGGTGTACATCAGCTAGGGAGTTGCCTAGATGTAAGTAGATATTTTGCACTGTCTTAGAGGCCATAAGCCATTTGAATTGTGTCAGTGGTAGTATCTGTTTTATTCATGTTATGAACAAACTAAATACCTCTATATAGTAAACATATACTAAATGTTGTTAGACTATACTGTTTTACCTTCTTTAGGGGCTTTTCCTTGTAGCTGTTTAACTTTGTTATCCCCCTCGTTCTCCTTAGGGCCTTTGTAATACTCAGAAGACAAGAAATAAACTAGGGTAACTTCAGAAGTCTATAGTGATTCAACTAATTAGCCTAGACTTAATTTATAGAGAAAAAGGGGGAACTTTTAGGACACAGTGCAACTGACTTATTTTAGATTTACTCATTTTGCAGGTATTTCACATGCTCAGTCTATAGCTACGTTGATTATCCAATCTATGTCAAAGAATTAATGGATTTTTAACAGGCTGCCAAAAAATCCAGAGATCAACATTTTGGAGTTGAAACAGAAGCAGCTTTTGAACTTACCCTACAGTATCATCAGTTATGAAGCCCACAGAATTAGCACTATTGTACATGCAAAATATCAGTCCTTATGTTACATGTGACAGAGTTGGACTGTGAGGATGCTAATGCTGCTGGGGTTTCTGGGGTTTACCATCAGTGCAGCAATAAGAGAAAATGAAAGAGAAAATAAAGATTCTTTTTTCACTGGAGTTTTCAAGGTAGTTCAAGCATATAGCTTTAATTACTCTGTAGGTAGTAGATAAAATTAAATATCTCATCTAGACTGTTTACTGGGCACCTTCTAAATTTTATAAAGATACTCTCATTTACTAAAGCAATTGCAAATGCATGTGAATTGTGTCATTGAATTATTTACGTTTGTCATGTACTTAGAGTTCTGCAGGATCAAGACGGAAGCAGGAGTCCCTTGAGAGGGGGAATGTAATTAGGTAATTAAATGCACATGTAAAAGGAAATAAAGGTGGCATGGTCAGCTTTAACTCTGGCAGTTCCTAAATTCCAAATGTTTGTTTTGCAATCTGAATAATCTTTCACTGTTATCAACATTTCATTTACTCTAAAGCTTACTTAGTGGAGCTTCTTACAGGAAGTTTATTGTTTTCTGTATTAGAGAAAGGCCATTTCAAGTAAAAACTTAGGGTATTGTTTTTCCTCCATTACTAGTGGCATGAGAGTGAAATTTTTTTCTGCCTCTTTTTTTTTCCTAATTAGGTTCATTTTCTTATGCATTCATAAACATAACCGAGCACGCACAAGCATCATTCTGGCTTAACTGTTTCAACAGTTCCAGTAGCTTTCTTTATTTTAACTAAAGAGAGTGTCTCTAAAATTTTAAAATATTTATTTCATTTCCAGAGTTCAGTGCCACCTTTGGTACCTCTGGACTAACATTCAGCTCCTACTAGCATTTGACATTTCTCATCTCTCAAGGTCAACTGAACATTTATTAAATCAATAAATAATCCTGTTACTCTGCAATATCCTTATAATATCTACGCATATTTTACATCCACGAATTTAAAAGCTCATGCTGTTTCTAAACACGGAGAAATGTTCCCACAGAGTACTAAAATACCACAGAGCTAGATTCCATCTAAAGGTCTGGATTATAAAGATAGATAAAATTGTATTTGTGTACAAACACAAATATTGAAAGTTCTTGACCCATATCTGAACAATCTGCCTGAGGTCTGTGTTTCCATAACAAGCAGCTAATAACAGTAAATGAGTTTAAAACCTTGATGTTTCAACCAAAATAATTCTTGAGTACGTCATAATTTGCTGACAGCACATAATGACAAAGAAAATGGACGTAGACTTATATAACGTAGTAAGAACTTCAGTTAAATGCCTGCCATGGAAATAAAACTTGTAAAAGAAAATATTAACACCCACTGGAAAATATTATCAGCCACTAATTTCTTCAGAAATTCTGATGCATTTCCTTTTAAGGAAAATAATAAACCTCTTAAATTAATACAAAGAGACTATCTCAAAGACTAAACATTTTAAAGAAGTAAATATGCTACACATTAGTTTATGCTAATAGTAAAATTTAGAAAGCTTAAATTATCCAATTAGGGTGCAAATATTCACATGGACAGATTGATTTTACTATAAAATGTAGTTTTAAAATACTTCCTATTTATTTATTGATTAGTTCAATATAACTGTGTGCTTCCAGTGCCTAGAAAAATATAATTGTTTGCTCTTATCTTGACTGCTTCTTATTCTGCTCATGCAACTCTCATAAATGTAGTCCAGCTGCCCTGCGCTCAAAAGCTGCTGTGACTGTCCTCCTATTACTTGTTTCTGTGGTTCTGCAGCTGTTAAATTCTTTCCACTCAACACAGACATTCACTGCACCTTTTCTTTCTCTTTTCTCACATCCTGATATTCCTTGCAACCATTTAATCTTCAACAGGAGAAACTGGAATGAAGTGAGACTGCTTAAAGCCAAGCTTCCCATTCTGAATAGCAGTGGGCAGTTGATATTGGTGCCATCTCAGAACAAGCACAAAATCCCGTACAAGCATGCATGTAAAATCTTTTTACGTGGATTTATCACTGGATCTTGCTCTGCTCTTAGATCGGCTTTGCACTAATTTAACATCATCGATTTCAGCGTAATTACTCTTATAGAAAATCAGAGCAAAATCTGGTCCAGCATTGATACAGTAGCCTATCTTGAAAAATGTTAACTGTTTAAGAGTTTTTCTAAGCACTATAGCCTTCAGAGCCAGGAGAATCCCTGTTGCCCAGACTGACACTCACAGGTTTTAAAGGGCACAAGGGAAGCTCCCACAGAAGACAGTAGAGGTAGAGATTTTGCCTGTATGGTCCTGCAAATCTTCCTCATAATCCCAACACTCTTTGTCTGAGTCACTACTGAGTCATATAGGAACGATATTATGTGTTTCTGTTCTTATTTAGCTCTGAGGCCTGAGTTAGGGAAGGCTGCACACAAGAGAAAAAGAAAAGCAAAGAATTCAAGAGTCGGCTAGGTGGATCATCAAACGCAATCCTGTTACCCCTTAGGATGCATACTCCATTTTCCATTTTGCTTTGTTTTTCCTTTCTGCTTCTGAAATATGTATCTATCCCAGAGTACTTCCAAATAGGCTGGGAAGTGCTTTCCTAGCAACCAATAAGCCAATGAAGTGGCATACCTTCTAGTGACTGGAGACTAAATGGGAAAGTGTACAAGCCCACCTTGGTCACATTACCTCTCTGAAAAGGTCTTGCATGTTTGTCAGAAAAAGCCTGTGCCATAACTCTCTTTTCAGACAGCTGCTTCTAGGCTTCCAAACAGTGAGACAGGATCTGGGCCTAAGCATGTCCTTCTCTGAATACCATCCCAAGGTCATCTCATTTCATCCCCTTTCATCACGTTAGTGCACGCTACTGTCCTTGCAGATCCATAGACCAGCTGTCAGCACCTTGTGCCGTGCTTGTAAAAGGGCGATTTTTCTATCTTAACCTGCTCAGAGTTGCCTGGGGTGAGGCCCAGCAACAAATTTCTGTTCATCTGGAGGCCACGTGCATAATAGTATGACCATCACCAAAATGCTTGCCTTACAGTGTGATTTTAAAGAAAAGGATGCGTAAGGTATCTTCTAGTTCTGAGTAGTAGGATGTGACCCAGACTCAAGGGACACATTTCTTCCCTAAGTTACGAAAGGGCAAAAATTTACCCATTTACACACCTGTAGACTCCTGCTCCCAAAAATTCCTTTATTCTAGCCTCCTAAGGAGGGTCTTTTAAAAAAGAATGTGCCTTTTGTTTTTTATGTGATTTCAGATGAAGATCTTTGAATTTTGGAAGAGAGCTTATATGTCAGATCCCCTATTTTCACACAGCTAAATCTGTGTAGAAAGGAAACTTGTAACTATCTTCATTACACACCAGTATGATATCGGCTCTGTGCTATACAGAATTAAATTAGCAGGTTAATAAAGAAGGCTATGTTTTTTCTGCAATCCATATATTCTGCATACAGTGAAGCATTTCACTGTGAAGCTTCTTTGGTTTATGTGTATGTTTGTGGAATGCCCAAGCATGAAGATGAAGTTAGCTACAGAGAAGGCTAACTATCTAGAGGTAAATGTGAACATTTACAGAGTTAGAGGCAAGTGTTCATGTCATAGGGCTGATTGATTGTCTGTTTGATGCTAGCATAATTATGAATTAATGTGTCATTTTTGCCAATTTCTTAAATAAATAAATTTTTACATTGCTTTATCAAGATGGAATGTCAGCTTTAAGTAAGATGATGCAAAAGTGTTGTAATGCAAATCTCTAGCAGATGTTGTGAATTCATTTTTTATTTGCATAGCTGAATCCACTAATCCCAAGAGCTGAACTATAATTTATATTCTATTTATTATTCTGCTGCCACCTTGTGTGAGATGAGGAAGCCCCTGCTTAATTATATGAAGTATATGAATAAATATTCTAGGATTAAGATACACGTATCTTCATTTTTTCTTCTCTCCAGAAGTCAGAATTCAGATGTCTAGAAAAGACTGAGGGCAGTAAAATCTAACACAAAAGCATAAAATTTAGAAAAGAAGAAAAATCCTTGTAAGTCATTTGTCCCTCACCCATCACAAAATAGTAACTTTACTTCGAGTATTTGTTTTAGATTTTATCCAGTCTAAATTAAAATATCCCAAGTAGCAACATGCTTTGCATGGGTATTTTGACTGAAAGGATTTCATAGCTGTGATCCTCCTTCAAAAATCTGAACTGAGTTCTACATGGGGCCAATGGCTGACCCACGTGCAGGTTACTGTAAAATTTTGTCCTGGGACTTTCCTGAAATTTTTTTTACTTTTATTTCTTAGTCCTTAATTTTGCCTTTTTATCTGAGTTATATACCATTTGTGTCACCCTAAATATATTTTCCTTTTTTTCACGAACATGTTAAACCATGCTATAGAGGCACATATACCTCTTTGTATAAGAAATGAAGTTTTAACTGCTGAAGTAGAAAATGAGAATGTTTCAGCAGTTGGAAAGTTTCTGGCTTCCAGTGGCTTGTTGCCACTGGACTGTGGTAAAATTATGATACCTGATCAGTTTGTCTTAAGGTCACTCTCAGCATTATTCCTTTCCAGATTTCTTTCTGTCAGTAAATATCTGTGTATCAGATTAACTCAGAGAGAATAAAGCTGCTTGCAGGTTCTTTTTTTCCAAAATGGCTCTAATTTTATTTTCTCCCTTAACTCTAATTTGTCTGCAGGTCTAGCCATTTAATCCTACGTTGTTCAATATCAGTCTAAGCCAATAATTAGGATATTTAAAAACCTAAAACTTATACCAGAGACAGCTATTCTAAAGTTTTGGTCCATTGCCGTATATAATTATTCATTGTTTTGAATCTATCAGGTAAATTACACTTCATGCATGTATGTTCCCCTCTACATGAATTTGAAATATTTCTATAAGCCTCTATGAAGCAGCTTCAGTACAAAACGTTTAATATAAAGGTGAATCTGATAGTCCCTTCATACTATATTTCTGTAATCCTGTCAAAGAAACCCAAAATGTAATCTGTTTTGTCTGCTATGATCTGTTTGTTATAAAGGCATCTTTTTCTTCTTTCCATCCAAGGATTTATTCTGTCCAAAATTTTGAATACATGCTTTTGATGTTAGTATTGGTGTCATGTGACTGGAGATTTACATTGTATGTATGTTGTACAGAAATTGGCAGAATCAGTCTGCTTTTCTTTTCTTGGAAACTATAGTACGCTATTTCCCTTTTTCTAATTATCTAGAATTTCCCTTGTTCCTCATGTTTCAAAAATAATTAGGTTATTCCTTTAATAAAACGGTATAACACAGGGAACTGGAGTGAGTATGTATCACTTATATATACATAGCATTAATCAAAATTCTGTCCAGTTCTTTGCTGGTGGTTGTTTTTACTAGATTTTTAGTACATGCAGATTTTCCAGACATCCTTTCTTTTCCTTAAAAAGGATTCCCTTTGCAGTAAATAGGGCTGCTAGATATTTCAGCTCTCACTTTATGGTTTTTTCAAATACAAACCATGCCTAACCCACTCTCCCATCCTCCCCAAATCTAAACAAACAAAACTGAAAGTCTTGAGTTATGAGTGCACAGTGACAAGTTTTGCAAACAAAGTCCATCTCTTTCACATATTTCACAGAAATAATAATACATCAATCTGTTACTGGTTGTCAAAGGAAGAAAAGAGGAAGTTTAGGAAGGAAAAAAAGAGAATTTAGCAAGACAGCGCAACCTGTTTTTACTCCTTTCTGATGATAATTTTTACATTTTTTAGGAGAATCAGAGGATACAAATTAATTTTAATTGGCCTTCTTTAATGCATTCCCTTTTGAATTGAGTTGACAGAATCCTGCCATTTTAACTTGGCAAACGGAATACACTGTAATAAACAAAAGAAAGAGAAAATGAAACTGCAACACAACAAATTACCCTGGCAGAACTGATTATTTTTCCTTGTATAAACTGTGTTTGAATGTTTGGAACTGTATTACTTAGCGCTACTATAAGGCAGCTACATGCCAGCCATACACGATTTTCATTTTTTTAAATACCAAGACAAAGAAGTGGAGAGAAGGAGAGGCTTTCAGGAATGATTTGAGTTCCAGTGTTAAAAGCTATTACTGAGGACACTGGACTGCAGTCAGTAGATAACTCTGACTTCATCAGTTTGGGGCTTTCTTTTTCTGGCCAGGAGAGAGCCCTCAGAAAAACAGTAGCATAAATTTGGAAGGGGCTTGGTCTGAAGCTTTAGTTCGAGGATATCTACATGGTTTGTTCAAGCTCTTGATGTGGAGCCCCTTGGTTTTGTGCCCTTGGTACTTGCCCTCTTTTTTCCATTAGTATCTTCTGTCATGTTGACGTGCTATTGAAATCGAGTACCTGGTGTTTATTCTGAGGCTTAAAGGTTTGCTGTGCATACAGAACTGGGAGTACAGCCCTACAGCCTAGTTGTTCACTCTCTGTATAAATCAAATAGCATGCTGAGCCTGGGAATATTACTGTGGGTTACTGTGCCATAACCTGAACTGGGGGATATTCTGTCTCAGAAAAAAAGCAGCCTGCTGGATCTTGTTGGCTGTGCACTGAGGGAAGGGAGGAAGAAAATGATCAGACAACATGCTTATCTGTGAAGGCCCGAGAGAACAGAGTTTTCCATATTCACAAGCTACCTGGAGGTACTGGCAGCAGTATCGAGTCCGAACAAACAAAAAACCTCTCTGATAAAGGACGTCATTCAGAAGCAAAGAGAGGTCAGAGCGCAGCTTCTGCAGCAGCAGAAGGTCCCAGACAGCACATGCTGACAAGGCTACGCTGTCTGGCCAAAAGCTCGGTGTCTTCTGTTCAGGTGTGTAAAAATTTGATAAAGGAAGGGAAGAGGAAGATATGAAGCCCTGTGGGCAAAGCGAGGGAAAGTGGAGCTTCGCTCAGGCTGATTTCCTGCAGCGAGGACAGAGCTGGGGAGTGTTCCCCTGATGATAACGTTTCCTGTCTCTACTTGGAACAGGAATGTGGGTGTAAGCAAAGAGGTCTCACATCTCCTAATTGACGCTAGACTGATGTTGATGTGGTGGTGTGTGGAGGAGTGGGGAGATGTTGATTCGGTTCAGGCCCTTGAATCTCCCTGGTTTATATTTTGGTTTAGGTACATTAATGAATGAGATCCTCTGGCTAGCCCATGAAATCTTGATTTTTATCTGCTTTTTCACTTGCCTAGGGGAAAGATTCACCTTGCCTAACATCCACTAACTATGCTGGAGTGAATAGCGTAGACTACCTTTATACTCAATGGAAAGAATGGGGTCTTACAGTGCACAATCCATCTGACCTGCTTTAAACATCGGTATCACAATAGTGTCTTCCACAGACGGTTATGAAAGTCCAGACAACTAAATCCTCAATCTATGTTTATCTGAGATGAATTCCACCTGACTGAAGTCTTTTCTAACAAGGTAGCACCGAGTTTGGTCCCTGGGTCCCTCAGCAACCTTTCTAATGCCTTGCATTCTGCATTATTTTGGTGGGTTAACATATATGACCTGCCGTTTGAGAAGCAGCCTGTTTTTAATGAGTTTTGGTGATTCACACAAGAATGAACTAAGGCTGTGGTAGAAGAATTCTCTGGTAAGGGAAAATCTCAAAGACTCTCCAGGTTACATTTCAGAAGCAAGGCCTGCTGTTTGCAAGTAAACTCAAGTTATCTATACAAGCCTGATCCATAAATTCAGTAGTGTCTGTTTATTACTATTTGCTGTGATATAGTAAGTTTAACAAAAAATAAGTTTTCTTTGCTATTCTTGAGGCTGTGGAAGGGCTAAGTTTAAGAGGACACTAAATTATTTTGTCTACGTGTCTACGTGGTAACAAGCTTCATTTCACAGTAGAAAAGATTTGATACTTAAAGTCATTTTTTATTTTGGTAATAATGAGCTGTTTATTTTTTTTTTATTATTTCTTAGTTTATTATCAATTTCTTTTTACTTTCTTTTTAGCAATGGGTTAATGGCATATTTAAAATACAGTAAATCCCTAAACCAAAGCTGTATGGTTTGTTTTTTCACCCAAGAGGAAAAAAATACCAAAGAAATTTGAAATACTTTAAATCATTTAAAATTAGGTGCAAAAAAAAAAGAAATAAGCTTATGATTACACAGCCACTTTTTTCTAGGATAAAATTGGGCTGCCACCAACAGGTGCGGTCTGCCTATCACAACTTACCGATTCCAGTTATTTCCCTCATGGCAGCGCTAGGATTTGCAGAACTGAGCTGACAGTCAATTCAGGGGACCAATCTGACTGAAAACTAGCTACACTTTTGTTGTCATTTTTGATGGCTCTTCAGCAGCCATTCACTCTTATACATGACTGAAGTGGCTGTGCAGCTATGGTCTGAGATGGCAGAGGTTGATATTACCAGGGATAAAGGTGCTTCTTCATCCTGGGTGCTTAGTTAGCCAATATATCTGAACAAGATAGATAGGAGAAATGAGGAAGTTCTATTAGTTCCCATTCTGCGGATAAGTATGTCCGACAGGTAGACCTCGAGGTGAGATTCATCTCTGCCGCCTAAAATGCAGGCATCCAGTCTAGACTTCTCTTCTAAGCTCCATCTATAGTCAGTAGAGAAGGGTACCTCCAGAGGGCAATCTATCCTTATTCAAGAAAAATGTCCATGATGCATAGAATAAATCATCCTATGGAGATACTCATCTCCAGAGACTACAGAGAGATCTAGATGACTAACTGTGACTAGGCGCATAGCTTTCAGTGGCTAACACAGAGGGAGGCAGATGCTGTTCCAAGTGATTTGCTCTGTTCATAGAGGAGATTTATGGCAGAAATGGGAAATGAATTTAGATTTTCATTGTTAGCTCTTTCTCTTCTGTTACCACATGAATTAGTTCATGCTCTTTCTCTGAGCTAGAGCCTGCTTTAAGGAATAGAAGGGAATTGTGAACTCTACTTAGAATTCTAGGATGATGTGGGACAGTTGCTAAGGTTTTAAAAGGTGGGGGAAACAGGGGATCATTTTTGTCTGGCTGCTTGTGTAATACCAGTTGTATGAAATGTTTGGTTATCCTTGTTTTGAGTCCATGATCTCAAATAAATCCAGTCCAAACCTAGAATTTCAGCCTTTTACATTTTGATTTGGTTCTTTTTCAGGAATGAAGTGTATTTCTTTAGGGTTCCGCAGTGCATGAGCTGACTGCTTTCACAGTTGCTTTTCTGTGTGTTGTGAGTCACCTTTGAATCATCTTTGTTTCAGTCAGCAGGTGGTAAGCTGACTGTGTTTCAAGCCTTCTATTAGTTTTCTCTGTAACACCTCCGATTCTTCCTGATTCCCAAGAAAATCCAGTTGGTACAAGTATGGAAACCAGATGGCCCTAACTTTAATTGCAGTCCATAATGCAAGGCTCTTGACCATCCAGCTAGCTGAGCTGTCAGGAAACTAGGGTCTCCTGGTTTCCTACTGCTAATCTGGAGTATTAGACTTACTAAAATGTTTTTTTTTCTAGAATTTTCTGTCTTTGAAGGTACTCTGACATTGTAATCAAGTCTCTTCTTGATCTTTTTTTCAATAGTATAAACTGATCAAGTTCCTTAAAGTCTCCTTCAAATCCTTCAAAATGGAAAAAAAAAAGAAAGGTGGAAAACATTTTTATATTATTTAACAATGTCACCGTCATAGGAATATCTCCTTAATAGCCACATGTAATGTGACACATACTGAAAAAATATTTTTCTCCTTTTCCTCACTTGTCCCATGCCATTATTAACCAAGGTCATGTTTAACAATATGAAAGATTTGAAGTGAGTGGCCTCTCTGTTTTCTTCACCCATAGCAGAATCCTGAGCTTCCAGTTTGGATATCTATCCGTTACAGATTTGAAAGCTGGAGGAAAACTGACAGTGTCAGCCAACATAGAGTAACTCTACTTCTCTGATTTTTATAGATATAAAGATTTGGCTGATACAGCAGCAGGAGAGAAGAAGAAGTTGTCTGCCAAAGAGAGATGTCGTCTTGTTCTTCAGCAGTGTAAATTACAAGGCTGGCAGGTTTGTGATCTACAAAGCAATTAAAATATCATTCTTTAAACAAGCTAGCTGAGTCACTTCCATTGTGGGAAGCCACCAGATCCTTTGCAGCAGTATATTCTTTTGACATTTAATATATAATTTGGAATAGAATCAAACTGATTTTCTGAGTTTTCTAGCATATAAGTAGTTGTGATCGTTGTGTCAAAAAATGAGTGTATTCTTGTGAGAAGCAAAAGAGTTCAATTATGCATGTACACTTTATAGATTTGCTGTTTTTTTAACGTGTCTAGGTGTACACATTTTTAGGGCTGTAATGTTTTTGTGCTTTAATGCAGTTTCCAAATTACAAAAAAGATCTGTGTGTTTTCTTTATGTAAGCCAATGCACCAGATGTTGTACTGTACAGTAATGGGAGAGACCCAAAACATCTACTTAGATCTTCCTGTATAAGTTGTGCTGTGGAGGCAACAGCATGCTGATTCAGAGCTAGAGTTATGTGCCTAGGATCTCTGAACATCAACAAGAAAATAAAAAAAAAAAATCAAGCCCATACACTCAACAGGAAGCTCTCAACTTCCTATTGTTCTTATCTCTTTACCTTGTTTATAATGTATTTAATCTTGTCCATGATGAGCGTTGTAAAGCGGATGCCTCCACTTATTCAGATTACTTAGTTGTCGTAGGGTGACTTTGTAACTGAGCAGAACTGATTTCTTTAACATACCCAATTTTTAAAGAAAGCAGTGTTCCCTTACACAGCATATAAGCGTTTAGAGTGTTTATAGTACTCACCTGGACAGCATGAGCATCCAGACGAGTTTCAGGAGTAGGTATGAACTGTAGGGATTGGCCACTGATTAGGGCATTCCTGTAGGCTTTGGGAGCATAGCGTAAAGGAAAGGAAGGGGTTAACTTAAGTCTTCTAAGTCATGTAAGACCTCTAAGCATTAAGGCAGCCAGAAAAGGTTTCTGCAGCTGTTTCTGAATGCAAAGATGGTGTTGGAGTCAGTGCTCTGGATATTTCTCAGTGACCCGCATGACAGGCTCTTTAGTTATAACAGGAAAGAAGGTAACTGCCTTTCTAGATTGGGGGCACACATGGGCGGGCACCTGCTCCTGGCCACATAACAAGTTTTTGCTTTGGTCAAAATAGTGTTTAAATTCAATTTTATTCACAAAAGTATGTAATGAGCACATACTGTCATATTACCCAACTCCCTTAATAGCGTAGAATGAAAGGAAATACCCTGACAAAAGGTAAAAATGCTAAAATGGGCTTACTTTCCTTACTCAGATTTCTTAATTTAGCCAGAATGTGCATTTCATTATTACCTTTCTGGGGTATATTCTTCATCCTTGCCAGAAGGTTCCCTAGAAAAAAATTATCATTAAGATATAGAAGCTGTATCTTAGCTCCCAAGTACCTGGAGCTGAGGGTACCAATAACCTTCAGAACTTTCTCTGGGGCTACGAGCTTGACATTGGGGAAAGCTGAGTAATTGTAATCACGCTTTGTGCTCTTGTTAAAAAGCACACAGCAGGGTATCTACACAGTTTGTTTCCCGAGGAGCCAGTAGCAGTGTTAAAACGTGAAAAAAGTAGTTGGCCATCAGTGAAAGCCTGCTCTAGTGATTCTATAGTGACTGGCATTTGAAAACAAGCCTGAAACCTTGAAAAACATGAATGTAAAACAGAATCTCTCCATCGTGCAGGGGACTGAAGCTTGTGATCTCAGACAGGTTTTAGAGCTCCTGCCTCCAGAATAGTATTAACCTCACAAAAAGTGAGGTGTGCTACTCACAGGACACAACTACAGCAGGACATAATGCATTGCCCTTCAAACCAGAAAAGCACAAAACCCCAAAAAGATGCTAGTAAGTTAAACGGAAAGGGAGGGTTTGGGGTTGAGATTTATACCATTGTCACTTAGTGACTAAGAAGCACATAGGAGCAGAATAAGCTAAAAGGAACAAGGTCTGAAAAAGTGAGTGACCTTCTCCTTACACCTTCTCCAAGCTGCAGAGAACTATGACAAATAGATGAAAAGATGACAATGACTGGAAAAAAAAGCAGAAAAAACATTCTAAATCTGAATAATTTTGTATAGACAAACGCCCAATGAATAGAAGCTTGACACAAATGTATTAGGTGATACAAAACCGTATATCCAAATATCCAGCATTAGTGACTAACGTCTGTGTCACATAATCTCTCTTTGAATGATCTTTTTTGATTCATTTGACTAATCATGAAATTTGAGCAGTCTAAATGAGGAAGCTTATACAATCTGCAGTTGTCATGGGTGCCCTCCTCTATGCTTTTACAGCAGAGGACTCTTTGAAAAAAAAAAAAAAGCAGGAAGAAGAGAGAAAGAGGGGGAAGAAAGAGAAGGAAAAGAGGAATTAGGAATCCAGCATGATGTCAGCTAAAAAAGCTAGAGAAAAAGAGTCGTTTCTAGAGTATCAGTAAAAGTCATCCAAGAGGTAGGGAGTTGTGTGTATGACCAGTTTATTCAGCCAGTGTTGCCAGCAGTGACTATTTCAAATGAATCACTGCTAGAGCTAAAAATCTATTTGCTGCAGGGATTCATTAATAAGTCAAGGAGTGTCTTCCCCAGCACTGTTACCTGCACTTCCCTGAAGAGCCCTTCATGTAGCAGATTGGGTAGGCAGATACATCGATAGATAGATAGATAGATAGATAGATAGAAAAAAAGAAAGAATAACCTCATCAAGGATAATGAAGTTTAGGAGAAAGCAACACACATCTGAAATCAACCTCCTGCTTATATGCCACCATCAGAGGAAGGGATTGCCAATAAATTCCCTGGTAAAGGGGGAAAAAAGGAAAATCTGGACTCTGTATCGGAGTGAATCTGGATGATACATTATTTAACCTCCTTGTGAGAACGTACCTTACTATCCCATTTTGTGGAAGGTGATATTAACTTGAGTGGAGAGGAAAGTAAATCTGTGTTCTGGAGTGAGCTCTCAAAAATGAACAAAGAAAATGATTTCTTTATATTTATTTCCTTCTTGACAATTTTGCTTTGCTTTCTCACATAACTTGTGTGTTTGGAGAGCGTTTTGTTAACCAACAAAACAACAAAAGCCAGAGCCTGCTCGCTAAGCAGGTTCTTCCTTCTCTTGTAAATGCTGCTGTTTGCTTAACAATGGAAGGCAGACGAACAAAATCCAAGACCGGATTCCAGTCATGGTTTATTTTCTGCTATGTTGTAGAATAGAAGAGCAAACACTATCAGCTAGCCAGGGTCCGGTGCTTGATTCAGCAGCTTCTGTGTTAGAAGCAAGTATTTATTGGAGAAGTGTTGGTAGGTTTATGAAATGTTGCTGTTACTTGGGTAAGCTGAGCTGGAGATAACTGAACTAGGACAATAAAATAGCTGTTTCATTGAAGCTGACATACAGTACAGTTTCAGTCATGAACTTAGCTTAAATACTAGAATTATAAAAGTGCAGAGCTATTAATGAAAGGCAGTTTTTGCATCCTGACTCTATGTGCAGCCTAGATAAGGTGTTCTTTTCCGTTTAAATATATACTTGATCATGACAAGCTTAGCTACTTGCTGCGACTTTTCAGCACACCCTGTGTAAAAGAAAATCAGATTTCTAAATCAAAACAAACCATTCCTACTCCAGAAAGAGTGAAAATAATAGACTTGTTTAACCTCCAGAGAAGTTGATGAGAGTTTTGCCATTAATATTAGAGGGAGCAAGATGATATCTAGTAACTTCAGAGTCAAATTCAGTGAAAGTACTGGCAGCCCAGTGTAGGGCCACAATACAGGAGAATCTCTTAACCCCCAGAAATCTGATGGCCTTTACATTAGCCAGTCCACATTTTCTTTACTGTGTTCCTTTATTGCTGTTAGCTAGGGAAATCCTACAGTTCCAACAGAATGACTAGCTTGCAAACGTTGTCACAGTTTGGGAGAAATACAGGGCACAAACAGTCCTTGGCTTGTTCTTACTGACAGAAGGAAACTTTAATTTATTTGGATTATCATTCCTCACACTGTTGAGCTTGCAGATATAAATTCAGTAAAGGAGAGTTAGCTTACTGAGCTTTTGCATCAAACCTTGGAGCTTTACATTTTGTTTAGTTTCAGTGGTCTACAGTTAACCTTTCTCAGTTACTTAAGATGGCTTTGCATTATACCAAAGGTAAAACAAAGCCTCAGCTTAAATTGTTCTCACTGTGCAGTACAGCTGTTAAGTGCAAGAGCAGGAAGGACCAGACTTCCTGGCTGAAAGTGGATCTTTCAGCCTTTGACTTCTAGAAATACTTGCCTGGGTGAAACATAGGACTCCTTATCCAAAATGCTTTGAATTTGTCCTCTCAGTTTTTAGCCTAATCCACAACGATTTCTTCTTATCAGTGGCCTTGAATTCTGAACTCCAGAGATCTCTTATTCTGAAAACGATAACACAGGTGTTAAGTTTGAATGAGACGATCTAAAATAGTCATAGGATGTGAAATAAGTAGTACAGGTCAGTCAGAATATTTTCATGAAATGCTAAATCAGCATCAAGTAGTTGCACGGGACAGATACTCTGTGTTGCTGTCAGTCTGCTTCTGTTCACCTATAGACACTGCTGTAGTTGTTTCAGAAGTCTGCAGTGTTTCTGGAGAAATCGTCCTTGTCAGTTTGGAGATATTATTATAAAACTTTTTCCACTTAAAAAGAATGTAAAAACAGAGAATAAGCCTTCAATAAAGGGAATTCCCAGAAGTCTCTCTAGAGATTTTAAGTTCTTCTTGCAGTCCTAGAACCGCAGAAGGAAAATGAAGAATCTGATTCCCAGTCCTTACCAGGCATGAAGAGAAACATTATATTTCATTATTGACCTACAGGTGTTTAATATATTAGTTTTGATAGAACTTTCTCTAAATATTCTAAATATTTTTGATCTTCAAGACATTAATGTACAGTATTAGCATACCAGAGCCCTTTCTTGGAAAAAGTGTATTTATGATTTAATAGAAAAGTATAAGACAGAAATGAGAGATGATTAAATCAGAAAAATGAGGAAAAGCAAAGTAAAGTGTATGCTTAATTCGCAATAGAGTTTTTTAAGTTACTGTTTAAACAGTACTATTTATTTTGGCTTAAAATGAAAGTGGTTATGCTACACTGAAATACGAATTACTTTATACTTAATATGATAAAGTATTTGATTACTTTGCAAGTAATGTAATATGTAAGAGATTCTTAACTCTTTTTTCCCCCTGAGTAGGAAAACTTTGAGTACTCATAAATTATGTGTCAGTTTATTCATTTGTCATTTAGTGATCTTAACTGTCTTGGAGGTAAATGTTCTTTTTTGTTTTGAATGTCTTATTTTAAGAGTCAATTTCTTTTAGGCAATTTTAAAATTAAGTAAATTATAAAGATCACATGAAAAAAATTCCCAGGAGGAGTTTCCACACTAACATTAGATGAATAAAACACTAGCGTCTATATTTCCCTTACTACTTTCAATTGTGTCAGCAAAATTACATTTTGTCCAAGTGACATATCATCCTATTATGTTCTTGGAAGTAATTTGCTAGCAGCAGAAACGGCCACTGAGTGTATTCTGACCTCATCAGTATTACCGATAGCCTGATCTGAGCCAACTGCTGCCTTCAAGCTTTCTTAGGAACTACTTGTGCCACATAGTACAAGTCCGTCCTAACCCCTTGGCCTGAGAGATCCTGGTAGGATGGATCATTCACTTGGACCTCAGAACGCTCACAAGCTCTCAATCTTTCAATGTTGACCTCTGTCTTTGGTTCCTATTACTATCTTTTTTTCCCTCTACAATATTTTCTTCTACCCCTCCATCCGCCTGTCAGGATTTACTTATGATCTCTGATCTTGCAAACTCTTCATTTTCTTTCTGAGGTTTTTTTACATCCAAATGGGTTTTAAGGCTTTAATTCAAATTTGATTTTCTCCAGTTTCCCTCGGTTGACACTTTTCTTTCCTTCTCCTCTCTTTCTTTCTTTTCTGGATACTTCACCTGATATTGTCTTCTGACCTTCATGTCTTACTTGTCTGGTATTTCTTTTCCAGTCTCCTACCTCGCAGGTTATTTTCTCCACCATTTCTGTTCCTGTTGCTGTTGTTCATATTTCTCAATTCACACACAGGGACACGTCCATATTGTTTCTTTCAGTACCTATACCTATTTGTAGAATTTTTCAAATAACGGAATTACAGGTCCATAGTATAGAGATCCCTTGAGATTAAACCAGAATAATGTTTTCTCCACTAAGGGTCTCTTAGATGCATTTTATATTTTCTGTACATTTCCTTTCCTGTGATGCAGTCGTTTTCATCTTCTCACAAGTGCAGAGAACTGTGAGATTTGTACAGTTTTTGGAAATGTAGCTTTGTTCCACCCTTTCTGAGAGCTGAATGACAGTTTTTCTCTTTAAAGTCCAGATCCTGACAAGTACTTGCGTAAGTGCTTAGTGTTACTTGCGTGAATACTAGACCACTCACGTACCTCACATTAAGGCCGCACATAAGCTATGCTAATCTGTGGGTTTATTCAGCATTTTCCACTGTGCAAGGTCAGTAGTTTACCTGAGACAAAAGAGGAATCTTAAACTGTGTAAAGAAAAGCTAACCAATGAAGCAGAGAGAGTAAGCTTTTAAGAATAACGTTTCGGCCCTTGTAAAAGATCAGTGCCCTGTAAATTTGTTTGTCTTTATAATGTTTTTGCAGACATGTACACGGCAAAAAGACACATTTTACAATAGTTTCAGGGCTTTTTTCTACATTTCATTAATGCACTGTGAAAATGTGTGTCATTGTGTAAAATATCATTAGATTATAGTTCTCTGTCTTTTGTAGGTAGCTATTTTGAAAGTACTGCCAGAAACACACAGCACTCCCACAAATTGCCTTTTTTAAACTAAAGAACAGCTTTACAGATTCCCTTGACACCTATTAAGTATGAGCTAATACTGCCTCCATGCCACCTACACACCATCTCAGCATCCATTCCGTAGTTTTGAATGTCTGTACTTCTACATCCTACACCTTTTCTGTACAAAAAAAAAAAAAAAAAAAAAAAAAGAGGGAGAGAGAGAGAGAGAGAAGAAGAAGAAAGAAAGAAAGAACAGCTCCCTCCCATCCTTTCTCCCTCCTCTCAGGAAAAAAAAAGGAGGCCTGTAGCGGTAATTGAAGCTTTGGTAGTCATCAATGACAATTTTACTTAATCTTTAAAAAATCTGTCATTTTGAAAAATAACATTTAAAACCCTAATGCTTTTCTAATTAAAATAACTATGACTGTAATTCACAGATGGTTTACTTTTACAGAAGTCTGAATGACATTAAAATTTCAGACTCAGATGAGAGCACTTTGTAGTCCAGAAAGTACTGAAAAGTGAGTGCTTTCGTGGGAGAACATTTTAACCTTTTTTTTCCCCTAGGCAAGCAGGAAACATTCTGTGGTTAGAGAAAAGATCAGAATGAAGACAGGTGGCAACCTCAAAAACTGGTTTGATAACAAGCACATAATTGAAATATGAAATCCCAACATTTTTCAGCTTTCTTACTTTCGCTGAACACCAGATCTGTACAGCGGGCAGGGAGACTAGGCTGTTCCCGGCCAGCTTCAGAGGATAACAGATATAGTTCAAAGTTTAAGTAATACAGATCTCCAGCAATACTGATGTAATCAAATGTCTTATAACAACTTCTTCTAGACCTGCCTCTCTCTAGAGCAGTGCTCTCAATAGACCTGGCATACGATGTAAAATCTGTAAATAGCTTTTATCCAAATGTAAATTTGAATGTGTGTTGACTGGACTTCTATCCTTTCTTCATTCAGTTATAAGCCTCACAAGGCTTCTACTAATGAAGTTCTCAGTATAAGTGATACAGCAGTAAGTCCATTTATGCTGCCACTAGGGTGTAGGACAGGAGAAAAAAGAACTAAAGCTTTGGATGTTGCTTAGCTGGCTTTGTGAATCTACAATGCCAGATGGCAAACACTTGTAGCTAAGCTGACTGTAAGCTTGAGTAGTCTTCTTAAAAGTGATTTTGTGACAAAACACTGCCAAATAAGTTAGAATTCAATGTTTAGTTAAGTTACATATTTGAAATATAGCATAGATATGGTCGATCTGTTAATTATGGGACGAACTGAGAATGGGGTTGTTAATTTTGCTGTAAGCATTGCTGGTAATCAGGGTTTTTTTAAGGTTTTGAAATGTAATTTTTCATCCCTTCTGATTACTTTTTCTAATTTTCCTGTTGCCAAAGTATTGTCAAACCTTGGTCTTGTAGAGAGGAATATTTAGAGACTTCCAGTGAGAAAGCAAGAGGAAAAAGAAGCATTTTGAGGAATGGGGGAAAATAAATAGAAATGAGAAGTGGATGGTTGAGCGTAAGCCTCAGAGAGAGGGAGGAAAAGGCTGGAATGTGATATAGAGGAAAAGAGTGAAGTATCTGTATTTGATCCTTGGTCTTCTGAGAGCTACTCTGATAAAAATACTAATTATGACAATTACCTGATATTTTAATTACAATTAACCATGTGAACAACAATTCAATTACTACTTACAGAAGAATTATGGGTGTAAGATAATGTGAGCAAGGATGTTCTAGTAGCCAAAGCTAGTAATAAGGGAAGTTCAGTGTATGTTAGGATGGATGGGAAAAAATTATTGTTTCACAAGCATTTATTACGGAATTGTCAGGGTTTAGGACAGAAGGGTGTGGTGGAAGGAGTCAGGATGGAGTTCTGATATCCTAGAAAAAAGTCAAAGCTGTTAAAAAGAAAAAGCAATACTTGAATTTTTGAATGAAAGAAAGAGAACTGAAAATTGATGTGGTTTGCTGGGAAAGCAAGAAGAGTTTGCTTGATCATGACTCTGGATTAGAGATCTGAAAGAGAAGCAAATTTAAACCAAAGAAAGTCATTGACCTCACTTTCATAGAATTTATTGATGAAACAAGGAGTAAAAGAAGTGAGGACAAAAGGAAAGATTTCTAAGCAAATTTAACAAGTCCTGGGAAAGCAGCAAATATTCCAGAACAGGTGATGGATGAACAAGGAAGTCAGAGAGTTAAGGAAACCAGGAATATGAGGAATTTTGAAAGGAGAGGAAGAAAAGTAAAAACTGTTTGAAATCAGCAGTCAAGAAAATGAGGATGAGAGGATATCCCTGAGAGCAGAGTATGAAAGTATAGGTAGAGATCTCAGTGAGATTACTTCGAATTAATATGAAGTTAAAAAGTAGGTGGCAACACCCATTTTACCAGGGTAGTTATCATTGCAGAAACAGTGTTCTAGAACAGAAAGGTAATTTTGTTCTGGAATAATTACTTCTGTTTGTAAATGGGAGGATTATTGCAAATTAGATGGTCTGCATAGAGAAGATATTCTGGAAGAGCTAAGTTATACCAGTATTACTGTAGTAGCACAGTGTTTTCTGAAATAGCTGTGCCAGGCGTTTTCTGCCTTGTAGAGAAAGCCTATTCCCTATTTATGGGTTTCTACAACGGCAAGACTAGTACAACGTGATTTTTACCACCTTGCCTTTACACACCTTGCTATAACACAAAAAGACATTTTTTGTTAGGGAAGGAGATACTAACAGAAAAAGAACTCTGAAAACATTGTAATTTTGCCATTAGCATTCATCTAATTTTAACTATAAAACTAACACTTGCACCATGATTGTCTGTTAGTTCAAACTTTGGAATGAAACACTTTCAAATGTGATTCAAAAGTTTTCCTCTACAGTAGGAAGAAGGGAAGCTGAGGGACAAAAGAGTGCCCCAGCCAGTTCTGAGTTTGGTCAGTCGAGTTTAAAGATGGTTTATATGTCCCGTTTTTCTATAGTTCATCACTACCAGTGAAATATATCTGACTACAGTGTTTCGATTAAAAGCAATTAGTTGAAAAGGTGTGCAAATCTTCCTGCTAATACCTGTCTCACAGATCTATACTGAAAAAAAAAAAAAACAGAGCAGGCTGGTGCAGTGAGAAGAAAATGAGCCTGTGAGCTGTAAGCAAGCAGGACTTGGAATAAATCTGTACATTTTCAGCCAGACTTCTATTAGTTAATCAGTATGCCTGTTAGCCATTGAAAATGAATAACAAGACAGAAGCCATAATCTTCAGTGAAAAGCACAGCTGTCCAGTGCTGATCTTTCCTATTGCTAAAGAATGAAGGAAAGTTTCTTCTACAGAATTCCTGAGAAGAGAATATAAGAAAAACTATGACTTATTCACTGGTCCAATTTTTCATTAAGATTTGTTGGGGTTTTTTAAGGCTATTAGAAAGGAACGCCTTTGAAAATTGTACATAAAAGAACTTTAAGGGTTGTGTCAGCGTGTTCAGAAATTATCAAAAGGAAGCTATTTTCATTTGGCCTAACTAGCTAAATTTTTCCTGTAAAAGGGGAAGAATATTAGCTGCTGTGTTTATTAAGACCCTCAAAGAAATAGGTGAGTTAAACCATGCAACTCCTCAGCACCAGAATAAGATTATACACTCAGTCAATACCTAGGAGTATATTTTTCACAAATAGGTCACTATCTCTGACCTTTCAGGCTTGATCCTAAGGGGAGAGCTGCAGAATAGTTTTAATAGGCAAGTTTGGGATTAGGATTCATAATTTTACTGGACTCTTTTTACGTTCTCACTCATGGCACGTTTTCTCCTGTCCTCCAACTTCGGCTAAATTCTTCCTGTTCCACAGATGGCAGCTGTCTGTTATTCTTTTTCTGCTCTATATAGGCTTATGTCTTATCACTGTTCTCCTTGCCTCCATCCCCCTGTTATATAAATGGCAAACCTTATTTTCTATTACATTGACTAGCACATTAGCATAGGTACATTACATTCAGGATACTTTTTTTCCAACCTGCATTTAGTTGAATTCTGTGGTATCTGTTTTGGATTTGGACCTGAGTGGGAAACTGTGTGCCTGAGAGCTTGTTTGTCTTTCCAGATTTATCTTTTATTAAACCGAGTGATACTACCTCTCTGAACAAGTATTGGCATTGTACTATCCTTAAATTGCAAATCTTGTCTCAATCCTTAGCTGGATTTTATATGTACTGTCATTATTTACCTGTCATCATTTTGGCCTTTTTTCTTGATGGTGAAGGTTTACCCATGTTGTTTGTATTCTAGATAGGAGTTCGAAAAGTGTTTCTTAAATACTGGCAAGCTGACCATCTCAACGATTTGTGCCTTCAGCTTCAGAAGAAAATTATAACCTGCCAAAAAGGTAACAATTACAGAACAAATATTCCTGAGCTATAGCTTTGTACACTGAGCACAAGAACATTACATAGCAAAGAATTTTTTCCCCTTGAATAGTTGTTTTTTATGTTTAGGCATTTTTGTTTCCATTTATGTCAGTGTTTTTCCTAAGGTCACAATGACATTTTTGGCATATTTTTTAAAGGAGATATCCGCTGCCACCTGGTTTCCTGTCACTTTTGTTCCTTTTCCTATCAAAATCTTAAATAACTGCTAAAAATTTGAATATTACCTTGCATGAAGAAGCTTCCTTCAAACAATACATTATGTATATAATTGGCTGAGGTCTTCAACAATTCCCATTAGCATCCTTTAAAGGAAATTAGAAAGGCAAACACTTATCTTTTTTTTTCAGTCATATACACAATATTGTAGATATAAAACTATATAAACTAATTTTCATTTTAATTATCTGTTCTTCACTGAGAGGATATGGTGAAAAATGGAGGAAACCAAGAGAAAATTTGAAACAAACAAAACCAGAGTCATAGCAGTTCAGGAATCAATGTTGAGGGTGACAGATAACACAGACAGATAACAGCTCAGTCAGGTTCTTAAACACCTGCCTTTTTTTAATGTGCGTGGCTGCGTTGCAGTCACACTTTTAGAAAAGCAATAGTGCTTTATCCTCTTTCCCTTCATATACTGACTTACCAAAGAAAGGAAATATTTACCTTTCTGAAAATGTAAAGCATTCTGAGATACATCCTTGCTTGACAGAGCTGAAAGAATGGACATCTGCCAAACCCTGCCTGAACAATGAAGATAATAGGTTTTCTTGGCTCCTTACATTTTTTTTCTTCTTTTTGTTTTTGGTCCTCCTTATTTAGGCTAAGCTGAAAAGCGGTTTTCCCCAAACCTATGCTTTCAAAACTTTTATCGTATCTATGGCTCATCTGCATGGTCTTTACAGTCTGGGAAAACTGAGAGAGTAAGGAATGTGCATGAGTACGGAGTAGGCAGACATCTGTTTCGCTACACTGGCTCATGAAATAAACTGCTCTTCACAAGCAGGTATAGTTGTAAACTGCCAGTAAACTGGCTCTTTAGCATGTCAAAGAGCCCTGGGAAGTTGTGAGTAGGGTAGCGTACCTGTGCATTGTTCTTATGTACTCATGGAACTGGGTTCATAGTCTGTGACACTGTGGTGATGATGCTTACTGAGTACTGGTGTCAGTCCTGCTGCCTATCCACCTTTTCCTCTCCTCCCCCTTTGCTTCCAAAGAGCTTTGGAAGCTAAATCTCTCTTCATAGTATGTTGATTAATAGCAAAATTAGTCAATAATTTCTGTATGAAGTGTAAAATGTAGTATCATGTACCCATGTAAGTATCCCATATAAGGATAACTCAGAGGGAAAACAGACCTTACTCAAAATTCTTCTGAGCCACAGAGGGCATTTTTACCTCAGTCTTTCCAGCAGTCTTTTCAGCATTACTGTAAATTTGGGGGAAAATAAAACAAAATGATTCAGATAAGTCTTTTCTCTTATCCTGAAGGTTAACTGATGCAAAGGAAGACGTTAAATTAAAGCAAAATTGCGTGCAGAAACAATTTTATTTAAACAAAGGATCAAGAGTTTTCAGGGACTTGGTCATAATTTTTTCACAGGTATAAAATCCACTTATGGAAAATTTTTATCATATCAGATCAGTGAGAAAGTGTTTGTACCTGTGGGAAAGTCCATCCTTCTGAAGTTCTCTCATCAGAGCTCAGCCAGACTAGGAATTAACTTTTAATACATTGAATACACAACGGTTAATGTATTTGTCACAGAAGGCAGAAACACAGCCTACTTTAATTTCTACTATGTTCATGTTTATCCCCAGATGAACAGTAAAGAATTAGATGTTTCTCTGCCTGAAGGGTGCTAACTTCAATCATTTTAATTTGCATTAAGTGAGAATTATTTTAGATCTACATAAATGAGGAACAAATGTAGAAAACAAACTACTTGTAGTGCTGGTATAGCAGTAGATGCAACTGAGCAGTAAAGGTCTAGGAGATAAGAGTTTCATTTCAGAGCAGCTTTTGAGGTTATGAAATTGGTTTTTGTTCTGTGTTGACCTGAAAACAAAATCTTTGAAATGCTCTTACAAAAAAAGAATTGTGATGAAATGTCCATTTTGAATCCAAATCTGAGCTACCTGAGCTACTCAGTTCATGAAAATGTGTGCAAAGAAAAGAGGGAGTGTCTGTCTTCCAACCCTTCCTGACAAAACTTGGTTGAATGTTTCTTCAAAACATCTCAGCTGTGATGAAAGTGCATAGTTTAGAGTAGCTGTACTGTCTCTAAATGTTACAGCAAGCTCTAATGGATCATTTTACCAGACCGTTCTAGCAGGCTACCCTGCATTGCTCATGCCTGCTAACAATCCTGCTGGAGGATCAACCTCTGGATTTTCTTCTCCTAACTTATCTTAGTGGTGTACTGACCACTTACCTTTCTTTCTGGTCAAGGCAAAAAATGCACACAGGTGCACACATACATACACTTGTAAAAATGCACTGGAAATTTGAAAGACAGGCTTTTTCCCAGGTCACCCAGGATTTGATGCTTAACCATCAAATATCCTATCTGCTCTGTAGCAGATAGTTTTAAAGAAAATACGAGAGGTGAAGGAACAATTCTAGATTATTATGCGCTTTCAAATTTTTCATACTTATGAGCAGTGAACTCTGCTAATGTTCTATACAGGTGTTCATTACCTTCTTAACAGTAACATTATGAATTCAGACTCAGGAATGTGTATATCTAATGTGAATTCTCATAAAATTGTCACTAGAAAACTGCTATTAATTTCCTTTCAACTGAACTGGGTAAGTGCATTGATATTTCCGATGTTTAAGAAGTCAGTTTTTATTATAAAATGTGACTAAAGGGATTGAAAATGGCATATCTGGTAATGATTATAAAAATGTAAACCTTCCCATTTTCCTATTATAAATAATCTCAAAATAGATGAACCTGTATGTTTCCAAACCATTGAATTTTGGACACAAGGACTGTTAGTATTTTAACATTACCCTTTTTTGTATTTCAGCTGTCAGGCACTGAGCATCTCTAAAAAACTCTTATTTTAAATATATAAACATGGACAGAGGGGGTGATAGAAAATGCCTTACATTGCCCTCTGCTTTAGCTGTTTATTTTATTCAATAACATTTTACATTCATAGAAGTTGAGGCACTGAACATCAACAGTATTTCTGGTGCCAGTTAGTTAATTCCAAAATATGTTTTTCTCTGTGAAGTACACAGCAGTTATTCTAGATCTGAAAAGAAATCGTACCTGTGGAACTTTAAAAAAAAAGAAAAAGAAACAAGTAAAGCATGTTCTAGTTAGTATCTCACTTCCAAGCCAGAGCTTATACTCAGAGAACACCAATACCACTTATTGCAAGTAGAATGATTAATTTGGGGTCATATTCATCACGGCCCACAGAAGTCCCCATACCTTGTGTTTCTGATTATCTGGGTACTTCTGAAAATTCAGGGGATTAGATGGAATTTAGATTGGATGGCATTTGTTGTAAGGTTTATACATAGAGAGGAAAGTAACATACAAATCTATAATAGGATATATACCAAAATCTTCTCCCAACATGAGAGGGCTGACAGAGTGTGAAAAATAGGGCTATTAGATACATAAAGCTGATGCAATGTTGATGAAAGTTTTAACCTGAAAAATGCAGACTTGGTGTGACAGAAACATTTCAGAAATTTGCATTAAACTCACCTAATTGTTTTGGTTGAAAGGAAATGGGGAAATTAAGTCCTTAATATGATGTGTCATTGAAAAGTGTTGTGTTGGTTTTGTGTTTTTTTTTTTTCTTTTTAATACAATGAAATATTTAAAATATTGTTTTAAATTGACTACAACCAAAAAATTTTTTGATTCTTACTGCATTCAGTCGAAAAATCGGTTGCTCAAGGTTTTATGTGGAGACATATGAACTTTGCAGTGTATGTGTATACTTTCACATTCTGCAGCATATGTACAGGTTTCCAATTGCAATCTAAAAAAAAAAAAATCAGTGAAACAAAACATTTTGAATTGTGTTAGTTCGAATTTATGAATGAATTTACCGTCATACTTCACTCTAAGCACTGCCAATAGGAAACAGAAAGAGTTTCATTTTCATGTGGCATGTATATGCAGTCACATTGCTTTCGTTCTTCATATAGGGTACTGACTGAACTTGATTTACGCAGTTTTGCAGCAGAACACACAATAGTATTGAGTTATTCACTAATGAATTAGTTGTCTTTCATTGGTCTATAATTTTTTCTTCTATTATGGTAGTTGTAAGAGGATTTCTAGCCCGTCAGCGTTTGCTACAGAAGATGAGCATCAAACAGCAAGAGGTCACCTCAGTCAAAAGCTTCCTGCAGAATGCAGAGGATATGGGACTGAAAACATATGATGCCTTGGTCATTCAAAATGCATCTGACATTGCTCGGGAAAACGACCGACTCCGCAGTGAAATGAATGCTGCTTATCACAGGGAAAAGTTAGAGGCTAGAAACATACCAGAAGAAGTCTCTAAAAGGTAAGAAGAGGAAGCATATTCAGTGCTGTGGAGTGAAGAATTAAAACACTTCTCCAGTTTTAATGCATTTCTTCCCGGCTTAGAAAGTCATAGAAATGCATGAAGAGTTGCAAGTGAATTCTCAAGTATATGCTTACCTCAAATCAGTGTTAGACATTGTTCTGTTTGTATATCAGGTAATGAATTCTAGAAACTTAAAGACACCTGATATACCTGATTCAAGAGATGCTGTGTTTTGCAGGAACTTATTCAAGTCTGTGAGCATTTATTTTTTATATATATTTTTTTTAATTCTACGATAAATAGATTATAGTGGGACTTTCACCAAACCAACCGAACAAAGCAAAAATTCGTCTAACTTCCAACATTGGGAAATTGCCGAGATAATGAAGAACAGCTAGGAAGGCATTAAAATGCAATGAAGTCCAAACAAAGAAATCCTGATTATGTATTGAACTAGGGAGATTGTCAAGAGGATCCTTTCCTCTCATTTAAAAACACAGCAAAGTTTTTTGTTCCACTCAGAGTTTAGCTCCCACCACAGTTTTCAGGAATACCTCTTGTACAAATCCAGCAAATACTGCGGAGTCCCTTGCTAGGAGTGGAGTCTCTCTTATTTTTATTCATAGACGGCTGAAGGGGCCTATGCAGTACTTATAGCAGCTACTTATTGTGTGTGTCTATAACTTGCTGGACATACAAATGTTTATTTTTCCGTAGGAACGTAATTCTCATCGGGAACAACTCCCTTTGCTTTCATTGCTTTTGTCAGTAATTTTTATTAAAGTGAAAATGGCAGTGCATCTGCTTAATTAGCTCCAAATATCCCAGTGATTACATATTGGAGGAAATGCTTTTGTATGAAAGACTGTAATTAAACATTACAGTGAAAACAAATTATCCATGAGCACCAAGCTTTCATCTTTAGCTATTTCGTTTACTGCATGGGCAGCTGGCTATATCCTGTCATTGAATTCCAGCTCTACTGGAAATGCAGAGATACGTTTTAAAAATGCAGAGATGCAATTTAAAAAAAACAAATGCTGATGGACTTGTGTGTAAAATGATGGTGTGGACATCTTCTACCTAATACGCTGCTACTCTAAATTAAAAAAATTTTCAGCATCTTGATTTTGGAGGATTAAAACATTAGATGGATATTTTTATTTTTGAAAAATCAGTTTGTTGGAAGCAAGTAATTAAGTGTTGTTTCTCAATACATATACGAAATAGCGAAAGCCACAGGCAAAAAATAATGTGGTAAGTGAAACATTCTACAAGTGTGATTGAAATGATAGCTAATTATAATGTCATAGTTAATATCAATAAAATAATAACTAATAATTAAGCTTAAAGAGGAAGTGTATAGGTATCTAGGTGGAGCAGTCCAGACAGCCAGAGTAACTAGTTAAAAGGTCATCTAATATTTTAAATATTTGGATTATCTAAATAGAATTTGTAATCGTCTTTTTAGAAAATAATGATAAAGGCTCAGCATTCACTGCCTCAGTAACTTTCTATTAAAATGGATTTCCCAGAAATTATCATTCAGATTGAAAACCCAGCTTTTGATTGTGTGTAACAATCAAAGTGTGAACAATGCATTCAGTGAATGTCTGATCAACAATATGAAACTGCTTAAGGAAAGCTGCATTTGTGTGAGAAAGGGCCAGTGTCCTGATTTATCATAAATCAGGAAATGGAAGAAAGCTAGCAGCTTGATCTGGATTTGTTTGTCAGAAGATTACTACACACATCCCCTAGGCACAGCAGGGGAGTTGTGAAATTGTTTACCAAAAAGCTGTTGTTATGTTTGCATGAACAGGTTCATTGTTATCATTTGAATAATGCATCTGGGCCTCTTTTCTGTGCTTTCAGAGCTGAAGACAAGGGTGGGAAGGTCCCTGAGGACAGCTTTGTCGGCTGTCGAACGCCCAAGCACTTTCATTCCAGCTCTGTCCCTGTCCCCATGGTGGTGGACGGCTTGGTACATTCTGCGACTGGATCATCCATCAGATCCCCCTCCCTGCATTCTGTGTTCAGCATGGATGATGGCAATAGCCTGCCATCACCAAGGAAACAGCCTCCTCCCAAGCCGAAGAGGGACCCCAACACACGACTGAGCGCCTCGTATGAGGCCGTTAGCGCTTGCTTGTCGGCAGCTTCTAAAGAAACCACGAATGAAGGTTAGGCATAAAGGGAGAAACCGTCACAAATGCTACTTTAGGTTATTGATTCATACTTTTTGCTTTGATCCTTTTAAAAGCAGTCAAGCGCCTTTGAAAAGCCCCGCTTCCTTAAAATATTTTCAGTGGCAGTAAATAAAAGTAGTCAATTTGTCATTTGTTCACAAATCAGCAAATAACTACTCATGTGTTCTAATTGCCTAGTTTGTCAACAGCCATAACAGATTTGTAGAATTCCCCCTAGAGACAAATGATCTTTGTCAACTTCAGCTATTTTACCCTGTCGACTGTTTTATTTCACCTTTTAAACTGTACGTTAGAATACCTTGGATAGGTAAAAACAGAATGCTTGAATGTTGAATTTTAGCAAGTTAAACATTAAACTTTCTCCTACTTTTTTTCTATGTTAACATGAATAACTTGTGCATTCAGTAATTTATGTTTGTGCCATAACTTTGTTGCCGTGATTTTTTTCTCAGTTAGAATAGAAGTGCTATGAAAGTCCCAACGTGTCTCAATTCATGGTGAAGCATGAAGTCCAGTTTTGAGTTAAATTGTTCTGTCCTCCTTCACCCTTGAAATGAATGAATAGAAGATGAATAAGAGGGATGTATTCCACTTTATTGCAATAAGTCTGAGTAGTCATGGTAGTCATGTTTTGTGTAAAGGGTCCTTCCTCTAAGTTTGTCAGGGAAGATAAACCCTTCAGTTTGGGTCTAAAGCTATGTACAACCTTTCCCTAGTCTTGAATTCAATGGCTGGAGACCTCTGCAGCTCCCTCTTGCATAATAATTACTGTTCTCATATCCAGTTTAGATGCAAGTCAACTTTTCCTAACCTCTTCCCTATTCATTCAAACTCCTTGTAGAGAGAGAAGCATTGTGTCCAGTATGGTACTTTCAAACTAGTTCAGTGTGGTTTTAGGAGCTCTGTCGCTTAGTCTGTCTGTGCCCAGAGCTGCAAAAAGGTGATTGACTTGACCAAAAAGCTCTAGAAGAGCTTTCTGAAAGAAGGGCAATTTGTATTTGCACAAATGGCTTTAACACTAATATTTATATACACTCACAAAGTAACTTTGGAATTCTCAAATATTTGAAAGGATAGGACCAGTTTCTCTGCTGTACTCGTTTTCCAGGACTTATGACATTTTCCTGAGACTTCGTCCAAGGCGAACTCTGATTTGTGCCATCTGGTTTTGATCCTAAAAGACCTGTCACCTATTGATGATAGCTATCTATTCCCTCTACCGCTTCCTTGCCTGGAGGTTGTGAAGAGATATCTAGTTTTGTTAGCTGTATACTCAGTTCAGGAATTCCCCTTAGGCTATGGGATTCCCTAACTTTATAGATTATTTCCACATGGCAGTACAAAGGAAACAGAGATAGGTATAGTATCTGTCTATGATAGGGTTTTATAGATATTTACATAAAAGGAGGATATTTCAGTTACCAGCGATAACATATATACCAAAGTAGCACCATGCGGAAACTCCTGGTTACATGCCCCTGTGTCTTCTCCCTTGGGGCATCTCTGTTTATTATAGACCTTGCAGTGAACACTTGAATTCAAAAATAAGTCCTGAGGTGTTGTGTCTCACCTTTTAGTGACTGTAGTGACAGGCAAATCAGATGGCATGCCAGGTGGCAAAGGGTTGTGGTTTGGAAGCTGAAAAAGTTCTGCGTTTTATTCCCTGTAATATGTATGCTTTTGATTGGATACCTGTTTTCATGACTACTGCTCATTGTAAAAATATAGGCAAGATTGGAAGGCTTCAGTACTGTACCTGTGCAAGAGAAAACAGACTTTGCTCTGTTAATAATACATACCTTTTTCACTTTCCTAGTACTGACCCGTCCAAGGCCACACAGTGATGACTATAGTACAATGAAAAAAATTCCTCCCAGGAAACCAAAACGAAGTCCCAACACAAAACTTAGTGGCTCTTACGAAGAAATACCTGGCCAAAAGCCTGGGGAAGTGAAACAAGCAAGCACAGTAACTAAACCAGGTGTCTATGACACTGTGACTGTACAGAGAACAGCTTCTGCTGATGGGCCGCAGCATAGCACATCATTGACTCTTTGTATGTCACAGGAAGAGGAGGAAAATGAGCCTGTCTATATTGAAATGGTAGGGAATGCAATGAGGAGCAGTTCTGCTGAAGCAGAAAGCCCAGAACAAGGAGAAGCTGTATATGAAGAAATGAAGTATTTTCTACCAGAAGAAGGAAGCAATGGTAATGGAGTAATTCCAGTAGTGACTGGATCTCCTCCACTGTTGTTTGAAAGCAAAAAAAAAGTTAATATTGAACTGGATGGAAACAGTCAAGCAGCTTTCAACTATAAAGACTCGTGTGACATTCCAGCCCCTTTCCCAAACCTGCTCCCCCATAGGCCACCACTTCTTGTATTTCCTCCAACCCCTGTCACGTGTTCACCTGCTTCTGATGAATCACCTCTAACGCCGCTAGAAGTCAAAAAGCTTCCTGTCTTGGAAACCAACCTAAAATACCCTGTGCAGTCCGAAGGCTCGAGTCCATTATCACCGCAGTACTCTAAAAACCAGAAAGGGGAGAATGAAAGACCAGCATCTCCTGGCTTGGTTGTGTTCAACGTTTCCAGCAAAGTGACTCCTCCTTCAACACCCCCTCCTCCACTCCCACCACCCCCTCCTCCTGTGCCACCTCCTATTTCCTACCGGGCTTCCACACATTTTGCATTTCCTCCAGAGGCTTGTGCTAGTTTTCTGATTAATACAGGGAAAACAGGAACAAACTCAGATCTGTCAAAAGTACCTCAGCGACCAAATCCTGCTCAACTTGGATGCTCATCTTCTCCGTTCTCCAAACTGCCTTACTCCCCAAAGGTGGCAAGAGCAGATCACAGGAAATCAAACTCTAATTCATCATCTTCATTTCCATATAGCCCTACAAACTCAAGGTCATTGACCAGTCCCCTCGATGAGTTAACCAGCTTGTTCAACTCAGGACGGAGTGTGCTACGAAAATCTGCAGCAGGAAGAAAGATCAGGGAGCCAGAAGGTAAGACCGATCTCTATGCTTCTGTATAGTGTATTCCTTATGCACCAGTCTTACATTAGAAGCTGGTAGAGTCAGTAAAAATACAAAACAAATCTGTGGGGGTTTTTTAAGATCTGTTGTAGTCATAAGAAACAAATAAGGAAAATGCATTATGTATGAAAAGTATAGGTTTCAAGTTTTCTCTGAGATGTCAACATTTCTGTTAGCAATATATTTGTATGACCCACATTTAAATGGAATTTTTTCACATACCAGCAGTCTCAATAAAATAAGCATGCATGTTATATCATGCAAAAATTAGTTTATGGTAACACCCTTGAATGAAATATATTTTAAAATTTCCGTTGGCTAGCTGTCTGGAAGATAGCATATACTTTATATTTAAGGTTTCATTATTTAATTTCCATGAAAGTATGAATTTGATAATGCTGCCATATTTCTTCTCCTAAATGAACCTGAGCCAAAGTATGTGCCACAAACTCTATTTATTTCCCTGTGCTATCCTTTTATTCTAACTCTTCCTATTGTTCGCATATACTTATGTACATACACACAAATTACTTGGAATCCTGGCTTTCTGGCATCTGGAGAACATCTTTTGTGTCTGGTGCAAAAGCCAGCTGTAAAAAGAAGCAAAGCCTGCCATTTTGCTATCAGCTTTTGAGACCACAGTCCTCAGACAATATCAGTTAGTTATTTGCCTTGTGCAGATAATGGAGGGTTTAATTATATTACTATAAAGATCTATGGAGCTATCCTGATGTAAAAAGATTTGTTCAGCTGCTCTGTAAGGGTGAAAAGCTTCTGACCTAGCTTTGTCTATCTACAAGCTGGATATCTAGTCATCAAACTGTTAGTCTATGGAGAGACGTTCATTTTGAGAGCTGGATTCCTCCTACATATATCTCTCAGCTGGATATGAGGAAAGCCTAAATGATTAACCTAGTAGAGTGTTAATTTCTTGACTTTTGAAGTCAGTTAAGGATATGCCTATCCTGCATATCCATTACAACACTGACTTCAGTCTTTATGTTACTTTTCTGATCAAAAAAGCGCTCCTACTGAAAATAGTTACAGTGCACTGCATACAGAAACTTTTCCCCGTAGTAACATCTCGCAAACAACCTGACTTGTGTGCAGCATTTAGTTTACAAAAAAAATGTAGTAAATTGAACGTTCAGAGTGATACAACATCTAGATTGTTTTGTCTGCCTCTTCACTTCTATCTGTCCAGATTGCCTTAGTGACAGGCTGTGTGTAGCATATTCAAACTGGGGAATACAAAGTCCCATTTTTGAAGTATAAGACAAAACAGTAGAGAATGGGATAGATTACCTTCTTATTCATTGTCTATTTTCTTATATATGTACTGCTCATTGATTTCAGTATCATACCCTGATTTATGCAGATGTAATAGAGCAGAAGCAAGTGTTTGAACTTACTCTGGATATGTGTGTGTCTGTATGAGTGCTGCCTTGTCACTTCATCCCTAAGAACCTTGGCAGCCATTGACCCCTTTCAACCAAATATGACAAGGAGGTAATGATCTCAAAAATAGTTGAGTTTCTACAAGTTTCGTGAAAACCGGTGGCTAGGTGGAGGCAAGAGCCGTAAACTGTGAGAAAGGTTCCTACCAGCCATCAGTGAAACCACTGCAGATAGAACCTTTGTGGGTGTTCCAGACCTTGAAAAAGTATTAGTTGGACCTTTTCCTTAGATGCTGAATTCATTACCCTGTGAGTTACAAATGCAGACTTCATGAGTTCTCAATCTCAAGAGAATGCCTTGTTTGTTATTTTGAGTATATGAACTGGTGAAATTTGTAGAGGAGATGTTGCAGTGGGTTTGTGGTTTCACAAAATTAACTGATAACAGTAAACATCCGTAAATATGTTCAGGATTTTTTTATGTTGGGAATCTTGTTTTATTATATCAATAAGACATTTTATTCACAACGAAGTAACTCTCAGATTTTAAAGTCAACTCTTTGGAGGTATCTGCTCAAAGTTCGCTGAATGTACCTCATGAGTGAGTGTGGTAAGCCACTCCAACCAAATCAGCAAATTGACTTTTACCACATACTGTATGTATGTTGGTACACATGTGTAATTTTGCTTTCAGTTTGAGGTTTTCTACAAACTTGATTTGCAACTAAATGTGACCAAGTTGTAGGTTGAAGCTTGTCCATTAACAGAGCCTACCATCTAAAAACTCTAAATTTACCTTTTGCATAGAAAACATTGTACTTCTAAATATTTCATCAAGGCAGCACTAAGTATGAAAGATCAAAGTTCAAGAAAGATATACAATAAAACATAGGAATCAATATTTTATGAGCTAGGAAGCCCCTGTATAATCCTAAGTGCTGTTATATAAGAATAGTTCAATGATGAGCAGATAGACTGGAAGTAACAAAGAAATAAAGGTGAATATGTGTGGAGAGTTTCTACAGTTCACTTTGTGTATTACTTGTGTTCAGTTCATTTCTAGGGTAACAGCTGGAATAAATATTATCTTGTATTTAACTTCTAATGCAATATAATAAGATGGCAACCAGCAGAGAAGACTGTTATATAAAACTAGAAGTCCTGATGATACTTTGTGATTTTTTATCACCTTTTGCGTAACGCAAATGAAGTTCTTGGAAGGCTCCTCCCTTCCTCAAACTCTTTTGTTATTGGTAGTATTTTATTTATAGCAGACGATGTGGTAAGTTCATGAAAATTAAACACTTTGTCTAGAGTAGCCTTCTGAAATGTTGTGCAGTTTCCTTTATTTGCGTAAGTCATAACTTAACAACAACCTTAACTCAAAATAGGAAGTAAAATTGTGGGCCATTTTGTGGTCAAGGAAGGTTTTCTGTAGAAATCAATAAGTTTCTAGACCGCATCATCAGCCTTGGAGATAAAAGCATCCTGGCAAATAAAAGTGCAATACAGACAGACCCCCAGCATGCCTCCCTCTTACCTGGAGGAATAATTTCAAGGCCTGAGAACGCTGATATCCTTTTGCCTCCTGACTCCCCAGGGGAAACGATCATCTAGAATTCCAGTAGAATGGGTTTGTGGTTTTGTGATGGACTGCTGGCTTATTGTGAGCTGAAGCGAGATCACCCTGCTTTCACATAGAAAACAAAACAGTAATTAAATGGCAGCAACTTTCATTACCTATTGGCCTAGCCTGGATATATCTGACCTTTTTTTTTGTCATACAATAGTAGCATCTAGGTGTTCAAGCACTGATCAGAATCACATAGTATGCAATTTCGTGCAGAATATTGTACATGTCATAAGAGAAATTTTCTGCTCCACGGAGCTTGTAGTCTAAATAAGCAAAACAGTAACAGTTGAAAACTGAGAAGTGATTTCTCCAAGGTCAAAAAGAGGTTGTCACTGAAGCCACATCTGTATTGCTAGACAGGGGGGTTTTTTTATGCCATATCAAATGAGACCTGAATGCGGATTAGCCACAATACACACTCACACACACACACACACACACACACCCTTTTCTTCTGTTCACCCTGATTTCTGCAGGGAAACTTTAGCTTGCAGGTCAGATAGAAACCAAATGATCATGTCTAGCTTCATCTGTGCACCCCAATATCTCTAGATGGGGACCTTAGATTTGAAACCAAACTTCACAAAACCTAGTTGAATGCCTTAATCACGAAAGCACCCTCTCTAGCAGAATGTACAAATGTTTTTCACTTTTCAGTGTATAAGGCATTCCTAGAGAAGAAGAGGAAATTACATGTTTACATATTTCACATTTAATATTTGTAGAGCAAGGATGGAAATTTATTCTCCTCTGCCTGGATGAGTACTCAGACTGCTGGAGGTCATAGTGTTGTTTCTCTTGGTTTGATACAATTAATAAGCTATTCCATGCAAAATGGAATAGCTTCAACTTCAGAACAAAAGATGGAATACTTCCCACCCCATCATCCATGCTACATCCACTCACATTCACAGAGTGACTATTCATATCGATAAAGGCTATATGTATATGTATGTATACATGTATGTATGTATATAAGGGGCATATATATATATACAAGGGAACTGAGCAAATGAAACATGTTTTTTCCTTAACCTGAGAGAATTTGCTCGCAATCGGGCTACTAAGACAAAGACTGAATTCTCTGCTTCATGTTTGTTGAGAAAAGGCTGGCATAGATACTTCATAAGCCTCTGAGTCTGAGCAAAGAAAGACTTGCAAACTTGCCACCAAAATTTAGGTGCGTAAGTCCTAAGAAATAAAATTTTATTTAATTCATCAGCATATAGGCTTCAAAGTTTCCCCAGTTGTCATTACAGTTTCAATACAAGTAGATCTGTATGGGAGGTCAATACATGCTTCAGTGATCTGGTCCTTTTCAGAACAGTTCAGCAACGTACATAGTAGCAACAGAAAAGACATACAAACAGATTGATAACAAAATATCAATGCCGTTATCGAGATGCTTGCCTGATATCTTTGGCATGCATTAACTGCGTGACTCTCTTCTTCACCTACTTTCTAAGAGAGATATTTCCAAGGCAGGTAGCTTCACACATCGGTGAGTTATTCCATGACCTCCAGTTTAAGCAGTGGAAGTCAGAGGAAAAGAGTTGCAACTTACAGATGAAGATATTTAGATACACCTACTTGAGACTGAAGCTTGCCAAATACTCTTTATCAAAATTGGCTCAAACTTGGAAAATAACAGCATCTATTGTGCATGTATAGGAAGTACTATCCTGACAAAGACAGATATGCTTTGGATAGCTAGTAAATAATTTCCGTCTATCAGCAGATTAGAGTAAGCCACTATTGTGCAGCTAACATCTCAACAGTGGATTGCAAATTAAATTCCCACTGGGATTTCTGAGATGAAATCCTAGTCCCTTATCCTCTAAGCCACTCAGCTTTTCCTCTTAAGCAACTTAATAAAGATAATATTAATATCTGCCTCTCGTTATTCCTACATTATATTGATACAATATAATAGTTTTCCTTTCTTTGGGTCAGAAGCTAACAACTAACAAAACATGAGTAATATAAAAAGCTATATTGTCACCTTTTATCTTCTTTTACCTGAGAAAGCTAGAGTAATGATTACGTGAGACTTTGCACTTTCATAACATCTTTCAGGTAAGATTCTCAAAGCATTAAAACTCTAATGAATTAAGCTTCACAACCCTTCTCTGAGAGAGATTAATACCTATTTATATAATTGCCTTAATTGGCAGGGAATGAGGATGACTTTCTGTGACTAATTTTCAGATTAGATATCTAAACATAGGAAAGTCTGATTCACCATGGAATACTTACAGCTCTTGATCCGAATCTCAGTTTTCTTGCATTAGGTCAAGAAAAGTGGGAAAAAGCCAAAGCACTGCTAGTAACAGTTTAATGCTGCAGTGAGTCATAAACAAGGCCCCTACTTGCCTACCTGTAGATGCGCTATAAAGAAAATAGCAGAGGAGAAGGTAAAACTGCTGGCAATATAGTTGCAATACTGGCCAGAGAGCCCGTATACTAGGTGATTTTTTTTTTCTGAGGAAATAACTGTGGTCTTCATTACTGCAGCAGGAAAAGGGGATGGAAGAGCCAAGTGAAATGCTTCTTACACTCCATTCCCGTTCACTAAATGTTAATGAACTTTTTACCATCTGAAAGTTATCTCCTTAAGCTGTAATCTTCTCCTCATCTATAAGTCTGCCATTTTCTGGTTAATTTGTCACAAAAGGGATCTATTGTTTTAGGGTAAACACAATCCCCCAAGCATAACTCTCTATTTCTCTTACAGAATCTCTGAAAAGTGGCATATTTTCCTGCTGAAGAGATTTTTGCATTTTTATCTTGAAAAATGTTTTTCAATGTAGCATTTTCCTTCCTTGAGGTTGAGGTTGATTTCACTGTTTGCTCTTACAGCCTAAAATCATGTAGTGGGTTATTTGGTTGGTCTTCTGTTGTGACATAGTAAAGAAGCTTTGTGTATGATTACCATAAACAAATGTTTTTACCTGAAGATTGTCAGAAAAGAACAAATCAAGATTAATTTTTATTTGAGGTGAAAAATAAATGCATATTGTCCTAAACCTTTATATAGTGATATTACATTTTAAGCATTTTTAATGAAAATAAAAACAAATCTTAGCACCCCACACACAATCCCAAAGTTGTAGAGGATGAAGGAGGCTGTGCAGCTCCAAGATCACACAGGAAGTACTACTGCTCTTTTGACTGGATCTTATGCTGTAAGTATCTACAGTGGTCAGAAAAGGATCCTTGAGACCTTTAGTTCGACCCAGTGCAGGTGCTTTCATGTTCATACCTAACCACTGCTTATCAGGAAGGAAGCTGAGGAGGGATAGCTGCACAGATTGTTGTTGTTGTTGTTGTTCTCTTTTGCAAGTCCATTTCTGAGAACTTCAGGCATTCCTTTTATAAGCTAATTCCATTTTTGTTCAGACCCTCTTGGGTCTGAATTACTTTATGTCCCCTTCTTCCTGTCTGTGACAGGAGCACAATAGTCATGCTGCATGTGTTCAACTTAGTGCCTTTCAAACCCAGAGTTTTTAGTAACATTCCATCTGTAATAGTGACTTCAGTCCTTCAGGTAGCAATTTAGATTTTTCTTCTTACTATTTTTTTTTTACTGAAAATAGTAACAAGGAGAAGCTTTGACTTTTTTTTTTTTTTAATTTATTTAAATAAGTCCCCTAATAGCCACTTGCACAGTGGTCAGTTTGTCATATAGAAGGATATCTGCCAAACAACCGAAGATGTGCTTGTGTCTGCTATAAACAAACAAACAAAGCTGGTTCTAAACTTGCCAGCCCAGGTATCCAAGAGCGTCATTGTAACTGGACAAATTTCAGCCCTTCCTTGGTTACCTCAAGTTCTTGGAAGGACTTATGCGGCCCATCATGAAATTGTAAAGAACTATTTGTGTCTATCAGGATGGAGAAGCAAGAGAAGACAGCTAGACAGAGATTGAGAAAAAGATGTGGTCATACACATGAGGGTGCCCCAACCCTCATACTCTCTCCTCACAGCTGCACTGTACCAGTAAGAGTAAGAGTAGCAATTTGGGACATCCACCTTCTGCCTGGGCCCACCAGTGAATGAGAGAATAAAGAAGCCTTCAAGTTCAGGGCTGCTCTGGCTAGAGTTCTGGCCACTTTTTAAAGGAAAAACACATTACGAAGATTTTATCCCTGAAGCTCAATGTCTCTCTCTCTTTTTTTTTTTTCAGTTCTAGTTTTACTTAAGGACTGATTGCAGTATAATGATGCTGACATATTAGTAGTATATAGTAACAGTTTTTAGCCATAGGTTGACTACATTTGTGCACAGTATGGGTGCTTATCACACTGCTTCTGTGATAACCATATATTCCTGCTCTGAGGTGCATGGACATGTCATTGACCATCATTCTGTCCCTTCAGTATGAATGTAAAGACGAGCTAAAGAAGCGTCTGTGTAGTCAATTCTTTTTTGGAAAGCTGACTTCCAAAATAGACTGGAAATGTTGTCTGAGGGGTTTTCTAGAATACCTACCCCTCATTGATGGGATGGATTGCAGTACAGGTGATCCAAAAATGTTCTCTAAATTATCCCTAAAATTGACACAAACAATTCATCTGCCCAGTCCAGCCACTTGTGCTAAGACTTCTGTGTTGAAGTCAGTGCCAGACCTGGTATGATAGAGATCCTGAAAAATCTCTGTAGAACTGTTCTGTGGGAAAAGTAAATAGACCTGATGTGATGTTGTTGGCAGTATCAAATCCCTGTCTGTTTGTTTGTTTGGGGTTTTTTGTTTGTTTATTTTCACAATATTTGCAACTGTGTTTGAGGGGGAGGAAGGTTGAGACAGTGTCTCATCACATAATTCCTTCCAACAGCAGCTGAAGCCCAGCAGTAATGGCTGTTCTGTTACTGAGATACCACACACAAAAGTAAACAAACTTAAACGTCTGTCTTCAAAAAGAACTGTTACATCCACATTAGTTAGAAGAAAACAGTTTAAAAAAGGGAAGCTGTGTTTCTTACCAAATTGCCTCCTCCTTTTCCAGCACACCAGCAGTTTATTAACCACACAAACACAAGAAATAGACTCTTTGGTCAGCCATTTAAATGTATCTAACAGTAAACAGAACTATTACAGAGTAAAATCAGCTGCTTTTTCCATGTCAGCTGCTTTTTCCATGTTAGACATGAAAAGGTGGGGGACTGTAGGGGGAGAGATGCTTCTTCTAAGGGAAGAAATTGTCCTAAGCAAGGATGTCTGCCTTCTTCCCCTCTGTGGTTAGGAGTGGCCTCAGAAAGCTCAGCAGAGATCAGTTCCTCGAGAAGCTGGGGTGAAGGAAATCCCCATTCTCTGAAACATGTACACTTGCTGGTCTCTGTTGTACCTGCTGCATTAGAAAGGTGTTCCATGGGCGCAATTAAATACAGAATCACAGAATCACAGAATCGTTTAGGTTGGAAGGGACCTCTGGAGATCATCTAGTCCAACCCACCTGCTCAAGCAGGGTCACTTAGAGCACATTGCACAGGACCATGTCCAGGCGGGGTTTGAACATCTCCAGCGAAGGAGACTCCACTACCTCTCTGGGCAACCTGTGCCAGTGCTCTGTCACCCTCTCAGGAAAGAAGTTTTTCCTCATGTTCAGATGGAGCTGCCTATGTTTCAGTTTGTGCCTGTTGCCTCTTGTCCTGTCGCTGGGCACCACGGAGAAGAGGCTGGCCTCATCCTCTTGACACTCCCCCTTCAGATACTTGTACACGTTTATGAGATCGCCTCTCAGTCTTCTCTTCTCCAGGCTGAACAGGCCCAGCTCTCGCAGCCTTTCTTCAGAGGAGAGGTGCTCCAGTCCCCTCATCATCTTTGTAGCCCTCCGCTGGACTCTCTCCAGTAGTGCCATGTCTCTCTTTGCACTGGGGAGCCCAGAACTGTTAAGCAAGAGACATAGTAGTCTATATTCTTCATCAATTACAGTATTTAAGAGGGCTGCCTTCTCTACTTCGGCAGCAGTATTCTTCTCAAGTTAGGAACCACTCTATTTCAAACAATCCAAAGTCCTCCAGACAGTGAAAAGAGGCACTTGTACTATCTCCTGCACCAAATCTGAAAGTCTGCATGACCCTGAGACATCTCTAACACTATTTCTAGGAAGGAGTGAAAGGTTAGTAGCTTATAATGTAACTAACTGACACAAAACTAAATTAAGAGTGCTGTTTTCCCACCAACACAAGTCCATCAGAGAAGGAAGCAGAAGAAACCTTTCTGAACATTTTTCAGTTCCAGGTGTACACCTTCCGTAGCTGTAAAGTCACTTACAAAAGAGGGATTGAGCTGATGGCTCCTAAGGACTGGACCAGACCTTGGAGTTAATGTACTTGTTCCAGCAATTTCCTTCTCTCTACTAGCCTTCCCTTCTGAACTCTGACCGATCAGTGTCACCTTAATATTCTTCAGAGATATGTAATATTCTTCAGAGGAGTTCTTTACCTCCAACAGAGTGAGTTTTGTCAATTTAAACTCCTCTCTGCTTCCTAGTCTTCCCAGCACTTCCACAAGTGTATCTTCCCAGAGCAAAGCAGACCACAGTTTCCCTTGTGCCGTATTTACTTGCTCCATTTAAGAACACGGTTTCTGGAGTGCCTTGTAATGCAGTCTGATAGCTCCACTTACACAGCTCTGAGAGAGAGGGTGCTGGAAGCAACAACACAAATTCATTGTTGCTTAGCCTAGGAGCATCACTAGGGGGAAAAAGTTTGAGACAATGGCTGCTCTAAGGGCAGGCTTTGTGTGGTGAAATAAATCAATGAATAATTATTGCCTCTCACAGCCATGGCAGCCAGCAGCACAGCTATGAGAGTGAGACAGACAGTGCACACTAATAGGCTGGGGGAATCCTGTCTTGACAGTCTTCATCCTGCTCTATTTCTTTCAGCAAATAAGATGCATCTGTTTGCCTCCAGCTCTCAGCAGACAAAGTAAACAGTCATGCTACAGCAGGTCACAGTGTGACTTCATGTGGGTAAACTGAACTAATCTGAAGCAATATGCATTCATCCAGCAAAAGGACACCCAAGGCAACATGTGCTGAGGGTAGCTAGCAAACTAGACTGACAAGAAATTTCTGAACAGTAAGTCGGAGCAAAACAGGAAATGCCAAGTGAAATTGTCAAGATGCAACAAAACACAGTGGTAAAGACTGGAACCAAAATAAAATGACCTGTTCTTATTTAACCTTTGTCTTCCTTTCCCTCATCAGAAAATATCTGCATAATTTGTGCAGTCGTCATCTTTTTTTTTGCCTCAGTTCACTGTGTCCAACTACCACAGTAAATGTAACAAACATTCAGGGCTGGCCACTAGGATTCTGTATATTCCTGACTCTCCCAAGAGGAAATGAGGGCACAGACCACGAATCCCTACAAGGTCTTTTATTCCATATGCCAGCTAACAGGATCCATCCGTTCTCTCATATTCATGTGTATTGTGACAAGCTGTTTGATTTGAAATTTTCCTTTTGCTGGACACCAGCCATAGGTTTCAAGGAAATTAAGCTATTCAGCTTTTAGATTCCATGATAGCCCAGCTACAAAATGCTTCAACTCCAGTAGCACGTTAATTTCTCTACCAGAATTTAAGTATTTTCTAGAATTCACAGTTACTTTTGCAGCTTGTAAAGTGCAAATAGCTCTGGATTTTGATAACAATACATAGAAGTCTTTTATTGATTATTAGTTACAGAAAGTCGTATTTTTCGTGAAGGAAAAAAAAGTTTGGCATTATTCTGGCTTTATTATAAGAAGGAGGACTTTTCTCGCCTTTTTCATGTAGTTTTTTTCGTAAGTGTGTTAAATGTCTTTGTAGTGTTGGTTCCTTTGTGGCAAAGCTTTTAAGCTTTTTGTACAGTATTTGTGGTTTCTGGTTTTTGGAGCTGATGTTTTGTGGAGTAGGACAGAGACTGTTTCCAAGTTTAGAACCTAGATACATCCTGCCTAGCTTCTGGCACTGAAATTCCACAGCTGGGAATACACTCAGCTTAAGCTCTCTGTTTAATTAATGAAAAGGAATGTGTGCCTTGAGAGAGTGGTCCAGATACAAGGCAATCAGATCACGAGGTGTATATTACTTTTCAGTAACCCTAGAGGAAAGCTAGGGTGACTTGCTCTCCCAAATATTGTTATGCAGTACCAGTCAGGATGAAACTCTTATGCAGCAGCTTCAATAGAGACTGAATAGCAGTTCAGTGCCCTACTAGTCCCATCCAGTCTGAGGTTACTTTTCTTCCTTTTTTTTATTTCTGTCCTGAGATGGACTTAATATTGGTTACTTTCTCCTTTGGTGCAGATTTTCTTTTCCTTTCTGATAGCGGCAGCTAATGCTGCCAAGGCAAAGGGCTATGTCTGCATTAGTAAATGAGCCAGTGCCAGGGAATGTCCTGGGTATTGCAGTTAAAGTGTTAGAGCAGGCCCTGGCATGGTTTGAAGTGTTAGAGCAGGCCCTGGCATGGTGCTGGGCCAGGCAGACTAGCTCCCTTCCAGACAGATCCTGGGCATGGTTCAGGAAATGGCACAGGCCAGGGTCTAATCCCAGGAAACGATCTGGATGCAGCCTCTCTGCTGTGGAGAGCAAGAAAGTTTAATAATACAGCCATAGGGTCTCTCTAATCGTTTGCCTCAGGGCCAGGGAACAGTTGTGAGCACATTTAAATTTCTAGGACAGACAAAGCAAGAGGCACTCTATATTTGCCCTGTATTATGAATACCTTAATGCACTGGCAGTGCTGCACAAAGCATCCAAGGTAAGCAAGAATCTGATCCAAAACCCACTGAATGCAGTAGAGGCCTTCTGTTGTTATTAACGGGTTTTCACTCAGACTTTAAATGAGTGCTAAATGCTAAAGGGAGAAGTATTTGAAAAAGGAACATATGGGGAAAGATGTAAGTAATGGGTATGCCTGCTTTTAAAGAGAGGAGAGCAAAAAAAGGCATTGACAGGAAAGAAAAATACAATCCCACCAGGTCAGCTACTGTTAGACTTTTAATAACATTCTGTTTTCTCATGTCTTGCTGCACAAAGAGTCTATGGAGAGTCCACCTAAATGCTGGTATCAGTCAGTTCATGGTTGATCGATTAATTTGCACTTTACTTTTGACTTTACTAAATAAGCTAAATATATAATTTCCTTTAAAAAATAAATAAATAGTTTCTCAAAATGTTTCCGTATTGCACTTTAATCTGTCAGCTGAATAGAGCTAATGTTAGTTCATTTGGTAATTTGATGATAATAGCATTAATTCAACCTAAATCCTGTTTGAAAAATAGCTGTGGTGTTCGGAACAGAGTCTCAGAATCACAGAATGGTTGAGGTTGGAAGGGACCTCTGGAGATCATCTAGTCCAACCTCCCTGCTCAAGCAGGGTCCTCTAGAGCATAGAACGGTGTTTCTACATTTTATTTTTGAGGAAAAAAAGCTTTATAATAGAATGTTTGGAACCTGTAGCTCAGTTAAAAGAAGTAAAGTTGTTCTTTTGACAAAGAAGTTAAATCATTTAGACTTTCAATGTGTTAGATTTCTTTTAAGAGAGAGATAATGATTCAAAATGTAAAGCACAAAATAAAAAACAGATTTATTAAATCATTTCTGTGATTGCCATACTCTGATTTTTCTTTCCAAAATAAGCAAAACTTCAGCACACCATGTGCCTTATGACTTTGTCATCAGTTCTAAAATCAGTCTCTTCCAGGAACTTTGCAAATAGGGATTTCATAAGCTGCCTCTATTGCATGCCTTCTCCTTTACAATGTACAAGTACTGTTAATGTAATTAATTATGAGTTTATTGGAATACAGAGTTTGCTTGTAGGAAACAGTTGTTACACTTCAATTTGTCATACTCTGTATAGAAGTGCTGTACTAGTACATGAGATTGTTTCTATCTATTATGCTACAACTGAGGGGCAAGTTACGGCCCTATTTACAATCCATGCATCCTCACTAAGTGTAAATAGAAGTTAGAGCAGAATTTGACTGAGTCAGAGATATCTTTTTGGTAACGTCAGTTTACCAAATAATATCCCAAGAGATGTTCACTGTTGCAAATAGTCAGTAGGTGTTCACCTGAAGCTTGTATTTCTTTCATAATTACGAACTCGCACCATAATGCTCTAACAGCTGATACCTTTCTGTAGCTGGTGTCTCACAAGCAGGCATGGATGACTCTGCAAATAACTTTTATTACTCGTTGGCAACTGTGAAGATGTTGCTACTAAAAAAAAGTGGAAATTTCTTGTAAATAATCCATTTGATTAGAACAGCAGAATGCAAGTGTGAACAAAGATCTAGCGTTCAGCAGACTGGTGAAGATGTGGCAACTATAGGAACCACAGCTTTTTATTTTCCTCTCTCCTTAATCATTTGTGACAATTCCAGAAAGTAGATGAGGAATGAGGGAATGATAAATATTCCTATCTGCAAAGATTCAGGGCAGCAGGGGGGAATTTGGAAACATAGAGAAAAATCCAAACTTTAATATCAGATAATCAAAAAGACATGAGGCTGAAATAAATTTCAGATCAATATTCGATGGATAAAATTAGAATCAATGAGAATTCCCATGAGAATTAAGCCTTTAATGTTACCAAACTGCTTTCCTATATTTTACATAGTTGCCCACAGTATTCAAGTCTAAGATAACACTGTGCAGTGCTATGTTATGTGGAATAAAATTATTATGATAAAAAGTCAGGAGACACATTTGTTATGCTCAGGGATTTTTTAGGTAGTGGAGAGGGAGGACAGAGAGGGCTACCCTAGGTCGGAAGGTGAAGGCAGGGCCTTTTGACATGTTACAGCCTATTGAAAAAAATAAATGCACAGTTCTGCATCTGGGAAAAAATAATCCTTTGCAACCAGGCAGGTTGGGGACAGCTTGTCTGGGGAGCACCTCTGCAGAAAAGGCCCTGGGGGGCAGCAAGTAAGGCATGAGCCTGTAGTGTGCTCTGGCAGCAGGGACGGCCAGTGGCATCCAGGGAGGTGTTAATGGGAGCACAGCCAGAAGATCGAGGGCAGTGACTGTTCCCCCTGCTTGGTGCTCATTAGACAATATGTAGAGTACTGCATCCAGTTTTGGGGACTCCCCATACCAGCAAGACATGAATAAACTAGAGCAAGTTCAACAGAGGGCGCTCAGATGGCTGGGGGCTGGAGCGCTTGCCCCATGAGGAGAGACTGAAGGAGCAGGGCTTGTTCAGCCTGGGGCAGAGGCAGCTTTGAAGCACCCCACAGCCACCTTCCCGTGCCTTCGAGGAGGGGAGCGAGAGAATGGAGCCAGGTCTTCACAGCGGTGCATGGCAGGAGGACAAGATACAGCGGGCTTGAGCCCGCTGTAGGAAACAAGGGAGGTTCGGGCTGTATATTGAAACTTTCTCAGCAAGGGGACAGTGGCCCACCAGCAGTGGGACAGAGAACCCAAAGGGTCTGTGCAGGCCCCATCCCTGGAGGTTTTCAAGACCCGACTGGACAAAGCCCTGAGCAACCTGGTCTGATCTCACAGCTGACCCTACTTTGAGCAGGGGGTTGGATTAGAGACATCCCAAAGTTTCTTTCAACCTGGATTATCCTGTGACCCAAAGTAAGGTTGACAGCATCAGCCCAGTACACTGGTTACACCTGTCTAAAGCACCCTCTTGTTATGCTATTTATAGAAAAAATATTCTTAAGAAACTCATTCATTTTACACAAAGTCCAAAATAAATAAACAGTAGTTGTTGGCTAGGGATACACTCTGGCTGCTTCAGGGTTATTTTATAAGTTAGCTAACATATGGGGTTATGCTTTTTTGTAGCCTCACATGACAACTCCAAAGAGAAGCTGAAAATGCCTATATACAGAAAATAAATACAACTACCTTTATATAATCCAGATTAATTTGAAGCAAAATATCGACATATTTTCCACCACCTAGATTATGCTAAGGAAATAGGATGCTACAAAGTATATTTTCTCTTTAATAGTTAGGAAATAAAGATATGCATTGCTTACAATGACTGAATGGAGCAAATGGGTAGCAAATCTCTATCTAGACAGCTTTCCCAAAGGATAAGCCACGTATCTGTCCAGTATTTGTTTATGCCAATATATGATGATATTTTAGCTGGATAGTAACTATCCACAGTACTTTGTAGTATTATATCCTACAGATATAAAGGAAAAAAGGTAATCTTTTTCCAAGAGCCCTTCATGAATGCCAAAAAGAGATATCAATGTACCTGTGAAACAAAAGACATTTGCAAAATAGGGATGCAAGAAAATGTCTTTCTACCTGCAAGTTCTCAAATGAATTGCAGATGTCAGGCAAATCAATAAATTTTTTGGATATCAAGAAAAATAAAGATCCCAGCCACTTCCCCCGAGACTCTTTATGTAAAAGGTGGCACAGTAATTATGTAGGTGGATTATGATCTATAGGCAAGTGCACTGACTATTAACATCTAAAAGTGACATTTCCTTTTCAGACAAATTTAATAGGAGCTGCAAAGATGCATTTTGCAGTCAACTTGCTTGTACGAAAGCTAAATCAGGCATGCCCTTATAATTGTACTGTATACATTTTCCATCTCAGACTCTGGATTCTACCTCCCTTCCCAAATCAGTTACTGTGGGTAGAGCTGGCCTAATTTTTTCAATGCCTAGCACATTTGCCTAAATATGCAGTTTATGAAACACTGCAACTGAAACACTCCAGTCAGATCTGGCATAAAATAATGATCAGGGAATGAGGGCAAGGGAGGGAGTGAAAAACATTGAAATGTTCTGACACCTTGGACATGAACTTTTTGACTTTTCAAGACAGCTCTTTGGTTGGAAAAAGAAGTGTTAAAAAGAATTCAGAGTTAAATAACTCAAAAACTAAGTGAAACGTTTTAAGTCAATCAAAATGGATATGTCATTTCCGTTTCCTTTGTTCATTCTTAAAATTTCCATCCTTTGCAACCCATCTTTTCAGTTTAGTCATGAAACTGATAAATCAACCTTCCATTGAACATTTAGTTTGAAGACCTGCGGCAAAGTGTAGCAAAGAAGGCATTCAGTATCTCTGCCTTCTCTGTATCCTTCATCACCAGGGCACAGTCCCCGTTCAGCAGTGGGCCCACATTTTCCCTAGTCTTCCTTTTGTTGCTAATGTATTTAAAGAACCGCTTCTTGCTGTCCTTGACATCTCTTGACAGTTTAAACTCCAGATGGGCCTTGGCCTTCCTAATCTCCATTGAACATTTAGTTTGAAGACCTGCGGCAAAGTGTAGCAAAGAAGGCATTCAGTATCTCTGCCTTCTCTGTATCCTTCATCACCAGGGCACAGTCCCCGTTCAGCAGTGGGCCCACATTTTCCCTAGTCTTCCTTTTGTTGCTAATGTATTTAAAGAACCGCTTCTTGCTGTCCTTGACATCTCTTGACAGTTTAAACTCCAGATGGGCCTTGGCCTTCCTAATCTCATCCCTGCATAGTTGGACAGCGTCCCTATATTCCTCCCAAGTGGCCTGTCCTTGCTACCAGCTCCTGTACACTTCCTTCTTCTGCTTGAGTTTTGCCAGGAGCTCCTTGTTCATGCATGCAGGTCTCCTGCCCCCTTTTGACTTCTTGCTTATAGGGGTGCACCATTCTTGACCTTGGAGGAGGTAATCCTTGAATATTAACTAACTCTCTTGGATCCCTCTTCCTGCTAGTGCCTGATCCCATGGAATTCTTCCAAGAAGGCCCCTGAAGAGGCCAGTTAGCTCTCCTGAAGTCCAGAGTTGTGATCCTACCTATTGCCCTGCTTCCTCCTTGCAGGATCCTGAACTCCACCATGCTGTGGTCACTGAAGCAAAGGCTTCTCCCAGTCATCATATTTCCAGCCAGTCCCTCCTTATTTTTTATTACAAGGTCCACCAGCGCACCTCTTTATTGGCCCCTCCATCAGCTGTGTCAGAAAGTTATCATCAGTGCTCTCCAGGAGCCTCCTGGATTGTTTGTGCCTTTTGATCTCCATTGGTCGTTGCTGTTACTGTATCAACGCTTAAAAGGAACCAACTAAAATCAAGAAATAGCTCTTTAAGCTCTGTCACAGAATAAATATTTCCACTTTATAGTTCTAAGTGAGGGCCTTCACAACCAAGTCAGTTGTAATACGCTAGACCTGCAACGGATGCGAGCCCTCAGAGCAGAGGGAGTGAGTTAGAAAGCTTAAGTGGAGCTAGTAAGATTTCAGCTTTGCCTTCTATGAAAGAAAACCTGATTAGAGCAAGGATCCAGTGAATATGTTCACCACAAAATGAAGAGAAAAGCAGGAGAGAGAACTCTACCAAAAACTTGCTAGCTTTGCCAGTGCAACATTTAATCCAGTCTCACCAGCCCAGCCACCCAGGAGTGGAGTGGAGAGAGCTTGGGATGTCAGGATTGAATTGTGGCTTCTTCCTACCATCCCCACCACAGGCACATGAACCCATTTTTTCACAGTCTTGTATCCCAGTGCTGAGGTTCCCTGGCCTCTGAACTGCAGGTAGGAAGGCACCACTTGGGCATACCTGATGCCGGAGCCCTATTTCTTATAGTAACCTGAGCTGACACAGCCAGGCAAGCTCAGAGCCTGCTCAGGGCACTTTGCGGTGAACTGTACTCCTGTGTGTAGATGTGCCATCAGATAAATGGAGAAAAAGAGAAAAGTTATACCTTTCTTTTTGGTGAAAATCTTGCACACCACATGCAACTTGTGAGCCCCTATAGGATGAGGGCTCTCCTTGATGTCTTGAAGAAATTTAACTAGAAGGCTATGACATGAAAACCTGGAACTATATAGAAAATGACAGTTAATGACTGGGGAGCCCTGAGGCAGAGTAAATAATGCCCACAGGGAGGCACTGCCGGGAGGAATCTTGCTGGATATTATTTTCAATGAAAAGGCCACTTCATTTCTCATGGGAGGAGATAAGACAAAAAATAAACCCATGTTATAGCTGTTGCTCACATCACCTAGTGCAATAGTGAAAGACATTGCAGTAATGACAGCAGTATGTGAATTCATGTGAAATAGAATAGAACCTAAAATAGAAGCAATACAAACTTTTCTTGATTTTATCAGCTGATTTTTGTGAAAATAAACACTGCAAATGAAACTTTGTTAACCTCTCTCACTTTCATAAATTTTAGAAGGCTACACATGGAACACTAGCCAAAAAAAAAAAACCAAAACCCTACAAAAATCACTGTTTTAAACCTTCCAAATTTATCGCTGGTCTAGTGAGTTTAGTGATTAACTGAATTAATTGTATAAAGTAATTTGAGTTCTAGATGTTAGTTTTGCCTCCCTATGTGTCAAGGATGCTAGTAAATAGGAAGCTGACAAGCTGATAAATAGGAAGCTGACAAGCTTTTTCTCTGTTTGAATCAGGTGTTGAAACTAATCTCAACTTGAGAAGCAGGGAAGATCCAAATACATCAGATATTGGATCAGAAGCCCAGGATAAAAATGCAAACAACCATGGAACTCAATCATCTAATCAACTGTCCAGTTCTGTGACTGCTGAAAATGGAAATTCAGTGTCGAATGGTAAGCAGCTTTTAATCCTAAAAAGTTCTTCTAACATAAAATTGCTGAAGTGCTTCTTTGAATGAGCTTTTTTAAGATATACTCCAAGTGGAGTCTTTTCAGTTGTGAAATATCCATCTTTCTGGAACTGGCTTAGCTTTGTATGTATGATCTGGTAAGCCCCTCGCCTATAAAAGCTGGATATGAAAGAACTAGAAAGGTGTCTGTTGAGGAGTTTGTAATTAGCTTACCTCCAAGTCTGTAAGTAGCCTGAGGCCTGGGGGACTGAGTTTTGAGATTTTTGATCCTATAATCAATATAAATGGGACACAGAGTGGAAAATCCGGATCTCCCATTGGTACAAATTTCTTACCAGTGAATGGCAAATCTATATACCGTTTGCGTAAGCAGAACAGCTACATTGCCTTATCTGTTAAGGGGAGAACTGCACATGATGCAGTTGGTAGTTTGAGAACTATACTGAAAAAAAAACAAAGGGAAAAAATAGTAGGTCAAGTGAAATGTGGCATTTTTGTTTTCCATACATGCTATCCTTAAAAAGGGGGCTAAAGCTGCTTAAAATACAGTTTTTTGAACTGAAAAATCAAGCTTTTTATCAAAATCAAAACTTTCAAAATTTAAAAAGTCCTTTCTTTCCATAAAAAAATAATTCTCCAAATTCTGCAGTCCTTGGCCAAACTAATTCTTCCTTCTCCCTCTGTTAGTCAAAGCAGAAAATTCATCTGGTGTGAGTAGTTATACCAGTGTCAAGGTACATTCATTTCCATGTGGAACCAGGAACATACTGTAACAGAAAAAAGGCATCTTTGTCCCACTATAAATGTGTCCCCACTTGGAGCAGTAGCAATGTAATAATTTGGGGAGGAGGGAAGCATACAGTATGTGTCAGTCAGACTGTTATATTATATATGTAAAATCTGTGCGCAGCCCAAGTCTTTGATTCTTTCCTATGTAGAATTTTAACCATATATTCTAATGCCCTAGTGGGACCTGTGGGGGGATCAGCTTTTTATAAGAGGAACAGTTTTATTCCCAGATCCCTTAACTGGGAGTTTAATCACAAGAGCTGTATTCCTTTCAGCTCAGAAATAATAAAATGATGCTTTCTATTTATCATTTGTAATTATTATAGTTACATTAGTAAGAGATCTCAGTTACACAAATAAAGGATCATTGCTTAAATAAATGGCCAACTAGTAGGTGAGATGGGTGCTTATATAAGTTTACGTGAAGTTTTTTAATTGGTATATTTTTGATCATCGTTAGCCAGGACTATTCATATTGATAATGCACAATATCTACTATGTGTAAATTAATTATTTTCAAACTATTTGTAAATGGAAGGTTTAATCATGAAGGTGAAATGTTTTGCAATGGAATTTTCCAGTTAGCTATTTTTTCCATTATAAAATACTGATTCATCAAACCCAAACTTTTTATGGAAGGTTGCCAGTTTTGATGCAGCTTTCATAAGGAGTAGTTTTGACATTCACTGTAGGCTAAGAGCAGACAGAAGTCCCTTTAGGTCTGACAGTTTCCCACTGGGTAAGGAATTAACATTGTCGGTGGCATTTCAAGGGTCAAATCCCCATTTTGCTGATCAGAATGTTGTAGAAGTAACGTGAGCTTTGATTTCATCTTGACACAGAGCAAAATCAAATGCTGGAACTTAGTATATACTATTTTGTAATATGGAATTTTAGTTTTCCAGACAGCCTTAGTAATAACTGAAAGAGTTAGCAATATGGAAAACTTTGGAGCACTTTGATTGCATGACTTCGAAAAGAATTTGCTTAAGAAAAAATCCCTTCAGGATTCAGCCTTAGCATCTTTTTTTTTTTTTCCTAATGGAAAATACCTTTTCATTTCTCTGTTACTATATACTAAACTCCTCTGGCTTTGTGGAAAGTAAAACTTGAAATGAACATTTGATACTGAGGTTACAAAACTCCTAACTGTAGAGCAACCTGCTTACCGCCGTTACATAGTGAAACTATGCAGTCTGCTTTTCACTTTTATAACTAAAATCTAGAGCCATACATTACTCTTATGAGTTAATACGGAAGCATTTTCTTAAGTAAGATTAATCTTTTGCTGTCATGAAGTGAAGAGTCTGCATAGTTCCTCTGAAGCATCTAGCATAATACCAGAAAAGTAAAGTCACTGTGCTCATAAGAATAATCATTTTGATCAAGACTTTAATCTTACTTATAAAGTAACCTGATGAATTCTTTGGAAAACCATTAGTAAGCAGCTAAAAAGCTGGCTGGCCCAGCTTCCAAACAGATTAATGTAGTATTGCTTTCAGAAGCCAAGTTTAATTTCTGGCACTGCTGTTAGTTTGGAATTTTAATAGAAGTGTCTTTTTCATTTCATATAATGTAATCTTTTTCCTCTTTAGCTTATCTTTAATGTTAGTAGTAACAACCTTCTACAGCTCTATACTATAAAAATGTGACTTCTCCATCACAGCTCTAACCTGTGTGAAAGCAGAATCGTGGAGAAGGGTAGAAGCTTTGGGGAAGATGTGTGATGCCTGTTGCAGGGACCCAGAGCCTCTGTGACATTGCATGTGTTTTTGCAGACATGGATATTGGAGGTTAGGAGGTGCAGGGTCTCCAGATCTGACGTAGTAGAGCATATGAGACTAGAGGTTCTCTGGAACCACAGAACCACCTTTAGACATCCAGTGATCTAGATTACAATAATTTTTAGATGCAAGCTATTTAGCTGAAGGACTAGGATCCTGACAGAGGTATGTGCGAACAAGGCAGGCAGAAGGAGCAGGAAGTACAGGAAGGAGGAGATTAAAGCTTGGATGTGAGGTCTTCCTTTGAGGAGACATAGAAAACGCAATAGGCAGGTAAGTGGGTAGAAGACTGGGTTTCTGTTTTGAAGATAAGTATTAGGTGAGACAAGGTCATATTCTTGACTGTATGAAAATAATGGAATGCATTTCTTAGGTTCCAGAAGTTTAACTTCCCCCATCACCGATTATTGAACCATATCCTCTGCTAACATTTAACTCACCTTACATTACTTCTGTAATAACCTTGCCACGCAGAGTGCTTTTGCTGAATTATAATTACTTTGGGTAACTTAAGAATACCTGCAAGAAAGCCCAGTCCAGATGATGTAATTTGTACTCTAACCTGAACGTCTGATTAACATATGTTCTTGTAGTTCTGCCCTGGCCCTGCTAAATTGATGCTTCCAACCTTGTGCCAGATTAAGCAAGGTCTTAATCAGTGCACAGCTGTGGTATCTTAATATTTACTTAGGTGTACGCAAAGGAAAACTTTGGGAATGTAATCAACTATTCCATTTATCTTTCCAAACTCCACCGTGTCTCTGCTTGCCATGTCTTTGCTGACGTGCTTTTGCTGTACATGGAAACTTTGCTTATTTGATAAGACCTCTTATCAAAGTGCTTTTCATAGAAAGAAACAGAAAATTGTTGATAACCTTATGCTTAGATCAAGGTTCTCACGTATACTAGATTCTAAAGTGTATGAATACAGTGCATAAGTGTTAACCTTTTCGAAAGCATGCTGGTGGCCTAGGAAAATAATTTCATTCATTTATGGTGATCTCGTATCATGAAAATGCTTTACATTATATCTTTTCTTCCAGTTACGTGAATAGCATTACTTAAAAAGGACTTTTTCGTTGAAAATGTGGATTTTTTTTATCACTCTGTTTGAGAAGTATCCACAGTAGCCATGTGAATAAATTGTTGTTTGGTAACTGAATCAGAAAAATAATAACATTTTTTTGTGTATTGGCAAAAGCTGGATTTTTGGAGGGAGATTCTGGCTGAGAAAAAGCATTTATTTCAAGCATTTCATTTGACTGAAAATACATTATTTTGTTCAGGGACAATTTTTACCTGGAGGACAGGTATTGATTACGGACTTTAACAAAAGGCAAGAGAGCAATAGTGGTAGCTCATATATAGCATATTTTACAAACTAGTGTACTGGAGACTTTGAACATTCTTGCTCCAGTATAAACTTAATACGTCACAGGTCAGCTTCAAAAAAAAGGAACTCCATCTCAAAACAGCACATAGTTCAAAGCACTGAGAGAAGGGATCATATTCTCTCTCTGCATGATGCAGAAAAGGACTGAAATGCTAGATTCTCACTAGATCTGGCCTAGCTGTTGAGCTACAAGCAAGAGTTCCACCTTCTTCGCTGCCTGTGTGTGTCCAAATGAAGTCCAAATGAATTTGTAGCTGTAGAAAAAGATCCAAACTTATGAATAGTATACACAAGCTTTCTACAGATGACAAAAACAAGCAAAAAAGCTGTCCCTAGCTAGAAAGCTGTGAAGATGAACCAGTATAAGGGGGAGGGAAACTAAGAGAGAAGCCAGAAGGAGTTTTCTTCTTTCTCTTTAAAATTCTTATTCTAGTTCTCTCACAAAATCAGGTAATTGTATATAATTATTCATACAACTGATATTGTCATGAAATAAATTATATATCAATAACCACATAAGAGTTTTTGCTCAGTTATCAAAATAAACAAATAAACATCATTTTTAATTCTGAAAAAAAGAGTTTGGAAGAAAAACGCGTTTCATAAAGCATGTTTCTATGCCAGTTGCAAGACTGAACCTCTCAGTACAGTACACAGTTTCCATAAACAGTTTATGATTTATTGCATTTGAACTCAGAATTGCTTCTATTGCTTTTGCGTATGTTGTGTATAAGATGCAAAGAGTGAGAGTAGCTCTCATTTTTCCTTATCTGTCTAACAGTTACATTTTGGCCCCAGATTTATCTGATCTAGCGTTAGCCACCTAAAATGTAGATGTCTTAGCTAATCTAAATAGGTCAGAATAGATACTACCCATTTCTAGTTGTTAGAGTAAGCTGATTCTCTACAGAGAACAAGTCAACTTACATATCTTTTGACAGGACGAATCCTCTTCTAGTGGTGCCTGTCCCTGTTCGGTTGACTAAATAAGGTATAATGACATGCTATTTAAGGATAATATAGTAGTATGAAAATTTGTAGTATGTGCTATATATTAAGCAATATCAAAATTGCCAGTTACCAGTCCTACCATGACTTCTATGATTCTGTCCTGTGAGCAGCTTAATAACACCTATCATGGCCTCACTGTGTTTCTGCTGCTGCCTTTGCTTCCCCCTATCCCACCTTTCAGATCCTTTGTAGGATTCAGATGCTATAGGAATGGTCCTACTCCGGCCGAAGTGATGGGGAAACGCTAGCAGTGAGCCCCTCGCTCTAGGATCACAATGCAGAGGTGTTTGTTTCCTCTGGTTGGTTTTCACACAGCTAAACTTTAGGCAGCTAATTCCCACACAGAGAGTGTGCAAGAAGTACAGCAAGTACAATAGCAGGAGATCGAGGAGATCGAGTTGTTAATCCTGGACCTACTATTGACTCCTTGAGTGACCTTGAGACATTAGTTTCAGAGCAGATCACAGACCTGTTTTCCATTCCCTTTGCATTGCTTCTGTGATGAAAAGGAGCCAGGGAAGAGGAGCCAGGGATTTCCGCATTGCAGGAGGAATCCCTGGCCAGTGTATAGGTAATATTATTTGTAGGCTTTTTCATTACAGTGGCTCCTTCTGTAAACTAGTGTATATACCTATGATACTTTTTATACTTGATAAACGATAAAAATAATCTTTCTAGTTTTAGTAAGCATGGGGATGGTAAATATCCAGGCAAATTTATGATGTTTTGCACTCTTATTTAATAAAACGTGTCAAGGTGTCTTGAATCTCATGCTGGAAACAGCCAGTGCTTAAATGTCAGATTATAAATTAGTATTTTTCTGCCTTAGGTTTACCAGAGGAAAATGAATATTCAAGACTGTCGGCCAGCACTGCAGCAAGCTCATCGACTCAAAGACATAGGGAGAGCCACACTAGTCAGGTAAAAGTTTCTTTGTTGAGCTAAATGGATCCACTGAAATGGATAAAAAAGTTCTTAGTAGCTGTACGTTGAAAGCTTTGTTGATTCGCATTTGTGTGTTGGGTTTGAAATATATAGACTTCCCTGGTGGTATTTGGTTTGTATTGAGCCAAGGACAATAATTAATTTACTCTTAACTTTTGTCACTAGGGAAGATAATCGTCATGAAAGGTTCCCATAGTAGAGTTCAAATTTTGTGGCAATTATTGTTTCTGGTTATGAGGATGTTACATTCAGGCTGGAAATACGTCTCTTCACCCTAAGAGGAAAAAGATGTTGATCTCCCTTAAGCTATTCAGTCATACCAGGAGAGGTGGTATGATAGTCAATCTCATAGGAACAAATGCATCATTATGTCATCTTTCTGAATGTAAAAGCAGTGAAGATACTGAAAATATCAATAGGTACTAAGGTAGTATGATGTTTCCACTTTGGTTATTTTAAAATTCCTGTTTAATCAGTGCCACTTCATAATGACAACATAGAATTAAGTTTGAAGTGTATTAAGCGAACAAAAAGCAACAAAATTTGCCGTAATATATTTTCCTCATTCCTTTGTTTAGCATTTTATATATAAAGTGAAACACTTAACATTCTAAGTAGTCAATTCAGGCATTAAGGCAGTCAAACAATTTTGTTTTATTTCACTTAAATGGAATTAGCGTATTCTCTTAGTAGTATTTATGTCTTCAGTCCTCTTTTCTAAGAGGAGTCCTGGTTCATTTTTCATCTGAGATTGTAAGAATTTTACAGTAACTGCCAAATATTGTCCAAAGGGAAAATATGTTGGAGCTGACAGGAATTTTCTCAATAGAAAGCCGTCATTAACCAGTGCTACAGTTTCCAAAATGTTTTAGCAGAAGGTAGGGGAAGTGCTTTATCATATTTAGAAGCTGCTCATTGCCTGGAGGCGGGGAGGGCTGGCATTTCTAAATGATTAGAGTAAAATCCTGGCACTAATGAATGTTTGTTGAATGTTTGGCTATTGATTCCAGTGGGAACAGGATTCAACCCTCAGCATAGTATTTGGTCTTAACCTAACTTCAAAAAACAATAGGTTTTAACTGGCTCTGAGTAAATATGTGAACAAAGTAGTACAGAAGTCTTCTCTTTGATTCTATGCCCCACTGTCTGAAGCACAGGCAAAACTACAGAGCCCATTCTGAGTTGAAAAATTGTGCCAGGACAGCACTCAGCAGTACAGTAGTCTCTTCAGATATATAAGCGAGGCCTGCCAGAGTTGCCTTGGCACAGGTAGGCACATACATGTTTTGCACAAAATAACAGATCTTTGACATCACCGTGCTACTCAGACCTTCAAAAAATACTTTCATCATGCTGTGAAAAAATGATTTCAGGTTTGCTATCTACAGGTTGAGGTTGTGGATGAGGATGTGGAATGATGAGGACTATGGGAGTTGTAATTGCCTTTTTTTTTTAATGATCAACTAAATATTTGTTAGACATGAGAGGGGCCAAAAAACACATTGTAGGGAGTGAAAATTCAAGTTCCAGACAGTGCTCCAGTGATAAACCTCATACAATGAGACAGTTACATCCTAGAATACCTTATACTTCTGTTGCTATAATGCCTGCCTAGGAGCCAGGAGGATCGTGTTTAAATTATTACATCAGTGTGGTACATGGTGAGTTAAATGAAATGGGTATAGGGGAGACAACATTCTCTTCTTGTCTTTGCAAATGAAAACTACATCCTTATGTGAAATTAGTCTGAAACATTTAAATGCTTTATTTTAGAAGTTTTTTACCGTTTACAAACACATCTAATTTTGTTTCTTCCAAGACTACTTGCCAAAAACTCAGCACGGTTTCAGTTCAGTACTTTGAAATGTCACTTTTCACTAAATATATATTTTACCAAAGCGTTTCACAAATCTTAAAATAAAAATTAAAATAAATTCCATGCCACGTACACAGAATTACATTCAGGGGCAATCCTTAAATGCAACCTTAATAAGAACTGTGACACAATGAAAGAAGGAAGCTGCATTTTAGTGATTTTTTTTAATACAATTTGCTATAATGAATGCACATCTTCTGAAATAGTGCTGCAAGCTTCCTCCCATTAAAAAAAAAAAAAAACTTAACATAAAAAAGATCTGTTCTCCTAGGTGTGAAAATCCATAGAGCAAAAAGCATTTCTCACCCTTTCCAAACCATGACATATATTTGAAAATGATTGGTTTTAATTGCAATTGAAATTTCTTAGCATGCTGCTAGTGACTCTAACAGCATAAAACCCTATTGTAAACCTCTTTTTGCCAGGCTTCACTGCAGTAACCTTATCACTTTAAAGTAATTCTTGTACAGGCATATAAAATAGGACAGATTGTTTCACAGATCTGTGAAGGTAGTGATTGACTAATTGCTTTAAAGAGAGAAACATAGACTGAGTCCTTGGATTTCTTGGCAGACACTGTCATTTCAGCTAAAGGAAACTGGTTCACTAGCCTTCAGGGACTTCTAATATTTATGTGGGGTTTTTTGTTTGTTTTTTTTGTTTTTTTTAATATCTCCCTGCTAGTTCCTTACTGAAGTGACAGGATTTAATTTCATTTTTGTCACAGGATTTCAGGGCTCACACACATCCAACTAAAGTTAAGGTATTGTGGCTCATGGTACTACCAAGTTGTCACATCAGGGGATAATTACCTGCATCACTGCCTGATACTTCGTGCAAAGTGCCTACCAACACACTGTAGAGAGCAAGTCTTTCAGCTTAGTTTCTGTGGACATGTATGGCAAGGATCAACCTTTTAACAAACACTTTTGGAAGAAATTACTAGTATAAAATATCTTGCAGATTGGAACATAGCAACTTAATTGGTCATCCTTAAAGTAAAGTTTTTGACAACAACAAAGTTCACTGTTGGCCATGAACGCTACTTTTCTCAGGCAATTGTTGTTTTAAAAGGTCTGTTTCTATCAGAATGAAAAAGGACAAAACTGAAAAAAAAATTGTTAAAAATATTGACAATATTTCTCATTTTAAAGTTATGGAAAAGAAAGTCTGCTTTGTTTTGCTGGGGACAGTAAAAGAGAATTAAAAATCAAGTCTGATTTTTATCCTATCAAAATAAAAGAAATTATATCAAAAGAAATGAAAGGTCTTGTATTTTAAAAGAAGAAAAAAGTACACTTTCTTTTTTTTTTTTTAACCAGTACCTTTTCCTTCATATTGTTCCATGGCTGTATGGTTATAGATGTCCAAGTGATTCCATAGATCCATAGATCTATGTGATCCATAGAATACAAGGAAGTATGGCATCAAAACATATAGAACTTAACAACAGATATAATCCCTGATGAAGATGAAAACTAAATCCTGAATTTTGAGGTTGTCGTTCTCAGAATCAGTTATCCAGAAGTTCTATGAATTTTAGTTTGTTCACAGATGTGATCCTTAAGAAGTTATTTGTTAACAAAGAACAACATGTATTCTTCTTCATGTATTCTTCTGGTACTCATTGTACCAGATTCCATGTATTTTATGCTTTCATTGTAGCATGAAATATTCTAGCCAAGAAAAATCTTCATAATGTAAACTAGAACTTTACGGTAAAACAGTCTTGTAAGAAACAATATCCTAATCTGCCCTTATAGGAAAATCTTCTACTCTGCTCTTAGCAGCTTAGCCCAAAGACATCAATTGCAATGAGCACATCTAACTCAGCTTCTGCAGAAAGCCCTTCGGTAGCTGCACTTGCCCTCTTGCTCTCTGAGCAACAGAAAACTGGGATAGTACCTTTTCTAAACATGATTCAAAATTACTTTCGCTGATCCTTGCCAGCTCCTTCAGTGATTTGTTAAAACGAACCAGATGAGACAACTGGCTGATTATATGAGAGGAGAGCAGTGGATGTCGTCTACCTGGACTTCAGCAAGGCTTTTGACACTGTCTCCCATCACATCCTCATAAGTAAGCTCAGGAAGTGTGGGCTAGATGAGTGGACGGTGAGGTGGATTGAGAACTGGCTGGATGGCCGAGCTCAGAGGGTTGTGGTCAGTGGTGCGGAGTCAAGTTGGAGGCCTGTAGCTAGTGGTGTCCCCCAGGGGTCAATACTCAGTCCAGTCTTGTTCAATGTATTCATCAATGACCTGGATGAAGGGACAGAGCGCACCCTCAGCAAGTTTGCTGAGGATCCAAAACTGGGAGGAGTGGCTGACACACCAGAAGGCTGTGCTGCCATTCCGAGGGACCTGGACAGGCTGGAGAGCTGATCGGAGAGGAACCTCCTGGAGTTCAACAAAGGCAAGTGCAGGGCCCTGCCCCTGGGGAGGAATAACCCCATGCAGCAGGACAGGCTGGGGGCTGACCTGCTGGAGAGCAGCTGTGCAGAGAAGGACCTGGGGGTCCTGGTGGGCAACAAGCTGACCGGCTATGTGCCTTTGTGGCCAAGAAGGCCAATGGGATCCTAGGGTGCATTAGGCAGCAGGTGGAGGGAGGTGATCCTGCCCCTCTCCTCAGCCCTGCTGAGGCCTCACCTGGAGTACTGTGCCCAGTTCTGGGCTCCCCAGTGCAAAGAGAGACATGGCACTACTGGAGAGAGTCCAGCGGAGGGCTACCAAGATGCGTAGGGGACTGGAGCATGTCTCCTCTGAAGAAAGGCTGCGAGAGCTGGGCGTGTTGAGCCTGGAGAAGAGAAGACCGAGAGGAGGTCTCATCAATGTGTACAAGTATCTGAAGGGAGGGTGTCGAGAGGATGGGGCCGGACTCTTCTCCATGACAATGGGCACAAAGTGAAACACAGGCAGCTCCATCTGAACATGAGGAAAAACTTCTTTCCTGAGAGGGTGACAGAGCACTGGCACAGGTTGCCCAGAGAGGTAGTGGAGTCTCCTTCGCTGGAGATGTTCAAACCCCGCCTGGACATGGTCCTGTGCAATGTGCTCTAAGTGATCCTGCTTGAGCAGGGGGGTTGGACTAGATGATCTCCAGAGCTCCCTTGCAACCTTGGCCATTCTGTGATTCTGTGTGGATTCTGTAAAAATAGTTTGGGACTATCAAGGTTGCCTAGATCCATAGTCTTGAATCCTGTAATTTTTTCCAGAGACAAAGAAACCACCAAAATGGAGCTCTTTCTTCTACTTGTACGTGCCATGATCTTGCTTAGATAGAGAATGTTGTTATGATGAAGAGCCGTTTCTGTTTAATCACACTCCAGGAAGTGATCCCAGAGCATACTGGGGATCACAAAAATGTTAATATTACTTAGTAAAGTGTATAAAAATCATAACCTCCTATAAAATACAAAAGATTTATTAAATATTACCTTTGTGCTCCTTTTCTTTTACACCAATAATTTCTCAGATCCTTAAGCTATCCAAGGGGCCCTCTTCTCTGGCCTGCGTTTATTGTTTCCTCTTTTCTAGGTAGTTCCTATGAGCATGTGTGTGCAAAAGATATGAGGATAAAGACTATTGAAATATATAAGCTCTTTCACATGTCAGGAGCAGCAGATAGACAAAGTAAAGTAGACTAGACAAAAGCAGGGCTGTATCCTTGGCACCAAGCATAAAAGCTAAGCATCCCCATCTTCTTTTTCACAGGGTCAGGATTGTATTTGGGTTTTTTTGTTTTTTTGTTTTTTTTAGTAAAAATATTGTAAAGTTGTTATTAGCATTCACTATGAAGTGGGATATGGTGAGAGAAAGACACAGTGGAACGCAGAAAAGCAGGCCGGCTTAAAAACTCCTTGTTTCTATGTGGGCAGTAAGAAGCAACATAGTCTGTCTGTAAAGGGATGGGATGGACAATCTGGAGATGAAGAAGTGGGAAGTGAGGGGCAGATTAAAGACGGACTGATAATAAGTGTGTGTGTTGAGGGGCATGGGGAATAAAACAGGCATCAGATAAAAGATGATTCAGAAACAAAAGTTGAAGCAAGGACAAAGTAGCTAAGAGAGAGAGAAAAAAAAGATAAATAATGGAAGATAGAATAGGGTATTTAGAAAGAGGGAAGGGAGACTAGCTGAAGAGAATAAAAAACAGAGCAGAGGGAGAAACAACTAAAGGGAAGGTAAGAAAAAGGGAAGAGCAGGAACCAGGGAAAGAGCTCAGGGTGGGGGTGGAAAGGAATGAGACACTGAGGAGTAAAAAGACTAGAACGATAATGCAATATTACATCTGTAACATTCATCTTCAGACACATATCAATGTGATATTTTATTTTCCATAAAATACAAATAATTTCATAATATACTTAATATACCTACACTTATAGTGTGGCTTGCCATGCAACTTAGTTCACAATCATAGGCTTCAGAAAATTCCACCATCAGAGAGGAAAAGGTAGAAAATTTCCCATTAACAGCTGCTCAACATCTTTGTGGAGTTAATTTTTCTAAAGACTAAATGTTGATTCATTTGAAATGAGATGATGTCACATGCATTCAGCTTCCTATGGAAATAATCCCCAAACAAGACAGAAATGAAAAAACAGGTTTCCATCCCAGCAGGTAAAACAATATCAGACTTACAGTACACCTGGCATAAGATTTTGGTTACCCAGTTCTGAAATATCTGTTTTGCCTGTCACACGTGCTCAAAGAGGTAAGATAAAAAATGATGGTTATTTTTTCAAATATTGTTATATTAAAAAATCTGCAGTCTTATCTCTTCTATTTTGTTTAAACCTCATAGTGCTGGTTGGCAGATTGCAGTAATACAGGAGCCAACATCTGACAATGAAAAATTGGAAATGTCTTTTCATATTCGTGAAGAATGTATTTATTGTTTCATTATAGCTTAAGCCATAGCTCTTACTTTGTGAAATTTCATTGCTTTCAGCGGTCTCTTCTCTCAGAAAAAGCTGCATATTCATTATAGTTTCAAGGGCCTTCTTTGTTCCTACTTGATTTAATATTTGTTGCCAATCACTTCTTTTGTTGAGTGTTCAGAAGTTAAAAAAATGAATCCTGAAGAACTCAGTGAGTTGTTACACCTAGCCCATTGTCACAGTTCTAAACACAGGGCTCTAAGATTCATTATTAATGTCTATTATGTTTGGCTATTAGCTGGAAGCAATCTCTCATCATCTTTGAAGAAAAATATGGCAATCAAGTAAGTCTGGTATAATAGCAAAGTCACTAACATCTTTGTAAACATGTAACGTCCAAAAGAGGACATAGACTGCTATATATTTATCATCAATCTGAATCAATATATTGCCCTAAATCATGTTTTGTTTTATTGTTTTGACAGTAACATCAAAGAATTCTCTTTGTAATGTCACATAGAGACAAAAATCAGAACTTACAACACCGTGCAGCTTTATTTCTTAGAAGACTTGCAGCCAAAAACATGTTCCTAATATGTTAAATAGTATGAGGTAATGCATGGTCTAAATTCATCAGTGGGTACACACATCTCGTAGTTGCTGTATTGAGGGCTTTGTATGTCCTAGTTATGACTGCTGTGACCTCCAAAAGAGAAAGCTCAGATTCTCTCCTTTGAACCAGTAGGTGCCATAATTGGCTCCCTACACATTTGAGGCCACTTCGCTGTCTTTCCACTTCTTTACACTCATTGCTTTTTCCTATGCTAGACAGGTGATTATGAGGGTGTGTTGAGGAGAAGGGAACACAGCCTCCTAAGCATGCCTTTGCCCTGCAGGCTCATCCTAACACAGAGACAAGCATATATGTAGATCCAGAGGGATTTAGGTAGCTAACAGCCCATAAATTAAGTGATGTTTGCCTCTAATGTTTTTTGACCATAAGTGTGGCCTCTATATACAAGGATGGATTATACACAACATAAACAAATATGAATTGCTGATTGTGTTTATAATTGCTTCAAAAGGAAAAATATTGTGGCAAGACTAGTGTCTAACTGACTAGAGAGACTTTTGATAACATCAAAGGAAAACGATTGGCAATGTAATTGCGGTTTGATCAGGTAAAATATCTCCATCAATACCACAAAGCAGCAGTGATTAATCAAATAGAAACGTTTTCAGTTTCTCAGATTTTTTTTTTTAGTGTATGTACAAAGTCGTATCACTGTTGTTAGGTCTGTTACTCTGAAGACATCTACAATAAATGATTTGTTTTCATAGCTTGTTTGGAGGAAGACACAGTTGCTATCCTGAACATAATGTTTTTCTCAAAAGTCATGTGGTGAATTATGAGGATGCTCCGGAAGGTTTTAAAATACATTTTGTAGTCAGTCCATCTGGGAGAGAGACATATTACTTTAGAGGAAAAACCAGTATTTTTTAATATTGCCTGATATTTTAGTCACTTTGGGAATGTATCATTTTCTAGTTGATATCAGAAAACTAGAGCAGAGATAAACTCAGCCAAAACAGATAAATAATAAAAAAATACAAGATCCAAATAAACAAACAAATAAATACACCCTTGTTTTGATTGTGTATACTTGTCCAGCTGTATTCCCAGCTCAGGTGGTCAGAGTGCCTGAAATTTATACAGTCATGTATTATTGAAAATTGCCTACCTTATTCTAAAACTTTATGCCATTTCATACATTAGAGCTATACTCAGGTTTTGTATACTTGCTTTATTTTGCAAAGTTATGTTATTGTTTTATTGCTAAAATACCTCCAAGCTATATGGAAGAGAATTAGCCTAATTAATCTAGAATATTGTGGTCCCCAGAATATTACTACTTCACTGAGACAGAGGTATAAAAGATATGAAAACCAGCCCCTTCTTTGCAACAAAAATTTATCCCTGAAAAAAGAAGCATGTGAGAAAATCAGAGAACTTGAGCCAGAAGTTGAGTTATGGTCAGATTAAGACTATAAAATCTTCAGTCTGAGTCACACCAAAGGTCTGTGTAGCCCAAGATTCTCTTTCTTTCAGAAGCAAGAAGATGCTGTCTGGGGAAAAAAGATATGTAAAAGGTACCTGTTTTGTCAGTATGTCCTCCCAGCTTTCCAGCAATCTGTGAGGGAGGGCTTTCTGGAGCCAGAGGTCATTTTGTAGCTAATAAACCTTGGTGGACTTTTCTTCCATGATCTTTTCTGGAAAATCCTTTCAGAGAGTGTGATAAAGGCAAACAATTGAATTAATTTTTTAGGATGAAGTTTGATACATTTCCAAATGCCATGTGACAGCAGAGGACTGGACTGTGCTGCCACGTGACTGATACTTGGAAAGAAAATGAAATCTATTTCCAAAAAACCCAGATAGCTAAGAAATGGATTGTCACAGGGGAAAACATTTCTTCCTGACTCCTGTGGTGATCAGTTTTTGTTCAGAAATGTAGTCCCTTTCTGGTCTTGTTTTAAATACAAAGGGTGTTACTTTTAAGATTATCTCCCATTTTTAAATATCAGATAAATTGTGACCTCCTTTAGTATGTCATTTATGTGATGGTTGTTCCAAAGGCAGTTTATTCTTTTGGTGTAACAAGAAATTTAAACTGAGAGAAACAAAAGTCTTTTCTGGTTTAGAGCAAAGTAGACACAGTGTATATCAATTATGAATGCCATGTTTATCTCTATTTAAACTGGCATAGCTTCTCCAGAGCAATTTCAGATTTGTACCAGATTGAATACCTGTCTCTTTTGAATTTTCTCCTTTCCGGCAAACGCATTTGCCAACCATTTGAAGAGTTTTATTTTTGGAGATTGTAAGGTTGCTCAAACACAAAGGAAAATCATCAGCAGTCTAAAAGAATGATTAACTAAAATCACTTTAATGTTGGAGAACACATAGCAAATTACTATGTCCACTGGGTCTGCATTTGCAAAAAAATGCATGTCTCTGCATTCACAAGACAATTGGATAAATCAGCTTGGATCCCAGTGGTACATTAGTATTTGAAGATTTTTAATTGGAATTTATAAGCATGTAAACTCATTTATCATAGCAGCTCTCTGCTCCCTGCTGGGGTCTTATGTGACCAGTGCAGGTTTCCCAATCAAACACAAATTTACATATTGATTTGATTTATATTGAATGCTTTCCTCGACTTCTTAGCACATCCTTGTTTTTGTGTGTGCTTTCCCCTTGTATCTTTAAATGAATGTTGGATTGCTAACTATGCAAACTGACCAATTTTTTTTCTTGATTGAAGGGGTGATGGCAAAGCAAATCTTTTCTGATTTATACATTTTTATAACACACAGAAAAAGCATATCTATTTTGGTACCTAAAAGGTCAGTGGGGATCAAGATTTTTGAGAGATTCCACTATGTTTGTCCTATAGTTAGGAAGAAAGCTGTCTTACATTTTTGGAAGCAATCCGTGTGGGAACTTTTCAAATGCAAAAGGAAAACAGAGAAAGGTGAAGCCATTAGAATGACTTAGAAACAGTCCTTTGTGTGAGAGAGATGCATGCCTGTCACAGACGGAACCAAAATGTGTTGGTCTCGCTAATAATCACATACAGTAAGAATTATTTCCAGAGTTACTGAGTGAAATTCTGTGTCCTTAATTGTGAAATGAGAGGTGAGAATGTCCTGATCACTTCTGTCTTTAAAACTGACTACCTGCAGCTGACCCACTGGGGTTCGTAAACTATTTTTAAGGGCTCTAAAAAAGATGACTGAGTTGGCTACAGGCTGAAATTTGTTCTGCTTACAGTTTTAGAAGGCCTGCAAACTGAAAAAGACTAAAAAACATGGGTTTTGTCAAGGCAGTTTGTAAGTTGATTATGGTAATTTATCATCAATATTTTACAACTATGGCATAAGTCACTTTAAATCTTGATCAAATTTTAGAGAGGGAAATGGCTGCCTTTATAAATGTAATCTCCCCATGGTTTTTCCATGATGGGACCTCAACTTTACTAGTAATGTAAAACACTGATGAAAGAGTATTATTGCTATATTAATTAATTGTGAGAATCTACTGACAGTTACTTTAAAGCATCAAAATTGACAAATCTATTAAAGAACATAATGGCAATATTTCTCTGAAAGTAAAATATGAGGCAGTTAGCGCACATGAATATCTCTAGAGTACACCTTAAACTGTTCTATGATTAAGAGACTATCTTCTATAGTAGTTTTATGTCTTTATTAATGAATTTTATTAATGAATTTTATTTATTAATGAATTTTACAAAAACTAACACAAGGAACTAAAAATAAAACTCCAATAAATCACACAGAGCAATGTTTTGTGAAAACAAAATTATTTGTATGTTTTAACATCCAGAATGTGATTAAATGCTTCTTTCCACTTTCTTATGAATAACAGTAGAAAGGTCGATGCAATCGTGAGTGACTGAAAACCTGTCTAGACTACAATATACTTTTTTTGGAAAAGTAAACCCTGTGTTGGCCAGGAAGAGAGAAAAATGGGGTGAAATACTCATAAATACTTTTAAAGTGCGTAATAATGCAAATTAATAAATCTCTGATTGGTAGACAGATTTTAATGAGTCTGTTTGCCATAGCTTGATGACTAAGGCTGTGTTGAGTTTCAGACACAGGCAGAGGATATAAGCACTTTGTTACTTCTGATTGATTGTTACAAAAAATCATCCTTAAACTTATAGCATTTGATCTTTTAATGAAGAAAGAATTTCCTGAGATTTTGCAATTAAGTCTGTAAATAACTCAAATTAACGTTAATGTTAAATGGGCCTGTTCATCTTTTTATCTGGCAGATCTTTTTGTCACAAATTATTTAAAAATGTGAAACTTTCATCCTCCCATAATTAACAACTCACTGACTTTCTGCACTAGCCTAAGAAATTAGGTTATAACTAAGAAAATTTATTGACTTATCTTAGAGCTACCTGTCTTAATTCTAAGACAAAGTTGAAATCCAGTGTATCTGCTTTAGCTCCTAAAATGAAGCTTACACAGAATTTAGAAGTCTAAATCCAGCAAATCAATTGAGGAACTCATGCTCCAGTGACGATCTAATACTTAAATGCTTGTGACTCAGTAGGCACAGTCCTGCACCTTTTAAAATTTTCATAGATGCCAGCATACACCAAAAAGTCCTCCACCTCAGTGTTCTTCTCCCATGTATACTAAAACTATATAGAGACCCACTCCGAAAGAATTGCTGTTAGCACACTTAGCACACATCGATAGCACACCTTAGCACAGGGCAGAGGAGCCAAAGTCCTTTTTTCTCGGACTCAGACCTCTATGTAGCTGCAGTGTCCTTAGCATGCTCTCAGGATGTGGGAACTCAAGTCTCTTCCGTAACTTGAGAGAAGTCAAATCTACACCTTCTGCTTTCCAGATATGCACTAACTACTAGATTATGTTGAAAAGCTTCCCTTATGCTTTTCCTATTGGAACTGAGCCATTGGTGCTCTGTCACCAACCAAAATCCATAGTGCCAAAAGGAGAGCGCTTGTCTCTACAGTATGATGGTTTGGGCATAAGAGCAGCAATTCCTGGGGACTCTTCCCTGTTTTTCCCTGTGGAAGTGTGTCCATTTTCATCAAATGGATCTGGCAACTCCACATACTCTCTTCTTGTGTATCACTTTCTTTGACATTTTTGCTTTCCTTGTCTGTTCAGTAAACTGGGCACCAAACACAGGGAAGGGGTTTCCACCAGATGGCAGGACTGCTAAACGTTAAATATTTGAATGCTGTATGTCTCAGTGGGTCTAGCCCAAATACTATGTTGGCCATGTCTGATTGACCATTGACTTTCAGTGGGAAAATCCTAGCCTACCGTTGGCACCATCTCTGTCCCTTAATGGTTAAAGTTGTTTGTTCAGTATTGATTGAAAATATCGGTACTCTTAAAATAATTACTTCCTACACATCTCAATCACCCTTCACAAAATACCTGTTCAAGATATAGAGTAGTAATAAAGAAACATGGCTTGCTAGTTTACATTGTTTCATATAAAATAATTCAGCAAGTCTTTTGTATAATGAATATGTATAAGAAATCTTTAGCTTGTCACAGCTCTAATCATGAACAGAAAAGACAGGGAAAAAATCATCTTGTTGTTGTTGTTCAAATAGATCTAATTAAACTAATTGATTCATTTAAAGTTCTGTCAGTTATTGTATATTTTCTTTGTTTAATTTCCACTGCGGTTCTATTGTGTGTCCTTCATGCAGTTTGAAATATATACTTTTTGCAGGTTACTTACCAGATCAATCTCTGAGTGAATAAAGATTTGAGGTATTTTTGCATCCTAGTTTAAAAAATGCAAAAAAGATGAACGCTTATTTGCAGACTGGACCAAGATTTGTCCGCTATACACTGGAAAATGAGCTGTATAGTGGAACTGCTGACACAACAGTAATTTACAGCATGCATAAGTAGTGTCAGAATAATAAAGCTTCTTCAGTGCCTATAAGCTATAAATAGGATGCATTTGTCAATTGCCTTGCCCAGGCAAATTGTGCTCACTTTCCACCCTGCACCTGTGTGTCTTTATGTTTCTTAGAATAGCAGTATAGCTGTCTCGATTCAAGTACTTCATGCATCTTTCAAAACTGAAAATTCCTCCATACTTTGTCAGAGTCATGCTGTCAAACTTTTGTCACTTTAACACACCCAATAGTACCTACAGAGTTTAAAACATATATTTTCTTGTACTTATGTCCCAGTATTTAGGCACATCTTTGTTTATTAATCTCTGAAACTCTTACATGTGAAACTCTTGCAATAACAGGCTAACAGCTTCCTTTTCGTATGTACTAGCACTTCTGATAGAAGAAAGCATAATACAGGTTCATGAAATGCCTAAAATTTGGGTGCAAATAAGGTGCCTGATTGAGGAGTACTGGAGTCTAACCTACATTTCTTCTATATTACATTATGCCCATAATCTAAACCCCCAAAAATCTATAGAATTCAACCGCAGTAAGGCACAATGTCTGCTAAAGTATACACCTGTTCTGTAGGATGATACTACCTGACATGTCTTTCTTTCTTCATAAGTTGCTTCTAATTACAAAAGTTTCTTTTGTCTTCTAATCTTTCCTACCCGTGCTGAAAAAAAGATGTAATATGTTTAGGCAAACAAGAAGTCACTAATAGAAGTCACTCTAACAATATCTGTGGGACACTTCATTGCCCTTTGAGTCACTGGGATGCATTGGCACATTTTGTTTAAAAATAAAAAACAACATTTTTTTTGAGTTTGTACTGCTATCTAATTGCGTATCACAAGACCAAAATATAATGTAGTGAAGTCTTTCAAACACCTTCCTACTTTTTTCTTTTTTCTTAAAATACAGAATTTAAAACTGTAGCTGAAATTATAATGACTTTTATTAAGCTACTACACAAGTTAAAACAATTATCTTGGAAATAGTAATAGCAACCAGACATAAATTAAGCAAATTATCTGTAGACCTTCAGGCATCTGCATATAAGGACTGCTTTCTTCTCTGACACCAGGTGCTGAAGATCTGACTTACACATGGCATATGAAGCAGCATGATAAAACCTCTGTACACTTTTGGACCCACTAGTTCCTTCAAGGAATAGCAGGAGCCACCACAGTCTTCTACCTTAGGAGGCTCACTGACCATGTGCATAGGCTCTCACGGAAGCATTTAAGGGTAGTGAATGTCAATGCCTTTATCACGGTGACTAGAATGCAGCCATCCCTCATTATGCCAAATAACATAAATGCAACCGTGACATGAATGGCCATACTTCTCATGTGACTGGATGTGTGTCCATCGTGTGAGATGAAGCACATGCATTTTGGTCAATGTAGAGCCCTTAAGAAAGAAGGCAGCAAGTTAAGGGGCTGTTGGCCATTAGTTATTATGATGGATTTGGTTCACAGTCCCTAGATTGGCCCCTCCTACCACAGAATATCTTGAAGCGAGTGGCTCTCAGCACCTGCTCTAGATGCTGCTCGACTGCATAGAGGACAATTAGGTCTTGAAGGATAGTGAGACTGACTTCATAGGTTAGTGGAGTGACTGACGTGAGGGCTCCAAACTGCCCTGTATTGGAGCAGAAAAGTTAAATGGAAGGGGGTAGCTTCTTCTAGATGGTTTATGAATCCAGTTCAAAACTGTTTGGCTACTTCAGCATGAGTTTATACATAGTTCCAGGTTGAATGAAACTACATTTTTAGTGGGTAATGTATCCTCTGGAGAAAGAGCAGTGCCAGACCCTAATTCTAAGGATAATAATAGTCTAATAATAATCTATGACAAATAGCAGCATTACTAATGCTAAGTAGCAAAACAGTTTATAGTTTCTTGGTTATGGTCATTTGGGTATTTATGGGCAAGTCCTTGCTACTGCCTGCAGCTGCTATTTGCTCTGTGTAAAAGAGTAGTCTGGGGGTAAAGCAGTATTATAGGTTGTTAGAAATATGGACTATGTGTCAATGTAGGCAGCTGTTTTGTGTATTTCAAAGGATTGTGTTCCTGTGTTCTTTGCTGACGTAAGGTTGTTTTTTCCATTCATTTAGTTTTTGGCAGCTGCTTCATACAACTTGAGTTCTGTGACTTTCAGACATGAGAATGATGGAACGCAATTCTAATACATTAATTTTCTTATTTCCAATGTAAACAATGATAAATGGGGGAGAAAGAAATTGTTCACTTGGTGGGAGAGAGTTAAGCACAGAGTTTAAAACCCTCTTAGAAGAGAAGATTGCTTCAAATTATTAACAGAAGTTGTTTGATCTCTTTTCTTTCAGCTGTAGTACAACTGATAGCACCTAAGCAAAGGTGTGTAACTTGACTGGTTACCCACATGCATCAATTTTTTTCTTTAATGGTCAATATTAGAAAGGGAGTAGTCACCAACCACTCATCGTCTGGAGTGGCTAAGCCAGGCCACACTGTAGCAGTCACAGAACTTCTGTTCATGATCCTACTAGAACGTATGGATAAGCTTATAATCCTCCCCAGTGCTCTCTGCAAATAATAGACGTAGTCTGTAGAGCAGAAAGTGGTTCCCTCCAACAGAGGGCTTGGCAATATAAAATACCTCTAAGTACATTCAAGGCAAGGTTGTTTTGTTGAAAGTCATTATTATATATAGCATTACATATGTCACTGAGCTCTTTACAGAGGTAGGAAAGCAAGGACCTGATTCTGCTGTCACCATAGGTTTATGTCAGTGAGAGAAGAGGCAGAGGATACTGTGCTTTAAACATGGGCACTGCAGTTTTACACTGCCAAGAGAATTAACTTTGTCCATTTTTCTCTTTCATTTCCTCCTCACTAACAGGTTATTCATCAGCTTAGACTTTCAGAGAATGAGAGTGTGGCTCTGCAGGAGCTTCTAGATTGGAGGAGAAAGCTGTGTGAAGAAAGAGGAGACTGGCAGCAAATCTTGCACAACACTGAGCAAAGGATCACAGCCCCACCTCCACCTCCTTGTAAAAAGCCAACACTGCTGAAGAAGGTAGAAGATACCTCCTGCAACAGACTTTCTTCAGGCATATGGGATACCACCATGTGATTTAGATGTGTGTTTCTGCAGACTGTTAGGAATGAAACCATGTGAAGATTTCAATCTGCACAATCAGCAAGTTTCCTTCCCTCCACAAAGTGTGCAGGGATTTTTTACAAGCACTCATTCAAGAGCACAGGAGGCAGGAACTATGTAGATCTGTTGTGTGTGCGTGTATATGTGTGTGCTTGTTCTTTTCATATATATATGTATATATACACACATATGTGTGTGCATTTATGAGTATATATGTGTGTGTGTATGTACATTTATATATATGGAGACAAACTGCACTATAAGTACTTAGTTTAAAAGTACAAAACCATCACTTAAAGCTCTCCCATGGACATTGAGGAAACTCTATGTTAAGCAAATGAGGATGGGCAGAGCTAACTGACAGGCATTTTAGAGAGATCAGGAAAGTCTGCGTGCACACTGTACAGCTGTTTTATATAGTACAAAAAGATGATGTTTCTTGTTCCTTAATGGATGGTTTTATTATATTACATGTATACATATATATATTTCTTTGTAGATGTCTGTGTTTTATTGGAGTTGCAAACCCAATGATTATTTACATGTTTATTACTGGTGTTTTATAACTTTATGCAATTGGTGCTGTTGTTCTTTCTTCAAAATACAGGTAATAAATACAGTACTTGCATTTTTTTCTCATAGTTTATCCTTAACAACATACCAGTTTCAACTCTGTGTTCTTTTCCAGAACTGGCAGTGTTCTTTTTAAAATCAAATTGAGATATATTTGCAAAGCTTCCATTTGCAGATGTGGTTTAATGCTGTTTGTAGTCATGAGTTAGAGAGCATGACTTTCTTACAGTGGGCCTGTGTTTCTGAATGTGTGAATTGTGAATTCTTTAGTTACATTCCAAATCTTATTTCATTCTGGGTTATGTAGAATAATGAGGCACTCATTTAGATTATAAGTATGGTTTGAAATTCATACCTGATTATGCATAAGGTCAGGTATCAGTGGAAAGATACATAATGGTAATGAGGTATGAAAGTAGGGCTGTGATTTACCGTTAAAAGCCGGGAGGCTTTATGGAGATGAGTATATCAAAGGATTATGTCCTTATAGTGGTACAGTGATGCATTTATACCTCAAATTTCATGTAATGAAATGATTTCAGAAATGTGAGCATTCTAGTTGGGGAACATGAGTTCTGAGCAGTAATATTAATATACGAAAAGCATGCTGCTGGAAATTTGTTAGCTACTGCTCAGCAGTCTTTGAAATACTGCTTTGCCAATAAAAGGTGTAATTTATATATACACGAAGGTATTTTGTCAGGGGGCACTTATTTTAACTTCTTGGAGCATGTAGAGCCAGTGTGAAGCGCTCTTCTTGGCTGTTTGCCCCATTCCTATTGGGATCCAGGGAAAAGTGCTTGTAATTTTGCAAGTGGATATAAAAGTGATGTTTTAAAATGTAAGCTAAATTAAAAAAATGAGCTCACCCTTGGTTATAAGTTGTTGGGAGGGAAAAACAACCTACGTAGAGATGTAGATTTTTCTGTCGTATTTGACAGAGGCTTCAAGCAAGCTGAGTAACACTAAGCAATGATATGCCTGCTCTCTTGTTTGTTAGTTTGTTTGTTTTTACAGGGGAAACAGCAAAACTCAAACTGTCCCCCAGAGTCCCTGAAGATCATCAAGCTAGAGGCAGAACTCAGTGCCTTCTCCTGCTGAAGATTAAAATAGCCATTCTGAGTGGACAAGGAAGGGGAGGCACCAGGTTAACTCTCTATTTAGTTATGTGTTGATTGTTCTTTGATACTTAGGGCAAATATCACCCAGCACAGCATTTTACCTTGTTACCAATATTACCTTCCTAGCAGTCCTCTGTGTAAGATTACCCATTATTTCATGGAGAAGCAGGGATTCTGGACTCTAAACCTTACCCTCAGCTGATGTAAATGGTCGCAGACCATTACTTTCCCCGTAGGGGCAAAAGGCAACCATGCGGGAATGTAGAAAACACTTCACACTCCTGAAACAATTATGTCAGAACTAGGCTTAGACTGGCAGGATTGAGGTGTCTGCCTTGCAGCTCAGCTAACTGGGGACACACAGAGATCCCTGTTGTGAGAGTGAAATGAACTGGCTCCAGAACTGGATGCAAGAGAGCTAATTAACCCGCCCTTGCCACTACGTTCCTTCTAGGATGCAAGTTGCTGTCTCTGCGTGGCACAGCAGTGCTGTACGTAGCCATAACAGCTTCTGCCCAACTAGCTCAGCCATCCCAAACACCTGACTGCACTGAGCCAGGCAGACATGCCCTCAGGCTTATCACTCCTCAAACAGACCTGGCAAATAGCCGTCTCATAAGCGCTATCCATGTTGCTCCCTCTGATGCTCACTAGCTGGCTGGGTGACTGGTAGCAATCAATTCACAGCAGCGTGGAGGTTTAGGGCAAGCTGTAAAACCTGTCTGAGAAGCCAGTTTAGACCACGTTGAGATCCCTGCTGCTGCAATTAGCCTGCTACCAGTCACCAAGCTAGCTATTTGTAAGGTAAGCTTATGTATCTCTTGACTGTCATTTCTGCGTCTGTAATGCAGGAATACCCAGAGGGTAGAGACTACGTTTGTCAAATGGAGTTTGAAACGGGATCGCGCACGTTATACTCTTTGCAATCCTTAGTAAAAGTTGTCTTAGAACTGTGATCAGCCTCCGCTGCAGGGGCTGAAATGGGGTTTAAGGAACCTTTTTGCTACTCTTTCAAAGTCTGTATTGTATCCTAGTGCAGCTACATAAGCCATGTGTGGAAAAGCAGGTACCTAGATCTTCTACCAGTTTCATCAATACAGGTACACAGGAGAAGCCAGCACAAACCTGATGCAGGCTATCTGATTCTCCAGACAAAGGGGAAAGTGCATTATTCCTCCCTTGGCAGAAGGCCTTTGTTGTATTTTTTGGAAACTTGGGTAAGGCATATATTTTATGGGGCTCTTCCTTAGAGCACGTAACCACAGCACAATACTACAAAGTAAATAGGAGAGGATATGAGATCTTTTTTTAATTTTGTTTATTCCAGGATATGCAATGGCCAGCTTTTAGTTTGGAAGAGTTTTTCAGGATATTCGATTAAAATATCATACCATAGGAAAAGTATTTGTGTTAAAAGCATGTATTTCTCCAATTGCAGTAAGACACTCCAGCGCGTGACTTATGATGTCATAATTCACACCTAGTGTGTTCATTGGTCCCTTGGCCTTTGGCCTCATGCCTAACAATGCAGTTGGTAGGGAATTATTATACCATAATTCACACCCTACTGTGTCTTATTGCTTAAATAACCATACCCCCAGAGGTGTCTTAAAACTACCATTAAAGTTTATATTGTGTATCAAAATGTGTTTACAGGGCTGGGAAAATATACTATTGACATTTTGAAATGTTGAGAAGTAGTTTTAGTAGAACTGTACAGTGCTTGTAAATTAATCTCCCCAGAGGAGTATGCACCAGCCAATTACAGCATTTCTTGAGTATATGAAGTTCTCTCTTGTACATTAAAAAATAGCCTAGACAAAAAAAAAAAAAAAGCCTTATGAATTCAATATTCTAAAGGGAAAGATTAAACTCTATGAACATGCTAATGCTCTTAATATCCAATGAACAATCTAACGTATATTTGCAATAAAGCAATTTCAGGAAGCTGGGGTTATCATCAGATAACCACACCTCCACATTGTGCCTTATTGCTTAATTTTTCATATGTGAAACAAACACAACTTCTAACAAATCAGCATCTCCTTCAGTGTAAAGCAGTAAGAATCAGATATGTTTTACACTTTAAGAAGTCATTGGTCTTAAATCCAAGGGAATTCTAAAACCATATTAAAAAAAAATCATCTCTTGGAATGATGAATTTTTAAAACCTGCAGATCTCCTTGTTACTCCTGAAATAGCACTTGGTGGTTTTTAGTTGCTGTAGTTACAATCCTATTGCAGATTAAAAGCAAACCTTGCTTCTGCTTTTTAAAATTGGATTTAGATGTTCAAAGAAATACATGCACCAATATTCTACAAAACATCTGTGTACAGCATGAAGAGATAAGCCTTTTAAAACTTTGTATTGTTTACAAAACAATAGTATGATGGTTGAATAAGTGAATTAAATTTCCCTTTTTTGCCAGTGATCCTTTTTATTCCCTCTAAAGGGTTGACTTATGTTCATTAATAACATTTTACATTGCAGGTCCTTTGTGTGTGGGACAAAGAATTTCATTAACTTGCTAAGAAAGCATAGTAGATTATAGCATAGTTCTAAAGTGATAGTAATAGCCATAATCATTGTAGTTTTTAATTCTGCTCTATACAGTATTGAGAACCCTAGTAATCACCTTATTCTTATCTTTATAAAGCCTGCTAATATCTGAAATGCTCTGAGATTCCTAAAATAAGTTTTGCCATTCTCTTGTTAAATAATAAATTTATGTAATTAAACTCTGTACAAGTCAGTTTTCCAGAACAGTATTAAAAATTTCATGGCTTTGTACTCTATATATACAATTTTTTAAAAAGAAACATCACCTGAGCATAACTACTTAGCAGTATTGGAACAAAACACAAGGGCATATAAGGAATTGCTTGTCTTTCAGTTTTTACTGTTCTGTGTGTACTCAGGATTTTCATTTTCAGAAGAAGTAAATAAATCCCTGTGCTGGTTTACACCATGGCTGTGAGAATTAGATCATTAACAAAACTGTCTCTCTTTCCACCTGTAATTTGGCCCTTTCCCTGGCCACAGGAATGAATATTGGATCTGACTGAATCATGGCTTTTGCTGTGAAGTGGCTGAGGCAAAAATATAGGCAAAAAAGGATTTTTGAGGCTTTTTGATTTATTATGGTAAAAAAAAAATCATCTTGAGTTAGCTAAAAAAAAATCATCTTGAGTTAGCTAGAAGCATTTACTTCAACCTGAAATAGCTTATTTTGGTACTCATGTTTATGAGTAAAACCCTCTCTAAGCCCTTTTTTTCTTTTCTTTCCTGTCAACTTAGGTTAATTTTCAAACACTTTTTGGATGACAAAAAAAGTATACTTAAAAATTACACCAAAGCCTTTAGGGTTAATTTTTGAAATGAAACATTTTCCTTTACAAATACTAAAATAAAATATTTCAATGTTTTCAAAATGCTTTTCACCTTTTCCAGCTGAAACTCTTTGCTGGATGCAGTCTGAATGTACACAGTTTCAGTCCTTCTCAGACTTGACTTTTCATAAATCTACTCTTCTCTGAAAAGACAATGCTAATGGATATTTGTTTCAAGCTGCAAGAGGACTGCTGCGGTCCTTGCAAGTACGAACAGAGAAAATTTGACAGGCACAGGTATATTGCCGTTCTAGCAATGTTCATATGTCAACAATTAGTGGTGCCCCTCCTGTTCTAATCTGAGCTCTAGACCCTTCTCTGTCTACATAGAGATGAACTCTCCTGTCTCCTGGAATTTGTTAGACCACAGAAAGAAAAGGACTGCATCTCTCATCGGTGAAAAAAGCACTCCCATGGAAGGGGGAGAAATGCGCTTCAGGTTCTTCCCTAGTGTGAATTATTTAAGTATTTCTGAGAATGGGAATTGGAATGCAAGTCTTTCACTAGACAGATATGAACAACCCACTAGGTTAGAAAGTCTTTTCACTTTGGCAGTGAACGTCCATGCGAAACAAAATAGCTTCAATTAAAGGTTGTAGACATGTAGCTTTTCTGCCTCACAACATAATATATAACTTGGTGGTCACCAAAATCTTCTGAAATGTAGGGAGGCTATTTTTGCATCCTTCAGGAAGATGAATCTACATGTCTTTTGAATTAAAACCACTCCTTCTAGCTGTGTTTTCTGCAGACCCTGGGAGTGTGGTCTGAGCCTGACAAATTAGATAGACAGACAAGAAATGTCTAGCGTTTGATTTTGACAGGACTAGGATAGGAGATCGGTCAAGTGTGAAGAGATAAGTTACAAGTGCTTTGGTGTTTCTACAGTCAAATTTAAGACCCAGTTTCAGAAATGCAAATCTTCAGACATTGTGACCTTCCTTTGTGATTGTTCTGAGCAGCAGTCTGAAGACATAAAGCACAACACTGGCTTTCAAAAAGACCAGCCAAGACAAAAAGTCATGGAAAATCCACAGATCTAGTCTTCTATTTAATCCCTGCATAGGAACAAAAGGCCAGATCCTGGAGAGAATTTGGGACCAATAAGGAAACTAACACAAGACCTTCCTTTTACCTGCCTTGTCCCTGGAAAGGAACATAGGACTTACTTTGAGTTGGGTTTCCATAATGACTGTGCTGGGCTTCCATTTATGACTGTCTTGTTATGAGAGTTAAATGTCAAAGAATAGCATGTTTGTGGTGAAAGACACTCGTAGAGCGAAAGGCATAGAGTTTGACACTTTCAAAAGCAGACACTGGGGTTGGCAGAATACTTCCAAGGGATGGTGGACTAAGTAGCTGCTAGAAGCTCTGTGGTGTAGTGTTAGAACACTTATGCACATGGAACAAGATCTATAGGTCAGAGAGAAAAGGAGTAGACAGCAGCAGCCTGAAATCACTGTGCATTAAAATGGGCGTATCCACAGCACGCAGAAGGAGATGAAAGGAACAGAGGCTCCATCTTCCCAGGAAGTTTGAGAATTTCTGAGACTCCAGAGCAGAGTTGTGAAGCTTACCAAACTGCCATGCCTTTCAGTTAGTGTGACCCTGGATTTGAGAGAAGTGATGCCTGACATTTGAGAGTGATAGTACAAGCATGAATCAAGGTTAGTATTCTTGAAAATGTTCCCAGATAGAAGTAAAAGCCTAAGCAGGGACGAACAAGTCCTGGAAAGGAACATAGAGCTTCCTAGGATGGTGTACATATTCCCAGTTAGCAATTCTCATCTAGAACTTGCAGAGGATATAGAAGATTACAGAGGATAAAGGTGAGCAAACATTAGAAAAGGGGAGAAAAAAGGATTCAGAAAATTATAGCTAGTCAGCTTTATTTTATTTCCCATTCTGATACTAGAAGAAATTATAAAACAGCTATCTAGAAGATAAGAAGATTAGAAACCAGCTGAAATGGGGTTCTCAGAAACATGTGTATCAATCCATCAGTTTTTCTTTTTTAGTAAGGTAAGTGACCTGATAGATAGGTAGATAGATATATAAAAGTAGCTATATTATCCTTTAAAATTCGTAAGGCTTTTGGTGCTGTGTCCTATCACATCCTTTAAACAAATTGAGGACATAAGGGTCATTTAATGTTTTCATAGAGTAATACAGTTGGGAAAAGACATCTGGAGATCATCTGATCCACTGTGCCCCCTCTCCAATCAGGGCCCAATTAGAACAGATTGTTCAGGATCTTATCCAGTTGAATTCTGAATATCTCCAGGACCTGAGATTTCACATCATCTCTGGGCAGCTTGTTAGCCTGTTACAAAATTCGACTACCCCACTCTGAAATTCTTTTTCCTAATATCTAGCCGGAATTTTCCTTGCAATTTATGTCTTTTACCTCTTGGTCCATGACTGCGCACCACTGTGAGTGGTTCCATCTTCTCTACACTCACCCATTAGGTAGCTGTAGACAGCAATAAGGCCTCCACTTGGCTTTCTTTACTTCAGCCTGAACAAACCCGGTTGTTACAGCCTCTCCTCATATGTCGTGTACTCAAGCCACCACAAATCCTCTCGGTGACTCTTCACTGGACTTACTCCAGTATGCTAATGTCTTTCTTGTACTGAGGAGGCTGAAACTGCACACAGTGCTCCACAGGCAGTCTCACATATGCTGGACAGAGGGGAAGGATCAGTTCCCTCAGCCTGCTGGCTGCACTCTTCCTCGTACAGCCCAGTATAAGGTTGACTTTCTTTGCCACAAAAGCATACTGTTGACCCAAGTTCCCTGTCATCTCTCAGGATCGGCTTCCCCATGGGAAACCCCATGTCCTTTCTGCAAAGCTGCTTCCTATCCAGTCAGCCCCCAGGTTGTACTGTTGCTTGGGGGGTGAGGGAGGTGGGTTTCTGCCCAAGATGCAAACGTTTTTTGTTGAACTAGGTTAGGTTTCTGCCAGCCCATTCCTCCAGTCTGTCAGCATCCTCTGAACAGCAACCCTGTCCTCCAGGGCTGCCTTCCAGGGTTGTGACCCTTCCTTACCCTGGCACATGTTCACAATTTGATATCATCCCCAAATCTGATGAAGGAGCCTTCTGTCCCATCCCTCAGGTCATTAATAAAGACAATACTTGCCCCAGTACTGACCCCGGAGGAATGCCATTAGTTGGCTGCCAATTGTACTTTGTTCTGTGGTCAAATGCTTTCAACCCAACGGTCTAGCCAAATTTCTACCAGCTTGTAGTCCACCTATCCAAATCATATTTCACTAGGTCAGCTATTAGGATGCTATGGGAATTCACACGGTAGACAAATAGACGGTTGAAAATCAGTTCTCAAAAATTAATCACTGGCAAACAGGCAGGACAGGCAGATCTCACACCGGATTTCTTTGCAGGAGGTGTCCCTGACCCAGTTCTATTCAAAATTTTTATTACTAAAGTGCATGATAGAAGAGAAAGGACATATATAAAACTATGGATGACATCAAACTGGGATGGGGCTGCAAGAATGCTGGAGGAGGACAGGAGCAGAATTCAAAGTGATCATACCAAAGTTGCGGCAAGTTCTGAAATCAGCAAGAGGAGTTAATAGAGAACCATGGAAAATATTTCATCAGTGGAAGAACTGAAGTGTACAAATACAAAACAGAGTATCTGCCTTAGTAACAGTTTGATAAGATAGGATCAGACTTACAGAAAACCACAATCTAAATGCACATCAAAAAGGTGAAAGGAAAATGCCAGCGGATCAGTGTACATAAGACCCCATTGATATTTAGTCTGCACTACTTAGTGAAGTCTTGGAGGAGTTGGGGGGAGGATAACTCATATTTTGGCTTTGCAGTATATCCGCAGCACAAGGAAAGGAGAGATGCATTTTCTCCCCCCCTGCTGAGAAGAAGCACGCCCACAGTCTCAGAAATAGGAAGACTTCAAGACTCGTAGCTCTTCCAGAGAGCCATGGAAAAGCTCAGGTTGGTAAGACCATACCTAAGCTGCTGAGTGGACTGATGGTGTGTGCTGAGTCAGTGTGAGCTATAACACAGAGCACTTAGCATGAAAGCTAGGAGTGGTGCCTGGAAATGTAAGCATTTTGGGTGGGACATGAGATGAGGGCTCGCAGAGGTCTGGGCAGGATACAGCGATGGCAAGGACAGAGGCAAGATGCTTTCAGGCAGTGTACAAATTCACAATAAAGGGTCCAAAAGAAGGGATAGGAGATGAGGGTAAGACAGCATAGTTACCTCGCCCAGAGACCACAGCCTGGATTATCATGAAATGTTTGCCCTGATCAGCTTTGCTAGGAGTGTAGCAATCTCAAACCGCAAACAGCATGCTGGAGTCCAGGGACCCTTTAGATTAGGCAGTTTGGTAAGCTTCATGGAAGGAAAATTTTGAAAATATTGCCTTCAGTATTGTCATAACTGTGGTAGCACACATAGCTGTACTGTGTGTGTGTGCGTGTATGTGTGTGTGTGTATGTGTGTGTCTCTCTCTCTTTCAGTGTCTGTGTATAGTTAGCATGTGCTCCCCTGTGCCTATAAAACCCTTGCAGGAACTGTAGGATTCTCAAGTCAGCCTTTACAAAGGGTCTGCAGACATTATTTCCTTACATGACTTCTGAGAATATGTTAAAAATGCCCACCACATACTCTGTACAATCCATGCATGATAGCTCTGAGGCCTGTTATTTGGAGAAATAGTACTTCCTATGTCCCCCTTTGCTTCTCATGCAAGCAAATAAAATGTGGATGGAAGTATTATGAGGAGATAAGCAAGATTTAGCTCCATTTGCATACAGCTGGAGAACATATTTAAGGTACCACTGCACAAGGAAGCAGCTTTTCAAGACAGCTGAAAAGGAGGAAATGAGAGATTTTTGTCTCTACCTTTCAGTGTTGCTTTGCTTAGAGGGAGAAGAGTTTGTTTTAAAATATCTCACTTAGAAACAGTGACATGATTAAATTATGTTACAACAATGAAAAAGGTCTTGAAATTGCCAAAGTCTAAATTAGAGCCAGGAGTCATCTTTTTTCTCCAGAGACTGCTACTACAAGGTCTGTTTTGCTGTATTGCAAGTTTGACATGAAGATACCACCTTTAAAACATGATAGGGTAAACTTTTGTATTCATCCAACTTTTAAGGTCCGTAAGATTGCTAGCAAAGGGTGAACTGTGATTGCTCTCTAGCAGGTGCTGAAGCCATGCACCTATTCCCCACAGGATTCCAAACTGCCAACAAGTTGTTGCAAAAGTGCTTACTTAGCTTAAGAATTGAATGTCATCCCCATATATAGAAGACAAAAATCACACTGCTGCTTTCAGAAATGGTCTTCTGAATTATGAATAGTTATTTAACAGATAAGGCAATGTCTCTCACCTTTACTGAAATTAGTCAGTCTTGAAGAGGCTACTTTACTATCAAAAAGAAATGGGAACCACCATAGAAAATATTTCCCACAGCTTGTCAGGGTCAAGTGACTAGCTCTGAGAACTTATTATGGCCCCTAACAAAAGAACTGTTATTGCTTCTGATCACAGAACCTAATTCAGCACAATTCCTAATTTAAACATATGTAAACACACAGAGGGGATATTAAACTCAGAAGTTACGACCCAAGATCATTTGCAACTGGAATGGGTCATTCAGAAGTTTCTGATTTCAATCTGATTATTGACATCAATACTAGTGAACTTTGCGCAAAGCGTGTCCTGAAACTTCTGCAGACAAAACATATGTGTTTCTGGAAGTTTGTTTTTCCTTCTGATTAAAAAAGTAAGAGACATTGAAGTAATGTTTTTAAGTCATCAAATGTATGCGTAGAGAAACCAGGTTAAACATGGATAAAGACCCAAAAGAAGCCATGAGTCTTTTTGCTGTAGATTCTGCAAAATGGGGCTGAAAATTACTGTTAAAGTGTAGTTTGTTTCTGAGAGCTGACAGGCCCATTCTTACTTGATAGATCTGTTCATTCCGTGTATTTAGTTATATCTGCTCTTTTTAATGACAAAAAAAAAACAGTTTAGCTACTTTTTGTTCTTCTGAATAGTCAAAGCATCAAAAAATAGCTATGTGAATTCATTTTTCACTTGTGCTTCATATTGTTTCACTTCAGCTCGGTTGAATCATTGACATTTTCTGCAGTCAGAATGAAGACAGTTACTGATCAACGCTTCACTCTTCAGAAATTAAGCACTGCATGTGTTCAGTGAGGTAGGCTTTGCTGACTCCATGCCTGCGAAGAACACTTCTGTCATTTTCTTTAACAAGACAATTTGTTTCGTTCATCCTGTTCCAACCTCCTAGTCAGGTAGAAGCACTTCTACTTCCATTGTGCTATTCCTACTGTAACAATAAGGTCTTTAATAATAACAGTTTTGAGGCATCTATTGAACATGCTCGGTGCTTCAGATTCTTTCTCAACATAATAGACTCAATTTCTCTAGCAGTAAACATTAGTAAATTTACAATTTTGTGTGAATGTCAGTGCAATAAACTGTTAGGATACATTATGGTTGAGTTGGAATGAAATCTCTGCCCAAGCGATATAGACTGCCATGCACTTTCACGCTCAACACATTAAGAGAGTTTTAGCCCTACCATTTGTAATTATTAAACTATATCCATGGCTTTAGTTTACTTGTGATCTTTGAAGAGCAGTTCCATTAGAGACCTAAGAGAACTGTATACCATGAAATAATGGTAGACAAAGATTAACCCCAAAGTCCTGATGGTTTATTAGAAGCAAACAGGCAAGCAAGAAAATAAAAACAACCTGGAACCTTCCTGCTTTCATTTTCTTATCGCTTTCCATTCAAATGGAAGTTTTGGCCTTTTAGTATCAGTATAAAATGGAGCAGAAGACACATTTCTACTTCATTATGCACAGCAAAAGAGGATTGTACAGTGGAGGACTACTTTCCGTCTCTTATGTGCATTTGGTCATTATTTACTGGAGGCTGTTTTGTAACACAATGACCATCTGTCAGTAAGCGCTGAAAACACTCAATCATGCTGGCTGTTATTGTTAAAATGCCACAATCAGTGAACGCTGTGAAGGATTAATGGATTTTTTTGCACTAAGAACAATTACATATTTAGAAGGCCAAATTAGCTCTCATTGGCATTGGTATAAATCCAGAGGTACTCTGCTGGAATTCAGGTACCGTCTCTAGATTTATATCAAGTAACAGACTTTAGACTTTAACCCAGTCCTTTAATGTAAGGATGTCAGGGAAAGATTTCTTTTTAAATTAGTTATTATTGTGAAAAATCTGTGGTTGCCCATTGGAAAAATATATTTACATTCAATTGCATAATGAAAAGAACTAACAGAAAACATATTTTCTTGCCACACTGAAGGGGTAGCTCAGAATCATATTCAGCTATTCTGCAGAAAGGTAAATATCTTTAGCATGGATCATTGTTGTTAAAGACATGTATTTTATAACCATATTTGTTAAGCTTTTCTTTTCAATGCTGTGTCACATTTGTGTGTGCACACTTGGGCTGGTGTATAGATGCTCAAATGAACCACCAGCCATACTAGTCAACCCCAACATTACAACTGGGGGTAGTTCTGCAAAAACTCTGTATAATTACACCCTTCAGGGAAAGTCTGGAATGAGATTCGTTTGAATGCAGCCATGTGATTACAACTGCATCATTAACATTATTTTTTTATATGTGAAGGGAAGTGGTATCCTCAGGGCAGCAGAGTGAGCAAGAAATATGGCCTATACATTGAAGGTCATTTTCTATAAGGGGATGGGAAAACATTTCTTAATCAAAAAAATCCCCCTCTATATCATTTATTATGACCATGGGCAATAATTACTTAGCCTATTAAAGTGCTTAAGTTAGTTAACAATTTAGTTAGTAAGTTTCAGACATTTCAGCGGAAGGTGGTGACAGGAAGGCAGAAGGAGGGAGTAATGGAAGAATCCAGCCTTGAAAGAAGCTGAATATCCCCAAGAAGTCTCTGGAAGCCCCCAAAACCTTTTGGTTTCATTGACTGTGGGGGAAGTTGGCATAAGGTGGAGCTGGCCTTACCTCAGAAGCCCTTTTAAGCCAAATTTCTCACTGTTTTACTACTTACCCTGACTGCCAAATGCTAGATGGCACCCAGACTTTCAAAACAGGTGAGCAGCATGCAAAAAGTGTAACGTTCTCCACCATCTCATGAGCCTCTAGCTCGCCATCACACGCGTGAGATAGTAGACAAGGGGTGAGTGTGTCAGGGATAGGCGAAGGGATTGGGAATATCCCAGCATGTGACCTGGCGTAAAAGCCACAGCTCTGCTAGATCCCTCCCTTGCTCCTGACCTACATGCTCAGTATGGAGTGGGAGGAGGAGAACGAAAGTGAGGTAGGGTATTTCTGTCATGTAGCCTGACCACTCTCCCTGGAATTGATTGCATCTGCCTCTGCTTACAAGACGGGGGCGGGGGGAGGAAACACATCACATCTGGAGGCACAACCGGAAGCATTTGCTTTGAAACATATTTCCAGATCTATCCAGCTTCTACCTGCCCAGAAGCAAAGATCTGAAAGCAGCATTTCCCTCCCCCCCACCAAGAAGGCATGATAGTCACTTTCCCAAAGGACCACCAGCTGTCATTTTGCAGCTATATGGAAGTTACCTCTCCTTAGAATATTAAACCTTTACTATTTTGATTGCATGTATTTCTTATCAAAGGATAGCATGATGTGGACTGAATAGGCCTGGAGAGGCCACTTAACCATTTTACATGATGAATGTATCCTTTGCCCGCCTTGTTTTTCAGCCTGTGAGCTTTCTGTGGACTGATGATAATTTCTCCAAATCTGTGCATTGCTCACAGGTGTTTGCTAGTTTTTTGTCCGAGCAAATTACATCCTCTAGCGCTCAAGCTCCATGGTCAGTCATTCTTAACTATGTGTGACTGGTTCCCTAAGTCATAAGGGATTGTTTCAGTTTCCCACTCAGGTGGCATAAGCTTTATAAACAGGCATATGCTTGATTAAATTACTAGGCTTTGACTCAGAGGTTGATAGAAAGCTATGAGCATCGTAAGCAGGGCAATCCCACAGCTACACAGAAGGCAAAGAATTTTATAGGCCAGTTGTCCTTAGGTACTACACTTTTTCACCTCAAGCATAGTGATAATTCAGAGTCTTAATCAGCAGATTTCTAACAGACTGTTTTCTAATTATTGAAAAGAATTGCTCAAACGATATGTTAATACTGACCAAAATGATTTATGAAAGTAACACTCAGCAAATAAGCCCCAGAGAGATTCAGAATAAATTATGAATAAATTGTTATATCTGTTATTTGTGTGAGTATTGCCTTCAATCGCTTACTCTATAGCTATCAGTTAAAAGAAGCTCTGATCTAATGCATTTACTATGCACTTGTTACATGATACCTAATCTGAAAACAGTGGTGCTGATAAGCCCTCTTCGGTTAACCCTACACTGTCTGACATTTAGCTTTTCTGATATGATGATGTAATGTGACATGACATGAGCGTACGCCATGAACCAAAGGTCACAATGGATTCAAATGGTTACACCTGCTTCCAGCTTGGCCAATCATCATCAATTTATACAAAGGGCTTCCAGACTGGCACACATTTCTGACAATAACTGATGCTGATGAAGTAGTTATATTAATTTATTAGCAGCAAAGCTTAACATTTACTTATCCATAACGTCTTTCCAATTAATGGCATTTGGTTAAACAAATGATTTCTTCTTCTCAGACGCTTTACTTACTTGCTTACTTAATTTTGGGCAGCTGTCTATGCCAGATTCACAGAGGCCATGACTATACTGAGAGGCAGAAAACCCTCCTTTGGCATCTGCTACTGGCTTGTGCAGGAAATACAGCACCATACTAAATGAACATACTGCCTCTCCTTGTATGGCCTGAGGGATCACTTATGCTATGCTGGTTGTTCTCAGTGGTAGCCCCCTTCTTCATTTAGCCCTGACGCCCACCCCCGCCCCTCAGGTAGGGGAATTGTTGAAGCTTGCTGTGACTATCTTCTTGCTTTTATGGCTGAATTTTCTTGGGCTAAAGACTATAGCATGGTGAGGAAAGGCAGATGGCGTGTGCCTAGATTCAGTTTCAGGGATGCAAAAGCTGACAGGCTCTTCCACATCCAACATCACAGGCAGAGCCAAAGGGAGGTACCAAAACTGGGACTTACACAGAACACACAGACACTAAAGTTCAAAGCTGTAATCCTGCTCAGCTGCTCAATTTTTTGCTAAATTCCATTCCAATATTTCAATTTAAAGTTTTCCAAATACTTTGAGTAATACTTCAGTTCTTGCACAGCCCTGCTCAAGTCTTGGCAAACCTGAGTGAGAAAATCTTTATTCTCCATCAGTAACAATGGGGAATTCAAAACACAGCTGGACCTTGGATACATGTCCTGTAGAGCGTGAGCTTAGAGATGTTCTCAGATCAGCGCTAATGCAAAAGATTAGGCTTTAACAATATTTTAAAGTGTGAGGTTAGAAGTCAGCAAGGCTCAATCCTCTTTTCTTGCACAGAGTAAGGATCACTGAGTCTATCACCTGTAGATCGTCACTGACAGATGAGCTGACCAGCTGTTATGCATCCTCCAGTAAAGGAAATTGTACAAGCCCTCTGCTTTCTTTTCCATTGTTCCACCCCTCTAACAACTTAGACTATTTTCCAGATGCCCAGCCTAATTATTTTGTGTTGAAAATAAAGTTTGTTTCCTCCTGTCTTTCTCCCTGTAGCTGCAGAGGTTGGTTGCTTACTTTACCCTTTACGATGCATTGTATATAGCATGTTATCGTGTTGAGACCTTACTGGAGTGAGAGGATTGTAAAACACCCAAACCAACCAACCAACCAACCAACCAAACAAGCAAGCAAACAGAAAAACAGCCAAAAACCAAAGAAACCAAAGGGAAGGATTATTTCATAGGTGCCTATTTTGGGAAGTTCTTACAGATTTTCATGTTTCATCATAGTGCCTGGAACTGCAGAGTGTACGAACGATAGCATTTTAAAGCCAGATAGATCTCTCGGTATACTACCACTGAAATCAGCAGATGCCTAGATACCTTTCCGGCTCTGGATCTCAAGCTGTGATTCCTTTCACTGAACTTTAACTGCCTAGAAGTGAGATGAGTTCTTTCAAATATGTTGCATTGGCTGAAAGGAAAGGACATTTTAAAAACAATTTATTTCACCTCCTTAAACACCTGCCTCAGACGTCCAACGTTTTCTGTTCAGAACAGAATGAGACAACTAGCTTAGATCAGACATTGAACTTATAGATGTTAGATGTGAGGAGGGATTAAGCCCAGCCCAAGTAAGTAAATAAAAACATTCTGTGAATAGATACTCCCCTGTTATCTGGAAACAAACAAAAACAACATTCTCAGGCCCCTCTATCCCAAAAAGCAGAGATTTGTACCATGATAAATTCCAAATTTACCCATTACTTTTTAATTTTTACTTAGAAATCTGACATCTTCCTCACTTCAACTGCAAAGTCAATGAAACTTCAAAGTCAATAAAACAATACATGAAAGATGGAACAGATGTTTTAATTATATCAGTTGATTGTTTTTATCCCATTAGTTATTTTTAATTATCTTTCATATGAAATTTAGAGCCACAAGCCCTAAAGCATCTAAACATTATCTTATTCTCTATTTTCTATCCACTTGCCTGATCCAGGTTTGCATGGGGAGCTTGTTCTTGATGTAAAGTGGGCTACAGCAGTCTGAACAATTGGATTAGCTTGGAATAGTAGGTACTGAAGTGGGAGTTAGATACCCGAATACCTTTGCGCACTTGATGTTAGCGTCTAGGCTGAAGAATTTTAACTGAGATATCAGATAGGCTTTTAGATGTGGTTTGAATCTATACTCCACACTGTTGAGAAGAACAAATATCTTTCAATGTTTATCCTTCCTTAGCCCTGCTTTAATATGTGGCCAAACTTGAAACAAGCATACTCTAAAAGCACTCATAGGCCAAATCACACTGGCCAAACTGAGCCACTCTTCCTTCTCCCTCTCCTTTTCCCCATTGCTTGTATGGGGAACAGGAGCTACAGATCTTGTTAGGCTATTTAAGTGGATGTCTCCTGTTGACCGAAAATATGCCCCTAGTGTTCATGCTCTTGATTTATAAATGAAGAAAACACACATGCATGGAAAATTAAAGGGTGGAAGAAAAGGGAAACTAAGCCTGGAGAAGAGATGGAGTGAGGCACAGATATGTACTCAGGCAGACAGTAGATGGAAAGTGAATAGGGAAAATCAAAGGCAGAAGAATACCAAATAAGAACTGGAAAGCCTTGCTGCTTTCTTGAGGGGCAGAGGTGGGTCATTTCAAGTAGATAAATGCCCAACACTCTAGAAGATTGATCTTCACTGTTGATCACAGGAACAATTTCATACAGCAGGACGCTGGTTTTTCTGTTTTGCTTCACTGTCTGTGATTTTTCTATTCATTTTTCCTAACTGTTCTTTCAGTTCTTTGATTTTCTACTGGATATTTTTTAGTTCTTAAAATTAAAACTGATTTTAGTGACTTCTCTACTTTTTTTTTTTTTATTACTCTATCAGAAATGACAAACAGACTGTATGGCACATTCTCAGAGGAGAAAGCTAAATATCACGGAAATGGAATCTGAGAATGTTTTAAATAAGGACACTATTCTCCGGATCAAATAGCAGAGAGATGAGTCCAAATTGGTTTTGTTTTCCTCTCTGTAATCAATGCAGACTTGATTAGGTTCAGTATATGCATTTTTTCCTATTGATTTTTTTGTTGTTCTTGTTTGGCTGCTGGTTTTCTAGCATTTCCCTGGCTTTTTGGATATTATTTTCTCCTCTACATGTTTTTTTGGCTTCTTCCCATTCAGCTTTCCCTGGATTTTTTTTAATAAAAAAATAATCACAGATAACAAGTTTTATCTAATTTTATAAACACGTTTTCTTCTGGGGGCTGTCAGAATGGTCAATGGATTTGACTTATTCCCTTTCTCTTCAAAGGACATCCTAGGGTCAAATAGGGCTGTGTGGTGAAGCTCACCATAGCTCATGAATTGTACAGATAAAGATGACTTCAACCATCAACGCTGTCACCCAAGAGCCTTTCATGAACGCTCAGTTTATATGAAAAAGAATTCAAGGTAAACTGAGGTCTATCTTGACTAAACAGTATCTTTTTTAAGTACCCAGGACCAGATCATCTTCAGCAAACAGGAGTGAGTGATGCTCAAGTACTGGGTTACATCCTTGCCCTTCATGCAGCTGAACATCTGAGCCATGGTCTTTCCCTACAGATTGTGCATGCTCTGAAATCTCTTAACAGCTATATTGAATGTCAGGACATAGAGCATATTGGTGCTCTCCTGCTGTCCTGACCACTTGCTGCCCACCTGCTGGCTGCCTTGTGCGGATTTGCTTGCTGCCTTGTTCAGTGGTTTAGGATTTACATTCCAGACGCAGTGAGGGCTGGGAACAAGAGAAGAGCAGGAAACATAACAAGGATACCCCCTCCTGTTTCTATGCAAACCCTGATTCCTCTGATACCCTAGTGACAGCTTCGAGCTACCAGGGTCTGCACATTATTAGAATATTTTATATAAGCCTAAATGACAGATAAGCACTTCAGGAAAGTGCGTTAGTCCATCCTATTTCCTTATCAATTCTCTAGATTAACACTAGCTGCAGCTGCTGTTCCACAAGTAACTTCCTGATGAGCTCACTGTGCAAGGCTGAGCCATTGTGTCTTTATTTATTTGCTGGAAGGTACCATGGCAAAATCTTCATCACAGAGCAATTAGATAGTTCAATTAAAATGCTTTATTGATGTATTTGGAATTTAGCACTTCACTTGAAAGGGAAAAAAAGCAACAAAAATCCTCCAAAAACATAAGAAGAAAGCATTATTTATTTTTCCTAAATGACAGAAAAATGCATATATGACATTAAGTGATTTTACTGTCCTGTGTATATGCTTCCTTATTTTCACTGTTGTGTTCACATAGTGTGTAAACGGGAAGAAAACCAAAAAAAAAAAAAAAAAAAAAAAACCCAATGAGTGTTATGTCGCAGTGCACAAAATAAATATTATATCAGCTTTTCAGAAACCTTCTTGATGCCTGAATACTTGGTGTATGATGAAATGAAGTTCCTTTCATATCTACCAGGAAAGCATGGCCTTTTGAGGTTAATCTTCCCAATGGGCACCTTTGTCAGAGGGTTTTGGAATGCTTCAGAGCCCAGGAGATCCCTCCTGCTCTGCTCTGCTCTGCTCTGCTCTGCAATGCTCTGCGCTGCACTGACAAGGGCCTGCACGTCAGCTCTGTAGCCCCTGACACTGAGACAGACCTAATATGGTGTTAAACCTACACATCAGTTGCTATTTTCAAAACTGCCCTGTGGTACTGGGCATCCACATCACTTCAGCAGCAATGTAAAACTCAGCTTTTATGTCTGACCTATCTCTACAAAGAAATCTGAAGCAGAATCCCAAATGCAAACTTGGTCAGAGAATTCGGGTCCAATTGCATAGCTCGGTCCAGCTCTAATTCAAGTAGAAAAATAACGTGTTTATAATGGAACAGTTTTATAAGGAACACAGACGCACTGTTTTATCAAATAAATCACGGGTAGGACTCCCAGAGTGTTTTCACACTGGGAGCAAGCAAAGTAATAATAAAAGTCTCAAGCGATTGCTTTCAGAAAACGGAAGTTTGGCATTTGCAATACCTTCTGCTGTGCACAGAAAATGAACATAGTTTATTTCTAAGAGAAAATGTAAAAGGATTTTAGATCCAGATCCAGTGGGACTAGCTTAGGCAATTGGTTCTAGACCCTTAAACGTAGAATGATGAGGGAAGGCCAGAAGAAAAAAAGGATAGAAGCTGAGCCACTACTCTTAAATAAGCACCTGTATGTGCGGCCACTGCAGAGGGGCAAGAACCTCTGAAGATCTGTAAAGAAAATTTCACAGATCACCACACAAGTTATATGCTTAGTTCTTTACATGGACTGATCCAGCAAGAAAGGTTGGGAACTTTTATGTACATCTAAATAGCACTTTTATAAATTTGGGAAATAATTTTCAAACATTTAAGCTTTATATCTCCTACCTTAAAAAGCCACCAAAATATAGAAGTGCCTGTAGCCAGATCATGTCTATACCATCAAGTAACTCAAACTTCCCAGGTCACAAGCCCCAATCACCCACACCGAATATATGCTGTTCATTACTCTGGAGCATACCATCTTGTTCTTTTAGAAGTAAAACCTAGCTGGAGCTGTGGGGTTGGTTATGCAAAGCACCACCTCCAATAAGCTATGTGAACACAGCTGAATCAGGTTTGATGCCTTAGACTTTCTGATAGCTGTGGTACACAATCTGAATGTGTCTATAACAAAATCCTCAAAGGGACATAGCTTCTGTAAAATGGTGTGAGATGCCTTATCTTGTTATTGTCTGTCCCATGAGGGGCAGTCCACACAGTCTTCAGAGAACATGATTGGTTTTTTGCAATCTGCGCAAGGGCGGAACCAAACACTACAAAACTTTGCACCCTCCTTCTCCTCACAGCCTATTCCTAATTCATGGCAGGACAGACAGAATCCTCCTTTCAAAGTGTTTAATTACAGATTGTGTTGTAACTAATAGACAAGGAGAAAAGATAATGTTGCACAGAAAACTGAAAGGTACCATGTAGACCACTGAATCCAGCTCCCCTGAAATACAATATTATTTCAACATTTAGCAGGCATCATTGTCTTAATCTGCAGCTTTTTTTTTTTCAATTCTAGATACATTTATCTGGAGAATAAGAGAAACAATCCTCAAGTTTAGGATAGAAATACAGATTTATCAACTATTATCGTACATGCACAATTTGTCAATATTCTATAATCCCTCCCCTGTGCCTCTAGTTTGAAGTAGTTTTACTTTAGCTTTACTACGGCCTCTAAGTTTACATTGGCTTCTATCCGCAGAGAGCATACATATGCCAAGCTCCACTATCTTGAGAGAAAGGGACATTTTTCCAAACCTTCAGAATCGAGGGGCATTAGCCGACGAAATCTTACTTCTCCAGGAAATGCTCTGCTAAGAAGTGTAAGCTTGACAGTATCTTAGCCCATAATTACAAAAATACTTTAAAGACTATAAAGTAGCACCGCCGCAGATGGAGCCAGTTCTGCCCACCTCCTTCTCCTTCCTCATGCTCTTCACGTCCAGCCTGTGCTGCCCACTACATTATGTCTGCATCAGTGTGAACTGGTGCGAGTGAATTGTGAACAGCAGTAGGAAACAGGCTCAAGTTTTTAAAACGGTTAATTTCAAGTTGGATTAACTACCTGATCTGATTTACCATGCTGTAATATTAATAGTTGTTTTGGCACAAAAGCTTGGGCAGTGCAAAGGGAAGGAAAAGTGGGAGAGGGAAGGAGGTATAAAAAAGTGGGAGCTGCCACTTTTAGCAGTACTACTAGCTTACTCCTCATTAGAGTGCTGGGGAAACCATCAATTTAAAAACCCAGACTTGGAAAATGTAACTTGACTCAGTCCAGACTAGGACAGTTTAAGAGACACTTAGGTTCCCATTTAACAGTAGAATAGGAAGCTTCCAGAAAGCAACCAGCCCACATTCTAACAGGAAGTAAAAACTGAATGACTATTTTCTGCCTAGCTTCATAGGCCTTTCTCTTTGTAGCATTTGACCTGCTCTTAGCTGAATCCTAGATCAAACTTGTGGAAGACACAGTGTCATTGATTAGTTTGGTGAGATAAACAATGAAAGGAAAGGACTTTTATCTGAATGTATAATATTTATTGCTGTCCAAACAAGATGAAAAATATGAAGCTTATCAATATTTATACTTATTGGCGTGTATTGATCACCATATTAACTGAAGAGGAAAAGAAATTTAAGATTTAGCCTTTGTCTAATGCATTATTGGCTACTTCAGTCTGTTTTTTTTCTGAGACATAGAGACAGATGCCTGAACTAATGTCTATAATCTGATCCAGAGTGGAAATTCCAATATTCTTCTTCCTGGGTAAAAAGTGAATCCCTTTTCAAGTGACTGCAAAAGCCCAAAAGTCAGAAAGATCTAAGAAGGAGTAAATAAAATAGAACAGGGCAGCCAACTCGCATAGTTTCCATGTCATATTCTCACAGTCTAACATTCTGTTCTCTCCAAGGAGGAAATAACAATATAATGTACAGCCCTGCCACTATTGCTATTAATATCTTGGAATGCATCCAGAAGCACATGGGTGCAGGAGAATATGCTGTTCCTAGTAATCACATAAATGTTTAGATGTTTTTCTTTACGAGACTGAGTTTGGATCTCTTTTGTATGCTGCACTGCATAGGTCCTTATTTTCCAGCTCCACAAAGGCCTGGACCAATGAAGAATCATTTTTAAAGTCAAGTTACAGCATAGCAGAAGTACTACAAGTTCCAAAACAATGTATGAGCTATTTTAGCTATTTTAGTCCACAAAAAGGGGGGCTGGGGGAATGGAAAGTAAAAGAAAAACAGAAAAGCAAACTAGGACAAGCTGAAAACAATTCTGCTAAATGTTAAGCAGAATGCACATGTGTAATTACCCTAGGAAAACCCTTAATGATTTAATATTCCAGCTTTCCTGGTTTCACAGGTTCCAAACTTAACAAGGTAGAGGTTCTTCTCTATATGTAACTACACAGTTTTCTAGTGCCTTTGAAATTCTCTAATCAGAGTCTTTGTATAGTGAACTTCCCCAGTGCTGCCGGTAAGGTAAAGGCCTTAAGAGCTGGTCAGGGGACTCCACTCTAGACTGTGTTTGCCAATAATCACGTAAATCTGAGTCCCAGAAGAACGATAGGAAAGGCTCACTTTCTCATGGTAGAGGTGAAAAGTGACTTCCAAGCACAGGCTATAGTTAGGAAGCACTGCATTAACCATAGTGTTTGAAATTTTTCTCTTCCACTAGTTTAAAACTGAAACCTGACATAAGAGAAAGTCAGAAAGACAAAATGTCAAATTCAGTGGAATATTCAAGTAACATCCAGGTCATTAAACTAGGTACGTAGGCACGTGTGCAGTGCCTGAAATGACATATGTCCTTCACAATGACAATCCAGTTTTCTCCCTGTACAGCTGCCGAGCAAGAGACAAAGAATTGCTGAGAGTAGGAGGAAGTCTTTAATATCCTGACTGAGCAAGCTTCAGTAATGTACCTCTGTTCAAGTAGGATATGTGGGTCAGACCACTTTTCTATTAAAACTGTAAAAACTGATTGTGCACTTTTTATCCTACACAACTGAGTATAGGGCCAAGAGGGTGACTCAGAACACCATGGGAAACACGTTCTCCATCCCTTCCTCTGCTTGAGATTATTTCAACCCACACCTCTTATTTTTTACACTGCCCTTGATCCACTGACTGTGAGTGTATGATTGAATTCAGCTTGTGAAGCCTGTCTGGACTCCCAAAACACCTACAGAAGTAATCTTTCCTCAGCTGTCTGTGAAAAGCTTATTCCAGCTATGCATCGTCTGTGTCACCAGTGGGGCCAGCTCCATCCCAGCAGGGCTAGTTATCTCAGATACAGCTTCACACCAAACACTGCTCTGGGTCCAGAAGGAGCATAGCTGCATAAGTGTGATATCTGAGGTAATTAGCCCTGCTGAAGCTGTGCCGAGAGGAGGCAGTGTAATGCATTTAGTCCACAGCCTTGGCTGTGCGGCACCTGGTAGGGGTCTTATGCTTATGTGGTATGGCACCTCACCCCGGGGAGGTCTCTTGGAGCCTGAAGCACTGGGAACTATGAAGCAAGAGGAGACCTTGTGTATCAGCACCGGTGCTAAGCCACTGCCCTGATGAACCTGACCTCATCCCAGGAGAAAAGCTATCTATGCTCCTATATTAGATTGGTTCCACTAGTTGAGCAAGTTATTTTGAAACTTCCTACACTAGTCTAGGCATCCCATTCAGGACAGCCTACATTAATTCAACTGGATAACCCCAAGGATACACTGTCTCATTTTATAAATGGTAGAGATTTATGGAAAGGATATAATGATTTTTTGTTTTTCCCCCTAATGTTATTCTCGTTATATCAAAATACCTGAAGACACAGAGGAGACTGCTATGTTCAGATATGCGTTTCCTCTGAGAACTTTAGCTAAAAAGTTACTAACTATTTTGACGTTTTGATAAACTATTTCAGGAAATGATCTGTAAACAGTTACCCAAATACAGTTTTGTTCGAAGTAAAGAAGGATATTTGGTGCTAGTGAACAGTACATAAAAGAGAGTGTTCCTGGGGCAAACCCCTGGTAGTTAGCAGGAGGCTGAGTTAAATCTATGTAAGTATTCTCCTAGTTGTCAAGGATACTCTTTTGGATGTTCATTTTGATTTTTTGTTTCTAGTTCTGTGTTAGTTCTTTTATTTCTAGTCTATTTTAATTCACAATGATTGGGCCACTCAGTAAATGTGAGTCAAGTATTGAACATATTCAAATGAGATGTAAGGACATAGCTCACTGTAACTTCTCAGGCAAAGAAAGAGAAGGGGAAAGAATCGCTTCCAGGACTATGTAAAGTGACCTTTTGGATTTGCCATTCCTGACATCACAATAATTAGGAAGGAATCTGAAAGCAATGCAGCTCAAAGAATCTGGCCACGAAACACTCCATGCAGTTTCCTGGCATGCGTACCACAAAATGTCTTGTTCCATCTCAGGAAAAAATTGTCATACTTAAATAAATTCGTCTTCTTAGTTGTGACCATTTGTAAGTAGGATGAAAATGTCACGGATTCTCTTTGCGCTTTGTTTCTTCAGGCAAAGGGTCACTATGGACCTGGCCAGACACAGACGTATGAGGGCAGCATAGGGTCAGCTTCCCTGCCAGAATTTACGCAGATCACACAGAGGTGACAGTCTGTGAAAGACTTCTTGTGCTAACAGTAACAGATGTGTCAAATAAATACATGTAATTAAATCCGAAAAGCACTGTTCAAGGTATCAAAATTTGTACTTCCATTGAATAAGCTTGCTTAAATCTTCAAGATCACAGGCACAAACACGAGGAAGGGAGACAAATACAGTCTTGTTCTCAAATGCCACTTGACTTTAGCAGCACCCCATCTACCAAAAAGAAAATAAAACTCAGAACCCACCTAACTAAGGAAGAGAAGAAACCAACACTGCCATCTCTCTCAGTCTGGCTTGCTGAATAAAAAGACAAACAAAACAAAAGAAACGTTCAAACAGCAGAGCACTCTTCACACAAAAACATGAGAACTTGTGCCTATTTTGACACATTGTCTTGTTTTGGAGGTGGATAAAGAAGAGACAGAAGCAAATAAATGAAAGCAACAAATATTTTTGCCTTATTTAGCATACAATTACATGTTGTAAACACTCTCAAGTGGCCCTCAGAGTCATCTGTTGTTGCTGTTGAAAGCCTATGGGCAATATTTTTGCCTACAAAGTGACAAAGCACACTCAGAGCAAGTCAAGAGAAGTCAGTAGGGAACATAGATCTATCATTCTGCTTACCCAGTTTTGAATCTGTCTGGCAAGCAGATAAGAAGCGTTTACATTGGTTGCTGTTGCTAGGGTTCTGTACACAGCCGGTTGGGACAAAAGAAGACAGAATCCATCGCAGTAAGTCAGAACTGCAGCCAGCGTGAAGGGAGCTGAATGCAGGCAAGGAAAGAGCTTGTCATCAAGTGCAGTGAGTGCATTAGCCACATACTCAGGTAGATATGGACCTAAGATAGACCTCTTTCACTTCTCTTCTTCAAAAAGGCTGACTTCATCAATGGGAAGAAGAAACAATATGAGTTACACTTTTTACAGCGTCCTGGAGGTCTTCTTAGGAAGACCTACACCTCTAATATAAAGTAGCTAGGATCACTGTGGGTAGGACTGGCAATGAAGATTATCTTTCTCTGTTATGTCTTTTCACTCTGCTAGAAATGGCTTTCTGTCTACAGAAGTATCCTTTCAGAAGGCAACGTATGGTTACGAGCTACTCATTCATCTCTTCAGTGTTGTGAATGGGTCACTGAGGATCCATCGAATAAAGTTTAACGTGCATCTGTGATACAGCCACTGCTGTCATTGAAACATGGAGCTGAGATGCCGGAATTACATTTAAACTAGCTACTCATATGGTAGAAATGTTCCTGTTAGAGCAACACAAGGCTCATCAGAAGCTACAAAAGAGGAGGGTACATATTCAAGCAATTAACCTACACTGAGCGCTGAGTTTTTTCAGCTGTAAAGTTAATAGTACTCACAATAACTACTTACAGCTGTCAAGCATCTCTGACAAATTCTCCTGTTCAGACTCACACTCTATGTACACTTCATTACCAAGTTTTGAAGAGCCCAAAGCTATTGCTACAGTTTTCATGAGAGTTATAAAAGTAAGGTATAAATATGAACCTTCCAGATATCAATGATTTAGAGGAAAGTTAGACCAATTGGATGGAAAGCCTTTATTTCTAATTGTAAACACTGAACCACAATAAAAATCTGCTTAGATATTAGGTTTTGCTTGGAATACCCTGAACATTGTGGAGGAAGCGTAACCATATTAACTGAAAATGAATTACAACGGAAGTGTTTATGGCTGTTTACCAAACATGGAAGCAGCTGGAAGACGGAGTCTCTTTCAGTTGTCTTTGTTCTTCCCCAGCCATGGATTGAGAAAATTTGCAGGACAAACTGGATTTCTGATTATGCTCATGGCACCGTGTGCATGTATTTGTCCACATAGCATAAGGGTTCGAAGCCAGACATGAGTCTACTAGTTAACTCTGACCTAATTAAACCACCCTCTGTGGGAAAAAATTGATATACTTTACCTCAAATTAGCTAACAGAAGCTGACCACAAACTTCCATTTATCGACAAAACTGGATCCATTCAGTAGTGACCCCAGCTCTACTTCCAGTAGCTGTGGGCAAGTTAACAGCCAGTCTTAGTTAAGCCTATCAAACTTAACAGGCTTATCTAAATTAATCATTGTTAATTGATGATTCATACAGCAGAGACCATCAACCAAAAATCTCTAGGACGTGCTGATATCTAAAGGCAAGTGAAAGCTCCAAGCCATGGTGAAGGAGCTTTCATGAACAGTTGCTTCTGAGCGGGTTGTAGTTAGTTATATGGTCTTCTAAGGAACAGCAGCAGGAAATGTGCTATTTAATGTGTTTATTAACATTGTACAGAAGGAAACAGGCGACAACTTTAAGACCTGGACTTTGATAGAAGTAAATGAGCAACTGAATAGGGTTAGGATGATTTATGCCAGCTAAGTTTCTGATCTTATCTTTGATACTAGTACTGTATGTCCATTTGTTTCATAAAAGATGAAAAGAACCTTCAGATGAATAAAGGTGCCTGTGCCAGACGAAATACAATTCAAATAAGCATACACATGAAGTCCAGTTCAGAAACATGTATTTAAAAGTAAAAAACAATCTGTGTTTTCTAAATGACCTCAGAGTTCTGGATCTGCATAATAATCTGCAAGAACAAACTTATGGTTCCTTTTGTACATAATGTAAGGCAAAATTAGCTTTCTTTTTCACAGCACCGTGGATGCTGGTACTTAGCAAATAACAACAAATGAAGAGTCAGTTCTCTCAGCAGAACTATCAGATTCAGAGCAACACTAAAAGGAGGAACAAGATGATGTTTCTCAGAGCCACTCACCACTCAACTCTATTTGACATTTTTTTGGCAGACTGAGGAATCACAGGCAAACTGTCAGGTTAGTTAAGTATGGGTTTAATTCTCAGAGCCAGAGAGCCTTATGAAAAGGTTATGAAGAGGGAATCACATCTGCTTTTTGCTCAAGTAGCTATGTTTAGTTATGAGTTTTGGAACTTGAACAAAGGAATACTCACACCTACTTCTGAAGAAGTAAATGTGTGCATTCCTAATTTGCCCCTCCGATAGTATAATTCACTCACACACAGAACAGGTACAGTGTGCAGAGACAATAAGCAGTAAGATTCTTCGCTAAAACTGAAACAACAAAGGGTTGATGGTGAAAGAACTAAAGGGTGCTCAGCTCTCATTGAGCTCAAGTAGAGGGCCTCCTAAAAATTTTATACCTTCGGTTAGGAAAGGGCCTATAAACTATGAGCAGTTTTGTTCAAAGTGCACCATTACATGGCAAAATTCAGTCTTGCTTATGTGACAGCTTTCACTTGCTTTGTAGCATCTCAGTAGTTAATGATCAACTACTAGGATACATATTGTTAACACTAAGTAAGTCAGTTAATACTCCACTAACTGTGTAACAAAAAGCAAATTCCATTATCTTTTTTGGAATCAAGATGCACCATTTTGTTCTGGTAAGAAGGATTTTGATCATGTCTACTTTGAATCAGTATTACAGTTATTCTTTTTTAATTCTTGTTTTATCATTAGTATGCTTAGTGCTGCATAAGGAGTGCCTATGAATAGATACTCCAAAACTGGCTTTAAACCAGCTGAGGTACAGGAACAGCCTAGCCTTAGTGATGAGAACTTCAGAGTGGGATGCCAGCTCTGGCAATGAACCCAGAGGTGTCAGTGAACCAGACAGGAGGTTAGCCTGCCCTCAACTGACTCCTAATTTGGACTACAACTGCATACACACACTGCAAAGTATAAAGCCAGCTTTGATATGCCGGTCATGGCAGCAGTAAACTCTGGCTCATTCTGGGATTAGTTGCAGGAAAGAATTTTGATAAGACTAATACAGCCAAGCATATTTTTAATGAAAGGTGTTTAAGAAGAGAGGTGTTAAAATAAGCCTCTGATGTATTCATATCATAAGATGCTGTAGAAAGGTGACTTGAGAAAGAACTTTTTCTTTCCTTCAAATGAAAACATGTTTTGAAGGATAGCCATGTCTTGCAGGGATAATTTGCTACAGAACAGGCTGATTAAGACAATTGTTTTCTGAGCTTTTAGTTCTTCGGACTCCATATAAAGAGTTGGCAATATTGTTGTTAAAGGTGGTAGCACTATATTCTATCTTTATTCAGAGCTAAAATGAATGTAGATAACAGGAACATGTGGAAAATGAAGTTTAAAGACTTCATTAAGACTTCATGAGTAAAGTTTGTGTAGAAGGACAAGAGAATTTTTTTCATCAGGAAGGGAAATGCAGAAACAAATAGATCATAATACTAGTACAGAAGAAAAATATATATGTATATAAAACTAAGGTTCAGGAGTTTTGCTCGGCTTCTGGAAGTAATTCATGGTATGTGCACTATTTATTTAGAGAGAAATTAATCCCTAATCACTTTACTCCTTAGAGGAGCGTATCAGTCTGCTCCAGGGCAAGAGTGATAATGTGTATGAAAAATATCCAAGCAATATTATGCAGCCATATAATTAATATAGGAGTTTTAAAGTTATATTTTATGAAAACATTTGTGTAAGCGAGAAAATATGAATCTTCAGAAAACTTACTAATTAGTAGGCTCTGAATACGTGTTATCTTCATATATTACTAATTTCACAAGTAGTCTTTGTGTTTCATGAAATGATTCGCAAAAAAGCACAATTTTTGTCCATATGTGTGTTGAATATAAAGAAATATATATATATATATATATGCAGATGTAAGTGTGTATGTGCATGCATGAATATTCACAGATATACATCTATACACACACGCACACGCACACATACATACTCCAAGTTTTCTATGCAGGCAAAGTTTTTGTCAGAACTCAAGAACAACACGCTCAGAAGTGCTATGCAGATCAAAGATAAATTTATTACTGACTTTATTAAGTGAGATTTCTTTTCTAATTTTAAAGGATAAAATTAATTCACTTGACATTGATTCATAACTTTCAAGATTTGAGCGCTCTCTAGGTCAATAAAAATTTCTGATCAAAATAATTGTAAATTTAAAAAGGTGGATCAGTAATGCCCACTGTTCCCAGAGACTATCTTCGAGGCCTGAACCAGATCCTTAAAACACTATCACAAGACAGATTTTCGTAAAGTGGATGGGGCATTAAAATCAGTCCCTTCCCTTCCACTTCTCTGTGAAGCAAGAATGAGTAATATGAATAATATAAATTGTGGATTGTTATGATTTTCCAGCTAGTATGGGACTTATGTTCTACCTACAAAACATATACCATGGTGAACAAATGATAGGCAGTGGAGAATTTTCAGCACGTACGTACTCACGACACTGGTTAGTAGAACCATACTGAACTCATCTTTGTGATGGATTTCACCACAGTTTTGAATACTTTTTTGACCAATTGCCGTTATTTGTCCTGCCCTTAATGCTTCTGACGTTTCCAGAAATCTGTAATTCTATTTTATCCTGATTACTGAGCTGGACTTTGCAAGCAACTGCTTGAAGTGCATAAAGCAAAAGGATTGTTTTGCAAAAATAGGACAAGTAGACACTGTACTTTGTTAACTTAATAGCTATTTTATCATTTTTTCCTCAGCTCTAGTGATTATTCATGACAAAGGTCATATCAATAGATAATAAAGCATCTTTTACTTTCTTAAGAAAGATTTTTTTTTGTTTCTTTTGTCTCTTTGTTTCTTTTGTTGCTTTAACCATGTCAGCAGAACTTACAGACAGACTTATAACAAGTCTGACTTTCTATTACCTTGTACTTTATGGACTTTTTTCAGCAAACACAGGAACATATGGCATTTTGGTCTAGAGGAAAGAACGATTCCTCGGGTTTCCTCTTTGCCAAATCTCACATTCCCCAAGTACTTCCTCCATTACCTGGAAAACTGCACCAAACCAAAAGGACTGAAATAGAAGAAGTAGAACGAGACTGTTGTTCAATAATTACCTGCAATAAATCCTGTGGACAAATAAATCCTGTGACAAGTGAGACATACAACAGAAAGCAGTACCCATCTGCTTTGACTGCTGCTTTTTGGCAACTGAAGAATCAAAGAACTTGCCACAGATGACACTGTAGATAACTGTAATCTAGTTCCTTATCAGTGTTTTTTTGGGGGGTGGGGAGGAGGGCAATTTTAAAAAGCTCTGCTACACAGCTAGTAGAGCTGACAAATAGAAAAAATCCAAAACAATTTGTACAAGAGTTCTCTTCCAGAAATGTCAACATGTTCTCCTCAAGACAGTTGTCTACATCATTCTCCTGCACTTCATGATGATCCTGCTGAAAGAAACATCAAATGTAGGTGAATATTAAAAAATAAGTTTGCTTTTATTCTGTTCATAAACAAGGTGGCTTCCAGAATACTGTAAAGTTACTCTGAAGATAATATAAAGGTAGACTAAACCACCAAAAATTGAAAGAAACAAATCCACCTTGCCAAACTATACTCCCAAGTGGACAAAAACATGAAGACTTATGAATCAGAAAAGGAAAATTTTTCAGAATTTACGCTGTAATAAGGGGACATGTCCGTAGAACTCGTTCTATTGCAATAAATTCTATCAGTTGAACATATTAGACGAGATCAGCTCTCTTTCAGTTTACATTTCAACCGCATAGGACTCATTGCTCCACCTAAAGATGATATATCCTAACTAAGAAAATACTCCCTTCCCTATAGTCCATATTCTCACTGAAGATATGGGGGCTGTAGTACTGTCCAACATAACACATACACCCTCAATCATATGACATCTTCTGTCCAGCAGAAAGTTGGGTTCTGTCCTATCTCAGATGCTAACTGTTACTTGGAAAGCAATCAATGAAGCACCAGTCCTCTATTTTACAAATAAATTAGCTGAGAGTTTACATAAAGCCACTTCAAACCAACCCCTAGGACAAAAACTTTCTGTACTGCAACATTACGCTGTCCTCACTGACTGTCCTTAAAGAACTTTTACAAGACTTCAAAAAAATGAAAAATAGTAATTCCAAGAGATATTAAGAATTCAAACAAACCAAAAGTTACTTATACATATGTGAAGTGAGAGGAACTGAGACTACGATAAAGCAGCATTTTGTAGTTTCTTTATTGACTTGACCTATCAGTACTATTAGCTTAAATCCAAAGTTGGAAATGTTTTTGTAATATGAAACCAAGATCCTTTTCCGTGACCGTTCTCAAGGACTATTGTCCTGATGAGATGGTCTCAATTAAATCTTTTGAATAGAAAGTGTATGATACTTCCCTGGTTTCTAGACCAGGAAAGTTCCTTTCATGTTATTTTATTTCTTCCTCTTTGGATTTGTTTTGGGACAGTCAAATTTAAGAATTCCAGCTAGTCAAAGGAATTGATAATGAAACATATTATGAACGAAGGTGGAAGAACACATCGTTTATCTACAAGCTTTAGTATCCTGTGGCCTCTGTCTCTTCTATGGAAGGGCAAAGAGACAGCAAAACTCCCATCCCAGCTAGAACTGTAAAAATCAGATTGATAATTAAAATAACTCACTGGTAGAAGGAAGAAGTGATCTGTGCTGTCATGAGGTACTGACCTCTCTGAGCGAGGAGGTGATATTTCTTCTTCCTGTTAGGAGAAAGCAAATGATAAGTGAAAGGCCTACTTTCAAGGCCAGGATTTCACTTAAACGCAAGAAGTAGAAATGGTAAGATAGTGTCAAAGGGATATGAGTGGCATAGTGGTAAAAGGCTGAGTTCCAGTAATACTGATTCATAGGCTGTGTAAAAGGAGATTAATTAATAGAACAAAAGAATATTCTTGTTTGTAGGCTCATTTCTTCTCTCTAGGCCCATGAAAGCGGTTTAACAGTTTTCAGCTGTTATAAACAGCTGAATTTGTCTAGAATCTATCATAAAAAATTCCCTCAGCATTTGTAATACTATGTTTATAGATATAGCAAAAAAAAAAAAAAAGGTATACCTCAATCACCTAAATTCTCATATCAGGACTTTTGTCATTAGTTGAGCCATGAGGTTGATACTTTGCCAATAAAAAGAGTTTTTGGGGGCATAGGAGAGACTTCCCTCCCTCCCTCTGTCCTTCGTTTTTTCCCTCCCTCCGTCCTTCTTCCTCCCTCCCTTCCTGCTTTCCTCTCCCTCCTTCCTTCTCCTTTCCTTTCTCTGCTCTTCTTTTCAAAGCGAAAGGCTGTGACCTTATGAGATACCATTTTAATATTAATAGTTTGTTCATTCTGAGAAATTTCTTGCAAGAGAGTTATTTTTTCAATCGTGAGACTCCAGCCAGCTTGATTAAAATATTAAATAAAAGCCAGACAATAATCTATAAAATTCTCTTTTCTCTCTTTTCTCCTTATGGCCTGTTTTGGTGGATGAATACTTTGAGGTATAATTTTCTAATCTCAGTGCAGAGGAGATTTATTTGCCTAACTACTGCTCCATTAATAGGAGATATTGTGCTGGATTTTAAAATAAGTACTGCACTGTTATGTTTGGACATGTGCTTTAGTAAAACTCTATCCCCAAATGTCATAGAATGTAAAAATACTATAATAAGGGAATTAAGAAACAGAAGAGTAGGGAAGTAGGGGAACAACGGATTTTCACAGGAAGAGAAAAGATTAGGTCTAGATGGAGTGGTGGAAAGAGGCACTGAGCCAAGCTGGTAAATCACTCAATCTTTCCTCCTCTGTTTATTGACATTTAAATCACAAACTGCAGCGCTTCACTAGGATTTTACCTTGATTAGCCTGTTCTGAGACTAAAAGTCTTGGAAGGCTGTTTCAGGGTCCAGCATAACACCAACTGATCTTCAGTGGACTTCTGGAGCCCGGGACCAGATCCTCTGTTTGTGGAACCCACATCTTCTTTTGACTCCTTAGTGGTTGAATGCTGCACATACACTTGCAGTGGTAACGTTCATTTCAGTGTGGTAAAACACTGAGAAAGAAATAAGTATACAAGTAAAGTAGTTTCACATGTCTTTTCTTCAGTGTCATGAATCCAAAACAGATTTGAGTAAGATGAAAGTAACAGAGGCTTATTTCTGTTATTGTTTATAGTGCTGCAGCAATACCCGAATAAGCATTTTGGAAAACAGCAGCTATATAGTGGTCCAAATGGACAATGTGAGTACAGTGACATAATGTAAGCTTCTTCAGAACCCTTCATACTGGACAAAATTGAAATACATACATATAAGTTTAACATGTATAAATATTTTAAGAGGACACTCCAAACTAGAGATGGGAGTGGAAAGGAGAGAGCCTGAACAAACCCCAACCTCTGCTGCCTTTTCATGCAAGAACATTACATAGCCTGATGCTCAGAGCAATTTTGTGAATGCGTAGGTCAAATACTGATGGCTCAGTTTCAGCTTAAGACCCTCTTCTGCCCAGATGAGGGAAGTGACTTGTACCCTTATCTCCGTGCAGGTGCTCTCTAAGGTGGTGTGTGTTTTTTTAAATGAGAATTCTCAGAAGGTCATAGTTTTTGTTCTGCTGTGGAATGGAAAATATTTAGAAACATCAAACATTTTGTTGGAGAGACAAACAATCTTTTTGCTGCTCTCTACAATTCTCACATCTAATTAAACTGTGACATAGCTCAGTTAAAAATACACAGAGAAAGCTTTAATATTAACAATAAATATTGTAAAATTATTGGAATTTGTCAAGTTTAGCTTCTTAGGGATATTCTCTGTTTGTTTTAACTTTACCTTCCCACTTTGGAACCTGAATTCATTTCCATATTATTACCCTAGCTATTTTCAGGGAATGATTCTGTAACAATTTTCATTTTCATTCTTCCATTCTCAAATGAAAAATAAAAAAAAACCACATTCAAATAGAGTCAGAATAAAATGCTATTCTTCTGTTGCATGGAGTGGTAGCATCACGGTTAAGAGCAAACCTCATTAAAGGGTTTTTTTGCCATAAAGTCATATTGTATATGTTAATAAATGCAGCATATTAATGCAGCCCTAGGCTTACTGCAGTTCAAACCAACAAATTAAATATATATTGGGCTACTGGAGCTAAAGAGTAGTTAGAATATACTCTGTGAGAGTATTAAGATAAAGGTGTATAGTTATCCTAAAATGGACTGGAAAGATCAAGAGATAACAGAACAGCAACTTATATAATTATAGTAAGTCAATTTTACCATATTTACAGTGTTACAGGGCAAATTCCTTGTTAAAGGGCAGAAAAAGTACGTAGGCAGCTCCTGCAACCTACAAACCATCCATAGAGATGAGGCTGATTCTGCTCACTGCCAGGATCTGAAGTGACTTTATAATGGTCGAAAGAGAAAGAGGGCTCAGACTAATACCGATAAAGGAAATAATATACCTAACTGCAGGTATAAACCAGACATTTCTGTCTACAGCAAAATGCAGCACTGTAAACACATAGGAAGCTGTTAAGGCCCACAGCTGGGTGCCTATCAAATTAGATATAGCTGTGGTTAAAATGGCAGCTAAGCAGGCATTTCAAGTCCTCGGGTTTGGACTTAATTCATCTGTAACATCAGAAGGCTTCTATAAGCGTTCAAGACTTCTTGAAGGCAATGGTGGTTAGGCCTACTTAAGTGTCAGCACTAGATGGTTAGGTATGTGGACAACTGAACAAGAAAGGTTTGGAATGAATGACCAGCAGAGAACACGCCAATCATGCAGAAAGGGAAAGAAACAATGGAGATTAGAGAAGAAAAAGAGATTGATGGTGAAGAGTGTTGTTTCTCTTCTCTAAATTCTTAGATTTGTCAATATCCTACTTTTATCAAATGTCTGTTTTATCAAGATATGAGCGATCCTCTCTCTTTTAAACAAAATAGGGTTCAAAGTCTCTCTTTTTTTTTTTTTATTTAGAGGCCTAAAGACATGCTCCTCAGTATTCCCAGAGAAACTGGTTCTGGCCACTTCTGGCAGAATTTACATGTCTTCACTGGTCTCTGTCTTATTAAGAGAGCCGATCTTTGGCTTATAGTACCACCTGTATTGTAATACAGGGAAGAGGTTTACTAATGTTAAAAAGATATCCCTTGTGTTTTTGTAGGTTTAGGTGTATTTTATAAATGTATGTTGGCTTTCAGTGCTGATACCTTCTTTTGAATGAACTGCATAACTATCCGGTGTATGAAGGAAAATCAGTTTACTGCTGCAGAAATGTGTATTAGAAATGAACAAGGTAATTGGCACTGGAAGCTTCTCTTTCCTGGTGCTTTATGTAAGTACAATATGCTCTTGCTATCCAAGATGCTTTTGTTTGCACAATCAAGTACTCTAAAATATTGGGCTAAATTCATCAAAGGAACAATAAGCGGGGATTTTTTACATTTCAATTTTAATGAATAAACGATGGTTCTATTTGTTTTTACTTGCTGTCCAAGTACGATGAGTGAAGATAGTCATGATTATCAACTCTCTATATCAACTTTTTTATTATCATCTGACATATATGTAGTGATATATATGTATATATGTATATAGCCTGTTTCAAAACATATTAAGTAAATTGATGTTTTATAAATGGGCACTTAGCAATGTTTTATAAACGGGCACTTAGCAATTATCCCTAGAACTAGGTGTTACATATTAAATAAATGTATTCTCATACCATTTATTTGTTCATATTTTGCAAAATCACAACGGTTACTGATTATTCTTTAGATGGAAGTACAGTATGTTGCATTCAATGTATGGTATACTATGTGATTCAAGTTTAGATTTCAAAGATATTGGAAAAAATTTCATTAAAGCTGCTGAAGTATGGTTCTGCTCTGAACAGTGAATATGCAAAAATGGCACCTTCTTATATGACTAATCTTTTCACTATGTTTGCTTGGGTTCATTGGCAGTACAATGTTAATAACAACCATGCTTGTTCTGCTTTCTATTCCTTTTAATACTGTAGAGCCTGTCCAGGCAGAGAGAGTAAGATGATTTCAGTTCACTCTTTGATAACTTCAGCAGACATATTCTCAACAAAGTGGTTTATCAAATTGAAGCCAATTCTGCCTGTGCAAAACCATTCAAATCAGAGGAGTGAAAGTCTCAGTGGGAACCCATTTTGCAGTTAGTATGATCATTAGCTTGATCTTTTTATATATGAATTGTTCAAATAAACATGTAACACCAGAGACAAGTGAAACTGCAAAAATTTTGAGCTGAAAAGAGAAAAGTAAATCAATATACAGAAGTCAGAAAAAGCTGGATTATTGATTGCATACTGATTTACATTAGCAAAAAACTTTTTTTTTAAGAAATTTAAATAGTATCTCAGATTTAAATGCTCTACTTCCTTCTAAATGGTGTTTTGATACCGTTTATTTCAGAATATAACACTTCAATATCAGATGTGTGACTAAAAGATATTTTTATTCAGTAAAGTACAGTTAACTGAGTAAGAGCTTCCAAAAAGAGTGTTAGCCATGATGAATTCTATCTGGGTCATCTGTTATGGTATCTTCATATGTTTTCCAATAATGCTAAATAATGCCAATTTAGTGCTAAGTAAAGTTTGCAAGCTACTAAGAGCCTTATATACTGCAAACTAAATCTGTGTCTTATGGCTAATGTAAACTTTGTGGTCATTATAAGATCAAATGGAGACTCTGAATGCGAATGAATGAAGATGCAAATGAGTGAGAATGGGAGGACCTGAATCACTATGTTTTACAGAACTCTCATAAGCTAAAAATTTAATATTTGGTACTAACCTAGTAAAATGGTCAGAGTTTAAACACTAGGTAAATCACAAAATCTAAGAAAATATTTTGACAAGAAAGCATGTAATATATAAATTTTCAAGATGAAATTTTCTACATATATGTCTTTTTTTAAGTTTCACAAATTAGTTAATCCAGATATGTGAGTATGAATATAGGACCAAGACTTCAGCTTCATGCCTAAAAAAAGGTTACAGAGGCTTCCTGATTTCTACCTGATCACCTCGTGACTTTCAGGTTTTAGGCTGCCCATGGTAAATTTTCTTTTTCACGTCTGTTCTGTAGCTTACTGATTATGGTATATAGGAAACAAATTTTAATTCTCTCTGTCTAAAATTTTCAACAGTATTTTATTTACAATGTGGCCACTGACATTCTTGTTTTCAAATGGAAGTGTTTTTATATTAGTTGTGTTAAAGTGGCGAGGCATGATCTGAGCTTGTCCAGAGAACTAGGCGTATGAGGAAGCCCACATACAGGGATATCTAGAGTTTGAATTCCAAGTGACCAGAAGTTAATCAAGATGGTGACGTCTCTGTCTAGTAGTCTTGTAGAAACTGAACACTTAAGTGAGTTCCTTGTTGAAGACTTAGGTACCTAGGCTTATGGCCTCACAGACACAAGGTGATGGGGAGAAGGGCTGAATGGCCAGGTTATTCATTTTGGTTCTTGTCTACTGACTTTTTGGGTTCTTGTCTACTGACTTTTTGGTCCTCGTGAGCTGGTTGTTAGCTTTCTTCAGTTGCTGAAGATACTCAGAAGCTTAGGTTGCTTCTGAAAAGGTGCTATTGTCTTCTCTTGAATAGTAGGAAATCACAGGTTGTACAGCTCGATATGAGAGTATTAAGAAGTGGAGTCTCAGAGACATGCTGCTCAAGGGGAAACTCAGCATTCTGTTACTGACAAGTCATATTAAACGTATTTAATAAAAATGTGCAACTGACAGTTTCCTGAACTGCTCTGAATCAGCTATTATACCTCTCTTGTATGTGCTAAAATCAGCAGCCACTTGACTTCTTCCCTGGGTATTTTCTCCTTGCCTTGGGAGGGAGTCAGGAGTGCCACAAAAGTACTTAACACAGGTCTTGGGGAAGGGAAGAGATAGCAAATACCTGTCTTTGCCGAACACTGAGTTCTAACACTGCAAAGCCCTCAGAAGGAGATTGTCCCCAGAACTTCCAGCTATCTGTCCCAGTTGCTTTCAAATACTAAGTTTGCTGAGAGCAGTAAGCTATTCTTCAGGTTATAGGTGATCCAGGCTAATAATCTCCATCAGTTCATGTGTGGTCCTCTGTTTCCAAGCCACATGTCATATGTCAGGTTCATTGGGAAGATCTCAAGAAGGGGGTAGTCTTATTCTGAAGTGAACTTCTCTTTCCTAAGGGTTAGATTTATACTTCCTTCAGTAGAAAATTCCATACCCAAATGCCATTTTCTAATAGATTTCCCCAGTGGGGCCACCGATGCCAAGCATGAGGTAAATGTTCAACAAGTGAGACCATTTTAGGCACAATCAGTATAGTGGCGTAATCGCTAAACAGAAAAGCAAAGCAAAGCAAAGCCAAGAAAAGAAAATCTGCAAAGCATTAAAAGGATTGTGTTTCCCTACCTGGTCCCTCTTTTTTCAGGTGTTTTCATCTCTGTTATTCTATCTCCGTTACTCACCGTCTCCAGGAGGATGACTTGAGTAAGTGTGTGGGTTTTAAAATACGTACTTAGGAGAATCTAGTTTTCCTAAAAGGAGTTCCCAATGTTAACTGTAGCAAAACTGCAGCTCTGTTATGCTTTTTGTCATAATGAGAGACAGTGGATTCAGCATAACACGATCTTTGACTCACTGCTACATACAGAGTTCCATGGAGAGAAACAGAACTTGAGAAAAAATAAGAACAGAGTTGCAACCAGGCGATGTTTGATGCAAGGAGCATTGGATTTAAGCAAGATGAAATGAAAGGCTTAGAACGGTGCTTATTTTAGAATTACCATTTTGCTAATGGAGAAGACCTCAAGAATGGTAAAGCTTTATGCTAAGTGTACATACTGACTGACTGACCCAAAGGAAAAATCTGCTGAAAATGAAAGAAAAGAGAAAGAAACTAGTAATGCTTCTGATAAGCGTTAGCCTTTTTTCTGCTGCTGATATTCAGTCTATGAGCAGATCATGCGTATTTATTACGCAACAGTAATTTTGAGACTGCTTGTGAACAGTCTTCTGTGTTTATGCAATGTCTGATATTCGTTATTCTAGTTGTGTTGATTAGTTGTGACTGGTCAGACAAGTCATATGGTGTTGTTTCTGTTCTCGGATTAGAGGAGTGCACAAATACTCTCTGATGTGTCAATTAGTTTTGCTAATACTTACTCTGGCAGTTTCAACTCCAAGATGCATGATCACAACCCATACGTGTTTGAAAATGCATACAGAAAGGGAAAAGCACAGCTGAAGCAAATTCATTAAAACAAACCTCGAGCAAATAGTCATATAAATTGCTTGCCATGCTTGCCTGTGGAGCTATACACATGTTCATTCTTTTGTTCCTTGTTAAACATGTGCATGTGCTAGGAATTCAGGTCATTATTTTTACTCTTGAAAAAATATTTCAAAGGGATCTTTTGTGTTTGTTTTATTTTACATGTTTTTTAATTTTTTTTTTAATGATTATAAATCTATACCAGGTTTTGAGACCCAAAACCGTACAGCAGGATTCTGACCACTTCTCTCTGAAGTGCTGAAAGTTTCAATTGCACAGGGAGAAAGCACTTGTTCCAGAAATACTTGAACCAAAAAAAAGATAGGCTTACTTTCTAATCACATTTGCATATTGTAGCCTTTACATCTTAGCTTTGATAAGAAGTGCTGGCTTTCAGATAAAGATCAGCTTGTCTCAGATCCTTCACAATTTCAAATGTTTTTCTGAAATGCTGACATTTTCTTTATTACTTTTATGAAAGTTAGTTTTGTCCCTGAGCCACAACATCTGTAACAATAAAAAGATACTTTGCAGGAGCTCACCAAAGATGAAAACACTTTCCTGAAAAGGACCAGTGAAGTTCTGACTGCCAGATCAAGGCAATGAAGTTTTGGCTATAGTTTTAACTCGGCAATTACTGTCTATAACAGATGTTTTGACTAAGGGCAACACTCTGAATTTCTGTAGAAACTTATTGGTTCCATTCCATTGTCCAAATAGTTTCTGGAAAAGGTTAGGAGATTTGTACCACTTTTGACTCACAGTCACTCAGAGGCATGGTCATGCAGGGATCGTCCTCTGCAAATTTTATGTTTTGGGAGGAGATGTCAGCATGCTTCAGATAGCCTACATGAAATGATATAGAGAGGCTAGGGGGATAGGTGACTGTACTTGTCATTGAACTGATCAGCAAAAAAAAAAAAAAAAGGTAAGAAAGTGATCCACACCATAGTGATACATCCATGGCAGTTGCGCAATAAATCCTCCTCGCATCAGCGGTGAAGAATGGAGTAACAAGCCACGCCAGGGGGAGCCTGTTGAAGAAAAGCTTGAGGATCTACTCTCTCCTTTCTTCATCAAAGCCACAGGCTGGTATAATAACAGTGATCATTCTCAGTGATTATATCAAGGCTGTGGGGCTTTCATGAGTACAACACTTCTCCGAGCAAGGCGTGGAGAAGAATAGGCAGAGCAGTCTCCAAATGGGGAAGTGATTAAATGACTAAGACCAGAAAAAGTTAAAAATAAAGCATTTCACAAAATGGATTAAAAGAGACATAAGACAAACTCAGGATTGTTTCCTGTATACTCCACAATTTATTTAAAGCTAACAAACACAGACTGGGGTGGAAAGCATATTATACTGAAATAATTACAGTTCAGAGACAATATAGCATTTAATCATCCTTCTATGGTCACTTCCTATCTGAAATCAACAGAGATTTTGAAGAGTTTCGCATTCAACTATATCCACTTTTTCTTAGAAATCCCAAGAAGGAATTTTTCCCATCTTAAAAAATCAATACTGAAAAGAACAAACTTAATATCTTTACTTCCCAGAAAACTTCTTGAAGGGCTTGCTTGCCTGCTTTTGTCCTCAGAGAAAGCTTAGTGCTAGGTAGAATAAAAAAAAAAAAAATGGAAGAAACTTCAGGAGACTTCTCGAGTGTTTCCCCCCACCCTAATACTTAAAAGACTACTTTTTTTTCATTCTTATATTTGAACCAGGACCATGAAGTATATGATTCATTCCATTATTTTCTGATTGTTGTTCCACCGTTTAATACTATGCCTGTTTGGCTGGCTTGGGCTTTGTGTACTGAAAATGATTGTGTTACTGCTACCGAATGTCTGCTTATCTCCAAAATATGTGCCTGAATTGTAAACGCTACCTATGGATGACACATCATAAAGCCATAGCATCACAGCAGCACAGAAATGTTGGGTAGAAGGGACCTATGGAGGTTGTCCACCCCACACTCACTCTTAAGGTGGACCGTCACTTGATCAGGTTAGCCATGGCTTTGCTGAGCCAAGTTATGAAAATCTCCAGTGATGTGGATTACACCACCTGTATGAGTAACCTGTTTCAGTGCTTTAATCCCTTCCTGGTGAAAAAGTCTTTCCTAAGGTCAAATCTGAGCCTCCCAAGTCACTGGTTGTGGCTGTTGGCCTTTGTTATATCACCTGCCTCTATAGAGCAGTTTTGTCTCTCACCTTTGTAGCTACCCTTAGTTTTAGGCAACTTTGGATCACCCCTTGGCTCATTTTAACCAGATTAAACAAGCCAAGCTCCCTCATCCTCACCTGTGTCATGTGCTGTATACCACAGACTGCTTACTAGCCTTCAGCTAAACCCTCTCCAGCTTCTTAACATCCCTCTTTAGCAGGCAGGCCCCAAACAGGAGGAAACATTCCAGGTGCAACCTCACTGGCATCAAGTAGAGTGCGAAAGGAGCAGATCAAATTTCCTCGGCTATGAACCTGCTCAGGTATTTCAGCATGCAGTTTGCCTTATTCAGGATGAGAGTGCACTGTTGATTCACTTTCAGTTCAGTGTCCCTTGCAGCAGGACTGCTTCTCAATCAGTTGGCTCCCAGATGTGGAGCACTGCATGGAGCTATTGCATCCTGCATGCAAAACTATATGCTTCTCCTTGCTGAACGTCAGAAGGTTTCTGCTAGTCGAGTCCTCCAGTTTATCAGGGCCTGCTCCTTGTAATGGTGGTCAAGCCCTCTAATTTAAACTTTTTGAGGGCACGCTATGAAATCAGCTAGGTTATTGATAAGTATGCTAAACAATAAGGGCCCCAGCATTGACCTCTGTAGTACGCTGCTGCTTGCTGGCCAACAATAAGGTGTTGAACCATTGATCTACCCTTTGACCCTGACACATCTTCCATGTTCAGCTCACCTAAAGGTCTATTATTTCTTGTCATATATTTGACTTACACTGAGCCTTAAAGGCAAGATTGTTTTACTCTCAATTAAAGTAAACTGAAGGTGGAAAAAAAGCTGCTTGAGGGTTCTTTTCAGCTGTACATACTCCAAATAGCACACGTTTAACATAATACAAGTAGAACCAGGCCCTTCCTTGTTGAAGTTAATAAAATATGGGTAAGGAAAGGGTCGTAGAAAGGAAGCAATCATGTTATTGTGGCTAAACAAACTATTGCTTCTCTTGCAAGCTGTGATAAGGCCTGTGTGTATGCTTTTAGCCTGCTGCAGTTGCAAAATAGAAAGCATCAGATCAAACCACCAGTTAAACCACAACTCCTTCATGGTGATTTTCTTATGTGCAGTTCTTTCATCGTGGTTTAAGCTAATGGGTTTTTATTTGCCAAATGGATTCTACTAGTGTGTGCATTTTGCCAGTTACCACAGCTCAGCTGTTGAGTAGTAATTCAATAAGACGAGATAATTAAATCATTTTTGACCTTGTAAGTATACTACATATAAGGATAGAATTTGACCTCATTATTAAAAAAAACTTTATTCAGAAGATCAGAGAGCATTTTTTGTTGACATCTTGGCATGCTGAATCAGGCTCAGAAGGGCATGAAAATAGTGAATATGTCTTTGGCGGTTTGTAATAACAAGTTCCAATGTTAGAAGTGTTACTGTACGGGTTTAGATTTTAACTAATGTATGGCAGAATTAGTGTAATGGCATACTTTACATATATGTGTTTTAATAATAAATAGTATCACTTTCATTCCCTTTATTTATTATGTACTTGGGCATAAAGCTATTATGAGATATATCTTCAGCAAAAAATGGTAACTATTCCAATGTCTGACCTGTTTTTCAGCTGATTTTTTTCCTTTCAATACATGGCTCTGCATTTTCTCTCTTCTAATTTTGTACAATCTACACTTAGCATGATTTAATGTTTGATGTTCTTATCATGAGATGTATTTTTCATTCTTTTTAGAAACTGAAGTATTTCAGTAATATTTCTCTAATAACAACGTTTAGCATTGTTGTTTACTTTCTCTGAGATGTGATTAGGATATTTTTAATGGGGGCAAAAAATACATTTTCAGTATTACCTAAGTTGAATAGTGAAAACATGTTCCAACTTTGTGTAACTGATGACTATGAGAGCTCTCATGCAGGAGTACTATAATGGTGTTTTAGGAATCTCACACTTCTTAGATATTGTGATAATTACATTTAACCACAAATGACATGATTGGCTTGCTTGCTCAAGATCAAGACTTGGAGAGGGAATGTAACCTCAAGACATAATTGCTGGATAAACTTGGCCAAAAGAATTAAGCTATACTTATCAGAGCACACTTGCCTTGCTTGTAGGGATCCATTTAACCTAACTAGGCAGTCGGTAAAATTACATGCTTATCCTCCCACCTACTCATTTCGGACACAAAAATGGAAAGCAAGGTAAGAAAGTATCATATGCATGCTGCATTTCTGCTCTTGAACAAAGTTTTGATCTTTCACTGAAGTAATTGTTTCTTGCTAGTTTAAAGGGATTGTGGGGGGAAGCTCTTGCATAAGTATCTTATGTATTTATTCTAGTTTTTAAAGACCTACCATTCTATTTTTAAATAAACTACCTTAAAATGTTCTTGAACTAACTTCTTTCTTTCTTTGTATGACTGTTACAGATCATTTGATGCCTTAGAAGTTTTGCCAGTAGAGTTCACAGAGTTCAAGTTAAACTGACTCTTATGCAGAGGATAGTTTCAGGCAAGCTGGAATGAGCATCAGAACCCAAATACTTTGAGTCTGTAGCATTAATCCAGAAAACTCTTGAACAGGCTTTTACATGCAATCTGTAGGAACTGCTACTGAGACAAAATGAACCGAAGAGTTCAGTCCGTTAGCTATTTTGCAGCACTTTAGCAAAACTAGAGAAATCACTCTGTACATTCATTTGATATTATATTACGCAAAAGATCACCGCCTGCTAGTCTTACTGGTTGTCCTATGCCATCTGTGCTTGTAAAAGTAATAATAAGCAATGAATTGCAAATGCCATCTGTAGTCAGATCTTTAATAACAATTAGGTAATAATAATCCCTAAGAAATCACTTGTTAACTGTGATAATTGATTAAATGTAATTATTTTTGCAAAAAACCCTAATCAATGCTTTACAATAGTGATAATCTTTTTTTTTCTTCTCTCTTTCTTTTCTTTTTTTAATGGTAAATGCCCCAGCATGTTTGAGCAGTTGAGCAGCTGGAAAATTACTGATTTTGCTGAGTTAATGACTGATTTTCTACCCAATCAAAATCCAAGACATGGTGTGCTAGCTTTGTAATCAGTGTTTACAATTATTATTATTATTTTTAGAACGGGATGCAATATAACACAAAAGAGCACTTGATAAAATGAATTATTTCAGAGTAATTCTGAACATATTTCAGGTTGAGCAAAGATTAATTATTTGAGTAAAAAGCACATTTCTTGTTCTGTAGAAAAGATATTTCCCCACAGAACTGATGATAAGAAGTAGTCCCAGGACTCAGAGGCTAGTTATTGATTTGTTTGTGAATCCAGTCCTAAGGCCTGAATTTTTGCAGAACCAGCAAAGATTCAGGCCCTAAATCAGGAAAAGCATTCAGTCATGTAGTTGATGCCAGTATGCGCATGACTTTTAGCTTAAAGTTAAGCATGTATTTAAGTGTTCTAGTGACCTGAAGCTTTCCACTCATACCAAATTGCACAGATGAGTAGGGTTTTATACTTTCATGACATATTCATTTGCTTAAAGTTAAGCATAAGTTAAAGCCTTTGTGAGATTAGCAGCTACATCCTAATAGTAAACTGTAGAATGTATGTTCCGGCAAAAATGTCTTGAGAATTGTTCAGACATGCCTTTCCAAGAACAAGACAAAGTATTGTATTTATACAACATATTAAGATAGTACAAGGGGAAGAAAAAAATCTTGGTTTAGTTACTATGACAATTTGAATCTCTTTTGTATGACTAATGTAATTAAATCATGTACACAGTTGTAGAAAATCTTTTGGAATTTTTTCGTCGTAATTATTAATGGAGATGTTTTAAAGAATGAAATATAAGACCCAGAAAACCCATTTTGCAGTAGTCATTGAACATTCATTAAATGAGAATGATCTTCATTCCCTGCAATGAGTTCAAACTCATTGTAAACCAGTCGTTCAGAAACATTCAGTCCTATAAATTTAGAGGAGGAATTAGATGTCCGAATGCAATTGAAGGGCTATGATCTCACTGGGGAGTGGCTCTTTGGGAATGAAAGGCCAGGAAGGCAAGGAGGGGGAGTTGTCGTTTATGTGAGAGAGCAGAGGGAATGCCTGGAGCTCTGCCTTGGCATAAGTGAAGGGTCAGCTGAGAGCTTGTGGGTCACAATTAAGGAGCAGACCAACATGGGTGATGTTGTGATGGGTGTCTGCTACCAACTACCTGATCAGAAGGAAGAAGGAGATGATGCCTTTTTCAGACAACTGGAAGAAGCCTGGTGTTTGCAGGCCCTGGTGCTCACGGGGGACTTGAACGACTCCAATATCTGCTGGGAAAGCAACACAGCAGGGCACAAGCAATCCATGAGGTTTCTGGAGTGCATTGACAACACCTTCCTGACGCAGGTGATCAAGAACGGTCCATCCCAACATGCAGGGATTCAAGCAGTGGTGGCAGGAGGCCTGCATGGATGAACAAGGAGTTTCTGGTGCAACTTAGACATAAAAAGGAAGTGTACAAGAGGTGGAATCAGGATCAGGTCACCTGAGAGGAATATAGAGACATTGTCCAAGAGTGCCTGGATTGGATTAGAAACAGCAAAGCCCACTTGGAGTAGAAACTGGAAAGGGGTGTAAAAGGCAACAAGAAAGGTTTCTGTGGGTATATCTGTATCGAAAGGAAGACTAGGAAAAATGTGAGCCTGCTGCTAAGTCGGGCAGGGAACCTGCTGACAAATGTCATAGAAAAGGCAGAAGTATTCAATGCCTTATTCACTCGGTCTTTACTAGTAAGACTTATCTTCAGGAATCCAGGCCCCTCGTACCACTGGAAAAGTTTGCAGCTAGGACGACTTACCCTTGGTGGAGGAGATTCACGTTAGGGAACATTTAAACAAAGTGAACATGCATCAGTCTGTGGGACCTGATCATTTGCAAGTGCTGAGGGAGGTGGCTGATATCGTTGTGAGGTCAGTCGCCATCATCTTTGAAAGGTCATGGCAATTGGGGATGATTCCTGAGGACTGGAGGAAAGTAAAAGTCACTTCTATCTTCAAGAAAGGCAAAAAGAAGATCTGGGGAAGTACAGGATGGTCACCTCCCCTCAATCCCTGAGAAGGTGATGGAACAAAGTATTCTGGAAGCCATTTCCAAACATATTAAGATCAAGAAGGTGACTGGGCATAATCAGCAACAGTTTATGAAGGGGAAATGATGCCTGACCAACCTGACAGCCTTCTACAACGGGGTGGCTGGCTCAGTGGAGGAGATGAAAGCTGTAGATATTGTTCATCTAGATTTTAGCAAGGCTTTCAACACTGTCTTCCCATACCACCTTCACTGACAAACTGATGGTCTAGATAAATGGATAGTGAGGTGGACTGAAAACTGGCTGAGCTATCAGGTTCAAAAGGTTATGATCAGTAGTACAAAGTTCAGCTGGAGGCCAGTCGCTAGTGGTGCACCCCAGAGGTCGATACGGGGGCCAATACTGTTTAACATCTTCATTGTGACCTGGATGAGACAGCATGCTCCCTCAGCAAGTTTGTAGATGATTCAAAAGAGGTGGACTAGTGGCTGATACATCAGATGGTTGTGCTGCCATTCAGAGGGACCTCAACAGACTGGAGAAATAGGTCAACAGGAACCTCATGAAGTTCAACAAAGGCAAATGACAAGTCCTGCAGTTGCGGAGGAATAACCCCACGCACCAGTGCAGCCTGGGGGCAGACTGGATGGAAAGCAACTTTGTAGAAAAGGACCTGGGAGTCCTGATAGACACCAAGCAATGTGCCCTTGTGCCAAAGAAGTCCTATGCAACTGCCTCCTGAGCTGTTGGACTCATTAGGAAGAGCATTGCCAGCAGATCGAGGGAGGTGATCCTTCCCATCTGCTCAGCCCTGGTGAGACCACATCTGGAGTGCTGAGTCTAGTGCTGGGCTCTCCTGTGCAAAAGAGACGTGTACATACTGGAGCAAGTCCAACAAAGGGCCACAAAGATGATTCAGAGATTGGAGCATCTGACATATGAGAAGAGGGTGAGAGAGCTGGGACTGGTCAGGCTGGAAAAACAGAGGGCTTAGAGGGATCTTATCAATATTTATAAACAACTGATGAGGGGGTTAAGAAGACGGAGTCAGACTCCTCTCAGTGATAGGATGAGAGGCAACAGGCACAGACTGAAATATAGGAAATTCTGTTTGAACATAACAAGCTTTTTATTGTGAGGGTAATCAAACACTGGAACATGTTGCCCAGGGAAGCTGTGGAGTAACCGTGTTTAGATGTATTCAAAACCAACTGGACACAGTCCTGAGCAGCGAGGGCTAGGCAATGCATCTTTCAGCAGGGGAATTGGACTGGGAGATCTCCAGAGGTCCCTTCCAATCTCAGCAACTTTGTGATTCCATGAAAATATTTTAAAAGAAGGACTTTTAAATCTACATAGAAAAAGGAGATAAACCATTTCTGTAGAGAAACAGAGATTGGAACTGAATTAAAAATGGTCTAAAATGACCTTTCCCTAAAATGAACATATTAATGAAGAGCTGTTAAACTTTTTTAGGATTTGTATGTGAAAATACCTTAAAAATCAACCCATGTGAAATATCTCAAAATCAAAACTTTGAATTTCTTTTGCAGACATTTGGTTTTAACGTTTATTTGCTCTATAAGTAGAATTTTGCTAAAAAACCTTGTTCTACATACATTTTAAAAATGAGGAGACCTGACATTCCTTAGACTCCCAGCCCATCTGTTTTGTGTTTTCTCAGTATGTCCCATGAGTTTTTTAAACTCATAAGGCTTCCAGTATTACTCTGCATATGCTAATTATTTTCTAGAGAATAGTTTGGGTGCATGGATATCATATAAATGCTAATACAAAGATATCAATTCCAATGCTTTTCAATTCAATGACAATATTTCCTACACTATACTTAATATTATTTATACTCAGTATTATTTATATTTCTTATATTTTTATGGATGTAGACAATTGGGAGGAAGGAAAGTGCATATAAAATGTTGTATGTAAGCTTTCATTTTTCTCAGAAAGGTTATTTTTATTTTAAAATATGCATAAAGATTATTACCTGTGGTTTAAATCCAATATCAGAAGTGAACTATAAAATACACTTCTTCGGTTTGTTATTAGAGCTTTCACTAATGTCTGGTCCAGCATCGTTATCCAAAAATCAATACACTATTCAAAAAAAACCAGAAATAATTATAACCTAAAACAAAGAAAAGATTGCAGATACATGGAGTATGTTTTTTGTGATTTTATTCTTTTCTAGATAACACACAGATTATTGTATTACAAGAAGATGGAGGAAGACAGAGAAATACTTGAAGAAACGTAAAGGCTTTTTAGAAATTTTTCACAGCTCAGTTGAAATTAAGTTGCCAGACCATTGCATAGTTTTTATGTCAATATTTAGAAAACAGCTTGCATATTTTCTGATTGTATCTACAGTGCAATGCCTTACCTAGGCTACCATAAATTAAAAGAAACAATGGGTGATGTCTTATATGGTAAAACTTGCTGTTTCAGCAATTTGACATGAGAATGTGTGAGCCCTTTTTCTAACAGCATAAGCCAGGAGAGTTAGCAATATACCTGACAGGATTAGGAGGAGGGGGGGATTAAAGCAATATACTTACATTTTTTAGAGCATCACTATGATGCTCAATATAAGGAGCTTTTTACTTTATTGCAGACTTATAGTTCCATCAGCAATTCTACAGTACCTTATAATACAATAGATAGAAAGGAACCAATTCTCATAATTTTCAGAATAGTTCTCTACCCATCTAAGTGGCAGCCGATTCCTTTGCAGAGAAACTCACTTGGTTGATTCCCTAGCCCTACAATTGCAATGCAGTCACTACAAGGGTATACATTTTCCTAGATATATCCATAATTTAGAACAGTAAATGACTGCTGTAGGTGCTTTATTTTGTAAGATGAGCAATGACAGGACTGAAGCATTTCCCACCAAACATAATTCAGCTGGATATTTCCTTGTTTCTACAGTCTAGAGCATAGTCTAACCATTATGGAGGTTTTTAAGGGGTAGTTCTCCGTTTCAATAGTTCTATTGTTGTTTTACATTAACATAGATTACATAAATATTAAAACACTGATGACATTTTTAGACTGTAAGAGAAGTGTTACAATGCAGTGGTTAATAATACTATGGCTACTTGCCTGTTTTTAATTTTTAATTTTTTTTTTAATTGTAATGAAAGATATTACAGTGTGCTTTTGCTCATTCTTTTCCCTTTAAGTCATTTTAAGCATGTTGGAATGAGTTCTTAAATGACTCTCTGCGGGCTATAGAAGCCAGCAGGTTTTGAGCTGAGAGTTGACAAGAGGTGACTTGTTCTTCAGTACGAAGAGAAGGAGGGGTGGGAAGACTGACCCAGACAGTGGCTGTGGCAGAAAAAGTCGATGACTTCAAGGCAGTAGATGTCACAGGATAATGCCTAGTCCAGGAACAAACCTCTGGCCAGCAACAGGAGGCTATTGTCAAAGTTTCCTGCCATACCTCCTCTGCTCCACTACGTGGAGCAGAAAACAACGGGAGGAGTTTTCTGGCATAGCACTGAGTGCTCATGTGACATACAAAATCTCTGACTCACGAAGGGCTCTTTTAGGTGCCAGAACACCAGCACAGGCAAGCCACTGTGATGGGCTCCTGGGGAGGGACAATGCCCAGTGGCCTGTAGTGCCAGGGTGCACAGGTGCTAATATGGCTCTGCGTCAGCCAGAAGGGACTTTCCACAACCTTTCCAAAAGCATGAGGAGAGATGGTAGGAGAGACAAGCTGCTGAGAGAAGTAAAAGGGACTCTAGAGAGAAGAATCTCTAAAAACTTCAAAGGGAGGATCGCTTCTTTAACCTGGGTGTAAGATGAATGGTGAAATGTTTTCCTAGAATTGGAAGGAGGGAGAAACAAAACGTGGATTTCTGAGGTTCATTTTTTCTGAGCTATTTTTCTTTTGTTATTCAGGGTTCAAAACTGGTTTTGAAAATCAAGTAGTAATGCCAAAAAGCTTCCATAAAATTTGTGGAGCTAAAATTGCAGCACTAACATGCCTCGGGGGACAAACTCACAACCCTTGTAGTGTTTTACCACTTTGCTAAAATTAAGGTGGCAATCATAGTTACAGCAGTCAGGGATTTGTCCCAGTTTTTTCCCCCATCTTTTATAACAGAGGCACTGGTTCACTCAGGTGTGGCCACAGGCCTGCAGGGCAGCTGATAAAGTAGGAGAGAAAACCCTTGTCTTACCTTTGAACACTCAGCTTTTCTTTGCACAAAATGCAGTTCCTTGGTCAGTGACTCAGATAAATGGTCAGAGGGATGAATCTCAAAACTGACACACTTGGAAGAAAATTTAGGTGGGAGGTAACTATGCTGGGAAGGCAAAACAACGAGAGAACCAGAAAGTCTAGGGGCTAAATCATACACTAAATTAGCCATAACTGGAAGATCAGTTAAAATCAATATTTCATTAAATAATTATAAATCAAATAACATTGTGCTTTCTGATATTATTATACAGTATACCACTTACTCCCTGCCTGAGGATTCCCCTTTAAAAATGTGGTGATCCTTTAATATAGAATCAAACTACATGCCTGCCATGAAATTGTCTGCTTAAGCCTTAAAAGAGAAACACTTCTCCAAAGAAACTACAGATACAGAAGACAGTTCAGATTTTTAAAAGCTGATTTTGTGTGGAAATCATGGAATTTACTCTTTCCCCTTCCACAAACTCTGATTCTCAGATAAGTCACACTTGCTTCAAATTCACAATAAAAATATTTTTTTATGCACCTCTGGATTTACACTCTTGTCCCCTCCCTGTCAACCTTTCACTAGCCTCCTCTCCCCCTAAAACTAACATAATTGATTTGCTTCTTGTAGATCTATTGGAAAAGTATGTTTTGAGAAGAAACTGTAGGATACATGCATGATACATCATGTATACATCAGTCCTGGGAGAGTTTTCAAGGTAAGTAGCACGGTGCAAAAAATACAGAAATCCTGTTTCAAAAACTTGAGAAAATCAAAAAGCTCAAAGACTTTATGAAATTAGGAGCTAAGGCTTCAGTGGCAGTTATGCTTCAAAACACCTAATGAATCTGGATGTTGCCAAATCTGGGCAGCCTTCTAACAGGAGAGAGAGCTGAATCTGTGAAAATCCTTGTGCTCTGTCACTGGCATCCAGCCCTTCTTCTTGCTTTCCTCTTATCTTGCTGTTACTTCTCTGTGTGTGCTCAACATGTTTCTGCTATTTATCTTTCACTTCCACATCCAACTAGTCCCTCTTACTTGATAGCACCAAAAGGTATTTTTTGAATTGTATTACCTAGTCCCCGCCCAGTGCTACGCACTAGCTTCTTTTGTTTCAGCTATTGTTAAAATAAAGGGAACGTAATTGTCCTCCCATTAGCCTGGAAGTATGAAATCAAAAGGAGTAGAGTGGCAGATTTGGCATAAATTCTAGGTAAAAGCTGATTATAACAGAAATAAATTACCTAACTGCAGGGACAGAGTGGAAGAGTTGAATTTCAAATTGAACAGACTCAAAATGTATTAAAATCCATTGGATCTGCAAATACCAATGGAACTGTGGGGCCCTATCTATACCAGAAGAAAGACATGGATTTATCAGATACAGATTTTATGTGTTGTTTTTACAAAATGTTAAACATGATTTAACACTCTGGGGATAAAAAACAGCTGTGGCAAAAGATGTGTCAACGGCTCCTGTTTTAAGGAAGGAGGACGTATGAAACTCACGTTAATTAAGTCCTGCTAGCTAACTTAATCAAACACAGTGCTTTCTTCCACTATATTCAAGGTTTACGTGGCAGAAAATCAGAGCTAGTACGCAGTCTCTTGACGCAGACTTCCCTCACATCCTCAAAAAGACCTCATGGCTCTGCAATCAGGGCATTAACTTCCCTGAATTGGTAATTTAGGCCATATTCCCTCATCTACATTACAGTTATGGTTTGAAGTAATAGCGTAGCTTTGAAGCACTGCTTCCTGGATCGTCCCCATGTATCAGTTCGATTTGCAAAGTGGTTTTGGTGCACATGAGCTAGAAGAAGTGAAGTTGGGAGCTTTGTTCTAGATGCACACTTGATTATTAAAAGCGATACAGAATAACGCGGTCCTGAAAAGGAATGTTCCAGAGTGCAAGGGGAAAAAAAGGAAAAACCTTCAGATGGAGAAGCTTGGAGCAAAACACTGACAGAATCTGAATTGTCCCAGAAGAGCTCTTGGCAGTTGGCTTCCAGGTGGGCATTGTCACAACTGTCCATTTCACAACTGTTTCACACAGTCGTTCTGTGAGCCCTGACATGCAACATTCAGGCAAAGAGGAGTTCAGTACCGAGTTTTGCACTGCGGTTTTCTTCCCTCTCATCATTTGTGCTCTTAGCGTTCTGATTTTTGAACCTGCATGTTTCCCTGTTCTCTGGATGAGATCAAATCTTATGCAAAATTCAAAGAAGATTGATTACAAGACTCCTCAAGTTTAGGACATTCGGGCCAAGCTGCAAAACAAAATCAATGCCAATTGCTGCCTTTCATAATCTGTTTACTTCCTGACTGTGTGATGCTATTAAAATGCTTCATCTCCAAGTAATCTTATTGGCCTTCACATTTATGCTATGGCTGACAGGATTAGCTCGGAAAAGCGCTTACATATTACCTGTGGTATAAACAAGTAGATTAATGGATGGTGCTCCGGGCTCACATTGAGTTGATGTTATTATTTTCTTCGTAGTTTAAATACTGGTTTCCAGTAGCAGAATATATCCTCTTGTACAGATAAAATGCTTGTCACATGGTAAGCTGTTCTGGAAGAAAAAAATAGTCTTTTTCTCAAAGGCCATCTTGGACCCTTGCTGGAAGAAAAATCCCTCTCCCCTGAATTTTCAGCAACAGACTGTTTTCAGCTGGACACCGGGTGCTAGGGTAGCCATCCAGCCACATGCTCCAGAGATGGTGAGAAAACAGGCCTGGCACAAGCTGACATGTTTTTCACCCACTGTGTCTCTTTGCCTATCTGAAACACGAGGCAATTCTATAGACTTAATTTTATCTGTCCAAAATGTAAATTTTGAGGGAGATCCTAACTTTTCATGAAGAGGAAAAACAATTCAGGAAACTATTTTTTGGCCAAGTTTGCAATGAATACTTGTTAACTTGGGAGATGTGGCACATTATAGATCTATCTCTATATGTACGCGGATATACACACATACACACAAATAAATACGTATATTAGAGATAGGACTCTATGTTGAGAAACTTGTTTCCATTAGTCTGCTACTATTTTTTTTAGCTAGTCTTTCTCTGTAACTGGATATGTAACTTGATATCCTTGAAACAGCCGTAACTCGTATATATCAGTCTAACGATAAAAGGGATATGCCTCTCACTCCAGCAGGACTGGAGTACTAGTATAATAAAGATTCATTAATTTTTTTTTTTTATGTTTTCCTTATATTTACCAGTAGAAGCATATTCTTCAATTGAAGTTAGCAGGTGATATGTGAGTGTTAGCTTTTTGGGACAAAGTCTGTTTTCTAAAATAAGGCATTTATTTTTCTGCACTGCTAAGCATTCAGCCTTGGTAGTTTCCTTGGCTTAGAATGCTGAGGTTATTTTGAGATCAATGCTCATCTCCTATTTAAATCATATGGCTGCTGGTTCAAACGCAGCTTAGGTAAGTAATTCAGATGGGGTTTTTGCCATATATATGAAATGACTTGTTGGCCAGAGCCAATTATTCCTGTTGAAGAGGTTGTCAAGCTACATGAAAACAATAGCAGTTCCTTTGGCATTTCTCTTACCCGCCTCACTGGAGACATTCCTGAAGAGGTGTATAATAGAATGATTCCTCCGAGTCAGGACTCAGAATTGTGATCCCTTTATAAAAGCACTGTGGGAAAAAAAAATTAGAAAAATATCCTTCACTGCAAAAGTGAAAGACTTAAGCCACATACTAATAATGAATCAAATTGTTATTTTCTTGCAGATACAAAAGACATCAAAATTACATTTTAAAAATATAGTGATTTGTCAGGCATAACAAATCATTAAGGAAAACAGGATTTACTGGAACTTAAAAAGAAATATTTAAAAACCTTTAAGATTGGCAATGCTTCTTTCTCTTTTGATGCTTTCTTCCTTGTTTTAAAATTTCTTTGTTTTACACAGATATTAGCTCTGCCATTGTACAGCAATACATAAGATCTGACTTACTTCTGTCACCCAGGTGATTATGTTACACACATAAGCTTTATTGTGTGACCATGTTTAACTCTGAGAGGCCTCTATTTTGAGGGCAAATTTAAGTCTTGATAGCACTTGCATAGGAAGCGGGAAGCCCTTTTGTTAGGTTCACACCCCAAATCACACCTGGAGAATACTTTTTTGCGTACATTGCCCGTGCGTATTTTGACTTTCTGCCTGTGTGTGTAGTTTTGCCCTTGTGGCCCCTTATAGCTAGAATAGTGCTGGTCTCTTTACAAAGGTGACGCCAGTGTCACCCCATGACTGCAGCAGCGCAGGGTGAGGGGACAGCTGGCACTGGCCACCCACCCCGCCCCCTCGGGAGTGCGTATATCCTTCCTGCAACATGCTAAGCCTCTGCTGAGCTGAGTCCCGTCCTGCACCTGGTTCTCGCAGCTGCCAGCGCAATATGCTCAAGCTGCTGCACCAGTTCAGATAGACAGTCCTGGGTGCAAAACGGATCTCGGGGAGAGAACTGGAAACACCCTGGATGCAAACAGTGTTGTGGTGGGGAGGAAGGGCTTCCTTGCCCGAAGCATATTGCTAACTTGTCATGTGCTGCAGCGTGGTGAGCTGCAGGTTTTTCAGGACCCGGGAGCCGCTGCGGTACTGGGCACAGGAGAGGACGGAGGTGTTTGTGCAGCCGGTCACCAGCCCTGGCTCGCTCCCCTGCACCGGCTGCAGGAGTCTCAAAGCTGCACAAACGGGTTGGACCTGCCAGTATGGGGTGGGAATATGGCCTGGGAGGCATATTCCTTCCCTCCGCCCATCCCAACACCGCTAGGGGTACATGTAAGTTTTACACAGTCGAGGCTTTCACGCCCTGCTGCAGCCAGCTACCCTACACCTGAGAGAGGGCTTTGATGCATTTCAGTGAAATGCAGGCAGCTAAGTGGAGCTGATAATCTGACCTTTTGCGTGACACTCCAGAAGTTACCTGAATACTCACTCCCTCAGAAAAGGACATAGGATCTTCATAAATAAATGATGGAATAAGCCTTGTACCATTCACTAATAATGAAAATGGAATGTGTCTGATAACGTGAATCCATTGGTAAACAATAACGCTTTAAAAGGAAACTGGCAGAGTCAATAGGCTACAAACTTGACCTTTTATTCTTGTATCTGTTTGTTAGATATGTGTAGCTCTCATAATATTAACTTACAGGTTTGGAATAACCTTAACTTTCTGTAGCGAATAAAGTAACATTGGTCTGGCCAAAAAAGAAAAAGACAAGTCAACACTAGAAATTCTACAATCATAAGCTTTACTGCAGAATAAGAAAGCAAGCATAAATCAGAGAACGCTATAAAAAACAAATTCACATCCAGATTTTCACTAGATCATTATGAACCTATTATGAAACTATACAAATAAGAAGGCTTTGCATGTTTTGAAAAAGAGCTTCAGGTTACTCACAAAAACTGTAATTGCATACTTTCAGACGTGTACATATGTCTGTTCTGAATCTGTTTCATCAAACAAACAGGGTTTTGTATCTTCATGAAAGATAGACACTTCATTAGCTGTCTTCTTTTGAATCTGACTGCTGTATGTGTAATGATGTTGGTATCTGACACTTTCTAAAGGCAGCAGAAATCTGCAGATAAAATAAAAAGACCAAAAATATAAATAAGGATCACTATAGGGAATATGCAGTTATTTAATTATTTAGCAGCTGAAAAAGAATATATACAATTGTATACAATATTTGTATTTCTCTTACCTAGTAGTCTGAACTTTGCTGTAAAGTTGAAATTTGAGATCAAAAATTGCATAAATTTGGATGTGAACTTTTGTTTACAGGTATGTCTAGATTAGCATTCTGGGGGTTTGTAATTCTGGAGGAAATTGGATGTGTTTGATAACATTTTACCTAATTTGCAGAGGTCTATTTCAAAACAGAACTTCTCTTCTGATGTTAAATATTTTAATAGCAGGTCTCAGGAGAAAAAAGAATATGTTATTTAGCTTCTCAGTTTTAAAAATAATTTTAAAGAAGCAATTTAAAGAATTATTCAAATTCTACTATTGTACAGTAGTGAGTAAACATATCCTCAGATAGTTAAAAAAGACCAAGTCCCCCCTCATATGACTTTTTTGTTGAAAATACATATGAATATATTGTATGCAAGTAGTCATTCTTTCAGTCATTCTACCGAGAAGCAGAAGTTTATAATAGGCATGCTTTGCTGACTGTAGTGATAGCAGTGCTATTGTTCCGTTTAAACGGGAAACAAAAATTATCACTATTCAATAAAGTTTTAAGCATGATAACTAACAACTAAGAATGTCAAATAGCCATTAAAATATTGAAAATGAAAACCATCTGCCCATTATCCTTTCACTGATTCTAGCTCAAAGTGTCATTTTAAAGTGTTCTGTCAAGCTACATAAGTCACTTCTTGTTACACTACTCCCATAACATACAGAGACATAACAGACATTGCCTGGAATTGCGTCTGCCCCTGCTCAGTCTTTTGACATTTTTTAAATGATCAACTTTCCGTCAACATTTTTAGTTCATGCCAAATTAGAGGCCTGATCCTGCAAATCTTATGAGTACATTTCAATTTTAAGGGCTTTAATAAATTCCCACTCTGTCATTTCTCAGGCAAACTCCCATTGACTTCCCAGGTGGTTTGCCTGACTGACAACTGATTAAGCACAGTCTAAAAGCTTCAGGGCTTAGTCCACTATCCTCGGTGTGACTAATAGGAGCGGTTTGCCTGAATAAGGGAAAGAAAGATAGGACATTAGGACATGATTCTGTAGACATTTGTCACCAGACCTACAGCTTACAACTCTGAATAACTCCAGTGACAGCAGTAATCCACTTGCTTAAGGTAGTTCACATTTTTATAGTTTAAAATGCTGCGGTTTTCATCTTAAAATCTCCCTTATTTTAAAAAATATTAAGGAAGATACATAATCTTCTTTATTCTTTTCAGAAAAAAAAAAGCCTTGTTAAATTCCATCACTGCAGATACAAGCGGCTACTCTGTCCACAGGCCTGAAAGGTTTTGCAAGGCAAAGGGGAAACAAACTACAGTGAAAAGTAAGTCTTATCAGAAATTTCCAATTTCTATCTGAGAAGAGTTCTTAACTGCAACCTTTGGTGAATGCTTTAAGCACAGAAAGGTCAGTACAGGTGTTTCCTTGCTTGCAGTGGATTTTGGATGGGTAAATGAATTTAGGCAAAACAAAAATATGTTTGAACACATGGGTGTATTAAAATAAAGCCAAATCACTCTTTATTGGTTTCACTAAAGTTATAAGTCATAGGCACCTCTCTGCCTCTCCATACGATTTTTTTTTTCTTTTTTCAAAATTCTTGCAGATCTTTATAGTAAAGTTTTGGGTTTCTGCTACACTTTTCCTGGTGAGACCCTACAATTAAAAGTAAGAAAGAGAAATTCCAAATGTTAGTTAATTGTCCAGAGGTAATTTCAGGTTAGGTAGCAGTGAGATTGGAATAATTTTAATAGAACTTAGGAGCAAGCATTTTTAAATTCAACCCCAAGCCTTTCTGTCAGCTTTACCCCTCTCTAATGACATGAATTAAAATACAGGTTGTTGTATTTTTCAACAACAATTTGAGCACCATTGGCTAACTTTGATTAGCTGAGAACACATTGTATCATTTCAAGTAGTAGTATAGTTTAGATCATTTAAAGATTTAGAAACTCTAATATTTTTCTGTGTGGATTATTTCAGAACAGACAGTACTTGAAATGTCAAATGTCAGCTCCAGATGAGAAGCCAGCTCCAGATCTTTCTAGTTAAAAAAAAAAAAAAAGGAAATGAAATTGTAAGCTTAAACAATACACCTGAACATCCATGTATATTGGAAACTGTCTTCCAAATGTCACTTTTATAAAAGGAACTGTACAAATTTAAGAGTGATTAAAATGTTTTAGAAGTACTGGTTTGCATACACTATAATACCAGTTATCTGAAAAATAAATTCTGACAATTTACAGGAAGAACTTTCCTCTAGAGTTTGAGGCACAGAATTTCATCTCTCATTTGTGGCTATTTTGTCTTTCCTCTGCTTTGTGGAAATATTTTAAATCCTGAAAAATAAAATATAAAAATTAGTTATTATGTTATCTCCAAGTATAGAGATCTACTAGTTCTAACACTATGTATTTAATAAAAGTAAGGTTATATAGTGTAGCCTGATAATGGATATTTTAGAGATACCTTTTTTCATTTCTTTCTCTGTCCTTTCTGTATGCAGTAGCATAAATTTGGAATTTTTCATATAACTCAAACCATTATCACCTTATGACCTCAAAGACCGTCAACATGGATAAAGACTAGGAAAGGAATACTGTCCATTTAGAAGACTCAATCAGCCCAATGCAACAAAGTGAAGAGTAGTACCTTTAGTCACAGACCAGCAGGCCATGGTATTTGAGAAGTCACCAAAAAAATCTTGCAAATTATTTAGTATTCTTTATTAAGCATTTGACTGTTACAATCATTTGTTGAAAATACCTTTTTATTCCTGAAACACACAGAGAATATTATCTTTATAAAGGAGTGAGAATATTATCTTTATAATGGAGTATAACCCAGTGGTAAGAGTGAGAGATTATTTTATCCTTACCTCCACATCAGCTAGTTTCTGGTACCTGACAAGAAAGCATTGTCGTTGGCACAAAATGCTAAATGAAAAACAAAACAATACCCTTCCCTCCCCCCAGTAGATTTTCAGACTGCAAGAAATCAGTGTGGTAATTTAGTCTGACCTCCTGCATAAGTCAGACCAGCAGACCTGATCCATAATTATCTTAATCATAACTTCTGATTGAACTATAGGATTTAATGGTCAAAACAGAGGTCTGTGGTCAATTTGAAAACAAGCAGTGATGGAGAGGCAACTGTATCCGCAAGTGAGTTGCGCTCACGATCGATTATCCACACTACAAGAAACCTATATGCTAATTCCCATTTGAATTTGCATAACTTTAGCTTCTAAATACAAATTTCAAGGCATTAGATGTGATCGCAACATTACCTTTGTTTTCTAATCTAGACACTTCAGATTACAGCTGACCACATGTCATTTCTGAACTGTCATCAAGTATGCCTCTTTTTGCTGTCTGTAAGCTAGTATTGATCATGATTTTTATGGATATGCAGTAATCGTTTAACAAACAACAATCATGAACATATTTGAGCTGGATGTTATTGTGTGAAAGCTGTTCTCAGAGTGTTTTTCCTTATTTGACTATTCAGTTGCAGCATTCCCCAGTCTAGTGTGATTGGTCACATTATTAGCTGTTTTAACAAAGATGTGACATGTATAATGGCTGTAATTTCTGCTTTGATGAGCTTATGAATGGATCTCAGACAGGAATGTAATTGTGGGGCACGACGAAACAATAGACCAGAGGAAACATCAGTAAGATTCAGGACGCAACAGGATGGATTATTTCAGGAGGTAAATTAGAAGAAATATGCAGAACACTAGGCTGTCTCAGGATTTTAGGCACCGAGATAACTAGATTTTGCAAGAATAAAAAATAGGGGCTTTTTGGTTAGCATAGATTAGAGACTATACTTTGGAGAGTGCAGAAGAAAGCACAGAAGTAATTTTCAAAATGGCCAAAAAGAGTGTGAAAGCTAACATCTTCGGTGTGGACTCTGCAAGAGTAAGATGAAAAGATACTGTCCATAAAAAGTACTACACAATATACAGCAAAGAAAGCTATGTATACAGTTTGCCTACTGACAGTGCCTATATTTCATAGTTAGAGAGGCCCATAGAGGGAGTGTGAAGTGGCTACAGTCCTAATTTAGGCATCCTCGATAATCCCATAATTACACAAGATGAATTCAGACCCTCATGCCTTTTAATAATGCAGTGCTGGAGGCAATTTCAGCCTGCAAGCAGAGACACATAAGTGTAAAGATCAGTTAAGACCCAGGCACACAGTGTCCCCTTCAGCTGTGCTCAGAGGCTGATCTCCTCTCCCCAGGACGCGTCGCACACTACAGGCAGGCAGCGCTGCCTTTTGAGGCTGAAACACGCTAAATGTGTCACTAGGACAGCGGGTTTGCCACCATACCAGCATTCTCCTCCTGTTACGCCGCCTCGCTTTGTCACTGTCGCCTGTGTGCTGAACGAGGCACCTGAGGCTCTTCGAAAGCTGCTGGTGCTCTCGCTTGCTCCTTCTGATCTCAAAATATCTACGTCCTTAACTCACACAACCGACAGGTACACTGTGTCCAGACGGGAACTCTGAGTATGACTTTCAGCTGTTTGCTTAGAAATACTGCATTCATGCATGACTATCTATCTCCGTTCTGATAAAAGCACCTCTCCAGTCAGGTGAATTAAAATTGATTGCATGAATATTCATAGGCAAAGGGAAAAAGCACTAGTCTGTACATTACAGGATTTCGCTTACTTGTTTGCAAATAGACTTTCCTAAGTATTAACCTAGTTCCTCTTGAAAACATAATGATAAAATCACCATTCGCTTGTTTTCTCTCTTCTACAATACAAACCTGCTTTTGTCTGTATTCCCTCTATACATTTTCACTGGTGGGTCCCCCGTCACCATAGTCACCAGTGTGTTATGTCATGCTATGCTGCCAGTATGGAATGCATAAAATTGCTCTATCCTCACGTTTTATACAAGAAACTCACGTCAAATGAGTTGTCCAAGGATGTTCTGAAAGTCTGGAGGTCTTGCAAATTAAATCCAAATCTCCCACTTCCTTAGTTGGTGATATCTGCACTGATTTCTTACTGAACCTGATTTCTTCTTTGACAAGACCTCCGCTTTCTCCCTGCCACTTTATTCTGCCAAGGGAAAATTAATAACGTGCATTTTTAGCCTGCTGTCCTAAGGGACTGAAACCTCTCAAGCAACAGTTTCCTGCTGAGCAATTTTCCTTCCAGAGGCAGCGACCCCAGTTCCCAGGAGCTGCACCTGGGGGCTGCTCAGGTGCCCTGGATGCTGAGTGACGCTTCCCCGGCTGGCGGCCCAGGGCTTACCTAACCCCAGGCCAGCAGCCAGCCCAGGGCCAACAGCGTAGCCCCAGGCTGCTCAAGGAGTCCTGAGATTTAAGTATAGGAGGTGAGGGGTGCAGCAAGAGCCAGAGGTAATTAAACCGAGGAAGCAAGCGACATAGCAGGTTGCCTACTGTGCAGCCTTTGTGTAAGAAACTAAAACGTCCATTGACTACAAGAGAGGCTCCATTGGAAATCAGGCTTCATCCATCCTGGTGTACACAAAACTGCTTGTTAAAAAGTGAGGTGCTTGCATGCTCTTCTGAGACACTGATTAACTGGAGAGTGCTGATTTAATGCTGATGCATTACTTTCATGAAGAGGAAAAAGAGCTAATGGTACATATCCTGAATACGAAAAAATGTGTTGGCTTTTTTTTTTTTTTTTTTAAGACTCAGTACTCAGGTGAGGAAGTATTTTTCCTTAACCTGTATGGCACAGAATTTTTCTTTTTTCTTCTCCCCCCCCTCAAAATACTGGACTGTAGCTAGATTTTGTAGCTATTTCTAACTCTCCTGACTTCCTACAAGTCTTCTCTGTGACTAAAAAGATGAAGTTTATTTTAAAAGAGGGATAAGATTTTCTCCCGTGCCCACAGTTTGTCCACACTGTAGACGTAGCTTAGGGCAAAAAGTAAGAAATATGTTTCTCAGTGATTTAGATGAGAGCAGGCTTAAAGCCATGTGTATTGCAAGGCAATAGTGGTAACCTGCACCGTCAATAATGAAACACTTAGAACCATATAAAAGAACTATTATTACAGGCAAAATATAACAGTATGTGCAAAATGTTGTAATACTATATTAACCAGGTTTTTGAGTGCATTTTTCCATAAAATTGTGGAAATGAAACTGACCATTGTAAATAAATGTGTCATTGGATCCCTCATTCTTTTTATAATAAACTCTCAAACACCCCAAGATTTTTTTTTGCTCCAAACGGAGTGCTCTTTAGAATCTCTTAGAAGTGATAGGATTTAGCAGATTGATTCCTGACAGTTTTTATTCTCAGGATAATCCATTTTTCCCAGAAGACGTTCTAGATAGGAATAGTTTGTAGGACAGGAAAATCTTATACAAATGGGCAGTGCTCCATACAAAAGGGACAGTAAAAAATTAAGATTTTATTTCATTTTCTTCTCATCTATGACAATTTCTAAGGATTATAAAGAGTCATCTAAACTGAAGCAAAAGAACGAAGGGATTGGTTTTGATAGGCTTATTATTTTAGATTTTAGGAAAATACTTTGGAAGTTTGTAGGTACAAAATCTAACCTACATACAATACACATCCTCCTAAGCTCTTATCTTCTTCAGCCACTGATTGATTTATTTTTAATGTGATGAGCTTAATAGTAGATAGATTGATTATACAAGCTAATATGAATTCAGCTACATGGGTTCCAGCGAACAGACGTTTTTTACTCTACAGTGTTGATGAGAATATTCATAAATAAATGGATGAATTCATTCCTGAAAAGTGCATTCTGTCATTTGTTTTATTAAAAAAAATTAAAGTAAGAAATTTCTTTTAATTTGTGGGTTTTGTTTTAGATCCATAAGAAAGTCTGGTTCCTTTTTTCTTGCACTAAATGAAATTGTTTCAAAAATGCCTGTCACACAATGACAGATTATTGCAATATGCTTCTAATGAAAGAGCTAAATACATTAAATAATTTCCTGGCAAATTTTGAGGGGTGCCGCTTGGACAAGTATTTGTTATTGTTTCTTATTTTTTACCTATTCTGTTTAAATTGTCAAGTAAAAGCACAAATGATCTATGAAATAATAACCCTGCTTAAAAATATATGTCTGTAATGCAGGGGAAAGGAAAAGACAAGCGGAGCTTTTAAAGATGTTTTTAGGAGAGGTCACCTCAGCATTTCCTCTTCACTTGACTGAAATCGTCAGTTTAGCACGTATTATGGAAAATGCCTGACCTGTGAACTAAATCAAACATTCTGTAAAACCGGTGGGTTCTTTATTAATGGAAATTAGCAAGCCCGAATATTTTGTTGCACAGGGGTCAGTTGGAATCACAGTAATCTAATTACTCTTCAGTTTCATTTATGTGCACAGACATTTGCTCCTGTAACAGGGAAGACTGTTTCTTTTGGCAGCATCTACAACGTGGAAGCCTCCAGTATTTGCAGGCTGATAATAGGACTAATATGCTGGCGCTCTGACAGAGGGCACAGGAGGGCATGCTATTAGATAAGTGTTTCTGCTACATTACCCAGACAGCATTGCCCTTCACAGAATGTTCCAGCCATTGTGCAGTTTGATATCACACAGCTATAAAATGTTAATGCCAACATAATTATATATTTTGGCTTCCTTTTTGGCAATAGTCTGTACTTAAGCAAAATTTAGTACGATCTTGTACGCTCCTACAGCTGGATAATTAAAGGGCATTTCAGTTTTCAGAACAGAAAACTAATGATACGATGATCAGTGGCTATTTAAAGAGTTATTTTGTGCGCTTCGGGAGTTCTGACAACTCAGTTTGTTTTCAGGCACAAAAAATATTTGGTAACAAAAGGATGACAGTTCCGTGCAATTCAGCCAAATTTCTTTCTCCCAGGTTAATGCGTGTCACACAGGCTTTTTCCCTCAATAAAGAATACTTTGTTGCTTTTAAGTTAAATTGCAGGCCCGTATTTTGGGTTTGAATGTGTGACAAACTATATGTAATAGAGCTTCAGGATAATCAGAACAAAGATTGCATTTTCACAAAATGACACAGACTTGTAGTGAAGAAACAAGACCCTTGCCGCTCTCCCAGACGAATAGAGATGTTCTTACTGATCAATTTAAGGAAATCCCCGTGCAGTATAGGGTATCTTAAAATGAGATACATCTGCAAAGAGGGTGAAGGTATTAACTTGATTTATGGACCCACTCTCCAACTCGTCCTCATGGGCACCCAGCTAGAAAGTTCTTTTCAATTCTTATCTATTGGTGAATTTCAGCATAAAGATGTCCATGCAGAACAGCTGGGAATTCCTGCAACATGCTCCGAGCAAAACCTGCTCTCGATAAACCACGTCGATCTTGGTGTCTGGCTTGGCCATGAATGTGCAAAGGAAAGCCTAGGTCAGAGTCTCACGTCGAGCTACGTGGTAACTGAAGGGGAAGGGTTTCACTGACGATGCATTTACGCTAGTTTTAAGACAAATTTTAAAAGCTGAAAGTACCGCGTCTCCCAGCACGTGACACCTCTGCATTACAACTTCTACGTTCTGAAAGAGGACCAGAGGGTAGGTATGTTCGAACCCGCTTTTCCCGGCACAGCAGCGAGGGCAAGATGTGCTAGCATCGTATTGCTTGCGAGCCCGTGGAATCCGCCGCCGCCGGCGCATCGGCGGAGGAGCTGCTTGGCAGCCTTGCTGCCGAGCCCGCCAGCCCCCCGGGAAGCCTCTCCGTAGCCTTAGAAGGCTCCCTGGCTTCAAACGAGCTCTGCGAGCTCCGGGTGACAGCCTGTCACACAAAGCAGCTGCTCCTTGCCGCTGCCCCTCGGAGGCCGGCTCCCAACCCCAAATGCCTGCGGCATTCCAGTTCCCGCATGTTTACACAGAGGGAGGTCAGCCAGCACCCAAGGAGGGAGTTCAGGGTATCGCGGCGCTGGGCTTCCTCACCGCCGTCCGCACGGAGAAAGATGGATCATAGCAGGACAGGTTTTGCCACAAAATCATTTGCGCGTGATTGCCAAAAGACGATGCCAAAATGATTATCAGGCTCAGAGTTATTAGACTCAGAATGTGAATAGATACAAACCTGCTCACCACAACGGGATCCGCAGCACATAGGGGTTCAAATAAAATTTAAAAAAAAAAAAAAAAGATTCCACATTGGCGGATTCGCTTATCCTCGGTTTGGATATACAAACTCAAGAGTTATATGCCACATTGAGGCTTGGGTGCAACTGATCCTAAAGAAGTTCTTTCCTATGCAAAACTATTAGAACTAATGTGTGATAGCTGATGTCCTCAGCTGTTCACTCCTGCAGAGGAATGTGTAAAATTATTGCTCTTCTTTCTTCTTCTTCATTCTTACACTATATCACTTTTGGTAGATTGATCAGAAACAGTAAGGTACAACTCATCAAATAAAGTGTATCAAACCAAAATACCTTGAATTCTAATGCTAAAAGACTATGAATACTATGGAGCTTATTTGGTGCTGATGCACAGAACAAAAAAATTATTTGTTCAGCTCTTACAGTCAACTAATAAGGCATTTTGCAATTACCTATTTATTAACAGGAAGTCATGCTCACTTACTCTCTTTGAAAGTGTAAATCACTGAATGGTATCCATTCTAATGTTGGGGAAAAATTATTAGGAAAGAATATCAGAAATGGAAACAGAATCACGAGCAGATGATCTCTAAGGAAATACTATGTCTGAATATTACGTCATCAACAACCAGTTTGCATCATGCATTAATAGTAGTCACCATTAAAAATGGAAATAAATCACTTACTGGATATACTTATTTACTTACCTGTGCTTTTGAAAGTATTTAAAAAGAAAGGAGAATTAAATTAGGGGCCATAGAATATCTTGATCTTTAAAGCTTCATCTTGTGTTTTTCAAAAGAAAAGCCAGGCTCGATTGCAGCCTGAATAGTGAAAGGAGTGCACAGTGACAGTCATATCACCTATGGGAGGGTCTTCTTTTTCCTTTCAGCACCTCTCCCACTCCTATTCCTCCCTGCTCCTGTCCCCCAGCAAATCTGGTCGCAAGTACAATCCTTTGAGCAGATGGCTAGTAAATAAGGAGCTGGAGATTACGTCTAATGATTAAAACAATAGTGCCTGACTTGACATTATGAGTCATATTATCTAAAGACCTTGTACCAGGCCTCTACTTTATACGCCTATATTTTCCAAGTGTGAACAATTTTCTGGCCTAATCTTTTCAAAAAAGTGTAGTGTTTAGAGATACCCAGGTTTCTGAGAGCCAGATTTCATACCATATAAGGGTCTGTTTTGGAGACGGAGCCAAGAACTCTCCCTCTTAAAACAGGCCCCTTTTAGCTGCCTCCGGGTGGGCACCAAACACCCGAGGCACTAATGAGCATTCCAGCTCCCGGCTCACACTTTATATATTCCAGCAACTGGATGTGCACAAATGTTAGGCAGTACACCTGCAAAACCAGTTGGTCCCTATAAATTTTACAAGTGCAAATTCTAACGCTTGTATGCCCTGTTGCTACGCTTCTAGCAGCTTTAGCTCTTGCGAACCACAGGGAGACTAGAGTGCAAAAATTTACCGTAGCATATTTATGAGTGAATGCTAAACCCTGTGCCAAAAATTCTACCATAATGCCATTATTAGAATTCCATACCTTACACCATTCTATGCTAATTGTGCTAATGCTAAAAAGGCTTTAAGTAATGGACGCTTGTAAATTATTTTTTTCCGGATCTCATGAGCTGGGACATATCATGACTGACAGAGATTGTATATCTGTTTTGTGTTTACTGAAATTAAGAAGCATCTTAATTTTGGCAGAAATCAATGAGATCTATCACCCAAACCACTGGAATGTGACACACTTATCTCCTAAAAATTCCTGATATATTTCATATTCCATATTCATATTTCATAAGGTATGTTATCACAGTTTTGCTCTCTGAGCTGTTTTGTTCTGTTTATTTTACTACATTGATGTCATTGTGGTAATTCTATTTGCAAATAATAACATTAGATAAATGTAAAGGCTTTGTGACTTTAAAGTTACATGATGAATTTCCTCTGGCCTGATGGCCATAAACAGGACTGAAAACAGGAATAAGCCATTTATGAAAGTAGAATTCATACCTGTCAGCCAGCTGAAACTGGGAGCAGTTTGTTCCTAGATTTATTTTTTTAATCGGATACAGTTTGAGCAGATGCCTGTAAGAGCCATTACACAGAAGCTACTTAGAAGGACTCTGTGATTCATTGGAGAGCTGTTACAAGCTGAAATTTAAAGGGCTAAAGTCATTCTTTTAATAGACAAAATGGCTGTAAAAGACACAGACAAATACATTTCTCCACTGCATTCTTTCAATTTTAAAATTAAATTGGAATCTAGAAATAAGTATCAGCAATAATCCATTTTCTCTTCTGCCAAATGTTGTTCCACTGAAAGAATCTGGGAAAAGTTCAGCACAAGCTAACTTCCTCCACTACAAGTCTCTCTGCACTTCCTCTTCTGCCATCTTAATGCTATTTCCTCATTTCAATCTATGATAGCAGTAGCTCTAATCCCCATTGCCTTGTTTCAGTCTCTCTATTTGCTGTTTTTGTTGTTGTTTTTGTCTTCTTCCTGCTTCCCCGTTCTTTATAACAGTGTCACCAAAATCATCTCTATATCTCAGGAAGTCTCCTGCTCAAGGAATCACCTGCATATTCAAACACCTGCTGCTCTCAGTAATCACTTAGTCATAGCCTTCTCCTTGACAACTGGACCAGCTCCCCCATCTTCTCCTGGTTCTCTTCCTTACTCTTTGGAAATGTTCCTGCTTCCCTCCCACCTTCTCTAAGGTACCCCAAAGAGCTCAGACCTTGATGCATTACTTGAATTTAGTCTCTCTCTGTTGGCTATTGTTCCTTAACCAAATTGTAAAGATGGTTAATTCATATTCTATTTCCATGGTGAAATATCCCCGACATGGCCCATCTCTTTTGAAAACCTGATTAGATAAAAATATTTTTCTTTTGTTTCAGAACTGCAAAATTTATCACACAGGTAAAATTTACTCTGACATGCTACCTATATAGTGTGTTTACCATTGGTCTCTTAGAATTGATCTGGAAAGCTCTGCTGCCTGTCGAAGATACTATAATGTTTATGTGCAAACAATGAAGGATATTCACCTTATCTCAAACGACAGAGCTGTGTTCCTCATAATCTCTCCCTGCTCTCTCCTCAAAATTCCCTCCTCTCTTGATGATGCAGGTTTTAAATCCTTGTAGGAAAAAGGTTTTGCATACTTTTCTCTCAATGGCTTTTGCAGATTTGGATTGTATGTTTGGCCCAATCTTATCACAGACAAATTAGGACACAGTCTGGCACTGTCTCACTTGAGTGGCAGAAGCAAATAGCTGAGATCTGACATGGAGCAGCTTCTTAAAACTACCACCTACCTGCTCCTGCCTCTGTAAGCACTCTTTCTCTGTTTCACATTGGAGTCTAACAGATCTTTCCAATGATTTAAGCCAATGTGTTTCCACTGGATCGCAACATCCACAGCAAGTTTGCTAATGATCCAAAACTGGGAGGAGTGCCTGATACACCAGAGGGCTGTGCTGCCATTCAGAGGGACCTGGACAGGCTGGAGAGCTGGGCAGAGAGGAACCTCATGAAGTTCAACAAAGGCAAGTGCAGGGTCCTGCACCTGGAGAGGAATAACCCCAGGCACCAGGACAGGCTGGAGGCTGACCTGCTGGAAAGCAGCTCTGCGGAGAAGGACCTGGGGGGAGTCCTGGTGCACAACAAGTTAAGCATGAGCGAGCAACGTGCCCCTTGTGGCCAAGAAGGCCAATGGGATCCTGGGGTGCATGAGGAAGAGTGTTGCCAGCAGGTCGAGGGAGGTGATCCTGCCCCTCTCCTCAGCCCTGGTGAGGCCCCACCTGGAGTCCTGTGTCCAATTCTGGGCTCCCCAGGACAAGAGAGACATGGCACTCCTGGAGAGAGTCCAGCGGAGGGCTACCAAGATGCGTAGGGGACTGGAGCATGTCTCCTCTGAAGAAAGGCTGCGAGAGCTGGGCGTGTTGAGCCTGGAGAAGAGAAGACTGAGAGGGGATCTCATCAATGTGTACAAGTATCTGAAGGGAGGGTGTCGAGAGGATGGGGCCAGACTCTTCTCCGTGGTGCCCAGCGACAGGACGAGAGGCAACGGGCACAAAGTGAAACGCAGGCAGCTCCATCTGAACATGAGGAAACACTTCTTTCCTGTGAGGGTGACAGAGCACTGGCACAGGTTGCCCAGAGAGGTTGTGGGGTCTCTTTCCCTGGAGATATTCAAAACCCGCCTGGACACGATCCTGTGCAATGTGCTGTAGAGGACCCTGCTGGAGCAGGTGGGTTGGACTAGATGATCTCCAGGGGTCCCTTCCAACCTCAACCATTGTGTGATTCTGTGATCTAGACTTAGCACACCAGCACTCCGTGGGTGTGCATCAGCCAGATCAGGAAGGTGCCACTGTTCCTGTCCAGCCTTCACATGGAAGGTTTCATTTCCACAGACACAGAAGAGCAGGCTGGAGAAAGCTGGCATGTGAATCTGGCGTTGATGCGGAGTTAGAATACGGCCAGAGCACCCACCCCAGCTCACAAATGTGGAAACACTCTCAGATCTGGTGATGCAGCCACAGCAACGAAATTGTCTCAGCTTGAGGCACAGCAACTATCAGCAACCACCAGATTTCAGCTGTTGTTTTCCACCTCTCCCTCCTACTTTCTTGGGCCAGGTCAGGGCATTCCAGCTATGCTGCGCCGCAGAGAGGGTTCCCCCTTCGGACCCTGGGCCACCCAGAGGAAGAACAAAGAGAACGAATGGGTAGCAGGGCACGATGTAAACGGAAGGTCAGTGGGAATTTGTTTACCTGACTGGCTAAGCATCCAGGGAATGACAGGGTCACTTGATGGCCATCAATTATTACAATATTTAGGAAGGTCAAAGAAACCCTGGAATATCTGCTTCACTGACTGGAACACATGTTAACAGTGTGAAACCCAATATTATCAGAGGTCAGTCAGGACTCTTGTGTGACTTTCACAGTTAAACCCTGCTCAAGTGAACAAACTGCAGACAGGAGTTTAAATAAAAAGGGGGGAAAACTCCAACACAATCTGGGAAACAGTAAGCTCGCTTTATTACATTTTGTGCAAGTCACCTTGTAGCACATTTCTGTATTGCGCGGAGTAAGCTTTGGCATCATTAAAAAAGGTCAGAAGAGGAAAAAGGACTAAATTTTTCCTCAGATAAACAGTTACCACCATGCAGTGAAGCTGCGTCAGATTATACTAGCAAAGACTTTGGGTCAAGGTGATCAAGAAACAACAACAAAACTTGGGCTGAAAAAGATCCATCTGCAACAGGGAGTCTCATATATCAATATAAAGCTGATCTACAGAGCACTCAGATTTATTCTGTAGGGAGCAACCTTTGCTGGCTGGGGCATGAATTGCATGACCTAATATGCCTTTTCCATTTATTTCTGTGATGCACAGTTATTTTAGCAGCTTTGTTTCTTTTCTCCTCTGCTGGGTAATAGCGTTAGCAGTGGATCTGCCAGAGGAAACCAGGGCTCTCAGGCAGTTGTAAAAATAGCATGATGCATTCAAAGCACGTGAGCGAACACCTCACAATCCAGGCTTGGAGCAAGTTGAAAAGAGGAATTTAGACAAGGCTGTAATCTCTTTTCAGGGAGAGCGAGTGCTTGAGGGCGGCTGGTTTAAGCCTGCTGAGCAAGGGGCGGTTCTGGAGCTGCATGTGCACTTGTTTACTACAGCTTGCAGGCGCTGGCCTGTTTTGTTGCCTTTCTGCTCCGCTCCCATTCATTATTTCCCCTGTTTGTTTATTCTGCAGCCTTTCTGGATCTCTCTCTGGGGATCTGAGGAATCGCATTAAGGACTCGTCTATCTTATCATGGGACACAAGCCGTATACTCCAGAGGCTGTCTCCTTCAGGCCCCCCAAACAGGCAGGAGGAGGCTCTGTGAGAGGCCCTAAGCAAGCGCATGAGAGCACTGAAAACCAGCTGCTTTAACTCTTCCCTTGCGGAAACCTTTTCAAGCAGAAGGGAAATAGCTGCCCACCTCAGATGCAATTGCTGAGGTAGCCCATCTATTTGAAAACTAGGCAGGGCTGCTTTAAAGGCAGGTGAAGGGGCAGCAATCAGGGTGATTGCTACAAGCATAAACCTAAATGAAGCAGTGGAGGAGTTGCTCAGGGTATGGGTAAGAGAAGGAAGGCCTGTGCTTTAGCCAGTGTTGGCACCACCCCGCCTCTCTTCCCAGCTTTTCTTGCACTAATTGCTGTTAAAAACCAAAGGGAATAAAACCTGGTATCCTCCTTCAGTTCAGGGCCACTCCCCAACCAGGAATAAAATCAAGGCTGGACCTTTTCCTGGTGTAAATCTGCTTACCTCCCGTCAGGTATCTACCTTGCACTTAAGATAAATGTGTATCTATTTGGGTTAGCATGTCAGCTGTGTCATCCCTCATCCTTGTACAATGCTTTTGTCAGGATATTCAGGATTATGTGAGCAGCTTAGGCACACATGCAAACATACAGCCACGCTATTATAAACTGCAGTGTGTACTGCAAACAGATGAGCCACCATCGGAAGTGGTAAGAGACAATAACTATTTTAACTGTTGGGTTTTTTTCTGAAATACCAGTAGTGCAGCAGTCACGCAGCCGAAGCAATGGGGAGAAGTACACGATTCGCCTTATGACCATTCTTTTTTGACACAGGTTCTTTCCTATCTGGAAAAGGAGGGGCCAAAATATCCTATGAATCCTTTTGCAGGGTCTGTTCCTTGCATAGCAGAAGTATTTCTGTTTGGCCTATGAAAGCAGCTCGCTGATTCTACCTGTGAATTTCCCTTGAGCATCCTGGGCCTGGAGACTTGCGAATTCTCTGCAGCATCTCGCTGCATGTTTTAAACAGAAAAACAATCCTTCAAAAATATCCTAACCTACCAGCAGTTTTAAAAAATTACAAATGTCACGAGGGACATGTTTCCACATAAAACAGAATTTGGCTTTTAGTATATAATTTGTACAATACGAAAATGGCTTGCTTGTTTATAGTTGTATTTTAGCTGACAACACTATTGACAAGAAACAGAAAGCCCATTACAGGAATCAGCAGTGTCATGTAATGACAGTGGGACCAAGACCCCCCCAGCTATAACGTTAGTGCAGGGAGCACACTTGTCTATGTTCACAACTTTTCTGTTCACCCAGTCCTATCTTGAACAAAAGCCCTGAGGGATGTTTTGTTATGTTCCTAAATTGCATTTTTAGACAGCATAAAATGTGGCATACTAAGAGAAGCTTAGTCCAGTTTCAGCCATGCTGAAAGACAAGCTAAGTGAACAGATACTCTTTACTATTGTGGGAGATCAGGAAGATTGCTGATTTTCAGCCCTTTCCCTCTGCAACCTTAAGCAAACATAGTTTAATTAGATCAATATGGATCAAAGTTACTTTGAGCAGAGAGGACTTTCAGTTCCTGTAATTGTGATGAATCCACTGCCTCTGAAAGGAAAAACACAAAAACAAAACAGAAAAGAGAAAGTCTGGGGATTTTTGCCAGCCCTAATCATTTAAAATATTTGTATTGTTCTCCTTAGTTCAAAATGCTCCGTACCGTCACAATAGCTCTTTGATATTGGACACTGATATTGATCTGGGTGCATCTGTCTCGCTCAGCAGCTGATAATGACGGCACACGTGATTTCCTGTTATTGAAGCCCCACAGACATTTCTGGAGCCAGAGCTTGGCAGCTCCACGGATCCTTTCCCATCAGCCGCCCAGTGTCCAATGCTCTCATTGCCTTTCAGCCGATGCGAGGATACGCTGCAGCCCCGCTGAGTCGTAAACAACTTGTTTACCTCCTTCTCCGAGTAATCTGTCCCTGCTTCTATCGGCTCCTGTGGCATCAACAGAGCATTAAACACGCCGAGCTCAGAGGCTGCTGCGCAGAAAACAACCCAAGGAGCCTTTCCAGGCTCTTGCTTTCTAGGGCAGGGGAGGTTATTTTTACCTGTTGTTTCTAGTCAGCCAACACAGCCCTGCTTTTGCATGTGGTTCACTTTGAAGAAAACTGGTTTATAGTATTCTTTCTGCTGTCATGGAAATGTAAGCAGTGTGGGCCTGATGCTGCTCTTCCTGCAAAGCTGCCTTTGGTCAGGCAAGAAGAGAAGCTGTCTTTTTTACATACTGTTTGCATTTGAATAGGAAAAGTGAAAGGTGCATATGATTTATAGATCCCCAAATGCCAGGGGAGCACCAATCAATACCCCAGCCGAAAGCCGAGTTACAGGGTAAAACCCCTACACATTTCAACCAGCGTGCAAGAGGAGGGGAATCTGAAAATATTTGGAAAGTCTTGAGCCTGTCCCCTCCAGATTCCTGACCAGGACTTTGGAACAACTGCACAAGACACTGACCCAGAAAAAACTTCCCTAGGGTTTAGTGTAGCGGGCAGTGAATAAGAGTGACAGGGCTCCCTGTATGAACGTGCTCACTTTGTACTCGAGGTGCAGAGCAGCTCGCAAGCGCCCTCAGAGAGCAGGATCCTGCTCCTGTTGAAATCAAGGGCAAACATCCAAGCAGATCTGGGGATTTTAAGAAGTGGTGGATACCCAAGCGGCACAGATATGAAGCTGGCTGTAGTTCACAGCGCTCTGCTCTGATCCACAAAGCGCCCATGCTTCTGAGGCAGTACAGTACCCATTCAGGGCGATATGTGCCCTGTCAGTCTCACATCTGCACAGCACTGAGGATCAATCACAGGCAAATATTTTTTGAGATGGTTTTTACTAATGATTTTGAAACTCTTTTGAAAACTTGTTGTTCTGGGAAGTAATTGCACTTAATATTAAGAGTGCTTTTCATTATGTTGTACACTGCTTGTTTAATGAGTTTGGCTAAAGACTTGAACTAGTATAGAATAGAAAAACCCAGCAGTTACTTTCAATGCTCATGCTTGGAAATAAAAACTTGGTTTTGATTAAGTATCAGCTTCTGTCATCATAATGCACAATGTTCTCAGGGCTTTTTGATATTAAAATTGAACCGGAACTCTCAGAAGACCAGGACAGTATGTTCAATGGAATAACCTCAATAGGGTGATAATCCGGGCCATCTAATTTAGTCATTGCCTCATCTCAGGCATGTGCCCCTTGCAGGAGGTGGGTGTTAGAGGGGAGGAGGAAGAAGGATTGATGTGAACAGATTTGTCTAAATTCTCTAGTCCGTCAAAAGGGAGAGGGGGAAAACTGCAGAGGGAACGCTGGTGTCCCTCACCTAGGAACTTCCCTAATATCAGCTGTATAAGGAACTTGGGTGTCTCAAGAAGGTGATTTAGCCAGTTGTTAGGCATCTACCTTTTCAACTAATGAAGAGCTGACAGGAATGCTATATAGTGTGTCCTAGCATCCCTGCTGGCAGTCTTATAAACAGAAAGCCATGCTACCATGCCCTCTCCTGTGGATGGTTATCTGACAGAGTGAAGAGCTAGCTACCTTTCAGTATTGGTCTTTTGATCTGGAAGGAGAAGATCCTGGATTTTAGGCACTAGTTAATCTGTTAGGATTGAAATAACAATTCCCAGACCTCCAGCTTGTGCCCTAGCTTGCAGATTATAGCGTGTCCTGGATGAATATAATCTTCACCTCCTCTCTTGAAGCTTGACCTCCATTTTGTCAGGTGTGCAATTGAACAAGAAAAAATACTAAAGGCCTTTTCACAGTGTTTAGAGCACTGACCATGACTAGGAATAATGGATTTTGGCCTTGTGGCCAAGAAGGCCAATGGTCTCCTGGGGTGCATTAGGCAGAGTGTTGCCAGCAGGTCGAGGGAGGTGATCCTGCCCCTCTCCTCAGCCCTGGTGAGGCCTCACCTGGAGTACTGTGCCCAGTTCTGGGCTCCCCACTACAAGAGAGACATGGCACTCCTGGAGAGAGTCCAGCGGAGGGCTACAAAGATGGTGAGGGGACTGGAGCATGTCTCCTCTGAAGAAAGGCTGCGAGAGCTGGGCGTGTTGAGCCTGGAGAAGAGAAGACTGAGAGGGGATCTCATAAACGTGTACAAGTATCTGAGGGGGGAGTGTCAAGAGGATGGGGCCAGCCTCTTCTCCGTGGTGCCCAGCAACAGGACAAGAGGCAACGGGCACAAACTGAACCACAGGAAGTTCCATCTGAACCTGAGAAAAAACTTCTTCACTGTGAGGGTGACAGAGCATTGGAACAGGTTGCCCAGAGAGGTAGTGGAGTCTCCTTCGCTGGAGATATTCAAAACCCGTCTGGATGTGATCCTGGGCAATATGCTCTAGGTGACCCTGCTGGAGCAGGGAGGTTGGACTAGATGATCTCCAGAGGTCCCTTCCAACCTAAACGACTCTGTGATTCTGTGATTCTGTGATTTAAATCCTTGCCTCCAGTTGTTTTTTGTCTGATGATCAAGTAAGATGTGCAAAAGCTGGTACCTTCTCATGATTTCAGTCACCTGCAGGGCTCTTCAGGGAAAGACATGTACATGACTGACTAAATCTGGCCCACGACAGATGTATTGCTGAGCGGATGGGACTTACCTGCCCTGAACAAGCTAAATAAGGAAGAACTAAGTGAAATGAAGCACTAGAGCTAGATCAGCCCTATAAAGGTATGCATTGGATTACTGCCTCGGTGTTAGGTGAGTTTTAGGCAGCATTTGTATGAAATGGATCTTGACTGTTATTAAAGCTGTAGAAAGAGCTTGACTAAAAGTATAGGAAACAACTTACCAAGTTTTCTCTCTATATGTTTATTTAAAGTCTGTTTGTAATAACTGGTACTGAAACACCCACTGAGATCTGCTTCAGACTCCACTGCTTCTCCACTGTATGACCTGAATAACCCAGTTAACATCTCTGTCTTACCTGGCCCACGTATAAACAAAAGTTAATATCTTCCTCTCTTTGCAGTTTATATAATGAACTGATCTGTGACTGTCACAGTGATGTATTTAGTTCTTTTTAAACCGTTTGGCAAACTATTTTCACCTTTACATATTCCTGCTTTCATTATGATCATATACTCATGAAAATGTCACAGAAAACAGGGTGAGGCTAGAGGTAGAAAGGTACAGACAGTAATTACACTTTCAGAAAGTTTCAGAAATTATTTCCCTCTTTGTTGTAAATAATAACTTTTTTTTATTCCCTGCTAACTCTACTTCTTTAAACAAAAAGAAAAACTTCCAGCTCTTGAGTTTTGTTTTTCTGTGTGATTTGTAGTGATATGGTTAGGAGAGGTACATAATAAATTAATGATAGGAAATTGCACAATAGATGTATACAGGTCAAGGTCACTTTGTGCATAAATTGGAGGTCTAGGAGTTGTATATATCATGCTATCTGGCTTATACCACTTTATTGATTTTTCACTCTGAGGAAAAAGAAGGAGAAGTACTTTAATAGATTTTTATGTCCTCACTCTTTTCTAAATCCATCTTTGTTCTGATCTTCTTGATATTCCCACACTTTCATTGCAATAGGAACATCCTGCTAAACTGCACTGCTGCTGTGCCACCATGACTCAAGAACCAATGACCATCTCAACCTCATCAGAAGCATTTGCTAAAAAAGTCAGGGAGAGAAGTATAGCATTAGAACTGTGTGAATAGACCATACAGACAGGAGGCAATGGCCAGAAAAATCTCCTTTAACCTTTTCTCTGATTTTCAGACCCAGGATCCTAGTATCGTCCCCTTTCTAGTCCTTTCAGTATCCTTGAAAGGAGTATCGCAGTGCAATGTAGAATCTGATTACTATACCCACATGTAAATAGCACCCATTGCAATAATGCTATAGTGAAGTGTTTTAGAAATAGTTGAAAAATAATTCACAATGAAGTGGATGTTAAAACAGATCTACATGAGTGGGTTACAGTTTCTGAAGGGAGTGAGCAGTCCTGTCACTGTCCACTGCTGGATAGAAGCAAACCTTTAGATCTCTGCAACAGTCTTTAGTTCTTGGAAGGGAGAGCTAGCATCAGGGAGCTGATATAAAATGAATGCCAGTGAGGCTACTTGATTACACAGGAAAGGGAAGAGAACATCTAATGAAAACTACTAGGTGGATTTCTCAAAGATCTGACCACTAAAAGATTAGCTGCAATATACTTAAATAATAGATTTCTTCAAAAAGATTTTTTGGTACTAAGTGATTAGCAGAGAGTGTGTTAGTATGACTACTTGTCTGAAGAGACCATGTCAAATCCCAGTCTATCAGTACACCAATGTCCAAATAATTTTATTTTTTACTGAGCTCATGTGAACAAAGCTGGGATTTTATTGATCATCTTCTGCAAAATACTTGTTCAAAAATACTTGTTCATAGGTTGGATTTTTTTCTTTTATCTTTTTCTCTTTTAGAAAAGTGGAAGGAAAGTACCTAGACAGCCTGTCTTGACTTCAGGAAGCAGTCAAACATTCAATCGTGAGTTCACCTGTCAAATTTTCATTTTTGTCTTTGCCTGTTTTCTACAACATTAGCCTAAATTCTGCTCTTAAACGTTTTTGTTCAAGTCTGTTGGACAGAATAATTAAATGCCTCTTGGGCCAAAGAGAAGGGCCGCATATGAGTCTACTTTCTAACACTATTAGCAGTACGTCAGAATCATCACAGAGCTAAGAGCCAAGCCATATGTGCTCAAAGACTGGAGTTCTGGAAGTAGTTGAAAGTAAGAGATAACACCAGCCCTTCAGCAATCCCATAGCAATCCCTCCCAAAATGAGTGCTGAAGGAATAGAACTGGACATGAGCTGGATCGTACAGTAACCCAGCAGTGTCAGCGTTAGCTGCTGCTGCCCATCTCCCTCTAGGAGCAGGGAATATGATTTACCCAGCAGCACCTATGACTACTAACATAGCATAAGCAAAAGACAAGGACAAGAACCTGTGTGAATCCTGGCATGCAAAGGTTGTCTGTCCCTGATCCTCTGGGAAGGAAATTCACCTAAGTAAGCCACTGCGTTGCAATACTTTCTGCAATGTGATATGATGGACTGCTTTGAGTGAAACCTAGGGTTTCCATCCCCAGTCAGGCACAAAAATTCCCAGTATATGTCCAATGTCTTGTTCATTTTCTTTGGCACTTTGACTCTTTGTTCATGTCTATACTGCTACAAAAAAAGATGTGCAATGCAGATATACTTTTTGAGGACAGTCTGTACTCATTTCCTTGCCAAGAGCTAGCTGGGAGTAGATTTCCCAAACCCTCACTAAGTGTCTTTGATTAGGTCTTTTCCTTTGTTTTTCTAACAATGGCTTTCATCAGAATATGGTCCTTATTAGACAGTGGTGAAATATTTCAGTCCAGCAATCTGCTTCAGTAGGAAAGGGAAGCAACCATTCCCTTCTCCCAAACAGAGCTCCTCAAGTTTAACCCACCTCACTCTGGGTTTTTCTGGCCATTTAGTTGTCAGATGACAGCAGGGTGACATTTCTGTAAGAAATAGCTGTCAGAGGTACTAAGTATGGGAAGATGGTTCAGAGCAGATCAGTGGTCGGAGCTGCCTAAAGCCTAGAAATGGGGCTTAAGAAACACCCTTCCCCCGCCATTTGCTTTTCGCAGCTGGATCCCTTGCCCATGCACTCCATCCTTCCCATTCATGCTAAAAGGGACTAACTTGGCTCAGAGCTGTGGATTCGCCACAGAAATCAGTCTCCAGGTTGCTGAGCATCGTGACACTGATATATATTTTTGGATTTACTCCCTAGGATTCTTAGGTGGCCAGAGAGTTGGACTTTTGCGGGTCTAAATTTTAGAGTGGGGCTTCATGGTAGTTGGGTCCCACCTCTGCTGATACTGAAGCTGGAGATCAAGGCAAGGAGCCAAACCAGAAAAATACACCTGATGATGTCTGGCAATGAAAATAAATAATAGGCTATGATGGTAATGAAGCCATGTATGTTCATGCTAGTTTAGGAAAAATCAAGTTTTAAAAGTAATGGTTTATAAAAAGCAGGTAAGTAACTACTTAGAACATCTAAACAAATATGGGACACAGTTCCTGAGTCTTAATGTGAAGTAGTGAGTTTATTCAGTTCCTATGAAATATTTTCTAAAGGTCATATAAAAGCAAATAGGTGATGTAGAATTATTAAAAATAATATTGGTACTTTTATAAAAGAATCTAGTATTAAAATAGGATTTTTTTTTACATTTATGATCCACTAGGTTTACAGTCTGCACTGAAAATATCAGCAAATATTGTCAGCAAAAATCCTGTACATCTCTTTAGGACAAAAGAATCATGAAATAAAAGTTTAGAGAAGAATAATTTCATCAACATGTATTGCTTTATTCATATTGTACAATCAATAAATGCAGGAACACGTGGCATATGAAGTTGACATAATTCTTCATACTTTGTCTAACATTAGCTATTATTTCAAAAAAATAATTTGAAAAGGCTTAGAGTTCCACCATATGGATCTTAGGCATGTTGAAGTATTATAAGTACAGGTTAAACTAATAATAAATGACTAATGTATCAACCTAGAATGCAGGGTCCTTTGGGTAGTTTCTGTATTAGCAGGAGGTAAGGCACTCAACAGCTGGGTGAGGAGGGAACATTCATGTATATTTAGTTGATATTACACTGGAGACAAAGCCTGATGGCATCCTTGAAGTTTATCCTGCAAGGCTTGACAAGAGAGGTGTGTCACTCTTCAAATTTGTTGGGGATTTGACCCCAGTGAATTCAGACTCCAAGAAAAGAACACAAAATCTGTCACATCTGAGGATAGATTTACCCAGCCCATTGTCACTCCTCCAGCAGTGACCATAGTAGATGCTTAAGAGTGTCTGTAGCTGGTGTCAGTTTATGTCCCAATTTTCTCCTCCCATTCAGCAACTTCAAGCACCACAAAGGATACATAGTGCAGAAACTGGGCACTGAAGGAGAGCAATACAAAACATCAGCATAGTTCCTGAAAGCCGTGTAGATATGTTAGCAGAATACTATATTTGAGTTAACTACACTACCCCCGAGCTCTGCTGGTGCCAGCTGAAGAGTCTCCATGCAGCATTCCACAACATGGTCCAAGCTGCAAATATGATATGGTATTACAAAATCAGACTAGCTCATTAAGCAGTGTTTTATAGGTTATGTTGACTTCCTCAGATAAAATAAAAACAACCTTTTCCAATCCCCTGAACCAAATCCAGAAAGAGACTTAGGGGCCAAATACCTTTGGCTAATGGCTCACCATTCTACCCAGTACTGTTCTGGCTCCAAAGCTGCTCATTCTTGCTCTAGATCTGTTCCTGAGGACAAGGACTGCTTTTGCACTTTACATTATAGAATCAGTTGCTAAAATGCATATGTTATGTTGGGCTACTCCTTATCAAGTGAATGTCTGGAGATCTAACGATACTTCTTCCTGCTTGCTCTATCACATTCTCAATGGCATGATGGACAGAGCCTCAGCAGCAGTCGTGGAGCATTTCTGTATCTAAGCTTTGTTGTCTACTTTACAATTAGGGCACCCTCATAAGAAAACAAAGGTGTAACATCCCTTACTTCTTGTGGAAACCCTCCGGCCACTCAGGTATGAGAGATAGGCATAGCTATAAGAAGACAGGCAAAGCCAGTTGAACTCCTCAACGAAAGCAGCTGCTGTTCTTTCTGCCAAAGCCATTGCGCTTAGCATAGCTACTATGGATTGAGCCTCCCTGGTGATTTAGGTGGGAGTCTGTGGATTTCAAACAGGCTTCAGCAGGATCTGGACAAAAGATGTTCAGTGCAGCTAAGCTAATACCTCTGGATAGCTACAACAGCAGAATTTCAGACACAGCTACTGACAAAAAAGCAGGTGCATCTCGACTGTCTGATGCTTAGTTAGCAGCCTGTTTGTGTAAGTCTCTTTGGCTTGAAAGAGTAAATTCTGCTAAGTATCAGGCTATATCTATATTTTTAAATGCATCTGTCCCAGAGAATGTTCAGTAGCCCACAGACCAAGTGCTGCAAGTGCTATCAAATTGGTTTTAAGACTGATATAACTACACTGACTTTTCTGGAGTTAATCCAGGGCTCCATACTGGTCAAATACCTTCTGAATTAAGCCCGATGACTCTCACGTCAGGCATGTTTTATCTGAAAGAAGAGCCTAATTCTAGTTTCATTTAAACTGATGTTGACTGAGCAGATTCTAGACCAGAAGTTTTAAAAGGCACTTAGTTCAATTGCACAATTTTTTAGATAGGATTGTTTATTACTTTTGGAATCCTTTCTGTTAAAAAAAAGTCATGTTTTCTGTTTCAATGGGAAAGATTAAAGGTTAGCATGAGTCTGGCAGAACACTACATATATCTACATATTGCTTAGATATAACTATACAATGCATTATAATTCTGGTGCAAGTTACCACAAGACAAAGCAGCTGGGCTGTGATGCAGGTACTCTTCTATATAGTTAAAGGATTTCACCAACACTAATTTGGGGTAAGGAGATCAAACACATCTAGAGTACTGAGAACTGGCTGGATGGCAGAGCTCAGAGCCTTGTGATCAATGGCACAGAGTCCAGTTGGAGGCCTGTAACTAGCAGTGTCCCCCAGGGGTCAATACTCGGTCCTGTCTCTTTCAACTTATTCATCAGTGCCCTGGATGAAGGGACAGAGCGCACCCTCAGCAAGTTTGCTGAGGATCCAAAACTGGGAGGAGTGCCTGATACACCAGAGGGCTGTGCTGCCATTCAGAGGGACCTGGACAAGCTGGAGAGTTGGGCGGAGAGGAACCTCCTGAAGTTCAGCAAAGGCAAGTCCTGCACCTGGGGAGAAGTAATCCCATGCAGCAGGACAGGCTGGGGGCTGACCTGCTGGAAAGCAGCTCTGCGGAGAAGGACCTGGGGGTCCTAGTGGCCAACAACTTGACCACGAGCCAGCTACGTGGCCCTTGTGGCCAAGAAGGCCAATGGGATCCTGGGGTGCATTAGGCAGAGTGTTGCCAGCAGGTGGAGGGATCCTGTTCCTCTACTCAGCCCTGGGGAGGCCTCACCTGGAGTACTGTGCCCAGTTCTGGGCTCCCCAGGACAAGAGAGACATGGCACTCCTGGAGAGAGTCCAGCGGAGGGCTACCAAGATGCGTAGGGGACTGGAGCATGTCTCCTCTGAAGAAAGGCTGCGAGAGCTGGGCGTGTTGAGCCTGGAGAAGAGAGGACTGAGAGGGGATCTCATCAATGTGTACAAGTATCTGAAGGGAGGGTGTCGAGAGGATGAGGCCAATCTCTTCTCCATGGTGCCCAGCGACAGGACGAGAGGCAACGGGCACAAAGTGAAACGCAGGCAGCTCCATCTGAACATGAGGAAACACTTCTTTCCTGTGAGGGTGACAGAGCACTGGCACAGGTTGCCCAGAGAGGCTGTGGGGTCTCTTTCCCTGGAGATATTCAAAACCTGCCTAGATGTGATCCTGGGCAATATGCTCTAGAGGACCCTGCTTGAGCAGGGGGGTTGGACTAGATAATCTCCAGGGGTCGCTGGCAACATTGACTGTTCTGTGATTCTATGTAATATCTTCACGTAAAACACAGCCAAATACAGCTCTGGACAGAAATGTGGCCTTGTTAAAATGACATTGTGGAATTGCTAATAATTAGCAGCGAAAAGTTTCATACCTATTTTGTTTGGTTTATCAGTAAAATAGTGTTTCTACCTTCTGATCTTCCAAATGAAACCTATGATGGCAGAATCAAATCTTGATATTTTGACCTTCTTTTGTGAGCACTCATAAAATTCCTGTAGTGAAATTTTTGGTTAAGTCTGTATAGTAGAATCTTTATTTGAGTCATAGAAGTTAGCTACTGTAACACCAAATATACAAGAAAATAGATCTGCTGAGTAAAATGGTACTGTTCTAAGGCTTTAATTCAAAGCAGAGCTAGCATTAAAGGAGTTTTTTAACTATATATTATTTAACTTTCATATGCAAGTATAAGAATCCAAGCACTGGATATATGCAGGCTTGTTTATTTTACATTCTTCATCTGCTTTCTCATATTACTAAACTATTTTTGCAATAGATATTGTAACTATAGCAACATTCTTTAATGGATAAATAGCACATTAGCAACTGGGCTGAGATGGCTTTTGCAGAAATAAGCTCAAGTAGAATAGTTTGTCAATTTACCTTTTCCTTGCATAAATATATATGTGTGTGTTATATTAGAAGACTCCAGGACTTGAAGTCATTATGTACCATTTTATGTCCATAATAAGTACATTTTATTTGTTTTCAGTGTTCACAGCCATATTTCCATGACATTATTAAACAGCATATGCAGTACTGTGGAGGAAGAAGGGGAAAATTCAGCTTTATTTATTTAGTCTTCATTTACAAAATGTTTTTGTCCTATATTTTGTCCTATTTGAATGTCACTTTTTTGCTACTTTAAATAAATATGAAGTAGTTTTACATGCACATTTTTATTAGCTACTTAAATATCACAGATAACAAGTGTTAAAATATTTACTTTCTGCAGATTATGCAAACTAAGTGGCTCCTCTTGTTTCCATTGAAGTTAATGGGAGTTTTTCCACTGACACCAGTGGGAACAGGATCTGGCCTTTAGGAGCTGAAAAATATTATCAAAGTAAATATGTATTCTTCTTTTTCAAATAAAACTGCGATTAAGCTACAGTTGTTTCTGTGCTGATAGCAGTCTTCCAAGGAAGACAGACCAGAAGTTTTTCAAGTGGTTAGTGTTAATTTTAACCTGAAGGCATTTAGCCTCTAGCAATCAGTGGTGTGGTCATAAAAAAAAAAAAAAGGTGAATCCACCCTAATGCTCAAAGGTGAGCAGTGAAAAGTGCATAAATACTACATCGCCAAAACTTCAAAAAAGAAACTCGATTTACCTGTAACTTCACCACCGCTGAGAATGGCATACCAGATACTGAATCTAACCCACACTTTGTTGTTTTTCAAAGGAAGCATTTCCAATTGTTACATGGAAAACCACACCAGTGGACTTTTGGTTCTTCTAAGGTGTAAATAGCAAAATCTCTGTTCTCAGCTAAAGGGATGCAATTTGGTTACAGCGAAAAGCTTTCTTATGTATTGTATCCCACATTTGTCAATATGTTTTATGACCACCAAGTCTCCATGGAAGATGAATGAGGTTGGCCTGAAAGTGCCCATGTTTAATCAGTCTCGCCATGATAAACGGCTTTCAGATTTTTTTCAGGCATGCTACATATAGCATGAGTAAATATTAGCTGATTTCTGTCACTATAGGCTTCAGTACAAAACCTCTAATTAGGAAATGCAATGCTAACTGCTTCTAACTCAGTTCAGAAGGAAGGAGAGGAGGAGTGGCTACAGGAGAAGCGTAGACCAGGCAAGAAATGAGAAGAGACATGAGGTAGTGCTGAGTCAGTATATTCCCACAGCAAATTAAAACAGTCATTTTTCTCTTAGGGAGGTTCTGAGTCACAAAGAACCTACTCATCTATTTCACCTATTGTGTATCATATTGCTTGGAGGAGGATGAAAAGAAAAGAGGAAGATGAGAAATAATTTGGAAGAGAAGAACCATATCAAAATATTTCTTTGTTAGCCTTAACATCTAACCCACCTCTTTGTACTACTCTAATCGACTTAAAGACGTTAAGATAGAAGAAAATGTTCATGTGTGGAAATAGTTACTGGGAGTAGAGGTGGTGGGAGCTTGGTGTGGCAATCCTACGGCTCAAAAAACTCCATTTAGGTCCCAAGTTGAGTTACTCGTCCATTATCCTTGCAGAGGGGGGCTGGACTTCAGTATCCGGAGTGGCAGTTGTGAAGAAGGCAAAAATCTGTTCTTTGTGTCTGTAGATGTTCAAGGGAAAAACGGTAATTGAATGTCAAAACTAATATATGTGATATTCATCACTACTTGATATAGCTGATATTGACAAGATACTATTCTTTGACAAGATTTCTAGTCTAGCCAATACAGATAACTGAACTGGCATAATATGGGCTAGATGAGTGGATGGTGAGGTGGATTGAGAACTGGCTGGATGGCAGAGCTCAGAGCCTTGTGATCAATGGCACAGAGTCCAGTTGGAGGCCTGTAACTAGCAGTGTCCCCCAGGGGTCAATACTCGGTCCTGTCTCTTTCAACTTATTCATCAGTGCCCTGGATGAAGGGACAGAGCGCACCCTCAGCAAGTTTGCTGAGGATCCAAAACTGGGAGGAGTGCCTGATACACCAGAGGGCTGTGCTGCCATTCAGAGGGACCTGGACAAGCTGGAGAGTTGGGCGGAGAGGAACCTCCTGAAGTTCAGCAAAGGCAAGTCCTGCACCTGGGGAGAAGTAATCCCATGCAGCAGGACAGGCTGGGGGCTGACCTGCTGGAAAGCAGCTCTGCGGAGAAGGACCTGGGGGTCCTAGTGGCCAACAACTTGACCACGAGCCAGCTACGTGGCCCTTGTGGCCAAGAAGGCCAATGGGATCCTGGGGTGCATTAGGCAGAGTGTTGCCAGCAGGTGGAGGGATCCTGTTCCTCTACTCAGCCCTGGGGAGGCCTCACCGGGAGTACTGTGCCCAGTTCTGGGCTCCCCAGGACAAGAGAGACATGGCACTCCTGGAGAGAGTCCAGCGGAGGGCTACCAAGATGCGTAGGGGACTGGAGCATGTCTCCTCTGAAGAAAGGCTGCGAGAGCTGGGCGTGTTGAGCCTGGAGAAGAGAAGACTGGGAGGGGATCTCATCAATGTGTACAAGTATCTGAAGGGAGGGTGTCGAGAGGATGAGGCCAATCTCTTCTCCGTGGTGCCCAGCAACAGGACAAGAGGCAATGGGCATAAACTGATCCACAGGCAGTTCCATCTAAACCTGAGAAAAAACTTCTTTACCTGAACCATTCTGTGTAATATAATTTTTCTAGTTTCTTGAGAGTTCAACTTAGTATCACATAATATTCTGAATAAAAAATAGCACTTCATAAAATATGTATATATGACATGGATTAAAAACCAGCTGAGAGATCACAAAATATAAGGAGAAAATGTGAATGAGCAAAATTGCTTATCTCTTGCTGATCATTTCTAAGACTTTTATGAATGACTTGGAATCAAACGTTACATTAGTACTGGTAAAGCTTGCAGATGATATCAAGATTGACTAAATACTAATTTACAACAGGTTACAGATGCAGAACAGTCAGGATTACTTGATGAGGTTGACAGACAAATAGCGTGAAGAGAGAAAAAGAGGCGAGACGAGAAGAAGAGAAGGGAAGAGAAGGGAAGAGAAGAGAGAAGAGAAAAGAGACAAGACGGGACGAGAAGCGGTGTGACTTCCCTCTTCTTCATACTTCTGTTCATAAAGTAGAAAGTACACCAGGAAAACACCCAGTCATCATTCCCTATCCATGTGTAGGCTGTACCTGTAGGTGTCATGGAGTAACGGAGTCTGTCTAGGCAAGGCGTATCTGTTTCATGATCTTACTGTTAAGGTGTTTGCATTGATTGATATATAAGGATCGTAGTGCTACAGCTGTGCTTTTTTGCACTCGAGATACACGTTAACAGCCAGCCCTCTGCTCCACTTTGTCATCCATCCTGGAGCCAGGGGCTCATCCCTCTAAAAAGATATTCATGGTATTTTTCTATACCTTCCTCTTCTCTGTAGTGGAATGCTGCTTCAGTTTTGGTATTTGCAAAAAAGACAAAAGTGGGGCTGACACACACTTCCACCCCAATCTACCCATGCTCATGTCATTCTTCCATTTTTTCCAATCCAGCCTCTTCACAGTATTAATCACTCAACCATTCTCAACAGTCCATACTCCCTCACTGCAGCCCGGGATTCTTTCACCTCCCTAGTCCTCCATACATACTCCTTCCCAGCAAACATTTGAATGTATAATTGGTCTCAAAAACAGTATGAGCACTTCCTGATTGTTATGCTATTCCAAATTCATCTTTTCAAAAAAAAAAATAATACGGTACAACATTTTCACAGAGGCAGATTCAGGACATCCTCTTAGTTTATCTCTTCTCCATATCTCTTTCCAAATTCAGATTTGAATAATCACTGACTTGATTGACACAGAGGAGTACAAGAGTCCTGCCCCACAAGTTGCCCAAGAGCCTTGCAGGGCAGGTGACCGGAGTGCCTTTCAACTGCTTAGGCCATGGTCCCAGAGCAGTCTAAACTGATTTAACTGCTGGCTACCGAAGTCCCATCTCTATCCCTTGAGTTTAGCATTTATTGGATCTGAGCCTTCACAGTTCATCAAACCATGGGAAAACTATTCACTTTTCGTAGGATCATAAAATAATCCAGGTAGGAAAGGACCTCCAGAGGTGTCTAGTCCAACCTCCTCCTCAAAGCAAGGTCAGCCATGAGCTCACACCACATTGCTCAGGGCTTTGTCCAGTCAGGTCTTGAAAGCTTCTGAGGATGGAGACTGCACAACATCCCTGCATTTTGCAGGACTGCAAAATGTCCTTCTGCCTGATTGCCCTCATGGTGATAAAGTGTCTTCTTATATCCAGCCTGAACCTTTCTTGTTCAATTTATGCCTTTTGACTCTCATCCTCCTGCAATGTACTGTTGTGAAGAACGTGGCTGCAGCTTCTCAGACCCCACCTCATAGGCCCTGGCAGGCAGCTGTAAGATCACGCTGAGGCTTTCTCTTGTCCAGGCTGAACAAGCCCCGGTCACAAGCCTCTCCTCACAGGGCTCCATCCTGGTGGCCGAACTTACTCCGGTTTGTCGATTTTTTGTCTTGTACTAGGGGGTAGGGGACAAACCTGGATGCAGTACTCTAGGTATGATCTAATGAGTGCCAAGTAAAGGGGCATAATCATTTCCCTTGATCTACTGTCTGTATTCGCATTAATTCTGCCCCAGACGCTGTTGGCCATCTGTGCTGCTGGGGCATGTTATTGGCTCGCTGGCCCCCACGGTCTTTCTAGCAAAGCTGCTCCTAGCCAGTGGTCCCCAGCCTGTATCACTGCAAGGGGCTCTTCCTTCTCAGGTGCAGGACTTGACACTTATCCTTGCTGAATTTCACAAGGTTCCTGTCAGACCATCACTCCAGCCTTCAAGTGGAGGTTTAGGTTCCTCTGGATGGCAACTTTGCCCTTAAGTGTATTGACTGGTCCTCTCAATTTCATATCATCCGCAAACTTCATGAGAGTGCCTCCACCACCTCCTCTGGGTCGTTGATGGCACAGGTCCCAGGATGGACCCCTGCAGTACTCAGCTCGCTACCAGCCTCCAAGCAGAGTACAACCACCACCATCTGCACCCGACCATCGCTTCTGGAGGATTTCCTGACAGTGTGGTGATCTCAGTGCAGGGTCAGGCAAGCTGAAGAGCCATCCTGAGCGAAGGGGTGTCACTATGCAGCCAGGGGTACTGGAGCGAGCTAGCCCAGGGCCAGGGAGTGGGCAATCCTGTTGGCTTCACTGTGTTAACCGCAGCCTTATGCAGCATAACACTATCTTACACTAAGGCATTTCACTTGTGAACATCAGACCCATGCTAATACTGACAGCCTGACTGATTTTTTCAAAAAGCCTTTCCATTTTGCCTCCCCACTGAAGATGATGAAGGCCAGGCCTTAGCTGGGGTAAATACTGAGATAATTAAATCGCTCGGAGCAACTCACTCCACACGCCACAAAGAAAGTATAAGAAGCAGGGGATGCAGCAACTAAAATGTAATACAGGGCCGAGCTCCAGAGAACTTGCAAGCATCCAAGGAAGCCAATGGTACTTTGAGCTATCAGTCACAAAAATGGAATGCTTAGATTTGCCTTTATATAAAAATGCATTTGTACCTTTCTATGTATGTGTACATATATGCATCTATATATGAATGTGTATAAAGGTATATATGTATCTATTTAGGATATATATAATATGGTAGGGTTATTTTCTTAGGTTGATTTAGTTTGCCTTGCATCTTGGCATTCTCCTTTCTGCAGTGTTTGTATTATGATTATATATGTAGGGTAATGATGGTTAGTGAGTCTTGAAGACTATAAAAGGAGAAAGCTTTTAAAGAATAAGAAACCCATCATAAGAATGTTTTAAACTATCTTTGATCACAGGTAATTTAAGCTATCTCTTTTGTTTACATTAACTGAAAGTGAAAATACTGTGCTCTATAAAAGGTGGCAGGAAAAAAATAAAGAAGAGAACATTGTTGGGATGTATGCATGACAGGAAAACCATGAACGGCAGTGTATGAGGGGGTGGGGGGAGACAAGGGAATGATGACTGTTTTCTAGTCTGGGGTGCCACTAAAATAATCCAAATTAGAATTAAGGACCCACTTCTTATATACATGATTTTTCATAATGATAAAAAATTGTTTCCTTGATGAAAAATACGGTGCATTTTTTCAGGGGACATAATATAAGGGTGTATACTAAGTGTTCCATTTCCCCTTCAGCGCACAGATGTATACACTGATTATTCCTGCTACTTTTACTAGCGGTGATGTGCATAAAACTCAATACATCAACCTGCGATGCTACCCTGAAAAATGTTTTTATTACTAGCACACTGGAGAATATTCACTGAATTCATTTCCATCTGCTCTCTTTGGTGTTGTCGTCATTTTAGGAATTTTTAAATCTTTTAACATGAATCCTTTCGTCAAAGAAGCATAAGGGCAAATACCATATTGTGATCTTCATAAAAAATATAGACAAACAGTAAAAACAGGCCTGAAAAAAGAGAAAGGCACTCAGAGACATAGTCAGTCAGGGAACTTTGCATATGCTGAGCGAATTTATTCCCAGATTTACTTAGCAAATGATTTTGAATATTCTCTAAAGCAAAATAATAAACAATATTTTATCACTTTATTAAAAAACTTGGGAAAAGACTGTTTTGTTGCCTTGCCTTTTTTACTCATGATTCATTCTGATTCCTTGAGCTACTGCCTTATACAATTCTAGTTGTTCTTTTTTTTCCCCTTCCTTCCTTTCTTCCTACCTTCCTTCCTTGTGTCTTGTCTCTCTTTCTCTCTCTCTTTTCTTTTTTTCTTTCTTCTTTCTTTTTCTCTCTCTCTTTCTCTCTCTTTCTCTCTTTCCTTCTCTCTCTCTCTCTCTCTCTGTTTCTCTCTCTTTCTCTCTTTCTTCAGGACCGGTAAGAAAAGCCAAGCTGTACTGTATTAATTGCCATGTGGGCACTGCAGTTGTTTTCTTATTTTTGCTCCCTATCCTTGCCATAGCTTTAAACTCTCAGCAGCCTACTGCTACATGAATAGCTTGGCCTATGGGGACCTTTCTGTCTGGGACAGTACCATTCTGTCCAGACAGGGAGAGACTGGGTTTTTTTGTTCTCTAGAAAAAAAGAAAAGAAAAAAAAAAGAGACCTTGCCGCAGCCCTTCACTTAGGATCCTTCCTCAAGAATTCTAATTCCAGCTGCATGCTCCAAAAGGGCTTGTGGCAGAGATTATGCTAGGGGTAAATCATCTTTCAATAGCTTTGTGTTCACACACCAGTTCTGTAGGGATATATATAAAAATGTATTATATGTATTTTTTACTTTTATATATTTTAATATGCTGTATTTTGTAAATCATAATCTAACACAGCAATTATGAGGGCAGATCAGAATTAGTAAATACCTTGTTTAAAAGTGACTGCTGATTTGAGAATTACCTTTGAGAAATTATGAACAGCACAGCTGTTAGTAACACTAATTATTCATATATTGAATGCATGCATTTGTATTTTACCAATATAGAAGGACATTTTATTTATCCACCCTTCCCTTTCTCCAGGAACATTCTCCTGTGCAGCTTTAAGGCTATTTTGTGACCATTTTTGTGAGAACAATTTTGTTTTATAAGAAAGAAGCTTGTTTATTAAAAATAAATGTCAAGATATGTCTCCTAATTTTTGGGAAGCAGGACCCAAAGATGGGTTAGAACTTTGTGGTTTGCCTGATAACAGGTTAACAGAGAACATGCCCTAAACTCTCTGCTTTGTTCCACGTTTGGATCCAGATGTCCTAGCTCACAGTCTTCATAATTATTATTTCTTCAGCACCTACACTCTGTTCCATCTATATAAAATGCCCTCCAAGAGTTTCAACATGCAGATGTTTTGCTTAATCAGAATATTAAAGTTGCAATTTTTTGTAACTAAAGAAGATTATTTCCTTGAATTAAAATCTTTCATCTCCATAATTATCATACATGTATCCTTGACATACTGCATGGTCTTCGTTTGCCTATAATCAAATCTCCATAAAACTAAAAATAAAATCCTGTGCTAAGCACTTCTGCCGACTGCATTTCACAGATTAAAACCCAAAGAGCAGATAATTCTTGTGTTGCTATTTATTAAACTGAAAAAGATCACTGCACATCGAAGAGTCCACTGACGTATATGTATATACAGTGTGAGAGAAGTAATAGGTTTCTGTGAATAGCAAGGCAATGCAGCCACATGTGTCTGATAGAAAAATGTGACTGATAAACCTAGTTAGCTCACTATAAACTAAGAGCACAGCCAGAGAGGCAAATATATTTCTCATTCTCCTGTGGACAGTATATTAAAGTCTATTGAACTAGGCTAGACATTTTTGGATAAGGAGGTGGTAGCAGCCTGTGCCCTTTCCCCTCCCTCCGCACTGTTATCAGAGCCTGGTTTGGGGTCTGTACTCCAGGGCAGAGGGGCTGGGGGCTGTCCTAGTCCATGCCCCCCATCCCTCTGGGTCAAGGCTGTACCCAGCTCTGTATTAAAGCCTTTCCGGAGGCAATTCTGCCTCTTTAGACAGCTCCAACCACTCTCTGCTTCCCTAAGACTTTTTATTAGCGCTAAGACTACCCATGCAAGCTGCCACAGAGCACAGGTTTCCAAAATATCAGCTTAGTTTACCTGATGGGTGAACCAGAACTGGAGTTCCATAAGGGTAAAAGTGTGTAAAGACCTTGGAGGGTTTGGGGCTCAAGCGATGTGCTGGAGGTCGCAGAGGAAGTCTGTGGTAGAACAAGGATTATCACATAGGTGTCCAAAGCATGAGACACCCATCCTGGGGAGTCCTGCTTCCCTCAGGCACAGTAGGCCTAGTTTACCCCAAAGATTTGATGGCTCTCAGCAAGGAGAATTGCCTGCAGTGGTGCCTTATTACAGCTCATCCTTCTCTCTTTCTCACTGCAGATACCATTATGCCCTTGACTTGTTTTTACAACCTGTATAAAAGAAAACATGACCTGGGAGAGCCTGACTTGAGGAAAGAGTTCCCCATGCACAAGGTATTCTCTAGGGAATTCACCGCCTGGTTGCCCAGCTTAGGCATTGCTTTGTCTATGCAGCACAAAACCAGCTTTACAGACCAGATAATCCTGCACCCTAGTTTTATTTCTAATATAGCAACGTGTATATAAAAATAAAATGGTACCTCTGAGAAGATGGCACTGGGAAAGCAACCGAAGATCTGGGTGTACAGTATCTGACACCTGCTGCTGACAATGCAAGCATTCACGGGTTGTATATTAGCTTGTATAGCTATTTACTTTTCCATTGGACAGAAAATTGTAACGGCTTTTTCAGATGGTGGCTACCCTTTCTAGAAGAGCACTTATGTCTCCAGGTACCCATTATAGTTCCTTAAAGATTCATGTGCTAACAATAGCCTTCCAGATTCCAAAGCTAGATATTACAGTATAATAATCCCAGAGAATTGCAGACATCAGTTATTTTAGCTGTTTTACAATATACAGAAATGGAGAAAGAACCCAAGCATGCCCTTCTAACACTCAAACCTATTCCGCACACTCTGACTTGATCATTATTTGTATTTCAGACATGGGCATGATCCCAAACTTGCCATGCAGTGAGACTGTTTGGTGACAAACCCAACAGCATCTTGAGGCAACATTCAGAACATCCCAGATAAGGAAACTCCGGGCTGTGCTGCCTTTAAGCATGAACGTACCTGGAACATGAACGAGCAGGGCCTCTCAGTGCTTTCGTAGTCTTCCTCCATGCTCCACCTTTTCTTTTTGGGAGCTCTTACATGATTTCAGTGTCTGATGGACAAGACAGGCGTGTGGGAACATGTGTAGGTCTGGGAACATGCTGAACTCAAACTTGCTTTCTAGCCCAAGAGCCTAGTACCTGTAAATGGAAGACACATGGCAATTTTCTCAGAAATTTTTATTTTTCGTATTACATGTAAAGAGAGAGCAAGAGAAAAAGGAAAGTGATTAATGCTGCTCTTGACCACCGCTTCCCACCTATTCCTGACCCCACGCATGCTCACTGCAGTCTGCGATAGACTGAGTCATGGACTGGTGTCAGCTGTGAGGTGAAGTGCCTCACCATACCGTGCCACAGATCTATTAATGAGATTGCCAGTAAACTGAGTGGCTCATTTTTTCCATATCTGCATTCAAGGAGAGTGATGTGGTGTGTGGACAGTGAAATTTAGGACAGACAAGCAGAATGCAGTTCAGCAGCTCCCCATGGGAAGAAGGTGGAAAAATAAGGCAGAGTTGAGAAAATAAAGCATGTACGCTACCACATACACAGGTGATGCCTCAGAAGTAACGCTCGTAACAGCATCAGACAAAGTCTCCTGCCACCCACCTCTATCTGCTCCTTCCCCAGGAAATCCGAACATTGATCAGTTTCTATAACTTCTGGGTTTTGTGAAGATAGTCAGTTGGGGGACGCTGACCCTGATCCCTGAGGCGTAAAAGTCACCAGCTGATTCAGCTGAATTAGAAAGAGCTCCTTGCCTGATTCAAGTGTTGCTGTTGCTGCGAGCGCACTGTTGACTCTGCAACAGTTGTGGAAATGCCTGTGAGAACAGAGTCCACCTGCGTGCAGAAGTATGCTATACTCACCAGAGCAGTGTATAAACAGTTGTGAGCATGCAGTGCAATATGGACCCAAAACTTGCCATGCTCCAGACCCTCGGGTTCCCTTATTACCCTTTACCAGACAAGCCCAGGTACCCTTGCCTCACATTGGAGCTGGCTGGGGCGAATTCCAACTGCCTGATTTCCTTTTGTGCTCCTGGCACTACAAAATCTCCTCCTTCCCTTTATCCCTTCAATGTGAGCTCTTTCACCTGACCCTATAAAGCAGCTAGTCCTTTTTCTGACATTTCCTGCCCTACCCTCCACTTGCTGGAGAAAACAGCACAAAGCTACTAATTCAAAAAGATTGCTGGTAGGTAAAGACCCCATAGATCTTTAAAAGTAGGTGCAAAGGAAATTGTGATCTTGAGGAAATGGCCTGAACACTGGTTTCTACCAGCTCTGAAAAAATGCACTGATGATGATGATGATGATCCTAACAATAATAGCAATAATAATAATAACAAAAATAACTACTATTTTTCTAAAAGAGAATATTCTCTGCATATTTGTAAAATTATTGCCTCTAATCATTTTTCCAGTTGGGCCTACTATTTCTTGTGCTATTCATGGTTACAGTAACATTTTACTGGTACAAATATAAAGCTTGTTTTCAGCGATAGCCAGATAGTGCCATAGTCAGCTTTGAGGAACTTTTTTTTTTTTTCAGGATGCTAAATAACCTGAATCATACATTTCTCATGAAAGCTGCTAGAAATTCTAAACCAGGATAATTCAGAGTGCTGTTCTAATTGTGTATTGAATATCTGACCTAAGTCTAATAACTGAAAGTTTCTTTCAGTGTCTTGCAAATTTATTTTTCATCTACCTTTTAATAGGAAAAGGTAAATAATTGTGACCTGTGAGGATAGTGACAGTTCAAAGAAATTATAGGGTAACTTTTATTTTTGAATCTACATACTTATTTCAATTTTGATGCAAATAATGGGTTTAAAAACGCAACTTACACCAGTTAGAAATGGATATTTTTAGTACAAGCTTGTTTGTAAACTAGCTCTGAGCCATGGATTCTCACACAGAACTGTAGTGCAGACTCCGTAATTGTTTTGCAATCGTAAGGCCTATCTGCTGGAGTAGAGATATTAATGCCTATAAGTTTTGCTCTCAAATGCAATACCTTTCTATAATGTCTGCTGAAAGTAAGCAGTTATAAGAGAGGTTACTGACTAGTCCTGCTGCATTCTGCAAAGTATTGTTTGATGACCATAGACCAGCTTGAGTATTCTGCAGACATTGTTTCCCCATCGTAATGTGCTCACCTAATCCTGCCACATGGCAGTCTTAAGACTGTAAATCTTGAATTTTATTTGACTACCATTTGCTAACATGCCCTTATTCACTGGAGGCACAATAGAGTTTTATTTTATCAAATAAAAATGCCTGTTGCAGGCCTGTTTCCAGCAGAAGTTATCAACTATTTAACAACGAATTATGGAATGGCATTTAATAGTTCAAACAACGTTCCAATCATATGTTCATAAAGGAAGAGCCACCTTTATGTTTATTGCTGTGCAATAAACTCCTAAAACCAGACATTTCAATTCAACTGGAAATGTTAGAATACTTGCAATAAATAACGGTGAAAAATAGCAGATTGTAACGATACACAGAGAATATACCCCTACTATACTGTAATTCCACCAAGGTATTACTATAATGTCTGTTACTGTAACTGTCTTTCCAGAAATTAAAGAGCCTAATCAGTACAGCTATTTTTTGATAAATAAAATTATTTTATTTTGATAAATAAAATACTGAGCTGGTACAATATGGAAAATGGTCATTCTTGCTTTTTATTTTGATATAGGGAAAGAACTTAATAACAGCAATTAACAGCATTTTTTCCTGTGGGAAGCAAAATGTTAAGGCTAAAGAAGCCATGGGCATGATGGACTGCTTTAAGACCAGGGCAGTTGTCTCTTTTTAATTAAAAAAAGAAATCTCTCTTTTCCCCTACCCCAAGGACATTTGCATATTAAAAAGCTACAGAAATGAGGTTTATATTTGTTCTTTATGGCTATGACGTGGGGGAGAGGGCAGTTATTGTTTAGCATTGACATCAGCCTTAAGACAGCAGACTGCAGGCCTTTATAATAGAATTAGACTTTCGTGTTGCATAATGAGGTTCATTATAATTGACATGCATAATTCCAATCATGTTCTGTGTTGATTCAGCCTTTTGTTGTCAAGGCAGCCTGTTATTATATACTGAACTAACCTTACTCACATAAAACAATTAAAACAAAATACCTTCAAAGGTTGTTGGTTTTGGGGTTTCTTTTTTCTTAGATGAATGCAAGGTACCCTTTCTCTCCCCACCTCCACTTCCCCTGCAGCGTTTTCTCAGTGAGGCCAGAAAATCCGATGTATGGTACAGAATATACTTTCCTGACTGTGAAAAACTATTCTCAAGAGATGATCCCATAGGACAGTTTCATAAATGTTCTCTCAGCTTTGCAGGAGAGGAAACAACACTGAAATAAATATATAAATGAATAAAAGCAAGAATGGGTCTCCAGTATTCCCAGAGTTGAGAAACATGGCAATTAGTAAAGACTATCAAAGCTGTTAATGTTTATAAAGTGTCAATCAAGGTCACTCAGGGGTCCTTATTCACTAAAATATGGCAAATTGACCTTTTCAGCTGCTCTTTTTTTGAGGAGGAGGAGGAGAAATCATGAAAAATTTGCCACAATAACATGAACTTTTGCTCCTAATTTATTTGAAATGATCTTGGTGGTTTTGTATTTCTTCCTCTTTGACAGTTTCTTCACCAGTAGACCTGGCAACAATTGATACTAGATTCACAAAGGGGACTGAGATGCCTCGATAGACAGTTAAGTCCCACATTCCAGTACCCAGTAGGACATTCACAAAAGCCTTATTCAGCTGATCCCTAAAGCTCATGGAGATGGCATCCATCTGACCAGAGACATCTATGATGGAGACATCAACATCTGAGCTGGTCACTGTCAGCACCCTTCATAGTTAGTAGAGAAAGACAGGTATTTCTAAACAAACCTGTAAAATAAGTCAGATGAATTACATCCCCAAAATGCCCATTAACTCCACTGACTTTTTTGAGAAGTCCAAGTTGACTTCCTGTAAATGCAGATGTCTGTACAAGGACACACTTTCGTGTCTGGTATTCTTTCAAGGCCACATTTACTCTGTCGTGGTCATGGGAGCACGGGAACAACCGGGAGCATTCAGATATTGCCAAAGATGCAAGCTACCTAATTTTTCCTACTGTTTGGCAGAATGGCACAAATTACATGTTCCCTTATTTATTCCATGTGCAGACAAGCCCCACGTAGGCTGACTGCTGCGGTCATAGTGAAGCACACAGCTTGGAATTACAATCCATCTCAGAAGCATAAATGGCCATGTAAGTAACTGTCACTGCATCTGTCACTTACAAGACATTAAAGATGGCAAATCAGGCTGGAAGCAGGAGGGTTGTATGCCAGGACTTATTTTTCCCACAAAACAGTTGAGGCAAATAATTTCCTTTTGTTGAGCTATGAATGAAAATTGGTTTGAAGGAAAACACCCACGTCAGAGTTGAATCAACAGCTCTGGCAGCTCTGAAGAGGAATACCAGAGAGGTTCAATAAGACCCGTATTGACCGCTACTAAGAAATGAAAACATAACTTCCAGTAAAGCAATCTCTCCGATTGCCAAGTAGGCAAATTAATCAACTGTCTTTGCCATGATCATACTACCAACAAATAATATCCACATCCGAAGGAATGGTTGTGAGGAGGTAGGTCAGGAACAGGGGCTTTCAGCTCAAAGCCCGAGTTAGTCTAAGGCCTGAAGAGGAGGAGAAGGACAAAGAAAAGACAGGCTGGAGCAGGCTGGTCCTTTCTAGGGGCAAGTCCTCATGAACCTTTTGGAAGAGGCGGAGGATAGTACTTACTAGAGGCTAGTTCCACTGAACTAGGGCAAACTGCCTCCTGTACAGCCCTGCTGCTTGTTGAAGAGGCTTTTTGATAGTTGCTGAAAGAAAAATCTTTTAGGTGTTTCCTAGGGATAAGGGAGAGGCTCTAAGGGCTCATATAAAAGTCCTAGTCCAGAAGAATGTCATTACTCCTCACACAAAATACTCTGAATGTTCCCCAAGGAAATTGGGGAAAAGTTCAAACCTGAAGCCTAAAACAAAAATAGCCTGAAGACAGGGTGATGGTCGAGACTATAAAGAAAAGATTACTCTTGCTGCCCAACTACCAAGGTACTCTACATCTTCTCATGCTTTATTTTAAAAGGGGTTATTTGGCGGATGCTATGCCTTTCTGCAGTGGCTTTACTCCTGCTTCAGAATCTCAGCTTTCATGAGCGGGATTCCTCTGGGAGCTCTATCGGCACGAGGCCATGCCATGGATTGAAAACTTTTACAGGCGCTTTCTTCAAGGTTAGGAGTTGTATAATTCCTCTTTCAATGGTGAATATCAATACTAGTGAAATCACATTGCAGCTTTCCTTTGGTTGAGAAGCTGGCTGAATGGGAACAAGACCAGCAGACAGGATTTACAGGTTCCATGCCGTCTGGAGAAGCAGTGAAGAGACAGTGTCTGAAATGACACTGGTATGAGGCAACTGCATCCCCCTCCTGGGCTGGGATTTACTTCAAATTCAACATTTAAACATAGCTAAATGCTCACTGTAGTCAGTGGAGATTCAGAGCTTGATTTAGTTATTTTTTGTAATTCATAAGGTGTTTGAGACATCCACATGGTATGATAAGGACCTACTGCATGGTCTTCTAAAGTGGCAGCTGGATGCTAGGAGAAATACACTGGGGTATCTCAGGTGGTGCTAGATGCCTGTGTTTAGACAAATTACTACCACTGCACATGGTCATCAACTGTAGTGGGAGACTGAGTACCTACTGGACATGTATGCAACCTGTATTCTAGGGTCCTAATTGCAAGGGTATGAGGAGAAGCTGAAACCACACTGAGGGCATCACTCTTCAAATTGTCTCTTTTTGTTTTTTAATGACTTCTAGAAACACATTTATCTTTGAAATCTTCATCCCTGTGCTAAATCTAATTGAAATCAGGCAGAATGGATTCTGAAGTTATTGCTGAGTGAATAGGACATTTCTAAGGCACTATAGTAACTCCAAATAGAAAGCAGGCACAGAGTTATCACCCAGTTTTCAATCATTCAGTGAAGTCCAAGACATTCTCCCGTTTCTTTACTATGGCAGCAGATTGTTCAAAAACTTTAGGAACTCATGCAAAGCGGTGACTATCTGAGTAATACCACAGATATAAATTACTTTCTCAAGAACACAGATACTGCCGTCACAAAGATGTCTGCAAGCCTGGAAGAAATAAGTAGAAGGATAAATAGTAACTGCAAGTTCATAGTCAGCACTGAGAAAAGGAAAAATGTTTTTATGAGCTTTACAATACATTGACAATACAACAGTCTTACCTAGTGATTAGACACCACAGATGATGTGGCCATCTATGGAGCCTCAGGAATACAGATTAAACAGGTAAACAAGAAACTCCTTCTAGCTGCATCTGAAAGAAGATTTCTTGAGTAGCAAGAAAGGATAATTTTTCAGGTAGTCATTTTTCTTCACAAACAGCACCACTCATTTCCAAAGCAGACTAGATTAAACTTCTTGGCTGTCATTTACGGTCTGTGCAAATTTTTCAGTTAAAGCTTTCTTGTATATACATGTGAAATTGAGACATGCAAATGTAATTTTTCACTGACATTTACTTCAAAAAAGACTAAATTTTTTTTCAAAAAGATCTACACATTAATTAAAAGGTGATATGTGTAAGAAAAATTAAATGGGATAAAATGATGAGACAAATTCACTTTTGATAAACTAGCCACACCTCAGAGACACCCAGATTTGGAATACGAAGTGCTATACACAGAAAATCCTTATGCCTATGAAACTTTGTAGCAAAAGAAATCAGATCAAGCCAAAGTATGGTCTTGTTTAAAACACAGCCATCAGATAATTCACTATCATTAGCCAAGTTTGGTAAGGCTGGAGAAATCTACTTGGAAAACAAATGGGAAAGGAAAGGAAAATAAATTCTGCACACTTTTTACTATAGCTAGCTCAGACACTCTGTCACCCTAGGGTGAACGTCATTTCATGCCTCCTGTGAGTAACTATTTATAAAACCATTATCTTTGCCAACTAATACTACCTAGAATCTGTATTAGCAAACAGCTGCAGGTATTTACATCTATATCTTTATCTATTAGATTAACAAGTCAAGATTTCAGACACCTTTGTTGATCCATTATTTTTCAGTTTCTGCTCTGGATAAAACAGGTTTAAACCTCCATGTTTAACTTGTCATCACGAACCCATCCATGTGTTTATATTTTTTTACTTTCATAAAAATCTTGAAATTCACAGTTTGCTTCCTGATTCTAATTAAATCTTGTCAAATGCTAGGGAATTTTGAATTAATGTGCAAACCTGCTAGCAGATTAATAGTAGAAAAGTGTGAACAAATGCCTTGACTGATGAAAGTCGTCTTCTGCTGAGTATGATATATATTGGTGTGCGTATGTGCGAGTAGCATGCTCTATTGACTGTGTTTTCTTCTTTGCTTCCAAAGCTACTCCTTATCAATCAATGGCAATTCTCCAGAGACAGTCTAAGGCAGACTCATTAGTTGAATTATACATATAATCATGCATATACAATAAAGCTTTTTAAATCATTCTCACAACCTTACATTTCCAAAATACTGCTGCAGCTTTATGCCATGCAGCCCCCTGTTATAGTAGTATGAACGATATGAGACACTGATATAAGCAACAGAGTCTCTTAAATAGTGAAATATTGGAACAAGTCTATATTATCCTATTTGATTTTGAGTAAATATCAGAGCTTTCCACATAGCCAGCTTACATTAAAAAACTAGTCCTGCACTACATTTTTATTTGAGAACTCCTTTAACAAGTCTGGCAATGGAATGAAATCTTCTAACAAGAGTGAAGTACAGCTATATTAGCTTTAAGACTTCTTTGTACACCTAGATGGGGACAATTCAGAATCTGGCTTTCACTGAACAAACACCTCAGTTCAACAGCGTAATGGATGCCCTTAAAAAGGGGCTAGTGGAAATTGGAGCCACTTAGTGCCTTGTAGCTTTTGTCTTCATTTAAATGTTTGCCATTTATGAAGATGCAGTTTAAGAATCTAAAAAAATCCATCTGACAGATAAGGAGTTTCCTACAAGAGGTAGTGTGTATTACTCTAAATTGTCAAACCAAAAATGTCTATCTACATTCACATAAAACCATATATATACAAAAAGTATTATACATTCCTTTCCTGCTGGACAAATGGGTTTTAAGGCCTTAGGATTGTCCTTTCCCTAATGACTCTCTAAAATATGAACAGCATTCATTGCTGCTTGATGATAATAGTGACCTTATAATAGTTTCCATGGAAAGAATCCTGAGATCATAAACAGTGACAAAGTGAGTTTGTTAGTTACCAAACATACACATTCCAAAGGTACATGACATTTAATTCTAATCTATTTTTAGAAATCACAGGAAAATGAAGACAAATGAACTTTTTCCAGCAGAAGCAGTCACATTTATTTCCAAACACAATTACAGAGGAGAACTTCTAATTGACTATTATTAGAAATCAAGTCATTTCTATTACACACTTTAAGCTCTTCTCCAGTACACGATGTTTAAAAGGCAGCATTTATGATGGACTCAGTGAACAGAGTGTCTGAGTCAGATGACCTGAATTCCTCTAAGCCCCTGTGTCTAATATTTTATATTAGCTGACACTAGACTGATACACATTCAACACCTTACTTAGGCCTTCTGAACTCCACTTCATATTATGGTGCCACACGTGCAGAGGCCAGAAAGCACAGTGCTGTGCTAGGATATTCATCTCGGACATAAATGTATACTTACCATTTATTGCAGGGTGTTTGTTCCCTAAATCTTCCTCATCTAGTGCAGTCTGCTCTCCTCCACAAAGAGCTCCACCCAGAGCAAAACAATGGCTTCCCTTTAAGATGAAACCTTGGCACTAATGAGAGGACAGGTTTTTTTTCCATGCACCTGCTCTTATAGGTAATGGGAACACACAGAAGAAGCATGATTCTCCTTTTTCCCTTCACAATGGAGTTCTCCAGCCATGTCCCCAAGAAATCATCACGTCTCTCACGATCCTCTCAATAGCATCTTATAAAGGCTGACATCCGCAGCTGAGCTGTGCTTTGCCTTAGCATACAAAACAAATACCTTTTGTACCCAGACAGACAGCTCTCTTTTTCGTCATATGCTTTCTTTCGTGCATAGAGAAATTTCTCTAACTTGGTCATTTGTATGCTTAGAAGTTTTGCCAGTTTAGTTGTATTGGTTAGAAGGATAGGAAGAAAGCCAGTCCTTTACTGGTGTGGTCATAGCGTTAATAACTCTTATACAGAAGAAATTACACCAGCAAAAATCCAGCAAAAATTAGGATCCGAGGAGGAGGAAGCAGGGCAATGAGTAGGACTGCAATGCTGGACTTGAGGAGAGCTAACTTTGGCCTCTTGAGGGACCTACTTAGGGGAATCCCATGGGGTAGGGCCCTAGAAGGAAGAGAGGTCCAAGAAAGCTGGTTAATGTTCAAGCATCACTTCCTCCAGGCTCAAGATCGATGCACCCGTCTGAGTAAGAAGTCCAGCAAAGCGGGCAGGAGACCTGCCTGGAGGAGCAAGGAACTCCTGGCAAAACTCCAACAGAAGAAGGAAGTACACAGAATGTGGAAAAGGGGACAGGCCACTTGGGAGGAATACAGGGATGTTGTTAGAGTATGTAGGGATGCGACGAGGAAGGCTAAGGCCCAGTTGGAATTAAATCTGGCAAGGGATGTCAAGGACAACAAGAAGGCCTTCTTCAAATACATCAAGAGCAAAAGGAAGACTAGGGGAAACGTGGGCCCGCTGCTGAATGGGGCCCATGCCCTGGTAACGAAGGATACAGAGAAGGCAGAGTTATTGAATGCTGCCTTTGCTTCAGTCTTCATTGCTAAGGCCGGTCCTGAGGAATTCCAGACCCTGTGGACAAGAGAGGAAGTCTGGAGAAAGGAAGACTTTCTCTTGGTCAAGGAGGACTGGGTTAGAGATCATTTGTCCAAACCTGACGTCCACAAATCCATGGGATGCACATCCAATGGGATGCACCCGCGAGTGCTGAGGGAGCTGGCGGATGTTATCGCTAGGCCACTCTCCATTATCTTGGAAAGGCCCTGGAGATCAGGAGAGGTGCCTGAGGACTGGAAGAAAGGCAATGTCACCCCAGTCTTCCAAAAGGGCAAGAAGGAGGAGCCAGGAAACTCCAGGCCTGTCAGCCTCACCTCCATCCGGGGAACAGCTTATCCTGGAGGTCCTCCCTAAGCATATGGAGGACAAGAAGGTGATCAGAAGTAGTCAGCATGGATTCACCAAAGGGAAATCATGCTTGACCAATCTGATAGCCTTCTATGACGGAATGACTGGCTGGGTAAATGAGGGCAGAGCAGTGGATGTTGTCTTTCTGGACTTCAGCAAGGCTTTTGACGCTGTCTCCCATCACATCCTCCCAGGTAAGCTCAGGAAGTGTGGGTTGGATGAGTGGACAGTGAGGTGGATTGAGAACTGGCTGGATGGCAGAGCTCAGAGCCTTCTGATCAATGGCACAGAGTCCAGTTGGAGGCCTGTAGCTAGCAGTGTCCCCCAGGGGTCAGTCCTGGGACCTGGATGAAGGGACAGAGCGCACCCTCAGCAAGTTTGCTGAGGATCCAAAACTGGGAGGAGTGCCTGATACACCAGAAGGCTATGCTGCCATTCAGAGGGACCTGGACAAGCTGGAGAGCTGGGTGGCGAGGAACCTCATGAAGTTCAACAAAGGCAAGTGCAGGGCCCTGCCCTTGGAGAGGAATAACCCCAGGCACCAGGACAGGCTGGAGGCTGACCTGCTGGAGAGCAGCTCTGCGGAGAAGGACCTGGGGGAGTCCTGGTGCACAAGTTAAGCATGAGCGAGCAACGTGGCCCTTGTGGCCAAGAAGGCCAATGGTCTCCTGTTTTGCATGAGGCAGAGTGTTGCCAGCAGGTGGAGGGAGGTGATCCTGCCCCTCTCCTCAACCCTGGTGAGGCCTCACCGGGAGTACTGTGCCCAGTTCTGGGCTCCCCACTACAAGAGAGACATGGCACTCCTGGAGAGAGTCCAGCGGAGGGCTACCAAGATGCGTAGGGGACTGGAGCATGTCTCCTCTGAAGAAAGGCTGCGAGAGCTGGGCGTGTTGAGCCTGGAGAAGAGAAGACTGGGAGGGGATCTCATCAATGTGTACAAGTATCTGAAGGGAGGGTGTCGAGAGGATGGGGCCAGACTCTTCTCCGTGGTGCCCAGCGACAGGACGAGAGGCAACGGGCACAAAGTGAAACGCAGGCAGCTCCATCTGAACATGAGGAAACACTTCTTTCCTGTGAGGGTGACAGAGCACTGGCACAGGTTGCCCAGAGAGGCTGTGGGGTCTCTTTCCCTGGAGATATTCAAAACCTGCCTAGATGTGATCCTGGGCAATATGCTCTAGAGGACCCTGCTTGAGCAGGGGGGTTGGACTAGATGATCTCCAGCAGTCCTTTCCAACTTTGGCCATTCTGTGATTCTGTGTGATTCTGTGAAAAATCCCTTTAGCAAAGATCGGTTATTCCATTTAGAGAGAACTGCTAAGGCTAACTCTGCAGAAGAATACTTTTGCCTCTGTGAACAACTTCATCTGAGAGAGAGGTAGTGGTTAGAAGATTTATGTCACACAAGCCTTAGAAAGTCCTGACAAACCTGCTGGGTCCTTCCTGCCAGATGGGAGGTAATCATTTTCAGCCAGATAGGGTATTGTAAGGGTAAATAAAGAAAAGGGGTACATTTTAGGTTAAGGCGCTCATACACCATAGGGAAAAGGGCCATTGAAGTGTCTATAGATAGCAAGAACTATTGTGGTAAGCAAGGGTAAATGATTTAAGGCTGAAAATAGTTTTTATGGAGACAAATTGCATTGGGTATGTATATATTTTAATAATTGTATGTAATCTGTAGCTTATAGATCTGAATCTATGTAATGCATAAAAGCACTGACAACCAGCAGAAACAGCACTACTCATTCTGAAATCCAAGGAATAATTTTGAAAGTGAACTGACATCCCCACTGACTTCTAAAAATTATGTGCAGTTGTGATTTATAAAATTTGCATTATGATATAACAGCATGGAATCTAGAACGGCTAAGTAAGGTCAGAGCAGGGGTAGAGAAAAGGTTTGAACCTCCCCTGCATGAAAGTTGGAGACTTTCTCTGCCCCCTGTGGTGTGAGATATGGAAACTCTTGCCGTGTGCTCCCGGAGGTGTCTTGGAATATCCCATATGAATCCAGACGCTGCTCCTTTCGGGCTGCTATCCTACTTCAGACAATGTTCAGCAGTAGAGACTTCAAAGGAAAGCTCTGACACCCCATTTCTGGAAAGACAGGGATAAAGTGCTTCCTCCTGTATTTTACCAGGTAGAGGCTTGCTTATGTAGATTAGTGTTTTGGTATACCCCTATTTGTATAAGGGACAAGGCAGACAGATTTCTTTGTCTTTCAGAGGATGTTCAGCTCACACAATTATAGCTATTGTAGGGTAACCTAATATGCTTTACGGTAGGATGACAGGCTATAATTGCAGAATGCCTTTGTTGCTAATATTAATAAACACATTATATTTAATTTCCAGAACAGACACTGTAAATCAGCTGTTTGAATTAACTGCTGTATTTTTCCAAGGGCTGAGATTATTTCTCATTTGTGGATGCTTTTTTAATTACAATGATGTGTTTTATACATTCAAATGAGTGTAAAGTGCACAACGGAAGGGCTCATAAAAGGAAGGAAAGTTGTTTTTTGAAGCAATAGAAGCCCTGTAACGTTTGGCTTTTTCCTTGCTTTATAAATAGTGCAGTGAACCCTGATGCTCACTCCTCTCTGAAACGTCTATAATTAAAGGGTGATGGGCCAGATCGTGAATGCCTTATTCAAAGTGTGACTGCTCATGGTACAAAGTACTCTCCAGAGTGAGTAAGTGCATCATACTTTGGGCTGCTGCTGTCAGAGTTTAGTAATAGACTGCTATATATAAACAGGTCCTTGGAAAGTACCAAAGTGTTCAACTCATGGTAATTGCATTAATACAGCTGACAATAATCAGTGGGAATATCCTGGTGTCTTCTAGTAAATTCTGATTGTATCTAGGCCAAAGTAACTTTTGTAAGGCTGTGTTGACATTGGGAAGTGTGTGTGGCTTGCATTAGTGTTTCTGCTTAGAGGTAAATGTGTGGACACAAAAAGCCTTTTGTATAGCTCTAAGCCTGAGAATCCAAACTCTTAATTTATTGACATCCTTCTGATGAAGAAGGGAGAAAATGACTTTTAGAGCATACTGTTGCTGCTGGACTTCTCTGTTGTATTTATGTTTACTAGGCACCAGATTTTCAAGGTATTTATATTCCTAAGAATGTGGAGAGATATCTTATGAGATTTTCAACAGACATTTTATTTCTATTGAAGCTATTGTATTTAACCTAGAGAGAAACTGAAAGTTATCTCTTTCTGTGAGGGTCTTGAGAGTCTGGCTCTACAGAGTTCTTAATGTCAGATTGTTCTCTCTCTTCTAGCTTCATCTCCTCATTACAAGAAAAACAATATTGATACTTTGGTTGCACATTGCTTTCTTATCTGTAGGTTATCATGATAAATATTTGTAATCTTTCAAGGTCATTATAATAAACAGTCCTCCAAGAGTTAATTATTAATACTTTTTTTAAAAATCCTAATAAAGATACTATTCACTGGATACTATTCATGCTAATTCTCTGTCCCTGTTGCCTTTGAATTATGTGCCCTGAAGCCTCCTTTGGCTGCAGATCTCTGTGATCCATTGGCCTCTCTGGCACATGTTCTGGTACTCTTTCTTTTTTTTTTTTTTTTTGAGCCTTTCTGCATAAATGGGATGCCATAGCACAGTTGCCCTAGATCATCACAATAGTTTTGAGTCGCCAATTTACAAGTAGCTTAAGCACTCCCATTCCCATACCTGTAAGGTCAAGGATCATGTGACAGCAGATGCAGACAGTTACTAGAATTACAAAGATCTGAAAATCTAACTTTAGCTAAGTCTTTTCTTAAGCTGGTGCAAGAAACATGGGGATCTAAATCAAGCAATGAAATGCTTGTATGTATTTGCTTATCACAATTTCTTCATTAGTCTTCAAAATATTTTAGGCTAATTCTGAGCTCACTCAGGAATTCATAATCCTCCTTCTGTCTGTGGCTCCTTTCCTTAATTATGCTGTGTATCTGCGTCCACTTTGCGATCTGTTTTCTTCCTGCTTAGCTGATGTAAAAAGTATCCCTCTACTATGAACAGAGGGATGCTTCCATCTTTGTGAACCTTTCCTTCAGTCTTCTGCTCCTGATTGCTCTTATTCTCAGTCTGTCGTGTACCATATTTTGTGTGGTTCTGTGCTATACCGTGAACGTTTGTTCTTCTGGTGGAACAGTCCATGCTACTAAGTTAAAAAGCTGTAATCTGGAGACACAAGGCTCACTTCCCTGCTGCTTAGGGCTATCCCCTTCAGAGGAGAATGGCCACAACTTCAATACATGGTCCTCCTCTTGGCCTATTAGTTGCCCCTTTGTCCTGAGAGATAATTATCTTTTGCGGTTGAAGGGGAGGAGATTCTGCTCAAACTAGCTAAAATATTGTGAGGGTTGTGCTGTAGACCACTGGAGCAGTGTTCTTATAGCATGAAACCAAGAGTGTGTGCTCTGCCTTCGGGAAGCATGAGAGCACACAAGAAGATGCAAAGCCCGATAGGGCAGTGCTGGAAGATGGTTTAAAATGAAGACTTGTCCACAGTCATTTCTAGGAGCAGTCTTTGAAATCAGTGGAGCTGAAGACTATGCCCAGGCTGTGTTCTGAACAGCTGACTGGAGATGTCCAGAACAGAATAGAGCTAGGAGATACGTAAATTGTGTGGAAGATCAGTGGTCCAATATTTGAATTCACTATCAGATCCCCTTTTATTTAGCAATGTAAATGTACCCAAATGACCCAAATCCTCACATTCTGATTTCACTGTTTTGTAGCTTCATTAGCTTCAAATGAGACACCCTTTATTTAAATTCACAGAAAAGAGAAGCAATTAAGACACAGTGGTTTCAGTCATTATAGTTCTCTGTGAGGTTACTTTAATGTATTTATGTATTATTTTAACAGTAACATTTGTCTAATGATCATCCATTTTGTAGCCAAAATAAAAACTTTTCTTCCTACTATACAGTGTTAGACAGACTAGCTCAATTGCTCTAAATGCAGTTATTTTGAATAGTCAAGTGTTACCAGATGCTGAATTTTACGTCTATCAGCAGTGGTGAATGGTTTTTACTGTGTGGGGTTTTTGGTTTTTGTGTTTGTTTTTTTTTGGAGGAAGGAATATTTTTTGAGATTCCAGCTCTCAGCTCTTAATACTACATGGCAGAGCATCCCCACTGCTAATGTCTCTACTAGTACATTTAGCACACCCTCTAACCCCAACAAACTGACTCCTGGTAGTTGTCCCTGGCCTATACTAGCACTTAGTTGTTCTCAGAAACTTTTTGAATGACTAGTAGTTGTATCACACCAAAATAGTGCCAGAACTGTTCTAACAATATTGTTATAAAGAGGACTGAATTTCAGTTCCCAGCAAAATTTGATGATACTATTTAATTTCTTAGTATAGATGCAATCATGGTGAAACTAGGTATGTGTGATGCAGTCATGTTACGTAAACACATTAAAACCACAAATTAGAATCATTAACTGCAGAAAAGTTTAAAATTCATAAAGCTTCTACATTAACTGAAGAAAGCGCGTGAACATTGAACTATGCACAAATGCTATACACAGAAGATGAACAACACTGTGAATACTGAATGGCTGATTATATACAGTGTATCTTGGCCCACCTTTTTTTAATTAGCTTATATATATAATTCATGCAAAGGGGCTGCCTGCTACATAACTAGTTGCTAGTCCATAATGTAAAATATCTGTGCTTGCTGTATTTAGGTTTTTGTAATTATTTCGATTCTAATCCTTCATTGTAAACAATTTATATCACTCCAAAAGTTATGTCTTTTGGAGGCTATATTTTCCAGCCATGTTGTCTCCTAGAAGATCATTTCACTTTTATTTATTTTTTAAGACAGAAAAAGAGCTTGCATATGGAGCAAGTAAGAAAAAAGTCTAGGCTCTCCTAATAAAAAATAAAATGAAATCAAACAGATCTATACATTAAAAGATTGAGGAGCATTTCATGTTTAAGTTTTTATTCTGAACACATTTCATGAAAAGGTTTTTTTGAATGTTATAAAAAATTGATCAAGTAGATTCTGAAAATAACATACCTGGCATGCACAGTAGACTCTCCATATGTTTTCTCACTCAGTCACAGTTATACCAGAAGCCTTTTCTTTGGCATTTCCTGAGGTTTGACTGCACAACAGTGTAGTCCTCCTATCTGCATAATACAGCCTTCTTAAAATTCCAGAAAGGTCTAATCACTTGTATAGCTGATTAACATCTTCAGTGTGTTAATTCTGTGCTCCAGTATGAATATGTAGATATAGTCAGCAGACAACATGCAGCTACGTCATTTGTTATATGGGTGCATCAGGATTTAGCAACTTTCAGCAGTCAGAGGTCCATTTCTTAAAGTAGTTCAGTGGAGTTGTTTGAGAGGTGATCCGTTCCAAAGTGAAACAGCGTCAGTTCTTGTTGCATTAAACACTGGTTGGTGGCTTGTGAAACGAAAGAAAAATCTTCATTTTCTTGTCTTTCTTTCCAATTTTCACTTTAAAGCTGTACAGAAAACACTTAAAATAACCAATAAGAGAGAACGGATGAACCATCAGTGTAGAAAACCCATATTTGATATTCTTCCAGACACAGCTTCCAGGTCAGCCATGTAAGCCCATGCAAACATAAAATAAAACTGGACAATTTTTATGTGGATTGCTATGTTAATTACCATCTTCACTAACAGAAGATCTTTTTTTCAGCTGCTTTGAAAGAGGAGGTGATATTGAATTGCTACTTAAAACATCGTACATCCAGTCATACAGCTCTATTCCAAAATAAAAATAGCTGGAGCAAATCTTGCCCTGTTTTCAAGCTTGTTAAAATTGCATTAAGCTTGGTTCAGGCTTTGACTAACTGGCAAACCTAGGTTATGAATTAGTAGGAGGACATGTGTATGCACTCTTCAATGATAATGAGAACAGCTGAGAAACTCTTTCACTGTGAATTTGTGAATGAATGTGGAAATTCAAAGCCACAACAGTAGTTCTCTGAGTTATTCGGTTCGCTGAGATATTAAAAAGTCTTAGCAAGTAGGATTCTGGTCTTACATCATTTTATTCTGTTACCTCCTTGCATTGTTTGATTATTTCAATTATCAGAGATGTAGGAGAGAAAAGAAAAACAGCTCACTGGAGAAACTGTAAAAATGTAGGTACAGAGTCCTCTGAGAAAAAAAAAAGGAGTCTCTGTTCTTACAGATGGGTTTTTCTGTTGAGATGACAACTGAATTAGCACAAAAATGAACTCTTATAAGTGGCAAATAGATCCCTACTGTCTGCAAATTAGAAGCAAATAGGAAGAGGGAGGAAGAAAGACCCATTGCTCCAAATAACTTTCACATTGGACTTTTTTTTCATATTTTCTGGAGAAAGTGATAATTTTGTTAGCCTATCTATTATCTTGCATTAATTAAAAACAAACAAACAAACAAAATCAATAAATCCTTTAAATTAAACTGGGGGAGAGAAGTGTTGGGGGGGGGGGTGTCTTTACCTCTAAGTTGCAGTCCTTTTTCCTTTTTTCCAGGACCTAATTTCATGGACCACTTTTATACCTCCATGTGATTATATATGAATGAAGCCACTGTCACATAGAAAGGACAAGGTCAATACAGATGAAAAATAGACACAACAATAATCTTTTTAGAAAGAAACAATGGCATTCATATTCATAATGGTAATTTTTAATCAAATAGCACCAAAAGGCCTGGGAATACAAAGGCTAGATAGCTAATGGAGAATTTCTCTCTCAGTTATTCTCAGTAATAATAATGACAGCATTCATCATTTGATTTTAAATGTCAGAATGAAACAAGTTCAAACAACGATGTTCATTTAAAAAAATAAAAAGTAGAAGAAATGAGCTGAGTTTCATTTACACCCTTAAAAAAATGAAGGGGGAAAATGTAGGGGAAGGGGGACAAAGAGAGACCTTTGGAAGCCGACAAGTCTGGGAATAGAAATGTATTGCCACGAAAAGCATTCTTAGGCACATTCAGAGGGAAAGTTTGACTTCCTCTGAAATATGTTGCATGTTTTGCAATGATGAAAAGCCTTTGTTACATCCACCTAGTATCACTGGCTTTTCAGGTGGTTGCATAGTGAAAATAGAAAGCAAATCTTGGCCTTTATCTAGTGGACTGAATTTTTTAACATTCATTCTCACTGCGGCTGGTGTTCTTTCCCATAGTATTTATAGTGACCAGAGGAGAGATTCAGTGCTAGCTGGGTTTTTACTATTGTTTTGGTTTTAGCTGCCAGGAAAAAAATGACCTTTTATGGCCTTCAGCAAGTCTGGCTTGTGTTTAGATGGATGATCTACATTTCAATTTAAGTGAAAATAACTTTATGCAGAAATAGGTTGAGAGCTAGCTTAGGTCCTGGATGTGCAGGGAAGGAAAAACTAAACAGTCCCCTTCTTCTCTTGCATGACCAGCAGAAAAACAGAACAGTTCTTGTCTTCAAGAGAGCAGAAACATTTCTGCAGTTGTTTCCCTGTGGAGTGCCTCTCTAGCAAGTCATGTGGGGACAGGTTGCAATAGGAATAGCAATTGCTCTTTTTCTTCTGCCATTCAGCAGGCGCTGTGGCTGGTTTGCTGAGGAGGGGAAAGTACACTGCATCAATTAAGAGACTGTAGTAAAGAAATGCTTGTCACATTTGGGAAATCTGAAGGGGTGCTGCACTTCCCTCCTGAGCAGCGGCTCCCAGTGATCCATCAAGGGCACTGCCCATTCTGCACCTCCTAATCAGATGGCATCTGCCTGAAAGGCAGCTGGGGTTGCTGAGGAGTACTAAATACATGAAATAGGACATAAAGCGATATGTAAAATCAGCGTAACTTTATATAAACCTGGATCGAAGATTACATTTACCCTTTTTTTTGTGCATATTGTCTAGCAATTTACCATAAGAAGAGAAAAGATAAGAAATAAAATAAAAATGACAACATCTTTCACAGAGGACCTCAGAAAGAAAAATAACCAAACCCTATCAATATGTTAGTTCAGACTATGGTATGAAATGAAATGTTAGGAGACAAGGGAATGCAATTCATACGTTCTCCTCTAAAAATGAAAGAGAATATTGAACCAATATACCATCAAGTTGCGACTGCTCTTCCCATCAGAGCACATGATCAGGGTAGAATTATACAGTCCTATACACACATGAAATATCTTTGGCAGAGCTTTACTCTGTCTCATGACAAAATTTTCATGGATGACAAGGTAAACCTGAAGGTAGGCAGAGTGGGAAATATATTCCCACATACAAGAAGTATGAGTAGTGTGGAGAACACAGGAAGATTTGTTTCCGTAACTGCATCTAAACTAGTCTCATGAACTCTTTCATGAGGAACCAAATGGATTCTTCAACTAGGCAACTTTTCTTGCAGACAGTCGTCCCATTCCTCTTAAGCCACTTGAAAGGAAAGGGGGTTATGGGCCTGCAGCATTAAAATCTAAGAAAACCTCTTGATTCAGATTTGTAAAAAGGAGAAAATGGAAAAATAAAAGCACTCACTTTCTTCTGTTGCAGCTGTAAACTTAAAAATAGTCACACCAAATTATTTTGCATTTTGCAAAAACAAAGGAAAACTGAATGCTCACCAAGGCCATATGCTTTGTTGCCAAGTTTCAGTCTGCAGTCAAGCTTTATGGTAAATTTATAAGCCATGTAATATGTTAGGTTTTAGCAGGACTGCTGACACAGCCTTTTGCCATGGTGCTCACAACAGCAATAAATGAGTCTTGCACTTTTGATTTATTGTAGCATAAGAGCTTGATGTACATTCCATCAAAACTCAGTGGAAGTCTCTCCATTGACTTCAGTACACAAGCTGAATCAGGTGCTTAAATGGGAAGGAAGACAGGCCCTGAGAGCTTAGTTTGGAGCTGAGACCAATGGGGATCCAAATAGATGGGAAGGAGTTTTATTCATTCATTCTCATTTTCTCTATACAAAAGATCATCTGTAAACTGGGCATGAAATTTTGGCATATGTTTGAGATTTGCATTTTTGGGCAGGGTGCATGAATCAGCCCTGGCCTCTGCCTTTGAATATTTAGAAGCACTTACTGCAATTTGGTAAGTGGGAAGCCATTTTGTTGAAAGAACTGGCATCAAAGGGTTGCTACCATCCTCTAAAGCATACAGGAACTGTGGAGGACGGATAAAACTGTGGCAGTTTAGGTCATGAATGAATCACAATTGTCAACACAGTCCTTCAGCAGCTCAGCTTCTCTGTGAAATCCGGGCCGAGGCCAAGAAGGATGTCAAGATAATTGATGCCAGTGTCATCACAGGATGCAGAGGAAAATAAGTAGTAACTGAGTCATCAAGGAGCAGACTTTTCTTGAAATGTTAGGTGTCAAAATGCAACTGCCTGATCTGAAGTAAGCCTATTCTCATGGAAATAATGAAGAGGCCAAGAGATAGACGCAGACTGACCAGTTACTTCCACCCAGCTAAATTACAATTGGGATGTGTATTGTTATAAAGCTAACGTTGCCTGTCGCTGTGACATCCAAACCAAGTTGACTGGTAAAAATCAGAGAATAAATCATTTCCTTTTTCTGCTAGCTTTTGCATCCCAAGCTAGACAAGCATAGTGGTTATATAATTGATGCCCTAGGGTATAAGTATCGACCCTCTGTTAAGTTGACCAGGAACTTCAAAGCACTTTAAAAAGCCTATAAACTGTATACAAGCCTCCATCAAATGGTACAATGGAATACATTTGTTACATTTTGCAGTTAGTCATGTTGGCTCTTACATCTAAGTTTAATCTCATACTCTTTCTGTGTCATCAAATACCAGTTTTCTTGCTATTATTCACCTATATTTTTGTCAGATCAGTCTAACATTTTGCTGCTGCATTTGATTTAAAAACGATTACAGTTGTTCAGGCTTTGTAGGTAAAAAGCCACTTGGGCTAAAATTTGTGTCATAAAGCTGCAGCCCTTTAAAAGGTTGTATAATGGCTGTGGCAGCATAGATTTCTTTACTTTCCGCCAAATAGATTTGACATCAAACTCGTACCAACTGCAGATGAGGTTGTGCAAACTGAAGGTAATGGAGCATGTGTTATGGGTGAGAAATTCGGATGAAAACAATGAATGCCAACACTGTATTTCATCTCTAATTTCTGTACAAGCAAATATTATGCAAATTTAGACCAGGATGAATCTAACTCTTAGATTCAAAAAAGATCACTTCCAGTTCTAAAAGTCTGTGGGTATGTAGCTGGCTGCCCAGTTTTATTTCCCAAAGGAATTCACTTGAAATTACAACTGGGCAAAAATCTACCATATAAGACTCCATATCATGTCTGAAAAGAAAAAAGTCATGTTAGGCAAAGAGCTGTTTAAAGTGCCTTCAAGATTTTACACAAAGGGAAATTTTCTTCAATGAAAACATGTACTTCAGTTTTCTAATTGCATAAATCTTTCTTTGTGTGCATTTAGAGGCTATGATTTTAAAAGCTTTCCTCTAAATTCCATTTTTTATGACCAAATGAAAGGTATGTTTTTCTATTCTGTGAAACAAACACCCAGTTGCTGTCCAAGAGCTACATGTCTATTAAATTTAACTAATGACAGCATGTGCTTTGGTAGATAGAGTATCCTGGGAATAACTCCAGGAATGCAGAGCTCCACTCTCACCTTTTTTTTTTCTTAAAGTAACTTTATTTACTTAAGATTCTCACAGGAACACAAATGTCTTTGCCTCCACCATCACTTTTCTTCAAGCTGATGAGCACCTAATAAAATATTAACTTAGTTTGTGCCTAGGGTAAAATATAAAATAGGGATATGACAGTGATCTGTGTAATCAACCCAAGGTTCCTATTCTTATGCCTGAAAGAGTGCAAGTATCACAATTCTTCAGTCTTTTCTTCAGATAATTAACATAGAATCATCTTTCCTTTTAATTCAATCATGAATGTTGTCCATTATTATTAGTATTGGACTATTTTCATATAAAAAAAAGAAAAAGAGAAGTACCTGCCATCTTAATTCCATATAAACTAGATGATAATGTTTATGATTTACTCAAATTACAACTAGATATCCATATTTCCATGACTAATATTAAGAAGCCATCTCTTTATTATGCTTGACTGATTGCCAGAGATGTTCAAAAAATCTTCTGCTGGAGAGAACAGAATTTGAAAGTTCTCTGCACCTCTGGAAATATCAATCCAGTTTTGTTCGGAAGTCTCAAGTCATGTGAATTTAACTGCCTGCATTTAAAAATGAACTAGGCCTAGCAATTACAATGAAACTGTCCAGCTGCAAGGCAACTATGTACTTTTACTAATTAATACTTTTGATCACCCCTTCCCACACTCATTAACTTGTGGCAAAACCAAGATGCGGTCATGCATTTGGTAGATATCATAGATGGCAAAGAAACAACATTAGAATGTGGGCATTCATGGTTTCTGGAGAGAATAATGTCAACCTCGGACTTAAGAATTTAATTAGAAGGCTACTCTGAATTAAGATGCAAATTCTTTCATTGCATTTACTTCATCAAATTCTGCAGGTATTTCTGCATTCCCTAGCCTAACTCAGGACCTGCTGTCATTATTGGTTTCACTCCCATCCATACACAAAATTCCCTCATCAAGTTATCAGTATGTGAATCAAAACTTGAGTACAGTGTTGACACAGCCTGGTGACTCGCTGGCGCCTGAACCTTTTTAGCCCTCCCATGCTTCCTAAAACTTAGTTTACATGCTTAGGCAGGCAGTCAAGTTCACTAAAGAAAGATCACAGGGAGGCTCCATATATGCTGAGAGGCTCCATGTATGCCCAGAAGACCAGCAGGATGTGCCCTTGGCTGTTCCAGTAGACTGCCGCACCAACAAGACAGTAACTTCACAGTGACTCTTCCCCCTGGGCTAGGCTCACGTAAGTGCCACTCTTTAGCTGCCTTTGTAGGGTGTCCTACTACTCAGGCCTCTGAATCTGCTTCCTTTCGTGTTCTGAGTCTACTGGAGTCTTCCAGAGCTGACTCACTCACTCCTCCCTCAGGCTGTCACTTCAGGCCATGACGATCCTTTGAATCAGCTAGGACTTTTGGAGAAAGGGGGCATTTTCATTGACCCATGCAGAACAACATGGCACCTAACTGTGAGGCCCATCTATATTTAGGTCTGAGAAGGAAAGACTATAAAAGGCTGCATAACAGCCTTGGAATTTGGCCAGACTTTCATCCATACAGTTTTTGGCCTGGACTCAAATTCATCACTTCCTGAGATGAAAACTGGTAGCTCCAAAGCAGTACGCAGCAACTCACTCCAACAGTTCACTCCAGGAAGTACAGAGAATTATATTTAGTTAAGACTGCAGATGACATTTGAAGAAGCAAAATATAATAATCCACTTGAATAGCTCCAAAGTGAAATTTGGCCATGAGTAACAGGCCTTGCTTCCACAAAAAATATGAGTGGACCATGCAGCCAGGCCTTCGGCTTTACATCAACAATCAAATATTGTTAATAGTACTTTTTATTGCATTTGGATTCTAGTCATGCAAACCCAGCACAACTCTCTTTTGAATCTGTAATAAGGCAATCATCAGAGTGAATTTCTTTAGCTGTGAAAAACTTATTAATATAAACAAATATTTTGTTTTTTACTGAAGATAGGTATGATAATTTTCAAAGAAAATGACTCTATCGTAGAAGAAATTAAGTAAATGACTGTATTCAAATTTACCCCCAAAAGAATACTTTACCTTTTGTTTAGCTAGAGGAAGAGTGTACCAATCAATCCCTCTAGGCCAGCAGCAAACTGTTTACTGTAACTGTTAAGCAATTGTTCACTTTAGTAATCCTTTTACTAAATAATCACTTAGTCCACACACAGTCAGACCACAGCAGTGGTTGTCTTAAGTGAAAAATTGTTCATGAATGTGAGCAGGATTTTCATGTTCTGCTCCTTTGACAGCTTTAGTTCATGTATGAGGAAGGAATCTTTTCTGTTAAGCAGCCCACACAATATGAGTGTCCAAACATGCAAAGCCCATGAGTGAGCCAGTCTTAATGTATTGCCATTAAAGTATAGTCATCATCTATTTTATGCACTTATCTTATGATAATGGCTCTTAAGACACCAATATTTAATTTAAAACGTTACAGCACAGTCCAAATCCTCAGTATTTCATATCATTTATGTTTTTAGATTTCTGGATGGCTGTCAGGAGCCTTATGGACAGAATATACCAGTGAATTTATATATAAGTAGCCAGCAAAGAAGTTGACTCATCCTGTTTATATCTCTATACATGCACTGCTAATATGTATGTTACTAGAAAGGAGTTTCTTCTCAGAGTGATGTCCAAGAGCAGGGATGGAGAATGAGTCTGATATGATTTCATATGGATCAGCATATAAACTGCACCTGAAAATGCTTTCCAGGTACAAATATTACAACAGTTGTTTATTTATAAAACTTCCTGCCTACGCAGGGCTGTTTTACATGTCCATGTGTGTTATATGTTTAGATGCAAAGCTATAAGGAGATGGTTTTGAATTTGGGCTGTGCCCACTTCCCAGTTCCTGATATATCCAGCTCAGATACCTTCCTTCTCCATTCTCAGTTATGGCTCTCCCCTCTGCTAGGTTCATTTCACCTATTCCTCCACTATTTCCCGCTTGTTTGATACTGTCCCCCCTCTCACAATGTTGCATGTCCCCAGCTGAGCCCTGTTACGGTCGTGTGTATGTGTTTGTAATAGAGACTTGGGGATAGATACACCAAAAGTAAGAGGGGAACATAGCTAGTGCTAAGGATTTGTGCTAGACCTCTGCAAAGGAGTGGCCTTTGCCCACACAGATGTACTGGGTCTGGTAACATTCCAGTTTTACCCAGGGAGTAATCCCAGTGCAGCTAAAAATGTTTATGGGTGTCCTTGGAAACAACTCCTTATAAAATAATGTTTGTATTGGTTTCATACTATTATTTCAGAAATTACAAGATACTGAAGAAAAGGAAAACAAAGAAACAATGATAAAAATAATAGACATAAAGGGCTGTTTTTGAAAATGTATTGGTACATAATGGTACATAATGGTGCTCAGCAGTGCTATTATTATTACAAGTTGCTCAAAGTTTCCACTTACAATCATTTTTTACAGAATGTAATGTCCAGGACATTTCAAAACATAGCTTCGTCGTACTTGATATACAAGGCACCTAAAATCTCACAGGGGCACTTTTAATACTCCCAGAGCTTTCTTAAGCCAAAGACCCTTTGTAAAGCAAAATGCTATTCTTACCGACTTGAAAAGAGATCTGACTTAAACAGGCACAGAGAAAATGGAGGCTTGTTTTTTTCAGTATTTAAATTGATAGGCTTGCTTACCAGCAATAGAGAGGAATGCACAGACAGTTGCTGAAAGGGCCGTGAAAGGTTTGGGATCTGAAAAGCACTGCTCTGAATATCACCAAATGGTTACTGCCTTAGAGGAAGCTGCGCCCCTCCTTACACCAAGAAACAAACAGCCCCCTGATCATTAGTCTGCCTGAAGGAGGTGTATGTGGAAAGAATTAAAGCTGTTTGGTTTTGGGCTGGCGGGAGGTTTAGGGTGGATTGCTGAATGAAATAGAGGAGATGCATTAAGCTTTAGAAACCCACTCCGTAGATGGAGATGGCAAGCCACACACTATTCGCCTGCCCATGCAGCACTGGTGGCAAAGCAGAACCATGGGTGCTGTTCATGGAGGAGGCTGCAAACGCAGAGGATGAGAGAGATCTTCCTCAGGTTCAGCCTGCTGGTAAGGAGTACTTGAAGCTGAGGTGGTTTGTGGGACAGGTGAAAAGAATGGAGTGCACTTAACAAATTCTTTAATGCTGTAGGTGTCCAATGGAAAGAGATTTTATGGCTTAATAGACTATGTGATAAAAAGAACTTCTATGGATTTAACCAGACAATATGTGGTGAGTCGTGTTCCCTAGTAAACCTGCTTTGGAGATTTGATTACAAGGCATTCGTCATCTTTGCTTTGAGTATTGTGGATGATGCAGAACCACTCTGTAATTTGACAATTTTTTGCCATGAAATTTGTACTTAAAAGAACATCAACACCTCAGCATAAGGTGCTGGAACTGAGGAACCCCATAATAGGATCTACAGGAAGCGTAACTGGATTTTAATCTATGAATCTTTATTTTCTAGTGAAGTAAGCTAAAAGAATGAGTTCAAGGAAACATAATGCTGCAATCATTGGGCCTTGAACACTTGCACTAGGTTTTGGACTGAGGGCCAAGATCCTGGCGTGTCCCAAGGTTTCATTGCGAATATCATCTGGGTTTTCTGTTTATCTAATGTTATATAGTTGCTTGTGTTCTACATTTTATCACTTTATTGCCTTCTAAAAATTGTGTTATTAAGGAGCAGATATGTTAATTTTTCCTGCAATGTTATTTTGGAGGTGACAGAAGGGCAAGTTGTGAATACGCTGTTTTGTCCACAACTGTCATCACTTCTGTTGTTTATTCTCAGCTCACTGATGACTGAAAACCCTTTATTTTCTCTCTTTCAAATTTTAGGTATCAGCAAACTATTTGACCTATTTTTGCCCAAATCTTTTGATCCTTGTGTATTCTCTACTGCTACAGTATTGAAGCAGCCCATAATCATTCCTGATTTTTATCCTTACAAAGTCTCTGTTACGGTAGTACAAAAACCTCTCTGATTAACGTATAGAAAATAGAGACAGAGTAAAATTAAACATCACATAATATCCTATAGGAAGAAAATAAAATCCAGCTTTTTGGCTAGCACCCTGGACCACCCTTTCAATGGTGCAGTTCTCTAGAGTTCTAGATTTCATGAGACACACATATTAAACTTCCTAAAACAAGCAATTATTTTTATCCTGCTTTCATTTTAAGGCATAGGACTAGTTTACTTAGCTGTACAAGAAGAGTTCAATGAAAAAGATCATATGCAAAATTTATTAGTGCTCTGAACTGGTTTTCCATCTCTAGATGATGGTTTTTTTCAACCAGAATCTGACAGCTATGGCTGTAGGACATCAGAAATCTATGGTATCTTGTGTCTGCTAAAGAAAATGTTTTCTGGGGATCTGATCCTCCTTGTATCCAGGGTTATTTCACTAATGGTGTTAGTATCCCCCGTATTGCTGAAGACCACTTTGAGCATTTGATGCCCTAGAGGGTTAGAAGAAAGATCTTATGTTTTTCCTTACAGATATTTGGGGCATCATCCAAGTCCATTGGATCACACCCCAGTCCACACTTTTGTGAATTCTCATACAAAGCTTTTGTCTGTCAATTGCTGCCACATCTGTCTGTCTTTAAAATTTATTGTAATAGTTGTTGAGTCCCTAATAAAATAAAGCACATATTGTATTTGCTTCTTTTTTTATTCAGCTCTAATGACTTACATATTGGCAATTTTTTTGGTTTTCGTTTGGGGATTTTGAGTTTGGGGGTTTTTTTGTTTGTTTAGGTTTTTTTCTTTCTGCAGGAAATTCATCTCTTTGGAAAGGTACATGAAAAATCATCCCATCATTAAGTTGTTAGGGTCCTTACAGCCGCTCATACTTCTTAAATTGTAAAACCTTAAATCCCTAAATACCTCATCCAGCTTTTGGCCAACTTCACAGCGTCTGTTCCCCTTGACTCAGAGTTATATTGTCTCTTTTTTTTTAGCTTTAATTTTAGTATTACATTTACCTAGTGGGATTATCTTTCACATGCTGCAAGATAAGTTTTTGCTTCTGCTAGGCTTCAGGATGTCAGGGGGAGGGGAGTTCAATATTTCTTTTTTTTAACCTACCTTAAAATAGATTATATTTTATTAGCTACAGAGGTATTCTCACTTCTGTCATCACGAGAGAGTTAGGCTCTTTGAAGGTCTTGTTCACTGCTTAAAACCTATGGCTGTAACTCCGCTTAAGAAGATGGATACTCTTCTCTCTATTCAGATCTTCTTGACACCAAAATGCTGAATGCATTTGTTTTTAAGCTCTTGTCTTTTGACACACATTTATTCCTGTGACATTCTTCTTATGAACTCTATTGGAAATGTGCCCAGGATTATCTTTGTTTATTCCTTCCAAATTCCATTCCACCCTCACTAACCCAGAATTTTAATTCTTCCCTGCTGGTGGTGAGGGGTTTTGTTAGAATATTGGAGAAATATATTAAAAGAATTTGTTTTTTCATTCCACACTCTAAATTCTTCATCTGTGCCAGCAGTTTGTGGAAACATTGTCTTTGTGATTCATTCCAAGCTGACAGAGACAGAGGTAGTTATACCTCCCATGAAGCTTGAGACTAGAGAGTGAAAAGCGTAGGAGTTCATGCTCTGTCAATACAGACCAGCTCCAAAGCACAAGGAGAACTCAAGCTTTGCAATACCTGCTTTTTGGTTAACATACACACATGGCTGAGATGTTTCTAACTCTGCAGTCGAAGCTTAGATGTTTAGCTAATGTAATTCAGGCTGGTGTTCATAACAGTTTGTTCGTGGTGGGTTCTCAGCACCACATGTAACCACTCAGGCAGTCTGTGCCTTCTACTCCCTCAATTATTTATGCCAATTTATGCCTTTGATTACCTCCAACTGAAATAGTGCCCAGCCCTTTTATAAACAAGCACGGCTATTACAAGGTGCTTGCACAAAGATGTGAACCTGACATTTTGTTGAATAGTGGCAAACTACAAACGTATCTTGAACTCTGGGATTAAGCATTTCCACAGCTGAGGGTGCTGTGCGGTGTGTGGCAGAGCTTCCCCTCAGGGCTTCCTCAGCTGCAGCATCCCCATTAATCCCAGCTGCTCTGAGGGGCACAGGAAAGGATTCGTTAAAAGTTTAAGAATCAACATCTTGAAGTAATTTTGAGTTACCAGCAGGAGCCAGGGAAAGGAGCAGAGCTCTGGTGTGATATTCTGTCTACCATCTAATCCTTTTAGGAGGCAAGTTGCTGCAGGCTGAACCAGTTCCTGCTTTCATGTGGCTTTCCACGTCATCTCCCATAAAAGCCAGTTATACTGGAGTTTGGTTCTTAACCTGGCCTTACCTGGCACTTCTTTCACATCTACTGTTTTTGATGATGAAACATCTGTTATTTAGATGCTTTGCTGCATGATTATAGATATATTAGGTAGACATACTTCCCTTCCAAATAATAGTAAGAATACAAGACACTAAGTTTACCAGATGAAAAGTTTGGTCTTTATTGCTAGGATTAGTCCTTCTATTGCCTATCACATAAATAAATTCATTACACTTTCATATAGTTCTTTGGCAGCTCTGCCCATCTTCCAGTCTAAATGGTAAAAATGAATGTCCCTATCAGTAGCTAGAAAAATACAGAAGTGATTTACTTGTTATAGTAAGCCCCACATAACATTTTGACCTGGTTGTTTAGCTAAGGCGATGTTGATACTTGATGGTGATCTTTCTATTTACAGAGATCTACTGAACGTCCTTTTCTTCATTGTCATGGGCCATACCTTATGTCTCTGTACTAAACTGGACTTATTCCTGCTCCTTTGCATGTTATTGATTTAGAGAGATGTGTAGGCACTTCCTCATCAGTGATATTGAATCCTGGTCCTTCTCCTAATGTGTTCCAGGAAGTGTGCATTTCTAACCATCAGAAACATTCAATGAACATGACTCCTGCCACCTTCAATCACAGAGGAAGCATCAGTTAGAAATGTTTTATAACAGAGGATTTTATTTTTCCATCAACAGGCACGGCTTGTACTCCTGGTAACATCAATATATTAAGGAAACTCATCTCTGCTAAGTATCTAGATTATGCATAATATGCTTAGTCTGCTAGAGAATGGGCCTAAACAGCAATATTAGGATTTTCATTCACTAAGTAGAACAAAAAATAATAACTGAGTTTAGCTGTGCCTTGGTTTGGAATACGATGTGATGGCAAGCAAATAGGGTTTTTCTTTACAGTAAGAGAATAAAGCTGTTAACCAGATCAATTTCTTTTTCTCTTTTTCTCTTTCTCTCTTTCTCTCTTTCTCTCTTTTTCCCTTTTTCTTCACTTTTACTTTAGACTTGAAAATTTAATCTGTCTTGAAGAGCCTTACCAAAGCTAGGAGATTTACATAAGCTTTTAGTAATCCTGCCTAAAATTTTGGAATACAATTGCGCGGGGAGGTCGTTTTATTAGGGATAATTTCTGTTGTAATAAGCCTGAAAGTGTCACTACTTTTATTCAGACAATGTCCTGATTCACAGTCTGTATGCCTCAGGCCAAACTCAATAATCACCTAAATCAATTGACTGGAGAACCTACATCCTATTAGTCAAAAGATTAGATGCAGGATTTCTTGAAACGGCGATTTTAGAGAAGCTTGAAGCCTTACTTTTTCTGTTGTCCTAGAAATAAGATTCCACTTAAAACTGATATGGAATTTCATAGAGTATGTGAAGAGAGGTAAATTGGGTTCTGAGACTAGCTGCTTTTATTTCATTTTTCAGGGTATATTTGCTTTTGTTCTTTATGGCTTATTGTTATTCCTTTTTAGCCCAAAATGATTATTTGGCTTAGAACTGGGAGGGATGGGTTACCATGATCCTGAACTGTTTCACTTTTTGTCTGAGGTTTTTTTCTGGTTAGTTGGTTACTCGGTTTGAGAAGTAGCAGCAGACCAGGAAGGAATTTACTTTTTGCAAATGGAATTAGCCTTAAAATTATGTCATTTAATATAGCTATATAGTGTCATTGCTTGTGCAGGTGACTCTACAGCTTGTTCAATATCTAGCTATTACTGAGTCTGTGATGCATTTTGTACCCCTCTACTTAAAATGAAGATACAGTTTCCAGCAGCAGAGAAGGACAGAAGATCTCTCTGATGAAAAGAGGGTTTTTGTCATAGATGAGAAAGTTCAGACTGGGAATGGCAGTGCAGATAGTTGCTTTTTTATTCCTTACCATTTCTGACTGGCTCCCATAAACGTCCATTTTCAGTGCCTCAAGATGCATTATTCCTCATTAACAAACTGTCAGTTTAGTTCAGTGGAGGTACCTTCAAATGCATCCAAAGGGACACACTATTCACATAATGTAGGTGTGTGTCAAATCTTAAGTAGATCTAACTCTAGGTCCCGCATTTGTTTTTTAGTTATAATTAACAGTTAAACAAGGGCATCTTTCTATCTCTACTAACAATATTTTGAACTTTGGCACTTACTTTACATACAGTTTCACCAGATAACTAAACTGGGCATATCCAGCTCAGGTCCCACCTAGAAGGACTCCTATGAAACTATAATTTATTTACATATTGTTTAATTTTTGTGAATAGGCTTCTTCAGGAAACAACCTACATTTCTGTGACAGCATAACAATTTTTCATTTGATCACCACTGACAGTGCGGTAAGTACTGTCCAGAATACAAAAGAAACTTCAGTTTGCTTACTATTAATATACACAGGTGAATAACTACCAAAATTTTCCAGTTTTGTTCAGGGATGAATCTCTTGTTCTTCTCTCTTTTTTTTCTGTTTCATTTTAACAATGATATGCTAATTATGGAGTACAAGCTGCATCAGGTTTTGAAAGAATGAATAGGAAAAGATCCTTGTACAGTATGTTAAGGGAAGTGTTTCAGGGGAGAAAGAAAGACTATGACAGAAGGCACAAAAAAGGAGCCTGATGAAAGAAGAGAAACAGAATGGTGTTAGTAGACTGAAAGGGATAAGTGAAGAGCAGCTGGAAGTGAAGAAATAGCACATTCGTCTCTGAAGGAAAAAGAAAACAGAACCTTACAAAAGTATTTGACTCTTCAGATTGGAACTTGCTACCTTTGGACTGTGACTTTTTATCCAGTAAATGAGATCTTATTATAAAATGTGTGAACATAGAAGCTCTCCATTGTTCTCATGAGATGCTCTTGAACAACAGTAATCACAGGAAAATTAATTATAAAATAAATGAGTCAAATATCTTTCCGCTATTTTATAGCAAGCTAAAGAGGCAGAAAAAAATGCAAGCAAATCAGGTTCATTTTACCATATTCTTTGCTTAGCTGTCAAAATAATAGGGAAATATCTCTCTGCATATTCGCTATTAATTTCTTTAAAGATTTCTCTGAATAGAAATTGGGTTTCTGAGGTATGTTCTTCCTTCACAGAAATACAGGAAAAAATAGTTTTGTTGTGTGACTAGTTCAAAAGCAGTCAGTCCCATGTAGAAAGTAGAGTACATTCTTAGCTTGATTTGAAAATCACTACCGTGACTCTTAATAATACAGTGTCATAACACATCTAGTATTAAAAGTAGTATTTCAGAATTTGTTCAAATTACTTAGCCAAAAGTACCTTCTTCAGTCACCTTTTTAAAAATGTTTAAAAATGCTCCCTAGCAGGAATACTTGCAGATGTGATCTAGAGACTTCATTAGCTCTCTAGAAATGCAACAGCCTATAAGCCACAAAATTCCCTTGATTAACCTGCTGCAGGCCATGAAGAGCCAAGAACTGAAAGGGAGTGAATGTTTGGTGTGTGTGTGTTGGCGGTGGGAGGCGATGTACAGGTGTTTTCACTCCTATGAGAGAACCTTCTCACTCCACAGGCAACAATCAGCCATAGCTCTCAAAGTCTATGCTTTCTCATCCAAATAAGCGTGTAGTAAAAATATATTGAAAACGAAACAGAAGGGATATGGTATCCTGACACTTATTGTAGTCCAGCGAGAGAAGTAATAGAAAGGTTGTTTGGAAGACATATTTAAAACAAACTGGTGTGACCTGAAGATAAAAATATTACTGACTAAAATCCTATCTCTCTAATACCAATTAACTGTTCCTGCGTTTGATGACATAAACAAACAAACAAAAAGGACACTTGGCTCTGTCTTGTGGCACACTACGCATGCTGGTCTGATCCAGGAAAACACTCACATGCATTCCCGGGCTTCACTGGGATTTCTTCTGTACTTACATTACGCTCTTTAGCACTTAGCTTGATTGATCACAGAGCTTTCAGCACCTACAAGAGCAAGCCCTGAGTGAACTTAAAATGGCTCCTCCTACAGCTATTAGAGAACAGAACAATAGTTGGTTTTGAAATAGCTGCTTTTCATACTGATTTGACCATATTTCAAGTAAAAGCTTCACAATAGATATGCCATCTACCGTTTGGAGACACAGATTTGACAATTGGTAGGTCTTTTCCTCCTGACCATCCTCCTGATCCTAATCCCTCCTCCCAGCTTTTGTAATCCTATGATGCAGGAGATGTAGGTGAAAACCTGGCCTTCACTATCATATCTAAAGACTAGAGCAGTTCTCCAGTCATTCAGATCACTGTCCCATTCCTGTTCAAGTGCTTGGTTTTGCATTCAGGGAAAATGAGGGCACAGAAAGGATGAGGATAATGCACTAGGAAATTTTATCTCAAAAGACAAATCAGAATATACCCAGAGGGTATACCAGAGTTGAGAAGGACTACTGGTTTCCATTGTTTAGAGGTAGCCATTAAGTCCATGTAATTTTTGTCATTGACTTCATTAAGTCAAGATTTCACCCTATTTCTTTTATACATAGCTAAACAGGAGCTGGTTACACATGACTAAAGGTTGCAGTGTTGAAGTAGATTTGAGTATTCCTGTTACAAACTCTGAAATAGCTAGCATGCTCAGAGTGCCACTGAAAAACTACCTACCTTTAAAAAAGAGAATGCAAACATCCCTGTAGAATGGTGGTGAGGGAGAGGGATAAGACAGGTGGGGCAAGGTCTCACAATGCTAAAAAAACATTCTGGGCTATTAGCAGGAGGTATCCAGCAGAGCTGGACTTGAAAGCACAAGGAAGATGCCTGGCCAAGAACGGGTCTAGCATTAGCGGAAGACAGAGGTAAGGACTGGCAGAACTCACGCGTCAGACTCGGAAAGTGGTGGGGACTCCCTCAGTAAGTAGAAGGCTCCCCTCCATATCCTCCTATACTTCCTCAGCCCTAGGACTTCCCGGCTTCCGCGGGCAGTAGCCCCGAGCTGAAGAGGCAAAGTGTGTGTGTGTGCGAAGCGGAGGGAGAGAGGGAAGCACAGAACCATCCTGCTGGGTCCAGCACAAGGATGGGGAGTGCTGGGAGGGATGCAGTAGCAGGAAGAAGCAGAACCCCACCTATGTAGTCCACAACTACGCTGCACTATCTACAATTTTCACACTAGCTCAAGGTGACAAAGAAGCATAGTCAGAAAGGTGGACCGTTTTTCTCACAAAACCTAACGAACGTTTTCAGCATGACGCATGGAATATTCCACAGTGAGTCCACAGTTAATTCAGGGTTTCTTTGATAAAGTTAATGTATTCATGCTGATGTAACTAACAGGAAAATTCGGTTCCCTATAGACATGTCTCCCATCCATTTACCCTGTTTGCTACTGCTCCTCCCCACCTCCTCTGAAATGATGGATTTTCATTAAATTGAAAACATCTCCTCTCCTCGTGGTGTCATCACAAGCACCATAATGTGCATGTCTTGTATTGCCAAGCATTGCTTAGCAACAGGACCCTGTGTTCTGCCAACTTTCTTTTCACGCTGTCAATCTGAATTTAACTGAACTTGCTGTGTTGTGTTTCAGCGGACTGACTACATGTCAGTAACGTGACTGATGAATGCTCCAAATATACAAACAAAAATTGGCGCTGACCCCCTCTATTTATTAGTGTGTGAATTTCAAGAAGTCACTATACATTCACGTATTCAAAGACAAATTATTTACAATCATGATGATTAATCTCGATAAATTCTTATAAAACATAACCAGTTGGAAAGTATAATTAGACTCTTTCAGCTGTAGAAGTAAATTCAATATGAAGATTCTATGGTGCAGCACGCTATGCATCTACCAGTCAAGTGTCACTATTGTCCTCAAAACCAACAGTCATTTAATAATTAGCCAAATAAAGTGTTGAAACTTCTTCAGGTTTGTATTTGCAAAACAACCTGATTGCTGACAATATTCTCCATTAAATAAGCTGTCTGGACCTCCACTGAATGGCTCTGGAGAACCTGATGGTGGCTTCTTATGCTATGCAGTGGAAGGCTCATCTTCGCTATGCTCAGAGCACTATAAAATTGGATGGAGAGACAGGAATTCTGGTGGTTTAAATATGCACCTTGCAAAACCGAGTCCACTGTTCATTGCTGAGGACTAGTTGAATAGCTCAGCTTCTAGCTCACTACCTTGCAAATTCAACCCCATTTGAGAAATCAAAACTGTTTTTGGTTTAAAATCATATGGTTGGACTCTCAGCTGCTAAATTGTCCTAGTTCCATTGATTCCCAGCTGAATGTCATTAGCTGGCGATCTGACTATTTGATTGTAATAAGTTTTACCAAAGACATTGAATTAGCATTTATATATTCCCATTTTTACACTACTTGGATTTTTCAATTTTTCAATCCATGGAGAATGCCTCTCAAATTACAGACTGTTTCTTTTTAGAAAGGAAAATGGAAATATAAGACACATATGTAGGACAGGTTTCAGTGCAGTCTGGGGCACAAAAAATAGAAGTGCTAATAACATTGCTTCTCCCCCAATAACTGAATCTTTCTAGATTTTGTTTCACATGCTACCCTTGAAAAAAGGAGATACCTGCCACAAAAGGAGAAAGACATTCAATGCAAAGAGAACCTACAGTATACTCGTATACAAGTCGTCTGTCTCCATGGAAATTCTATTCTCAAATCATTAAACAATGAAGTTCAAATACAACATTGTAGCTGGAATTCCTCTTACCTAGTCTTAGGAATTCACTTCAGTTAGCTAAACATAGATGTTCAGTGTCATCTGAAATGCACTGTGGTATCCAAAATATCCATATGGGACACCAAGCATGACACAAGACCTAGACAAGTCTCGTGTCTTTCTGAAGAGGTAGATGGAGCCCAAACAGGGTTCCAGAAGGTAGATGTTTAGGCTAAACCGAAGGAGCCCTAGATACCTATGGTGAAGGTATCTACAACAGACCCATGCAATTAAGATTCAGCACCACATTCAGACTCCAGTAGTTGTCTATTCACAATTATCTATACATAGTTATCTATATGTAATCTAGGTATCCAATATGAACCTTCCCATAACAAAAAAGGAATCTCTAAATTGAGATTCAAAGACAGGTGCCTACTATCATTTTAGGATGCCACTTTTAAAGGGTGTAAATCTTGCTCACATCCTGTATCATGTCTGCTAGCCCAGTGCAGCTCTCTTGGATACCTTCAGATGTCTCAAATGGCACTATGTACCTGTGTTTTGGCAAGTGAATCCTACCCTCTGCACCTCGGTTGTATTAGTCAGCCAATAATGTTGGCATGCCTGGGGGCTTTTCTGTCAGTCAGCAAGTACACCCAGAGACATGCCTGTTTGAGGTAACAGCTTCTTGTGGTACTTTTATATGTACTTAGAAAGTGACAAAAAAGCAAACGTTGATGCTTTTTTAGGCATTGAAAAGGTTTGGGCCAAATAAGCTAATCATGAACGGGAATGATTCTGACATGTTTGGGAAAACTCTTGGGCTGCTGTTCATTTACTGCAGTGAAGGCTCATCAGAGACACTTATGTTACTTCACTAATCTACTATAACAAACACTGTTATTACTGAGTGCTCCAGAGAAGACAATTAGAGAAAACCAATATTGCTGCTGGTGCTGCTTCCCAAATCAGATTTGTTCAAAGGGAGATCCTTCAGAGAATGAGTTTAATAGGATGATTTTGAGCATAGCGGGAGGTAATTCTTACCAGGTAGACAGTTTCTCCCAAAATCTACTCCCAGAGCCTGTGTTACCAAGTCTCTCCTTTGTCATATGATAAAAACACAGGCATCCAGTGACATGTGACATTGTCACGTGTATTTTCATGGGAACATATCTAGACATATAATAGGAATATGGATAGAGGAATATTGAGAAAGAGAATGGCTAGAAACTGTCTACTAGGTCAATTCTTAAACTATCCCTTCCAATAACTGCAAGGCTACTTAGAGGCTGAATTAGTTGTTTGGGCAGGCAGGAACCAGTTTGCAGGCAACAGATTAGTCACCTATGCTATAAACCATGAAAGTTAAGGTGGAGTTTTGCTGAATTCTCTGATATGTTAAAATGTTCTCATTGTTTCAAAATGTGGTAATCTGATTTTTTTGGTAAGTAGATCTTTGTCCTCCAACATCCCTTACTCATTCTCACCTTCTTGAAGCTTCTTCTGTAAATATTACTGCTAATGGGACTTTCCCCTTTCCCAGTTCTCCTGTATTTCTCTAGATTCAATATTTATAGTGGGTTTTATTTTATGGAACAAGATACTGTGCTCTCAAGTGTAATAATAATAATAACTGTATAACCGAAGAAAGACTGTCTGTATATGGAACATATGAGTTGAAATGCTTATGTGCTGAGGGTACAAACTGTTCAGAGGCAGAAATGATGATATCATTGAATTCCTGACTTCTTGTCCAACCTCATAGCTTTCTGGGAATCCAGGATGATACAAACCGATACCTGTATCTCTTTGAAGAATGATATTAAACTCTTAGCATATGTAATTTAGCAGGAACCAACCAATCCTAAGTTAGGAATTGTTTTCCTCTGCTGTAACAAGCAGCTGCTTGGAATGTTTGTTGTGTTTCTTTTCATCTTTAGCCGCTCCTGAGAGCAACCTGAGATCAAAAAGTAGATGCTCCCAACCTCTCTTATGCAGCCACCTCACTCTAGATGTACCCTAATCTCTAATCACGTAGGGCTTTAGCAGAGAAGTTCTCTAGGCACATGAATGCCCCAAACTGCTCAAACTATGTAGCTAGGTAGAAGTTTCTTGCGCACTTCAAGCAAGGGAGTGAGATATCTGTTTCATCCGAACTTCCAAACAACATCGGAAATGTTCTGTGCATCATGACAGCATCCAGCGGTCACAAAGCTTGTAGGTATATGCTGATTTCTAAGATGTCCACCACTCTTTCCAGCTTGATTGATTCATTCAGAATTTATTAGGTAGGGACTGACAGGTAGCTAACAGATGGGTAGTGTCATCATATAAGCTCCATTTCCTTAGGAAAGTAGATTAAATATTTAATAATCTAGATGTGAACGTAAACAAAACCCCAATATCTTGGGGTTGAACATTCCAGGAACTTGGTAAAATTTGGATCCACAGCTGCAGTTCACAGCCAGCTCACAGCTTTATAACAAGCTGAACAAAAACTCAGAGTTTGAATATTTCCTAATTTGGGGAACATTTGTGCATAAGCCAGAACTGTGTGACTCAGAGCCATTTCTAGTTAATTCTGGGAGTAGAGAATGTTATCATTTCTTTCATGCAGTCATGTGACATCCAGATAGAAGCACAGAGTCTCTGCTTTTCCTGTAATTGATACATACAGAAATATTTTATTTTTAAAGCCAAAAAATAATATAAAAGGAATCTAAAGAATAGATAAAGCTAGATCAATATTCTTAAATGTTGCTTGCTAATGCTGACCTAAGCATATGCCAGTGGGATAACAAACCACCTGCTAATCCATCAAAAACTGAAATAAAGTAACATTTCAGTTGCATGGCCAGGGCTCAAAAAAAATTAAGAAACAAGTTAAAACAGCTTGTCTATGAAAATAACCCTTTCCTTTGGTACAAATGTATTACGCAGTGAAGGGTATCTCATTTCAACACCTTCTTACACACACATACGCACGCACACACACACGTACACACACTCCTTGTTTATTCTATTGACTTCTTATTAACTAACATTGAAAGAGACATCTGAAAAAAGTAACTATACTGCAACTATGGCACTGACTGAAGCAGTACCTCAGCTAGTTCTAAAAAACTAGCCTGTGTACCCACATCCAGCTTCCTGAAGTAGTGGAGCACAAGTTAATTTATTCTGCTTTTCCATAACAAAGACAAATCTTAGGCTCCAAAAGCGAGGCTGACTTAAACCTGCTGTCATGACCGTGGGAGCCCAGGCTGGAGTCTAACACTGGAAGAGCCGTACCGTATGTTCTTGTTTTGTTGTTCTTGACTGCCACCTGCAATGGCCAGAACTGCCACTGCAGCTGAGGGCTGACCAGCTCAATGCTACAAGCTGCACTGCCATAACTCAGGGCACAGCTCATTGCCACTACTCTAGGCCCTCAAGGGATGCCACATTCCCAGGGCCTAGACTCAGCAGATGTCAAGGAACAGGCCTGCTACACTCCTAGGTACATCAGACCTTCTCCATAGGTAGCTTTGGCTACTCCTTTCTTTTGCACTTTCTGCCTGTTCAAATAGTCTCCTACCGCTCTGCCACCTCGTTAAGTGTGTTCTGAGAGAAGACTTTACCTTCAGTTTTGAAATCGTATGGATGAGGTCCTCTGAGCTCAGGTGTGACCTCAGGTGCACTGGAGACACAAGATTTAAGACTTATCTCTGACCTACTGGCAGCTGCTTACCGAGCTTTCTGACCATAGAAAGCCGTTATGTCCTGAGTTCTCCACAGATTCTCTCTAAAATGTTTTCCAGGGCTTAGAAAACTTTTATTTTTCACCAAAACTTCTAGGTCTTTAAACCTTTTTTGGATCTTTCTCCAAAATTCTTTTTCTAGCTTTGCCTGAAAAGCTATTGAATTTACAGACATCTTTTTGGACACTTCTTATATCCATTTCAGTGACAAATTGGAGTGAATCACTTTACTTTTAAAGCACAAGCTCCTGGTATGGGAGTTCTCCACTGACTCGCCTGACTGCGTTAGTGCAGTCCATAGGGTGGTAGGGGTGGGAGCTATCGCCTCCACACAGTTAGGTGAAAGATTTTTGTTCTGGAGAATGGCTGTATTTGTCTAAGAATGAACTATAAATATTTTCTGTGTAAAAACACAATTCTTACTTATACTGTTAATCTTCCTATAAATGGGATTCAGATATACTCATATAATAGCTTACTGGCATGCCAAGAGCTTCAACAATCCCCAAACAGATGAGCACTGGGTAAACTGAACAGACAGCTCAAATAATCATCATACACATTCTTGACTGAGTCAGCTTATAATGAAAAACCACATGATTCAATAATATAAGAACATTTTGACTTGACTAGTATTAAACAATCCATGGCAGAAGCATTGCTTAGAGCTTCTCTTTCACACATAAATATTTTACTAGGCATTTAAAAACAAAGTTGTGAGAGAGAAGAAAATGTTACTATTTGAGAACTTCCATATTAGCTGATTTGATAATTGTAAACACTGCCACACAGCTGTAATAAAACACCTGAAACATGGAAAGTAGCCAACCTTTTAAGGGAATACATAGCTAACTAATTGTTTTTGATTGTAAACGGACTCAGAGGACTGGAATAACTCCTTTTGCAATTCTTACAGAAGAAGCTAGTAGCTTTGCAAAGAATATTTCTTCAGTGATTAGACCACTTCAGCAATTCATGTTTTGTTTATCTGATAGATTTTCTCTGTGTCCTATTTTATCTGATCCTAAACTGTATCAATGGTGGCCCTGACAGCTAAAGCATCTGGGTACTTTATGTGACTTTTCACAGTAATGCACTTTCTAACTTCTAGTATAGTGTTCACTTTAAGAAGTCACCTATTCAAAGTGCTAGCTGTTTTAACCTCCACTGTGAAAAATCAAAACCTCCATGCGTAACCATAGGCATCTAGCAGAAAACCCTAATTCAGAGCGTAGCTCTCTAATCACACAGCAGAAAGAGGCACTTGCCTCAGATAAGACAGGCTGTAAAAGTCTACTGACTTGATCAGAAGGAACATGACTCTATTATGCAATTGATTCCTTCTGTTTTCTTTCTCATGGACAAGAGGTGCATTTTTCTATAGCACAAGGTCAACATATCAAAAAGTAGAAAATGAAATGTGTAAATCTTTCTTACTGGAGATTTCAAAACAAATACAGGAACTAAGATTTTAGAAAGCACTTGTAGTATCCCTATGGATAACACCACATGGATTTTATTCTGTAGCTTTTTATAGCATGAAGTGTAGGAGTTATGGAATATGCATGTATTTAGTAGCTTGTTCCCAGGAACAAGCACAGTACAATAGAGCTTGGAATTAACCAGAAAAAGATTGCCTCAAGAAGTCATGCTTTAGCAAATGTCATTACCCTCTCCAAAATGCTCATGCATTGACTCATATTATAAATGCAATTAGTTACATGCACATATGAGTGTGGGATAAGCTCCAAGGATTATGGTGCAAGCTGATGATTTCACCAAATGATCTCCTTTGTGTTGTTGTAATAAATTACACTTTGCAGAATTATGACTATTTACAGTCAATATTTCTAAAGAAAATAAGTTGTTTTCTTCCAGTGAAAGCAGGAGTGATTTTACCTAGTGGAACAAAATGTAAAGGATATACTTTATACACAGGAGGTACAGGAGACCATTACAGGTTCTTAAATTGATCTGTGCTACTGAGATTGTTCCATACACAAACTATTAAGTAAATCAAGGTTGTCTAAAGTTCTTGAAGGTAGTCTAGCCCCATAAAAAGGAATTTTTAAAAAAATTTCCAATTATGTAATAGCCATTTTAATTTGTCTGAAATCCACTGAATCAGCCCCACCTTTTCATTGCTTCCACATCTTTTAACTGCTTGTCTCTTTTTGTATGTGCTTGGATCATTTCTCTTTAAGGCAGTGACCGGTGGTTATTTCTGACCTCACTGACGTTGAAATAGCTCAGTTTTCTTCAGCAAGTTACTTTTGATGCACAGGGCTTTGAACTCATCCTTTTATATATTCTACAGATGCACTGACAACACTGCACTGACTGAATGAATATTTTTACAATGACTACATTCATTTTTTTAAAGATTACCCCTAATCAGTGCTTTCCTACGCTAAACTTTAGCGCAGATCACATAATTACAGCCATATTATAATCCTCTGATTAGTGACCAGATTGGCGCATGTTGACACTATATAGTAAGGATCTGGTAGCAGATGCTCTGACACTATTTTTGAATTCTGGTCACAATCAAGAGTTCAGAATCACTCTAAGCACCTATCATACCCGAGTCGATAGCAAACACTCCATAAATATGGAGAGCAAACACGGAGCGAGAGCCCTATTTGAGAAAGAGGTTTTTCCTTTCCAGGTAAGTGGCACTAGCAACACTGAATGACAAAATAAACTCAGGGGATTAAGTGTCGAATGGTTGTGTCACAGGAAGGAGAGTCAGCAGCAAGTGCGTTAGGTTCAGTAAGTAGGTGTTGTTATAGAGACAGAAGTGAGGTCAGAGATGGCTATGTCAGAGCAGAGGATGAGTAAGGTGAGCAGGGGAGGAGCTCCATGCTGCAGATGGCTCAGCAGAGAATGAGGATGGCAAGTTTTGATGGCTCTGTGGAGTGTTGCATATTCTGCAAAAGCAAAAGCCTTGTAACTCCTCACAGAAGTCTATGGGAAATGAATGGAGGGAGGTTTGCTGGGTATGTGGGAGCGTATGTGAGGAGTTGTGGGGGAATAAGGAAAAAGGAGTCTGAGGCAGGCAACGTGAGTCACAGCACCCACCACAAAGAACGTGAAAAGGCAGTAAGCAAGCCTAAGATTACACATGAATATTCACTGCGGGGAGGTGGGAGAAAGAACAGCTGAAGAAGAAACTCAATGACTAAACTACAAGTGTTTAAGATTTGCCAACTACAGCGTGCTGTGTCCCAGCCTGAGGATTTTATTTTGTGTCGTGAGTTTCAATGCCCAGTATCTTAATCTGCTGGCATCTTGCTCAGCTGCATGATATTTGCGTGAGGTTGTCTAGAGCATGTCCGTAGAAGCATTTCCCCATTTTATTCAATGAACTACTCCTTTTGAGAGTCCTCTGGAGTTATTCCCATCTGGCATGTCTGGAAGCAGGCTCACTTAGAACAGAAATGCAGCAGCTGGATGGCAGAATGCTCACATGAGAAAATGCATCTCTTTTTGTAAAATGGTGAGTGGGCTTAGCCTATCAGATATGTCCTCCCTTATCCAGCAAGAGACCCTTAGTGGGCTGAACAGCTTAGAGGATCAGAAGTGAATTTTAAAGTTTTGGGAGTTTTTACCTTCCTGGTTGCTTGTTCATCATCTAGTCCAGATGGATAGAAGGTGAAAGCTGTTACAATCTGGATGTTACTGTTCAAGAGGGTTTTGTGAAATGAGTTGGGGCATTCAGCCAAGCTCCGAGTGAAAATGTGTCAGCGATGCAATTGACACCTGAGCTGTTAATCTTAGTTGCCAGTGATTGCAGCGGATCTTGCTTTATGGTGCTCTTTTCCCTGTGAAAGATTGCTTCAATGCAAAAGATCTTTCAGTCACTGATCGAATGTTTCCTACCGTTTTCGCTTACTCTCAATTCAAAATCAGAACTTAATAATAAACTTTTCTATAGCAGTTGTGTTTGTTGCAATATGTAGAACAGAAACTCAATGTATCGTCTGTTTTTACCAGCAAATAGAGATAACCATGTCTCCTTATCAGGTCACTTTACTGAAGTACGCAACCACTATTCTTAAACCACTTTTTATTTAATGCTCTGTCCTCTAATCTTTAACTAAAATTGGTATAATGCTATAGTCCCAGCTGGAATTAGGAAGGAAGTTGGATGGCTTTCTTTGTACAGGGCTCAGATGTACTTTACTTGATTTTGCAGTGTGAAATACTACTTACTCAGAATAGGAACATGTCACAAGTAATCTGATAGCAGTCATCCATCACCAGAAGTACAATGTAATGAAGAATCAGGCCCAACATTCCTGGACAGACCAATTTTGCACAATTATTTTGAAATCTTCAGAAATCCAGTAAAACTTTGGAGCCAAAAATTTATAGGAAGGGAATGCTAGACATGTCATAGTATCTGATTTTGCCCAGTAATAAATATATACATCTCTGTGAGAATATGTCGTATGCCCTATGGTGATGTCATTTCAGTCATTTTCTAAGTGTGTCACCGTAGCCAGTCATAATGCAAGGATTTTCTCAAAACGTTAAGGTATTCATCTTTACTTATCAAGATCATTGTCAATGGGTTAAACTTACAAGCCAAATAAATATGTAAAAAAATCACATATCTGTGCTAAGTATAATTAGTATACCATGGAACCCTTGTAATGAAGCCAGGCAGCATTAGATCACTCCTTTATTGATAACTTGCTATTAATAACTCTGTTAATGACTCCAGCTGACAAAGAGGGTTGAGATTTTCATAAAGTGAATCTATTTTCAGAAACTTAGCAGCATTTATCTCAGATGCTACTTGCCTGGATCTCAGCTGTAGGGCAGGTGGGCCCCACACATCAGTTCTCCTTTTCACTGTGATTGTGCTTTGTGTCTCCCTTGCTGCCTGCATACCAGGATTTCCTTCACATGGAAGTCAGAGCACCAAGTGGGATGACTTGCACTCAAATCTTATCCTGACAGGAATTTGGGATGTAGCCAAACTGACCTTGGAGCTGGGACTCATTCCCAGATCCCTCAGTACAGGCACAGGCCCAGTTAGGTTTTACTCAGATTCTTCCGTTTCAACTTATTCTCCTCATCCCTCCACATGGTTTACTAGTTGATTAAGACCTTTCCCCAAATTGTTTTAGGCATATTCACTGTCCCTTGTGGTAATCTCCTCTAACACTTTATTTGTTCAACAGTTCAGGCTTGACTGCATGTTGCCATTTGATACAAGAAGGGATATTAGATGGGTTCTTTCTTATGTGTGTGTGAGACTAATAGCTATTCTTTCATGTGGATTCCTCTGAGATTTGCTCTGCTTTTTCAGGAGTAAATCAGACTCTCTGCATAATGATTGTAGCTGTCTATTTGTAGTATTTCAGCATGACTGCAAAATGTGCATGTTGTATGTTGCTGAGTTCTTAGTGCTGCCACTCACTCCCTTTGCCCCTTCTTTTCCTAACTCCGAGTGTCCCTCTCCTCCTGGCGCCATCCCATTTTTTCACCTCCCTCATTCTAAAACCTTATTAGAGTAGGATGTTTGTGAGCTGAAGATGTCTCATTCTTTACCATGTACAAAATGGTACATGGTACACTGTGGTTTGCTCACCAAGGGGATTAATTCAGAAAATCAGTGTGAGCTTGTTATTAGGACGAACTTTAGAGTACTATTTTCTTTTCAGTAGAAATTTCATCAATCTGTATTTCCGTAAAATCTTAGCCAGGCTATTTATATACGGCATAAATCTTAGTTAGGTTCTTTTTTATTATCAGTAAAACCTATGTCAATATGATTTTCATGTCCTGCATAAAATGTATTGCAGGAATATGCAAAGTACAAGTTAGGCAACCTATTGCCCAGTGCAATTTACAAGGCACAAACACTGTAATTACACACATAGCCATACAGACATACACACACACACACACACACACACACACACATAGGCACACTGCCTAGAACTAATTACAAAGCAGCATTAATTACTCAGTGAACTCTGGGCTGACAACAGTTGACACAGAATGGAATTTGAGGCATAGAAAGTGCTGTAGTAGGACTACAATATTGCAAACAGAGCTACTACTGCCTCTTCTCTAAAAAGGTGGCCACGTTCTTGCAGACTATTTTAATGAACAGCAGTAGCACATATCTTTCTGGATTGCTCTTAGCCATTTACTTGCTGTATTGTCACAGAGGTTATTTTCAAATATTAAGACTCTCTGAGGTAGTACAACCACAGTCTTCTGCCTGATTTCATCAAAACTGCCTCTACAGCTTCACATCTTTAAGGAAGATATTTATAGGCATGTGATTACAAGGTCGCAGACCCCACTGAAAAAAATGAGGTACAGCAGCAAACCACCAGTAGCTCTCACAGTCTAATAACAAACTCCGATTGCAATATGAAGAGATAAGGAATAAAAGAAGAATGAATGATTGGGAAGATCCTACCATCATCAGGGTCTTACAAGACTAAGATCTTCCGGGTATTTTAAGACTAAGAGACTCTGAAGACACTCCTGAACTGTCAACCGAAGATATTCTGTTTACACATTAAAACTGCGTAAACAAGAATAAATGCCTGATAATTTTCCTATCTTACAGGATAGGACCTGAACCGTTCAGTCAATTCAAAATATGAGAGTCATCCTTTGTCTAATGCCAGTGAACCTGAGAGTTAAAAAAGTTAGAAGAAAGAGGAAATATTTGTGGAAACTGTTAAGGCCTCTGTAAAATGAGAGACTGGATGGATCAGGGATTAAAACTTCCTGACCTGAGAATTAACAGAAAGAGATTGTTAATGAAAGAGAGAGCAATAAAAATGAATTTGAGGATGACCTGCCAGCACATGAAGACAAAAAATAAACAGCAAGTGTTCTTCTGCGTCTGATACTCCTTTTCTACTTCTTCCAGTAGCATTTCATATCTGACTCAGCAAACGCAAGGTTCATTAGCTCTATTTTATAGACAGTGGAGAATTTACTTGGCTAGGACAAAATATTCTCCAGTAAGACCCTTGGTACAGCACATACAGCTCTCCAGACCTCAGTGCCAACATCCTGATTCTCAGATGGCCCACCAAGAGGCAATGCACATTCACTGCTGCTCTGAACTTTTTTTTGGCTATAAGCTATCAAATTAAATCTCCCTCATCCTTTAATTTAAACTCTTATTATTTGCACAGTTTTCAGTGTTCTAAATGTTCCCACTGTTTGCAGTTTTGTACTGTTTGTGCTGATTGCACTTTAAGGACAATAAAGTCATGTTTTGTGAAATTACAGAGCACTTTTTAATTTTTGCCTATCAGCTAAAGCCCTGCTGTAGTATCCACGAATTATGTGCACCAAATACCTACCCAACAGTAGACAAACCACTCACTCCTGCAGTCCCAGGTGCTGAAATTGTCTATGCCTTTCAGCCTAAAGACACACATTCAGAATTCAAGAGAGCACACAAACTATGCATAATGCCTCCTGTAGGCTGATACTCTCCTCAATAGCAGCAAGTATCTGCAGAGCATAGCAAAAACTAAAAATTCCCACTCTTCCTCAAAGCAGGTGAAAAAGACATTCCTCATTATGTGTCCTGGCAGTCAAAACACTGCTCAGAACGTCTTGATAGTTTCCATTTCCCTCCTTGCAAATCTTTGGCAGCCCTTCCTTCACTTACTCTCACAGCTGTTGTGTAGAAAACAAACAGTAATCATTTGAAGCTGGTATTATTCAGCTACCTCAAAGCTTAAGGTCTACCATCTACTTCTGAATCTCTCAAAGGTACATTCCAACCTCATGCTACCACTGCATAGACTGGAGACAAAAGTAACTCTTTTCTCAGATACACATGCTCAGTAAAAAGTTCTTCACTTACAGTGGTAGATAGTAAAGAGAGTTTCCCAGATAAAGGCAGAAAAGAATGACAATGTGAATTATGTTCACATCTTTAACCACACAACTGTATCTCACCCTATTTTCATTGCGGTTCTAAATACTCTGTCATCTACTACGAGAAAGCTTTCCTGAGCACCTTATCTTCATGTTGAGAAAGCTACCATAGTAGCTGCTCTTAGGGAACAGCAGGGAAGAAATCCTTTTTTCTGCACTCTGTGGAAAGCAATAGTTAAGCACTTGTATTTTCTTATATACACTGAGAAACACTAGTCATGCAAAACCTTCAAAAATTCCCTGAGGACTGGCAGACTTTAGAGCCTTTTTAATAAAGCTATGTGCTCATCTGAACAGTCCCTTGATCAGCATCTAGGGCTGCAAGTTTCCACATGGAAAATTCATGTTTCTTAATAGTGTTTGGCTTCCTGCTTCTGCAACTCCAAGGTGAGTCAAATCTCCAGATAAGGATTTTTGGTCATTCAAAATTTGTGCCAGTGCTCTCAGGCATCCCAGCAGCACTACCCTTTTTGGACAATTAACCCTTCTTTCTCAGTTCCAGGATAAAACTACTCCAAGGAGAGACCTATTAGAAGTAGCTTATCACAATTCTTATACTCTCTGTCATAGTCTTCCTCCCAGTGGACCTTCACTGTCCCCTTCTCCTCCAGGTTCAGCAATGGGCACACAGAAGAAAGTTCCACTACTCTAAAACCCACACCTAGGCAGCTCAGCAGAGCAGCAGCTGGTTTGGTGAGCTGCTGCAGTTAACTCAGCAAACCTGAGGACAAAGCTGAGAACACAGAGTCCTTACTCATGAATGCTGATTGTTTAGTAGTCAGTCAAGAATTGATTATGACCCTCCAGACCTCAGTGCCAACACTGTGCTTTACGAACCATATTCTCAAGTGGCTCACGAAGAGGAAGTATCTGTTCATTACAGCTCTGAACGCTTTTTGTGTACAAGATACTAAGTTAAATCTCCCTCATCCTTTAATGAGGAGAATTAAGGAATAATCAATAAAGTATTTATAGGAATATTTTTCAAAAATCAAAGGATAAGTGGTTCCCAAAAGAGTGAGATCATAAGAGTTTGACAGAAGAACCATGGGATTTTTTGAAGAGTTTTAGCTTCCTCCTTTCGGTAATTTCACCTAGTTGATCTACGATGGACCACAGGAGCAACTCCACAAAACAGAGAGCGAAAAGTGCAGCAAATAACCCACTCCTAATCCTGAGTTCATACTTTAGAAGACTATGCTACGAGAAAGCCTACAGTGAAGTGAGAGCTAGCTGTTTTTCTAGAACAACCATTTCATGACAACTTATTCAAAATAATTTCTTTGAAGAGCCTTTTAGGACATAAATCTCCTAGTAATTTTTGAGGATAGAATTTGAATTACAAGCAAATCTTGTAGTTATTGGAGAATATCCAGAGTGGACCTGCTTTTCCGCTTCTTCACACTTTGTGTAGACTTCTAAAGCTCGATTCAGTGGTTTCACCTGAGACATTCACGGCCATCCTTCCTTGCTTCCAGATCCCAGACCACAATGGACGGGACTCCATAAGTCCTCCAGCCCCTTGCCAATGCCTCAGATCCTAGAGCTTTTCAATGGGCATTATACTCCTATGTTTAGGCAATTGAATCGGACTTGTAGGGTTAGAGGAAGAAGATAGAGAACACAACCAATCTTTTTATTTAGTCTATGCTTTGCAATACAACGTAAATAGCTACATAAGGAAATAGGGCAGAGGAGAATTACATTCAGAATCTATTTTATATTTAACTTTTCAGAAAAGCACTACTATCCATCCTGCTTACCATTAAATAAAGAGTAGTTAAAAATAGAAGTACTGATGCCAATAGGGTATCATTAAGCCTGAACACTATTTATGCTGCTACTAAAGTGAGTGTCAAGAACTACCTTTGCCCTGAAAGTCCACCAACTTTCAGTTTGTGATTGTTTTAAACCTTCTAGAACATGCCAGAGTAGTGTTGCCTGAGAATAAAACATTTACTTCATCGGAGCCTAAAGGTGAGGTTGAAACCATTTGTTTTTAAACCTCATACTGTCATCTATAATTAATGGTATGACCCTGACTACAGAGCTTGAAAGGAGTATATACATTTTCAGCTGCAGTTCTGGGTTTTTGTTTGGCAACTAGCCAGTTCCTTAAGCTTTTATCTTTGAATACAAAAGGTTATTTCTAGAGATTGAGTGCTTCGTTTATTTTCAGTATTTTTGTTGTTTTCATCTGCTAGGATCAGCAGTGAATGGACTTTTGTTATTTCAGGCTGTTTGTTAAGCCAACATCTCCCATATCAAAATAGAGAGAATAGTTTTCTCTCACTGAGAATAAATGCCAACAGCTCTTCTGCCATCTTGTAATTTTTCTTTTAAATAGCTAGTCTGGCAAAGCATTGCTATTTTGCCAGAAATGCAAGGGGCCGTTTCTCTCATGATGGATGTACCAGCACACCAAAACAATGGCCTTGTCACTCTAAAAGTCAAAGTTCTAAAAGAAATGAAGGTCTTGTAACATACTGTAAATATGAGCTATGCAATTAAAGTAACACTCGGTGGTTGAAAGGAATTACACTGCAATTACATTATTGTAAGTTGTGTTTGAACATGCTGAACTGATTTGAAAAAATGCACATAGGGCACAAGCCTACTCTCATGGAAGTCACTGGAAGTTTTGCTACTCACCTCCCTAGGAGAGTGTGGATCCTGAATTTGTAAGAACTTCCCACAAATATAAAAGTATCCATGCAGTATTAGACATAGTTCTCAACATCAACATCCTCACAAGTGGAACAGTACTCCTCAGTACTGCCAGGTGGGACCTAATTCAGTGTTCTAGTCCTACAGAGAAGAATGAAGTTAGTATAATCATAGCCAACATAATCATAAGTGTAATCATAACTCCAGATAAAGTGCTGAGGCCTGTGAGGATGTCTTTATCTTTCTCTTAACTCAAAGAAACAAGGGTTTCTGCTGCCCCCTCTTTCTGCTATGCTGAACTCAATGAAACATAAATGTCTTTATTAACTCCCCCTCCTCCCAAAGCAATACTTCTCAGCTTCTGAGACTCACTTTACAAGCAAGGATCAGCAAAGCCAGTAACATCCAAACAACAAATAATGCATGAGGCACACTTCTTATATGTTCTGATGAGGCTTAATCAACTTATGTCAATGATGTGGGCTAGAAAGAGAGAGAAAACAGATTTAAAGGATTCTCCTGAACAAGACAGTCCTCTACTCTGCGCTGAAATCAGCCCTCTGGGTGCTCGTTGTTCCTGCCAAAGGGAATTCGTTTCGTAAGTGGAGGAACCATGCAAGAGAAAAAGAAAAGAAATGATAGTATAAGTTGCACTTACTTTGGTAAGAGACCACAGAGACACTATAGTATTCCTATTTTGCCAAGAGTAGAGAAGGAAAGATGTATGGGCTCTATTGGTACTGCACATGTAGGTCACTCCGGAAAACTGCCTCAGTATTAGTGTCCTGTTAAGGCTGTCTTCGTCATGAATATCTGGTCCATCTTTATACTACAGGCTTTCAGTGTGCCTCAGGTGCCCCAAAGATTTCCTCACTGCAATGTGAGTGTGCTTGCAACATCTCTCTCAGAAGGCTTTGCAGTAACCTTGTAAAAGCCTTTCTAAAACTCAGCTATGCCTGAATCATTTTCATCACACAAATCCTGTGATCCCTGGCAACCTATGTGAAAGTCCTCACCTTTCCTTTCCTTCACTGAAGCACTAACCATACCTCGACACACTGTCCCTCACAGGGAGGAGCAGGAGGCTATAGGAAGCTCCAGAGGAAATTTCTCTGTTTTTCAGTCTTCATACAAAGGTGCTGTTGACAAACAGTATGCCCTGAAAGTCAGTCCATAATTACTTTTTCTATTTAAAAAAAAAAAGAAAAAAAGAAAAAAAAAAGACATACCAATAAGCAGCATCATCTACTGAGAGGAGAACTTATTAGCCAGTTGCAGTAAGAATAGACAACAAAAGGCCAGGGCTTCTTTCTGGAGGCTAGTTCAAATTAGATATAATCACAGAACATTGACTGTTTGCTAGGCTCACCTGGAATCCCACAAGGACTAAATATCCTCAGCTGACGTATGGGACTATCCTCTGGCCACCCATAGCTGGCTTGGCCACTTCAGGCAGCCACCACCATATTGCAAATATTGCAGCTGTCCTCTTAGACTTGTCCATAGCAGATACTGGTGCGCATCAGGGCTTCCCTGACCTGTACAGAAGGCTGTGAGGCTTCTTCCTCTCTCAGAGGAGATGAAAAGTTGACTGCAACAGGCCATAAAGTGGGAACTTCTAGATCTACTATTGGGATCCCCAAGATTCATGTGTGTTTGGTTTGAGGTATCTGGAGAAACAAGTATCTGTCATGGTACAGATACTGTACAGTATCTGTCTTTCACTCATGCACAGATATAAGCTCCCTCACTTACTAATATAATCATTAATTATAAGGCATTATAATTTCTGTAATTATTATAATAATCATTAATGCCTTTTGAGAGATGTCTTCTGTGGCTGAGCTGAAGGACTGTCTCCATTTGCAGAGCACAGGCATTATGTCTTCAGTTGCCTCATTCCCTCAGTCTGTGGATTCAGTGCAGGCACGTTATCTCTCTCCCTCTCCTTGGCAACTCTTCACTGTGTGCTTGGACACATGATCCCACCTCATCATGGTCAGACAGCTCAGAAACAGACTCATAGGCCACCGCTTCTGCTCTCTAGGCATTGTTGGGAGAACACCAATGAAGGGATCCAGGTTTAACACCATCTGAAAAAGGTCTTAAAGAAACAAGATTTACCAGAAGGTGTACCCTTTTGCCAGTCACAGAATACTTGGCTTCCAGAAGGCCAGAAGTAGCAGGTAGTCTGGTGCCAAGTGAAGGAGGTGACTCAAGGGGTGACCACGTCAAATATTGCTGATAGCTGGAGGCAGGTGGCAACTCATGCTGATAGCAGTGAGCTGCTCACTTTCCTGCAGTACTGCACCTAGTCTTGTGGTGTGGGTTGGTTGCTGGAGGTTAACCCTGATATGAGGAACATCTGCAGACATTTAGAAACAGTAGCTCTTTCCTATCCATTCTTCATGGTGAATACTTTGGTGCTGAGGTGTCTTTTTCTTTCTCTTCCCTTCAGTAGCTGATTAGGTCCACCAACCCTTAGACTCATCTTGCTCTTGCATGTAAAAGAAGCACCAGGCTGCACTGAGGCAGAAACATACGTATAGTTTTGCTTTTCATCACTGTACATGCCAGTCACTGTATTTGGAAAAGATATCAGTGTTAGACAGCAGTGTTAGACATTCACAGGCTCCCTAATCTGCAGTGTTAGCTTTCTCCTTCCAAAGGTCTTTCCAAAAGAGCATTTTTTCTTTTCTTTTTGGAAACAGAGAACAAAAGGCCAACCACTTCCTTCCATAAGGAAGCTGAAAATGATTGCTGTCTACTTGTAGGGAAGGTCTTGTCCTTATTACAGCAAAAACTCAATTGAGAAGCATAAGCTTTCACAGCAGTATCCCAGGAGATATATGACACTAGTATAAACTTTTTAATGTATTTCACAAGGGAGGAAAAGCTAAGCCTTCTTCTACTAAAATAAAGACATAGTAAGGGTGATTTTAAATGTCATGCTTGGGTCTTTACAAATGCTCTTAATTTGACAGAAATAAATTAATGTAATTCTCTAATTTTCGTGTAGCCCAAGGGCCTTTAAACTCTCAATAAAGCTTGAAAGAATACACCAAAAAATTGGTATTATTATCTCAGTGACTCTAGGGAAAAGAAATTAAAGGGGAGGTAATTAGTTATTATACATATGTGCATGTAATTAGATATTTAGTGTGATATGTACACTCTATTAATTCCATTGAAAAACACAATAGTACACAAGGATGAACACATAAGGCCATATACATTTTCTTTCTCACTTAGTGATCACATTTTTGATGGTTTTTGAAGGTAAAGATTCAATATCTTTTCAGAGCATTTTATGCAAACTATCCCAAAACATTATAGAATAGCAACATAATCGTATTTTCCTAGGTTTATTAAGGAGTTCCTCAGGGACTCACTTCCTTCTTGCGTTTAATAAAACAATAATATGGGGGAGAAATCAAATGTTTTGGCCTAAGAAACAGAAAGCACGTTAAGTCAAACATATTTTATCCCTATGATCTGGAGAAAGGTTTTTAGTCTGAGTGCTGACACCTACATGATTAAGGTCAAGCATGAAGTACAAGTCAAGCAGTTGCATTGTTCAGTTACTTATAAAGTCATTTAAATCCAAAAGTTCGGTTAGGACTTTTTTCCATTTCAATTATTCATTGGGAACAAAAATTCATTTCAGTTGGTATAATATCTAAGGAAGAAGATGGAAAGAGAATAAAATGTGTAACCAATACCTATTTTATCTTTCAAAAACCCAGGACTTAAACATGTCTTTTCATTAAATTGCTATCACATGTTCATTTCTAGGTGTTCTTACAAAGCATTCGCTATTTGTATTTGCACAAAATAAACTTAATGATTTCTCAAGTCTCTACAAATTATTTCAGAGAGGGTCATCTTTTAGTCAATGAAACCAGTGTATTTCGCAAAGTGTCTGGTAGTCAACTTTGAAAATGAAGTGTTTTGTTCAAAGTTACTGATAACTGATTCCTCATCCACAGGAACCACTCTCAAACTAGGGCATGCTTTAGTGGTTGAATCTTCAGGTTCATTTTCCTGTCTTCTTTGATGTATTAAATTTGGCAGCTGCTAGTGTTGATTAAATTCTTCTTTTTTCAAAGACAGGGAAACTGAGTAACATACAGCCTTATGGAGGTCCTCCCTGCCTTTCCAAGGACTGATGCTTCCGCTCTCCAAGTTGATGGAAATGTTTCACAGACTTAAACATTATAGATTCAAGCCTGGAGTGGACTTAGCAAAATCCCTAACCTGCTCATGCTCTTCCCAGGATAGCTTCTTGCCCTTTTGACAGATGTTGTGAAGGGAGAAAATATGGGCAAGCGAGACAACAGCAGATGAAAGGAAAGAGGTAGCAGAGGAGAATGAACGGAGGCAAAAAGAGGAAGGAGGGAAGATGGAGAAACAAATAAGAAAATAGCATAATTTTCAAATAATATATGTGATTTTCATTTATCTAATTGTACTTTTAATTACTGCTGTCAACTAAATAAGCAATTAGCAGATTATATGTATTTTCTTCTAACATATTTAATGAAATTGTTCTTGAAATTCACATTCAATTTGATAATATTTCTGACACACCCAAGCTAGATTTTCTTTAGTTCTTTTTTTTTTTTTTCCAATGAGGCTGAAAGCACTCAGGGGAGGGGTTTAGGTAAGCAGAAACTAATTACTCAAGTAGATTGATTTTTTTCATAGATCAACTATTTTTTTCTCAACAAAATGAGATATAGTCATGGTATCTCATGACAGTCTCTATCCAGATCACAACGAATGATCTCCTTTTACTCTGTACCCGATTTCATTTTGTGCCAGATCCTCAGCTTATGCCAGTTGGTATAATTCTGTTAAAGGATGAGACATATAACGCCTATATTAGTTTTCTAAATGTCCTACAGAAGAACAATTTATGAATTTATAATATCTTGAAATAGGTATTATAAATTCAAAACATGAAAAAATGTATCACATTTAATTGTAATCACACACTGCACTGTAACTTCCTTGACTGCAGGTAAGTCATGTTTGAATAACAGCAGTACAAACTAAATGAAAGTCAGAGCAATCAGTACGATTGCTCTGAAGTGCGAAGTCAGTACGATCAGTGCTTGCAGACATGGAACTTCAGCTGTATTGGATATTTTTCTTCCATGCTCAAACTGATCATGTTTTGCAACACAGCATGCAGTACATTTTAATTTGAGTATCTCAGAGCACTTTATGAAGACTAATGGATGATACTTCACAACAGGTCTATCTAGTAAGGATTGCTGCTGCTACTATTTGTCATCTATTGAAGGTTACAAGCAGATTTGGTTTTATAGATTGATGTGGTATATTGCTTTCTCTCTTGAGTTCAGAAATGGAATGGGTGTCTTTGATGCCAATAGATGCAGGCTGAGGAGCAGTAAAAAGGTGTTCTGTATTTTAGCATTTCTCTTTTCTATGTTTAAACAACAAGCACTGGTGTTGTGCTTTCCTCCTGTGCACAGAAGAATGCCGCACACATGAATGGATGAGAAACAGTCCCAGGGAGATACAGTCTATAAATTTTCTTTACTATCTTTCCTCTCTATCTGACTTATACCATCCTTATCCATGATATTTGTATTCCTCCCTTTTTTTTTCTGCTGCATCCCCCATGGTATTTTTGCACCTAAAAGAGCCTTAAAAGCAGCACAAGGCTATGACCTCTCTCTGGCTACCAAAAGCATCACATACATAAAAGTCACAGTCCCTGTCAGCCTGAAGATATGGAGAGAGAGAATTTTCTAACCATGCTCTTCTACAGATCATATAGAGGTTTACCACTAAGCCATTAAGCTTTAGTAATATGTCTGTATTAAACAGACATTGGTGGAAGTCCACGATCAAGGCTTAGTTGTGGAAACATCACCTGCCGACAGTGAGCACAACCTACAGCTTTTCCCTTAAGCATGATGGTTTCAGCTGGCCTGATTTACATGTTAAAGTCAGCAGCTTTTGAAAATGTGATGCTACTTCCTTCACATCTTTTTGTTTTGTAAATGTATAGATTCACCATGTCATAAAAATCTACTGCTCCCCCAAGGAAAGGGATGACAACTCAGTTTAGCTTGAATCATCATGATAGCATAATTACTTACCTGGATCTATATTCAGAGCCATCTTAAGGAACAGGCTAACACTCAAGCCCACTTATGATATGACTGATGATGCAATACATGCACAGTATGATCAGCCTCCAGATTACATTTCCTTATGATGGAGAATCACTCTTCATATGTGCAGGTACTATGTAACAAGCCTAACACCTTCTGTGTCTGTATAAGCACAACTCCCACAGAAAGCAGCAGGAAATTATATATGTAGGATCAAGATTTTGTTTAACTATGCTCCTAAAAAACAAATTCATCTCTGCAATGAGTTATTAATTATAAAAAAAGAAGGAAGATAGTCTGAAATGTGCTCCTTCACCCTTGCCTGAGGTACCAGCCCATCCACCTCATCGCCATCTGCACGAGTTCTCAAAGTAGTTTTCCTTTAACAATACTCCCACCCATCTAAACCATTGATTCTATTTTAATTTTCTTCTATATCTCCCTCCTCTCCATGAGCTTTCATCCTTTGCTGAGTAACAACCTGGAGAGCTCTTTACACCTATTTGGATAGAGATCCCAGTCCTTCTATAATTAATGATGCTAGGAATATATTGAATGAGTAGAACAATTGACAGTAAGCCAAACTTACTTCAGTAGAATTACTCCCACTGTAATGCACTGTTGTTATTCACACAAGACTCTGGACCTACATCATTAGCTATTCTACAGTTTTAAACTTTAAGAAATCAGTCAACGGTAGTGAGAAATTCCAGAAAACAGAAATACTGAATTTTATACTTGATTACCAAATATTACAGGCCATTATATATGTGGTGCTTCAGTTAAATATTTTTGCAGGGTGACTTCTTTTCACAAGGCCCTGTATGTAAATACTGCTTTTTAAGGTTTACAACATTTCAGGAGTTTATTACATGAGTGTACACAAAACACATTAGGGAAAGAAATTCAGTGTTTTAAATCAATTTTCTCTTTTATAGGATAAATATATTTTCAATTTGTAGATGAGTCAGTTTGTATTGATTCACTCTTTCCAGTTCTGTTTATACTATGCATGCTGTATTTCACAAGTTAAAGGTAGTGATTTTTTTCTTTAGAAGGAGGAGAATAAATTGTTTATTTCTGGTGACAAATACACAGTTTACAAATTCAGTAGCCATTAAATCCACAGAAAGGACTTAACCTCAGTAATTCAAGATACCAAGGCAGTGGTGTTGCATTTGCAGAGGGTACAGAAAAATCAGATATGTCAACTGAGGGAAATATGACTTCAGAACGGGATCTGATATTAAGAGTTCTGAAATTGTAGTTCCAAAATCCACCTTTAACATGCTTTCCATTTTCTTGACAGGGATTCAGCATACACACTACAGAGTGGGAACACTAGATGGATGTTAAATCCTTAATGGTGGGCTACTGAGAGAAAAATAACTTTGGAAAAAGGAAGCTCTTGCCTCAAGATGTTTGAATAAGGATATTTAAGGGAAGCAACTGGGCTACACAAAAACTAAAGCAAAATCTAAAACTGGACGAGAGAGAAATTGTGAAGGGCAGCAAAAGAGACCTGATTTAATTGAAGTACCATTTAAGGTCAAAGGGGACAAGCTAGTCTGCAAGAAATTCATAGACAAGTAAACAAAATCAAGGGTGGTTAAAAATATGGCCATATTTTTATGGCCAATATCTTTAATAGTAAAGAGATTCATGTCAGGAGATGAGTGGTGCGAGTGTGTGTGCTTAAAATATTGAAAGAGCAGCACTAGGTCCATGGAGTTCATATTTGAACTATATGTTCCAGCTGTCAGAGGAAAATACTCTGAAAGATCTCAGCCTGTGGGCAGCATCTAGCCTCTGACAGTGTCACTGCAGCTTTTAAAGTCATGTCCCAGTTTGAGGAGCCAAACTAGTAGTCTAAGAAATGTGCAAGATGAGGAGTCCAATGAAGGTGCTGCTTCCAGCTGGTGTCTTTGAATGAAGTTTAATTTGGTAAGTCAGTGTCTCTTAAAAACACCATCTGCCTCCTGTCCTAGAGGCAACACAGGAAGGAGAATGCTTAATTTGGCAATCCATCTATGACTTGAGTCTCAGGCAGGTTTATAAACTCTTGTAGTGCTCTCTTCATACACGCAAAGACCACAAAGTAGACCACAAAGTATTTCTGCCCAAAGAATTATTTTTTTAATTTAGATGAAAAATTTCAAGAATTTTTTTAATCGTTAAAGTTTTTATCAAAAAATCCTCAAAAGTTTTATTTGAAAACTAAAACATATTTTTCTAGTTCTAACGTATTCTCTAGACACAATTGCTTGGAACTAATTGTCACTGAGTGGAATGAGTATTAGAAACAACTACAGGTTTGACTTGCAGGTGGTATTCTCTCTTTCAGGACCAACATCTTTTAGGAAATAAAAAGGAAACATAAAATGCATAACCATAATGCCAGACAGGACTGGAGAAGTTAAAAGATGACTTGTAGCCTCCTTTGCTCCCCAAGTTATGCTAAGCAGAACTCTGTCACTGCTGAAGACATGACATGAGTCATTTCACCGACTGGGCATTGTTCTGCATATGGGTTTTAAAATTCTCGTGTTCAAGGCACTGCATCACTTATTCTTTGTCTACATCCTTGATCTACTCTCCTCCTGCTACCCCAGCCTCCATTCTGACAGCAGTGCCAACCTCTACTGACTCCCACACAATCTGTGCTTTCTCACAAGCTACTTTTTATACTTAGAATGCTTTTCTGAGCTTGTAAGCAATGGCACTTACTTCATTCAGATCTCTTCTGAACTATCATTTTTGCTTTATCACTCAGGAAAGAGATGTGTGGATGGAATGAATATAAAATTAATACTGGTCTCTAGAGGAGTGTGTGTCTCTCTGGCTGAGTAACCCATTGTCACTGCTGTCTTCTCTCTTCTCTCCACTCCTCGTTTGTTCCTGTTTATGCTGCTTATTAATATCACAATTAGAGGACATATTTTGCTACAAGGGTCATTTCTGTGGCATTTCTAGAACCTGAAAAATAAATAATAAAGACAAAAAATTGATAAGTCACGTGCATAAGCAAACATACAACTTCTGTTCATTTTGTGAGTTTAACTGAGACTTAGAAAAAACAATCCAAATGATAGAAGACTGACAAGGGACAACACTCTTAACGGTTAGAGTAGATCTTTCCAAACTTCTGAGAAAGTTAAGCATCCCAGCAAGGAAATTAGAATTGTTGCATCTTTCCTCCAAAATGATGAGTTGTTTATGCTGTCACAAAGCCCTGGTAACATCCTACATCTACCTCTTGCATAGGTACCAATAATCTCAATCCATGCAATTTAAACTTCCCGGTACTTCCATAGGGTGAAGCCGGTGTTTCTGTTACTGATCTCTCTGCTGCACTTTTTGGATATAGACTTTCTGAATACAAGATGTCCTATGGGGTCATCTCCTTCTCTGAACTCCAACTTTTGGATGGTCAGTGTTTAGATCTGATGCAATGAGAAGCAGACAGCTATCCACATTTTTAATGTCTCCAAGGATCATTCACCCTGAACTGAATGTTAGACAAAATTAGAAGACGTTTGCTTGGATTTCCTCAAATTTGAATGAGAATCCATTTTTCCTGGCCTTTCTGAATGTAGTTGTTTTTATAGGCACTGTTCACAAATCCATGATCAAACAAAGAGTTTTTCTTTCTCCCTGGAAGTGAGTTTCATTTGGCTCTCCATCCTTCTCTGAAACAGTTACTGAGGAACCTTTCCTTGTCACATGCGGCCCCTTTTTGTTATGCAGGTCTCTGATTAGCTTCATCATAAAATCAAGTCTTCTGCCAGATGAGTCACCACAAAGTTATTAGTGCATTTGGAAGAACTTTTTTTTTTTTTTAATTTGGACACTGCAAAATATTTATAATGCTGCAAAATCAACTTGTTCAAAAGTTAGTGGGTTTTAGTATTCCAGTTCTCCAGCCCAAACATGGTACCATGTCATGCAGCAATCCACTGGTGTCCTATTTCCTACTCTTAGCTTGTATATGAAAAGAAGATAACATTTGAGCCCAGGCCACACACATTGAACAAGTAAAATGACTTCACATAGTTCAGTCATGAAATGTAAATAGTTCCCTGTTCTCTGCAAGCACCTACTCATCTTATCATGTACTTCTATGACGCTACCATCAAATCCTTCAGACACATACCTCCCATTAAGTTTTGGAAAGGCTGATGACTGTAAAACAGCGGTAATACTGTTAGTGGCATTGCCATTTTACAATTTACTATTACCATTTTGCCAATGCTTTGATTCTGATCAAGGAACGTCTTTAAAATGTTTGACCATATTACAGATACTCATTAGCTTCTGCATACTGTAGATTGATATATAATATTAGGTGTCACCTACTGGACGGTCCAACCCAGCCATCATAAACAATTTTACCTGTACTATCCCAGAGGTGCATTTCCCAGGAGAAGGGAACTAAGGGGGTCTATGGTCCTCTATGAACACTGTCTCATGTTGCACACATGCTCTAAAATTACTTGATCTGTTTGCTGCTCAGCTTTCTCTCACTCAAAAACCTTCCAGATTACCTTGAGACCAAAACTGTGCCTACCCTTAGCCATTCAGAACAAATGATACCAATTACTTTTCTATTGCTATAAGCATCTCTGATGCACAAAACAAAAATAAGCAAGAAAAAAGCTCAGTGCTTTAATCAATAAGAATTACTTCTCTTTGTTGTTAGCAATATTTCTAGACTTCTCCTTAAATTAAGGACTTCTTGCACATGGTAACTCACTTTCTCTCTACCATCCTCTAGTGATGATATTAGCAAGTCAAGACTGACACAAGATAAGATAGAAGCCCTGAAAATTTGACTTCTCCAGAGTAATAGCTTGTCTTCAGAAAAATAGGAAATTAAAGTCCATAGAGCTGTCAAGCTGGTAAATTCTACCAATAATATAACTGAACACTTCCTGAATCCACTTAAGTTTGAATATGATTGATTAAGTCTTTTTCTGGGCCCTTCTGTTTGCCATTCCCTCAGTTTTGTAGGAGAATCAGCTAAGTTTGAGGAGAACAGAAAAATGCTGTCCTTGCAACGTTATTAACCTTTTCACATATTCTCTTGAAAGAGATACCCTTTGTGAATTCATCAGAGGCTTCAGAGCCCTAGTGAGGGAAGGTTACTGCTTGATTTGTGGAAGTCTAAAGAATTCATGTCTGTGGTATTTTGCATGTTAGTCAATGCCATTTTCCTGAGATCTAACTGAATTGCTCCTTTTTAGCAAGTGAGAAATTCAGAGGACTTCCAAGCAACAGAAGACTTCGAAAAGATTATGTCCTCAAGGGTGAGAGATAATTTAAGGAAGTCTGACATCAGCGTAATTCTTTGCATCAAGAATGTTCTCTGCCAACATGGAAAACAATGAGGCTTAGGGTAAGGTTATATTTGTCTGAAGGTGGAAGCTTGCTTCTGGACTGTCATCACCATTCCCAGAAGAGTGAATATGACTTTCCAAGAATGGGGGTTTATTTGTGCTATCTAGATGACATGTCTTAGGACAGTGAATTTTATCATAGTGTATGCTGATTTCTATTACCTGAATTCAAACCTTTACAGGCAAACAGAGGTTGGTTTCATCTTAATAGTTCCAGAGTTTATTGCTGTTATCATTTAATTTGTGCTATGGAGTTACGGTCCCATCATGGAGTTCTGGAAATCTCATTAAAAAGTTTCGTATTCTGACATTCATATCATTTGCAAGGCTAAAGTGATTTTTTCACGTAAATGTGGGAGAGGATTCATGCATGAGTCATTGAAATAAGATTCTTGCATGGCCAAGTAGTCTGGTATATTTTTTAACTCCTCCATTGACTGTTATGGTATTTTTATGACCATAAACAATTCCGCTTAGGGATACACATGGAAAGTGGTTTTTCTTGCTTTTATAAGGACATATTTTCATCATAGTTTTCATGATATAAAAGGAATCTAGGTTGGGCAACTTAGACAAGAGCAATGGATTTGGGATGGAATTTTCCATGGAGGCTAACTCCCAGGACATTTAGTAAATGACATTTTTTCCAAAGTCCCAGTGCTGGAATTGAGAATTAGAGGAATGCATGAGAATCTCACCTTTCATTTTAAAGAAGTGACTTCCCAGAAATCATGATTATAGAAAAAGGTGCAAAACTAGAACTCTGTTACTTCAAAGGACATAAGGAACAGCAGGAAAATGCAAAGAATAAAGCATTCACTTGTTTAAATCCTAAGCTATTTACCCTTTCCTATTACGTTTGCAAGAGTAGTTCATGACTTTTAACTTATGGAGTTAGTAACCCTTATTTTCTAAACCAGAGTTCTGAATATCAGAAGTGACTTTGGCCACGCATTTAAACACATTCAGTCTCAACTGTTTTCTTTGCCTCTGTGTTACCTTGCCAAAATTCTTCCTTTTCCTATTAATTTACACAAGAAATTTGTATCTAGATATTCTGGCCTATTCTTAAAACACTGAAGCCTTAAGATACTTCTGTGCTGTTTTGGCACTTTATTCATTCTGAACCTTCCAATTCTTCACCTGTAGTTATCTAAAGGAAGAGTCACAGATCAAAGGATCATTGTGCTCTGAGAAAGTTAACACCCTTTGATCACTGAGAGATGGGTTTTTCTCAGGCAGCATTGATGATCCTCCCCCTCTCTCCCTCATATACATGCAGTTTATTCCAAAAAGATGTTAATGGATGCATCTGCCACTTCCCTTCTCAAATGACTCGCAGAACTACATCTGCTCAGTAACTATCAGACATCCTACCACTTCTGAGGCTCCCTGCCTGTCCTCTTCTTCCTACTGTATGTTTTCATCCTTGTCCATTTTCTATTTCCCACACATGCCTCCCTCTCTTCCATTTCCTTCCCTGCTTCATCTTCCTTTCTTCTGTACCTATTCTAAACTATCATATTTTTTCCACTCCCTATTATTCTTGAGAAAAAATGCTGAGCAAGAAAAATGCTTAACATCTGGTATTTGTTTGTAGATAAGGATGGGGAGATTAAGTGATTTGCCCAAGGGCACACACAAATCTGCGGCAGAAAGGTGAATCGATTTTAAGCCTCTATTACTCAACAGATTCATAAAAGAAGTCTTATTTGTAGAATATATTTTAAATAGCAAATCAAAGTTTGAATCCAAACCAAAGTTTGAATCCAAATGGAAGCAGCTGCAATTACAGGGCTGCTTTTATCTGTTAGCTTGATCTTAGCACTATTAGACACAGAGGCCATGTCTAGACTTACCAGGTGGTATGCCGCAGTGCCTGCCTGACTCATATGCCTGGCTTTTCTTTCCCTGGGTCTCACTTACAACATGGCCGAGGCCCACACGCAGTCCCATGAGCTGAGAGAGGTGCAGTAAAGATGTAATCATGCAGGGGTGAGTGTCAAAGCTCAAGCCATCTGAGATTGTCTCTGAGAAGTATGAAGGTCTCAAGGACTTGATCCGTGCTGTTCTAATCATCAAAATATGACCACAATTTTTTCTTTTTTTTTTTAACAACATCCACTTTTTTTAACATAGTATTTCATTTATGTAAAGTCAAATCACCAGTTTATTTGAGGTTTCATTGTTACAGCTTTTAGGTAGAGTGTAGGTGTTTGCTTGTATCAAATTTCAAAATGTAGTGATAAAAAAAGCTGTTTACTTGTGCCCTCAAAACAGAGTCTAATGTTGATTTCTGTAGTACTCCAAACCATAATGTCATTATCCTTGGCACAGAGCTACTAGAAGATTTGTCAGCCTATCCATAAAAATTAGCTCTGCGGAAATCTAGAGGCTAATCCAATGCTTTGGCCTGACACAGGCTATCTCTTCTCATAGCCACCAGAGAAAGTTCTTTTTAAAAAGAAAACAACAACAACACAAGTTTATGATTCACTTTCAGACTTTGTTCACCTAAATGACTTGTTTGTGCACTATGGAAGGAAAACATGAGATTCCAGAAACTTGCACACACAGCACATCCTTGTTTATGCCTTTGAACTATATAATAAATGCACCCATAAATATGTAAGGGAAGGGTCAGGCAATCTTGTAGTGAAGCCAGTTAACTATCTTCTACAGAGAAGTAGCACTGTCTGCTATAAATGAAGCTTAATATTTTATTTTAACATTAAACTGTGTAATAGTGAGGAAGTGTTGTGGGTTTTTTGGAGTTTCGGGCTTATTTTTAAATCCTGAAGCCTGAACTAAACTGAAAGCATGATTACAACTTTGAGTTGGTTTAGGAAATACAATAGAAAGAGCCAGGGATTCAAAACAGTATTTTTTTCCTCAGAGATTTCTGGTTCAAGAAGACTATATAGACTACAAAAGTTTCAAAAGAAGTTTTGGCATCTATTTTTCTCCAGGTTCCAACCTACTAGAGTGAAAAAAAAAAAGCATTACATTCACATCAAGGTGTCCTGTTAATCTGTGCACCCTTATTTATTTCAAATTAGTTCTTTGCTGTATTCCCTCTGCCATGTCTCTGTGTCTATGCTCTCTTCCCCACCATATAACATTTAAGTCAGAAATATCCACTGACTCAAAGAGATATGGTACAGGAAAAGCTGAGGATATACAGAAGAATGAAATCTCTACTAGGTAATCAGAAAGGCTGAACCCTCCCAAACTGCAAATTACTTATGGTACTTTAAGTAAAGTTGAAGGAATTTTGGTAGCAAAAATACAACAGATTTCTCTTGCTGTGGAACCTGGTATAAAAGGGTAACCTTTAAAAAGTTGTTGTCATTTATATTATTGTAACATCCAGACATTCCTACTCACTGAATAATGGACAAACACATAAAGAGAAATGTTTCCTGTCCTGAAAGACTGATAATCTGAGATAATAACATCCTATCAGGGATGCATTAAGAGCTCTGCTACGACTTTAATATAATTAAATCTATATATAAGTGGAGAGGAAGATACCACAGAGGATCAATATAAAGAAACAATATAAGTATTGATACACAATCTTTACAGAATTTTTTACAAAAGTTTAGAACCCAAAAACTGTCAGGAAACATAAGACGCACAGAAAAAAGTTTAATTAGAATCCAGAGTGAACCATTAATGGAACAAATAGCAGCTGATAGAGAGGATGTCTCCACTTTATTCCTATTGGAAAAAGGATAGGAGTAAAAAAGTATCTGGCAGAGGCCAGAGCAGGGAAAGTTACCACATACACTGGATGTATTCATGTTGACTGAGTCTGAAGAAATTCACCCAAGAATGCTTAAGAAACCATGCAAAATGATATCTCAACTGTTAGCAAAGTCCTTAAGAATTCATATGGAGATGGAGACACTCCAAAGGATGCAGAAAGGCAAGCTGAGGGCAAACTACTGAAGAAAAGGAACTTAAAGGAAAATGGATCAGTCAGCTTGCTTTGATACTTCTGAAATATCAGAACACGTTATTGGTTAATTTGTATGTAAGGACTGAAAAATAATCAAGTGATAAGTCAATATAGATTTATTAGTACCAACTGTAACACACTAGTCTAATTTCCTTCTTTACCCTGACAACTGACCTACTGGATAAAGAATTAATATAGAATTAATTAGAAAAGTCGTTATATGTGATATATCTTGTCTTGAACATAGCTTTTCAAACTATCCTATATAGCACGTTTAGAAGAAAAGTGGGAAATGTGGTTTAGATTAATAAGATATGCACCATTAAGATTGGTGCATATTGCTTGAGGAGAAAATAGACTCTCAGGCAGTTGTAAATTGCTTCATAGTCAAATAATTGTCTGGAATACATTAAAATATTGCTTTTCTCTATGTATTCTGAGCCTAGTTAAATTCAGCACTTTAATTCACCAGTTTGGGCAAGCGCCTAAATTACTTGTGTCACCATGTTCAATGCCTAGTAATGTAGTTCTAATGTTAGCTCCCAGTCTAACCAAAGGAAAAGGTGAGCTCCTTGAAAGGTCTCAGTAACCTTGGCAGTTAGGCAGAGAGGATCTTCCTGCAGATGCCTTCAAAGGTAGCCATTTTTTCATCACTAGCTAGTGGAAATGTAAGTACTTATTTTACAAAGCTCCTAAAGTGTATATGTCTAAATCAGGAAAGCTGGATTCCGTCCCTCAATAATGAAACAGAGTATGTTTCTGGAATTCTTAGGTAGCTTTGAAGGTGTTGGAGAATTTGAATGATCTCAATTAATTACAGAAAGTACTTGAAATTACAAGGTGAAATTCAACAGATACAAGTGCACACATCTGCTCTTAGGAAACATGACTCAGTTGTACAAATATAAAATGAGAAACATCTGTTCAGCTGACATGCTGCAAAAAGGAAAAAAAAATGCAGTGGTTCATACATTGCATATATAACTGTTGAAAAAAAGACAAACCTCATCCTAGAGGTTTGCTAGCATGTACGTGGAATAGGAGGCAAGGCCCTAGCCCTACTAACGTAGACTTGCATTCACCATCCTTTTCCTCCATACTTTGAGAAAAGTAAATACAAATGCTAGGGTCCTGAAGAGAAGCATTAGAAAGGTAAGAGAAAACCTGAACTATGAGAAAAGGCTAAGGGATGCTGAAAGAAGAAGAGGAAAAAAATGGAGGAGATGGAGTGAATAACTCACTGACCCATTTTTCTGTGATACTATGAATTGAATTTTTCTGTTTCTTCAGTCTATAAAAGAGAAGACTGAAGAGAGACCAATGTAACATTCTCCTGGTGTGTTAAGTAGGATCAAGAACTTGATGAAAAAGTAATAAAGAGCCTGGTGATCAATTGTTCTCCCTATGAATCCATAGAGAGGATGGCAGGACAAGAAGAAATCAGGTTAAATTACTGTAAAAAAAGGTCTACGATTTTTTTTAACTATGAAGAGTCAGTAAACAGGTTTTTGATTCTTCTCCATTGGAGGTTTTTAATAACTAGTTAGACAAACATCTGGCAGGGTGTTGTCATATATATTCATTTTACTGCTCAGGAGAAGTAGACTGAAAGACTTACTGAGATCCTTTTTACTCCTGTACCCCTTTGATACAGTAAATATACAAGGAGAAATAAACGGTATCAATCAAAAGCTTTTTTATATTCTATTTGATAGATGGAAAATTGAGCTATATAAAGGGAAAGTAACTTACACATGGTCATGGAGAAAGTCTATGGCAAAGAGCCAGCGACTGCATGCAAATCTGTTAAGTCATAGTCATAGTCTGGAATTAATTTATGGTCACAAAACCATACTCTCCCTGGCATTTGTATTCAATTTAGATATGGATTCAAATGTTTGGATGTTTATCTGAAGCCTATCAAGAGTGATCCTTCCCTTTGAACCATAGTTTTGCACAGCAGGTCTGGCTCCCTTCCTTCAGGGAAGAGCTAGCAAGTCCTGTCTCCTCTCACATCCGTGACCTCTTTTGGGGTGTTCAGCCAAGAGGTTTGCTGTCCCCTTTTAAATCTACCAGGCTCGAGTGGTAAGCGAGTCTCACAGGGTCCTACGCGATAACAGATAAAACACTGCGCGTGTTGGACCATTTTAGCCCCAAGGTACATTTCAAGTTAGCAGGGGAGGGTCAGGGGGACATACTCCTGTTGGGATCACTTGGAGCACTGGAATAGGCAGGCTTAGACTCTGCTCAGGACATGCTCTGCTCGTATTACAAGAAGGCTCTACGAGATGTAAAAATCTCTGTCTGTCAGAAACTTCCTGTTCAGACAAAAGCTAACCCAGTTATGTAAGAAGGTGTTAAATGTACACGGAAAAATTATGCTTTTCCAAGAAGCCAGGCAGTGATTACATTTGCTAAATCTGCAGTCATTTTCCGGTAACAAATAAATAATCAAAGCCAGCACATTCTGTGAAAAAATAATAATGTTGAACTAAAGGAGGCATTTGCCATTTCAAATCAATAAAATGTAGTTCCTTGTATTTTTATGCTAAATAAAAACAAAGACTTGCCCAAAGAAAGCAACAGCTAAGCTGTTTGTTTTCATATTCACTTGGATCCTCAGATCCCTTCCAAAGAGATTTGTGGATAAACAGGTTTGTTTATGAAAAAAATCTGTTCATTACTCCATTAGCTATATTTATGGCATTTTGGTTTCAGATGAAATTGCTTTTCAGACATTTGTTTGTATAAAATTAGGGGGATGCACAGCTTAATGGATAAAAGCAAGGAACAAAAGTAACATAAGTGGGGTTCGCAAAAGCTCCCCTTTAAGTAACACTTTCAAATCTGTAGTTTCATCGTGAAGGAATTCATCTCAAAACCCAACAAAAAAAGTCAATAAACATTAAACATGTAAATCCATTTTGTTCTTCCTGCTTTCTGTTGCATTTGACACTGTTCCAGATGAAGGCTGCTGATATTGTTTTCATAGGACTCCCAGGGACTGCTGAAGAATACCTTTAAATAATACCTTAACTCCCACCTGTTTTCAAAAAAAACTTCACTTGTTTCAGGACACACAGGTATTCTGTAATACTAATCCTCCTTTACATCACATTTGTGAGAGACACAATGTGTGATGTAACTGTTTTGATTGGTTTCTAGAATTGTGTTCATCTCTGAGAGTAGCCTTCCCCTATAATTTCAGGTAAATACTAAAACACGTTTTGCGTAAAGATTCAATATTTTTCTTTATCTCTTCTCAATGGGGAGGTGGAGGGAGACTTGGCAAACAATAGTACATATATTTCTACACCCAACTGACAACTGTGCTAATAGACTGTCTTTTAAAATGTGTTACACGTCACTGACTTGACATAGAACAGCTGTGTCCAGACAGCACTAAAACATACCACCTGGCAAATGGTGTATTCTTTACAGATAACAGCTATTCTTCAGAAGACCAGAGATGTCACTTTTTCTGCTTTGTTGATGACTGATGGCCACTCGTCGAATGAGAGTGTACTTTTAAATTGGAAGGCATCTGATTCGGCTAATGAATACCCTTATGTTCGTACATGGGATGGGTAGCATTAAAAGTCAGAGGATGTTCTTCAGTTGAAGTTCTCTGCATAACAAGAACAGTTTTGGGGGATGTGGTTATTTTTTCCCCCAGTGGGCTTCTTTTTACTTCACCTGAGAAGCTAAAGTTTCCTCCTTGCAATTGGATTAATGCAAATTACCCTTGCCCCAGGGGCTATTTCTCATCAGTTATAGTGACAACAGAGAAAATAATCAAAATATTGCTGAAAAGGAATGGAAGGTTGGCCTGAGGACAAAGAGTTTGAGGATTTCTGATAAAGGTCCTCTCCTCATAACAGGAGGGCTGCAGGTTTAGGTCCTATTCAGGACAAGTTCCTTTCGCAGACTACAGTGAAGCACCTCTATGGAAAAGAGGTTAAGTTGAAATCCTGTCTAATGAAACCTGCAGTCATCTGCTGACTGTGAGCAGCAGCTAATCATGACCAAATGTCCTTAGGTTCTGCAGCCTACATAAAATCCTCTTTTCTCATGCATAATAAAGATCCTATTATTATTTCCCCTTTCCTCTTGCATTTCATATTTCCCTAGGCTAGGGAAGCACTATTATTATTTCTCCTTTTGTCTTTATGGCTTCTTTGTACTGACTGCCTGGAGTGTCTTTCTTTTTCCCTTCCTTCAGCCAGGGCTACAAAGCAGTGAACCACTTTGACGTTCTTTTCACTATTCATTTACAACTGTGTGTGTTTCATAGAGCAAACTTTAATAGAAAGAACTGCCCTCTTTTTAAATAGCAAGGTTGAAAGATAATCCATTTTCAGCGCACTAGCCTATCCCTTTTAGAGCAGCGAGTGTTTATCCAGTGACACCGCATAGTCCATTAAGTAGCATGTAAATGTTCTTCTGTTTTGCTTCTCCCTCCCAGAAGAGCACAAAGAAAGAATACTCAAAAGGCTGGCTTCCTTTCCTAGAACTCCAAGATTCTCCAGTTTCCCTAGGGCTACTTATCTCTTTCAAGAGTAAATGTATTATCGGTTATAGGGCCAAGATCCTTAATAACTCTAATCAGCAAATCTTTTCATTAATTTGAAAGTAAAATCATATTTATAAATATCCAGTTTGTATAGGAGAAGGCTGATGCTGAACTCACTCGAGTGTCACACTAACAAGCATATGAGTGAAACATTGCAATGAGGTCATCACAGGCCTTGACAGCATATTTTTATGTTTGCATGTAAACAGAACATCCAAACAGAATTCCTGTAAGATTTAAGGTTGCAAAACCACCCATTCCACCACTTACGCTAGTTTTATGTTGTTAGCAAAATAATGGGGCCTTCTGTTATGATGCACTGCATTTTCTGGTTTACATTTAAAGGGGCTTTTTTGTCAGCTGTTAATTAAGAGAACTGTAACATAAACTGTGGGGTTTAAATTTTGCATGAAATGTTTCTCAGTAATGTAAAATCCTTATAGACTGATATTATCACTGCAATTCTGCTAAAGAAACAAGAAAATAGAGTGTAATTTGTGAGGCGTTTGCATAATATAAATAAAAGAATACTCTGTTTTGGCTGAGAAATCATCCCTCTTTTCACCATTAAAGTTGAATATGGCATTCTTACTAATTTTTCAATTAGGAGGAGGGAAAGTTTGAAACAAAACACAGGTACTAAATTCAAACATCTGCATGCTAAGTTGTCTATTCACACATGCATATACTGCAAAAGTGCACACAGCAATATTGAAGGAAAGATTTTATTTTCATGCTGTATATGCAGGCTTCACCTAGCAAATAACAGCCTTGCTTTTCAAGGCAATCAGATTGTTTTAGACCTAATGAGGGCAATATCCAAGAATGGCTAGTTACCATTTTAAAACTTGGCTGTTTTTTTTTCTGGAAAAGTGCAAAAATAGTATCAGCAAAGTGTTTTTAAGTTGGAAAAGTGTACATACACATAGACAATGAGATAATTCTCCATTTAGAATATCAAAATTCTCTGTCAGTATAAATTAAGAACAAAGCAAAATGTTACCATTCATTGATGATATGAACTACCTGACCACCTTTACTGTGACAGATAAGATCAAGTTGTCACCATAATTAAACAAGCTCAAAAAAAAGAGTAGGAATCTTGGTAAAGTGTCACTGTCTGTGGGCCTGGTGGAGTTAAGGAGTAACGTGATTAGGAAAGACAGGCAGTCTGCTCAAGGGGCTTGTTGGTTGCAGAGTGTGGTAAGGGCCCTGACTCCCGGCTCTAATGTGCTGGCTGAAGAATATAAAAGAATATAGAGCATTAATTAAAAAAAAAAAAAACAACTAATTATATTGCATATTTGTACATTAATCTTAATCTGGAAGATTACTAAAAGTTACTTTCATAAATATATGTATAAAATACCTGTGGAAGAATAACACTTGCACTGTGGTGGGTAACAGTGTGCTGGCCAAACCATGGTTGCCAGGACTGCATCATACTATGTTTGGAAACTTCTATTCTGTTATAAGTAATCTGAGATCTCTGATGTCCATGTTAGTCTTCCAATACATGTGCGTACAATAATTGAGGTACATAGTCTTTCAGCTATGATTATTTCACTTTCAAGAGGTAAATAATCATATGCTTTTGTGAGTCCTGAACCTCAACACAGCTCACTGAAGGTGGTTTCCAAATGCTACCACAGGAATTGCCTACTATGATTTGCCATGCTTCGGTTTCCTGCTCAGCGCTGCTCCCTAGATAGTGAAAGGGCTTGATATGGGTTGGCTATCAGCTACATGCCACACCTCTGGACTCTGCCATTCCTCCCTCGTCTGTACAAGAGCGGGTGACCAAGCAGGCTTACTTGGAAGCAGGGATTGTTCCCTCTGCACAAACAAACCTGCAGGAGTAAACATCATATCCTTGGCTCATGGTGGTTGTGAGTCACTTTTTGTTGATGGGCGGGGGTTTCAAATGTGGGATGGTAGCAAGGAACCTGCTTTGGTTTTGTTTTGTTTTGTTTTCACTCCATGAGAACACTATAACTACCATACTTAGCATTTTCAAAGCTCTCTACAAGCTAATCCTTGCAACATTCCTGTGAGGTAGGCAAGCATAATTAACCCTATTTCAAAAGATGTGGAAGTCAGAACATAAAAGGATAAGTTATTTGCCCAGGTCCACAAGGTAAGACAGGATCTGAATCCAGAAGAAATACCTGATGCCAGACTAACTGCTAATGTACTGGACAAACTGCTTCTTAAGCCCTTTCTCAACTACCCACTTAAAAACAAGTAGGACAGTAAAACAGCAGGAGCGTTTTGGGTTGTGTATAGGTTGCGGGTCAGACTGAAGCTCCAAATTCAGAAGCAATGCCTGCCCTCATGTCAGAGGGAGTTTATGATTAGAGCACACAGCACAGTACAGCTGAGCCTCATGTCTTGCTCTGGTTTTATGGCAAGATGCTGTTAAAATTTAGCAAGTACTTAATATAGGAAAGCTGTGCCAAATAGCTTACAAATTTTTCACTGAGCGTCTGCAGCAGTTGTCACCCCAGCTCCCACCTCCTATCATTTTCCTTTACCTCTTTCCTCAGGTCTGCTACATCCGTCTTCCCTGTTATTTGTTCCCACCCTCAAAAATCTCCCTTAGCTACTTACCTTTACCCTTCCCCATGAAACTCTTTCTCTGTGTTGTCTTTTGCTTGAAAGCCACACTTAATTGACTTTATAGGCTCCCATTTCCTCCCCTTACCCCCTCCCTACCTAGGAAACATCCAGCTCCTTCCCTCCATGAGGCAGCCCAGAGACATCTCACATTCCCGCTGCCACTTCAGCACTACTCACGCCGCAAGCACCTGGCAGTACACAGACACCCAACACTAACCCCAGGATCCAGGTGGTCTTTCTGGTCATTTGTCTGCTGGCATGCCTGCCGGGAATGTCTTTACACTTGTAATCCTACAAATAAGGTCAGATTATCTGGGGAAAGAAGGGAGAAAGGACTGTTAATTTAGCCTGAAATTGTTACACATGCATAAGGGGGATCTGGGAAAAGTAAAGTGGATCATATTGTGTCCTGGGAAAAACTACGGTGGCTTTGGTTTTGCCAGAGAAAGGGCTAATGAGGTTTGCCAAAAGAAGAACTTGGCCAACTTGACCCATTTTTAATTAAAACTGAAAATATACTTCTCTGCAGCATGTCTCTGCATATGCATGTCTTTCCATTTCAGAACATTTTTGTCTTCACAACTACTTTGTGTAAGTTCATGTAGATATTTAACCCCAAAGCAGATCCATTGGAATTTACTATTTACCTGCACACCGGTCCTGACATATTATAATACATAGGAGGCATAAGAAAATACCAAGGAAAGGGTAAAAACCAGGTTCAGTTTACACAGTTTCACTGAATATTTTATAGGTTTTTTCTTTTGTTAAATATTTAAGAACTACCACTTCATTTTTTTAGAGTGACGAAATATATAACACGAGAGATATATTTACAAAAACACATACCTACATACATGTATTTTGCATCTGTATGTATGTGTGTGTATTTATGTGTGTGCATGTGTGCAGAGAGAGATAGATAGGTATGATATTTGTGAAAATCACCCTGTTTTCAAAGCCTACATCATAACTGTTGAATAATTCATTCTAGAACCCTCTCTTCACAAAAAGTGTAGTAATTTATCTTTCAGTGGAGTATTTTCAAATTTCTTATTTAATTATGAAACTGAAACCTCTCTCTTTGCAGATATTATCCTGGCAAGGAATATATCTATTCACTAGTATTCCCAAGCAAACACCCTATGCCTGAATCAGCAAGCAGGTTTGGAAAAGATGATTGCTAAGGAGATGTAGATGTATCCTTGCACAGCTGGGTTACTGCTTTATACCTAGTCAGGTTTGTTAGTCACTGCATGGCATTCTGTGTTGGCAAAGCAGTAGGTTTCATTGGCACTACATTTAATTTTTTTTAAATATTATTAAGAAAAAACAAGATTCTGAACTCTGTCATATTTTATACGATTTCAAGGAAACAGTTCTAATGATCTCAGATTTTATTCTTTTTCATGGTTTTCCTGTCTTCCAGTAATCTATTAATTAATGGTTTGTTTGGCCTAGTTTAGCAAGTCCTTTGCAAGGAAGGAAAAACAAATAGGTTAAAGAAAATGCTGCTGAGAAGTCATAATTCAGCAGAAACTCACTTCAGCACTGCATCTGTGAATAGTTTCTTGGGAAAGAAACAAATTGAAATTCTGAATGTGAAAAATCCTAAAGTTCTTGGCTATTTGCATCTGAATCTAAATTAAAAATAACCACTCAAGTAACAGACCTAGTTATGGCTATGAACAGCTCAGTTCAACATGTAGGTCAAAACAGCCAACACAACTAAGTGGCAGAACGCCTTTCACTGAACTTGTTATATTACCGTTTATACATCAGGGGTATGTCCTGGTGTAGAGTACAGAAGAAGAAAATGATTAAAGACACAGACAGGCCACATGACTGCTGCCATATTAAATGACCTGAATAAAATTCAAGGATGCTCCAGAAACTTGAGCAACAATAGTAGCTCTTCTTTGAAGAGACCAGGCTGGATAGAACGAAAGGGAAAAGGAACGAAGGAAGAAAATGTGCAGTAAAGAAAAGCAAAGAGATCGAGAGACTACTAAGATGAACAGGCCATGAGAGAATAGAAGGGACCTTGGAGTAAATGCCACTGTTTTGTTTAAATAATTCAAACCTTGAAAGTTTAAAGAAAAAAAAAAGTGATTAGCCAATTTTCAAGGGATTATTTTAACATTAAGTCCACCTTGAGGTTTAGGTGATTCAAATAATTCACATTTTTTGGCTCTCCTTCCAAGGTTTTGTTACAACTGTTCCCTGAAACTGTAGCCTGATATATTCAGAGGGCTTTTTTTTATTCTCCAGATATCAGATGTGTAGTAAACAGAAAAACCTTTTGCACGGTAAGAGCTATTTAATTGCAAAGTATCAGTAACAGATAAGCACCTACACAGAGACTGCCCTGTTCAAAACATTGTGGAAGCATTAGCTAATTATGTTACGTATTATTGCCTCCATTTTGCACAAGGACGTTGGGCAGACAGAGGAAATACCACACCCAAGATGACAAAGTTCAAAAGGTTCGTGGCCTTTTCAGTGCACTGCCTCTGAGTTTTACAGATCTGTTTACTAAAAATACGGAACGTTTTTGTTTGTGAAAAATGAGGTTTAATAATTTACCTGGGACATTAGGCCCTTTGTACCGGGTGTACAGTAGCATGCGTTTGAAGTGTTTGAACTTTTTACAGACAACTGACAAAGTTTAAATTGGCACACAATGCCTCAGGCCTTGCTGGAGTCATGCATGACCTCCAGCTGATAAATACACATATATGCTGACAGTACTTGCAGGGGAATGTTAAAGACAGAGATAAATCTTCATTTAAAGTATGTTTCCTGTTCCACGCAGTAATGGTAATTGCATGCTAAGTCACTTGGTTATCTGCTCTGTGTGAGCTTTAGCTGCGCCTGTCCTGTGGGTAAAGAGGATTATAAGCTTAAACATGCAGCATCCTTCTGCTTTCTTCTTCTGACTTTTTTACTGAAATATACACAGATACCAATAACAATATCTATTTCTAGTTATATATGTTAAAAGCACACTTACACTGTACCTCAATTATATTGAAACAAACTGCTTTATTTCATTACCATGGGCTTTTCTGTCAATAAATTATAGCTTAGATCAAAAGAACACGGCTGTTTTCTGATTTCTAATTCATCTACCTTGTTCAAGCATTTGCTTTACTGAAGTCTTAAAGGACTTCAATAAGGAAAATGGTTTCTATATTAGTCAGTCTTAAAGATGCCAACATGTTCTACTCAAACAAGGACCTCACATATGCAGGAATGTGTGTGTGTGTGTGTGTGTATACACACATACACATATATATATACAAATATATGAATGTTTTGTGCACGTTCCAATTTTGTTTTGATGACAAATGATTGTAAAGAGTACTTTTTTATTAAAAAAAGAAAAATTCAAGCATTTTGTTTGTTATCTCCTTTTCTCGTCATAGTAGAAGCCTTATTTCTGTACATGCTTAGCTGATTCTCCTAAGAAAATCAAATTTCCTACAAAGTGGAGTTTGCCTCCTCACCTGAAGTCAGCTGTTTCAAATCAGTCTGTTTGAAGTCATTTGGAAGTCCTAGGTGCTTTCCAAAATCAATAGGTTTTGATAGACCTTCTTGCGTATTCTAGGTCATGCTTCTTGTCCTCCAAAAACCAAAGAACAGATCCTGCAGACAGGTAGTATTATATTTATATTGCATGTGGGTATTTTCACCAGGCTCACTCTTTCTCTGTCCTGTCCTTTACTTACCTCTTTCTCTCTTTCTCTCTCTCTCTCTCTCTCTCTCTTTTTGTCTAAGAATTAGAAACACAGAGATGAATGCTGATCTCCTGAATTCTGGCTGTTAGTAAACAAATTAGCCTTGCTAGATTGCTGGATCTAATCTGTAATGAGCCCAAAAGTAGGGTGATGGTATTTTATCAATGATATTCATTCACGTCATTATTTATGCATCACAAAATGCTAATCCAAGGACTTTTCTTAACATCATAGACTTTAGCTATATAATGTAGACCCTGAAATTCCTCAAAACAACCCCATACTTAATCTCTAAAGATGGAGCAGCCCCACATGAATCATTACTCCGTGACCACCATCTTCTTTGTTTTGCATACATAGACACACACACATGCGTGCGTATTTATACACACATATCTGTATAAAAGTTTCTCAATAGCAGATGTTCTTCACAAAGTTCCAGCTCCGCAAATCAAAGGATTAGGTGATAGTTTCAGCCTTCATTTCTGACACAAAATTGCGAAGGAAAGACTGAGAACACAATCAAAATATATCCTAAGTACTTTAGAACCCCAAAAAGAGGACAAAATAAAATCATACAGCATTTCTAAGTCCTTTTGTTCACTAATTATCAACGCCTGAACCAGTCACATGATTTAGAGACCTGACTCAAGACTATGGCATGCTTAGGGCCAGACATACCATGGTGGAACTACTGCTGTGCCTAAAGTTAAGTGTATACTTCATTATTTTTTCGGTTTAGGTCTATACCCAAATCTGCAAAGGAGAAGTTATACTTGTTAATGAGGGGCTACCTGACACTCTGGTTATCCTTGGGGAAATAACTCCATTTACTCTTCTACATCTATTTCTCTCATATAGGCAGCCAGCTCCAACATGCCTGTATACTAGAGGGGAAGTTTGGTTTTAATTATTGCCACTGGGATGAAGAGCCAGAGAAAACCCTGAAAAATTGAGGTTTCTGCTACCAACTATGTTGGGAATCGGAAGGGAGACAACAAGCACTATTGATGCTGCTGACAGCCACCCTGTACATAAGTAGCTACTGTGCTGCATATCCTGTTCTCAATCTCAGCAGCAACAAAAGAAGACACTCAGACAGGCAAAAGACGAAGGTGAGCTGTTAAGGATAAAACAAATGTTTCTTGTCTCCTTAGGAGTAGTCAGACTTGATTCCACCTGGAATTTGCTTTCTCAGACCAGCTTACGCCTCTGGCAGAAGCACAGATGGGGAATGAGAGGTTTTTTTATTACTTACTACTGTGTTTGTACAGGGACAGCGCAGATGTGGCTGGGCTGAGACATGGATATAGGAGTATGAAGCACATCAGTGTTGATAATAAGAGTGTTAGACGAAAGGAAGGCATCTCAGTTTATTGGATTTTCTCAGTAAATCAGGCCTGTGCTTGAACAACCTCTGGTCGGAAGAGTTCCATCCAAAATGCACTTTAACTGCCTAGTATTTACTTGGAGGAGGTGCCTCAAAGCTATGAGGCAATTTAAGGGCACAGAAGCTCAAGACACATAACAGGTGGGGTGAAAAGGTTGTCTCACTAGAGAGGGAGCCAAGTCAAAAGCTGATGCTGGTGCTCCATCCCAACTTCCTGTTAGTCACTGGTCCCCAGGTCACTCTCTCTAGCACATGAACTTTGTGAAGTCAGTCCTCTACTGAATAGTGGAAAGGGCTTATAGGGAGTGGTGCAAGAATGCAAATGGGAGAGAAAGCTGACATCTTCCAGGCGCTAAAATGTCTCAGTTATGACCTTGAAGATGCCCGTGAGCTCATACCTAACCATACCTAGTAATGGTTTATCTGCAGCAGTACTCCTCCTTACTCGTGCTGGATATTTCATCCAGCAAGAGTAAATAATGATATTGTGAATACAACCTATGTGCATATTCTAACCTGCAGTGGGATGCTGGAGCCTAGAGCAGAACAACCTCAAATGCAAGTAAAGCTCATCCATGACTGGCACAGAGTAACAGAAAAGAGCTTAGAAGGCTGGTTCCTCTGGGTGGATTTCAATCTTTGCATGCATGCACACCTATACTAAGGGCCCCGTTCACTGTAAAATCAGACTATTATGGACTACAGATCGGAGACTAATATGTGGAACTGACTGAATACTGAAGAAAATAATTGTTTGTAAATCTTGATCAGCTGAAAAGAGAGTATGGAACTATTCCTTGAATATTGATGAAAATGTCAAATAGCATCTACATTAATAGAGCTATGGTACTTGACTGCCTCTGAAGGTAAAACGGTGCTGTTGCCTGAATATGTAGTTTTTCAGATTATTTCAGTGGAAATAATGGAACAATATTCACATTCATAATTCTTTTCCATTATTTCCAATTTTTTTAATGTAAATCTAATTCATAGTGGCACTCAATATGACTAATAAAAATAAAAGCATTTAATTAATGTCTTGCTTATTTTAAAATAAAATTGATTGCAATGGTACTATTTTTCACTTCAGATACCACTAACTACTAGATAAAAATAATTAAAAAATAATAAAAAATAAAAAATAATACCCAATCACTTTGCCAGATTTCTGATTGTGATAGGCTGGTAAATATTAAAAATAAGTAAACTCAGCTTTTTAGTGTATATGAGAAGTGAGTAAACTCCATATTTCCCAGATTTAGAAGTCAACTTGCGCTTATTTACACATTTAAACCACTCACTTTTTAATGAGCTATGTATTCCATGGAAGGATGCTGTCTGAAAACGATGACATTCCTAAGCCTTGACAACATCATGTTGACCTTCTGTACTAGTTAGTTACATGTGTTGGATGCTGTAAATGACAAGGTCTTCTCTCAACCTGGAAGCAAGTGGTCTCGAATCCGGGGGGTTTGTATGGAAAAGGGAAAATATGCCAATTTTATATTTTAATCTACATATGTAGGTATTTTAATGGACTCACACTGATCTTTGTGTGAATGTTTTTCTTTCCCAAGCAGCTGTAGACTGAGCAATCTTTGCTCAAGAAACTGATCTAAGCATAATACATGGAAACTGTGTGTTACAGAGGAGCATTAGTGGAGCTGTATCAAAAGTAAGCAACCAATGGATCGATGCCAAAATAAGATTTGGCTCATAATTTTGAGTTTTTACCTCAAGTGGATTGGATGAAAGTTCATTTTAGGTCTTTCCAAACAAAGTCAGTATTTCTTGAAAAACTTGAAATGTCTCAAACATACTATAATTTCCGTTCAACATGTCAGCAAACCACTTCATTCTTTTTATATAAATTATTTTCCATTCTCAAGTAAGCCAGTTCAGGAAAAGAAGTGAAAGCAGAACTGAATCAAGATTTAGATGAACCTAATGCACCCCAACGTCCTTGCACATGAACATAAAAAACAGAGAAATGTAATGAATAAACCATGCTACAAGTCTCTGAATGGCACACATACTGTAACTACAGCTAGATTTTTTTCATCTAAATCATTAATATAGTTTAGTTCATCTGAGTTAGTCACTTTTCATGCAAATGTTATCAATGTCAAATGTCCGCTTGATTTCAATGAGGTTTGGCCCAGACAAGTCTGGCAACATGAAAAATAGGTTTTCAATACTAAGGCATCCATTAGTGAACTGGCCATTTTTTTTTTTAGAAAACAAGCTTTATTGAAACACTTATACAGGCTTAAAAAATAAGATGAGAAACCCTCCTTCAAGACTCTTCAGTGTATATTTTAGCTTTCAGGCTGAAGGTTCCCAACATCTTGTGTAACAGAGGATCTTGAGTGAGGAAAAGACTAGACACAAATACCATTAGCATTTGCTATTCAAATGGAAGTGCAGTTAAGTGAATGCAGCTAGTGCATGCTGAATTCCTGAGGAGCAGCAGAGAGAGCACAGCCCTCTTTGAGGCCACTGAAGGAAATGAATTCATCTGCTTTATTCCAGGGTACTTGCAAATGAGAGAAAAAAATTCCACATAGTACGCCACCAACGCAGCAAAACAAGCCATGCTAAGTATAGTACATGGGAACAGATAAATGCCAGCTCAAAGAAATGAAGAATTATTGAAAAATATGTAAGGCATATTATCTGGCTGCAGGTATTCTCCTGCTCCCAGATGTCTGCTGCATAATATAGCTACAAAATATGTGTCTCCATTTCCATGAACCCACTCGTAAAGGTTTTTGCTTGGTTGATTTTTCAAGTTAATGATAGTCAAGGCACTTGGGAGAAAGATTTATATCAGTGATACACAGGTTCAGCAAATTGTCAAAGAGTTTTGCTGTGCAATTAATCATCTTTTCTCCATTACAATTTGTAAGTGCCAAGCATATACACAGAACCATTTTTATAATATAGATATCACAGGTATGTAAGTGCTATGTGAATCAGCTATAAAAAAAAATACAAGAAGTGCTTGCTACCACATAGATTTGTAAATCTTTCTCTGCATAGGACATCCCTCAAAAAATTGTGGATGCTGTCGCATTTAACTGTCATCATTTTTATGACATCTCAGTTATATCTGTGCTCTCCAAGCTGCTTCACCTAGAATTATGTACACTAGTTTTGGTTTGTTTGTTTATTTGTTTTTTTCCAGAGGGAAGCCATTCCTACTGAAAAAAACATGAGAGAAGGGATCATCTAACAGCACTGGACTGTTGCTGTTTTTTGTTTGTTTGTTTTAAATAAAAGTGGAACTGAGGAAAGAGTCTGCATAGACTGAGAGATTGATGGTGCCTATTAATTCACTAACAGTGGCCTCCCTGGACCTTCTCCTTTGCACCCAACCAACACACTGTCTCCCAGAGACAAGTTTTCTTGTTTTCTCCACGCTTGAGCTGCTGCATGACCTAGCAGCAGCCCTGAAGTATGGCTTGATATAGAAGCTTTCCTCCTTTCCAGGGGAGAGGTGGTCTTATAAGTCCACATTCCAAAACTGGACTTCTAAGTGATGCAGATGCAGATTCCTAGGACAGTTTGATTAAATCACCGGCCTACCTCTTCTTCTCCCTTTTTTAAATATGCTTAATATAAAGTTCCTTAATGCTTTAAAGCAGTATCAGCTCAGAACCCAGCTTCTTCAATGAGGTAAAGCTACAGCCTGTGCTCCAAGAGATGGCCATCCTCTTAAGGTGCAGGTGTAGGCTGGTTACTGTAACATTTGAACACTTCATCTCATTAATGCTGTTATTCACAAAAACATCCTGTGAGATAAGCAGGGAACCTTTTACCAACAGGACATAGATAAATAAATAAAAAGATGACGAGGACTTGCTTAGAGTCACCCAAGAGTTGTAGGGGAGGTAAGTTCACCTCTAAAGATTTCAGTGCCTTGAGTGCTCATATCTTCCTCCCTGCAATCTGTTTTCTCCCTTCAGGGGATTCTGTGAGAATGAGGTTAATTTTAAAAGTTGCACCTTCAATAACCGTTTGCAACTCTTGCGTGGAATTTCTTTTTAGAACTCAGGAATATAAAATATCCAGATGATTAGTGTTTATTACCCCAATAACTTTTAGAAGTCAGTTTTATAATGTGCATACTACAGCATTCCATTCAGATCAAAGCAAACAAACTCTTCTAATTGGGTTTTGAGATCAAATACGCCAAGCTTTGCATTCACTGATCTACATGTGGCTTAAATTATCTATATTGTACAATCTTGGAATGCATAGTTCATGCTGTACAGTAAATAGAACATATGTGGTTTGGAATGTGTCTACTGTATGCTTTAATGTTCATACTTTTGCTCTCTAACCAATAGGATCACCTAAAGGCATAATAAAAGTTGCATGTGATAGCCAGATTCAGACCTGATGTGCAGGAACACAAATTCATTCATTTCAATGGAGTCTGCAGGTGCTAAAAGTAATGCTGAGCCTTTTATATGAGGCTCCAAATGCAGCTAAACAAAGAATCAGTGCAACACAAAGCAAATTCTGGCCTCTGTCTCATCAATGTATGGAATTACTCTGGATTTACATCAACATAGCAGGTAACAGAATATGTGCATGCATAGTTAGATAGCAGAATTCCATCCCTCTTTTTTTTAGCTTTTTTGTGTAGGAAATAAGGTGCTAATTACACATAGGATCATATACAGATATGAGATTTAATTTTATATTGCTGTCAATGAAATGATTATTTTCAAGTCCTACTCCTGAATATTGTGAAAATCCTCATTGATTGCAATGAAGAAATAGAGAGACACCCCAAAAACTGTATTTTGTGTTTTGTGGGTTTTATGTTTATGGTATTTTTAAACGTATTTCCAAGGAGATACAAAAAGATCACATAGATGGAACTTGGGCATCAAGAGTTATCTGAAATATCTAAATAAATGAACATTTCTGTTTTGATCATTTTTGCATTTATTTTTGCTCTTCCAGAAAAATATCAATTTGCCCACAAAGTTGAAAGGTCATTCTCAGCATATTTTTAATATTGTAGGAAATTGTTGATTACCAAAGAGAAGTAGAATGCAAAGCCTGGCAGAGTCCAAATCCATGAATGCACTTAACCAATTTTTTCACTTTACAGCACTTTTGGCACCACTGACTGATGCAATAAACCTGAAGGTACACTTGCTAGGGAGCTGTCACTAACTTGTGTCACAGTAACAGCCTTCACAGCTGACTGTAGTCTAATCTTTGTCAAAGCTTCTACTGACGCATGTTTCTTGATGCTACACTCCTTGAAAAAAAGTATAACAGAAACAGTAATGCCTGGGATGTTTTTGAAGAGGGAATGCAAAGGGAATACAAAGCTGTAATTGGGCATCTCTTAGTACACCATGGTAATATGAATGCGAAACAGGAACTCCTCTTTTTACTGTGGTTCATTATGCAGGGATTAACTGTATAACCAGCAATGCTAGAAAATAAAATAATAGTCTAGGTTAAGTTATAAACTGTTCTGCTACCATTCAAACAAACAAGCAAGCAAGATAGAAAGGTAGTGAAATCTTTCCTGGCAAAAGCGTATTTTTCATGTGCTCCCATTCCTGACTTAGGAAAAAACTGGCAAATATCAATTTTTTAGTACTTTCTGCAATTTGTCATGGAGGAGAACAGTATGTAGGATGTTGGTGTGTTTGAAAAAAGCACAGAGATGCTCACCAGCAAGCTGGCTTGGTTAGCAGTAAAGGAGACCACCAGCCATTTCCATTGATTGCAGTAGAGAAGGGAATAAAATATCTGAAAACCAGTTGGATGCTAGTTCCTCCAGGCGGCAGAACCTTTTTGCGTGCCTGGACTCCAACTTAGCAAGCACTTAAGCACTCCAGCACAGCTGTGTGTTTTTGCCTCATCAGAATGGATTTAAGAACCTGACTAAAGTAAGTACTCAAACACTTTCATGAATTAGGGCTTTGCTATCTTGCTGCAATGAGAGTATCAGTTAATACACCCTGCTGGTTGTTTCTCCCCTCTATTGACAAGGCCCAGGTAAATCATCCTTTCAAAGCATGGGGACATGAAAGCATCAATATTAGAATTTAGCCTGGAAATAGGAAATGGTGGTTGTCATGTATGGCTATGTCCGTCCTATTAAATGAAAGCGGGACCAGGAGCAATCCACAGCCCTGAAATCAAATGGCATGGCCATCAGAGTCAGCATGAGTGCCTTCCCTGCATCAGGCTAGCTCTCTGCCTAGCAAGCCAACTTCATCTGCAAAAGGCAATACTTGGCCCAGAATCCCTCCAGCCCCTGGACGGTGCCTCTGGGACCGTAGGGCATGATTATTATTTTAGATGTGTCTTTTAATTTCAAATATTTCTAAAATGATGTGAAGGCTATGTTGCAGCCTGCCAGAGTGGTGTCTATAGAGTGAAGCTGAGGGTAGGTTTTGCACGATCCAAGGTGTGACAGGAAGGTGTATGGAGTTGTGACCGCAAGGTGTGCAAGAGAGGGTTGGATATCGCTGAGGAGAGACATTCAAATGTTTATAAGGGGTTAAACAGGATAGATTTAATAAAGGACTTACAATCCAAACTGCACGAGGAGCTCTGGGAAACTGCACAAAGGGGTCACTGATAGGAGGCCACTGGAAGCATGTGTTGGGCACACGGGTTGGATGCCCAGGCAGGACTCAACTCGTTGTATCCTAAGGGTCCCTTAAATCTACTAGAACTATTTCCTTATCTCAGCTGAGGCCTTGAGAGACTACTGTCCGGGAAGCAGCTAGACATTGTTGACAGAACAGAATATGCATGCCTGGTCCTGATGGGAATTTGATCAGCGTGTAGTTCCACACGCTGGGCCTGCTACAACGTACTCTGCCAGTCACTGACTCCTCGCCAGATCTTCCACAGGTGTTCTCACTACAGGAGTTGTTTAAGGGTGTAAAGACTTCTCGGATAGGGTTGACAGGCAGATTCATCCATAATGCCTGAACAAAATTTCAGTCACACTATACCTAGCTATTGTCTTGGAGAGAGCTAGCTGCAGTGGTCCAAAGCCAAGTCGGGGGGGCAAGCTGATGAGTAAGCCATCTGGATGCTCAGAGGGCCTGTGCTCCAGTACATTGCTTAGCCTGCTTTTATTCAGCAATGTAAAGGGCTATATGGGGTGTGGAGCTATATGCCAAATATCCCTTAAGGGCTATGAGGCTAAACGAGGAGGTCAGAAGGGCTCTGCAGCTGCAGGTAGGTGGAAGCATTTGGAATCCATGTCCCAAGATCACCAGCGGAAAGTTATGGCTAAATGATGTAGTTTTATTCTGCTGCTTGCTCACCAGAGATTTATTCTGTCTCTGGAAACTCTTATGTTAATACATTCTTCTGTAATTCATTTTTGTATATATTTTCCATATTTTCTCCCCTATTTTATTTTGTTACCAAAGGTTACTTACATGGAAACAGAAATATTTTGAGGGTTTCTATTTAAGTTTTTCTGTTCCTCCTACATCATTTTTTTTCTTGCTTAAACTCAAAGTGTTCAGCTATCCAAGCTGGATTGTTTCTGAGACATGAGCATTCCTCACAGATAACTGTCCGACAAAGAACAGGATGGCTCAGCTGTGACTGGGACGTTTGCAGAGGAGATGCTGAACGCTAGGCAATAGCAACATCAATCCCATTATCAGCTTGGCTGGGCTTTTCCTGCATATCTCTGAAACCTGACAGCCCAAAGGGCACTAAAAATTCAGGGGAATTTGCACAAAGAGTTTCAACAGACATGAACTTAACTAGGGGGAGCAGACAGGTTTGGGAGTCCTCTGTTCCTGCTCCTTCGCAATGTTGTTATCGATGCAGTGCTGCAGCCGGAGAGAAGCCAAAGCAATATGCATTTCAGGGTAGTGGGGGGAGTGGGGAGGAAAGAGATAAAGAAGGGGAGAAAGAGCGAGGAGGAGAGACAATCTCTACATATACCTGTGTGTATCTGATTCTGTTCCTCAGAGAGTTAATTTTGTAGCCCAATAGCAAGCTTTTCCAGCTTCCTTCCTCTGCTCAGGTAGAACCACATCTGCCCCTCGTTTTTCTCATCTCCTAACAAAAGACAAGAGAAATGATAACGTTCTTTTGCTGATACCCATTTCCTGGCTTGTATTGTACTACAACTCCAGCTTAATATCTGTATTTAATTTTCTTCTTTGCTCTTTTCTAAAGTGGAGATTGAAAGCAGTAGGTGAAGTAAGGAAGTAAGCTGAAACTCTTCTGGGAACCAAAAGCAGTGCAGACCTGGAGTGACATCCAGTAAAACTGCAGGAGTCAGACCACCTACCTATCGTATGTGTTGAGCCTGCTGCAGCACATAAATTCAAAAAAGCAGCGTGCAGTTCCTATTGCCTGCTATCCAGGGTTGCCCACTTTAGGTACCTCTTGTAGTCATAATCCTAGGTTAGGCTTAATACAGCTAGGTTTAATGCAGCCCTCTGAGTTTTTACTGGTCTTGAATTTGTCTTTCCTTGTATGCAAGATAAAACACACTAAGCATCCTTCCTTTGTTCCAGTTTATCTTTTCATGTTATTGTTTCACTTCTTCTGACAGTACACTATGGAAAACATCCCTTAGCTTGCCTTGTTGAAAAAGAAAGTAAGAGAAGCGCAGCTTTCTTTTCTTTTTTTCTTTTTTTAACTGTTAGCTAAAATTTAAGCTAAAGTTTCCCTTTAGCTGTTTAAATAGCATTTTCTTATTAAACCCACAAATCTTTTACACAAAGAGGTTTATTAGTCCAGTTTTAGAAATATGACTAAGTCTAACCGTAGTTTATTTTAGGAAATCTAAAGTGTTCTTCTGTTCAGTGGCTGCTACCTTTGTAGTCAAATGACTTTAAGTGGGTTTCACCTCTCTTAGTTTTAACTGTCTAAAAGCTAGGCATTTAATTTAAGCTAGTTGAACAGACTCCCTTTATAGTCAATGGAGAAAAATAGGCATGTCCAAAAGACAATTTACTTCTACCTACCGATTACAGATGTAGCAGAGGAGTCTCTTCAACTACAAATGAAATATTTAGTTCGCTAAAAGAGATTCCTCACTTCATAAAAATGAGGTAGTGTAATCATTTTAAGAATCAAGTTTTGGGAAAAGGAGATTATATTTTGAAGAAAGGCTTTGATTTAGAACAGATACAAAGGACTTGACTGCAATGCTACTGCTTGTGCATGACACATTTCATTAGAAATAAGTGACTTTGTAGGAAAGAAGGGCTTCAGGAAAGAGAGATGAACAAAAGTTCTATGATCCTTTCTTGTATTCCTCAAGCTTTTAACTACACACACAGTGCAGTTTCTCCTGAAATATTACCCTCTTCTTCCATTTCCTCTTACAGTACAAGATAACAGTCCTAATGAGATCATGGCAGTTTGGAGGGTAGCAAGGTTGACAAGAGATGTTTCATCTAAGAGTTATGCTGGGATTTGGGGGTCATGCCAGATAATCAGTTTTCCGTGTCCATCACTACCAGAAACATTTGGGAATCCCTAGAGTAGTTCATTGCCCCATAAGTAGTATAATCAGGTTGAGAAGAACTTTTCATAGAGTAAAAGTCTATTAAATAAGTACAAGATTTTGTTTTATCAATACTGTTTTCTTGCTCTCTATCTGTTTTTATCCCTACCTTCCATCGGTCCTGTACCTCTCCAACCTTGCCATAAATACTGAGTCCCTGAACAGAAAGCTTTGTACCTGTCCCCTGAACATTGTGACGAGAAGATGATACCTCTGTGCCAGCTTCTAGCCACTCCCATCTCTATCCTGTTTGTGCTGCATCTTCCCCTGTGCAGAACACCTTGAAATAGAAATGACAAGTGGTATTTTATCAAAAGCGCAACACCCAAGTCAAGACGCATCCCTAAAACCTGCCTATTTATTTCTATTTAGTTCAGGATTAATTCTAGTACTATTCTTACCTACTTCACCATCACATCTTCTGACCCCAGAAGCCCTAAACACACCAAAGTGTTATTAATCTTTTTTAAACCCAGAAGATCTACCCCATAGCAATAGTAATCTGTACCTGAAGTGCTGTGGAGCGCACCTCAACTACAGTACTTTGCTTCACATACCACATTAAGCATAAATAAGGTGACAGTGTCCTTAAATCCCAGATAGTTAATGACCTACAGTTAAATGGGCAGAAATTGGCAAAAGAAATCTTATAAATGGTGCATGTTTTTGTGATTTGTATGTGAAATTTAGTGATTTCATTTCCAGTAGAAGAATTGATTCTGCAGATTTGATTTATTGTTAGCTTAAATCGATATTATCGATTTAGGTATTGAGCATGATATGTGCCACTGCAGTTATTGTTTCCCTGCAATAATTTGTTTTGGTATCTACACATTGATTAACTTTTTACTATTTTAGTGATATCAATTATTATAGCGGTATGACACATAGGAGCACAATATGTTAGTCTTTATTTTCTGAGCCAGTGATATGACATAGATCAGGGTTACCAGGTGCTGTGCCTTCTTATCATTCTGTACCGGGGTAGCCAGTATCTTCTCTTCTTCCAGCACCTGCTGCTACACTGACTTCTTGATCTTTTTAAAAATCAAATGGAAATAGCACATCCATTACCGCCTGACACAGCCAATTAATACACCTGATAGACCAGGACTGACAGTTTGACATTCTTGACAAGGAAAATGTTCTCTCCTTCTTGCAGGACACTTCAAGCAACTAATGCTTCAAAACCTGGATCTCCTCTGATCTTATTCTTAAAAATTCCCTCTTCCTAGCTTGGCTACTGCCCATGGATCTGTCCCCTGGTCCTGCTTGCGCTGTTTATGCATGTTGCTTTCCTCAGGAACTGGGGAGTAAAGTGTGATTTTCACAGGTATTTGCATAGCATTCTGGACAGTACCAGGAAACAATCTGTCTTAGTCAACTTTAGTTTTATTTCATTGTCGTCTTCTTATGCTATCTGTGAGAGGAGAATATGCAATCTTTATACACATATTTTTGGTACAACCGAGAGAGTTATTACCTTAACAAATTGCCAATTACTCTGTCTTTGAAAATTAGCATTTCTTTGGTCTAGCATGAAGGGCAACTTACTTGATATTCCTTGTCTTCTGATGTCTTCACGTCATAAACTTTTGCTGCCACTTTCCTCAAGGGTGAAGGAATCATCAGATACTCTCTCTCTTCAACCCGTGAGTCTCTGAACTGATGATCTTTGTGATATTCTGTGTATGAACCTCTGGAAATTTGCTGTGTCTTTTTCTTATTTTTTTTTTTTTAATTAAGAGTCTGCAGGGTTTGTTTGTTTGTTTGTTTCATTTTGAAGAATTTCTGATTTTATTAAATCAAAAGAGGAATAATTTCCTCTTGATGATGTTGTACAGCTGCCTCACATTTGCTGCAAGCAGGTACTTGCCCCTGTTATCTGACTGTATAGCTTTTTGTGCATTTTTGTTTTGATGCACTTTGTGTAACTGTTCTTAAGCACTTTCATTTTAGACAGTAAATTTTTACTACAAATCTTCACTTCAACCTGATCCGTGCAACATCATGTCCATTTCTCACAAGGAATGCTTTGCTTTGATCTTATTACTAGTTATAATGCTTTTAATTTGATCTCTAATTTTTCTCTAATTGTTTCAGTTCATGTGTCTTAGCTTCGGTATAAAGATGATGAAACACTCAGTGATCCTGCTTGGCAGCCACTTTCTAGTAAGGAAACATACCATTCCCTAACAATGTTGTTACTTGAGTCCAAGTAATTCTCAAAATTAGAAATGATTTTAGGAATATACGTGTTCTTCCTTTTGTTCCCAGGGACTAAGGTATAGCTCACCAAGATGCTGAAGCTATTGTGAACCGTCATGTAGAATGCTTCTGGGCTTTATAATTGCACTTGCTTTGCACTGCATCTATCTTTTCTTGATCTGCTTTTCTGAGTTGTTTTTAACCATTAAGTGATGATTGTGTAACACACAAGAGTGGTCTTTTAGAGAGCTCTTTATGTCCTGGTTTTCCCAACTTTTGATGGGCCAGGATTGCAAAAGGTTATGGCCCTCTCGCATGGCATGAAGAACTCTGCTATCCTAATGCTATTAAAAATTAAACTATTAACATTGAATGTTAAAGATGGGAATGGCATAAAGAATTGAATTAACTGTAGCTTGCTGAATTCTTCAGTATATGTTTCTAGAGCTATAGTTAATACTTGATATTTGACATAAACAATTGTAATTTTCAAACGGGAATTGAAATTTATGCAGCTGTTGAAAGATATAGAGCTATAATTTACAGGGAGAAAACTGACTCTGCTTTTTCTTTCCTTTTTATTTAGAAAGCAGTTTCATCTCTTAAAAACAGAGAGATAATTTTACACTAAGGATGTTTTCTCTCACAAGATTTAAGCAAATATAACATTCTTATACTTTAAATTATAAATAAGAACCACTTAAAAGAATCATAGATGTATTTATGCAAATCATAAATATCGTTATGTAAATCTATGTCAAAGATATAGATACAGATATAGATATATATTCTTTAAGAAGTCATTCTAGCTATATAATCATTCCAAGGCAGACCTCTCTGGATTAATATCGATTCTATATACTTTACAACCAAATAATTATTCCAAAGACTGCAAATCTATTTGTAAACAATCTCAAGCACCGCTAGTGGGAAAAGTTAGGTATTCTAACTTTGCAACAGTCTTTTCTTTTCCAGCCCAATTGCAGCTTTTAATTCCATCTGTTGATAAACCATTTTGTCAAACATATCCAACGGGAATTTAAAAGAGTCACTTATTTCAGTATAGTTTTGTGAGGATATGGTAGGTCAAGGCAAATAGATTATAATAAGAAATAATAATTAATGGTACCTGTTCTTACAGGTGAATTCCGTGTTTATCTCTCAGAGATCAAGAGCAATTAATCATGTGTTTATATATCCTACATATTTCTACATGTTCTTTTAGAGGGAAGACAAGAGTCAATATTGGTCAATATTTATTTCATTGTTACATTAGTGCCGGATATTTTCCCTCTACGAAGATTGTATAGTAGGAGAGTTTTAAGTATGGCAACAAGCACCTGCCCCTGCTGTTTTGCTAAACATCTTTGTCACCATTCATTCCTCAGGCGACATGCTCCAACTCTGTAACTCTGTGCCCTTGTGGGGTTCATTCTGTCATCCCTCTCCACAGCCAGTTGGTTTTCTCCTCATAAGACAATACTCTTTCCCACACGCCATCTCACTCAGAGATTGGTGAGAAGTGCCAGCCTTGGACATGCGCTCATGATTCAAAGACAAATGTCTGCTTTATGGTGATTGTAGATGGCGTCAAGGGTAGTCAGCTCTTGAGGAAGGACATTTGAATCTAGTACAAGTGAAGAGGAAAAATAGATATGCAAAATTAGATGCACAGGCCAATGATAAAATAGGTAAAAGTCATATTCTAGACTTAGACAAAACTGTCATTCTGGCCTTGGTTTTGACAAGCATATTCTGCACGGAAGAGCAAGTATTGATGATCACAAAGCTACTATAGTATTGTGGTATGCATGTAAATGTTTCCAGTGAAGAGCTCACAGACTGAGTAACAGTTGTCCTTAAAGAAATTCTAAGTTTATCTTTAAATTTCACCTTTGTAATAGCTGACTGGAAATGTTCTGATATCCATCCCTTTGATGAGTACCTGGACTTACAAAAGCAAACCTTTTCACTTTTTTGGGAACTTTCCTGGTTGAAGACTCATCATGTTCAGATACATCTATTATTTTGACTAGTTTTTCTCTCCATGATCATCTCTCTCCCATTCTGCTGCCTTCAGTTCTTTGATAAACCTTCTCATATCTTCTCTCCAATGGAAGAGAAAGAGGAATTTCAGCTCTCTCTCACAGTTTTTGAGTTCCTACAGTCATTTTTTCCCAGACTCCTGCACCTCACCTTGCCCATTTATGCCCTGTCGCTGGTGACATAGAGGAGGCTATCCACCTGTCTTCTGTACTAATGTGCAGGCTGTTTTCACAATCTCTTGTTAACTTTCCTCTTTTTCACATCAAATCCAGATTCCTTGCTCCTGTACCATTCTGACCTGTGGCAAGTCTGCTTTCACTTTTCCTTCATCATTTCCACTATTTCACTTTCTTAGGCTCCTTCCAATCTGCTTTGTTCATATTATTTTTGCAGGTATGACAATTTATTTTATATTCAGCTGGACAGATACTTTAGCTTTTTATGCTTGTGCATTAGCACTGTAAATATTTATTATTACTAGCTCTTATTTATTCAGCATCTGCATGACCAAAAGCTTCTGTATTGGCAACTCTAGTAGGTCTTGTTCCTCTCATAGGCTGCAAATAAAGCTAGATCATAATCAAAATTGTTGTTCTGCAATTCTCCAAAATTTCCATTTCTGATTTTGTTCTAAAATGTATTAAAAGTCTGAAGAAGTTTTCTGGGCAATTGCTGGTCATTGGAAGATATTCTTTCCCTTGATATCAGCTTTACAATGTTCAAACTATAATTGCATTCATATGCAACTTGACTCAAATTTCACTTGTCAGGAATATTCTTGTGTTCTAAATTCTTGGCCGTTCCATGATTCTGTGATTCTGTAAATTCGTCCAAAGAATGTGGCTTTTTTTGAGCAACTGATATCTTTCAAGTGATCCCTAATTACTAATCAAGTAAACATTTCCAAATCCTGTGTGATGCTAATGCATTAAGTTTAAAAGGGAGATAGGTATGAGAAACAGCTACATTATTTAAGCAGTTTGTTTGTTTGTTTGCAATGGCTGGTTTTTGAAAAGGAGAGTTCTCCCCAACTCTGTGTCACTCTCTCAGAGAAAAATGAATATGTAAATGTCTTCTGATTAGTAGGATTTGTCTAACTTTACATACATATATATGTATATACATACATAAATATATAGCACAGAATCACAGAATGGTTGAGGTTGGAAGGGACCTCTGCAGATCATCTAGTCCAACCCACCTGCTCAAGCAGGGTCACTTAGAGCACACTGCACAGGATCCCATACAGGCAGGTTTTGAATATCTCCAGAGAAGGAGACTCCACCACCTCTCTGGGCAACCTGTGCCAGTGCTCAGTCACCCTCACAGGAAAGAAGTTTTTCCTCATGTTCAGGTGGAACTGCCTGTGTTTCACTTTGTGCCCGTTGCCTCTTGTCCTGTCGCTGGGCACCACGGAGAAGAGTCTGGCCCCATTCTCCTGACACCCTGCCTTCAGATACTTGTGCACATTGATCAGATCCCCTCTCAGTCTTCTCTTCTCCAAGCTAAAAATATATGTTTGGGATAAGCTAATGATGTGCCTGCAAGGCTTATTCTAAAACGCATGGACCCAATTTGGGATTGCTTGGCAGCAAGAGTCTTGTCTTGCAGCTAAAATAACATCTCCAGCATGCTGCTAGCTATCTTTCTAAATCTATATTTGGTGGATACCTATGTCCTCTTGAAACTGGCAGAGAGCTTTCTGAGCAGGCACTGTGCTACACCAACAGATGGCCATAGGCAAAGGCATGCCAGAGAACCAGTATGTGCCTCACGTTTGAGTATTAAGGGATGGATTTTCATCCAAGAATGTCAAAACAGCAGTCAATGCAGAACATCTGAGCCTACAGTTAAGGGGATATGTTGACTCTCTCCCTGGTCAGAGCTGGATTTACTTTGAAAATTATAAAAAAAGAAAAAGAAAAAGAAAAAAAGAAAGTAAACATTCTGAGGCTGTGAGATTTTGGACCTAACAAATCAAGAATAGGAGGAAAAAAAGTGTTTAATAAAATCCTCACCCTTAACAATTCCTTTCATCATCAAGCACCTGAAATCTCTCAAAATAAATAAAAATAGGCTTGCATGGCATAGCTCAATTTCCTGGTGAACAGTCTGGCTGACAGCAGAAATCAGACCTGCAGATTATAGAGCATAGAAGCTCATGTCTGCTTTCCATTAAACACAGCCCAATCCTGTTCAAAGTATACCACACACCATGTCAGTTCAGAATGGCACACAGCGGTGAATAATACTGTGTTTGTGCCAAGAAGGCTTACTGCATCAATAACTGACAATGCTCGTTGCACTAGGAAAATCGAAGTGAAAAAAGAGTAATTCTAAATTACATATTCTACATCTTTCAGTTAATTTCCTATACTGACCTACAGTAGAAGTAAACACTTGAAAGAAAAGGAAGAAACATACTGAGCAGTTTCATTTCAATCAGGGTTAAGATATTTTTTCAGGAAATGAATGCATTGCTATAGAAAAAGTTATACAGTCTTAGGCATTATACTGTGAAGGTAGCAGATGATTCTTATTATTTTTAAATTTGGAGGAAGAGTTATTAAGAAACTTTGCCTATTCTTTCTTTATAGGGCTTGAAAATGCACTTTTTTAAAAATTCATTTTGAAGTCAAAGTGAAGCTTGTGGAAGAGAGAAGTCACTGAATGCCGTGATCAGAAGAAGCTGCTATTCGCTGCATTGAGGCCTACAGCCACTGGGAAAGCAAGACTACTGTGTATCCTCTCAAGAGGCTGACCCTGCATCTTGTCTGGCTTGTGTTGACTGATTTCTGAGACATTCAGGCGATATCTACGCAGGAATATCTCACTGATCTACTTATTTCACTCTGAGTGTGGCAGCTCTACTGAACTGAAGTGTTCATCCGAGTTTGCTATCTAACAATGTAATTTCCTTGTTAATCAGTGTCAATGAAGCTTTGTGATTGTTCATCTTAATTACAAGGCCTTCTGGTAAGATAACCAACGGTGTAACTATTTGGTTCTGCCAAAAATCTGTGCTGATTTGTCTTGCAGTTAACTGTTGCATGTATACCTAAAATTGTGCAACTTGTGGGACTGAGAGTTAAGCTAGCAAACCGCCTGATTGCCATTATTTTTGCCAATATCATTTTTAAACTACTAAAGCATACTGGAAAACAACACTCTGCTGAATGCCATTATCAGCATAATCAGTGATAAGAACTGCATAGAGTATTTAGCTCTGCTAAGAGTAGATTTTTGTGCTAACAAAAAGCAGAGCATTGTTTCCTCAATGCTAGCCTAAGCAATTAAATAAGAACAGAATTCAAGGTTTAAAGCATAGGAGGACTATGGAAAATAAGGAGAACTTGCAAACTTCTCTGTATAATATACCTTTTCCATTACCCATAGGGTTAAAGTTTTGGGTTCATGCTAAAATAGAGATCCTATAGGGCAATTCTATAATACCTGATTTCTAAACAGTGCAGGGTAAAGGAAAATTAAGTTGCTGGTTTTGTCCCATGTAAGAAAAGGTGCTGGTGAGCCAATTTTTTGCATGTCTCATCTGCCTCCAGAGTGATGCAGTCAGTTTTCACCTCTTCACAATTCTCTGGAAAACTACTTCTTCACAACTCTGCCTCAATGGTCTTCTGCAAGCATGACCATAAGAGCTCATAAAACAGATTTTCACCTGTTCTTCTTCCCTCTCTCCTTCTCTTCCTTACAGTTCATGATGTGTTAGATGCTGCACTGGCTGAAGGATTGCAAGTACAAGGGAAATTGGAAACACAAGTACTCATTCTAACTCCTACTGCTAGGGAACATTTACATTACGGCTTAAAGATGCATTTACAGATACATATTCAATTAGTTAACACAGATACCTATTTCAGTGAAACCATCTCATCCTAGAGGTCACTGTAGAAATGTGGCTAACTTTTAACCAGGGTCCCAGATGAGATTTTCAGTTCATACTGAGCTCTGTCCTGCCACACTTTGTACCATTAACAGTGCTTGTGTTAGCTAGTTTCCCTCAGCTGCTTCAATACGCACATCTTACCAGTCTCTGTGATAACTGTGATAATGGTTTTCATTTCTGTAGTTTTGAAATGCTATTTCCATTTCCTACTACTACTCCAGATGTGATAATTTCCAGATTAATTCTCCAAGGACAGATTAAACATTTGGGAAATTCTGTTGATTTTGGGTAGATGAGATGGTTAGGAAGTAGCAAGCTAGTTATTGCATGCATACTCCCATAAGTTGTCCTATTTATTACCCAGAAAACATAAAGAGCTTCAGACAAGTCTTCAACTCTCCCCAAAATAGTCTGAACGCTTAATAGAAGTAGTTTTCCTTGCAGTTATACTGTGAAATAGCACATAAATAATCGCAGAATCACAGAACAGTTGAGGTTGGACAGGATCTCTGGAGATCTTCTAGTCCAACCCCCCTGCTCAAGTAAGGTCACCTAGAGCACACTGCCCAGGATTGTGTCCAGATGGCTTTTGAATACGTTCAAAGTTTTCCTATGCGGCAATTTCTACAAAAATCTGAATTTTCGTGTTCGCATTACATCAAAACCAGGGGCCAGTTAGCATTTGTCCAGTGGCCTGATGCTGAAGAGAAGGTAAGAACTGCTGCATTATAAATGTCTTATTCTAGAAGAAGAGACTGAAAGAAGCAAGACGAATATGAAGACCTTGGATAGACAGAAGGAGAACTCTACTCTGGGCTTTAGTATGGTTGTCTGTTTGCAATATTTCTATAGCACTCAGAATTGCTGAGGGCACAGTTTTTGACTCTTCTGACAGATTCCCTCCTGTAGCATCCCCACATCAAATAAAGAGCATTGAGAAAGCTCTGGCCAGCTTACCAATACAAGACAGCTTTGCATGGGCTGCTGGCTACAGTCTGTGTGTCCTATCATGGTGCTCTGGTTTGCTGATGGCATAATTTGCTAGAGGACAGTTCAATTCCTAGCGATAGGTGCATTATCACAGCTCCTCTTCTGGTCTCTTAGTTCTGAACACTCTTTCATCCTTTCCTTGCTCTCCATTTGAACAGCACCTCGCTCCAGGAGAGCCTCCTCATCTGCATTTGCTCTGATACAGCATCCACATCCTAATGACTCTGGCCTAGATAGGACTGAACAAACAATTCTCAGAAGCCAAGCACTTCCAAAATAGCCTAGGTCAAAGCGCATGAGAATTCATTAATGCATGGTATCAAAAAAGGGTTTCTGGGAAGTAGTTGGCAGTTGTGCACAGCTTTCTATGAGTCCTTCTGAGTTCTTTTCTTTTTCAGCACTTTGTGCTGTTTTTCCCATCTGTGCTCAGAACTGAAGACCGTGAAGGAAGAAGACACTTGAAATAACAAACCTTGAAGGTTCAAGGACTAGTATTAGCCTTCTGAAGCTTTTCCAAGAGATTTGACTTCTGATAATCACATTGTTCCAAATTAGGTACAAGTCATCATTTGTCCAGTGGCCTAATGTTGAAGAGAAAAGACAAGAGCTACTCCAGAGAAGTGCCTCTTTCTGTGGGAAAAGATTGAAAAAATAAAAATGAAAATGAAAGAGAGTGCATTGAGCAGCAGAAGGGCTATTTCAAAATATGTGTTTATATTCTTGAGGAGCTCAGACAACTAGGGAAAGAAGTAATTGAGTAAATGTAAGTGTTCATTTACTTGGAATTTTTGTAGCTCATTTTTTTTCCATAAAGAAGAAAAAGGTCTGATATAATGGAAGCATACATCTGTATATCTTGCTTTTCATGTGTTATGTATAAAATGAACTTGACTCCCCAATGTGGAGCTTTAGTTTTACAATGATATACTTCCACTGATTTTCATGCAGCTGGTAACACCATTGAATAAACTAGTCATGGAAGAGATCCAGCAATGTATTAGTTGTTATCCGTAAGGGACCATAAATTACAGTATATATATATCCTCTAGGTGAGAGGGGCTGTATAAAGATTTGAATAGTTTTTATGACATTTCCCAGTGATGTTTCTCACCTTTCAGGATGTTTGTATTTGAGTAAACAGTCATAGAAGAATAAACTGCATGCAAATCCTTGCAAATTGAAAAATATTAGTTATAAAGATTTAACTTGAGATCTGACACACTTCCACTGGAAATGATTCACTTTTTATATGAAAACTATTCAAAAGTGAAATTAATTTGCAATTTGCAACAAAATGATGCTACTGTCAACACTTGAGGGTTTTGAAACTGCCTTTTAACAAAGTACTTTTCTGCAAAATATGCATGTTTCCTGACCAAACTTTGACTTTTTAAATCATTTCTCTTGTACTTAATAATAAGTAATCATTTATTTGTGTTTACTATTTAGTGTATGTTTTTCCCTCCACCAGTATATACCAGTTGCCAGAACCATTTCATATTGTGAATTAGTCAAGATTTTAAATTTCATGAATAATTCACAGTTTGTTGCAGTGATTCCAGAAAGCCATAACACCATATCATACATTCATACCAGAGCACAACACTGCAGTTAATATTGCTTTGTTTCTAAAAAGTGTTGTGATGTCTTGGCGCGTGAGTGTAGTTCAGCTAAACATTAATAAAAATTTTTGCATGCTTACATACATTTTCTTCCTTCTGAACTGCTATATAACCCATAGATAAATACCTGCTTTAACCACAGCTCCCAGTCTGAAGTTACTCCATGGCCTGTGACCAAGATTTCTTTACCTGTTGGGCATTGCAACAGCATTCCATCCACCTTTTTGTGTTGTCAGCATTTCGGCTTCAGGGCACCAAATAGTCAGGTATTGTATTAGTTAAAGTAGATTTTGCAAATCCCATCCGAAATAAACTAGACTGAATTTCAAAAATTATTGTTCTCCCTTTTCCTTGCAGATGCCTACAGAGAACAAGAAACCTAAGCAAGAAGATAGTAGGAATCAGGAGAACAACTGATCCTCAAGTAAGTGGAAGTTAAGAGAGCCCAAATTTTATCTCCAGTAATGAAGAAGGTCTAGGAAATAGCACTTGAAATACTGAAACAACATTTCTTAACCGTCCTTTGTGAGTTACAAAAGATCCATGCCATTCTGGGGTATGGAGAAGTGAGATTCGTGCAGGATAAAACAGGCAACAACATCAAAAAACTTGTGTGAAATGACTACTTACTAAATGTAGTTACTAACTAAAGAAAGATTCCTAAAAATATGCTGCCTTACAATAGTTATTTCTCTGATATCTTGGACAACTTCCAGACTAAGCAGAAATGTATTAATTTAGTGCAACTCCAAACTGATGGCTTCAGAGAGCAGATGGGGCTTATCCTCATGTGTTGTGACAGATCAGTTCCCCACCACAGACAACTTGCTAAGTTCACAGTAGGTCTCAGAAGTCTGAAAGTGAGAGAGCCGGCATTCAGTATTCAAAGAAAGACTTTTAATTTTAACTGCACATAAAGGAAGGAATGTGTATCTGTCCTTCTGCCATAATACCTGCAAATCAAGGTGAAAGGCAAAATTACAAAGGCTAGATTCTCTGTTTTGCTGAATCATGTACAACTCAGCAAAATGTGCATAAAATGCAACTAAATCAGAATGGTAGTATTTCATTCTCATTTTGCACTAATGCCAAAATGAAGTACAAAACAGCAAATGTTCTAGTCCAAGATATCTAGTTAAATACCTGAGATTATTAATACAGAGTCTCAGAGCTCCCTATTGCTTCTTAATACACTGTTAAGAATAGTCTTCTGTCTGATTTCCCTTTGTTTGCAGGGTTTTAGGAGTTAAACTAGTTTTTAATATGGTATTGTCTTAACACAGAATAAAATAAGAAGAGCTAATGAAAATTCATATAGACATAGATGCCTGTATGAATAAATTAGGCATTATTTGAAGGAATAAATATCCATACTTGTGGGTAAATAGCTGTGAATTGCAAGGTCCATGTAAAATAGGAGATGAATAATTAAGAGTTAAATCATATTTTTAGTCAAAGCAGAATGCAGGTTTGCTTAAAAAATTCAGAAATACTAGAAGAAATTTACCTATAGCAATGCAAAACTGTTCATTGGAACTAACAAGGCTGAGTCAAACTGAAAAGCAGACAGCTGAACTAATATTCCATAGAAAATAAAGCATTAGAAACTCATGCGCTGAGGTGTGTTTCTGGGTGAAACAGAGAAACAGAATTTGGTTTGATAGGCAGGGAAGGGAGCGCCTATCTGTTCCTGTCTCTAAGAAGTTAAATAAGCCCCTAGAATAGCATTCGCGGTAGGTTTTCTCTAAGTCTAAGACAGTGATAATGATGAGAATAATACATTTCCCTGGTAGGGTTCCACTTAGAACACAGCGTTCTGTTCTTGTCAATTCAGATTAAGTAAGACATTGCAGGATTTGAAAAGTATAGAGAGAAAATGCAGTGAACTATGAAGAGGGAATTGTACAAAAACAAGTAAACATTTGTGGCTTACACGTTCGGAGAAAGCTAAATAGATCACATCTTGAACATGCGTACAATAAATCTGACAGATGTGAAAATATAGGTTCTGTAGCCATGTGTGAATGCACCTATGAATAACAATATTCTATAAAAAATTATAGCCAGAAATTTGATACAAATGATGAGTAAGGTTGTCCAAATACCCATTATAAGATCACTCTCTCGGTGCTTTACTAAACTAACCATTCAGATTTACATTTTTCTTTTGCCCCGTGAAAGTATTGGGGCACATTTCTGCTAAGCGTTTGATAGTTTCCAATAACAATGTCATGGAAATACATACATTTCCCTATTTAGAAAATAATTTTAAAGTCATTTTACTGTCAATCTCTAGTCTCTTTCACATACTTCAGAGTGAAGGCTTGAAAAGCATTCAGGTTCTGCTGTCTTTTGCTATCCCTCCAAAAAATGTCATTGTAATAAAAGAACCTTAGAAGTTTCGAGCTTATGAGGATTCTGCCAAGCTTATGAGGATTGTGATGAAGTTCAACAGCTTTGGGTGGACTGAAAAATCCATTTTCACAGAGGTGTTCATGACAGTCCTCCACAGGCTCAAAAGAGAAAAAGTGATTTATTGACTTTTAGCTTGAGAAGCAGTTAGCACCTGATCCCAGATGATCGGGTAGATAAGTAGCAAGAGGGAGTCAAGGACCAGGAGAGAGGCAGCACCTGGAGACATGGGCTAGGGGTGGGACACAGAGCCAGGGAGAGAGGTAGGAGGAAAGAGCAGAAGAAGGTGGCAAGAGAGGGGCCACGAGGAAGCCTGATTTGGAGAGAAGGAAACTGAGGTGGAGCAACAGGAGTGGTGTCAAATGAGAATAGGCAGGAGGAGAATGGGGACAGAGACCTGCCAGTTGCTCAGGGGAGAGGCTTGCCTACAGCATGCTCTTTTTCAGAGCGAGAAACTGAGCCCAGAGGTCACCTGGCAACACCTGGCAAAATGCATTCCCTCTATTCCATGCTAGTGCAATCAGCTACATAACTAGACATTAAGAGCTCACTGTTGCCACCAGCTTTTTCATTAGATCATACAGCAGAAATGTAGGCACCCAGCAGTCAGAGCCCTGCTTATGATACCCCACATCAGAAAACAATATGTTTCTGTTTGATGAAATATCTGTGGGAGAGGGGTGTTTTTTCCTGTAGCTGTTTTATTTGCTTGTTTTAAGGTAGAAAAATATATCTTCTAAAGAGCATTAAGGTTTAAAAGTCAATTCAAAAGTTAAGAAAGACTAATGTTGCTTATTCAGTCTGATTTTTACAGTACTTTTAATTACAGGATCACATACCATCTTCTGCAGAACCCTTGACTCAGTCAGGATGAATCTGGCATGTAGACAAACAAGGCTGTGTAGGACTTGAGTTATGGTGCCATTGTGTCTTTATGTGGATTCAGGTTACCCTCATTGCAAAGAAAAGTACATTCTTTTAAAGCTCTTGCTCTGGGAGCATGAAGGTCCTTATTTAGGAAAGGTAAAGGGTGAAGAGTAAGCTGACAATGTATTAGTAGATATCTTCATTTAACAACAAAAATATTTGAGTGAAATTAAGGATGTATGTTTCAATTCTATAGACCCCTCTCCTAACCTTCATCAACTGTCTCATTTCTCAGAGTCACTCCAGTAGTTGTTCCTATGGAGGGTTTTTAAGAGGACATCCCATTATATATGACAGCGAATGTCCATTAAGATACTAATTGAGAAGAGCTCTATCCAAAATTGCCTTATTTCTCTGGAATGATCTGTTTGTACCTAACAGATACAGAAATCTCTGCCACTGATCTGCATGTATAAAACACATTTTTATTTCATTTGAAACTGAATGCTGAGCTCCAGGAGCTGAGTTAAGCTTCCAGTTACCTTTTTAAACTAAAAGAAATGACAAATTAAACGCAGAGCTACCAAGAGCATAAAACTTGTTTCTGTTTTCTGTCCCCTTTATTCACCCAGCTGTATTCATAACTAGAGCTGGTAGAGAGCCCAATAAATGTTGCTGCAGAGAAATGTATCCATTTTAGTGGAGTAGCTTGTGTGATTTCTCATAAATGCTTTACAATAATGACAGCCACAGCTCGGAAGCTATCATGGTCTTTTTCCCTGGAGAGCAATATATGAACCATACTTAGTGTTTAACCTTTTCTAAGAGGGCAAATGAAGCAGGAGTCAGGCATAATCAAGAACTAGTGGGGGGAACGATATAATCAAATATGTTTTTCAAAAATGCCATTCAAATAGTTTGTCCTGGTTTGTTTCAAGGAGTCTTGGCAGGGGCAAGGGGAGGGATTGTGGGCTTTTGGGGAGATTTTTGGTGTGGGGGAAGCTAGCTGTAAAAATGCTTCATGAAAAATCCAAAAAAATAAAGCTCTTCCAGATTCATTTCCATATTGACCAGACGCTTACCTCACTTGACTGAATCAGGGACCTCCCTTTGGAAGGTCGTTTCCCCACACAGGGCAAAGTGAGAATATCAGTTTTGTACAAGTGCACACACTCCATCTGCGTGCGTCCATGGTGCTACAGCACGTTGGGGATTAGCTCATGCATTTCTGGTAGCATTTGGCTCCGTAAAACTGAAGTCCTCGGTAGCTCTTGCAATAGATTTTGGGGCACGCAAGATGAATTTGCTCCTAAGTATGCAAAATACTCATAGACATCTCTAAACTTGTTAGAAAGAGCTCAGGTCCTAAATAAATAATCCTAGATTAATTTGTATTATGCTATGTTCAATGGTAGTCTGCCTTTAACACTAAAGAGTACATATGAGTTTCTAAACTGAATACAGATCCTTTATTAACTCATTACTGAGCATGGTCCTTTGTGTCTGAAGCGAAGCGTTGCTGCGGCTGCCAGACACATGAAAGACCTTTGTGCTATAATGGCTACTGCTAGCGTGTTTTACTTTCTTAAAAATCAGAGCTATTGCTATGTATTTAGCATGTTACAAATACATATCTCGCTTCTAATTTGACATTAAAATTGTTGCAGTTGTTGTACTGAGGGTTTTTTTTTTTCTTAAGTGCTAGGGAGGTAAATGAGAACATAATTACATTGTCAAAGTCAATAATAGCAACCAGCCTCTGTCAGGTCTTGCTGTGCTCAGCACTGTTTCACAGGAACTGCTGGGGAGCTCTTCCGCCACCGATCCATTTGGCTCCATTTAAAAACTGAGTACAGGAAGGTAGTTATTGTACGAGATTAGTTTCCTGTATGCTGCAAATTGGCAGTAGCAGAAAAATACAGGATGAATTTATTAGCTTGCAAGGTCAGCTAATAAAAAGAAAACTATGTAACTTGGACTGTTGTTTACTTGAAGTAGGATCACTTATTAGACTTCATGCAAAATTTAAACTAATTAACTCCTGCATTTCCACCTGCAGAAGCTGTACAGAAAAAAAAGCAAAAAAAACGACATGTATACACACACACAAAACCTAATCTGGATGTTCATATTCAAGGTATTCAGCAGGATTAGAAGTCCTTCTCCTTAAAAAATTGCATGATATATACAGATCTTGAGCTCCACAGGCAATCATTTCAGTCATGTTTTGTCACTACTGCAAGAAGAATATGATCATAAAGATGATCCTATAAAATTTTATTTGCTCAGTGAGTGCTAGTATCAATTTTAATATTTGAGAGAGATTACAGGTGTTAATGAGATTGAGATTTTGGCCTAAAAATAATTTTTAATTAAGGTTTAAGAAAAAAATAATTTTAGAACAAAAGAAGACATTTGAAGATGATAATAAAATTATGATGCTCTTGGGGAACAATATATGATGTGAGTATTACTTCCTTGTACCTTTCCTTGCCATGGACTGTTAATGGACGGTGATAAAATAATAGTGCCATATTAGAAAAATGTAACTCTGCACTTCAAACACCAGATGAATAGAGTCAGTTAATCATGAGTTTTCTCCAGAGTTCGAATACACACATGCACGCCCACATACACACACACACAAATCCACAGTGGGAAACTATATTAAAAGGGAGATTTTGAACTCTGTTGTAATATCTGTATAATGAACTTACTCCAGCTTAACAGGCAGAAATTCCAAGTACTTAAATTGCTTAGCTGGATTTTTTTAAAGCTCCTGAACATGTTAGGTCGTCATAGCAGTTAAGTGCCTAACTTACTCTGAGGCACTTTGAAGTGTGTTAGGCACATATCCACACCATCCATTTCCTAGTGGAAAGATTGAGATTGGAACCTTTTGGCACATTAATGTGGCACTTTTCAGCAGTGTTATCCTCCAGCGCACCCAACTTGTGCTCACACTTGTGCTTGTGAGGACACTGAGGCACTGTTTTACCTAGTCTTTAGGCAGGAGGACAGTGAGAATTTAAACTTCCCATGTGGTCAAGGAAGGGCTAGCAAGTGCTTCTGAAGAACACCAAAGGGACATACGATCCCTCTAAGTTAATCATTGACTTCCAGCTGTTAATTACAATGTAGCACAGTAGGACACCTAACCTCTCCTTACTGAGTCCTTCTCACCTCATTCATGGATCAGCACTCAAATTTCCATTTTAAACAAAAAGTAGGTCTGTGTCCCTGCCTCCTCTGCCTCATGCAGAAGCATCCCTCTGTATGTCAAGGATGCATCCCTGGAAAGTGCAACACTTAGAGATCTGACAATGATAGATTAGACGTTTGATTATTTGATAGCAAATAATTTTTTTCATAAGAATTAATGTAGTGGAGGGGATGCAGGCAGGTACTTAATACACAGCAGGATCAGGATCATCAAGACGGTTAACAGCCAGCTCAACATCTGATAACAACAGAGGACTTGTAAGAGATGCTGGGTTCAGTGACTGGCTTTGTGGTGGTCAGAGGTGCTAACTGTTTTTTAGATTAAAAGTCAAGATATTACTTTTTCTGGCCTAAAATGTTGACTGTTAGATCTTTTAACAATAAGATTTCAAATTTAGCTACACCATGGTAATATTGTTCAACAGATCTTGGTACAGATGATTATTGTGGAAGGTCTCCTGAGCCACTGCGCCTCTGAGACCAAATACCTCAAATCAACCTTTCAAAGCAAGTATTCCCTCTGCCTCCTTCTGAACAAGTATGTTCATCATCTTCCTCAGAAGCTCACTGCTTGTCATGTTCAATCAAGTCAATGAAGGCTGAAGGATGGAAAAATAGGGTAATGACAACACTTAGCAGATCAGAGTAGTAAACTGAAGCCAGAGATAGTGTGGGTTACTGTAGCCAGTATACTTTTTTGCACTATGGGACACTTCCTCTTTTTGGGGCCCACCTCCCAGTCAGATGTCATAACAGGACCGAGAGCACACTGATCCACCCCTGGGAATGGAAAGCTGGTCCACACTGTAGCTAAGACAGTAAGTCTCAAAATAGAGGAGGCAAAGACAAGGCTGACTTTCAGTGGGAACAGGTAGAACTTGGGTACTAAGCTCTGGAATTTAACATCACAGGAAAAAAAACCAAACCTTTATACAGGAGTAGGAACTTTTCCCTTTTAGGCTGAGGAAAGTTAAGTTTTCACTGACTTCCATTGCTCTCTGCTTTTCTGCTAGACGCCTACCCTTAGGACAACAATTCATATTCTGAAACGCAGATGGACAAAGGCACAAATCCCTCTGTCCTGTTTAAACATACCCTTTCTGGGAGGACTTCCTGCAGAGTGCTGAAGGTGCATGGGCTTCCTCTCAGGTAAATATATAGCTTGTTTCCTCAGGCAGGTGCATCTCAGCTTTAGGTATCCAACCAGATGCACAAGTCTTTCTGTACTCCCAGGCCTAGGAGCTTCCCTGGGCTTTGCCGCAACCCCATATCCAAACAAAGCCCACCTTGAGGTGGTACCAGGCTGCATGCAGGGACAGGAAGCCTAAGTGGGAGCCACATTACTCTTTGAAAGATCTAAACAACTGGGGAAATAGGACTTTGATGCACACTGTGGTACAGCCAAGCAAGTAAATCAAAACTCATCCTTCGGAGCTAGCACTAACCCTTCAGAGAAACTCCCCACTCTTCGCTGTGGGTTTAGTGGTGAGGCCTTCATGCTTTACTCAGAGGCACTCTAAGTCACCCTGCCGGAGCCCAGCCTAGGGTGGGATCCAGTCCTCTGAAACTACAACTTGAATCTGCTTCATCTTCTTTCCAGACATACCTCCTTCCCCAGAGGTTGCCAGCTTCCACAGAGGCAAGACAAGGGTGGGACTATTTTCCATCTAACCAGCTGAAGCCTGGGTAGCCTGGAATACAAGTGATGGGGGCAGCGAGAGAGTAAACAAGGCACTGTTCCTGGCACTGTTTATGCATTTCTTAATCAAGAGTCATCAGATAAACATCATCAGGAGTAGGGGCAGGAACCCAGGACTTCCCTTCTCCCAGAGGAGCATCCTCATGGCTACAGTCTCAGGTGCCTTCTTGTTTATTAATATCTCTCTTTGACTCTTGCACTCCTGGGCTGCCCTAGCCATGTTTCATGCACTTTGAGTGTCCACTCAGTATGATTTAATCGTGAAGACCTAGCCAGGCTCTTTCAGATTTGCTAATCTGTGGCAAATGAATCAGAGCCAAAGTAGAACGTGAATCTGTGAAAATAAGTCAGGAAAATGCAGTTTTCTGAAGTGTCTCAAGAGTGTCTTGCCTCTAAAGAAGGCAAGGAAGACAAATGCAAGTTCTTCTTAGTGTAAGGAGTGAAATGTGCAGCATCAGATAATGTGCAGAGTTTGAGTAACCTGCAGCAAGTAAGACTTCAGTGCTTAGCAGAGGCAAATGCTGCGCCCCTAGCACAGCATATCATTCTGCGAAACCAGAGAGGAAATTTGATGGTACAAGAACTTAGCACTGACCCTGGGTTTCAAACTGTTCCACAGACCAAAGGCACTGGCCACCCAGGATTTCTCATGGGGAATCAGAGACCATCTTAACTCAGGATCTAAAGATCAGACAATTTTTCCTTGCCAAGGTCATTTTTAGGAAAAAAAGGAGGAAAATACTATTTGTTGACGCATAGTTACCATATATCAAAGAGGGAAATACTACTTGTTGGCACATGGCTACCGTAGGTCAGATGCAGATTCACTGATTTTGATTTAAGTTTATTCATTAATGCCATTTCACACTACCTGATGATCAGACCTGATTACTGAGATGTCTGACACCTCTGGAAGACCTTCAGTGAGTCATAATGTGCCAGGAAGAGTTCATTGAAAGGGATTTTGGGGTTTACATTTTTAATGCTAAATAAAAATCCATTTGGGGATTTTGGTCAGTGAGGACAGTCAGGAAATCTGAGATTACTTTCATTGTCATGAGGCCCACTTTGAGAGGAATACTGAAGAGTGTTCTGCAAATGTTGGTCCTGAACCAGAAAACTTTTATTTGCATGAATAGTCCTATTCAGTGGGGTTCCCCACTAAAATAAAAGAAAACATTCATTCGGGAATTACTTATCAGAACAGCTGTCACCAACAGCCCACTGTCAACCAAAGTGGCATGGCTGAAGGCAGGTTACCGCCCAGTGGGATGCGCTGGAAGCAGGAGGATAGGATCTCTCTGCCCGCTCCTCCCTATCCCTCCCTCCAAGCAGGAAGCCTTGGAGCAGGAAAGGAGTGGGTAGGTAAGTGGGTCCTTCCTTCCTCAATTTTCTCCCAGATGGAACCAATATTGCATCTTGAAAGCCTACCTGCAATCCGTGGCCCTCTAAGGCATATAGGATTTTAACCTGTGATTTAATCTGTGTAAGGTTTAACAATGCAGCTGAGCTGGTATACAGCAGGAAAAAAGGTAGGTCTTCCCTGAGCCACAGTGTGCAACAGAGAAACTGGGGCGTTGTTACAGGTCTGGTTCCTTTGGGGAAGAGTCACAAAAGAGGGGGTCTCGCCTGGTATCTAGGATGGCAAAGTAACTGTGAACAAGCCATGATATGATACTGAGCAAGATGAACAGAAGTGGTTTGTGTTCACCTGCATGGGGATTGCACAAAGCTACCTTTCTTCTGTTCAGTTATCTTGGTCTTTCTGGCCAAAGTGAGTGAAAATGCAAGCTCTGAGGGAGCAAGAATTTAATTCAGGTTTTAATCCTAACACAATCTACATTATAAATTATAAAGCAAATCCAAGTTTTATCAATCTCTGCCCCACAGTCTTTCTGAGGTTTTCACATTCCTTTGCCAGCCAGTTTAATTAGAATTTTAAGGCTTTCATGTTCAAAGTATCCACTTTGAGCTGGTGGGTCAGCAGAGTTCAAAGGAAGGAATGAAAAACTCTGAAGTCTAAAACAGAAACAAGCCCCAGTTGAAGAGCCTTACCCCAGCTTCACAAATTTTGACGAAGCTTGGATATGGATGCAGAGATTGCAGTTTGAATTTGTAGGCAGGAGGGAAAATTACATTTCTCACACCATGGGGTGCCTCCACATGTTGTGAAGCTGCTCAGCCCTTCTTGCTGTGAATCCTGAGCCAACAGACCTGTTCTTGCAAGCAGAGGTACCCAGTATAGAAAAGGGAATGTACCCACTTCTCTTCCTTAGTCCACCCTGAGGCTGAAGGATTACATCTGGAGAATTTTGCTGGAGTGAGTGGGGCATCTGGGGGGAGGCCGAGGGGAATGCAGAGGTCCTTCCAAGCATCTGGAATCCAGGTTTTAATAGGGAACTGTATGTATGTGCATGATGATACAGTGTAAAAATATTAGAGTTATCTTCTTCTTGTTTGTAGTTATGACTTATCTTGTATTTCATATAAAAAAAAAGATGATAAAAATAAAGTATAAGAAAATATTTAAAAGGTTTATAAATTTAAAAAATAGCTTCTACAATGTAGTACATGTGCAATGGCCCATGCCCATACATACCCACATACATACCCAAATTGTTACAAGTATAAGTTGCATGTCTGGTTTGAAATTCTTTGTGTTTATACAGTAATAATGTACATGATAAACCTGGGTGACAGCATTTCTAGTATTACTCAAAGAAGACAATGTAAAGATTTATTCCTAGCCACCAGTGCAGAAACATAGACGTAAATGAATAAAAGAATGAACACACACACTGTAAAAAACATTTTTCCCTCCAGGCAAGATTAGATGTCTGGTTAAACTGTTCTGCATGAAGTCTATCGTGCATAGCTATGCATAGCTATGCATACAAAGAAAACAGTCTCCCTGTCCTAGCAAAGGAGGGGGCTGAGCCACAAAAATGGGCTGCCCAAGACTGTCAGGAGTTTTTCACCCATTCCTAATCAGCCAGCCTGACAGCTAGAAGTCTTACGTTTACCCTGAACCACTTTCAGCAGTACATGAAGACCAATATATTACCTCAGCATCCTCCTCCTGCAAACCCTGATGCAGTAGCAAATTTTTGCAGTGGAATAGTAGAACTACATCCCAGAGCTGGGGTTAGAGTAAGTTTAGCCAGGATCATTTTATGTATACTGAGGCTTTTCCTGGCAGAGCTGTATCAACCAGATATCACACTTCTTGATACCACAGGTACTTATCTGGCTGAAGTCCACAGTGTTACCTGGCTTAAGAATAGGAGAATAGACATACCAAGGTCATCTTTATGGAGGTGGAGAACTCCCAGAAATCTGCGACAGGATTACTGTTATCCCATTTTTCCTGATCAAAGGTTGTATAAACTCTCCCAGCTATTGAAAAGGAGGGTGCTCAGAGGAATGCATCTTTTGGCCCTGAAAAAATTTACAGCAGCCAAAACAAAGGGCCTAAGGAAAGGAAATGAAAGGCCAAGGAAAGATGTTGACTGAAAGAGATACTGAGGAATATTTAGATGAGAAGAAGACTGGCAGAGGTAAGGTAGAAAAATTCTTTTCAGTCAGGACTAGTCACATAGGATCAGTAAAAGCAAGTTGGAAAAGTGGTATGGGGAGAAGGGATATGGTTTTCTGCCTTTGGTTCTTATTTTCCTTTTCCTCCTCGCATCCCCCCCATTTTTTTTCTTTTTTTCAATAGGTCGTTCTATAGATGTAGTGCCACAGATCTAAATTTAGATAAAAAGCCAAATAAAATCAAGGTTTCAGTAACTGTAGCTATCCTGTTCTGTGTAGAAATGCAGCAAGCTGGCCCCTAAAAATACTACAGAGAGCTGTGACTCATGCTCACAAGCATTGACTGATCAATGGAAACTTTGAGGAGTCTTTTGTAGGTATTTGTGTATGAGAACATGCACAGAAGAGAGACAAAGAGCAGGAATGTGTTGCTATTAGATACCTCACTAGGTCCTGATGAATTCGATGTGTGAAGGTAGCAGTTATTCTGCACTCGAGAAGGCATGCTGTTTTATTTCTCTGGCACAATTGTTTTGGTCGTCTTATCAGATCATATGTTAATAGCTTTATGCTACTTATCTGCACTGAGAGCTGGAAGCTGCTAAGAATTTCAAAGCTCCATGAGGAAGGAAGGAAGGAAGAATGGTAGATTCTCTAGAAACACCCAACAGAGAGATTTAGCTCTTGACTGCATTTTTGTCTTTTGATTGTTTTTCCAAGCACTTACTATTTTTCCTCAAACTGCAGATGCACCTATTTTCAGCTACATCTCCCAGTGCAGAAAAAAATTATGTTCATATTCACTCATATTAATTAAATGAGAGGACAATCCTGCTCTGAAATAGCATCAAATTAGTAGAGCAGAATAGTATATTAGCCTAAACACATCAAAGTGCTGAATGAAGCTGTTCAGCATCCATTGTAAAGCATCTTATATGCTTGCTTTCTAAAACACAATAAAGAAAAAAGTGATTTGTACAGTATTTTTGCAGCTCTTGTGTTTCTTATCATATATTTCACCTATTTTCCTGAGTCAGATAAAATCATATTTATATTACTAAAGCTTCTAGAATAATAAAATGTGTACCACACAATAGCAGTAAATACAATTAAACACTACACAGTTTCATTAGAGTACTTTTTCAGAGAATTAATGGAATAATGTGATCTGCAATGGCATATTTCTTTTTGTCTTTTATTTTCGGCATTTCATGCTTCTTAATCACCCACTGCAAAAATCAACCCCAGGAGGAAAAGAAAAAAAAAAAAAAAGCTTCTGTAAAATGTGCTGAATTTGTGAGATATCAACCCCTCTGAGAGATTTAATGAACATGCGTTTGGAAACATAGTATAGGCTAACAATGTCAGCTGATGCAACATGGGAAAAAATAGTTAAGGGGCCCAATTCTGCCAAGTTTGGTGCAAAATTAGGAGACATATGAATGCTGCAAGAGTGCAGTCTATGACTGTGCTGGCTAGAACAACCTTAAATGCCGGTTCCTTGCAGGGATTGCTTCTTCTCAGTGCATAGTAGACTTTGTTAGATCAGGCAAATGGTTCTCTTCTCAGACAGACTATAGTCTCTGTTCCCTTTGTTGTGCTCCTTTTTTGGCTCTGTTTTTGAGGGCATGGGAAAAAAATCTTTACCCTGTTGAAAGGGCCAAAAATGGGATGAATTAACATCTCTGTTGAGGTCATGTTATTTTAATGGAAGGTTTCTTTGACTAGGGTAGGCAGCAGGAGTAATTTGTCATCCTTTTAGGAAATGCCTACTTTCTTTATGCATACGCCCATTAACCCTGCTGGGGCCAGATTCAGATAACTGTGGCTTTACTGTCCTTTGTGGATCCACAACTATGGATTTATTGTCTTCTCTAAGGAAGCAGCCACATTTTCTGACACAAGAAAGCAGTGGGAAGTGCTAGAGCAGAGGGATGCATAATAAGAGAAAGAAACGGGTTATGGACGTGACTTCAGGTAAACCTGCACCTGATAATTGCTCTCCACCAATAAATGTCCTCCATGGTCAGCACCATAAATCTACAATACCACTGTATTTTGGAAGCCCCATGCAATTCTAGGCTACCCATCTTGGAAAAGATGAGGTGGCCTAGAAAAGTTCACAGAAAGGAGACTGGGATTACCAAGGATGTGGAACAACTGCTCTGTGAGAGGAGATTAAATTGCCTGGGACCTTTCAGCCTGGGAAAGAGACAGAAGAACGTGACAGAAGTGTTACGAGACAAGAGTGGCATTGATAATTGAATAGGGAAAGTTATAATACAAAAATTATTGTTTCTTCAAAACAAATGAGTTTGGTTTTCTTTTTCATGCTGCACATAATTGAACTATGTGACATGTGGCTGCTGTAGGATGGTAGGAAGGCAAAAGCATATTTAAAAAATAGCTTTTCAGATTCACCCAAAGAAAATCTATTGTGAGCTACTAAGAGTCAAGATATCAGCTTTGTGCAGGTGGACCCTAGCCCACAGACATTGGAAGGTATATTTAAGGAGTATATATGATGTTCTTGTCTCATCATCAGTTACTGGACAGTCTCAGAGACAGGACAGGGAGCCTGTTAGACCCCTATGGTCTCTCTCAGTACAACTGCTCCTTACATCCTTATACTAACTACACTTACAATGCCTGAGCTCTGATCCAGACCATACCTGTATCACTACAGAATGGCTGTTGCCTGCAAAGTAAATGACGAGGAGGCATGCCTGTATTTTAAAGGGCAGTTCTTTCGCTCCCACAGCATCAGAAAGTCTCTAAGTTAGCCTACCTGGTATTGAGAAACATCTGAATATATACCACATATACTTGCCATTTATCTGTACATCACATACACCTTCTGCTCAGAGCAACTAAACAATATGTATGTAGCTCCAGGCCAACCATAAATGCTTCTAGGCCGTTAAACAATGAGCTAGATCAAATAAGTGAGTGCTGAGAATGAGAAGATCGGAGGTGACATTATAGTCACAGCAAAACAAGAAAAGAATATGGAAAAGAGTTATGGAACTGCAATTCCAGGTAGATGTTTGATGGGAATTTGAGGTATTGTGGTGGGAGAAGGAGCTACAGCTTGGAGCCAGTGCATCATTTCATTAGCTAAATCCTTCTTGTGAATTGGAAAGTTCAGTGTGTTGAATTAGTATATTTTCAATCTGTACTGACAGTACTGTCACTAAAAATCAGGAGTGAATCTTAAATGTATGGAGTTTATCACCAAAACATCAGCTAATTAAAGTTTACTTAACAGCTATCTTCACCAGTTACCCTACCCACACAAATGGAAGAATTATTACACCTTGCTGTGCGATCATGCTGCTCAACTCATTTCTATTGTAAACAATTTTAAGATTTTTTTGTTAGCATTGAAAAAGTCTTCATGCAAGTGCAAAATAACTAAGAAAGAAGACAGTTTGGAGCCTATCAACTTGAATTAAGAATTGTTAGAAATCGATACTCTTTGTATGTAGTTTATTTTGTCAATAAATGATTTTGATAGATTTCACATTAAAAATAGCTTAATAATTTCCATCTTCAACTCAATTTCCTCTGAAATGAGAAAACACCAGAAAACAGCTGAGAAAATAAGCTCTGGCTAGTTGCACTTTGTTTACATTTTATTTATGCGGATCAGCTGCAAAACAGAGTGTTAATGCTATTCATCTTTAACGAACCTTTGTACTGAGGACAGGGAGTTTATGAGGACTAAACCCTGTGAAGAATATTAGACTTTGTAACTAAATCAGCACAGCAGGAGTAAAATGCTTTATTGGATCTTATTCACAAGGGGTTTATGCTATACTGCTGATATCTTCCATTGCACTTAATCACTTTTATGAACATGAGCTGAGCCCCTACCACAAATTGCCACCAGAGAGCTTAGCAGTCTAAATGATACTTTGCTAAAGCTTCAGAAAGACTCTTTATTTTGAAGAAAGCAAACTAAATCATAGCAATTCAACATTCTTGGATTTTTATTCGCTTTAGAAGGCATTTATCTTCACCATTCTTTGGTGGGATCATATGCATGAACAGAGAAATTATTGAAATGTATCCGTCATTCCTCTGTGCTGCCACAACATGTATTGTCTTTAGACAACTCAATAAACGCAATGTCATTTATTTGTTCTTGCTCATGGCAATGTGTTCAGTAATGACTTTTTGTAACCTAGATGACTTCATATTAGCACTTACATACTCTACAGATGCAGTTGTGACACGTCATTGTCATAAGTGTCAATAGCTATATCCCTATTTATGACAGTATTTGGACCTTTAAAGTAGTTCTTACTTACCCAAGCAGTCCTTTAGATCACAAGTAATTGGAAATCCTGCATGAGCAAGGGTCTGAGGGATGAGCCAGGGCACCTCATCTGTACCCTGACATTGAAACCAGTTGGTTTGAATTGGTTTGAATACCAACATGAACAGAGCTTTCTCCATAGATGTATTCATTTTAATTGTCTTTTCATAGTATTTCTTTTGAAACAACACTAAAAATGTCTCTGACAGACAGCAAAACTGCTCCTGCATTTATTAATTGTTGACAGTATAGAAGAAAGTAACTACAAATCCCATGAAGCCATATATGCCAAATGTCCTACTCATAGCAAGGCATTCTTTCCCACCGTGCTAAAATTAACCGTTTCAGAGAAATGTATAAACAATGTGAACTACAATCAATAACATTCTCATCTGCTAACAGCATTGCCGAGCGACAGCCAAGCTAGCCAGCACTTGAACTGGCCACTCAGATTACTTTCATCAGATTGAGTCTTGGTGATCCCTACTGAGTATTTAACACTTGTACTTTCTGCTTTGCTCAAGCACTAACAGGAAGGAATGGAACCAATTTGCTATATAGTGTTCTCTCATCACTTGACTTATTTCGTCACTGCATTATTGGTTCCCAAGAATTTTCCAGTTTTTGCTCCCATATTCCACAGATTTCACAGTGTTTCTTTAAGAAACAATCTACCTGAGCATTACTGACACACATTCCCAAACTCTGATGTCTACTTTTCTGTGCACAGTGAGTAGCATGATTTCTCTTTTTATTTATTTATTTTTTGATAGTAATCCCATTACCTTCTCTACTGATCAGGGCATTCTGAGTCTGCCCAGCTGATTAGCTATTATTATGTCAAAATACTTTGTAATCCTCTCTGATCTCTTCTTAGCAGCGATGCCAGGGCAGTGATACTCTAGCTTGAATAAGCTGTAACGCGTAATCGTAGGAACAACATAGTATGTTAGTTTTCTGTATGGATTTCTTTATGACTAGAATCATAGGCCGCTGTAGAAAATAGTATTCCTTGCTTCTGACTTTATAAGGGAGCGAGAGACTGAGAGGCTGCTCAAGAGCAACTTGGAGCAAGGGGAGAGGGGACTGAGAGCTCCCTGTGATTCTGGTCCTCAGCTGCGCATGTGGCCCATATCTCCAGGTATCCTTTCTTCGGTTAATGTGCGGGAGACTTTACTCAACCCTTAGGTCTTCCCTTGGCATGAAGCTGGGTTCCTGCTCGTGGATGTAGGACATGGGAAGCAAACTCTAATTCACTAATCCTCAGTGTTTCAGAACTAGTCTCAGAATAAATAAAACAGCAACTATCCTGCCAGGAAGTTACAATTGGGTAGCTGCATCCCGGGGTCTTATCCTAGCCACAATAGAAAAAAGATGTAACACAAATGGAAGAAAACAAACAAAAATTAATATTAAATTTAGCAAAACAAAGACTGCAGTGCTAAATTCTCCTTTGGTAAATCAGCACAGATTCACTCTTGTTTACATCAGCTAAGTAAAAGAATGGAAATTGCTGATAGAATGGCAGCTCAGGGGCGCATGAGTCACCACTCTTTGAATTTCCATACTCTCGTGACCTAGTACTGTTGATGGGGAATTCAGCAGAAGATGCTGCTTAAGACATTTTTCTTCCTAATAAATGATTTTAGTTTGCATTCAGAGTGCGTACAGGAGGTTTCCAGAAAGTTTTCTAATAGTGAAGAAAATGATTCAGACTATCAGTTTGAAATTAGCCAGCCTGCACCTCAGGCAAAAACTACTTGCCAGGGAGATCTACTAGGGTAAAACAATCTCCTAAGGGAAGCAGTGGAAATTTCATCTCTTGACACATCACAAGCTAGACTGGATAAAGCACTAGTAAATATATGAGAAGAAACAATCTTGCTTTTCACAGGGAGATAAGTTCAAACACTCAGTTGTTGAGATACTTTGGGGACAAGTGTGATGTGAGGTCTAAAATAAACAGAGCACTTCACTACACTATCAGTCAAGAACTGTAGCGAACTATCCTGTTTGTTGTACTGTGCTAACAGGGCTCTATCCTGTAAAATACTGAATGCCATAAATGCTTTTTATAAAGCATATTTTCTAGGTATTTTCTAGGGGGAAAAAATAAAAACAGAAAATCCTCCGCAATGGAAAATGAAAATAAACGACCCCTGGGTAATCATGTTTCTTAAGGGTAACTAAGGAGCGATCACATGAATTGAAAAACACCCTCCAAAACAGTGCTTTATTTTAGATGACATTTCAGGGAAACTACATTTTCTAGCATTCTTCTCTTTAGTGGCAGTTTCTGTTGCCTTCAAATATACAATTCAATTATCCTAAGTTTCAGCATATTATTTAAAATGGGAGTTACAGTCAGAATAAATATTTTACAATACCCTATTTTAAATGATTCATAAAAATTCTTTTAATATGCAAAAAATTTTCTCTAATTTGGGCTCAGCCTTCACAATATTTAGTAGGTGGAACTCTGAGTACTCCAAAAAAGAATTTCTTTTTCTGCACAGGAGGCTGGAATAAACATTCCAGCAGCTTCAAAAAATTAAGTGAATGGGATTTGAAGGTAGAACATTACACCATTTCCTAAAACACTCACACATAGTTTTCTGAATTTCTCAGTATAAAATACTCCTCATAAAAGAAACTGAGAAATCCATACCAAGTCCTCTGTTCTTTTTTGTTATTACGGTTTCCTGAAAAGCCTGCATTGTTTCTTTCAAAGAACATGATCAAGAGAGTGTAATATAATTTTGTTGATGAAATCAAATGTGAGATCAGGCACGTAAGAGTTAGTATTCACCCGGCAAAGAAATCTCTTACCATTTGTTCTCCTTTGCTATTATGTCTTTTTTTCACGAGACTTACTTTTCTCACCAAGTAATTTGTCGTTGATTCTGTCCTTAAACTTATACTTCCTGTTCCAGACTGTAGCACGCACAGAGCATATTGTCCTGATTTAAGGGTATAACATAAAAATTCCGAGTATTTTGTGAAAGAAACATAAGCAGCATTTAGGCTTCTCCTTGGTGTCATTCATATCGAACACAGAATTTCAGATTGATAATTCTCTTCTAAGATACAAAAATTGAAGTAGAAAATATTTTTGAGATCTTTTCAACTGCAGTATTTACAGATAATCATCCTGTGGAAGCAAGTTTTAACATTTCCATGTAATCAGGATGACAAATTGAAATATCTCACAAAAACCTTCAGTCTTGCTAACGCTGACTGGTTCCCACTAACGCTAACGCTAAGTGGTTCCCATCTTCCCTGTCCCAAACCATGGTACCCAACCCTCTTAGTTGTGTCTACACAACTGTTTATAGGAGCACACGGTACCACAAAAGGCTGTATCAGTAGTGTAAGGATGAGAACTATCAGTAGCAGTCATATATTTCCATGGCTCGAGGCATCCATGGCCACAGAAAAAAAATACTCTCTCAAGTAAAACTTTATTTTTTTTTCATTTGAAAGAACACTAATATTACATTGGCAATATCTAAAGCTTTGTCCCAAAGAGATGTGTCTTTTTAGCTATGCATGAAAGTGAGAAGATAGCACTTCTTATTTCGTGTCAGAACCAAGTGATCCCATAGTATGACAGTGGATGACAATGTTTTTGTTGTTTTTGCAGAAAAATGTGTTATTTATTGTATTTTCACATCTCTTACTATTTTTTTTTCTGAATATACTTTTTTTTGGAGTTACATTAGACTTCTTTTAGTTATCTGATCCATTTGCAGGCAGGCCTGCATTTGACCGCCTGCTATTAGCAACTGAGACACTTCTGCATTTATTGTGATATATCTTAGACATAATCAGAATCACTGCAATCTGACCCATGCAAAATTATTTCTCTACTCATTCCAGAAAGTGACAGCTTCTGCTTTTTAGTCAGTAAACCTTGATTTGTTGTGAGAATGTGGCCACTGAGTCACTGATCAGTCATAGTCCACAAGAGGTTGTAAGTCAGCCAATGGAAAATACAGAAATTGTACTTAGGCCCAACCTCAGATCACTGGCACTTTTATCTGTTTTGCATTTCCCATTATACAGGGTCAATATATCCCAGAAACTGCGTATACAGCAAGCAGCAAGTATTGCTCCCATGCAGGAAGTATTTAGCCTGTGTTAGGCACATGTATTAGAATAATCTCCAAGTACCACCAGAAGTGGAGCATATAGGGGAATCTATCTGCAGTTCTCCTGCACTGTACTTTTCTAGTTTAGCTTTGTATGTTTCAGTACTGGTTTGGTCATTTCTGTATAAAGCCTCCAAAGAAACAGAAGAATTGTTGGCTTTAAAGGAGTTGTACTCCTGCTGTTGACTGTGATTAAGTACATAGGCATTGATTTCAAGGAGTAATGTGATGTGATGTGTTTTGATAAACGAAATGGCTTTCAGCAACGTTAACTTAGACCACATCGCTCAAACTTTCCTCTGAGTGAGGAAGCGCTCATAATACCTTTCTGGGTTACTCTCAATTCCTTCCTGAGCTCCAGCCAGGTTCTTCAAGCAGTGTGCCAGCATGCAAACTGGGAGGCTCCAACCTTGAATTGTTACAATTAGTATTTTACCTCTATCCCTGCAGCCTTCACCAAATCAGTGCTTTGCATTCCAGGGGAACCCATTTCTCTTTGCAGCTACACCCAGACCTCGGGAAACTACGGTTCTTTTCTATTTACGGGCTACTGAGCCAGGGTGGAAATTTCCGGAGAGCTCTAGAAATTCTATCTTAAACCATCTCAGCTCTGTCAGAAGATGCTGCCTGGATACCACATTTCAAAACTCTACCTTGCACATAGTACTCACTTCACAACAAGCCTTCTGCTGTCCTGGTGTGTCAATCATTTGTTCTTTATATAGCCTTTTTTTTTTTTTCCTCAGAAGTTTCCTTCCTGGTATGAAATTTCCTTGTCTGGATTACAAAATAGAACTGGGGAGTATTATTGTGTTTTAAACAACTATCTAAAGCATGCTGGCTCTTTTCCTTATCGGCCCATGATACTCTGCCGGCAGGTCTGGAGGGGCTGCGGTGGGAGAGACCTCTGCCACTGCCTTCTCGCTCTTCTCTGCAACGCACTAGCATCTATGGCAGTAAAAGACCCTGCTACGACTTGTGCTTTGCGCAAAGGTACATTACCCAACTTCTGCCTCCTCCTCTCTGCGCTGTAGCATCCCCACTGACCTTGTCCTGGCCTGCCCACTTCTGTGGTCCCAGCTCAGCCAGGGAACCACGTGGCACTTCAGTCTGTCTGGCTGTGCAAACAGCACATTCCCCCACCCTCCAGAGTGACTGTGAGACTCATTTAACATTTGCAAATCATTTTGAGTTCCTGAAGAACAAGGTACAGTTTCGTGTTCACCTTCTTGCCCATCAGGACCCTGAATCTTTTTCTGCAAAGCTGCTCTCTAGTCTGTCAGTCCCTACTGTCATGGCACCATGGGGGCCAGGGGCTCTCCAGGGCCAGGTGCTGGTAGTGGTGAGGGCTGCCAGCAGGGCAGAGCTGGGCCTGGCCACCAGGACCCGTCCCCTCGCCTCCTACCTTAGCAAGCTTCTGAAGTAAATGATATCAGCCTTTTGTGTGTCATATAACTGCAGAGGATCATGAGTTTTTAAAGCCCGTTGTTGATACCTGGCCACACAAGATTTAAACCCAGCTCCACTTTACAATATTGTCACACCCTCAGGCAACAAGTGGGGAACTCTTCTTATCTCATAGCTAGCGTTTTTGTGAGGATGATAGAAAGTGGAATATGAGGTCGTGGTTCATACAGATAATTACCTGAAGTCATAGCAGCCTTTACTGAAAGCTTCATTGAAGAATAATGAAGCACTATATAAACTGTACAACTGGAAGAGAAGGTAAAGGTACATAACAACATCAAAGTCCATTAATTCCTAATAGATTCTGTCACAAAGGGGACCTTTGCTATTAAATGACTAATTTAGTGCACTGAGATCTTTTTATCTGTAAAATTCTACTTCAGTAATCATTTTCATACAAAGAGACTTACCTCTTCTCGTATTCAGGATTTTTTAAGTGTATATTTAAAACGTCATGAATATTCTGAGGGCTTCACATATGGAGGTCAGCAAGGGACTGTGCTAGTGCTGCCCTCTTTAATATGTATATTAGCCATTGGTGTCTGGGGACATCACTAAGGGTGCAGCATCAGCAATTTACTTCCCTGCCATCTAACACAGATGAAATAGGGTTTTGTCCCTGCAAATCAGACGCTCTCCAGGATCAGAAGTCAACCCATCTAAAGAAGAGGAATTAGAAGGTTGAAAAGAAAATGGGAGGGAAAGGAAGAAGCATAAGGAAAAAACAGAGATACAGTTTTAGTGTTATTCAGCCAGCTATATGTTATTTATTCACTTCAGTATAGGTTTCATTGCAACAATGAGGGAATACAAATTGACACAAAATTCATGTAAATTTATGTAAATGCATATATAAATGAGTTGCAGCCCTCAGGCTCCTGGCAACTTGCCACAGTGGCTCTGAGCAGAGCAGAGATTTTGCACCACTGTAGTACTCTGAGAGGTGTTATTGTGAATTAGAGTGTGGTTTTCTGAGAAACATTAGTAGCTTTATCGGTTTCTACACGGAGTTTGCCAGCAGCGAAAGAAATACCACTTTGTGAACTTTTGGCTTCTTATCTGAGTTAGTAATAGCACTGAGCCTAGAAATAGCTCATGTGTGACCATTACAAACTCTTTCAGTTTCTTGGTAGAGTTTATAATTATAGTGAGACAGAAACAGCCAGTTCATGAACATGATAAACTTCACTGGCATTTCTTTGGAATCTGTAATAGCCATGAACTCAGAAATAGCTGGTTCATGACCATTAGAAACTCTTCCGGCTTCTCAGTGGAGACTTTCTAATAGCCATGAGCACAGAAATAGCTGGTTCGCAACCATTAACATCTCTGTCAGCCTGTCTATTGGGAATATAATGCCTGTAAGCACTGGAATAGCTAGTTCACAATTCGAACACATTCTTTTGATTTCTCTGTACTGAAATACAGTCGTGCAGCCAATAACCTGCCAATAACAAATAATGCAATCATAAGGGTTTCCTTAGCTATCTGGGGATAATGCAACAGAATAAAATATAATACATTGATGTAAATGACAGGACTAGATCTGGGTAGCTTTGAAAATCCTGTGGCATATATCTTCTGATTTTCTGCTTAGCATTCACAATATTAGCACCATTGGATTGGCATTCATGGAATCTAATCTTGTCTCCACATGTAAGGGGAAAAGATAGCCCACAGAAGGTGTCACAGACAGTAATAAGAGCAAGGATGGGGTACTGACCTGAAAGTGTGATGGACTGCTCTGGGAGAGAGTTCTTACTTTTCAGTATGAAGGCTCTTAGGACAAATATGATATTTCCAGGGTCTGTGTACATCAACTTCTGTAGACAGACTTGCTGGAATTTTAAATTGAAGATATGCTGAGTCAAGCTGGTTGTCTGTTGCCCATAGAGGCAGAGTTCGATAGCTGACTATGATAGCTCATAGTCTGCTCTGAGACCTCTACTTCAGCTCTTATGACCCCCACACATGGACTACACTGAGCCATGGCATGACTGGAAAGAGATCTGCTCATGTCCCTACAAAACACCTTGTCTATTTAAAGAACTTTCTTCCATTCAGAAGTCTTCTAGAGCAACTGTGGGAGGCTTTCGGAGTCCTACAGGTCACTGAAGGCCTTTGCTAGAAGCTCAGTATATTTATAGGCACCTATATGCCACTTGGGTATACATGTCAGCAGGCTTCTACCAAAGAAATCAAAATACATCGAGCACTAACTTTCAAATATCAAAACAGAAAGGAAACATTGTAGCAATACTGTGAGCCTCCCCACAGCCTGTGGCTCCACATCTTTTCCTCTAAACTCCCCTAAAATCCTCCTTAAACTCTCCTAAAATCCTCCACTATGTAACCTCATTGTCATTGATCCACCAGGACTCCCATCAGACAACACTTCTGCTATGTGAGATAAGATTTTCTGGGGGCTGAAGGTCTCTCCTTTTCTCTTTCTAGCCCACCAGAAAAAGGATTGAGTGAGGGTAATAGGGCATAAAGATACTGCTGGCACAGGGGAAGCCCGTAAGTATTTATTTGCTCTTCTGCCTACTGTTATGGGGAATTTATTATTTCTTTTAATAAGAAGTGTTTGTGTAAATCAGGCCCTCTGGGCCTATGTGGTCGTACAGTCTTGGGACCTAACTTTGTTCCCACTGAAGTCCGTGGCCAAATCTCCATTGATTTCGAATGAAGCAACCCTGGGCTCTTTGGTGTTTTCTTAATTTTCCCTCCTATGAAATTGTTTTCTTTATAGTTCTGACATCACATGATGCAACCAACCGTAAAAATGACGCTAGCGGTATGTAAAGATGTAAAGAAATGGAGGAGTGTTTTTTCAGTGATAATGCTAATTCTCAGTGCAACATGGGAGCTGAATCATTGCAGGCTAGAAAGTCTCTGGAGGAAGCTTGTACTACCACACCAAGCCTCAGAGAAGAAATCATGTACCAGTAATTAAACATAAGAGGAATCAACCATTTTAATTAATTTTACCTGAGCTTTACTGTTTAAAAAAAAAAAAAAAGGCCTTTAGAAAGGCAAAGGACAGATGGGACTTTCAAGGAAGCTAGGGGATGGAAAAAAACATTGAATGGGCACACTAGCAAGAAAACAGTAAGAGAAAGAGCTGCCAAATTGTGTTGTCATGGTGGTGCTGGGAAAGGACAGTAGTCTCAAGAGAAGACATGAGGAGATCAAGGGCCTGATCCTGTAAATCTTTATTTGCTCATGTGAATAATCTCATTTTACTTAGCTGGACTCTGTGCCTGAGAAACTATTTGTGGAATCAGATCACAGAGTGTTAGAGAGCAAATGCTACCTCATTCATCGCTTAACTTGCAAACATTTAGCCTGAGGGACAGATTAAGGATTGGAGGGAGGAGGAGGAGAGGGTGCCAGAATAAGAACAAGTAACACATTAGGAGACAGCTTTTGCTCTAATTCTAGCTGAGATGTTATTGATGCCACCCTGCCAACCTATTGAGCTGAATAAAAGGGGAGGTCCTAGTATTTAAGAACATATTTAAAAAATTAAATGCTGTTCCTTGGTTGAGACTTAATTTACCCCAAGTTTAGTCCAATTCTGACACCAGGGTTATAAAACACAGGGAAGATATGAAATGTTGATATAAATGTGTCTCATCTGGTGTAAAGGCTGTATCCTTCTGATATATCATGCTAGGCTATGATGTATGATGAAACTGCTAATAAATAAACATCTATTGAAGAAATAAACCTGTCAAATTGACATTTTTTATGTTAAAGTCAATTATGAATTTTCCCTTGCACTCACTGCAGTACCTGCAAAGTCCCACATTCTAAAAGTGTATTTGACTGCCTAATTCCTACTAAAACCAGCTGGAGTTAAGCACTTAAATATCTTTGAGGGTCTAAGTTCAAGTTCACTAATATTAAGAATTTAACAGTGCTCTAATAATTTTTCCTTATGATGCATCACCTGGTTTTGATTTGTTTATCTTGCTTCACAGCACTGGTGGCACATTAACAGTCATTTATATACAGTAGTCATCAAGAATGTTTTTCAGTCAAAGAAATTGTCGCTTTCAAAAAACTTTGGTAATAGTAATAAGTAACAAGTTTACACGTTGCTTACCATAAAAAATGCTATTTTTGGCAGTTGTATTTTTTCTAGGGCCATAGTTCTATATTTGTTATCAGGTGCTAAGGTGCTCCTGCCCTTGATGATATAAAAGGTTACGTTACTAGCCCTTAGAGAAAAAAAACGAAGCAGTCAATGCAATGTCTTCCATTCTGTTGCATAACCCGCTGCTAAGCACAGAGCAGCTTAATTGTCATGATAAGAAAGCTGATGCTTTTAGCGCTAGCATTATAGACATTGCTGCTTTTGAGGAAAGCCGAGGCAAAGGTTTTCCAGAAATTTTAAAGGAACAATTAATAACATTATATAGAAGTTTTTCTTAACAAAAATGTAAAAGTTGCTTAATTTGACTGTTGGTTCTACTATGCAAAAATATATTTAGGTAGAAGAAATTTTTCTAATCACCTTTGACATGCAATCAGAAGAAAAACAGCCTGAACTAAATGGTATCCTTTATTTATAAGTTTGGGAAATAAAGAATATTTACGTCTAAGCTTTTCCTCATTGTGGGCTGGTAGGAAGGTGGATACAGAGACAGACAAGCAAACGTGCAGGTAGGTGACGATAGTCATTTTTTAAGGTGCTGAGCACTATAAAATGAATAATTTTTTCTAGCATTAAATACATTTAGTTTCAGAGAGAAATAGCACAATGGCATAAGGACAGAGAAGTCTGTCCTTTCAGCACTTGAAGCATACTATAATCTGTCTAAGGCCAAAAGGCCTCAGATCTATTTTTAGTAAACCTAACGCTAAATAACTTTCTTTGCTTTAAGTGAGATCGTTGGCCTAATCACTAGAGATAGGAGATCAAGGTATAGTACCTTATGAATTATGACTGTAGTAAATCTTGGCAATATTGGCAATCTTTTGTAAAATAGAAAAGAACATTAGGGCTTGACTCTCATCTCCTCATTTTCCTTGAATGTAACAAATTTCACTGACTTCACTAGAATTTCTCCACATTTACCGCACTATCAGCGAGATCAGAACCAGATTTTTTTACTCATAATTCTGAGGAAAATATAATGGCTGAAAGTTCCTTTTTTGACCCAGTTTTTGTGATCAGACTTACAGTCCTACAGGGAGGTGCAAAGCAAAACCCTAAGACACTGTCATCACTGAGGCCCCAGAGCTGTAAGGAATCATATATTTTCCTGCTATTAATGTGAATAGTTCTGTGAATTTATTTTTTGTTGTAAGTTTTTGAGTATTTGAACTCAAGACTGCCTACATGAACAAATTCTGAAAAATGAAGTAATCATAAATCTTGACACATTTCTTTATCAAAAAATTCTTGTCATCAGGTGTTTTTTCGTAAGCTCAGTGGCGAGGTTTCGCATATCTCAGCTACCTATTCTGTCTTTTACTGCCACCAAAAAGAATTAAAATACTTTCCAATGGCCCTATAGGGGCACTAACTCAAAATCCCTCCAATTTATTAAAGGGTGTCCACCACATAAATAGAGTACACGTGTTCATGTGAAAGATGCTCTGCGACTAGTAAGCAGGAGTGGCTGGATGGTAAGGGATAAGGTAACAGACATAGTAACAGAGAAGCTGGCTGTTTCATCTCTGTAAAGGTGTCTCCTGATGTTCAAAGTGAGAGGTGTTAGGGGAGCATGACTCCCCCAGGAGCACTAGCTGTGGTCAATACTGACACCGTGTTCAACACAAGTTAGTGGCACAGAGCAGACCTCCACGCTGCTGCTGCTGGAAGTAGTATACCAGTGACACCTCTTTCTTTTCTATTGAGCAACCGACTGGGCACAAGGTGACAAAAACAGATAGCGAGTTATTTATAGGCAGAAGAGTTTCCTGTTGCCAGTTGTGTCACAGCCAGGGTGAAGCAAAAAATGCAGTTTAAGTCTAAAAGCAAGTAAGAAAATAAGACTTCAGTGTTCAATATAGTGATCTACCGTGCACCTAAGACTGGTGCTGAGAACATTTACATTTGCTGGTGAAAGCTTATTTAGTTACCTGAAATTTTGCTGTTCTGTAAGCCTAGAGGGACCCCCATTGTGGCATGCCTTAAAAAGTAGGTGACAGAGTCTTTGGAGATCATTTGACTAAGCATCAGAGTCTTCTCAGGGACCCAGCTCACCCCATGCACACGCCTCCCCTTCACTACATAGAGGAAGAAGTGATGGTCCTCAGGTTTTTTAATAGCCAAGCAGGTAGACCATTTTGCCTTGTAGCAGGAGATCTTGTCTTAATACAGTTGTTCATTCTTGATAAAGGAAGCTCGCTGGGATGAAATGCCTGAGATGATAGAATTATGATGAGCAGGCATCTCCACCTTGAATTAAAAATGTCTCGTTCTCTCTGTATAAATCTGGCATGTATTTTGGAAATATCTAATATGTGTCAGTTTCAGCTGAAGCTCATAATGTAAATAGGCATAAGAACATTTGGCAGATAACCCAAATTACAACCTCGCCACGGCAATTTCATTAGAAAACAGATATATTAGAAAACTAATCATCTGCTAGGAGGTGCCGAACAAACTGACACTTGCCTTTAAGCTCTTACAGTGCCTGAATTATAGAATTTATTATTATTATTATTATCTTAACATATTTAAATTAAAGTCAATCAAGTATGTATCTGAACGCTAGAATGAATTATTATCACTGTGTCACTGCCTTGAAATCTGTTAATTATCTAGGAAGGATCCATTTGGAGACTTGCTGCACAGATAGATATGTACCATATGCCTGATCGGAAGACTTTCACCTGTCATTTAAAATAAGATTAATTTCTTGAATATCAATACATGAGTGCAAGGTCATGAATCTGAATGAAGTGATTCTAAGGCACACTCATAATAAAATTAAATTCCAGCTTCTTCTTCTGGAGGCTAAAATGATAAGTAGACTTTGTTGTCAGGCCTGATGTTTGATTTAATCAGTATTAAATAAATGCTCCCCAGCATGAGAAGACAAACTTGCTGCCAGCTCAAACTCTGCACTGGTCTAACACCTGTGTGCAGAGTATCCCTATTTTCAAAGTAGTTTTCCAAGCAAGTAGCTTATAGGATGCAGAGCAAAAAAGGATAGGGATAGAGATTCACTCTGCTTGAGAAAACTGGCAAGTATCTGCTCTATAATGCAATTTAGGACATTCAACAGGCTAAACATTCAAGGTGATATGCTGACTCCAGTCAAGCCCACGATTTCCCCTTATCTCATTATAAACATCTTTGAGCCCAGCTTTATTAGATGCTCAACACCCAGACATAATGACTATTCTCAGTGACTGCCAAGAGTTATGACGATTTCAGTTCAGGCATATCTGATACATGTCATCATACTTTATAGGAGAGGAGATGCTCTGTACATGTGGAAACTGGTCTTTTATAAACTACCTGTGAAGTCTCTTCCTTATCAGGGTATTGTTTAGATATACCCAGAAAGAGGAACAAAGGCTCAGAGGAAGGAAAATCCCCTACATTCATTTCTTCCATCCATCCTCCTCCACCCAGGAGCAAGGAAAGAAACTTTTTGTTACCTGCACATAGCTATTTTACGAAGCACTTACATTATGAATTTTCCTTTGACTAAGTTGAAAATGCACCAGTAAGACAATTTACATGGTTGGTTACTAGTCTGTTAGTTAAAAAGAAAAAAAAAATCATAGGACAGCAGCACAGTACGGAACAAGGAAATAATGCAGCCCTGCAAGGAATAACAAGCAATAAAACATTCCTATTGATTTTGTAAAACAGTCCCAATAGTTCTCGGAACCTGATTCAGGGTTGATTGTGAGTTATGGGCAGGGGAAAAAGGACAACGTCCTGGTAACAGATAGCAAAATATTTTAAATACAGTCTTCAGACTATGGAGGAAAAAAAGCAAAGGATATTCCACAAGCTGAGAAAACATGGATTTCATCTAAAGGAGAAATATGATGTCTCAATTTCATTCATTGTTTAGATCCTGGAATTAAGCCAGTAGGATCCTATAGATGTTACTTCAAAAATACGCAGAAGTCAGTTTCAAGTTCAGGAATTCTTTTGACTGCTTGCAAAAAAAACATAGAAATCGCCATTTCCTGTTAACTCTCTCCTGAACAAGTTTTCTAAGACGATGTCCAAATGTGGTACATTGTTCTTACTCTCACTTATTCCTCTGCCCTTATTTCCTGAATGTTCAGTCTTATCTCTGTTTGTGAGATCTTACTATCTTTCATCTGGGGAATTATATTTACAGACACAGAAGTTTTCTTCTATAACAAGGTATCATCTAACATAGAATATTTATAAATGCAGGAAAATTTGAGCTAGAATGAACCTGTTTTGACCAGTCATCTAGAAAACACAGAAAAACACCTCCAGCACTTCCTCCCCTACAAAATTATCTCCAGTTATGCATCTCTCTAAAATCCTAGAGTAAATATTATTCTCATATAAGTAGGCGATATCCTCATGTCCCCACATGGTTAATACCTCATTTGTCTTACGACAAAATTTTGACTGTATTACGTTTCTGCATAAGGATGGCTAACACGACTTGGTGATTCTGTGGTAAAAACGCACCTTTCTGTCAGCAGGAGAGCGTTAGTATTTTACACTACTTTTCCATCACTGCAGCATCTGAGCACTCTCCTTGTCAAATCAGTAGCATCAGGAAAATAAATCTTTTGTGAGCTACACAGTCATAACTGCTTTTTTTTTTCTCTTTGTTTTGAAGTTTTAATAGTACATACTTTATACCCAGCTTTTGGTGATGACTTGCATATTTCTTGGTGCTTGAAAAATAAGTCTTCACAGCACAAGAATGCTCACAATAGTTCAAAGCAGGAGACCATATAGATCTTTAGAAATAGCCTGAGAAATTCTTCTGAGAATGTGTGAGATACATGAAAAAACCTTACCACAGACACTGTCTCATCTGAATTCCACCTAGATAACAGTGATCCTAAAGCATTAGGGTGTGTATCTTTCATCTTTTTTAATCCCTAATGTCACTACTGTGGTTCTATTATACATACAAATTTCAAACCCTGTTATGACTCCTTGGAAGCTCTTCGTTTTTACAAGAGACAGCTAGATAGGCCTATTCAAACAGATAGAGAGAAAATGAACACTAAACTCCACAGAAGTTTTCCAAAAAGATTTTATGAAGGTTCAGCTACAGATCAAAAATTTAATCTGAGTTCCTTTAATAGGCCTTACTCTACTAAATACTGCAAGATAACATTATAAATGGTTTGAGATAACAATATCAGTAGCAGCTTAGCAAACCATGAGTAGCAACTGCAAACAGTGTACGCCTAGCTTAGCTTTAGTCATGATAAGAAGAAATAAGATGCCTGGAAAGCATCAGTAGTGAAAACATTCAGAATTTTAAAACAGAGAGGGAGCTCTCAATAGCTGAAGTGCATAAGGTAGATCTTATTTTTAAAAAAACAAAGTTTCTCTCCCTTCTGGCATTGAACCTGTGCTCCTAAATAAGATTCCCATCTTCAAATGCCTTAAAACCTTCTTGAAACTTAGACTTTGAGGTTAAGTTAGGCAGCATTCAGGCACAGAAAAGTGATTAACAACCCGGGATTTAAAGGTCCATACCCAGAGAAATAGATGTGTTGATGTTCAACCTAGCCTGAAATCACCTTTAGCCCAGGACAGTTACTAAGAAATAGACACAGAAGTAGATATAGACACAGATATGAAACTAATATATATTTACTATGGCCCAAATAGTAACAGAATGATTACTTGGTTTAAAGTCAAATTTAAAGAAATAAAAGGGAATAATGATTGTATATGTCTACTTCGGATCAGTTTCAAGACACTTTTCTTCTTCTTTGCTTCAAATACTGCCTAGATATTCCCATATACACTGTTTTAGAATTAAATTTTTATCTTTAACTATCAAAAGGAAATCCTGTTGAGGGCAAAGGGCATGTGTACTCAGGCCCTTGTTGAGGTCATATTCAGACTCAACCCTTTTCCCCATCGCAGATATCTGTGATCTGTAATTTAATCAGAAGAGTAATCTTGACATTTCTCCCAAAGGGTTACTGGCTCTCCCCACCTAACTTTGAGACTTATTAATGTCCCTTTCAGAGGGCAAGGTGAAGTCATCTCCTAGTAAACAGAAACTTTTTAAGGACTATTTCTGTATTTAATATAAACAAGTCATTAAGCCACTGGGGAGACAATGTTCCCTCCTGCCTGGGGAGACAATGTTCCCTCCTGCCTGGTGTTCAGAGAAGAATTCAGCTCTCAGTGTATACATCCTTTACAAACAAACACCTGTATCTCATGTAAACATCTAAGCTGACAATTGTATTTTATAAGAGCATATAAATTACAGTGCGATGTGGCTCGTTATGTGTTGTTGATTGAGGACGGATATAACACTGCGCAAAGAACTATTAAGAGATAGAAGTTTTGAGGTTTCCCTTAATCTGGACTTCGAAGAATATCATACTCATTTTCACATTCTGCTATGCCAAGTGATCACGCTTACGATGATAAGCACTTCATTCATTCTAAGCCTAGAAAATGTCCTTGTATCTCTTCTAAGCACAGGTTAGGCAGGTGCCTAACCAATAAGCCTCTACAGCAAAACTACCTCTTTGTTAAAGTTTGATCCTAAGCTGGTCTGAACATTTCCCTTCTGGAAATATTCTCAATTCATATGATCAAAGCTGAGAGCGCAGCTATCACCTTGATGTCCTTAGCCTTTTGTCGTCACTATAAAAACCTGGATTTACATCAGTGTTTAGAATTTCTGCTTCATCTCTCTCTGAATATTACCACGTTGTGCTCACGGTAGCCTTTGGTGGAAACAAAAATTAATGTAACTCTGGCATCCATTTTCTCTACTGGAAAAGGCAGTTTAAAAGAGTTTGTTTCTCCCCTATGCTTGGATAGTTGGTTCCCTTTGCAAATTCACCTGGCTCACAGCAGCAGTTCAGCACCGTCTCAGCTGTGCTGGTCGAAATGGGTATGGGGCTGGGCTACGACCAGAACCACCAGAAGTATCTGAAGGATCTTTTAAAAGCCAGCTTCTTTTGAAGAGGGAGTTCAATCATTTCAATAATCTGGTTTGCAATATAGCTCTACAAATAGTTGTAGCAGCAGAGCTAAGAAAGAAGTAGCAAAAAGGTGGCAGAGAGTGAGAATGGGTAGAAGAACAGGAAAAATCAGAACTTATTTAACTGGCTTTGCTAGTGGGGTGAATGTTAGTGGGATGAAGTTCTTCGGGTTTAACTTTGCATAGCAGGATGTGACAAATAACAGTTCTGCTGCAGAGAAAGCCTGCACTCCCTCGCCATGTCTGCACACCCACGCCTGCTGCTTAACTTGTGCAAGCTGTGGTGTTTGTCTGACAGCATGGAGGGCTATTCCAGTTCACTAAAATGCTACTAAAACTCACTGGAGCAAAAACGGATCCCCCTCTCCCCCCAAATTAGTATATTATCGTAAAGAGGAAGAGAAAGAAATTATGCTGCTGAGAATGGAGCAACAAAAGGAGAAGCTGTGGGAAGAGCAGGGGCAGGAAGAGAAAAGTGGAGAAAGAAAAGGGTGAAGTGAGGTCTGCCCCTTCCAAGGGAAGCAGCTAGTAACTTGGCTCAGCTGTATTTTGAAAAATTACTCCATTACTCTTAGAAAAAGTAGCAGCACTGATAAGAAAAGAACAACTGCAAGCAATAAAAAACATTCACATGTGGCCAGAGTTCCTGTTATGAAGACAAAAAAAGAATGCAAAGCAAAAATCTGATGTGTAATGTTATTTGCATCAAACTATGTGTTCGCACTGTTGAACCTTCGGCTGGTAGAAACATGGGGCTGGCACCCCAGCTTGGCCAGGCTGTGCTTTGGAGCAGGGGATGCAAGACAGCTGTATGTTTGTCCTTCTTTGGCATACTTTTAAAATCAGTCAGAAAGGCAACTTTCATTGTATCACATTGAGCAGTCGTCTGGGGAGTCTGTCAGACTCAGCATTCAGTCTTCTGTCCAGAACTTTCCAGCATGCAACTTGCATTGCCTGCAACTTCTCCAAACCTTCATTTGACCCAGCAGTATCTGTAGCACACGGCTCTAGAGCAGGAGCACATAGCAAAATGCCAGTACCAAAAATCACTGCAATGCTTCTGCTCGCGCAGGTCTTTGTCTCATTTGCATCATCTCCGTGATTCAAAAAGGATAGACCAGACTCTTTCCTTAGTGATAGTAACATCCTTACAGAGGAAAAAGAAATAAGTCTGAAATCACCCACTTCTCCCTGATAAGATGATGAAATGTTGCCACTGATAAGATGTTAAAATTACTGTGTAATATACATCTGCTGCTATATGAAAACATGGCTCTTTCTGTTTTCTGCTATTTTCATATGAGCAAATTTGTTTTTATTGGTATGTTCCATTTTTATATCGTGCTGTGTTGAAGTTAACCCCGACGGAGCAAACAGTAATCATGCACACAGCAATTTAGCTTGGGTTTAAGAAACCCAAAACAGATGACAAAATTTAGTCAGCTTGGGAAATGAAAATGAAGCTTTGTTTCCGAAGAAGCAGTGTAAACAGTAGCAGGGCCAGTGAATTACTAAGTGTCCTTTGGCATGACTGCGCAAAACAGTTTTACCTGTTGGCAAAATTGCACATGGGTCTGGAGTTCCTTGCATACAGCTTATTAATGATAAATCTGGGAGTTATTCCCTAAAGTGCTGCCTCATTCTAACATTGGCTTTGCTTCTAAGAGAGAGCATCACCTAATTTTCTTCTGACCTTTCTGAGCTTGGGGTGCTCAGCACTTTTTGCAAGCGGAGCCATAAGCTGGATAATGTTCAAAGGTTTTTACTGCAAACAAGTCTGCCTTCTGGTGGATTATTATTATGATTATTACTATTATTATTACATGAAAGATCAGCTTGCATCCTTTAAAAAGACCATCTTCTCCCCAGAAAAAGTAAACAAACCCCAATAATTTCCCACATTAGGAAATTTTTTCACTCTTTCCTTTATCAGCATGCACCTGACTTTCTGCGGTGGCTGACACCAGTAGCCTTTGCTCTGTTTACTTTAAAGAATAAGCCTGTGCTCCTTGATTTAGTTTTTCTTTTTTAATGTGTAAGCCCTCTCCTGAGCATTCCAGAGAAAAGGAATCAAGAGTTCTTTTAAATATCATGCAGGGTGCCTCTGAAGCCAGAGCTGTAGATGTAAATCTCCCTAGCAAATTTATATAAGTGAGATTTATGGGGGGGGGGGGGGGGGGGGAAGGAGGGAGGAAAGCATGTGAGCACCAAGTTTCCCTGGCAGCATTAATGTGACAGGTGTACCTCAGCCCAGCCAGTCACTTTTCATTTAACTGTCAGTACACTTGTTTAATGCTTCTAGCTGCATTGCACCAGTATAGCTTTTTATTCTAAAGGTCAGCCACCCACACCAGAGTTCAAAAAGACATTTAACACAAACAAAAAAATAAATCAAAGGCAGCTTTCCTCAGTCCAGGCTAGGACTAGCTAAGGAAGATGAGATTCATTAATACATAGGCTCCAAATTTTAAAGAAAAATCTTAACAGAGATGTATTGCAAAATGAATAAGACATAAAGGGCTATGCTCTTCTTTATATTTGTATCTGCTTAAAATATTCGGGATAACAGAGTTGTACTAGGTGGGATTTGTAAATATGTGTATCGAAAGATAAACAGCGAAGAACGGGACTTGACTTTTCAATTTTAAGGAAGAAATAAGGAAGCTGATCTTCTCTCAGGAAAACTCAGTGCAATTGATTAGGGTGGTGAGAAACTAGTTTTTAATTACCTATTATGAACCCCCCAGACCCAGGTCCCCAATTTTGAAGACGCTCTCCAAGGCAACATACTGAAGATGCATAATGCGAGTACAGTGGCTGCTCTGGAATTTAAGATCGAGAGAGCTCAAAGTCCACCATCCAAGGCTCAGTCCACTATCCAAGGCTGCCAGGTCCTTCCCCCAAATTATTGAGAGAGAGAGAAAATGAGCTGCAGTGACTAAGTTAGATATCAGTAGAACAGGTCTCTATATAGCTCATATAAAGCCACTCTAGCAATAAAAAAAAATCTCCTCCCTTCCCCCTCTCTCTTTTTTTCCCTTTTTCATCTCTGGAAGGAGACGGCAGAAGAATCACAACAGCCCCTCACAAAACCTGGGGATCCCGCTAGGCAGGCATATTCTATTTTTCTCTATTCTTTGCCTGTTTTTATGCCACCGGATGAACAAAGCAGCCACTATGACCAAGAGGACTGGGAACAGAGTAACAAATGTAAAATTAAATAGGTTTCTGTTTTGGTTTGGTTTTGTACGGGACCAAAATACAGCAACAGCTGCTCAAGATGTAAACACAGTCCTCTTTAGCATGGAAACCACTTACACAAGTTGCTTGAATTGGCTGATCCTCAGCAAGGGAAAGAAGATGTTTATATAAATCCTACACTTCATCCCAGATAACAATACAGCGACATCTTAATCCAAACGATCCTTCATGCTCGTTGTGTGCAGAATTCCTGATCGATTCCCCACATTAGAAACAGGCTGTCAATATATTTCTAAGTGCATTTGTCTGATGCAAATATATACCATCCTTCACTGGGCAGCTCCATTCCTTGGGCATCCAAACTGATTTCATGCTACCATGCCTGCACTGTGGTCCTGGCTACACCCCCTGGGATGTACAGCAATCCCTGCAGTGTATCTTAATGTTCTAAGGTAGAAGGAGTAAGTTTTCGGGCTGCCTTTCAGGACTTTGAAGCTTACACAGTCATTTATGGCTACAGGAAGCAGGCATTGCAAATTGTCCTATCCAAAAAGAGAACAGTCTGAAGAAATCTGAAAGTTTAGGAATATCTAATTCAATCACTTTGAACTTGGAGAATTGGACTCTGTCTCAGGAGTGACCATACGTGATATCTAAACCTTTCAGGCTGTTTTATATACTATGAAGGAGGAAAAATATATGTATATTTAAAAAAAAAAAAGTTTTTCCTCTTCCTTTTTCATATCATTTTTTTCATGTTTAGAACTAGGGTTAATAGTTGTCTTTTTTCTCAGAAAAAAAGGGTTTCATGCAATTTGCTGTATTTTTCCTGTTTCGTGATAATGAATATAGATAGATAGATAGATAGATTCCAGTTGAAAGCTTGGCTTACAAGGTTTTATTGTTTTTCTTCTTGTGGAATGTTGAATGATATGAATTTTGCTATCACTTGCAGCGGCATTTCAAGTTAAAAGTAACTTTTAATATAAAAATTTCATCAATTCCCTTTTGAATGCATATCGTTATAATCTTTATAAAAGATTGTGTGTATTTTAAGGTACGTTCATACTTCTTCACCACCTTCAAAAAGGATATGCTGAGGCTCAACTTTAAGTATTTGCTCAAGTGCTTTGCTGTAGAGGAGCCCCCCAGACCTTGATGGCGAAAGGCATTGTTGCCATAATTTCAAGCCTAGAGGCAGGAAGTAATTGCCTATGTTGCATCTTGCAGAGGAATGAAAATAACACAGGCTTTTTCTGAAAATATAAAAGTAGGCTTTTCCATGCACATTCTAAATGCACAAATTAGCGGTCATCAGCAAAAGCAAATAAAGAACAAGAAAAATGATAGAGAAAGTGAATAACAAGAATAGATGCCTTTCTTCCTACAAGCTTTACTGAAATGCTTTCAAACAATTGCTTTCGCACCCAGCAGAATTCCTGAATGATTTTGCAAAACAAAGTAGAATTACAAATGAAAGTAACACTCTGACAATTAAAGGAGATATTTCCAAACTCACATCTAGTAAAACAAAAGGCAGGGGGGAGAATGTGTGGGTCTGTAAGTGAAAAGGACAGACAGAAACAGAAGGAGGTCTTTAGAGGGCTGCAAATAGCTGGAGAGATATAAAAGCACTTTTAATTCCTGAAGTTTCAGGGTTACACCTGGCGTTTCAGAGTTTCACAACCCTGGAATTGACTTGTGTGCTTTGCAAGTTAATTTGTGTTTTAGTCTTACTGCTGCTATTTTACATATCAATAAAAGTGTTTTCCTCGGAGGTAGGATATCCATAAGCCAATCTTTACTGAACAAAGCCAGGGGACAAAAACAATCTCCCATTTCTGTACATTCCACCTAGAGCTCTCTATAGAAACCCGAGGCGGCTGCAGTGCTTTCCAAACACGTCCCCTCCATACACCTGAGACTTCTGCACTTCAGCTAAAGCTGTGTGCAGCCTGCCCTCCTACCCAGCTCTGAGCCATCTGGCTGTTTTTGTCCACTTGTTAGGGGCTGTCTGACGCCTACACTACGCCTCCTTTGAATAGGGACTCACTTCTTTGTTGCTTGCTTAAGCTGTTACTCAGTCCGTCAAATACTTGGTACATCCCTAGTGTAGGACATCTGGATTGTTTTGTTTTTTTTTAGGGGGGAGGAATTAAGCAGCCAATTGTGAAATATTTGGAAGGCTTCCATTTTTGTGCCGAAGTGCACATATATTCACTGAGGATTGGTCTGCCTGGACCTTGCCCCATATGCGGTTCCCCCATCCACAGAAGCATTGTGCAAGCACCCCTAGAGAAACCATCTAAAAGTGAGGAGCAAAAGCTATGCTCATCAGGGTATAAATGCCACAAGCAAAGCCAGCTTGAGCCCTAAGTTTCAAGCACCCGGCAAAACATCTAGTAGCGCAAACCTTATAGTAACCGCATTTTTATTTTTGGAGTGGAAGAGAGTGGGAAGCAGCATTCTAGAAAATTCAGTGTAACCTTCATGGCCATCCCTCACCAAAGGAAGCCCGCCCGGAGTAGGGGCCCTCCTGCCTGGGACAGAGCAGGCAGTGTCAGTGCTGAACCGCTTGCTGCAGAAACCTTTTTTAGTAGAAAGAAACATAACTAGCTTATTCAATACCTTCAGGCCACTCAGTTTCTGGGACATAGAAATGGGATAGAGCACCAGTCAGAGTACTTTGAGAAAAACTGTAGTTTCAGCCACTCTTTGGTTCTCTGCTGCCTGCTACACACACATGCACACACCATGCCCCTGCTTTGCACTGGCAAATACCCAAGATCCCAGCAGCGATAACTGCACAGCACTATTGATTCAGAAGGACAATGAAGGTCCCCAGAAGTGTGCCAAAATATATAGGTCAGTCTGCAATATCTCTATTTGGAGTGTACGAAAAGAAGTGTGGCCTGACCAGACTGAAAAGACTATCTGCAGTCAAATGTTATTACCCAAACTTTCACAAAAATAATATAAAAGAAATATATTTATTGCCTGTATTCCAGGAACTTGACTGAATAAGCAAAGAATGCTGCTTACTGTGGGCCAGAGAGAATTCTCTGCCAGCATAAGATTTTATTCGTGGTTTAATTACGTTAATTCAAATGATCCAGACCTGGAGCTTAGAGACTTCAGTTCCACAAACACTTTAGTCTGGCACTGATGCCAAAAGAAGCAGTCCCGTTCTCCCACTGGCTTGTTTTTTTTCTCTGACTCCACATTGCCCTCTCCCTTGTTGTGGCATCAGAATGGGCATGTCCTACAGCAGTCCAGAATGGGGAGCTGACCCACCTCACCGCTAGCCAAGCTAGCTGGCATAGCTTTCTCCTGGACTGGCTCCCCTACCCAGTGCACTGTACAGCTGCATGAAACCTTGTGGTGGCACAGAGAATGGCATGGCATAGAGTCAAGTGGGAAATATACATGGGGCAAGGAGAGAGCAGGACTTCCTATTTTGGTGGCAGCACTTCTGCTTGGTTAACATGGCTGTAAATGATGCTGTGGCCTCAGAGTCATTCTTTCTTGCTGCAGTCTCCAAATTCAGTGGCATCCTTTGGAAGTAAATCCTCCACAGTGCCTTGCTGTAAATGGATAGGAGGACATTACTTATACAGGATATTTAGTAAAGTAACTGCATGAAACTTACACAAAGAAAGTTACAGAGCATGAAGAGAGCATACAGCATACATACTATGCAGGTTTAGACATGGGCTTAACAATTCTGACTAGCCAGATCTGGAACTCAAAAGTTTCCAAGCATTGGCATAAAATTTGGGAACCAGAATGGGAAATGAACCTATGTCAAAACTAATAATTTAGTTTTGCCATAATCTATTTTCCCATATTCTATGACTACCAATAGATATAGCAGAGCCACTATTGAAAAAGACCTGGTGAAAAAGACATTCCAAAATAATCAATCTGATTTTTAAAAAGAGGCTAAATAAAGAATAATTGTTTTTCTCAGCTAAGTTGCAGATTGTCTTTAATAAGGGGGAAAAAAAAGACAATATTTTTCTGGGACCAAAAAGCAGCAGCTCAGCCGCTGGAAAGAATCCCTGTAGAGTACAAGGAAGAAGAGCAAGGAATTAGGCTGTGCTGTTTTAAAAGGCTGCTTTCACTGATTGCAAGTTTGTTCACTGGACTGCAGCACATTAACACCAAAAGAGTATTAGACAATTTTTTGCAGTTCTTAGAACTTTCTTATTCTCTGGTACTAATCAGCATAAATAATAAATGCTTCCACTGCAACATTCATTGTTCTTCTGTACTTCTTACTCCGCCCAGAATGGACTGATCTGCAGACAACCAACTACCTGGGCGCACACATGGGTTTGTACATTGCCATTTGAATCTTCATTGATACTGATACCACCAGATGTCATGTTATAGATGGCTTTGAATGAGAACAGAGGTATTATTCTTCTCCTCTCTTTTCCATACAATGTGACTTTACTGGAGGACTTTGCTCCAGAGTACAGACTGCAGGACGGTAAGACAGTGAGACTTGCTCCTCCAGCATTTGCTCGCCTGCTGCTTCCTGTCGCCTTCTCTTTTCTCTCCATACCTCTTTCTTCCTCTCTCTCAGCTCATGGCTTACTCAACTCACCTCTTCCAACCTGGCTTTCCCCCTTCCTCCTTCTTTTGGAAAAAAGGCTCACTTCACCCACACCAGTCTCTCTGTCCCTACAGCCCTTGTCCCCACCTAAACTCATCCTAGCCCACAATGAGACCCTGCCAGAGAGTAGAACTGTGAGCAGGCTGGGGGACAAGGAGGGAAGAGAACAGGGCAGCACCTACTTCCAGTCAATCCCCATTATGCTGCCAAGGTGGAGGACTGTGCAGGTTACACCTTACAGCTCTGAAGACGTAGACTGAAGGAGATAAGGGTGGAGAGAGCGCCCCGGAGGTGGGGGAGAGACCCATGTGGTTAGTACACTGCAGAGCAGAAGATTGGTGTTGCAAAGGCTACACAAGCATCAGACTTTAATAGTTTTGGTATTATTTGACACCATGTATGTTTAGAGCTGCAGCATGCTGTCTAACACTGGCCAACACTAATGCAAATTCTTCTGGAAATAGGGGAGAGGGACAGATTGCTGTTATTGTGTGGGATTTTTACTGTCTTCTAGCTTCTTTTTATTTCCCTTATAGTGAGCAAGTAGAGCAGAGACTGTACAACATAAGGCTGGCTATTAACTGACGAGTAGGCATACTACATCTGCTTCTTGTCCCCTCAGGCAGTGGTCTCTAACTCTTGGCTCAAAGACAACATGTTGAGCTCCAGATTCCTCAGCATTACTTGGAGCCATCAGAGAAAGCAGAGTATAGCATCAGATACTGCTTGTGGAGCCTTGCTTCTTCAGTATTTTTTAATCCAAGGCTAATGGAAGTTGGGGTTCTTTGCTTGGGATTAGACAGCAGCCAAAAGACATCAAAAGGAGAAAAGAAGAGGAGCTGGGCGATCGCAAAGATCTAGTCCCTGAAAGCTTGTCTCTTCACTGCCGCAAACCCTCAAAAAGAAGAATGGACAATTCTCAATTCTTTGCCTTCAATGCCTATCACAAATTCCCTCCCCAGGTTCATGAAAAGATAGATACAAAATAGTAATAATAATAAAAGAAAGACCTGCCTGCCTTTTAACAGAATTAGCATGAGTTAGACACTATAATTTCTTACTCTCTGCCTGATTATATTGCAGGGTAAACTGCCAACTTCAATTTTCTGCATCCTTGTGCCTTCATTTTATTTTTTCCTTCAGTTTTTTCTCACCTTTTCTTCTTCTCTAGCCCAGGAAAATTCCTTTCCATTGGGTTTCCCAGAATGGATGCCAACTGCAGGTTGCTGTCAACTACTGCAGCCCATGACCCAGACAGGGCAATGTGGGGGGAATGGTTCCCTTCACCTCCTCAACATCCAAGTCTGTTTCCTGCAGATGTGTTATACTCTTGGCCTCTTAGCTTATATTTGCCTTCCCTTAGCTTATATTTGCCTTCCCTTTCAAAACATTTTGTTCCTAAAGCATGTTTTCATCCTTCTCTTTTCCTCAGTCCTTTTCAATTCTCCTCTTTTCCCTTTTGCTGCTTTCTATTAGCTAAAAAAAAAAACACCTTTCCTCTCCTTACCCCATTTGCTTCCCTTTTACTGTTCTGACCTCTTTTCCCAGCCCATTCTCTAAATGAATGACTTCTTTATATCTATTTTTTTTTTCTTCACCATCATTTCTGGCCTGTATATCTAGTCCTGTCAAAACTGGCCCTATTATCTGGCTCCTATTCACTCAGAGCACACTTCCTCGTGCTTTTTGGAGCTCACACTTTGTCTCAGGTTAAGTTCATCTCAGCCTAGACTTTCCTAGATCCCATCCTGCTCACCTCTTCTCTTCTACCTGTATTTATTTTCTCGCTTTGTTCTTGCTTGCTTGTGAGGTCTGTAAGGCTGCCTACAATCTAGTCCCCTCTAATGATATCCATTTTACTTCTAGATCAAGCTGGCAAGTCAACACAGCATTGTGCTGTGCTTCATCTCTGCACTAATTACAGGATCCTGGTGCCATGCTGTATTTCATAGTCTAGACAGGAAAGCCATGTCTTTGTTTATAACAAGAAAAGAAAAAACAAAAAACAGATCACGCAGAGCTATTCGCCTGATTTGAGATGACTCTTTTCTTCAGAATTATTTAAAATATTCCGAGTTCAGGCTGTCCCCACACATGTGCTAAAGTTTTCAGTTTGAACAGAAAAGTAAATTATCCATGAAATATTAGTTAGGTTGCAGTGTACTGCTGATCCACAGCCTCTGATCTGACAAATTCCCATCAGTCAGCGCAGAAGGTACTTCTTTGCTTGTATGCAAGTACATAGAAACAGGCTAGGTGTTCCTCTATGTAAAGGGCAGCAGAGTTAATGACTATTCACCAGCATTAGGGTCGTGCAAGCAAAGAACAAAGACAGATACACAAGTTGGCCTCACAGATAAAACAGTCCCAGTCAGCCAGACTTAAAGTGAAACATACCTTTATGGATGAGATTGCAAGCGTTCATTCATCTGACACTCTCCTGATTTCGATTATAATGGTTACACACAGATGAGTTAATCCTCTTCACTGTACAAACCCGATTGAGGCTAAGAGAGAGATGATCTGTCTTAAGGGATCTTTGAATCTATACTTTGCATTCAGGAACATCCCCCAGGTAGGATGAATAATCTTGTATTGATCCTCTGTGTGGAAGAGCAGGAGAAATCCCATTATTGGCCTCTTGGAGTTATGCAGTTTGGTCGACAGATCACTTTTCAAGTGTAATGTGCCTGTCCTGGGTTCTCTCAGGTTCACCCTAGCGCAGACAACGTACTTTCCTCCCTACCAAGTAACTTTTTAGTACTCTACAAGCTCCACACATTGTTAGCTGTGCTGCAAGCTGAGTACCTGCAGCAGCACAGCTTGCTTTGCAAGTTGCCAAGGTTACCCCCAAAACTCTTCCCTTCTTTCCTTTGCTTCATGTAGCCTTTTCTTGGTACGCAAATGTCAGCAGTTGTAATCTACTGTAGGGAGGCATCTGGCAGTGATGGCTGCCACAAAGGAGGAGGTTCTTGCTGAAGATACTTTGCCAGCAGTGTTATGCAGACTCCCCTTCTCAATTCACATTTTCTTGGCACCTACACCCCTGTCTGACTGACTTTTAAATAGGCAAAGAATCAACCCAACAGATGGGCCTGGTGGCAGGCAACCAAGACTCAATGAATGTACATTGTCTGGGTGTAGGGAGTCAAATTGCCAGTCAGGAATATCCAAATAGCTGCCCGTCACAAAGCTATGTGACGACAGTGCAGAGATATGCCGTGAACAGCCAAGTTTGAATGTCTTTCGTAACAGCAGCATTCGTAGGCAGAAAAAGTACAGTAAAATGACAACACTTCTGGGGAATTTAGGACAAAATTGTAATGGAGAGGAGAGGCAAGTGGAAGAAGGAGTTTCCTCTAGCTATGGGACTGCCGCCGTCTCCCGTTACTATATCTTCCAGGATCACATGAAAAGGTTCTCTTTTTATGTGGGGCAAGGGAAGCAGAAAAGAACTTTTATCTTTTGTCTCTCAGAAGCCCTTTAAAATTCATACAAAAAATCTAAAATATTAAATATTTTTGCTAAACAGATCAATAACCTTTGGACAATATATAGTGGCCTCTGCATGTATTATGTGGGTAGACTAGACTAGAAAGTCTAGTTACCAAGGAAACAGTTTTTAAACTTGAAACAGAGATAGTCAAATAGACAAGAAGATGTTATAGTTATCTGGAACGTGTCTGTTTTATGGGCAGAGAATTTGGAGCCTTGTTTGAAATTTTTCCTCAATTTGGTCACAGGGCAGGTGGAAAATATTGTTACATTATCAACCCTGACACACTGACCTAGCAAAAGAGGAATCAAATTATATAATAAAAGATCATTATGCTGTAGCGCGTAAGGGTTTACCTGAAAAGAAAGCAAATATGGGTGTTAATTAGACAGGCAGTTCCTTTCTTTAGCAGAGCCATCAATCAAGCTTTTTCTGTCCTGAAATGAGGAGAAGTTTTTAATATAAGTCTTTGAAGTCCCGGTGCTACGTCTTTATAGGAAGAGGAAACTGATCTTAGCCATTTACTGACAGAGTGGCTCTGAACTTAAAGGATCTGTCTTGCAAAATTTACTCACTAGCTCTTTCTCTCAATCTAATCTGGAATGTATTTGATTAAATGATTAAAATAATTTCTTCTTAAAACAACAGCTTGCAGGAAAAACTTAACTAAGCTCTGGGATATGAAGAATGGAATAGCATGCGCTCCACTTCCTGCTTTGCATGAACTCCTATTCTTAAATAACCACGTGAGAGCCAATGTAAGCCTTTGCAATATGTTGGGCATCTGGCCTCACAGATTCCTGTCCACCTGACTGCCTCTCCAAGTCCAGATAGCTATAGGCTGCCATTTACTGCACGGTGCGTTGTCCCAGCCATTATTCCCCACTCCAAAAACAAACCTATGTCCACTGAAAGAAAAGCCAATCTTTGCATCTTCTAGTTCCATAACCCCTGTCAGAATACAAAAACCAGTCACTGAGAACTTGAAAAATCCCTTGGTGCATATAACCGAAAGGGTTATCCTGCTATCTCCATTGTCATTTCACCATTTAAAAACACAAAAAAAGTTACACCCTCTGTAAGAAAGATAGTGCAGTGGAAGTTGTGAAATTATTACTTTCTCGCGACTTTGTCTGATCAGCCTGTCAGGCCTTATCTACGCAGTCAAAAATCTGAATCTTATTTCTTCCCTAAAACACCCCCACCACTTATGGCAGCAGTGTAAGTACTAATGCAGATTGAGTTCTCCAGCATTGTTTCTTTTAAATTTCTCGAGTTATCTTACCTTAGCAGTTTAGAAATACCTCGTCTCAGCTTTGCTAATGTTCATAGGGGATCTAGTCCTCGTGTAGGATCACCAGGGCTAGCAGTGGTGGACAGATCACATAAATATACCCATTTAAACAAAGCTTGAGAGAAAGAGTGAAGGACCAATAACAGTGGGCTTAATACCAGTCTCAGTTATAACTAAGCAATTCTATTGACTTCAGTGGAGTTGCATAAAAGTAACAGTAAGCAAAACTTGGCTCAGAAACTTAAAAAAAAAATCCTTAAACCACAAACAGTATGTGGTTCATTTCGCAAACAATTACTTAGCTCACCAATATATCAATGATAAAAACAAACCTCCCCCACTTCCAGACAAAAATGCACTAGGAAAGCAAAATTGCCTACACAGGGTAAATGACACACAAATAAACCAGAACAGGAAAAACATATTAATGAATCTTCTTTTAAGAGGTAAACAACATATTGGCTTCTCGCCAAGGAGGAATACATTGACATCAAGCAGGGGATCCCAGAAAGCACAGCAAAGCAGCTGATAAAGCCTCTTTAGTGCTGTAAATGAGGCAGACACAATCTGAATGATTGCTGTGCCACACACATTAGCAGCAAGTGACCTGCCTGGGAGCTGCACGCAGCAGGGGAAGCTCTCCGGGCAACCTTGCCTTTGCTCTCCGCCGGAGAGGAGCTCTAAGTGGCTGGTTTCCTGCAGCAGCCTCCTCTGAGGAATGCACTCAAATACCTCCAGGATCCCTCTCTTGCCCTTTCAATGGGGCGAGCACAATAGCAGAAAGCATCAGCCTCGGCTGAGTTTGATGTTTTGTGACATGCATGCCCCGCTAGCGCAGCTCATCTGAGAGCAAGCGGCTTGAGCCGAAACAAGCAGCTGATGCATCCCATTAGCTCCCTGGGTCTCGGTGGCCGGGAAGCGCGGCGGTTGTTTACACCGGGCTTCTGCACCCGCCGAAGTAAAGGCTACGGGCTTGCTTGTATCACGATGCAGTCCGCTCTATGCTTAAGCTGGAGGTTTTGATTTCTTCTCTTGGAAGTCTCCCGGAAAACCCTAGAATACAAAAGGAAGTATGAAAAGTCTCCCTTTTCTTTTCCTCAGATCAGTCACGTTCGAGAGAGACCTTGCAAACTCCTGCATTAAGACAGGAGTTCAAAAAGAGCTGTGTGGAGTGCCCTCCCTCACTTACGTCTCAGGCACACGGATTAATGGGACGACTTAAAGGAACGCACTAACAGAGGTGCGGAGTAAGTTCTGAGGCAGGCAGACGAAATCTTCAGTGGCTGTCAAAAATTAGAGATCTCTCTTAAATTGCTGTGTGCATTCATGTAACACTATCTTTTCTGTTTGGGGATTTTCTGTGTTAGAGGCCAAGTACAATAGTAATCCACTAATGGCAAACTAACTAACTAACTAAATAAATAACCCCCCCAGTGCATGGCAATCTGTACACTGACAGCTGTCAAGCTATCTCTGACCACACACAAAACTAGAGATTTCTTGTGTAGTAGCAAGCATAATTAGGCACTTAGTACAGTATCCATTGATAAAAAAAACGGAGTGCTTCCTCTGTAGGAGAGATGAACTGGAGAGTTTATCTGAACAGCATGGGAGTACTTCATCCACAAAGTGATGATGCATCCACCAACACTGAGAAGGTACATAGCTCCTTTATACGCCAAACTGAGGAAAATCACAGTCTACAAACCACAGAATTGCTGGAACTTATAATTTCTAGTAGGACAGGCTGGAGGCAAGACCAAACATAAATGATGTTCTTCCAACCATGATCCATGGATCCATCTCCCCTAATTTGCAGTTCTGTAAATGAACAGTGAAGATCACAAACATAACTGGGCAATGTAGGTCTCCTGGTGCATCACACAACAAATGTACTTGTTACATGAGAAAAGAGCAGGTTTACAAACTGACAATTACGTTGAACTTCTTCACAGCACAGCTATTCTATTTTTGAAGGCACCGGACTACAGCTGCTCAATTATAAATCTCATTTTCTTCATTCCTTCAGAACAGAAAAATCCTGGGCTCTGGCTCTGTTCACTTCTGAGAAATACAGACAAAGTCAATAAAGTAATAAAATGTTTATATTGTGCAAGTGTTTCTTGTGAAATATTAGAATCATTATTCATAAATAATAATAATAATATAGAATCCAGCTCTGAGATATTAATCATACCGAGTCAAAGGCGGAGAGGAAAAATATTATTCCGCTTTTGGCAGTCTGTTTCCAAGAAAAGGCTACTCAAAAGTTGAATCACTTCAATATTTGTTTTTTGGATAAATAAGATGAAATCTTAACCTTTACTCTTCTGAAATCCTTAGAGAAACATTCATTTATCTGCTGCTGAAATTAATATTGGATTGCTTTATTGATTCATTGGCTAAAAGCACAGATTGGCCATGGAAATTCCTCTCTGCTTGCACTGACACATTGAACAGGAACAAGAAAAAAAAGCCATTTAAAAGCAGTTTAGGCTTGAGAAAATGGGCAGTTGTTGTGAGGTTTGGCATTCTAAAAAAAAAAAAAAAATCTGACTGTATCCCACTTAAAAAAAATCAAGATGTTTATATACAAGAGTTTGACAGACATGATAAATGACTGACTATAATTACATTTCTTGAGGTACTGCTCAAAGACATCTTTGGGAAACTTATACCACAACACAAAAAGCCTTCACAGGACATAAGGATTAAAAAATATATGTATCAAAATACCCAAATCACCTCCCAAATACCCCTGAGTCAGACCTTCAGTTGTAGTAAATCTTCACGAACGCAATGGTGGCATACTCCTCATCTGCAGCCACCAAGACTGTGGCCCCGGGGTTTATCTTTGTGCAACAGCTTGTGATGTTTATACTGCAAATTGGCAGCGTTAAAGGGGCAATTGGTGGGTACTTGTAGGTGATCAGGGTGATCTCACTACGGGTGAGCTCAGTGTGAACTACTTTCCTGGCTCTACACCATGACAGCTAACCTGTGTTTACACTTTTATCCTATGGCAAATGTAGGCTGATTTGAGGTAAGTACTGCTCCATAGGAAAGAAGTAAACACCTCACAGTTATCCCTGGGAAAGATTAAGTAAAATGATATATACGGCAGTGTAGCTGCCGTATATCCTCCCTTATCTCCGCCGCTTGTTTACAGTATATACACATTTATATGAGCTATGACAGGTATTTTTATCAGACAGCTGAAGTAAGGGCATAATACACTATCCCGCGCATTCTGGTCCTTTTTCAGCATGATAACTCTTGTCCAAAGGGTTTGACCAGAACAGGCTGCTCTCTCATGTCAACCAGCCTCAGCAGGGAGGTAGGAGGAAGCTGGAAGCCCCCCCACCGCGCCTCTGAGCCCTTGCCCGTCCAAGGGCCATTCCTACTACCCTGTAACATGTGGGAAGGCCTTGTCTTCCAGAAAGTATGTGCATATGCTGCCTCCTGATAGGAGATGATACTGTCTGTGACTCTGAGAGAAGTCAACCCTGGCTTGGTTTGGGTTTTTTTTTTTTTTTGGGGGGGGGGGGGGGAATCCTAATGTTCATTGATTAGTTCTGTCTTTTAAGTGGATAAGAGCACTCTTGAGCAGATGACCTGAGTTTTAATTGAGAGTAACCAATCTCACCAGTTCAGTTTTCTGCAGCATTGGCTTCTAAATCAGGTTAATTGCCAGGTAAAGGCTGATGTTACAGAAATTATATTTTTTTTTTTTCCAGGAGTAGCTGTTCTGTCAAATAGGATTGCAATGCGTCATAGCACCACAACTTTAGATTATACCTTGGAGACCTTACAGGGAACATCTGTGAGACTTTTCCACAGTCATTTAATATACAACCTCGGGTAAAAAGCCGTTATGCCTGGATGAGGGGAGTTAGTTTGTTTGCTTGTTTAAGGAATTAGGGGCATTAGGATATTAATAAATATAAGCTCTGCTGTTTTAATGTCCGACTTTTCACACAAAAATATTCTGGCTTGAGATACAGTAAATTCATCCCTCTATAGACAAGTTTCACCATTTGATATGACATTTTGAATTAAGGGTACACATAAGGACACTTGCTTTAGGAAAAATCTAAGTCATGTTGCAAGATCTCAATCTGGACACTCTTGCTTAGGCAAAATTCCCATCGTCACAGTTGTCAACCTAGGTGTTCACCTGGAATAAAGCTTATCCAGGTTAATGAATGAACAGGGAAATAATAACTGCGCTGTTGGATGCACCTACATTTTCAGGTAGAATCCTTACGTAATGAGAAGGAGTTATTTTTAGGAGCAGCAGCAGAAATTCCAGAGATTGAGACAGAATCTTATTTTAATGTTTAATTCCCACCAAATGGGGGAGTTCAGTTTCACCAGTCCATCTACAACAAGCGTGATTCCAAATAAGGGAATCCTATTCATTTATCTAGACTCACTGATATTCATAGTAATGGCTGTTTCAAGGTGTGACTAAGTCCATCCTCTGCCTCCGCCATTTAAAATTCATGAACATAGCCTGATGTTTATATCTTCTTCATGTAAGAGAGAGTATTTTGTCAGTAGGATCCTCATTCCTGGAGAATTTGGGAATGCCTCTATGCTCCAGGGCACCCGTATATGCTCAGGGTAACCTGCTTCCTTGCTGGAGAAACACCTAGACACCTATAAACCCTTTCCTGTGCTCTTTAGCACAGAAAGTAAACCTACGTTCCCAGTGAGCCTGGAAGCCATGGACTGCTTTGCAGTCCTTGAGCATGACAGCCACTGCACAAGGATGGAGGAGCACCGCCCTGAGGTCAGTGTAGATGTTCCTCAGTTTGGAAGCAGCCTCGGTCACTCAGAATTCTGCTGTGGCTGGGCTGAGCATCCAGAAGTTTCCTCTATGCTATGATCATCAAATCAAACACACTGGAGAATCTGACAATGGATTTCTGTATGTCTTACCAACAGAATCTTGTTCTATGGTAACATAACGCATCATTCACACACCTGTTGACAACAGTCAGGGACAAGATACTTTTAGGTTGTTCTAAGTATTTCTCCAGAGCCATCTCAAAGACTAAAGCAATTGAGGTGCTCTTTCTCTTTAAGGATGTAGGCACTGTAAGATCTACAGGGTCCCATTTTGTCTCCCTGAGCTAAACCTACAGATGAGATGGTGACGACAGATGAAAAGAAGGAACTGGATGTTCTCTCTTGCGCAGCATATTCATTATTTGTGATTTATGTTTTTATTCTGTGGCTTATATGGACATTCCAGCAGCCACAGGATGATCCTGCTGCAGCAACAGACAAGACTGCTCTTTCCATTCATGCCACATTCACAGAAAGAACCTGAGTTTGCCAAAATGTTTCAAGTTTTTGTCCTTTTAAGAAAAAGCTGTATTAATATGATCCTTCAACCCTCCCCCAAACATGAGGTAACCATAAAGGTACCAGCCCACTTAGTGGTAGATGTTTCCTAGAGAATAGACAAAACATGCTCCGAGATTTAATTTCATTCCAAATAACTTTGAATGTGCTACATTAAGAGATCAAGCCTCCTCCTGTGCCAGCAGGCCTCATGTACACTCAACAAAGGGGCGTTGTTCAGATACTCCTCTGCCTAAGCAGAGGAGATCGTTGCAGGACTGTGCTTTAAAAGGGACATCAGACTTTTTTTTAACCTACTGCCCACCGTGCACATGAAGTAGTCCGATTCGCTGATTTTCAGAGCATGTTCCACGGCCTACATGTTTACTTAGGACATTGGAGAAAAACAAGGCACACCAGGAACTCAGTAAGGGTTCCTCTGGAAGGGTTTTGTTTGCTGTGGAAAGTTCATAATTAGGTGCTTTGTGTTACAGCGCCCAATGTGATTTTTATAGCCATGTTCAAGGCCTTTAGAAATGTGTCTATACAATTTGTGAGCTGGTAAGGACAGCGCCTGTCTCTCGGGAACAATATATTTAGTAACGCAACAGATCTCTGACTCTAGTTACTTCCTGAGAGGTCTGCTTCAGTATATGAGATGACCACAATTTCCTCTCATGAGCAAATGACTCTCAACATAGGTCATTTACACAGGTACAATGAACATTGTAAAGGGTCATATATGGGTACAGGGAACATTCCTACTGACCAAAAGTAAATTAGACTACAGTGTTCCCTTGGTGTCCCTCACCGTGCCCCAAAGGTCCAGCAAAAAAAGCCAGCAGATAAAGACTAGTTCTAGGTAGGGCATTAGGTTCCCATTCACTTTGTACCAGTGTAAATGACTATATGGTATGAAAGGCAAGTCAGTTCATCTAAACTGCTGGAAGGACTCCCCATAGTTTTTCATTCTCCATTGCAGATGAGAGGTTTTTGAGCTAGAATTAACAACAAAGACCAATTCTGTTCTTAGTTATCTCCTTAAATGTATAAATTGTGCCTTTATAATACTGAATTTTTAATTCTTAAAAAAGAAAATTAAAGTGATTGCATGTTTTTCAAGACTGTTTTAACAAAAGAAGGTAAGGATCTGCAGAACAGGAAGATTTATTCAGAGAAAGTGTGTTTCACTTTCAAGGGAAAAGAATAAACTGAATTTATATCAATAATCAAACAAACAACAAAAAAAACACCCCTAGAGAAAACAGGCACGCAAATACTTTACTCCTTTCATAAATAATGTATTTTATTGCATATGGCTATTAAGGAGAGCATCCATAATCAATACAGACTAAATACAATACACTACTCTAGTTCCATTTATTCTGGTCTCCAGCAGCATCACATTTATCCTTATATACAGCGTGTACATTGGAAGACACAGCAAGATAAGTTAAGTCTCTTGTCATTATCACAATAGCAAGAAATATATTTAACATCTTGATGTCCAGAAACAATACGTACCCATAAAGAAAACACTGCTTAATAACTGTTAAGGTTATATAGCAAAAAATATTTTAAATTTAAGGTAAGTCAGGCAAAATGTACAAAGACCCAATATACATTGTGAAGTTTTAGCAAACATAACATTTATACATTTTGGTTCCATTCTGTAAACTAAATTAAGAATGTAAGTATTGCATATGCTTTTGTGAAACATACAGGATAGAGAAGAATTGACTACATTGTCAAGTTTTTGTTTTGAAGTTGCTATATGCACGTAAGCCATTTGTTTTAGTGGCATGATTCCACAATTGGTACAGAGGGTTACTTCAAAATAGAAGTTAAAATATTGTGTTCAGCAGGTACCACATTCAGTGCTACTGTGTGTGTGGCAAGGGAGGGCAGAGAGGGGCTGACAGAAAATGTCATCAACTATTTGTTTTTCTAGTTCCAGAACTGAACAAGCAGCATTTTAGAATGTTTTAGAACCTTTTATAGTGCTTAAAAAAAAAAAAATCCCAAAGCCCAAACAGATAAATTAGATATTTAAATTGATTTTTAGATCTAATATTGTACAGCCTATGCACTGCTGTGATTTAAAATCCCAGAAAATTACACTGAAAAATAAAGTGTGCCATGGGGTAGGGAAGGAATTAGTTTACATTCATCTTTGTCTTGTAATACAATCCTCAGTTCTAACAATTCAGCATGTAAGCAGGAAGACTGCATTCCCATTCATTGTATTTATAAGACATTGACTATCGTCTTCCTCACAGAAAAAATCCCAAAAGATAATGCATTGTTAAGAGTGATGTACAGGTTCCACCTAGCACAATGATTTTCAAAAAAAAAAAAAAAAACCTCAAATAATCCAGATAACCTAGTAATACTTACACGACAATCGGAGCAGGCACTGGAGAGGTACCCTTAAAACATATAAGCACTCTTCAACAAATTTACCAAAGGAGAAACTAGGTGACATGACATTCTGCTAGTCTGGTGCAACAGCTGTATATGACATTTGTGACAATAGTCGCCATATCAGTTGCATTTTCAGAATACAGGAAACGTGACACATGGGTAATCTTGAAAAGAACAAAGTGACTGCACTGTTGTTTCTTCCCCTGTAATAATGCCTGTAGCTGCAATGACGCTTTTCTGGTAGAAGGCAAGTATCAGGACTTTCTAGATGGCAAGATAATACTGTGTTAACATCAGCACTTCAAACTGTCCAATACCCATTATCATCCCTGCATTCCTAGCATGCCTATGTGGATTTTTGGTTACAAGAAATGCAGCTAAGAACAGGGTTAGCTGACAAAAGTGAGCTTGTAAATAGGAGAAAAGGCTTTTGCAATCTGAAGTACCTACATAAACACCTACATAGAGAGGATAAAACAAGTGTGTCAAAGGTAAAGAGAGATACCCCCAATACAGTTGGATGTTTTTAACTTATGTTGCTTAAGTTACACATTTTAACTATTCCGAATCCGCCGCCCAAGTCCGATGCACGGCGTTTTATCGTATTTTAGACTTTTTAGCGCCCGCGTTAGGCTTTGTCTCATAAGTAAACACTGCAGCTAGTGATTCAGAACCACCCAGTAGCTGTACGCGTTAGAAGTTCAGTAAGGCTGATGACTGTTCTTGAGAGATACTCAGCACAGAGATACAGGAGGTCCTGTGCAGACCGACACCGCAAATCCGGCTTTACTTTGAACTGAGGTAGTACTGTGATAGGCTTGAAATTATGCCAGTAAATACCAGATTTTGCTGCTGTAGCAGGTGTTACAGCATCTCCAATATGCCGAAGAATAAATATAGTTTGTCTTTGCAGAAAAAGGAAACGAAGGCATTGGCCATTAGTTAAAGAGGCCGGCAGAAAAGTTCCAACTAGCTAAACAACATCTTGAACTTCTGTCAAACCAGCAGCAAAACGGTACTGTAGATGCCAATGACAGGTAATGAGTTAGGCAGGTTGCTTTCCCTTCCTTGCCGATTTGTTGTACAGTTTAGTCCACAACAGTTTGAAAGTTAAGTAACTGTCCGGACCAATGATAACGACAACAAAAAGTAAACCTTAAGCAGCTTCATTAAAAAAAAAAAAGAAAAATGCCGAGCAGCTTCTTTGAATGTTGTACTCTGTTGTTTGAGGTCATGGTGATAAAACTAACTCCTTCACTCTGAAAAGAAAAATGAAAGAAAGTCAATAAAAGCTGCAACAAAAATCATACTGATGATTTAAACAATACAAAAATACCATAAAGAGTTTTTTCAGAATGGGTTTTCAGGAAAAAGCTATGGAGTAACTGCTTTTATACTTGCATACATCATAAGCTTTACAAAGGGACTAAAGGAAGTTCTTCCCAATCAAGTAGTACTTCATTTCTAGAGAACTTTCTGACTGCTGTCCTTCAAACTAGCAAGACAGAGGAGAGAGAATTAGTTAGGAATCCTAAATCTCCCACCCCAAGTTCAAGTTGTGACCCTCATTGTTTTGTATCAACAGTATGGAAAAAGACATTGCAGAAAGTGGGTACCCAACTCAACTGTTTTGTTTTTGTCTAGGCGTTATCAAACGCTTTCCATCTCCAGACTTTACAAACAAGAGTTTCTTCAAATTGTTCTGCATTGAGGGAAAGAGTCTTCTAAAAAAAAACATAAGCAGAGTGTATAAGGGCGTAACCTTCTAATTTAGTTATCTGATTTACTAAATAACTATTATTCCATAAAGCAAAAAAGGAGGTATGTGAGTAAACAGAAGGACTCCTCTCCAGATTATTATCCATAAAGCTGCTTTAAAGAGTCAAGGTGAATTATACGGTTGATTATAAAGCAATCTATACTATTTTAAAGAACCCAAGCGGCCCTTGTTGTATTTTTTCCACTGGAAAGAATTAATGGAAAACGTGTACCACTGCCATAATGCAACGTGGTCATATCGATTAACTCACAACATGAAGATGGTTTGTTAACATAGTCATTAACTACCAGATATCCTTAGCACTTTGCTCATTATATAGATTTTTCCAGTTTGCCATAACATTTAAAAAGCAGCAATGCATAAACAATAGTGATCAAAACACTCAAGAGTCTGTAAATTTTACATGATAAAACACTGACACCTCATTTTGAAAGATGGCAGCAAAGTGGCATATCCTGATACAATCTCGCGCTGCAACATTACATTCATGTCAAGTGCCATTAACAGTGGCATTTAATATTTAAAATAATAATTTAAAATAATAATTTAAAATGAATTTAAATTATTCATTTAAGAGCTCATAGCAATTTTTTGTTGTTTCTCGTTGAACTCAAGCTTACAAGTTAGGTGAAAAGTCTAGTTTGAATACGGATCACAAAAATCTTCCTAAAAATTGAAGTTATTTTTGAAACACTTCGTGAAACAGCATTTCTATTCAGAAAGGTCTGTAAAGGACATAACCTATTATTTTTGGCTAGCATTTTGTCATGGTATGTATGCAAGACTGAGAATGTACAAGTCAGTGTTCTTGTATATTTTTAATTATTTTTGGACCATAAAAATAAAACATGAAATCATATATGAAACCTAGATGTCAAAGGAAGTACAGTATTTATATATCAGCAAGTTTTAATCCATATAAGTTTCTGATAAACCAATAAAAAAGGCTTTTCTTCAAAACTATGCAAAAAAAAAAAACCCCAAAGGTTAGCACGTACATGAGAATTACTAAATTGCTATCGAATCTCTCAGAGCTAAGGTTTACTTAAGGAATATGTTCTGTCAAAGTCAATCGGAGCTGCTATATGATCAGTTTGAGATGTTACTTAGGATTTGGTTTCATGATACAGCTTAAGATGGATTAATAGCTTGCCAAGATCAAAAGGGAAATATCTCATTACCCCCACTCACCTTCCTCTCTCTTTCCCATTTCTTGCCATTTACTTGAGGCCACTTTTCAGACCAGACAATAAGTTAATTCTACCCACACTTCAAAAAAACCCAGCTTTTGTTTTATTTTTTCAAATTAAGAACTTGATTGGTTTATGATGCAATGAAGAGAGCCCCCAAACTGGCAGAAGGACAGAAGGGGAGCGTGCATACAGGAGGAGGAAGGAGCTGAACAAGCAGTAGAAAAGGTGAGACAGAAGGAGGAGGACTTGGAAAGGATGGCCGGTCAGCGAAATTCCTTTTTTTTTTTTTTTTTTTTTTTTGCTGTTGGTGTGCTGTAAATCCAGCTGGTGAGGATGCTGATGATCCCATAACATGAAACTATGCTCCAGAAGTGTTTTGTAAACTTCAAATCTGGGGTTTCGAACCAAAAGAAAATTATTGCCTTGGCAGAGAACACCATCCAGCAAGGTTGCGCGGGAGAACAAGTGGCAATATGGACAACTCTCAGAAGGGAGCAGAGATCCCTCATTTGGGGGAGAACTGCCTAACAGCCATGTTGTTGCAACTTTTGTTCAGGGAAGCAGGATGCCTTTATGTAGGCAAAAAAGTGAGTGATTGAGGATATATCACGATTTTGCGTTATTGCTTTTCTCTTCCAAATGGAAGCTAACCTGCCAACTGATTTTAGGTTACCACTCCATCAAAGTGACAACACAATGGTGAAAACCAAATAAAGTTAAAAAAAACCAATAATAATAAATAAAAAATTCATGAGCTCAGATGGAGAAATCGGAGGGAAAGATTTTGTACATTCAAAGAACTCAAACATATTTTCAAGAAGAATGTCAGGCAAGGATGGCCATTAGTGAAGATTATTAACACTGGAGTAATTTTGCTGTTGCCCTGACTGCACAAGTACTTTCCAGCCAGAAATAAACTGGAGAAGGTAAAGCAGTCCACGCTTCAGAGCACTTCTAAACCTAGATCGCACAGTTTTGTAAGTGGATGAAAGGGACTGTGGGTCTAAGCCTAAGAGCCTAGGATGACCCTATGATAGTCCAAAAGTAATCTTCAGTTGTGAAGCAATTTTCTCCGACTTCAATGAGGTTTGAATAAACTTTAAATCAGGAATGAAAAAATAATTACTGCTACTACATAAAACAGATAATACCAGTGTCAGCTTCACAGTAAGCCTACTTTTAAGAAGTAAACTGCAAGTTTTATGCTAACGTTAAAATAAGAAGAAAATTTATGTCAATATCACTGTTATTTTTACTTCAGTCATTAATATCCTTGATATTAATGGCTATTAACAATCTAATGTTATCAATTTGTATCTCATGTCAACAGTGCGCTTAAATATATAATCTATGACAAAAATCCAAACAAGGATATATTGTTGTTATGCAGGGGCTACACAAAATTCGTATGGGATGTGAACATGCTTTTTGATAGCGTCATCCCCCAGAGGCACACACAAATCAAAATACACTGTTTCAATGCAGAAGCTTCCTCTAAATGTTTTTGGCTATTACTAAGAAAACATCCATCATTAGTGCTGAGTTTCCAAAATGACTTAGTGTCATCTGATTCCACTAGTGCTTCTTGTGGGACAGGTCAGATAATAAACACACACAAAGATTGCTAGAAAGCTACCAAATACTCAAAGACTTGTTAAATATACTGTGAAGAGAATACAATAGCTAGTCAATTAAAGAAGATCCAGTCTGCTTATTAGTTTTCAAAGTCAGTAAGCAATGAATAAGAATTTTCTTAATTCCTAAAAATAATTCTCATCTGTTTACAAACATACAAACAGAAATAGCTATTCACATTGCTCATGGCAAAACATGTTGCTGGTTATTCATAACCAGTAAATTTATTCAACTGGCAGCACGATCGTTAGAGCGGATAAAGCACTGGACTCTGAATACCCCGCTCTGCTCCTGGCTTGTGTTGTGACTTCAGGCAAACCGCTTCACGGCTTTGTCCCTTTGTTTCCCCTCCCCACGTCGCCTGCCAAATCGATTAAGGCTCTGATCCTGCTAACTAACTTTTCCTGGAAGAGCAACGCTGTTGATATAACTGAATCTGAAGGTTAAGAACGCCTACGTTTGCAGGCTTCGGGCCAGGCCATTAGACACTACAGCCCAAGGAACCGAATCCCAATCCCGCCTGCAGGGAAACGGCTTTGGCCCCCGCCCCCGGCACCTGGAGGCCAAGTGTGGCCCCAGGCGAGGCAGCTGGCCGGCCAGAAAAGGCAAGTGTCCCCAGCTGGCCAGCCGGCTGGGCGGCTGCACGGCTCTGACTACCCACCGGCTCGGGTGGGTTAGGCCCATCATACCTGCCTGGCTATCCAATGGAAGATAGGTTTACAAGCATACGTACGGATTATGCCGTTGCACCTTAGCAACGCTTCGCCCGTGCCAAGAACAGTCAGCCTCAGACAACGAGGGGAGGAGGGAGGCAGGCAGCATCACGATGCATGCGGGGAGGGAGGAAAGGCAACACGTGTCCTGGTGGTGATAACCTGGCGCCTGCCTGGTACCTACAGCCGCAGGAGATGGTCTGAACTGCGCGCTGCGAGTGCTCCTTTACTCACGCGCGCACACGCGCATTGTGAAGTCGCTGTCTCTAATGGGAGACGGAGATGCAGGGAAAACGCACACAGCCCAACCTCCCGGTAAGACCGCAGCCCTCCTGCTCCCCAGCATACACAATGATGGGAGCCACATCCTGACTTAGCTCTGACCATCATTAAGCAATTTACTGAATAACATACTTAATACTAAGCACATCGGTAGTCCTACTAAGGACAACAGAACAACTCATATGTGTTTAGCTGCAGGTCTTTACAAGTAAATCCAGGCAATGTGAATGCCATTCAGTAAGACTACTTACACCAAATAAAGCAGCGCTTGCCCATCATCACACATAAAACGTTTGCCCTAGCAACGCTTCACAGCAAAACATAAAGTAGTATGCTGTAACAGTTTTAAAAGGCCATGAATAATATCAATTCCAAAATAAAATGCCTTCAGATTTAATGGGAAAAGTAAGTTAAACCATGAAATTAAGATGACATGTTTTTGTTTTCTTGTTTTTTTCAAAACAAGTCACGGTTAGTCAGAATCTGAGACACGCTGCCCCAACTAACTACACTCCTTTGGTTTGTTAATCCACTAGGAAACAGTGCAGAACATTTTCTGGAAGTTTCTGTTGTTGTTTTATGAATTTAGAAGAGGGTACTGGGTCATTATAGGTTCTTCATGACCAGTAATAAAAGTTACTGAATTTCTTTAAAGAAGCAAAGCAAGGATGTTGCAGACACAGTTGCCTACATTAAGATGAGCTTTGTAGTACTCTTAACTCTTGGATCAATTGGTGAAAATTGTAACATGCATTGAATTGCATTAATGTAACGAAGGAGAAAGAGATCCTCTAAACTGGGAAACAAACCACCAGATCATCTGAAAAAGATGCTGAATGTCAGCACTTATATTATTTTTTTCCCCAGCACACACATGGGAGAATAAAACATTCACCTGGCGACGTGTACAAATTCCCAGACCTCATGATGAGTATCAGGTTTCGTCCAGAGGTACTAAAATCAAGGACAGTTGTATTTAGTGCCATATATTTACAAGAATACCATAATTATTTTCACCGTCATCTTTCTCTAGAGGATAAGCAACAGAGTCTACAATAGATGTACACTCAACAACGAGGGCTACGCTTAGTTGATTTCAGAATTTGATATAATATGCGTTTCAATATCATTTTGTCAAGGTTCTCATAGATTTTGCAGTATGAATAACTAAACATTAAAATGTAATTATGTGGAAAATAAAGAATTAAACTTACAAATGTCATTATAATGAATTTATAGTTAAAGTGCTGGTCCACAAATGCATTTCCCATATCAATTATAATAAAAATAGGCACTTTAAATTTGAAATTAAGAAATGAGACATGCTCATTTTTCTAGGATTAATTTAATACGTTTGCTATTACACCTCTTAATTTCAGAGCTACAGCAATTGTATACCATTAAACAAGTTTGTATAGATGTGACTTAATCCCATGATTAAGAATAAAATAAATTAAGCAAAAAAAACCCAATACAGTACTATTTTAAATTTGTTCAATTACCCTCTCTCTTGCAACCAGGGCATGTGACAGTTTAAAAATATTAAATGAAATTAAAGTCAAGCTGCTTTTTCTGAGCAAATAAAACATTAGAAAAAAAAAAATCTTCAGTCCTTTTGGCCTTCCACTGGGAGTTTACAAGAGGGACAGAACATAAAGAAGTAGATGTGGAAAGCATATAGCAAATATGCCACTGAAAAGATTAGCCTGTGGCAGCCAGCCAAAGAGCCGCTCTGCAATTCACTTGTACAGGATCTAGCCATTGTAGAAAAAGAAGTTATGGCCTTGGTTGGTGGCCACTACCGTGCAGCTATAACTGCCTCCCACCTTGCAAGCTGTCACTCTATTTCTTTATCAATGGAAGCGCAAACCCAGAACACTGGAAACACGGTTTCAGTTTGACTGTCGGCTCGGTTTTTCCAGATCCTTCTGGCAGCGAGAGGTCTTCCCAGGAACAGACTCATGGCAATGAGCAAACTTTAGTAACGCCGCTTTTGCATGCAAAGCAAGGCTGGAAGTTTCCTATGAGAGACTGAATTTTTGCAAAGTAACACACTCGCCTTACCAGTGATAGAGGGTAAGGAAGGGATTTGTGATTGTAAACCTACCAAACCCATTCTTGGAGACACAACCAAAACAATTGAATTACCATGTCTGCCCCTACAGCGTACATATGTTAAGCAATATTCTTCTCAGCTAACTTCAGGCATCCACAGCATCCTCTACACCTCTGACCTAGTCACCCTGTGGGGAGCTGGAACGACTAGCTTCTCATAGGCAACGCAAAGAAACAGGCACTTCTAAGCAACAGTTCATCTGCCCTATTTTAGATAGCTACGTTAGGATCAAATGAGTAAGAGTTATGAAAGACCAGAGTCTGTGAGGTGTATGACCTAGTATTCATCTTAGGAGTAGAAAACATATCCTTTTCAACCCACCTTCATATACCTTTAGAATTGCTGGAAATTTATTTAGCTTGGGAGTCAAAGGTATATTCATCCTTCTTCTGCTACATATCGCTAGTCATTAACAGGAGCAACAAGGTCTGACAAGAAAGAAGAGCTGGTGTAGGTGGAGCTTCATAGTCAAACACTGCCTACTGAAATGCCATCACTGTTGGTGGACCTATTTCAGGTAGGTGGCAGGAGAAAAAAAGAAAAAGCAGAATCAGACTTCAGGTTAGATCCACAAGTGAGGAAGTGACTGCCATTGTAGACACCCATGTCCAATGCCGATGTCCAAGAGCAGCTTCCAAGCCACTGGGTTACGTCCATCCACACGTCTAAACGCACACTGTCAGCGTGCTCTCAAAGAGCTGAAAGTATGCTTTTTCTCTCACCTGGGGAAAGACAGTAATGATGTTTTCCAATGAATAAATTGAAGAATTGCTCATATTAAATTTTTAAATATTCATAGAAACAGGGATAAAGATTCATTTAAGTTGTGGGAAGCCATGTTCACTCTGCCTTTCCACTACAATGGGTTATCTAATTATTCCATGAAAATTGCTTCAGCAAGGAAGAACGAGAGCACTCTGCCAAAGAATATATGGCTAAGACATGCTAGGGATGGGAAGGGGAGGAAAGAGGATTTAGATCTTTTCAGGCAGAAAGGTAATGGATGTAGGTCAGTACTAGGTGAGTGGTCTAGCCACTGAAATATTGTGGTTAGGGGAATAAAAACACTTCTTCCAGGTGCTCTTTGATCCCTGTCTCCATCACTGACAGAAGGGCTTAGGCACCTAACACCAGAAGGAGGTTTCGGATTTACAAAGATTGTACGGAGAGTCCATCCTAAAGGAAGACATTTATCTTCAGGGTGGCATGTTTTAAAACACGAGGCTCTCCTTGGCTTTCACAATGAACCAACTTGCCTGTTTTGCAGACTGACTTGTAGACTGCTGGCCATCTAGACTGAAATACCCCTTGCACTATATGCCTCACTTATGTTTCATAACCTGGCATCTAAACTCACTGGGTGGCCTGACCGTTATAGCTCTTAGGTTTTCATGTTAGGATACACGTCCAGAGAGATGCTTCTTGAGGAAGCCTCCTTGAGCCATGATATCCTTGCTGAAGCAGACAAACGCTGAAGATTCCTTGTTCTGGCACAGAAGAAAAATACGGTGAGTGAAGGAAGGAAGAGAGAAAGAGAAAGCAGGGAAGGCTAAGAGGAACAATCTAGCATCGATGGTAGGTAGATATGATATAAACAAAACACCAAGCAATACAGTCTCAGAGCCGCAAAAAAGAAACAATTTCTTGGGCAATCTTTTTCCTACTGCTTTCTCTTGTTGTCCTATCCTCACTTACAACTGAGCATCTGGTGGTGGAACAGAAGATTTTAAACAGATGACTTGCTGTTTTGTATCAACGCTTTTCTAGAAATCTTTCCTGTTATCACCTTCGTGAAGCAGTTAATAATAGAGGAGTGAGAGAGAGATGAAGCTGGGCAAGAAGTCCCCTGTTCCAGGAAGAAGAGCCCAAAAATACCCTCCTAAAAAACACGAAGTGAAATGAACAATATAACGCAAGATCACCTATACTGAAGCAGATTAAAGACTCCTCTAGTCCAGTCTCCCATGTCCAACAGTGGTTAAAAGTAGAAGCCTAAGTAAGAGTATAAAAACAAGACATTACAGAGATACTTTCCAAATACTCATCCAGCCTCCAATAACATATGGATCGAGGACCCATTGTGTCTAACCTCCCTTCACGAAAACTTTTAGCATCCTGTAGCCTGGAGCTTCAAACCTTAACGTCATACTGTGAGAAGAATAATTTCCTTTTGTTTGTTCTGAATCTTCCATACCTTAGCTTAATGTCCCCAGTAAAGCTGAGGTCTTCGTCCCCTGTACAGCTAAGAGTCCCTGTGCCAAATATCATCGCACAACGTCTTTCACGTATTCTACATATTGAGACACAGACACTCAGCAGCAACAGGAAGAGCAACTCTCCCATACAGGTGTTTCCTATCTACAATCTGAGAGCACGGGAGAAACACTGAAGAACACAGCTCCCGAACATTTCTACATAATCCTGCGAAATTGGAAGGAAAAGCCCTGTACCACTGGCCAACACTCTCTGCAGAATTCTTGAGAGAAAGAAAATTATGCTGTATGTTACCTGAAAAGGTTTCTATTCTAGCACTTTGATAGAAAGTCAATTACACAGTATATATGGATGGTGGTAGAGGGAAGAAAAGGAAATTCCCTATAAGAGAAAAAAGCATTTACAGATGTCCAGTGTTTCTCAACAAAGCTCACTACTTTATTTATTTTGTCCAATGACTTAAAACATTGTCTTATAAGACTGGAAAAACAGGTGAAAAAGAGGTATTTTCTTTTTCCACAGTTTCCTAATGGGCTCTCAATATTTGACATATAGATAACATCTACAATTTATTATGATTTTAAACCAGGCCTTTTCCAGTAGATTTACATGAATAATTTTCCTCTCTCTTTTCGAGGCTGGTTCTGTCCAAGTGTTTAAAGTCTTTCTTTCAAGAGATCAAGTTAGAATCCTTTTCTCACACACAAAGAATGAGCTGATGTGTTTTGGAGCTTAGAAAACAGTGTAAGAGCAGTTTGTTTTCTCAATTTCAAATCTTCTAGTATCATTACTGAGAATCTTTAAATAGCTAAATATTTAACTTCAGCAATTAATCCTATTGTACATAATATTATTCCTGTTCTTTTACAAATACGTCCATACTAGTCCACTTGTTAATACAGTAGCATGAATCAGGTTAAGCCCTTCACTTTTCACCTTTATTAACCCCCTCTATTATATATAAAGTTTGCAGCAAAAAACTATTGCCATTCATAAAGCTAGAGTCGCCTTATTTTACAGATTTTTTTTATAGTTTTGTTCTGCTTAGAAATCTCTATCAAAGGAGCCTACAATTCCAGGCACTGTGCACATACTTAAGCACAATATATTTCCTCTCCTAATCACAATAAATTAATTTAAGTGAAGACAATCGTGATTATGAGTATTGTGCCTGTTAGTAATTAAATACTTGTACTAGCCACACCTGAAAAGAGAACTAAAAATAAAACATTCCAAAAAGTGCTTGGGGAAGAGAATACTATGACAAGACCAAACTTGTGAGAAAAAGCTATACAATACAATCTTGCAAAAATGTATTCTTACTCATTGTCAGACCACTTCCAAGTCTCTCATGACAGGGTGGAATTAAAGGCAAAGACAAAAACAAAGCAAAACTTTATCCATTCATCATGCATAAGGAGCACAGCTTCCATCTATTGTTCAAGCTGTAACCAGCAGATTTTCCTCCAGGTAGAAAGTTACACAGGGTTATTTGCTTGTGACATGCTTGTGAAACCCAAGCACCAGCAACCACCGGGCTCAGCATGCTGTCAGGGATGCACTTCTCAACACAAAGATGAGAACCTGTTTAGATCTCTGAATAATTTTTTTAAGATTTTAAAATACTTCTGCAGGAAAATGATTTCTGTCTTTTTGAATTGTAAGCTTAGTATAATTTATAGCTAGCTGGTCAAACACATTTTTAGCTCTCTCTGCTCATTAGAGTATTACAGTTGCTATTTTACAACCATTTATGTATTTTACTGTATCCCGCTACATTCTTTAGAACTGTGGAACCTGTTCAATATAATCTGTATAACCCAAAATGGAAATTTATAAATCCAGCCTTAGAAATAGTTTTATACAGAGAGAAACTTCTCACAATTGAGGACACTCAAAAAGACTATGGCTGTATCTGAAATGGGGCCGGGGGGGGGGGGGGGACCTCCACCGACAGCCCTGCAGCCCCGATCTGTAAGACCAGGTGCCGCAGCCAGGGAACCCCCTGGAGCGCTCAGGGGGCTGAGCCCTGCGGCTGGGTTTTTCCCCTGCAACCCACCACAAGGAGTATCAGGAGACAGGATGGGGGTTGGGAAATGATGCATACCTGGGCCCCCTTTTTCGGCATAAAGCCAGAAGGTGACAGGAGCGCACATCATGAACCCAGGGGCTAGCAAATGCTGCTGGTCCCACAGTTTGGACATGGGACTTGGGAGACAGATCCTGCCCAGAGCCAAAATTAAGCAAATACTCAGTTTAAGCAAATACTTTATAATACCTCCATATAGAACCACCAAAAAGTCTTACCCTCTTCTCAGGTACACACTGGCGTTATGGTCATCTTTCAAGATAACGTTTATGAAAGTACCCGAGCCAGCTACTTAAAGACAAGGGGACGAGCTCTTGTTAGCTTCATTAGGACTTACGCTCGCTGGCAGCTAAATGTAGCACCGCAGTTGCTGTCTTAAAGGCAGATTCACAAATTTAGTGAGGTGTCTAATCCCTGTGGAAGTTAACACCCTTGTCAATTTGAGCCTTAATACCTATCACTCTTTAGCCAAGCCACAAAGTCGCTTTGAAAATAGCCATTCTCTTGCTAATATCATACCCCAGATTCTTCATACTACTCTTTCAATAAGCAGGCAAAACCTCCTAGTAATCAAAGCAAAAGGATGACTCAAATAATATATTTTTAAATTTCTTATTTGCAAATGATTTTGAATTTCCTTGCATTAATTGCATTTATGAGAAATACTAAAGAAAAAATTATTTTTATCTTGCATTTTTTAAAAACAGACTTTGTTTAAAGGTCACCTGTAACTTCCGTTATAACGCGCTCTGAATTTAATCTCTAGATGAAGCAGCACTTCTTTCTGAAGCTGGCATGGCCTGTATTGCCTACAGAAGCTAGGGTTTCGTTAAGACATGAAAGGAGAGGAGGTATTTTTGGCGCATTGGCATCATAAACATCCATCCACATGTCACACCTGGAGGCTAATGGATACTCCGTTTGAAAGCAGGAGAAAAAGCTCAGTAAACTGTTTAGAAAAGTAATTCTGGTGTTAAAAATTTATCTCCTGAGAACACCAGTTTAAGAACTGGAAGTTGGTCATAAAACAATTTGTGAAGGTGGAAGGCATGCACAATTAATAACCTCTGTCTTACATTTTACTTCTTTCTCAAGCAAGAAACGCAAGTTGTATCACATGAATGACATTGTTCCTAGCTCCACTGCATGCATCTTGAATCCTCCTTATCTAACAGGTACCTGGAAACATAAAGCGGAACAAGCCTATGTTCATCAGCTCTGCTAGACCAAACAGATGTCAAAGATTCACTTTTAAGAAAGGTAGCTAAGAAATGTGAATATAAAATGCCAAGTTACCTACTCTGAGGCCCAAGTAAGAATACTGAGACATGCAACGAATCTCAGCTTGAAAAACAACAAAATACGTGTTGCTGTCTAACTGGGAGACGTGAAGTACAAAATATGTGAGCTTCCTCAAGTTAAAAAACCTTGCTTGCTTATGGTTTGAATACAAAAAATACTATGCTCTCAAAGCACAGTGCGCTTTTATAGCATTTTCTCAAAACTTCAAAGACACTTTTCAGAATGACAAAAAATTAATATCATTTATGTCCAATATTGCACACTCCGGAGCACATTGTGCACTTTATGCTGTAATTACCAGAGCTCTCACTAAATATTTACCTTAAACAAAGCTGTACGCTACTGTTTCAAGAGTTCTGTTTTCTCCTCATCTCACGGTGCTCTACACACATGCATTTTTGTTTTGTTTTGTTTTGTTTTATGGCTGGTCTGATTTGTTGGAGTGTAAATATGTTTATAAGCAACCAATGTGGCTTAATTTTCTTCAACAGGTTCACCACTACCTCGTATTTTGAAAAATACATTCTACTTATAGTAATTCACCTGACAACGTGACCATGCAACCGAGGCCATCATCTTTTTAATGTTGTATTATATTGCCAGGACTGTTTCTATAAAACAAACAGATTAGAAAACATCTCTGTCACTTTGACAAAGTTTGGCTCTAGTCCCACCAATGCTCGGCAGAGCATTCCCCCAGACTTAACTGAGCCTTTCTAGTATACAAAGACTTGCATGTATTTTTTTCCCGTTGCCAGCATCCCAGCATTTTAAACATCTTTAGGATATCACAAGTAGGCGTTGTGAACATTTTAGGAAGTCAGAATAAAGAACTAGAACTTCCTGTGGGATAGCGTGCAGTAGATGAGGCTTTATAAAAGTGAGGATATGGTTTTAAAAGCACTCTCTGCAAAGAACAGAAAAGGAAAGAAAAGGCACAGGCAATGCACATGAAATATTTTGCAAAATACAAACGTTCCCCCAGAGGTGCCTATGCCTTTAAGATATACGTTTGTTTCAGAGTTGTAAGGACACGATATCCCTGCCTATTTCATGTATTGTGACTGACCAGGAAATATACTGAAAAGAGTTCAGTCAACAGTGCAGCAGCTGCATAGCTAGAGAAAACACAAATCCCTTTTAATTTCACATTTACTGAACAAGTACAATACTGGAATATAAACTAACCAGAGGGAGTACAGTCTACGTCAGGCAGAAATACTTAGCTATATCCAGTTGATACACATATGCAAACAGTGTCATTTCAAGTCCTTCTGCTTAAAATAGACTTAACACGATAAGATTCATCTCACCAAAGCTTTGCTGTTCGGAAGCTAGCTGTTACATTTATGCTAAGCGTATAGGCTCCCTCTATAGTCAGGGAAGAGAAAGTGGTATGTATCAGTCACAAATACATACCACTGGGTCGGACGTGCCGCTTCAGTACTGGAAAAGGTAGGTGCCTCTAAAGTGACTACTTATGGAAGCTTGGACCTCGTTTTAAGAGGACTATTTTGGTAGTCATCTAATAAGGAGCAAACAAGGTGCCTACAAGGTGGGCCAAACCTGTTAGTTCTGTATCTAGTGGGACAACTCTGGCTAGACAAGAAAACTCACGTATATATGGAAATCTCAAATAGGAATACCTAACCTTAATACACACTGGAGACAAGCTCACTGCAATCAGCAAGATCGAACAAATTAAGCAGCTTCACTCAGTTGTCTAACGAGTAGTTACTCAACTTGCAGAATGCATATATTAACAACCCGCTAAGATTTTGAAGTCATGCAGCCATTGATAAACTGGCCTCAAAAGAAGGTATTTCTGTCTACTATAGTCCTGTGTCCATCAGACGCTGCCCAGCCCACCTAAATTCCACAACACCTGTAAGGAAAAAGAGGCTTGAATTGCCTCCTCTCCACTATTCTCCTCTGGTTTGCAAATAACCAATCCAGTCTATGCTGAACAATCATACTGAAACTTCTCAGTAGCAGCCACAAGATGCCTGTTTATAAGCAGGAAAAAACAAATAAACAAATAAACTTGAGGCACTAATAAAAGGCACAACTCCAACAAAGTTTGATGCCTCAGTCTCACCGACAGCCATCAAAAGCCGCTAACCAAAAAAATCCTGATTCAACCTACGTTTGAGACAAGAGACCACAGAAATACTTTCCTACACAGCAGGTATAAAGCTTGGACAAAAATCACTTAAATGAGAAAACCTTTCCATAAAACACATATAAAATAAACCCAACATGAGCAGGCTATAAGTGACAAGTTCTTCCATATCAGACATTTCCCAATTGCAGTTCACAGACCACTTCAGAGCTGGTAGTTTATTCTGTATTAGAGGTTCTTACTTCCAGTAGATAATTTAAATTCAAAAGGGGGGGGGGGAGAGAATTAATTCAAATAATTATTATGATTCCAGAAGAATATGATGTGACCACAAATGGTCCAAAAAGAGATCTAAGACAACTCATGAGTAAAAAGAAAAAAAGGCCCCAAACCTCCCTAGGGATACTTGACCCCACTACGAAAAATCTTGGAAACTCTGTCACAGCAGGACCAAGGAGAAGTTTTAAGAAAGGTGCCACCATATTCCTCGATGCAAATATACACGTTAGGGAAGAAAAGCTCTAGTAGCATCTGACCCAATGAAGAAACAGAATTTCAGACTTAAAAGACATGAGGCAATACTGGTTATTCTGACAGTTACAGTCATAGCCTCAGTATGCTACGTTCTATACTAATATAGGCACCACATATTTCTAATTGTTTTCCTAAACTAAATCATAAGAGTTTGCACAAGTGTTTCCTGCCCCTGGATTAGCTGACAATTACTGAATGTAATTCAATGTAGCAGTGTGCTTATTCTTTTTTTAACTGATGAGAAAACTGTTTGCCGTTTACCAAATGTACTTTATTTCCTGCTTCCAGGTAAGAATTTCCTGTGTTTGTATATGATGCAAATAACTAATTAATATCTTTTGCGATACATATCAAAATGGCTTTCACATCTATCAAATGTGAATGTCTCTTAGATTATAGAAGCAAAACAAAATCTTACTCAGATACACACACACAAACACACACATAAACACACAGCTACAGAAAACATGCAGTAGATGTACATACACATACACTTGAACAAGATAAAGCTACTCCACAGTGCAAAAAAAGCAATGAGTTTACATGATAATAAAAAAAAGGATGCAAAGAACTCAACAAATAGTTTCAATATAAGACCTATTTGTCTACTGCTCTGCAATCTTCTGCAGAACTCGATAGCACTTTGCCTCCAAAGTGGAATGAAGAAGAGTCAGCTACTTAGGTGGCTCTTTACAAAGCGCATGGCAAAATGCCTTAATGAGACAAACAAACAAACAAACAAACAAACATCGGTGCCTGACAAAGGGGATAGGATTTGAAACAAACTAACAGGAAATACTAAGGAAAGAAATATTTCTTAATGCTCCCAATATTTTCAGAGTTAAGATACCTGACTAAGGACACGAGTATACGCTCCATTCCATTCAGGACAGAGTCCAGAGTTGTCTCCTACACTTAAATGCTTCCCATCAACCCTCAGAAAGGGCTCACCATTTTCCCTTTCAAATTCACAAAGTAAAGAACCGTTAAAACATTGCCCCCCCCTAGAAAGGAAAGGTATGACTTCTACGCCCTTCTCAACTCAGGTGCACTCAAACCCATGCCTCCTACTTCTGGAGTCCCAGAGGTAAGTCCCAGTTACATGTTTTAAGCTCCCATCACCAGCACCACTAATGTTATATTAGTAAAAATCAATAAAATTATATCCTTTGGCAAAGGAATAATTTGCATAACACAAGCCTGAGTCTACAGGACATAAAGTATCATGCAAATAACTCTTTAAAAAAATAGCACGGTTGAAATGCTGTCACCTTATAAAGCTACGACAACAGAAGTAAAAAATCTAACAAGGGGTAAGAGGAACATAGAAGGCTGTAGTATTTTCTCTTCACATGATGACAGAGTGCCTACACGGCCAGCCCAGCAAGTTAAAGCTTGCCATGTTCGTGATGGGTGAAGCAGCTTCAAGTCTTGGGGAATAATTTCAGACTCGCAGAGCACTCTATAAGTGACCTTTTGTGATGATGCCATGAAACAGCAGCGTGGTATCTAAACATCTTACATAGCTCATTGACAGCACAGACCAACTCCCTCCGCATTAAAGCACACCAGTTTAACCACGCTCATTCAAGCTGCAAGATCTAGTCTGTTGTTTCTTTTTTCTAAGGTAGTCAAGTGTAGTTATTAAAATAACGGCGTCTAGCAGCTTATTTCTTAAGGGCCAAATTCTGGTTCAACTAAAATCAATAAAGCTACCACTTTCACCACTATCAATTTCTGACTTCATAATGTCTCTTTTTTATTATTATTCACAGATGCACAATCTAATATCACCATATCTTAAAGAGCTTTTAATTTACTGTTGCTTGAACATTCATACTAATGGAAAAAAATGGAAGACGACCTGGTCTAGGAATCACTTTCAGTGCTGAAACAAATTGGTATACTCATATCTGGAAATCATCCTACCGGCTAACATTCAACAACTGATTCCTACCAACTTATTTACTTAGTACCCATACAATCTACTTTTAATTTATAATACACCAGTATTGGTAAAAGTAGAAGCTGATTTTATATAGGAATTTGATATTTAAAGACTAACACAGAACAGTGTAATAACAAGTTACCTTGTTACCGAAGAATTTCATGAAGAAAGCACTAACATCCTACCACTCATTTGCGCATGCTGGAATCTCTGATACTTGTGAGAGTAGCTGGCAAAATATTGACATTATACACTCATAAGGACTCCCAGGTGAAGTTTATAGCAAGCTCCCTCAAGTATTCTGTGCCTCAGGATCATATAGATGTTTATTCTTAATGTTCCTCCCCATACACTTTTCTCTGTAACTGTTGTTGAAGTCGTAGAGCACTAATTCTATAACTGCCACTGAAACGTCACTGCTCAGTAAATTGTGTACCCTTTGATTAATTTTTACAAGTTTGATTCCAGATCCAAATGCAAATGTTCAAAGTTTTTATAATATCAGATCAAAACTAATTAACTGTAAATAATTTTATTACAAAGAGACAGAGTTCTGTTTGAGTTCACAAACTTTAATATTAATCACCATCATGATGCTTAACCAACAATTTTTGTACAGTGCTAAGACCAAAGCATAAATTTTCTTCTTATGTTAAAAAGACAATATCACTATAGTTAATATTTTGCTAATTTTGGCAGAAACAATCGCTCAAGACTGAAACCTGTCTTGAAAGATGCTAGTCTATCTTCCCACAAACATTTTCAAACGTTTACATTGTTAAAACATTGTTGTAAAAATAGTATTACAACACAACTGAATTGAACTGTCTTAGGGAGGAATTTCACCTCTACCTTCCAGATCCAAATTTCCTAATTCCCTTGCCAGAAGTCTTTCTCTGGTTCCAGCGAAAATTCTGTTTAACACTGGATCTTAGATTCGGTCTATCTAGATTTTAACGGAAACTAAGTACCCTAATCTTTCCCAGGCAGATTCTTGTTCAAGAACATCATCAGCAAGCCTGTTTCTTCTCCACTGGGAACTGTTCATCTCTGTAAATCTATCCTGACATTTGGGCAAGTAAGATACTTCCACGACTGTCTCAATTGATATCATTACTATACTATAAATGAAAAGAAAATCAAACTCTCACTGGAGTTTTTGAAAAAATTCAGCAACATAAGAACTGGTAAAGGAATACAGAAGAAACTAGCCATAGTTTCTCAATGATGCAAGTACTGGAGAGAACGCACTAGTTTAAGCGGTCAGTTTGGTGATGTAAAGTGGTTTTGTATTAACTAAATAGAAATCAGATGACGTTGGCATCCATGTGTCAATTCTATTTTATTTCTTTCAAATAATACTGAAATGGAGCGCTGACAGTTACTGCAAATACTTTCTGTAGTTTCAGTTATCTCCATCAATGAAAGCAGACTAAGCCACTGCCAATATTGCTTCGTTATTCTTAGGCAACTGTTCAACTGTATGCTGTCTCCTATATTAAAGTAAAAGTTAAGTCTAACTCGCGCCCAAAAGGCTTTCATTTGAATGTTTTGTTCAATCAATTCCCAAGTAGCTCCTGCTGAGCCAAAGCCTAGATCCAAAAGAAATACATCAGTTTGACAGTGGTACCAGTTTAATGAGGGGTTAAACTGAACATTACAACTGGCTGAACATTTTTTTAAAATAATACATTGCCTAGGAGAACACAATCCAAGAGGCAAACGTAAAACTGTTTAGAACTTATTCTTTTCAATTTAACATTTTTCATTGACACAATTTTCCAACTGTTACTTGAATGATTTATTGGTTTGCCTTTGACTTAAGAGAAGCAAAGTCCTCTGTCTTAAGTCTCACTTATAGCATTATTCTTCATCTACTTCAAATTGTGAAACAGATCTGGAAATTGAGATCAAACAGAACAACGAGTTTCATACCTTATACTCATCATCATAGCACTTACCAAATTTTTTTTTAAAGCCTCACTTGGAGAAATTGCACAGCATGGAAAATTTGCCATTATGTTCTGCTATTTCTAAGAAACTTCTGCTGTTTCTGGTACCAGCAAGTTTCCTATTTTGGCATTACACCAAAGCCCCAGTGCCTCCATTTCTGACCCCTTCAAACAAAAACAAGCTGCTCAACAATGTCTAATCCGTGCGTCATGTAATCCTGCTTAATACTCTACAAACTCTGGGTAATATTTGGGTAGTTTTTAAATTTAGCAAAGAACATCCTGGCCTACTTCAAAGACATTTTCCCCTTGGGTAGGGTCCCCTAGAAACGTCTCCCGTTTTCGTTTCAAATGAGCCAAAAAAAGCAAACATACATAAATGCATAAGAAAAATTAACAAAAGATAAATTAAGAGATCATAGCCTAAGGACACAATAACAACATGTAACATTACAAATCAAATGACAGAAACAGGAATGCATTGTGCAACCACCAAACACAGCATCCATAAATAATCAGAGAGACATTCTTTCTTTTTAACACAGCGCCGGACCTATCTCAGAGCACAAGACTCAACCCCTACACGAGGACTGCAGACCTCTCCCTTCCAACAACGCAACAGACTCTTCTGCAGATTATCGTGGCACCGCAAGCTAAATCACGCACGTGTTCTTACCATCGACACAGAGCTACCAAATACAAAGTAGGCTATCACCCTGTTGAAGCAACAATAAATCCCTTCCTTGAGACATAGCTCAGTTTCTGCAGCGTAATTATCTTAACAGTGGCTCACGCTACAAACACTTGCAAAGAAGTCTAAATTAAATTCCGTTATAATTCCTTAGAATACCATCTCGCCTGTCCTTCCCAAGATCTTTCAGGCCCTCGCTGAAGGACAAATATGTTCCTATTTTGTTTAGGCTGTCAGGCAGACAGTCTCCAATCATTAGCCTTTTGTCAACAGTGATGCTGGGGTAGATTACTAGTGCGCAGTGCTTGTAATGGCAGGTGCATGGCCCTGGGGCTGCCATCTGCCAGGAAGGAAGTGTTCTCCTCGAGGATGCTGAAGAGATTGACAAATAATGTAAACAAAACATTGAATCATTCCTAATCTATGGAATCAAGCTATTACGTTACTATTTTGCAATGCAGATATCGTGACTGGAGTGGGGGGCTTAGGTCTGGGGCTGGGTTTTTTCATTAACTATTTCTATGTTTGGTTTGCTAAGATAAAAACGCACTCTAACATTATTTATATTTGGGATAAGACAGGCAAATCTGCATTTGGAAAAAAAACAATTTATCAGGTATTTTTAAAAAACTAACACGAAAGATAGCTATTTTAGAAAATACCTCCCCAGCTCCAATTTATCAGCTGCTTCTTTACAAGTGTGATGGCTGTCACTGTGGGCAAGAACTGGATTTTTTGTTTGTTTTAGAGACACCTATACACGATTTTGGGCCATCGTCACTGACAACAAAAATTAAAAATATTTGTTCTGGAAAAATTCTATAAATTTTGAAAATAAGAAAAAACAGATAGGTATCAGGCTGCTGAGTCTTGTCATTGGTCTTTTAAATAGATTTCCAATTGGATTTCTCATAACCAGATTTAAAATCTCTCAGCGTTGCCAGTTTTCCCTTCAACTGATATTAGCAGTCAACTTTTCACCTACGCTACCAAGCAATCACATATCCGCATGCAGACATAAATGTACTTACCAGACTAGTCACTGCAATCATACATATTGTTAAGGAAAGTACTCATTAGTGTCTAACTGGCTATAGAGTGGAGATTACATGCTACTGCCATCTTTGAGCGACCCTCAAAAGTTACTATATGTGTTATCACGTTAGCACTCAATGAAGTATATTTTTTTTGTTTTTAAGTAGGCCTCCATAAAGATGCGAGTAATCTTCGCATTGTTTTCAGTAAGTTTTCTTCATATTGTTTTCAGTAAGTTTTGAGTTAGGTTTTATAACGTCTAACCCTAACATTCTTGCTTTAAATACAAATACATCCCTATAATTAATGGTAGGATTCATCTTACCTAATTTAGCATGAAAACTACAAATACAATCTGAACTTGTAATCTAGGTTTCTTCTATAGCTGACAGAGATACAGTCAAATGCAGAGGCAAATTCCTGCCATCTTACAATACGTGTTTAAAATAGGTGGAAGGAATCACCTTGGCTCTTTCTTATTTACTTCTGTTGATTCTAGAGAGCGCCTAGACGACTACCTCACGCTAGGTGCCTAGGTTTTGGGCAGCTGAAGCCAGTTGAGACAAATACCACCGTAAAAAACAATAAAAGTTTTCTTTTGGAAAGGCTCCAGGACAAAAACGAGCCGTTTCAACAATCAGCAGCAAGACAACTAACCAACTGAACTTGGCTCTCAAGACTGCCACTCTTGACCCCTTACACACATACACAATAAAAAAAAAAAAAATTAAATAACTGCAGGCTAAACAACAAACACGCCAGTAAAACATACATGAACTTTGAGGTCAGTACACCAACTTCTAAAAATCAATGGATACTACTGACTTCCATGGATTTATACAGACCACATTTAAGCAAATATTGTAACAAATAACAACAATAAAAAGTAAAGGTAGTTCTGAAACCCTCATAACTACACATCCTAATTTACCAAATAAGCTGCTCTACTCACTTTATATAGCTATTACGTATGCTTTGCAACTATAATATTAAAACTTCCACAAACTCTGTTAAAGTAGTCACGACTATTACATACCACAAAATGGATGCACACCTAGACACAAACAGAAAACACTTAAAACACCAGGGCAGAAGCACGCAATACCTCAACTGTTTAAAAAATAAATTAGATATAGCCATTCCTTTTTATTTTGGTTACTTTAAAAAGAAACATACTAATAGTGTCACTGCTTTAGAGAAGATTTGGTTAAATAAAAAACAACCAGGACTGAATCGCTATTGTCATTTAACTGCCAAGCAGGGGAGAAAGATTCACTATATACCCTAATGACAGCATAATTTTTCTGTGAACGCTTGCTGTGCTTCAACTTTTACACCACTTCAGGATTCCAGTGTAATTAATGCTATTTAAGAATAATACTAAATCAAGTATAAAGAAACCCACGTTATTCTCTCCTTATTAGAAAAAAACACCATATAAAACATGTCCTAATGTTCTTTCTGTTCAAACATTCCTTTATCCATTTTACTTACAAGTGAACGTTAGTCTCTGTAGCTATCTTGAAAGAAATCAAGTAATCAGAAGCAATCATCAACCTAAGCATTTCCTCTGCCTTGAGCAATGACTGTACTGGTTCATTTTAGAACAAACCCACCATTCAACTTAGTCTATAACAATTTATCTTAAACGACTCCAAGTAACCATGACATTCTTTAAAAGAGCAGTATAGCTAAACATAATTTAAAGTATAAAGCAAAATAAAAGTCTAATACATGTTACACGTTTTAATATTCTATCTGCTTGTAAAAAGTTGAGATCCATATAATCAACCTAATTTAAAATATCAAAGGCTTCATTTAATTTCAGATAAACTTATGTGTTTCATGGATAGAACTGCCAGATTCAGACCTAACCATTTTGGTTTGGGCACTTGTGAAATGCAATCTGAATAACGGAAGTGTATTACCAGAGCTATTAAAAGAGAATCTACACTTTTTAATTCTAAGCATAAGAGTTTGTAAAAGCAAGCTATGTATGACATTCAAAGTAGTTCAGTTCTTTCAGCTTTTAATTTGGATGCATACATTCCACTTCACAGAACTTATCAGTTAGAGAAAATACTGCGTTTACAAATAATTTATTCTAAAAGAAAGAGTTTAAAAGATGTATGGATTTCTAACACAACATATAATCGTTGTAATACTTTTAGCAAGTCATTTACAAATGAATACAAGTTTTGTGAGAGAGGCAATTCCACATTCTCGTGCTGCTTTGCATATCACAACTTTATGGCAGTTGGTATATCAGAAGTGAAAAATAAAAAAAAAAAACTTAATAATATAATTCACTGTGCAATGTAATCCAAAAAGAAAAAAGGAAATACGGGGTTTGTTTTAAATAATCTAAAATGCCATTAGAAAGACACAGGAAGAGATTTCTTTAGATTTTTTATTGTTTAGGTGCAATCACAGAACCCTCACAAAAGCAAGAGCTAATTGACAAGGGGAGGGGTTCATTATTATTGTCAAAAATCACCTTACTACGATCTTAAGTAGATGCATTACAGATGAAGTCTCCTTCAAATAAACCAAGACAAGAGAAACTTCAATAGGAGAAAAACCACCCTCAGTTTTTTGCATCATTATACATAGTATTTGTTCAGTTTTAGAAAACTTGACCAGAACTATCAGACTACTAGAAACCTTTAAAAGTTACAGAGCATTTTAGCTGTAGAAACAAAAGAACAAGTTAAAGATAATGCACCCAAGTCTGATGTTTATCCAATTAAGTAAAATTCCCTATTTCAAAGTTGATGCAAAACCACCACTGTATTTAATGGGAATTTTACTTAAGAACTTCAAGATTACGTACAAAGGGTGAAAGCCCACTGAAATCAAGGCAAAACTCCCATTTGAATGCAGTAGAGCTAAGATCCACCATAAAAAGTCAGATCATTTTTGGGTGTAATCTGTCACAGAACCACTGGAACAAAGAGTTTACATTATGTGAGAAAATGAGCATAAACGTCTCCACAAATAATAAAAACCATACACAATTTGAACTTCGTTAAGCAAAAAAGCAGTCAATTTTAGAACAAAGGCTAACTAATTATCAGCAAATAACAAGAGTTTCAACTGACCAGTAACAGTATTATTTTATTCACATATCAGAGGAAGGCAAGTGTTTCTCAGACTCTTAAATATTTGCACACTTTCAGAGTATAGAAAAACTGAACAAACCGATAATTTTAAGCAACTTTTTAATTTTTCTGTTTTGACAGCTATTTCGGTTGTACTAGCTTGCTCTTGTCACAACAGCATAATATGGACAGAGAACTCCAAAAGTACAGCATTCCCTACAGTAGAGGTCAGTTACTGATAGCAGAGACAAGCTACACATGAAAGCCAACCACCTTAGTACTTCAAATGATATAAACAATTTCCTTTAAAACAGTTACCCACATGAAAACATTTACATCTATCGCTAGAAACCTTCGGGAAGAATTCAAACGGACTTATTTTACATATATTTTACACTAATGGCAATACTAATTTACTGATAAACCCAATGCAAGAAGCTTACTTGTATACCCTGTATCTCTGAGAGTCCCTATTATCTTCCTGTCCCTATTAAACAAATGTGCATTCTCCATCGTTTTGAAAAAGCTCCGAACTTCTCTTTAGTTTTGAAGAAGCAAAGCTTCCCACTCAGTAACTTTGATAACAGGGTTAAAAACAAAATTCAAAAGAAGTGCAAACGGCTAAGTAAACAATGCCATTCATACATGGCATAAGCTCTCTCTTGCATGAACTATTAATTTTGCTAAATCAGTTTTCCTCAAATCTACCTGAATTACTTCAGTGTTAAAACAGTAAACAGAGTAAACTTCTGCTTATGCTCAAAATACATTTTTCTTTAAATTGCATATGTGCTTCTCTGTAAAAATTGAAAGTCCTAGTAATCTCCCAAATTACAGTTTTTGGACTTTAAATGCACTGGCGTAATACTGAGTGTTCTTTTTAACGGTGGCAGTAGTAGCTCTGTAAACAAACTCTCCTGTGAAATCCTAACGAAAACCAAAACAGAAACGTGGAGATTTGCAGAAGTTAATGACTCGATTCTACTTACACTGATAAAATTAATTACATTTCTACTTTCCTATGGTATTACTTTTCTAGTTAGTCTGCCACAAATACAATTAACAAGAAACTCCTTTTTTAAAATATAACCCAGAACACTGCTGACTGATGTTTGTGCAAGTTTTTTCTTACCGCCTTGCCCTGATATTGGCTACAATGAGCCCCGAGCAGAATAGCTGTAACTAGGCGCGCAATAGGCTTACACATTTTTCAGGGAAACAGAATGGTGGAGAGGATAACTTTGCCTCCTACACAGAGATTAAATCTCAAGGAGTTTACCCAGAACACTTCTGTTTGTGGTCTACATTTATAACCTTCCCAGGGAAATAGGAAAAATAAATATACACACAGCTTATTAAAATAAGGCAAGTCTATAACCACCTTTTGACAAATATTTTGGAGAATTAAACCCTCTCCTCTGTAGACCATGTATCAAATTAACATTGCTATGTTTACTGCGTTACCCTTTTGTTTACCTTATTAGAAGGACAGGAGTTAATTCCCCCTGCTTATCTCACTAATTGACTATTTTACTCCCTCTGCTTTTAGCCTGGATGATGAAAACACTAACATCCACTCCAGGTTTTCTCTGCAGCTGGTTCCCCTCCCCCTGCTTTCCCCCCTTGCCTTAGGGTCAGCAGTTTGGAGAATGTTGTGGAAATAGTTCTTTCCCAACATGGGCTTGGTTTGCAGTTGGGGCTGTAGGTGGCTCAAGAAAAAAAAACCTCAATTATTGTGAAAAATCAGTTTGCAAAGAAACGTGCAGAACAGTTTGGTAAGTGTCCTGGAACAGAATTCCAAGGCTTGACTTTTTTAAGGCAACGCAACCAATAATTGCAGCATTCGCATTGTTTTTGATCAAGCCATATGAATTCTGAAACTGACTTCAGCAAAACTAAAAACGACTAACAAATAACGCTCTGCCCTCAGCCCTCCAAGTCATTCAGAGTAAGTGTTCATCCTTTAAAGCTTTGACATTTCATTCAACAATCCTCCCGTCTTAATAAGGTTCAAAGCTTGCTCTGCACACCGTGGATCTCTCATCTTTTCCATCTTCCTGTACTTCCTATCAAAAGAAAAAATATTTTCTTCTTCAAAATCAACTAACTAATAAGAATACAGAAGAAAAAAAAACTGCAAGTAGCTCTTAAACTGTCACTTTTTGTTTATAACTGATGAACTCTATTAGCACTATGAATACAGAAGCAATACCTATATACCTCCAAGCAACTGCTTCTAAATCTTACCTCATTTCAGCTAGCTAGACCTATAAACATATATTACAGCTCTATATACACACAGGTTTAAAGTACCAGGTCTTGCATAAATGCAAAAGCAAAGAGAATCCCTATGGTGTCTCATCATTAACTTTTAATCCCTGACAGATTGTCTGTTCTGTGCCCTCCTCAACTAGCACTCCTCAATTGTATGCAATTTCTCACTTGTTGAGAGGAGGTGGGTTGCTATTTTGAGGGGTTCTTCCTTTGTTTCGTTTTTTTAAACACCAAAACTAGCACCTCAACAAAGGAACAGCTACATAATTAAAACATAAATTCTCTCTCACACTAAGTTTCACATTTCTTAGGTTTGTTTTTGTCTTTGAACGCTGAATGTTTGCAATCCATTTAAAAGCTAGCCAACCAACTGGTCATTCATATTGTTATTGAACTGCCAGCTGGAACGCAGTTACACACCACTATAGGGTAGGCCTTTAAGCAGAATGTGCAAAACAACATGAAACAGGTCATGCATATACTGACTTCTGGAAAGACTTTTTTTTTTTTTTTTGTAAAGAACATTTCACATTCCGTGTTCACCATGATTTACTGTTAACCTTTTGCAAGAGATATGAGAATCTAAAATCAAGATATTAAATTAATGCTTCTCATGTTGTTATAATTGACCTTCCCAGCTAGACAGCCAAGGATTTTTTGTCATCTGATGTCCTTCACTCTTTTTAACTCAATCATTTTACACTTCAAATATTATTTAGATGCTGCGTTAACATAAACTGTTTTGGTCACATTTTCCAAACACTTTCAAAAATCTCATATAAGAAAACTCTGAAGTAACCCAAACATAGTAACCGTGCAAACACTAGCTTCTACTGGGGAACCCAGAAGTACACACTCAAAATAGCGCAGTAGAATTTAAACGTGAAGAAATACCCCAAAAGTAAATTTTCTCTAATACAAAGAGAGAGTGAGTTCCTCCAAGATTGTTTATTAGAGGACACGTTTGGGAAATTTTAAGAGAGGAGGGAGCGTGCTCTACATGAGAGAACATAATACTGCAGTGAGAAACACAAACAGCAAGTAACAGTACGCATGGCTGTCAGACGGAGCTACTCACCTTTCACAGCACTTGCTTCCTTCAGGTTGTGGGACAGAAAGTCTATGCTGGCATAGGCGCTTGTCTCCACTCCGTTGATGCCCCCGTTCAGGACGTGCCTGGCTTTAGACCTGGCTTTGTCACAGTTCGCCAGGCTGCCGTCCACCACGTCGATGGCAATGTAGTTGAGGCCATTCTGGAAGCCAGCTGAGGTCTCCCGGCACATGGGGCTGCTGCCCTGCTCCTCCTCCAGGCCTTCGCTTTTCCTGAGGGACACATTCTCCACTGAGGCCGAGTTGTGCCTTTTGGGGTTGTGTGCAAAGGAGGGGGACACGGGGGTCACAGTGGTGGTGGAGGAGAAAGTCTCAGAGCTGTGCCTCCGGCGCCCCTGGGGATCCGCACGAATGACCTTGGCCCCACGGTTGGGGTCGGGGGGAGGGCTGGAAAGAATGAACGCCTCCACCCCGGAGAGGGTGAGCCTCTTCACCCCCGCCGTGGGGCTGGTAACCCGGGCACTTTCTGGCTTCTGAACGATGGGCTGGGGTGGGGTGGTGGCCATGCCAAAGGTCATCTCGGTGTAATCCCCACCATCGGACGGGCTGGACAAACAAGCCACCCCCACGGCCGCCTTCAGGTAGCGCCCGTCAGGCTGGCTAGTGCTGGAGGAAGAGCCTGGCGAGAGCGCTTCCAGGGAGCCCACCGAGACCGTGCCTGACTGGGAGGGTGACTGTGAACCAAAGTCAATGTTCATGTAGTCGGAGAGTGGGGAACGCCTCTGCCCTGTGCCCGAGCCCAGGGAGGAGGCTGGGCTGTCAGCGGGCAGCAAGGGGGGAGAGTAGACGGCGGCATCCCCAAAGTCGATATTAATGTATTCACCAGGGCTCTTGGGCTCAGGCGGCAGGGGGTGCTCGTTCATGCTGGGCAGCAGCGTCCGCAAGGTCTCCAAGGAGAGGCGGCTGGGCCGGACCACGCGCTGGCACCGCTGGCTCAGGAAGCTCTCGGTCCGGCTGTGCCGCAGGGGCGAAGGCACCGTGTGGCTGGAGGGAGCGAAGGTGCCGGCAGGGGACTGACCCGCTCCGCACACCCCTTCCTCTGGGATCATCTTCCCCGGGGAATTCATGAACACGTACTGGTCACTGTCCTTAGCCAGGCCCTGACTCTTGTAGGAGCGGGGTAAGGAGCTGTACGAATAGCAGCCAGGCTTGGGGGGCTCGCTGGCCCCGTGCCCTGAAGGGGCGAAAAAGAAGTCTGGGGGGGTGAGGGAGGGAGCCTGGGGCCCATGCTGGGGGTCCCGGGGGGACATATTGATATAGTCGCCACTGCTCAGCCTCCCGTCTGAGCTCTCCATGGACAGCTTGGAGCCACACCACATCCTCATGTAGCCGCTGTCATCAGGAGAGCTCTCCCCGGGAGAGCTGGTCTTGTAGCTGCTCCCGTTCCTGGGGGACCCACCACCCACCCCAGCCCGGGGCTGCAGGATCTGCTTGGGGGCGGACACGCTAGTGGGGCTCATGGGCATGTAGTCATCACTGCCCCGGCTTCCCTGCCCTAAGGCTGCGGCCACGCCGGGAGTCATGGGCATGTAGCCATCATCGTCTCCTCCTCCTCCCCCCCCTCCCCCCCCTGCCGGCAGGTTGGTGCTGCTGCTGCCGGAGCTGCGGTGGGACCCGATCTCGATGTCCCCGTAGTCCTCGGGGTAGGGGGTGTAGGTCACTTTGGGGGAAGCTCCCGCCTGGCAGGAGGGGAAGAGGCGGCCGGCGCTGCCGGCGAAGGTGGCGCGCATCAGCGTGTACTCGTCGAGGGAGGCGGAGGAGACCTGCGGCGGGGCGGGCCGCTGCCGGCACGGCGTGGTCAGCGAGTAAGTCCGCTTGCGATGGCCCTTGTCGGCGGCGGCGTCGGGGCAGGGCCGGTAGCAGAGGCGGCCGCTGGGGGGCCGCTCCATGGCCATGTAGCCGTAGAGGTCGGTGCCGCCCCCGGGGTCCCGCACCGGGGGGGTCTCGGCGACCGACTCGGGCGTGTTGCTGCGGTTGCTGGCGGTGGAGGAGGAGGAGAAGGGCCGCAGGTCGCCGCCGGGGCTGGAGCCGTACTCGTCGAAGGACATGAAGCCGGCGTCGCTGGGCGAGCCGGAGACGGAGGCGCTGCCGCTGGACGGGCGCTGCGGGTGGTGCGGGGGGGCGGGCTCGGAGCCGAGGCCGCTGCTGGAGGAGAGGCTGACGGGGCTGGTGGCGGAGGGGGGCGAGTGGGAGGCGGGCATGGACATGGAGCGGCTGCTCGGCAGGCCGCTCCCGGCCAGCACCGGCAGCAGCTTCCCCGCTTGCCTGCCGCCGCCGCTGCTAAGCGTGTGCGAGCGGCTGAGCGGGGTGCGCACGGGGCCGGGGCTCATGGGGCTGCCGGCCGCCGAGCCCACCCGGCAGCCATCGCCCTCGCTGGCCGTCCGCACCCGGCACGGCGTGCCCTTGGCGGCGGCCGCCAGGCTGTCGGTGCGGGAGCGGCGGAGCAGACCGGTCTGGCTGGGGGGCAGGTTGACCAGGTGGTGGTGGTGGTGGTGGTGGTGGCGGCGGCCGGGCACGGTGATGGGGTGCGTGGCGGAGGCGCCGCTGCCGCCGGGCCCGGCGGCCCCCCCGGAGGAGGAGGAGGAGGAGGACTGGCTCTTGCTGCGGGGCCGGAACTCGGACAGCTCCTTCAGCGCCTTCATGGCCTCCAGGATGGTCTCGTGGATGTTTTGGGCCACCACCGAGTCGTCCGCCTGCATCCAGAGCTCGCCGGGCCCCGTGGCCGCCGAGCGCCCCACCTCCATGAAGAAGAAGCTGTCGGAGTGGCCGCAGCGGCGGATGTTCATCAGCTGCAGCGTGACCGAGGGCAGCTCGCAGTTGAGGCGCACGAAGCCGATGGTGCGGGCCGACAGGCACAGCCGGTGCACGCCGGTGAGGTTTTTGCTCTGCCCCAAGCCCTTGGGCTTCAGCGTCACCTGCCAGACCTCCCGGTAGGCGGCGGCGGCCGGGGTGATCAGCCCGTAGTTGAGGTCCTCGCCGGCGGCGGCCAGGGAGGCGGCGGCGGCGGCGCTGCTGCAGGAGGAGGAGAAGGGCGAGGAGAGGTGGCGGTGCGGGGAGCCCTGGCAGGCCGCCTTGCCCTCGTTGAGCAGGTCGGTGAGAGCCCGGTACCAGCCCTCCTGCTCCTGCTCGTTCTCGGCCGCCACGGCGAAGTACTCGTCCTTGGTGTAGAGGGCGATCAGGTACTTGTGCTTGGCGTCGGCCCGCTTGTTGATGTTGAGGCAGGAGTCGAGCGCGATGACCCGCTTGGGCGCCCCGGACTTGTTCCTCCATTTCTTCTCGCTCTCGTAATACTCCAGCCGGGCGCCCGCCGCCTCCTCCCCGCCGCCCGGCCCGCGCAACACGAAGAAGCGCTTGTGGCCGTGCTTCTGCTTGCGCAGGTAGCCGCACTTCCGCACGCTCTGGTTGTTGTTGTTGTTGTTGTTCAGGTTGGGGCCGGCGGGGGGGCTGGCGGGGGGCAGCAGCCCCAGCACGGCGGGGCTCGCCATCGCCGGCCCCGCGGCGGGCAGCGGCGCCGGGCTCCGCTCCGTTCGCCGCGACGCGCTTGTCCCCGGAGCGGCGGCGGGAGCGGCGGCGGGGTCCTCCCGGCGGCGGAGGTACGGTGGGGCGGCCGCCGCCGCCGCCTCTAGGCAGCGGGCGCTACCGGCGGCCGCTCGGCGGCTCGGGAACCGGCGGCACCGCTGCCGCGGCCGCTCCCCAGCGCGTCTCGTCGCTGCTTCTTCTGCTGCTGCTGCCGCGGCTGCTGCTGCCTGCGTCGGTAGGAGTTTAGCAGTAAGTAACACATCGCGCACCGAGTGACTGAACTAAAGAGCAAAACAACACGTGACCCGCCGAGTTACCGAGACGCTCACACACCGAGACGGGCGGGGCGGGGCGGGGCGGCCGCGGCCGGGCGCTGGGGAGGGGGGGGGAGGGAGGGCCGGGCCCGCCGGCATCGCCCTTCATTGGGCCCCGCGCCGCCCGAGGGACAGCGCCGCGCACCAATTGGGGCGCGCGGGCGGGCCCGGCGGGAGAGGCGGCGCGCGGCTATTGGGCGGCTGGCGCACTCGGCCTCGCCTTCCTCTTCTTCCCTCCCCCTCAGCGGCGGCGGTGCCTTTTCCCGCCCACAGGCGCGGGCTCGCCTCAGGCCCGGCCCGCCGGGGCCCTGCCCCCCTCCTCCCCTCCCCGACGCACACCCCGGAGCGTGCCTAAAACACGGATGTACCAGGAAGAACAAATGCATCCGACAAACTTGTGTGCTGCAGCTCACCCTAACCCGAGCCATCGCAGCGGCAGCCTACCTCACTCGGTTGCGCTTCGGCGGCCGCGGCGGGGAAGGGGGGGGGGGCGCGCAAGGCTATTTACAGAATAAAGGAGAGGGGTTGTAAAACTGGAGATGGAGGCAGAAAGCAGGGGCGGCAGCACGGCCGCCGTCCCCGGCAGGACCTCAATGTGTAACCTCGGCGGAGAAAGTGATGCGGGCAGAGAGGTGCCTTTTTGCGCCGCGGCTCTGGCAGGCCATCATCGGGAATTACGAAATCTTCCCCCGCACGCCCACGGCCGCTCACGCACGGCCGCGCCTCCGCCGGGGAAACCACTCCGCCTCCCCGCGGGACAAAGACGCGAGGTCGCCGAGATGGCCGTATCTCCGTGCCACCATCCATCTTACACCTCCCCCCACCCCGTCCCCGCCGCCGCTGAACCCGCCCGTTACCACAAAAACCGCCCCCCGCCGCAGGCTCCCTGCCTCCCTCGGCCGCTGGTAACGTGCGTGTCCTCCTACACCTCGGTGTGTCAGCGTACACCCACGCGGCACAGCTTGCGTGACCGACCCCCCCCCCCCGCAGCCCGCGGGGGCTCCCCGCTCCGCCTCGCCCCCGCGCCCGCCATTTCGCGGCCCCGGCAGCCGCCGCCGCCCCCCGGCATGGCGGGGGAGGGGGGCGCGGGGAGGCCGTCGCCGCTCCCGTCCCTCATCAATCAGCGGCTTGTTTCCCCTCCCGCTCCCCACGGTTGTTATTTATGTGTAGCGAGGAAATGCCACCTCGGGAGGGGAGGGGAGGAGAGAGGGAGAGAGAACGTTCCTCGTTTTTAATTAAATAAATTAATTTATCTCGGCGTTCTGCGTTAGCTGTGAATAAGGGCAGCGCTCGCGTTTCCTTTGGAAACAAACCCCGCCACGCTGGGGGATTACAGCACATCGAGGCAATTAAGTAATGAGTTGTGCGGGGCGGGAGGACACGACGCAGCGCTCAGTCCGCCTGCTGTCCTCCGGGGAGCGGCTGCGGCGCCTTGGCTTTTCGCACGAGTCCCGTCCGTGTGGCGAAGGTGCTTCCCCCTCTTCCCCCCCGCCTCCCCCCCGCGGCGTTACAAAGCCTTGTTTACGGCCCTGCTTGGCTGCGGGGTTTGGACGTGTCCCTCGTGCGCTGCGGGGGGACCCCACCTTTCGCTGAAGCCCTTCCTCCCTCCCCCTCGGTGGGCGGCGGGGGCGGAAGAAGAGGGCTCGGGTTTGTTTACCAGCACCCGCAGCGCAGACACCCCGCGCGGGAGGCAAGAGGCTCCTTTCTCTTCTTCCCCACGCAGGAGGCAGGTGAAGGGCAGCCGGCAGAGGGGCCATCCCCCCCCTCCCCGACACACACCCACACCCACCCCTCCTTCCACCTCACCCCCCCCCGGCGGAGGAAATCGCTGCTCCTGGTGAAGCGTGCAACATGAAACACACCGTGGTGCGGAGAGAGGAAGTAATAATACAAGTCTAGGGATGAAGGGAAAAGGCTGTGTTGGAAACGTGCAGCCCGGTCTGTTTCTAATCACAGCCGCATCTTTTCCCCTCCCCGAGAGCAGCTCGGAAAAACCTCCCTTTTGCACACGCCTGGGGAGGAAAAGTGAGGCTGGGGTCACACAAACATCCGCGCTTTCCATTTTCCTCTCCTGAATGCCACCGGGACACGCTTTCATTTGCCGGCCGGCGACGAAACCGAACAAATAAGAAAAAGGAGAAAGGAAGAAAAAGAAAAAAAAAAGTGATGCGGCGGCTCCGGCTGCCGCCGTGCGCACGGGGCGGCGGCTCCCGGGCGGCGGGGCCCCGCGCAACCCGCGCGTAGCGCCGCCGCACGGCCCCGCTCCCTCCTGCCCGAAATTCTCCGCGGTTTGGGTCATAATAACCCATTTAGAAATCAACAGCTGTAACTGGGAAGGGAAGGGGGGGAGTGGTGAGGACCACTTCACTATAAATACTGATACGTCGCAATTAAAAGCAGCTTTTTAAGAAAGAGCTCTCCCTTCGTCTGGTGGGGAAGTGCTAACATTTATGTGTAAGGTAGTACTTACCTACTTAAAAATAAAATAAAATAAATAAAATGAACCGGAGGTGGGGGGTGCTAGAGAAGGAATTGCTAGAGATCTGAGGCACTGACCTCTCCACAGGAGCGAGAAAGGGGCGCCCGCAGCCAACCTGCTACTCATTCACTGTGTAAGCTTGGGCAAGGTACTTGTAACTTTTCTGTGCCCGGGTGACTCCTCACAGAAAACGGTGCTTACAGTATTTACTGTCATGGTAACGTAGTTCAATTGCTGTACGTGAAAAATGCCCAGAACTGGTAAGGAACAGTAAATTTAGGCTACATGTTATGACTGCGTGCCAGACCACAGTGAAAAATCAGGAGCAGCTAATTTCCTACCTGTGACTGTAATGGGCCAGGCTGTCATCTTATAGTCAGACTCCTAAAGATGTAAAGGGAATCAGTTACTTGAGTAACGTCTTCCCAGTCTGAGTGATCTGGGCCTATAATCACCAAGAAGAGCCATTTGTCTGGAGTCCTCTTGCAAATTTGGAAAGATTTTTCCAGAAGTTTATGAAATATGCTTGTTGACCTTGAGCAAACATTCTTAGATTTGACATGTGAAAACGATGAATATTAATTCATGTTAATGATATTTTCATAGATGTTGCTCATCATTATATGGTAAATAATAAACATTTTGATATACTGACTATAGCAACAGAATTAAGCTAGCCAACAATCTGCGTGACAAAAGCACTAGGATAGACTAAAATCCAAGGTTGAAGTTCATACTTTATATTCTTAGCATTTATATGAGGAGTAACATTAGCATTCAGTTTTTTAGCAGTGGATGATTCATAATGAGTATTTTTTCCTTTAATTATTTCTGGGCTTTCTTTCTTAATGCATCTCTCTGGTGCAGAACACAAGAAGTGGGGCCCATAAACTTCAGGAAAAGCAAATACTTTCGTTTCATGACTGAGACTAGAATGAATGTCCCTAGTTTGTGTCGGTGATACTCCTCATTCACAGTTTTCTCTGAACTCTTCTGAATTGTTTTTCAAAACAATATCCCTTCTGGAAAATGTTCCCAGTCATTCCAATGTAATTACACTGGCAGGTAATTAAACTAAATGGACTAACCCCATGAGTCCACCCCACTTCTCTGCACAGTTCACTATTCCTATAGGCTGACGTGTCTCTGCCTCAACTGTTCCAATGCATAGTGTAACATACTAGCTTTCATTTCTGACATAAGTGGGTTTTCAGTGATACAGCAGGCAGTGAGTTTGGATGTTGACGCATAGCACACGTTCTCTTGTTCCACCAAGTAATTTTGGGCAGAACATGGGGGTGGACAACTAGGGATAGTAGCATCTTCAGTAAACTGCATGAGATTTGCCAGAGGATGTTTGTCAGAGCCCTAAAAGATTATTGCTTAACTCATCTCTATGGAATAGGTCCGTCATGATGAAAGAAGAAATGATCTCCTTACTTTACCTCTCCCAGTCCTTTCCTTCTGTCATATCACCTTGCCCCATCTCTATTTCACCACATTTATCTTCTAGTTTCGGGTTTTTGCTGGGAACGCTTTGCCAATATAACTATACCAATGAAGTAGACCAGCAAAGGAGTGCTAATATTAATATCTTTCATGCCTGTTAAACTATGCTTTTGCCAGCATACTTTGTTCCAGCCATCTCTTTCTGCCTCCAAGAAAAACAAGCTATGCTGGATAATGGTCAGATTTGTCAAAATATAGTATATCGATGTTAGGGGCATTTGCCTGCAGTTATGTCAGTCCTAAATTTTTGCCTCCTTCCACCCTAAACTGGCAGAGACATGCCGAGAAAAGTAGATACCTCGCTTAGGAAAAGGGTGAAGTTTAGTTTACATCTGCACATACAGTTTTGCCAGCACAGTCCCTTTGCTGTCAGTAGTTTTCTCCATACTTATTTGGGATTCATTAGCTATGTCAAAAGATTGAGTATGATTATTTAATTTATTTATACATGTATTTATAAATATGTTTTGGTTACTGAACTACAGGGATGGATGATAAAAAATCGTCAGCAACCAGGATTTTGCAAGCAATGCTCTTAAGCCATCAGTGAATTTGGCTTGGGAAGACTCACTGCCTGAACAGTAGTTAAATGATTTTACTTTTACTCGGTCTGACAGAAGTATTACCTCTAGGGGCATCCAACTGTCTGTAGTTACATATAAAAGCTGGATTCTGTGCAAGCCCAGAATGTGCAGAATCCACTCTGGGGTTTTGTTCCGCATCAGGGGGAATGGAGCCCCAAGTCCTATGAATATGTTGCTATATGTGAATATTGCCCAAAGTCACAGCCAGGGTACGGTACCCAAAACATTTTCGGAGAGGTGGATGCATGAGTAGCTTGAAGTTCAAAATTTGACACACCCTTTGACAAGGCATTTTTTGTTTGTTCTTAGTCTAAATCTCATTTTGAAATATCCTTCAATTTGAGGATAAGAAGTAACACTTGAAAGGGATGTGCGTGATGTTTGGCTTGGCTCTTGCCATCCACCTGTTGCTAGTATCACAAAGCTGATGGTAGTCACACCATGGGAAAAAAAAGGTAGAGAAAGATTATGTGCGTCAGCAACACTTCCTTACACTATCAAGAGTACAGTTATCTGTTCCAGCCAATTTGAGTGATTTATGTTTTGATGTCCTTGAACTTCTGCATAAATAGGTGAAGTCAGTTTATTCCCTTGTACATTTATGTGCATACTTCTGATACAGTGTCATTCTGGTTACTATTTCATAATCTTACTGTAGAGGGACATGGACTCCTGTCAGCTTTGCTCTCTCTAACCTTTCTCAGCTCCTTTGAGTGTGAACATACCGTAACTATGCTACTATCCAGTTATGAACTCTGTATTATTTGGAGGGGAGGAGAGACCATCTTTCTAGATAGTTTTATAAAATACTTCGTTGTTGCTACTCATTAAGTAACTCCTAATAGTATATTTTACCTCTGTATAGTGAGAGTAACTCTAAGGGATACAATCTCTCTCCCTCCCTTCTTACAGATCCTTGGCTGGTAATTCCTTTTTTCCTAGTCCTCAGACAGCACTTACGTCTGGCTTTCTACATTGGGCAAAGAGATTCAGAAATGATAATCTGAAAATACTTTTTTCCATGAGTAAAGATTACTTCCCTGAGTAAACATTTTGCCCACAGATTTCTGGAGGATTCTAGGTTAAATAAATTGAGGTTGTGGTTATGCAACTTTCTGCATATTCAGTAATTCTTTTAGTTAATAATACTATTAATTATTTTAAATATATACAGGAACAATATACATGCTTATACATTCTTGAATGGGGGGGGAGGGGGGGGAGAAAACTGAGGACAATCTGGAGCATGCCTTATTTCCAGTTTATTATTTCTGATAAATAAACATTTGGATATTTTCCTGTCTTTGGATCATTTCTATCACAAATTCAAACTTCAGGTGGCACTCGCACTCGCAGCAGAAGCAGGCTGATTCGTCAGAGCGTTCTCAAGGAAACAGTGAGAAAAGTTACAGTGATCTTAACAGGGAAACGAGTCTCCTTAATGCGACAGGTGTAGCACAACAGGCTGCTGTGAGCGTGCTCCGCGATGCAGGAGCGGCTCCCGAGGCAGGGCCGGTGCTGCGGACTGCGGAGCCGGCGGGGGGCCTGGCAGCGCCCGTGCGGAGGGAGAAACACGCTCCCCCCCGCCCCCGAAATACCCACCTCTTGTCTCAGCGCGTGTGCCGTCCCCCGGGGAAATAACTCGCTGCGTGATACCTCCCCGGGCCATTTAAAGGAAGAAAGGAAGAGGTCCGGCGAGCGTGACCTCGGCAAACTCGCGGCCTCCACGGCCCTGACAGACAGACAAACAAACAAACCAACAAACAGCCCAACGCGCCGCGCAGCCGCAGGACAGCAGCGGCGTGCGGCCGGTGCCCGCGCAAGCCCCGCGGCTACGGGCCCTGCCCCGCTCCGGCTCCGCCGGGCCGCGGCGAAAATCACACACCGGGGGCTGAGCTGCGTCAGCGACACGCAACCACCAGGATTTTCTTCCTGGAACATCTTTTTTTTTTTTTTTCCCTCCCCCCCCCCCTTTTTTTTTTTTTTTTTTTTTTTTTAAATCTCCCTCTCTCTCCCCCGCGTCGCAAACGCGTCCTGCGTGAGCCATGAGGCGCAGCCGCCGCGCTCCGCAGCCGCGGGGGCCCCCAGGCCGCAGGCCGCTCCCGGCGGCGCCCCCCGAGCCGCGGCCGCGGCGCCGCGCTGGCGCCTGCTGCCCCCCGCTGGCGCGGCTCTGCCCGCAGCGCGCAGCCCGTCTGCCGGCGTTTTTCCAAGTGGTTCAAGTGCCGTTGGTTTTAAAGGCAGCCTTTCACCGCAGGCGTTTTTTCCCTAAAGCTAGCCGAGGAAGGAAAACGAAGGTGTCGGGAGTGGGGAAAACAATAGGTTTGCGGTGATCCCTTATGCGCTCTCCCGGGAGGGGAGTATCAGCACGTCAGAAAATTTATTTGTTTATTTATTTTGTAATGAGCTTTTGGGGAAAAAATGCTATCTTCTTTCATTCCTTCTGGAATGATCATAAAGCTAAAAAAAAAAATAGTGATGTGCGTTTAAGGAAAAAAGCGTTTGATTAACATTTAACCAATCCACTTATAAAAACAACGATTCACGAACCAGTTCAACTAAATATTTTCAAACAGTAGTTGAAGTCTATACCTCTACTGCACGCAGGAAGAATATTTAAATATCTGAGCATTATTTAAAACAATTCCCTTTTTTTCTTTTTTTCTCTTTTTTTTTTTTTTTTTTGCCAGTGCTGTTCAAGAGGCCTTGGAATGTACTGTTCAGTCCCGCATGGACAGCCAAAGTCTAGGGGCTTTCAGAGTATTTCTGTTGGACAAGAGATTGATGATAGAATTCAATATTTCTTTGATGTAATATTTACAGAAAATGAACAAAGCCCAATTTCCTCAAACAGGACAGGACTCCAACAGAACAGGGCTTTGTTTGATTTCTCTTTTCAAATTCTATTTCTTTCCAGGTAGCATTCTGTTTGAAGAGCTCTTCTTTTACTTCCTTTCCGAGGTAAGTTACTCATGCGTCCCTTTGTTTGTTTCTTACTGCTTTTGGGAGGCCATTCCCCAGCAAAACAATTCAGGCATTCAGCTTTCCCCTCTGCCCTACAATTCGTTTGGCTATTTGTCTTTGTTTCAGAGGGCCTTTGCGTCTGCTTGAGGTAGTAACTCTTCTTCCTCTGGTTTGTTTGGTTGTTTTTTTCTTTTTTAGCTTCAGAAAAGGAGCTTAACTTCCTCTATTATTTAACCACACATAGGATAATTTTCCTAACAGCAGGAGTAATGAGGTCCTGGAGTAGGTTGTCAAGGGATTTTTATAGCCTCCCCATCACCAGAGGATTTTAAGCTGGATAAATATTTATCAGGAATGCCACAAGTACAGCTATCCTGACTCAGGGCAGTGTGATGGTCTGTATGCTCTCATGCTTACTTCCAGCCCTCTTTTATCAGATTTCTGTTATGTATACACCCTATAAGCAGCCCTCAAAGTACTACTCCTGAAGTAGTAGTACTACTTTTTTTTTTTCTGCCTGGGCTGATTTAATAGTGCAAAATAAAGAGTATAAAACTATGAAATATTATGGTTATTAATTCCTTACTCTTACTATTTGGGATATGCTATCAGTGCAATTCTTACTCATGCAAAACATTTGCTGGCCTACTCTGTGCACACCCAAGACCACCAGGGAGGTGAAGTGACATTTTTGGGAATATAATGACTGTAGAGGCAAATCTTGCCTGCTTTTTTTCAGTGTACAGCTTTGATGTGAATAAATATAAGGATAAAATGAGGAAGGCTTGCGCTTGGAGTTAACTGGCTGCCTTCAGTGAGTATTATCGTCTATCCACATTATTTAGACAGCATCTAGGGAACTCAGTGGAGCCTCAGGCTCCCATTGTGCTAGACATTATATAGACAAGTAATTAATGGTGGACTTCCTTCAGTTCTGTTTAATATATATGTTGTACACACACAACAGACTGAGGAAGATTGGCAGTGTAGGGAGTCACATGGGAAGGACAATTCTGCAGACGCATAAACAGTATGGCTGTCAAGCAGAAGCTAGAGCTTGCCAACTGCCTCACCAGTGGAAACTGGGGGCAGATTGAGGTTTTAAAGAGAAATCAAGGAGTTGTAGCCGTACAAATTTGGGGGTGCTCCTGTACACAGGGAAAGAATGAAAGGCAACAGGTATGTGCAAAAGGAAGAGGTGGAGCACCTCTTCAGTATATCTTTGGAAGGGTATTTTCCAGACATACAGTTTAGATGCAGTGATTAATTTCAGCAAGATCAAGCATCAAAACAAAATGAGTGCAAAGCTGTTGACCCCAGAATTTTACACAGATTCACGTACCTTCAACAGAGGTTGAATAAATCCTTCTTCCAGTTGATGGGCATGATGGCCTAAGTACCACATCCACTGTTACAAACACTGTCACAGATGGCTGGACTATGGAGACAGAAGAAGGAGGAGCAGGTATCTCCAAGAGCCTTACTGTAGCAAGCACTGCAATAGTTGGAGGCAACTATGTCTTAAAAATGATAATAACGATAATAATAATAATAATTACAATAACAACAACAACGTGCTAAAATAATTTCTATCAGGTAATTTCCACAAAAAGAAAAAAAAAAGGTTTCACGCATGGTCTGCTGAGTGTCCATGGACATAGAACAAAATGTCCGTTAATGTTAATAAAATATTCATGTGAACATTACATTTTCATTACTGAAGTGGGAGACCACAGAATGAAATACAAGTGAAGAGTGTGCTTTCAGTTTAACTGCTGATTAAGCAAAGGAACATGACACAGCATTAGAAACAGCAGCGAATGAAGTAATCATGGCAAATGAACATGTTTTTAATTTCATCTATTTTATTTAGTCGTACAACATAAGAATGTTTCTGCGCACCCCACTTCATTCCTTCATGCTTCTGTTTTTTCTGGTCTTGTCTTTCAATTCTGTTCCACAATTTTTCATTGTTTTCCTCCAAGTGTCTTACTGATTGGCAGAATGGAAGGCTTAGAGTATTTTCCCCAAAACCTTCAGCGAACAGGAAATGTCCATTGTATCACTCCTATTCTATTCAGATTATCTAATCAGGAGAGGCAGGCTGCATACTGGAAGTTTAGGATATTTCTGAGCTTAGAAATTCACTTCATTCTGTGATATGATGGGAATTCTAATTGTTTTTGGCTGAGGAACTGCTGACTTGTAAAATCTTGCAAGATTTTTTAAAGGTGAGTAAATAGCTCCAAACCCCTTTCAACTCCGATGTTACAGGAGTTGCTGTAGTCTCTAGAAAGCAGCTGTGATAGGTGCGGATCAGTTCACCATGATTCAGTGAGCTACCTTACAGAGAGCCAGTCAAAGAAAGCTGTTACCTCCGCTTCAGCTGGTGCTGTGTAAGGACCTGGCAGAAGCTTCAGAAATGTTACCTCCTAGGCGTACCTTTTCTTATACCTTCCAGAGAATTGAAAGGGCTTTTTATTTCTGGTACAAAGTGTTCTGAGTTTGTTTGCTAACAAAAACTTCTTTTGTATTAAGTAACATAGACCCGATGAAAGATCCTTGGACTGAACTGTAGCTTAGCCTTTGTTTTACCTTTCCCAGCTGATCTATCTACCCAATAGTTTATCTCCTCTGCAACAATTTCCTGAGACGATGTCCCTTTTTGTAACAAAACGACCTTTTCTACTTTATTTAGAAATGCATCAGAACGACAAATGTGCTAGACATGTAACTGTATCCCGGAGGTATAAATTACACAGGCACAATCTATTGATTGTGAAAAGATCAGAGAATTTTAAAGTCAATGGATGGCTATCAGTTGTTAACTAGACATTTACTGAAAAATGCCTATGGGTAAGTGATCTGGGTTTTCTTGCAGGATAATCAGATTTAAAAAGAACGGTTGTCTACCACCCTCCTGTGTTGGCTATATTTAAAGAACTACCAGCAAGTTAAAAATCACACTCCTCAAAATGCTCACACTTGCACATCCTTGCATTACTAAGGACCGATAACACTGAAACAATTTTACAAGCCAGTTTACTGATTTGTTGATTTTAGTTACTTTTTTACTTTTCTCTCAGTCGGGAAAATGAAAGTAGGTTGTTCAGTTTCACTTTGGAATGCTATCTATAATTAATTTTGATTTGTTGCTCCCATATGTGGGTTTAACCATGCTGCACACAAGCAGCAAATTAACATACTACTTTAAACAAATATCTTGCCTACGTTTGGATTTCAATAATTAAAAAAATCTTAAAATCTTACAGACCCTTCCCTATGAATTGTTTCAGTAAGACTCAGGAACATCCAGCGATTGAAGAGGCTCCCTTCCTTTTGAAAATAAGCCCATATAACTCACAAAATTTGGTCTCAAGTAAATTAGTTTCAGTAAAGTCATTTCTGTCCCCTGTTATAAATAACTTCAGGAGAATATACTTTATTATTGCTGTATAGACTAGGGGTGTTTTACATAAATGCAGTAGCTATACTCTGCATTTCCAGAAGAGAAGTTATATCTGTGGAAAACCGTCAAAATGTCCGGTCAAATATCATCCCCTTTCAGCACTCAGCTTGAAACCAGTTCAGGCATCATCTACACTCCTGCAGGCAGCATAAAACCCTAAGGCCAGCATGGACTCTGTGCTCTGCTTGTTTAACAGAAACATTCAACTTATGTTGAAAGAAACATTCAAGGTAAGTTTAATATTGCTATGTGCAGCTCTGGAAGTAACGATCACAGAATAACAGTCTAAAATAGGTAGCACACATTCCCCTTCGAAAATAGCTGTCTCTCCCAATTCACTGTAAAGGGACTCTAGAGAACTAATTTACACTTGCCCCCTATCTTTAGATGGCTAAGTGAGATGAATATATACGTTTGCTCACCTGTCTGGATACAACGTGGCCACTCTGGAATTTATCACAAACGGAACTGAAGATTTCAGGAAATGTTTATCATTGGGCAAAGCCCTATGGATTCTGGTGAAAATCAGAAAACTGGAAAACATTTGCACTTTAAAGTTGCTTATTGCTCTCTGTACTGAGTGCACAGTGTAACAGCTGTGGGGCAGATGCTTAGCCAGCGAGGGAAACCAGAGGCGAGCAAAATGGAGACATTTCATTTTTTCCCTCCTCACAGACTGTCTGTAGATGATGGTAGAGGAAAAAAGGAAGACACCAGCTGTTGGGTCCTTGTTTTTAGAAAGGGCAAAGTCACAGGCAATTTAGAAGGGGGATTAAAACTAGAAGCCCACAAAATCCTTAGTCCCTTAGTGTCCTTAGTGGCAAGGATGCTGAAGGGCAGGGATAGTATTCCAGCAACAGGTTCATCAGCGCTTTGCTCAGAGATAACCCATCCTTGTTACCCGTTTCTGTCTGTAGTGACCTTCACATTCCTTATGAATACCGATGATTTTTAAGTTAGATGGTTTTTGACTCCTGCTGTACACCCCAGCTTCAAGCCAATCCTGTCTCCTAGCCCCAGTGTCAGTCCTCCCCACGTTTGCCTGTCTCTCAGTTCATAGTCTGTCAACTCTCATGCATTTACTGTGAGAGCTGTACACTGGATCTGATACTTCTCTCTGTTTAGTTCACATCTCTCACATTTTTGCTGCATACTCTCCTGCTTCAGGAACCAATGTGCCAGGCGAAGCTAACTGGCAAACCCCTTGCTTTATGGACAGATACAGGATTATGTGTCAAATCATAGAGAGGAGGAAAGGTTGCAGAACCGTAATGTAGGGAGTCACTAAAGAAACTTTGCAGCCCTAACTGTACAGGGTATGTGCTCCAGCTGTGGGGCAGCATGAGATATGCATCTCCGCACTTCTTTCTTTTCAGTCTTAGCTCTGCCTTTCCTGCAGCTCTTCTCTGGCCGTGCCCCGATTAGCAAACCCCAGGGAGCTTCTGCATCCTAAGCCGGGGCTTCAGTTTCTACTCCAGATAGGAATGAGCCGTAATAGTCAGTGCCCCTTCTCCTGCTCCTTGGTTTCCATCTGAAACGCTAGCCCTGGAGACTGGAGGATTAAGATGCTGGGGTCCTGGGCCTGCTACATGCACTCTGGCAGATACGTAGTGTAGCTTCCCAAGCCAGCACCAAATTGCTTTTGTATATTCTTTCTCCTTTCCAGACTAAAAGATTGGGAGTGAGAACTGCAGAGGTTCTTCATTTCCTTTCCCCTTCAAAGCATTCCAGAAAGGGAGAAAGGAGTGGAAAATTAGGGAGACTTTCTTTGATGCTCTTGCGCAGGGGAGACAGGCTGCTCTGGCCTCTTGTGACAATCATGCCTCCCCCTGAGGGAAGAGGAGGGTGAGTTTTAACTCTTACACAGAAAACCTTTGCGATCAGGAAGCAGAAAAATGAGCAGGACATTGTTAGCATGGGTTTCCCATTAAGCCTCTCAGAAATGTCATCACTGTCTAGAGCATCTTATGTCTCTCTGAGACTGGATGTATGTTTACTAAAAATCTAAAAGCTTAAAAAAAACCATGAGAGTTAGCAAAGTTATGAAATCTTATTTACAAAGAATAGAGCCAAAGTCTTGTTTCCCCAAACACAGCAAGAACAAAATCCCTGCTATTTTTCTGAGCCTTATTTAATGCAGATGTACATAACTTCTGCCAACCGTTTCTCCATCCACTATGTTTGCAATATATCCCAGAAAAATTACTCATTTCATATAGTACAAAACAAAGTAATACATACTTGTTGGGTGGTAGTTTTCATTGTTTCTGCATTTCTCTGTGAAAAGCTTTATTTGGTCTGACTACGGTACCTATTAGAGAGCCACCGCTGACCCCTTCCAGAGTAAAAATTTGGATTGCATTAGCTAACTTCTTGCCTTCTTTACACTAAAATATTAGCTGTCAACCACTGTCCTTCCATTTTCTTTGAGCTGTTACACTCCTCGATCTCACAAGTGTAATCTACATGTCCCCTTCACAAAGTACGTGGCCTTTAATTGGCAATATTAATACCCATATTTTTTCTGCTCTATTACAAAGTAATCTAGATCGGTTCTTGTTTGTCACCTGTCTTCCTCATCATTTCTCTCCTTTTTTTGTTATTTGCCTCATTTGCAAATGTTACTAGGACTTTATGTTTTTTCTAGTGCCATAGGTAAAGATGCTGAGTAACAATGGGACAAGAAAGGATCTCTGTAGGGCCACGCTGGTAATACTTGATAAATAGTGGTTAACAATTGCACATTGAATTTCTGAGTTTTAATCTCACTTAATAGATGCTTTCTTGATTTTGTCTGGATGTTAATATTGTGATCAGGTTGACATGTAATGTCAATGCTTTACCAAAGCGTGAAAGATATTATATTGTCAACATAGTTACCTTTATTAAACAAATCTAATAATCAAAATTCTGATCTCATAAGAATACTATGCAATTTGTTTAACGTGACCTATTTTGCATAGTCATGTTGACTGGCAGTAACCATATTACCATTCTTTATTTCCTTATTGACAGTGTCCCATATCAGCTGTTCCATTCTTTCACACGGAACCAAGGTCAAGTTAACCCATCTACAGTTACCCTAGTCATCCTGTTTATGCTTTTGAAAGATCAGCACAGCATTAGGTTTTTCCAGGCCTCTTGGACTCCTCCACTATGCTAAGGCTTTTTGTCAGTGAGCATCAGCACAAAATTCCTTTTAAAAACTTCAAATCAGATTATCTGGTCCTGCTAATTAGAAAAGTTAATAGGTGCTCTTTACCACCCACTTAAGACAATGTCAGAATAGACAGCATTTTAGCAATGCAGACTCTATTTTCCTTTCTAAATGCAAAACAGAAATATTCATTGAATGCTTCTTTCTTTTCCGTGGAACGATGTCATCACTAGGATTACTCTCATCCTGAATAGTCCTATACCAATACAAAATAAAATAAAAAAAGTTCAGATCATCTTTTTCCCTACATTTTCACTGATATATTTACCTTGCATCCCAATATATTGTATTTATTAATGTATGAAAATTATTAATTTATACAACTGTTACAGCTTTCAATTCCTTTCTTAACTACAATTCTTATCTATAATCGCCCTTTAAGCCGGGTATTAAAGTGTGTATATACACATAGAGGTATTTGTATATGTACACTAATACTTATGCACTACTGTATACATTAACCACTATTTAACGCTGAAAACTGTGTTCATATCTCGAGTTTAATCAGCTCACTACTATGTACACCTAGGCGAGTGGTAATTTTAAGTTTAACGATCAGTCACTTTAAAGAGTCAGAGTGGAGGATGATGCAGTGTTACACTATGTTGGTTCTTTGTAATAGAAATTTCAGTCTGTAAGTTTTAGAGAATCCAGGGCATTCTAGGGGAGGTGAAACAAGAGCATTAGCACACATTGTTGTATTAGATGCCTTTTAGTAGAGGCAATGTTTTTTTCTCCGTAGATATTTGTTCTTGGTCTCAAAAGTTACATAGGGTGTGAATCGTCTCGCCTTACTTGATAATATAGATATCCACGTCTAAGCTAGTCATTCCCTAGGGTGGCCATGCCTTAATAGTCCATGGAGAAAAATAGAAATTTAGAGCTCAATGAAACTGACCTATTTTAGACACCTACCTTAGGATGAATGAATCATGCCTTAAAGTGCTTTTCTTTTCCTTTTTTTTTTTATATGCACAGATAATGAAGAGAGCCCAGGGTGATTAGTCCTCATGCAGTTCTTTCCACTGCAGGCATCTATGCCTGGTCACCCCTACTGTCATTTTTCTTTCCTAACTGATAAAAAAAAGGTATAATGATGAGGAAAAATTGAAGGAGGAGCTGAGCCTCTGAATCTTCAAGATTATTTAAAACCACTGCTTTTATTTAAATATTTACAAGCTAGACTATGAGTCTGTGAGTTTTTATTGTATTTAGTTACATTTAATGAAAGAACTTAAAGTTCTTAAATAAATAGCTTTGAATTCAAGAAATAATTACAAGTAGTTATTACTGATCTTTAAGGTTATTATACGTATGTCAAATGAATCAGACTATAAATGTCAGGAAAGTATTCTCTAATTCAGATAATTATTAATAACTTTTAAAAATTCGATTGTTTTTATTCATTTTACCTAAATGTTATTTTCACCCGAATCAGAAATGTTGATTTTGAAGTTTTTAAGGATTTAAAATGGGTTTCAAATCTAAAATTTAAAAAGGAATTAATTTGTTTCATTCTATAATGAAAGTATAACGGCATGGATAACCCGTAAGTGAGCTATCTGAAGGGATACGTTGAAGTTGATTACAGTTAACTCTTGTTTTCACCTACCAATCATTTTGGCAAAAGAATTCAACATGCTGACTTGGTGCAACTAGCTATTTAGGTGAACAGATTACTGGCTGGACTCTCTCCAGGAGTACCATGTCTCTCTTGTACTGCAAAGCCCTGAACTGGACACAGTACTCCAGGTGAGGCCTCACCAGGGCTGAGGAGAGGGGCAGGATCACCTCCCTCCACCTGCTGGCAACTCTCTGCCTAATGCACCCCAGGATCCCATTGGCCTTTCTGGCCACAAGGGCACATTGCTCGCTCATGCTTAACTTGTTGTGCACCAGCACTCCCAGGTCCTTCTCGGCAGAGCTACTTTCCAGCAGGTCAACCCCCAGCCTGTCCTGGTGCCTGGGGTTATTCCTGCCCAGGTGCAGGATCCTGCACTTGCCTTTGTGGAACTTCAGGAGGTTCCTCTCCCCCCAGCTCTTAAGCCTGTCCAGGTCCCTCTGAATGGCAGCACAGCCGTAAATGCTGGACTTTAAAAGAGTGCCACAAAGACTCACACAAAGTGCACAGCGTCAAAGGTTCTTATTGTGAATGTATGTCTAACAGACAAGGACTTGAAGCAGCCAACAAACTCTAATACCTGTATCATTCATTACAAATTATGTAGCTATGCCAAATGTTCGAATGCTTCTGATATCTTTTGAAGCATAAAGCATTACGCCAAAGGCTGCCTACCTATATGAGTGATATAGATCTCAAGAGTAATTGAATTTGTTGATGCAATTCTACAGTAGAGAGTTCTTTCATTTACACAGCTCCTGAGCCTTTCGGTAGTATTGGCTCTCCTTACACTGGAGCCTTCACGTGCTAATCTGATTATAGTTATACTGCCTTTTCTGATGAGTATGGTAAGAACTAGTAAGTTCAGGAATAAATGTGTGACCATCTCTCATGAAGACCTGTTCCTTTATATGTTATATAAAACATTTATACGACAGTAGATGCTTTGTCAAAATACATATACTTCATCATCTTGCACAGTCTTCAAGAAGACTCTTTCACTCCAATGTGGCCTCTAGGTTTAGTTGCTTAAATTCCACCTACATTCTGTAGTGAGTAGTATACATGAGGCTATGATGCACATCATGGTATCTGGTCACTTTTGATTCTTTGACCAAATGACATACTCATAACTGAGATGACTGAAGGCAGCCTTCACCACAGATTCAGAGCACCTCTTGAATTTATGTCTCCTGATGGGCAGTAAGATGCGTGGCTTGCTCTAGCTCTATAACACATACAGCCTCCATGCTAATGTCATCTTTCTTGAATGACTAGTGTCTAACATCACTATCGATTAAAGAAAGTTGACGCTGATCTTTCTTTACTGAGGAGTCCCTAGTAGAAATAAAGCATTTAACTTTGCAGTTGGATGCTAAAGTGCCATGACTGTCAAGACCTCACTTCCGCTTACTCCTTGTAAATGTAAAACACCTCTCAGGAAATCTGCTGAACAACCCTTCATCATTGTTGCCTTTCTCTCTATCATTACCTTAGATTTATACATATCCAACATGGCAGCTCTGTGTGTCCTGTTGAATGGAAGGCAAGTTTGTTGTAACAGCAAGTATAGGACAGAAAAAAATGGTGAAATGACTTTTCTGGCTCATTTACATTATTTCTTCAGCTTTAGGCTCAGTTATTATTAAGTAAATTACTCCCCTTTGGCCGCACAAGCATTTCAATGCCTACAAAGATTTTAGGCGTTTTTCCCCTTGGGTGACTGCAGAATTCTGTTTATTTAGCAAGTGACTTTATGTTGACCTACAGGTAGTAGAACACTTTAGAGATAGTGCTCTATTTTATAGAATGGATATTGTGCAACTACAGAAAAAGCAACATTTTATCCTTCTCAGCAGGGGAAGTTATTTCTTGGGCAATAACTACCTGTTTCTTTTTACCTTTCCCACCCATGCCACATTGCAGCAACCATGGCCGCAGGTGCTAATACTGGGAGAACACCTGTCCAATCTACACAAGAAGGAAAGGAAATCAAGGGATAGCATGTTTACTGATGTTGTGTACACAATTCAGCAGAGTGATAAAAAGCTGGAAAAATGGAAAGAAAGTTAAATTTAGCACCGTAAAGAGGAGGGAGAGGACAAGAAAATGGTCATGATCCTTCAGGAACAGCTTTTGCAGGAGCTGGCAAGTTGGGTTTTTTTCCTTCTGTGCCTTTCAACCCTTCTCTAACAATGTCTTCATTGAGGTAGCAGCTTCTTACAGCAATTTGCAGGTGCAAGTTTGTCCTTTCACATTCCACACTGCAAAGCAACAAGTAAAATGTGTCTAGTGTGAGACCCCATAAAGTCATCCTCCTGCCCAAAGGAGTAAGGTCTTTTTGCAGTTCCACAGAATATTCTTTCCCTGGTTTTCTGCTCTAACTTATATCTTCTGCAATGATTTTTATGATATTGTTGGTTTGTATAAAAAGCTTTGCACAATTCAATAAAATCTCCACAGGTGATATATTAAAATCCTTCCTGTATACAAATGTCCTAACTCCTACCCTAAGAGGGATCCATTTTGTTCATGTATCTGCACTCATTTCATAACAGAATTGTAGTGCGTGTCTGACTGAAGTGCTTCCAATCAGATGGAGGTCACTGCTTTTCCTACTACTACTCAAATTGTCTCACAGTCTTTCTCTGTTTACTTTGCTCTCACAAAATCTGCACAACATAGAAGAAATTATATGATATGAGGCAGTAACCGCCAATCAGCATCCAATTTTTCAGTGTTTTTAATGCTCAATCTACAATCACCTTGCAAAAGAAAAAAATAGTATGCCAAAGAAAAGAATAGTATAAAATAGCCCATTGTTTCTAAAAATGTAAGTTTTTTGGATCTTTCCATCACATTGCTCTAATATCAATATCTCCCATCTGCCTTTGCTACATCATAGATAAATGCTGCCTTCTTTTAGGTATGCTCCACACTGAGAATAGCCATATTAGTCATATTAGTGACCTAAACACAATTAGCTACCTCCAAACACATAAACTCATCAATAAATGCCTGTGTATTCCCACCTCATATGACCAGACAGTTTTTCCAGTCGTCTCCCTCACTGCTTCACAGTAATCCTGACACCTAATTTGTCTCCACAGAAATGGTGAGCCTTCAGAGGAAAATGGGTGAGCAGATTTCATGAGGCTGAGGGAAGTTCTCATCACGTGTTCCACTCTTACAAGCGCAGGAGAATTTCTCCATTCGAGGCTCTTGAAAGTTCTTATCTCCAAACCCTATTGAAATTGCTGTCTGTCCCTGTTCTGCATCACTACTGAGCCTCACTGTTTTATGCATTAGTTCAGTCAGAAGTCCACTTAGCTCACCTTCAGCTGTCCATGTTTCCTTGTCCCTAAAGACATACAGATAGTACCAGCAACATCCTAGTGGTCTTCATTGTTTCTTATCTGATGCCTAACAGCCCATTGAAAATGGAGCTTACTTCTAACATCTTAATGAAATGAAAGAAATCGTGGGAAATATTCCACTACCTTCTGGAGGGATCTTTTACAATGAGCATAACGGAAAAAAATAGACAGGCAAAGCAATAAACCATGGAATCTTCTGAGAGTGCGAAATGGCAGTTTTGTAACAACTATGTGGACACAACAATTCCAGAGCACTGTGTAGACATGATTATTCCAAATGCAAATTGCATCACCTATGATAACGAAACTCTATAGAGGTCCACAGAAAATTTCAATCATATATAGAATTTAGGAGAAGGTCTATGCCCCTTGAACAAGCTCTGTCCTCTGCATTATGTGGAGGACGGACTATATAATTGCTTCTGAGGTAGCACAAAAGAAGATTATAACAACTAAGTCTTTGCTGCTAAAAAAGATTTTTTTTTTGCATAAAAATAACTAATGTATGTCAGATAGGCCACACTGAAAACACAGCAAAGTGGTGGATACTTTAGTTTTACCACAAGTTACGTTCAGCACAGTGAGCTCTATCCTCTTTCTTGGGACTGACCTTGGTAAATTTACTTCAATGTAAAATTAAAGCACCTTATCTTCACAGTGTTTTTACCGTAGGATAGGTGATGCATGTTGGTTACTCTGAGGTTAAAAAAAAGCCAAAAAACTAATTTTTCTTTTCAGCAGTAAAGAAAAGTCGAAATCAATAGACTTCTTTTCATTAGCGTATCTCCACAGAACAATTTGTTACCTGTGTTCTTATATGTGTCAATTATTACATTAAAATTTGATTAGTAGCTGTGGTACGGACAAAGTACTGTGTCAGTAGTGTGGCTGGCAGTGGCTTTATGTAAGACTAGTCTTTATAGTGGCAAATTATAAAATACAGTACTAATTTAAACAAACATAGAGGTTGGTATAACTAGTAACCTTGATGGACAAAAAATTGGCCAGTGAGCTGCTGCTATGTCTTGCAACTTTTTTATAGTAGTAAAAGCCTAACGGAAACCTACTTATCCTGGCACGAAAGTGGTACAGCCAAATTTGCACTTTCGGACTAGTATATGTTATATAGGTAAAGCACTTTTCTTGCTCACACAGGCTCTCCCAGTCTTAAGAGGGCTTGCTGAGAAGGCTATTCTGACAAATCCTTCTGGGCGTGGATTTGGTCCTAATTTTGTAAACTTTCATGCGCGCACTTTCATGATAGCGTAAGAATGATTTCTCCCATTTATCTTGAATATATTTCTGACAGTTTGACACTGAAAAAGTTCCTCCTGTACCAAGAACATACAAAAAAAGGATGGGCACTACGGTAACTATGCTGGCTCCAAAGCTAATTAAATTTACCTCAGTGCAGCTTTCCCTTGTAGACAAACCCAGAAGCGCCAACTCCATCAATCATTGCCTCACTCACCTCCCTGACCTGTCTTTAAGACTAGAAAAGAGCTGATCAACTCCTCTCCATTTCAGTTTTGTGCCCCCCCCAGCCTGAAGATCTTTTTAAGTCCTAGCTTCTGGCACGATGCCTTCCAGTCACTGGTCAGATTCAGCAGTGCCAGCTGCTACCAGAAAAGCCTACTATTCAAAAGATGACCTTATGTGCTCCGAGTGCTGCTTTCTCATTCTGCCTAAATCACGTCTCCCCATGTTCAATGCCTATGCTGACACTGTGATGTAGATAGATAGGTTGGAAGCAAAAAAATACTGCAGCAAAAAATATGACATAAAATGTAAGAGATTTTATGCTTTTATTCCACATAATGGTGAGATGGCCTTTTTACTGAAGGGAATTTTATAAAATTCACACATAGCATCCAAATGTTATTTTGAAATCAATACCACGAGACACATCCCGATTCCCTCATGAAAGATCCACTGTAAAATCACGTAATGCCTTGTGAATAATTTTAGTGATTCACTCCCATGCAAATCTCTTATTTTCCAATGCAAATATTGCACACAGTACTCTTAAACATGAACAAGACGTAAACCAATTTCGCTCAGATTATGTTTGTGTCATAAATAAGGCTCTGTATCCACTCAGTTCAAATCGGTCTCCTTAAGCAGGCTTGCACTCGTTAAATCCTGTCTATGACCTCAGGCAGCCTGTTCTAAATGCATGACTCTTGCATGTGAAGAGGGAAGCTTGGAAAATAACATTGAACTGAGCTAAGGCTAAATCTATTTGGATTCATTACATCTACGACCAGGCTGTCTTTGTAAATAATAACACATTTAGATATATTTTAAGAACCGTCAGTTTTGCATATGGAAAACAGAATTGTAAGAATATGAAACACTCGTTAATGTTTAGGAGACCCTCAGGAACTTAAGAAATGGCTGGTTATCCCCTCATATTTTACAGAAAATACATGGTCAGTTCATGCCTACTAAAATCACTACTTTCCTTCTTTCCCTTTCTTTCCACATCACTCCTTTTCAGTTTTGATAGTACTAGGTTAAGTAGATTTTACATATGCAATTCTCTGTGTGTGCGTGTATATGTGAAATAACTACTATCACTAAGGGACGAGCCAGTATCTAGCCATGTTTTGATGCATTTTTTTTTAAAGAACTCTAAGAATTTTTGAGCAGCATGAAACATGGGAAAGTAGCAAAGTTATGTACAGAAAGCTAAATATCATGTAGCTGACTGTGACTGTTTTTAAACAGATATCTTCAGAAAGTATTCCTCACTAAAGCAGAGCTGTAAGCAGATAACACTTTCAAAGGATGTTAACCTCATTTTGCTCTTGTTTGAAAAGGGTTCAGTTCTGACAGCTTTATTTTTTTTAATACTACTTATTTTTGTGTTTTAGGCTTCATTTAGAAGCCCCAATGAGGTGCTATAGCTAGAAGTCTTCTGCAGTTCTGTTGCCACAACTAAGGGATTTGACTCATGCTCACACAGGACTGACTCAGGAGCAGGAACGGCTTATGCTCGCATGGCTGTAATGTTTCCTGCTCACAGTCATCTGTTTTACCCTAGCTTTCTCCCCTCTTTTGAGCTTACTAACCCCACTGCAAGAAGGGTTTGATTTCTTGGGAAGCAGCTGTAAACCTAAATTTTTTTTAGGTCTGGCAAAGTAAACCAGCACGGATACAGGGTTCTCCAATGCATGAGAGTTCACTGGCTTCACTCCTAACTGAGTCATCCCTGCAGTGAAGGTGGGACAGGAGAACTGTGGCTGGGAAACACTCCAGCTCTTGCAGGGTTAGTCACCAGTTAAAGACCTTAGCTTGTGTATATGCATCCTCTCCCACGTCTGTCTGAGGTGGCTGAAGTTACCCTTCTTGGCAGGTTGTGTTAACCCAGCCGGTTTTACCCAAGAAAGATTAATGGAGGTAACATGAGGGAAAACAGAAAGGTGCTTCCCCGGAGAGGATACTGAAGATGTATGTGATTAAAACAACTTTAGTGTGTGCTGCTGCTTGCAAAACAATATTCACTGTAAGTGGTGTCATGGCCTGCTTATCAACTGCTTAGCCAGTAAAGCACCTTCCAGGCAGGCGTTTGGTGGAGAGAATGCCAGTCCTCATCTTACCACTTCAGTCCACAACCCAGCAGTTTATCTTAAGTTCACTAGTATCAAAAATTCAAATTAAGCTACCTGACTTTGCACTAAGCTGGTTGAGGATTATTCACGTGTTCTGTATCACCATTCTCCCGAGGAGGTGATAAACTTGGTCAGAGGAAAAGGGAAAGGCGGAGGACCAAATAGCTACAGGCAATAGCTTCTTTAATTGCTAGGGTTCACTTGTCATCCCTCTCAATTTTCAGTGACCAGAACACAATCAAATGGACATCACATGAGCAGGCAGAGATCCTAAATCACATTACACAGTAAGGGCAGAAATACTGCTCTCTGCTTTTGTTTTAGGGTTGCAAGGCATATGTACAACATTGCAGATAGATAAACTAATTTTAACTGTCTTAGCCTACGAGCTGACAGCCATTGAAAAAATTAGAGCATTTTTTGCTGAATTTAATGGGCATGTAATTAGGCAACTGTAGACAAGCTGGTATGGATTTATATGGTCTAGAAATTAAGAGTAAATTAGCAACTTAAGTAAAACATCTTAACAGGAAAGGTAATATATGAATGGGATGGATTAAAGTGCCAGGGAAGATTAACTTTTTATTCTGTTCCTTATTTTTCAGCAATTTACTAAGCACTAGACCTTTTTGCACTACTGGTCTTGTTATGAGAACATACTGGTCTTCTCAGGAAAAGGATTCATTAGAGCTATTGTGCTGGAAAGGCCCAGAAAGAGAAAAACAGAGGAGCTAAGAAAATACATTTTGATTGCTGTGTGAACAGAATTTGATTGTCCAGGTCTAACATACCATTTCTTTACCATATGAAATGCTGCAGATGAAGGCCCAGGATCTTCAGTGCTAACTTAATCCTCAAAAGAGAGTTAAGCAAAAGGCTATTTTTCTTGTGAACGACAGCAACCAAACTGCATTAAAGATGCCTTAAAGTAGGGTGCCACCAGGAAACCTTTGGTGATTCATGCTGCAACAATTTAAGCAGTTACTGCCCCCAGCTGCCTGCTGCCCCTCTCTATGGATGTTACCATGCCTACAGCAAAAGCGCTGTGTTTACTTCTCAGCCACACCAGCCCACAATCCAGTACATTATCTTAAATTGGAATCGATGGCCATTTAAGGTAATATGTCAGGCTTGAGACTATGGCAACTGAAGAGCAGATATAGTGCTTGTTCTGCCAAGTTTTCTTTCAGAAAAGCAGAGTGGACAACTAGGGCAATACTGTCCTAAGTTGCCCCAGTGGTGCTCTTTTCAAAGCATTCTTTTATCTGCCTTTATTTGCACTTTCAGCTGACGTCACTTAACTTTTCTGAGTGATATTAGGTAAACACAGCTACTGCTATTGCAATTCCTGTGGCCATACCCAAGCTATGGCTCTGGTGCTCTGCTATCAGTGTAACCACAGCAATATGGAGCTGCATAGTCTCAGATGTAGCAAGCTGTGCCTTCACTGAAAACTTGTGGTAATAGCTTCATCCTAAGGAATCAGTTGACACAATATAAAGTGCAACAAGCCTCACGTCCTTTTCACAATATGCTTTGATTGGGAAACACTAGGGAAATGAGCACTGGTATGGAAAAAAAAACATTTTTTTAGACCATCAGTATTCACTCTGTTGGTGATGGTGGCCACTTCTGCGCTCAAGTCTTTAACTGTGTCAGATCATAAATGTTATCTCATTCTTTCTAAGGATTTTTTCCATGTGATATGACCCTGCTTTCTCAAAATGGACATTTGCTCCCTCAGTACTTTCTCCATTATGCCATTACTTTCTCTATACTTTCTCCATTATTCCTTTCTGAAGTTCAAGCAGTCTTCATTTTGTGTACTAGTTTTAGAGAGAAGAAACATGAAATCTTTAACTTGCTTTGTGCGGACTTCCATTCTTGGGTATGAATGTTATTGGTGAGTATTACCTCCTGTCTTTCTTACAGTTGAACCTGTTGTTGTCTGTCAGAAGCCAATGCATTGTTAAAGTTTTTAAGCCTTAGTGATCCTAAGCCCTGATTTTTTAAAAAAAGTTGAACAAATTGAATTATCATTGATTAGACATGTTTGCTGCCATGTACTTTAAGGCAAAAATCTTATTTTTCTTGGTTGCTTTCAGAGAAATTTCTGGCTGAAGTAGAACAAAGCAAATTGCAGCCGCCAAAAAAAAACCTCTTTTGGTCAGAAATTTTCCTGCATCACCCTTGCTCTCTGACTTCCCTTACTGGGTCTTTTTTTTCTACTTTCTCAAATGTATAGTCCTTGCATCCAGATTCCCATGTAACGTTGTACTTCTTTTTAATTCCAATCTATATTGTTTTATTATGCTACTTTTCTATCTTCATTCTCTCATTAAGGTCTGCCCTGTTGTCCTTTTGTTCTTTATCTTCGTGCAATTATCTTCATGTCTTTTCCCACATCTCCAGGAATAGAGAAAGAAAGAGACCAAGGTTTCCAGACTATAACTCTCTGAAAAATTACAAAGAGAAGACAGAAACATGATCACTAGCAAAACTAGAAATTTCCTTTGTCACAATTCCTTAGTCAAAATACTAGCTTGAGCCAAAATACAGTGTACATATGAAAATCAGTATAGATATAGAAAATTGAGGGGCTGGGGAAAAAGAGAGAAACATGAAAATTACACTGATCTTTTTTTCAGAGGGATGACGCTTTTCCAAAGAACACATTTCTCAGTAGAAGACTACGACTCCAGTCCTTAATGGGAGGAGAGTTTTCAGGTGCCTTCTGCCTTCCTTATTATGAAGCTAGAATGCTCCACCCCTTTGATCTATTTACACTAAAGCTCCCTGGATAGAAATGTCACATATTTCATCCCTCCGTATCTAGGAGAAGTGTACATTTTTAGGTGGAGGTCCTTTTCGTGTGTAACTTCAGAGAAATCGGTAGCAACATTCCTTAAAATGTAAACAGACAAAAAACCCAAACCTTCTTAAACCTTTCAGGTTTCAATCAATTGATTTGTCACAATCCAGACCAAAGGATTGGCAGTCTGTAAAGTAGAATAAAAGTCTCTTCTGGCAGAGGTCATATTATAGCTTCAGGAAAAGGGCTCTGTGATGCATCAAAACTCATTTTGAAACTTCTCACACAGTTAATGAAAGATGCTGTTACCACATGAAATGCACAGTATCATAGTCATTTTAAGCCCATCTGAAAACACACTACCATTGGCAAGGCAGTTCTGTTCTCTTGCCCTTGGCCACAAGCTCCTGATGCCCCTACTGTTCTAGCACACGTGGTGATTTGGATCAGTTTGCTGATCTCACTATATTGATCTAACCAAAAATAAAAGGTTGGTTTTCAGGGCGATCAGCAATACGAAGCACAGAGGAGCAGGAGGGAATGCGCTGTCAGACTGCTTCCATGAGTAGTGCAGCCTAGGATCAACTTCAACTCCTTGTGAAAACATACCCCAACAGAACGACTGATGAGTGTCTGTTGTGTTCAAAGAAATCTTGTCTGCTTGTAGTGAAAAGTTCTTTGAGCAGTTTTTTTTAAAAAGTTCATTGACCTAAGTTGCTCTTCATAAGCCCTATGCTTTCTAGCGTAACAATTCTGTAACTTCTAAAATTTTCCAAAAATTCCTAGAATTCTAAATATTCTAAATCTTCCCTTTATTATATGGCCCAATGAAAGAGAGCTGATTCAAGTCAGGTGTGGGCCCATGATCCTGACTGTTGAAGTACCCAGTGAAAAACAGTGTGGGGCTCAGGCTGATTTTATGCTTTTATGTTGGCTTTATGCATAAGATTTTTGGTCCGGTACTAGGACCCGAAAAGATAGAACTAACTGTACCATCCAAACATTACCTGAGGAAAAAGGAGAAATAACACATATGGATAAAGTTATTGTCCCACTGCCACCATCCACAGCATGGATGACTGAGATGCTTAGGGAGCAGTGCTTCCACCGTCACAATTTACGCTTGGGCATTTCAGTGACACCATTCCCCCTTGTAAAAAAGTCTTCCTGAGGTTTTGCTGGGAGAAAGTGCATGAGCTGCAAGAAAAAAGACAGAAAAATTGTTGAACTACTCTGAGATCAATACTGAGTTCCTAATTAAATTGGTGATTCTCCTGTCCTGTGTATGTGGTGCCAGAGGGATAGAGGAATACTTCTTTAGCATTGATAGATCAGAATTTTATGACAGGAATAGCCAATTTGTGAGATAGGCTTGTCCTTTTGGCTCTGGAAAAGGCTGGCCAGCAGTATTTTAATTCAATAATATATTGCTCAAAGGTACCATTATATCACAAGGAAAATGTTTAAATAGGTTTTAATTACTACTTAATTGTCTGAGCATTGTTCGGATGCTCACCCATTAATCATTGTTGTGCTTCTTCCTGTTTGTTCTGTGGCTTAGAAATTTTTACAACCTGGAGTCTGCTTGAGTATATGTGTTTGAGTTAATTTTCCTCAATGTAAAAACTGGCAGTAAAAACAAACAGGAATGGTAGACCTACCTAAGTCTTCACGTCAGGCTCCCCTGCCACCGTAAAAAAACTAATTAGAAAATGCAGAAAACACTGTCACCCATTCTACTGACTGATGAAATTCTTCCTTGAAACAGTTTGGATTGTTGATCGCTCTTATCTCTCTTAGTGTGCTGTTTCAGAAACCTGTTTTTCCAATTGTCCTGATACCTGTTTGATTTCAAGAAGTGATGAAATGCAGCACGTTGTCATATTTCAGCAGAAAGTCATTACTGTATTTATCTTTTCTATGATGAACACTGTGAATTTTAGTTACAAGATAATTTTAGGTGAAGTTTAGCAACAAAAGGACTGCAGCAATATCAAGACCTAAATTAAGTTAACTCAAATTAAAACATGTGTTCCGCAGAAGATTTTATTATTGTTAAAGCGCTGTAGTAAAGTTAAACAACTTGTGACCTGTTCAAAATAATGCACTCTATCCATCTTGCATCACGTTATCTGTATTGAAAACCAGTGCAAATGAGGTGTAACAACTAATGACACAAGTCTTCTCTTTGCTAATACAAGGCTAAATTTTTCATTAGTAAATCACAGTGTGCCTGGATCACTGATGGCATAATGAGCAATTATATTTCAAATTGACTTTAAAATTAGTTATTTCCTTTATACTTTCAATCATTTAATAACTAAGCACTTAAATCTTCAAGTGATCATTTGTATTTCATTGTCCCTCTTTTCAGTACTAGGTGAGAAATAATTAGAAGGCTATCTTCCTTGTAACTCTTTTCATTTTAAAATAATACCTATTATTATGTGTGTAATCAGAAGTAGAGTTGGATCATTTTAAGTATATAAAATTAAAATTGAATTGCATTTGATAGCTCCAATAAATTAATAGAGGGAACACTATGACTATTTTTGCACAATGATTCCTTAAAATTACTCTAGAATATTGTCTTTTTTGTATTTTTGTATTTATATTCAGGTTTGTCTTATATTTTGTTCTGTAATATGTGTTAGGAATAGATATATATTTATCTTTTAAAAGTGATTTTTGTCTTATGAACAAGAAAGCTACTGTAAACTACAAAAAAGTTAAAACTCACGTATCTTGATAAGTGTATTTGAAAGTATAACATTTAAAAATCTTTCTGAGTGACAAAGCTAGAAGTAGTTGCAATTTCACATTTATGCAGCTGAAACATTTTGTTGAAAACATGTTCTAGTTTCAAAATGAATGCAAAATGATTTTTTATATAATTAGCATACATACTTGCAAAGGTTCAGATAAAATTAGAATTCAGTCAAGACGAAAAACTACTTAACATGCACAAAAAGGGACCCACAGTTAGAGACTGGAAAAGGGTTAGACACAATAGTGGGAATACATAATGCAAAATGTCACTCAGAAATCTACTTTGGAATAAGATGAGTTGTATGCTGATTCTCCTCTTTGGCAACCCAGAATGTACTTTGGTTCAAAACAGGAAAAGAGAGTGCATTTCACCTAGTCCTGTTTGGGATGGCAAAAAAATGAAACATTTTCTGACTGCTTTGGGGAAAGAAGAATTTGAAGAGAAGAAATGAAACAGCACCGTAGTTTTAGTTCGTAAATTCCTGCAAAGTTCTTTGTAGTTTGGTTTCTAAGAATTCTCATCTCTGGGTTTATCTTTTACTGAATACCAAATTAAATAAAGCTGCTGTCTTTCCCCTCGTTTTCACTCAAGAGCCATAATTCATCCCTGTTCAAAATTCAGTCCAGATCTCTTAAAGCTCTCAACATATCTGTCACAAGGTTTTTAGCTCATTAAGTAAAAAATAATGCACCTTAACATGGACTAATCTGGAGTAGAGCTAGGAAAAGAAAAAGCAGGAAAGAAAAAGGAAGCAAACTAAATGATCACATTATAAAAACTTGTAGTCTTTTCAGGACACCAAAAAAAAAAAAAAAGGCGCCGTTCACTCATCCTTAGCTTGAATTTTTATTCAGATATTTTCACAAAGCTTTATCAGAAGGAGAGTTGATGAAGACAAAGAAGCACACTTGTTGGAAAATACAGCAGAAAGACAGCATATGTGGCATGAACAATTATGGAAAACTGGCAGATAGTGACAGGACAATCAATTGACCAGAGCAAAGGTCATCATAAAAGAAATTAATATTAAGGCCTTGAAGCATGAAGTAAAATGTCTACACGCTAAGCAAAATTGTTTATTTAGTTTTGATTTATAGCTGCTGCATCATGAATTTCAGTTACTGTTAACCACATAATACAACATTTCTTTTCAATCCAGACATTGCCAGTAAATGAAAATATCTCATTTTCAAAACAACATTTTAGAAAGGGAGTATTATATAACTTAGGACTGATGAGTAACTACTATAATGTATTAAAATTAATCTAATCTAATCTACTTGCTATGTCTAATAGTTAATCAATTAGTCCATTGCTCCTCTCTGAAATTAAAAATGAACCAATCAAAAACATATTAAAGAAAGACATTATTTTTTTTAAATACATTACATAAATCTTTGCCTCAGACATAGCAATCAAGCTACTTATGGATGGCAAGAAACGTGACTGACCATGAACTTTCCTGGATGCTAACAATCATTGAAAACTTCTTGAATCCAAACTAGTATCATCAGATATTAATATTCATGAGAGTGCTTTAGTTTCTTGCAACCATTCCACATTAAATTGCTCTGCAGTTGCAGATAGTTGTTCAAGCAACAACCTGTTCTAGCAAAAGGTGGTTCTTTCTCAGCTCGTTATTTCTGCCTTTTACCCATAGTTTTTCATTTAAGTAGCTCTGCTAGCAGAAGGTGGTTTGCACTGGCCAGGCTGACTTTAACAGAGGTTAAAGAGTGCTCATGCAACTCCTTCTGCAGACAGTGTTATAACGGTGGTATGTAGGGGCAGTACTGTCTTTAGCACAGTAAAACCCAGAAAATGGTGCCTGTTTACAGCTTGAAGTTTGCATTGTGCATTGGGATCAAGTGACTAGTTTAATTAGTTAGTGAAGTAATGTAAATACAAGTAGATAATGGTTGGGGAAGGGACTCTACAGAAGCCTTTATCTTAATTTTTGCAAATCTGTGAATGCATGTGAACATAGAGGGCAGTTACACGTTACGGTCATTGCAGAGACCTTCACAAAGGTTTAAAATGAATCCTAAGGATGATATTACTTAGAAAGTGTTTCTCCTGTAGACTCCCTGATGATTGGGGTCAGATGGCCATGAACAGTTGTTCCTTCTCTATGAGATATCAGCTGCATGGCAGAACAAGCTGTGTGAGTATTCCTCACCCACTGCAGCACAAAGCCATTTAGCCTAGTTTAAGCTTGTTTTCCACTGAAGCAAATGAGGAACATTAATGTGGTCTGTTCTAACATCTCTGAATACTAACTTCCAGTAAAATTTTTTAACAACTGAAAGTAGCAACCTTCTTAAATCAGTCCATTGACATTTACTACAGGTTATCCACTCTACAAGTGATCCCTTTCTGCAGATCACCACAGAAGCATAAAACCAGTTGTGTCTTAACACTAGCTGAAAGCATGGAACTTGCTTATGTCCTTGCTGAGTTCAACTTAACTCCTAGAGATACCAAAGCTGTCAAGAAGAACCCACCTCACTTTTTATTAAAGTGCCTTTAAAGCCACAGTGAACATTGAGCTCTGAGGAGTTGCCTTTGATACCATCTCATTTGGTCATTTCTTTTATTTATTGATTTGTTTTCAGCACTGAGCATAGGCTGCAGTAGACCCACTCAGTGCGAGCAGGTGGTAAAGTATTTGTGTGATCAGAGACACAGGGAACCCAAGTGTTTAGTGAATGAAGAAAACAAATGAAAGCAACAGCATAAAACTGCTGTCTTAAGTTGCTGTTAGAAAATAAAATGTGGAACTTCAGCTACCATGAAAATTTTATAGAATTAATATTAATACTATGAAGAGAAGTAGGGTAGGTTTGCATTATGTATTTAACTTGTCCCTGGAGTGCAGAGACTGACACAGACTTGTGACTGCCTACCTTAACTATAGCTAAATTTTAATTGAAGAGGATTGATTGTTGGGCATCCTATTAATTAACCTCTTTTTTTCTTTATTTTCCTACAGAGTCTGAAAAGTCCTTTGAAAGTAAGTTCTCCAACTTAAATGTCACAAAAATACTGGGATGAGTTTCAATCACAAAAGAAGCCTTGGTAATAACAAGGCGGGAAAGGAAAAAGAACCAATGTCACATATTATAGAACTGAAGCTGAGCTCAGAAACGGTTTCATGAGAACCAAAAAACATTTAAATCCAGGCTCATTATTTCATAATCCCAAAGGTAAGCCCTCACAGCTCTATTTTAATAACAAAAAAACAATACATGGAACAAATAACAAAAAATTAATCCCTAGAAGAATTTTTGTTTGGCTGGTTTGGGGTTTTTTCCTGTCTAAATGCAGCCAAGTTTGTTTCCTTTGAGGTTTTATATCTCCCCTCCATGTTGGATTTAAAACTATTTATGTGATTAATCATAAAATAAAATTTCTCTACCAGTTCTGCATTATTGCTGACAGGTTTGTGCAATATATCTTATTTCTCGTCCTGAAATGATACAAAGGTCGGATTTGTGATGTGAATGGATAAAATCATTTGCCTGGCATAAAAAAGAATGCTTGTTTACTAATGGAAAATAACCTCTTTCTAAGTGATGTACTTTTCTCAAAAGAGTACATGTGCTATGAAGGAATCTTCTACAAACAGTGAGACAAGAAAAAGAGTGATCCTTCTCCAGTCAATACCGGTCAACACAAGCAGCTGTTCTACGTCTAACACGGCTTCACTCCATCACTCTCCAGCTGCCACATGAACGGCAACTTTGAGGCACCTTGTCAGTGATGGTCTAATGCCAATATCAGCACCTTTACTTAACAGTGCAAAACAGAACAAGATTCACAGAAAACTAGGCAGTTAAAATGATCTACTCACTTTGGGACGGCATGCAGAAGCAGTTAGACTGAGATTTAGGGAGGGATTCATGTAAACACTGAAGTCATCTCAACGCTACAGTCCTAAGCCAAATTGATTCTCTGCATTCCCTCAGTGTGTGTCCAGGAAAGAGATAGACACCATCAGACGGTGATAACCCCATCCTAAAAGTGTCGGAGGTAGCATGATGAATGGTTACCTAAGGTACCTATCTCTTTTCACTGACTATAGAAGAAGCACAGACTAGATATTTCATAGGCTAAAATTAGTTGATATTAAGGCTACCCAGCTGCTCCAGCCTCAGACAGCATTTATTTTCCTTTTACATCATGGGAGGTGCAGATAGCAGGATGCAGAGTGGGAAAAGGATGAACAGAGCTCAGTGAATGGGTCGTTATTCAATATTTCTTTTAAGACTCATCTTTCAGTGTGTGCCCTATCCATTATTTACTGCACACCATCTGAATGCTACACTGAATAGAGAATTAGTCATTTTCTCATGGGCTTTTCCATGGCGCTCGCATTGTGGTACTCTCTTTCTTTGCAGATACTAATGAATATATATCTTCCCAACACCCTGGTGGTGTTATTGTCCTCCTCTTACATATTGTGAGTGTAGACACTGAAATGAAATAAAAATTGTCCGCTAATTTTGTTTCCCTCACGTAAGGTGCTTTCTGGCTGGATTTTTCAGAGTGCTTAGCAAATTTTAGGCCTTTGTAACGTTGAAGTACAGTTCCTGATCGCTCCTGCTGCAATTTTTGGTGCTTAGCATTGAGCTGAATAGATTCCAGGTGTTTTAAAGATGGATACCCAGGAAACAAAGGAAAAACAGGGACCCAAATACCTCTATTTAGGGTTCTCTTCTTATTCATAACACACTTTCTAACATTTGCAACAGATTACATCTTTTTTCACTGTTCAGTGACTCATACCCTGCATGAATACACTTCCTCTAGTTCCTCTCCTGGCTATGACACCCTTGGTTTTGGGGGTGCTCCCTGCTAGATACTTCAGATATCTGCAAAGATAAAACAGCTACGCTCCAAGCCATGTCCCAGGCCCCCTGCTGATGTAAATGAGCTCTCTTAGACTCTCTAGACTAAGTGGCAGGTATATACTGTACTGGAGAGAAGAAGGGCACATCTACAGGCTAAGTAAAAGGACCAGAGACCAAACTTAGGCTCTGGCTCCCTGATCATGGACACTGCTTGCCTGTTAGTTCTCTGCCTGGCTCCAGTGAAACCTCTCCGTGACACTCACAGACATTTCAGGAGACAGGTCACTAGCCAGAAATGCTCTCAAAATGCAAAAAGGAGGAGGCCGTGTCGCTTTAGTAAGCGACCACAGAGCCCTTACATTATTCTGGACATTGTGATCCAAAAGATATTCCCACAGAAACAGTGGGATTTACGTCCCAGGGCCTGGGGGGCATCACAGAGATCGCAGGGCAAAATGCCTTGCTGCACAGAAGCAGCCAGCTGGCTTTTGGAGCTCAGCCTGAGCGATACCTCTCCATGCCACTTGGCTTCAGGAGCAGGAGGAGCTGGTCCCTGCTCCTCTTACTTTGCCAAAATACTCCTCCAGGGCAGGGCAGTGAGAGCAGGCTCCGGCATATGACAGAATGACCTGTCTACATTTGGCTGAAGGCAAGTCTTCTCTTTTCTCGCCGCAGCTCTTCTTACGTAATGTCAGAATTGAAATAAATGCATTGAACAGTACATGCTATTCTACTACTTTGTTATGAAAACAGTCACAGTAGCATTGTAGCTGGGATGGGCTAAGGGTACAAGAGAGGCAGAGTTCGTAGGAATAAATTTTATATTTTGTTAATTAGGAAATAATTAAAAATATTTTTAAAGTACCTCACCCTATAAATCTCTCTGGTATTTTGAAAGCAGGCTTTTTCCCCACTCTCCTCCCCATTCCCAAAAAACAAAACAAAACAAAACAAAACAAAACAAAGATGTTTTTCTGAAAGGACTACTGCCAATACAATGTTTTTGCCAATGCTGCGATCTGTCCAGGCTGTATAGCAGGGCTACACTAACTGGAGCTGTTAGCTGAATAAACCCTTTTATTTCGGTGAACTTCAATTACTCTATTAAAATAAAACAGACTGTTGCACTTAAGAATAAAATAAAAAAAGTTATAGGAAAAATTTAAGCAAAAGTCGTCAATACCAAAGTCTGATTTTAACGTAATCGAAGCTAAAATAGGATAAGCACAAATGTTATATTAAGATGAGTACAAATAGTGTTTATAAAATCAGTGTAAATCTTGGCTTCTAAATTGATATAAAAATAAAAAGTGAATAGGATGGTCATTAATGGCAAGGCCACTGGACTTTCAAAGTTTAATATGGGATTAATCAGAGTCAATTAGTCTTCACTCTCCATCTCACCTGATAGAAAGAATTTTTATTTTTTCAGTCTCATTGATCATTTTTACCATTTTCATTTTCTGCCTTGCACAGATTGCTCCTTTGCTGCTACATTCCTGCTTGTAATAGGAACATCCTGTGTAGGAAACTGCACAAAAAATTAGATTTGACATTGCACTGCTTCTGTCTTCACAAGCCCTTCTTTATCTCTGTATCCATTAGCTGGCTGTTTGCAAAATGGATTTATTTCGGTCTGGTTCTGACACCATCAAGGTCTTTAAATGAAGTTCTGCCCCCTACATGAAAAGACTTCTTAATTCATGGTTTCACATCATACAGAGATTAACAGTAGCAAGTTATTAACAGTGCAAGGTTATTAAGAGCATGTTTAATAGTATGTGAATGATAGCAGAATCCCACGGAATCCCATTTTGGTTTAACTTTATTAATGACAGAATTATTCAGCTGATTCCATGCTTTTTCACAGAATGACCAATAATAAATTACTGCCAAATCAGTATGCATTTTAAGCTTCTTTTCAACTAGCCATCGACAATTTTGTAGTCTATTAGAGGCCATGGTTGTTCAGGGTAAGTACAGAGAAATGAATGCAATTTACCAACAGCGAAGCTAATAATAGTATTACTACTATTTCACAGAATTTGCTTTCTCGTTTACATATTATCGTTGCAGATACATTTGGACGTTCTTGAGTTCAAGCTTGGCATTCAGTAGCTTAATCCCCTAAACTCTCCTTCACTTCTGTGTAATCCAGGCGGGAAGAGAATGAGGGGAAGCACAGAGGGTTTATCAGCTAATTGGGTTTGTAAGGTGCTAGAGATGGTCATTTGTAGACCTCACTGCAGTGCTTACAGTTAGGCCATCCAAGCTTTGTTACTGCTCCTCAGCAGAAGGTCATTGCTCCAGAGCTCTGCCAACATCAGGGATCACCTAGGAGCATGTTCCCCTTGCGTCACCGTAGGCACCCACGTGGACGCAAACCTGACCACCGCTGGGACTAGGAAACCCTCTCCAGGTCTCTTCCAACGCATCCACTCGATGATGATTCACCCATCAAAACACATGTCAGATGTAAACATCTTAAACTGCCGTAGCTGCTTAAAAAAAGATCGTTAAGTCTAAGCTCTTACTCAGCATCTGCACTAAAAACACCACAAACTTAGTAGACTCAGCTAATACATTAAGAGCACACACCTACACATACCAAGCAAAACTCTTTTCCTAGCTGAAAGAATATTTTCCCCTTAAAGTTTCAAAATCTCACAGTCACTCTCCATTTTTATCCCTTTATGATTTGCTCACAGATCTCTTGCAAAATTAGATGTGCTAATATGATTCATACACCTGAAGATTTCCTTTAAAAACACCTGCTCAAGTTTTCCACTAGAAAAAAAAAATTACAATTTACTCTTATAAGACAGACTTATTTTAGTTTTGTAGCCAAACTATGCTTAACCTCAGAAGTCCTGTCTTCACAGCACTCTGTATATTTAAATTCCCTGCTGTTGCACAGCTTCTGCAGTATATCCTGTGGGATATTCATATAGATGAGCCCCTCGCAGCTGTCAGTGCTTTTTAATCTTTGTATTGCCCAGCCCTAATTCAGAGAAGGGTTGTAATGTAGTTCCAGACTTCATTTTCTCTGGTGGAAAAATCAATTTAACAGATTTCCATCCTTTCTCACCCCAGTTACTCATTCCCTCCCTTGTACCACAGTTTATCACCTCCTTGGCTGTGTCTGTGTTCCAGGGCAACGTGTGTTCAGGGCCATGCTCGAAATTAGATTAGTGGAGTTATCTGTGTTGAAAAGACATTTTTTCTGGATGATTTTTTTAAGCTGAGATCATTTTGCTGGTCCTACACAGTTGAATATAGTCTTACCAATGACAGCTTTGGCAGAACTGAGATGATAAGCATCAGCAAGGGAGTGGAAACAAGAAGCTGGAGAAGAAAACTTTGTCAGAGGAAAAAATGTTCATGGATCTCCATCCTTAGGTGCTATATGTTTCCCTTCTTTACCTAGATAACCCAAACTCCTATTTTCTATGAGATAGAACCCCCGCAGTGCAAAGAAATCTTAAGAACAAGTTTAGTAATAGCCATGAACTCCACTGACATTACAGTGCCCTAAAACACTTCGGAATTTTTATTCATATGAGACAATTGCTATCTAGTTCCTAACTTTGTTGTATATTCAGCTTTCCTCCTGGCTCCAAAATTCACAGCTCAGTGAGAGCTGACTTTGCACTTTCCATCTGAAAAATTTTGTTTTGATTCAAAAGAAGGTTTTGTTCCATCATTCCACAAAACCATTCGTTGCCTAGTTTCCTTTTAGCTTGAGAGAGTGAGATAATTGACACAGAATAGACAAAAGCTTGAGTAAATAATTAGCTATATTTCTGCACATTAACTTATATACACAGTACGTTGGGATAGCCAAAAAGAGAGTATTCAGTCCTTCGCTGAGATTACAACCAGCAATAAAAATCCTGGAAATACTTAACCTTTAGATATGGGGAATAGGTACATAGGGCTTACCTGCCCAATGGGAGTGGGTAACATTTTCTTCTTTCTAGTTAACGATATCAGTTTAGTAATACGATCTTTAAATTGTTCTGATCTCTGTTCAGAGTGTTTTCAGGTCGGCTCAGCTGGTTTTGACACCGCAATGGGAAATCCCATTTAGACTCACATTTAAATATGGATAGCTTTGATAGTGGCCACTTTACAAAGAAATGTCTGGGTAGTTAAGATGAACAAGTGCATTTGTAGCTCACAAGTTCTGAGGAGGAACAGAGGTTCAAGAAAATTATCAAAGGGACTGGTGAAAAATAGAGACTATCTTAATCAACCCATCAGAAGAACAGAAATAAAGTGGAAAGCATTCTAGAGCAAGGCAGCTGGCTGTTGTTGTTGAAGTTACAGAAAAAGAGGACTAGATTTCACACTCAGTCGAAAATGTGAGGTTCCCAGGCACCTAGCAGAAGGCCCTCAAAATTATGGAAGGTCAAATGGCTTTAAGGATTCTCCACGCTCGTGAGTAGTTTTGTGATTTTTTAATCATTTTAGAAATAGTTCTTCGAAAACAATCTAAGACCAGCTAGAATTTAATGAGCACTGCTAGCTCTTGTTGCTGGGGCTTCAGATGTTACCCCCAAACTGGATGCGCATCCTCTTTCCCTGAGATCAGCAGACCCGTAGAAGAGATGGGAAACTACCAGCATCTCAGTTATTACAGTCCAGTCCTAGCTTAAAATGCATAATTTGTCCTTGCAGACACAGGTATGGGCTGGCCGGGTCTGGTACAGAGTTACATTTTTCTCTGTCACCCCAGCTGTGGATGAGAGAAGTGTCAGGGCCCTGTGGGGGGCCAGAGCAGGGACTGACAGCCTCGAGCTGGGCTGAAACAGGAAGGGCTGGTGGTGTCCCAGGGCTGTGACAAACTGAGAGTCAGGTCAAAGACTAACAGGGTAAGGAAGGATAATGTTATCAGATAAATCTGCCAGAACTCATTTGCCACAGGTTAGGTCAGAAATTACAGTGAAAAAGAAAAAAACCCTAGCAAATTTAACAGTTTGCTGAATTCAATTTGTTATGCTATTGATATACAAATAAAACATACGCTATGCCTCTAAGTCACTGAAGAGCAATCATAAAATTACTGCAACCGATAAACATACCACAAAGGAAAGAGGAGTGTGAAGTAAATTTTTAAGGCCTAATTTTGCCCTGTATGTGACAGGAGGGGAATCTGATCTATTGTTAAATAGTGTCACAGAAAAGATTTTAGAGACAAAAGTTCTTGCAAATATGTTTTAATTCAAGCCTAGCGATCCTGCCTCCTTCCTGCTCCCTCTACATTCCTGATTAAAAAAAGAAAGGATTTGATATTTAACTCTTTCACTGCTTTTGCTTTCTCCTTATCTTGTGAGTCTATGTGGTGGATTAGCACACGAGAGAAAAATAAATCTTTTGCCCTTTCTGCCTTATCTTATGAATAGGTAAAGCTGTTTTTAAAAAAAGAAATTAAAGGCAAACAAGCAAAGAAATAAGTAGAGAGCTAATCAGGTTTGTTTCTACCTTGAGAAATGAGGATCGCTGGAAGATTTGATGAAGGCCTGAAAGGCTATTTCCATCACTTGTGTCAAAGAAGTGCAATGGAAGAGAGAAGGTCGGGGCGGGGAGTTGCAAAGGCTGAAGTTATTAAGCATTCTGCAGCAAAACTACAACATGCCGCTAGAAGCCCCTTTAGACGGTCAGGGCTTCCCCCAGTTCCTTGCTGCTCATTCTCTCTTTCCTACCCCCAGAATTTGGGTGACGATGTCACAAAGGAGACAGAGGAACTGAAGAAACCTACTTATATTGTTACATCAACTTCTCTCCTGAAAAATTTGTCCGTTTATAAACTCCTCAGTTTGAGGGTTTGCTCAACAGAAGCACTGAGATTTAGGAAGAATCTGTTCCATAGATTTTATAGCTGCCCACATTGTTTTGCTTTCTGCTGAGTTCCTTTCATTCAAGTTCTTTAAGAAGAGAAAACATAATCTTGCTTTTGTCCATTTTAAACCCTGATGTACTTTGAGATTGTTAAGCACTTGTTTTAAGCTACAGGGTTTAATGTTTTATTTTGAATTTGTTAGAGATAACAACGGATTCTTTGCAATTCTCTTACTGCTGTTTTCGGAGAGTTTACATTTTATATGAGGCTGGATAACATCAAATAACTAAAACGTGCTTTTTTCCCCAGTGGTAGTTTCTAATTATTGCCCGACTATAAAACTGAATGAGAAATTAGAATGGGCAGTAGCATGGCAGAGAGTTCGACATACACATTCAAAATGAAAAATAAACTCGCTGGGGAGTGGAGAGGAGGGGAGGAAAACAATACCATATGCACCCTGTTTTATAATTCGGGACGCAGTCTTGAACATGTCAGCTATTGCCTCAGTTTGACAGAACTAAAGGCAGAAAGAGGAAGAAGGCTGTGAGAGCTCCCCAGCTTTAGGTTTATAAGAAGATAAAGTGACTTATTTTGTTGAATTTTTCCTACTGAATTTTATCTTCTAGTTTGGTAGTACGGAACTGTTCTAATGGTTCCATAGGTCTATCTGAAAAGCCTTTCGTTTCTAGGTGTCTCTTCCAGGCTGTCATTTCACAATATGCTATCCCTAACCACTCATTCCTGCCTCACCATATTGTACCACCTCCACAGTTGTGTCAACACAACTGTTTGTGGAACTGCAATGTAAACTGGATCACCGAACTGATTTGGATTAAAAATAACATTTACTTTGGAGGGGTCAGGGTGTGGGAATGAGCAACTGGGGGCAGAAAAGGGCTGACTGAGGTGGGGGGAGGAGAAAGGATAGGAACTCATTAAACTAGTCTTACCACTGAAGCTGAGGTATTGTGAAATTGTGAATTCACAGTATTTGTCTTTCAGCTAGCACAACCATGCTTTTCACCTAGTATTAATCAAATTAGATACGTTGAACTCTTACTCCCATTAAATTTAGTGCAAACAAGGGACAAATTCAGCTAAGGGCTGATGAGCTGTCAGTCAGCACTACATCTGTTTCACGTAATGGTCATATTATACCAGAGGAGCCAGTAGCAAACAATACTGCTGCAAATCCAGACCTCATGAAGGTCAGTGAAGGTACACCTGCATTGCTAAATAAGCAAGAGCCGGGGCGTGAGCCCTAACTCTGGTCTTAATCATCCACACAGCTAACTTGTTAGCTCACTCCCCAACCCCGCACTGGACTGTCCCAACTTGCTCTCTCAAGGTAATTCTTCAATAAAGAGGACTAACCTGACACAGTGTGGGCACAGGTCAGCTGTGGCACTTAGCCTTCAAGGCAAGGACTCATTCCTAGTCCACTGTTACTAAGCAGTATAGATAGACCTGACTTCACTTTCACATCTGTCAGTAGGCTTTGGATCAGGATCCAAAAACTGGAATGCTAAAACAACATATTTATGCTTAAATTTCCCAAAGAGGAATAAGCAGCACAAATACACTTGTAGCCCCCTCGGTATCTTTTGATTAAAATAAATCTGGAACTAAAGGAATTCACGGACTGAATTAGAAACTGACTCAATGAAAAGATGATTCCTTCTTGTAAAAAGTCACCATGATTACCCAGTGATCTAGAATAATCATTTAATGACATCAGTATGTCAAGTAAACAATTCCACAACCAAACACTGGAGTGACCTGCATGTAATTCCCTTATTTATAGCACAAGTATCAACACCACATAAAATTGTAATTAAATACACTTGCTCATTTGCCATGGATTAATCAAATAGCTGCTAAAATCATTGCTAATGTCATCAGCTTGCATTATGCTTTTGTCATACCTTAAAATACTATTTCATGTAGTTATGTCAGCTTTCTCCTAGCGAACAATCATTTCCCAGATGTCCTATCAATCCATATATAAAAAAAACCTAAGTAGCTTGCTAACTTTTGTCAGCAAGGATACAGTTGGACTTTTGTTATCAAAATGCCCTCGAGATTAGGGCTTGTAGCAAAGTGACTAAGGTTAATAGAATAAGATATGATGTTATGTCCTGTTGTGAGGAAAATCAGCACCAACAGATTAGTGTTTTCTAATTTGCTAGTAACTGTTGTCTTACTAACTGTGGCCCCATAAATAGTTGTGATTTGTAATCATCTAGCCTATTCTGTGCTGTAATGCAACCAAGCGTAATATCTGATTTAGCCTATCAAATCGTGTTTGATGGAGAAAAAGAAATCAAGATTTATGGCTTCTCTAAATTTCATGCCTGTGAACGCTGCTGATAGAATAGTGAGTAGTAGGTAGTGTTTGTGGGCAGAGCATTTCAGAATCTAATTTAATTCTGCTTAAGCAGGAGCCTGGAGTATTTTTTCCATATAGAGATGATTATCACTAAGTCATACACCAACTAGTACCCTGTGTGCTGTCGTTAGCTGAGAGTGCTACCTAACTTGCTGTGCAGTGTGGCTCCCAAGTGGAGCATTTGACCAGGAATGACCCCTAGAAACAATTAATCAGGCTTGAATGTACCAGGGGAGCTAAGGGAACGATAGGTTTCCTTCTGGCACTGGATGATGCTATGATGCATAAGCCTTTGCCTCATGTATTACAGGCAGAGCAATGTGACTGGGCAACCCCTCCTTCTAATCATGGCTGTCTTCATCTGGTTAAGAAAAATCATCACTTTCCTAGTATTATTCCAATTTCACCCACAGGCACTATACATGTAAATAACAAAAATGGAACTTACAGTGTAAAACTCAGACTGCCAAATTTTATCACAGAGGTAGTTCTCAGATTCTAGCCAGATGCAACTAGTATCATTTTAGAGATGACTTTAAACCTTTTGCTTCAAAGAAGAGTTGTAAAAGAGAAAGACAGAGTTTGTCTACCTGCAAATGCTTCCCCATTTTTATAACATCTAAATATTGCAATTATAACAGAAGATTCAGCGAACAATAGTTTTAAAAATGCACTATATGGAGAGACACAGAGTTCAAAGATTTAGATTTACCTGGCTTTCAGAAATGGAAGAAACAGAGCTGGAAGATCCTTCAAATTCTGGAACTGTAAGACTTGCAGTGTCTGGTATGACAAGCAATTTCTGTGCTGTGGTTTCACATTTCAAAGAGTTTATCTGCAAGATTTTCATTTCCATGTTCCAATTCACAGTGTGGTCCAACAAACAGAGCTGAAGGAATGACATGTCATGCAGGGCAGCAGAAGGAAACAGGGAAAAGAATATCTAAAGCCAGCGTATTTACTGAGAGCTTTATACCATGAAACCAAATTCTGAATGTATTATTTTTCAAATATACAAGGTTAGGCAAATCAAAAGAAATCACAAGTTCTTCTAAAAATTGAGGACCTTCTCATAACATTTCAGGATGAACTGCCAAAGACTGACACACCAAAATTCATTAGTCACTTAAAAAAAAAAAGAGTATATTTAGCTCTAGGAGTTGTTTATGTAATTCCTAAAGGTAAGGCATGCCAACCAAGGAAGGTAGAGATTGTTTTTGAGGGACTGAGGCTTGTCTCAAGCAAGGAATTTTGTTTTAATTAATTTTTCAGAGATGGTTTCTTCTTATATGCAGTATAAAAATCTGTAGGAAAGTGGTGGGCTCCATAAATAAAACAGAAATGAATTAAAAGCTGCCAGATTTTACTGGCAAGCCTACCAGATCGTATTTAAGGCTATAGCTAAAGTGATTGTAGGCAACAACTGAAGTTACTGTGAAATAAATTAATTGTTCTGTGGAGATAATTGGCAGAAATTACATTCCCTGATATACAGAAAAACAGCATGAGAATTATTTCTAAAATGCATAGAAGCTGTGAATTTAAGTCAGTTTTCCAGTAACTGCATAAGTTATAACGTTTTTAAAAGGTATAAGATATCCTCAGTTTCTAAATTTATAACTAGAAAAAAAAATCAACATAACTCCAAATGCATGTATTTGGCTTCAGCTTTGGCTGCAAAGTTGTACTTGCTCATTTAGATTGAGAACAAAAGTTATGCTCAAAAACCCCAGTATACTGAACGGGGATCACCGTGGACCTTCTCTAAGTACCAGTGAAAAGCTCGGCGCTGTTTTATTAATGGTTAAGAATAGTGTTCATGGTTTCTCCAGCATGAGTCATGAAGCCGAGTAGGCATTATGTAAGATAGAGTTTTCAGTAAGTATGGAATGACATAAAATTTTAGGTACAAAAACTTAGGTTCATTTTATGAAATGCTGTCTTGTTTGTTCCCATCAGCTTTGGTAAGTATTAAAGGTTGTCTGTAACTCAATAACTAGGGCTTGTTTTGTTAAAACTTATGCTGATAAATTTAATAAATATGTTTTCCTTTATTATTAAAATTTAGCGAAAGTAAATGGCTGGATCCTGGAGAACAATGAAAATCTTGATGCTAAAGGACAAGATTCTTAGTGGTGTGAATACGAACAGTTCCTAGCCTTCAGAGGCTGTATATTAATATATATCTGCTGAGGTCTTCGTTCTGTAAGCACATAGATGCAAATGAAAGCTTAGTGGATTTATTTATCCCTTCTTATTCATGACAACCTGCACGTCATGAACCTACCCAATGTGAGCAAGACTGGGGAAAACAAGGGCATAAATTATCTAGAATTAGAGTCCTGGAACTTTGGGAAAGGAAATTTTATTCCCATGTTTTGTTGTACTTACGGACTTACCTACTGAGGATATTTTTTCCAGTCTTCAAGTAGGAGCTTGGCAGTTTCTCTTTGAAAGGCAGCACTCTGGCTGAGATCCCCTGACAGCAAGAATGTCATGACTGAGGAGCACGTAGGAGCCCTCAGAAACTGAACAACCGTGCTCACTTCCCCTTGGACGATGAACGGTCTTCTAAAAGGTACCAGACCGACAAAACCACGAGCCCTGATAAACAGTATGGCAAGTCACTTCTGTGAGTAGCTTTTCAGTGCTTTTGCTAGTATATCTGAAAGGAGATGGAGCCCGTATGTGTCATCAAAGACAAATCCCTCACCAGTACGTTCTGTAGAGATTAGGTAGCTGGTATAAAAAACACCACCGACTTCATGTATGATACAGCATAAAGAGAAGGACAGGCTGAACTGTAAATAAATTCATATATTTGAAAGTATGGATATTTCGCAGGAGTCATGCAGGAGGTGAGCATCTGAAGAGGGCCTCAGGAGTAGGTTAGCAGACTCAGTAAGCTCGGGGAAGGAGAAGAGAGAAAGCTAGATTGACCAGAAATATGCAGTTAAGGGCTCCCATTTTGTGCTCTCAAACCAGCAACTGGGGAAATCAAAAAATGAGCAAGCGAAAGCGTCTGAGAACAGTGATTCCTAAACTTTTTGGATCAGAAATGTCTGCTGTCAAGCCTTAATTTTATTTGGAAACTGCCCTGTGCCCTTTTTATTATTAATGTTCATGGCAAACAGTTAAAAAGGTTCCAAGGACCAGATATGGACAACTTACCACAGCCATTCATGACACAATGATGTGGCAAAATTTTCTCCTACTGGTAATCACCATCTAAAGGTGTTTTATTTTACAGATAGCTTATTGGGCTACTTTTAGTTGTCCTGAAATAAAATTGCACTGATTGCTTAAGGTCAAAGCCTCAAATAGTGTTTCTCATGAAGAGGACAATCTCTACAAGGAGGCCTAGCAACTTCTTTCTAACCCTCCCCCCCACGTTTGTAACTGGCAGATATCTGAAATCTTGTTTGCTGTCTTTGGAGCTGAGCAGCTGTTTTAATACTATTGCTTGTATCCCTAATAATTTTAAATACCAGTTCATTCAGCTATTTTTTAAAAAGCATCTTAGGTATTAGCCAGATGAGTCCATTAGGGACAGTTTTATCTCCCTTCTTGCTCCTTTGCTGAAAGCTGACACAAAATTATTAGGATATATAAAGAATTATCATGAGCATTACAATTTTGTGATATCAATGTTTTACTTCACATTTAGTAGAAAAACTAATTTTATATCCTTGATTTAGTCATTCTGAGGTAGATTTTCAAAAGGGAAGAGTGCACGGATCTGAGAAGTGATAAAGCAAAACATACCACCGAAATTCAGTTTAAGGGGTAGCAACGTCATACCATACGGAGGAGCTGACTCTTTACATCCTGCATCTGGTCGCCTGACATATGTCAGACCCTTCAAGGTTACCCCTCGTCACATGAGAGGCATCAGTTTCCACTGAGCTCAGAGGCTACTGTTACAGCAAGCTTAAATTGGGAATGGTTATCCTTCCCAGCTCGTAAGAGTGTTTAAAGCATTTGTGCCTACCCTGTAAGCTCTTTGTGGCCTGAGGACTTTTGCTGTTTTACAGTCCAGGGAACACTGTGTGCTGTGCTCTGGAATATCTCCTATCTGTACTTCACACACAGCTGAGACATGAATCATTTGATAGTAAGTCAATTCCTTATTACGTTACAGCTTGTCCCTTGCCTATGGATTTTTTCCTACCTGTGTTAGACTAGCGAAATCTTTTTGTATAATGCCTTTCTTAAGCCTTAAATCTGCAGATATATTGAGGTGCCTTGTATGTTTTGTATTAAACTGTGGCATAATAATAATAATAAAAAAAGAAACGATTTGTTTTTTTTTCTGGAAATTGACCTGACCTCCCTCCCTCCCCCCAGAAACTCTCCAGATATTTAAAAGGATTGTGAACCGTATCAGGATCTTGAAAGATTTTGGGAGCATACAATATGAGAGTTTGAACTCTGAAACAAAATTATCTTACAGTCATAAATTATTGAATATTGCCATTCTAGTCGCACAGAGTGATGCTTAAGCTCCAAAAAAACCTACGGTGTTATCTTTTGAACTCAAAGATCTTACCATTAGTTAATTACCATAACACATTCTACAACCTGACTTTGGGGCAATCACTAAAGAGCAGTAAATTCCATGACTTGCAAAAAAAGTTAGCCTGTTTTCACTTCATGAACGGAAGGAAGTAAATGAACTGCTTTTCAGTGGTACTTACCCATCTAGAAAAATCCATTCCCACTGGATGTAGCGAAAATGACCTTGCATTTAAGTGAAAAATATGAATTTAGAAGCAGGACTTCTCAGTACCAGTTTTAGAAGATAATGCCCAAGGCAAACACATTTCTATGCACAAGGAACACTGATAACATACTTAGATGTGAATACATTGTTTTTGCATGATACCATTTCTTTATAAGGCATGCACTATAATATCATCATTGAAATATCTTGGAAAATTACTGGTCTGTATCACATGTACAGACACGCTTGTAAGGCCGATTACGGAATGATTGTTTGAGGAACACAAAAAGTCAGCCTGTGTGTCTTTATTAGTGATTTACAGTGCTGGAGGAGGTTGGTCTTGGTGTGTGTTTGCCTTCCTTTTATACTTAGAGACTCGCAGTGTATAAACAAGTACATCAATCATGTTCAAAGTGGTTTCCCTCCTGATGGGGCCAAGGCTGAAGGGACACACAGGGACACCATCCAGAGCACCTCACTTACACTGCAGGCTCGAGGTCCTGTGGGGTCACCTTCCTGTGCATATTCTGCATGTGTGAAGGGCCAGCCATTGCCACATCCGTTAAAGATGCAATGTAGACATATGGTGCTGGAGCCACCATAGATCTCAGCAAGTCAAAACCCAGCCTTTCTCCTTTGCACTGCACCTGTTGGTAGTACAGACGGGTGCACGAGTATTAAAAGGAGCTTTATAAACTTTTACAAAATTAAATTTTCTTCTAAAGCACGTGCCCTTTATTTGCATAATACATTTTTGTTGCACTTATTTGGGCTCTGTCACACACTGCGGCCTTGCCGCTTATGAGTAGTGTGGTCACACCAAGCTTATTCCAAGAAAACTTTTATTCACAACCTCATGTATGCATGTGTGCAGAAAATAGGCAGAGACTGAACTTATTCCTTGAACAACCTGGTTGATGCATGATCATTAAATAAGGGAAGTTTCGCACTGATTGCAGTGAAAGTTGAGTTGTATGTGTAATACAACACACACAGTAAGTAATAAGTGACAACTGAATAGTAACCCAGTGTATATAAAATGTACATGAAATTACATAGCATTATCACCAATCTGGAGTATATTTGCTTATACTTCTTGCTGTTGTTATTAACACTGTTGCGTTTTAAAGAACTACAGTTCACATTTAAATGTGGAGGTGCATTGAAAGCCAGCTAGTGAAAAAAAATCAAAAGTTATATTTATTCGTTTTCTTTAGACAATATAAAAGAATGCAAAGAAAAGTTTCTACAATGCATTTTGCACCAGGATGTACCATCTGTGCCATGCAAAGGCTCACAAATTCCACTGTTTATATGTTTGTTGGTAAACTATTAAGACGTCAATGTGCTGTGACAGTCTTCCATTCAAACAAATCAAGGGCTTTTAAGTATGAGAAGTATCCATGACTTGTATATACCACTTTATCAGTAGGAGTTAAAAGGGAGAGATGTGGTTTCTAATGTGGGCCAACATTCCTTTCATACCAGTGGAAATAGCGAGTAATGCTACTGAAGGTATGGACATGTCCTTTAATGTTTCAAAGCTTAAAATTGAGATACAGTTGGAATCAAAAGTTTAAGCCGTGCAAAAGACACAGATCACAGATACAGAAACTTAAATCAATAATGGGGTTCATTCCTTTCATATAAAACCCTCTTTTTATAGTGATCTCCTGGAGTTCCTTGTTTCTTCAGTGAACAGCTTTCAGCAACAAAATTGAAGAGACACTGAGTTTGTGTACCATGTATGTCTTTAGGTTTAAAATGAGAGACAAAAATCAGGAATAGCTGAGAGGCACCGTTATGGATTTACTCTGGTACACTAGGAAGATCATTTAGGCAGTATGTTTTATCTATAACCTGATCATGAGGTAATAAATATTAAATACTTTGTCAAAAGTCATTTATACAGATCAAGTATGATACTGATGGGAGAAAATATAGGCTTAGACTGCTGCCAACAGGACCCATCTTCAAGGAAGTCTACATTTGGGGAGAACACCTGCGTACAGATTTACTCCAGTAAGTCGCTCAGAAATTTTCCTCTCCTCATCTGTCCAGACTTGGAATCAAATCCTTTCCCTGCAGTGAGCTTTAGGCTAATGATTTGTGTATTGTTTTATGTTTAAGCACTTGGCTGATAGTAAATTCACAGTGGTAGCATTGTAAACGAATTAAGAGAAGGCCACCTTCTACCTCAGGAAAAGAAAAAGAAATAAATATGAGCTAAAATCAATTCTGCATACCCTGAAGATACTGTTTATATGAAATTACAAGTTACTTATGAGTTCAGTAAATCATTCCCCTCAACTTGAAAGAGCTGGCATCTTTTATATATCTAACGATTAAGTAGAGTGTACTTTCTAGAGCTTGTTGTCCTCATCTAGTATGTTGACAGCAACAGCAGAAAAGAAAACAAGAATTAAAAGGCTTCTATAATTGTCATGATGTGAGAATGCCAAGTACAGGAGCAACTTGAAGTGGAAGAATTTCTGAAATATGTAAAAACCCTGTCAAAACATCATAATTTAGATTTTAAAGACAGAAAGAGAAAGGCACTTACAGTACAGAGTTCAAGAGATTCTTTTTAACAAAGAAAGGAAGGCAATAATTGTGTTGCCTGCAATAATGAGAAATGTCTTATTAAATTAAAGGTTTGCTCTCTTTTTCCCTGTTTTCTGCAAGAAGTGGAAATAGAGAGCCAAATGTCTATTCTCACTGATGTTTGATTTTACAAGCAACAAAACATTAAACAATACTTTAGCTTTCATATTACGCTTAATGTCTTTAGGTCTCAAAAGGGATGACAAAGAATGGCAATATTGCTCTCTGCTTTTTTTGGGCAACCATTTCCCTATTCTTGCAGTTCTTTCCTCAGACAGACTCCTGGTAGAGCCAAAACGTTAACCATTCTCATTCGGAGGCCCAATCAACATTAAGGTTGAGTGCCTCAGCTCTTTGAGGCACCAGGCCCTCTACTAACATGAGAGGTAAAACATTTGCCCAGGAAAATATAAGTTTTTTCCTGTTATAGAAGTGAACTAGCAGCAACCAGGGTTTTTGTTCTGCAAGGTAACACCTTAAATAAAAATAATAAAATGTGAACTGCTCAGAGAAAAACGAAGATTAATGCCTCATTTTGGGGGAAGAAAAAAGAAGAGCTAGAAAAGTACTGCAGAAGGCTTTTAAGCTTTAACTTCTAGCAAATAATTGGCAGCAAATGTCTAACAATTTATATGAGGGAGTAAAAATATTCGTTGTGCGTGTATGTGTGTTGGCTTTGAATGCCGTGGTCACCCTCCAGCTAAGGAGCTGATTACATCTGCCAGCCAGCAGCCAGACACCAGCAGGGAGTTGGCAGAGACCTTATGGGCTCATTGTGTGCAAGTCCAGCCAGAGGGCAGAGCCAAGACTCCAGCTCCGGTGCTCTGCAGCAGCCAGAGACAGCAGCTCTACCAGGTGAGCTAAAAATGACCTATCTGCCTGCCGGCCAAGCCCAGAAGGGAGCCAAGCTTAGGTTGGATTAGATGGACACTGCAGCTTGTAGAGCCCACTGAGTGGCTCCCTATGACTTTGTCATTGTATGGTCTGCTGAGGGCTCTTTGACAAAGTCTAATAGATTTCTCCCTAAATTTTTCACTGCCTCAAAGTTTTAGCCTGTGGTTTACAAGCTTTCAATTGTATTATTGCTAATATGTAAAACACAATAAAAGTATCAGAAGAGTATCTCCTCCTGCTATTGTTCCAGCAATTAGAAAAAAAGAAAAAAGAAAAAAAAGAAAAAAGAAAACTTGGTGGATCTTTTTAAGAGACAAGAACAGTTCTTGTCCAAGGGCAAAGTCAGAACCACCTTCTTGCAAAGCCCTTACAGAAGAAGAAAGATGGCAGTATCACAAGGAAAAGAGACTCAGCTCAGCCTGCTTGGTACAGTGATTCCACAGCTTTGATTTCTCTTCTTCCAATGAGGGAAAGGAGCAGCTGAATACAAGCTGTGCTGTGCTCCCCCACATGGGGACAGCAAGCTGTGGCATGGAGGAGAGGGAGCATGTAGTGTGATACCACAGTTGTCCTAGGGTCAGCAGGGAATAGGGAAAATATAAATGGAGGAGAAGAGTCCCATGAACCTGGGAAAGACTAGCTTATTCCTTGCCTTAGGCCACCCATGGCAGCTCTTGAGGTGTATATGAGATCGTACTGGCTAGGAAATTTCCACAGCAATCAAGAGTCTACAAACTAATTAGAGCACAATTCCAGTGATGTTACCCAGCCACCAAACTAGTGGAAAAATATAAATTAAATCTACCTTTCCCTTGTTCAGGGCTTTATTAAAAAAAAAAAAAAAAACTTCATTTTCATATACCTGTAAGTCATGTGTAGATACTACCCATGATCACTGAATGTGATTCATTAGTATATTTGTGAACTGAAGCCATCATAAACATAGAGATACATTATACCCGGAAATACAAAGCATCTAGGGTTCAGCTCTGTAAACATGAATGCTTTCTGTTGACACAGTATATCATAACTTTCACAGAGATGGACATATCTCCTTCAGTCACGGAATACATTGATCCTAAGCAGATATGATTATTCAGAAAGCTATGGCACATACTGTTTTGTAATTCACAGGTGTGATCTTTTAAACAGCTTGGTGGGAATTATATTTGCACTTTGCTAGTGAAGGATGAAATGATGGCAGAAAGTCTGTAACTAGTACTCTTTTATTTCATTCAAATTTGATTTTTACTCTCGTTTTCTTCAATCTTCAGGAAATTTTCTTTAAAGTTCAAATATGCTGCCTGGCAGTATTTTTACCATCTTATTCGTATTATTCAGGTAAGTCATCTGGATGCAGGAAATGAAAAATCATTTTTAAAACTAACTGCTAGATTAAGAAATGAGATGGAGGGGGGTGGACTACAGGTGAGATTTTCACAGTTGAGATAGGAATTTGGTATTTAGTAATTAAAAAAGTAAAATAAAGTCAGATTTCAATGCCATTGGTAGGAAAAATATGAAGTTTTAGTGAGTTTTTATTTAGTGTTGCCAATCACGGCATTCACGAATCATGAGTAAAGCAAAAATAAAAGCGATATTAACATTTATTATAGATATTTCCCCTAGATATCTTCTATATCTGAGGAAGACAGTGCTTAAATAAAAAGCATAAAATTAGGAAGTTCTATAGTTGAAGTGTTATCTAAAGTTTTGAAATTGTAGAATAAGTTCAGTACTACAAAATGCTTTGTGACAAGAGAATTTTGACCTTTCATCACCAAAGAATGATGATGTCAGGGTTTTAAGCCCTAGAGGTTTAATTTTGAATGCTTGAGTTTTCCTCTGTAAGATAATTTTGGAGGAGGGCACGTTGCAGAAAATATTCTACTTCAAATTTTGTGATTAATCAAAAAACATTATGATTTCTTTCTGTGACTAATCTCAGCCAGTAATTTAGTCTGGCTCATTTCAGAGCCAAGCACGTGCTTTGTACATTCTGTGAGTGAAAAAAGTCATGGAAGGACAGAAATTCATCATGCGTCTATGGCATTTCTGATGTCGATGGGCTGCAGGGAGGGGAATGAAGCACTGTACCTGAGGAGGAGTTTCTGGGAAGGGAGAACTGTGCCTTCAATAAGCTCCTCCTAAGCTCCACAGGTTTCTGCAGCTCCATCAGTGAGAGGAAAGCCTCTGAACTGCAAGAACAATATGTTAAAAAAAACCCTCCTTGAGTAATTTGAATCCCTTATTCAGTAAGTGGATGGGGAGGCAATTTTGAAGAAGGTAGTGAATGGCGTAAGCAAGTGGATGGATGGGAGCAGATGAGTGATGAGGCAATGAATAAGTAAGGAAGGAATGAGTGGTAGGTGTGATTTGAAAGGGCATAGCCCAGAGCTGCTATCTTACTGACTTAACAGGACTTCCCAGGAAAAGAGAGAGAACTAGGAGTCACTTTCAAGGTCAGCTGTTGCCTTTTTTTTTTTTTTTTTTTTTTTGACACCTGCATCTCTCGTGCAAAGATTTTAACAGTTAGGCCTCTGAAGTATACTGTCAGCTCTAATTCCAGTCTAATTAGAACTTGTTTACTTGCTTGTCTGGGAGCTCAAGAGCTCTTTGAACAGAGCTTCTAGATACAAGCACATGAACAGCTCCAGCTCTGGTGGAATAAAGTTACAACACAATTCCTAAAAAGGCTCTACTTTGTGCTCCCTAGCCAGTTCAGCTGGGATGGCTGAGGCTGCTTTCACCTGCAGCTGACCTATCCTGGGGCATCCCCTGGTAGTTGCCAGCAGTGGCAGCTGAACAGGAGAGGTACCTGAATCACCTCTGTTTACAGTTTGTCCTACAGTCATATAGAGAAATTGGGGTTTGTTTATGTTAATAAATGAAGCTGTAAGTTACAACAGCGGAGAACTGGTTGTTCATCCCATTTAAAGCTGCTTATTACTGTGGTAGAAACTTTGGGCAGGGCACACAGCTAGGATAATAGCCACTTCCCAACTAAACCTTCTTCCAAACGTGAATCAAAGCCCAGATTTAAACAGCCTTCACAAGTCAATAAAACTCAGATCTGAATAAGGTTCAGGCTGTTTCATGACAAAGAGGCTCTGTCACACATTACCAGTAATCACGACAATCACTCAAAGATTTGAAGCTAGTTTTTAAAAATATCCTGAAACACAACTCTTTAGAAAGGTTAGCGTGAGGAATTCACATTCACTCTGCATTAAATATACTTACGTGAAATCTGACTGCATGTTATTTCTAGCATTATTTACCAGTAGCATCATTTACCTGGGACTGTGGAGGAGAGCACCGGGCCAGTATTTGAAGACAGTGTGATGTACTCCACCTGTATAATTCTTTCACTTATTTCCAAAGTAGTGAAAATTAAGATCATTATCTTAGGCCTGTGCTTCTTCTCTATTATTGAGCTGCACTTACAGTAAGCACATTTGCATGTACAGCCTGATAATTTGCAGTTGCTTAAACTTAAGTTTTTAAGTGTATTATACTCTTGCATGCAGTCTTTGAAGCACGTGTGCATGTCAGAAAGGAAAAATCATGTTTATCCTATTCTAAGGATATCTATAGCTTTAGAGTCAAGACTAGGGAAAATACAGTGGCTCCAGTTCAGAGATCATGTGGAAGCTAGTATAAGTCACCCACTAGTGAAATATGGAGTAATCATATCATTACCTGCAATTAGAAGTCACAATGAATTCTTCAAGAATGCCTTGAAAGGGCTATTTGTGCTCTATCCAGGTTAAATATTCTACTGACTTACCTCTTACATAGCAAAGTGGCTGTAAGATGTGACCATTCCAAAATAAAAGTGGCTCTTTTCACATGTAGAAGTTGTTATATAAGGGTGCAACACAAGATAGCCAGGCTATAATACAGTGTGAGTTCCAGGCCATGAGATACAAGAACAAGCCATAAAGTAATTTGAAGTTACAACCTGGAGTAGAGAACGTCCTCTTTTATACCTTAAGGTTACACAAGAATGTCTAAAGTACCTACATGACCCAAAAATCCCACTGCCAAAAGTAACACCAGTCCCTTTTGCTTCTATATCTGTCTTAATGGGACTTAAGTTTCCAGGCCTTTAATATAACTTCAGAGAACTAGACTTCCGTATGGATTTAGGCAAGTATGCCTAACCAGTTTAAAATCAAAACAAGACAAACTTTAAAAGCAGTTTTGGATAATACTACCCATTTCTTAATGTCTATATGTCTGTGTATGCCCCCGTACTTTGAGTTTATCTCCTCCTGCTGCTGTTTATAACATTTCCACAGGTAAAGGAGAGTCTAGTGAATGACCGTACAGGGGTATGACTGCACACAGAATGGTGTTTCAAGCGCCTAAATAAGGAAGAAATCACAAAGAGCTTTTCCTTTCACTCTCATCTTCTGGTATTAGAACACGGAGCTATAGTATAACAGATACACAGAGATGAAGAGGGAGAAAGTGCTCTTGTCAGAACAAAGGCAGAAGAAACAAGAAAAAAAAGAGTTAACTTTGTATTGAAGTGAACACCACATTAAGCTGCTAGTTATGACCTGCATCGGTATAGTATCCTGTAAAATAAAAGAGGAAAAGTGATTTAAAAATAATGACAAAAAGGAGGGGAATGGGAAAGGATTGTTATTCAGAACAAAAGAGAAAAGGGTTAATTTAAGACAATGCCTAAAACTTTTAAGTAAAGATTAAAATAGCAGCTGACCAAAAAAAAAAAGAAAAAAAGAAAAGAAAAGAAAACTGGAAGTGTTACGTGTTGCATGTTTTGGACTACCATAATATTTTATGAATGATAGGGTGATATTACTGCCCATAGAGGTAAAGTGAGAATGAAATCACAGCTGTTGCTGCTCCACTGGTAGGCCAGCGGTCTTCAGTAGCAGAGACTGCAGACTTCTCTGCAGAGAAGCAGAGAGCAAAGCAGAGGCAGTTATTTTCCTCACGTTGGTCAACAGTGAAAATAAAAACACTTAAATCTTTTTCCTTTGCTGATTTTTATGACTTCATTACCTCACCAGTGCTTACAGTAAAGAGTACTGTTTAAAGTGTAGTTCCTCTTTAGAAATAACACTGTTACTCAGGTAAGGTGTTTTTGTAAGAAAGCCAGTCCTGCAGTCCTATCATGTTACAGTGTATGCAGGTCAAAAAGGATGCAAACCCACAGCTCTCAAAAAAAAAAAAAATCTATCCTGCTGCTTGGTCTTCCTCCATAAGTAAGAAAATGAGTACGAAACAACTCTTCTGGTGACGCACAGTTCAGTATGGTTGAAGCGTTATTATGTGTTACTTGAGTCATAACTGACAGGGTGCCAGCCTTACATTTGTTAGAGCAAACAGAGATCAGCTTTAAATTTCCGTGCTATTATGCAACTGTGCTGTTACTTAAAGGACTACTTGTACTCATAGAAGAAAAGCCATCTACTTTCCTGTTACAGTGCTGATATAATTATTTCTACTACAGGCATACTTCCATATATATGTGTGTGTGTATGTAGGTATGTATGTTTTATATATATATGTATATTTATATATACACACACACAAACACATATACATGTATATGTGTGTGTGTATGTATGCATTATATATATATATTATATATATAAACAGATGCATTTTAATTGCTCTAAGGTAGCACTCCCTACTCGGACTTCAGGCTCAAAGTAAAGGTTCCTCCTTCATTTTTCAGAAAAATTAGAGGCTTAAGGTTACTGCACAACTGACCCACGCCTGGAGCTAACCAGGAAAGAGGTGACTGCATATTCCAGGTGACTATACAATTTAATTCTGTACTGATCTCAGTAGTCAGCAGGACTAGCAATGCCAGATCCTAAGGTCTACTTTCAGGACAGCCCAGGAAATGGATGGCCCTAGATGTCACTAGCACAATAAGAAGGCAGGCCAAATCCGACACAGCCCCATCAGCCAACAAGCAATTCAGAGGCCTCCTGAAAGCCAGGGAGGGTTGCCAGTGGGGTAGCTGCTTGCCTTTAAATGCTGCAGCAAGACAGTTTACTCCCTTTCAGAGGCTGAATCAAGACAGCAGTGCCCTTACAGCTTCACTTATCAGAGCAAATCATATGACTAATGATTAATCACTCAGGTATTTATCACTTTAATATTATTTCTGTATGCTATTATTGCAACTTCACTGGTGTGGCACAGGCATGATTAGAGCTAACACTTGAGGAGCATCTTTCAACAGAGTGCTTAAAGAGCTTGAGAGGCTGCATACTGACAACAGGTGAGACTGCTCTTTGCTGGGAGGCAAACAGAAGAACAAGCCAAGAGGCCACAACAGCTGTGGGAGAAAGCAGAAGTGACACAAATTGATATCATCTCCAGACTGCTCCCTCGGGTCATCTCTGCAGGCCCAGGGCTCTTTGTCCTCCATGATCTGCGAAGGGAAGATCGATGGCGGGGAAGGTGGATAAAAGGGCCTGAACTCAACTGCTCTGAGCCATGGGCTGCTCTGGCAGTAATGTGATACTGCTTTTATAACCATCAGAAATTATAGGCTGTAGTCCATCTGTCCACCTGAGATGTGGCTGACTATATGTTCCCTTATCAAATAGCGCAGACACTTGTGACATCTTCTTTACTCAAGGAATAAAGAAAGTTTGTGCCTCACCTTCTCCAGTATGATAGCAGCGAAGGCATAAAGCAGACTGAAAGTTAGTCAAATGATGGTATCTCTTTGCGTGACAGAGGCTCAAGCTCATTTCTATCCTTTTCTATTTTTAATCCAAAGGCTGGTAGAGAGGAAAGCTGCTGAAGTATTTCTTCTGGAATGATGGGCATCATGGGATTTCCCCCCTATTCTTTACTTTTCACAGAGTGCAACTTTTACCTGATTTCTCCTCTGGCAAACCTGTTCTGGGACAGCTAACTCTGGGAAAATTCTGTTATCATACTGGTATTTCTGGATTTCTCTACAGCCTCTCCATCAACACAAGATGTCTCTCCCACTTCATTTTTTCTGTGTCTGTCTAGGCAAGTCAACCACAACCACGTCTCCGTCTCTAGTTTTTTCCACCAGTTGCATAAAATAGCCATCGGATGACATATAGAAATTGTCCTGGAAACAGGAAAAAGGATTCCATGCTCTCAGCTCAGTGCCATATCCACTAAAATGCAAAATTATGAGTATGTCTTTCCATTTCGTTCCCCAGTAAGTCTGAAATCTCTCCTGTACAGTGGCATAATTTTAACTGGCAGAAGAGAGAAGTTGATTAGAGAATGACATGATCAAATAGAAGATGTCAGTGTGAGGGGACTGAAATGGGTTTTCTATTTCTTAAGTGGACACTCTTGCCACTAAATTATCAAAGAGGAGTGCCACTTCTTCCAGAAATTCTTTTTTTTTAAGTGGAAAAAATGGCATTTCTTGAGGAGTTCTACGGGTATGTGCTAGATGTGCTTTGATAACGGCTTACAGATTAGGAACCCCAAGGTAATTATGTGCAACAAAACAGAGCAGCTAGATTTCAATCACACATGCAAGATCGCAGAGGGTGATCAGGAAAGCACAGAGCTGTAGCCACCAGGGAACTTACAAGTCAAGGCAGTTCCTGTATTGCAATGCAGAACTGAAGTTTTCATCATACTCATTCTACCTCTTAGGCATTCTCGTCCCCAAGTCCTGTCTTAGGTCTACCCTGACACCTAATAGTACCACCTTGTGACTCCTATCATAACAATATGATTTATCTCCCATGATTATTGTTGGCTAGAGTTTTGTGACAGAGTGACACTAAGTGACATAGCAATGAGAAACAGCAGTAAGACTTGATTCTTACTGTAAGAAAGATGTCAGATCACCATTAAATAAACAAGGCAATAAAGTACCTTTGTCATCCACCCCCAGTATCCGTCCTCGCTTTCCAAACACAATCTCAGCCTTTTTCTCTGCTACCACTTACTGATATCTCTTCTTCGTATGAGGAAAGCAACCTGAAAGTCCCTTTAGAATCAAGCCCTCTCTGCTAGGTAACAAAAACCCCCTTCTCACTTTGGGTCATATTCAGGCAGTTGTTACAAAGTTCGTGCTCACAAAGACCCATGTGGCCCGATGGTTGTCTTTCCCCTTGAAAAGCTCCCTACTAAAGAACGGAGCAGGAATAGAGCGAGTTTTCATGTATAATTTATAGGTCAGAAAATATCAGCCCTGTGTTGTACATGGATGTTCTCTTGCCCGGACAAGGCAACCTCATGCATTTACAGAGCAGTGCCATGGTTACTTTCGTACTTTAGGCTACAGCTGGTCTTTGGCATCCATCAGCTGGAAAGAAGCCAGTTATTCAGTTACCCAGTTATCGTCTTGTCTCCTCGGGGGATCTTGCAGATCAGCTGTACAGCCTTCCATCCTCTCTCACCCTCTCGGCATGTGACCTGCAGTGCCCTGAGATGCCCCCGTCACATAACCACATGCACATGCACATCAGACTCATGACTCCAATGTCCTGGACCCCTGCCACCCATCATTTGACCCAGTTCATGGTATCTCCTACTCTGTCATGGAAGTGACTGCACAGCTGGTATTCACATTCCTGTCAAGACTGCTTAAGCTTTCAGATAGAATAAATTTCACAAGATATGGCATGTACAATTTCTGCCATTCCGGGCATGTGTACATATTAAAATAAAGCTGGCTGTAAGTGTTTGTGTGCACTTATCTGGGGATAACTGCATGTAGAGCAAGGATCTGTTCTGAGGGCAAAAATAAGAGAAGCACTGCCCTGCAGGCACTTTAAAAAATATGACTCCTAATAAAGTGGTGATAGTCCTATTTTTAATTTGGCTTCTGTGTCTGCTCAGTAATGATTTTTCATAACGATTTATTGGCCCTGGCTTTTTACTGTGCTCTTCATGCTAACACATGAAGGAACAGTAAAAAGCCTTGGTCCTGAAATTTAGTGGTTTTGTAGATATCTTCTCGAGAGAAATATCAAAAAGTGGCTTGGGTTAGCCAGATTTTTTTGGCTGTCTTGTTTCTGCTTGGCTTAAGGCTTACTTATTAGACCTTTTCACATTCATATCCCTGCCGAAGTAAAATCTATATATTCAAAAATCTGGCACATGCACAAAGATGTTCACTGACATTCACAAAACATTTCCTAAGGTTGTAGTTGCTTAAATTTCAACTCCTTAATTAGCAGGATGTCTTCAATAACACATTTTCAGGATTCTTTTCACATTTGACTATTCTATCTAAAAGGTTTCTCCTAAGATTGAACTTGCTATGGGGCCGGACATGATATATCATGGATTTCTAGACCAGTTCTCTTTTACTATCTAGAATTTTTGTCCCGGTTGAAGAAGAGTGTATTAGCTAGAAATCATTTTTCGTGTACAGGGCAGGTGTACAGCAACGCCAGTACAGCCAGGACATGTTGGCCCTGCTCCATGTGGTATGTAGTCAGTAGCTTGTGAGCATTAAGTCTAACACTGCCAAAACCTAGTAGTCTTGCTACACATGTACTGACAATCAGTAATGTACTGACAATCAGTAGGTCTGACATGTCCCAGGGGCATTGGCCTCAGGCTGATCGTATTGCATGGCAGGTGTGCAGAATGTCCTGGAGAGAAATGCAGCATCCTTCCTCATCCTGCCATCTTTAAAAGGCTTTGCCTAGACAAGAGAACATTTTGGCTTAATTGTTCCCTTGCATTTTAATTTTGCATGCAAATAATTAGAACTGTGGTGTTATAATATAATTCTGAGCAGGCCATGGTACTTGTAGAGACCTGAACCAAACTCTTAGAAGCCATTGGGAAAAGAAAAGAAGCTAAAATACTGACAAGTCAGCATAGCATCTCATAAGCAAAATAAGAGCTAACAGGTTTTAAACACAGTGCTAATTAATATAGATATTGAAAGCCTTAGGAAACCAATGAAGGAATATCATCCCTTTCACAACATAGTGCCTTTTGACAGAATAACAACAACTGGGTACCAAAATAAGAACCACCCTCCCTACTCACTTTTGCTCTTGAAATTATTAGTTATCACTTTCACCAGCAGAAAGTTTTCTACGTTTAGATAAAGCAATGAAAGGTTCCAACAAAATAAAAGGAAAAATAAAAGGAATTGTTATGGTCAGTCCATCTACTGTCATTTCCATTTGTACACTTCCCTTCAGCTGCGTACTACAACAGCAGAGCACAATAAGGGCCCCAAAGTGGAATCTAGAAATTAATATAGATTAAAAAATATTTTTATGGGTGTTTTTTTGCTGGGTTGTAAGTTTCCTAGCCTGGTTCACTGTGCAGTTGTACCATGGGAGAGCACAAGGATGGGGAGAAGCAGTGTTTTTTGAGGACTATCTGAACTCACTCTGCCATTGAAAGAAGCATTCATCAACACAGGACCTTAGTCAATTTATCATTCAAGTAAGAAAACTAGATCATTATATCGGATGTGCTGCACTTAAACTTTTTTTTAAACAAAAAATCCTTGTCTCTATAGTAAGTTTGCAAACTTGAACTCATACTCTTTTTTTTTTTTGCTAGGTACAAATATATCTAACGTAATCATCTAGCTTTTTAGATGTGTGTCTGAAACAAGTGCACGCATTCTAAATGGCTTTAGGAATGCAGGAATTGTTAATAAAATTATCGACATCAGAATTATATTGATAATTGAAATATTAATGCAGTCTATATTTTTCTTCTTGCTATTCCTATGGTCTAGAATGACTCCACTACATAGACAGTCTAATTCAGAAAATAAATTATTTCTTTTCAGGATATTTATCCTGCTCTGTAAGCACAGTAATTATTCTAGAGCATCTCATTACCATTTTGGATGAGAGCCTGCAGAATAGCTTCGAGGAATAATTTATTCTGGAAGATCTTTTCTGATCAATTTCTGCATCTAGGCAAACTCTCAGGCCTTGTAGACCATATGTGTCATCAAAGGCAGTCCAGAACTGCAAAAAGTACTAAATGAGGCCTTTCACTTAAAAGAAGTTGACACTATTTGATCCAATATTTAGAAATATTTGCAGAGAAAAAAATACAGTTATCACACTTCTAGGGCACTATTTATGATGTGCCAGCTAAACACAACTTCCAGTCATTGGGTGCCATACACAGATATTTTAGCTCAATATAGACAAAATGTATTTGCCTACAATATTCCATTAAGGCTTTGAGGGCTTTAGAAGGAAAATACTTTGTGCCACAACACACTGAGTATTTCCTGCTAAGCGATAAAACTCAGAAGAAAGATGCAGCTAGGCCTGGTATGTAAGTGCCAGGTTTTTACTAAGGTGAGCAACAAGCTTGCAAAGTTCAAATCAAGTTCCTTTCTTCAATACAGAATCCAGAGGATTATTAGCTGATAATGTTAAAACCAGATTAAGGAGGTCCAGTTTGTAAGCCATACTGAGTTCATGGAAGGCTTCCATCTACTTTATTGTCTTTCCTCAGAGGAGATAAGGTTTATTTGTTTGATTCCAGTAGCTGACTGTGGCCTGCTCCAAGCAACTATTTCACCATGGAGTCCCTCACTGGGAGTTTAGAACCACCTTGCACCAAAAAAACTAACTGGGGATGTCAAGAAAAGAAGATTAAAAAGAAGTTCTGAGAAAAACACAGATGCATCTTTTTCTTTTCTGTTACTTCTGTGCTTGAAAATTAAATATGACTACAGTCATGCTCTGGCCAAAGGACAACAAGCATGGAAAGGTCCTATCCACAATATTAAAACAACTTAGCCTCTTAAACAGGGTGACCACATGCAAGCTGCCCAGCGGGAACGGTGTCTGGTCCATGTTAGTTCCCAAGCTGTGCTGTGGGATTCTCTGGGAGACAGCAAGCTCACCAGGCCAAAACCTTGCCATGGAAAAGTCCAACAGTGAGAGAGCAGAGTGGAGTTCCTGGGCCTAGCAACGATTCCTGGCAGTGTGTTGTTCACTAAGATAGTTACAGCCTTGTATTTCTGTCAAAGAACAGGAACTGGGAGATTATTTCTAGCTTATTTATGCTCATGGAAAATGAGAGGACTTTGGACACAGTATCTCTCTTCATTCCTATCATGGCTCACATCATTTCTTCCCACAGAAAAACCAAAGACAGCGTATGCCAGGAGGCAAAATCTCCCAGAAAAATCTCATTATGGAGAATTCCTCATTTCACTGGGATGCAAGAAATGCTTGTCCTATAGCAAGGGCTTCTAGGTCGACCCCAAGCTGTGTACTTCTCACAAATTCAAGATTGCACAAGTAGGAGGGAAAAATCAGAACCTCTTCATTAGTTGTTCCATAATACATTTAAAAATACAAACTTGCAAGGTCACTTACATAAAGCCTGCAATACCATATGCTCAACACATTCCAGAACATCAAACATATGAATCACTGCAGTTCTATTCATAAAAATACTCTTCTACTCCTCCAACACATCACACAATGATGTAGTTACAGGAACTCTTTTTCAGGTTGCAGCTCATTTAAGAGGTTCCTGGGCTCAGTGTATTTCTGCCTTATACCTATAACTGACCACTTCCTTCACTGTGCTAGTTTAATTGTTTGTGGAGCTGTGCCAGTCACAGTACTGGGTTTAAAACCAAAAAAAAAAAAAAACCCTACAATGTGTTTTCAAGTTAAAGGTTATTTCAGTGATGTAACATCCAGTGACAAACTTTTGCTTCAGCACTATTAAGGGGGTAGTGACCTGCTGCTCAGTGCTGGGAATGAGCAGCCAGAGGTGGGGAAGGTGAGAGCTCTTAAACCAGCTTTGTAACCAGAGAGAAATGATTGATCAAACTGGATTCTGAAAGAACAGTGATAACAGAGGTTTGCCACCAGAAAATATCCTTCCAAAGACCTTTGTATGTTTTTAAAGACTAGAGGAAATCAGTAACTGTTGCACAATAACATATCAGCATAGCAATGACAAAACCATGAGTGTCCCAAGTTATAACTGAGAGGGAAGTGTGAGTTGTCCTGGGACCAGTTTTAGTCCCTGGGACCAGCTGCAATGGCTTTATAACTTCTTTAATTATTAGCCCTTATGAAAACTATTTTAAAAAGATACATAATAATAGGACAACTGGATATTAACAAAACATATTTTATTAAGACTTTTTCTATCCTAAGCCTGTTCATATTAAGTTTTCCATGTATATACACACATTAATTGTGTGAATCCTCACATGTATTTGCATTGTTTGCACATGCATTCAGACTCAACGAACCCGGGCGGAGGGGGTTCCTCGCTGTCACTGGGGTAAGGCAGAAAAGTCTCAGTGGAACTGACAGAGTCAGACCATGCTTAAATAAGCACTAGTGATAGCTGGTATTTAAAATGAGGTCAGTTGCAGACAAATTTCCAGTGTAGCTGACTTACTAATCAGTATGGAAGAAGTCTCATTTGTTCCATAAAAAATGAATTTTTAAAGATTCATTTTGCTTAAGAAAGTTACAGTATTCTGAATATTGAATACTAGAAAAGATGGATGTGTGGAAACTGTGATCTTTGCTTGATGGAAATTTTTTTCAAGAAGGTATTACTTCTTCAAGAAGAGTTAATTTAACTGGGAGAAAACTAGGAAATAACCAATATGTTTTCATGTGTTTTATGTCTATTAGTGTGTTGCTACGCATTTTTTTATGAAAGCAGAAGTGCCATAAGTCCTCTCCTCTCAAAGGAAAATAACTTAAAAAGAAGAGTATGCGTACTAGAATTTCCTTCTTATTTCAGCACAGCGAAAAATATCTAAAGAATCAGATTTTGTCACAGAATAATTGGTACAAAAAATTAAAATGTACCAGGAAAAGCAGTTAAGGCATTTACAAATTAAATCCTGCTTCTCACTGACAGACAATTTTGCCATGCTACTGCTTTTAGAAATCAGTAACAGGAATTATGGTGGTGAACATTTTCTTCTCTACAGTTCTTTATAGGTGATCAGCGTTCCTGTAATATGGGTCTTGAAAGCTATTGTGTCTAGAATAGGAGTTTGATCATGGAGACAAGTTCTTATTCTGTAATAAAAACCTGTTTGTTTACAAAAAGGGCACACAAGAAGTTGTATTTCTGTGCATAGAGTGGAAATCAAGCAAAAAGATGCTATTTCTTCACTCACAACTTTATGGACTCTGATTTAGGAGTAAGAATGGCAGAGCTTAGCGTGGCTGATGTGATTACATACAGCCCTCTGCCCTGCCACTTCTGAGTACTGGGTTTATTCGTCCTTCAGAGGAAAAGGCTGAGGGAGGCTGTACTGCTGTCTGCAACTGCCTAATGGGAAGGTGGAGGGAAGATGGAGGCAAACTCTCCCCACAAGTCCACAGTGGAAGGACGAGAGGTGATAGGCACAAGTTGCAACTCAGGGAATACCCACTCAATGAAAGAAAACATTTTTTACCATGAGGGTGGTCAAACACTGGAACAGGAGCCCAGAGAGACTATGGAAAATATCTTCATGGAGGTATTCAAAGCCTGACTGAAGAAAGCCCTGGTCTTGCTTTGAGCAGGGGGTTGGGAGAAACGACCTCCAGAGATCCCTCCCATCTGGCATGATTCTCCGATTCTGTATAGACAGGTGATCCATTTGTGAAACAGCCCTAGAAACATTGCCTAGTGGTGCTAACCACTAGCTTTGATTTACGTTAAATTGTTCGCCTTGCAGTGAACCAAGGCCTTTTAGCAACTGACTGACAGGTGGGATCAACTAGCTAAGTAGAAGGAGCGGATCAGACATTTGAGTCAAAGTAATCTCTTTAAGTCTCCTAAGTATGCCTTACTTTCTAGCCAGACACAGCTGGAAAAGGTCTCACTGATGGCTCTTCTCTTGTCCTGTCTCCTTGATTCTCTGGGACTCCTTCTGGTAACTTCCAAAAGAGGTCAGTTTATCTGCCAGACCTTGCGTTTTCAAGGGTCCAAACTGTGAAACTGTGGACATTATGGGTACTACTGAGGTAGAAAGAAAAACTAATTTTCAGTATTCTTATAGGTACAGCCACAGGGTGAAAGTATACCCAGAAAACCGATCTCAAGGGAAGCGATTTATGTACTTGTTGCTATCACTCTCTTCAGCCTCAGAGCTAGTTTCTCTTAGATCTTGTGCCTTCTTCTGTTGTTTTCCATTCACACAGCTAAAACAATAATCAGGGCTTTTACTGTCCTGACTGCGTCAAAGTCCTTTTCTCTGGCCTCAACAAGAGCCACTAACATCTGTTCACAATGCTGTTGCAGAGATGGTTTTGATTTATCGTTATGACAACGTCCCTCACTGTTGCATCCCGACTCAGCTTCTGCTTTCTCCATGCATCAATTACTAAGTACTTCTCTTCAAATCTCACCTATAGAGAAATCACTTGCTCCACTGCTGAACTGTAGCTTCCTCTGGGAAGGAACTCCGGCAGTGTGTAACACTAAATATCAGGTCTAGGAGAGGAAATGAAAAATTATAGTGTACCTAATGTTAAATAAGGATGGGCATATGTAGGCTGAACGTAAGAACTGAATAGTAGTCTCTGAAAAAGATTAATTATGTATTACTTTCTCACAGATTAAAAATTCTCACTGGCTTTTGAGATTCTTTCAGATGAACGAGAGGTTTAAATGGCTTTTGTCCAAACTTCTCTGAGAAAAATTCTGACTCTGTTACTTACACTCTAAGGTTCTTTATTCTTAAAGAAAGCCACTGACTGAGGTGAGTGTAGCTTCTAGAAGGATACAGAGCTATGCTAGTCAGTGCTAGTAAGTTTATCAGAATCTGGCCTTAAATATAAAAATTTCCTTCAAATATTCTGCACTTACTCTGCATCCTACTCTAACTTTAAAAACAGCATGTGATTTCTTTTTACCAAAACAGCTTACCACTGAGACAAAAAGGACAATGGAATCTTCCAATTGTGTGCAATGATATATGTATATGTGCTAATTTCTGTGTTTGTTATGTACTGTTACAGGAACTTGACAAAGCATTAGTTTTGTGTATAACGCTTCTGAGCCAGGCTTGATATAGTGTTGCATTTGGCTACAATTCAAGATGCAGTTTGATATTTATATGCTTTTTTACATTGAAATATGATTGCATGCTTTTAGATTTACAAAACCCTGGTCTTGCCAGGAAATTCTTGCCTGCAAAGCTATTTTAGGATTTTATCAGTTAAAAGGTTTAAGAGCTAAATTTCGTCCTCACATTGACTTAAATGGATAATGCATATACATATTCAGAGGCAAACTCTGGCCTTAAATTTGACTTAATTGTTTAGCATGGTTAGAAATACATACTTGAAAATCAAGGGTGATTGATGACACTGGTGACAGCTTGTGAACTGCTAACATTTCTCTGATGCTTGGAAAAAGCTCTAAATTTCTTTCACTGGCACATTATACAAATAATAACTTAAATCCCCATGTGGTTTCTATTTGTTGCAAATTTAGACAATTTAAAAGTTATAATGAAAAACTGACCTTGAAAATAAAATTTTCACATAACGTATTTTCTTCTTTAACTTTTTGAGTAAACAGTTAAAACAACCAAGACGAAACTTTTTGAGCGTTCAGAATGAAGCAATCTTAGTATCACACGGAAAACCTGAGCTACATCTGATTTTTCCCCCCCTCAGAGAAGTCCTTTTAGTTCTTCTGTAAAATTCCATGGAATATTTACTGTTTTCTAACTGACCCAGAGACTTGAACCAGAAGAGCAAAGGCATTTGGTCAGTAGCTGCTTCTGGCAGCCATTATGAAGTTAGCAGCCCATTGGAATCCCCCAGGAATCTCATTTTTAACTTATGAAAATAAATATGTTTCCAACCCTAACCACTCCAGAAAACATTGAAAATCTGAACTGAGAGTAAATCAATGCATTGTTCCTTTACTGACTGTGTAGACAGTCTGAAATAAAGCCTGGAGAGATGAGAATGTTTATCACTGTAGATTATTGACTCAAAATCCTTAGTATGATAATTCAAGTTTCAGCGTTAACTATTTTGTAACTGTTTATCATTTCAGCAGCAATACTCAGCTAATGTGCTGTGTTATGATTGTAAACCAGCTGTCACTCTTCCTCATGTGCCAGTTGACAGAAAAGCTCCCTCTGACCCTGAAAATCATAGCACGTCAACTTTTCTATCTCTCAGAAGTCCAGTCACAGAGGCCTTGTTGCATAAGCTGCTAATTAACACAAAACAAAAGGATAGGCTCTGACCTAAGGAGCCTGCAATTTAATTATGACTGGAATCAGCATATAAATACCAATAGAAAAAAAAAAAGAGCATACAATTTCTCCCAGGAAGTGGGTTTAAGAGGTGTCCATCCTCTCTAGTCTCAGCTACTTGTTCCTAGGATCAAAGAAGTGGTCCTGTTTAAAAAAACCCACCATTCTTTTAAGTACCGGGTTGGGATTTTTTTCTTAATTGGGCATTCACTTTTCAGGGCTAGAGTGTAACCTCACAGGGAGGTGGATCAGCAAAACTGATGCTGATGCACAAGCTTATGCGGTCCCCCCCGAGTGCTTCAGCCAGGGAGAGCCTGAAACAATGGCACAGCCGACAGTGCGATTAAGGCAAAGCGCCGGTGCCAAAGAGCACGGTAACACAGCAGGGCCATGCCGGGCAGCACAAAAAGCTGCGGCATCAATACGCCAGCTGCCAAGGAAGACTCTCCACACATAGCAGAGCGTTATGGGGAGAAGTAGCGCCGGAGAAAGCCTGGAGTGCATGCTCCGGCTTCACAAGGAGTGAAGGTCGGAGTCACTGGCAAACACGAGGTGGGAATCAAAGTTTCTGTCGTGTAAGAGAGAAGAGAGGCTGAAGAGGCTGAATAGGAGGAAACTGAACAGCCCTGAAAATGAACCCTAATTGCCTAGGTATTTGTTATATATTAGCCATTGTCAGCATAAAATCTTGGGACTGTGAGGCGAAGTGGGCAAGAGCTGAGGCTCCATCTTATTTTATCTCAAAGCTTCGAATACCGCAGCTTGAATTGGACATTTGTTTGCACACTTCAGCGAGAAGTAGCACAGGAAGTGAAGCAGCAGCTGAATTTCCCATCTTTTGCAGCAGAATAGGACAAATTCAAGCATCTTTCTGTGTGGCTAACAGCATTTACATTACAATGTGCTGCTTATGGGACAGGATACCTACTTTGAGGTTTTATTGTCATACAAATAAAGGAGCAGCACTGTCTTTACATTATAATGTTCTTGATTTAAGAGGTAATTATTATCATAGTGGCATTTTTCTGTAGACATTATACATAAAGTAGCTATTATAAAAGATAGAGAGGCCTCTTCTCCAGGTGTATTATCTGTACACTCCAATTGGGCCTTGCTGAATTCCCCACGTAACTGTTATGCGTTGTTCAGCTTATAAAAAAACCACTGTAGATCGCCACGAATTTATGGTACATAGCAGCTTTAAACCCGTTCGTAAAGTTTTAAAGACAAGAGTTGAATTCCCTGGATTAAAATTAATTTTAAATGTTTTAAGGGGGTGAGCTCTTTTATTCAAGACTAATATACCTGCAGGCTTTATAAACTGCCAGCATTCTAGGATGCACAGGTGTTCTCTGAGCCAGGTTGCTAAAGGATATCACACACCAATGGCAATTACCACTCTCCCTTTTGCAGTCACATACAATGCTATAAAATAGACCCCAGACTTCCTTATGTAATTGCCTGGTTTCTTTTCATCTCATGCACAGGACATTAGAAATGCATTTAGCTCACCCTTGTAAAATAGGGCATATTTTCTCACTTCTATGCCTTTGAAATATTGCTCATGACAGAGAATATTTAGAGAATTTCATGAATGGCAGAGACTTGTAAGCAGCCTTATCCTGGGGATATTTATTGGCCTCAGGCTTACGTGGCATCATGCTTCAGTGCCATTGAAAAAGTAAAGACAAGCTTGCACTGGTTGATGTGAGGTGCTGGCAGACTTTTCCTGCTTCTGAAGGATGACTTCTCTCCTAGTCTGGCTACCTAAGGACCATGTAATTGTCAAGCAAGCCAAACGCTTGGATACTTTCCATTAGAATTCTTAGAATAAAAAAGGGATGGTAATGCCATTTTGCAGCACTATTTTCATGTTTGATAGGTGGTACAGATCCTGGTCTTCAGTGTGAATTCTTGGGCAAACTGCTTCACGCTACTGATAAATTGAGTTCATGCCTCAGCTTCCCCAACTGTATATTAGAGATAGTAGAAATGACAGAAGTCCTGCTGGTTTTGCTGAAAATGCTTGGAGATCCCCTAATGAAAGTACTAAGTGTAAAGTATTAGTATTGTTATTTAATTCAACATGACTATGAGACACAGAAACTTTGCATTAAATCACAAAGGGTGCAGGCGTTCCTATGCAAGCTAAGGTGACAAAGACACTGCTGATACCCAGCCGCAATGTCTCAACAGCCACCTGGCACTAGGAGAAACAGGAATTTTATGAGAGATATGGAGAATGAGGAGGAAAGGATGCACGGTAAGAGAAGGAAAGCAGAAATGAGAATGGGTAAAACGAGGCTCTGTTCTGCTTGTTTCTCCTCCGACATGAAGCCAAGTTGACATGAAGGGCAATGCAGCTCTAGCTGAAGCGGCTGGCCTCAGAGAGCTGCAACATGGTCAGCGCTGCACCTCCCTTTCTTCTAGCCGCGAATTCTGTTCAGATACAGAAAACATATAGAATATAAGCTGCATCTGTTAACCAAACACAAGAGAAAGGGAAGAGTACCCCCACAGGTATACAGGCTTTTAAAGTCTGTAATCACTCTCAGTTTTGCACAGAATGAGTGAATCGGAAGCTCAATGAGCTACAGACTCAGAATTTCAGGGGAAGCATGACAACAGTCCTCCTCCATGGTTGGATAATCTCACTAACGCCCGGAAAAATAAAACCTCCACATTCTAAGACTGAATATTTCCTGTCATACTGCTTCCTTTACAGTTGCCTTGTCTGTTCCTCAGCCCATGTTTCCACTACAGTGCCAGTTGTAGCTCTTGTACTAAAGAGGATTCAGAGGCAAAAAACATAAAAAGAAAAAGGAAAAGAAAACCGAAACCCGTAAAAGCTGGATCACAGCTCCCTCCTTCTTAGCTGCTGGGGAAAGAGAGGAAGAGATTCCTGCCCACACCCTACCTTGAAGGGCTGTCACTGCCACACCACTGGAGATTACTGTCCTACAGACCTGCTTACTGAGCTGCTCGCATAGTCACTCCCAGACCAATTCTGTCAGAATGAGCTGGGTTAAAGCTGAACTAGAGTAAAAAGCGTTGACGTGAGCTGAACAGTGCAGCGGACAGTGATGGGGAGTTGGCAAGCATTTCTACAGCAGCATTGCTGCAGTCAGTAGACTCTCTCGGAGCTGAAATCTGTAGGGTCCTGAGCATTTGAAAGAGTTTCTGCTATTGAACCTATACTGTGCTCAGCCCTCTGGAACCTGACAAGCTAGCACCTCAGGGGTGTAAGGAATGCATACCGTTAATATCTCTTGGTGATATTTTCATAAGAGAGGAGTTGTAGAGAAAATAAATGTATGTTATTGAGAAAGTTCATCCATGAAAATATGACTGTTTATAGTTAATCTAGCTGATGAAAATGGAAATGATACTTCTCAGTCTAATTTTAGTATGGTAAACCAGGGAAAGAGCTCCAGCTAGCCTATATATGGCCTGAGATTGTAACTCTGTACTCCCTACTACTTACTTGAAACAAGAACTGATATCTAGAAACGTTATCTGGGTAACTCATTACACAGCATAAGCAGCTAAAGAGCTTCTTCAGGAATTTTTATTTGTTTATTTACACATCATTTGTCTTGCGCTTAATACAGCACTCAGAGTCCAGCTGTGCTGAGGGATATTCAGATGCTCAGGTCCAAGCGGAGCACTTGCAAAGGGGCATAGGTCCTTAATCCTGTGCCCGTATAAGACAAAGATGGTCTTCGTTGTACTGCTGTAAAAGGGATGGTCAAATGATATGTCAGGCAAACTTTGCAGGAAAAGATAGTATCTTTTATTAAAACAATCAGCAAGAACCTGACAGCTTTTGAGGGACGCATGCCTGCTTCAGGCCTGAAATCAAAATCTTTTCATTGTCTTTAGTAAATGTTACATTACGATTTGATAGGTGTGGGAAATTGTTTCTGCCATAGGTGAGAATAAGAGATGACTGATCAATCACCCATCCTTCTACGGTAAGCATCTCTATTGAGGAGTGCAGGAATATAGGTGAGATACCTAAGAGTGTGCCTCATCCATTCTGTAAATGCATCTCCAAATAAGGCAAGTGTGGCTCCCTTTGTATGTGTATTTAAACTTCATTATATATCTGGCAACTTATGGATGACTTTGCAGTTCAGAGCAAAAACAAAATATTACTAAACAGGATGGTATAAAGCAAGTTTTAGCTTATTTAGTATGTCTGGTGACTTATTGAAGGGAAACACAGGGGTCTATCACATGGGTTTACAAGGTCTGATTCGACTCTAGTCTTACCTTCCCCACCTCAAAGACCCTACATCATGCACTCTCTCATGCACAGCTTATCTTCTGTCCAAATGTAACTGGTCAACCTCTTCTATGGTCAGCTGGACAGTTGCACCAAACACAGCAAAGAACTTCATATATATGCTAAAAAAAAGTCAAATTCTCCCCAGCTACAACCTTACATCAAAGCTTCTCCTATCCCTCAACACATGCGTAAGAGGGATCTTCTAGATCTGGTGGACCAACGTGCAGGGAGCTGCTGTCATATGGACTACTGTACAGCACCTTGTGCACTGGGGCAGGACAGACTTGAGAACTCCGGCTGAAAGATGCTACAAGCTACCATCCGTTACAAATGTGCTTAAGGGTAAATGGGTACACTAAACACCCTTCACTCAATGCCCAAATTCATTCTTTTAGTCAGCGGCAGCTATAGCACTAAGATAATGCCCAACGTGGCAAGACCAAAACTTAATATCTGTGAACTGACAGGTTTCCAGGGGCTTGCTTGCAGAAACAGGATCTGACAGTATTGATTTATTTTGCAGCTGGGTATGAGACTATTAGAAAGTGAGGACAACACCAACAGAAGACAGAAATGCAGTATTGTGTGTTGCCCTTAGGCAGTGCTTTTGGGTAAAAGTACTAGATGAAGGGGTGTCTCGGAATTTCTGAAAAAGGAAGCTGCCTCCTCCTTAGTTGCACACTGTTCAGGAAACAGATCTTTGAATACTTTTTTTGTGTTAAATATATAGGACTGCACCAAAGAAATTCTTCAACCACAACTGGCTTTTCCTTCTAAAAAAAAAAACTGTCCAGTCAGTTCCAAACGTCAACATGGGGTGTCTGAGCCAATAAGCAACATGGAGTTTCCATGATTAATCTGATTTTTGTTTCAGTAGCATTGGAAAGCTATTGTATCATACCCTTTCATGCTACATAAAAGTGGGAGAGTATAAGTTAAATGCCATTTGGACAGCATGGGCAAATGAGGATGCATTTGTTCAATCTGTTTTGCTTTAGCAATTCTGTAGAGAGTGTGCAATAGAGCCACCTCAATTATTCAAGCCCTTGTACAAGCACACAGCTGGCATGGGAGTATTTTCTTTCATCAGGTTAATTTTGAGGCAGGACCAGGGAGGTGAAACTAGAAAGAATTTGCAATTTTTAATTAAGGAATTGTGTAAGTATAGGAACAGAACAGCTATATGACGAGCAAAGTAGCTAGACATAAAAGAGTTTATGTTTACACAATAGATCAAGTCATACAAAAGAGTTATAGGCGATACCTCCCTTCAACATTCTAGAAAACAGTGTATCCTGAGTTACCTCTTGCTGTACTTTCACAAATACAGACCCTAATGTTTATCACCATCATCTTTATCAGAATGACCAAGGGAGCTGAGTCACATAAAAACTACTATTGAAGAAAAATGAAGACATTTCATAGTGTAAACTGTGTAGCACCCTGGGAACATACTTATGTTCCCTGTGAAATTAAAAAACAACATGCTCTGTAGGTCCTCAGACACATACACGTGTGCCAAAAAGGATGGAAATGCATGCATCCCCGGAGGAAGAGCGTGAAAGTTTCCAGGTGAACTTTACCTCCTTGTTTTTGGTGATGACAATTGCCAGGCAGCTCATGGCCGGCGCGGCTCCGGAGCCTGCAGGCAAGGCAGAGCTGTGCAGCTGGCACTACACAGGTCAGGGAAGGCCAGCTATGCTGAAATGACTACATGCTTAAAGATAACCTTAAACATCTGCAAAAAGGTGGCAAGTTGTTTCCGAAAAAGGATGAATTTTCATCAGGAAAGGCACTCGTGGAATCATGGGGGTTGAAAGACTCCTGGTTGGTTATTTATGCAGGCGACAAAGGAAGGACATGCTATTTGAAAAGTATGTCATGTTTTAACTAACAAGAGGACGGCAGAACAGCTTTGAAAGTACCATATTCATGAAAATAAAGAACTTAATACACAGAAATACACTCTTATATCATTAATATTGATATATGGCCAGATCTTGATGAAGACTCGCTAGAAGAAATGGGGAAATTATCATCTATCTGTGCACATAAAATAATATTACTTTTGGAATAAAAAACATTCAAATGCAGATAACTTAGTCTAATGATAGCACACAACTATACTTTGCTGAGTGGCTACTGCCCTCTTCTTTGTCCTCCAGCTCTGTTCTCCGCCTTTTAGGTTCCCTCTGCTCAGTGAAGGATATGACATCGGTCTATATTTGGGTAATGAATACTTAACAGAAGTGGTGAGAATGGAGTGTATATATATAAAAAAGACATTAAAGGAAATTGGAACATTGTCTAAAAGATAAAGGCAAAAATGGCATTTTAAATAGTCGAAAGAAATAAAATATATGCTAGAAAATAATCAAAATATTTTGGCAAAGATTCTAATTCCCTTACTGACAGTTAGCAGTATCTTATTCAGTGAACCCAGTCAGATTCCTCACAGGGTACAAGATTTTTTAAGTATGCAGTAACTCAGGCAATGGTAATGAACTAAGGCTTGAGGCTTGAGTCTTATTTAGTGTGGTGACGACAATATAATCTTACCTCCTTCAATTTCAAAAGTGCGTTCAAGGAGGTTTTAAAGAATGTTTTTAACTGCAACAACTTGAAAGATTGCAGCTGAGTGAAAGGACAACCCTTAAGCACTGCTTTTAACCTAAAGGCTGCAATCTAGCTTCTGAGTTTCCTGGATTTGAGGACTGATTCCAGAATTAGTCTAGTTTATCAAGTGTAACTGAGATCAGAACCTGGTTGGAGGATTTCTTCCATTATCTCATGTGACTGTTCAATAAACATGAGCATATTCACTTTTTCTCCCATTGACGACATGATGGACTCTGTTGGATTTATTCACTGTTTTCTCCAGTACTAAAACCAGTAAGTTATGTAGTTTCTTCAGAAAGCACATAAGATAATGTGTCTTCCCATAAGACGCCATTAAATATCAATGTGTAAGAAGCTGCTCCTCTGAAAGGTATCGTGATTGTAGTATATATATTTCAAATATATCACTTAGGGAGTTCCGACACAGAGGTATTTGAGCTGCACTTTTGTCAGAAAACACAACTTCTGGTAACAGGTGCCTCTTTACATTTGGCCGTATTTTAGTTGCTCCTAGCTAAAAATGAAGGAATTTGACATTACTCAATCACATCGTTTGTAATTTAATCTGTATCCTGTTGCACAGGGTTGGTATTCAAATCTCTGCCTATTACAAAACATGTTGTTATTTAACAGAAACACATAAATTGTGCAGACACACAATAAAAGTTGTTGAAAATATGTAAGCAAGAAAACTAAATGCTGGGTATGGCTTTTATATTATGGTGTATTGACTTTCAGCTGAAAAAGCACACATTCCTAAAAATATCCCTAAATGTTTATACATATATGTCTCAATATTTCCATAATGCTTTAAGAAAGCATCAGAAAATCAAGTTTGTCAATTAGATGTACCCAGGGAAGAAAAAAAAAAGTTTTGCAATATTTATCTAATTGTGTAAATATGCAGAGAAACATCACAGTTACATTTTAACCACTTGAAATATGTATTATTTTTCTTTGTAGATTTTAAGGCCTCTTCTACAGAGGAAGTTCTGTATTTTGTGAATGACCATTTTCACAGGCTTTGCAGGTATCAGTTGGATTTCACCATATGAAAGACTGATTTAAGAAATTTATTTTATATTACTTTGGCTAAAACACGGTCCTATCCGCGTACCTACAATTTTTAACCCATAAAGATTATTTATAATATTGAATCCAATTATTATGACAACTAAAAATGGTATTATACTGACATTTGGGATCAATATCATGGATTATACTTTTTATTAAAGGTAAGTCATGAAAATATACATTTTTAAATTATTGTATAAGTACTCAGATAATTTCAAGGTCAATCATATGCTGTCAACATTACTTTTACAGTTTAACTTTTAAGAGAAAAGATATGATTATAAATCTTAGTTAACATACAACTTTTGGAACAGAAAAACTCTTTTTCAGAGAATTTCAGGGAACAGTACTCTCTGTCACTGCCTCTAGGCCTGACCACAAACGAAACACTAAACATTGAGTAGGCAGAGCTTCTCACAAACTACAGACTGAATTTTTCACATCCTACATAATCTTTTAAGAACAATCTTAAAGTCATGGGAGGCCAGAGTGCTGGTAAAACAGCCAAGAGAGAATTGTATTTAACCATATCAAATCCTTCACTAAGATACACAGAATGACCTGCAGAAGACATGCAACCTAGTTATAAACCTCTAATAATCCACTTGTCAATGATAGATGTAACCAAACTTAGCAAAAAGAGTAATTTTACATGTTATTACTTTCCTCGCCTTCCCCAAAGCAGCCTTTCTTCAAAGACTTTAATTTGTCTGTCACCCCCAACAAATCAGCATCCCACCATTTTTCCCAACCCACCCATGCAGTTGGATAATAGGTCAGCTGGCTGATACTGTGATAACAGCAACTTTTTTGGCTGGCAAAACTGCTATAAATTCTGTACAACGGAGTTTAACAAGTAAAAAAAGTTTTCTTAACAGTTATACGTGTCTCCCTGAAAGGCTTCCTAACTATAAGAAATCCTGAGCATTTTAATAGAGCAGAAATATAAGAAATTCAGGCTGTGAGCTGTAACTTTCTTGCCCTCTTTAAATGACTCTAGTTTTTCAGAAGTCTCTCAGAGCTAAGAGCCTTGCAGAAATCAACTTGATCCAAAGATGGATTCAGCTCCCTCTGTCTCTATATAGTTCAGGTACTCAGCCGCCCATTACAGCCAAGAGAGAACTAGTCAATGCAGTTAACAGAATCCAAAAAGAGCCGGCACACCATACGGCAGGCACTGTTAGGTCCGCTGGATTCCTCTCCCGATTCCACAGACTGGATCTCCTTGGACTGTCAGCTTAGGAAGCTGAGATGCCTACTACACACAGAGACACCTAAAGTTAAATGAGACAAACATGCTCCCTGCGGCTATATCTTGACAAACTCATCAGCCTTACCCTTATTAATCATGAGTCTTGGCACTGTGCAAAACCATATCCTGAGCCTCTTTGACAGTACAAAAACTTTCCACCTAAAAAGAACAACCACCAAACTACAACACCAACACATCGTAAAGTGTGTACCTAATGTAATAAATGAAATAATGAGCTGTGTCCAATTCGTCTCTGAAGCTATGTCTATGTGATCAGATTTTGTCTGAATTCTCCATTCCAGGTAAGTGCGATAGCCAGACCCTAGCACTGCTGTAAGCTGAGATCCATAAATGCGTCGGTCTTCCCTCTTGCCTGGTTTCATGGAGAAGACACCAAAGTTTCTAGGCTGGAAGGCAGCCTGGGGAACCAGGGCCCTGGGATGAGTGCAGTGTGCTTCTGCAGATACAGCTGGTGCAAGCTGAGATCCCATGACACATTCTGCAGACTGCAGGTCTCCTCTGAGCTGTCATCAACACTACTTCAGGCTGCACATGCATTAATCCCAGCTGTGCCCTGTCCTAGAGCTCATCTGACTCAGTTTCAGGTGGATGTTGCCTTTCAAAATCATTGTTAGATAAAGTAGCCCATGCTGCTCTTCCCCGACGTTTTTGGAAACCATCAGTCAGTTTCATCCATACTAGGTAGAGGGAAAAAGCCTCTGAGATGATGAAGATTTCGACAATTCTGTGCGATGGCTGAAGAGAAAAAAGCACTTCTGTGGATGTATCAGCAGGAATGCATGGGATCGTGTGGCTCTGCTTCACAAAAGAAAAGAAAGTACAGAGCAAAATAATTTTTTTGTCCATATTTTCATATCTCCTGGATCCAGTTTCAGGTCTTAGAATTAATCAAATATAATTCTCTGATCTTATTTTCTTTGTGGCACAGGAATTATCATTTGAGAACACAGCACTCATCCACAGACTATCTTGCTATCCTGTTTCTGACGCCAGATGTTCCAGAGAAAGGTGAAAGAAAACCCAGAATGAACAAGCACAGAATAATCTAGCCACGGGGAAATATCTGCCTAACCTCCATTAACTGGTAGTTCTCTTATGCCATAACACATCTTGTTTTATATCTGGTACATTTCTTATCCTGTCTAATTAACTATGAATGTTCTCATTATCTGTATAGGAGTCATCAATGCTAAGCGCCTAGCTTCAAAATCTGCTAACCATCAGTTCGAATAGATAATTATATGTTGCATAAAGAGCCTTTTCTTTTAACCAGGTTTAAATATGTTGCTTCCCAGTTTCACAAACTGTCCCCTTGTTCTCCTATGAGAAAAAGGCATCAAAGGAAGCTCCCAAATTTCTTTCCAAAACTCTTTCCAAATGTCAGTCTTTTACCTCTGTCTCTCATAGTCCCTCCTCCTTCTGTCCTTTCTAGCATGAGCTATCTCATGTTCTCACAATGTGGAGGTGTCTCCATAATGTTCATGATTTTAGCCCATTGCCATGAAATGTCTATTTCCGGATTTGGTTTTGTTTTGTTTTGTTGTTAGATGTGACTGCAATAATGTGGCACACTCCTCGTTTACATAACCATATTCTTCTCCGTCTTCTTGTGCAACTTAACATTTGTTGGGTTTCTTTTACTGAGAGTTTTATTACAGTCTGGATGGTGAAAACCTTTTTTTTTTTCCCGAGTGCTGACAGTCAGTTAATTCCAGCAGCCCCTAGAAGTTCTGTTTAATGCAAAATAGATAACCTCTTATTTGTCCTACGTAGCTGCACTTCTAAAACTTTTGTGACGGGCTTTAATAAAGGCACTTTGGCTCTCAAGAATGTGGGCTTTTATGTTGAAGACGGTCTGGAATTTTTCAACAAAACTTTTTTATTTTAAAATTTAACTTTAATTTCTAATGTTCTGCCATTCTAAAGAAACATTCACTGGCAACCTTTCCGAGTCTGTTCAGATCATATGAAATTGTGAAAAAAACAAGTGTGTGTCTTTTTGTGCGCGTGTGAAAGAGAGAGGGAGGGAAATACACTCCCCAAATAGTTAACACTGTTAGAGTCAGCACTGTCCCCTGGCACGGAGGATGTCAAGGTTTAAGACTATGTTCCAAGTGCCATAGTTAACTGATTTGTGCCTGGATGTAACAGCAGCTCCCAGCACTCCAACAAAAAGCTGAAAGGGTCCAGATTGCTCAAATATCTCTTCTCCATATAAAACACAATTCCTGTTTTTTGGTCGGTCGCATTCCTAGTAATGTGCTATTGTGTTGAGAATCTTACACAAATGGAACAGATTAGACGTAGACACATTTTCTTTGTAGAGGTTATGCTTATTTGTCCCTGTTAGGTCACACTCATCACAGCATTTTATAATTCTAACTTTTGTTATTGCTTCAATTAATTTCCTTGTTACTGAAGAATTGTCTTCACTTGTTGTGATCTCATGAACAGCCTTTACGACATTTCTGAAAGAGACACGAAGCAATTCCAGCCCTCCCATTGGTTGGTACAGAAACTGATTTTAGCACATTTTTAGTGTTTCTGCCATTCCTTTCTCATACATTTCAGAATCTCTTCCTCAAACCTAGTCACAGGAATCTGTTAAACTTTATTGAAAAATGTTAATTATTAGTTGTGTGAAGCACACAAACTATTCAAAACTATCTTCTTTCTTTTCTCTTCGAGCCACATTTTGATGGGCATTTCAATTTTTATGTGCTGCAGGGACTAAAGTGACAAATGATTTTTGATTGCTTTTGCTTTACAATTGGATAAATAAGAATTAAGGGAAAGCTGGCAAGCTATACGAGCTCTTGGCCATATGGTCAGAGGGGTCTACATGAAAAAACAGCCCACGGTACAACAGACAGCAGGGTTGATATGATTCGATGACTCTCTGCTGCCAAGACAGGGCTCAGCAGCAGGGATGGTAAAAGTCTATCCCAGACATGTGATGCTTTTTGAGTGGGATGTGCCCTGTGAGGAAAGGGTGGGAGGAGAGTAAACAGCTGCCGAGAGTCACGGAATTACAGATCAAAAAGCATGCATGGCTCACACTGCCAGTTATCTGGAGGTGGTCAGATGTTGGTGAATGTGGGTCTAAAATTTTTAGTTTACTTCTGCTAACAGCCATGTAAACAGTATATGCAATCTTGACACAAAGCAACTTGAAGAGGGAGTTGCGCTACTGTGAAGACCTAGGGTACCCCTGACCTTTTGAGATACTTAGATAATGCTTTAAAAATAGATGTTAGATATGGATTAGATAGACTCCCCAGGTCCCTGAATACCCAGAGACATAGTCTACAGTTCAAGAACGCTGGACAAATTTCACTAAGAGTGTTTGAAGTTTTACTTGATAAAACGTGAGGACAGAAGCTGGTATTAATGACCACACAAGGTGTTGGGCACCTCCGTCTTTCCAAGGGCGCTTTCAGTGCTAAGCTTTGCGTGAAGCTTCTTTAAGTGTGGGCTCAGCAGTTTTTCCCTGAACAGGGTACCTGTTTGGCATTGCCTTCTTCAGGTTTTAACCCTTGTGAAATGATATCTGGTACTTTATTACTGCTCAGCTCTGACATGTTAGGACAGTTCTGTGTGGAAAGTGGCTTTGAAGAAAATAGTCCAGGTAAGGAATCCTATGTCCCTTCCACATACTGTTGGGCTTTTGCTCCACAGCACTGTTCCCCAGCTCTCAATAAGCCTCTGCCCTCATCCCCTTCAGACTTTGGCAAAGCAGGTCTTTATGGTCACAATTGTGGTGACTGTTCTCCCACATCTACAAGCACACACACACAAGTTAATATTGAATTTCATCTTTCCAGAAGGGAACTGATGAACACTTCATTAATATTTATCCTGTTGACCTGACCGCTGGCCTAAAAAGGACTAAAAAGAAGAGTGTAAAAGATCGTCTTCTGGGGGTTATGTTTGTTATATATGTATACAGTACCAAACCTGGCTGCCTCTTGACTTTGGAAGCTTAGTTAGCCAAGTTTTGGAGCTATAACCCACAATATAATTTGATATGAACATGTAGTCCTCTAACTTGTAATCTTTTCAAGTGCATTCATACCCAGTCCTCCTGTGAATGGGCACCAGTCTGTCGCAAGTGGACCCAAATCCTGGATCCTAATCACTTCAACACTGGCTGGAGGTACTTAGTATCTAGATCTGCAATGCTAGCCGGTCTTCTCAGACACAAACTATCTGGCTGCACCTTCCTCAGCTTACCAGGCTCAGGAGCCCCAGGCGGCTGAGTCTACTGGAGCAGTACCTGCAGCTCTCCTTGCCCGAATTTCTTATGCATGATCCCTTCATGCCATATGCACGAAAGCATACGATTTAATCCGTGATTAAATCTGGAAAAGTGACAGAGAAGAAAGAAACCTGGACTTACCTGTGGAATTTGCTGACTACTAAAAATCTGTATAAAGCACCAAAGAATTACCAAAATTCTCATAGTCTGGCTTTCACCCTTTCTGTAACTCAAGACCTCAGAGTTTTCAGAATGAGTCCTTTCTGTTCTCTCTCTGCAGCAGCCTTTTCTGAAAGGTCTGAAATTACTGTAGTTTCTCAGATATTACTTGCAAACAGTCAGGCTCCACATCCTCTGACCAGCAGTGAGCCCTGGTTTGCTATAGTTTTAAGCTACACAAATGTGACAGGTGCAGCTAAATTTTTAAAAGTAAAAACTGGGGAATGACATGAACAAATAGAAGCATCCCATTTGTCTTGCTGAAAAAGAAGAAGCCAAAACCTTTGATTAAATGAAACTGTTTCCAAGCAAGGTAATTAAAAACAATGAGGCAATGGAAAAGAAAGGATAGATGTAGGCATTGATCACAAAAAATAGCACGAATAAAGGTCTACTGTTATTTTTTCAGTCATCCGAGATGTGATAATCTAAGGTTCAATTTTCTTCTCTCTCTGAACAGATTTGAACCCTTTCTTCTCCCTAGAAAGAAAATGCTTAAATACTCATTGGCACAGAGAGAAAGAGCTCCAGCAGCATGTTTTGGAAGGTATGCATGGTTTCAAGCACCAGGATTAACGCATGTTTCAGAATCCCATACAGATTCAGAAAGCTTCACCCAGAGAAACTGAGAACACATAACTTCTTTCAGAGTATTCAAACATCCTGCCTGTGGGACTGTAAATCCAGGTGCAAATCCACTTAAGCAGAGAAAAGAAGCCTAGGCCTTCTGTGTTGAAAGTCAAAGTTCTTACTCCTGGAAAAATGCTGAAAATAGCACAAGTATAATTTCTTTTCCTTTTTGCAAATAAACTACTCATTTAAAAAAATCACCAGGTTTCACTTTTTTTTTTTTTTTTTTTTTGCTCAGCTATAGAGTCCTTATGCAATTTTTAAAAAATATTTTAACTGTTTGTCTCTCTCTGGCTGTTCAGGATCACGTGGAGTTTTTTTCCATATGAAGACAAAACTAGCTCTCATGCCAAGCTGGATGTGGGCTAGTTGTACAACCGTTTCCTTAAACACAGGCCATTTCTGGGAACATCAGACTTCCAACATTTCAAACTAGCTACATGGCTTCTTCTCCTACAAAACAGAGTCTACTGTCTTTAGTACTATCATTCACCTGTAAAAATGCACTATATATTTTTTTTAAAAAGCAGTATGTCTCTCTGTCACACGATAAAGAGCCCTATAAACTGTAACAATAATATTAGGGCTGTCAGAGGGTTCCAAGCAAGCGAAATTTCACTGTTTATGGATTCTGGGTGATGATTAGTAGGGTGGGTATTTTCAGGCATATCTGCTACTTGTTTCTTGAAGCCTGGGCACTTTTACTCGCTCATTGACTAAACACAGTGTGAGTCATTAACCTTTATGTTTACACACACACACGCATCCTGAACAGCTGGACTTCTAAAAACTTTTGAACTATAAACATTAATAATTAATTTGCTTTGGCAGCTACATGCACTATTTCCTTCTAAGTCTTTCATAATATCTCATAAATGCCTCCTCCCAGCCTTTCTCGTCAATGGGAATTGTTCTCCTGACACACCCACCCACCAGCACACACGCACACTTACACAAACATACGCAAACACACACAGAGTAAACTGAATATGGTAAATATGCCATTCGAGAAGGCTGTCATGGAAATAAATTTCCAAGGCACTGAGAAAGTCATTGGATACTAAAAAAAACCAAAAGGTTGCACTTCTATGTCGTCTGCAGTGCCCCAACTCTCTTTATTTACTAAGACAAACAGACAAACATACAAATAGTGAGTAAGTCAGGGAAGAAAGTGAGATAACTAGAGACATAATTGTTAATTCACTTCTTTCATTAGTGAAAATATTTAAAAGAATGATTTAAAAATACGTTACTTCTTTTCCTGGGAAAATGGTAAATAAACAGGCAGCTGATAAGTTCTGATAAATGTCAGCTGAGGGCCTAGATCAAACATCAAACCTCTGAGTGTTTTGTTTAGCCTAAGGTGGTAATCATATTCAGCATGGATTAGGAGTCACATATTTAAAGATATTTGGGTACTTAACTCTTAGGTTGTCAGATACTCAAATACTTTTTTTTAAAATAGGTTTTTAAATAGGTTGAAAGTAGAAGCCTAAAAAAATTTTAAGTCATCGTATCTCACCCTGAAGGTAGTTTTCCTGTTGATTTTAGCATAATTTCCTTAAATTGCTTCAGGGTAGTCAGTCTCCCTGACAATATAACATATTTTCATGGTCAAGAGCCATAAAATGCATATCACATACATAGGAAACCTGAGAAGAGGAGGAAGATGAGGACTGGTTCCCAGGTAAGAGGCAGCTTTCCCTAAGGGTCTCACTGCTTCACCGTGGGATATGAATGAATGGGACATGAATGGCAATGCTGGAGCCTGCAGCTTCTTCCACACTCCAGGATCTGGATTGCCCACTGGACTCAGCTCCTGTGCAACCGCAATCATTTAGCATTGTCTTTACATGGGAGTCTTCTTTGAACTGCTTGTGAGCCATGTGCAATTGGCCACCCATACTCTAAAGTCAAGAGAGACAGAAAGACAGAAAGTCTCCTTTAATGGGCAGCTCATCCTAACTTTCTCAACTTAATATGTAGAGAGACTAGTCTTACCAGATTGTAGCTAGCCTGTGTGAATAACTCCCTATATTTTATTATTCTGAATTAGTCACTCCTTTTCAGCTGGCAAATGTATTAAAAGGAAGAAGAGAATAGTCATATAGAAGAATGCCAAACTGTGTTTTGGCTTTTGTTGTTGATATTGTAGGTTTATACCTGAGCATTAATATTTGCTGTTTGTTTATTGCTTCTTTGCAAAACAAAGACAACCCTTTCCTAACTCAAAGGGGTGCAGTGGCATCTAATGAATGCTTGTGGCATATCTTCAGCAGCAGGTTTAAAATCTGTGGATAACTGACAAAGTTAGCACTTCAAAATATTTTTCTAGAAGTGTTAATGTTCTTCTGGGACATCATGCAAAGACCATCCTAGGACTACAGTGATGACTGGAATAGACAGAGAAAGTATAGATGTGGATGGAGGGAAGCACAGCTAGATTTGCTTCTGCCAACAATAATGCTTCTTTTCTTCCTGCTTCTACACCTCCAGGTGGTGGTGTAGCTACTCCCATCCTTCTTTAATGTGCCACAATGGATATGCTGTGGTAGAGTCCACTTTTATCTACTAAGCTGTATTACTTTTTCCGGTTAACAAGTAACAAGTAGTCCATGCACCACCATGGATTCACACTATACACCTTCTCTCTTTTTCACTTGTCATGTTGGGTAACTATTTGAGTCTAAGAGGTAGCCCAAGGGACCAAAGAGAACAGAGCTTATTCCTAAATGGAATTGAACAGTTTGACAGCCACTAAGAACATCTGTAGTTATGCTTCTGCCCCCCACCCCCCACCAACAGCACACACACACGTGCATGCACACAGAGAGATTTGTGCTGCCTGTGACTGCCCGGAGGGACCGGGAAGCTTCCATGGCACACACCCAGTTCACAACTGGTCAGATAAGTTTCAGTGTTTTGGCTATGTTGGCCTCTGCAAGAGACATGAAGACCGATAGGCAATTTTTACAATTGCATGTTTCTATGGAGCTGATAGATAGTGAGTAGGATTCCTACTGTTACAAATGTAAGAGGGGAAGAAGTGTGATGTCAAAATGAATTAAACACAGCTCTCACTTAATTAACAAAGTGGGACTGCTCTGCAGCTATTCAAGTCATTCTACTGAATATGCAGTTTAAGTTGCGCCATCTAATATAGGAAAAGACCCCTTCGCTTGTGCAAATGAACATGCAAGTCCCAGCTGGAAAGAGCGGAAGGAAGCTATGCCTGCCAGATTGCTCGGAGGCTGTGCTTTAATCATCCTCACCTTCAGCTCACAAGAGGGGCAATAAAGGCACACTGAGCAGGGAGCTTACTGCCAGAGTCTATGCTTAGTCCTAAAGCCTTGGCAGCAGTTCAGAGACCTAGAGCCTTTATGGGGACCCTCTTTAGTAGGGACTCCCTCAGGCAGTTCACAGGCATTAGTGGTTGGTGGCAAAAGTCTAGTCCTGGCACAAAAGAACTGCGGACCGTGTGAGTACCTGTGCAGCCTACATTCCCCTATAGCCTGACCCAGCTGTTCCTTGGAAGAAAGACACCGCCCATCTCTGCATTATTTCTTATATTACCTCGTGCCTAGCTGAACCTTTGCTTTTGGGGTTTTTTTGTTTTTTATTTTAATTATGAGTAAAATAATATCAAAGACAAAGCACTTCAAATATCTATGCAGGGCTTTCTGTAAGACATGAATTGTGTGTATGGGAACGGTAGGGGGATAAGCCCTCCTCTAATAATTTACTCTAACGTGCTCTGGTTTTACACTATGGACAGAGTGTTCTGTACTGCACTGTAGCAGGTGGTACATAATTCAAGGACAGTAAATGCACATTTTGCCCTCCTTTTGCATCCAGCAGCCTAGTTTGCAACTATTATTCAGAAAGCTGAATAGCAAAATGTATAAGATATATAAAAAGAACAAAAAGTGAGAACATTCACTGATAGATTTATAAGGAACTCAAGCTGACAAGGAAAAGGGTCTGATAATATTAAACATTGGTGATGTGAAGAATTCAGAGTAAAAGAAAAGCAGTCCTTCCTACCTTAGTTCACTACTTTATTCAGAGCAACTGAAAAAGACATAGCATGCAAGCATTCCTGAGCATCATCCATCACCCAGCTAATGTGGGTGCTAACCTGCCCAGCTGTACAGTTCTCCATTGCCTTTTTCTCTTTCTCCCTGCCCTGATTAGATCCCATGTTTGGGGGAGGGGGGGAGGAAAAGAAATCCTATTAACAATTTAGAAAGATAAGAAAATGAAGGAATAGCTCTGTGTTTCTCTAACAGAGTACAGGTGTGCTAATTTGCACAGTTATTGTTGATGATAACTTTTCACAGCTGTCCTTTTTTCTTTTTATTGGTACCATTACAAAGGTTAATCCTAATGGAGTAGTGTCTTCCTGATTTTCTATTTTAGAACATCCCGATCCATTCTAGGACTCATTTTTCAGATATACACAAGGATGGGAAATTTTTTTAGATTACTGATGGATCAGGAAGGAATTCCACAAACAGCATAAGAAGCCGACTTCGTGGATGTTAGGCATGACTTTTCCTGAAGTATCAGATACTGGCTGCTGCCTGGAGAAGAATTTTGGTGTGTCAACTTTTTAATGTTTCTATTTTCCTTGTGGCACAGTATTTCACTATTTGTTTTCCTCACCCCGTTCCCAACCAGGTTGTCTGAGACAGTAAAAAGGAAACGGTTAATACATCTACAAATTCAACAGCATGCTAGCAACTAGAAGCACAGGAATGTTTGGTATGATAAGGGGTCTGAAAAGAATCAGAGGAGGCTCAGACACACAAATGGTTATATCAGCATATTCCCACACCTCAGAGAAGCATCTAGTTGTGTAGAATATCCCTTTATAGAGACATGCTTATTTCCATTCCACAGATATCTGATAACATCCTATATTTTAGCATAGGAAATAACACAAGTGAGTGTTACAAACAGTAGGAGAAAGAGGAGGACAACAAAGATCATATTTATAAGAGCATAACTTAATATAGACAAACTAAAAGAATCCAAATCAAGTGAAGTTTGAATCCTAATATAGATTAATCAATAACTGGAATCCCCACTGCCATTATGAGCTAGTGGCTTCCTCCACAGTCATGACAGAAGGCCTTGACAAAAGGGTTCAGGGAGGAGCAGGCAGCTTCATGAGCTACACTGGGTAGGTATTTTTTCCTAATACTGTTCAAAATGGGAGAAAAAAAATTAAGTATACCAAAGATTACTCTCAACAGCACAGCAGGGCACTGATAACAGAGGGTTTTAAAACTGATTTTACTCTGATTTATCTCTCCAAAGGCTTTGCCGTTCAACCAGGACTACCTACCTGCCAAAGAGGACTTCCTTGAGTTCCAAGTGTAGCTCATGAGCCTTGATTGTTGCAGTGTGCATGCAGCCAGACTCTGTCAGCAACTTCACGCAAGGTCCATGGCTATAGAAGGAGTACAACTTAGGTCCCGCTATTGTTAGGGCCCTACTGTTGATAGGTCCTATTATTGATACTATTGCCCTAATCAGGGTGAAGAGAAGATAGTGTGCAATATTGTTTCTCCTCTGCCCTTCTGAACTCTGAACTAGTATTTACCCTTTCTTGTTTTGCAGGACATCACTCAGACCTGGTTAATCCCCACTTACTTTATCAAAATATCTGGCTATTTAGCTTCCTGTCACCCCTTTGTTAGCCGAGAGAGTCTACTAACCTATAAAGAAATGGGACTTGATGATTGATTTAGGATTAAGCAGGTCTGACTGTAAATACTTTTTTTCAGGTATTTCAGGAGATTTTTGGTGCCTGATAGTCTACAAAATCTCAGCAACAACTCAGCTTGAAATGTTAAAATATTGTTTCCAAAGAAATACAGCAAAAGAGCAAAACAAAACAAAAAAACCCTACAATATGTGTATCATCCTACAATATGTGTAAAAGAGATGTAAAACTTAAATATTTGTGCTTAATGGTTGAAGTGGATAAAACTCTTAATTTATGCTCTTGCTAATCTCCCAGGTTGTGAGAAACAAAGCTAGATTTGATCACTCATCTAAAGCTCAGGCAAATGCCTTGTGATGATTCATTGATGCTTATCCAAATGGAACATACAAAGTAGTGAAGGGGAAATGCAAGACACCAAATTCAGAAGCTTTCCTTTCCTTTTTTAATAACTATAATTCTATAGCAAAGATTTGTTTTTAAAATAGGTATTATTATGTGCAAAGGTTTTGCACATTAATTTCTAAAGAGAGGAAACAGATTTGATTTGTACAACAGCACTCTGTTACACTTTTGTGGAATAAAAAAAATCCAGTCCATTTTTTCCGCTTTGTTCAATACCAAAAATATCATTTAAAGAAAGAAGTGAAAAATGTTCCTACTTAAAGCACATAGATACAGTGGAGTAAGTTCACTGTCCCAAATCACTTAAGCTAGTTTTGTCCAGCCTTCTCAGTACTGAAGGACTGTTGGGGGGCATGGATCGTTTTCATGAAAGAAAAGGCCCTCTTTAATGTACAAGGAGGTAGGTTTCTCAAGAACCTAGGCCTTTCTGGACAAAGCAGGAGGCATCATCTAGCTGCAGAGCAACACACTAGGTTCAGTGGAGTCAGATTGCAAGTCACGTCCATCTTACTGACCGAAGAATGCTTCCATGTCTCCGCGTCCAGATACCAGTAGAGCAGGTCAGATGCAAAAAAGCACCCCTCTACACAAATTCCTCAGAAGAGAAAGCTGGACATACAGACTAGACCAGAGATCCTTCAGGTATAACTTCAATCTCCAGTGCCACATCTCAGCTACTAAGTCAGGACAAATACAAAAAGCTGAGCTTGTTTCACCTCACCCTCTAAACGCTGAGAAGAAGAGAGTGAGAGGTAATGTGTACATTAACACTGTGTGTCAATGTGCAATTTTGTTGTGTAGTTTTGAAGAAACTCCTCTGACTGCCTCCTTTCTTGTGTCTTGATTCAGCCAGCAGAGTGATTTTGATGTGCAGAAGCTAGATTCCCTACAGAGGAAACTAAAATGAAATCTCCACTTCAGAAATATTCCAGTGCTCCACAGAGACAGTAGGTTTCAAACCAGCGTGTAGGCCATATCAGCACTAGGTGTTATACAAAATACCTACGCTCCTAGGAAGATCTTGACTTTTCCACTTATCCTACAACATCCTAAAGCAGCTCTCCTGCCATGCAAAGGTCCAAGTGCCAGCTGTGCCTTTCTATTTATCAACAGCTGTGCTTGCGAATACTCCTTCATCTTCCAAAGAGACTTCTCTGGTTAGTTACCCTTTCCCTTGGTTACCTGCCCAACCTTCTGTAACTGTTCCTGCCTAGCTGAACTCCTCATGTCCTTTATCAGCCTCATTTAATGATCCGGTTTCCAACTTGCCCCCTTTGTCTTGTCTGCTAAAGTATTGGCTAATACTCCGTTCTCTGAAAAGATTCACAGAGATCTGTGGAAATGAGCTCTGAGGAAATGATACTACTCATAAAACTGTGACACGAATGGGCTGAAAATGTCTTGGACAGCTAGATAACACAGTAGCAGTATGAGCAGGTTGCCAGTCACGTTGCAAGAAGTTCAAGATAAAGGTAGTTTTTCTGAAGGCAATAGTCATACTGTAGAGAGAGCAAAAGACCTGTGTCCATTATAGACAGCCTGAGGAGATTTTTGGGTGGAAGCCCCCCACAAAGGGAGCCTCCACATCCCTAGGTCACAGGGCTACCAAGCCAGTGCTGCCCTAGAGACCCCGTCCCTAGACCCTGCAGAAGGCATGTGAGTGCACTCTGAGGGGCTCCTGCTTTGGCCCCAACCCCCACCATGGCCTTCTGTGCAAGTGCCTTTAATTCTAGTGTACTGTTTCTTAGCCATACCTCTAGGCTTGGGAGTGAAACTTTAGCAGAATTATAGTAGTAGGTTTAGAGCTATAGTTTAGCCTATTGCCAGTCTGACCACTTTAGCGAAGAGTTCTCTGAGAACTATAAACTGCCAGAGAATTCTTCCATGCAATTACTATCTGCATTCAAAACCGCTCACCCAGTCCTGCACAGTACAACCACCTAGCTCAGTCCAGGCATCCAGGTAAGCTGCAAATGCAGCACAGCATAATGACTCGTCCCTCTAAGCCTTCCATGCACAGATGCCATTGCATGCTGCCTTCCTCTCCCTGTATGGGAGAGGAATGGATTATCAGCTGGAGATGTAGTGGTGGCACCACGCACAGTAACACTATTACTCCTAGTCTTGTCCTCAGCCATGAGACTGAAAAGTATGCCAAACAGTATTCATGCAGTTACAGCACAAGGCTGCTAATGAGGGAGTGGCTGGGTACTCCTTTCCATCTTCCTCTCACCTTCTGAGACCGATGAAAAAGCTGCATGATCACACACCCTCACCAGATGCCCACCTCCTCCCAGGACTTCCCATGGTCATTCCTGTCATTTCGCAGAGATCCCTGCACCAAATAGTCAATAGCATTTTGGAGAAATGCAGTTCCGCAGGAGCAGAGCATCCAGGGTAGAGAAAAAATTTTGTTCCCTGCTTGAGCAGGTAGCCTGTGGCCAGAGGATGGTCTGTGGGTCTTGGATTCCTGGGACAGAAGTGGGGAAAGAAAATGATACTCCATCATATTTGCTGACACACCGTTGCTTCTCACAGAAGTCCACAACACAGCATCTCATGGCCTGGTGAGATGGGAAAGTAGACAAATGTTGGCATCAGTGGCAGTTCCAGGTGTTTGATTACTGGAGGGAGCACCGATAGGGTTCTGTACAGCCCCTATAACACACAACCCCAAACCATTCCTCAGTCTGACAGGCAGTAGCAAGGCATCAGACGGATTCATGGCACATCCCGAGGGGATGCCTCACTGCAGTCAACAACTTCTACTACTGCCTCTGGGAACAGGAGAGTTTGGCCCAATCTATATGCTGTCCAGGCTATGAAAACAAAGTAAGGGATCATTGTCAGCGGGGAGGCAGTTTGCTGCTGTAACTGTTTAACAACTTCTGCTCTGCCCCTCTCTACATTTGGATGCTTGAAGTTTCTTGCTTCTCTGCCTTCCTTTATTGCAGAGGTTAACTGGCCACTGGAGACTTGGTCTCCAGTATCAAAGTGCTGGACACAGCACAGAGGTAATTAACCCGTACCTGGTGGCCTACTCAAAGCTTGACTTCACCTGCCTTTCAGGAGTCTGTCAGAAGTGGGTCTATCCCAGTTCTCCCACAATCTTACAGAAAGTTGTGCCCATGACAACCTGGGCACAGTGAGAGGAGAATCACAGGCAACTGACAAGCTTGCTTTCTTCTCCTCTGAGAAACATCTCATGAAGATGGGCCACAGAGGCTGTTTTGCCTTTTCTCTGCCAGACCATCCTGACACTGCTGTGAGAAAAAGGCTCAAGAGGCCATCCCGCAGGATGCTGCAGTGCTTCAGTGTCAAGGGAGCACTGAGGAAGGAGAAGAGAGACAATTCTGAGCGTTGTTAGAAGGATTATTCAGGAAGCTGGCAGGAACTTGGGGGCAGAAGTGGCAGGACCTAGCAGCTCCTCTACCTCTCTCCAGAGCTTGAAGTCCATGCTTCTGGGAAGTGGAGGACAAAGGGATCCTGAAGAGGGATCTCCGTCCCAGCAGCTGTCCTCGCTCTTAGCAAGGCCATATTGGCCTTCCCACCCCCTAATCTGTTCATCTCCTTACAAATGATGGAGGCTGTCTGCCTTCTCAGGAGATGAAGTCGCCTATGCTAACCCATTTAGGCTTAGCTCCAGGCATTTGACCTTGCTCTAAAGCTCTGGGTCCTCCTAGCATGTACAGTACCTTTTTGTGGGAAATATGGGAAATGAGCAGGGAGCTGGAGAAGAGAGTGTGGCCTGTTGGTCCTGATGGCCTATCATAGTACTGGAAGGGTGTAGTTGTTCTTTGAATAGCTGTATCACTGCATGGACATGCGGAAAGCTTGGTCCCTAAATGCCTTGTGTGTGGAAAGGAAAGTACAGTCTCTGGGACTGAAGAGGTCCAGCTATGAGGACCCTCTACAGCAAGGAACACGGTCACTTGTAAGGCTACATGGGCTCAGTCTTTCTGTGAATTGAACATTTCAGCGAAAAGCCTAGGCACAGAGCAGATGGGAGATCTTTCCTAAAATATAAAAAGGAGGAAGAAGTGAGAGAGAAAGTTTTGTCTGACACAGGGGAGGAAAACCTTCCTGCTGGGGGGCCCCTTCACACCCAGGGCCAGCCAGCCCTACTACCCTAACCCTTATCAATTTTCCTATCCCTCAAGTAGCTTCTGCAAACACAGCCTTCAACAAGCTTCCCTCCCACCACCTTGTCTCCTGCCAGCTCCCTGCAGTGCAACATGCAAGCAAACCACCCTCAAGGCCCCCTTCTCCTGTCAGATCTTTGCTGAGCAGCAAAAAAAGCACCCACTCACCACCCCTTTCTCCTGAGCTGCATGTATATTCTGGCTGCTACATCCCCTCAGGCAACTGCTTCAGGCAAGACTTGCGAGGGTGTGAGACTCATCTTAGGGGAAGGGCAAAGGTGGTTTCCTGAGAGCGACTGAGTCAAAGCCACATATTGATATGCAGAAAAAGTCCCAAAGGGCAGAGAGAGCCATGGAAGACATAGCTAGAGTTACTGTGCTTGCCAAAAAGGGATAGCATATTGAGTGCTGCCGGTGGGCAGTTGAATCAGCAAACTCTTAGGGCTGCAGAAGGGCATGAAGATATCCCCCGTGCCTTTTCCCAGAGGATGGGGAACGTCAAGCAGATTTAAGAGACATATTGGAAATTCTTTCTTTTATAACCTCTAAATTTCCATTATGGACTTTCATTTCTGGAAAAGATGGGGATATTCAAACACCTTGCCCACTCCTAGATGTTCCCCATATTTGCAGCCACCATCAATGAAGCTGCAATGAAGGAGCATCCCAAGCACATATGGCATCCTGAATGCTCTTTGCACAGAGGACAAAACCGTTCATGCACACATTTATGGAAAAAATACCCGTGAGAAACACCTCACTGTCCAAAATATGTTCTGCAACCCTGCAGGACACAGCAGAAACCTGTAATTTGGAGGGCACTGGCATCGTGGCTGCTCTGCATGACCCACCACCTTGCAAAAGTTAGGCAAATGCGTGCTTCACTTACATACTCCCTCAAGGAAGGGAGCATTTCCATCCTTGTCAATGTATTCTTCGTCACAGATCCATGATCCAGTGATGCATGGGTATGTAGCATCTCTATAGGGCCTGAATGTACTGAATGGTCCTGTTCTAGCTTGAAAAAAATGGTGCCAACATCCAACTGAGTCCGTGACCAGACTTGCAGAAGTCATGAGTATCCTAAGTCCTTGCAGTGGAATCTATCAAAGCGTCTTGGCCTACCTTCGATCTGAAAAACTGGTGGTAGCCATTGTAGTCATGGCTGCCATGCACTGGGAACTGGATGAGAATGTAGGACACTACTCCTCTCCCCCAACAAACATGCAGTTCGGCAACCCCTACACTGCAAAGATCTGAGCAACTTTGCTGGTGTCACCTGTTTGCACTATATGAAGGAAGCAGGTGTAGAGAATGGTCTTGGTGAACTTTATTGTCAGTCTGCCCCTAATGGACTTGCCTATCCACTGGTTAGCCATGGACCAGGCTTTACAGATTGTAAGGCTCCACAGGGCTACAGCTGCTCTTTTGAATACAGGTGTCAGCTTCCAAAGTTTTATATAAGGATGGTAAAGTCCTGGCACCAGCTCACAGGGAAGAGTCCTGGTGGTGCTCCTCCACAGTGGGAAATTTCATGCCTAGTACTGGTCATCCTAAGGGTCATGCAGCCCCAGTAGTCACTCCTCCATGGCCAGAATCTCCAATCAATCCTGTTCAAAGCAGTCATACCAGTAAGAACTCCCAGTTTGTTGTTCTGTGATTTTCTTTCTTTGGGAAATAAATAAATCCACAAGTCCAGCTTCCAGGTCACTCTGGCTGTCCTGCCAGCATAGCTATTGGAGCCACAGGATTCACTCCTCCCCTGCAGCACACTGCAGTGCACACCATCTAGGCTGCATGGAGGGAGGTGGATGGAGCTGCAGGTGGTTTCATGGAGGGGCAGCATGAAGAGAAACAGAAATGAGACTTTTGTACCTCAGACCTTATATGGATAATGGTAATGGGGAATCTGTTGTGTGCAGTGGCATGCATTTGCATGAGGGGAACAAACAGCATGGCACTTCCTAGAGAGACCTGAGGTTGAGGAAGCAAAGATCTGAATTACATCTTTCCTTCAGAAAGCTTTGAACCGTATATTCAGTGGAGGTGTTCAGCCCTTCAGCCTCATCCAGTTCCCAGCCAAATCCTATATAAACTCTCCAAACTGCCTGTACTAGATGTGATAGAAAAATATGAGCACCAGCTGCTTCTGTCTACTAATCCCTTCCTATTATTCCATATTAATTTGCCTGACACTGCCTGACTGTACTCCATCAGCACCACGGAGGGAGAAGTTTTATTTAAGATTACAGGTATGCTGGTAGAAGAACAAATAGCTATAAACAGTCAAGTAATAAATTAGAAGGAGGTTTCTAATCTTTAGTGCAGTGAGATCCTTGAACAGCTTTCCGATAGGACTTGTGGCAACAAGCAATAGCTGTTGTTACCTGGAATCTAAAAATGCAAAGGGGGCTGGAAGTAGTAATTGTCTGTAACAGCATGAGACTGAGTTCTGCAGCTCAGACAGCCTCCTTCAGGTCCACAGTGCTGTCCACAGCTGAGAAAATCAGAAGCTGCACTTTGGAGCCCACCATCCTGGGCCATGACAGGGGTGGTGCTAAAGGAAAGCAGATATGCCTGGCTCCCTTCAGCTGCCCAGGAAGGCAGGTGCCAGGTCTTAAACAGCAAAACTAGCAGAAGTGTAGGATGGCCTCTGGAAAATGCCTGAGATATGACATAGATCTCTTGCTTAGGTGTCAACAAGTGTCACTGCAGCTCTGTCCCCACTGCTACTTCATGGCGTTAATATACTAAGAAAGGGAGATCAAAGCAGAAGCAGACAGCTCAGCTATGTTTCTCTCTTTAAGCAAAAACACCTATTGGTTGACAGAAGCACAGTTTCATGAGTGGAGTTCGGTGAGTTGTTTGTGAAGGCAATTACATGATGTGTTTATTTCCAGTTCTATGGCTCCAAATCAGTGGGAAAGTCTTCCACTGATTCTGAGAGGATTTAGAGCAATCTCAGCATAAGTCTATGTATTACAAACCAAAACAAAGAGTAAGCATCCTCAGATCTTTGCTTATTACAGTTACCTTTACCCTCCCAAAAGGTACCATCTAATTACATTTGTATGAATGATGCATATCTTTACTGTGCAATTTTTAAGGCACATGGTTCTCTGTTTTCATTTATCTTCATTTCCTGAGGGCTGACAGAAGAGCATTTATGTATATCAGACAGGACAGGAAATAACAGTTACCCTAAACTTCCATATTAGGATAGAATTTCCTAACTAAATGAGTAACTAGCATGAATATCTGGGACTGCTGCCCTGCTTTGCACACTTTCAAGACAATGTTTAGTCTTGTCCTGGCCTTGCTGTTAAGATCACAAGACCACTACCTGGCTTGTTTCAACACGGCCTCTTACTAGCAGCACCTCAGCTTAACTTCACTGACCAATGCAGACAGTTTACATCTGTCTAGATTCATTGAGCTGGAGACAAAGAGGGACCATTATATCATTTAATCCAATCTTCTGTATATATGTGTATATAAATTACAGAGATACTGCCTCACAGGAAACTTTCAAGCTGTATCTCATTTTCTTTCATTTTATCTTTTCTGCCAATAATCCGTGCACTGCAGAACTAGCTAGGGTGCTTCTGCTCACATGCACATTATTAACGTCTTTCCAATTTAAACCTTTGGGTTAATCTCGCAAAACCTTCCTACATGGTCCTTACTCAGAGCTATCTTATCTAAGAGATGAGAATACTTTCATTGGCAAGATTGGACACAAGATTTCAAATTAGTTCTTCAAGCTAGTTTCCTATTAATTAGAGAGGAGAGAGCTCCATCTAGCTGTCCTGGGTCCAAAGGTAGAGGCTGGCATGAATTTGTGCCAGAAGAACACAGAAAAGCTAACAGAAGTACAGAACATTCCCAGTTCTTACATCTCATAATTCTAACTTGGAAAAAACACCTCTCTGCAAACAGAGAGGTGCTGCATTAATGTCGGTATCGGCACTGCATTAATACTAAAGTGATGTGAGGACTAATAAACAAAGCCATTTTAAGAAAAGATTTGAAGGCAAGAGGAATCCTTCCAACCACAAATGAACATAATCTGCTTTTATTTTAAGACATAATTATCCCTAGAAGGAAATGTACAATGAATTGGAGCAAAATAGCCCACCGCTCAGTTTGTTTGCCATCTTTTGTTGCATCACCTATTCTGCACCAATAAATAAACATCCACTGCACAGTGAATAATTTTCAAATGATTCAGCAGAAGTTATTAATGATTTATTATTATTTCTATTGCAGCAGTGTCTGAAGACCCCAGTGGGGAACTGAAGTCCCACTGCACAAACAAATAAGCTCAGAGCTGTTCTGTTTATGTGCAGTCATGACCAGAGCTCATGCACACAAACCCAGTCTAACTTTAAAATAGTGGGAGTACTGTTACTGGGTAGCTATGGCAGCACAACTTTCAGCTTGGGTTGTGCAACCCACCTTAGAAGCTGAGTAAATAACTGGAAACGTAGCCTACACTAGACTCTGGGCTGCCACAGCTATTCAGCAGGCAGTATCCAAGGTAGCGCCTTCAAAGCATGTTCAGATATCTCTGTACAACTTGCAGCAGAACCTCTGACCGCAGTTAATGTGATAGGTGATCATATTCACCGGGTAACTGAAGCAACTGAAGGTGTTATGGATCTCCTCTCTTCTGTAGCTGCTTTCTAATGAGTCCCACGCAAGAGGTCTTCATCACTGTCACAGAGGGAACTGGGCAGCAAGCCATGCAGTTTGCGCTCTGATGTCTTCATGCAAATCCACTGCCATCAGCAGTTTAAGTGTGAACTGGAACAGCAGAGATGTGGGCACATGTTCTGCTCTGCTAGCCCTGTTCAGGGTAATAACTTTACACTGATGGCTAGTGGTGGTCTGCCTAGACCACCTAGATTAAACTAGATTAATGAATAAGCTCTACTTCATTTGAATATATTAATGAATAGATTCTACCGAATAGGCTGACAGAAGCAGTCCATCCCAGCTCATCTATGCCTTGCCAATAGCTATTGATAAACCTCAAAGAAAATAAATATCAAAGTACTCCAGAGTATTAAGCATGGTACTCATTTGGGCGGGTTTTTTTTCCAGGTTATATACACAAACTGCTGGACACGCACGCAAACTGCTATCATTACGTGTAGTTGTTGTAGATAGTGAAACAAAAGAATAGCAATAATTCAAATAGGGCCGCACTGAGACATAGAAAAGCACAGGCAGAACAAGGGGAAGCTGCTAAAAGCACAAGGCGGCAGACATGGCAAGGATTAGCTGTCTGCTAATAAGAAACACTTTTAGGGAAAAGTATTTATTTCAGCTTCAACATAGATTTGTGAAGGAGCTGAAGGATATGGCTGGAAAATGGTGAGTATCTGTGAAATAACTTCTGTCTTTGCTATGCAGAGCAAACCTGTGGACTGGGCCACAGAAACTTCATAGGACGACTCAGTTCTAGTGACTTTACTTATGTGCCTCTGAAAAAACATACAAGAAAGATGATCAAGTCTTCATCTAGTCCTCGCTGAACCTTAAGGATATTACACCTGCACTCAGTGAGCTTGCCATGCAGCTGCTTCCTTTTCTACAAAATTACGATTAAACTTTGCTGCTGAAGTTAGATTTCCAACAGCACAATTACCGTGCTCCTCTTTAGCATATGAACTATCTATTTTCCTTTCTCTCAACAAGTGGGAACCTTCAGAGATTGAGAAATTAGATGCTGCAAACAGGGGTAATAAAAGTTGGTTTAAATCAATAAACAACCTTTTAAGAACTTGTGGGGCTTTCTGTTTAGTCACTCTGTAAGGAAGTGGTATATTCGTTAGGCCTGCATGTTCTAAGGAAGCTTCGTCCTGGTTACTTTACTATCCAGTGGGAGTAGAATGCAATTTGGTGTTCGTACTAAAACATCATAGACAGAGCTTTATATAAAGTTTTACATTACAGAGTTTTCTGTTTCTCTTGAAGCAACCAAAAGATTGAAAATGTACACAGGGACCATACAAATGATCTTACTGTCACTTTGCAAAAGATTTGAAATTGCTAGGCAGTATTCGATAGTTTATATGTGAATTCTCCCTTGGTGGTATTCATATGCTTCGTGTGGGCCAGAAGCAATGGAATTTAAATCATAAAAGAAACATCCTGGCTTACATGAGGTGGGTTTCCATGGCATCTGGATACCATAGGGATAAATTATATCCACTCTGGTGCTTTCTAATATACATTCAGAACAGCACCAGTGTTATTCTAGTTCCCATATATGTCCCGTTTGAAGTGTGAATGGTGACCCTAGGAAGAATGCTGCTCTCCACCCCCCTCTGAAAACTGCAGCTGGGAGGAGGCTGCTCATCACACAAAACATGCCTGTACAACTCTTATGGGTCTCTTGCCACTTGCAATTTATATGCAAGTGAAGGGTTATGAAATTGTTTCAAGAAAGAGAGCTTGCTTGCCTGAGCAAAACAGGAGTTATTTTTCATTTCTTGAAGTCACTTACTCCTTGGCTGTGTTGCTGAAATGTTTTAGACAAAGTCATATTTGTAGATAGTGGTTTTTGCTCTGGTAAATGTCTTTCTATTCAGACCAGCATCCATGCAAAATAATGTTCTACTTCAAAACAGTGTTACTGATTTCCCCTGCCACACACCTTTTGCCATTAATTTCTAAGTCTTATCCTGTCAAGAAGTGTTTCCAGGCCTGGTTTACAGATAGGAGGAACTATTTAAAGGAAACTGTGGACATACTTTCAACTAGTTTGTTAACTTTCATAAGATTACTGTGAGTGAATCTTCAAATTATGAGTAAATCTGTAAACTGAGGACTTACAGAATATAAGTAGCTTCCATTTTAATAGTTATTTCTAACTTTTCAAGCAAATTTTATTCATCTTCCTTATTTTAAGGCCCTGAGAAAGATTTCAATCTATAATTGGAATGAAATACCTGTATTTGTCTTTGTAAGGGGCTAGCCAGTGCAGAAAGATAGACCCCAGGTACAGTGTATCTTGCAGAATTTTCATAGTATCTTTAGAAAATAAGAAACTGCAAATATCATGAAGAACAAAAGCACCTTAAATCTTTAATTTAAGGATGATCTGGGTCGTGCTAATTTCTATTACAATCCTAATTCTGCATTGCTGAATTGTTTATAAGGTTGCAAACATATATAACCCTACATCTTCCAAAAAGTTATGCTTAAGATTAATGGAATCTGCAGATAGGTGTATCCCTTTAAGGTGACATTATAACCACCCCAAAAAGTGCATTTAGTTTGGAGGGAGCCCTTTGGCTTTATGGCAGAGATATAAGGTTCTTGTGCCCAACATGGATCAAAGAGCAGATGGAGGGTGTGTGAGTCATTCTTATACCCACCTGGGAATTTCAGAGGGTCCAGAAATGCAAGGTAGGACAAGGGACGTGGCAGATGGATGCAAGGTCCAAAAAGCTGGAAGAGAGTTTGGGGTTTATTTTAGCTTTTTAGCAGTCATGGACTCAGGCTTTACGTAATATATTGCTAAGCATGTCTGCTTTCCTAAGGTCCTTAACATAATATCCGTATAATACAAAGATTGCCCCTGTAAGGAGCAGGGCAATCTCCTTTCTCTCTTTTACATAGCCTCAAAAACACATATCAGTTTAACTCTGACATGATGTCTTCACAATCTTTCCTCTGTATTTTCTCTCCAATCCTGCAAAATATTGCTGTCTCCAAAGAGGCCCATGGTAGAGACGCTGCAACCCTGAGCATAACCAAGGGTTATTTGAGGAAGACTGTTCTGGGTTGTATGTGCCTTGTTCAGGTTCTTCCCTCAACATTCACTGTTCTGAACACTTTCCTTACCTTTCTTTCAAAACCACAACAGATGAGGACTTTGCTTTTTCCACATGTAGCCAGAGGAAGAGAGGGTGATGGCAGCAGTCTCCTCTCTACCCAGGGACTCCACATCTTCCTCCATCCCAGGATAGCTTTGGGATGTGGAAAATGCTAGACTGAGGGCACTGTCCAACTGTCTGACTGAAATCAGTCCAGAGGGGTATGGTAATTACAGATTCACCCAGAGTCTCAGAGCAAGAAGGAGAATAATTTACATTTTCACCTGTGAGTGTGGATGCTGGGTCCCAACACCTGCTGGTGCCTATCACAGCTGTAGACCAGCTCCCATATGGCCTCACACACCAAGGTTAATCTGTCCTCTCACTTTTATCCCTTTTCCATAGCCCCGTCACTTATGGGGTCCCTTGAAACGAGAAGATCTGAAAGAGCCCTGCATAGCCGCAAACCTAACCCAGAGATGAGGAGACCTGGCTGGGGTTGGCTTGCCCCCACTAAGGCAGAGGGAGAGATTGTCCCACATCCTGCTCTGCTTTGGAGAGGAGCACAGCAACTGCAGAGGACACTGGGCTGTGAGTCTCTAGGGAGGGAGGTACCTCTGACAGGGAGAACTGAGGACAGTGCACAGACTTCCAAGAGAGACAATATTATTCAATGCGCTTCTGCCTGTTGCGTTTTCCAGAGACTGGCTGAGGGGCTTTCGGCTCAGCTGGCAGGTGTTTGCAGCTCCACTCTGAGGTGCTTTCCTACCCCCTTATAGAAAAGAGAGGCCATATGCCTGGCTTAGGGCTGTGGATCCCACTAAGAATCCAGGCACCTAAAGGTGAAGTTCACAACCTTTGATTCATTTTTGGATCTCAGTATAAGAGTCTGAAAAAGTAACATTTAATCAATTTCTTAGTAGTTTCTGTTTTCATCCCCACTTATACCCTGAGTTTCAGCTAGCAAAGAACTGAAATGTCTGAGTTATCCTGCAAATATTAGCAGTCTCTTGATGAAAGGAGGGCTTGTCAGTTACCACTATAACTTCTTGGACCGATTTTGCACTATGTAATGAATCATCAACTTCATGCTGGCAGTACCTGAAGAATGGACCCAGTTTGCCAGAAAGGCATTATATCAAAATGAATATGATATTTAAAGCAATGATAAAACATTATCTACCTTGTCCATTTCTTTCTGAGGACTACTACAGCCTCCAACCCCTCTCTGTCTTGCACTGACCATAACTTATCCTAGCATATATTAACTTTATTTCAAATACAAAATGTCAGAGCTACAATCCATGATGCATGAGTTTTGCTCCACAGAGCAAAAACTATCTAAAAATGAGTTGAATGGGAGGAAATGATAAAGAGATTTTTTTCTTGGAGAAAGGGTGACAGGTGGGAGAGCAGCAAGATTAGCGAGGTCAGAGCAATGTCTACACAGTTTTAAGAGAGGGAGAAGAAAATCTACTTGACCCACTAGTCCAGCCTCACCCTCTCCTTACCAGTGACCTCAATGGAGTCCTACTGACAGAAGCTGCTCAGTCAAGTGAGATATCCAGGTTAGCATACACACTTCAAATAGACCTTTGCTAATCTGGTTACTTTGACTGAAACGGTTTTTGAGCATCCACATAAGCCACTCTCGTAGCTGACTGGAAAGACAGAACGAGGAGACAGTACGCTCCCGCTGCGGGCGTTGATGTCGGGTAGTAACCTTTTCCACTTGTGCATCCTGATCTGGAAGGAAATCTGTCCCCAGGCTGTCGTGAAGGGAGCTGAAGGAAGCATGAATGGTACCGAAGGGTGCACGCTGCCCTGTTATAGCCCAGAGTGTGAAATTAGAACTGGTTTGTCCATGAGGAAATGAACATCAGATTCGCATCTCATGCTCGTTGCTGAAAGTGATAAAATTCAAGCCTTTAGTCAACTGATATTAATGTAAGACAGCATTCGTGAGGCAAATGCTGTTTTCATATAGAAATCATGGAATCCAGAGACAAGGACTGGAAAGACCCTTAAAAGACTGCCTTTCACCCTCTCCCATTCCCCAAAGTCTACTCTTGGCAATCATTTTAGTAACCTGTTCATTTAAATCTCCAGGCCAGGGAGATTCCAAAACCTCCCAGAACTCTTCCAGTGCTTCTTTGGACATGCTGTTACAATGTATTTTCTAATGTGTCATCTGCCTCCCCATTACCACAGTTTAAGACCATTCCTTCTTGCTTTATCAGCCATCAGCTTGGAGAAGTGATAAGCTGTTCCCTCTTCACAGCTGCTTTTTAGATATTTGAAAACTATTAACATTTTTCCCTTCAGTCTGCTCTTTTGCAGACTAAACAACCTCGATTCCTTCATCTTTTCTCATAGGTTATGTTTTCTAGACCTCTAGTCATTTCTGTTGTTTTCCTCCAAATTCCTTCCAACTGGTTCACATCTTTCCAGAATTGCAGTGCCAAAAACTGACCTTCCAATATGTGATATTCAGGCTTGGTTTGTATAAATACCTAAGTTATAATGATAAGCGATGTCTGAACCTAATAAATCAGTAAAATTTGTAGCATAAAAGAAAGGTAGCTTCAAAAATGAAAATGGAAAATATGAGTTTGAGTTTACTTTTAGCAACGCAAAGGTTTCTGGTGTGTGTCTGGAATACTGATATGTGTCTATGTATATATACACATACACTCTTCTACCGATTAGCACAAACATTTTTAATTGAGGCCATAGCTGCTGTTGTTCTGGCTGTAACTGATCTGGAGTCATACAGAAATGTTTTAAAAGATGAAAGATTAACTTCACAGGAATGAAAACTTTGGCAGATCTCAATGATTGTTCACATATGCAATGATATTTAAAAGCACCGTTTCCATTACTGCTATCTGAAAGGAATCAACTGTTAACCATCATTTCTTTTTCCATCAATGAGCTTGTTTTGTCTTGCTGGGAGGAAAAAATCGAAGTAGCTGATTTTATTTTGGTTTTAATTTTGTTTCTACCAATTAGAGATAGTATCAATTACCAAAATATAAATTTTCCACTTCCTAACTTTTACTAGCCATGATACCTTTGTGAACGGTCAAGGAATAAGGAAAAGGACTCAAGGCACCATTTCAACAGCTAACATGTTTATTGCTATCAGAGAAGGAGTAAGCACACAATGGGTGTGCAGAACTCTGTGTACTTTTCCTTTCACGGGTAGTGGGTAGAAATTCTTGATTACAAAATTACTGAAATTACATCAGACAGTAACAATTTGTTCCATTCATAGTGTGTTTTATAAGTTTCATATTCCTACACTTGTATACATACTTATAGGATGTTAGTCTTATTTGCTGAAGTGTGCTGTTCATGTAATGGATACTGTTCTCCTTGTACCACTTCATTTTTGTGTAATAAAATACTACACAATAATGTTTTATACATTAGTAATAGTCACTGGTCCTTTTAAGGTGCATAAGGCTGTGGCTGCACTCCACAGTGCAGTGCTACTTAAGATATCTGAACTATCGCTAACAGGAGAAGCTCCATTCAGGTTAGCTTGCTTTCTGAACGCTGGGCTGCTGCACAGCATAGACACCCTCTCTCAGGTTTGTCCTGAAAACCAGTGCAGGCTAACACTTGACAGCAATCCTTGAGACGTTACATCTTAAATTCTGTTATGCATCAGATATCTACCTCTACATCCACAGCTGCATTCAAAATCTACCCCCCCACACACACACATCTGAAACTGTAGTATAGACTTCACTACAAAGAGTTTCAGGGTTCAGAGAATAATATCGAACTTCTGTTTTATTTTCAGGAGTGCAACCCAGATAAATCAGGTTTATGCGAATGGGGTCTAGGAAGAAGCATCTTCAGTACCACAGCTTCTGCTATGGACTCTTAGAAGAAAATTAACAACATTTATGAAGATCACTGTTTTTAAGAAGAAATAAAGATCTTCTCCTTCATTTGCTAGAATATTTGCAATCTTCTGCAGAAGATATTATCTGAAGAAAGAGAAGGAGGGAAACATATCTACATTGAGCTCAAAATCTGAGCAATAGAATCCAACAATTCTAATCAGAATTACAGCCCGTACTGTTAATTTTAAAATTTTGTTAGGCACTCAGATACTATGGTGACAAGAACAGAATAAAGATAGAGAGGGATATATTTTAAGAAATCCTGTTTTTATCTATTCATAAGCTCCTTTTACAATATCTGGAAAGTCCTAAATACAGATTATACAATATAACATGGCTGTCAACAAGGTAAATTTAAAGAATAAGCCTGGAATTATATTTATGGTACTTTTCTACACAGGTATAACCCACTGAAATAAAGTCATCCTTAAATACCCTCCCCTAACGGAAGAAGAAGAAAAGATCATGTTTTCTTAGATTAGTTCAGATATTATTTGAAAGAAGTGATCCATGGAAAAGTAGACACCCTTTTGGGTTCTCATGTACTTCATGATTTTTATTTTTTAGATGATTTCACCCAAACCCACTATCAGAAGTCTTCCGAGTAGAGGGAGGGGAACAGAAACATTTCAAGGTAGAGGCAGCCAAAGAGAATACGGAAAAAAGGAAACACCTACACTCTCAAAATTTAGTGTGAACTCGGACTGTTAATAGTCTTTATTTTGTAAAGGAAAAGAATCAAAACCAGAAAATGGACTTGATAAAAATCATCCCCCTAGAAGTAAGGAGACCTGTCATTCACGAGTAAAGTAAGTTTCTGGCATTAACTGGCCTAGCAGTTGTCACATGTTAGAAGAGGACTCCAACTTCATGTGCCACCCTGAGGATAACAGTGTTCAAGCTGCATTAATGCTCTACTATTTTTTCAAGGAGGAGTTGCTAGACATGGTGGCATGACCAGCACAATCCAGCTTTCTCACACTCTCTTGCCATACTCATTTCCAAGCTCCCACCCCCAGTGGGCTAAATCAAGCCAGCATTTTTATTGGTTTGATAATGTGGATAAGCACTAAGGTTTAATTGAAGACAATTGATATTAACCGTATTTCCTATGAGCTGTGAGCCATATGAACATGAATGGAGGCTTCCATGTGTCCCTATCAACATGGCTGTTAACTACTCACTCCGACAGCTATTCGCAAAAACTCGTACACAACATACAATTAACATTGTATATGTATCTTGGCATATATATGTGCATACTACACTTTAGTATACTTTTTTCCAGGTTCAAGTCTGGATATGCCAAGATGAACCGCAAGGTCCTGCTTCCAGCACACGTTTCCTGAAGAGATATGTCCATCACAGAAAATCACTAGCCAGCTTCTCCTCCATGCTAAATGAAATGTGAAGTGAAGCTGTTTATAAATCAATTTTTTTTTAAATGAAAGGTAGGGAAACAACAGTTTGACTTAGACTTGAAAGAGACATAGGCTTCACTCAAATCAGAAATTCCTAAGAATCCATTCAGGGGAGATCCAGATGTGGATTGTCAAAGCTCTTGCCTGCCCTTTGCTAGACTGCACTCATTGCTGTTGGTTTCTTTCTGTGAAGAGCACTGAAGTAATCACACCAGAATAGTTTTACTAATCTTTTTATTGGACTCCATTAAAAATATAGTAATTATGTAGGATTATAACACATAATTAGCCCTCTAACCAAGAAAATTTGTCACAAACATCACAATTTTATAGCCATTGTTTCCTACTCCACAAAGCTTTTATGCCATGAGGTATCTTCAGAGATGTGGTTGTGGTATTATTGGTAATTGAAGTGATTATTGATCCATGCAACCTGTGAGCAGGAATTAGCAGCCCAGCTGCCAAATCTGACACACAGGCAAGCTGCCATGTAGCTTGCAGCAGGTCAGGGACAAGTAGCTGTGGACGTGGCATCCTGAGACACATCAGCCTCCCATCTCCTGGGAGAGTAGGGAGGAAGCTTCTTGCTTTCTGTGAGAAGCAGTGCCCCGGCAAGCAGTGGGGTGTTAAAAGACGTGTGCAATAACTGACGCGTTGTTGACCTCTGATTTGGAGGAGAAATGTCTGACTTTTGGCTTGTCATCTCAGGGTTGCCAGCCAGGTCACAGATCACAATGCCATTATCAGCCAGTTTACAGAGGCAAATAAGCAGGATTTCTGAAGGCCTCAGTACATTACTATGATCAGTAGTACTATGAGTATGCACTCACACTGAATAGAAGACAGATTAATGTGTGCAATTTTTGTGCACAGATGAGTGGCCTATGTGCCCACATGTACATATAAACACACAGCCTATACACAAAGCTCATGAAAGAAAATATACCTTTGGAAAATGTGGGCCCCAGATTATGCAGAGTGCCTCTAAATGAGTTCTTGCAATGTATGCTGAAATAATTTAAGAGGTTATTATTCTCAGCTGCCTGCCCACACAGCCAGGAGATACTGCCCAAAAGCTAAGACTTATTGTAGTTTCAGTGAATGCACCAGGCTGTGACCTCTGTAGCTCAGAGAAGGGTATTTCACCCTTTCTGTGCCTCTGCTGCTGGGGTAATAATGTCTGGCAGAAAAATGGGGGAGGTATTTTAAATCACTCCTGCATGAATAACCAAAGTTCATCTCAACGTGCTCTCAGTAAGGCCAAACTAGAACGCCCAACGTCCTTACATGCATTTACTGTCCTACTCTCTCACCTGTGGAGTCTTTGCTAAGTTCAGAACCTATCAATTCATCCAACAAAATCTTTTAACACTAATAGATGCATTAAAAAGGGGAATAAAATTCATAGTTTCCGTAATTAGCCAGGAGAGGAAAAGCAGGTAAGAACGGATAAATCATATATCAAGCTTTAAAGGGAAATCTCACTTTCTGGAGGAGTGTCTTCCAGCTTTCACATTCCTCTGGAACATCCAATACATTTCTCTTTCTGACAGTGAGGTTTTAAATAAAGCAATGCTCTAAACTAGAGCCAGAACCTCAGGAGATTCTGCAGACATAACATAAGTCCCATTTACATGCTCCTGATTGTACTGAATTCTGTAGTTCAGGCTTCTTATCTCTGTTAGTATAACTGCAAATTAGCACAATATGTTCTTTAACTGACTATGTCAGCAGACCCCACATTGCTTGCCAAATAATTATCTTCAAAGTTCAAAGTCACCCTTGGAGGCTTTTATGTATAACACTGTATCTTTTAAAAATAAAATTTTTATATATTCTGAATCTAGGCTGCGATTAATCACCAGCTGATAGAGTCAAAGAATGTCCTCATGTGAATGTAACAATCACAAAAGCTTGCTTTGGGGAAGTGGGGGTGACACCTAATTGAAACTGAGAGGTGAGAACATTGTTTTTCATACCAGGTAGCGTCAGAGACAAGAAAGCTTCTTTTCAGAGTAAAAGAGCTGACAGATAGAAATGACCCCTCCAAATCCAGGCAATACACAAGGCTGGTGAGAACCAAGGCAGTAATAATGACTGACACGACAACAGTGGGAGAAAAATCAAAAAAAGAAATGAACATGGTTCAAATCAAGAATTATTCCTGATATTTCATGTTGAAGTGAAGGAAAACACTGAGAAAACTTTTCACAGGTAATATGAATTTTAACTCAATTCTATTCTAGATTCTGTTAATAAATGCAAAGGAAATGATGAGCTGGAGTCATAATACTGGCAGGAGGCTGCGGGAGAGGAAGATCAATAGTTACTATGGCATTTGCAGTGTGAGAGAAGAAGGTTTAAACCCCAACTATACTACTGCTCAAGTGCGTGCCAATACCAGCAGATTAGAGTCGAAACTGCATATTTTGTTGAGAGATAATATCAAGGGGGCATTTGCCTCATGCCAGGAGGCAAAGACATTTGTTTCACACATGGATGATGTAGCTTCAAATGACCTCAGTCAGAGAAGGGAAATGAATCAAATCTACAAGAGATCCCCCTGGAATTGAGCTTCCATTGCATTTGGCTCAACCACATAACTAAACCAAAGCTTTCCTTATTATCTTCTTTTTCCCAACTGAGTTTTGACCTCACTTGAAAGACCTTCCCAAGGCAATTGCAACCACACTTGATGAATCAGGTGTCTGACAAGAAAATAAAATGATCCCCCACCTCGGAGCCTGAAGATAAGCACAGCACGCGCTTCTGCTAGAACCTGGGTGTGGAGGGAGAGGGACAAGTACTGTCCAGTGGAGGAACGAGTGCATGATCTAGTGAGAGTCATGTGAACTGGAGTACGCAGAGACTTGATGGACAAGCAAGCAAGCACCAAAGGTGACGACGGTTTAACACAGACTGAGGATGTGGCCCAAGTACAACGCCTAGCACAGAGGAAGCTCTTTGCAGGGTGCTGCTAAAGGGTGCTTCCACCCGCAAGTGGAGAAACTGGTTCCTGTGTCTGATTCCTTTTGAATTCAAAGCAAATGGGTCACATAACAGTTTGTCCTGTTTAGAGAAACTTCCTGCACTGCCCTGAGTAATGACTAACCCTTGGTGACAACCAGGGCAACAGTGCAAAGCCTGAAGCATGAGTAAGACCTCACTAGGACTGCTACACATAACCGGCTCGACAGTTGCCTTTGCTTAGGTAAATGTCACATGTGCTAAATAAAGACTGTGACTAATTGATTTCTACTGGGAAGGAATGAGGAAAAACAATTGTTTTGTTGTTGTTTTTATTTTTAATGCATCCAATTACCGTAGACTAGCAACAGTTGCCAGGACAAGCTGTTCCAGTTTCATTCTTAGTGCCAGGGAAACAGGCCATTTTAAGGAGTGGTTCGTATGGGCAAAGAAACAGAAATATCCAAAAAGCTGAAGTGTCGGCGTAAGTAAAGCATGTTTAAGAAAGCTGGCAAACTAACTGGGATAAAAGCTTCTCTGAGATAAGCTGTTGAGGTGAATTATTACAGTTTTATTGTAGTTCTGAAGTTGCAAACAGCGTTTGAAAGCGCAGTAGAACATCAATGGGGCTTATCTAGGAGGGTCTCCAAAGCTATATTTAACCTGTCCAAGGGTTTTCAGAACTACTCTGAATTTTCTCCAAGCATGGTCTAATAATTAAGTGTTAAACCAATTGTATATTATAGAATATTACTGTATGTATGGAGTTCAGCTGAGAAGATGCAGAGCCCTGCCAGACCAAATCCCTAACTCTATTAAATAGTAAGAAATAAAATTCCCGCTAAAGAAGAAGTAACGCTGCTGCCACATCCTACCTTCTTTAAGGCTTCTTTTGGAATTTTTTTTCAACAGAGCCTCTATGCAAGAAACAGGAAACCAGCAGTCCTGTTCGTAGATTCTAAATGGAAAAAGGTAGTGTGCATCTGAAAGTACTTGCAGCAAAAGTACTTTAGATGTAGCTAAATAAGAGCTTAGTCACAATAATTATAAGATGTATTAATTATGAAAAATAATATTGGATAATTATATTTAGAGAGGATTTCATTGCTGCTTGACTTCAGAATATCTGTCACAGGACAAATTTCTCTTTATGGTTTGAAAAAAAATTAGGCAAACTTGTACTGCTGAGCAGTAAGCAACCATGTATTTATCTCAATAATCTTCTAGAGTCAGCAGAGGTTGAACGAGTCTACCAGCTTATAATTCTTTAAAAAAAACAGCCTTCAATTATTAGCAGTATTGTCAGCTCCAAGTACTTCAGTAACCAGTCTCCTTTCTTCATCTTTTCAACTACAAATTCCATTCCAGCTCCTTGATGTCTGTTTGGCATGGGAGACAGTGCCCTTCCGCATGGGAAAGACAGAAAAAAATGATGAAATGAAATTGCCTTGTGGAAATTTGTTTTGATTTTTTGGGTGAAATAGTTCTATTCTCCTGGGAGTTACAGACTATTTGCTGTACATTCTTCTCTGCAAACAAAGTTTATTGTATGGCCTATATATTCAGTGACACACTCCATGGTCTCCTATTAGCAAAAGAGGAGATTGCAACTGTGGGACTGGAATGGCAGTACAGCGCACAGGGGGAAATTAAGTCCATCTCACAAAGGAGAAAGTAAACCCAAGATAACCGAACTAGAACTCTTGCAATACTCTGCAGCAGAATATCTGAAATGAAACTTGTGGTTGGTTTCAAACTAAAAAGTTAGTTCAAAGCAAGAATTTCTTGTGAATTTTTCTTCTTGAAAATCCAGTTTTCTATCTGAAAGCAATTTGGAAAATGTGTGACGAGCCACCTTCCTGCCCCTTTATTCTGCTTGGCTGAATTAGATAAATTCTTTACAGTAATAATTATGTCTTTTCTGCTCTGTGTAGTACTCAAAACATTTATGATTCCCTATGAAAAGTGCTTTACTTTTTAGATGAACAACTGTAAATATGTTAAATTCTGAACAAAAAAAGTAAGCAAAATAGAACAATTCCTTCTTTCACATGATGGCATATGCCAGCTAATTAGCCACATGAGACACTGAACACTGCAGGACACAGATGGTAATTTGGGGCTGATAGTCCTACAGCAATGGAACAGCACATTGCTTGTTGGCAGAATATATTGCCATTTTTGTGCTGATGTCTGTGCAGTAATCATAGCAGCTCTTGGTCTTGATAGTTACAGAATCTCTCAGAATAGATTCTTATGAATTTATTTGTTATTACTTTCTCAAAAAGTTCAACTTAATGTTGACAAAGAATAAATTATTTTGAGATTGACAACGACTACGTAGCATGTGATGGGAAGATTTACAGTTCGATTTATGGTTTGGCTACATCCTAGCTCAATTCTGCAAAGATAGGTATAGCCTACTGTCCTTCCTCCTTTATCCCAAGACTTATATAAAGGATAGTACATGTGGGCTAGATATACTTTCCAGCCATGACCCTAGATTGGATCATCAGGAAACCATGAAGCAGGGTACTCTGTGGCACACAAGAATACACCTTACCTATTAATTTCTTGGTAATACAACAGAGTGATCATGAGTACTCACTTTAGCCTTTTGGGAGTAGTTTCTCTAGTCTCTCTCCACAGTCAGTTAACCCATCTTTAAATATTCAGGGTCACCACAGAAGGAGACTATCCCTATACTGAACCTTTCATCCCTATATCAACCTTTTTTGATATATTCCAAACTTGTCTTAAAAATTGTTACAGTACTAGCACCAGCCCAAGGCTCTTTGGTGACTTGGCACCACTGCCAATTCATCATCATCACTACAATTAGGGGAAAGCTAGGGAGACCAGCCCTTGTGCACATTTTAGATCACTGTGGCTCTTGTTCTTGCCCGGCACAGCAGAAAACAGAAAAGCCTGTACTTACTGGAAACATCCCATGAGGACTTTACATTCACCTTCAGAGCTAAAGAATTGCTCAAGGTTTTTTCTTCAGCAAGATATCCTTGTCCTATTGGTTGCTGAACTCCACCACATTTTCACAGGTTATAGCTTTACTGGGAAACTAAATGGGCCTGCAGCACAAGCTGTGTAGCAGTGGCATGACACCAGCCACACTGCTGGCAGGCTCCCTGGCATAGTTCGGCTTCCCCCAGAGAATATTCAGGCATGAACCAGGGGAGAGCACGGACCAAGGACTGCTTCCAGTAGAAAGTACAGGTGAGAATAGCATATTTGTCTGAGAGGAGACAGATTTTAGCCCCCTCACTGCAATGTTGCTTGCTGTCTGGGCCAGAGGTCAAACTCTGACCCGTATATATATATATATATATATATATATATGTTTTTAAGACACATGTAGCTTTTAGGCTCTGCCCCTTCCAAATCTAACTCAGCAAGTTTGATGGAAAGCAACATCTTCAGCAGTTTGTTCTAGGTGCACCAACAAAAGGCCACATAATGCCTTCCGGAAGACTGGTTATGCCTGGTAGCCTGCTCCCAAGCGTAAAAATCCTCTTGCCCTACAAAGGAGAGTGCTGTCATTGCAAGCTTCACTCTGCTCCTGCCCTCAAGTCAGGGCACGCATCAATTCCCTTTAATACCACTTCATACTCTGCCAGGCTTCTCTCTTCTGGAAATACTTCTCACAATCTCTTTCCATCACACCTCTGATATTCTTCCAGACCTTCTCTCATTTCCTGGCTATTTTCCCCAAGCCTCCATTCCCCTGTACCTCCTCTCACATCCTTTCATCCTTTTATCTGGCTTCCCTTATATTATTCTGGTAGACAGATTATTCCTTAGCCCCATGATGCCAATAATTTCCCTTCAAGATTGCATCCGCCCAAATTTCCTGTTATGAAGCCCTCAGTTAGAGCTGAGCTTATGACACCAGCTCTTAAGGGTGAGTATGCTTGAGTACTGTCACAATCTTACATTGAATTGTCACTGTAAGAACTGAAGATATGTCCTAGGAAAGCAGAAACAGCTTACATTTTGCAGGAGATGTATACTCAACAATATATGACAGAGAAAAACAAGAACGAACCAAAGCAAATGGTTGCAAATCTACTGCTGTGCTCATAAAAATGGAAGAAATGTTGTTAAATCTGTTTCAATGAGGTGTTTTTATGGCGTGTTTGTTCCTGTGGCACAGAAAACAAGCTGATTTTCCTGGAGCTGTAAGCTGTAAAAGGTTACCTGCCTCCTCTCACTAGAACCCCAGAAAGGCATATAAATGGATGATGAAAATATTCCAAATGCTGAGAAAGTAATTTGGTTAAATATATTGAATTTGATGAACAGATCCAATTTTAAATGTGAGATAAACAGGTGCAAACACCACAGAAGTTTCACCTGCTCACACAGGTTTTGAATTCAGTACTCTTTAAGGAACACTTCATAGGACAGCAGATAAGTCACTCAAGCAATAGATTAGGTGGAAACCTGCATTTAAAGAAAGGAAGACAAGTAAAAATGTGTTTGCAAATCATTTGCTCCTACTGGGAATTTCCAAAAGAGGACAGTCTTGAAATGTTATTACTAAAGCTTGAAATATCATGGATATAAATTTAAGGCTTGATAAGTGTATGGAGGGAAAACATCACTTCTCTGGATTTGAAAAATCACATGTCTAGAGCAGAAACTTCATCAACAAATTTCATATTCTTAATGCTACAGGGAAGAAAGGTAGGAAGAAGTATTGAGGACGTAGCAGCTGTTTAAATTTTCCGAAGTATATATAGGATCTATCCATAGTACATCTCATTCCCATTAAACATGCAACTGCGGTTGAAATTCCTGAGGCCAAATATATGAGTGAAATATCATCTACTTATGGATCCTGTTACCTTTATTCAGCACCCCTATCTTCCCACCTCCCTTTCCTCCATCGTTACTACTCAGTTTGTACAGTACATCCAGGACACAGACCTCATTTCCCAGTGGTGCTGAAAACAACTTGGAACACAATTAGCCTTGTCAAGTTCTTCACTGGCATGCCATATATGGCTGCCAGCTTTCCAAGCAATTCAATAATCCCTAAAGCACTGCTGCGGGGTCTGTGATTAACAGAGGTGTTTACATGTCTGAAAATGTACCAGGCTAAAAATAGAAGTCATTTTCTTAGCATCCTGTGATGTCGGGTTTGTTCTTTTCTCTTTCTTTCCATTTGCCAGATTGACGAAAAAAATGCGTTCTCTTAATTTCTTCAACTGATGTAAAAGATCAACAACAACAACAACAAAAGAACATCACTGTTCCACGGTGGTAGAAGAAAACAAATCCCAAATAAAATACTTTATTCTGCAATCCAAAAATAGAAAAGCACCCCTGAGAATGGTAGCCAATTAGCCTTCTCTGCAACACAGAGCAAATTCCAAATTGGTGTGTCCAAAGCAAGGGGCCCAAAAACAGTGCTTGGTATCCCCACACCTGTATTTTCAGCATTACGATCAAGATCTGCTGCTGCACAGAGAAAGGGGAGAAGCATCTGCAAGTACCAGGAGTGCTACTGAACACAGTGCAATAAGGCGAGTATAGTAAAGTAATTCATATTTATTTCCCTTTGGGTGGACCATGCTAGATAAATGCTTCCCTGAAACAGAGTAGTGTAAGAAAAAATAGCTCAGGGAGTTCCTGAAAGGCTGGCACCTCCAAAAGCAACACTTCTACTCTTTATAGTCTTTTCCAGAGCCTGATGTGCAGGACAGGGACGCAGCCATTCTTCCTCCTTGCCCTTCTACGGTAACATGTGTCTTGGGAGCCAAAAAGAGTTCCCGCTACTCAGTAAGAGGACACGGGACTAAGATGAGGGCCTACTCCACTGTTGGATACCTTTCTTGTTCTGTTTTGAGCCATTCCAATTCACTCTAGGGCAAGTAATTTGCAGAAGCAGGCAGCCCTAGCCTGGGTGGACATAACCCCGCCTCTGACATCGGGGCCAAGAACTGGTTACGGGGCCTGTTTTCTTTAGCAGCAGAGACCCAGCCAGACCCTACGCTCTGTGACTACCTGCTTAAAGAAAGATCACTGTTTGCGGGGCTGAAAGTCAGTCATGTAAACCCAGGATCAGGTTTTATTTCTCTGAAGTCAGAGCTCCAAAACATTCAGAAAGCCTGTGCCCATGTCATGGCATAGAATGGGTAGTAACAAGTCCATTCCCATCACGAGCTTTACGTGAGTGAAAAGAATAAATTCCCTTGAATTAAAAGTGCGTGCAGTGCACATGTCAGGGTCAATGCCCTTACAACACCTAGAGATTCCTGAAACGAGCAACAAGCTATGGATAATACTGGCACGAGACAGTCCTAATCATATCAGGATGATAGTTGAATGAATTGAATTCTCCATGCAGCTCCATCCTAGGGCAGGCACTGGTGTGAAACAGTCCAGGTCAGCTGTGCCCTGGGGCTTGTTCAGATCCTGCTGCTGGATAACTTGAATTTAGCTACCCCCAGGTCACAGTAGCCAGATCTTGTTTGATCACAGGGACTTACGGTTCCAGAATATGGGCATTTACAGCCTGTTACCAGCTTTGCAACTTCGGGCTTATTTATACCACTTATTTTAATTTCAAAGATATTAAAGGAGATAACTCTTTTACTCCTGTATTTGTGAATACAGCCCAAAAAGGCTACTACTAAGTGGCTTCTGGACCAAGATTCTTCCAGAAAATATTACTGATTCACCTAATGTCTTTTTACGTGGTATTTAGCATTTGGCATTCAGTGCTAACTGAAAAGTAAATACGTTCACATGTCAGCAGGTAGCCATAGGTCATTTCACAGTTAGAGATGCTGATGTATGCTGCTCCTGACAGCATAAAAATAATACATTTGTGTTTCAGACAGAAAGTAACTCTTAGACACATTGTGAAAATCATAATCATCTTGGAAAACTGAAACTTTAAAAGAGGGGTAGAGGTGGTAGGTCGTCCTCTAATCACAGATATAAAACTAAACTCAGGAAAGCAAAGAGAACAGTGGATTTTTTTTTCCCTATGAACACACAGCTTCCGCATGTCCAGGGCTCAAGCCTCAGACTGCTTTAAATAGTGTTGCCTGGGGCAAAATTCCTGGCAAAGTCAATGTAAATTTTATCCTTGTAAATTATTAATGGTAAGAAGACTTATTTCACCTCCAAATTACAACCTACTCTCTATCTGTTAAAGCCATCACTTCATCTTTCCCTGAATCTCAGCACAACTGCTCACAGCATAATGTGACGTTTAAAAAGATTATCTGAGGATTCTTTACCCTGGGATGTCATTAATAACATGTCCTTCCGATTTTTGGTTGCAGATTTCTGCACAGAAAGTCATTCCTCCCGGCCCCAGGTGTTTATCAAACCCAATACAAATGGCTTTATGTTAGAAGGTTGTTCTGTCCTTCTGGGCTGAGAAAAAAGCAACTAGCGTCCAGAGTGTCTCTGCCAATATTTGACAGAAGGACAGAGCTGTGAAGCAAAGATACATTTTGACAAGTTTTTCTTTTTTCTATTTCCCAGTCCCTTCAAGCCTGCCTCTTGCAAGGTAACATTAGAACAGCAGCCCTTGATAGGTTTGTTGCCGCCTGGCCTCTATATCAAAGCATGCATTTTTCTAGCTACTGCCTGATACGAGACAGAAACTTGACTGGCAGGGCTGGAACGAATTAAGACTATGAAGATTTTAAAATATACTATAGGAAGATATCACATGTTAATAGACTAAATTTGTAAAATGAACCCGTCACTGTGGTATCTATGACTTCTGTCACTCAGCTCCTGCTCCTTAACTGAGAGAATGCTTCAAGCGCTGAACAAAGGCGTCAGCTCAAATGAACACAGGAGATCTGATTATTCACTGGTATCCGATGTGACCAGTTTTCCATCTCTAACATGAGTGTAAAAATCTTCCTCTTCAGATGTGACAGTGTTATTTTTATTTTGTCCCTCCTTCCTTTGTGCAGGACTACATACAGAGCATGGCTGCAGAGATCCAGTTTGACAAAGGCTGACACAGTTCAAATACGGAATAAGACTCACATCCATGCTGCCTGGCCTTCATGCTGTGCATGAACAGAGCTGAGGACTTTGCAAATGGATTGAAGACAGTCCAGTGAAGAATATAACTTTCTGTTCCTTTTCTTTCATTTCCATAATTTCCTTTCCTTTCAAATAGCTTAATAGATCTTTCTCATGGCTGTATCATTTCCCTTTATCTAAATATATAATCCACATTTTGCACAGATTGTTAAGAGGATCATAGAGACTTTCATCTCTCTGTCTCCAAACTCTGAAACGTATCTTTCATTTACTGAGTGTCAATCATAGGAATGATTTCATGCCACCAAAAAGATTTTACCCCTGAATATAATTGCTATACAAAAAAAAAACTCTCTCTAAAGGGGTCACTTTAGTGGCTGACCTGTAAATGATAGACAGACAGCTCTGGAATGAAAATGTGGCTATTTAGCCATTATGGCAAAGATCAGCACTTCACAATTACGGAAATACTGAGGTAATTCAGCTTTCCTAGATGGAAGTGTAGCATAAAGGAATGGGAACTTAATCTCATATTTATAACCCCTGGCTGAAGTTGTAGACGTATGTCCTCTTCCAAATCCATCTAGGTCAGCTGAAGATAATATCATCTCCCATTCCCTCCCTGCTATTTCACTACCACAACCCAGCCAGCAGAACAGGTCTCTCCTCATATCTCCCTTACCCAGGACTGCCTTGGGAATTTGAAGGACTGGGAATAGTAACACCTTCTGAATGTCTTTGTACTGACTTTTGCAGTCTTAGCCAGCTAAAATCACCTGTGCTCACGGTGATTCTATTTCATATGCGCAGTTAATGAATTCAGTCAGATTCAGCGCGTATCTGATGTACAATCAGAGTAAGCAGGTCCAGTAGGTCTGATACTTTTGGAGTTCAGCCTAGAAAATTTTATATTAAAAAAATCTCTACAAGTAAACATGAACAGTAAAAATCACTCCCATCTTTATTTCACTATTGATAGAACCAAATTTAAACTGTAATATCCTTAAGATTGTATGTCCTGATGTTACCACCCAGCAGGAGGGAAGACTACCGAATTGCACAACAAAGTTATGCCCCTCAAACTGGTTTTGAGCTTACTATGGAAAATACATAAACCTGATTTCCCAAGTTCTTTCTCCCTTCTCTGTTTTACTCTAAAGCTACTCACACTTAAACAAGTTGTATATTTAAGGCTATGATAAATGAAGCTGAATGTTTTGACATACGAACCATATTCACTGCAGAAGCTTCTAGGAACTTGTTTTAAATATGATATTGTGTGAGAGATGGTATAATGACTGTGTGAGTTTCAATCCCCTTTAGATTTTATTTCTGCTAAGGTCAGATTCCAATGTATGATGTGTACTTCTACGCAGTGATTTATAAATAGTGGGTGCTTTCAAGGTTTACCTTACTGGCTTTTGCCTTACTGAAATCCCTGTTGTAAATAGGACAAAACCTAGACTGAACATAAAAAGCAAGCCACTTGACTCACAGTCAGCTGCAGTATACATAGAGGGTGGTTTACGCAAAAATTGACATGGGCATCGTTCATTCTTTTTCACTTTTTATCATCGAACAATAACTAAACTCAAAGCGATGCACATTTAAAAATATTTGATGTTATATATAGATCAAACATTTTGGGCTTCTTCTTCTACTGAAACAGAAGCTACATATAATGTAATGTATTACATCTCGCATATACTGTACAAATAGAAACTGCTGAATATTTACTGAGTGTCACTACTCTTAGGAGACAGGTATAAAATTATTAGCAGAAAATAGTACAATTCATTTGGTCTTAGGGATATAAGAAGAACTAATTTTACGTGAGAACAGGTACTGGAATGCAGGAATACTTCTCTGGAGCACTAACAGCATGGCGTTCAAGATCATTCTGATATAAAATTAGCTCTGCAAAATCCATAAAATAAGCTTAAAGAAAATAAATAAAGATCTTTTTTCAGGTACACCATTAAAAGTCATTACTACCTTACCTGAAAAGTTGGCTACTAATATTATATGAAAAAGTAATCTGTGCTCACCTTGCCCCCCAGTCCAGACATAATACCTTGTTTTATAAACCAGAAGCATGCGTTTTATTTCATAACCATTGTCATGTGCTTCTATCATGTGAATAATGGATTGCCTAAGTAGCAGATTTCTGGGAGTCGCTAAGCTTCAGATGGCAGAGCATCACATGTGTGCAATTTTTTTCTATAAATACCTTAGTCATCAGGGCCTCAGAATGTAAGCCATATTAATATGGTCCTTCTTATATTTTGGCATTAACTTTCATAGAAAATTTCTTATCTCCTCAGAGGTCCCCTGTATTGCTATTCCACCTCCCCAAAAAACCTTCTGCTAGATGGCTCCTTTTTCGTTTATACCCAGAATTTTTCCATCTCTTCTGATTACGTTTTTGATCCTCTGTATCTGCTCAGTAGTAAACTTTTCCAAAACTTAACAATAAATGTATTGGGGAGATTTGGGCTTTGATTTGTCTTCCGTTGAAATACATCACACAGTAATAGAAAAATATTCTGTAACTTACTCCCTAGAAACAACTCGGAAAAGTTCTGGCTAACTGTGCAGGGCTTAGGATAGTTGTAGAGTCTTCCTAAGCTTTCAGTGCTTGGAGTATCATGTAAGCCTGAGGTTAAGACTTTTCATTTGTAGTGGAGCCTGGTCCTTTGCTCTCCATTGTCCTCAGTTTAGCCAAATATCAATTCCTTTACTAAGGGGCACTGACCTTTGAAAGCATACGACCTTTGCTTAGAGAACAAGTCCAGAAGAGATGCGTAAACTGGTATAAGTTACCCTTAAGAGAAGTAAGAAATATTTAGGCTGGCTCAGACTTTGTCAGATTCTCCACCATCAGCTGAGTGGCAATAATCCTTTGCGTGTATGCATAATCTTGTAACAAATGTGAGGTAGTTGGGTTTAACTGAGCCTGCACTAACAGTTAAAACAAACTGAAGCCTAAGAACATGTAAAGGCAGCTACCATGTCATCCTATGTGTGGTAGCTAGTTAAGCTCTGGTAACTTCGTTGTATGTCCAAGTCTATTGTGCTACCGTGATACTATTCTCAAAAGCCACAGGTAGGATTACCTGTTGTGGTACTCCCTATACAAACATGAAAAAGAGATAATATGTACCCTGGAAGGCTTGATGTGGATTATGTGTACTCCTCTGTTTTTATTACTTCCACTACACGCTGGTAGATCCAATATATTTATTATGCTATTACAGGAGAAAGCTGTAAAAGAGAACGAAACAGACTGCATATAAGAGGACCTCATGTACAACACTGGCTATACTAGTAGTAACCATCAGACACAAGGAGCCTTTCTCCTTTTCTTGGATTATTTTCCCTTGCCAAAAGTCCTTTCTGATATCACCTCCTGGTCACTCGGTAGCTCACAAATAGGCAGAGGCCCAGAACGGTGCACAGGTACCAGAAAAATAGGTACTCTGGAAAGCAAATAGCAAACATATTCTTCCCTGAAGGGGTGATAGACACAGCTCCTCTCCCACAGGTGAGCCAAAAACACCTGCCAGGGAGCCGTTCGCCCCACACAGGTCTGGGGACCATCACCGGCTCCAACACAGCCCACGATGGCCAGGCAGAGCCTTGAGGACGGGCCGCAGCAGGGAAAGGGAAGTCAAGTCAGCAAGGCAAGGTGGAGGTCTGCACAGCTGGGCACAGCTTGGCAAGGGCCAAGGCTTGGCAAGGGCAAACCAAGGGGGGAGGCCCCCAAGGACGTGCCCTGCAGCTCACTCCCACCCATCTCTTGCCCAGCCGTCAGCTCCAAGGCTGCGCAGCCACCGCACGTCGGAGCTGGCTGCCAGCACAGGCAGTCAGGCCGCTGGGAGGGAGGATGTGACAGGGCCTCATAACACCTTCTACCTTCTCCTCTCTCCCTTATGCAAAAAAACACTAACCACACAATCAGCACACAGGGGGAACTTTTCATTGGAAGAAGAGCTTCCAGCCTGACAGGAGCAACCCCTTTATCAAAGCAGGAGGAGAGGAACTCTGATACCTGTTCAGTGCATGACTTAGGAGGCTGGGACCTCTGAATTCTCTTTTTAAAAAAAAAGAGAATGGCGTACACACACAACCCGGATACTTTCTCTTTAAATACACTTTTGTGACAAAAGTTTTCCATGTAGATGATGGTCTCAACCCCGCAAAATGTGCTTATTATGGATAAAATTAGCATATTATTCATTCTTAACTAAAGGGTCCTAAATTGCTTTAAAACATGTGCGAACCCAAACACACTTGGAAAGGTAGGAGACCCACAATTTACTCAGTCTATGTGGCTTGCAAAGTAAATGTAAACTGTGAAACAAAACCTAAGGGCTGTAGAGGAGCAACATGAGAATGGAGAAGGGAGGCAAGCATATATTCCTTTCCTATTTAATTGCAGATTTAGGGATTCAGAGAGAAAAGCTGTAAACAGATATACAAGCAGTATAGGGACATCTGGAACACTAGAAACAATTCAGAATAAAATAGTTCTCCCTGGAAAAGAAGGTCTGTAGACAATTGAATTTCATATTTCTGAGATCCTGCAAAATGCGTTAGAGAATTTAGAGAAACAAACTGGCTGTGTTCAGAGATTATACTATACCCAAGACAAATTAGTTTTTCTTGCTCTTAGCATCCTGTCTGTAAAATACGTTCAGAGCCTTCATTACACTTATTTTCTTAATGTCTCCCACACACATTATCTTAAATCCTCTCTTCTCCAATGGCAAACAACATTTTAATCAAGAATATGTAAATAAACACTTAAGTCTATAGTCCAATCTACGTGCAACATAAGAAACAGAGGAGGCAGCATCAGTGAGCCACAGTTCTGGTCTTCGTGCTCTGAGCGTAATAGGAGACTGACCTCACCCCCAGCACAGGCTGCCGCAGCTTGAAGGTCACAGTAACCTGCACTTAACACCCCAGGGCTGACATGTATCCTAAAACCACAGTAATATGTTACAGAGCTCAAGCCTAGTCCCACTGGTGTTGGGGATTCCCTCACATATGATATTTTCAAAATCCTAGTTGACTTTGCTTTTCAGTCCCTTTGGACCTGCAAAGCTATGCAAAGCCACTGGAGTGAGACCAGGTTCCTCCCTCACTCCTTTTTTGTGAAGACCTGCAATAGCCTGCAGCGCTGAACGGTTACTTTTCTGTCAGCTGACTTATATCGGCTTTATCAAACGACCCGGAGAACATCTTTGCTGCAGCACACAGACTGGGAAGACAGAGTGCCACCAAGGGAGGGCATGAAAAGAAATGCCCTCTGTGGAGCTCTGAGTTTTTGCCATGTATACGACCAGGTCAGGGTGCACATGGAGGCTCTGGCTAGAGCTCCACTTTTCCAACCAGCACCTCCCTCCCCTGGCAATTTAATCACCTGACACTGCATGGTAAAAGTTTGGCTCCTCTTTTCCTTTCGCAAAACAGTTCCGCCTCTCCCGGCTGCCGAGCCGAATTTGGGACTTTTTTTGGCACCTGGCACCACTGGCAGCGGAGCGCACACACCCTTGCGCGCAGGCAGCCAGAGGGCTTGCAGCCCAGCCGCCACAGCCAGGCAGGCCCCATGGTCTGTCTGGAACCTCTGCACAGCAAAGGTCTCGCTGAGCAACCACAATTAACTATGCACGGTCCAGGAGAAGAGCGCAGACAGTGTCACACAGCTCCGTGCTCTTTGCGGCCCTCTGAGACACAGCAACATAGATGACATCCCCAATGGCATCTGTCTTTAAAGCTGTATATTCTATTAGCAAATGATCTATTAATTACACCCCAGTGACTAGTTGTAACAGCAGTATCCAGGCTCTCTAGCTAAAGTAATAAAAATAACCTAATCACTTCTCTGGATTTCTCACTCTTAAAGCTGCTGTGCATTAACTCAATCCATCATACAAAAGGTTTCATTTTGTTTCTGCATTTCAGCACTAAAAAGAGGCTGTCAAGCTTTTATGATAAAAAAAATAATTACCTCCTTTGACAGTGGTCCCATTTAAATGGTTCTTTTTAAGAAACCTCTTTGGTACATTTTCCCTTTCTCTCACCCTGACAAAAAGAAATGAAACATTTCTCAGCCCATTATTTCCCCCTCCCCCAAATTCACAGCAAAAAAATCTGGCCGTGCATATTCTCTCTCTCATCTTTTAAGAGCATTTATTTGTTTGTTCAGTGGGAACCTGATAAAAAGCTAATTGAAGTCAATATTGTTTTTGAGCTGACTTCATTACGTGTTGGGTGAAAGCCCAAGACAGTGTCAGTGTAACATATTTTACTAGAATTTTTAGTAGCTGGCATTTAAACCAGTATTTTTTTTTTTTTTTCATTTAAATGCTAGGTGGAGTTGGTAGCAACTCCTATTAGTAAGTCTGCCTGGCACTTTCCATTATAAGACTCATACAAGACTTCCCATTATAGGATTTGTCAGTTTTAACCGTTCAGACTGAAGACTTTAGACTGAGGTTGGACACTAAGCACAGAATTTTTACGGAAAACTTCACACAGCAAGATCCAGCCATCCATGAGAGTGAGCCAGGGGAAAATCTGAGGTGTTACAATTTTTGAACTCCTGAAACTTAGTCTTCTTATACCTACAGTTTCAGAGAAGGTACTTGAAATCTAAGGGAGGATGAGTGGTTTACATACAAGAAACTTCTGCTTTTTCCCATTCAGTGAAAAACCACCCAGCATAGTCCAATTCTAAGCCTTTGCAAAGCAGCACGTTCACCTATTGGTGAGAAATCTGCAGCTAATTGCCGAGAAATTGCATCCTTCCTGCACATGTTCCAGGTGGAGGCTGCAGAGGGCAGAGCAAGACTTCACTTTTACCTGGACAAAACAGAAAAAGAACCAAGAGCTGGAGCTGGAGAGGCCAGGTGAGGAAAGGACTCTGTGAAGGGGATGGGAAGGGGGCTGCAGGCAGGTGGAAGAGACAACTAAAGAACGGACCTCAGGAGGCAGCCGGAAAGGAGTTGGGGGAAACAAGCCTGGCAAAGGAGATCTGGGCATGGCTGAAGGCTGAAGCAAGGAGAAAGAAGGTGGAAATGGGAGAAGTTTGGAGAGTAGTTCAGGAGAACAAGGAGGAAATAGGAACAGCTAGGTAAAGAGGAAAAGAATGGGAAGCCTGGAGACTAAGAATGGCCAGGTGAAGAGGCCAGGCTATGCTTTCTCACCAGACCTCAGGAGTGTTTTCCAGTTGGTAACAAAGCAGCAGCTGAATTACTAGATTTGATTGCCAAAATGTTTTGTGTATGCTGAGTTCACCTCACTTAATTTCACAGGAGCTCCCTGTTATTATTGAATAGGGAACCTTCCTCCAGTACTGCATTCAGAAACACGCTTCAAGTGTGATGCAAGTTTCAGGTTTCACCTTCCTTTTCCCCTCACCTCTATGAGAGGTTATCTGCCCACAAAGACTTTTCTCCATCACTTTTGTTTCCTACAGAGCTCCAAAGCTATCTTTGCCCAGTGGCTCTGAAATGTAAAGTCTCTCTTTCCCTTTACTGGCATTGCTTTTGCTAACATTGGAAAGTTATCACATATTCTATCATACATTAGAGGGGGAGCAGCTTCTGCTGTGGATGCGTGCACACACAGCTAATGGCTAATTCAACTTTAGGCATGCCATACAGTATTTCTTTATAGAGTCCCACCTATCCTGTATTAAAGAAGAGGCAGAACGAGTTATAAAGGAGCTCTGCAGCCACGCAGCCAACCAAAGAGCCTTTAAATGTGCTACAGGTCTTTGGCACTGACTGAGAAAGAAGAGCTAGGGCTTTTACTGCTGGATGGTGCAATGACTTAGAGTGGCGTACACCACTGCTTTTGTGCTGCTTGAACCTGGTGCTTGCAGTGAGTACCCAAAACAGCAGTTTCTAGTTCTAGGTACAATATCCGGGATGCATACTTTGGGTTGGTGATGTGGGAACAGGTCAGGTGGTGAGGTAGGGAATATATGAGGCGAGTAAAGGTGTGAGTGAATGGTTTGGGGAGAAATGGAGGACTGAGGGTCTGTGGTGGGAACAGCAGCCCATAGATTGGACCCTGCCTGGGAGGGGTGGTAAGAGGAAGGGAGGACAGGAGGATGAGGGTGAAAGGCTGCTCTGGGGAAAATGAGGAGGCCTGGCAGCATAGCAAGTGTGAGAAGGTGTTTAACAAGGGTAAGGAGGTCTGGTCTGGGAACTCAGAGGGCACATGCCCATACAATGTGACATTTCTTTCTGGGATATCCCAAACATAAGTGTATATGCATATGCAACATGATCCAGTATTTCTGGAAAGTGACAAACTGGACAGAATATGCATAGAAAATCTGATTCTTTCCAGAAGAATCATCTATGCCTTTGGGTTTTCACCTACACGGCAGTGGTTGCTGCTCCTGTGCAGCAACTCTGAAATCACAGACAAATGTGCATTTAAAAGGAACAAAAGACAAACAACTTCTATGTCGGCACTGCTGAGAGAGGAAATAGTTTACGTGACAACAGTGAACTGGTTGTCTTCACGTACAGTATCTGATATAGTCAAAACTTTGGCCATTGAAAACTAATTTTCTTAATGAACAGAATAGGACACAGCATTAAGAAAGCGTCATTCCACTACTTTAATTATTCATCTGACACGTGAAACTCTATTTCTACTCTACTAAGAATAGTAGCATTTACAAAACCCTGGTTTAATGGCACTGGTACTGAGCATACTATTAATTATAGTGCATTGCCAAGCAGCCAGGGCAGTGTTCATATAAGCGGCTAGACGAGCCACAAAGCATAACCATAAAAGGAAGAATATTCTATAGATTTGACATAACACGTCACCCTTATGACAGAATACCCAGCATAACCACATACTAGGAAGAAGAGCAGAAATCCAATGTGATAGCTATAGTCTCTACTTCTGCTTTCAGGCTACTCCAAGCCCACTTTTTATAACCTGCATCCAGAGATATCATGTGAGCTTATTTCAAGTAGCTAACCGAAGAGCTAAGTCTTTTATTTTATTGATAAGCCCCTTTGTATCATATCTGAGAGTGGCAGAAGTAGAACAGGAAGACTTTGTGGAGTATTCACTATAAGGCAGTCAAGTCACCCTTTGTGGTCTAGGAAGTTACCGTAAGTTTTGAGGCAATTAGTGGTAAAAGAGCTTTGTTTTCGATGATGATTCTCATATACTACTCTGATACCAAGAAATTCCACAGAGTTATTTCGGTATCTGAGAAGCAAATCAGGTTTAAATATGGCAGTAACTGTACTGTGTAATACTTTAAATTATTATCATATAATTTACCTCGATTTGTTAAGTAGTCTTAACTGGAAAGCCCTATGATATTCTGTGTTGTAGGCTTCTCCAAAAGTTTACATTGGTGCTTTTTGCCACATGTAAGACCACAAGAGAACATCATCGGGGGCATCATAGGTCATGAACTTTGCTGGATTCTCAGAGTTACATAGGTATTTCATTCTGATTCATATGATCCATTTTAACTAATTTAAGAAATGCTACGTTTGACCCTCATAGAGTGCTTAAATTAAGTGTCTGTCCCTCCCATTTGACTTGCAAGCAGCCTCCAAGACTTTAAGTTGGCAAACTGTTGTGTTGAGCAAGAAGTCATCAAGAGTTGCCACAAACCTTAAGCAAGAGGCAGGGAGAGGGGCTGCACTCTCATTCTTCCCTGAGGCTTAGCAACATGGTTCATATTCTGTATTGTCTGGGAAAGTGTAACTTCATTAAATGTGAGTGTTGGAAGCAGAGATCAGAAACAGGAATTCCCCCAGTCTGTTTGAGGCAGAAAGAAGATGGCTAGGTTGTGAAGGGTGAGACCTGAGTGATGCTTCACTGGGGAATTTGTGAGACTTTTTTCAGCCATTAAAAAAATTAACATTACAATTTAAAAAAATTTAAAAAAAAGAATGTATTTTTCACTACTGTTGGAATTGGCTTCACTTCTCTTTGTGGGCTACATTCAGATCTCTTTATTCACTCAGCAGTCCCAGTGCCTTGCAAGTCAGGGAACACAGAGCTGGCTGGGAAGCGCTCACTGATCTAACCTAGTGTTCCAGAAATTAACAGTCTTCAGTCATGTACCAATAGGTGCATTTAAGAGTAAGAAAACTTTCACTACGTTAGTCCGACAATTCACAGTAACAAATCCAAAAAGCAATTTTCAATCTTATAAGATTATCTTCTTGCCCTGTAGCTTGAGCTGCAGGGCAAGAATATTCACCCTTCTACAACCCCGCTGATTTCAGTGGAAGTTTTCCAGGGCACTAGAGTCAGCTCACATGAATCAAACAGCAAGATCAAAGCCCGTGCTGAAAAGACTCAGGCTATCAATTATGATGGAGTATTATAAATGGAAGGCCCAGTGACATTTCATTTAATGCCATTCCTGTAATTCTCAGGGCTCAGCGACACGACACTATCAAAAATTGATGTAGGTGTTTTGAAAAGCATGGTTGGTTGGTTGTTTTTCCCCTTGCAAATTGTTGCATCTCTCTAAAATACTGAGCTTCTTTCTGAGACGTTGGTTCTTTCCCCAGCATAAAAAGTAGTTTGTTTGTCGACTGGGCTTCTAATTAGAAAAACAAGCTACAGATGTTCTTGAAAGAGGACTAAATTCCATAGCTAAGCCTCTACTCACTGAAAACATACCTCTCTTGAAAGGGCTTTAGAAGAATTGTGCCATGGCTCAGCTGTTTATAAGCAAACTTCCAATTATGAGCATTCTCTGGGACCAGATGTTATAATAATACTATTCTCCATGAGCGTTTTGCTCTTGCACTACTGAGGACCTCTCTCACCACTTTTGAAGCTTAAATCTGTTCATGGTTGATTTAATCCAGGGCCACACTAAGTTCTCCTTACAGTGTTGGGAAGTGACTCATTTCACAACTACTCCAGCTCATTTTGTTTGGTTAAATAGTGGTGCAAGTTTCTGTCAATATGTGTCAAGTTTTTACAAGATGGCTGTCAATTAATCTTGAATTCTAAGATGCCTGGTCAGTTTGAACTGTATTATAGTCATTTCAAGGAAAAAACAGCAGCGGCAAAGGACGGCCTAAGAAGAACACGTGTTTAACGCAGATGGTATGTATTCAAACACTTGTACAGTTGAATCTACTTTTAGAGTCTACAAATATAGCCACCTTTTATATATACTGCAAGAAAGTCAGATTCCCAGATTTCCATTTGCACATCAAAACAGTTATATTGTAGTCAGGCGTCATGCATACGATGAAATTGTTCTGTTTAAAAACAAAACCAGATTGCTATAATAGGATCCCATTGTATCTGTGAAATTAATCTTTCTTAATACTAAGGACCAACATCTGTTTTTAATGGAACAAAAATACCTCAGCCAGTAAAGCAAATAACACTGTAAAGTTTCCAAACGTTCTGTAGAAGAGATCCCTTGGTAAAGGTGACATAGGCTTCCCATGTTTGTGTAACGAAGGGCATGATTCAAACATTTCCTGAGAGAGTATAACTGGATTGGCTTTGCAGCTAGGAAATTAAATGTTAAAAAAAAAACCACACACACCACCCCCTGCCCCAAACTATACAAAGAGAACTTTAAGGTTAAAGCACTCATGAAACAAGACATAGCAAACTAAATGTTTAAAGAATATCTTCTCTGCTTTCTTTAGAATACCTATTACTAGAGCCTTTTACAAAACTGTGTCATAGGTCCTTAATAACACAAAATATTGCTTCCTTTGAGTATCGTAACAGGTAAACGTCTTCCAGCATTTTTGTAACCCTCAGATGAAATTAGCTCCTATCTGACCACAAACACCACAAACCATACCATCTGCGGTAGAAAGGTAACATCACTGTAAGCAGTAATTGGCTACTGCGTTTGATAGACTTTTTGATAGGATTCTAGATTAAAAGGCTGTTCATTCACATTAGACTGTTGCTCCAAGTTATTTCCTGGACAAAGATCCATTTACCTCTTATATACTGTATATATAAGAAGCCTTCTGATACGAACACATACAATGCACGCAGTTAAACTTAGGTCCCTCAGTTGGGAAGCATGAATACCTTACAGTGACCTTGCTTCTGCAAAAACTGACCCACACGTAACATCATTTTTACGGGTTGTCATACTGAAATCAATTAGATTAGTGCAATTATAATGTCATGCACAAGTGTTTGCAGGATTGGAGACTGCTCATACCAAAAGCAAAAGGAGAGGCTTTGAGGATGGAAGTCATTTTACAGGATAGCTTAAATTAAATTTGCTTTAAACCAACAAACATTTTATATACTTTCATTTTAAATGAAATAGACAATTGTTTTTCAAATAGACTGCACATCTCAAAAACGAGCAGCATTTCCTACTCCAGGCACTTGCAAAGATTTTAATGTTTTATGACTGTGGAGTTATTTCTAAACATTTTTGAGTGCTTGAGATATTTTGTTCTAGAAAATGGAAGTGAATTAAGCAGTGTGTTCAAACAGGCAGTTCAAAGACATATTGAAACAATTTGTATCAAACAAAAGGCTCACAATAAAAGGAACAGCCAGTAAGTATAAAAACACAAACCATTTAAAAAACAAAGGAAACGGAGCCAAAATTTTATCATCACTATTAGACAATCTGAAGAAATGCTTCCTTTTACTACCATTGTCCGTGGTTTGACTAACATCCCCACGGATTTTTCCAACCCTTCTCTCCTTTCTCTTCTCCTATCCCCAAGGCTTTGTCTCTAAGGGGAAATGTTAGTAGTTACCACATAGGCACACTTGTGCTAGAACTGGCTTACCCCAGCGTTCTTGCAAATAGTATAGATGAAACTGGAAAAAGGTCCCACAATAAAAGTGCTCTCACCAGCACGATTTTTTTCATATAAAGTTGCACTACTAATTCTGTGGAAAATATTTTTTTCTTTGTGTAGACCAGACCTAAATCTTGTCAATTCTTCTTCTGGAACTAGTTCCCTAGGCTCAGTTTCATTTCACCTTGTTTTAGATGTTTAGAAGCCAGATATCAAAGTGTGAGTTAATCAGTCTTAGTAGATAATGATAGCCTTTGTAGTTAATAAAGGAAAATATGTACATCAGAGGGTACGAGAGGGAACCATTTTCAGATGACATGGCTCACCTGTTTATATGTATACCTGTATACCCGTATACCTGTAAGGGAGGTGATGATGGCTTGGAGTTAGCATCTGTGTGAGAGTCACATCAAATTTAAAATACTTAAATTTAGAAGCCCCTGGAGAGCATCCTAGCAGCTCATCTTAAAAGGATTTGATCTAGGACTTGATTCAACTGGTTCAGATGTACCCCTAAACGCAAGTGTCTAGCATCCATTTCAGACACGTGCAGGTATCTGAAACATCTGTGGGGGCTGACAGATATGGCACAGACCTGTTTGTCTTATTTGCTTCAGGAGGGGCAGCTGGAGGCCAGATGGCACAGCCTAGGGCATCGCAACTGATATTAGAGGTCTATGTCTAGACAGCGGAATTGTGCCGCAAGCAGCTTGTCAGCTCAGTTCCTCTCCAGAGCCCATCGACTAGACCTCTGTCGACAGTAGTGGGAGCTTAGGCATTTGGCTCATAGGATACACCTACATACCAACACCACAATTTAGGCATCTTAGACTCTAATTGCATCCCACTCCACACTTTGTAAACACAGTTTAGGGTGAAATTCATTCTGTCCCTCATTTTGGTCTTGAACGGTAAGCTCATTTCGACCATCTGCCTGTGCATCTAACTGCCTTCCCTCTAGTCTCTGCACTTTTCCTACACTGGCCACAACGTGCTCCTGCTAAAATGTTTTTTGCCTTATCCTCCCTTTAAGACGTATCTCAGAAAACCCTTGCTTCCCACGTTTATGCTCCTATCCTGTGCTCTGTTCAAATTCCAGCTCCAAATACATCCTTCAGATGTGCTATAGCCTTGTGGAGAATAAAATGACATCTGTATAGGTGTGAAATGTCATCAGGGCACAATTTTAGCCTCTCAACTTAGGCTGGGGTGAATGCCCACAGACACAGGAAATGTAGTGAAGTCTGGCCTCTGGGTAGACCTTCTGCTATTGATACAAATGTGTGGCTTTTACGGCAGGATCATCTCATTTAAAAGCATAATAGACACAAACACGTCATTTTTCTGAGCTGAAGTAAACCACGATGTGGGGAAGGGTGTTGAATATATTGCTGACCACTGCCTTGCATATGTCTCTGCTTAGGATTTTATAGTACAATAACTGTTACATATTTATTATCTTGCTTTCAAAGTCTATCCCTTTACCTTCCAACCTTAAAGTCAGCAGAGACAGAGTTTTAACTTGATATTGCCTTGTGTTCTGGCTGCTTCTCAATACCAGACTCTGCACCTCTCTCACTACTCTCTCCTCCTTAAAACAAAAAAAAAAGGTTCTTGCTTATTTTTATTCATTACCTGTTTTTTGCAACTCTGACCTCCATTCCATCATACATATAAATTAACATCTCCTAACCCGTATACACAGTTTAAGTAAAAAGGTACATAAAGTAAGCAAAGCCTAAAAGGCATTATTTCCTGAGATCTTTCCCAAAAATGTGAGGGGTTTTTCCTTTTCCTATTTAAATTTTGTATTAAGTTTCATATTTCAGGCAGAATCTTGCAAACACATATGCACATAAGAAACTTTAATCACATCACAGCTCTCATTTGAAATCAAAGAGATTATTCACATGTGTTTGCAAGATTATATTTTTATGGTTCTTTGTTAGATCCATCTACTTATTTGTCTGCAGAGTGCTATGTGCAATTTAAATGCAATGCAGCACTTGTAAGATTTGTCATACAAAACTGTGATTGGGGGAAGGAACCTTTATCTGAGCAATAGCAGGTTAAAAAGAACAAATTGAGATGTGCTAGTTGTTATTTCTAATCAGCCCTGATGTGAAGGAATGAGTTTCTTTCTCTTTTCTAGCAGTATGGCAGTTTCACCTTGTGGTTTCATGTCTCACAAAGTTAGCAGAACAGAATGGCAGCTTTACCTGTGAAGTTATTCTAAATGTTATTCATATCAAGCTAATTTGTTGTTGTTCTGCTAAACTGGAGCTCTTGTTTCTCAAGGCATTTACTCATTGTGATTGTGAACTGTTGCGTTCACGTTATACGTTTGGTTAGTTTAGTGAGCACTGTAACCTAACTTGTCCTCCTTTGAGAGCGTGGTGTGATCACAACTCAGCCCTAGAGTGGGGTGGGGTTTTACAGCCTAAAATTTCTCCAAAAGGAAAAATAGATGGTATTTACTCCAGTAAAATCACTGATGTTACACCACGGAAATTTGGCTCAGTATCAAACAAGTCATGGAAAAAAGGGTCCTGGCATAAGGCAAAACAAAACAAAACACAATAAAAATACTCTTTCAGATAATTCCGTGTGCATGCATATGCCAATACAAATGGGAAGGAAGATAGGGTTGTGGGGATGCTACAGACACCTTGAGAGCTTTCCTGTGATTTAAAACTGCCTGCTAAAACTCTTCTGTGAAACAAAGCTATATTTTTGGCAAATTCTCAAGCATCATTAGAATAAAATCTATAATTCTTATTCAAAATAAAGAGAGAGAGAGAGAGATTTCTTAATAATTTCATCATTTTTATAACTATATAAAACTAACTTGCACTGCTCTGGGTCTGTCTGCCATGGGACTGTATACTATAGAAGCAAGAACTGGAACACGGGCACGAAGCCAGAACAAACGAGCTAGAGAGAAAGGCGCTGCTGTGGAGCAGGGGCCTACACCCGAAGTTTAAGAATCAGATCTTAAAGCCAGGGAATATGCTGGATGAGACTGTCCTCCGGCCCTCCTCTGCTTCAGTGGGGTTTTTTTAATTTGTGAAGGGTTTCTCTTCTTTTCATCTGTTCCAGCAGAAGTCCCACAGCAGCAACACATCTGCCAACATGGGTGGCCCTGTGTGCACTTTCACACAAAGAAATTGGGACTATCTGCAAGATGTTGCAGCTAGGCAGGAGTGACTGTCCTCACACTCACTAAAAACATGAAGTAACTGACTGCTAAATAACTAACCATACCGAGTTTACTGAAAGCTGAAACAGCTAAGAATAATAGCAGGTATTCATTTAACCTTACCTGGTTCTGAGCCCAAGAGTCTGGCCTTAAAGAAATCATAAATGTTTATGTCCTATGACAGACATTTCAGGACTGTCCAAAGTGCACGTAGAAGTGAGCTAACTAACTCAAGCTAACTGCTAAAGTTTAGAAATAACCTGCTTTCTCCTCACAAATCAGTCAGAGCCAAGGCTTTCACAAAGTCTTTTTGACTGAGCGTCTGGGCTCCAGCCGACAGCACCACATTACATGAGCCTGTGTGTAACATAACTGGTTTCAGCTGGCTTGCAGAAAAGCCCCTTGAAAATATCATTCCCAATGCTTTATTTTCCCAGCAAAGGATAACAGAAGTGACAATGGTTACATGATGTTAATGTGATATTTATAACCAGTCTATTAACTAATCTAAATAGCAGTCTCATGCATGTGGTTCGCACAGACTCCAGCAAGTTTCCCAGGCTGGGGCTAAAGAGCCTGATTTATGTAGGATGGGGCTGGCGCAGGGGCTGCAAAGTGACTCAACTCCTCCTGTGCAGGGGGAAGCGAACTAGCAGACGTTGATGGAGCCGTGTACAGCCCAGTCCCACCCTGCAAAGGAGTGCTGGGACCCCAGGGGCCTGATGTTACCCTCCACTTATGAATTACTTCTGGAGCTCACTCACCTGAGGTGTGTTTGTACCATACGGAAGACTTGCCTGGGTAGAGGCAGGAAGGTCAACCTCCTCTGCCCCCAGCACAATGTTGCAGGTTTCCTTAGACATGTAGGCACCACCTTTGTCAAGCATGCATAATTCAATTATTTCTGCTCCGTCCTGCACTCAGATGTCTTAGCTCGCCTGAGTGTTGCCAGCAGGTGGAGGGAGGTGATCCTGCCCCTCTACTCAGCCCTAGTGAGGCCCCACCTGGAGTACTGTCTCCAGTTCTGGGCTCCCCACTACAAGAGAGACATGGCACTACTGGAGAGAGTCCAGCGGAGGGCTACCAAGATGATGAGGGGACTGGAGCACCTCTCCTATGAAGAAAGGCTGCGAGAGCTGGGCGTGTTGAGCCTGGAGAAGAGAAGACTGAGAGGGGATCTCATCAATGTGTACAAGTATCTGAAGGGAGGGTGTCAAGAGGATGGGGCCAGACTCTTCTCTGTGGTGCCCAATGACAGGACAAGAGGCAACGGGCAGAAACCGAAACACAGGCAGTTCCATCTGAACCTGAGGAAAAACTTCTTTCCTGTGAGGGTGACAGAGCACTGGCACAGGTTGCCCAGAGAGGTAGTGGAGTCTCCCTTCACTGGAGATATTCACAAACCTGCCTGGACACTATCCTGGGCAATATGCTGTAGAGGACCCTGCTTGAGCAGGGGGGTTGGACTAGCTGATCTGCAGAGGTCCCTTCCAACCTCAACCATTCTGAGATTCTGTGATTCTGCGACTGATGGCAGCCTGAAAACTTCTCAGCAAAAGAGGTAACTTGGTTCTGTCTCAATCCCATCCGGGATTTAGTGAATCCATCACTGTCTCTCACAGGGTTTGTCCACCTGGAGGTGGACAGCTCTCCAGGACTGCTATGGACCTCTTCCCTGTGACAGCAGTGTACACATAGCTATAGTCAACAACAGTCAGACATTGGGAGAAGGAGAACTGAGCAGCTAGGTTAGCTAAACTAAATTAGTGTGTAACACAGACAGTGTGTTATGTACCAGGACACCAAATGCAGCCTCAGGGGAGTACTAGAAGAGGGGACAAGAGTCTTGCTCGCACAGCCGCTAGATAACAAGTACCTGTGCAGGTAAGAGCAAACTCATGCGCAAGCTCAGAGTTATTCCAGGCTCAAGCTTCCTTCCCCAGCTTTTCTTAAACCAGAGCGTGGATGTGAAGTGAATTTGTGCCCTCTACATGGTTCAAACAGCCATGTGGGAATATCTACTGAACTTCAGTCTCGAGTCAGTTCTTTCTTTATGTCGCTTCAAGTTCACCATGACTCGGACATCTGCTTTTCATGCTGCAAGCACGTCTGTTTCTGTTAAAGTAGCAGGAGGGAGCAGTTCAGTCTTCATCGGTATCACTTTGGAGTGGTTTTGTGTGGATCAGAGCCTGACCATACTGGCTTTTTCACTCAGCAATTTATTATTTAGAACCATTTTCTACCAAACTGGATTTATATGGCGAAATCCATGATCCTTTCCATCTGCCTGAGTTCACACCCAGTAAACTGTGCCCCACCATGCAGCTGCAAAGACCCACTAGCTGTTCAGTAGTAGAAAAAAGATTCAAAGTCCAGGACAAATTTGCCCTGAGAACTTAGTGAAATAACATGTCAAGCGAAAGCAGATTTAATTCATACAGTCACCTACGTAGCTGTACTTTCTTTTAGCAAGATGATATTGTTGCAGTGAAAATAATATTTTACAACAAGCACACAGGTTCTTTTTCATCCAACATGAAGAAAATCCAGAGACCTTTTCCAGTTCTATGCTCCTTCATAAACAAATATCTGCCTTCTTTGCTCCAGGATGCCAATTTTTCCTGTGACATCAGCACGGGCTCCTTCATTTCACTTGGCTTTTATTTTTGGCATATACGACAAGCCTTAGCAGATTTGTCAGCGCAAAATACAGATACAGAATGAAGCACTATTTCAGCCTCCTCCATTTGCCTTCCAAATTTCCAGAAAATTTCAGCTTTTTTGGTTTTATTTTAGCTACTTCATTTTGTCACTCAGATTATTTCATGCAGGTAATATTTCGTTCCCAGATAGCATGTTTTTTTCGGAAACCAATCAGAGCCAAGGACTCTGACAGAGGTCTGCTTTGTCTAGTGCCTGGGTGTGAAATGATCAGCATTGTGTAACATGAGCCTCTGCATAATGCAGAACAACTAGTTCCAGTGGTATATGCTAGGAATTCTTAAAGGTATAGCAAAATTCACTTGATAAGAGTTCTGATTTAATAGGACTGATGCAAACAATAGGAACCCTACAATTTTAGACATGAAGTCATGATGTTACTGAAGTTATTAGTCATTAGGCTTCCAAGGCTGCTAGAAAAATAGCTGTTAGTTGCTTTTGAGTTAGCACAAATTAGAGTTGAAGCATAAAATTGTTACTTATTCCAAGCGCTGTGTAAAGATAACCTCAAAGTTTGTGTATCAGTATAAATGTGTCTCTTGGAGAGCATCTTTCTTTAGTACATGGCTGGACTGCCCCAGGTATCTAAATTAGTTCAACTCAGGTAGCCTGGCTTTGTAGGTTACCTCTTTGTCAGGGTGAGGAGGGACATTAGCACAGGCTTAATAGATGGACTTTTGCTCATTCTCAGTCTCTTTTTACTCAGCTGCTGTAAGACACACAAAACTGAATCAATATTCCCTTCCCTAAGAAACTTTCACACATTCAGGATATATAAGCAATTAGGCCCAAAGGGATGACAGCAACTTCCCTTCAGATCACATTAGTACAGGAGAAGTGTTCAGAAAAGCTCAGAAACATAAAGGAATTGCATGTGAGTGCCAATGAGTATACGTATACGTTCAGTATACGTTAGCTTGGTGGATTCAGGGATTGGAGCCACTTCGTAGCGCTGCTGCAGCCTAGAGCTCTGACACATGGTAAAACTCCATTGCCAGGCATCTCTTCAGAGGTGCCAGTTCATCTCTTTTTAATGACTATGAGATGCAGTACAAGTGTACAGGATTGCACCACAGAGAGATACATGCCTCATCTGGGAATGCAAGCCTGCATAGGGAGTTTCTCAGACTACAGAAGAGAGAAATGCACTTTCTGAATGAGAGGAAGTACAAATGCATTAAAAATGCATCCATCCATTATAAATGCATCCTTCAGGTAAGGTTCAGCATATATTACTTAGTGAAATGAAGCAGGTGGTATGTTTGTTTTCATTCTAAGTATGTGTTTTGTTTGTTTTCTTGTTGATTTTTAGTTTGTATGTACTTCCTTTGCAATAGATACTGCATTCATGCGCAAATGTTTCTCATTCATGCAACTTTGCATTACCAGGGTTACTTTCCCCTTCTCATGTGATTTGACTTCAAAATCTGATTCAAAACATACGTCGTTAGATGTTAACCACTTCTCAGTGACTCTCAAGGGTTTTCTTGGCTTATCCATACACTTTACCACAAATAACAGCACGCTAATTTACTATCACTGCACTCAGAAATTTTACATCTTTACCCTTTTCCCACAGCCATATCCTTGCTCACCATACATCATCCATTTCCTCAAAATCACAGGTGTCTGCACAACTCGATTACAAGCTCAGCAAAATTTGAAGCCTCTGGCTGACACACAGTCAGACAGCTCACAGTGGAGAGCTCATTTTCTGTTAACTCCACCACACTGCGTCTTTCCGTGGACAGGGTAGAGTTCAGCTCCATGAAGGGGAGCTGCCATAGCTCACCAAGGTAGTGATGCATCCTGCATCTGAGATCAGCCAGAGTCACATACACATATCTATGTACACTACACACCTATATAAGCAAGAAACTGAAGATCAATTCCTCTTCCCTCTCACACACCAAGGAGTGTAATGAAGGCAGTGTGGGGAATTCGCATGAGCCTCAGAGGTCTGATTCTACCCCAGAAAGGAAAGTCAGGGCCAAAATAGGTGGCTGTTTTCACAAGCCTGGTTCAAAAGTTTCCGAAGTAGAGTGGGGAGCAACTGTAGAGCACATAAGTCTGGGATATCTGGGCCTGAAGCCAGCAGAAAATCCCTGAAAAACTGCCTTAAATGATAGCAGCTTCTACGGCTGCTGTGGGTTACACCCAGCAATGTGTCAGCCCTTGGCAACCGAGCAGTGATGGAACAAATGCACCTTCCCTGCTCGTCTGGCCTCTTCCCTTCCCAGAAGAGTCCAAAGTCCCTTGTTCTGAGCCTTGTTCTAGAGAGAATGTAATAAAAATAAAGAGTCAGCGTTTGACTACATATGCTAGGTTTTACTTATTGGAGCACTTAAAAATGCTGAGAACGCAATTTCTCCACCTGCGGATTAAAGGAGTTGATGGGAAGGGGCAGGCAAAAATGGCAGAGCAAACACAAAACAATTTATTAGGATCACTGCCTACTGAATTGCAGCCTCATCCCTGAGTTGCAGTAGCCACACTGTAGCAAAGGCATCAGTGGAAATGCTACAGCTGATGTGTACGGCAGAGACATCAAGGGCTATCAAAACATGATATGTCTCCATACAGGAATGATGTTTACTATCTCTGAATGCTTTTTCCTAGAAAGCTAACAAGGAAAGGAGCCTGAGTTTTGCAACCTGAAGTCTTAGTTCTGTAAGGAAAAGACAAAAGACTTGCCAGAAAATCAGGCTGAGGAAGGAATGACGCCATAGAGCAATAGCACTGATCAAACCTAGGATAAACTAGAAGAGTGAGATCAAATTTGGAGTCCCTTCACAGAGTACCTTTATTTTTCAGAGTGCTGTACTTGCCATTCCTGTCTGTTCCATTTACCTTCTTGCCACAGTCCCTGCTCTACATCTAGCTAGAAACTAGCACTTTCTCGGCTTACAGGGAAAAGTATTCCAGTAGTTAGGGGCTCAGGAAGGCTGTGGCATCAGCATTGTGGTCTAAAGCAGCCCATCTATGGTATCCCACTGACTAACTAGGCTGCTGGATATTGCTTCTGAATCCGGAACTCAGCTCTACAAACAACTGTGCTGTCCAGGTTCAAGGGTCTTGAGCGCAGTACACAGGCTTTTACGTTCCACTTATAATGTACACAAATACATCTAGAAAAGGGGTCAAGACCTTCTTGAATGGCGGAAAATTCATGAAGTGAGAAACAGTTAAAAATTTGGCATGTTAGCTACTGTACAAAATTAGAAACAGTGAGTATAGTTAATACTAAAGTACATGTTGAAGGTATAGATGGAGAAATGATAGGTACAATTAGCATTTGTTAGGTGTATTGTAGGAACTATCTTGGGAACACTTAGAAAAATGACCTAATTTTTTCAGGTGGAGGCAACAAATGAGTGGCACTAGAAATTTTTCAGTGGAGCTTGAAAATGTGTGAGTAGTTACATCGAGGTGAAAAGTTAGGCAAGGAAACTGCAGAGATGTTAAAACTATCACAGAAGGTGATAATCAAAGAGTAGCCATGTTAGAGCTCATTTTGATGGACAAGAAAATATTCACTGCAAATCTATAATAAATTATGGCTGCTCCTATATTAATGGTCATGATCTGGTTAAGTTTATCTGACCAAACAAAGTGCTGGTATTCATCAGTATTATATTTTTTATCAAGCTTTAAATAGCCATTTTTTCAATGCTTAAACTAATTGGCAACATAATAGACTGAAATGCATATTTAAAGTGATAAGTGCTTTAAAAAAGCATACCAGCAAACATTAAAGAACTACTTCTTATATGTGAAATAAAAAGCTGTGATTCAACAGCCATGAGAAGTGCAATGAAAGATGCAGAGCAAAAAAAAAAAAACTTTTCAACATAAATACTTAAAATCTGGGGAGGAAAGAAGAATATCGGCAGTGATAGGATTTAGCTTTGAAAGGGAAGGAGATAGCAGAAGTAGAAGAGACCAGTGAAATGTCACTGATCACAGTGAACGGCCAGTAAAATTTAAAATGATAACCAAGCTTTAAAAAAAGAACACATTAGAAACAAAATGTACTCTTTAGGTCAGGCTCAGGTCCATTGCTGATACTGCTGGTAAATTGTAAACAGTGGTGGGAAAAAAAGCAGAACTCTTAAATGGCTTCCTTGTTCCTTACTTGAGAGGAAGCATTGAACTATAGTCATCCATTTTCCCTTGAGAAATTTGCCATTCACACAGTTGAAATTGAGCAGCAACATCTGCTGTATTTAAACCTCTTTGAGCTAATAAAGTGTACACTAATAAAGGCCAGCGTTCAAGAAGCACAGGCATGTGCTACTGTGCCCAACCTGGATTACTGGATTACCAACCTGGACAACTGCAAAACGACATGGGAATAGCTTCACAATAGGAGAAATGTGCTTCTCCCGTTTGGTCCTCACAGCCTTCCCTCCTTCTTGGGAACAAGCCCCACTCCCACAGCCTCTCCTCGCACATCGGCTCCAGCCCCGCTGTCATGGCTGCACCGCTGCATTCATTCCAGTTAATCAACATCTTTGCTGTCCTGGGGACCCAGAACTGGGCATAGTCTCCAGAAGTAGCCTAACAAGCACTGAGCAGAGGTGATGATCACAGCTCTCGATCTCCTGCTGATGTCATCCCGACGACGCCGGCTGTCTCTGCAGCCAGGGCACACTGCTGGCTCTTGTCCTGCTCGTTGCCCCCCAGGATCTTTTCTGCAGAGCTGCTCCTCAGCCAGTCCATCCCCAGCCTGTACAATGGCAAGGGATTATTCTTTTGCAGGACTTTGCTTTTGTCTTCTTGAATTTCATGAGGTTCCTGTAGGTTCATCCCACTGGCCTGTCCAGGTCCCTCTGAACGGTAGCCCTGCCATCAAGTGCATTGACTGCTCCCCTGCCCCCAGTTTGGCGTCTTCTGCAAACCTGATAAGAGTGCACTCATTCACCTTCTCCAGGTCATTGATAATGATGTTAAACAGCACAAGTCCCAGGATAGACTCCTGTGGTACCCAGCTTGGTATCAGCCTCCAGGTAGAGTGTAACTCATTAACCATCATCCCCTGATACCCACCACCTAACCAATTTGTTACTCATCTGGTTTTCCACCTACCCAGACCATAAAATCCTGTCTTGGCTTGCAGGTGACAGTGTCAAACGTTCATTTGTTCACACTGCTGTTTTTAATATCACTTCAGACATTCACTGAGGTCCTGGTTTCATGACAGTGTTTAGTTGCAACAGCAGTTTAAAGTAATCTCATATACTCCCCTTTCCTCCCAGATAAGGTGGTTTCTGGTTCATAATTTTGAGTTTAAGATACTTCATCTGTCCTGATACCTAAGTCTTTTATGGGCTGTGGCCTCAGATACCTGAGTCACCAGCAGCATATTGGGACTTTCTCTTGGGTACTTCATGCTACAGTGGTGGTTGGTGCTCATATAACAATATAACATACTCAGCAGGGATGTGTTCTGACAAGGAGATTTTTTTTGCCATTTTCTGAAGGATATGTCTTCCCTGCCCCCCCCCACCCCCACACACACACAGTTATTCCTCTGCAGGGTCACAGAAGTGGAATCGTTTTGTCCAGAAATCATGTACATCGGCAAAATTCCAAGTCTTCTGACCCAACATACCAAACAATAATTCAAAGAATATTAGCGATTAAAGACAAGGACTCTAGCAGCCATGTGGCAGTAAGTCTGGGTATTATAGACTAGAATGGAGCATTACTAGACTGGAAGTGAATGAAAATGATGATGGATGTTTATCTCCTCAAAGGTATTTTTCTTGTAAAGTATGTGAATAATAGTTGAGTTGAGTGCACTGCCATCTACAGGCTGTCAATACAGCACCTTGCAGACAATTTTTCTTCTCTGCTCCTAGCTTCTGTTTTGTTTTTTTTGCAGTCCACGGACATTCCTTTAGGTAATGGACTTCACTGGGCTAGATTTATAGTGACAGTGACCGAAAAGTCATGCTGACGGAAAATTCATTATGGTTTGGGATTAGTTGTTAATCTTTGGGATTATTAATACTATACCACTTGGACATTCTTGTTTTTGTTTTAATTGCCTGTGTTATGAACAAAGGGCACAGCCAGTCTAGCATCTGGTGTATGTGTATAATTTCTTATGAGCATTGACAGATAAATAAATAGGAGCTATTTTCAAAGTGACCTTCTCCTTCCATCTGTATTAGAATGTTCTGACAAAATTCATAATTGACTGAAGTCTTTTTATAGCAGCAATGAACATAATGACCACGGACAGAATTTCCAGACTGCCTTGTCTCTGCTGTGCTTCCTGTCATAGATATGGCTCCAGTTGGACTACATATGATCAGGGATAGCTCCTTTCCTCTGGCAGAGTGCAAAGCAGCCTTCATTGGAGGGATTTTACTTCACAGTGGATAGCATTTCTAACTGAAAATAACAATGTTTTGGAAGTATCTAGTAAACCTAAGCTGGCCATATGTCCTGTTGTCCACTGAATGCAATGAAGATTAAGCTATCAGCAGTAGTTTACAAACATTGTGCTTCTAAGTGTTCCTTTTTCTAGAAAAATTATGTTTGTTCTCACTGTAACATGTTGCTAAATCACTGGTTTTTTAGCAGAGTTTATGGCTTTTGCTTTAGCCTATGCTAGGAAAAAACTCATGGATTCATGACAAAGACTTTAATTATTCTGTGAGCTTCCTGGCAACTACACCAATTGACACAGCTTCTTACAACCTGACTATAATATAGTTTCAGTGAGCTCTGAAGTAGTTTATTGCCTTTCAGTTCCTCAAATATTAAGAGTGTAGAAGTAAACTCAGAAGTCTGGTGCAAAGAAAGAAAACATTACAGCTAACGTTGCAATTTTCACTTTTTTGTGTTTTTGTAGGTGTCTTTACATTAGTCTGAAAGTATATAAGGACCGCAATCCCATTAACCTGGTTCTAGTGTGAAAGAGAAATTTTGGCTCATAAAAGGTCATCCTTCTTTGGCAATATACCAACCTGGGACACATAACTGACTACAGTCACTTGTGAAATAATTAGCATTAGCGGTTCCTTGGTCAATGTGATAGCTTGAATGACAAATGTCACTGCATTCCTAGCGTATTCTCAGTGACCTACATATTGACACATTTCAAAAAACGTGCCTAAAATCAGCCACTTCCTTTGTGCCTAGGTCACTTAAAGCTAGAGAAGCAAGTGGAGGAGAAACAGTGCTTTAACATTAGCCATGACTGATTTCCAGTTAATACTGCAACCTGAATTATTATATAAATATAGTATGATGTTTCAGTATCTTAGAAGGAATATCTTTATCCAGTTGATAGAAGGAGTACCTTTATCCACCCTTCTACCTGTGAAGCAGGGATGATCAACAGCATTTCAAAAGCTCAGATCAAGTAGCATTATGCAAGTTTGAATCCTTGGCATTTGATAGCATTTTTGTATTTACAGTGCACTTTGATGTGGCCACTGAGAAAGGACAGGAGCAGCAGGTAAGGAAACAAGCCAGCTGCTTTCTCAGGACACCCAGATGGCAGTATGGACTGTGTCAAAGATGTCAACAGAATATATATTTCCTGCTTTACAACAAAAACATTCATGAAAGCGATTTTTGCTCCATAACGTTTACCTGAAGTGAGTTTTGTTTATAAGGTAAGAAAATTACTTTTGTTACTAGGTTGTTAGTTATTTAGAGAACGTATCCAAAAAAGTTATCTCAAATGGATGAATTTATTATACTTTAAAAGACTTCTGGCAGTACATGTACAGAAGATAGTAGACAACAAGGCAGAATAAGGCTTAACAAAGCTTCTGAAAGCTGCAGTGTAGTTCTCAGAAAGCCAATTGACTCTCCCAACTAGGAAAAAAAATTATATGCTAAGCTTTCCACAGAGAAATCGTTAGTGATAAGCAAAAGGTGAGAAGCTCTTTAATTGTGCCAGGAAAGTTCATGTTAACAGGGACAGTCCAAGCTAGGCTGTATCTTTTAAAGCAAGGGCTTCTGTTGTTTGTCCTCAACCTATCCCAAGCAGACTAAGACAACAGAAAATAAACGCATTCAATCATAAGTTTATAATTTGTCCTTAGAAAGGGGCAGATTTGTGTATATGTAGTAGAAGAGCATTAGAGTATAGAGTCATACTTAGCATCGTAATTTCTGCCTTATTGTGAGGAAGACATGTTCACAGCATTTTGCGGAGCAATTTACTTACTCCTATGCTTGCACTCAGCTGCTCTGGACCTTGTCAAAAGACGAAGGACCAATTACGGGATTTCTCATTCCTTCATCTATTTGCAGAAAATATTCTCGGGCCTCCTCTTCCCAGAGTTACCCTCTAAGCAGGACCAGAGCAGGATGTGGCCTTAACATTGACAAACAGACTTGACACCGCTCCGAGACAAAAGAGCAAAGCAGACAAGGCCTGGCATTGCGTTCCTTGTCTCCGAACAGTCTGTAGGGGTAAAGGACAGAGAGAGACAGAAAGCTTGGAACAACACATGGGATACGCTAAAAAGAACCGAGACTTTGTTGGGATTTTTAACCATTATATTGATAATGGAGACCAAAGGTCAAGTTAGATGATAGCAGAAAAGGTGTTTGCTTCAGTGTTTGCTTGCCTTTCACCAGGAAAACATACTGTTTGTACAACCAGCTACAGCTTTCAACAATGGATTGGCTGGACATGAGTCATGAAAATTAATAATCCTTTTTTTAATTTCTATGAAAAACATCCTGTTAGTGTTGCCATATTCTAGGAATTGTTTTAACAGGAGCAGCAAAAGGATTAAGTGCTTAAACCTGCTGCACCAGTACAAGTTTACTGCAGCAGAATCTCTCCTCGGTAATGAGTCTTTGCATCTCCTATACAAAATAACAAGAGAATATTCCTCTGCTGTATTTCTTTTTCTGCAGCTAGCCCCCTAAGACCCACCATTAATATAGCTATTGAAAAAATTAAAATCTAGATCAATTCACAAAACACCCTGAAATAAGAGTAAAGGCCCCACATTCACCAAGATTACACTGGAGTGTTCTCAGTGTCAGACTTTGCCACTCACTGGAGTATTAAATTTCTGCCAACAAATCCTCAAGCGAACAAGAATCCTGTTGAATCAATGCTGTCCTTCCTGTGCTTTTCGGGTGCAATGCTGTGCATCTTTCAAAAGGTGAGCGATTCTAGGAAGTGATTAAAATATGTAGGCTATTCTCTGTAGCGTAAGGCTGAAGCCTGTGCTCTCAATACCACATGTAAAAAGGCTGTCAGCTGTAAAGAATGAAAAAGCTATCCAGCTACCTGACAGGAACGATTAGTCTCATGAGCTATGAAAATTGCTGGAGGAGGCAGATGAATGCTTTGTTTTCCCTACAATACTTAAAATGGCAAGAGCTTGCTAAAATATTTAGTGTTAGTAAAACACCAATGACAAGCTCTTACTGGTCTGCTCTCCAAAAGTGAAAGAGAGTTCAAGAAGACTACTTCCTTTCGCTGCCACTGTCACATCCAGGCATCTAAAAGACAGAAGCTGATACAATACAGAACCAAAGGAGATGGTCTCAATAAATCTCAAATAAATTGACAAGGCTTTATCATCGACAGCTGGCCTAGGCTTGTTATTCTTGTAATTCTGAACCCCTCTTTTTAAATATATCACAAGGGATTTTTTTTTTTTTAAGGTGCTCAAGCCTCACCCAGCTCTGCTCCCTTGGACTCACAATGGCTTGAGCAGAAGCAGACTGGGGTGGCACTGGCAGTATTTGCAAGGTGGGGCAGGGGTTGAGCTTGCAGGCCATACACCTTGGCCATGTCCAAGTCGCCGGGCATATTTATCCCATGATACACTGCACAGTCCCAGTTAACTGACTGTCCAGATCACAAGCCTACTGGACCAAACTACTAGGTTGTCCCTCTTTTCCTGTGCCTCCAGGTTCCTTTCCAAAAGCAAGCAGGGTGGAAAGGGAACAGTCTGTACCTGTATCTCAGTTCAAGGTGCAGTCATAGCTAAAGTTTGCACTCAGTCTCTTCAGCACTTGGCAGATCTCCCACCTTCACTGAGTAATTAAAAATACTGAGCAGGATTTCTTAACCCTCACACGATGAGTTCTGATAACGTTTACACATCGGTTGGCTAAATTTTAACATTTTAGACAAGTAGTAGATGACGGGATAATAGTTCTTAGATGCAAACATTCTTAAAATAACCATTTATTTCATATATATATATGCACACACACACACACATACACACACACACACACACACACACACACACATATACAAACACATGTGTATACATGTATATATATCCATAATAAGACTGCCACTGGAACACAGAAGAACAATTTCTGGTAACATGAAATCACAGACAAGACTAATGTCTTTGCATTCTTTTTCAATAAATGCTAACACTGCTTGGGACTGAAAGTGCCTTGGTTATTTAGTCCTGCTAGCCCAAACAAACCCATCATATAACTATATTTACAAACTTGTCAGGTGTTAACACTTAATAATTTTCTATCTACATTTTTACTGAAAAAAAACCCAGCTCCCAACATCCCTCCTTTGATGCTTATAAAAGACTCTCCAGGCTGAATTTATTTATTGTTACCTTATACCCAATTTACTAAGAAGTCCCTTCTCTACTAAACAGTAAGATTTTTTTTTTAGCTTCCTCCTTAAAATTTTATGTGTTAGCGTGAAGGAGTTTTTTGCTTCTCATCTCAGAAACAGAGCAGCCAGGATGGATCAAGGAGGAAACTTTAGGAGCCCATGTCAGGGTTCCTGATCATCCAGAACATCATCTGTGGCCAGCATTTCTCCTTCTATAGTGACTCTTCCTGGAGCCAAAAGGAAAAGGCTAGGCAACAGGCTGACTTTGCTTCATGCTTCTTTTCATCTACCATTAGTTTGCTTCTGAGGCTTTACTCTGAATACCGTAGTTTTGTGACTTTCTTGTCCTCCAGAAAAGTGTCCTCCAGAAAAGTGAAAAGACAAAAGGGACTCTCATCAGATGACTCTTCTTATGCTATTTGACATCCTATGTATAATACCTGCATGTTTGATCCAGTTGTTGGTTTAAAACTGCTGTAACTTTTTGGATATTATATAAGGTTGTATACAATCAGAAGTCTAACAAATGCAATGGGAATATGTAAAAAATAAATAATTATTTCTTTTTTTTAACCACTGTCCAGAAGGGCCAGACAGTTTGGGGCAGAGCATGATCCAGTAAGAACTGACCTGGTCCAGCACTCAGAAGACTGACTTCTTTTGTAACTTAATGCAAGTTACTTCATTTCCATTTTCCCTACCTGGAAAATGGGAGAAATGGAATTTATTCATTATTGTAAACAATGTAGAAATAGAAAAATCAAAAGTCTTGTATTATAGTTTGTTAAAATTGAAGGTTGAAGAGAGTTACTACTAAACTCTTACGGATTTATTTTAGAACTATGTACATAAACATAATCATATGCCACATGATGAGTTAATATTTGATTAGACAGTACTGTATCTATGACACCTGTTCACCAGGGAGAATAGGCCAACAACTGATGTAATCTACCTTTATTATATACTTAACGATAGAGGATAAATGCTGCTCTTTCAGCTTCCCACGTCTGCTTTTCATTTCCTCTCCTACACATTCCTGAGGGGTCATGTTCGGTGCCTTGCAAAAGCAAACAAACAACTACAAAATTTTTCTCTTTCTCTCTGTGATCCTTTGCAATTTTCCTGGAAACAGAAGGAGAAACATTTTTTTTTTAAAAAGCTACTGTTCTGTTTCTGTTTCTGAAAGGAATTTTCTTACCTCTTGTGAATAGTTATTAATTTATCTGTGTTGACTACATTTTTATGAATACAATAGATTAGGGCAAAATATACCAAAAAATATGTTGGCACTGAAGTTACCTAGAAGAGCTCAGGTTTTTCATATTAGTGAATCAAGAACTTGACCATACCTTCAAGATCTGTTTCACAGGTGTAATTTCAGAGAATCTGATGCTTCAACTAGGAGGACCTGCTCCATTTTTTTAGGTCAGTTCTCTGGCAAAGCAAGTGGATACAACTGAACTCTCATAGATGTTCTCAAGCACCTTATATAAGCAGGTTCTCAAGTACTCTCCCAGCAGAGCTATTAGTACCCGCAACCCTTAAGTTACAGTGCCTTTCTCCAGGAAATATTGTACCTCTGGTTTGCACAATTAGCAACCACAGTAATCTTTGAAACCAGCACATGCTTTTTATTTGGAATATATAAAATTGTGTTTAGGGTCTACTCAGCCAATTTGATTTTTTTTGTTTTTTTCAGCTTGACCTGCATAACTTCAATAGCTCTCCTGTTAAGAAATCCCATTTTTTTCCTTATAACTGTAGGCGATTATAGCATTTCAGATATTGCCTTTCTGATTCTGAGACATTGCATGTGAAGAAAATATTTTAAAAATATTCTTCCTCAAATTTCCATTACTGGTTTTATTCTTCTCATTTCAGAGAGTTCACCATCTTTCCCTGACTAGAAGTAAGATTTGTCTTTTAACATCTACGTGTATTTTTATTGGAATGCCAGCACTTCTTGTCTTCTCTGTGTGGTTTTAATTGCCAAAGGGAGGGTTGAGAATAAGACAGGGTGTATCTTTCACTGCTTTGGTCTAGGACCTTTTCTTAGCTCAGGGACAATGCTAGAAGGCCTGGCTGGTATTACAAACAGCTTTTGAAGAGAGACCGCTGACAGTTCCTAATTGCTGATCAAGGGTGGTCAGAAAACCAGTGAAAGAATTGTAGTCAGGCCAGTCTACTTGGAAACGAGAGCAGTCCTTTCATTCCTTGGTTGCCTGTTGTGCTGCCAAGGGTCTTCATTCCCTTTTGTGTCCTACTCACCTTCTCACCTATCAGAGTTTCCTCAGTCTCAAAGGGGGGGCCCTTTCTTCCATGCTATGACAATAGGAAGTAAATCTCAATATAAATAAAAAACAATACTTACTTAGACCTCCCTAGGAACCAGCGTCTGAGCATCACAGATACGGCGGGAATTCCCAGATACATTTTTAAAAGTGGTACACAGCAACAGTTCTTGACATGTGATTGTATTTCAAGTTCCTGTGGTTTGAAGGCCACTTTGATCTCACCCTACAGACAGGTTTGTCATTCACGTCCAAAATTAGGCTGGAAAAAATGCTGCTATAATTAGTTAGAGGAAAAAGGAAGGCAGGAACGTCTTCCATTGCCAGCTACTATGTCCACAAAGATAACAAAAGCTTTGGCACAAGACAGCACTGGGCATGGGCTAGCACTTTGAACCTCTTCCAGAAACCAATGGTGAGAAATTACCACTTTGGTAAAAGCCTGGGAGATATATTCTAGAGAAAGAATATAGTGAATTATGCCAGTATAAAAACTGTGCACCAAGAATAATAAAAAGGTTTGATCAAAGGCTTGAGCTCTTTAAACTGTTTTACTAGGGCTCTCCCCCCTGCCCAGGCCATTTTACATGCTTATTTACTACAGTGTAAATCATACTTCATGGAGCTGAGATGACAGATGAAGCCTGCTACAATTCTGCATGAAATGTAGCATGTTTTCTTATGCGAGACAGAAGTTGACAGAGCATCAAATGATCATGTTCCATCTATAACTTTCACTCTGTCAAGTCTTCTGTCTTCTGCACGCCAATTATAATAAATACAGCTGACTGCATATAGCCAGAGGAAAATGAAGGCAGCTTTATGACATATGTAAAACCAAAAGATTCAGACATTTGTAAATCTTCTGAGTATTTACATAAAAGCAATCCTCTGTTCTCTTTGGTCTGACGACATTAAGAAGTTGGAAGGAATATATCTTTAGAAATCAGCATTGCACTGTAAGGAAGAATGTTGAGTTCAGAGCAACATCCTCTTATGGTAGGAGCTGAACACAGGAGGTGATATCAGTAAGCCTGGTTGGATGAAATGTCTTCACTCTAGAAAGTATTTCTGAGTTCATGAGAAGTAGTGTTGATTTATTGTCCCATTGGTACTAACACTTCAAGCAACACAACAAGCATACTGTTTGCTAAAAAGAAATAGCCAAAGCCACACACGCCTTCCTTTTATCTTTCGGAGGGCAGTTCTGCTGACACTTTGAAGGAAGAGAATTATTAAAAATGCATACTTCCAGATTATTTTTGACTGGTTCTGACTGGTAATACATCTTCCACAGAGAATATGTGGTACTTCTTGCTAAGCTGTTAGCGCTAAAAACAAAGTTGTGTATTATTTTTGATTTATAATCAGGCTGTGCAGAATCACCCAATATTACTAACTCATAATTAATATCAAATTCATATTAAATAAACTATACTGTGACTAATAGATGGGTAGAATGATTTCTTCGTATACTCTAGCCTCTGACTGAAGAGATAGAGGCCTAACGCTTCCATGTGGTTACTAGATACCCTTTTTCATCCTAGCGATTAATTATACTCCAGACCATCACTGGTCTCAGCCTTAACCTGAACCTGATGGATGCATTTAAGGATCCACACTGATCTCATTTTCTCACTGTGTTATCTAATTCAGAATGCGAAGTCCATGGGGAAGACCCTTTATTTCTTTATGAACAGGTTGGAATACAGTAGGCAGCACATCACTGCCACTAGCTGGTAAGGACAGCAGGTAACTCCTTAACAGCAAGGACAGAGGTAACTCCTCCTCAGCCTGAAGAAAAATGCTACCAAATTCCCTCTGGAAGTCAAAGTGCAGCTATTACTAGACCATCACCATTATTAGATCAAGGAATGGAGATTTAGGCAGATACCAAGACACTTGTGATTTATAGTTCTCAAGGGTTTTGGTTGTGCTGGGTGCCATATTCAATGGTTTATTGGGCTTAGCAGGTCTTTTGGGACACATATGCCTGGTTCTATGCTTTACAGATGTTTATCTTTTTTATTGTGCAATGAATATAGATTACTCAAGATTTGTACAATGTGAAAGTTAGTAAAGTCATTCTCTGAAAGTCACACAACTGTATGATTTCAGCCATAAAAAGGTACAACTTTAATACAACCACTTTCCAGGGGCTATGGCTCCCAGGAGACCTGTTTCATTAAAAAAAAATGTATTTCATCACGGAAGTTATCATATAAGAATAATAAATATATAACTATAAATTCAATGTACATCTGGTAGAAAAGATACACAGGCTAAAAATAGCTTTAGAAAAGTCAGTGAGAGCACTTGTTTCAATACATTGTATTATTTCATTCTAATGTATTTGTATTTTGTCTATGCATAGAATCTTAATTTTTACTGAATACTATTCCATTCCTATTTGAAAAGAAAAATTCCTGGCGACTAGAACATGTCAGAACAGAGACAGAGACTTGGGAAAATGAAGAACTGCAAACCCGCTTTACATTTTAGTGGATTAGAGAACAGGGCAGAGCTTACAGTTGTTAGTGCCATTCTTACTATAAAGAGAGCAAGAGCACCACCTGCCGTTTTAGAAATGTATTTATTTCCGTCACGAAAGTTATTCTTCAAGTAATGCATTCAGAAACAGTCAGGCATGCTAACCAAGCCATACTTCTTTAGAAAAGCTTTATCCTGAAATTTAAGCTTATGTAAGACAATTTTAACAAACGATGTGTTTGCACTTCCCTATTCATACAATGAATTGCACTGTAGCAACAATGCTGGCCAAAATAACTGAATATGGGATTCTGGCACATTTTTTAAAGAAAGAGATAGTTTCACACTTCTGTTTTAGTGCATGGGAAATTGCTCTTCCTCACTCAGGGCCTCAAAAAGTAGAGTCCAGAACATCTGTAGATCTGATTTGCATCAACAGCCACTGAGCAAATTTACTTACTGACTTTAGTATAAAGAGCATGACAAAGGTTTAGGTAATTATGAGCTGAACATTACGGAATAAATAATTACCACTAGATAAGTAAGGCATCAAACTATAGTTTAAACAATTTTTTGAAAATTTTCAAAGGACCTTGTTTTCAAAATGCTCCCCGTTGAGAAAATACAGGTCAGTACACACCTAGCTGCAGTGAGCAGAACCTTCACTGGCAAATGGGATTGTTTCCTTATGCCCAGATTCCATTTAAGCATAACTTGGATGACTTCATAAATCCAACTGGCTGGCAGTATTGGGAAAACTGAAACCAAGCAAATTAAAACCCTAGATGACCAGGAGATAAGCTGAAGAGTGTAATTAGAAAGTCTGACCAGCAGCTTGGATGCTCTGAGATAGAGAATGCTGAACATCTGTTTAATTCTTCCTAGCTGCCAGGAGGAACCACCTCAGGTTCTTCTCCTCTTCCTCTGAAAACCACATGACACTTTGGAAAAGAATACATCAGGCTGACCAGCTATAAACACATGCCTGCCATGCTATAGGCTAATAAGGGACTTTTTTGAGGACTGGTCATTTATCAACGAAATGATCATCTCTCTAAATTTCCATGAGAGGAAGGATCAGTACTAAAGGAATTGGCCAATTTGTATTCGGGGTCGGCCAGCCAATGTTCTCAAGGATTTTACGTGAAAGCGAGTTCAGACCAGCAGCGACCTCTTCAAAAATTTAGGAAAACAACATGGAACGTGAACAAATTATGTGCTTTTGCCATGGAAAAAGACACCGTGGCCCATTTCTTCCTCAGGCAACCACAGTCAAGATTCAACTGGCCTGCTCACAAGCAAAATTATATCAGATGCCTTTGATTTTTATTCTACTTAATTCAGTTCTGATTTGTGCACGAAAAATTCAAAGGAGCAGTGAAAAATATGTGCAACTTGATTGTTTCCCAGGAGCTAAGTTAGATCATTTTTATAATATGTTAACATCAAACATATGTCAATAACAGATGTATAACCTGCGTTTTGTTTACCAGTACCAGTTCTAATAAGGTAACAACTTTGGTGTCAGTACAGTGTCCTGTATTCCCCTTTTAAAGATGCTTTGTACATCTGCAAGATGTGCAAAACAAAAATAATATAGGATTGCATCAAGCTTGTGCATTTATTGGTGGCTTATTAAAAATTAATTCATTGCTGTAAATGAATGCTGATAACAAATTAGCAAAAACTTTTTCTTTTCTTCTGTTCTTTTTTTACACAAATAGTTTTATTACAAACTTGAATTCTTGAGAAATACAAATTTAAGAAATTACATGAAGGCCTTGGCATTTCTAAGAATCTTTTGGCATTTGCATGGTTATAGTCTATAAAACACTTTCAGACACAGATTTGTCTAAACATTGGTATAATTGCATAGAAAGTCTTTAGAAATATTTCTTAGGCCACTTGGAAGACTTTTTTTGGCACAGTATTAACAAAATTAAGGCCTTATCATTTTTCAAAATCAAGTCATTCAGTGTGTGAGTAGTGTTTAAAACCCTGAAAAATATTAAATACAGAATAAACACTATAAGCTCAAAGCAGGATTTACTATAATAAAGACAAATAGCTATTAACCTGGGTTCAGTCTCTGCAATTTACAGACTTCAGTATTGAAATGAGCTATGCAAAATGAACATTTCACATCATATTTTGGCATTTAACATCTAATTTATGACACTGAAAAAAAGAAAACTTTTGTAAGCTTCTTTTTGAAGTGATAAACTCAAAGCTTGATTTGCCTAATGGTTGATATCTATATAAATTACTAAAATATTTATATATTTTTTTTCTTGACCATTGCTGGATCATTCCTTATTCCACAGAAAGTTTGTTCTACTGCATAAGGAAGCTGCATAGTACCAACATAGCAGAAATACTTACTTGCCTTTTTCTGAAATCAGTTAGGCAATCTCTTCCAAATGTAGTCCTATTAAAACCAATAGCACTACAAACAGAAGGAAAGGTTTGCAGGATGGCACTCTTATGTTTTGGAAACATGGTTACTTGCTGCTTAACCACAATCTGTAATCCTAAAACTCTTTTTTACATTAGTATTGCTTTGTACAGGAAGAATAAGTACATACCTAAGAGTTTTGGATTTTGAGACAGCTAGATAATGGTAACAACAAGCTTATCTGGGGAAGGAGAATGAATCTAAATATATAATACAAGAATGAGAAAGGGGAGTCAAACAGTATAAGGCAGAACTGCATATCTCCTAGCACCTTTGCATTTTTTTTCTGGATGAACTCTGACTTTTTATTCTATCAGTGCATTGCATTTATATAAAAAATATATATATTTTGATCAAAAGTGCCATTTGGCATGTCAACATTTGAAGCTTATCTTTGTTGTCTCTTTTCATCTTCAGCAAGGACAGGGCCAGTAAAGCAGTGTGTGTTAGTTATGCAAGTTCCTAAAAGGCACTTTACTGTTTTCATATTCGACAACAATGAGGTACATATGATATATGTCTAGGCTTCATTGCTGTTAAACGAATAGCACCATATTGTGTGAAATTAGTTGAAATTCAAAAGTCATTATGTTTTTCTCATACAGACTTGACAACGGCTAACGTTTGAGCGCAGATCCCCTGCTTTCAACGTTGAGGGTGTTGGTTTCCTATCGAAAAAAGATAAATGAAAAGAACCATTAACAGTTGTTAATACAAAATGATTAGTTTTCAGAAGCATCATCGACAAGGCAAACTTTGCATGCAGCCAAGTACCACTTTGAGCTGTGATGAATCGGAGTGTTCCTAAGTTCTCCAATTTCAACACACTTTTAAGTGTAAGTCACAGACTGTCACAAGATAAACATCAGTGATTTCCAGTTACTTCAGAATTTAGTTCTGTTGCTCGGCCGAGGGTTTCCTTAAGTAGAAGACACTACCTGTTTAATAATCAGCAGTTTGAAAACATGCTGAAATTTAGGCAGCCATAAAAACCAGGTAAGAAAATTGAGGCATTTGACTACTCATGAGTTTCTTCTAACTCTTGAGATTTTACAGAATAAAAAATAGCCAACAAGGGAAACGATGTATGCAAAGTGGTGTCAAAATAGACAGACAAACCAGTCTTTCGTGTCTCTAATCTGTCATAAAATGCTACTGCTGCTGGAAGTAAAGCATTTTCAGACAAAAGTGTGATTACATTTAATTTTTTTCTTTTAAAAGGATTATGAGTTTGTAGGAAACTGGAGTACCCCTGTGAATTATGACAGCAAGACAGGTCCCCTGATGAAGTATAAACTAGGATTATTTTAGTGGCTTGAGACACAGTTTGCAGCCAGAAAAGGATATCAAGTTGACAGTTCTCTCCATGTAGGACTCTTCGAATACAAACAACCGTAGTGCAGACTCTCCTGTATTTTCCTGTGACCAGCCCCCACTCCTTTCTAGGGAACCAGTGCTCATCCCAAGGTTGGCACGTGAGCTCTGTTAGCCGTAGCTTCTCTGGTTAAAGTGATTATCACAGCCCCAGAGATAACTAGTCCCAGCACTCAACTTTGCCACCTACTCAGTTTACAGCTGTCCCACAGACAAGAATTTAAACCTAGCCACGCAACCTGCCTCATTTTGACTGAGACTTGCTAAGGAGCATTCACAGATCCGGAAGGCATGAGCAGATAAACCAGCGGAAGAGGATGTCCCTCTGCGCTCAAGAGAAATGCCTGTGAACCAGGCAAGCTATGCAGAGAACTGGTACCTGGGAGCTGGTTCGTATGTTCACAAATTAACTTTAATAGAATTCAGATGGATCAAACAGTACTGTGTTGAGAAATATAGTTATACGCAGGGGACCAGGACAGAGCCTACCACCACTTAATTCCTGAAATTAGCACCCAGAAGGACTGAAGAAATGCCAAAGGCCTCCATCTTGGTCTGAGGTTCATTTAGAGAGATTTTCTCCAGACTGGAGAGCAGTAAATAATTGTTCAGCTCACTCCATTTCCTTCCTCTCCATGTTCAATATCTGCACTTATTTCAAGTGTTTCTATTAGGTGCTAACATCCACTAGGGAGAAGGTTGTAGTCTAACTTAGTTTCAGCCAGGATATCAGCCTATCCCAGTTACGACTCAATGAATACAATCAAACATACTGGAAATGCAAACATTGTTAGATCACTCTAAAAAGCAAAATACTAAGCACAAATGACACACCTGTAGACACTAATGGAAGATACACTCATTAATTCCCCTAAAGGTATTATTTAAAAAGAAAAAGAAAAACAGAAGTCCTTAACTGTATATATTAATCAAGCTGTGGCACAGCCAATACTTCAAACATGTTTTACACTCAAACAATACTTCTGTTATTCAGTGACAAGGCGTGAGCGAGTCTCAAATACCGATAAATAGATCACGAACTTACTTGAACATCTCATTCCTCTCTATAGTGGCAAGCCAGAAGCTGTAAGCATTTGCATAATAATTGCAGGTGCCCCGGCCGTGGCATTCAATGAAGGGAGCGCTGCGAAATTCCTCTAGGCAGGAACCTGGAGAGGCCAGGGCCTGGCCGGAGCCCTCGGCACCAGCACTGGTGTGCTAGGGAAATGCAAAAGCATCGATCAGAGACCTCTTTCATTACGGCACCTAGTAACTTTCTCGCACAAGTACTTCTTTGCATGCCCCTCCTTGCCCTCTCTCATGTCTGTCTGCTGGTTTGTTCTTCTGCTCAGAGAGAAGCAAGGAGCCGGAGCCAAAGGGTGGCACTGGACCGACCAGCTTATCACTAGCGCAACGCACCAGTAACACCTCCTTGAGGGCAGCCGTATGCACAGAAATACGCCAGGACCGAAGCCCAGGCTATTTCTACGCTGGCAGTGGGCCAGGACCCACCCTCTGACCCTGGGGCTGTAGTCTATATCCCCACAGCTAAACCTTTTTTCTGATCCAGAAGAGTGTGGCCTCTCTCATAACGCCTAGCACTAATGGGTCTGGATCCATGCTGTTCCCCAGACCATGCCCACACGTGGCTGGGAACAGTGGCAGCGGACATAAGCTGTCAGCACGACAGCAAGCAAGCTAACAACTAAACAGTACTCCCTGGACCTTTTTATTTTTTCCAGTAGAGAAATAGCCAAAAAAAACTGATAAAAGATCAAAAAACGTCATGTGAAAATTGAAGGCTTATTCATCAAAGCTGAGACGAGGACAGGCACTGACTCACTACTGCTCTAGGAAACTTCTGCAACAAAGATGCTAAGGGACAATGGAAAATTATGCTTATTTCCTCGCTTATGCTGCACTTCGACCATGTGCTGCAGCTGCAAACAAGAGAACATGCTCCGTGAATTTCGCCAAAAGTGGACAGGGAATTGCTATTATATTATCCTCATATAGTAATTAGCCAGAATCTTTATAAAGTCAGAGCAGAAGCCTAAAACTCGCCTGAGACCTGAAATGGTACTGTCAGATATCGTCTTTCCCAGAGCAGAAGTGTAGATCGAACACTAGAAACAAATGTTTTTCTCAGCTCAGAGTATGCCCTAATGCACTTACCATGACAAAGGAGTAACCAATCCAAAGTGAACTCCAGCCCTCAGGACACTGTGGTATTTGAATTGTCTGACTGTGAACGGCTATTACCATAGCGGGAGCCTCGCACACAGCACATCTAGAAAGACGAAGACATGAATGAGGCACATGCATTTGAGGGCTAATACTTCTTTCTTTTCAGAAGTTCCTTTCATTAAGGAATTTGAATTTGAAAATGCTGTCACCTTCAAAAACAAAGCAAAATCAGAATGTTTAATTTAGGAAAACAACCATCTGATCCTTTTTCTTTTCTCATTTAGCTGGGGACGGCTTAACTCTTAATTCATTATTCCTATTAGTGTTCCTAGAGCAAAGAAGCAAGAGACGTGTTCTCTGAATATTTAAATGCATATATATTTTTCTCTTTTTCTAGCCCCATTTGTACTGTAGTGTCTAAAAGTGGCCAGTGTCATGAACATGAACAGCAAACAGCCAAACAATTTAGCCCAGCAGGTATCACTTAGAAAGTGGTCTACTGTGATCAGAGACAAATAGCAGCAATTCATCATCCTAAATACAGCCATGAGTGACTTCCAGAGAGAAAGACATCTCTCTGGAAGACGTATTACAATGGCAGTCACTGCTACTATAATCATCTAACGCAGGCTCTTCCCTATGCATTTTTCTTAACAGTGGCTTTGTTTACATTTGTGGTCTTTATCTCCAGTAAGAGATTCCTAGCCAAGTAACTGGACCAATGAACCTGAAAAGCTATGCAGCACCCATCCTTTTACTTTAAATCAATACATTGTGTTTCAGAACTGCTGGGTCACTAAATTAGCCACAGATCAATCATGCCTTCATAAATGAATCATAAAAAATGTCAGTGGGGCTGGCAATTATAATACGGGAGCTGGCTAATAAAGAATATGATAGATGCAATCCATTTCTTTCTCATACAGTTCCTAAATTGGCTACTGTAGTTAGCAATGATGAAAGCAACTCAAAACAGATACCGAGAAGTACACAGTCTGAATCCTATTATCAAAGCCGTGGAAAAAAATCAAATGCAAAATGGATCAAGTTGGATTCTGGTAAAGCAAAGGAATTCAGAATGAAAGCCGCCTACTTCTGACGTGTGAAGACTGCTTTCATACCTACCGCCTTCAACTTCAGTGCAGAAGCAAGACAATTATTTTAAGAAACACATCAATGAAAGAGTAAGTTAAAAGAGGAATGTTAAAGCTGCCTCTATTCTTGGAGCCGTGCTTTGCTTCAAGAGATTTCTGGTACTTCAGTGGAAGACCTTATATGAAAAGAAGGCTCATGACCCAAGGCACCAAGTGACACTTCTACATCTTTTGAACTTTTGGACAGAGAAAATTGTTGATTTAAACGCCTCAGCTAGTAAAATAAATTGAAAGAATAGTCTTCTCAGACTCCTTGCTGAATGTGCTGATGTTAAAAATGTATGTTACAATTATTTCACTCTCTGCCTTGGCTAAACAGGAAAAAAATATATATATATATATATACACACACACACATACATAAATATGTGTGTATATATGTATAGATACACACACACATATATATGTACCGACATGCATATTTATATGATAAAAAAGCTGCTCTGTATGCATAAGGAAAAATGTTGGTGGGTGCCTCACTGAGCAAGATTTTCAAAAATGATTGTCAAATGATTGTTTGGGTGCCTGATTAGGGATAGCATTAAAGGAATATGAATTTATGATGCTGGTCATTTTAATATTTCTGCAAGTCAAGCCCCTTCCATCTATATCCAGTAACAACCAAAAAGTAAGACCACCAAAGTCACTACAGTCACTCTTGAGAAGCTTGGTCTCAGTCTGCTCACCAAATTTTCAAGGTATAGCAACTTCTGTGCCACTAAATCAAAAATACAGTACAGAAGTAACAACTGCAGGAACAAGATGGATTCCACTATGCAAGTTAGATATAAAATGTTTTGCAGTAGGGTCAAACAGTTTTGTGAGTATGCCAAGGTGCTGAAAGACAACAACTCGTGGATGATTTGAACTGCCCCTTTTCTTGGATGGTATATACAGGCCCCAAAAAGCAATGACAAGCAGTCTCCACTTCCATCCACTTTAAATGGCAGGAAGAGGGATCAGCAAGAGTTGATGCAGATTAGGAGCAACGACAGGAATCTTAGATCTAAAGATTATCATCTCATTTAGAGGCTGGAGCTCTTTTGTCAGATTCTTAGCTAAGGAGAGTAGTATACTTTACCACACTCTTGCCCCCAGCTCTGCCTTTGGCACTGGGCATATCATGAGAAAACAGTTTTTTGCTGGTGGCCTTAATATTTAAAATGGACCAAATCTTCAATCCTGTGGATTGATGCAGAAGTTATGCTCTATGTAAGTGCCACAACTTGTGCTAGATGAGGTTTTATTAAAAAATAGACAATTGATTTTGCAACTATTTCCTTTCAGTTAGACAATAATGGTTGTAGTCAAGCACCACGTCCAAAACAATGCAAGAAGCCTGGCAGTGTACTGTATGAGAAATAACGCTACCCATTTCAAACAAAAGGAAGCTGAGCCCTTAAAAGTTTCTAACTATGGCTAGTAAGCAAACAAAAAAAAAAAGGGAATTGTTTTCTGCAGGAAATTGTGAATAAATTCAAAACTTTTCTCCTCCAAAGTACATCATGGCTTTTGCAAAGTATCATTTCAAAACAAATCTTTTCATTTCAATTAGACCCAAAATAGACTAGTCTTTTTGTCTGGGTTTCCCCCCAGATGGATTCATTTTTGATTTAAGTCTAAACTGAAAATGTGTACACTTTGAACCATTTCACCAAAAGAACGCAAAATTTCAATTTAAAGCAAGGAAAAAAATATCTATATAGATTAAAAGCCTTTTTTTTTTTCAGAAAAAAAAAGTACCATACATGCTTTTAATAGCCTTCATCATTTTACAGACACAACAGAACTGGACCATACCTGCTGATGAACGGTCTGATATTATCACCAGTGATAGGAGCCATACTCATTGGCATGGGTTCAGGAGTGGACAGCCAGTAGGAATAGTCATTCCTTGATGCAAAGTTACATACATTGTTGATATTGCAGAATAAGAATGGCATAGTACTAAATTTACGAAGACAGCTCCCTGCCGTGCCTGAAAGGTTAAGTGAAAGGTTGTTAACCCATTTTTGTTAAACCATTGCCAATTGCCATACTAATATTGCCAGTAGCAGCTTAAAAGCAGAAGATCCTTGTCCTGGAGGACTAAGTTCTCTTGGAGGAAGTGGCTTCTCTCAGCTGCACCAGGAAGGGACAGGGCAAGGCACAGAGTAACTCAGTTTTGCCTGCAGAATTATAGAATAATTTAAGTTGGAGGAGATCTCCAGAGGTCATCTATCCCAAACACCTGCCAGTTAGACCAGGTTGCTTGGGTTCGTATCCAGTCTAGTTTCAAATATCTGCAAAGACTGAGATTCAACAATCTCTCTGGGCTCCTGTTCCAGCGTTCCAGCATCCCAATGGCAAAAAAAGCTTTTCTTTGTATCTAACTGGAATATCTCATATTCTAACTTGTGTCCATTGCCTCTTCTCCTATCACTGTGCTCCTCTGAGAAGAGTCTGACTCCATCTTCTCTACACCCTCCCATTAGCTATAGACAGCAATAACGGTCTCTTTTTAATCTTCTCTTAAGGCTGAGCAAATCCAGTTTCCTGAGACTCTTCATGTATGTCATGTGCTCCTGTCCCTACTGAAAATCTTAGTGGTCACTGTATTCAATCCAGTATATTAATGTCTTCCTTGTACTGGGCGGGGGGGGGGGTCCAAGTTCGGGCACAATACACTAGATGTGGTCTCACAACTGCCAAATAGAGAAGAATCACCTCTCCTGATCTACTTGCCAACAGAGCCTAGTACGTCGTTGGGGGTTTTTCTGTTGCAAGGGCACATTGCTAACTGGTTCTTTCCTGCTTTCTAGATTGTTAAGCCCCAGTTTGTACTGTTGCATGGGGTTATTTCATCCCGGGTGTAGCACTTTGCATTTGCTGTTACAGAACTTCTTGAGGTTCTTCTCAGCCTTTCTCTCCAACCTGGCCAGGTCCCCCTGAATAGTAGCTGTGCACTCTGGGATGTCAAACACTCCTCCCAATCCGGTGTCACCCACAAACTTGTTGAGAGTGCACTCTATCCCATCACCCAGGTTGTTAACAAATTCATTAAACACTATTGGCTCAGTATTGATTCCTGAGAGACATCACTATTCACCAGCTACCATCAGACTTTGTACAGCTCATATCCTCTGAGACTGATGGTCCCACCAATTTCCAACCCACCTTTTCATCCATTTAACCAGCCCATAGCTCATCAATTTGGCTATAAGGGTACAATGGAAGACCACATCAAAGGCTTTGATAAAGCCTTCCTCAAATAAACTGGTAGTGCTTCCTCTATGCATCAATCCATTATTGTACCAGCCTAGAAGGCATAAAGCACCAGCTAGCCAAGAATGACTATACAGTTTTGTTCAATACAAATCTACAAATGAAAGAAACCTTTGGTTTCTAACAGAATTCTGATTTGGTCTCTAAGGTCAATTCTTACCCAAATCCTGGCCATGTGCTCTTTCATTGCCTTGTACATAAAGCAAGGAGTAACCATGGTAAATCAGCCTCGTTCCAAAAGGACACTGTGGTTCTTCAGTGGTTTGACTGTGTCTGGTAACAAGGAAACCGTGAGCAACAGATGCTGCACCTGGTGGGCCCATAGCCCCAGGCAAACCTTCAGGACCAGGTGGACCAGGGAATCCTCTGGGCCCTAAAATAAAGAAAGTTTCATTTTATCTCTACAGACATTGTCTGGTGACACAGAAAAAGACACCTTGCTGGCACTCAGATAGCACTCAGTATTCATTTGCCATTTGTATCGTTACTAAAATGCCTTTGAGAGCATCTACAGAAAAAAATGCATCAATTTCTAATGGGGATGAAATTATAGCAAGTAATGGAAACTCAAGAATTGGTGCTTCCCACCTAGTCATTAGAAAGAAATTGAACTATTCGGAAAAAAATTAAAATAAATATTAACATTTAAACACTCAAAGGACAGGAAACTCTTAGGAGCATGATATCTGTAGTGGCATAGTGACTATATTACTTACCCTATGTATATGACTATATATAAATATATGCTGTACCTGACTATACATATAAATATACACAATACATATACATGTGTGTGTGTTTGTGTTTAAATAATACTTGGCAGCGTAAATTTCATAAAAAAAGAGTGAGATTACAGAGACAGAAGATCCTGTGCACAAGGCAACAGTCTTCTCCCCTTTGCAACGAAGGCTATGGGGAACCTGTGGCCTCTATATTTGAGGAAACCAAGATTTTCCTTCCTTTTCAGTAGCAGGAGAGGAATGCAACTGCAGATGCAGAAAGGAAGGCTCCTACTAGCATCACAAGATCTTCAGGCTTTCCTAGTAGTACCCACAGCTACTTTGATTTGTAGCTTTAGCAAGTCTCAAATGTCCTTTGGTGTATTTCCAGAGCTGTCACGTGTAACCTTTGCACTGTAGAAGATACACGTCCTATAGAGCTAATGATGTTATTTTCCTTATTTTACAAGTTACAACTTGTATTGCTGAGGGAAAATAATCTACAGAATTGCTCATTTCTTGTATTCAAAGCAAGTATTATTTCTAATGAAATTCAAACAACAGAAGCTTCCTAGAAATCAAAGCATGTTTTATATGAAAGAACTTGCATAGGTAGGTTCCTTTCTTTCTCAGGCATACTTTGTAAGTCTCTATTTTCACTCCAGCAAAAGACAAGTCTGTCTATTCACTGGAAGCTAGTTACAGCTGCTCCTTCTGCTGCTTCTGCAGAGAATTCCAGACCCGGTCAACAATCTTTGCTGCTTTCCAGTACTCTGCCTAGATAACTAAAAAAGTGAGATTAGGTACTATCACACCTAACCTCCTACGTCATTTTTCTATGGCGGAATCAAGTCCTTGAAGAGCTCATGCGCTTACCTGGGGGACCATAAGGACCAACTTCTCCTTTTTGCCCAGGTTTACCATCAAACCCTGGGCTACCCGGTGGCCCAGGTATACCTGAAGGTCCTGTAACCCCTGTTGATAAACAAAGAATAGTTATTACTGTATCACTGGAAGCTATTTCATGTTAGTTTCGACCTTTTGACTTATGATAGCACTGGCCCAACTCAGCACACTCAGATTCACTGAGGTTATTCAGATTCAGTGAGCATACTGCAGTATCTAGAGCAAATACGTGGGTTACTGCAGGCAAAATGGTTATGGTAGAGAAGAACAGAGAAAGCAGAAGATGTGCTTCAAAAACAATTAGTATTTGCCTGGAATGAAGGGTAGCAATCTTTTCCCTCTGCTTATCATATGATTCACTCAGAACTGCAGGAACTACAGAAAATAGATCGCAAAAAAAGAAGGTGATGAACAGTGGGGAAATCAGTATTCTCTTAGCTTCTTCCCAAACAGGTTTTTGAAATACGTTATGTCTCTCTTCTACAAATTTCTGTGGATACTTTGACTCTTACATATAAACTCAGTAATTCTGAGCTTGGAAAAAAAAAGCCATCAATGTCATACCAACACTTCTGTAACACATAATTAGCTTTAGACAGTCATAGCTGTCCTCTTTCAGATCACTCAAAATGCAATATTGCATTCACGTATTGAATTGACTACTAAAACAGAGACAGATCCCGTATGAGCAAACCCATGCTGTGCCCTGCCACTGGGATTATTTCACAGCCACTTACTAATGCGCTACAGTTGAAGAGTGGGAACTCCACCTTCAAGAACAAACTTCCATATGCATTATGTTAAATAGAAAGAAAATATTCATTATATTTCACCATGATTCCCCATCATCTTGCCATAGAAGAATCAAGGAATAAAGTTTTCCTTTAAAATGTTGGTAACTTAAGAATGCCTCTGAGCTTCCATTCTCCGTGCTCTGTTATTTTGAAGGACATGTGTCATTCTATCAGCATTTCGTTTGTCTAACCCTTTGCTCGATTCCCTTATTCTCTACCGTCTTTAATCTCTGCAGTTCACCATAAAAAATGCAACAGTTGGGCTAAGAGAGGAATTGTAGGACTATGGGACAAGCTCCCTCAGGGAACACTTTCCACTTTAAGATCACGGTATTTTTCCTTATGTGTGCCTTCTCTCACAAACACACAGTAAAGAAGTTTGGATGTAACGCTCATCTCTCTAAAGAGAGATGACACCCTACCAAACACATTTCTGGGGAAAGGATGAACGGTGTGCTGCACATCACCCTGCCTGAAATCAGTACGAAAGCACCTGGTTCTGGCATTCCTGCAGAGGAGCTTCAAAAAGAATCACTCTCTTCTTCAGTGGCAGACACAATCTGAGTGGCTTGTAAATAGGTGGATACTGTTATATGACAAAATCTTCCAGTATCTAGCCTACCACTGGTCTATTTTTACATTATGTAAAATGTGTATCTACTGGCAGGTTACAAACTCTCTCACCTTGCTGTCCTTTGGGACCTGGAACTCCCGGGAATCCTTTGAGACCAACTGGTCCTACAGGGCCAGGTAAGCCAGGATCCCCTTTAACAAGCTGAAAAGCACCTGGTGGGCCTGGTGGACCTTGTAAACCTGTCAAAATTAACAAGGAAAACAAGAATATATTTAGTATTGCACAATAAAAGAATTAGTGAAGAAGGTTATGCTCTATTACCATTTAAAGGTTCCAGTAACGACAAAGCATTGATACAGATTTTTCAGAGGAAGATGCCAATATAGTCTCTCTCTACTCAATACTTAAATCTAATCTGAACATTCAGAAGCTGGCACCACGCTATCTGTTTTCATAGTCTACCTTTTTGACACTGTACACAGGAGGGAGAAAGATATCCATTGATTTAGTCACAAATAACAATTTTAACAACAAGAAGATTTGCAAAAAAAAGCACATTTATATTATACCTTTAGATCCAGGAAGACCTTGGTCACCTCGCTCTCCCTTAAGACCCGGGAAGCCAGGAGATCCTTTTGGACCTGAAGTCAAAAGAAATCTTTGCATGAAAATTCAATAATTTATTGGTTTGGAATGATGTGTACAGAGCAATCATGAATGTTCCCGTGATCCTTTCAGGGTCATGACTTTATTCACAGAAGTAGTTTTCCACTGTTTGCAACAGCAAATGTGAACAAATGCATAAATTGCCAAAAAATGAGGACTGAAGATAAATTACTCTTAGATCTATAAACTAGAACGATTAATTTTTTTCTACTAATAACTGTATTTTCTAATACTGTAGTGTTTTCATGTATGTGATGTTGAAGATAACAGTGATTTAGTCAGCAATGGCGATGTACGAAAGCTGTGAGTCCTCAAATAGAGCTGTAACACTTGCCTCTCCCCCTTTCAAGACAATTCTGAAGATTCTTGACCAGGAATGTCCAGGTGATTGATTTTACATCCATCTTCTAAACCAAATGCGTGCTTACACTTGGCAAAGCACGAGAACAAGGAAGATGCAAAAAATCTTGGGAAAGATCCTTTTACACCTTCTGATACAGCTTTCGATGTCCTCTTTCATTTACTTTAGAACGTAGGCTTAACATTCTTTGAGCATCTTTTTTAAGAGAGGAAGGAGACAAAAGAGCCGCCTTTGCCTACTTTGCATAAATATAACATATTTTCTTCTCACCTGGAACGCCTGGAACTCCTGGAGGTCCCAAATCACCCTTTTGACCAATATCTCCTGGTAGACCTGGACTACCCTGTATAAAAGAAAACGTGAAGTATAAGTTATCCTATACTGTTATGATATCACTGTCAAATAGGCTGTGTACTTTTGGGAACCTCTGAAGAATATTTTCAACATGAGAGACAAGACACTGAGTTTAAGGAATGGTCCTTCCCTATCATGATTAGGTGAGACCCTTTTCTTATAGAAATAACTTTCGTACTTTGCTTGTATAAAACCATTTTTTGTCCTACAAAGATACTAGATGAAAAAAAGGTGTCTCACTAACCACATAGCTAATAAAATGGTCTTCAGCAATAAAACACAGTGTGATGAAAACCATCAGTAAGAACAAATATCAGCAAAATAAAATACTCATTTCAGTGTACCCCAAGTAGACAGATGCTAGGTAGAAAATAACATGGGGTAAATCTAGACCACAGCAGAGTTTAAAACTTCTACATTCATATGTGGAGTGAAATTGAATGTACTCAGTGATTCATAGACCATTGAACCTTTTCACTTTTCTACAGGCCTAAAATAGTCTGGGACTTAAATACTTCATATACAACTCATGATCTTTCTTCTGCCTTCACTATTACAGAAGAACTATTCCACTGAAATCAATCATAACAAGTTTATAGTGCCTCACTTAAAGGAAAACCAAGTCCATACTTCAAAAGATGCTGTAAACAGTCACTTAACTGACTGCCAACATCCTTTCGTCTATTGCAGCTCACCTGCAAAAAGCTTTTAAGTATAGCTCAGTTTTCCCCCAGCGAACTGCTAACCCAAGTCTGACGCAATACGGCAGTTACAGTCTCCTATACAACATAATGAGGAACACAAGAGGGGGAAAGAAAGAAAACTCCTTTACTAAATAATTTACCAATCATGGTCTGCAGATAAGAATCGAGTATTCCACTTCAATAGTGGGATTCATCTCACTTTGCTTGGAGAGCAATAGAATAGACTCAGACAGGGGTGATTTTCCTCTGATCTAGGTTAAATATTTACATTAAGATGAGAAGAATGGCTCCCTACAAATACTTAAGTCTTTCCATTGACTATAAAGGGAGAAAAGGTGACTAGGCCAAATATGGATGTCTATGGTGAGACTTCCGAAGTTAAGTGAAAGGAACTCCACCCTTAGAGTGGTAAGAAAGGTATTCATGAGATAAGGTTTTCTAGTTCCTTGCAGTCATGTAGCCACAGTATACAGGAGTTTTTAAACAAATGGCTCGTTCTCTGCATCATGACATGCAGCACAAAACAGGAGGGCTAACATTCATTCACACGATAGTCATGAGTCTGAAAACCTCATCAAAAGTTTATGTTTATAACCTTTTTAGGTTACAATCCTAAAACTGATTGATTTATTCAAAGAGTATATTGCAAGCTTTCCATCAAAATGTTTCTTCCACAAAAATACACAGTTTCTTGGACTTTTTTTTAAATTTTCCATCAGATAAACCTTGGCAAACAATATTTTGTTTTGAATCTTTTCCAAACAGATCAAAACTATTTCAGTTTGTAAAGCTGATGAAAATCTTTCATGTTATCAGTTCAACATTAAAATGCACAAATAGACTAATGGGATTTGTATTTCAGGGTCTGATCTCCCCATTTTCTTCTAACTGAAGACACTTAAACAGAATCTTTTGGTATTTCCCACTCTTAAAAAACAAACAAACAGTTTTAGACTGGAATACCAACATTTTAAAGGCTTTGGAATTTGCTATGGTATAGAAGTTAAGCTCTCTGCAGAAACACTTTAAATTCTTAAATTATACTGGAATATTATTCTGAAATTTACCATCTTCAAAGCTGTTATCATACGATACACTTAACGATGAAAAGACATAGCTAAGATCCAGTGTCAAAACACTGAAGCAAATCCTTAATGTCTCTGTCTCTGGAAGTGATGCAGGAAAGGATACAGTTGGTCTTTGCGTTATCAAGAGTCTGGCCTTCTAAGTCCACTATCAGTATCCTGCTTCTCACATCAGGACCTTCTCCCTGAGTCTTCTTTCTTCCTGTACACTAAGAATTGTGTACAGGAACCTACCTCCTTTCTTATCCTTTCTTACGTATATTTATTATTATTATTATTATTAGTTTTTTAGTAGCAAAGAGGAAATGAAAAGTTAAACGGTAGAATGCATTTTTCAGTGTGGAAAAAGAAGGCAGACATTCTGTTAGAAAAAGTATAGCAGATCAACTGCTCCAAATGACTGTCCTATTTACCTCGTTCTCCCCAGTTCACAAAAAAGGGACCACTTTAGATCAGGGAAAATGAATAATATATGACAACAATGTATTAATAGCATAATTTGTTTGTATTTTTACATCAAGAGCTATATTTCGTCATTGACAGTACTGAAAGTGCACTTTATTTGAAAGGTTTCATATCATACCCAAACAGTTCAGGTATTTTCAGAAGGCAATTTATTGTGAAATATACAACCTTTAAAATTAACTACTAATGCATTTGCAGGATTTATGGATGTGCTGCAGCCATCCTGCACTGTTAATACACTGTAAATTATATTCTTGGTGTTGTATGTTACCACTCACTATCTATAAATTTCTAATAAGTTTATTAGCTCACCGCGGCTTATTGGTAGGTAGCCTTTAAAAAGAGAGATTTGAAATGCTTTGAAACTGACTTTACATGATCAGCAGCGAGTCCAACGGCACTTTGAGCATTAAGTATCATTACTTTGAAAGACAAATATCTAGGATTAATATATCCATTAATGAGAAGAACCAGTTTTTCAGGGACTCTGGAGAGTGTATGGAAGTAACTTACAGGCAAGCCCTGGAATCCTGGGTCACCTTTGACTCCTGGACCCCCAGGCGTCCCAGGCCAACCATCACTCCCCTGTTCTCCTTTGGCCCCTTTCAGTCCTGGGGTTCCTGGTGGCCCTATTGGTCCTGGTAAACCTATAAACCAGAAGGATGAGACAGGATTCAGTGGCAATTTTTCTTCTGCAGAAGAGCAGTACCTGGTGGAGAACCAGCTGGCTCAAAATAAAGATGGGTAGAAACAAAGTAATTGCCATATCAGCGCATCAAGAAAATATACAGGAGAATCTGTTGCAGGGAAATGCATATGAATCCCTTTCTAGACTGGACTTTTACCATTTATTACTACAGGCTTGATGGAAAATGATGCAGAGACTTCTGCATGCACCGAGCAAATGCACTGTATGTTCTCATCTATGAATAAGCTACAAACATATTGCATTTATGCCCTACTTGCTTCACTCTTAGCACAGAGCCACTGCCAAGTTAAAGTCACAGTGCCCATTTTTAAATACATCAACACTCTAGAAATAGCAACATGCAGTCGTGGCTGTCCAAAAACAGTAAATAACGCCCAGAGAGAAACACACTGAATCAGGAGGCAAACTTCTCAATGTTAGGGAGATTCTGGACAAAACTAACTGTCAGGAGAAATAAAATGAGTATATTCTAGGATATCATGACAAACTATCCATGAAAGAAAAGTTTTCCCTGATCTCTGAGACAGGGGATAAGCAAGACTATGCAACAATGATTATTTTATTAATCAGTTTAGATGAGCTTGGATTAACAGCAGTACCTTAATCCTAAAGAGAAAGAATTACCTGGAAGGCCAGGTTGGCCTTGGGGTCCTCTGTCTCCCTTAGGTCCCTCCATTGCACTTCCTGGCAGTCCAGGAAGACCTTGGCTGCCTTTAGGGCCTGGTGGACCTACAAATCCTGGTTCTCCTTTCAGGCCTGGGATCCCCGGGCTCCCTGGGGATCCTGGAAAACCCACATCACCTTTTGCACCTACGAGGTGAAACAACCCCCAGAACATGATTAGAGAAAGGATCACCATCACCAAAACCTTCTGCCTTATTATTCACTCACAGTAAGCTTTATTCCTTAAGAAAATATTGATCTTGCCTATATATTCAGAAAAAAATGCAACTCTTTCGGAAAACTGTTATTCTCCACTCTATGACATAAAGTAAGAGGAAAAGAATAATCTACCTGATAAATCTTTTGTTAGTTAAATTGATCACCTGGGTATTTTCATTCACTGCAAAATGGATGAACATTCAACAACCTTCTATCAGCCCTTTCCCAAGGAACAAAGCCCCCAAATCCTTGCTCTGTTACAACTATCATTGTCACACCCAAATAATGGAGTAAGCACAACAGGGCTTGTTCCTAGAGAAGAAGGGAATATATTGGCTGAAATCTAGATTTAAACACTTAGTACTTATTTTCAAGCTTGTACAAATAGCAAACTTTTATAATTTACTTGAACTTTAGATCATGACTAAGCAAAAGAGGTACAGACTACCTAATGTAAGTCAGTGTAATAAAAGAAATAAATAGAATGTAAAAAAATGTACTTTCCCTACTCTTTGCTTAAACAAAACCAGGCCTTTGAATTCTGGACTCTCTTTTTGGAACAAAAAGAGAACCTTTGGAACAAAAACGATGTCAGCTAAACATCCGTCTACTCTAAAATCAAATATTTTAAAAAGAGCTGTGCTGACAAAATGAGATTGGTAGGGTGGGGAAAATGCTCTTATAATTTAGCGTTTTACATGCATTATTGAGCTATGCTTAGAAAATTTGCTTATTAAAATAATTCTCTAACGTTATGACTTTCTCAGCAATTTCATGTCTGTTAATAATTCTAAGAAGATAAATAAAAGATATTCTAAAATTCTGGTTCATCACTTTTGATTGTCCACACGAAATCTCCTGAATTTAAAGCATAAATGAGCGCAGTGAGGACACTGACATTTCAAGCTATATAAACTCTCCAAAATCTGTCTATAGGTGGACTAGTCGAATCATTTTTGTTTTCCGGATGCTTAAAATTGAAACTCCTTTAATTGAATATAATGTCCTTTATTAGTAGCAGTTTGATGTATCTTCAGTACTGTATCTATTGTACTCTGCTCTCTAAGACATACCTGCTTCATAAAATGGAGCATGGTGCATACAGACACGTCGAGCGAGCTGTGGCTCGAGCCAATTCTCACAGCACAGTATAGTGACACTCTTTGTGAAGTGCAAAACTAGTCTCGAAATTGTAGTAACTATGTGCCTGTACCCAAGCTAGCAAGTTCTGAGTCCAGGTAGTAAACGTTTTCAGTAAGACTTCCTCTGATCTCTGCTATCTTTGGCATCCCTGCACCATGCTCCTGCGCAGTTTAGACATGCTCTACTGAGCTATAGCGAATAACAGTTTTAGCGGTGAATATGATTTCCACCTGGACTGCACAACAGACTCAGGTAAATTAATTACTGCAGTACCTTGGCCACAAAATCACTATCTTTAGCTGTCTAGTGCATGGAGCCTTACTACACTCTGATTTTTGCAAAATTAGTAGGGAAATAGAAATATTTGGAATTCAAAAGCACAGCACACAAACAGGAAAGTTATTTGTATTACCGCATCACAGCAGAGCTTGCAGTAAATTCCACACTAAGAATAATTACCTATTTTAGGGCATATCTAACTCATGTCCAAGATGCTGCCGCTGTAACACAAATTAGTATTTGAGCCTCTCAGAGTTTCTGCCTGCTATGAAAACGTACAGCATGTAAAAGAATGATGTAGAAAGTATGTCTGAATTACAGAACTATTTTTGAGCATGTTGGGAGGGAGGTTAGCTGCTTGTTTAAAAAGGTGTTTTACCTTTATCTCCCTTTGCACCTGGAAATCCTGGAAGTCCTCTACCTGGAAGACCTATAATATAGAGGCAGCAAAAAGGAGAAGACAGGCCAGTAGTTACATTTAAGCTGTAATGAGCAAAACTCTATTAAGCAAATACAAAATCTAAATAAATGGTTGAGCAAAACTCTATTAAGCAAATACAAAATCTAAATAAATGGTTTACGTAAGAGCTCTTCAGGGCAGGAACCGTCTTCATTATGCATTGGTATTGTATCTAGCACAATGGGTCCTGTATGACTGAAAACCCTACTCTAAGAAGAAACAAGCTTGCTCCGTTATTTCACAGCTAACTTGCACAGGGAAACTAATTCCAGACCATGCCAACTCTTTATAGAATTGCCAGCTTTTGCAAAAGAAATTATTTCAAGATTACACTGATTAAGCACAGTTTTTGCTCATCAAAAGGCTCAGCTTTATAACGATGGATGACAGTCAGTAGTTGGCAAGACACTTTACTAATTTCATTTTGTAATGTTCCAGTCCAAAGTACCTCAAAACTAGCAAATCCCTCTCCCAGCAAAACCCTCTCTGTGCATCTTTGCACCAAATAAATTTAACGTAACAGTAACAGTACCTTGTTCACCCTTTGCACCAGCTGCACCTGGAATCCCATCATAACCTGGTTCACCTTTCTGCCCAATGGAACCGGTAGGACCCGGAAGACCAGGTTCACCTGAAAAATCATTGCCATTTTCATTTCAGTTATGAATCATCAGACTTTTTTTACATATTTTTTTCCTAAAGAAAAGCTTAACTTATGCTTTTGCTCCCACAAAAGTCAAATAGCTACCGCACGACGACTGCAGTCTGGCTTTTTTCTGATGTTACTTCTAAATTACATCAGCGTGAGACAGGGCTCAAGCATTACAGATTTCGTATAGCTAGGAATCGTAAATCTCCATGAGATTAGAGGGTAGGAACTCCAGCAAAGCCCCAGGAACAGCACAGCCCATGTCCAACGAGATGATGTGTCCTGCAGCCAGTAAACTAACATAAGGCTCCAGGTTCCAAAACGCTCTTACAGCCATGACAGCAACAGAGCTACTTTCCTCCCTATTCCCTTTGCTCTTTAACATCCATGTAATGATGTTAAATGTGGTAATTCAGGTTTGGGTCCCATGGATCAAGACCTAAATGTTTAATCAAAAGCAACATAACTAATAGCCAGAGCAATAACCAGTCTTGTTGAAGACAGTAAAATCTTTTCTGCAAGCAGTGCAAAAGAAGTCCTATCCCCACACTACACTAACTCAGATTTACCTGAGAAACAGCAGAGTGTTTTTTCTCTTGGGAAATGAACAAACGCACAAGGTATATTCAAGCCAAAATGATTGTAGGAGGTCACAGCATTTGTTTTAGCCACCACTCAGAAGTGAAGAATACTTTAAGAAGCATTTAGTGTTTTATATTTCTTCTCTACCTGGTTCTCCTTTTAAACCTGGAATGCCACTTAAGCCAGGAAGTCCTTTTTCACCCTTTTCTCCATGGCGACCTGGGCTTCCTAAAGAAAGCAAGAAGATATGGTTTTACATCCTGGATATTTGGTATAAGTTTGATACTAATTTTTCACTGCAATTTACCTTTTTTTGTTAAAGCATAAACACTTGCCTGGAAAGCCTGCCATGCCAGGGGATCCTTTGGGACCTGGAGCACCCGGCATTCCTGGAATTCCTGCACTACCTTTTTCACCCTTCTCTCCAGATAAACCTGGACTACCCGTTCTTCCCGGTTCTCCCTAGAAGAAGCAGCACACATTGAAAAATACACATATTAGTGCTGAAACAGCATTCAGTGTTTGCAACAGTAGATGTCACCTCCCCTTATCCATCACACTTATGAAGAATTTCATTCTTTTTTCATTTACAATCAAAGTAATTTAGGATTAAATTTAGCATTAAATTCCAGTGTCAGAAATATTGACTTTTCTAGCAATTGCTTAACAACCTCTAATTATATATGAGAATGAGAAGTCTTCTATGCATTTTTCTGAAGGTTTTTACAAAGGCTTTTCCAAATTGGCTTCATAACTTATTTATAACACTTAACCATCTTCAAAAAAATCTCTTTTAAGTCTTCAGTAAATTGCTACCAGATTAATAAGTGTTATTTTTATAATTTTATACTGATAAATTCAGGATTACTGTCCTGGTATGAATAAGAAAAGGAATGTGAAAAAAATGGGAATCCTATTAGAATACTATCAGAGATGGAATTAACTTTATAGCTAATATTAATACAGCTCTCTTTTCTGAAATATCTGGGCATTTTGTAGTCTTTTTTTCTTCCCAATATCTCTGTTGAAATACGGAAATAATATTTCAGTGTGATAGTTTGTTCTGTTTGTAAAAAGCCTTTTTCACTGTATTTACTTAGCATTATTAAGAGTTCTTTCCCTTCCTCACATTTCCAGCAATGTAAATTAGTCTATTCTGAAGAAACAGGATGAATCAGAGCCCTGGAGAAAATGGTCCCACTAAACAGGATGCATCTAAGACTGTGCACATGCAGGCAGTTCAAGTTCTCCTCAGGTATTTAAACCAGCGTAATAGGAAATACAACAAAATAGCTTAATGGCCAAAGGCATCTTTTAGAATCAGGTACTCACTAGAGTTAAGACAAGTTTATCCTTAGCAGTATAAATACCTTCTCACCAGGAGACCCTGGAAAGCCAATTCCAGGAAAACCTGCTGCTCCTTTGTCTCCTTTTTCACCCTTTTGCCCAGGGAACCCTGGTGTCCCTGGTGAACCTGGAATTCCTGGCAGACCTTTTTCTCCAGGTGTTCCTAGTAAGAAAAAAGAAAAATGGGTATATCAGAGCTAGTGGTACGTTAGCAGTGTTGAAAATGATTTTTTTAGTGCTGTCTCTGCTACTCAGAGCTAGAAAAAACAATATAACTCGCTACTGTAGGAAGTCATTTAACTTTTGAGATTCACCCCCTAAATGGGACTCTTTATAGGAAGATGAGCTCTCCAGATCAGAGAAGGTGGTAATCTTGGATTCTTAGAAAATAGAGGTGTTGCTAAAAATATGCTTTGAATAAAAGTATGTGCTGATTTGAGAAACTTCTAAGAGGACTACAGTGACAATGGTATTTTGCTGCTGCAGATCATAGGTCCTCCTTTACTGCCGGTCTTTGATTTCCTAAATATGCTAGGCACAAGGCCATATGAATGAAGACAAAGTCTCCACATTGAAACGGAGCTTCTTCTCATTCTATTCTTTATTTATGCCCTCCCTAACAGCACCCTTCCAAGAGCACTAGAGTTTGTAGCTAACATGTAATGTACAGCAACTTGCCAAACTCTTCAGAAGGGAGAAAATACACAGGAGGCTTAATGCAGTTCCCACACTGGCACAAAAAGATAGACAGACAGACAGCCAACCAGGTAGATATCACCTGAAAAACTACTTGCTTGCACCAAATACACAAATGCTATATATGGGCCTTCTTCCAGGTGCCCAAAGTACCATTTTACACCCAACTACAGTAGCATTCACATATAGGAATTCAGGAAAACATTTTATGTCATTTATTTGGATACTGTAGTAGGATTGAAACAGCAATGTCCCCAAAGCCCTAATGTGAGATACTGCAAATTGCACAACATTGTCAGAGAGCTACACCAACAAATACCCCATAAAGTCTCTCACAATGCTCCGTATTAACTTGAGGAAAGAAAGCTAAAATAAAAAATTCCCAGATCTCAGTACCTGGCAAACCCATTTCACCAACTGATCCTTTTTGTCCTGGGATTCCTGGATCTCCTGGGTACCCCGGGGGCCCTTGATCACCTTTTGGTCCTATGGACAGTGGGGATATTGAAAGTCCCATTAGTTAATGCAGTTGAAAATACCTCACAAACATTCCTTCTGTTGACAGCTTCAGGCATACCTGGATGTCCTGGAGTACCAGGTTCACCGTCCTTCCCTGGAATTCCTGGTTCTCCATACTCCCCACGTAACCCTTTTTCTCCTGTTGCTCCATGGTCCCCTAGACACCGAGAACACAAAAGTGGTGAGATGAATTTTATCAAATTTTATTGTAATGCAGTATAATAGGAGACTCCTTCTAGTTAATTTTTTATCCCTGTTGCTTCTCTTTACTGAACAAGGAAATGGATAATTCAAGCTGCATACACTGTACAGTAGTATTACAAAGAACTGAGTAGAATACCAGCTCTTCAGTCACTCAGACTAGTGCTGAAGTAAGACTGCAGACTATTACAGTTTTGCAGTTGTCTGTGCAAATTACAATGCAACTTATATCTTTAAAAGAAATTCAATGCATTGAAAATGATGTGCGTGTTTGAGTTAGATTAATGAGCTGCTTTTGAAGTGCCAGACAATATCAGGTGTTAACAGAAATGACTGATTTCCTTGTTTTGCTGTCTAAGCAGCTACCAGGGAATATGTGTGTGAACAACCAGTTCAGAGGCAGAAATTAGGTGAATACCCAGTTCTATCTAATATTAAAGCCTCTTCATCATTCCAAAAGGCTCCATCTGTGGCATGCGTCTTGTCCAGCTGTAATACCCAAGCTTTTTAGTCATAACCCTTTCTGTTAGTGTTGCATCTAAATGCTGGGCAACACGTTACTGAAGAGAGTCAGCTGAAAGTTTATAAGCAAGAGGATTTTTTCAAAAAAATCTCGAAATTTTGCATTAAACATCACTGGCAATTTTCCACAAAAAATACTGCGCCTTTTCCACAAGACTTATATTTTAGAAGCTTTTTAAAACATTACTGTGATATTCACGCTTAGAGAGATGAAAGCAGTTAGTAGAACAGGAAAGTTCTGGAATATAACTAGATTAATTTTCCTCTATAGGTGCTAAGTATCCTTGGGGTAAAGAGGATGAGATGGGGAGAACATCACCAGAATTTTGCAGGTCAGGGTCTGTTTGGAAACTAGCCTTCAAGGCTGCATAAGCCAGGCTAACCTGCAGGTGTGTGTGTGGTCAGGAGAGGACAGGGAGGTCACACACGTTTGCAAGCACACGCTATTACTGTGGGAGAGATAAAGGAGCTAGATATCAAATAAATTAACCAGTTGAATTTGTCAGCACAGGTTTCTTTTTGTATGTGTGACTAGTGTGACTAATTATGATTTTGGTTTGAAATAAAACTAATTATCAACCGGTCAGTCCACAGGCAACTAGTAGATAAGAAAATGATGAAAAACACCTTATATCTTAAGGCTTTTCACACCATCAAGATCATAAATAAACGACAAAAATGCAAACTAGATTAACTTCTTACAGGCAGGGAGCCTCACCAACTACAAAAGTGCTCTCAGAAACTGCATCTCAGCTTAGGGATGGATGCTCTTCTCGGTTTCTTTCCTCCCCGCTCGCTCCTGCCCTCTCTCACAGTCCGTGCTCCTAGGTTGTCTGAACTGGGAGACACTTCCTACCCACGTGCCTAGGTTTCCTTGAGACCAAACCAGGACACACAGGCCCATGCTTCATTCTGACAAGTAGTCCAGGACATGGATAGAATTGATATCTAGACCAGGAAGCTCTCCTGTTCCCACAGTTTAAATTCAGTGAAATGCAGGTATTCGTGATTCTCCATCAAACTAGAAAGGAATCTCAAGTGCTCTGTCCTACGCCCTACAGAGAATAAACTGATGAAATCTATGGATGACACTAAACTGGGAAGTGTTGAAAGGAGAACAGGATTAGACCGCGGAAAGACCTTGATGAATTGGCGAGAAGGCCGGAAATTAACAGCATGGAATTCAAATAGTGGAACGCACTGCATATTTGGGAAGGCGAACTCAAAAAGCATGAATATAAAATGAGCAGCAATTGCATAAGCAGCAGTCCACAAGAAAAGGACCAGCGATTATAGCTAGTCCCAAACTCAGCAGGACACTCTTTCAAAAAAGGCAAATCTCATTTTAGCAGAGCCTGAGTTGGGAGTACTTCAGTTGTTTCAGTGGAGTGCACACTCTAACAAGGATGCAGTCAAACTGAGGAGAATTCAGAAAAGGTAACAAGAAGGATAATGATTTCAGATAAGATGATACATGATGAACGGCTGATGGATTTGGATTAGGGAAATGGAAGACTACATGATCCCACTGGGTTCCTTTCAGCCCTGCACCTTTATTTTTAGGTAGAATCAGTTACTGTTTACTCAAAAACTCAGTCGCTGTCGTGTGAAAATATAAAACTGTCAAAATGTAAAATGCCGCTTTTTAGTGAAACAGCAAATTGTAATAACAAAGGACAAATAATAAAAATACATTAAAATACCAGTTTTTTTCTTTCAAAAGAAAAACACGACAGACAAAGCTCTTAACTAAATTTTCATGCAACAGTGTAAATAAGTATCTCAGAAGAATGCGTTGTCTGAAAAAAATTAATACCCCCACCACCATTAGGTTTCTACACAGAAACTGACTGCCATTCTCCTGTGTATTTCAAGATGTTTCAAATCTTATAAAAGTTAATCTTTAGGTATGAGTGTCACACATGTGTCTCTCTTCTGAAATTTCTTCGGGTCCGAAAGAAGTATTTGTGTGCCAAAAAAGTTGTCCACTTGTCCTTATGATATCTGTCGGTCTTCAGAGCAACAATAATATTTCCACCATATACAAAAGACAGCTTTTCTCTTCCAGTAAGTTCTAATTGCTACTTTTAAAGTTTCTTCTCTTTTGAGAGAGAAGATGCAAGAGGTAAAAATGGATTTCAAAATAGGAAGCTGAACTTCTTCATTCAGACTAAAACCCTTTGTGTTTGCGATTGATCTTTGTTTTTATGGAGCTGAAGGAGCCTGGGAAAATATTTGGATTTGTTACGTGAAGTTCTTTAATCTTGCTTTTTCAAAGCTGTTTTCTAAAACCAAGGTATAACTGAAGTCAAAGCATTGCTTCTCATTAGTATATGACCACTAATTACACTTATCCATAGTTACTAAAGTTACTAAACTAACTAAAGTTACCTTTTTCTCCTTGATCTCCCTTTTGGCCTTTGAGACTAACCATGTCCATGCCGTCCATGCTTCCAGGTTTTCCAGGGAGACCTACTTCACCTTTATCCCCCTTGACACCAGGATCACCTTGTGGTCCAATTACTCCTTTGAAACCTTGGTTACCTAAAAAGGAATAGCGCAGAATACTATAGTGGCATATAAAACTTCGCAAAAACATTTAGTAGACACTAACAAATGAAATTAGATATTTATTCAAATTCTGAGCATGGGGTCTGGAGCATCTAATTTCTCTCATATAAAGTTCTTTTCTTTTTTTTTAATATCAGGACTTCACAACAGAAGTCCTGGTAGAGACTCTTGGGAGAGACCAAAAAAGGTGAAATCTTTTTTCCACTTCACATGCATTAGCTGTAGACCCTCCCAAAACAACAGGGATAGGAAGCAGCTTCCCTCCATCAGACATATCAAGCTGAATTTTCACATGGGAGAACTTCATTATGGAAAAATAATGCTACAGAAGATGATGATCTTTCTACAGCCTTTTAAACTTGTTATCTTTAACTGTCCACAAGAGTTTAAATAAAGGGCACTATATGAAAGGTTTAATTAAGTCCTTCCTGCTGGCTTTTTATAACTTCAAATACTCTATTTCTGGGAGTAATATCTAAAGCATCCTTTGGCGTAGCAAACCCTTGTTTTGATGAAAAATGGAGCAAAAAAACCTGGGTCAGTGTCCAAACTCCTGCTCCTAGGATATGGCCTTCTAACTTACATTGTTTATAACTTAAAGAGGACATACTCAACATAAAATATTTCTTAAGTCAAACATATTCCCTGTATTTGGTTATTTCCAGACTTGTCTTCAGTAGCAAAAAGGTGTACTTTAAAATGTTGATATTCATATGCGAGATGCACCAAGTGCATTGGAGAGGTCCAAGCACTATGCCGGTCTCAGGTTTTATTCCTACCATTACAACGGCCAGCTGATTAACCCCCCACAATTTACTTCACTGCTTCCTACTCCAGTTTCCCATCCGTTACACAGATTCCTTTATGAAGCTATTATGACCTCTATTAACAAAATTCACTGCACTGATATTTAACATAGCAATAATTAGTAATTAAGGGTATTACTGCTTACCATTTTAACATACTAGCTAGCCAATAAAACCTAATGAAGGCACCTCCTACGGTTTACTTTGCTAACTCATGCTAACTTTCCTAGTTTGAATGCACCCTTCACTCTAACTTTTTTTGTTCGCCCAAGAGTCTGGTTCCACGTGCCTTTCATTGAGGTGGCACTAATAGATTATTGAGCTAGCACTTCCCATCTAGATTAGACTCATGACACCTTAGTTGCTTAGAGGTTTGGTGTCTTGTCTCTCCCTACAGCCAGTGGGAAGGGAGAGTAAGAGAAACCCCCAGGGAATTACTTGTCATGCCTGTTAGACAGCTCTCTCAAGACGGAACAAATATGTCTTTATCCAGGTATCTCTAGCACAAATAGATGCTCAGACTAATGCACTATCAGACAACAGAATAATTAAGGTTGGAAGGGAGCTCCAGAGCTCATCCTGATTAAACTGATGCTCCAAGCAGGGCCAAACCGAAGCAGGATGCTTGGGTACCTGTCCAAGTCAAGTTTTGAATATTTCCAGGGACAGATTTTCCATGGGTGACCTGTTCTAGTGTCTGACCACTCCGACAGTAAATTTTTTTCCGTATTTTTCCCTGAGGGCTAGATAAGCTTTGGTAGTTCTTCTGCAGCATCCCAGATTTGGGCCTAATATAGGCAGGAAACCTCCTAGATCAGGTTGGCAGGTTGAGCAAGTCCGTGGGAGGTAGTGTCCAATAATTATGGCTGTCCTTTTTCTCTTCATGTAGACACTTGGTTCAGGGTCATCTGGCTCCTGTGCCTCCCCTGATGGGTCTTGTTCCTCCTTCTCACAGGTTCCCAAGGCATTATACCTGTTCTGAAGCTCCAGATCTTTGTGTGGAGAATGAGCCTTTGGTCTGCTGTCAGAAGTTACTGGCTCCCAAGCCTTCCCCATCATGGGAATCTCCATCCACCACTCCTTGGGGACTAGTCTTTATCTGTCCCTCTGCGTTGTGGAGCTCTGGCTTTTGTCTCTCTGGGTCACCCTGCCAATCCCCTGTTTGCCCTCCCTGGTAGTGTACAGTCTTTTCCCCTCCTCCTGCAGCTCATTCACCTGGCAATTCAGTATTTTAACCAGAACACACCTCTCACAGGTAAGCACATCCTTACCCCAGCCCCCAGCCCCAGGGAGAGGCACTGGGTACTCCCTGTAGCCCAGGACCTGGATGGTGGCATTCTCCCTCCGGAGTTTTGTCTGGCTTGAGGTCTCTGATGTGCCACAGACAGTTGTTCCAGCCCAGGTGGGATCCTGTGCCTCGTGTGTCATCACCATCACTGTGTAATCTCCAGTAGTCCCACACAGTCTTGGTTGGAGTTTGTGGACCCCTCTGGGCACCTGGTGCACTTACTGTGACAACAACTGTGTCTCCGTTAGCTGCCACTGCCTGCTGAGCTCTGTGTTCTGGTTATACAGAGCTATCTATCTATCCAGACAACTATGAGTTAGCAAAATGAAAAATGCTGATATGCAGACGTAAATTCTGATGTTCTGTTCCCTTTAAACAGGCAGAGATTTTAGCCTATTCAGTTTCCAAGTGAAGAAAATCTGTCTCAGTAGGTCTTACCTTTTTCACCAGGGAACCCTCGATCTCCAACTAGTCCAGGAGACCCCGGCAATCCAGGAGTCCCCATAACTCCCATTTCTCCTTTGGTTCCTGAAAACATAGTGAAAAAGTGATTAACAGAAATATGGCAGAGCAGCATAAAAGAAGTAAGAGAAATGGAATGACTTACTCCCTATTACATTAGAAATTGAACTATTTAAGGAAAAATGGCACAAAGAAGATGGTTTAAGTTAAAATAGCCTGATAGAGAAAACAATAGTAAATATAGTGTTACGAAAAAATGAGAATAAAACAAAGTTTGTAATAGGTGTTTGACAGATCCTTAAAACTTCTTTAATTGCAGTAAACAATGCTGTCATTAAGAAAGGCATTATTAAAACCAGATTCTGCCACTGAAACTTCTGTTATTACAAGTTAAAGGGCTAGTTTCTGCAAGCTGCTGGATTTGATCCACCAAACAGTATGAGTTTAAAGTCATACATCCACAGAGCTGCTTTATTGATAACAGCCCAAGTGCTCCCCTAAAGCTCAGACTCTTTGATGGATCAATTCTTAACCAAGCGAAAAGGCATGCTACCAGTATTTAATAAAACAGTTGTCAAAGATACAGATTTCCAAGGCAACGGATTACTTTCCTGAAGGTAAGAATGCTTTACCTGCTGATCCTTTCAGTCCAACTGCCCCTTGTGGTCCAGGCAGGCCAGGTAACCCCACAGACCCTGGTACTCCAGGCTGGCCTTGGCTACCTTTATCCCCTTTTGGTCCTGGCATATCTAGACCTGGGATACCAGGAAAACCCCTTTCTCCTTTTATTCCAGGAAATCCTAAAAAAAAAAAAAAAAAAGGAGAAGAAGAAAGATCAGTGTTTAATATAGCACAGAGAATAATGTTAACAAGAGTACTCTATAATGTACTCCTGTGGTTCACAAATTATATGGCCTGAAGACATAAAGCAAATTTCTCTAGCAACGGTAAGATAGCAGCCTAAGGGCAGCTTTGATCATGTATGTATTACCTACGATCAATGGAAGAGACTAAAGAAAAGGGTAGGCATTTTCTCAGGAAGCCTCACACATGCCCTAAGCTTCGGCCCAGAGGAACAAGGTCGCTGACATCCTCCCTGTGCCCCTCCAGGCAGCTCACCCCTCACAACAGCTTATGAGTAACTCCTTTACTAACTTAAAGCCAAAAATCCACTACCAACCGCCAGCATGAGAGTATTTTTCTTTCACCTGGTGGTCCCTGGGGTCCTGGTTGTCCAGCAGGTCCTGGTGATCCCTGCGGGCCTAGTCCTGGTGCACCTGGAGAGCCCTGTAAACCTTGTAATCCGGGGAGGCCAGGGTCACCTGTGTGGAAAGAAAAGCGACATATACCAAGTGTTCTCCAATACTATTTGAAATCTGGTTCACAGAAGAGACTAGACAGGTGCTTTGGAAGCATCTGGGCAACAGAAAGTCATTTCAGGCATTTCATACCTCCTACCTGGGCTCAAAAGAAGGGCTACTATTTGCTACTAGTCTTTGCTGCTAGTGATCGGCAGGCAAAAAGAAGGAAAGGAGAAGGAAAAGGACAATATCCTGAGATATCAGTAGGATTTAAATTTCAAATAGACTTTTTGCTGCATCTGCAGAGGAACGACTTTAAAATGAAATAGAAATACGCATATATATCTTAATTTTTTCTGCTATGTTACCTCGGAATCCTTGCTGACCAGGAATCCCTGGAAACCCTTGCTCGCCACGTAAGCCAGGCAATCCTGGATTTCCCTTTTCTCCAGGGATACCAGCTGGGCCAGGTGGGCCTGGTAATCCCTTAGGGCCTGGGAGACCTACTCCAGGTTCACCCTAACCATAGAAACACAATAGATTAGGAGTCTATATATCAAACTCAGGAATGCATTGTTTGGCTGTATTTAAAACACTCAGAGGAAGAATGCTAGGCACAACTTCAGGGCAGATTTGTAAGCAATTGAGAATTAATATCAAGCACTTTGTTTATTTTTGTGCATAGGGGAAAATATAAGATGCACAAGAGTCTGGCCAACTATTTTTTTCTTTGAAAGAGGAATCTTTGCACAGATTCCTGTTAATATGGATACTCACAGAAAAGAACAGTGCCAACAACAGCAGACACCTACTTTTTGCCCTTGTAAACCTGGGGCACCTGGCAAACCATCCAGGCCAGGAGTTCCCGGAGTGCCCGGCTGACCAGGAGAGCCAGGCTGACCTTGGAAACCTGCAAAAACAAAACAAAACTCATATCATTAGTGTCTCTGTCTGTAAGTATCCTCTGTCATTTCTTCAAGCCTCTAAATGAACTATTCACACCCTTACAGTGATATACTTAAAAAGTTCTGCTTCATCTCTTATAACTAAAATTTACAGGGATGCCAGCACCCAAAAGCTAGTGTCCTCAATAGAGATTCAAATGCTAAGCTTCTTGCAGCATTTGACTTTTGATAAGAAATGTGTAATTGCATGTCCTAAATATGCAAATAAAACTCCCTCTGTGGGTCACATACAGAGGGTTTGCGTGCTACAGCAGGCCAAGGGACTGCACTTTGGGAATGCAGGAAGAAATACATCTGACGTTCTGTATTGACACTTAAAGGTAGTGCTCACAGTACTAGCACACACTCAGCAATCAGACATGAAGCGTCTTTCTCAGGCAAAGATCTCAGGAAGTGAGGAATTCAGCTTTTTGGCAAATCACAGAATAACAGAATGGTTGAGATCGGAAGGACCTCCTGAGATTGCCCAGTTCAATCTCCTGCTGAAAGCAGGGTTAAATAGCGAGGGCTGCTCAGGGTCCTGTCCAGTTGTTTTTGAGCATCTCTAAGGATGGAGACTCCACAAGCTCTCTGGGCAACCTGTTCCAGTGTTTGACCACCCTCACAGTAAAACAGTTTCTTCTAACGTTTAAATAGAATTTCCTGTATTTTAATCTGTGCCCATTGCCTCTTGTCTTTTCACTGGGCAACACTATGAAGAATCTGGCTCTGTCTTCTTTTAGTCCCCCCATCAGGTATTCATCCACAAGGCTGAACAGTCCCAGCTCTCTCGTATGCCAGAGTCTCTAACCCCTTAATGATCTTCGTGGATCTTTGCTGGACTCTCTCCAACAGGTCCATGTCTCTCTTGTACTGGGGACCCTAGAACTGGACTGGCTAAGCCCCAGAAAAGTCATTGGGCAGAGCTGCATTCCCCTAAGAAGAGACCTTGAAAGAAATGTCTTTGATATGCCATTCCTTTCCTGCTAGCATCAAAGAGCATACAACAAAGCTTCTCTAGATGCAGCTGACCTCTTCTGTTCATCCTAGTCCCACTCTGGTCTTGGAGCAACTGGAGGTGGTCCCAAGCAAAGATTTGCCCTTTCTCCTCTTTAAGTCCTTCTGACCCTCCCAGATGGCTGGTGTGTGTAATCATAGTAAATGAAATAAATGAGGAAGAGATACAAGAGGTTAGGGAATGGGGCTGACAAAAGGTTAGTTATCTAATCCTCAGGGATTAGCAGCAGCATTATAAAATATATCTCCCAAAAATCCAAACTAGAATAGGAACATTTAGACCTCCAACAAGCTTATGCACATATCCTGGCAGCTCATTGGCCATGCAGAGAAGTCTAAACTTACGCTGAACAAACCGGTATTCTGACCAAATCATACCCAGCCACCTGGTACACAATGCAATTGCTAGCTCTAGCCCAAAAGTACCATAGTTATGTCAGTATGGCTTTTTGACCAACCTAAGACAATGCCTCAACTCTCAGCAAGGTCACCTCATGTCTCACCAACCTCAGATGCTGTGCTAAGATACTGTGTTCTATCAGTTTCAGTTCTGGCAATAGCTTTGACACTGCCCATGTCTGCACAAAGCAGGTGTGCGTTGAGAGTATGCTGACCATGGTGCTTGCATGACTTTCACAACGGAGGCCACTGACTCTTCAGCAGCACTTCCGAAATTTCCTGCTGCAGCCACGGCTGCATGACAGTGCAGCCCTCCACTCACACTCCAGATACACCACCTCTGTTAGTTACACGGATAACTGTATCTTACCTTTGGGTCCTGGAGGTCCAGGGAACCCTATACCTGGCTGCCCAACAGCACCTTTTTCTCCTGGCAGGCCAGGTCTTCCTGGTAGTCCAGGATTCCCTTTGTCACCTTTGCAAGGGGAAAAAAGACAAATGTTATGATAAAGGCTAGCTCCTGAGGAACAGAAACATTATCCTCATCACCGCACAGATTAAGATGATACTGTACCTTGAGGTCCAGGGAAACCAGGTGGCCCAGGAAGGCCATCTGCCCCAGGAGGACCAGGGAGAGGAACAGTTCGTCCTGCTTCACCTTTTGCCCCTGTGAATGTAAAGATGTACTAAGAATGTGAACTGATGAAACCAAACAAGGAAGTTTCACCTAGTGAGCAGTGTTAGTCAGCACCTCCATGACAAACTTTTTATGAAGTTTGTAGAAAATCTGTAGAAAAACAGAGCTTGTAGGAGGAACCAAATCATCCTGCTTTGGCTTAAGAAACTTCAAGAAAACTGCCCCTAACCAGTTTCAAGTATACTGTTGAGAGCAAACACCGACCTAAACTATTAGGTCTTTTTCTTTTCATCTTAAATCCCAGTGATTCCTTAAGTTGCATCACTTAAAGTATTTTTTTAAGCATAATATAGCATTACCTGGAAGGCCTGGTAAGCCTGGGGTTCCAGCAAAGCCTCTGTCTCCTTTGTCACCAGGCAACCCTGCTGAGCCTGTCCCAGGAGGACCAGGAAAACCTCTTTCACCACGTACTCCGGGGAATCCAGGTTGGCCGGGGGGACCACGTTCTCCTTTCAAGCCAGCTGTACCCTAATTTTTAGAAACTGTAATTGTACTTCTTGCCTGATTGGCAAGACAGGACATGTTCTCCTCTTTGTCTGAATATTCTGTAGCTTGGATTTAGCATAGGGTACTTATCTTTACCACTGAATAAAGGAGATTCTTTATCACTGAATTCATTGGAAATAGGACTGGGTCTCATGTGGAAGAGCACACAGAAACTATACCTGTTGTGCACATGGGAACTCTACCTATTGTGTAATGCAAGTAACTGAGTCATTTAGGCTATATTCCCAGTGGTGAATCTTGGAACAAATCTGAGCTCCACAACCACGTGAACTGCCTAGTAGGGCAAGAATTTGAAACGTTAGTTTCAAAAAGAAGAAAGTGTGCTAGAAGAGAGTTGCATCTCCTTGTAATCATCTCTTCTTGGCTAACTGCATTCCTTCAGTCATCTCCAAAAATGAACTAAATCAGATACACTAGTTCTTACTATCAAGGCAGAAGAGAAGGAGAAGGGAACAAAAATAATGTCCACGCTCACCACTTTGTGGGGGAAGTAGCTTGTTACCTGAAAGTAACAAGCCATGCAGTATGAACACCTCTGAGTCAGACCACTTATCTGCCTGACACGTATACAGGGTTAAAATCTAACTCAGAAAAACTTTGCTGTTTAAGGACCCTATTCCTCACTAGTTCCAGGGAAACTGGAGTTCTCTTTTGAGGAGGAACAAATCACTCCAGGTAAGGACAAAATGGTATTCAATGAATGAGACCAATAAACATAAAGCATATGTGGGACCTAAGAACATAGACTTCTGATCTGAAAGATAGAACAGCATATAAAAATGAAGAAACACACATACCGATGCTCCTTTCGGACCCTGGGGACCTGGCAGGCCATCTTTTCCTGGTGTTCCTTCTCTTCCAGGAATACCTGGTTGTCCTGGGAAACCAGGATCTCCCTTTTCACCTTTCAGGAAAGGTTCATAAGAAAAATCTCCTGGTTCTCCTTTTGCTCCAGGGCTGCCTATAAGTCCTGGAGTGCCTGGGGGCCCCTGAAATTTAATAAATTCAAATGTCATAGGAGCCCTGTCAATCAAAAATTAAAGAGTAGGCACAAATCAAATAAACCATTCAGTCTTCAGTCAAGGAGGTCTACCAGGAGAGAGCAGTATGAATAAGCAATTATTGCAAAATCCACTGTCTTGATCATCTTGTCATCACATCATACCAAAGGTATATCATTTTATATGCTGCACATAAATTTCCACTATTTACATAAGAACTGCAAGTCACGACCCTGGAAAAGTACTCTGAATTTTCAATAGACTGCTTGCTGGATTTCAGCTAGACCTATGGTATCCACATCAGGGTAATCTAGATTTCTTAGAACTGTCTTTTTCAGAGTTTACATGACTCCCCATACCTTTAAATGACAAATTCATATTCCGTAACACTATAGGCTCTATTTCTCTCACCCAATTGCAACAAAGGTTATCTCTAGATTTCCAGTATAATTTACAATACCTGCAGAAAAGTAGCACAATGTGCAGATGTGCAAAGACGAGCACAGCTTACTCTTAAAACTCCAAGCCTACAGCTGTAAACTGCCCATGCAAGCCCAAAGCTCATCATTTTGTTTCTTTCAAAATTTTTTAAATCAACTATAATATTCCTTAGAGACTGCCTACTAAATTCATTCATTGTCTTATACAAAACTCAAATGCGGCTATTTGCACGAGAGCTAAGGCTAATTATCCAAAGCTGAAAGCTCCATCCTCCTTATCCCTTTAGTTACAAGATTTAGATGAAGCCAATACACACTTCACTTGATTATTAACATTCACTCATTTTGTACAATTAGCATCCACAGTCAGTTGGTACTATCACATCACTGGGCACATGTTCAAAAAGGTTTTGTAAGCTCTCCAGGGCAGAAATTCCCTACATAATAATAGGATATTCTGTACTTTCAGAAGTCCAAATTTTGCCTACATATTGTCCAGAACTTACATGTGCTTCTCTCATACAAACAGTGTCTATAATTTCAAGTGAATCTGCTCTACTCACTAGGGTAGCAAAGCACAAAATTCCTGAGCAACATCCACTGCTTATGGCTTATGTGTACCCTCCATTTAAACCTGAGCCAGTATACAATCAAAGGCAATCTTTCCACTGACTTTGCTAGGTCCTAGATTAAACTCTGATGCTCTGGCATGGCTTTGAACAATGTGAGCTTGCAAGGCTGAGCTCTAAGTAATTTTTCCAAGCTAAACTATGTTCTGGGTCTCCACCTGACTGAACTTTGTGGGGCAAAACAAGCTTAAAAGCATTCAGAATACTAGCCAGTCCTTGTCTGATAAAAGGTGTGAACAGAATTTAACAGACAATAAAGGGTAAGTGTAAAGGTGTGGCAAAATATGTGCTGAGAACAAATCCCAATCATGACAAAGTTTAAATATGTCAGGATGTCCTCTTTTATTTTTCTCCATGGTTTCTTTCAGCAATCCAGTTTATATTACAGTAAACGAAGTCACTGAGTAACACCATCGTGTTTATCAGGGTGGAAAAACAGAGAGTGGAATTCATCTTGGCTAACTTCAGTTGCCTAAATGCAGGTATCTAGGCTTGATTTATACTCAAGAGAGGGGAACGGGTTCCTCAAGTAAGTAATTCATATAGGTGGGATAGTTTAACTTCCGAAGGTGCCTGTCACCACTGGCGATAGAGGGAACTTGGATAACTTCAATGTGTGTTAAAGTTAGCCCACATAAACGTCATCAAGAAGCTATGTTGCCAAAAACGCTTAGCTGGAAGGCGAAAACAGCTCTGGACAAACCAGGTTAGACAGACTCTGACAAACTCTCAGTCTACTTACATTAGGAAAGGTGTCAAAATCCATTTTATAATACAGGAACGTGTATGCTAATGCAGGTCTTTACAGCAGACCACATTGACTGCGGGAACACTTAAACAACCTTTGACAAAATCAACCATAATAGTGCTAGTGCAGTGCTAAGGGTTATTTGTGCTACATTTTTGGCAAGTGCTATACTTACATGGCTACTCTGCTACTGCTATTCAGCCTTTCCCACTGATGGTTGTGTTATGCTGTGTCAACATAATTTACATTCTCAGGATACTATCCAGTTTCACAGTCTTCTTTTATTTCTTGAAAACCACTTAACTTTCCTGCTCTCTATCTGAAAATTAGGTTTTATGGACCTACTACGCTACACACATTTCCCAAAATTCAGACAAACTGCTAAAATATGTTGCATGATAATATGATTTTAACCACCTAGGCTACACTAGATGGCACTGCACTCTCTCTTTCACTCTCAATATGTATACACACAACAGCAGAGAGACATGGGAAAGACCTCTTGTAATATCAGAAGGTCAGACGTGCCTGTTTCATCCAAAATCCTACTTCTTGCCTAACTCTGCTGCTTAGCTTGCTGAGCTGCAAAGTCACTTGTCCTGCTGAGTTCATATGATGGATAAGCACGGAAATGTAACCCATTTCTGACAGCTCGTTTCCTCTCATAGCTAGATCTCACTGCTCCACTTTATTTTGCTGAGCATACTCAGTTCCTTAATTTTATTATATCACTGTGCTGGTCTATTTTTAAACATAAATCTTACACAACCACATTGAATGTTTTTTCATGACACGTCTAACAGGAAATAAATGCAAAACATTTGGAAAGGTATTACTCACAGGTACACCTGGAAGGCCATCAAGTCCAGGTAGGCCTCTGTCACCTTTGAAACCCACTTGTCCTGGAAAACCTTATCAGAGAAACGAAAAATAGAATTCTATTTATTATATGCTTTTACAAATAGCTCATGGTCTGTGGAGCCTTTATGATCCTTCTCCAAGCATCCAACTCCATCCCTAGTTACATCAATATAATGTTTTTAAAGTCAGTGAAGTTGTCTGCATGCATTAGAGCTCAGAAGTTGAAGATGCATTTGACTTACAATGAAAATACACAAAACATCTCCATGTCAAGGGGTTGGACACTATGGTCTAAATTTACATTACCATTTAGAACTATCATTTAAACATTGCGCTGTTGAAACTACCTAAAACACGCTCATTTTTCTTCATAACCACTAGAACAAATATTAAATATAATATCACTGTTTGTGCATGGCACTTCTCTGACATAGTAGCAGGCAAATTATTTCTTTTTAACCATACAAATTAATGATAAGACTGGGAATGCATATATGTGCTACTGCTGTGCCTGGGCACATAGTGGCAAATGCTTCCCATATTATTTTCTTGCTTTCACAGTTGTCTCTGAAAACATTTGGTCCACAGTTTTCAAAGACACTCCACTGTGACCAGTTTCTGCTTCCTTAGAAATTCTCCTTGATTTCAGTGGGAATCTGGAATCACGTCAATAAGAATATCCCATCCTTCTTTCATTAGTTTCACAAACAATTTGATTAATGGAACAAAAAATAATTATGTGACTTAAGTTGCATTTTTAGGTTTTAGCTTAGGTATTTGATTTTGCCATGGGTTTTTACCTGCTGGACCTGGTGGCCCTTGTGGTCCTGGGAGTCCAGGAGGTCCTACTTCTTCACATAAGGCACAGGAATCGCCTTTCTCACCTAAAAAAACCAATAAGAAAGAAACAAAAAACCCACTAATGAATAATGATGAAAAGATACGAGACAACTGCAGGCTTCAGGGGAAAATGTCTACTGAATAGGCTTCGTGCTAAAAGATTAAAAATAAATGTGTTACTTTTAACTAAATGTTTAAAATAAAATTTATCAGCAAATTTATTCATTAAAAACTTTAAAGGGATGTCAGGAAATCAACTAATTCTTATCCTAATAGTAATATTTAATAGAATGGTCAAAAGGGACCAGGCTGAAGAGGGTCAAGAAAGAAGGCAGCAAATATATACTGGGTATAGAGGAAATAAAAATATTAAAAGAGGAAGAAGAAGAAACTTTAAAACTCAGAAAACTTCATCTCAGAATTCACATCTTCAGTTGCCATGAACAGCTCTATTTACACTTAATAAGGCAATACTCAACCCTTTTTTTCTTCTCCGCTTCTCTTTCTGGCCTTTGCCATCCTCTATCGCTTTCCAGTAATGTGGAGGCTAAGTGAAATATAAGTGAAGTTTCGGTCACACGACTCGATACACGGCACGCTTCTATTACTTACGCAAGACTCAAGAAACATCTTTAGCGTCCGTGAACTGCTTGTGTAACTAACATTAACGCTGTTTCTCTGGTTCCAACCCAACCTCCTCAGCTTCTTGACAAAGCCAAGTCCCAGGGAACAAAGCAGTAGAAAACAATCACACATTAACTTCAAATAATATTACCTTTCTCTCCCATCTCTCCTGGAAATCCATGCTGTCCTGGAGCTCCAGGTCTACCTGGTGCACCCGGTTCTCCTGGCTGGCATTGATCAATTCCATCTGCAATTGAAACGTAATAATAAGGAATATTGTTTGAAAATTGAAAATATCCATTAGAAGGCTGCTTCTGTGAGTGTCACAGCTGAATGTGTCTTCATGAGTAGTGAGGAGTCAGGGAACCATTTTATTTTCCTGTTTGTTTTGCTCTGAAAAAATTTTCTGGGATTTTGTATTCTGACTCCACATATGTACTTCAGAAAACTCTAAAATTACAGAGAAAAGATAGGCTCTGTCATAATAAGATTACAAACAACTTCCACATAAAATCCTATTTGTTATCATAATTTTCAGCTAAGAAAAGTGCTTTGGATGAAAAAATGCACTTTTGACCCTGAAGACAATGGAGAATATTTCTTGAAGTTCGGAAGAAAATCATTAAGTAGAGTTGTTTGTATATAGACTTTTGTTTTCCGTGTTTTGTGAAACTTTCTACATCAAGAGTAGCTTGTTAGCACCTAACTTCTCCACATTGCTAAAGCCTCCTGAAAACAAGAAACTATGCATATTGGAACTGGAACGGTTGACAAAATATAATGCTTAGCAGAGTTGATATGAGAATAAAAATTACACGTGTTCTGTTAGATGTTACGACACTGCTTCTGATTCAAAACAAACACACATCATTTTGGTCAAAGTCAGTAGTCAAAATCTTTATGTGAAGTTTGGCAAACAAAAGTTAAATGCAAACAAGAAAAAATTGTTTTCCATTAAAGAAGTGTCCAGGGAAGGAACAGAATTAAGCATTGACAGAAAAATGGGAATTATTCTTCTTCTTATGAGAGGCAAGGTAAGATTTAGCTATTTAGCTCCCTGTTCTAAGTGTTGGACTTTGTAGTGACTCATTGGCAAATGTAGCAACAACTGCAAAGCAAGTGTTGACCCTGTTCTCTCCTAAGATAATTTCATTTTACAATAAAAACTTTTAGTAAATGAAAAAACCTAAGTACCTCAGTCTATAGTTCTTATATTTTCTCAATCTACATTACATACATTGGAACTGAAGACTTGTAAATTGTGATATTGCACAACCATGTTTTATGGTAAGAACATTATTAGTACTTCTAATTGTTTTTACTGAGAATGTATAAATATCGCTGAGCTGGCACATCAGAACACAGAGGAAACCAATACGTATTACGGCAATTTATTTGGATATAATGTAACAGTCCACAGTACTTTCTGAAGACATTTTAAAAGCACTTATTTAGCAAAGAATACCTGCCCCAGTCTGGAAACGAGTGGCTTGCTTACTGCAGGGTGGAATAGTTTTTAGTTGACCCATTAATAGCTCAGATACGTTTTTTCCATGCTCTAGATGCATCTTTTCATGCATGAATTCTGATCGTAGCTTTTAGAATCTTGTCTCCTTTTTCTTTTCATGTCCATGCAAATTTTAACAATTTTTGAGACTTCACACTGAAAAGCAACTGAGTGCTTTACCTACCTGTTACGCCTGGAGGACCTGGTGGGCCCGGCAACCCAGGAGGACCCGGGAAACCATCTCTTCCAGGTGGTCCGGGTAAAGGGAAACCCGGAGAACCCTTTTCACCTTTTTCACCTCTCTCTCCAGGGACACCAGGTGCTCCTACCCGATCTGGAACAGGTCGACCTTTGGACAGAGTAAAATGTACATAAAGAAAGTTATAATTAAAAAGATAATAACATTATTAACACATTAGCTTCCGTTGCTTTTCTGAGCTCAAAGAAAAAACACTACTGTAAAATCAAAAGGGACTATATTTTCACTACTGGTGATTTACACAAAATTCAGGTTATAATCTCACTACAGCTCAGAATAACACATTTGCATTAGGTCCCTATGCAAACACACTTACTCTGCTGCAAGAGTGCCCCCTGAGATTTAATTTAATCAGCTTTTGCTGGGTAGGAAAAAGTGGCCACAGGGGAGTTAACTGAGAATATTTATTATACTTAGAAGCTATGACACGTTTCCTTATCTCATAATACGCTAAATATTTATGTCTTAAACATAGCTAGAAATGGACGGTATCTCTAAGAACCTCAGTGAATAAGTATTCAACAATGCTAGGAGGTTTCCAGAACGCTAAAACCAAAACCGTTTGTAGGAATAAGAAGCAAATAATAGCCAGTAAAGAGAATCCATTCTCTTTAGCTAGAAAAAAACTACTTAAGAACTCCTTTCAGTCATTTGTGCAGTCACACAGGTCTTCATACTTTAATGAGCTATTTTAGTTAAAAACTAATCATTAGACTTGATCACTAAAACATTTTGATCCTCCTACAACATCGCAAGAAGATATGAAGAGTCAAACAAATCTCAATTTCTATAGGGTAACAACAGACTAAGAGCTACCATTAGTCTTGTCTCGTCATGCAGAACTCTCTAGGCAATATCACAGCCTACAGTGTATAGTGTCTCCTACCTAAACAGTGAAAAATTTCCTGGCAAATATCTGACACTGGTTCACACTAATTTCATACTTAGATCACTGTCAAGACGGAAAATGCAGGCAAAGGGCAAGGTAATATTAATATCACTAGCGGATGTGCTGGAGTCAGGTTTCTGCAGATGATTTGCTTCATTGTTGAAAAGCTAACCTTGTGGCTTAGTCCAAACACATGTACGTGTGCACATACACATAATACGTGTGTTGTCACGGATGAGAAGATATCAGAGTACGAAAAAAGCAACACTTTCAGGGAGAAGAAATATCTTGTATTGGATTCAGTGATAGAGCTGAAAAAAAACTCAGTGAGCTTTCATGAATGATGTTGATTTAATAAATGATATTACTTCTCCCTACAAGCCTAGTTTTATTGTATTTATGCAAACACGTGTACCGCTGAAGTAAGAGCAAACCAAACCATATGGAAGATGGCATGCATTCATATACATATCTGTGCATGAGTATACATAGATAGGCACATACATACATATTTTACAAGTTTTCCTGCCCAGGGAACGTAAAATTTCTGGACTATCTCTGACAACCAGTGGGTATTACCTCTTTTTCACTTTAAACAGAAAGACTATTCCTTGCAAAAAGTTAACAGGGCTCTATACAGAGAGAAAGGCTGGATCACACCAGAGACATGAGAAAAACAATCCGCAGGAAGGGCTGAGGGTGAGGATTAGACCCCCAAAGCAGCCACTGCCCAGGCACTCTGCAAGTCAGGGGAAGAACAAAGGAAAAAAGTAAACAAAATCAGTGGTCACAAAGACATACCTGGAGGACCTGGGATTCCTTGTATACCAGGGAAACCTGAAAAGGAGAGGTTTAAAAAAGAGAGGGTTTCAATTATGCGATGAAAGAGGCAATGCCAACACCAGTGACCTTTTAGCACATATTATGTAAGTAGGCATTATGAGTAAATATGGTCTGAATCAAAGCTAAAGTTAGATAGTCTATAGACATCTGCAAACAATACATTTAATGAAAAGGCCCTGATCCTACAAGCACTCAGTGCCGTCTTCTCCACTGATCTTTCATCAACAGGGTAAAGGTCTATGATGGGGAAAAATGAAAATCAATCATGGCTTGATTTTCCACGTTTACCGAGGAGTTTTACAAATTACTTATGAGTCTTTTAAGACTAAAATTTAGCTACTAACTTGCTTAAATAAGGACTCTTTTCAAGAGTCTCTGAATTATTATCCTACCTTATGCTTCTGTAGATTTCCGTCTTTGCTGAATAACCTCTTACTGGATTATCTAACAGCCATAAAAACAATGTTTCAAGTCCCATTTTATCCTTTCCCTGACTGTTTTAATCTATTTTTGAAACGTAGTCTTATTTACAATGAGAGAAAGCATCTTTTGAGCAGTGCGTAACAAACCCACAACAAAATGCAATAACATGGTATCGATTAAATTAATGACTAGAACATTTAATCGTCATATAGAGCCCCAGAGGCATAAAGACAGTGCAATTATAATTTCCTGTGAAAGGAAAAATAAAAAATATAGCTCAGGTAAAAGGACAAGCAAAAAATACACACCTTTTTCACCTTTTTGACCTTTCAGTCCTGGCAAGCCTGAAACTCCAGGGTCTCCCTTTTCACCAAAAGAATCCACTGCTCCAGTATCTATAACCTGAATCACAGGACAAAGCACTAGAACACCAGGAATATACAACTAAGCTCAAGTTTGCATCTCATCTATCCTGATCTGATGGCACAGAGGCCATTTTACTACGTGAGAACAACTTTTAGCAGCTTCAGTCATCCTGGCAATTTCACTGATACGTAATAACCATTGCAAGGGACAGGTAGCTGCTGAGGAATTACCAGAAAAAAAGATTTCCTGTTCTACCAGAATTCCTTCATATCAGCAGTAGGATTAACTGGAGAGCTTTATAGCACTTCTCTCAATAAGAATGGTGTAAAGACACCTTAACATGGTCTCAGCACTGATCAATCAGCTTTATATTACCTTTAAATTTAAAAGGCTCTATTCTGGTAATTTCTGCTAGCATCGATCTAAACTTGACAAAGGATACTATAGTTGCAATTAAATATGCAAGAAGCATGCACCACTTTTCACACTAAATTCATATGTTGGGAAAGAAGCACGATTGTCAATAAATGTGTTCTTGACTAATAGCAATTTCATTTTTTACTTTAAGTGTTAAAAAAAGCTGACAGACGTTTACATTTGAGCCCTCTTTTGAATAGTTTGTACTGATTAACAATTGTCTATTATTTTCGTAGCCAAAACCTTCAAAATTCATATTCCTTGGGAGCTCCCTTTCCAAATTTCAGTCAAACTTAAGAAATAGGGTTTTCAACTTTTGCTTCCATTAAGGAAAAATGATAATAGTATTACTGTTTTCAATGAGATCAGAATATATATAGTCTCTCCTTTTTTCTGACTGAGCGTGCTTTGACTTTCATGACATGCATATTGTCCTTTAAGCTCAAATAAAACAAGAATTTATTTTACTTACTCTTCCTGGCGGCCCTGGAAGACCTTGGTCACCTTTTTCACCCTAAATCAAAATATATTTCACATTTTAAATTGAACAGCTGCACACATAAAACTCAGTGACATTCAGTTATTTTCTGTACAGTATATGAGATTTTCTTCACTACAAAGTAGAATTTCCTTAGCAAGTGAGTGCTTTGATACATATTCACACAAATTCCAAATGCTAAGTGCCTGAGACATTGCAATAAGCAGTAATTAGTTACAGTTCATAGGACTGTACTGCTTTACGCCATGTAGAGAGAATCTCTGATGTGGGGGAAAGTACATTTTTACACTTGCTTATGTAAGAGCTTACATAATTACAGCTTGCACTAAATTATTGGTATAAGAGATCTAAAGTAAGGATGCCTAAACAACTCTAATTTTGACATTTCCTAAACTCTGCATGGGGCCTTCACAACATTCATTTAATACTGCTTTCTGTGCGTTTGTTGTTTGAACGCATTCCTGTGAACAGGGCATATTAAGTTCTTAACGATTCAGTCTGCCCAATGGGAAGTAGGAGTCCACTACACACCTTAACACCAGGTTCACCGGGTCGTCCGGGAATCCCATAACCGCCAGGCAAACCCTGCGTGTGGAAGACAGTAAAATCAGGTAACAGGAATATAACTGTACCTTAACTCTGTCAGCATCAAAGTTTTAAGTTCTCAAACCAGTCACAATTTTATGTAAACAATTCAGAAGACTAGAAAATTCCAAACAGCTGCAATAGACAGTCAGGTTTTGGTTTTAAAATGTAACATATAATAAGGAAAATTCAATAAAACACATACGGGTTCTCCCTTTGGTCCCGGCTCACCATCTTTTCCAGGCTTTCCCTGTAAAATACCAAGTTCCACTCTGCTTAATAGACTGTCACATAAATACAATCGCCATGTACCAAAACTAAACAATCACTTTTATAATGCATTAATGGAAGAGTTAACAGCTCAAGTGTAGAGTGTACAACCTAAGCAAACTGACTTCCTAGTGCTTGTATTATTCAACTTCCTACAACCATCAATGTTAAGTAAATTCCTGCAGATCTGGTCCCAGCTCCAGTAACAACTTATGGATTTCCCAGCCAAAAGTCCTCGGACAGAATAGATCAACAGCACAGGAAGCAGGAACTAGGCCCAGAAATAGCACTCCCTTTCTAACCTCTTGCTTATTCACTCTCCAGCCTCACAAAAATTTTATTCATAGCTAAATCAATGGCTCAGTCCCACCAGAAAGGCTGGAAGAGTGGCCCCACATCAGATCACAGGGTAATCTAGTGGTAAAAACACCTTCCATACATTGGACGCTATAATTTCAAATGGGGAGGCAGATGATAACCTAGAATCCAAGATTCTCACTTCCAAGGCAAGTGGCTCCACTGTTAGACCACTGTACTAGTCTACACAGAGGATTAGATTCCCTTGAGGTAATAACAGGCACGTGATAAATGACCTAGATGGACCAAACTGCTTTTCAGGATTCTCTCTCTCTTTACTATGGACTCTAAAGGAAGCAGAGCCTAGGCTTGCAGCCTAATCCACTAGAGGCAGGCCTTTAGTTGGTGTCACAGTGCTCAGGTTGTGTATCTATCATAGGCAATATGAGTTTGTCCCACAAAACTTACAAAAGGAGTATATTTAATGCAGCAAGTAACATGCAATTTAGTCTAAAAAATAATCCTATCAATTCTAGGGCAAAAAAATGTCAATCTGAAACAATTAAATGGAAGGTTAAAAATGAAACAACAGACATGTCAACTGGCCACCAGCACTGGTGGTGCAGCTGTGGTATCTTATGAAGAAGTGTTCCTAATTAAAAATATGAGCTGTAAAACCAAAACAGATAGTAGACTGCTCAAATGTACATTGTAACTGGAATTAAACATATGGTAGTCAAATGATTCCATAAAACTAGAAATCTGATCTTAATATTTCTTTATTTGTCAAGACTTAATTTCAGAAGGAGCTATGAATAGCATATAGCAACACTTAAATAGCAATATTTATATACAAGTTTCTTAGAAACGTTGTTCAGGGAACTCTGCAGAAACTGAAAGCCATGTATTTGCACAATCCATTCAAACACGCTCTAATTTCCTCAGTAAGGTCTAGGTCAATGTTTCTGCATCCTCCCACCTTTCAAGCCCTCATTTACTGTAAGAGGAAAAAGTATATACATGATAGTAGGGACAAACCCATCATGTATCTATAATGAAAGGTTGACAGAACACCTGACCTTTAAGCATAACGAGAAGTAAAGAGTGAGATTTTCTCTTTTTCAGATTGCAGTACAATTCGATGCCTATAGCTCTCCTGGGTCTTTACTAAGAGCTTATGTTGACTCACAATTTGAGAAACAGTAATCTAGATAACATTTTATGCAGAAACTGTTTTTGCTACCAGCTGAGCTATGCAAGATACAGCACGACTCACACAGGCGTGGTATGGATAAGACTATGACATAGGTCAGATTAGGCAAACGTAACAGCCCCTATGGCCTCAAGCATCTATAGTCAGGCTAGAAATCAGCAAGGTAACCTAGGTCAGTCATATACATTTTTTGCTCCGTTCCTCCTCTTTGCAAGAAATGGTTCCTTCAGCAAAATAGACTTATTTTGCAGATTGCACAAAAGAGTACTTCAAATGTTTCATTCAGCTAAATTCATCCATACAGAGTGATTTGTTTTGCTTCGTTTTTCCTTCTGTGCTGGACTGACCTGGGGATCAGCTGGGATCGGGGGGAGTCCCGCCTCCACCGTCAGCACCTCTTTAGTTAGCTGAAAGCTTGTTACATACTACTATTACTGCACACTATCGCTGTCTTGACTCGTACACCTGTCCTGCTAAAGACTCCTGCAAAACTCGCTTCCCTGAAATATATCAAATTTTTTGAAATAGACCAATTTCATTAATGGTTACTAAGTTTAATTAGTTTATGGAAACAATACAATGCCTAAAACTGTGCTCTTGATAAAGTTGATCATACTTACACGTGGACCAGGCTTTCCAGGTTCACCCTTTTCCCCTTTGAAACCTGAACCTGGTAATCCCTGGAAAATAAATAAACACCACATTAAGAATGCTGACATACTCTAACATAAATACGCTTTTATCTCTCAGCTATAAAGATCTTTAGGACCACCATTCAATTCTGTACAATTTTCACTATAATAAAAAATCATCTCCGTAATACTTACTGGGACACCCTGTTCACCTTTTTCACCAGGTTCACCCTAATTAAAGTAGAAGAAAATGCAGATTAATAAGCAAAATCTTACCCATAATTCATTTTGGCTGTAAGTCATTTACTTCTTCATGTAAATGAAGAACACAGCACACTTAACCTTGCTCCCCACTTCAAAAAACTATGCCTAACAGTATGATGTGCAAGAAGTCAAACTAAACACAAATTTTTAAACACAAAACTGGATTCCATTAAGCCAATTTATTATACTAATATGTGTTGCTTATAGTGTCTGATTCAATAATTGCAGAATTCATTAGCACTTAGATTCCATAAATGTGATTCTGTAAGTGAAAAGACCAGTATAAGTTACTTAATTCAAATGTTTAGAACATTTGGGGTTTACCAGACTATGCTTATCAATTGTCCTTCCTATTTATGCAGTTATCATCAGTTTTTTTCAGATAAACTTGTAGAAATACCATCAAAATTGATTATACAAAATAGGGAGAACATTTTTAAGAACTGGCTGTAGGTAACAATGTTCCCTTTTCCTTTAGTCAGCTAGTTCCTACTGATCATCCTTTAAAGAAGAGGAAAACAAGAGTAATTATTTAAGGTCTCACCTTTTCTCCCCTTATGATTTCACTTCCTTTTTCTTTCATATGTGGAGCTGGGCCAGGAGGTCCGGGGGGGCCCCTTACCCCTTGTTCTCCCTGTCAATACCAAATGGGGATAGCTCATTAGAAATAGCAGTGACAATGAGAACAATCCTTAATTAGACCAATAAAATAAAACAGAACTACCATTCACTTTTAAAAATACAGTTAAATTTTTTAAACTATTTTTTCAGTGAAATCAGAGACAGTTTTGCATACACAGTTACAAGAGACACAATTTTGTAACGTGTTATAAGCTAAGACTGTCCTGAAGAGGGATCTCTGTACCTCCTGATAAGCTAGAGAATGATTAATAGTGAATATCAGGAACATGTCCAGCATTAATTATTATAATAGTGCAAAAGTATTTTAGTGCCTCCCTTAGAAGAAAGGATATTAGGAGAAAAGAGGCCAGGTTCATAAAATCTATGCTTGAAAAAAAAAAGCGAGTCAAAGTTTATAGTGTTCCACCAGTTTTACCACTGTCTCTAAAGGCCAAGTTCAAGAAGGCAAGTGTGGACCACACCCTGCTAGTATACACTTGTCCGTAACAGTGTGGAAACCTCGCCTCTTCATATTGGGGAAAAGCAGTATCTTTTACAGTAAAACATGTCCAAAAGGATTGATACACTTCTGTAAAGCAACACTGCCTAGCAATACCGTTCCTTTTTTCCTAAAGGCAAACCTGAGGAGTCCAGAAGACCACGTGCTTCTATTGTCAACATTTTCCAAGCAATTTTATGATAACATGGTAATCTCAACAATGCATCACGTCATTAAAAATTGTATCCAGTAGGAATAGAGTGTTTCCAGACATAACTCACTTATACTTGAAAAGGCCTCTGCCAGTGACACTCACGAGGAGCTTCTGAAGAAGCAAAGGGCTCCAACATGCAGTCTACTGAACTATATAACCCATGACTGCATGCATTTCTTGGCTCCTGCAAATGCTACCTAAAACACACTAGCCTAGACCTCAGCAGGAGACGTAACATGTTAAGCCTAGTATGTTTTACCTCCCAACTGATGCTGGTAAAGAGAATAAATGGGATCAGTTATCATAGCTTAGCTAACACATGGTAACTCAAGCAGTGCATCACAGTTGAGTTAGTCATAGAGAAGGCAGAAAAGTCAAAAACAAAGATCAAAATCTAGCAACAAGGAAAACAGAAGTAGGGTCATAGGGTCAGTACCTCTGGAGCAAACGGTGAGAAGCAGGACAGCACAAAATCCCACACTGGCTTCCGGGATGCTTACTATTTTTATGAACAAGTTTACTATTTTCATTTTGGCAAGTAATGAGATACCGTGCAAATACTGCTGCTACCAGCAATGAGCACATCTTTCGGTTCAGTTTCATTCAAAAGGAAACGAGTCAGTGTGCTCTGAAACTGCTCTTGGCTGAGCCAAAACACAGTAAAAGGGGACAACTGAAAGACCTGCTTCAAAAGCACGGTCCCAATCCCAAATAAAACAGTGATGCAAACAGGCTCTCAAGAGTCCTATCACAATTAATTCTGATGATTTTGGATAGCATATAAGATCTCATCCCTTAGATCTAAACCAATTTCAAATAAATATCATGATGAGCCCTACTATGAAGAATAAATGATTTCTGATCTGCCAACTTCAATCTAAATATTTTTTTCTGTAGTTGGTACCAGTCACAGCTGGAAAACGGGATAATGGCCTAATTAATCTCAAGTATAACAGCCTCATGTCAAAATTCTGTAACCTCTCATGAATTATGTTCATTTGGTTATGAGTTACAGATTTGATTTATTCAGCTCTTCCAAAAATTATAAAGTTATTGCACCAATTTCATCCACAGATTCATTCCAGAAATTTATTTATTTAAAACAAATAAAGTTTCAAGAATATTTCTGACAGTTGCTCTCTAAAAGGTTTCAAAGGAGACTTACCTTTTCACCTTTAGGACCCTGAAAGCCCAAGCCCATATAGCCCTGACAATAAAAATCAGATATAGATTAGCGAATTTTTATCAGCAGTGCACATGTACATACATACACACATATGAAATATTTTGGAAATGGAAAAAGTTAAGAGAGGCTGTAAGAAACAATCTTTTTAATACACATACGAAACAAACAAATAAATCATGTCTTAACTCCCTCAGCTGTTTTCTTAAGTCCCACGTCACAGCAATTAGTGAAAAAAAAAAAAGAAATGAAATTTATAGTATCATTTTAGTGTTAGTATGCTCCTTTTTTTCAACATGTTATTGACAAACGAGGACATTACATTTTGACATTTTTAGATGGGTCAAAATAATCACCGAATGCTGTAGTTACTACTGATTTGCTCAAGTAAGATAACAGATCTAAGCAAATCTGAAGAAGCCTAAAAAATTAGCTTAAAATCCCCTCTCTCTGATGCTCCATTATGATGTAAACCTAGATCCCTAAGTGTAAAAACACCCACTCCTTTAGCACTACTAGTTTCCAGCTTTTGTGGAAACTAGTGTGCCAAATAAATAAATGCACAGACTTAATCTTTATAATAAAACAAATCCTTACCTTCTCACCTGGGGGTCCTGGTTGCCCTGGAGGACCCTGCAAGACAGAACATTTTAGCAGATATGTGTGTAGCATTTTAAGTGGACTAATTTCTATGTTCTATAAAGCAAAAACACAAAGCTTTCCATGAAACTAAGACATAAGGTATTTCTCTGCTACTGTCTACTCCTGCTCACAACTGAACATAAATAACAAACATGAACAGAACCTAAGATCTTCCATCAGCTCTTGTTACGCAGTTAAGAATACTGGACCTAGTCAGCACCTAGACAAGAGACAACCAAAGAAAGCCTACGGTACTGCCCTGAAAAGTAATGTCATCACTGACTTTGTTGTGCTTGTTTTGCATGCTACTGACTGCTTGCACTAAATATTAATCCTCAGATTTCTTTCATTAAGATTGTTCTTTTTTTATATCAACAAGTGCAAACATTGACTGAACTTTAACACCTTTATGTTGATTAGTAAGTTCTTACTGCATTTTTCTGCACATCCCTTTCAGTTTTCTTTAGCATAAATGGAATTCTAACACAGCTCACTTTAATAACAAAACAAACGCTAGATTTTTAATAGATGGAAACAACTGATCCCCGCTAGCTGTTATCTGCATCCAATAAAGGAAAAGAAGATCATAGGTATCTATGAGACCTGTCAAAATTTAAACCAACTGACTCAAATGCCTTCAACATTTGGCAATTACCACAAACAACTGACAGTTGATGTTGACCTGCTGTCCACAGTAGTTGTTACTGAGGCCACCCATAAGAACAATCTCAGTAAACATTTTGATTTAGATCTAGCGGCTAGATTAGTAGTTTATTTTCTATTAATTAAATGGGGGAGGAGGGAAAAGGAGGAGTAACTATTAAAAAACGAAAAACAAAAACCTGCAGGAAGAAAAGATGACTCTAGGGGCAGCTGCTGTTGGAAGCCCGCATACCTAGTCACTCCTGCCACAGTATAGAGTCCAGGAGACTGAATGTGAAGTCTGGAACCACAGGTAATCTTACTCAGATTATAGCAGTGGCCATCATTCTTGGCCATACACACCTTATAGAGTTTTTCTATAAAGCTTTATAAGTGAGGTGCAAATCACTACGAAAAGAAACTTACTGGCTCTCCTGGAAGCCCCGGTGGCCCCATTGGCCCCTGAAACCCCGGGGTTCCAGGTGGACCCTGCAAAAAAATAAAAAGACATCATTAAAAAGTAATATTTATTTGGCAATTCAATCATACTGATATAATTTCAATTGAAAGTCACTGCTATTCAAACATCATTTAGACTTACCGGTAGTCCAGGTTGGCCGGGAAAGCCTTTATCACCTTTTAGCAGAGTAGGAGGTAAAAGACCAATCACTTCACCTGGATCTCCCTACAAGAGAAGAAAACAAATAGTACTTAAACATCCATTCAAATATATTCAAAAATGCTGATATTAAGATGAGAGAAAAGTCTGAACTATGCTAAATTTGGAATCATTTGGAAAAATCACTTTAAAAAAACGCCTTCCTTCTTTCAGTTCAGCTGAAGACCTTAATTGCCAAACTTTCTTTAAAGTTGTCAGAAGAAATTCCAGTACCAAATCTTAATTCTCACCCTTGCTTTCTATATTGCAATGAGTAATCAATCAGAAAGATTTTCCCACCAAATCTAACACAACTACAGTTGTGTTAGTACACAACTGGAGCATCTGGCCTGGCTGCTGACAGAAGCAGGTAACCTCCCAATTTCTTTTCCTGGCTGAGATCTTCAGCCTTATATCTAATTCTGAAATCAAAGCAGCGTTCATGGCTTGAGCACTTTTCAATGCATATGTTCAATTGTTACGAACTGGAGGCTGTCCCACTGTCTTTATTTAGAGGGACTGCAGAACAGAATACAAGTGAAGCATGCCAGCACAATTTTTCAGCCCTTAAGTAAGGACTGATAGACTTAGAGGATGCAGAGTTCATCTTAATTCTTACTGATGGAAGCAGGATACAAACACATTCAGAGCACAATGTACCTTCATTCCAGGAGGTCCTGGAGGTCCCTGTGAAAAAATAAATAATTGATATTATTTTTCACCAGTACTGTAAGAACTACATTTTATACTTTTTAATTTTACACAGTTATATTTACATTTCAAGAATCAGAGTTGAAACAAGTGCATTAAGCATGAAAGAATCTACTTACTATGCTTCCAGTCAGTCCTGGTAAACCTGGGGGACCTACGGGACCTCTTTCACCCTAAGAGGAACAGAGAAGTTGGTTTTGTTTAGCGAACATACACTTGAGGGGTTTCTGTTTTAGCACAGAGATGTTATAAACATATGTAAATGTCACCTTTGTGCCATTACATCCTGGAATACCAGGTGGACCTGGAGGGCCATCTTGTCCAGGAATGCCCTACATGAAAAGGAAGTGAAGAAATTAGCAATAATACAGACGAGATGTCATAATTAAAATTACAATTTCTTTGTAAAAACAGATGTACATCTCACATACAGGAAGGCCTGGGTTTCCTGGATATCCTGATGATCCTGGTGGGCCCTGTAATTGACAAAAACATCTTGAACTTGGGAAATTTAAATGACAAAACAGCATTGACAAACTGCATTTCCAGTGGGGACAGCCAAAAAATGAGTAACAGTTTCTTTTAAACTTTCTTTGCAAAATATCTCTAATCTTTAAAACTCTCAATCATGACATTTTAATAATTGAAAGTAATTTTTTAGTTTTCTTTAACTGCACAGGCAAAAAAAGGAATGTAGATTTTGTCTTTTCACAACCATCATTTCTAACATGAAATTTACTGAGGGCACCTCTTCCTAGCAGAAGAGGATGTTAATACACTACAAAGATGATTTTCCATCTGTCATAATCCACGTCAGTGTGGTAATTTCACCTTCTGCATTAAGAAACTACTGGGTCGAAATATGTTATTTTTTTCCTCAACAGCTCGCCAGCGTAATGCAGCAGGTGTTTGACTTGGCACATCATTTTCAAGCTATCAGCTTATTTATTCATGGAGCACTTTCTAATACAAGTATTGTGAAGCAGAAAAGATGCATGTGAATCCTTTAGTGTAGATAGTATATCTGCATCTCCCTAAACTTTATCATTGCTAATATACAGCCTACTTGCACTGCAAAAGGTGCAGGAGACGCTAACTTACATTAACAGTCAGAATACGTCCGGTTATCACGGACGACATGAACTGAAATGGGGATTTCCTGAGCTAACAGAATACTCCCTCTGCAGTAGCTTGCAGCAGCAACTGACTCAGTAAATTCTACGTGCTGCAACAACTGCAGGTGAATAGGGAACAAAATTGAGATAGCATTTTGCAAACCTGTGGGCAAGAGGGTATAGGTAAAAATATGTATGTATCGTTACTAGTCAAGTCATTCAAATCCTCTTTTGCTGTTTCGTTACAAAATGTGAAAATGCTCAAACTGAGCTTGGCTCCTCAGCAAACACAAAAGGACACATCCTTGGCTAATATAATCTGCTAAAATAAATGCTACACAAGTATCATGTTAAACAGAAATGACAATAGGAAGGTTACAGCCATATTCAGAGACTCTTCCAGCATTAAAAACATCAGATCTTTGTCCCCGGCTTTAATGATTCAGCCCTGCACTGTGTACACACTTTTAATGTGTATGTGCTCATGAGTGCATCAGCTTCTCTGCTGGAGTGCTTAAAGCAGGTTAGAGAGCAAACATAAAGGAGAATTTTGCATGAGGTAATAAAGGTGGTTCATATTCAAGTTGGAAAAAAACTTCTTGGCCTGGCAAAGGGATATCAAAGGAATACTAAAACCAGTGCTGTTGCTGCAGTGGTAAGGATCAGGTGAAAATGCAAATGGGCAAAGGCACTGCACAATGCAGAACTACAAAGGCAAGAGCAAGTATTTTGAAACCATTGTGCAGCACAAGAGGGAGCCATTCATTAACTGGAAAAAGAGACTAACCGCATCTTGTACTTGAAGGCAGCCACAAAGACTTAAGGATATGTTAACCTTCAGATTGCAAAAAGGTAAGTAAGTTAGAACTCACTCTTGTTCCTTTTGTTCCTGGCAGTCCTGGTTCTCCAGTATCACCCTGTAACAGAAAAGACATAGCTTTGTCTTTCCTAGTGACAATGGTTTAGGGAAATCTCAGTGCTTTAAAAATTAAAGCTTCAGTTCTTACCTTAAGCCCTGGTGGCCCAGGGGGACCTTCAGGTCCTTGCATTCCAGGAAACCCAATCACACCCTGTAATCCCGGCAAGCCTCTTTCACCCTGGGAAAAAGAAAACCCATTAGCAACAAAACACCTGAAATTGCCTCTTCCAGCTACCCACATATCCCATTTCCGTGCTGGAAAAAGCTGCAAATTCTCAGAAACTGCAAGTATCACTGTTGGGTTCACTGCTACAAGAACGGTCAACATCACTCCTCTTTTTGTACACCATTCACAATAGCAGATGTTGGAGACCAGGCTTGTCACTTAGTCTTTAGTTTTAGGGTGTTTCAGAGCCAGGGTGGTTCAGGATATGGTATCGTCTCAAAAATCTCAATACATAGACTGTATTTGTCAATGCTTAGGTTCTTCTTTGCTGCTGTCTGGGACATATGTGTGTCTCGCAAAACATTATACTTCTGCTGTGCTCTCTCCCTACAACCCCAGACCTGTTAAATCAGATAAACCAGAAGCAAAGCATGAAATCCATCCACACTACAGGTCCATACTGCAGCTATTACACATTCACCGTATTTGGATTCCCAGTGAAACCGAAAGGAACTCTGTCTGCATGAAGGCTGCAAAATTTGCAATTAAGAGGGAAAAAAATGTAACCATATGTCAAAGCTTGATAACAAAAGCAATTTGAAAGCCAAACCTGCCAGGCAGGAAATAACTAGAGTTGTCCTTTTAAGGTATGGTGTGAAATAAGGAGGATCACCTCCTGACGTTCAAAAATGTGGTAATATTTGAAAAATAAAACATTAGTGACTAACTGCAAAAAGAAGAAGGTGTACAAGTTCAGACTACAACTAAAAACCATGTCACCTATTCTAGAAATTCAAAAAATGGACCAATTGCTATGCGATACAGACAAGGAAATAAAATCAACAGGGTTCCAAACACACACAAGGAAGCTACACAGATTTCAGTATTTCCAGCAAAACAGTGAGAGACGGGATTGCCATTAGTAATTAACACACAAATGATTTAGTATCGGGATTTGAGGAAGGTGAACAGTTTAGTGAGGAGCAAGAAATGTTTCTACTGCTTGCTCAGGACAAAGATTACTGCCTATATTGTAGTCATTTGTAGGAGTCAGCGAGGACAGGGCACAGAGGAAAAGAAAAATACCTGAGTCTCGAAAAGCTCACCCACTATCCAAGTTGGTCCAACAGGTAACGAGCAAAGAAAAGGTTATGATATGCTGGCAGAGAAAACTGAGTGATGACTCTCAGATGTGGTGCTAGTTACGCTTTCTGAAGATGATAGGAGTTGGAAGATTTGTGGGGTCTTTGTGGGATCACTGGCTTGATTTTTTTTTAGGTCTTTGGGTGCGGTTTTGTTAAGAAGGCACTAACAGGATGAAGAGACAGAGGAGATGAGAGGTGACTCTGATAGGACTGGGTAAGAGAAAAGAGCTGGAGGGAAGAAAATCATGACTGAGATGATAAGAGCATGAGAATGTGGAGAGGAAACTATTAAAGCAAAACAATCAGTACAGAGAAGCAAGTGATTTTGCTGGAAATAAAGGAAATCTAATGGTACCAGCTCTGTTCAGTTTTCCTACTGAGGTTGCTCCTGAGTTTGTTCCTGCCAGCCTGATTTTCTGTGAATTTGGGGGGAAAGTGGTCTTGTCATTTCCTTTATATCTCAAGTCTCAAAGAAAAGGACCCAGAGGTGCATCCCCCACCCACACAGTTCTAGCTGTGCAGCATTATCAGCACAGGTTGGGTGTTACAGGTAACAACCGGTCCCGGCAATGCTTACGCAGGGTGCAGCTTCTCTTGCGCCCTCATGAGAAGGGGAAAGAGAACGAACAGAAGAAGGGGGAAAAGAACAGAAGAAGCAGAAGCAAGTTTGAAACTGCCTCAGTACATCCCTCCCAGCCCCTTCTTTACTCTTCCTCCACATACCTCACCGCTTAGAAAACAGGATCCATGACAAAGTAAAAAAAAGTTCTGACATAAACCTCATGGTGAGAAGTGTTTTTTTTTTTTAGTGAAATAACGTAATATTTTTATTTGGTAATGCTGCCACGCGGGTTGCCATTGCAATAGATGTCTGGCGGTGCTAGATGTCCATTCAGCATTTTGTGGTGTGTTTCCTGAACTGACTGTAAGGCAGTCCCTGGCTATGGAAATTAGGGTGCAAGACTTTTCTAAAATCAAAATAACACTCAAGGTGAAGAAAACATCTTCCTTCCCACCTCATTTATTAAAACTTCCTGCCAGAAAAAAATTCTCACATTGCCACTCCTCCCCCTCCTCCCACAAAAAAAAAAAAAAATTCTTCAATAAGAAACAACCCTTTCAGACAAACAGTTTTTCCTTGTACCAAAATGGCATGACCTCCTTTATTAACTCCTCATCATTCATCGCCATGTTTGATAATAAAATGTATTAGCAACCAAAATCGCAGGCAGTGTGATATATCACAAAACTCAGCAGAACAAAATAAAACAGCAGGACAGATCAAGAAATGTATTTCCAGGTCAGCACCTTTTACGGTACAAAATCCTATTTCTAAAATAACTAAAACTGGTTTGAAAAATACTTTAAGGAAGAACATATCAGGATTCAGGCTTCTGAATAAATATGGAAGTAATTATTCTAAAATCTGGAGTATATCTGAAATGTTAAATAAATTACAGAGTTCTTAAACCCATACTTTGGCTAGCTAATTGGCATTGTAGTAGCAAGTATTTCTATAAAAATAGATGTTATGTCATTTAAGTTTATACTGAATCTTGGGCACTCGCTCTCGTGACCTGCTGGGAGACGGGTTAAAGAGGCAGAAGACACTCAAGCAGGGCTGAGAAACCTCAGTAGAGTTTTCCATTGCCCAAAGAAAGCACAATATGGGCAAGTGAGAAGAAAACAAGATTATTTTGACACCTGCAGAGAAATATGAGTCCCAGGTAATACAGCTAATATGTTTTGCCCTCAGGAGTTTAGCCCATCTAAGGATTTCAACACACTTTGAAATCACTGCACCTTGCAACAGGGGAAAATACTCTTCCATTGATTTTTATGTAAAGTTATAACTGAATTTCACAGATTTGATTTTCATTTACTCTAAGGCTCCCTTAAGACTGTTCTGGCATTGTAAAAGGGTGTTAAAGTGCCTGTAAATCACTAAGGTTATGACCTCTTCATCTTGCTGAAGAGGGTAACTCAAGGGTTGACATAAATATAAACTACGCCCAAGGTAACTACAGTTAAGTCTCCCAAGGCTGTCTCCAGCCTCCCAGGCTGCCCTGTCTGAGGGGTGCAACATAGCTGTAGGAGAAGATCACAGACTGTATCGAGTCACTTAGGGCTAAAATGTGTCTAAGTTTCCCCAGATGCATTCTGTTTTACTGATTTGAATTTTTATGCCAACAGAAAGAAAAATGAAATGGCTATTTGTCCAAGACTTCTGGACATCCGGTCAAGCTACTGGATGTACAGAGGCCTGCAAAGCGTAACTCCTGAGCATGTGCAGGGCTGTCACGTACTGCAGACTCTCTGTTTCGCACACAGGAACTAAGCTCCTATTTTTGCCTGTGATTTGCCACAGGGAAGCTGCCTGATTCCTGCCTGCATAAAACCTGCAATTTTGGCCCTTTATTCTCACAGATGGGCAGCAGCATCAGTGCTTACACTTCTCTTTCTCTACTCTGCCCTCCTAATTAATTTTGCTGCAAACTAAGTATTGGGTAAGTAGCCCAAATTTGTGCAGTCTCAGGCTACGCCATCAAGGGGGCCTTACTCCTCCACGTCATCCATGGAAACTCAGGACAACCTATTCACCAAAGACCAGTAACAGAGCTAGGGATAACTCCTGCACAGCTGTCTCTTACTTTAGTCTGTACATCACACTGTCTCTTTGTATAAAGGCTTTAGGAAACCAGCATGCTAAAGACTCATAAGGAAAGAAGCAGTGCTAAGGAACTACATTACAGTAAAGGTCTCCAAACATCTACACTGAACAATGGAGTACAGAAATTGCACCATGTCATGTTATGTCATACTAAAGAAGAGCTCCAGGGGTCCTAATTTGACAGGATAAATCAGTCTGCATAGATAGCTGGCATAGCACCAGTTGTACTGCTGCTTTTCTTACCCAAGGTGGCTTATTTAGAACTTCAAGCTCAGAAGTTTCACATTGTCCAGTATAGACGTAAGCATGTCCTGACGATGCCTTGCATTGCAAGGAAATACTTGACTAGCATCCCTTCCTGCTTGTCTGTCCAGTTCCTTGGTTCACCCAATGTTCCAGCCAAGCAGCCCAACAGCTAGCGTTTGCAATGCATTTAAGCTGGAACTCATTAAGCATCCACACTACATGGATGCTTAATGCAAGCACCAGATCACTGCTGCGTTCCTGCTTATTTTTCGCTCAGCACTAAGATTTCGAGTTGCGATGCGTAAAAAGCACAAGACTCTGACTGTAAGGGCTATGTATTGTTCCAGTCCCAATATGCACAGCTGCAAAGTCTTGGCAGATAACAACGAAAGAACTTCTGCTTCTTACAAATCAATTCACGAGAGTCAGAATTAAAACAGATGTCACCAAGTCATCTGTATCTCCACTGATTCAATGCTCACTGTCAGAAAGCACAATAGAAAATTCATTATTCAGCTCACAAATATAAATATTCTGCCACTCTGCTGCTGCTGAAAATGCAAAGATGTTACAGAAAAAGCCAGCACGTGCTCATTCACTGTTACACTCATCTGATTAGCAAGATTGCCTTTTGTAGTCCAGCCTTTGTGAAACGCATCCAAATGCCTTTGCGTTAAAATCAAAAGCAAATCAATGGACTTCTAAAGAAAGGTAAACCCTGTTAAGAAAGGTAAACCTGGTAAGAGCATAGCTACATGGTCTCATCTTCTTACTGGCACCAACACTCCCAAATTAGCCATGAAATAGCATTTCACACATGGAACAACTGCAGCTATGCAAGACTGTCACACGAAGCGAGTACTGTCAAAAGACTTAACTGTAATAGATTAAGTGTCGAGGAGGAGGAAATCATCAGCATTATAACATCATAAATTATTTCCCCTATTATTTCATCTAGGGACTGTTGGACCAAGAGATTTCAAGACCTGAGAGCCTGGTAACATAGATATAAATCACTTTTCCAAAACTGCGGGTTCACACAGTGTCTAAGCCTACATGAATGCAGTGTGCGCAAACTCTTCAGAGACTCAGGTATGTGATAAATAAGAATATGCAGATCTTTCTGAAGTCATTTAAAACACTATCGTACAGCTCCCATCCAACTCCATCTGTGTGGTTTGCTTCTGCCAGAGGCTACCCCATAGCAGAGATGGCACAACAGAACATATGCCTATCCTTTAGCTGAAAATATATTAAAAAAAACCTCTATCTTGGGGTGAGGTGTCAAAAGGCAGCTGAGCCGATCTACCCAAAAGAGGTGGCCGCTGCGCATCGTTCAGCCAACCCTCGCACAGGGTGGGAAAGGTAGCAACAGAGGCTCCTCATGACAGCGTGGCAAGAGTCACCAGGATTTTATCTATCAGAGTTCTGCAGCTGTGCCTTTGCGGCAAAAGGAACCAAGATCACAGCCAGCAAGCGCTTAACTTTATAAGGAGAGCTGTCTTTAGACCACTCTTCGCGCTGGAAAAATTTGACATCCATTCTAAGCATAAACTTTCTCACAAACACATACGCACCCCTCTTCCCAAAAGCTAACATTCTGTTGAACTGAAACGCTACCATGGGCATCTATGACAAATAAATGTTTTGGTCTTAAATTACCGGCTGCTTCAAGATGAAAATTAAGGCTGCAGTTTCCAAAAGAGAGAAATACCACCTGACAATTCAGCCTTCTTTCCTATTTTTCTTTTTTTCTCACTCTGATTGCAGGAATAGTTTAATATGTTGTTTTTGATCAAGATTAGTCTAGGGTCTAGGTGCAATTATTCAAAAAATATATGTATCATACAGATGAATCCTGAAGCAATCATCACACCTTGCTGCTCCAGTGTGGCCTCGTCAAATCTACAGTGACACATAACAGCCTTTAAAAGACCTAGACAGTTCCTGCACAGACTACCCAAACCACATGAGAGGTCAATGCAGGCTGGGTAGTTGTTCCTTCAGCTAAAATAACTGCAAGCAACTCAAGTGAATTGGCTTTGAGGTGTTAGACCAGTAATTATACTCCTCAGTGGGAAGCACTACTATGTGATCTGAGTAGCACTCTGAGTCATTGTGTCTCTCTCTCAGCACTTTTAAACACGTTGTACAGAATTGTAATTGGCTGTTGAAGGAATGGTGGTGGGAAAATCCAACTCTTTTTCAGAAGAGCAATTTTAACCACCAGAGGGAGTGCTGGCCCTGAATATCTTTCGGGATTAAACTAAACACGGACAATAAGAGATCATCTGTTTGTCCTTAGCTGCACTTACCATTTTCAGTATTTTATTGAAAGTGCGAAGTGGATATCAGTCAAATAGAGTTACTACTACATGCTCACAGGGCAAGTGTCCTTAAATGCACTAAGGATGCTTTACATGACAAAATTCCAACTGCTTATTCTTCGGAGTCAGAATATATCTACTCCATAGCTATAAAATTCTGGAACTGTGTGAGTAACAAGTATTTAATTATACAAACATAACTGTAAAGCCATGCAAAGAATCTGTGTAGGAGCTCTGTAAAGATCTTGGCTCACCCTGAAGTTTTGGGGCTGAGCCCCGGACAGCATGCAGAAAGGAAAGGGCAGGGGGAGAGTCAGCAAAATCTAGTCTCTTACACTGCCTGGAAGAATCTCTGAAAACTCAGTCACGTGGAAATACGAGCCCAGCATTTTTGGCAGGACTAACAGAGGGAGCAGCCACGATCGTTTTAGATCACCTGCACAGCCCCACAATCAGGCTGCCTGCAGGCTAGATTAGTCCCTGGACAACCTAAAGCATTACCAGGGCTGCTCCACGTTACATGCAGAAACATATGCAGATGAAGGGCTGTTCCAATAGCTGCTGGAGAACAGCGCTCTCTCATCATGCTTCTGCAGGGATGCTGCTTTTGCCATCTCATTTCCCTTTGAACCCTCCCTCAGTGCCCTTTACACATGCACTTCCTTTGGTCCCCAGCTAAAGCAGCTCCCAGGCTGCACTCGAGCGTGGGAACATCAAATGGTACCCACTTACGGTGCAAAAGTCAGGGCTATACAGAGTGAGATATCTAAAGGCTAGATGGTGCTTTGTGGTCACCGAACAATGGCATCTCACACAGCATTTTTTTACTCCTGAAAAGATTTTTTTCTCCTATCATGAAAGTATGTATGTTCCTGGGTCTAAAGAATTTACAACAGTGAGGAACCTGCGCTGAGTGATACAAAATGAGCCAGGATCACCAGTAGTGAACCAGTCAGTATAAACATTTAATTAGAGAGCTGTTCAGGTTTACTGTTCATGGAGTGAATTTGTGCCTCTGCCTTCTAAATGTGAAAGACTGTTTAGACTCAAAGTACATTTCAGTATTGTCTCATGGCTGCAAAGAGCATTCCTCAGGAAGTAGCTAAGTGCTTCCCAAGACTATAAAAATAGAAATAACAATCTTTGTGTATCCTTCTCTCTACATATCAGTATCTACTCTACATATCAGTATCTATGTGTTTAGCTTGTGGTCAGATAAGTGGGTGGATATGCAGCATATCTGAATTTGATGAAGTAGCTGAATAAGAACTTACATAAAATAAGCTACGTGAGTTACAAGGAATATTCAAGTCACAGTCACGGCTGCTACCTCAACCTCTACTTAATTAGTGTCAAGCAACTGATTGCCTATCAGCATCATACAATTTAAATTAAACCAGTTATAAGTAATGGCCCTCCCTACTTAATTTACTAAGGCTTCTTCATGTAATTCCTCTTCTTGCTCACTCTGCGGTTATTCCCCATTTTGCAACTGCTGTACTCACTTTTTTCATCAGAGGAGTGTCCACATTTCCTTTCTAGGACTTGCCGAGCCGTACACACTCTTAATTTTAGCTCAAAACAACTCTTTTTTCAGATTTTTTTTTTCTCTTTGGTAGTGCCATATTTTGTGTGATATCTGACTCCAATGTAGCTAAAGTAATGCTATAGATCCAGAAGTAGGTGAGATGCTGAGGAGGAACATATCTTGTATTGACAGTAGACTACTACTTAGGAGATGTGCTTGTTTTGCCTCCATTAAAAAAAAAGAAAGAAAGAAAGAAAAGAAGAAAGCCACTGAAGTTTACTGCGGTACATGCCCCCTTTATTCATTCACAGAAGAAAATACGCCTGATCTCTAGTTTCAACACTTTATAAGCAGTGAGTAGACTACCTCAAGGCTTGATCCAGGGCACAGTATGACAGGAATACAAAAGCAAGGCTAATAGATTACAGAAGCCAATAGACAGCGGATGAGTTTTATTTTCTGCTTGTAAAGGTCTGCCTGCCCAATGCTTGGGAGTTTAGCACCAAGGTATGCAATTAATTGTCTTTGTCTTTAAACTTTTCCAGATTTTTCTAAAAAACACAGCGCTCGTGCTGTTTCAGGAGTAAGTCACACAAACCTTTTTCCAAAGGTACATATAATCTATTTCAAAAAAATAAAATTTTATTTAAATCAGATCAGGATCAAGAACCCTCTTCCCATAAGCTAGAGCCACTCCGGGGAATAGAACAAAATCAAAGAACCACTAGGGAAGAGGAAGTTTGAAGGACAAATGTGTTTGCAGTGTGAAAAAGGAAATTCTAGCACCTGGAGACAGGTTGACTCAAAAGGGTGCTATATTTCCTACCCCTTCTGATCATCTGCTGAATTCATCAGCTCTGAGTAACTCTTCCTTTGTTTTATTGCACATTGTGTTAAGTCACTTTACAATGTTGAAGGCCTAAGAAAATAAGGGGTAAAAATGCTCCACACCCTTCCTTCTTCGTTAATGAAAATTATTTAGCATTTGTTGGCACTTGGCATTGTTTAAAGGCTTGCATTTAAAGATGAAACAGCAGAAAAAAAGGTCTTGAACTTTGGGGAATTTTTAATTTATTTTTGTTCAGATCCTAGACCTGGAATGAAATGTGACGTTACATGCAAAGTTTTATTCTCTTGCCAAAGGTTTGTCACGGACGTATTTACAGAAAATAATCTCTTCCTTAAATAGTAAAAACATGGGCAGCTGGTCCTAGACAGTACAGACTGCAGTAAGTTCTCATAACAAAGTAGCTCATATCCTAAGGAGCACATGGCAGACATTGCTATTCTAGACAGTGCTATTCTAGACGCTTTTTTTGGTTAGGTTTGGAATGGCAGTTCAAAAGTTTTAAACATTTTTTAAGCGGCACAGAAGTAAAATATATTTCCACAACAGCTAGAACAAATGCTTTGTCTTCTGACTTTTTAATCATGAGAATACCACAAGGCAGATAACACTGTGTCTCAAAAATGTAAGTCAGTGCTTCTTCAGTTTAAGCTGTAGAGTCCCTTGACTCAATTAGAAGCACTGGAGGACAGACAATACAATTTAATTTTATGTAATACCTTTAGGATTATTCAATGTAAACAAATGAAATTATTAAAGATGTAATAATCACTAATGATAATGGAGAACACAAACTTTCCTCATTTTGATATTGTGGAGCATATCAGCCTAATCAGACAATCATTACTTGTCAATGAATTTCAAGTAAAAGCTGGTATACTGCTTAGGTTTCTTAAAGGTTTTATTTTCGACAAAAAAGGAAAAGTCTGTAAAACAGCATATCAGAATACATAAAATCTGTGATGTACGACTGCCACCCAGAGGAATTTACAGGAAAGTGACAGGGCCACTGGAGTAGGGAATTTGTTGTGATGGGAGCTGGGACTGTAAGATTCAAATGCAAGAGCTCTTCCCTTTTCATACAGAGATTTCTATCAGTCACACTGGCAACGCTGTTGTTCTCAGTCCTTTCTTGAAATCTGCTTGTACGGAATGATATGTAGGCTGCAAAGGTTTTGCTAGCAAAGGCTTGTACTTTGCATACCTTTACAGAGTTTTACTTTCCAAGTATTGTTTTTCCTTTCTTTTCCTTTCTTTTGAGGTAAGGTGTCCCTCAACTCCAGTGCCTTGGCATTGTTATAAACTCACTCCATTTAATACCTAAGTTCCTAAAAAATTCCTTTTGGAGGAATTTTACAGGACTAAATGCATCTTTCCTGGATTTCCAACTTTCATCTCCACGTTTTCAGACAGAAAAGCAATTTGAGTTGAATGAAGATTGGTAATTGCATTCTTAAATCACATATTTCTCAATGGTCAAACCTCAGTAAAGGTGCTACACTGTGCTATATTATGCCAGTCTCTGCTATTCCTTCACTTTTTCACATAACTCCCGAGTTTAGAGTCAGAGTGCATTTAAACTCCGCCTCTGTACTCTCTCTCCCCTCCTTTACTACTACTTAAAAACCCATTTGTTTTGCGGTTCTGCACAGTCCTTCAGGATTTGCTCGCCAGTTGATTGAACTGCTCTAACAAAACAACAGATTATCAAAAAACCAAAATCCTTCCATGTACTGCTAGCTAGCCATGAAATACTTTTGTTGCCTCAGTCTACGTTTCCCCATAATAAAGTCAGTAACAGCATCAAATGGGAGAAGAGTGAGAAGACCACTCTGATGCCAGTGTCTCTGTTCAGCGACCCACTCAGCTCAGTATCTACTTTAACTGTGCACACTGATCTTTGACATAGGCCTTGGTGAGAATTATTTTTGTTGGCTTTTCAAAACATTTAAAAATGTTCCTGCTGAACCTCAGTGGAGGCTGTTGCATGCTTTCTTTAAGAGTTACAAAATTTATAGGTAGTTTTTGCTATTCTAGTTATTCTTGAAATATTTTAAGAGACAGAAAAATGATTTTCAGGATAGGAATCTAAGCTACTTTTACACCTTGGCTTTACCTAAATTTTCCTTATCTTCCGCTGTTAAAAAAGATGTACAAAAGATGTCACCTGTTACTGAAAGCTAACCATTATTTTTATCATTCAGGCTAACTTTCTTTGCTACTTTTCTTGTAATTCAACTTATTCATTGTTCTATAAACTTTCTTAGGTGTTCTACTTAATTGAAAGAAAATGCAAATCCTTTTTAGCATCTCTTGAAAATGTTCTTTCAGCTGTTCTTGCTCCTTTTGTGATTTTTAAACTCTTTTCTTAGTTAAACTAAAGAGGCTCTCCAGCTGGCTAGAACTTGTTTGAATGATAAAGTACTTTACTATCACTTTTTTAGCAGCTACTTCAGGTTTCCTCTTTGGCAATCCCACTTGCATGCTGCTTCTTACTGCTCTGTCTCCTTCAAGGCATTTTGCTATTGCTTCTGCTGGAAATGTTTTTGACAAATTAATATGAAATTTGGCTTTTTACCCTTCCTTAATAAAATCCAAACTTCAACAGAACTTAGATCTGCCTTCCTGAAAGCCAACACCATATGGCCTCATGTTCTGAATGACTAATCTAGATTATGACCCTTGACTGAAGACATACATTTACAATCTGAAATAGCAGGTAGCCGAGCAAATAGAGCCAAACAACCAACTGCCTCTACTACTAGATGAAAAAAAAAAAAAAAGGCAAAAAATCCCGGAACCTCTCTTTGGTCTCAGGTAGAGAGGCTAGAACATGACGTAAGACTTAAAAAGATTACCACACTAGTGTGGCTTCCTAGTAACAGTTAGTATATACTATGATTCTTTCTTGTGAATATTGCTGCAGAGAAAATGTAGGGAGAGATTATTAAATGCATCAAGTATGACTAAATCCCTGTGTGGAAAGTGACGTATCACAGAACTGCCAATTATAACGGCTGGTTTGGTCTGAGATCATCAGCAAACACAGTATAAGTTGAATGGAAGAATGATTTAAAGAAGTCTGAAGGATAAACTGCAAAATGCAGCTACTGCTGTTCCCCAGACATTTGCTGAATTAGTATTATGGGCAATAAGATCAACCTACAGAAAGCAGCAGCAGACTGCAGGTGTTACCCATATGACAAGGAATTATAAAAACTGCACGCCCATACAAAAATTTTAAGAACAGCTATGTACTCAGTAGATGTGGGAAGCATGGTTCTGTTTGCATTAACCAATTTTTTACCTTGGAATGATTCCAAACTACTCATGGGTATTCTAAGGGCACTGAATGGCTCTTCTTCTAGTGCATACACATTTTAAAGAACTTGAGAGTTTATAGGCCTTTTCTGATCTTACTGACATCACTGGAGACCCACATGACTCCGATCAAAATAAGGCCCTGTAATCCTTTAAGAAACCATAATGAAGACAGATACTAACAGCAGTTGTACAAATGTAAAAATCAAACTCGGTGAGGCTATACAACATGCTTATTCCACAATGAAATGCCTCAAATTATTATAGCAACATCTTTGCAAGCAAAGATACACCTCTGGCAACAGCTGCTTAAAAGGTTAGAAAATGCCAACCGAAATACCACTGTATGAAAACCTTTAGAAGTAGGTTCTGAAAAACTAAATGGAAGCGCATGGCATTACATAGTATTACTGGGATATTTGCTGTTATAGCACTCTTTCCACAGAGATAAATTCACCACTAGTTTGTGTTAATCAAAGACATATACCATATACCACTGAGTGCAAAAATAAATCTTACTACAGAAAGCTTTGCCAGAAACATTTGGTCCCATTTGTGCAAAGCAGACATGGGTTCCAATGACTATTTCAAACTAAGAAAATTTGAGGGCTCCAGATACTACTTAAAAGTTTGACTTGCAAGTTGGAAAACTGTGAAAGCTTTCAATACTTATCATATATCACTCCATATTATTCTTGTTCTTTTCAAAAATATCAGCTTTGTTTGGGTGCTCTCTTTGTCAAATACAGATATTCTTTCTTGCTGATTTGAAATAAAACAATTATTTTTCTCTGAGTGGCATAAAGAATGGGTAAATCATTACAAATACATTACTGTGACTGCAGAATTGACACAAATGTTGTGACAATTATTGCTATGGTCTGGTTTTCAAAAATCTCCCTGAAGAATATTAGATCTGCAGCTGATCAATATCTTTGCTTGTTTCGTCGCCGATTTCCCCCTGCAGGAATGGTTAGATGACTTCATGTTATCAGCTTGTCCTTTCCAGACTGCAAACACAATCTTTCCTCTCATGTTGACTGTTCTCCCTCTCGCCAACTGTACGACCCTCTCTGGGATGTACAGTTTAGCTGTGCTTTCCTGAGTGTCCTCGAGTCATGGTCCTTCAATTCAGATGTGAACAGGTGCTGTGAAACAGAGAAGTTCCTATAGCAGCTACTTTAAATAGAGACAGTAGATAAAACTATGGAACAAAAGATTAAACTCAAATGGTACATATTTCCATGCAACAGATAATGCTAATGAAAAGCGTAAAAGTGAACACCAATGACAAAAAAAAATCTTGATGCTGTTCATACATGTTGAGTATGAAAAGCACAGATCTAGTAATTACTGAGTAACCTAAGGGAACATCCACTGATCTCGTCTTCTGCTATATTACGAAGGTAGCTCAGAACTACATTACTATTGATCTTCTAGTCAACTTCCTGAGCTTCTCTCCAACAAGAAATTTTATACTGTTTTAACTCATAGATACTTTTGCTCTGTCTTTTGATAACTGAAATGACAGGAAAAGCCTTGATGGGCCCTTCCAATCTGATAAACCTTAAAAACAAAAAAAAAATAGACAGGGACACAGTACACAGGACATAGTACACAGGACATAGTCAACTCTTCATTACCCAGAGTAAATGGAGAAACACAATCACCTGTAGACAGCAAAATCAAATGTGACTTATAAGAGTGTACAACGAGAACACAGGCGGGAAAACACGGGTCACTGTTCCTGATGACTGTGGACTGCAGAGGTTCCCTGGAGATTGTCCACCTAAGCCAGGAGCAGAGCTACTTGGCTTTCAGACCTGAAATGGCTCAAGTAAAGCCAGTATGGGTGTTTCTGCACCATGGTCAATACACAGTGGGACAATGGAAATCCCATCCATCAAGGGAAATACAGAAGTAACTTTTACATAATGATACAGATACATTCGCAGAATCAGGAGAACAAAAATATGCTGCAATTAAATGATTTGCTCAAGTTTTCTTACATCTCAAAAACAAAAAGAAAAAATAGAAGCAACAGTTATGTAATAGCTAATTCTACTCTTATTTTCTATTTTTTTCAGAATTTCCTAGCAGAGATATTTTTTAGAAAGTACAATAGTTCATGCACAATGACAAAATCACACATTGAGATTCTTACAACTTTAACTTTTAATGTGCAATGTTGAGGAAGAGGGATCATCACGTGATACAAAAGAATGGCGATTTATATTTTAATGCATTCTAACTGATGAGTGTTAGAAAACTAAACTTTCTACATTAGTTACAGCAAAGTTCCAGTATTACTTCCAATTATATGTGTTTCTGATATAGCATAAAATGACTGCAAATGCTCATGAATGAGAGACTGAACATTCTTGGAAAAAAAAAGTCAGTGAATGAAGAGCTTTACTCAGCTCTGTACAGTCTTTGTTCTAAACAGTAATTAAATGCTTAACATGCTTTTTCTATCCACATTAATGCCTAGCAGTTCTTATCTCCACAGCTGCTTGAAATGGTTCTCAAAATCTAGGTAGGCATAAAAAAAGAAAATATAGCTTCTGTCTGCTTTTGAGTAACCAAATAAAATGTTGGCAAGCATTCAAAATTTTAATCAGTTTAAACAGATCTCACACTTTAGCAAGGTTAGAAAGAACAGTAAGTTATTATGTAGAAAGCCAAATAAAAATGAGTAAAAGAAAACAAAAGAAAAAGAAATGAAGATGTCATAGGCTAATCTAATGGAAAACAGTAAGGTATTGTTTACTGTTGTATTATTTTAATAATATTAAATTATTCTAATATTTCTGCTCCTTCTGTTCTGCAAATGCTTGATGCGTGACATTATATAGCTTAAAATAACAGCCTGATGTTCTGTGCAATAAGAAAGACTTTATAGGCTAAAAGCCATCTGTTGTAATTACACTCATTTTCTGAAATCTGGACCAAAAACCCTTAGACTTTGTCAATTATGTGCCCTTGATAAAGTATGAGTCATCTTAAAGGTTGGCAAGGAGATGCAATTTTCATGGAAACAGTCTAATGAGAGAACAGATTAAATGTATTCTAAATATGGCCATCCAAATGGTCATATTGATGAAAAGATTCTCAATAAACAGATGAAAATATGGCAGTATAATTCACTCTTTCAGGTCTGAAATTCTGTTGGGTCATATTTTGTACATATTTCACAACTTTTATCTCAAATACTATTTTCAGCACTTTTCTTTGAGATCATTATTTCTGTACGATTATTTGGCAAAATAAATGTTGATTGAAAAAAATGTAAACTGTAAGTTCTGGAACTTCTTCCCACACTATGGTAAGAAATGTATCTCCAGATGCTAATAATTAAGGCATTAAAGGGCAAACCCAGGACCCACTTCCGCAGCTGCAGAAGCTCCCACGGCAGTAAACTGGTGTGGTTACGTCGTTTAAGAGCGTGGGTGGATTGGAAAGGGCCTTTAGTGTTTCTGCACTTCTGCACAGCACGGAAGCCAGATCGAAAAGGCTTCTAGAGCGGGCAATGTGTTGGCCCGGGGCGGCACCGGGCAGAGTGGGTACGTGCTTCTCACACATACAGCTATATGAGACATGGAGAAAAGACATTCTCAGCCTTGGGTATCACCAGAGTGGGGGACGGCAGCAGTCTTCTGGCGTTGCTCCTGGCTACATGTATATGCAGAACAGAGGTCTTTCTCTGGTTAAACAACATTCATGTAGGTATCTGTAGTGGTACCTGTTACTTCAGATAATATGTTAGTGGGAGCAGAGTTAGTGAGTTAGTGTTGAACAGAGATGTATTTCAAATACAAAGCCAAATAGCTGGAATGGCCATTTCTAAAAACATGCAGCCAAACAGGAAAGATGCTTCTCTTCTTTTCCCTGACCAGCTTCTCATCTGTTCAGGCATGGGACTTCGTAGCAGGCAGTTTTTATACGAGGTAAGTGTTAAATGTAAAGAAGTGTGGCTAAAAGTTACGCTAGGCTAAAACAGGGAAAGGGATGTTTTAATTACTATTTAAAAAAAAAAAAAAACTGTTCAAACTCTTAAGTACACATTTGAAATCCTCAGACTGTTAACATAACCATCAGACTTTGGTATACATTGATCTTAATTAAATTATTTTTAAATATATTGCAAAATACTTTCAATTTCTTTTCTGAGATGAGATTTTCTAGGTATAGCTATATATTCACCTGCTGAGATACCTCTAATGTCAATAGTTAAATCAAATTCCCTACACGGTCTGAGAGCATGTAAATATTTCACTATTTACGTATTTAAGAACAGAGAAGTTTGCGAGCTGTGCTGCACAACAAACTTGTCCAATAAGTGTATGAGATCTGGAACTTAGTATGAATTCTATTGCTAAGGATTGATAATATTCTCTCTTCTACATTTTGTATTAACTTACATTAATTTCAGGTAGTTTTAGCTTCCATCATAATAGACAAGCACATATTTTTTTTATAAAGAGAATTTCCTGAGACTCTGGATGATGCAAGTTAAATATGCCAGCAAGAAAATCAGTCTTCTACCTGCAGCACAGAGAGTCAGGATCACAGTCTGCAGTAAATGAAGCATAATTGTTGACACGCTCTTTCCCAAAACTGCATCATTTTTTAAAATGATCTAGTTACAAGATGCTGGCATACTATACCAACCGAAAACTAATAGCTTTGAGCAACAGAGTTATACCTTAATATCTATCTCACTCTGCAATAATTTATTTGTACTTGCAACTGAAAAATAAGATCCACATGTCAAGGAATAAATTCAAATTTCCAAGACTTTCACAAATCTTTGCTTTTTCAGGTTCTAATGGATAGCTGACTTTTATTAAACAGCTATTACTTGGTCATTGAGAAAGGAGACTCCACCTTAAAAGATGTTTCAAAGCTTGATACTCTTCTTCTTTGTCACAAATTAATCTATGTTGTTACAAATAAAATGATCTTTGCTTCGATCTCCAACTAAGCCATTTACATTCCTCCTTCTAGAAAACACCAAAGAAAAGCCACCAACAGACACTTTTAAAAACCTCATCCATAGATATGTAGCTATCACATGTGAGACATAATGTAGAACACAAGCTGTATATTTATCAAAACAATAAAAACTCCTCTAAGCACTTCTCTGGGTGACCTAAACAGCTTGCTTTGAAAAATGTTCCCACTGCAATCACAGGGTGATAAAACCCTTGGTTTACACTCATTTACACTGGTAGAGGCAGAGTGTATGTGCATGCACAACTGAACACAAGGTAGATCACAATCTCTGCAATAGAACTGAAAGAGATAAGGGGAGTGAGTGAATGTCTACAATATTTACAAATGCAGGTAATTTGCAAGGGGAATTCATGGAATGTTTAAGCAAGCTCTATGTTTTGTTCACTGTTAACGCTCCAAAAGAAGCCTTTAATATAGCTTTCTTGTTTTGTACACAGAAATAGTTTGGGTAGCTGAATGGGAACCCTAAAATTGATCTGCAACGTTCTGTAAAAAAATTTAAAATGAGAATTTCAACTCTGTTTTCTCTTTCAGTTACCAACGGGAAGCACTGAAAATAAATATTTTGGGTGGGTTCAGCATGAATTTTAACATTTCTCTCTGTTAAACTAACCTGAAACACTTGGCTGTATTTAAGTTTATTATTAATTTGCTTTTTCCTACTGTGAGGCATCGCCTCCTGGGGTTAACCTTGGTCAGAGTAGGTTACTTTTGATGCAACACAGCCTTCCTGGAGAGCAATCTGTACTGTAGAGAGCATTTCTAAACAAATACATTCACATCACTTCCAGAGGTGTACTCTCTCAGCAGCAGCAGATTTCATTACGCAGGACATCGTGTCAGGATTTGTACTTCCTACTGCACACACTGGAGGCGAGGTGTAAGAAATAAGGCTGATGAGACAGAACAAACCTCAGGTGGGAGACGGGCTGAGGCTGCTTCTCCACGTGGAGCGGGTGCTACCTGTCTGCCCTAGGGAACTAGCAGAGGCAAAGGGCTGGAGGAGCTCAGGGTACCAGGCTGAGACCCCAGTTTGGGGATGGGCAAAACACAACTGAACAGGAGAAGAGCTGGAGGAGCAGAGGAGGGTGCAGGGATGGAACAGGCACTGCAGGGAAAGCCAAGACACCATGTCACTTATTTAAGTGAGAAAATTAGGTGGAGAGAGCTGACGTACTCACTTTTTGCCCTTTCACTCCACTGCAGTCACATTTTCCACAGCCAGAACAACCCTGAAAATAAAAGAGAAATTAAGGATTAATTGTGTGAACTGGGTGCCAGATCATACCAAAAATACCATGCAGTAGTACCACACAGACTACAAAGGCAGTAACCATGGGCAATGTTAAATAGTTCACTTAAGCCCAATGTAATGACTTATTATTATCTTTATATAAATGTACACTTCCACTCTCAGTCACACTATAATAAAAAATGCCTTTGTAAAATAAAAAATATAGCTATTTTCAACCAGGAAAAAAATGCTGTTATTTTTAAATCATTATATCTTGGTCCATCATTTTAAAATAACTCATTTTTACAGGACATACGTATACTCTGCATCTAGCAACATGAATGTCTCAATTTAACACAACAGGTGGACTCTCCTCTAAGGATTCTATATTTATACATTCAAAGACTAACAGAATTTTAAAAGTCATCTCTTTAACACCAGTGTGTAAACAAATGGCTTGCATTCTGCACAAATACTTAATCTGTATATATATGTTCCATTGTTTTGAGGAGATCGGGATGGTGAAACTGTAGTTTATGATTTATCTTCCACAGTTATGGAGAAAAATAATAGACGGTAAAAGAATCAAGTCACGTATTCTTCAGGTCACAGAATTTTGTCTATGCCCTTTAGGTGTTTACCGTAAGACTTCCTAATATTGACTTACTAACGCTATTAACAATCTTCAGATAGCAGGACAACAGTTTTAGAAGGAAATTAAAATATTGTTATCATTACCACAGTAAACTGTATATATGATCAGGACATCTGGATATACTTTATGAAATCAAGTCAAACCACAGCCTCCAACAGAGCAAACTGTTCCTGATTTAAAGTATTAGAAATGGAGGCAATTGTTAATGCTTACAGCCAGACAATGGTCCTTCTAGCCGTTTTCCACATCTGCTACATTTCAAGTAACCTTTTTCTCTCTTTCTTGTCTTTTATAATGTCTAACTGTAGTTATCATTATGATGAGACTGCTTCCATTCGGGGTAAAAGCGTATTCTTACAGCAAGAGAACGCATTGAAAACATGACTAAAATATAAGCAATCTGAACTATTTTCTACTATATCGATTCTCGGTTTTGCACAGACTTTTCCTAGGATAGATGCATGTCACATGGTTTCTACGTGAGATGAACTAAAGTCAGCATACAGCCAAGTTATACCTCCAGAAAGTGTCAGTACTTCAGGAGAAATTTTGAGAGACTCCCAAGTCTATTCAGATTCTGCAACATGAAATTCTGGAGGTCAGACAGACAGGAGGATTTGGGAGAGGGGTGTTTTCATCTCGGGAGGGAAGGATGGTGCACTGTGAAGTTGACCTATCTAGTCCTGATAGCCGACTTCCTCACATGAAATACTCATTTCATGTGTTGTTTCCCCCGGAAGGGGTTAGTTGCTTGAGGAAGGGAGCTTAACAGGAATAAGTGCCACTAAAAACTTTCATGCCTTTGTTCACGTAATCCATAAGACGCAGACTCGAGAGATTTTGAGGTTTACTTTGTATCGAGGCAACGGTAACCACACGATCAAGATTTCTATGCTGATCATAAAGAATCACTAATTTTTTGCAAAACAAGAAAGGTGATAATATATGGCTCACAGTTGCTTTGCGTTACCAAAGTGTTTCAGCGCACTCAGGCCCATCTAGCCTATTCCCCCTTTTAACTCCTCATAGTCATGAAGCAACTGGGGAGTAAGTCAGCAGTCTTTATCACTTTAATAGTTGTTATGCTCCACAGAAACAAACTGGGTAGAACAAGTGAAAAATTCATATCACTGAACGTCCACTGAAGCACATGAGATCCTTCAGTAGCCTCATGAAGTAGTTATCCCAGAAGCAGTCTCAGCAGCAGTCAGGGAAAGCACCACCCCAAAGTGAGTTCTCAGCAAGGCTGCCCAGAGCCCAGCCCTTCACACCTACCGATTCCACAGTCAACAGAGACCTCACTGCTTTTGGGAAATAAAAAGAAATGCTTCTAATCTGTTTTGAGATTAAACACAAATAAATAGATTTTCTTTTCAAGTGAAGCATCAAAGATAAGTTGGGTTGCTGAAAATGAAATTATCAAAGGCTGTCAAATAAAACTAAAATACCACCTCCTGAAGTATTTGTTACTCTTGTTGAGAAGTTGCTCTTTCATATGTAGATCCACTGAATCGTTGAAAGTTAAAACTTTTTCCGTATTAATATAGAGCAAAATTATTTATCTTACATGATTGCAGCAGCATACCATAGCAATATATTGTAAAAGCAAATAAAAATGAAAAGCAACACTCAATTGAACAAGTGTACATCCTATACTATAGAAAGAGAATTAAATCCAAAAACAATACCAACACATGCGACAACTCCAGTTCAACACTGACAAAAGGGGAAAAGTGCCACCCCCTGAACTATCAGCATTACTTCTTGCAGTACATGATTTTGCCTAGAAAAACACTGGACCGCCCATTTCAAGAACTGACCCAGTGTGACCTTTCTTAGGCTTTCAGACCTGATGAGATCACAGCTGGAAGAAGCATGCTTACAGATCATACTTCCTCCTCCAACATCATGTAGAATGTTATCAGTTTTATCAACACATCCCTTAAATTCAGAAAAAGTCTGTTTTAATTGCATCTGGGAATGTAATTAAAATACGTCACTGAATCATTATAAACATCTGTTTTCAAGTTAATCCTGGTATATTTCCTTTGGCCTGTTGTTTAACATGCACGGTTTTAAAAAAAGGTATGTTGTTGTTGATTTTTAATTGGGTTTTGTTCTTAAATTTAGAATGGTCAGAAGAATGGACTTCTGCTTTTGAGTCTGTTTGTGCTCCTAAAAATGATGCCATTATACTCAATTTTTCCTGTTTCTTAAATATCAGATTAGTCTAATCTAATGCAAGGAAGGTAAGGATGTACTGAACTTCAGGGAGCGCAGCTCCTCCTGAGCAGGTCAGACGGAATGCAGCTGCATAAGGTCCTACCGGCCAAGTACTGCAGCCTGCTATACCAGTGTAGGTCACCTGCTCTACAAAAGTATGCCGTTATTTCACAGTAGCAGCATCTCCTGCTGTTACTGACCGTAACCTTTGCAAGTGGATGGAAGGTTCGCCAACAACAACAGCCACTACTGGCTTCCATTGTCGGGAGTTACCAAAATATATTTCTGAGTCTGAGGGATGTGATGATACAACTGATAACATCCTACATATGCTAGGAGGAAACACGATTTGTTTTCCTCTTAGTCCTCTGGGAGGACGGGAAGGCCAGACTAGAAAAAGCTTTCAGGTCAAGGGTCAATTTAAGGAGATCAAAGGAACGTGTAAGAAACGAGGTGGGAAACTGAGAGATGGTTACAGTAGGTACAGGAATCAGGGTTTAGGTTCACCTGACCAAGTATAGATATAAACATCTATACTAGATACCACAGTCTCCCTATATTCAATGGCAAGAAAAAGGCATTTATTGGGTGGGATTCATCTCGCCTGTTCGTGATGTTTGCCTTGATCTGAGATGAATCACATTTTGGAGGACTAAACAGGGGAAGGTGAAATGGGCAGAAGGTAAGTATGGATTACGTATGAGAACAAGTGGAAAAATAGAGGGAAAAGTGATACTGAGGATCAAACAGAAGGGTAAGGGATCTAGATAGAATGGGATATAGAATAATAATGGGTCTTTGTTCCTCAGAAAGTGTTAGAAATTTAGTCGAATCCCTCTCGGTGATCAAGGAGATCTGCATTTCTGATACTCATTTAGGAATGACTTTTGAACCTTACACAAGTAAGTCATAAGCGGGAAATTTCACCATAAAGGCACAAAGAGAATCTCTGCAAGGTAAATGAGCAGAAAGTGTGCCAATTAATGCTTACTTCATAAACTGTTATTATTTTAAGCCAGTCTCATGATAACAAGAATCCGGTTCATGATTTCTAACCATATATGGCAAGAGGTAATGAGAGAAACAGAGATAAATAGTTTCATCCTATTTTCTACCCATCCTCTTTGAAATGACGTCTTCATCAGGAACTGCATGGAGCTTGGAATAATCACTCATGTCCTCCAAGTGCAAAAACAAAAAAAGAAATGGTACTGTGCAGGAAGTTCAGTGTAGGTGTGGGGAACGAAAAGGAAGGCTCTTCATCCCTTGTATAGGAGTCAGTTATAGACTAATCCAAAGATTTTTGCCAGAAGCACTGTGAGACCTCATACACTCTGCATGACAGGTTAGCAGCTTTCAAATACTCATAGCTTCCTTGCACTTCAGACCAGCCTGTTATATAATATTTGATAGAATTCATTTTATCTCACTCCTCCCACAAAACACCAGTTAGCCCAGAAGCAGAAGCTCATTTTAGAAGCACTATAAATTGCTTCATTTTTTGACAAGCATTTCCGTTCTGTTTCATTCTCCCAGACTGTCTGCAACTGATAATGTTTAGTGAATCATGCTTGCAAATCAGTATAAAACTATAAAAAGATTATGTCCCTTTAACATTGCACATACGACAGTGCTACATGCAGATTAAATATTTGCCTAAAAGAATGATTCATTTACTGTCATAGTAGCACAAAGTCCTAAAAAAGTACTGCTAATTAAGGGGTCTCCCAAACCAGATCTCTATCTTTGATGAATGCCGTTCAAAACCTCAGAAGTACTAAGCCCTGTGAGTGACGCAGCTGAAAAGTCTTCTAAAAGTTCCTGCCGCAGATGGAAGAAATTGTGCTCTGCAGTTCAGTTTCTAACACATCTGTGAGGTCTTAGCTACAGACTTCTGCATTTTGCTCTATTTTCCCCCGACCAGCTACTTCCTTGGCATTTTGAGGACTATTGCTTGGAACACATACAGGAACAATACAAACAGCCAGATTAACAGTCTGTGAGGGAGACGACTGCCATATTTGGACATGCACCATTTCTGGAGACTACAGATATCACCAAAAAAAATACAAAGGCAGAGTCAGTTCTTGGACGCTCATCTCTCTTACAGAAGTGAGTTTGTAAAGCCAACATGTAGTTCTCTTTCCCACAATATAAGCTCATAGTCTGCTTGCTGAGTTTCAGTGCCCTTTTATGAAAGATGCACATAAAACATCAACATGACAGTTCCTGCCCAGAGCTTAAGACAGAGCATGATACATGAACACTAAACACAGATAAAGCAGGAAAAGGAATATGTAATTACACTGACTAAACCTGTACATTATTTGCCTGTTTCAAATTTGTTTTGTTGTTTTAAAAATGAGGCTATCTGAAAACGAGAAACAGAAATAGAGAAGTGTTACATCGCCAGTTTGTTTTTCCGAATAATCAGAAATGGTGTGGATGAAATGACAGGACTACGGCAAACTTTCACAAGAAAGCTCACCATCAAACGAAGCATGCTTTTTGCCTCATTATATACCTGAAGCTTGAGAATGTTTGGAAGCCTTGAGAGAGACAGCAAAGTTTTTTTCAGTAAATATGTACAGTTGAACTAAAGCTGCCTAGTACTTCAGGCTAATTGCATAGGTCTCAATCTAGTAGCTCCAATCCATACTGTTAAGCACCTATATAAGGTAGAGCTTTAACAAAACACAGACTCTTTACTTAATTCTGTTCATGTTGAAAATCTCATTCACAGGGAATACAGTCACTCCTCCTACCCAAAACATAATGTCTTTCAAATGCCTGAAAACCCTGTAAACAAGTAACTGGTGACAACAGTCCAAGTACTAAATCCCTGTGACTCTCTTCACTGTTTCTAATTAATAGCTGAAATCCTTCAACAAGTAACAATAATTGTAATGATTTCATCTCATACTTTATTCATTATAAAATGGCATTTTCTGTTTAGACATTGCACTTAAACTGATCATGTTTTCTGATGAGAAAACTTCTGAGTGGAGATTTCCTTCCCTCCTAACACCGCTTTAGTTCAAATTCACACCAATTTTGACTATGCCAATGTAATATCTGTTTGATCCCAACAGCTTTAAGTCTGAACCTCCTGTTTTCACAGCATTGCCCTCTTTCCACCCCGATGCTAGCCTAACCACAATGGGAAAGGCCAAGCGAGACTTATTTTTACACAGCAGAGACTGCAGCTCTGCCCGCTCGCACATACATACAACTTGTATGTGGCTGACAAAAGAGCTGAATCAATACATGTTTTCAGTTTCACATCCCACCAAATATGGAAATAGGGAGGTGATGCCAACTGCAGGATGCTTATCTATCTCTTGAATTCCTGTCATATTTTCTTCCCTCCTCAGAATATCAAAATAGCTCCCTAGCTGTATTACTATTCTTGTCTTTACCCTTTAGATATAATTGTACTGAGTAAGTTGAATTGCTCATTTCTTTGCAGTTCATTAAAAGTTAAAAGAAAAAAAGTGTTGCAAAAACTTCTGATTTACACTTAATTAGAAAGAAGAGGGGAAAAAAGAAAGACTGTCTTAATGACTTAGCAAAATTTAAGTATTTGCCTTTGTAAGATTATTTAGATTTATTTTAGATTCCCGAAACAGGTGGCTACACTGGAGCAGCATAAAATCCTTTTTTTTTCTTGAATAAACATACCAGGATAAAAAGTTTCATTGTTTCTATATCTCACCATGCTATAGTTATACAAAAGGATAAAAATTGTGATTTGAAAGAAACAAGAACTCATCTATTTAAGAAGAATCAAATGACAGAACTTCTAATTCTGTTCAGACAACAGAAACAAGGTATGGATTAGCATTAACAGAGGCATTAGCTACAAGGGTTTGACAAATACATTTTGAAACATCATTTCTGGAAGGGTAAGTTGTATCATGATATACTGGTTGACATGAACTCTGCAGAAGAAAATTTGTCCTGCCTACACAAGGGTTTTAAAACTTATTTGTAAAAATGTTGGCAGAGCAAAGTGGTCGCTCAGTATAAATACATCAGTCTTCCTTGCCAAGCTTTAAAAAAGTCACTCTCCTTCAAAATGCAGCTTTGCATAAGTGTTTGACAAACACTTAAAGTTTTTCTACCATATACTATCTTCTGCCTCAGAGGATTTGAGCTCATTTCTCTTAGACGAACAGGAAACCTGCTGTGCTATGGACAATTTCAAAGGCGAGATAGAGCCACTCTTTGCTGTCAAAATAATTACATTTCACATGGCACACTGAAATCTTATTAGATCGGAGATGGGAATCTGAGTATCTTCCTTCCTTAATGAGGGTCCAAAGCACTAGAGTCTGAAGGCATTTTCACTTTGTTTTCATCCTGCCTTCACAATAGTTGGGTTGTTGTGGAGCACGCTAGAAGCTAGAAGCGTGAAAACAGATCACCCAAGAATAGGCTGGTAAATGGATACTCATCTAGGAGCCGAAGAGTGGTTCCAAAACCCTCAGTACGCTGAACACGGGCATCTTCAAAATTTCAGGAAATAGCTATCATGGAAAAAGCAATTCCCTTGTGAATCCAGCTTTTTATTTCCTTTGCTCATAAGAAATGGAGAAAAATCAAAAGCTCAAACTGCACTAATAAAACATTTCTGAAAAATGTTTCAAAATTCTGGTTTTTTCTGACTAATTTTATTATCCTGAATAGTTTATTTCTTAATAGTTTGTTTATTGAACAGGTTTTACAACTTTTATTTCAGCAATTCTGAAGTCACTTTCCATCAGCTCAGTAACCTGCTAACAAAGTCATCCATTTCTGATTAAAATGTACTAGCTAATCATTTTAAAAGGTTATACATTTAGGCTAGCTTCCAGTGCACCACAGAAACTACCACTCTTTAAGACAATTAGTTTTAATTGATTATTGGAATGGTATCTGAGCGACTTCTTATTCTGGGTACATCTCATCTACAGAAACTGTGGCATAACCATCCACACATATCCTGCAGAGAAGCACTGGAAGATTAGCTATGCATAGGAGGGCTTTCATAGGGCTTCACACTTCTTGGCTGTGACAAATGTCAAGTCAAATCAACTCTCACAAGTGAAATGAACAATTTGATCCATCAGCCTTCACACTCAGTCACTCCCATAACTTCTGCTAGGATGAAGGCTCCCACTGTGCTAAGGGACTACAAGATGCCAAAAGAGTGGGAAGCCTGCCCCTTATGGAAGTTGATAGAAAGCCAGTTGTCCTGGACTGCTGACAATCAAGCTTCAATCCTCAGTATGGTTCGGGAAGAGGAACATGTGCCATGCCTTCATTTTCAAGACTTACAGTAGAGAACACAAACTGAGCATGGTTCTCACTTAATTTGTAAACCCACCGAGTTCAGAGGTCTATGGAAAGATAGACAAATAATAATAGAGAAAACGGGGCATTTATGACTTTTTCTTAACGACAACAAGCTCTGGCCTCTTTTCTCCGCTCCCCGGTCCTTTTTCCTCCACCATAAAAAAAAAAACATTGGCAACTTATTCTCATGTCCTTTTGTTTTCCCAGCAAATCATGGGTAGATTACAGTTATGACTATTCCGGGAAATCCTTGAACCAAGAGATGGCTTATGAGTTTTACAGCTTTCAACTGCTAGGTCACTAAATTAAGTTATTCTACTCAGCAATAACTGGATGTTTTGGTCCTGTGAAAGCTATTTAAAGCCCTTGGTTGTGCCATTTCCATTTTTTGTGGATCCATGATTGACAGAGCACAGAAGAAAACATATAATTTTGATGCCGGACGTTAAGAATCAATGTGGTTGGCCTAAGTACACCGTCATTCAAGATGCCCTATAGCATTCCACCTGCCTCCAGCTGTTAGGCCAGGTGGGAAGAGCTCTCCCCTAAGTCCTGTGTCCTATCTGTCAGGCCTATGTAAATGTCTCAAACGGCATGAGATGCCTTTGTTTAAGCAACTGAATTGAGTGCAATCTGATAATCCCAATAGGCTCCTTACACCTTGCATGGGTAAGAAGAATTAAAATCTCCTGAAGATCTCATTTGGATCTAAGGTGACGTATACGAGTACAACAAAGGAAAAGGAAGTAGCCCTCGCTCATCTCACTCTTAATGTAGAGCTGTTCTCATAACATATCTTCTAGGGACAGCTTTAGCCCAGATGGACAATATCCTGTAACAAACCTACATAGTGGAAAACCATGGAACTTCAGCTACCAGTATGTCAGTGCATCAGTTTGTTATCCCTATCAGTATGAGGGAAATTTTATTCAAGCCTCACCCAAATCAACACATAGTTAATATTTGAAAAGGACAGCAAATTATTGTCTGAGGTATTATTGTGTATGTAAGATGAAATTAGAACCAATTATACAGATTCAGCTTTGCTTTTCTTTAAAATCATTGTAGAATTTTCAGAAAATCATCCAAGTCTTCATAGAAAAGCTCTGCAGAATATAATTGGAGTATGATCGGAAACAACTTCTCTACAGCTCTACAGCTCTTGGGGTGAGGGAAGGGTTGTTTGTAGGTTTTGTAGGAGATTTTTTTCTTGGAGGGGGGTGTTGGCTTTTTGTGGGTGTTGGGTTTGTTTACGCTGTTGTTTTGTTGTTTGTTTTTTGTTTTTTTTGTTACCAGAACGCTACAGGATGTTGATACAAAAACCACAGACAGAACACAGATTCTTATCAGAGATCTCCAAAGTACTTGGGCCATCCAAAGGAATACTACCTCATTTTTTAAATGCTTAATACTAACTATTTCAGAAAACATTCTATTATGTAAATTAATGTCAGCAGGATTTATTTTAAAAATAAAAAGTTGCAATTAAAAAAGAAGCAACATCTTAGTCAAAAAATTCCAGATTGTTGGAGCTGCAGTGTTTCATTCCAGGGACCTCATTTTTCACATTCCTTTCCAAATTCTCCGGGGGTCTGTCCTGGAAGCAGGGTCATGGGAGTCCCTTGAAAGCTGTGCTGTGAACATGGCTTTCCTGTTGATGATGTGAACATAAATATTACAAAGAAATGCAGATCCAGGGGGCTTCCAGTCAGTTCACAGGAAATATAAAGTTATTCCTGTAGTTCCATATTTGGACAAAAATGACATTTAAAGCAACATTTTTCTCAAAGTAAACTTCTTTACAGGAAGCTCTAGCAACAACCAAGGTATTCGCTTTTTTACTGATATTTTCAGAACATCACATCTGAATATCACTCTGTTCAGCACAGCTCAAAGCACTTTTAACTGACTAACTCAAGAAATATCTGACATTATCATTAAAACGTGAAACCCCATCAGCACATCTACAAGCAGGTCTATTTCCATAGACTGCCAGATACTGTTTTAGCCCCCAGCAAGTACAGAACACTATATTTACCAAGTGACTGTTTATCTAGTTGTTTCAGTACTCTCTTCCTATTTAAGACCTCCACTTCCAGTTATGTTTTCAAAGCAGTGAAAAAATTCCAGGTGTCAGTAGGATATAGGAGCATGTGGATACTCTGGCATTACAGTCATTTTGCCTCACCAACAGCTGAAAATCAGAGCACGCTCCAGGACTATCTTACATTCAGTGAAAAGCACTTTCAGGAATACATTTCAAAGGGCACGACCCTTTCTAAATTAGTTTATGGCAATCATTGCCTATAATCCCCATCCTGTTCTTCTGCTTTGTGAAGATGCAAACTTGATCTATGTGACGCAAGTGAAGAGTTTCCATACCTCATTCTACTAACACGAATAAAAAAATTTTGGAGGATAGAAAATTATGTTGCAGAGCTACCACCTCTGTTGCAGAGCTCACCACCCACGTTGTATGTGATTACTCTGGAAAGCACAAAGCTCACTGTTCCTTATCCTACATGACACAGATCCAACTATCCTGCCCTCTAATTCATCTTTTAAGTGTAACTAGCATTAATAGTTACTAAGCATATAAGCTGAAGGGAAACTAAATGTCAAACTCCATACTCCTTCTTTAACAAAAAAAAAGCAATTACACTTTCTGAAGCAAATCATTCAAGTTTATTTTTCTTGCTGCACTCTAGGATGCATCCACACAACAAAGAGGTTTAACTTACAAGGCTGGCTGCAGCCGTAATCCATAGCGATGGAAACCGTGGCATTATGACAGTGTCCCCTAACAGCAGAGCACGCACACTGCAGTAAGCGATGCCAAGGGAGACACGATGCAGTCTCCTCGCCGTCCCCCCAGTAAAACCACACCTGCAGGACTTAACTGATTTTTACAAATAGGTAGTTGTCTGCCTAACCTCTGTTTTTAGTGTTTGGCATGCAGCACACTCACCCCCACTTTCATAAGTACAGACTACTCCTAAGAAGTTTGACTATGGGTGCTCAGTGAGATTAAGAGCCTTCTCCCAAACTCCTCTGACAGGCATACAAAACACAAAGCAGCTGAAACTAGTGATTTGGAGCAAATCTCCAGACTGGCGGTGCTCCACCTTTACGAATGAGCAAGCCAAGAGCCCTCTCACCGTGCCAGGTGTGCCTCCTCTAGCACACAACCAGACCCAAGGGGGGGGCTGCGAAGGCCCATAGCCCACTCCCAACCCTGCATCCCTGCCAGGGAAGGAGAGGTTGGGTGGCTGCCATCCGGGCAGTTTACGCAACCCAGGCGCAGCCACCTTCCTTCTCCCAGAGCTCCTCTGATCCCAGAAGGAAGCAAGACAAAGACGAGAAGGAATTGTTCTAGTGAAAGCAAGCTGTGATCCCCAAGGGACTCCCTCCTTCCTTCCTTCCTCTCATACATCACAGGTCTTAGGAGGTGATGCAAGGGAGCTGAGCAGCTCCAGGGAATTTGGGAGCAGGCTGCTGTCATCACCAGAGCCACTCCTCAAGTGCACAGCCTTAGCCCGTTGAGCTTGACGGAAGGAGGAGCACTAGAAACGAGGCACGAGACAGATGAACTGCAGTGGCATGGCCACAGGCCAAGTTCTTTCCCTATAATACCATTTCTTAAATGGAGAGAAAATCCCTCTTAATAGCCACAAAACCACCCTGCTTTCTAGTTTATGGTTTCATTTATGATGGTGGTTTGCAGGATGTGAACGCAAAGCTACTGTTTCAAGCACTAAGCACTACATTCGGTACCACAACCTAGCCACAGAGAGAACCCACAGAGCCGATTTTTACATATAAACATGAAGAGTGAAGGCTCTGTATCGTGATAACACAATTTCTGTGGCTGCTGAGTCACAGAGCCTTTCTATGAATCAGCGACTACACCATATGGATGCTGCTCCTCGCTCCACATGGGTATTTCCCCTGCTCAGTGTTGTCATAGCCTTTATGCTGAAGGAAAAATTACTTCCCTCAGGACTGTCTTCTTCGTTCTGTCCAAAGCCATCACGAGTTTTTTACTTTTACAACTGGTTTTCAGGTTCCCATTATACTAGGAATTGCACAAACGGAACAAAAACACAGTGCATACCTCCGCTGCCTCTACCAGAAAGAGTAAGCCCAGAGATCACAAGCAGGCAGAGCACGCTGCTACGTTCACTAGCCTGCAGCAGAGGTGAGAGGTGGAGCCCACCAGCACCCTAACTCTTATTAACTTTTTTTTTTTTTTTAACTTCAAGGCATAGGAGAAGTTTTAGGAGCAATATGCAGGAAGTTCGTGAAGCAGTTTTGCCAATGTTTACAGCAAGCTAATGAGCAGTGGTTTCCCTTCCTTTAGCTGATAAACATGAATAACCAGCAACAGATATATTTGAAAGTAACAACTTTAAAACAGTATAGTGCTCTGAAGTGGAAGGCTTTTTCCTCAGCCACCAGTTGCCTAGACTAAATAAATTCAGAGACAAAATCCTGTTGGCTGAGATGCACGCTAAAGAACGCAAGAAAAGCAAGGGAAGAAAAACTCCAGGATCCCCATGCTTGTACCCAGGGAATGAACCTCAGGATGTAATGAATGAACCTCAGAACAGAGAGACTGCTGTGTTTTAAAATCACACTACCTGAATATAACTTGTCTTTGGATGGATTCCGAGTACTGCATTTTCATTTATGCAACTCCTAATTTCCCTTTGAGGAAATTGTGAGTCATCACCAGTGGAGAGGGTTATATGTACGTACAGAGATCACTAGGGAACTTCGCTCCAGGCCTGATTTTACCAAGTAGGCTTCCTGCCTCCTCTGTCCTATATAGGGCATAAAAGGTGTCCATCTGCTCCTTCCTAGTCCTCTGCTCCCCATCACCAGCTCCTTATCCCCTAGCCCGCCCTCCCTCTGAGTTTGCATGATTAGCTTTTAGATACCTCTTCTTACAAATGGGTATGCAGTATCTGCAGTAAAGCCTTTACACATACATTGACAATTCCTCAGCATAGATAGCCTAGAAGAATAGACCACTCCTTCAGCAGATCCTGAAACTGGCTATATCTACACAGTGTGAAGATCCCCAACACCAAGCTTGGTATCACAAGATGTGCAGCGTTTGGTTTTACAAGATTTGCCCCTACCCATCAGATTCTGCAGCTGCTGCAAGGGAAGCCCTAAAGGAAATCCCAGCTGACCTCCACAGCATATTGCAGGAGTATAAGATTTGCTATTAAAATCCTTCCAAGAGGATTCTGCCAGCCAGAATATTTAGAGACCGTCAAATTCTGCTAGACCGCATGCAATTTTTATTGCATTAGTTTATCAGAACTGACCTAAAGATTTCTGAATTATCTAAGCTTGATGACACTGATTTCACATAAAGGCCTGTTTTCTTCTAAAAGAAACCTGAACCTTTTGAAAATTCTGATAATGAAATAATAGATTAATAACAAATAATAGAAATAATGTAAAATATATTGTTCATACTTCACAACACTAGATAGGAGGTTTGCCCACTGATCTCCTCAGTTACCTGGGGAAGAGGAAACAGGTTAACGTAGCAATAGCCTCACTTTGGCCAGCAGACTCAACGAGTCATAAGACTGTTAATGAGCAATTAATACATTCTGAGAATCTTACGGTATTCTGGAAACAGCAGTAGTAACCACAGCAATTCTACATCCTTGTCAAACACTGGATTTAAAAAGCATGCAGCATGTTTAGTCTACTTAGCAGCCAGCGAAAATATAGACACATACAAACAGTTTCATTTTATAAACCCACTTGTCTTCCACATGGATCTCAAAGCTCTTCCAAACAGGTTCATCCTACAGCAATATCACTGCTACAGCAAGAAGCTGCATTTCATTGTATAGTGAAAGATTTCAGCCAGTTGTTGCAGACAGCCAAATCTAAATCCTGCAGCACCACAGAGCAGACCTAAAATTGGAGCAGTATTTCCTAAAGTAAAACCTGTTTCAGGTGTATTTGCAATTTAATACTACCACAAACTCTGGACTAGGAGAAATACTAAAGTTTATTATATGCCTTTTTCCCAAATATGAGAAACAGAGATAAGAAAACTCCCTGTGCTTTTAACAAATCAGGTGTCAGCAGTCTACCTGGGCATTTTCCTTCAAGCTCAGAGTTATAACTTCAATGCAGTTAAAACAATAACCTCTAACAATGTTTTCTAATCAGTTTTGCAACAAAGCGTCAGTCATTTACTCGACAAAAGCCAAACTCCATTTTGATTCTCAAAAAGCCATAATGAGACATATGGCCTTCTGCACCCTTTAACAGGCCAGTAAATTCTCTCTTTTCCTCCCAGCAAGGATGCTGTATTAACTATGAACTACCTTCTCTTCAGGACACATCAGTATCTTTTCTCCTTAAGACTCTGCACGCTCCAAAGTTACTTCACTCAGTTCTAGTTAGTCTTCAAAGGACATATCATTATATTTAAGGACCCCACATGGATATGGCCATGGCTGTTGGAAAGCCCTAACTTGTAAGAAAGATACATATCTTGAATGCAAAGGTCATTGTTTTACAAAAGCTCAGTAAAGATGTGAAGGCTCAACTCTGCTCAGAAACATAGATAAAGAAGACTCACCATAGGAAAGAAAGAGCAAATTTGTTGTTGTTGCAGACAAATGACCCCAAAGACCTCTTTATTTCTCTCCAAGAAGCACCAACTAAATTGCAATACTTAGTGGCTTGTCCAAGTGGTGCTGTCCTTAAGAAAGGGTTTAGAGATAAGAAAACAAGCAGAGAGAAAAAAAAAAGGCAAAAAAAACCCAAGCCACCCACAGAGTTTGGCACCACGACAGATACTTGTGAAGCAACCCAAAAAATCACAGTTTGTAAGAACATTAAGATAGCCGCACGGCTAAGGCAGCATCTAACATTAGAATGAGCTTACTCTAGATCCTACACGGACAAGGCCAGAAGCAAGAAAATATCCTCCTCCGTGGGCAACAGCCTCTCTCTTTCACATGCACGTGTGGGCACCCATGCACGACCTCCGATTCCCTTGTGCTTGGCTTCAACAGAAAGAATAAAGATCAGCCTTATCACAGCCTAACGTATAGATTACAACACTCCTCGGAGAATTAGGAGACAGGAGCCTACATCATCTGCTTCCTGACAGGCAGTACCATCACCAGTAACTAGTATGTCAAAGTTAGCCATGCTTTCTGTGACTTGAAGGAAGAGCTGTAGGTGTATTCCTCATTCATTTGATCTACAACAAACTTGCATGGGAAGGAAGGGAGATTTAAGTGCAAATCTGCTGGTCTAAATCACATACTTCATCCCATTAAATTCCATTTTAGTTGTCTACACCTCCTGTTGGATCCTATTCTTAGTTAAGAACACTAGGGCACAGACGAGTTCAGAGAAAAGCGATGCAAATTATGAGTAACTACTGTAGCTTTTACTGTTCCATTGTAATCCTCTGACTCACTCTGAATTTAATGCTTGCATAAATGCAAAAGAATATTCATACTGTAAACCCAGCTCTTCCTATACAAATAGGGCCTTTTTTCCAGAAAAGATTTTGGCTTGAATTGGTTTGGACTGTGAAATTTAGACACAGGATATATTGTAAATAAGTATATTTATTAAAGAGAAATTTTCATCAAGTCACTAACTAAAGACCCTTTTTTAGACTAATTTTCAAACAGCTTGTTTTTTCCTTTTAGTGCTGTTGAACTCAATTTTAGTAATGTGGCTAGTCAATTGGATTTTTTGGGCACTTTTGAAACCTAGCCACAAGGAAATATCAGTACAATCCATGCGTACTCTAATTTACTTGTCTCGCGCAAATGAAAAACAGACACAATTTTCTCAAAAACACATTTTTTAAAATCCGCATTTGAAAATCCAGTTTTAATAAAATATTAAAGGTCAGAACATGACCACAGTAGAGCAAAATAGTGCCAGGAAACATTATTTTAGTACGTCACATTTGCCACACGCAAAAGGAAACACACTTGTCAATCTTCTCTTTCTTTTATGTTTCTTTGTTGACTAGACAGGAAGCTGACAAAAGTTAAATTTTTCCTCTTATAAAACATACAACGTAATTTTTATTCTACCACTTCAGTTGTTGAATGCATTTGGTAAATACAACCATATTTCACAAGCACCCAGGGAAGTGTTTAATATCTGACAGTTTACAAAAATGTTGTACTAATTAAGTACAAAAATAAAAGTAAATAGCTTTTATTGCAGAAACGGAAATAACATGACTTAGAAGAGAAGCTGAA